>NC_088678.1:60438459-62938459 GCF_950023065.1 Planococcus citri | reverse complement strand
TAAAGTCTTGCTTTTCACCGAAAATTTCACGTTTTCAAAAAACGTAGAAATTTTTGATTTCTAGGAAAATGTATAGGAAGGGTCCAGAATCCAGATCTCGCTTTTTTGATATAATTTCGAGAAAGTATAAATTTTTTGCCAATAATTGCCAAATGGTCCTGCTTTTCGCAAAACATTGACAAAAACTTTTGCTTTTAGTAAAACTGCTAAAAAAAAATCACTTTTTTCTAAAATTGTCTAAAAGTCCATTTTTTTAGCCAGAAGTCTAAAAATTGTTGTCTTTTTGCAGGAAAGTCCAGAAATCCCACATTTTCCTACGTCCACAAATGTTGCTTTTTAGCCAGTTTTGCCAAAATTGTCGTTATTGCTTTTTGTTCAAAAATTGCAGAAATTCTCTTTTTGTTGCAAAAAATTACGAAAAAGTTTCTCATTTTTTCAAAAAGTTGCAGGCATACCAACTTTTTAAAACTAGACAATTTAAATGTGCTGTTTCTTTTGGCCATTTTTGTCTCCATTAAAATTGTTTCTTATTGATTAAATTTTCGTGCTTTTTTAGTTACCCAAGTTGTTTTTTTTTTGGAGAAAATTGACTGCGAGCCCTGGATAAAAAATATTTCGAATTTTTCTGTTGTTGGCCGATTTATTCTTCATGTCAGTCATGTCTTTTTTACATGAGCAACCAACATCTTCATTTTTGTTAAATCGCAACCAAACCCATCGTCTATCTCAACTTATGAGTAGATGTACATATTTCTCGCTCTCTTATCTCTATTACCTCCTCATTCCATCTGCATTTGTGTATATTAGAAAAAAGGTCAACAAACACGTACCGAACATCGAACATATGATACGAAAGAGTAGAACTCACACCGCGAACCACTTGATAAACAATTAATACGACACTATCGCATTACAACAGCCCAGATTCGATCCACGAGCGAGATAAAAAAATTCCTATTCCACTCAATTTCGTTATTGGCGCATCTCATCGTTTCGCTTCGTTCTTCTACATATATCTATACCTATACAAACACGTTCCAGAATTGAAAACGCTGTCACCTTGTGTACTAACACCAACGTCTCTTCGTATGAAAGATTGAACCTGGTATGATGGAAGGTGGTGGAAGGAGAGGAGCAAAGGGGCACATCTCGGCTGGTATTTTCGAATATCAAAATCTTCGTAGTTCGTATTCGCGATTGCGGTTTTAATAACACACGTGCTAGGATGATGAACAAGAAGAAGAAAAAAAAATGTGAAAATGTCGAGTCGAGTTGGAAACTTGCACGCGTTAAAAATTGACTTTCAAATTGGCTCCATGGTCGTGTGTAATATGGTATCGATAAATCCTTCTTTTATCGCTCGGTTGACGCTGCCGGTTTAAATAAACAGTTGGGAAAGTGATACGTGATGAATTTTCGGCGCAGGAGTTTATTAAAAAGGATGTCTACGCTTTTTGACTTGAGGGATTTCGTTGATGAGACTTGTCAAACGTAGGTATAGGTCATGGTCGTTGTGTTAGATTTCTCGATAGGTCAGCAAAAAAGAAGTTTGTTACATTTATTCGACATTCTGTTCAAAATACGATTAGATAAATCAACTGAATGAAATACTGATTTTCAAAAATGTTTGGGAATTTTAACCCCCTCCCCCCCACCTATTTGCCGCTGTGGTCTCTCACTCTGAGTATTCTAGCTGTCTTCAAATTATTAATTCTATTTTCTTCATGTAAACAGTATAAGCAATAAATTAATTTTTTTCAATATTTAACCCCCCACCCCATTTTTTCCTCCTTAATCCCAAGTTCTTTGTGTTCCAATATCTCCGGATTATTGATATTCATTTTTTAGTTGAAAATATTCTCGAATTGGATGAATTTCGACGGGTTTTGAAAATTTAGGGGCTCATCAACCCTTCCAAATGAGCTCCTTTGAGATCAATATGATTCTCTTTCAATGTACATATTTCTCCTCTTGGGAAAATGTATCAAAATCTACTAATATTCCAAATTTTGAGATAATTTAACATCTGCCAAAAATTTCTGCTTTCACCAAAACTATCAAAAGATCTCGTTTTTGTCAAAATTATTCTGCAGTAATTACATACATTGAAAAACATAGATTTAAATTTCTAAATTAATTAACAAAATCACCAACATAGACTAATACAGAAATACATAACAATAGTAAAGGAAAAACGTAACAAATTAATAACAATAATTAAAGAAAAAAAAGTTTCAAATATCATTAAATAGGTTGGAAGTGGAAACTTTCAAGAAAGTGAATAATTTTCTGCATAAGTCTTCATCATCTTCTTTCAAGTCTTCATATTTGAAGCCTATTTCCAATATATTTTCAACATTTGATTTGTATAGAATACACAAGTGCAATATGTGTTGAATCGTCGTTATGTTTACACTGCAACTGGCAAAAACGGCCATTTTTGCAACTTTGACTGTCTCTCCTGACCACAAAAACAACTCAAATTGAAAACCCCCAATCTGTTTTTTGTTTCAAGATCTGACATTTTTTTAGAGATTTTTCTGTGAAGAGTGAGCTGTGGGTAAATGAGGTGTGGCCTATTCATATTCTTGCTAAATGCGGTATAATGTTTTTATTTATGACTGAATTCTTTCTTTACTACATATATAGCATTTAAGTTGGCAGGATCAATATTATCAGAGGCCAGCAATTTTCTAGTATGGTTTCCAAAAGGTTTGTGGGTGGAGTATTGCTTTTTAAGGCTTGAATGAAAAATCTTGAAGTAATTCATGTGACTCAGATTCATAGCGATCTTTATATTATGTAGTGTTTTAGAGCGAGGCAGTTTCTTCTTTCTTGTAACGTGGTGGTGCCTATTTCTGATATAAGTTTTGATTTGGGACTTGTGCGTAAAGTGCCTAAACAGAGACAAAGAGCATGATTTCTGATGGAATTTAGTTTGTCTAGTTCTGATTTGGCAGCTGAATTATATACTTACATGATTGATCCGTAGTCAATAATGGATTGAAGGTGGCCGATGTTATCAAAAAAGTCTCAATATTTTTTGTTAAAATGAACAAAAACCTTGTTGTTGGCCAAAAGAACAAAAATTCCTATTTTTGCCAAAATTATCAAAAGTCTACACTTTTTGTAAAACTTGTCAGAAAAGTCATTTTTGCCAAGATTGTATAGAAGTTTCTTTTTTGAAAAAATTATAAAAAATCCCAACTTAATTCAAGTCTCGTTTTTTGCCAAAATTATCCTAAGAAGTCATTGTTATAATTATGTTATTTGCCCGAATTGTCTGCATAGTTTTGTTTTTGTCTAAATTGTCAAAAAAATCTCGTTTATGTCAAAATTATAAAAAATTCCCAAAATTTGTAAAAATTGCCAAAAAAGCACTTGTTTATTGCCAAATGTTCCAATTTCTGCTAAAATTGTACAGAAGTTTCTTTTTTAAAAAAACTACTCATCTAAAACTCCCAATTTTCTAAAAATTGCCAAAAAAAAGCTCTGTTTCTTGTCAAAATTGTGGAAAAATACTTTTTTTTGATATTTTTAATATTTCTTGCAGAAATGACCAAAAAAATTTGTTAGTACCCAAAATTTCAAAAATTCCTGCTTTTGCCAAAATTATCCTAAAAAGTCCAGTTTTTTGCCAAATTCATTGTGAAATTTTTTTTTCGCAGTTATAAAAAAAAACTGTTTTTTTGCCAAAATCAATAAACTAGGTGAAAAAAACTTCTGCGTTTAGCCAAAATTTTCAAAACTCCTGCTTTTTGTCAACATTGCCAACCAAAAAATTCAGTTTTGTGCCGAAATGGTCAATAAAATCTTGTTGTTAGCCGAAATATTCTGAAAGTACATACAGCTTTTGCAAAAATTGTCAAAAAGTCCTAATGTTTGTCAAAATTTGTCTAAAATATGCTGCTTTTTCCTTTTTAAAAATCAATCTTCGTAATTTTATATTTTTTCTCTCGATTTCCTTTTCTAATATTTATTTTTTCTAGTTCTCTTTAAAAATAGAAAAATTCTGAGCCGAAAAAAATATCGTGTTTAAAAAAAAATAATAATATTAGTATGGGTAAAAGCTTTCAAAAATGCTGAAAAATTGATTTTTCTAATAACGATTTGTCCCTCTTGGTGGGTCTATTTTGGTCAAAAAAATTTTTCTTCTCACTGTCAAGTCAAATTTGGATTCAGTTGATCAATTTTTTGTGGTTTGTAATTTCCATTGAAAAATATGTTGGTATGAATATTGTATAATAATTCATCATTCGGCTATTTTTGGAATCACTTATTTTCATGCAAAAAAATCGTAACTTGGAAAAATTGTGCCGAAATTATTATTTAAAGTCACAATTGAGTTCTAATACTTATATTTCAACATCATTTGCAAAGTTTAAATGCAAATTTATTTAATTGAAACATCTTATTCTCTCCCCCCTTCACCTATCCCTCCCTCTTGCTCCACCTTCCTTCCTCACCTTCCGTAAAAATATCAAGAGCTAACGTAATAATTTCTCGAAGGAAATTCGCCTCACAAAAAACCAACTCGACGAAATCCGCGTTGAAAGCACGCACGTTTTGGCACCGAAATTTGCCTCTATAGGCTCGCCAAATCGGTACGGCGCGGCGCGGCATTAATTTTTTAATTCAATTTAAAAACTTTACCGGGTCAAGGTCGATACATCGTGCCCGGAAAATGACGATAATACGCCCCTCTTGAGCAACAACGCGGCGGCATCCGCCCGACCGGAAGTATACGATACCTATAGCTTTAAAGTCTCTAAAGCACACGTACAATAATATCCAGCTTACATAATACGACCTAACTATAGAGGTATAGTATTTAAATAGCAATTTTAAACACTTCTTAGTTAGTCATCCTATCGTAGTACACAATGGTGTATTTTGTGAACGAGTAATTTTCTCATCCCCTTGGCTACCTCGCCTTAAGGTACCTACGAACGAGTACAATTCATCGCCGTATAAACTGCGTAGGTTACCAGAGGTATACCTACTTTATAGGTAGGTACGAGTATAAGCTAAAGCTAGCCGGGTGCTTTTCCATAGCTGTGGCGCGTTAACTCGGTGAAAAGTTTCTTTTTCCTCATGTTTGAACTAAATTGAATGTAAATTTTGTTTTTGAAAAAAGTTTTACACGAGTTGAGCTTTCGTTAGCGTCTCTCTTCGTCCCTCTCTGTGTCCTGGCTGGTTCTCTTTCTCTCTACAACGAGGTGCTTTTTTCCGCGTAGGGTATTTTTTTTCCTATTCCCGCCGCCGCAGAAAGAGAAGAGAATGTTATTTAACGAGCAAGCTGTGTAAGAAGAGGTTGTGAGGGTGAAGAGGGGATACAGACATTAACGTGTATTAAAATTCATATTAAAATAGCTGTTCTCTTTCGGTGGCGCGCGCGAGTAATACTTGATTTTAATGTGTTTACGTTTTTTTTTCTCCCTCTTTCGCTTCTCTTTCGCGATGCAGTGTTTTTCAAACGCGACTCTCTTTCTCGCTGCTTTCGACTCTCGAATTTCTCACCCACGAATTACCTGCAAAAGTTTTCAAATTAAGTTTAACATTTTCGAGTTAACGACGTGTGTACATGTGAGAGAGGTGGTTTGGCGAGGAGAATACATACAGTGTAAAAGCCTTTTCCTCTTCACCCTTTGGCTGTTTTTCTGGTCGTGTTTTAGACTCATTTTAGTATTTCCGTGTACTTGTATGTGAGAATTGTGTGGGTGAGGGAAGAAGGGAGGAGGGGAGTTTCTCTGTAATGAAAATTGTTCCGGTAAGGGATTTTTTCCTTCAACGTTGTCCTGGCCTGATAAATATAAGGTTGCCAGGGGGTTGCAGAGCAGGTGTTTTGGACTAGCGTGAAATATGGTTCAAAGAATGACCATAAGGTGGAGAGGTGAGAAGAGAATGAGATGGATGCGTTTGGGAAATACCTACATATACGATAAACTAATTCGTATCACAGGTTTCGAGGAAAGTTGCCTTTTTTCGGAGGTTTTTTACTTTTTCGCTCGTTGTTAGAGTTTGTTAAACTTTCGAACGAAAGTGGTTTTTATTTGGTAGACGAGACGACGAGAGTGAAATTGATTTTTGTTTTAGGATTGATTTTTTTAGTGCTTTCTGGGATTTTTACATTAAGCACCAAGTAAGGTGTATAAACTGGCAAATAATTGATGAACAAGGACGTAAGAAAATTGAAAGAGTATCCAAAAATGTATCAATAGGTCAAGTTTCAAGAGCTTAATTTAATTTTTCGAGTATTGACTGAAAAATTCCAATCAGGCTAATTTTTTACAAACCAAAAAATAAATAAATAAATAAAAAACTCAAGATTCGAACGAATTGAGGCAAATAGCTCAAATTTAGTTTGTGTCCTATTTTTTGAACCCCTGAACCGATTGGTGATGAATTTGTGGAGTCGTTTTATAGCCTTCAATGGAGTTTTGGATTTTCCAGTTTGTGAAAAATTTTAATAAAAAGACCGAAATAGAATTTGATGCTTATCAACTCGAATAAGTTTTGATCAATTTGGGCGCGTATCTTCTGAAATCGTTTTTGTCGTTTCTAATTGATTTTTCAAGCCCTGAAAAAGTCAAAAATATAATTATAAGTACATATTGGAAATTTCAAAATCCTGCAAACAGACCTTAAATTAGTTTTGTAGGTCGAAAATAGTACACTAATCAAAATTTTGGAACTTTGTTAGCACCCAACAAAGTTTCCATTTTTTTTTCTTTAACAAATTGTTGGAGAAAATTATTGGATTTGAACTCTTTCAAAGTGGATTTTGAAAATCTGTCATCAAAATGGACAGAAATTGTTGTAAAGATGGTACTCTTGAGTTTATAAGTGCTGAGCTGAATTCCATTTCTGTTTTCCTTACAAACATTTTAGATGCCTACCTTGATTTCATCAAATTTTGGATTTTTTTAGAGATATGGGCTTTTGAATTTAAGGAAGTTAAAAACTAAAAATTGAAATTTATCAGCTCAATTTGACCAGATTGGTACATTTTTGAATATTCTTTCCATTTTTATTAGTTTTGTCACGATATTTTTTTTGCTAATTAGGATGCCTGGGGGGGGGGGTTATTTTTGAATTCTCGTGGCCTTTGCAACTAATACATATTTTTTCAGTTTTTTTTTTTTAATTGTTTATTATCTACCTTTTTTTTTTTTTTTTTTTTTTTGTTTTGGGTGTTTATAATTGCACGATTATTACACCCGTGACTAGAAGGGTTTAGATTTGGTTTATTAGGTTGGTGCTTTTAAGTAGGGTTATAAATTTTTGGATTTCAGAAGGGTTATCTGGAATGGTCATTGAATTTGGGTCTATTTGGAGAGATAGTCTTGTTTGCTGTAGTTTAGGACAGGTGAATAGTAAATGTTGGATGGATATAGGTTCATTTTCACAGAATTGACAGGGGGGTTTCGGAATTTTTTGATAGAGATGATTGTGTGTGATTTTAGAGTGGCCTATTCTTAGACGGGTTATAATTATTTCTTCTCTTCTGTTTAGGTGATTAAGGTTTTTCCAGGGGTAGATTGTTTTTTTGTGTTGAAAGAGTTTGTTTGATGTCTGTGATGACCAGAAATTTTGCCATTTAGAGTGAGTATTTTGTTTGAAGAAGGATTTTATATCGTCAGGGGTGAAAATGGTGAAGGGAGGGGGGATAGTGGCTGATTTTGCATAGGTGTCAACAATTTCATTTCCTTCAATGCCGACATGACTAGGAGTATACATAAGGTGGATGGTGTAGTTTGAATTTTGAAGATCTAGCAGAATTTTGTGAATATTTTGAACAATAGGGTGATCTGAAAAAATGTTTTGTATGGATATCAAGGAGCTAAGTGAGTCACTTTGTATTAAAAAGTTTTTGTTTTCAAGCTGAGTGGTGGATATGTTCAAAAGACAATGGTAAATTGCAAGAAGTTCAGCAGTAAATATTGAAGAGACCTCATGAATTTTAAAATTGAAAATTTTTTCATTTATTGAAAAAGCATATCCTGTATGTAGGTTAGAGATTTTGGAACCATCAGTAAAGCATAAATTGAATTCTGTGTAGTTTGATATGAGTTCAAGATAGTGGCTTTTGATTTCTAATAGGGAATGGTTTCTTTTTGGATAATTTTTCAGTTGAAAGTCAATTTGTAAGGGTTTTAATAGCCAAGGAGGGTATGTTATGGGTTTTTGGATGAGATTTTTGAGATCAATTTCAAGGTTCTTTATTTCAGAGATGAACTTAGCAAGTGGGTTGTCATTTTGTTGGAAATGATGTAAGCTGAATATTGAGATAAGATTTTGGAGGGGATGTGATGGATTAGCTGAGGCTGATGTAATGAATTTATTTGTTACTAGTGATTTTCTGAAATTTGAGGGTAGTTCTGCAGCTTCACAGTAGATGCTATCTATGGGTGAGGAGTAAAGAGCTCCAATGCAAATTTGTAAAGAAGAATTTTGAACAGTTTTTAAGATATTGGCGGTTTTATTGGAAATTTTTGTAAAGCATGGACTGCCATAGTCAATTTTGCTGCGTATGAGAGATTTATATAGATGGATTAATAATTTACGGGAAGGGTTATATTTAGGATTTTTTATTATTTTTAATAAATTGATACGTTTCAAGAGTTCTGATTTTACATTTAGAAAATGGGGGGTCCAAGTTAGTTTTTCATCAAACGTAAGTCCGAGAAATTTGGTAGAAGATTTGAACTCCAAGGAGCGACCTTTAAATTTTAGAGTGGGTTTTGGGTTGATTTGATTTTTTCTAGAAAAAAGTACACAATGTGTTTTGGATTCTGAAAAACTTAACCCGTTTGTTTCAGCCCATTTTTCAATTTGGTTTAGGGTTTCCTGAATTATTTCTACAATAAGGTTGGTGTTTTTAGATCTAAGAGAGATGTTTAAGTCATCTGCAAAAATTCTCAAAGAGAGTGGTTTAGTTATAACATCACAAATGTCATCAATTTGTATCAGAAACAAGATTGTACTAAGAACAGAACCTTGAGGAACTCCATTTTCAATTTCAAAGGATTTTGAGTAAGTATTATCTAGGCGAACTCTGAAAGAACGATTTGTTAGAAAGTTTTGAATAAAGTATGCCAAGTGTCCACGAATTCCAAAGGAGTGTAATTTTCTGAGAATTTTGTAACGCCAAGCTTTATCAAATGCTTTTTCAAGGTCAAAGAACACTGAAAGTACATATTCTTTATTTTCAAAAGCAGTGTTAATTTCATTTTGTAGGCTAAAAAGATGGTCCAGTGTAGATCTTTTTTTTCTAAATCCACTTTGAAAGGTACTGAGAGAGTTTGTGCTATCTATGAACCAATTTAGTCTTTTGATAACCATTTTTTCTAAGATTTTGCAAGGGACTGATGTTAAGGAAATGGGTCTATAACTAGAAGGAAGATGAGGATTTTTACCTGGTTTTAGGATGGGAATGATAATAGCACTTTTCCATGTTTGAGGAAATAAATTTGTAGTCCAAATTTTGTTATATAAGTTCAACAGGTCGTTTTTTCCATTTTCATCCAAATATTTCAACATGTGAGGGTGGATGTCATCAGGCCCTGGAGATGAGTCTTTTATGTTGTGATTTAAGCAGTATAGTAATTCTTGCATAGAAAAAGGGGTGTTATAGGGCTCTAGGTTTTCAGATGAGAAATCAAGTGTTTCATTTTCAGCTTGTGCCTTGATCATTTGGAAAGTAGGACTATAAGAGCTTGTAGAGGAAACCTTTGCAAAAGATTGGGCCAGGACATTGGCCACTTCTTGAAGAGAGGTAATTGTTAAATTTTCATCAGTTAGGTAGGAAATTTCAGTTGGTATGTAACATCCTTTTAAAATTCGAATTTTTTTCCACATTTCTTTCACTGATGTGCTTTGAGTGATTTTCAACATGAACTTATTCCAGCTCTCTCTTTGTTTGGATAGGTTGATTCTACGTGCAATAGCACGCTTTTTTTTGAAATCAATGAGGTTTTCCATGGTGCTATTTTTCTTGAATTTTTTTAATGACCTTTTGCGTTCAAGAATTGCAGTTTTTAATTCCTGGCACCACCAGGGTACAGATTTTTTTGAAATTTTGGAGGAAGATTTTGGAATGCTTTGTATAGCTGCTTGAATAATAGAATTAGTAAATTGTTCAACTATAGAGTCCAGGTCCTCAACTGAAAAATCAATAGGGAGAATTTTTTTATTGAAGTTGGACCAATTTGCTTTATCAAGAATCCATTTGGGGCATTTTTCTCTATTTGGTTTTATAATTTGATCAGAAAAAGTTATATTAATTGGGAAGTGATCACTATAGTGTAAATCATCTTGAGGATTCCAAGAGAGGAGATGAGAGATGTTTGGAGAGCAAAAAGTCAAGTCAATATTTGAAAAAGAACCAGTAGAAATATTGAAATGGGTTGGCTTTGAAGAATTTAAGAGTATGGTATCATTTTTTAGGAGAAATTTATCAATTATATTGCCACGATTATTAGTTGAGATGGAACCCCAAGTTTTAGAATGGGCATTAAAATCTCCCAGAACAATGTAAGGGTTTGGTAGTTGAGAGAAAATGTCTTCAAGTTCTTGTGTAGAAATAATTTGGTGGGGAGGAACATAAATATTACAGATTGTGAGATTGGTAAAGGCAGAATTTGGTGAGTTTATCAACACTGCATTTGCTTGTATATTTCCAGTAGTGATATTCAGATGAGAGGCTGTTTTTGAGTCTTTAACAAAAATAGCTGTACCTCCACAGGCTTTTTCTCCACCATTAAAATCAAAACGAAAAGATGAATAATTTTTAAGCTTGAAAGAATGATGGGAACGAAAATGTGTTTCCTGTAGAGCAATAATTTCAGGATTTAGGTGATAAATCATAGTTTTCAACTCGCCAGAGTGGCTATAAACACCATTAATGTTCCACTGTATCAAAAATGTCATTTTTTTTTTTTTAATTCAACTTTTTTGTTTTTTTTTTGTTGTTTTTATTAATTTTTATGTTTTTTTTTTTTTTTTCAATTTTTGCTACGAAAAAAAAAATTTAATTTTGTACCTCAGTGACTAATTTCCCTAGGTGTGAATACAACTTAAAATTAAAACTAAAATTAACATACATTGCTCCAAGTACCTATATAATTAGATCAATCAGGTAGTTATTTGAGGAAAAATAACTAAAATACTTTAATAATTGATGAAAAAAGAAAAAAAAGAAAGTTGTCCGAAGTATCTGGCGAGTTCTTGATGATTTAAATTCAAGTTTAAGAGTTCTCATCTGAAAGTTGTTGATCTTGCTCTGTAGTAGGTGGTTCATTAGAGGTGAGGTTTTTGAGCTTATTTTGAAGCTTTGTAAAACGAGTTTTCATGGATCTGTGAGATAGATAACTGTAGTTGTCTTGTAGAATTTTAATAACTCCTTTGAAATCTGCAGTGAATTGAAGTACACTTTGGCAGGGATCTTTTTGGCCTTTTACCATGTCCATAAGTAGACCAAAATTGCTGAAAGAAATGGGATAATCTGCACTGTTTTCCTTGAAGTTGTCTTCTATTGGAGCAAGTAGTTGTTTGATGGAAATTGGCTCTAGATGTTCAGTTTCAGGCTCAACTCTTATGCGTTTTTTGTCCTGTTTATCTTTTTCTTCAGTGGTGATATTAGGTAGGTTAAATACCTCTTCAGATAATTGTGTACTTGTAGATAAGGGTCTTTTAGCTGCATTTTGGATAGGGTCAAGGTCCATATGTTCTACTTGTTTATCATGGATCTGTGTGGTAGTCAGGCCTACATTTTCAATGTTTTGTTCTGTTATTTTTACATCACTGGAACTGGAGTCAAGTTCTGGATCTATTTTGGTATTTTCTGCTGTCTTATTGTCATCTTTTTTTAGCAAAATCACAGGTTGCTGTAGTATGTCCGAGTTGGTGACATATAAAACATTTAACTTGAGCATTATTGTAAAAAACACGATATTCCTCTTCATCATAAGTAATCATCTCCGAAGGTGGTAATTTAGATTCAGATTCAATAGGAATAAATACAGATCTTCTTTCAGAAAGGACATTTTTCAGTTCTTCTTCTTGAGAAATGTGTAGGAATCTCATCTGGGATGTAGGTATAACATCATGGGTTGCCATTTGTTTAATGATGATATCATGAGGTACATGAGGAGGTACATTTGAGATTATTATTTTTTTGTCTGTTTGCTCTTTCTTATACCAACGTGCTTGAATCATTTTCCTATCTATTTCAATGGTACCTCCGGATTTTAAGAAGTTTTCAGCTATCTCTCTTGATTTTAAATACATTCTAATTCTCTCACCTGAGATTTTTGCGCAGTGTAAGACATTTTCTCCAATTACATTTATCATCTTCTTTGCATAGTATGCTATAGGTACATTATCAATAGCCGGAAAGATAATTGCTTGGTTGGCAGAGGGGAAGGTATCTGTCTTTCTTGTTATAGATGAGTAGGTTGTGACTGGTCTGTAGTCAGTACCAGTAGAGGGGTTACTTGTCATTGTGTGGTGTGTAGCCGGCTCAGCCAAGCTGAGACCGGAGATAACAATTTGCAACAGTCACTATCAGTGTGAAAATAAAACGTTATCTACTGATGATAAAATAAAACGATTATATGATCAAAGTTTCTCTAAAAATGTAGCATGAGCACAGAAACGAGCGAAAAACATGACTGTCTCGGAACACGTTCAACACAAGAATGTTATTATCTACCTTGAATAGATACATAAGTAGAATTGAAAATTTGAGACTTGCAAAAGGCATATCTGTGGCACCTTCCCATTACATCTACATGTCTTTGAACCTATAAGATCAATATGAGGGTCTGCAAGCTGGTCTGGCAGCCGAAAAAAAATCGGAAAATAGCTCGAAAATCAATTTTTTAGGGGATGGGAGGGCGTCTGAAAGTCAAATAGGGGAAAATGGTTTAAAAATTGACTTTTTTGATCCTACATCGGAAGATGTCAAATGAGGTTGGAAGATTGAAGCTTGCAAAAACTGAAAAAAATGACCTGAAAATTTGACTTTTTCGATTCTAAGGTGGGGTGAAATATGGTTAGGAATTAAAAATCAGTAGAAGATATATCTGTGATTCTTTTCTATGCCGCAGGGTGTCTAACGGTCCTTCCGGTCCTTCTAGGTCAGTAAAAGTTTGTCTTTTTGCCTATAGGTCCTTCTTTTCAAAAAAGTCAGTAAAAAGTCCTCCTTTTTGCCCGAAGGTCCTTCTTTTTTCGAAATTTTCAAATAATTCGGTCATTTATTCGAAATTAGGAATGGTGTTGTTTTACATCTCATTTTATCAATTTTCCACAGCTTTCGCCCTCGCGTTGCTCGGGCTAAATCATTTTTCTTTTCTTTTCTCTAATCGAAATTAGAGGGTAGAAAAATTGATTCCTTAAATCCAAAATAATGTTGGTTTACCCCTCAGGAATTGTGAATTTTCAAAATTTTTGCCCTCGCTTGGCTCGGGCGTTTACTCATATTTTTAAAACTGATAAATATGTACCTGCCTTATGTTATATTCTGAAAAATTTCAAGATTTGAAAGTTTTGAAGCTATGAAAATCAACTTTTTGCATAAAAAATGATGTTTTACGTTTTGAATTATCAATTTTTCACAGCTTTTTCATCCTTGCATCGCTCGATCAGATTTGAATTCTACTACATCAATTTTCAAACATTTCCTAAAATGGAAAAATCAACTCGAGAAATTCCAAAAACATAATCCAATCAATAAAAAAATTCAAAAAAATTTTATTCGACATTTTTTGTTTTCAACTTCTTTTTTTAAAAAATGTCAAACCACATCTGGCCAATTAGTTGGAAAAATCTTGGTGTGAAGGGGGGGGGGAGTTGCACTAAAAAAATTTTTAATCACTTTTTTGATCACTTTTTGGTTACTGAAGTTACTTTTTTCAGAAAAATTTGAGTACAATCCCTGATATTAACAATTTTCATTAAAATAGTTTCCAAATAATTACTTATATAATTTTTATGTCTAAAAAGAATTAAAAAATATGGCGTGTGAAACAAATATGAGAAAAATAAGGAAAAGGTATAAGATTTTGTTTTATGGATTTGGTAGACACCGGACACCCTGGAAAAGAAACTGATCAGGTCTATTTAAATATTTTTAATTTTTTCGTTTCTTTTACAAAATTATAAATTTTTGAAGTTTTTTTTTTTTGAAAATTTTGCAAAAATAAATGGAGGGGTATCAGTTGGTACATTTTCAATTTTGAAAATGTCCTTCCAAAAGGTCCTTCTAAAGTCCTTCTTTTTAGTTTTCAGATTTTGTTAGACACCATGTATGGGGGGAGGGGGTGCAGGCTGATCTAAAGGTTGAAAAACGAAGGAATAGTTCAATACTCGACTTTTCTGATCTCGAACAGATGTAAAATAGGGATTGGAAGGTTGAAACCTATGAAAAACAATAGTCTTTTTTTTAATCTGTTGAAAGGGTTGAATAAACTAACTTGCAAAAGATTCTTGTGGCATTTTTCCATCATGTGTGCCAAATTTGGACCTCTTGGATTAAATTTGAAGGTCTGTAGGCTGGTGTTGATGTCAAAAAAGGTGGAAAATGGCTCGAAATTTGACCTTTTCAATTCTGGGGAGAGGTCAAATGAAGTTGGAAAGTTGAAAGTTTCAAAAGCTTGCAAGGGGGGGCTGCATGCTTGTCTAAAGATCATAAAATGCGAAGAACTGGCTCAAAAATCAAATTGTTGAAATCTGCAAAATACATATCTATGGCATTTTTCTTCTTTTGTATGCTTATTTTAGACCTCCTGAGTTGAACTGTGAGAGTTTGACAGGCGAGTGTAAAATTATAAAAAGAGAAAAAAATGGAAGGGTCAAGTTTGGTCGAATATAAATAGTTAAAATCTGCAAAAGTACATCTGTGTATGGCATTGGCACCTTCCTGTTGTAATGTACCTGCCAAATTTGAATCTCTCAAGTCAATTTGGGGGTAAAAAAATGGCGGGAAATGACATTTTTTCATCTTCAAGAGGGTGGGGTGATCTGAGATGCTGGAATGCGAATATGTTGATCATAATGAGATACTCTACGTATCCATGGCTTCACTTTTGAGAATTTTCATCAATTTGGTATGTCCATGTCCTTATTACGCTTTTCTCTCCCCCCCCTATAAATGATCTTTCTGCATTTTCAGCCTCGTCCTTCTGCACGTCAAAGGTCAAATCCAGCCCTCTAAGGAACTCTATTCTCCAAGTTTGGTCTCGTGTAATCTGTTAGAATAAACGTTAGTTCGAGAAATTTAAAATTTTCGAACGGGACTGAAACTGACCAGCAACCATAATTTCTGACAAAAATTTGGCTGAAAATGGAAAATAATGCCTATTGCCACAATCTGTCTCTCTTTCAAATTGAAGGGAATTTTTTGTCTGCTCAAAATAAATGAAAACTTTATTACTGCATTTTTGGCTGTCAAGTCTCAAAATTCAGGGTCTCACAAAATGTTGAAATTGCTCAAAATTGACGTGCTTTAAAAATCTATCGGTGATTTTTGTAAGTCTAAACCACCTATCTCAATTTAAATTTTTCTACAACCACAATTGCATTTTTTCCAGTATTATTCTCGTTAAAAATCATAACTTTCGAAGATTTCAGCTATGAAAAAAAGCACCGTAGCTCAATTCTCGACTTTGATTTTCTTACGTCATACGTGAAAAAAGTGACGACAAAAAAAAGGGACATAAAACAGGGAGAAATAGAGAGAAAGAAGGCGTTTGGATATTCAATTACTCCCACGTATATCTCTGACAGTATCATCTCTGCGCCTTTAAACAAATAAACAGGTAAATCGAGTAATGAGAACGTAGGCTGGGTCGGCCTACCCACCCTACATGGATGCGCTCGCGCTGTCATCGTACTTGAAGGCAATCTCACCGCGCTTTATACGGCCATTTCAAATGGTAATTATTTAATTTTGGTAAACGCGAGCTCTCTTTTACGTCGATAAATCGCATAAATTATCCATTCTACGTTACACCGCAGCTCAGGTTTTCAGGGGGCCGCTTTTAAACGGTACCTCAACCTCTGTGTATCTATTTTAAATGAACACACCGCGCCGCATCTTACTTTAGCGAGCCGTCGAGATGATTAAAATGCTTTCGAAATGCGGCCAAAGGAGAGAGGCGAGACACCAATTGAACGTGTATACTCGTATTTTGGCCTCCCTGCCTATACGAACGAGTATACGAGAGCCACGAGAGGTACCATTTTCGCAGTTCGCACTCGTGTATACGAGATGATGGATTCTACGCTTATTTAAATGAGCTCGTCTTCCGGTCTGCGTGTCTCCGCCTTAGGCTACGCTATTTGGATCATTTTAGAGAGAGAATTAATCGTCAATGAAAACGACGACGCGAAAACGCGACTAAATACGAGTAAAGAAACGACCCTAACATTAAGATGGTCTATGCGACGATGAGAGGTGCACAGGAGGAGGGGAACGTAAAGTTGATTAAAATGATGAAAATCCCAGATTGTTTATCTTTTTTCTTCTCCTCGAGTAGGTGTATTCAACAGATGAATCGAGTAGATGGTGTTGTTTGTGCGGCCTACCTGTTCACCTGCGCCATCAATTTTAACGATGTACGCGGTAGCTCGATGAATTTACGAGCTTAATTTTCAAATACGAGTAGCTGTTGATGTAATAGCGGTGTATTAATTTTACGAGCTATAATGGAATCGATACGATTTGAGGAATTCCTTTTAACGAATCGAACGACCTTATGAGAAATTTGGAGTGGAAGCGCCCTTAATTTGGAATGTTGAATTTTTAATAGGAAATCGGTATGAGCTGTAAAGTTTTTGGAAATGAAATTTGACCTGCTATTCTCGATATTTTTTCAATTTTGGAAAAACCGACGTGATGAAAAAAGTATATTTATGAAAATCGCCCAAAACAGGTTTTTGAATTTTTTGAATTTTCAAAAAGGGTCTGGCCGGATAAGAGAAGGAATGGCCCCTTCGATTTTCTTTTGTAGGCTCGGGTGATGTCCTTGGATGAGAAAAAATCCCCTTCCCCGACTCCACCTCCTTCTGTATTTCCAGCTTTTTCATCACGTTACTTGAAAAAAAAATTTATTCTGGTAATATGAAAGAAAAATTTTGTTCTTTGGCACAAAGTTAGGTAACTTTTCTAAAGAGGCATTTACCATGTATTTTTCTTAATTTTTAGTGCACATTTTCGTGACTTTTTCTCCATTTGAAATTTTCAAACGTGAAAAACGTAGCTTTTTTGGTATTTTTAACAAAACGTGGGTCTTTTCTCATAATATTTGAAAAGAAGTAAGAAAATTTTTTCGCAATTTTGGCAAAAAAAAAATACGATTGTCATTGTTTAATAATTTTTAGTACAGAACTGATTTGTTTGAGGCAAATATGACGAAAAAACGGATGTTTTTGACAAAAATTGTAAAAAATTTTGAACTGAAAAGGTTTTTTCTATAATTTTGGAAATAAAATAAGATTTTTTGGTGATTTTGATTTTAAAAAATGGGATACATTTTAGTAATTTTACAAAACGATATTTTTCACAGTTTTTGCTAAAAAGTAGAATCCTTCACAATTTTGATAAAATTGTAAGATTTGTTTGGTAATATTATTTTGAAGCTGATTTTTTTTTTTGCTATTTTGACCGAAAAAAAGCAATACATAATTTTGGCCAAAAAAAACAAGACTGGCAATTTCTATGAAAAAGAACCAGTGATTTTGATAATCCTGACAGCAAACAGTTTTTTTCAAGACTTCCTGAAAACATTTCTTGGCTACATTTTAATTGCAGACACATTTAGAAACCAAATTTTGGCATAAGTAAGAAAAAATTGTGTTTTTTAAAGGTCGAATTTCAACTATCAAGCTGTACAGTGTACATATTACGTATTTTGATGAGCACTTTTGACATGAGTAAAAAAATGGTGTATTTTTGTGCTCTTTTTTTAAATATGCTTTAAAATCTTGAAATTTGTAATCTGGAAATCTTTCTTTCTCGTATTATTTGAGCCATTGAAATGCTTTGAGGACCATTTTTGAACATGAACGAAAAAACGTGAATTTTTTTGGCCTCGAAGTTCAAAAAAATGCCTTGAAATTTCAGCGACTCTGAAAATCTTTTTTTCAGATCATACCCAAGTTGAAAAATGTATTAGTCGGGGAGCCTGCATAAGGATCTATTGCAGCCCCCCCCCCGTCGATCCTCCGGGACAGCTTTTTTCTTAAAGGGGGGGGGTCCTGAGGAACATTTCTAGCCCTTGTACTCAAAAAAAAAGTGGCCCTACTTACAAAATGGCGGCCATTTTGATTGACAGGTCAGCCAAAATCGCAGATCTTGCCTTCCAACAGAGGACCTGCACAAAATTTTTTAAACTGCACAAAGGTAGATCGAAAGATCAGGCAAAACTTTATCACCTGTCAAAATTTCAAATGCTATGTAAAGTGCGTTTTTCGATTTTTGGTGAATTTTCGAAAATCAAATTCAGGCCAAAAATGGAGGAAAAATCAAAATTTTACCAAATTTTCCAATAAAGCTTAAATTTGGGATATACCCTGCTGTTTCCGACATGCTAAATCGATTGAAAACTGTTTCAATCCGTTTTGAGCAGTTCTGGAGCATCCAGCAGATTTTTGAAACTCGAAATTCCCACAAAATTTCACAAACGGAGATGGAAAGCCGAAATTTACTCTGCACTCCAATTTTAACACCCTCTGAAGATACTCAGGTTGGTTAAGTCATTTTGGAGCCTCCAGCGACTTTTTGAAAATTACTGGAGCCTCCAGTAGATTTTTGAAACTTGAAATTTCCCAAAATTCCATCCGAAATTCATTCTGCAAACTAATTTTAATACGTTACGAAGTCGACCGCAGGTGGATTTCAAGTCGTTTTGGAGCGTCCAGCTACTTTTTGAAAATTACTGGAGCCTCCAGTAGATTTTTGAAACTTGAAATTAATCCAAAATGTCATCAAACGGAGATGTAAAGCTGAAATTTACTTTACACTCCAATTTTAACACCCTCTGAAGACGACTTAAGCCGAGTTTAAGTCATTTTGGAGCCTCCAGCGACTTTTTAAAAATTACTGGAGTCTTCACCAGATTTTTGAAACTTGAAATTCCCACAACATTTTATGAAATGGAGTTGGAAAAACGAAATTTACTCTACAAACTAATTTCAACACACTACGAAGTCGACTACTGGTGGATTTCGTCGTTTTGGAGCCTCCAGCGACTTTTGGAAAGATTGTATGACGTTTTTTGGAGAATTTAAATTTATAAAGTACAAGCTAGTCGTATTGAAATTAGTTGCAGAATGAATTTCGACTTTCCATCCATCTTAATTGATGAAATTTTGGGAAATTTCAAGTTTCAAAAATCTACTGGAGGCTCCAGTAATTTTCAAAAAGCCACTGGAGGCTCCAAAATCACTTAAACCCACCTGAAGTCATCTTCAGAGAGTGTTAAAATTGGAGTGCAGAATAAATTTCGGCTTTCCATCTCCGTTTAATGAAATTTTATGGGAATTTCGAGTTTCAAAAATCTGCTGGAGGCTCCAGAACTGCTCAAAGCGGGTTGAAACAGTTTTAGATCAATTTGACATGTCGGAAATAGGGTATATCCCAAATTTTAGCTTTCTTGGTAAATTTGGTAAAATTTTGATTTTCCTCCATTTTTGTATAAATTTGATTTTCCAAAATTCACCAAAAATCGAATAACGCACTTTAGCACTTGAAATCTTGACAGATGATGAAGTTTTGCCTGATCTTTCGATCTACCGTTGTACAGTTTGAAAAATTTTGTGCAAGTCTTCTGTTGGAACGCAAAATCTGCGATTTCGGCTGACCTGTCAATCAAAATGGCCGCCATTTTGTAAGTAGGGCCACTTTTTTTTGGAGTACAAGGACTAGAAATGTTTTTTAGGATTCCCCCTTTAAGAAAAAAGTTGTCCTGGAAGATCGACCGGGGGGGGGGGTGTAATAGATCCTATATTTTTAGAGGCTACATTTTTTTCAAAAAAATTCCCTAAAATCACAAATGTGCAACTGGGCAGCTACAAAATCTGGGAATCCACGTTCTAGGTCATATTATTTTAAATATTAATTACCAACAGATTTTGTGGTCCAATTTATTTTTTAGACTTTTTTTCTCAAAAAAATACTCTAAAATCTTGAATATGCAATTGAAGAGCTCTATTCCAAAGTGGGTTAAGTCATTTTTCTCACCAAAAAATGCGTTTAAAATTTTTGTTGCTAAAATTTGTTCTGTTTCGAAAGGTTGGTGCACATTATTTCCTTTCTTTGGACATAGAACAATTGCTTGTTGAAAAAATCACTTTGAAAAATCGATGACTTAACTCACTTTTGAAGTAAAAATCTCCGTAAAACGTGCATTTTTTAAAAATGACTTAACCCACTTTGGAATAGAGCTCTTCAATTGGACAGCTGCAACACTGAGAATCGTATTTTTAGGTCATATTTTATCGTAAATACCATTACGATTTAATGTAGGTAGGTAGATACTTCATCACAATTTTTTAGAAGTGTTTTTTGGGGGCCCAAATTTTTTCTAAAAAATGCCCTTAAATTCCAAATTTGTGATTCGACAGCACCAGTCTCCGAGTCATATTTGAACTGTCAATACGTTTCAATGTGTATATATTTTGTCATGATTTGAAAGAGGGGGTTTCTTGAGAACAGAAATTTTTTTCAAAATAATGACTTAAATTTTCGAAATGTGTGATTTTGCATCTGTAAATCTGGGATTGTTTTTTCCACATAATAATACGTATATAGACCATTACCATGTTTTAAGGGGCACTTTCGACCTAGGTGAGAAAATGGTATTTTTGGAGCCTAATTTTTTTCAAAAAAATTGTCACAATATCTCTAAATGTACGATTGAGCAGCTGCAATTCGAGGAATTTTTTTTTCTGGATTATATGTATTCTAACAATCAATACGCTGTGAGGTCCAATTCTTTCGTGGTATTGGTGTATTTTTGGGCCTAGGGGAATTTTCAGGCCACTTTCAACGTTGTAGTGACAAAAGTATACTTTTTTTTGGAGCTCAATTTTTTCAAAAAAATTAATAAATATGTACTATAGCCTTGATGTAAATATTTTTGGGATTATTAGGTACTATAGAAATCTAATTTTTTTCCTAATTTTTTGCACAATTTAGGAAAACTTAAAACCGTGCAGGGGACTTTGAATTTTCTACTTGGGCAGCTAAAATTTCTTAGAGGAGCTATTTTCTTGAAAAAAATTTAAAATTGAGCAAAGACGTTCCCTATCATTGGTAGTTAAATCACATCATTCCGAAACCAATATTTCAGCAATTTGTCAACTCGACTCACGTCGTTGGCGTATCTTCTTCATATCTCGACAACTCTATGACGCGCTCGGATTTATTTTAAAAGCCTATTTGACGAAGTACTCGCGGATTTGTGATTAATTACAGCGTGAAAAATTACCCTCGAGAAGAATATCGCGCTATAGCTATCGTCGTCGTTGTCGTTGTCGCGATATAACGTCTTAATGAAAAAGTACCACGCCGACTCGCGACTCGCGAGTGTCTACAATCTACGTAGACTTTCAGAGAGAGGCAGAGAGAGAGAGAGATACGAGTATGTTGTGTATGCTTTGACGCCTCTCATGTACGCTCGTATACATGTAAAACGATTAATTAAAGACGATACTATACGAATATGCGGAGAATGTACGAGAAAGAGCTCGATAATTCGTCGGCGGCGGTGGAGAGTACGAAATTTCCAGCGAATTAGGATGAGGATTGGGGAAAGAAAATTTGTACGTGGGGAACTACGAGAATCCAGCGTGGGTGGAGGTTAAAAGAGCTACAGGAGGCCGGGAGAGAGGGGTAGCGCCATCGCTACATTATTATTTCGTTAGAAAATTAATGCCGTTTAATTAAATCGGGCTCGTAGAGAGATGATGGTGGCGCTGCGTTTACTTGCTGGCGTCAAATTTTCCCGTAAGGGGAGAAGGGAAGGAACGAAGGGGCTGGTGTTTTGACTGCGTGTTTACGTGTGTCCCACGGTGGATTGTGGTAGGGAAGGAGTAGACCCAGACGTCAGGATGAGAGAAGCGAGTTGGAGGATGAGGAAATATGCGAGTATTAAGATGTCTTCGAAACCGTATTAATTTTTAGTGGGATACGCTTTTGGTGGAGGTTTTCTTGGGACCTTTTATTTTTAATGGTTATTTTATGGATTTTTTTTTCTTGTGCAGAGATCTGATTAGGAAAGGTTTTGAACTGGCTCTCTCTCTATAGTCTCTTCGAATTGAAGGAAGCTCGGCTAGGTCGAAAGAGCATGTCCCAAAACACCAGTAACCAAAAAAGTACACCTCCTCCCACCTCTCTCCCCTCCCCCCCAAAAAAAATCAGGTCTTCAAGGTGTCCTCAGATTTTAAAAATATTATAATAGGAGATTTTTTTATGTTTTTCTCCATGAAGGTACACACTGCCCATTTCATTCAAAAGAACGAGAGAATTGCCAAAAAAAATTTCAAAAGTCGAGACATTTTTGTGATTTTTGGACTTTTTTGAATTAAAAAAAATTCGATGCGATGACCTGCAGAATTTTTATTTTTTTCTTTACTCGATTTTATAAAACTATCTCACTGTTTTTGAACAATCATTTTTCAGAAAATTTGCAAAAAATCCAAGTGGCCAAAAAACAAAGCGAGATCAAAAAAAAACTTGTGATTTGAAAAGGTTTTTTCTGTATTTTCTGGAATTATTATGGAAAAAAAATTTGAGAAAACCAGGAAGAAATTCACAATTTTGGTTTATTAAAAAGTTCCTACAGAATTTGTTCAAAATTTTTTGAAAGGAGGAGTATCGATAAGGCCACTTTTTGGCCCCAGACAGTTTTCGGCTGAACCACTCTCAAATTGTTGTAATAAATGCCCCAAATACGAATCCGTGGTTAGTTGACCCAAAATAACCATTTTTTGGGCTCAAGGGGTCCCCAAAGTTGCGAATAAAAAAATAATTTTTGGAACCACTGAGTACTATTTTCAAAAACTTTTTCAACGTAAAATATCTGTTTGAACCCGTTAAACATTATACGAGACAATTTTTTCATTTTCGACCCTCAGGGGCAGAAATTGGGGGGGGGTTTCTTTTTTGAAGAGCTTTTTTGGGCCAAATTCTGAGATTTTACTCTTCGAAAAAACGTTAAAATCATGTTTTCATGATTTCAACGAAGTAAAATCTCAGAATTTGGCCCAAAAAAGCTCAATTTTGAAAGTTACTGGTAAAATCGAGTGAAAAATTATCAAGCTCTTGCTAGTGTGTTCCAAATGTAAACTCTTCAATTTATTTGAAAAAATATGCATAATTGCCTTTTTCAGGGGTGCTCAAAGTGGGGGTGCTCTAAAAAAAGGGTTCAAAATTACGAATATACAGGAAGCTTAATTAAACTTTTTCACCTAGGTAATTGAATATATGCCTCAAAACGTTACGTTTGGCGCAAATCGCAGGTTTCCAGCTATCCAGAGGTTCCCAAAAAATCCAAATTACAAAAAATTGGAAATTTGGATTTTTGAGTACCAGCGCAAAATTTTATTATGCTCAAAATGTGGTAGGATGCAGGTCTTTCAGATACTAATAAACTGTAAAAAGCTTTTTAGGGGGGTTCAAAGAGGTAGGTTCAAAATAGTGGTTCCAAAATTTTTCAAAAATGAAAACCCCACAATTTCTGCCCCTGAGGGTCGAAAATGAAAAAATTGTCTCGTATAATGTTTAACGGGTTCAAACAGATATTTTACGTTGAAAAAGTTTTTGAAAATAATACTCAGTGGTTCCAAAAATTCTTTTTTTATTCGCAACTTTGGGGACCCCTTGAGCCCAAAAAATGGTCATTTCGGGTCAACTAACCACAGATTCGTATTTGGGGCATTTATTACAACAATTTGAGAGTGGTTCAGTCGATAACTGTCTGGGGCCAAAAAATGGCCTTATCGATACCTACTCCTCCTTTTTTCTCGCAGTCCACCCTGATTATGCAGTTTTAATTTAAAATTATTTCTGATCAGTCAAAATGACGTATTCGTGGTTTGGGTATTCATGAAATCGAGGGTTCATTGGAGATGCAGAAACAAATTTCGTCAATTTTTTGGAATATTCGTCAATGTAAACTGAAAATTCCCATTTTCATTGAGAAAAAACATGCAAATAATTACATTTCATTTGCAATTTTCGGCTCTTAGGGCTGCAAAATCGAAAAAACCAAATATGCAGCGAGATTCTACATGCATACAAAATGAGTTTTTTTAATAATTTTTCAAAAAGTGATCGCTCTTTGCTTCCCCTTCTGTTTTTATTTGAAATAAAAATTGTAGAAAAAAATCCTTTTTTTCTAATCAAAAGGAGGAGTCCTAATAAGGCCATATTTTGGCTCCAGACAGTTATCGACTCGACCACTCTTAAAATCTTGTGTTAATAAATATCCCTAATAGGAATCCACGGTTAGTTAACCCCAAATGACCATTTTTTGGGCCCCAGGGGTTTCCAAAGTTGTGAATAAAAAATATTTTAGGAAACACTGAGTATTATTTCAAAACTTTTTAACATAAAATATACCTATGTTTGAACCCGATAATCGTTATGCGATGATTTTTCCTATTTTTGATCCTCGGGGCCAGAAATGGGGGGGGGGAGGTTAATTTTTGGAAATTTTTGGAACTGCCATTTTGACCTTACCCCTTCCAACCAAATTTTGAGCTCAATAAAATTTTCCTCTGGTACTCGAAAATTCAATTTTCCAATTTTTCGTAATTTCGATATTTTGAGAACCCCTGGAAAACGAGAAACCTGTGATTTGCGCCAAAACTTAACGTTTTGAGGTATATATTCAACTATCTAGATGAAAAGGTTTAATTAAGCTCCATCTGTATTCGTAATTTTGAACACTTTTTAAAGCCACCCCCCCCCCATTTTAGGCACCCCTAAAAAAAATACGTTTTTGCATATTTTTTCAAATAAAATTTAAGAATTTTCATTTGAAACACTCTAGCAAGTGCTCGATAATTTTTCATTTGATTTTTCTTGTAACTTTTGTAATTGAGCTTTTTTGGGTTTAATTCCGAGATTTTACTCGTTGAAATCGTGAAAACATGATTTTAACGTGTTTTCGAAAAGTGAAACCTCAGAATTTGACCTAAGAAAGCTCAATTATAAAAGTTACAGGAGAAATCAAATGAAAAATTCTCGAACACTTGCTAGTGTGTTTCAAATGTAAGTCATGAAAAATTCATGAATTTTGCTCGAAACACACTTGAACATGTTTTAAAATTCCATAACTTAAAATTAAAAAAAAAAAAAATCAAAAAATGTAAAATTTGTTCAAAAAATCAGAAAAATGAAAAATCTGATACACTTACTTGCCTAAAAATCAGAAAAAATTTCCTCGCAATTTCAAGTTATTCAATTTTTTTGTGTGTGTGGGGGGGGGGGTATTTTCATTCAGTAAAAATGTGAAAAATGGGTCATGAACAAGTCATGATTTTTTTTGTCTCGGATTTTTTTTAAACACCTTGAAACAGCTTTTTTAAATTTTTAAAATTTTCATAAATTTGCCAAAAATAGATAAAGGAACTTTAGGGGTCTGACGTTCTGGTTATAGTGGTTTTAGAACATACCCTTTTAACCTAGTTTGATTTCGTTCTAATCGAAGAGTGCAAGTTCGAAAAAACGTTTCCTCGACTAAGTGTTCGATTTCAAAGAAATGGAGAAAAATTTTGAAACTCAATTTCTAAATACTCGAATTTGTCAATTTTTTGAAAAATAGCGTAATTTATTCATAATTTGAATTTTAAACTTGATAAAATAATAATTTTTTTGGTATTTTCTTTTGTTACAGAAACGAGTTGTCCATGTCCACTTCAAACGTGTCAAAAAAACGGACATACTGGCCCGCTTACTGGTATCATCAGTAAGGGGCCAGTTAAACAACACAGCACCCCATTATCGCCCGTAGCTTTATCGTTGCCGAAAGAACCGCAAGATATCCGCAGCTTACCCAGCCCAGCTCGAGGTAGCGCCGGATGCCGGCCCACTCCATCGCCGGCCATAGCAACGGCCAAGAATCCATCATGTTGGTCCGAGAGTACCGACTGCAGTTATGATACAACTGGACTACTGGCGATAAGTAAAACCACCTGTGACGAGAAGAACGTCGACGGTGTCGTCCGCAACGGCCTCAAGACTCCTTCGCGAACCGAACTGAAGAAGCTAAAAATGAAGAAATTCAAATCGCGAAAAACCTCCTCGTCCCATAACAAACACATCTGCAAACAAGACGAAAATATGAAATCGATGGCGGATGGATTCAGAATGAACGGAAGGCCTCCTTTCTACACGGATGTATCCGAGAATTCCGATAGCGTCGGTTTAATAGCCGCCGCCTCGGTGACCGATTACGTGTCCAGGGTAAAACCAACCATCATGGAAGTCTGCGAAACGGACTACTGCGATGAGAATTTGCTCGAGGTGGACGAACCGAAGTCCAAGAAATACCAAAACAGGAAACGTCGAAGTATCGACGACGATCCGGATAAAGATATGCTCAAGTCGTACCCGGTCATGAGGGAAAACGTACAAAAAATCATCCATCCGCTGGAAGATGGTCAAATCGCTGTCAAGAAACCAAAACTAGACGACGAACTGGAAAAAATACTAATAGTCGAAGATCAGAAACCAGTCGACGTCGAAAAGAATACCTATCTTTCGGCTTTACAGCTTTGCTCGGTTAACGATGTCGATATTGAGAAAATCGAAGAAAAAGACGCGGATTTGTTGAAGATTGCCGAAGATGTGGCTCCTCTCAGGAAACGTGATGAAGAAAAGAGTCTTAAGATACAATCTAAGACCACCGAAACGGTCGATCAGACGACTCAACGTAAGGATATTTTGGTCGAAGAATCGGTATCTGAGATACCGGATACGAAATCTACCTCGGACCAGGTCCAATGTACAGATAACGTCGAACCAAAGAAACCACCCAGGTTAAGACGTAAAAGATGGACGACCAAGAAGAAAAATAAAAAGAAGAGCAGCAAGTCGGCCAAAGGCAGCGAAGAGGAGAAGATTGAGGCTGAAAACGCGGAGAAAATCCGACGAGCTGAGTTACTTTCGTTGACGCAGAAAAGAGCTTCGTGTAAATTGAAATGGTCTAACGGATGGACTTGGCTGGGAGAGCCGTTCGTGTCTAAAATTTTTCTCAATGTGAGTATACCTACCTACCTGTTATTTTTTTTACACCATGACGTCATTCATGTTTTAAATTTATGACACTTGAGTGGCCCTGTCCCCCTCCTCCCCCAAAGCTAAATACTAAAAACCTTGAAAATGTAGTGTAACATGTCAATTCCTAAGTAGAAAAATTGAAAGGCGCTGAATTCGAATATTGGATTATTTTTTAGATAGGACACGCCTCTCAGGTCCCATGCCACTTCTTCAATTTTGAAAAAAAAAAAAAAATTTGAAAAGGTGGTGTGACATGTCGATTTCTACTAACTTGAGGGCACTGAATTCGAATATTCACTCATTTTTTAGATACGACCCCCCCTCCCGGATGTCCCCTGTTCCTACCTCAATTTTGATGAAATAAAAAATTATAACAATTGAAACTCGAAAAAAATTCATTCACCTTTTTTAAAATATTTCCCCCCTCCCCAATGCGTCTGGTTTTTTCTCAGTTTTGCAAAAAAAATGAAAAATCATGAAAATGTGATGTGATGTGACATGTCAATTCCTGCCAATTCAAGGGTACTGCAATCTATTCGAATATCCAATCATTTTCTAAATACAACTACTTAGGCCTCAGGGCCCTTGGAGGTCCCAGACTTTTGAAAAAGATAAGTGTAAACTGTAAAGTCTCCTCTCCAAGGAAAATTTTAAATCATGGATACTTATGTTTTTTGGTTTGGTTGCCTCGATGCTAAATCAGACATGATTATCCGAACCGGGTCTTCAGCCTGATCTTCAGCAAGCTGTCAGCTGTCAGATGATCTGTACGGACTCATGTCAATGAATCATCTAATCAAAATTTGATCTGATAATATGGTCTGGTCTAGTCTGATCATCTGGTTCCAAGTTTTCAGCATATTGACTTGTCTGCCTGGCTTTCCAAGGTTGTTTGTCTGGCTGTCCGTCCAGTCTCTTGAGCATTTACCCCTAGTGTCTGGACTTTCAAGGTCACTGATCTACCCGTCCAGCATCTTAAGGTTATTGACCCGTGGATTCCCAAGGGCGGCTGTCTGACTGTCTGTCCTCTTAATGTCATGGATCCGTGTGTCTGGACTCTCAAAGTCACTGACTTACGTATCTAGCTGACGAGGTGTCTGTCTGCACGTATGACCTTTCAAGGTCATTGACTCGTCAGCATGACTTCCCAAAATCGTCTGTCTGCTTTCTTCAAGATCACTGTTCACTATCTTAAGTTCATTGACCCGTCTGCCTGGCTTCTTAAGGTCATATATGTATATGGTTGTCTAGCATCTTAAGATCATTGACCCATATGTCTGGTCTACTCAAGGTCACTGACCTTCCCATCTAGAATCTCAAGGTCATTGATCTGTATGTCTGGTCTCTCTAGGTTGCTGACCTAACCATTCCGTTTGATTTCTTAAGTCATTCTGATCCCTGTGTCTGACCTCTCAGCAATTTAGTAATTTTGTTTCAAGTTATCATAAGTCTGATTTTTTTTGTACATATCTAAAAGGAGCATTAAAAAACTGTTTGAATTTGAATTGGTGGTGGTGGTGGTGGTGGTGGTGGTGGTGGTGGTTTTTAGGATCTTTGAAAATGAGAGGTACCCAGATCTGGCTCTCAAAAGGTTTTCAAATGTAGTTTTGAACAGGATAGTTGAATGTAAAAAAAAAATTCAGGTCAAGGTTATGGTTAAAAAAATTAGAAATTCAAAAGGTTGAAGGTTTATGGTTAAGGTTATTTTTTTTTCAAGGTTACGGTTATTGGTGGTCATTTTTTTCAGTCAATGGTTAAGGTTAAGGTTACAATGTTTTTGGTGGTAATTTTTCCAATTGAAGGTAAACATTTTGGTTAATGGTTAAAATTGCAGATGAAAATTTGAAAACTTCTAAAACTTTTCTCTGAGATTGAAATTTTACAAATTTTTATCATTCTAACATGATACCAAACACTTTCAATTTGAACTTGAAGGTTGAAAATCTTGGAAAAATTTTAATTCAAAATTTAACAATATTTTCAAAAAACAATTCTTGATTACCTCTTATCATTATAACTAAAGTATCATTTGAGATCAAGCTTAAATCGTTTATCGAGTATGATGCAACCAGTTTCAAATTTTTTGAACTTTCTATTCTGGTTTTTTCATTTCATTTTTTAAATTTAAATTTCAAATCGCATTGAAAAAAAAACATAGATAAATAAAAGGAAAACAGCCCTTTAAAATTTTTTTTAGATTTCTAACAGGTTTTTTCCAAAAAAAATTAAGTTATAAATGTAGTTATGTTTCATTTAGATCTCAAAAAACAGTTACAGTTATGGCTACAGTTAGTGATAACTGGATAAGTATTTCCAAAAAAAAAAGTGATTGCTATCAGAGCTGTGGGTCCAAAACAATCCCAAAACTGGAACCAACTAAATAAAAATTCAAATCCAATCCCAAAAGGTATCCCAAAACCAAAAAATTCCAGAAACAATATACCTAATCTTGAACCCAAAACAATCCTGGAACTGAATCCAAACCGTTTAGGCTTTGGGATTTTTATTCTTGATTTTTATTTTTCCCCCGATTTTATGTAAATAAATTGTCATTTTACATCATTTTATCATCATTCATTCAGATTATAATAGAAATTACTTGACAAATTAAGCATAATATGCATTTAAAACATTAAACTAATTACACCATTGGATTCCTCATGTCAAAATCTACCAATTTTTAGACCCCTTGCAGGGTTCATTAGTCAACTTGGCATTAAAATTAGTTGAAATGAAAATCCTGAAACTGGAACCAATTCATACCAGAACCTAAACAATTTTTTCAATACAAGGGGTGTCCAGAAAGTCAGGTACACAAAATTTCAAACAATCAACAAATGTATTTTATGAAAAAGTGATACATACACCTTAAAATATAGACTTTCTACTATTTCTAGACATAATCACTTCCCCACTTTGACCTTTTTTTCCCACCATATTTTCAATTTCAAAATTCCCTCTTCAAAAACCAGTACACGCTCATTCTTGAAGGAATTTTTTACTCAAACTTGAAAAATGTTGTGGTCATTGGGCTTTTTACCACCAAAATGTTGTTTTAGAAGTCCAAAGAGGTGAAAATCAAAGGTTTCCACATCCAGGCTGGATGGCGAGGGGTCCATAACTATCCATTTCACTTTGTATAACCAAGCCTTTGTTTTTCTTGCCATGTGATAAGTCGCGCTATCACGAAAAAGACAAATTGATCGAGCTTGGAGGTATCCACAACGATTTTTACCAAACTGAATATTGTTCCTCAGCTTCTTCAACGCCTCAAAGATACTAATTATTTCTCCACATGGGAGAAATTTATCCAAAACAACACTCTGAATGTCTCAAAACACTCTTGCCCTTGCCCATCCATCTTGTGGCAAATCATTCACACCAGGCCCGGACCCACCCATCGAGTTACTGAGAAAATCTCGTTGGGCCGCGACGTATTTGAGCCAATGAGGTAAAAACTGGGTCGCTTAAAAAATTTCTGAATGAATTTTTATGCTCAGTGTCCTGCACTTTAAAAAAGGGGAGAAAAAATTTTGCCTGATTAATTGAGGAGGCTAAAATCAGGGGGCTAAAATGGGATATCTCGGTAGACCACGTGTTCTATGGGTCCAGCCCTGATTCACACACATCTTACTAATATCAAATTTTGGGCTCTAAACCGACCTTTGTCTTCTAAAAACCACACTCAAACCATATAAGTATACCTCTAATCTTGTGATTCATCTCCAAAAGTATCCTCTGTTTTGCATGAAAAAAATGTATCATAAAAGGTACCAGTGCCCTGCAGACAAGTACACATAGACAGAGACCCTCATGTTCAAAAAGGCGGTAAAACTATACTACAGCATGAATCTAAACGCGGTTTGCGACAAATGCTTCCAAAACCTCCCCTCTAAAACATATCCAAAAATCAGGTTCCTAGGTACAACCCTTCCCACCGAAAAAATTGTGCACTCGACTTTCCGGACAGCCCTCGTATACAAATTTAGAAGAACAAAACTAAAACAAAAATCCAATCCTGAAATGAATAAATTTTGATCCTGAAACCAAAACCCAATCCCAAAATCACTTTGGTCCCACAGCTCTGATTGCCATTGTCAAATGTGCAACAAAAAATTGAAATTCACGCTAAAAACTGGAGGGAGGTTGTTGACGTTGTTGTGTTTTGGAAGTAAGCTCCACCCACAGTTTTGACTTGCGCAGTGTCCGATTTTTCGCACTCACTTAAGCGATCCTTGTGGAAAATATCCCAGGTTGTTACTGGGTAATTCTCAGAAAAAGGTAAAAATCGTGTACATGGCAAATTTCTCAAAGGTTTTAGCATGAATTTTTTTTTTTTTTTTTTTGGTCCATTCAAGGATCATCCCCCACACATTTCACATATGGTATTGAAATTTTTAGCCCCTCCTTTCATTGGTGTACATTCGATTTTGTACCCCAAATGTCCTTCGACTTGGCTGTCACACACCATGTTTTTGAAAATGAATGTTATAAAGTGTCATGAACTTCATTTTTTTGGGGAAAAATTGGCACGTTCTCATTATCATAGAACACGAAGGTCCATTATTGTGCAAATTGCAATTGGAATAAGTTCATAGGAAGCTGACATTTCACATTTGAAAACTGTCACACACTTTTTGCGCAAATTTTCGAGCAATTTTCAATTATTTTTGGTAGCTTCCCAATCCAATATTTTTTTCTTGTGAGTGGCTGCACTGGTTCACTGTCTTCATAAAAATGTTACCCCGCAATGTTATTCTCATAACCTACGCAATGGCTCGTTCTGATCGTACTTGTCTCTGAAAATATGATATTTCGCAAAATTGGTGTCCTTCGGCTTGCCTTTTTATTTACCCTGATGAACCCGCCAAAAACGATAATTGAGAAAGGGAAGTTATTCTACATGATAAGTACACATTTATTACGCGTTAAAAATCGAATAATGTCCAGTAGGTAAGGCTAGAAACGAAAAAATGTTGAGATTGTCCTTCGGCTTGTCCAGCGCCCATTTGTCCTTCGACTTGGCCAAATTTCAGACAGCTGTACTTTTATCGCGCTAGTCGACATATTACACGATAAAACAAGCAAAATTTGACATTTTCTCCCTCCCCACACCTCACCTCTACCCCTACCATAAAATAAGTCCAGATTCGAACTTTGCGGCCTGAAAAACATAAATTGACATATTACACGATAATATAAGCAAAATTTGACATTTTCTCCCTCCCCACGCCTCACCCTCCACCTCTACATAAAAAATAACTCCAGATTCGAATTCTACGACCTCGAAAACATATCAATCGACATATTACACATCGATGAGGGTCGAATCCTAATTATCGCCGTTTTAGGGGGGCCGGGGTCCACAGTGGGGGGGATTGAATTGAGGCCAACACTAGAACAGGGATCTGGGACACCTATACAAATGATTCCCACTTGAAATTTTCCAAAAAAATGATTTTTATTTTTCAAAATTATGCACATCAAAATTGACCTTTTTTCTGAGAATTACCCTACTACAGGGTGCCCAGAAATATCGAGTACCCCAAAGAAAGTTTTCCATTAAAAATATAGCTTGGCATTGGCAACGTGAAATAGATGCATATGATTGGTGGAATGTTATCTCTCCAGTCCAACAACCAATCATGTGCTATCATTATTATCATTCACTGTGACCAATCAAAGTATTTTAGTAGAAAACCTGGGCACCCTGTATTGTGATATCACAATACCTAATTGTGATACCGGATGTACAAGAATAAGGGGTTTTATCAGCCAAAATGGGAAAAAATTCCCAATAGTAAAAATTGAAAAATGTTATAACAATCGAAAAAATGTGCTTTTGAATTTTTGTTTCGATACAAAATGAAAGATTCTTTCGTGTTTCATTGAAACAATCACTCAAACGCCCATTTTTTACATAATTATGATTATTCAATTTTCTAATTTTCAAGCAGGGAATTTTCTCTCATTTTTGATAACATTATAATCCCTTATTCCTGGACACCCGGTAGCTCATTTATTCAATCAAAAAAAAATATTTTTACTTCGCTCATTTTGCCTTAAAAATTTGAATTCTTATTTCAATTTGGTGAAAAAAAAAGCAGGGCTTAAAACCTTATGGATTTTATTGGTGGTTTTTAAATTCGGGTTTCAATCACAAACTGTAACAGTTCTAATACATATTAGTTTTGAGGTTCTAATTTCAAATTTATTCTGGTTCTGGAAATTTTCAAAATTTTGCTGGGAAGTGCCTACTGCATCTTTTTTTAACATTTTCCCGCCAAAATGTAGTGTCAAATCTTTAGGGAGTACTTTGAAATCCTTCCTTGAAAAAAAATTTTCATCAGTTTTCAGAGCACGTTCATTAATGAAAAAAAAGTGTCCAGACTATCCTCCCCTTTCCCCTATCCATGTCAATTGAATTGAAATGTCACTGCATTCTTATCTGAAAATTATCTGATTACAAATTACAATATCGAATGTGCTTTTTAATCTACCATACTAGTCAATAATTTGCTACTTAAATTTTCGAATCATCCTAATCTCTATTTTTTCCCCTTTATTTGCTCACAGACTGAAGGCTCCGAGGTGCTGAGAACCTGTTACCACGCCATGAAGCACCAATCCGGCGACATAATTAAACCAAAGGATTGCATACTGCTCAGATCCGGCAGTAAAAAGTCTGATTTACCTTACGTCGCCAAAGTGGCCCATCTATGGGAAGATCCGGAAGACGGTACGTCCAACTCTAATCACTTTGGTTCCTCTATCTCTTTAACGAATAGCAATAATCCTTGATCCATCTATCATCTTACTTGTATTATATATCCGTATTTCGTACATTATTTCCATTCTAATTCCCATCACTTCGCAACTACAACTATATATAATCGATGTATCTAATTTTTTGTTTTTACGCAGGCGAAATGATGATGTCGCTGTTTTGGTTCTACAGACCGGAACACACGGAGCACGATTCGATACACAGCGAATCGCCTTACGAATTATACGCGTCTAAGCATAAGGATATTAATAGTGTAGCCTGTATCGAAGATAAATGTTACGTTTTAACATTTAACGAATATTGCAGGTACGTGTTCCATATTTTTACCCATATTACCTATTCTTGTTAGTTGTTGTGTGAGAGTGAGAGGTACATAGATAGGATACCTATGTACATGGTACCTACATATTTTCCATGCTTTATGCCTCATCGTATGGTTTAAGGTTTACCATCAGCAACCAGCATGCTAATTAGGTAAATCAGAATATGTTTTTTACCTCTCACTCTCACATTGTCTCTTTTCTCTGTCTCTCTCTCTGGTGGATTTTAAATGCCATCGTCATTGTCTGCACAAAAAAAAGTGATTCGATTCTGCAACTACTCTGGTGTAGGTGAAATTTCACACAGACTACGTCATCATATTGCGAATAACTTTCTTCAAATTAGCCAAGAATTTCTCTGGTAGTCTATGCTCGGTTCTAAATTTGGTCGAGCTGATTGATAAAAAAAAAAATGCATCCGAAAGTGACATCGAAAAATAATAACCATCCATAGGGTATAGATCGTTAACGACAAATTAAACATGGCTCGTGTTACTTGCTGCTACGATCAAGTCTACTGTGTAGATCTCAGTGCTAGCTGTGTGTGAGGTGATTTACAATTCGCATCAACTCGTAATAAATTTCAAATACGTCGTAGGTATACTCCTATAGTCCTAGTCCTCTAGATTCTGGTATACGAGAAACCGGTTAAATACTTACTACTTATGTATTGGACTACTTGAGCAGCGGCGGTACGCTATGTGCAGGCGAAATAGCACGAAATTAGTTTATATAGAATAAATTTAATCGACTATGATTTAATGGCTTGTTATTGTCCTTTCCAACGCAGGTACCATAAAAGCATACGACAGACGGAAGAATCAGTCGATGTGTCCAGCGTAATCGTGCCTCCATTGTCGAAAAAACGCTACCCTCGTCATTCGCTGCTGCCACCGGAAAACACCTCGCTAGATTTGGTATTCTTTTGCCGCAAAATATACGATTTTCGACAGCATAGGTTGCTGAAGAATCCGTTTTTCGTGTAACGAGTCCCCCTCTCCCCTCCCTCCTTTTGCCCCTGTTCCCCTGAACGTCTACTCTATGTAGTCTTATTACATATACTTTTTGAAAAAAAAAAAAAAATGTTTTATAAATGTTTGCATAACTGTGTATAGTATATAATTTGTTGAATTATTTATTATCGTGTGTATTATAATGAAAGGAAAATGTAACCATACGTTTCTGTCCCCCTTTCTCTTCCCCCTTCCCTCCCCCCCAACCCACTCTTCTCTCTATATATTTATTTTCATTCGTGTAATTGTTTCTTTTTTTTTTTTTGAGCCTTAGATAATGTTTTATTTTTTTTATTAGTTTTTTTTTGTGTGTTGAAAAAAAAGCGCCAACCGTCGAGAAATGTTTCGATGAAGGGGTGCGCTTAAATTTTTACTCTTTCGCTTATGTTAGTTTGTGTGTAGTCCGCAGAGTTTTCGGATTTGTGATTTTTTTCTCTCCCTGTGTCCCTTTAATACTGATTTTTTGAATGTATAATTGGCTGATTTGGTTATCTCTACTCGTACTGTGGATCTTGATGCTTAGAAATACCGAAGGATTCGACGTTTTGGGTCATTGTCGTCGTAGTTTGAATTTGGATGATGGATCGGGTTGTTTAAATTATTGATCACCCTGTTAATTTGGGTCGTTTTGGTGTAAATTTATAGAATGTGAAAGTTAATTGGTTTTTGGAAGAAATTTACGTGCTGAAGTTGCTCTACGAAGTGCTTTGAGTATCGATCGACTCAATAATCGATTATTTTTTCGATGAAGTCGTCTCACAGGGTCGAATCCGAATGGAAATTTTTGTTTATTAATATTAATAATTAACGAGCTCAGAGTAAGTACAAATAGAAGAAAAAAATAAACAAAAAATCTTGTCAATTGGTTTTCTAAGCATTTCGATCTTGAGAAGTCTGTGAAAAATAATTTTCCCCTGAAAAAATCGTGATTATCAAAGTGAAATATTTTCTTCGGTAATGTTTATTCGTTTTTTTTTTTTTTTTTTTAAATCTACAAATTGGTAACTCGAATATCTAAAGAGGCATTCGCGTGTTTGAATTATTATTGTTTAGTTAGACAACGATAAACTTACCGAGAAATTCAATCATCGCCATCGACGTGTCTGTTGATTTTTAGGAATTCGTCGTTATGTAATTTCTTCTACGAAACGGTTTATAAATTGTTATAATTCGAGATTGGTTTGTGTGGTATGTTCACGTATGTACGATTATATTGTGTGAATTACTTACAGAGAGATTGAAATTGAGCCAAAAAAAAATGTCTGTAACGATTGATATGGTACAAATAAAATAAAATAAAATAAAAAATACGACGAATATAATAATTTTTTTTAATGCACGAATTTTTGCAAACCCTATTTATTGTACTGTATGTTTTCTAAATAATTAATTTTAATGAGTTTTTAATTTTACTGCTGCTCAGATGTATTTACTTACGAGGATGAGAATCACTCGTGTAAGATGTCTCTAGTGTGGTAGATGGTATTTTAATTTTCAATTATTATCGTTTTATTTGATTTCGAGTTTTGAGTTTTTTCTTCTTTTTTTTTTATTTATTCGATTTTTTTTTTTTGTATTTTTAACAGATGATTTTATTTTAGTTTTGTAATGATTTGCAATAATTTTATAAATAGTAAAAGGCACACACACGATCAGAGTAAACTCTTTTATTATTTTTTTTTCTCCTTGAACAATTTCATTAATCATATCGAATATGTTTTTATCGCGGCTTGTCCCCCAATTTGTATTATATTTGTGTAGATAGTATTAATTAACATTATTTATAAATGGTTTTTTGATTATTTAACAAATATAATATTTGTGTAATGAATGTATTGGTTATTGTTTTTGATTTTGCAAATTTTTTTTTAGCCCGAAGTGGTCGTCGAAATGAAAAAATAATGTGGAAATCGTGATCAGCGACCTCAAATTGGTCAAAAACGACTCGTAGAAAAGAAATACTTGGCGAAAAATTGCCACGAAAAATTTCCAAAAAAAAAATCGTACTTGCAGCGCTATCTATTGGTGAAGAAAGGAAACTTCTTAACGAGAGAACAAATTTCCAATAATTTATGATGCAGCGCTTCAGGCGGTGTAAACGAGAAGTTCTTTTGTAATCCTGATTTTGGATACAGAAAAAGGTTATTTCGAATCAATTTTCCATGTGAACAAAAGAAGTTCCTGTTTAGACCGTCTGCAGCGCTGCATGTATTTTTTACACTGAATGTTCTCTTTTTAGGCATTTGGTTCACTTTTTATATTACAGATCGCGCTACAGTCGTATATTTGATTTGAAACTCTTTTTCTGAGCTTTTGGGTGAACATTGAAGCGTACGAAGGATCGTAGACGAGCTTTTTGGCCACGAGGAACCAATTTCTGGTGTTGGTGCTATCAAAAAGCTCAAAGTTCTCGGTGAAATGAAGCTTTTTTTCAATAAAGTTGATAATCGACTATTCGTGCACCCTATTTGGCTTTCATTCGGCTGAAAAGCTCAAATTTTGAAAAAGTGCATATTTTCCAATTTTGATCATTTTTGAGTATCAATCGAACTGTAGCAGGCTACCGATCATCGCAATGAATTCCTCGACCCTGAAAACCCCCCTGGAAACCATTCTTGTCCTTGAAAAAATCACATTTTTGTCAAAACCTTGATATTTCATCTTTCTGGCGAATTCAAACACAGTTTGAAGGAGAACAAAGCGGTTTCATGAGCTGCGGTTTGCGGCATTGAATTCGCCGTCCCAAAAAACCCCCAGGTACACCATTTTCAAATTCCAATTCGCAAACTCGCGCGGACCCTTCATTTCTGCACACTGCAAGGTAAAAGACCTTCCAATTTGCAATTTTTGATGGGTCCGCGCGACTTGCGACTTTGCACGCAGGAAGCAACGGTTTTGGACAAATTTTGGGTCGCTGATTTCGAATCTGACGTTCATTTTCACGGGCGATGCGCGTAAGTGGTGTTTTTGGTACTTTTCATTGTGCAAAACCGCCCCACAGGCTTCCCATCAAACGTGTAGCAGGCTACCAATCATCGCAATGAATTCCTAGGCCACGAAAACCCTCCTGGAACCCATTCTCGCCTCTTTTGCGGGAATTCAATTCTTGAAAAATTCACATTTTTGCCAAAAATTTTGAATTTCGTCTTTCTAGCGAATTCAAACCCAGTTTTCAGGAGAACAAAGAGGTTTCATGAGCTGCGGTTTGCTGAATTGAATTCGCCGTCCCAAAAAACCCCCGGGCCCAAATTTTTAGCTCGTTAAGGCGACATTTTCTCCAGAGGTTTTTTGGCCCCTTCTGCCCACCCCCCCCCCCCTTGTGGGCAATGGTGGAATCAACAAGTATGGAGAAAAGTGAGCGATTTGTCCGCAAAAAAGACGATTTGGGACTAATTTTGGGTCGCTGATTTCGAATATAACCTTCATTTTCTTGGGAGATGCGCATAAGTGGCATTTTTGGTACTTTTCATTGTGCAAAACCGCCCCACAGGCTTCCAATCGAACTGTAGCAGGCTACCGATCATCGCAATGAATTCCTCGACCCTGAAAACCCCCCTGGAAACCATTCTTGTCCTTGAAAAAATCACATTTTTGTCAAAACCTTGATATTTCATCTTTCTGGCGAATTCAAACACAGTTTGAAGGAGAACAAAGCGGTTTCATGAGCTGCGGTTTGCGGCATTGAATTCGCCATCCCAAAAAACCCCCGGGCACAAATTTTCAGCTCGTTTGGGCGACATTTTCTCCAGTGGTTTTTTGGCCCCTTCTGCCCACCCCCTAGTGGGCAATGGTGGAACCAACAAGTATGGAGAAAAGTGAGCGATTTGTCCGCAACAAAGACGATTTGGGACTAATTTTGGGTCGCTGATTTCGAATATGACCTTCATTTTCTTGGGAGATGCGCATAAGTGGCATTTTTGGTACTTTTCATTGTGCAAAACCGCCCCACAGGCTTCCAATCGAACTGTAGCAGGCTACCGATCATCGCAATGAATTCCTCGACCCAAAAAACCCTCTAGGAACCCATTCACAAAACATGAACGCGAATTCGATTCCTGAAAAATTCACTTTTTTGCCGAAAAAATGAAATTTTGAATTCTATCTCGGTTTCCGCGAGAATGGAGGGGTTTCATGAGCTGCGGATTGCGGCACTGAATTCGCCGTCCCAAAATACCCCCTTGAGCACCATTCTGGCATTTGGGTTGGCAACTCTTTTTGATCGATTACAAAATTATAAAAAATAAAATAACTAATAAATTACTCACATTGAAAAGCTTTTAATTGATAATGATGAACCTTGAACTCGCAAATTGAGGTGTTCAAATAGAAAAAAAGTGTAATTTCTAAAAAAAATCGAAAAACTTTGTTAATTCTGGCCTAAAAACACACTTTTTATTCGGTATTATATTGGTAGGTACAATACCAATACCAATACCAGATACCGAAAAAAAATCCACAACATAATAAAATACCAATACCAAAATACCAAAATTCGATATCTGTATTGGAGAATACCAAAATACCAATACCATTTTGGGAACTGTAAGTATGCTAAATAGTAAATACCAATACCTGGTACCTACCAATACCGTTTATGTTTATCGGTATGCAGCCCTGTCCTTAAGTAACATTATTAATAGGACCCCAAGTCCCAAGTATTTCACATTAAAAAACACATCTCTATCTACAGAACAAGGCCAAATACGTGATAAATTATAAATTTGTACTGAACTCTTAACAATTAATTTTTCAGCAGCCCAAATTACCAACATACCTACAGTAGGCATCATTAATTTGTATTTTTATACATCAATCATCATTCAACGTTCTTATTGACAATTCCTGTCGATTAAATATCCTGAATTCTCAGTCTATTCCTGCGATCTACGAACCTTCTCACTGATCAGTGATTATTACCCAGGTACCTGGACCTGGATACATATTTTGTATAATTCACTCGAGTCAAATTCTATTGTAATTCCACGGCGAGTAGGCTTTTCAAAAACTCAACAAAGTGGCAAAAGCTAAATCAAATTTCAACGAACGTTTTCTTTTTTTTGTGTTCAGCAGCTTGCCGAATACCTATAACTACTAATCGTCAATAGAAGAGCACAGAGCAGCAGAGGAGATGTAGTACTAGATGAAAATGTAAATCTAAATACAATCTGCATTCCACACACTGCACTCGTATAAAACGTTGAATCTTCATCTCGGTATTTATCGCTGTTTACTGATACTGTTTAGTATTTTTTTGCAATCTATCGAACCATACGAAATATTACGAATACATTCTGTCAGGTACATAGGTAGGTACCGTTGGTTTTCTTGCATGTTCGACCAATAAAGCATGTTATGATGTTACTGAATTATTTCAGACTTCAGTATCATTTGTTGGACTGAAAATGAAAATTTTTTCAGTTCTTTCCTGATTTCTTCACTTTGTTTCACTGCAAATCGAAAAAAAAAATCAGTGAGCCTTCTGTAGAGTTCAAGGAAGTGAAGATCAAGAAGTTCGAATTTGTGAGAAAAAAAATCGCACGAGGGCACGACTTCCACTGCGAAGAGACAAAATAAGATTCGCACACGTCCATGTAAATGCCCAGAAATCATCGCAGCGAAGTCAATAAACAAACAAACGAGCGGAAAAAAATAAATAACGAAGGAAAAATTGATAAGTGAAGTGTTTTCTGCTCTTCTGCTGAACAAAATATTCAAATTTTAGCATAAAAATGCTCAATATCGAAGTCAAATTTTAAAAATCCTCGCAGCTCATCTCAAACTTCTCTTGTACAGTGAAATGATAGCTCAACTTTAGTTTCAACTCGCAGTTTGGTAAGCCTATAAATTCTACGATTTCATCATTCTCTCGAACATTAGCTAATAATTCTCTATCTTATATTCCGTATGTCCAGTTTCAAAATACACCAAAATGCTGCTCAAGTCGAGCCAGCGATTGGTCTACTTACCAACAATCTACCGTCGTTGCTCAACTTACCAAGTGAAGAAGGTGAATCAAATTTGTTCGGTTTATGCCACAAAATCGTATCTTTCTTCGAATTTCACTCGCAGCTACAGCGTCGAAATAGAAAAACCAGTGATGAACGAACACTGGTTAGGTTCAAAGCCAGGAAGCGGATTGATCCACGGTCGAGCCGCAACTTCATTACAAGACACCTTTATTAGAAGTTTCGTCATGAATAACGAAGAAGCAAGTACCGATGATTGGATAGAACTTAGTAGAAAAGTATTCGAAGTTAAAGAAGGGAGTATTAATGAGATAAATTTCGACGGTAGAGTCCTAGATTGCTGTATCACTCTTAATAATTTGAATCTTGGTCGAAGCTATCTTAAATATTTAAGAGATATCGGTAGAAAATATAATTCATCTACCGTTTGCAATTTTATCAAATTATGTTACGAAAATAGACGACTTTGTACGGAGGAGGATCTCGCCAAGGTGGAACAATTCACTAAGTATTTACTAGTCAGGTACAAAGTATTCGATAGCATCGTCGGAGAAAGCATCGTTAAAGGACTCTGCCTGAAAAACGATTGGCAAAAATGTGCCGAAATCGTTGATCAAATGAGAGAATACATCGCTGTAAATAACGAAATAATCAGCGCCTTCGCGACGTGCTTATTAGAAAACGATGAGATTCAGAAAGCTTGGTCTATCCTGACCAATTCCACAGATAAGAAGCTTACACTTAGAAACGATGTTTTTATTGCTTGGATAGAAAAAACTAAATCAAACCCGGATCAGATTCAACAGCTATTGAAGTTTCTTCAATTTAGTAACGTGATCCCTCGTAAAACAGTCTGTGATCATTTAATTGCAGCGTTCTCGCAATACCCACCGGAGAAACAGCTCACCGGAACTTATGTTTCAATAGAAAGCTCGTAAGTTAAATTCTTGTAGCTTTATTCGATAGAAGATTCGTGTTTCTCTAAATTTCGTGGTGTTTTTTTCACAGAGGTAAATGCCCGAATTGTGGAGAAAAATTACAGAAGGTTGATATTACCGATGAAGAATTTAATATGCTTCGAGACGAATTCCTTAATCGTGTTTTAATCCGAGATGATATATTTAAAAACACCACTCCGAAAGAATTGAAGAATTTTTTCGAAATTGTTAAACGTAACGCGCCGTTCGATATCGTCATCGATGGATTAAATGTTATTTATATGAGCGGTACCATGAAAAGCGAACGTGTTTATTCCAGACTGGTGAGATGAATTTTCCTAAAATGCAAATTGCAGTGAACTTCGAAGCATTTTAAACTCAATTTTACTTCCTTTAGCTCACCGAAACAGTTCGCCATTTCGTCGAACGTGATCAAAAAGTATTGGTTATTGGAAGAAAACACATGTATAATTACGCCAAGGAGAATTTAGAATACGTTCGAGAAAATTCAACTCTATTTTTAATCAACGACGTGTACGTTATTACCTTCCCAGGTCCCTGTGCAGAGATTGTACTCGGTTACTTTTCAAGTAACCAAGTTACTAAAGTTACTAATAGTAACTTTTGGTTACTTTTTTAAAATGTTTGTCACTAAAGGTTACCTTTTCCAAATTTTTTCACAAGTTTCCTTTTTTTTTTCAAAATTCTATCCAACATCGAAAAAAAAACTTTGCTTTCATTTAAATGGCATCACTGCTTTTTCAGCGTTATGAATTTAATTTTTTTCAGTTCTGATTTGAAATGTACTAAGACTAAGAGGTTTTCCAATTTCGATAGGTATTATTATTTTTGAATTTCTCGATGGTTTTTAGTGGATTTTCTCCTGTCTTGATTGATTTTTATATCTTGAATTTTAGTGGTGATTTTTTTCCAAAATAATTTTTCCATGATTTTGCTCTGAATTTTGATGACTTTTTACCCTGAATTTTTGCCGAATTTTATCACCTTGATTCTCGTGATTTTTTCACAAAAATTTTCCCTCTAGCTTGTGTGGTTTTATTGCTCAAATAGTCTGGATTTCTCCTTATTTCGGTTCGATGACTTTATTGAATTTTGTGAATTTTTTTCTTCGCCGATTTGGTGAGTTTTCTTTTGAGTTTTTGTAGATTTTTCCCTATTCTGACGGGTATGATTTTTTTTGAATTTTCGCGAGTTCTCTTTTTTCAAGTTTTTCGATAATTTCTCGAAATTTCTATTTTTTTCTCGTTTCAAATTTTGGCGAAGTTTCTACAGTTTTGAAAGATTTTTTTAATTTTTTATTTTCACGATTCTGTAGTTTTGTCCAAAATTATTGTGGTCATTTTTTTGCCTAATTATTGACTGATTTTTTTTTCATTTCAACAGTTTTTTTTGAGTTTCGTGCTTTAAAAAACAAAATGATTTTTTTTCTCTCATTTTTGTGGAATTGTAATTTTTCTTTTTCCAAAAATAATAATTTCTTTTAAATTTTGATCTCTTTTTCGAGAAGGGAGGAAAGCTTCTTCAAAATTTGATGACTTTGTTTTTTTTTGTGTATTTTCACCTTTTGTGGTGGATTTTTCTTCATCTTGATATCTTTTATTCGTTGATCCCTCTCTCTCTTCGAACATTTTTTTTTCTCTGTTGAATCCTCTTCAGTTTTACTAGAAATTTTTCGATGATTTTCCTCAAAAAATGTTCGATTTTATTTCCGAATGTACCTATAATTAATTTTAATTCTCGTGAGTTCTCTGTTCTGAATTCTTAATGATTTTTGCAGAACTGAATAATTTTCGAAAGATTTCAATTTTTATCATTTCCACAATTTTGTTTTGAATTTCATTGATTCGTTTTTCTGCCTAAATTTTTGTTCTGAATTTCGGCGGAACCTTTTTTCTAGAATTTTCGAGATTTTCAATAACATTTCCTCTTAATTTAGTCCCAAATCTTGAAAATTTTTTCTGCCTAAATCTTTGCAGAATTCCCCTGTTTACAGATTTTTTTCGAGTTTTTTTGGACTTTGAGACTAGATGATTTTATTTGGAATTTTTTTGAAGATTTCTTCAAGTTTTATTCTTTTGAATTCTCATAGATTCTATTTTCCAATTTTTCGACGATTTTCCTTCGTGAGTTTTTTTTCAATTCTTGCGATGTTTTTTCTTAAATTTTAGTGCTTTTTACCTTAATTTTTTCGGTGGAGTTTTTCTAGGTACTTCTAATCGAATTTTTATTCTGGAATCCTCGTGATTTTTTTCAACTTTTTAAATTTTGACAAAACTCTGTTTTCTGGTTCATTTTGAATTTCGCGATTTTGATTTATTAAAAGAAGATCACGAAGAGATTTTTCAACATTATTTTTGGACTATATTTTTTTTCTCCAGATCTTAATCTTCGCCCTGCTTCCTCTTTTGGTTATTTTCTCTCAATTTCAATAATTTTGTCACCTTTTTCCATGTTTTTTGGATCGTGTCATTTTTTGACAGTTTTGATGGAGGTTTTTTTTCTTTTTGAAGCGAGGTACATTTTTTTGTATTCGAATTTTTGAAATGATTTTCACAAATCACTTTTTTTTCCAAATTTGGATTGCAATCTCCCCCTCCCCTGCCGCCTTTTCCTGTTTATTTTATAATGAGTTTCCCGTTCTAAAATGAGTCTTCTCATTTATGTATTTTTTTTTACAAATTATTGTTCATTATTTCTCAAACACTCGATTTTTTTTCGTCAAATCCTCGCTCATGTCAATATTTCTGCTAGGTATTTTACAATTGGTACTTTTGTGTTTGATTTTTTTGAAATGATTTTGATTGAAAGATTGAATTTCGTTCCTCCCTGTTTCGGTAGACTTCCCCCTCTTCTTTCAATTTTGCAATTTTTTTAGTAGTTTAACACATTTTTCGATTATGTTTCCGGAATCCATAATATTATTTTCATGCGTTCTTTTTGTATTTTAATCTACGAGTAGTTTACTTTTGAAATGTTAATAATTATCTGTTTTGAGCTTTTGGTAGGTTTTTTTTCAAAAATGGTTGGTATTTGAAATTTGATGTTTTTTTTCTGTGTTTTTTGAAAAAACTGCTATCGAAATTTTCATTACGTTTTGTTTTTTTTTTGTAATCTAAAATCAAATGTAATTTTTTGATTTTGAATGCATTGAAGTTTTTTGGTTGCCACTTTTTTGGTTATTTTTTGGTTACTTTTTCCGGCTTTTTTGGTTACCAAAGTTACTTTTTTTGAGAAAAATTTGAGTACAATCCCTGCCTGTGCCAAAAATCACCTCAATATTCTGATCTCGATTTCATTCCAGGTCCGAAGATGATCCTTACATGATCTACGCAACATTCTACAGCGGTCCTGAGTCGTGTTTTGTTACCAGAGACTTGATGAGAAGCGAAAAATATAAATTATCCAGTGATAAATTAGCGTTGCTGTTCAAACGATGGCAGCAAAGTCACCAGATATTCATCGAATACGTGAATTATTCCTCCGGCAGAGTGTTCTTCAAGGTACGAAAAGATCTATAATTCGTGAAAACGATAATTTAAAAAGTATATTTCAAAGATGTTTTTTGTCTTCGCAGACTCCAATTTTATTCGAGATGGCTGCCCAACCTTCCAAATTTGGCTGGCATGTACCTTATCATCCAGACACCTATAGTGGCACTGATGATTATGGACTCCACGAACGTTGGCTTTGTTTGAAAAATGATGGTTGATTTTAAACTAATTTTGTATTAAATTTTTCTCTTTATTTGTTTCACGTTTGGTTTGATTTCGTTTATCGAATTGGAAAAATCCTGCAGCTGTGGGTTCTCAAATGAATTTTTTGCGTTAATAGAATTTAATTTAAAAACAGCGACACGTTGATCGATAGCACCGTGATTTCTTACATAATATTGTGACAAATAACTTCAAAAAACGTATAAAAATATCACATCGAAACAAACACTTAAACGAAAAACAACACAAATTAATCATAATTAAACTAAACACTGATATTTTAACGAGCTTTTGAACTCACCCAACACAAAATATTTTTCATTAACGAAGAACAAAAACTTGACGGTCGTGGAATGAATCTACGTCCAGTCTGACTATCAAATCGAGTATTTTATTATAGTGGTAATCATCCCTCGAGTATGATTTGAACGAATCTAGCGAACTGAAAAACACACGAAAATGGAGATATTTTTATTCACCCCTTGCTAACTTTTTTCTGAAGATTATGTTTTTCAAGTACAGTACCTGAATTCGGAACAATCATCGAACTTGTCATATAAGCTGTCGCAGCTATCAAAATCCATTGACTCGAGATATTCACCAGAAGTTTCACGAGGTTTATGATTTTCGCACAATTTTCCACAATAGCCAAAACACTGCAATACAAAAACCCGACGACCGTGGGACGAAGCTTCATCTGATGACACTCTCAAGTTACACTTTCCTTCGTTGTGGCTATCATCGCTGTGGTCTTTCTCAAAGTTACATGGAGAACTAAAAAAACGTCAGAATTGAGGTACATTTCTATCAGATTCGATTTTTTTTTGTGATAAAATTCGCGTCAATTTTAATACCTGCATTCGTGACAATCTTCAAACTCGTCCACTGAACTTTCCCTACTTCGTTCGTTATCGTTGAAATTCGTCAACTTGAGATATTTTTCGAACACCGCAGACGATTCACGATTTTCGCAGAATTTTCCACACTCTCCACAGCACCGGAGCACAAAAACTTGACGATTTTGGAGCGAATCTGCGTCCAGAAATACTCTCAAATCGCATCTTGCGATGTCGCAGTCGTCAATACCAAACCAACTGGGCCAACTAAGAAACATGAGAAAATTAACGTAATTTTTATACCATCCTTAATGACAGTTTGTGATGAGAAAATAGTGTTCAGTTTCCTATACCTGGATTCGTAACAATTTTCAAACCTTCCATTCGGGTTTTCAGCAGTTCTAGCGTATTTTTTACAACGTTCGTCACAATCCAAGGTGTAAACTCGACGATTCGTCAATCTGGAGTTCTTGTCACAGGGAACAAATATTCTCAAATTGCATTTGATTTTAAAGGCACCAACTGTTCTTGGATAAGGTGTTTTCCATTCGATCACACTGAAATATATACAAACACTGGTTACTATTTTTTACCTAACTACCTCATCGATTATCTCATCAAGTTTTTTTTAAAGTTTCGAACCATGCATTGTTTTTCTCCGAACTGCACGCGATGTCAGAGCTGAATTCTTCGGCCATGAGTACGTCTTCATCTTCTTGCCCATATCCATCACTTTCGAAAGTAACTGCACAAAATACACATTAATTGAAACAATTATGAAGATCGACAAAATCAAAATGTTGTTCGTGTTCTCTTTTTCTTACAATTTCGACGTACTCTGAACACTTACTCGATTTTTCAGAACGAGGCGAAATAGGTTCTTCCAATACGTCGTTACTTCTTCGCTCATGACTCGTACTGGTTTCTTCCTGCAATAAACAGGTACCATTTTTGAAGACAAATGTTTGAAATTCAATTTCATCGAAGTCGATTTCTAACTAAACACGAAGATTTTCAAGACTTACTCTGATTGTATCGGTGCCTTTCGTACACTCGTCAGAATTGAGTTGCTCAAGTGGCTCCGGAGAACTGCGACGATAAATGCCAGAAGTATTCCTGACATATTCCTTCAACTTTTGTCGAAATATTTCTTGTAAGCTCATCAACCTCACAGTTTCGAATTCTGAATCAGCTTGGCTCATTCGAAGTATTTGGTCGTCCATGTCAGAAGTATTCAAGCACTATTTACCGTAGAATGATACCGAATATCGAACGAATCCTCTTTTCTGAATTTCTGAAACAAATTTCGTGAACTGGATGTAAAAATCACGTGGAATTCCGAACACTGAAATATCGAATGGAGAGAATGAAAAATGATTACTCTGCGATTTCGAAATCTTCACTGATAGACGATTCAACGATGAGTGCATTGAAAAGGATGAAAGTCTGATATATTTACACTTGCAGATGACTCATTTTTTCGCTAAGAATCACTAATTATCGCACGTTTCATTTACGAATTCAAGACAAACTTCAACCAGTACTCGATGCACATTTTTTTCGAAAATCGAAACTGATGGAAAGCGAACCTAGCGGAATTTTAATGAACTATAAAAATAAACAAGTGTCAAAACAGTATGTGCGGTTAAGCCAGCGATAAATTTCTCAAATGTGAGATTCAAAATTTTAATTTAATTAATTAACATAATTATTTTGAAAAGTTGAATCATTCTTAAAAATTGTTTGTTCAAAACTATGTCTTTTAGTGTATTTGACGATTGCATTATTATTCTCCATATTTCTCATCAATGAAAACAATTTTCTGTTTTAATATTCATGACTTTTTATGTTCTCCATTAAGCACTCTGTAGGTTTTTATCAGTGAATTTTTCCGTTGATAACAATATTCAAACCGCATGATCTCAGAAAAATGATGAAATTAGAAAATTCTGACCTGAAAATTGATCGAAATATGCTTGAAAATCTCCCAATTTTCAGTTAATTCTGCTGAAGGACATTGCAACGTTGTGAAGGTGTTCGAATAACCAACCATAAAATATGCTGCCAAACCGTAATGTGCTACGTTTATTTCATCCGATAGTGTTTTCTCTATCGAGAAAAACACCGCTCAAGGTTTGTAATTTTCATCAATCTGAATCGAACATCCCGTATCCTCCTCACTTACAAGTTTGCTGTCGAAAATTCCATGGAAAATACACCAGCGCTGAGCTGAGAGAATTGAAGAAAGCATTATGGAAAAAAGAACTGAAAACACCTCTGCAAGTAAAGGAAGCTACCCACAACCAGAAGGAAATCCTTCGTGCTTTCTTCTCTAATAAAACATCTGCAACCGACGAAGAGTGGGATGATTTACTGCTAAACATTTGCAAACTGCCTGGAACGCTAAACGAATCCAACATTCATGGAAAAGTGATGGAGCATTGTGCTCACCTTGAAAAACTCGAATTAGCTAAAAGTTTCTTGACGTATTTAAAAAAAAACGGTAAAAAATTCAATCAAGCTGTTGTTATCGATTTTTTAAGCACTTGCTACGGCTGCCGTGCTGTTTTAGACGAAGTTGATATCAAAACTGTTCGTTCTTTCACCAATTATTTATTGACTGGATTCGAAGTGATGGATGGAAAGTTGATATCATCGGTGGTCAAAGGCTTATCGATTTTAGGTGACTGGAAATCGTGCTTTGAATTTATTAGAAATCCAGATAGGAGTCACCTAATTAATGGTTTTAGTGTATCGCCTTTAATTATATCTTTATTGGAAAATCACCAATTTGATGAAGCTCGTAAAATAGTATTTGAATACCTCGATAAGAAAAAAACACTGACTAATGCGGTGTTCACAAAATGGGTCGAAGTTTTTCAAAATGATCCGCAACGGTTAGAAGAACTATTAAATATTTTCAAAGATTATAACGTCGTTCCGAGAAGAGCACTGTGCCAATCTTTGATTCGAGCTTATTCTCATCTACCCACCGAATACAAGCTTACTGGAGAATTGACCACTGTTAAACACAAGTAAAATATTCATCTATTAGATTATAATCCGATTTGATTTCCTCGACTAATTATTATTTCAATTTCAGCGGTAAATGCTCAAGTTGCAAGAAAAAGTTGGAAGAAAATTTACTGCATAAGAACGAATTCAACGAGTTACGGGATGCTTTCCTTAATCGTGCTCTGGTTGGTGGTGATGTGTTCAGGAATACTACTCCTAAAGAATTGGACTCATTTTACAAAGTGGTCGAAAAGCACGCTCCCTTTGATATCGTGATTGATGGATTAAATGTGGTCAATAGTCTAGGTCCTCAAAAACCTCTTCATATAAAAGCTTCCCTGGTTGGTTTAATGAACATTTTTAGTCGGATTTTTTTTTGCTTAGAATTACTTAATGATTCGGTTGTGTTTCAGTTACAGCAAATGGTCAACATATTTTTCAACTCCGATAAAAAAATATTGGTCATTGGCAGAAAAAATATGACGAAGTTTCCTCGAAGAATAAAGGAGGATGTTGCAGAAAAAAGTACCATGTTTTTAATTGACAACGAGTTGGTATTCTTTTCAACATTTTAGTCCCATCTGTTCGCATGCAAATTAAACCGAATTAATGTTAATTTATTTACGTAGAACGAGAGATGATCTTTTCATTATATACTCCACGTTATACAGCGGTCCCAAATGCTACTTTGTTTCTCGTGATTATATGAGAAGTGAGAAGTTTCGTTTAAATGATGATCGTCTCAGTGATTTATTCAAACGGTGGCAACTCAGTCATCAAATAGTTCCATCTCAGGGGTTTGATGGACTTGTCGAAGTATATTATTCAAATTGAGTTACCATCTTGAGTAATTTAAGATTATCGTGCAATAATTTATTTTTTTCCCCTCAGGCTCCTTTGCAATTCAAAATATGTGCTCAGAGAAACTCGTCTCAGAATTGGCATATTCCTTACCACGACGATGATTATACCGGAGCTCAGCTTTATGATAAGGATAATTTAACCAAATGGTTGTGTTTGAGAAAATAATATTTCTTGTTTCACCGTTGATATTGTTTTTTTTAATTAGGTGCGTCAAATTTGAGAAATCTACTGGGAAATATTCCAATTCTGCCAGGTGGAATCTAATTCAAGTTTTAATCATTATCTTCGTGTTGATTATTGATTCGTTGGGTATTTCACGTTCATTATTAAGTATGTAGACCGTACGATTTACGAATAATATTCTAAAAATCTAAACGTTTAAAGTGGAAATTAAATTCTCGATTTCATTCTCGCTTTGCCGAATTATTCATTTTTTGATATTTTCGTGTTTTCAATTCTATTGAAATGAAGAAAACTTGTGAAAACGTTACTAAGGTATAGATAGGCGATTCCACCGTAGACTGCAAATAGATCCAAATGCAAGATTATGAGAGATTGTTAGGTAAGATTTATGAATCATATGATCCTTGTGTTTTTCATAAAATTCAATAAATAATTCTTGGATTGATAGTTTAATTTTTTGCTGATTTTTTTTCCAGTTCGGCAGCCAATTCATGTAGGTAAGCCTGAATAAAATGCTTACGCAGTTGCACGAATCTGTTTTTACGTAAAGAGCTTTTAAATGAAATAGAGAGAGTAAACAATTATTTAGGTATTTACGTTACTTTTTTAAAATTTCGATTACCAAAGTATAAATAAGTTACTTTTTTTTAAGTTTTGGCTCTATACTTTATCACTTTTTCGACAAAATCAAAAATTGCGAAAAAGCATCACATTTTTGTGAATAATTTCGTGCTTTTTGTCAAAAAATTGACAGAAAGTATCGTTTTTTAGCAACTTGCTACATGAATTCGCTGTTTCAACTAAAAATGTCAAAAATTGCCAAAACGTTGCGAAGTAGTCTCATTTTTTGAAAAAAGTTTGAAAAAGATATCATTTTTTGTCAGTGATTGTCTTAAAGTTTTGCTTATTGTCCAAGTTTCAATATAGGTGCTATATTTTTTTTACGTTTTTGATTGAAGTAGTATTCTGGCTTTTTTTGGTGATTTTTCTCATGCATTAGAATGCTTTAGCGCGCGACTTTTAGCTTTTTTTTTGAAAACTTTTTTGGTTACTAAAGTTACTTTTTTTGGGGGGAAAAAAATAGAGTGCGCCCACAACCTTTACTTTCAGGCTTTAAGCACCGCCAGGAAATGAATAAGTATGCTCATGCTATTCGTGTTAGAGGGAGGGAGTTGATTTAAATGATAACGATACCCGGCTATGTTGTCAAGTGTCAACCTTCCATCAATCCATCATCCCAAAATTAGGAGAGAGTTGTACATGTGTCCAAAAATTGCACTTGAATTTTCTTACGGAAAAATGTGGGAAATATTTACTTATAAGTTATAATAGAAACAAAAAATCGCTCGAACGAAACATTTTGAAAAATTCTAGCATAATACATAATGTGAAGCACCTACTCATTACTATGATTGAATAGGTAGTCAAATAAAATAAATTCAAAATTATTCTAAACATAAGTAATCAATAATCATGTTTCATCGAAAAACATTTTTAATAAATGTAAGTACCTCTGCATTTTTCTAATAGAAATTGGAAGCAACAAAACAAAATAATTCAGCATTGAAGAACATTCTGATATTTTTACCCCCCCCCCCTCCCCTCTGAAAAATAATATCTATACTATAGGTCACCTTACAAGATCACTCTCACTGGTGAGTTTATTTCACAAAATGCGCGTCGTGTAGCTTAGACTCTGTAATCCTCGTTCGAGTAAATGGCTTAGAGACGATAGGAAATTTTCAATGGAAACTTTCTTGAAATTTTTCTGGAAATTTTCCGGAAACTTTCAAATTTTTAAATTTCCATTTTCATGGAAATTTATAAATTTTCAACAAAACACTCACCAGAGTTCAGCATTTTCATTCATAATAAGAAAATGCTTGACAGTAAACAAACACCTAGATTATGACATTTAAAATATGTTTTTCTTGGTTTTTTAAAAAATTTTTCGAATGAAATTTTCGAAATACGCGTATTTATACGACTTGGTATCATTTTTTCAACAGGTGAAACAATAACAAACCTGCGAATGAACCATTTTGAGACAATTTCTTGAAATTTAAAAAAATACTGCACATTTTTTCAAAAATAAATAATTAAATACCTATAATTAGTTGTCTCCTTTAAGGAGTTCAAGGACTCTCCAGATCCATCCAGATGAAGTTCAGAATGTGAAAAATGAGAAATTCATTAATACTTTTATTTTTTCCTAGGTATTTATGCAATATGCATTGTCAATGATTCAAGAATCAATTTTTTAAAATAAAAAAAAAAATGAATCAATGACTAATGAGAGAAAATGGCAATATTTGTCTCAATTGTCTCAAATTTCATATGGACCATAGTTAACCAAATATATTCAAAGGTTACAAGTTCATGGTTGGAGAAATGAAAATTTCAAATTTGGGTTCCAATTCCAATTTTTTTTTGATTTCAGTAAAGGCTAATTGGATAAAAAATTGAAAATTATTTCCCCGAAAATTTTCTGGTTGATTCCAGTTACAGTTGAAACTTTTGGTTCGCATCCCTGCATTTTTTTTCGGCAGCAAGCCGTGGTTTTTTGGAGGAGTCCCTTTTTGACCTTGGCAGGTTGGCACATGTTATTTAAAATTTTTCTGGTGCAGTTTTTTTTTCTTTGTGAAGTAATCGTTGAATTCTTGAACTTGGTCACATTTTTAAATTCATAAAACACCACACAAATGACAACATTTTATTGCAGAAATTTAATGAGAATAAATGAAAAAAAAAAAAAAACGGAATTATTGCCTATTGGAAATTTAATAATTCATCAGTTTGTAGTTGACAATAGCATTTTAAAACTGGTATTTGTTAAAAACCTGTATGGGGTGCCTCATTCATCAAACAAAAATGAATTTCCGGAAACCTTTCAAAAGCAAAAGCTTCTGGAAGTTTTCAAAAAATAAATTTCCTGAAATTTATCATCTAATTCATCTCTAATAATGGCTGGATAACTGGATAAGGATATCGACATTTTTTCAATCATGATTTCCAGAAACTTTCAGTGGAAAACTGGAACATTTTTTTCCTATGTATTCTACTGCGAACTGCGAGTACGACAGCCTCAATCCTTTCCTTTTCCTTTATCTACGTCGATTATTCATTATTTTGACTTTTGAATTTTGAAGTGACAGAATTTTCGAATAAATTTTGAGTAGGTAAGGAGTAACAGAGAAACAAAATTAACAAAAAGATTGCATATTTGTCTCATCTCTGTTCATCTTTTCCAATTCTTTTCCTATTCTAACTGTTTTCTCCAACCAAGATCAATAACAATAACATCATAAATCATAAATTCATAAGTCAATACTCAATAGTCAGTCTTGTACTAAACTAAAATTAATAAATTATAATTAATCAAATTGGAGAAAATTCAAAATTGTTATTGTATGTATATTGTAATTTGTATTGTAATGAAATGAATTTGAATTTTGATGTCATTGATGAATAAGAAAAGAATAAAATTTAAGTAAATTTGAGGAGCTTGGTTACAAAGTTAGACAAACGCCACAGGGTTGATTTCGAGAAAATCTATGTTTTTTGTTACAAAAATATACAGCATTGTAAAGGTGGGGGATATTTTACAAATTGTAGTGATGATACTGAGTAACAAAAATACAAAAAATATGCTTCCACCATCACCCCCCCCCACCACTAATAAAAAGAACCTGAAAATGCAGTATGCACTTGTCTGATTTTGAAACTAAGATGAAGATAATTTGAAAGTGAAGCTGTCTAGATCAGTTAGGTTTTGATACGTATAGGATTTTTAACCCTCTTTCCATTTCTGAGGTCCCTTAGTTTCAAAATAGTGCATAAAAGGTCAAAAAACGCGATCAAAGTTGCGCCTTAGTTTCAAACACGGACATGTGAACATTATCTTAGTTTCAAAATGAGACATATCCTATCAACTTAGTTTCAAAAACAGACATATCCTGGATATGTCTGTTTTTGAAACTAAGACAATTTGCACATGTCTGTGTTTGAAACTAAGTCAAAACTTTGAGCGCATTTTCTCCCCTTATACGTACTATATTGAAAATAACAGACCTCAGCAATGAAAAGAGCGTTAAAAATCCTATAAGAATCAATATCTAACTCGATTTTTGTAGAAGTGGCGTTTGTCTAACTTTGTAACCAACCTCCTCATTTAATACTTGAACGTAAAAGTTACGGTTTCGAAGGAGTGGAAACTGTTGAAGTATTCATTGCCCGGTAATTTAATAATTATTATTTATTTTATTTTTATTTCTAACTATTAATACACAAAACTTGGAGCCATTTGGTACCTTTTGCGCCGATTGTACGGCCGTTTTTGGTTTTTGCGAATTAATTTTGACGTTTAGAAACCTCCTTACCTGAGCGAATGCCTTCGAATCTTTTTGAAAATTTACATTTTTCCAAAAAAATTGTAATTAAAAAATGGTTGGATTTTGGAATCAGGAGAATGTTTTGGTTTTCGATCACGAAAATAGATCCGCAGTACCTCCATCATTTCGAAACCTTGGAAACAATTAACATCAATGAAACCTTCAAACCTTGGGCTAGGTTGTGTGACGTCATACGAAGACATTTTTTTCGTTTTTGAAAAGATGATGATAAATGAAAATTGAAAACTGAAAAAGTTGAAGAGACTTTGTTGAATGAGAGTAATGAGACTTCTATCAATATTAAATCTAATTAAATTTTTCAAATCATCGTCAATTTGTCATACATCAATTCAATACATCATTTCTCGAAAATAATGCAGAAAAGATGTTGAACAAAAAATGAAAATGAATACCTACATTCCGAAAATCGGCGTAGATGTTAATATATTGATATTTAACAAATCATGAAAATATGCACATTTTTCAACAGAAAACAACTAAAATACATATAATTATGTGTAAAGAGGCAGTGCTTTGTCCAGAAGCATCATTTTGCAGATTTAAATAAAACTATAACTAAGTAAGATTTTTTACATGACCTTTGACTTGAGCAGTTGAGCTCAGCTCACTGTCTGTACGACTTTTTTGAACTTCTTAGTTCTTTTCGAGAATAAATATGTGAGTATACATATATAGTGAGCAAATAAATTGACCTATTTTTTTTTGTTCGCAGTTCACATCCCTGGATTAGCTTACAAAAAATAAAAAATTCGTAATTTTTTTCGTACATTTTTTTTCATTTAGGCAATTGATTTAAAAATTTTTAAAAAAACACCAACGAATTCATAAGAGAAACCCCTGATTAAAAAAAATATTAGTGGTTTCAAAATACCCCATGATATTTTCATTTGAAACCATTGGTTTTTTTACTAGGGAATGCGAATGATCATAATTATATTCATCAATTCATCTCAAATACTCAAATTTGATAGAAATGATGGTGATTTACAAAAACAGTGAAAAACATCAACTTTTTCTATAACTGGACAGCTGACAGCTGGAAAGAATTGTCAAATGACAATGACAACTGACCCATTTATAGGCTTAGGTTAAGGGTTCTGCTTAGTGCTTCAGATTTTTTTTTTGATAAAATTTTCTTATTACTTATGGAATGGTATAAAAAAATTATGGGATCCAGGTACTCTATAGAAGGATTTTGAGTAAAAAGAATCAAACTTCTTCAATTCTCCACTTGGAAATTTTTTTCCCATTCTCCTGCAGTCCTGCATATAGCCAAGTTCAAGAGTATTTTGTTTGAATTATTGAAATTATGAAATTAACTTCTAACAAATATGAAATAATGGAGAATTGATTGACACGAAATTCATTATTTTCACAATGACGTCATGTATCTACATTTTATGTAGAATTTGTTGCGGAATTATCCGCAACTGGTCGACTTGTATTCATTCATTTCCCAATCCCAAATAAAAAAAAAAAAGCAAAACCGCATCAACCAGTTCATAAACACTTCAACTTCCGCCAGATACCGCTACAGTGCTACACGTAACCGCAACACTAGCGCTCCCTACATTCTCAAAACCCGTTTCCAACGTCACCCTTCTATAACTTTCGATCTGTGACTAGCCACCTCTCGACGTCTCACAACCCCGCAGATTTTTTCACATTTTTTCATCTCTCTCCTTTCCCTATTCAGTGAAGGTGTTGTAGTGTTTTTGTTTAAATGTTTCGGTGTTGTGCGTTGCATTACTAGTGTTAAAATTAATAAAGAAAAAATGCATTAATAATTGTTAAATTGTATTAATTGCGGTGTACGAACAGTGTATTAATTATATGGTGTGATGTGCGTAGTGTAAATACTCGGTTCAATAATACATTTAAGTGAATTTATCAAAGTGAAGATGTGATACGATACGCGTTTGGTAGCGTTTTAACTAACAACCTGTTTGATTTCAACAAAGTCCAGTATGTATTCGAATTGATTTGATATGTATTTTTTATCATTTATTATTATTTACTTATATATTTCGGTTCAATATTCGATCAATGCTAGGAAGATTTTACTCGTTCGAACGATTGAAAATAAATAGTTGATGGAAATATTCAGTATATTGTGTACAATGTACTTACTCTTGGATCTTGATGCAATCAATGCACCGAATGATCTTGATCCTTCGGTCGAGGATTATTGTACGATTGGAATAATTACTCGATGGTGCATTTTGTTTAGCAATTATTCAATACCATAACACTGAGAACACAATCGATGCATTTTATCGTAATTGTTACCGGACTGTTCGTGCTGTACAGAGTTGTATTGTTTTTCTCGATCTTTGTTTATTCATGATCGACTCGCGATAATATAGAACTCCGTTCTTCGACTGTTTTTGAAAAATAACTGAATAACCTCAACGCGAATTATAACTTACAAAAGCATTACTCCATTTCTAATAATATAATTGATGGCAGAATGTGCTAAAGTCAAGGTAGACAACACCTCGACTCGAACCCTGAGGCATTTTTTTCAAACCACTGCGTATGTCAAAGCTTCCTTTCTATCGCAGGCAACTTGAAACTTCTAACTCTACCGTTTACAACTTGTGTGAAAGTTTGTTATCCTCTTTTTTTTAGAAAGAGATAGTTTTTTGATTAGGTGATGTTAAATTATGCGAAATATTTATACGTGTGATTTGTTAATGATACTATACGTCCTTGAATCGCATTTTATCGCCGTGTAATTTTTTATTAGCTGCGGCGATCGAGATGAATGATATTATCATTTATGTGTATATGTAGGTAATGGTAATGGTATGTGTGTTCGTTTGATAGTATTTCGAATTAATTATCGTAGGAAGTTCCCAACGTACACAGAGTGATAAGTTCGCAGATCTGGTCATCCTGATGCAGCATCATGAATGAAACCGTAGTGTAGTCCAGTCCATGTGTAGCAATTTTTTGGAGGGAAAGTACCCAGCGATAGCGACCTTTGAAATCGAAGGTGCTACGGTGGTGATTTATCAAAATCCAGGCGCCTTTTTCCTCGTGATTAGCTCGAACCCAATTAAATAGAACGACCAGGGTAAACCCCCCTCGTTAACAAATGTTTCTTTAGACACGTCAACTAGACCAGTGGAGTGGATCTGGCTTTCTGGTAAAGCACCCTGCGGTTATGGGTGTTTTGGATCAGGCGCAGATGTGTCGATCAAACAGTGTATTCTGTCGAACCATTCCAACAAGGAAGATGTGTAAAGGTATTGTTAACAATCGAGGTGATTTTATGGTGAAAATTTTTCTTCACTGATGCCTCGTGGAGTTGATAAAACAATGACTTTGGAATACCTGAGCATATCTGTTGCGAGTGAGGCGTGCGCGACACGTACGTATGAAATTTTTTTCCAGGAGAGGTATTGTTATTTACGTACAGAGAGAGAGAGAAAGAGAGAGAAACAGAAACACCAAACGATGCAAGACGAATGCGTGTGTGTATTTGTAAAGCTATCGAAGCGAAGCGGTACTCTCTGTATTTCTTCCACGTACCATGGCTATGGTGTACTGGGCTACGTATTTCTCGTGTATGTACGAGTAGTACTCTCGTATGTAGTGTACATGGTACACTCTGCGAATCGGCAATCGACTAGGTAACATGATCTTGACAACCAACACCGAGTGAAAGATGAACGGAAGTTCTTGCATACTTGTTGTCGTCGCCAGGTTTGTGTATAGGTTGTCATTATCGACGCTAATGGCCCCCCTGCGAACCTTGAAACTTCTCCAGAACCTCACCATACTCGTCCCAGTCCCCTGTCCCAGTGTCTTCGTCGTCGTGATCGTGGTCGTGGTCTCTCAGAGTCGCTGCTGAACTGATCGAAGCACCGACGACCAACGTGTCAACCAAACCAGTACCCGAAGATTATCATCGGATGAGATGGATGCTAGCAGATGGATTTTTTTCCTCTAAAATTTACCTTTTTTTGTCCAACTACGAGACTCGAACTTGTGCTAAAATCGCCCTCACCAAAGAAGCTGTATAAAAGTTGAAAGTGAAAAGCCATTTACAATGAGGGTTACTGAGTCTATAAGCTCTACACGATGCGCATTTTGTGAATAAACTCACACAAGTGAGAGTGAGTTTGTATGTATGTGGTACATACAAGTAAGTAATCTATGTACATTGTACGTATACTTTGTATACAAAATATAGTACATGAAAGTAGTAAAAATACGCGACGATGGTCGTAATTCACGGATGTTTATTTAAAGAAGTAGGCTCCAAAGGAATACCATGGTTACCCTTGTTTTAATATACGCTACGTATACCACTGTAACACGCACCCGGCTTTTGTGGGCTATTATCTTTTAGAATATACGTTAAAATCAGCTGATTGCGTAAAGAGTAAATGACCGAGGTGGCCGTCGAAAGTGAATGGATTTTTGTGATGATCGAGAACCGAGAAGTAAAAGAGGAGAGTGTTTGGGTTCAAGAGGTTATCTCCCATGCGAGATAATAGGTCGAGTTTATAGCGATGAGATTATGTAGGTAAGTATAGAATTGGAATAGAGAATTGCAAAAGGCGTAGCGAAAAGGTTTTGATGATTCAGAGTTTTTTTGTGGTAGAATTACCATTATAATTTTTGGGAATGACGTTTTTTGGGAAATTAAAATTTCTAAAAAGTAGTTTGAAGCTTCAGAGCCACTTGAAACCACCTGCAGTCGACTTTATAGCGTATTGAAATTAGTTTGCGGAGTAAATTTCGGCCTTCCAACTGCATTTTAAATGAAATTTAGCGAAAATTCAATTTTTAAAAATCTGCTGGAGACTCCAGGAATTTTCAAAAAGTCGCTGGAGGCTCCAAAATGACTTGAACCCACCTGAAGTGGTCTTCAGAAGGCGTTAAAATTGGAGTGAAGAGTAAATTTAGGTTTTCCATCTCCATTTGATGAAATTGTAAGTTTTAGAAATCTACTGAAGGTTCCAGTATTTTTTGAAATGTCGCTGGAGGCTCCAAACGACTTGAAATTCACCTGCAATCGACTCCGTAGCGTATTGAAATTAGTTTGCAGAACGAAGTTCGGCCTTCTAACTGCATTTTTAATGAAATTTGGCGAAAATTCAATTTTCAAAAATCTGCTAGAGACTCCAGGAATTTTCAAAAAGTCGCTGGAGGCTCCAAAATGACTTGAACCCACCTGAAGTCGTCTTGAGAGAGTGTTAAAATTGGAGTGAAGAGTAAATTTCGGCTTTCCATCTCCATTTGATGAAATTTTATGTTTCAGAAATCTGCTGGAGGCTCCAGTAACTTTCAAAATGTTGCTGGAGGCTCCAAAACGACTTGAAATCCACCTGCTGTCGACTCCGTAGCGTATTGAAATTAGTTTGCAAAATGAATTTTGGCTTTCCAACTACATTTTATAAAATTTTGTGAGAATTTCAAGTTTCAAAAATCTGCTGGAGGCTCCAAAATAACTTCAACCCATCTGCAGTCGACTTTATAGCGTATTGAAATTAGTTTGCAGAACGAAGTTTGGCTTTCCAACTTCATTTTTAATGAAATTTAGCGAAAATTCAATTTTCATAAATCTGCTGGAGACTCCAGGAATTTTCAAAAAGTTGGTGAAGGCTCCAAAATGACTTGTCGACTACGTAGCGTGTTGAAATTAGTTTGCAGAATGAATTTCGGCTTTCCAAATCCATTTTGATTGAATTTTGTAGGAATTTCAAGTTTAAAAAATCTACTGGGGGCCTTAGAGCTACTCAAAACTGTTTGAAACCGTTTCCAATCGATTTGGCAGGTCGAAAATAGGGCATATCCCATATTTCAGCTTCCTAGGTCAATTTGGTAAAATTTTGATTTTTTTCCCCTTATTTTTGGCCTCAATTTGATTTTCAAAAATTAGCCAAAAATCGAAAAAGACACTTTAGCGCTTGAAATTTTGACAGGTGACAAATTTTTGCCTGCTCTTTCGATCTGCCTTTGTACGGTTTAAAAAATGTCGTGCAAGTCCTATGTTGGTACGCAAAATCTGCGATTACGGTTGACCTGTCAAATTAATATGACCGTAATTTTGTAAGTAGGGCCACTTTTTTTAGAACAAGGGCTAGAAATATTCCGTAGGACTCAAGTTGCCCCGGAGGATCGACGGGGGAGGGGGTGCAATAGATCCTTATGCGGGCCCCCTGACTAGATGGTTATCGATTACAAAGTCATTCCATTTGCTAAAATTTTTGATGTCTCGCTTTCTGCCAAAAATAGCAAAAAATCTCGACTGCTGTCAAAATGGCCAAAAAGTACCCAAAAATCTTGCTTTTTCAAAAAATTGCCAAAAATGTCTGTTTTTTGCTGAAATTGTCAGTCTTGATTTTTGTTAAAAATTGATAAAAATTTTCGGTTTCTAGCAAAATTCATAAAAAATCTATTTTTTTTTTCAAATATTTCTCGAGAGTCTCGCTTTTTTGCCAGAAAAATGCCAAAAATCACCAAAAAGTTGTTTTTTACCTAAAAATTTTGCAGAGAAGTTCTTGATTTTTCAACTAAAAATTACCACCAAAAAAAACTTTTTAGCCAATAATTGTCTAAAAATCCTACTTTTTTGCTAAAATTCTGGAAGTCCTGCTGTTTGATAAAAATTTTCTAATTTTCTATCAAAATGCTAAAAAGTCTTATTTTTTTTGACAAAAATCATCCAAAAGTCTCGCTTGTTTGCTACACCAAAGATGAAAGATTCGTCACTTTTTGTCAATAATTCCCAAAAAGTGCAGCTTTTTGCTGAAATCGTCAAGTCTTGCTTCTCACCAAAAATTTCCAAAGAGCTCTTCCTTTTTTTTAAACTTGAAAGGTCTCGCCAAAAATTTGATTTTTTGCCAGAAATTGCAAAAATGAGGTTTCAAAATAGTCCAAGTTTTTAAAATTGAAAACTTGTTCTGTTTTTTTTTCTGCATTGAAACGTTTTACTCGCACTGTTTAATTTTTTTGATTATTTTTTTTGTGAGTTTTTTGGTTACTCGAGATTTTGCTTGAGAGGACCGAGGGATGGATTTGGTTTTTCAGAATAGGTAACTCAAGAACGTCATCATATTTTTGAAAGTCGTGCTATAGGGAATTTTTGGCCTTTCTAGAGCAATTAAAAATTTCTGCATAAAATTTCAAACTCGCTGGAGACTTCGGAATTGCCCAAAATTGGTACGTAGTTCTCGAACTGGGAAGAGGAGAGGATGAAATGAAATAATTATTCACAGTGGTTTATTGTGTTTAAAATCGAAATACAAGTACATACTTGATAAAAAGTTAAAAAATCGATGTAAAAATTGTTTTTTTAAATTTTGTAAATGTTCAAAAATCCAAAAACTAGCTTTAGCTACTAAAATTTTCTTCAATGGGATTTTAGTACGTATTTTTTTCTATCATTGAGTTCCCTTGCCAATTAGAAAATTGGAGATCTTACAAAATTTTGAATTTTTCAATATAGCTCACTCATGCTTATGTTGATTTTTTTTTGGCCCTCTCAGAACAAGCCAATCGAATTTTTCAGTAGTAGTTCGAAATAGTTGGGTCTAAATTATCCATTTGAGCCATCAACGCCAGTCAAAGTTATGGGTTCATTTTTAGCTCTTTCGGAGTGGTTTGAAATTCCTGGAAAAAATTTAAAATTCACTGATGTTCGAAATCAGAAGCCTTGAAAACTTGATAAACGACATGTGTTACTCGAAAATTTGAATTTTTTAGAATTTCAACTATGTTGGAGTATCGGGGGGAGGGGGGGAGATACCATTTTGAAAGTTGATTTGTTAAAAAGGGATATAAAAGCATCAGCTTTGCAGTTTTTTCAAATTTTCATATACTTAGCCCTCAAAAATTCAGTTTGTCATTCTTGACGTGATCTATCGATTCAAAGTAATTTTCGGCTCATTGTGAAATTTTCGAAAGAGCTTCAGATTGCCCGCAGAATTTTCAATCATCTCCAAAGGCCTAACTAGATGATGGAAATCGAATCGAAAAGCTGCCAGGGACTTTATTTTTTTCGAAGCCTTTTCATTTTCGTTATTTATTTATATCAATCAGTTTCCCCTCTTACTTTCCTTTCATACAGATTTTACGATGTATTTATAGTCGTACATATTCATTTGAAAAAATTCAACGAATACGAAAAATTTTAATGTTTTTTCACAAACTGACTCGAAAAAATGCTAAATAAATCGTTGGTACGTAAATTGAAATTTTCCCTATTTAAATTTTTAATCGTTTTACTTTCGCTTTCTGCTCGTCAATATTTAAATTATTTATACGAATCGTGCCAAATTGTACGAGTATGAAGAATGTTCGGTGAAATTTCATCGTGATTTTTGTGTTTCGTATACTCGTTGTCCAGGAAATCTTCATTCGCTTTATTCTTCTTCGTCTCGTGATGTTCAAATTGGAAATAAAATTCAATGATGGGTTTTCCCCGCGTGAATAATCGGACCGGAAATAATTGAAATGAATTTGAGCAGTGTGCAGTACATTTTGATGTGATATGAATCAGAATTTATAGGATCAGATATACTCGTATAAGATGACTCAAATCCTAGCATCGTCGCAGATGCCCGAATTTATCGAAAATTCTACTTATTTACGTGAAAAAAAATTGGCCATTTTGAAAAACCACACGAGTCTGGTTACTATCTACAAGTACGTAGTTGAAGCTGTAGGGCCCGTACCGTCCGGACCGTCAGAATTGGACGATAGCGATATTCGGAAATAGTATCTACGTGATTTTAAGGTAAACAAAACGCGAATGGCGGCTTATTTACCGTTATTTATTCTGTTTACTTGGCTGGGACGCCGAAAATAATATCCAAGTGTCGACTCTCGAGTTGAAATTGAAGAGAAAAATACCAGGATACTCGATGGCGCGACGCGACGTATAGAAATGATTTCTCTCGTGTTTGGTTCGCAATGAGACGACTCAATCAGGGGCTAATTATATTGGCAAATTGTCGGCAAGGCAGGAGGCCATTTTACAGCATGGTTCATTGGTTGGAGTACATACGTATGTATTTACGACGATAATTAGCATCCTAATCCGCGATACATAAAATTGTACACAAAAGGAGAGAGAGCAGAGCACCTATACGCAGATCTCTATGTGTATTGTGCACGAGTAAAGAGATGTGTGGCGGACGTTCACGACCAATTCGAAGAAATTTACTACGTTGATGAGGGTTGGGGAAGAGGCAGAGTGATTTTTCGGGCAACGAAAGCAGGCAATGGAGGAGGTGTACATGTGTTACCTGCTGTACAAGTACGTACTCGTAGTACGTTCATCATTCCATACTGTACGATTTACACACGTCCGAGAGATATGAGAGGCGATGATTTAATTACCATTATTTACGCGAGCCGCCGCGCCGCCACCGACAGATAATGGCCTCTATGTATGCGGCATATGCCGCCATCGCTGCCGCTGCCACTGCCGTAGCACGATGTGGTATACTTGCCAATCGCCATCGTAATAAAGACGTTATTGGCAGCACGATTTTCTTCTTGTTTTTTTTTTTTATTTATTCGATGGATATGAGCTGCTTGTTGAAGAATTAGAAGAAGATACTACATGGTTTGGTTTGGTATAGTTCTACGTAATAATCGTTGACCGAGATAATTTCGAGGTTACGAGTGATTTGGATATAAGAATGGAGCTGATTGACGATATGGGAGTGATGAAGGTAAGAGGAGGGAAGGGGTGGAAAAAATGTCGATATTGCTAGCTTCTGTTGAAACCCCTTCCCTCTCTCCTCAAAGCCCCAGTGCTCTGTGTGATAATGGAGGAGAAGGAAGTGAAACGACGTCGCTGTAGGATACGGCTTTGCAATGGCCGAATTTTCCTCGGAGCGTGTGATTTTTCTGTTGGCAAAGCCACTCAAATGTCCAAGAATGAGTGATTGTTGTTGGTTTTCTCTCGTTGAGGTTTTTGTTCAGGGATAAGCTTGAAGAAGGAAAAGATGAAATTTAAATGGTTGAAAATTCCCCATTCACATTTCATATTCCTCTGATAGATGTTTAGAAAAACTGCCGAACCAATATTCTGAATCTCAGATGAAATCAAGTAAAAAAAATTCAGTGATGTAATATCAACAACTGAAATCTCTTGAAAAATAATTCCCCTGTTGTACAACCTTAAAACATAGATTAACGTTCAGTATCGAATTTCAAAGAAAACAAAAACAAAAACAAAAACACATAAAATCGAGACAGATAACGATTGATGACCCCCACCCCCTCCCTAAAAACTATCTATAAAAATTAAGAATTAATAAACGAAAACCAAAAAAAAAATGTTTTTTTTATTTTCATTTTTACTGAATAGATAAATTTAAAATTGAAACTTAAATTTTGAGATCGAAAAAAAAAATGTAAACAAAAACCAAAAAAAAAACCAAAACTGAAAGCTGAAAAAAATATTTTTACGTACGAGCCTGTTTGGAAAAACAAAAATAATGATGATAAGAAGCAAAAACTAGAAAAAATTGAAAAAGAACACAAATATAATTTGAAAATGATACCTGAAGACTAAGAAATCTGAAAGCAAACGAAAGTTGGAAGCCAAAAACAAAAAAAAAATTGTTTTTAGAAACCCTATAAATGAAAGGCGAGATAATAAAAAAAAAAAAAAACATGAAAGCAAAAACAAAAATTGAAAACCAAAAAACCTAAAAAACAGAAACTGAAAAAAAATCAAAATCCGAAGTCCAAAAAAACTATAAACAAAAATTATGAGCATAAAACAAAAGCTATTATCCCCCCCCAAAATTATAATGAAAAAAACTGAAAAAATAGTTTTTACAACCCTGAAAATGAAAAGCGAGATAATGAAAAAAAAACATGAATGAAAACCAAAAAAAAAAACATGAAAGCAAATACAAAAATTGAAAACCAAAAAACCTAAAAAACAGAAACTGAAAAAAATCAAAATCCGAAGTCCAAAAAAACTATAAACAAAAATTATGAGCATAAAACAAAAGCTATTATTCCCCCCCCCCCCAAAATTATAATGAAAAAAACTGAAAAAATAGTTTTTACAACCCTGAAAATGAAAAGCGAGATAATGAAAAAAAAACATGAATGAAAACCAAAAAAAAAACATGAAAGCAAAAACAAAAATTGAAAACCAAAAAACCTAAACAACAGAAACTGAAAAAAAAATCAAAATCCGAAGTCCAAAAAAAACGATAAACAAAAATTATGAGTTCAAAACAAAAGCTTTCATCTCCCTCCCCCCCAAAAAAATTATAATGAAAAAACTGAAAAAATCGTTTTTACAACCCTGAAAATGAAAAGCGAGATAATAAAAACAAAAAAAAAAATGAAAACCAAGAATCCTAAAAACCAGAAACTGAAAAAAATGATGAAAAATTTGAAGTCCAAAAAAACGATAAACAAAAATTATGAGTACAAAACAAAACCTTTTGTCTCCCCCCCCCCCCCCCCATCGGAAAAACCTGAAAAAATCGTTTTTACAACAGTGTTACTCGTAGTTCGAAATTTTAGAAAAACAATAGTAAAAAATATACTTCAAAACTGAAAGAAAAGAGCAAAAGCTAAAAAAATAACCCTTTAAGTACCCCTCCCTCCCTCCTTCCCCCTAAAAAAAGAAACAAAAAAAAGCATAAGAACTGAAGAAAAACAAAAATTTTAACAAAGCGAAAATTTCGAACTACGAAAACTTGCAAATAAACAAAAGCTCGAAAAGCTAAAAAAAAAACGTAAAAACCGAACAAATGAATATTTTTACAGCCTTGTTAAGAACAAAATTTTAGAAAAACAATGATGAAAAATAGAACCCAAGCAAAAGCGAAAGCAAAACTTGATAGCAAAAAAAAATTTGAAGGAAAAACTAAAACACCAAAAAACATAAAAAAAACGAGAGCAAAAATGAAAACCCAAAACCTGAAAGTAGAAACTGAGAAAAAAATTGGAAATAAAAAAAAAACGAAAGACAATATTTCTATGGTTTGAAAGCCTTGATGGAAATATGTACTTCTTAGAAAAACATACGTATTATGATATTTTGACATAACTTATTCATAAGAATTTTCAAAAATTGGAAATTGAACTTTCATTTGAAAATTCAGATTTCAAAACGACTTACGTAGTTGGCACCAGCTGTAATAAATAATCATACATATAAAACTTACCACCAATTCTTGGTGCTATTTTGAAATATGTATGTACAATACTCTGTTTCTTTTCAATGTAGGCACTCTAGAAGGGGAACGTTGCCTCTCCCCCTTCTCGGCCATAATTTTTGTCAGAATTTTAAGAGGGTTTGGGGCTTGTGAGTTGTGATGCATGGATTGACTTATATTTAGAGGTTCTTGACCAAATAATACTTTAAATTCTCCAGTAGCCCCCCTCCAACGACCAATTTTTATGTGAAGTTCACCAGCGATTTTTTTCTAAATGTGATATTTTTACGACTGTTGGGTTTTACGAGCAGTTTTTTCTCCAATCCAGTGGTGAAAAAGTGTGAGCACAGAAGTGCAGAGAGGAGATGACCAGAAAATTATAATCGTTTTCTATTTCTTTACAAAGCTGGTTTTCAAATTTTATCAAATTCTTACCGTTTATTTCAGCCTCCTCCCCACCACCAGAAAATTCCATGAAATTGACAAAGAATAGATTTTCTCTCTCCAACCCCTCTCCCCCTCCCCCATCACAGAATTTATCGTTAACCAACTTGATAACCGTAATAGCGTCTGAATTTCTTTCAGTTGGGAAATTCTGCAAAAATCAAAAGAAAGAGCGAGGACTGTTTTCGTTTTCGTTTTGAAAGCGCCACGATAACGTCTCGTCGCGGATATTTTGGTACCAAGCGGCGCTCTGTACAGGAGTCGTTGAAATTTTTATAGGAGAAAGGCTAAGAGAGGAGAGCAGAGGAGGGTTGAAAATAACACGCGCACGCATATATATATACGCGAGTACCTACTCTATGTACAGTGTACAGTATACGCTAAACAAATTGACGACATAAAGTATGTAATACGGCCGTCGTCGGGTATATTTTTATACGTATTCGTAAATGTACTATAGTATGTGTTTTTACGTAATCGATTGTACATACTCATAGTTAGTTGTATAGTTCGAGCTTTATGCGTATGTTTTGTTTGAGTGAGAGTAAATTAGTCGACGTACGTAATAATTGCCAATGATTCTGGGAGAAGGAAAAATACACAGGTTTACGACAGCAATGAGCAGTGGCAACGGCGTATCAATGAGACAAAATTACTGATAAGGATGACAACGGCTGCGGCAGCAACCGCATCCGCATCTCCGGCACAAAGTTCGCGTTTTAGTTTCGAGTTCGTAATGCTCTAATATACGAGTGTATGTGTAATGCTGAGTCGTGATAAACCGGTGTTCTCTGTGCGCGCTTCAAACTTATAGTTGAGAGTGATCCGATTTGGTAAATTGGATCGAAATATTCATTCATTGCGATGAAGGTACGAAATTATATTATTAGTAAATATGTAACATAAACTCGGTATTATTATTTTAGGTATAGGTTGAGGTACTCGTGAACTGGAGAAAAAATGCGGTGAAAAGAGGAAGGTGGTGGTATTTCGAGGTCATCGATAATCGCGTTAATTTGCCGTACACCATTTATCCCGGAAATGGATCGGATATTGCGATTTGTTGTTTTTTATTTCATCTATCTGTCTTCCTCGATTTAGTAGACCTAATTGTTAGCTCGGCGTGAAATTCCCAGTGCAGTATACGTGGGTATGTTTTGGACGAATTTTCTCGTATGAAATTGAAAATCAAAGACTGTTATGTTTGGAGTATTGAACTGGATGGTGGAGAAAAAGAGGAAAATGTGGATTTCATGAGTTTTGAGATTTGCCATAATATGTACCTATTGTTCTGATCGATGGGCATATTTCTGAGTATTTTTCAAATTCTCAACTCGATATGGATCGAAGATTCATTCAAAAAATTCACCCAATCTGTTCGAAGGTGGAGTGAGGGAGGTGCCCATCAGAACATAGTCTACCCCTCGAGTTCAAAAAAAGGCACTAGAAAATAAATTGTGTGGATATTTTCGATGGCAGAAAAGGAGGAGTTGCGATAAGGCCATTTTTTGGCCCCACTTAGCTTTCAACTCGACCACTCTAAAAATGTTGTAATAAATGTCCGAAATACGAATCCGTGGTTAGTTGACCCAAAATTACCATTTTTTGGGCTCCAGGGGTTCCCAAAGTTGCGATTAAGAAAATAATTTTAGGAACCACTGAGTATTATTTTCAAAAACTTTTTTAGCGTAAAATATCTTATTGAATCAGATAAACGCTATGTGAGGTGATTTTCTTATTTTCGACCCTCGGGGGCAGAAATGGGGGGGGGGTTCAGTTTTTTGAAAATTTTGGAACCACCATTTTGATCCTACCCCTTTGAACCACGCCAAAAAGCTTTTTACAGTTTATTAGTATCTGAAAGACCTCCATCCTACCAAATTTTGAGCTCAATAAAAATTTTCGCTGGTACATACTCAAAAATCCAATTTTGGGAACCCCTGGAAAACTAGAAAACTGCGATTTCGCCAAACGTAACGTTTTGAGGTATATATTCGATTATTTAGATGAAAAAGTTGAATTAAGCTCCCTGTATATTCGTAATTTTGAACCATTTTTTAGAGCCCCCATTTTAGGCACCCCTAAAAAAGGCGTTTATGCATAGTTTTTCAAATAAATTGAAGAATTTACATTTGAAACACACTAGCAAGTGCTCGATAATTTTTCGAATGATTTTTCCAGTAACTTTCAAAATTGAGCTATTTTGGGGCAAATTCTGAGATTTTTACTATGTTGAAATCGTGAAAACGTGATTTTAACGTTTTTTCGAAGAGTTAAATCTCAGAATTTTCTCAAATGGATATTCAAACTATACCTGGAATTTTATTGCACTTCAAGTGCACTTTTTTAACAGTACTTAAGTAATCATTTTTCAAACTCGAGCGACTGTCCATGAAAAATACATTTCAATCATTTTAAATAAACTGCTCTTGTGACCTATCGAAATAGGTTAAAATTTAGCACTGGATCCAAAAATAACGATTATTTCAACGTTTGCCCCTTTCATACTACTTGCAAATTCCAAAGTTCCAAACAAAAATTTTTAGTTTCAAAAATGGATCTTTTCTTACAAATTTCGTGATCTGGGCGGTTAAAATTTTACTCAGAACTTAAAATGGCGTTGATGATTTTTACTTTGCATTTGCTTTGAATTCAAAATTGAAATTTTCAATTTCGAAATTGGAGATTTTTCGCGAATTTTTAGATCTGAAATTCGTAATTGATGGCAGTTGTTTTCAATTTCTCATTGAATGAGCCAAGCTACTTTTCAATTTGGGGGGGGGGATGTGTCAGAAAAACGATTTTTTTGAGTCAGTTTGATAGTTTCTGCCTCAAAATCAAATATTCCATTGGGTCAAAATGGGATATTTCATTTGAATTTTGGACTGCGAGGAAGAGATAGCGAGGTCAGCAATTTCCATAATTTTTAGTTTTATTTGGGAGTTTGCAGCTCCCTTAATCTCGTGGATGACTTTTTGGATGCTGGGAGATCAAAAATTCGAAATCGAAAAAGTGGGAGCTGTTTCAATGTAGATTCAGTGTGTGCTTCAGATTTTGTAGTCACGGTGGTTGGAGTCGAAGGGGTGTTAGACTGTGATTCCAGAATTTTAAATCTTCCCAAGTTGGGCTTAAAATTCTCGAAAATAATTTCCACTTACGAGTTTGAAAATGAAAGCTGAAAAAATAATCATCACTCAGCTACGAGGTCATAAAATGAATCACCACTTTGGCTAATCTTTACATCCTCTAATGACCAAATTTTTCTTCAAATCTATAACCTACCCTCTTTTTCCCTTCTCCTGCTTCATGAATATGTCGCTAGAAGTTTTTGGAATATTTCTGAAAAATTTGATAAAGTCACACGAAATTTTATTTCGAACGACAAACGACTAACTCCCGATTAACGTATGTGGTGTTTTTGTCTCTGTAAAATTCTTTGGGGATTTAGATAAGGACATTACGTCCTACGCGCGATTCGTACATCACAACATGTAATAGATAATATTCACATAAACCATCGACGACGAAATAAGATGAATCAGCTCAGCAACGATTATTCGAGTATAAAATATAATTTTAGGTTTCCTCGTTCAACTCGTATACTTACATACAATTGCGTATATCGCGAGCTTACTTATTAAGGTTATTGTTTATGGAAATTATCACGTTGAACTCGCGTTCGTTCGTGTTTATTCTATGACAAATTCCACGTGTACCGAGAATCGGTTCGGTTTCATCGTACGTATATAAGACGGCGCAGCAGTTCATCATCATCGAATGAATGGTTGCAGGTTTCGAGAAGTCGTAGTGTAAGACTTGAAGGTATACGTACATTATCAAGAGAAGTGGTTTTTTATTCGCGATATTCCATACGGTTCGATGTTGAATCATAATGTGAAAAGATATTATACGAGTGCTCCGAATATACACAGGTAAAGGTAATTGTTCCGGTCTCGCGGGAACCACCGCCATTAAGGTGAGAGGAGAAGAGAGGAAGGTAATTGATGGGTTGATGTACGCGGCCCGGCCGGCGCGAGAATATATTCGTGAATGAAAACGAAAATTACTCCATTCGACGACGACGTCTTCAGTTCGTTCTCGTGTAATACCGAGAATTTGCTGTTTCTTTTTTCGCGTAAAATTACGTGTACCTATTCTGGTCATCGAGAAGGTTGCATGTTGATTGCGTGGGAGGTTGTAGTAGAGAGGAGGTGCGATGCGACTCGAAGGTTTGCACGTTTCGTGATCGTATTAGAATCGATTTAGAAATAGTGGGTTTTTTTAAGAAGACGTTGAGTTGAGTCATTGAGATCAGGAACTAGCAGAGTGGATGTATTTTTGCAATTTGCATATTTTATTGAGGAATTTTTGGAATGTTGAGAAGATTAAAATGAGGCAGATTGAAGGTGGTGGTGGTGAGTATTTGCTTGAAAAATAGAAGTTCGTAATGTTTTTCCGTGTGATTGTGAAAGTTCAAGGGTCAAGTTTAGCTTCAACGTTTCCTCAGAAAAGGTTATAGAGGGGAAGGGGACCAACTCGAGATGAAATTCTTCGGATTTTTTCTTCTCAGTATTCAAGTTTTACAATTTCATGTGCCCCTTTTGTAAATTTTTTGTCCAGAATTTCAAATTTTCGAGCTGTTTCTGACTTTTCTTCGCTTTGAATTGGAAAATGAAAATCTGAAGGTAACCTGAAGAGTTATGAGCAATATTCGCACACTCACTCGATCGATACCAATGCTGATTGTGAATCATTTTCATACACCTTTCCCCATCCGTCTACATTTCTTTTAAATAAAAATAGGCGGTAGAAAAGGTAAGGTACACTCGATTCACATTATTCTGCCTACGCATCATATCAAGATTATACGATGATGAATAAAAATACTCCTTGTTATCGCTTCGTTCGCCATTATATATGGGATCGTCTCGTCGCTACTGTACTCATGCTTACTCCGCATAATATGAACATTTTTATACGTCTTCACTATTCACAATAATATTATATCAACCATGAGAAAAAAGAAAATTATCTCTGTCTCATGATATGTACCAAAGTGTGTACCTTTACCTACCTAGTACCTACCTAGTACCTACCTGCTTTTGCGAATTCAATATAAACGAGGCGCAAACGACGACCATCCATTTGAAGTCTCGAGTGGAGTTCTATTCTCGTATTCTCGCTACATATAGGAGAGTACGAATTCAGACCGATTCTTAGAATTGATCTATACTATAACCCCAGTTGTCTAGACTGCTTGCATATTTGTCGAATTGGCTGCTAATTTGTTCTACCTGCTGCGAAGTCCTGCTTTCTTTTGTTGGAATGATAATGGCAGAGATTCGAGATTTTTTAATGAAAAGCAAAAGTATTTTTTCGATCTTCATGTTTTTAGTTTCAGATCATTTCATAGTGGCAAAAATTTGTGTTATCTTGCCTGTGAGCAGTGGCGAACTAATTTATAGTTTTTGGATTGGTGTTTGGGAGGGGGGGGGGGAGGATCAGTGTGACATTTTGTAAGTAGTTGCCAAAATTAATGGCTAGAATTACGTACTGCGAGTATAATGATTTTTAATCAATCAATTTGCAATTTTATTTTTTTCCCCTCACATTCTGAAATTATTTTTTAGTAATCAACACTTTTTCAGCTGTGGAGGTGAAGAGGGCTTCCTTTTTCTCTCATTGGTACATTTCTGGTTCCCGTTCCTGAGCCTAACTGATTAAATCTCTGTAAGACACGAGGATCATTTTGGGGAAAATTTGAAAATTTAGTGCAAAGCACGCTTCCATTTGAATTTTCATTACAGAAGTTTACGTGTATTTTGGCATAATTGTAAAATTATGCTGTAAGATGAATGATCGAGGTTGTATTAATTATTATGAATTATGAAAGTAGGTGATCCAAAAAAAAAAATTGCGAATAAAATTGGAGGTGGAGGTCATCGCGATGACCAGACTCAAGAATGACTAATCGTGTATTTTCCCTTATCTATCTGGAGTAGAAAGGTCTTGCTCTTATTGCTAGATGATAATATGACGAACTCTATGAACAATCCATTAAGTATATATTTTCGTTCAAATGATAAGATAAGTAAGTCAAGCATAGAAAATTTGGGGTTTATCAAGTTGAAGAAGTGAACTACGGCGGTGAGGAAGGGAACGAATGGTCCAAATTATCTCAATTTCCATCTTTGGTTTTTGTGTCTGATTGGAAGAACGGCAGCTGGTTTTAAAAAGAAGCTAGGAGAGACAGGGCAAAGGTCAAAACAGATTCGGTGTTAGTTTTTGATATCAATTAGCCATTTATCGTGTGAAAATAGATTAAAAGTACTCGTTCGAATCAAATTTTCTCTCACCAGTTGGTTTCTGGTTACATTCAATTTGTTTCTGCATCTTGATTTACTATAGTTTTATGATTCCGATTTCAGTTTCAGTTTCAGTTCATTTCTCAAGCTAAGTATTCGGACATTTTTAAGTAGTGTTCGGTGGCTTTCATTTCCAAGTGGAAAAAGCTAGCGAGATGAATGAAGCAACGTTGAGTAGGGAAAAATAAGAGCTTTCAAAAGCGATCTTAAAAATTTCAGACCCATGCACAGGGTGTCCACAAACTGAAAAACCGGTTTGGTCAAAAAATTCAAACTGGTTTTTACTGAGTGGTGCAATGTATTCTACACACTAAGGCAATAAACACGTAATGGGAATTTTTTTAAACCGGTTCATTAATTTGCAACCAGTTGACAAAAAGTACCCAAAAATTGTACAAAATAGATAGAGAAAAAAGCTTGGAACAAAAGTTATAGGGCGTGAAAAATTACACAATTCTGTCCAACCACATTTTCAAACCGGTTCATTGGTTTGCATTTAGCAACCAGTTTTTGACAATCATCTAAAAATTAAAAATTGAAGATAGAGAAAAAAATTTGAAACATAAGTTGTTGTTGTAGAGTGTGAAAAATGCAACGATTTATTTTCGCTAATTAGATTTTGAAACCGGTTTGTTAATTCGCAGCTAACCATCGAAAGTTACCTGGTTGCAAATTACGTAATTAGCCATTTTCAAAATCCGATCAGCAAAAATGGTTTTAATTTTTCACGCTCTGCAACTTTTGTTCCTAGCTTTTTCTCGATCTCCAATTTTTAGGTCATTTTTGAAGACTTTGGCCCCCAAAAATACCATTAATCTTATTCACGTCAACATAGAGTCACTGCAAATGATTGCAATTCAAAATGTGACCAGAAATGTATTAACTGTCATTTAATTCTTTCCAACTACTCGTAGGTAATTTTCGTTTTTTGGGGGGGGGGGAGGGAGCCAAAACCTTGTAGGACCCTCAATTTTTCATCTGACAAGGGAACTACCTGAACTAGCAGAAACAAAAATGAACAAATCAAAGCTAGATCGAAAGGGGGTCACCTCAGGACCCCAAATCCAAAATTTCAAATGCTAAAGTTGATTTCTCGATTTTTGGTGAATTTTTGAAAATTGAAAAATCCAAAAAATTACCTATCAATTAATACCAAAAATATAAAATATTCATGAAAAAAGGTTTTACGAATTTCGATAGTTGTAAATGAATTAGGGACACTATCTGAACCACTTCCTGAGAAAATTCCATTTTTCATGAATATTTTCTATTTTTGGTATTAATTGATAATTTTTTGAATTTTTCAATTTTCAAAAATTCACCAAAAATCGAGAAATCAACTTTAGCACTTGAAATTTTGGATTTGAGGTCCTGAGGTGGCCCCCTTTCGATCCAGCTTTGATTCGTTCATTTTCGTTTCTGCCAGTTCAGACAGTTCCCTTGTGAGTTCCTGGCATTTCATTTGTAAATGCTATCTAATGGGTTCCTGTACTGTTATTTTTTTTAATGAGTTTCCTCGCAAACAAAAAGGAAAGGGAACGATTTTAACATTTCATTTGAGATGTTAAGATCTCGATAAAATTTTCAAGATATTCTCCTTCCTCCCTTTCACTCTTACGCGTCTGAAATAGAGAATGTAACCACCTTGGTCCTCCATTTCCTCAACTTTCTGAAACAATTTTTACGATCATCTCAGGAGCAACTTGGCAAACATTAGATACTCGTTTTGGTTGATTCGACTCCAATCATCACCTCGAATCAGATCTATGACATCAGCGATAAATATATGTATCTCAAAAATAGTCAGCTCGTGCACCGAAAAATCGGCATTAATCGCCACCATCATCACGAGTACTACTGACGCATTGTGCGATAATTTTTCACGATCACGATACACACATGCGAACTCGATAAGACGAATATGGTCCTCGTTGACTGTGTTTACCCGGTAACCCGAAATAATCGGCTCGTAAATTTACAGTTGTTAATTTACAGTTAATTTGTCATATCAGCGGAGTGGATTAAACCTTGTGCGTCGTCGGAGGAGGAAGAAGAGAAGAATGTGCACACTTGCAGAGCACCGCACATTGCAAGCAGCAAATTCGTCGTGGACGTGAATTATACAGTCGTCATTGTCGTCGCCGCGGTCGTTAAAACAATTACAATAAAAAATAAATAAAAAGAAGAACCGAGGTGGTATTAATTTGAGTACTCTGTGCAGTGTAGATGTGTGAGCAGATTTGTGACGTACGTAGTCATCTCTTTTACATCGTTGATGGTATGTCTAGATGAGAAGAATTCGTTGAAGAGAAGAAGAATGAAGTACCATCAGTTAGCATCACTGACTGATGACGATGAGCAAATGATGAAGGTGGAGGTGGAGGAGGATACGAGGGCAGTCAATTAGTGTGAGAGACGAAAGAGAAGGTGATGTTTGCAGATGAATCAGGCGACAAAGAGGAAAAAACGATTCGCAGACTGTTTGTCTCTTATATATTTCTCCCTTCGTGGATATACTTATACTTATACTCTCTTGATTCGATTACTACGCCGTAATGACACATTTATACGACTGGGTTTACGATTGGTGCGTTAATCAAGATCGATCGACGATCTCTGATACAAGGTGTTAGCTGTTTAGTATGTTAATCGTCTCTTTAGTAATGCTTACGATGATGAGGCTGCGTATTTATACCTTTCTATATTGCATTTGGCGCGTCGCTCGTTTTGCATTTTGACAACGACAACAACAATAAAATACGAGAAATTCACACGAGAAAAACGTCACCCACCGGTCACCATTCCGGTAAACGTGTCGACGTGATCGTGAAGACAGCTTTATTATTACAAGAAGATCTGAAAAACAAAGTGGAAATCGTCTGCGTATCATCTGTTTCTGTGGTGCAGATACCAGATACCTACTCTCTTGACCATGATACCGATTCTGCCAGATGATTATCGTTACGCCAAGATCAATGAAAAAAGTAGACCACGCGGTGAAAATCGTACGTACACCTACTTTATCGAGACTGCACCTCGAACGACCCAAGATGCAAGAGATTTTTGTTGCCAAGTATCGTTATATAGACGTACTACGTGTTCGTCAATTATCAATATTTTTTGCCTCGAGATTTCGAGGGTATTGACGTGGTGGATGGAGATGTCGGTGACATAAAAATATCGTATGTACTACGTAGATGTACAAATAATTTCTACGATGAAGTACCTTCTCAAATGGATGTGGTTTCACTTTCACTCTCGACAAACCATTTGTGTATCTTCGCGATGCCATTACGGAAATGGAAATTGGCGAACGAATATGGGCGGCTGACGCGATTAGAGGTGAATTATTAATAATGCCTCGACAACGCTTTATCGGCGATACGACGATCATGGAAATTATCTAATGTAAGCAGCGAGTAATTAGTATACTCGTACATGTCGTAATACGGGTATATGTACATGGAAACACGCGTTATGATGGCTAGGAGTTGGTGAATTATGAAAGTCAAGCAACGTGTCATGGGTTAGAATGAGACGAGAGTCGAGGATCAGCTTTGGTGAGATGAATGAACTTGACAGGTGAGAAAAATTTGGCCAGAAGGGTGAGAAATTCCGTACAACTGCTACGAATAATTCAAATTTTGAAATAATTCGTACTAATCGGAAAGTTTCGAGAGTTTGAAAGCGAGCTTTTTATTACACGATTTTCGAGAGTCGAAAAAAAGGTCCTGAATCTAAAAACATCCTATACTACTGAAAGTCTGAAAAATTCTGCAGTTTTAAATCAGAATCAGAATTTTGTTATTTGTTGAAGAAAAAATGATAATTATTAGACTGCATTAATAACATAGCCAGAATTTGCCTAGGGGGAGGGCAACCCAAGATTCGAGCTTTCTAATAATATTTTCACTTCGAAAATTACGTACGAAAACATGATAGCAAATTTTGGACCAAATATAGGAAGGAAGACGAATATTCTTGTATCAAAACGCGATATCGCGTTGATAAAATGAAACCTCTTCTACATTCAGTATGTAATGTATCGATTATTGAACATCCGATCAAATGAGGAAATGAGGAACTCAACGACGAACAAAATATGGCAAAAGAGAATATTGTCGACTAATCACGTTTCTGTCCAATTGTTTTCCTTTCCCTGCTCTCATGTACGTTTATTATTTATCACGAATATTATTTGATTTTCGATACCAGCTGTCTAAATGCGCAATTATGAAAAATTATCTGTGTCTACAAATAGCACGTACTTGATCGAAAATAATCAACGTATCGTAATCGGTCGGGTCGCTTCTTTGTCGATATTGTGGAAAAATTACAAATTTATGTTATCGTAGATTCGATAGCGAAAATGTGGAGCAAATATAGAGATCATTTTCTGAAACTGTAAAAATACAAAAAATTAGGTTATTCCAATTTTCAATAATTAAGCAGTGGTCAATACGAAAAGAAAGGGTATGGGAATCGGAGTAAAAGTGTGAAGAGGTATTTTGGTTGAAAAATTGTTGTTCCCAGTAAAATATTTTTTTTTCTCGCGAACTTACTGTTTTTTTTTCAAGTCAAGGTGAGCTTTTGTAAAGTTATCGGGACATTTCAAGAAATTATTCAATTTTTTAAAGTGATTGTGTTGAGTTTTCAATTTCTAAGAAGAATAGAGATAGCGAGAAAAGATATACGTATAAGGTCAGATTGGTCAATCAGTATTACTTATTCGTTTATAGTAGCAGTTTGTACTTTGGTACGAATTTGTCGCCAAATCAGAACAGGAAATGAGTTTTCATGAAAAATATTATTTGGAATGAATCTATAATTCAGTTGTTGAATTTGTTTGAAAAATTCTCAAAACCGTTTGTTTTTTGAACATCGAGTAGCCCCTTTTCTTTCTTCCTTCCTTCAACACACATTCCCCAGTGTCTGCTATTTTCAAATTTTCATCTCACGTATGTATGTAGTTTTCCGCTTATCGTTCATGTTTCGAACATGATGTAATTGAAATTACGTATTGAGTAAACGTATTCTTCGAAAACTCGAAAGTTATCGCCGATCGATGTGTGTATTGTTTGTTTATTCAGATATTAAATCCTCATCGTATAGTCGTCAGTTTAGATGCCTATTCTCACAATTGTATCGGTGAATTCCATAAACATTCCGTACGCGATAATTATAATTTTATTTATTCAGTTCAATTTGGAATAACCTAGTAGTGTTGCTACGTACGTAATAAGTATAGCTGTTTTATCTCGAATTAGGTACGATAAGGTGAATTATTTTTACCAAAAATGAGTCTCAAGCGATATCATTCTCGAGACATACTTGTATTTGTAAAAATTGAAAAAAAAATCGAGATTGGGTGGAATTTGGCGAATTTTTTTTTCAGCTGAAATTTCGATCAAGTTTTTATCGAACAAGTGAAGGTGATGTGCAATTTGTTTCTGAAATGACGCGTACGAGTTTTTTTTCTGGCGTGTAGGAGAAGTGAGGAAAAGAAGAGAGTGTGATGCAATTTTTTAATGTGTTCTGCTGATCGGTCTATTAGCTACTTGATTTTAAGAAATTGGTTTTATTGTTCAAATTCGTTCCAATTTAGAATATTGTACTTGTGTGTTACAATTACTGGTTTTTGAAATGGGTCTGATATTTGCTTTCCTTGCTTGTGTTTTCTGAAGTGTTGGATGGGAAAAGCTCTGTATTGGACAAAGTTCCACGTGAAATCGAAAAGAAAATCTTGTATTTTTATTTAAAAAATTTAGAGTCAAGGTGAAATAAAAGTGTAAAAAAGCTCATTTTAGTGACCCAATTTTATTTGATGAATAGAGTGCGGATTTTTATTTTTTGCATATTTTGATATGTACGAGATAATTGCGCATATCGTATTGATCTTTGTGATTCGGAACATTTTGAGTAAAATGAGCCCAATTTGATTGTGCATATTTTGCATATTTTGGCTGTGAATGCATAAAACGTCATAATTCTAGCAATAAATGTGCATAAAACGACATATTTTGGCCATTTTCAGCATATTTCAAAAATTTTGACGAAAATTTTCATTTTCCAAGTTTTTTGAAAATCAAAATGACTGCCAAAACAAAAAAAAAATAAAAATAAAAATTTTTTACAACTGATTTTGTGATTTTTCAATTGATGACAATTTTCAATATATGCTGTTTGTATTTTTTTCCTTTTTTTGTGTGTTTTATAGAATTTAATTGGAAAATAACAAAAAATGAGTCCTACCATTGTACTCAGATTGAAAAATGCTTTCCAACAACACCCATCTCAATTGTGCATATTTTGCATTTTTCAGCATTTAAATGCATAAAAATGACATATTTCAGGCTTTTACAATGCATAAATTATGTGCATAATTTTAGATTTTTCGTGCATAAAAATCCGCACTCTATTGATGAACAACCGGGAGGGGGGAAGAATGAACATCTGAAAAACGATCTCAAATATCGAGAATGAATTCAGATTGCGGATAATATGTAATCTGAAAATGCTTCCAAATCTCCGTGTTGCATTTTTCTATACAGGCAGGGGAGAGGGATCTGAAAACACTGTGCTGAATGTTTTGCAGACCCCCCCACCCCCCCCCCGTTTTCATCATACCCCATGACACAAAATATACGAGAAAATCGAAATATTACGAGGAAGAAAATTATTTTGTAAGTATTTGAAATGCTATAGAAACAAAATGACATTTTGAAAATTTCCCCATTCTTTATCCTCACAGCCCATCAACCAATAAAAATCGACTTTCTAAAAAAAATCCAAAATTGATTTTTGGAGTCCAAGTTGATATCAATTTATTTGGTTAAAATGACGTATTCAAAATTTGTCTTGACCCCACCCTCCTTTCCCCTCCCATGCATCCTAATCTCCAAAAATGAATGAAGTAGTATGAAGACCTCTGAAAAAATTTGCAAACTGACTTGGAGGAAGTTGGTATTCATTTATTTAGTGAGTAAATTGGCGTGATATTTTTCTTGACCCCCCCCCCCCACCAGGAAACCAAATTTACAAAAATGAATGGGGAAGTATGAAGGCCCCTAAAAAAAATTGCAAATTGACTTGGAGGAAGTTGATATTAATTTATTTAGTGAGTAAACTAGCGTAAAATTTTTCTTGCCCCCCCCCCACCAGGAAACTAAATTTCCAAAAATGAATGGAGGAGGATGAAGGCCCCCCCTCCCAAAAATTGCAAATTGATTTGGAGGAAGTTGATATCAATTTATTTAGTGAGTAAAATGGCGTAACATTTTTCTTGAACTCCCCCCCACAGGAAACCAAATTTCCAGAAATAAATGGAGGAGGATGAAGAAACCCCCCCCCCCCCAAATTTGCAAATTGAGTTGGAGGAAGTTGATATTAATTTATTTAGTGAGTAATATGGTGTAAAATTTTTCTCGACCCCCCCCCCCCCAGGAAACCAAATTTCCATAAATGAATGGAGGATGAGGATGAAGACCCCCCGAAAAAATTTGCAAATTGACTTGGAGGAAGTTGTTATTAATTTATTTGGAGAGTAAAATGGCCAATTCAAAATTTTTCTCGACCCCCCCGTCCCTCCCACAAATCCCAATCTCCAAAAATGAATGGAGGAGGATGAAACCCCATGAAAAAATCTTCTCGACAGTCAATTGAAAAAGGAGAAAAATCACGAATAATAGTTAAATGTACCCGGAGAAAGATGATATCAGCCGCAAAATACAGAAATTGTTGGTCTCCTGAGGCCATGATGAAGCTATATTTTTTCGTACCTTGTTCGGTCATCAAAGTCACGGTCACCACAAAAGGACTATAAATTGGTCAATGCTCCTTCCAATGAATTCTTGCATTTTACACTTTTTAAATTCGTAACTTCCTAACACAACTACACGTGGTTTTTTGTTGAGCCCCCTGGTATAATATTTTATGAATGGGTACTTCATTACGAAAATTATTCCGAGAAACGATCCGTTAGATTTAAACGTGTATGTGTATTTTTTCCATCGCCAAGAACGTACTCGAGAGTCGTGAAACTGCTTCTCGAGTGCACGAGTGAAATTATTCGGCAATAACGACGTAAAAATTATTCTTGAGCGCGTATTTACTACGAAAAAAAAATGGAATGAGAGAGTGAGAGGTTAAGGGGACGACGATAATTCAACGACGTAGTCGACCGAAGGAAAAGACAGAGGACACAGAGGAGTGTTTTTCTGCTCGTGGAATTGAAGAGTACGAGTATATACCTATAAATACGACGTACCTGGACGTACCTACGTGTAATATGTACGAGTGAGTATAAAGACAACGACGACGAGCTAATTGAACTGGAGATTTATTAGAGGCGTGGTACCAACGACACTACGTCGCCCTCGAATAATATGCTATATGCTATGTACAAGTACCAAAACCCATACTCGAACCCCTTACCTGCTTGCCCTACCTTTCTGTTGTGGTATCGCCAATTCGATGACATACGCGATAATGTCTCGTATTTTTTCTGCGAACCGAGCAAAAAAATACAGAAGCCAGGTAAACAGCTGAGGAGAGGTTGGAATGTGCGTGTCGGTGTCAATGAAATGAACCCATGGCGTGATCTGCGACTGCTCTACAGTTGAGGAAAAGAATCGTATATTTTTATTTGTAGGTACGTGATGACGTTTATATACGATGAGATGGTGAGACAATTTCATTCCTTTGGACATTGTTGATATTGTACGTTGCAGAGAGCATTGGTCTTTTTTTTGGACTTTGAGAAGGAAGAAATGTGTGGTGAGACACATACGCGGAATTTTTCGCCCAGATTGTAATTCAATTAGTGCTACGCGATTACGAGTTGGTATGAAAGGTTGGGTCGGACAGCACTAGGGGGAGGGAGGATGGCAGGGAGCTTCAACCGTATCGTAATCGTGCCGCTTTTTAAGCTGACGAGCGACGTGTTGTCCGAGCCATGTATTCGAGAAATATTTTCATTACATAGAGAAGGCTTCTTAACGGAATGAGAATTGGATTAACCAAGCTAGAGTATAGAATGGATACCATAATAACAACAACAGCAACAAAAACAAGGTAAAGTTGTAATAAAACCTCTCTCGTTAGCTGGGAGGACTCGGAAGAGGCGCGTGCTGGAAGGTCGAACAGCGCACGCGCTCAGATTCGTCATCATCATTCTTTCTACGATGATGTCGATGATGATGACGAGGACGAGGATGGCGGAGGAATCGACGAATTATTCGCTGTATAGATTATTAAGTTATAGCAAGGTAGTACAGAGAGAAGAGATCCGCGAAGGAATTTTCGGGCTGTGGTATTCCTGCAAGGAGGGAGGTAGAAAGAAAGAGACACATACTCACGCAGCTAACCCGTTAGATTTTTTAATTGAATTAAGTCGATTAACGGGAACGATGCACAATCGAGGAGTTGCTCCTGCTCGGTGTTAATGGTATCGTGCCATGATGGCGTATACCAACGTGTGCAAGGTGTGAAGCTTATTGAAAAATTATATAAAGAACATAATACGCGATAATAATTGTTTATGTATGTAGATGTACATGTACAATGTAGAGATCGTAGATGGTGTCAACTGATGAGTAATTTTTTCTGTTTTTTTCTTTCTGTTTGGTACCCTGTAGCGCACCGAAGCTGCCGTTGGTGTCCAAAGGCGGCCGCGTAAAATGAATCCGGAAATGGCTATGGTGATGAAGCGTAACGAAGAAAGGGAGGCTTTACGCAGCGTCATACAGCAGTGGAATGCCAATCGATTGGATCTCTTCGAATTATCCGAACCGAACGAGGTAAGCTGACTAAAGGTGGTAATTTAATTTATCGGTTGCGAGTGACTCTGATTTTCATGTACGTACGAGGTACATTGATATTCACTGCTGAGCTGATAACTTGATGCAATGATGGGTGGTGGCTGCCTGAAAATACCACGTGTACCTTGCCTTGCCGCACACCTCACTCTCAATCAGTTTGCTAGGGCTGGTAATTAGGTCCTCTTGGACGCTATCACCATTGATGTTTGTGATACTCGTAGTACATAGCACTATGGTGGAGCTTGGCTCGTATTATTGTTATTGTTGTGTATAATGCGCATTATGCTGCACAAGTACGAACGAGGTACCTAAATACCGATACCTGTTTGTATTTGTACTAGGTATAGATGATGCGATGATAGATAATTTGATCGTCGTTTAGGTGCACGCCTGATTAAATTTGAACTTTTTTTGTTCGTGGGTAAGCCTTGGAGAGGAGAGAAAGCTTTCCCTTTTCTCTTCCCATCTCGTCATCGTCTATTCTTCCTCTCTTCGGCATTAGCTGCTACCTTGATTATGGATCGTTGTTCTATTATTTATTCGTGTATTGTTTTGATTGATAAATTTGAAATATGTACGATAGCAGAGAAGAGGGGATTACAAGGATTTTGTGATAATGCGTAGAAATATAAAAGTTGGATAACTTGACGATCGATGTGCTATAGATAAGTTGAAAAAATGCGGTTTTTGACTCAAATTGGGGTTGGAAGTTTTTTTTTTTTTAGCAAATCGTGGTCTACGAAACATTTTTGAAAATGGAAAAACGTGTTGTTGGAATATTTTACGAGCGGAAAAACAGTTGAAAATAATTGAAAAATAAACTGAAACTGAAGCTGGAAAATGAAACGAACTGAAACTAAAATACAAAAATTGGAAATTCAAATAATTTGGGTAAAATTTTGCATTGAATCGCTAAAATAGTTGAAAATCACTAAAAAAAGGAATAAAATATTTTAAAAATTGAATGATAATTTGCCAAAATTGTGTGAAATGAGTATAATAAAAATAAAATTATTAGTTTCACCCCCCCCTCCCGGCTATCGGTTATTGAAGATTACCTTGAATTGATGAAAAATCAGCATACTTAATTGAATAAAATTTTACGAAAATTGCTTGAAAATTTGTTAAAATGTCATGAAAATGACTGAAATGAGGTAACGATTAATGAACCGTCGAAAAAATTGGGTAAAATATCATCAAAATGCTCTAATTTGAAAAAAGGATAATTTGTTGAAAATTGCGAAAAATTGATTGAAATAATATTAACGATTTCGAAATGGAATGAATAGCGGAAAAGTCACATGAAGTGTCATAAAAACAGTTAAACTGGCGTATAAATCATCTGAAAGTTGCCGAAAATGTATGTGAAATTTTGCAAAAATTGCGCTTAAAACATTGTTAAAATTTGTTAGAATGACATAGAATTTATAAAAACTTGAGAACGACTGAAACTTGATGAATATGTTTCGAAATTTGAGTTGAGTAAAATTTTGCAAAAGTCACCCAGATTATTAAAAATTGATTGAATAAATAACTGAAAATTTATGAAGCAATGTGAAAATTGAGCAAAAATATTCAAAAAAGTACCGAACAAATCGTTAAACATTTTGCCAAAAAAACTAGATGAAATGTCTCAGAAAAACTGTCCAATTGGTACAAAAACTGCTAAAAATTACCAAAAAAAAATTTGATGGAATTTTAGTGAAAATTCAAAACTTTGTGACCCCTTGAAACTGGGCATAACAATCATGGCAATTATACACGCCCAGTTTCAAAAAATGTAAAAAAAAACAAAAAAAACTTTACAACCATTGCTTTAAAAATTTGGATGAAACTTGTTAAAAAATTTCCAAATTTTGATCAAATATTTTCAAAGTTACGTGAAGATTTCCGAAAATTGTGTGAAGCATTATAAAATTTGTCAAATTGACTTCTCAATTATTAAAAATTACTATAATTGATGAAAAATCAGCACAATTCGGCAAACCTTTTGAAAAATACTTGAAAATGTGTACAATTGCAAAAATATTCTAATATCAAACAAATTATAAAGAATTCTGAAAATTCGTGAAATATTGTCAGAATTGAATGAAATGTTGCAAAAATTACACGTAGAAAAATTATTGTAAAAATAGGCTTGAAAGTTGCTGAAAATGACCAAATACTTGCTGTAAGTTTGACAAATTCAGCAAGAAATTGATGAAATTTTTGTAAAATTGAGTTGAAGTTGGCAATAACTGCGTGTAATATGGTTAAAAGTTGACAAAGTACCTCAAAATTCGAGTAAAATTTTGCAAACATCAAAAATAATGTAACCCAATGAGGAGAAAAAGGAGCAAAAAAAATTATTCAAGGCTAATTTTTTTTAAATCGTCTTTAACCCATCAGCCTTACTTCTTGCTTTTTTGGCAAAATCCCAAAAAAGTCCCATTTTTTCCATTTCAAAATCCAATTTTTAAAATTTTTCATAAATTTTCAACTTTTAATTTTTATTTTTTTATTTTTTTCCATCTAAAAAAGAATTTCAAAAATAAAATCTAAATAATTGTTTGCCCTTTGTTTAATTTTTTTTTTTTTTGAAAATGACAAAAGTTGACCCCTGTCCCTCCTTTTTTTTCTCCCTCCCTCTTCCCTTTCTCCTCAAAAAATATTGAAACATTTATAAAAATGCATTCTTCCAATAAGGAAACGTTGGAATTTAATCAAAAAATCTCGAATCTAAAATTTGAACACTCTCCACATGCTGAAAGATGTTTTTCAATTAGCCTACCATCTCGATGAACACCACACCCTCAAAAATTGGACTATCTTGAACTTGGTTGATAACTCATCGAAACCAATTCCGTAGTTTCTACTCTAAGTACTTATTTGTGTGATACCAAATACCAATTGAAATCTACGAGTAGAAATGTATCCAAGAATGTCGATAACAGATTTAGGGATGTCTTTCAGCTAATAATATTGTAGATTTCGTATTATCTTTCACAACATGAGATGAACTTTGAACCCTTCTTTTTTTTTTTACAAAGATATGGTCATGTGGTGAATAAAATCCGTTACTCTGTGTATGGTGACGATTACGTCAACATTGGTCACATGTCCGGTTTCCTTCCTCATTAACGAATTCCTTTACAGGTATCTAGAGGAGATAAAAAATTACGTAGATGTGTATGACTTACCTAGATAAACCTGTTACATGTACTTATACGTACCAATTAGCAGCATTGCTTTATTATGGTGTGAAGCTGTGTGGACTATGGAGTATGGAAAGTTTATGTATCGATAGAATAATAATCGATGAACGCGGGAAAATGTGCTGCAGATATTTGCAATTCATTCGACACTCCGATATGTACCTAGACCTACAGTAGCAATCAAGCAGTCTGGTCGAACTACCTCTGCACAGCAAAAAAAATCATTCTATAGACATATTTCATGTACTCTAGTATACGATGTAATAAGTTGTATTCAATGGTATGTACTTTTTTCTCGATCGGTCACTAACTACAGCAGCAGAATGTATGAGGAGGGAGATACTTGTATGTACGTGGAGATAATGCGTGTTTTTTTTTTTTTTTGTCAAAGGTAGTATTTTATTTTATTTTTTTATTCGGCGTATTCACGCGAAGGATGGATGCTGCGTTAGTACGAGATTGTCAACGACCGACCCATCAACCTAACACAACGCATCATCGTGCCCCTCTTTCTCTTTCATGTACTCTGTACAAGTACTCGATGGCTCTCGATGATGGTACTCTCATTGAAGAGTGTTTTACATTTTTCGTGTTCGCATTCCATTGAGCTCGGCCGCGTTCTCACACGCATATTTTTTCGCGAGCCCGTCGACTCCATACAGCATGCAGCATAGCGCAGCGTGCAACTTGCCAGCGTCAGCCACTACCAGTGAACAGGTGAATTGTTGGTGTGTGCTGTGCACATGGTGTCGTTGGTGCTGTCGTATCGGTGACGTAGCTGTGATGTACGAGTATGTTGAGTGAAATGAGTTATTATTTAGGGTGAATGTTGTGTTGATTTGGAAGAGAAATTGCGTTAAAAAGAGGGTAGGTCGGTATTGAAGGTAGATGGTAGTTGCACATGTGAGAAGGTCTCCGAATATTTGGCTCGGATTGTGAGGACAAAATAAAAATCAGGAATTCAGGAGAAATTTTAGATAGTGTACAAATATAGCCATTTTATCGCAGAATTGAACGTAAAGGTTGAAATATTATTTAGAATGATGAATTTTTGGAAATACACAATATATTAGATCCAATAATACAAAAGTTGATTGAATGACGTAGTAAATCGTTAACTTTTTTTCATACATTTCTGCGAAATTTTACTGTAATTTCGTCGTTTTTTGGTCATTTAAAGCCTTTTTATTTAATTTTTTTCAAATACATATATTTTTACGTCGTTTTCACGCAGTTTCAGCTCTTTTTCATGTATTTTTACAAATTTTATTGAAGTTTCCTCTTTAATTGCCAACTTTCAGTAATTTTAATATTTCATTGAATATTTTACATCATTTTTATGCTGTCAGGGTATCTAACAGGTACCTAGTAAAAGTAGTGAATTTAGTCAAAAAGGTAGTAAAAAAATTAAAAAATTCTAACTCGAATCAAAAAACAATAACTTCAAATTATTGAAAAAAGTTTATTTTTGATGAAATTAAAAAATACTTTGTAAGTAAGAAATATTATTCTTAATTTTCTCCCAATTTCGTTTTTTTTTTTTTTTTTTTTTTAAATTTCCTGTGAAAAATTCGGCTCTGTTATTTTTTGTGTATAAAGAGGGGGGGGGTCGAGTCGAGGGCTTTCTAAAAATTTGGTTGGAAAAAAGTAGTGAAAAGTGATTTTTTTCAAAAAAAAAAAAAATTCCGTCAGATAGCATGGCCAGTTTAACTACTCCTTCGTGGATTTTTGATGAATTTTGCTGCAGTTTCGTATATTTTTAAGTGTTTTTAATTCATTCCAATTATTGTTTTTACTCCATTTTTATAGTTTTAACGCTTTTTTTAATCGATTTTTGGCTAATTTTTGACGTCACGTTTTCACGATTTCAAATTTTCAACGAAGTAAAATCTCAGTAATTATGAAATTTACAGAAAAAATCAAATGAAAAACTATCGAGCATTTGTTAGTGTTTTTCAAATGTAAAAATTCTTCAATTTGTTTGAAAAAATATGCATAATTTCCTTTTTTAGGGGTCCCCAAAGTGGGTGGGGGGTTTGAAAAAGGGTTGAAAATTACGAATATTGAGGGAGCTTGATGCTTAATTTTTAAAACGTTGCGTTAGGGGCAAATCGCAGGTTTCTCGTTTTCCAGGGGTTCTCAAAATATCGAAATTACGAAAAATTGAAAAATTGGATTTCTGAGAGTACCCGCGGAAAATTTTATTTGGCTCAAAATTTTGTAGGATGGTTGGAGGACGGAGGTCTTTCAAACAGGTATTTTACGCTATACAAGTTTTTGAAAATAATACTCAGTGGTTCCTAATTTTTTTTTTAAATTCACAACTTTGGAAACCCCCGGATCCCCATTTATTGCAACATTTTAAGAGTGGTCGAGTAGATAACTGTCTGGTGCCAAAAAATGGTGTGATCGGGACTCGTACTTTTATTTGAATTTCGTCGTATTTTCTAATTTTTAAGAGTTTCAATGCTATTTTGAACGTTTTTACTATTTTTTACTGATTTTATCATTTTTTTCGTGCATTTTTGGAAATTTTACTACAATTTTGTCTTTTTTTGTTGATTTTTAGTGTTTTTATTGCATTGATTTGTGTTTTGAGGAGGTTTTAACGAGATATATTTTTCGCAATGTTCGCTAAATTTTGGCAAGTTTCACAATTTTTTAAGTGTTTTTACGTTTTACGTCATAATGTTCTTTTTTGTGTAGTTTATCAGCGCAATTTTTATTTTCGCGATATTTTATGCATTTTTTTAATAAAGCACCATAAACTAGTAAATGACAAATTGGTGATAGATAGCTTGTTTTTTTTTTTTTTTTTTTTTTGATTAAATTTGGTGCTCAGCTCTTATCAAAATTGCATCGACCTTTTTCTTGAAGGTCATTGACCTTGTCATAATTTGTGAAAAAAATGAATGAAGTCTTATGTTGATTATGGCCCCTTCAATATACGGTATCATTAGTCCAATTTTCACTACCTTCTGCCTTTCTTCTGGCCATTTTTTATTTTTCAATTCCATGTTTCCTGCCTTTCTCTATCAGTGTTCTTTTTATTAGTATTTTTTTCGAAGGTACAGTTTTTTAAAAAAATCAAGTTTTCAAAAATTGTATTTTCGTAGAATTTGTAGTTTATTGCGAACATTTTTATCTTTCGTTATCATTTATTATATTTTACACGTTGAATGGTGATCTATGAAAGTTGTATGACTAATTGTTCAGGTATTTATGAGTACGAGTACTTCCTACCGTACCTTACCTATCCATGATGCATGTTTTCTTATCGCGACCTATTCATTCATTTAATTACAGAATAAGTCATCTGGCATTATCATGGAAGTCACGTGTTTTATTTTTAAACACAATCGTTCAGTTTTCAGTGACTGATAACGTTATTGTATCCTGATTATGGCCGAAGTTATTCATCTGGAAATTCATTTTCGTAAAAAGATATTTTTTTTCGTCTTAAATTCGATATTTTTGACCTCGATTTGAGCTCAGTTTTCAGTTCCATCCAGAAATATTTCATTTATAAATACAGACGGAGATTGTAGAGGGGGAAGTATTGTAGCATTATTATTCTAGTAATTCGTCGTAAATCTGTCAAATTATGTATTGAAGATATTTTCATCGAAGAGAGAGGAAGAAAAAATGACTTTGTGTTGCAAGATTTTGACGTTTTTATGTCTTCTTCTATTACACGTTGGTATGATTTCGAAATCGTGGCATCGTCGTACTCAGTCGTATAATCTCTGGCGATACCCTTCAAAATAGTAGGTAAACATTTTGTTTGACAATCTGACATTTTAAAATACGTACAGTACGTATCGTTCTGTCAAGCCAATCAAATTATCTTATATGTATCCAGCTACATATCTATAGGTACTTTTAGTTGCACAGACCTACTTCAGTAGCGGTTAATCTTCTTTTAAATTTTGGGATAATGTATCGCTCGGTTGCGAAAAAGAAGAAACACATGCATACAAAGACTATACAGACGAGCCGAGGAAAAGAAGTCAACAAACGCGACGTGAAAAGTGATTTGAACTAGAAGAAGGAGGAGGAGGTAAGAAACACGTTACGTAGCGTCGTATGATTCACTGTACATATTATCGCATGCAGAGCGAAGATTGTCGAGGAGTACCAAACATACATAAAGGATGTTAGAAAAGTCGTCTATCGAGTTTTGAATTTCATTCAGTAAGATTGAGTCGTCGTCGTAATGTACTCGCGGAGTTCTTACGTCGTATAGCGTTTTGCCGCTGATCAGCGATCTGCGGTCCAAGACGCTGATCCGGTTTTGCTGCGGTCGGGGGTACGAGTCTGACGAGTATTTACAAACATACTACGAGTATCCAGCTCGAGCGAGAGTCGAGATCCAAAGATACCAGAGTTATAGATCGCGACGATGATCTTGGAGAGATGGGTTCACAGAATCTGTGCAGAGTGATAGAAGTAAAAAGAGTAGCGAGACAAAACGCACCAAAAAACCTGCTTTGTAACACGTTGCTGTTGAAATAAGTACGCGAGTAAAAATTACTATATTACTTGTTACGAACTACTACATATGTATGTACGAGCATTAGATCGAGCCTATTTGAAATATTGGTCGTACTCTTACTGCGTAAATGAGCTGACGATGATAGTGATGATGATCGTGATGACGACAACGACGAAGATCAACTAGTTTTTCCTCTCTACGCGCTGTAGTGGGGGCAGAGATGTATGTTTGCATGAAATCGAGCACTTTAAATTAAATTCTTATTGGATTTGTCACACGTTATAAACGACCATGATGCGGGCCAAAGAACTCGGCTGAAGACGACTTCGATATTGGAGAAGAAATCCACCATGCAAAAGTTGATCCTGGACGCAAGGTACATATTAGTCTGTGTATGTTCGAAATCAAAGAACTGCGAATTGCGTCTCATCTGCGCTATTTCTATCGTCACTTCATTTACAAAGAGTCACTGAAGGGTCAATTGAACCAATTAGAAAATCGCAATCAGCGCAGAAACTTCGTGTGCTGAATTGTTTCAACTTATTCCGGAGCTGAAGAGCGAGGTGACCATTTATCGTACTCGAGCGAGCTTCTAGTACCCTATGTATGTGTAAAATGGCATAATGGTCATCGCTGAGCCACCGGTATGATTTCCGGCCAAACACACAGCTCTGTTTGTGGATCGGTTTTTAAAATTCCTCTGTTCTCGAAGCGTGAAGAAAGGTGCTTGCTGGTACTATATGTACGTCCATAGGTAAAATTCAACGGAAGTAACGCGACAAGCGCAGAGACAAAAGCTGTATGCCGATGGAGGTACTCGGGTTTGCAATTATGGACTGGTATGGATGACGATACCGTTTGCTGAATTGCGTTCTGTGTGTTTGATGGTGAGGTACCTCGAGCAGTGGGTGGTGTGCAGATTTTTGAACTTTGAAGTAAAGTTGTTGCGAATTTGCGATTTAGAAGATTCGAGCCTCATTGACGGCTTCTACTCTTAGTAAAAAGTTTGGTAAGAAATAATGGTGGTTATTTTACTAGATCGTCCGGGGAGGGGGGCTGGATTGGAATCGACTTCACTTTCGGCACGAATTGGTGCGGAATTCGTCAAAAACAAAAATTGAAATAGTAGAGGTATTTTTGATTCGCCTCCCCCTCCCTCCCCACCTAAAAACTTGGAATGCCGGAAAAAGGTTCAAAAAAATCGAAAAATTAAAATGTGAGATTTTACCCCTTCCTCCAGAATTGTAAAGTGTTTGACCTGCTAATAGTCCTGCTTTTTTATTTTGAGATTTTGTTAATCACCGTTGAATAAAAATAATAATTGATTATAAATTGTTTTCGAAACAATTTTTCCATTTTTTTTTACCATTTTTGATGTTTTTGAACGATTTTCAGTTCATTTTTAGAGGTTTTCATTACATCAGCTAAATGATTTGTATTATTAATCCGGCGTATGAAAATAGAAATAATTGAACCGCCTCCCCCCCCTAATCCTCTGGGACAACTTTTTTTCAGAGATGACATCCTAAGGAATATTTTAAAGCCAACTTCCCAAAAAAAAGATGGTGGCCATTTACCTAGAAAGCTGAAATTTGGGTTATACCCCCTATTTTCGATCTGCCAAATCGATTGGAAACGGTTTCAAACTGTTTTTGAGCAGTTCTGGAGCCTCCAGTAGATTTTTGAAACTTTAAATTTTCACAAAATTTCCTCGAATGAAGTTGGAAATCTGAAATTTACTTTGTTCTCCAACTCAAACACAATATTAAGTCGACTGCTGGTGGGTTTGAGTCATTTTGAAGCTTCCAGCTGTTTTTTGAAACTTGATAGTTCCACGAAATTTTATCAAATACAGTTGAAAGGTCAAAATTCATTCCGCAAACTAATTTCAATTCGGTATGAAGTCGACTGCAGATGGATTTCGAGTCGTTTTGAAGCTTCCAGCTACTTTTTGAACCTTCATGGCCCATAAGGCATCCGTTATTTTTTTCAAAATCTGTGTATTCCAGTCTGGAACATATTTTTGTCCATCGATTTCATTTATACTTGTTTGAAAATTTGAAAAATTGTCTTTCCTGCTCCGTTTGAGGTAGAAAGATGAAATTCTCAGTTTACCCTTTATTTTTGACATTATTACGAAGTGGACTGCAGGCGATTTCAATCCTGGCCGTTATGAAGCCTCCAGCGAATTTTTTGACATTTATCTTTTTCAAAAAATACCACAAAATCTGTCCGAATCAACTTTAGCACGTACTGTGTAGAGTAAATTTTGGCTTTCCAAATCCATTTGATGAAATTTTGTGGAAATTTCAAATTTCAAAAAACTGCTGGAGGCTCCAGAACTGCTCAAAATGGTTTCAAACCCTTTCCAATCAGTTTGGTGGATCAAAAATAGGGTATATTTCAAATTTCAGCTTTCTAAATTAATTGGGTAAAATTTTAATTTTTTTTCTCATTTTTAGCTAGAATTTGATTTTTAAAAATTCATCAAAAATCGAAAAATACACTTTAGCATTTGAAATTTTGGTTGGTCATCATGAATTTTTATAATTGCTCTTTCGGTCTAATTCAAAAATTTTCGATTTCAGCATGTTCTAAGGAGTTTGAATTTTTTGAAATGACATTTGAACAATTTTTATGATGTTATAGTTATAACAATTTTTTGAAATTCTGATGACCTTTTGTCAATTTTTATCACATTTTCTTGAATTCTTTCAATTTTTGAACAAACTTGCACCGAATTTATTTTTACAATCCTCCTCTCCTCCTTCACTTCCAACAATACAAATTCTACAAAATATTTTTGAAAAAAAAATCTCGTCAAGTCGACTTACGAAAAAATACCAAGCACATGAAATACTATATTTTCATGAGATAAATGAAGCCGGATATAATCACTCCTCTTCCCTCCCCTCCCACCCTTCCAACCAAACCCTCGTTCGATGCAAAAGTGATACTACTCTGTAATAAATTAAGGGGCGTATCGTCGTAAAATAATACCTGCAAGTTATCCCCCAATCGTAAAATGTATATAGACCTATTTCTTTTCTTTTTCTTCTTCTTCTTATTGATGTTATTTTTGCAATTATATTCGATACATCTATACTATGATTATGTCTATAGGATTCTCGTAATGCCAGCTGTACCATTTGCCATTTCTTTCAGCCTCTATATATCCATTCGACGAATAGTTACAATTATTATACCACGACGTCATCGTTTTGTCTGCGTCTATTTGCGTATGTCTCCGATGTACACATAATAACATAGTACTATGATATGTTCTCTATGTACTCGTACCTTCTCCGGGACATATTATACCGTCAGTAGGTATGAGATACGAAATCTGCTGGCTGTGAAAATATGCTATGCAATAGTTCTACTTTAAATAGTACTTAGTTCTTACCTTGTCTTATAATCTACATATTTCTACTTCATTAGCTCAGATGAACGTACATATTTCGATTACGTCTAGTCTAGCGACACTTCTCTTTGGCTTTTTTTTCTTTCGTCTTTTTCGATTTCTAACGTAATAATTAAATATTGCGTTACACCGACTCGACACGTATGTACGAGTTGAAAAAGATGCATGCTGCGGCTTGCAACTTTATGGTCTATGATGACGACAACAACTAGTGACATAAAGAGCATTGAGATCTGCTTACCTACCTGGTGAAACTCCATAGATATAGTCTACGTATACGAATATATTACGTGCGAATAAAAACAAAACAACAAAAATACACCGTTGAATCGCAGCAGTCGTCGCGCCGCGTCTTGGTCACGAAAGTCACGAAATTCAACAGGTGAAACGACATCATCTTGGTCGGCGTCGCTCGTCGTCCTCAAGCGTCGGTTATGTTGTTTGCTGTGACTGCTGATGCTGTTGCTATCCGTGAAAATGATGATGAAAACTCTCTCGGACGACGGTTCGCGAAATCGTAGAGTCGAGTAAATTGATTATAATTTCAGTAATTCTCGTAATTGATGGGCTACGAAATAGCGACATCGATGATGTTACTTTTCTTTGAAATTGGATGTCGATTTTTATGTCATTTGCATCTACCCACTGCCTTATTATGTCTATGAGGTTCATTTCGGTTCAGTTTTCCCGGCTTTTGAGGTAAAAATCTGAAACTCAGTTGATACCAACCTTTTGATACTGCTGCGAGCAAATTGCTTTTTGTTGAAGTGCAGATGCCGAGTGAATTTCGACTTTCTAACTTCATTTCAATTTGGAGAAATTGTGGAAATTTCAAGTTTTTAAAATCTGCTAGAGGCTTCAGAACAGCTCAAAATAAATTCGAATCTGTTTTCAATCGATGGGAGGGGTAGGGGGCGGAAATAGGCTATCTACGAGTATATCTCAAATTTCAGCTTTCTAGATAAATTTGGTAAAATTTTGAGTTTTTTTCTCATTTTTTGGGCCAAAGATTTTTAAAAAATGTTTCAAAATGAAAACTCGAATTTTGAAAATTCAAGCTGCTCTTTATTTGAACAGTTTTTATTGAAAAAATGCAGTGAGGTCAATTTTTTCTGTAAATAATTTGAATTTCTAATTTTTGCTAGAGAAGCGGAAAGGAGGTCAGGAAATTTTCGAAATTGAATTAGTGAACCATTTTTGTTGCCTGAGGCGAGTTTTCTGAAAATAATTGCGAAAAAGAAATAGAGAAGTAGTGATTTTTGAAAGAAATCCAATTCAAACCTCCCTTCTCCTCCTCCTCTCCCCCTCCCTTTCACAAAAATTGTAAATTTTCAAAGAAAACGAAATCAATTGTATTCCATGTCTGGAAACAATTTTCATTTCTAAAGATTTTGTACAGCTTTTAAAAATCTCAACAAAGACCCCCTCCTTTCATACTCACGCCCCCTCCCATCAAAACAATTTTTAGATAGATTCTTGATTTCCATGGTTGAGTGAAGAATATGAAAATCTACCCAAATCCAGTGATTCCATAAATTTTCAAGCATCAATATTTCTTTTGTATTACTTTTTTTTACCAAAAAAGACAGTCTTTGATCTGTGTATATTAGCACCGTGAGGAAAAATAAATAATAAATAGTGGACATGTCTTGAAAGAAAGTGTAAAAACCATCGAGCTCAGATTTAATTTCGATTCACTTCTCTTTATTATTATCCCAAAAAATTCAAAATTTGATTAAAAATCGAGGTGGCTTTCATTTGTGATAATCTCACTGTAGAAATTTTTATCTTTAATGACGATTTTGTACGTTCAGTCTTTTCTTCAAAAAGTATTCGGACACCCCCTCCCCCCACCAAACATGAAAAATTGACCATTACTGCAGTGGTGAACTCAGTTAATTGAAATCGTGTTTAAAAATTGAATCAGTTTCTATCTTGAGGTGTCCACCTCCGATTTGAACGGGACCGCGATTTTTGGAAAGAGCATGTTCTAAAACTCCCAAATCCAAATTTTTAGCTGCCCAATTTCATTCATGCCTTCTGGAGCAAATTAAAAATTCTGGAGAAATTTAAAAATTGCACTGGAGGCTCCAAAATGGCTGGAAATGACAGAACTCGGCCTCGGGGGGGGGGGGGGGTTTGGACGAAATACAGCGATTCGCGCAAATTTCAAAAATTTCCTCACAACCGGTAAAATTTTGATTTTTTTTATATTTTTTATTTGAAAAAAACTGGTCAAAAAACCACTCTTGAGGTGTCCCTTCCGAAACCGACTCAAATGTGGATAAACTTGTTGAACAGATCGAGTATAACACACAACTCGATTTTTAGCTGCCCAACTTCATATTCACGCTTTCTGGAGCAAATTCAAAATTCTGGAAAAATTGTGAAATAGCGCTGGAGGCTCCAGAATGGCTGGAAATGGCGAAATTTGGATTTTAGGGGTTAATATCAGTTTTAGAATTTATTTTGAACATTTTTACTGATCAAGTACGTACTTTTTTTTAAAAAAAGCATAAATCACCAAAATAGTCAATTTTGGATTTTCGAAAATTCGCCAAAAATCGAAAAATGAACTTGGGCAGCTGAAAATTTGGTTTGGGGGTTTTAGAACCTGTTCTTTCCAAAAATCGCGGTCCCGTTCAAATCGGAGGCGGACACCTCAAGAGGTTCCATTGTAAGCTCAGAAACCCCCCCCCCCCCCCCCAAAAAAAAAGTGAAATTGTGCATAATTTTTGAAAATTTTTCCAACATTTTGTCTCTTTAATTCATTTTGAAGAAGAAGTTTTGCATTTTTGATCTCAATGGCTGCTTAGAAACAAGTTCGATCGAAATCAAAAAAAAAAAAATCACAAAATTAAATTTTTCGGTCTGAGAAATTCAAAATTTGAGATATTTTTTTGAGAAAATTTGTTCAAAAAGCAAATTGCCGATACGTTATCAATTTAAACCTAGATCACATCGCTCCGTCTGCCACAGAAGACGTGACGAGGTCTATGGACTTGGTATACCTTCAGCCAGCTTTCTTTACCGCGGCAATTTTACGTATCTGCTGATTCGTCGGTCGATTATTATTCCCTGGAAGTCTCTGCAAGTACAATCACGTATAATGTATTACCTACTATCTATCTAAATATAGAAAAATTGGACAAAGTTGTTGACATATGTAACGATCGGACAGTCATGTGCCGTGCATTACGAACCGGTGCACAATTTTCTTATTTAATTGTCGAGCTAATAAGCTCTCGCTGTATATGGTGTGCCGGTTTAGTACGCGTAGGTCTAGGTACTGGCCGTATTATTGGTATATAATGTGTATATAAACAACATACTACAAATATACGAGTACGCTCATAGTAGGTAGAGGTACGTCGATAATGACGTAAAAAATAACACCTGCTTGCCAATAGTATTCTCACGGTGGTGGTGGCGGTGAGTAAACTAGTTCCATTGTAGCAGAGCAACAAAGACAGAAAATGAGAAAGAAAACACCGCTGCATAAAAATAAAAAAAAGGAAAAGCTGACTGACGCACCCTACTACAGTACTGGATGCGATGTCGACGACTCCAAAAAAAATATACTCGCTCTCCCGTGACCAAGATGAAACGATCATATGTACTACGTAGATCGCGATAATGACCTATTAACCAATTATACGAGTACCAAAGAGAGAGAGAGAAAGAGAGAGGATCGTTTTATGCGCTGCACTCGCACACATACATCGAACCGCGAAATACATATATCTAGGTGTAGTGGAGGAAAGGAAAAAAAGAAATGAAAAACCAGTAACACTGGCCGGAACCTTGTCCACACGTTGGTGAACACCGTTTCCTATTTGTCGACATGAGTCGATGAGAATATGTAGTGTATTTGTAAACTATTACTATTTGTAGGTATACGAGTACATATTTAATAAATTCGGTTTTATTTGCGTCAAATTTCCATTTCCTCTTCTTCTCGGCAGCAAGAACGACGACCTAAACGTGAAAGAAAGCACGCGAACACGCATCGTCGAGTCGCTCTTCGTCATCACGATGATTTTTTCGTTAGTTGGTAATTCGCAGTTTAGCCCGCGACGACGATTAGGATCATAAACGGCATATATGTTCAACGAGCTAAACGATTAGGCCGGTTACGTTGATGGTTTTCGCGAAAAGAGATCAACCGTTTGTTTTTGTGGTCGTTTTGAGAATATTATAAAGACCTGGAGCCGCTCACTATATAGTCGAGATAGTGACTTGGAAAGTATGTAGTATGTATTTTGAGCAAAGGTATCCGGCACACGGTGAGGAGGTAACCTGTTAGCGGATTCATGCAATCGTGAAACGCTAATGGCTCGCAGTTGCTTATCTAACGTAATTATCATCGATCGAATTACGATTACCGGTCAAGATATGGACGTGGTAATTTGTAATACAGAGAGAGGCTATGGAATTAATCGGTAGTGCTTGCTGGGAGGTTGAACACAACGCGAATTGAAATTAGTCCGAAGATATTCGATGATTATACTCTTATAAAAGCCAAGCAATCGGCGACGATAAAGTGGCGGAGTGGAGATGGAATGACGTACCTGCTACCTTGTCAAGATCAATCGATCCTGTGAAGTAAACCGCGAATAAACGTAACCGACGGAGGTAATGAGGTGAAATTGAACGCAAAATGCGAATCGAGTCGTTTGAATAAATGATGATATTTTTTTTAACCGGTGGCTAGATTATTTTAGTGAATTATTTGAGATTCGCTGTGAGAAGATAGGTAAAGGGACGATATGGTTTATGAATTTTTGAAACTTCCCTTACGGAGGTGGAATTTGTGTGGTTGAGTTTGGAAATCATTATTTTACTAATTTTGTCTTGTTTTTTGCTCTTGTGTGTCCTTTTTTGTCAAAATGTCCAAAAAAATGCTAAATTTTGTCTTATGTAATTGCCAAAAAATACTTGTTTTTTTTTGGAAAAATTATTAGAAAGTTTCATTTCTGACAAAATTGTCAAAAGCACCATTTTTTCGACTAAATTGTTAAAAACTCAATTTTGTAAAAAAATTGTTGAAAACTCTTTTTTTTGACCAAATTGACAAAAAGTCCCGTTTTGGCCAAAATTGTCATGAAGTGTCGCTTTTTACAAAACTTATCAAAAAGTTCTAATTTTTACAAAAATTGCTAAGAAATAAAGATACTGATTTTTGAATCAGCCTTTTAAAAAGTCTTATTTTTCCAAAATTTCTGAATAAGTCTTGCTTTTTGAAAAAACTGCATATTTTGCTTGAATTTCCAAAAAAAAATAAGGACAATGATTCGAATTAATTTTAATGCGATTCTGCCCACTCCTGATTTTTTTGTCAAAATCATCAGACTCCCTTTTTTTTGGAGTTTTTTTTCAACATTGTAAAACCAACACTGATTTCTTGTCAAAATAATCAAGCTTTGCCAAAATTGTCAAAAAGTTTTATTTTTTGGCAAAAAAAATCAAAAAGTCCCAATTTTTCAAAATTTTTTAAACAATCTTTTCTTTAGGCCAAAATTGTCAAAAATTCTCATTTTTTGTCATAATTGTAAAACAAACCCTAATTTTTGTCAACATTGTCAAGAGTTCTACTATTTGCCAAAATTGTCAAAAAGTTCTAATTTGTGGCAAAATTGTCATAAAATCTTACAAATTTTTCAAAAAAATCAGTACCTACGTCTTAATTTTTTCAAAATTGCTGAAAAGTCATGTTTTTTGGGCCAAAGTTGTCAGAAAGTTACTTGTGGCAAAACTGCCATAAAATCTTACTTTTTTCAAAAAAATCAGTACGTCTTAATTTTTTCAAAATTGCTGAAAAGTCATATTTTTTGAGCCAAAAATGTCAAAAAGTTACGTTTTTTGGCGAAATTGTCAAAAAGTTTTAATTTGTGGCAAAATTGTCATATAATCTTATCTACTTTTTTTCAAAAATATCAAAAAATCTTAATTTTTTCAAAATTGTTGAAAAGTCAATTTTTTAAAGCCAAAATTGTCAAAAAGTAACGTTTTTTGGCGAAATTGCCAAAAAGTTCTGATTTGTGGCAAAATTGTTATAAAATCCTACTTTTTTTCAAAAAAATCAGAAAATCTTAATTTTTTCAAAATTGCGGAAAAGTCACGTTTTTTGGGCCAAAATTGTAAAAAAGTTACGCTAAGTCATAGGGCTTATTTTTTAAGCCAAAATTGTCAAAAAGTTACGTTTTTTGGAAAAATTGTCAAAAAGTTACGTTTTTTGGAAAAATTGTCAAAAAGTTCTGATTTGTGACAAAATTGTCATAAAATCTTACTTTTTTCAAAAAAATCAGAAAATCCCAATTTTTTCAAAATTGCGGAAAAGTCATGTTTTTTGGGCCAACATTGTCAAAAAGTTACGTTGTTTTGCAAAATTGTCAAAAAGTTCTAATTTGTGGCAAAATTGTCATAAAATCTTACTTTGCTTTTAAAAAAATCAGAAAGTCTTAATTTTTGCAAAATTGCTGAAAAGTCATATTTTTAAAGCTAAAATTGTCAGAAAGTTACGCTTTTTGGCAAAATCGTCATAAAATCTCATTTTTTTTTTCAATAAAAATCAGAAAGTCTTAATTTTTTCAAAATTGCTGAAAAGTCAGTCATATTTTTTGAGCCAAAATTGTCAGAAAGTTTCGTTTTTTGGAGAAATTATCAAGAAAGTCTCATTCTTTGTCAAAAAAAATCAAAAAATTCTTTTGGTTTAAACTGTTTTTAAAATTTGAATAATGGATTTTTTCAAACTTCAATTCTTAACATCATAGGCATTTGAGATTTTCTCCAGGGCTAAATTTTTTTTTTTTTTTGGGGTGTTTATAATTACAAGATTATTACACCCGTAAGGGGGGGGGGCTAGATTTGGTTTGTGAGGCCGATGTTTTCTACTAGGGAGATGAATTTTTGTATTTCTGAGGGTTCGTCAGGGATAGTAGGTGGGTTTTCTTTTATCTGTAGTGTAAGTCTGTTTTGTTTTAGTTGGGGACAGTTGAAAAGTATGTGTTGGATGGATATGGGTTCGTTTCTGCAAAATTGGCATGAGGGTTTTGGTTCTTTTTGGTACAAGTGGTTATGAGTAATTTTTGTGTGGCCTATTCTCAGTCTGGTAATCAGGATTTCTTCTTTTCTGTTCAGGTGGCCTAGATTTTTCCAGGGGAGAGTAGTTTTTTTATGTTGGAAGAGTTTGTTTGAAGTTTGTTGTGACCAAAAGTTCTGCCAGTTAGTAAATGTGTTGTGAGTGATTAGAGATTTAATGTCATCAGGAGTGATTGATTTCTGTGAAGTTATTGATTGTTTTCTATGGTCATCATTTTTCCCTGTAGATTTTTTTATATCCACCTGCGAGTAAATTTCGTATTAAGCTCCATCATCCGGCCATCTTTCTGACTCTATGGTTCACGATGGGCTAGCGAATGATAGCTAATTATATTGGTTACAGTCTCGAAGTCTGGACGACCTAGTTGATAGTCAGACCATGACATCAAGGCGTCCACATTCCGCGCGTATTAGCGTATTAATATTGTCCAGTTTGTACTCTCGAGTAGTATAAATAATGCTTTTTATCATTTCAAGCAACCGTGGCTGAAGCGGCTGCAAATACGATGCACTCTACGGCGATGCAGCGACGCGACGCGACCGGCTAGATTCAGGTTCCTTGTACCATTATTCGCTATCTTCTGCGCTATCTTCCTCTTTTCGGTATATTTCCATCGTTTACTCATCCTAGGTTTTTTTTGTGGTCTTACTGAAGTAAACGAACCGAGAAAAACGATACACGATGCTTGATAAAGAGATCGCGGAAGGAAGGAGAAAGACAGGCGAGAAAGAGAACACTCAAGATTTTACTTTCGATATTGTACTGTACGAGGAGTAATAAATACCTACAACCATAAACGTTTCCAAGTGCATAAATGACGATTCTTACACAGCAGCAGGAGTAAACCAGGTAGTCGACTATCTACCTTAATGCAATTTTGCTGCGACCACATCGCCATCATCGTTCAGATTCGTGGACCGACGACGGCGACCTTGCCTGTGCAACGATCACGTGGTGGTGAATTTGATGGTCGCGGTGTAGACGAAACGCACTCATGAGCGAGCTCTCTGACAGGAAGAGCTTAGTTAAAAGTAGTGGTAAAATTCGAGGGGGAAAAATTTTACTCGAAGAAGAATAAAGATACGAAATTAGACCAATGTCGGAGAGCCTTTAATATTGACTCTAATGGGCCAGGCGTTGTCTTGTCCGTTTCCTGAACGATTTTCATTATCCTGTTACGCAGTTCCGGTTGATGTCCGATGCTATACAGAAGTACTTAGTTTCGCAATTGGTTTTCTCTGTTCGAATTTCCTAGAGCTTAGTGGCGTGTGTTATTATGCGTATTTGGACGAAACGAAACAGAACCGGAGGAAGGCACGAAAGGAGAGCATTGGACTACGAGTTGAAGATATACTCGTACACGCCTTGTTTTTATCGAGTAAACTTAAATATACGTATGGGTAGGTCTAGGTGGTACTCGTTTGTGAGTTGGAAATACGTACAGTACAGGGTGTCCCATCAAACGTCTGTCATGATGTTGGTTTATAGGTGTAGCTAGGTTGGAAATAGGAATGGTGAAACTTTTAAGTTTGTATTGGAAAAAACGTATTGTCAATTATCATGTTTCAAGTCACTCTGGAGCCTCCAGCGGGTCTTTGGATTTTTCGGTTTTGAAAAAATTCTTGTAAAGAAGTCTCCAGAGAATTTCAGAACCCCAAAAAAACCGTCCTTTTGACCATTTTGATCATTTTAGAAGTATTTTTGAGCTATTCTGGAGTCTCCAGACGATTTTTTGGATTTTTTTATTTTTGAAAAAAATTCTTATTAGAAGGGCCCAATTGAATTTTCCGTTTTGACGTTTATTAAATTAGAAGTATTTTCGAGCAATTCTAAAATCTACAATGAATTTTTGAAATTTGAAAAAATTCTCAAGCAAAGAGCTCGAATTAATTTCAGCTTCTACGACGAATTTGGACCAGCCGTCCTTTTTTAACCTTTTCAATCGATTTAGAGGTGCTTTCGAGCCATTCTGGAGCTTCCAGCGAATTTTTGGACTTTTCACTGCTGAAGAAAAAACATCATAATAGGACGCAATTGAATTTCAGCTTTTACAAACCTGGGTCCTTTTGACCTTCTCAACCGGTTTTGAAGTGCTTTCAATGCATTTTGAAATATTCAGCGAATTTTTGAATTTTCCAATTTCAAAAAAAATCCTCATCCAGAGGGCTTAAATGAATTTCAGTCCCTACAAATCTGAATTAACCGTCTTTTGCTCTTTTTTAATCGATTTGGAGGTACTTTTGAGTCATTCTAGAGCCCCCAGCAAATTTTGGAATTTTTCACTTTGAAAAAAATTTTCATAAAAAAAGAGCTAAATGAATTCCAACTCCCACGAACTCGGATTAACCATCTGTTTGACCCTTTTAATATAGTTTAAGGTGCTTTCAAGCCATTCTGGAGCCTTCCAGTGAATTTTTGGATTTTTTGGTCTCGAAAAAATCTTCATAAAAAAAGGTCTGATGAATTTTTACATCCACAGACTCACTGTCAGATTATAACAGTCCTTTCGAGCTGTAAAACCATTTTGATCGTTTCGGACGCGGATTCGAACAATTTTGGAGCCTCAAGCAATTTTTTTGATTTTTCAGTTTTGAAAAAATGTTTATAAAAAGAGCATAAATGGATTTTCAACACCTTCAAACTCAGATTAACCTTTTTCCGACTCTTTTGATCGATTTTCAGGCGATTTCTAGCCATTTTGGAGTCTTCATCGAATTTTTGAATTTTCCAGTTTTGAAAAACTCTTCAATAGGTTGCCTAAAAATAGATTTCAGATCTCTCAAACCGGGATTATTCGTCCTTTTGACCTTCTCGTCCGATTTAGAGGTACTCGTACTTTCAGTGCATTCTGTAGTCTCCAGAAAATTTTTGAATTTTTTAAACGTTGAAAAAAATCTGCATAAAAAGGCCCAATTGGATTTTGACGGCCACGAACTCGGATTAACTGTCTTTTTGAACCTTTTGATTGGTTTGGAGATGCTTTCAAGCCATTCTGGAGTCCTCGGTGAAGTTTTAAATTTTCCAGTTCCAGTTTTCTTGACCTTCTCGACCGATTTGAAGGTACTTTCGAGATATTCTAAAGCCTCCAGCGGATTTTTGGATTTTTCGGTTTTTGATTTTTTTTTTTTTTAAAAAAGGTAAATGGATTGTAACTCCTACAAACCTAGATTAATCGCTCTTTTGACTTTTTCTACCGATTCAGAGGTGCTTTCGAGACACTCTGGAGCTTCCAGATAATTTTGGATTTTTCCAGGTTCTGAAAAAATGCTCATAAGAAGGCTTCAAATGAGTTTCAATTCGTACAAATGCGGAGTAATCGCCCGTTTGACCCCGTACCAACGATTTGGAGGCCCTGTTAACGAGTTCTGGAGCCTCCTGTAGATTTTTGAATTTTCGAGTTCTCAAGAAGTGAAAAAAAATTGAATTTGAACTGACAAAAATTAATTTTGAAATTTTGTGCTCAAATCGATCTCAGGGCTCGCAAGCATGGCTAATTCCAGTTAATGGATGTTGATGTTAAATTTCATTTTGATCTTTCCTGTAAACTTTTTCGAAACTCAAAAATCTAAAAATCTACTAGAGGCTTAATAATAGCTATGCAAAGCCCTCAATAAATTTTAAATGGGTGTTGATGCAACCAAATTCCTGCTTTTTACACAAAAGTGTTTGTAAACGACAAATTTTTCTGAATTTCAGCTCCTCCGATATCTTGGATGGTGGGTAATTTTATTTGATGGTTTGCTAGTCCATCTGGAATAACATGGGCTGAAATTTATTTTGAAAAATTGTTTTTTTTTTTTTTTGCTCTTCACCAAACCATTGTCCAGTGCTTCTTTGAATTTCAAATCATCAAGTATTCTTTTGCTTCAAAATTTTTAGCCGATTTTCGAAAATCAAATACACTTGAATATTTTTATGGCAGATGTTTGATAGGACACTCTGTATATTTCTCCTTTCTACGCAATACTCGTAGAAAACCACAACTACATACATGCGATAAAGAGAGACTCGAAAATCACCTTTGGGGAGGAGGTTAAATTATACACGAGTGCAGTTATTCGGTCGAATTATTTTGCTTTGGCTTATAGTTAGATATTCCTGTATGCTATTGCGCGATACGTACGAATGTCTCCAAAAATGGTAGGCTTATTTTGCGTACTTACGTATGCGTACGTGCCCATGTACTTATGACTGTATTACATACATGTCTAAACAAACGTGCAATGGAAAAAATTCGTGCCCATGTTTTGGATTGCAGATTGCGTAATTATAATGGCCCGAGGCGCTGGTGGAGATCGCGACCATTGAATCGGCGGCACGGCAGCATTGCCGAAGCTGTAATTTTTTGGGTCGATGGCGCGAACCATACTACTATACGGTATTTAGACTTAGACTTGAATCGGGTCAGGCGGAATTTAGCGCCGAAAGCCGGTCTCCGGTCTCGTAATGAAATTAATTCGATACACAGAACCGCAACAGAAGAGTGCGAAAGATCGTATCGTAAATGTAGACGAGAGAGACCAGTTCAAAGTGTATGCAGTGTTGCCCAATCCAAAACCGAATCCTTAAGATTTCCGCATAATTTACTTGATATTTTCCACAGTTTCAAATTTTTCGTCATTTTCCTTGCGGTACATGTAAAATGGGCGTTTTTTTGTTTTTTGAGTCAGTTTTTTCGAAAAAATCTCGCTCGAGCGAAAATGTCACTTTCCTCTTCTTTAAATAATCATGTGTTACAAAGAGTTTTTAGAAAATTGCCTCCAATTTCGATTTTCTCTTTCCATAAAATACCTGGTGAAAAACCAAAATTACATTTTTTTCAAAATTATCGAATCTTTGATCGACTAATCTTACTAATTGAAAACGGCAACACTGAGTGTATATTATGCATTTTTTTAGTGTGTACTACACAGAGTAGTACAAGTCGTTTTACATGTGCTGCACGCGGCAGGCAATTTAACCAGATTCGGGAAGCGAGATGCGTGCAGAGTGAGAGGGAGAGACGAGGAAAGCTGTATGGTCGATGATCGGTTTTTAATGAATATTTTGTTTATGGAAACGATACCGAATAAAGAAGGAATAAAAAAAACTGGCCGATTTATGTATTTATAAATAGATTTTCGACACGTTTAGTGTACTCGTATAACGGCCGACCGCTGATTTCCGAGAGATTTATTTGTGGATATTACGTTTACGCGGCGATGGCGATGGCGATGGTTATGCCTTATTCCGAAGTCGATGCCGGTATAGCACGTGATGTATCCGTTATTCGAGGAAGCTGGAACTTGCAAGTGTACGAGCACATTGTAGATACAAGATTAATTTAAAGAAGATCGTCGACGAGAAGGTGTTTTCATTAAAAGTGACGCGCCGCCGGACGTAATTACGTGACCGCGAGGTGCGATTCGACGCAACGCCTGGACGCGATGGCGAAGGCGAAGGCCTAGGTGAATGATTTTTTATTCTTACCTTGTTTGGCGGATTTTTACAAGGACAAAGAGATACGGCGAAAAAAAAGAGGTGTTGGAAAACCAATAATAAGAGTACCGTTAAAATGACCGTTTCGTTTTTCGACGAATTTTTTATTCGTTTTTTTTTTTGCTATGTGGATATTTGCTACGATCATATGATTTGATGATGGAGAGGCACGAGTGTTGAAGTAGAGCTAAGCGTGGTGCGGGGTGTTTGAGATGATCTAATGTGAGAGTATAGATTACGCGAATTTTTGGCCAAACTGGTTGTCTGTAGATGTTTTGAATTTTGGAAATAAGAAGCAAATTGGTTCGAGTGAAAAAAGGGGAAAAGCTGTGAGAAATGAGAATTTATAATTCAAACAGTAAGTGATGAGAAATTATTTTTGGTGTGAAAAGTTCCAAAAAAATTGACTCGTATTTCAGTAATAAATTTTGCAAAACTGATTTCGAGTTGTCGAAAAATCATTAGTACTGTCTTCGTTTCAAAAAATATAAATTTTAATGAGTTCAAAATTTTTAATTGTCCAGATTTTATTGTAATTGTCGTACATAATATTATTATTATTATGGAGCATTTTCCAAAAATTTCTCAATTTTAGCAAAATTCGAGGCGAGGGCTGACCTTTTAAAAAATTGCATGAAAATTCAATGAAATTTCTTGAATTTAATGCAAGAATGGTTTGAAATGTCATCAGTGGCGGAGAAGTAATTTTTTCTAGCATGTCGCAAAATCCAATAAGTAAAAGAAAGAAATACCAAAAGTTTGCGCTCAATTTTTTTCAATAAAAGTAACTTGAGTAGCTAAAAAAGTTCGAAAAAGTAATCAAAACGTAAAAAAAATTACAAAACGTGAGCAAAACATTTTTATGCGGAAAAAAATGACTTGAAAATTTTTAAATTTCATTGTGAAGTTGATATTTTATTCTGCTTTTAATCATCTTTGCATTAAATTTCAGCCACTTTTTCTATTATGCAGTTTCATCAAGTTTTTTTTAGTTTTTTGCACACCTTTTAGAGCATATTATCATTTTTTATGAAATTTTTTTCAAAATCTTCAAAAATACTTCAGTGGTGTTTGTTTCATACTCGTGTGAATGGAGTTTCAATTTTAGTTCTGAATTTTTTTATGCAGTGTTGCCCAATCCAAAACCGAATCCTTAAGATTTCCGCATAATTTACTTGATATTTTCCACAGTTTCAAATTTTTCGTCATTTTCCTTGCGGTACATGTAAAATGGGCGTTTTTTTGTTTTTTGAGTCAGTTTTTTCGAAAAAATCTCGCTCGAGCGAAAATGTCACTTTCATTTTTTATTCTTCAAAATACGCTTAGCAACTGGGAAATTTTTTAAAAACACGCCTTTGGAAACCTTTTGTGACGAATCCATACAAGCATGATGTATGTACTTTTACGATCTCAAGCTACGATGTAGGTAAGGTAAATAACGAGACCATTTCATTCGGAAAATTCGACCATTATAAGCGAATAATTCGTGTACTAAAGGGAGGCAAACGACTCCTGCCATTCGTCGCCCGTTATTAGGGTATTCCGCGTGACACTTCGGACCAGACAGACGCGTAGACGTCGCGTCATATCACACCCCATCGTCGTTGAAAAATCACTGACCCTAAAAAGTCTAATAAACGAGAGAACCGGAATCGATTCATTTTTTGACGCAGTGACGACGACGACGTACGTTAACTACCAACTACCTACGACCTTCGTCGCAGAACAGGGACAAGGACCCCGAGCACGTTCATTCCCCCCGTCTGCCTTATACCACATACACCTCTAACACCGCGTATGTGTATAAAATTACACTCATACATTTACATTATGTCTCATTAACTGGGCAAATGCTTATTAAATTCGTCGTAATCGCATATATAGAGTACCCACTTGAAAAAAATCAACTCCGGTTGATAATACTTTTCACAAACAATGTAGAGTAACCCTTTCGCACATCATTTGTGTAGCATACTGTATTTCACCTCAGCACCACCGTGCACCGCACACCGGAATCTCAGGTTTCCAGTTTTGACGAACAGACCGGTGGCGGCTGCGGCTCTTTGGGGGATTCGATGACGTGTTATAAAAACTAGTCCACGCCTTCATTAGTGCCATTGAAAAGGCGCGGATTACAATGCTATAAAATCAGTATCATTTCGCGTCGTCGTCTCCCCGTTTCCGCATCTCTAACAAAAGATCCGTGTAATACAATTCGGTTTTTTTTCCTCGGCGTTATCAACCTATATACAAGGGTACTCGACTTTGAAAAGAGAAAAAAACAAGCCAAAGAGGGTGCCAAAGGAACTCCTCGTATAACGATCCCCATTCATGGCGACGTCTTCGCGACCGACTCGTTAAATGATAAATGATCTAGACGCCGCGTCATGGACAACGAGCCTTTCTTTGATTTTAAAAGGCCGAACCGGTGTAAGTTTTGGGAAGTTTGTCTTCGTCGCTAGATTTATACCTAATATATCATCACCATCGGAGCAGGGTACGAGAAAAATTAAGCTAAATGGAGACGATTACCAAATGAATGTAATAAGCAGAGCTAGAGCAGGGTACTCGGTAAGTGGGCGATGATCATTCCCACTGGATTAGATCGAGACTGCAGTGTTCATCTATGTACTACGAGTATTTAAGCGAGAACCGGAAGAAATTATATTATTATCGTCGTACATAGCAGCAGCAGACAAAAACACACATACTCGTACGTAAAACCCACGTGTTTAATGAGGAAATAACTTATTCACCGGCGAACGGGTACTACCGACGTACTCTTCGTTATGGATTGTTACTGGTACGGTCGCCTGCATATAAGCACTTGGATGAGAGAAGAGAAGGTGGCGTCATCGTCCAAGCTGCTGCTGCTGCTGTTGTTGTTTCTAGCTAATTTGATTGTTATTAGGCCAGTGAACGTGTAAGTACATCTAAAGCCAAAATGTAATCTCCTCCTAAGTATACTGATACGTTCGAAGTTAAATGGCTCAACTATAGGGCTGTTTTTCTTTCACGTTTTGAAGTGTTGTAATATTTTAATGGATACTCGTATAGTTTTTCCCCTCTTGGACAATCCTCCTTTTCCTCTCATATGCTCAACGTTATACTCGTACATTACGTCCGTTTTATGCTCTGGTATATATTTATGCGGAGTGCATTGCACCGATTATTAAACAGGATATTGAGGCGAGGAAGAGAGCCAGCTTTTTCAAAGTGTCGTACTATACAATATGATGCTGGTGCAAGGGAATGCATCGGATTCGGTAGTTTTGTAATTTGTAAAGTTGAAATGGCATGGCATGGCACAAACAAGTCTAAATCAGGGAGAGAAGTGATGAAGATGATTTTCATTTTACTTAAATGAAAATTCACTTCTAATTAACAAGTTCCTTGTTTGGATTGAAGCGGCGATAATGAGGATAATGAAGTGAAATTATCGTGAAAAATTGAGTGAATTATGGTAGTTATGAAGCGAAGTGATTGAAGCAGGAAAATTGAATGAATTTCACTGCAATGCATGTGTTAAGAACCATTGCCAGATTTTTTGAGAGAGAGGGAAGGAACGCGTTGTTGAAGTTTGTGGTGTTTAGGGTTGGACTTTTTTTTCTTCATTGGCCTCAATAAATAAATTGTTTACGAAGACAAGCCTGGCTCAAGCTGCAGACTGCGTTATAGGCTCTCTACTTATGAATTGTAAATCTCAAAATTTAGGCCAAAAATGAGGTAAAAATCAAAATTTTACCAAACTGACCAAGACCAAGACAAATGAAAATTTGGCATATACCCTATTTTCGATATGCCAAATCGATTGGAAACGGTTTCAACCCGTTTTGAGCAGTTCTGGAGCCTCCAGCAGATTATTGAAACTCGAAATTTCCCAACATTTCATCAAAATGGAGATAGAAAGCCGAAATTTATTCTGCGAATTAATTTCAATACGCTACGAAATCGACTGCGGGTAGATTTCAAGTCGTTTTGGAGCCTCCAGCAACTTTTTGAAAATCACTGGACTCACCAGATTTTTGAAACTTGGAATTTCCACAACATTTCATCAAATAGAGTTATTAGCAAGCTGAAATTTACTTCGCAAACCAATTTCAATACGAGATGAAGTCAACTGCATGGTGGTTTCAAATGGTTTTAAAATTGATTTTAAAGCTTCCAGCTACTTTTTGAAAATTTTAATTTTCCAAAAAACGTCATACCCTTTCAAAAAGTCGCAGGAGGCTCCAAAATGACTTTAAACCCGCCAGCAGTCGACTTTGTAGCGTATTGAAATTAGTTTGCAGAATGAATTTTGTCTTTTCATCTCCATTTGATGGAATTTTGGGAAATTTCAAGTTTCAAAAATCTACTGGAGGCTCCAAAACGACTTGAAATCAAACCTGCAGTCGACTTCGTGGCACATCGAAATTAGTTTGCGGAATGAATTTCGGCTTTCCATCTCCATTTGATGAAATTTTGGGAAATTCCAATTTTCAAAATTCTACTGGAGGCTCCAGTAATTTTCAAAAAGTCGCTGTAGGCTCCAAAACGACTTAGAATCCACCTGCAGTCGACTTCGTAGCGTGTTGAAATTAGTTTGCAGAATGAATTTCGGCTTTCCAACACCATTTGATGACATTTTGTGGGAATTTAGAGTTTAAAAAATCTGCTGGAGGCTTCAGAACTGCTCAAAATGGTTTCAAACACTTTCCAATCGATTTGGCATGTCGAAAATAGGGTATATCTCAAATTTCAACTTTGTGGTCAATTTGGTAACATTTTGATTTTTTTTCTCATTTTTGGCCTAAATTTGATCTTCAAAAATTCACAAAAAATCGAAAAAGACACTTGAGCACTTGAAATTTCGTGAAATTTTTGCCTGATCTTTCGATCTACCTTTGTACGGTTTAAAAAATCGAGCAAGTCCTATGTTGAAACGCAAAATCTGCGATTTCGGCTGACCTGCCAATCAAAGTGGCTGCCATTTTGTAAGTACGCTACTTTTTTTTGAGGACAAGGGTTAGAAATGTTCCTTAGGAACACCCCCTTTAAGAAAAATGCTGTCCCGGAGGATGGAAGGGGAGGGGGTGCAATAGATCACTATGCGGGCTCCCCGACTAACATAATGCAATTTATGTACTTGCTCTCATTTCTCGAAATTTTGGTCACTTTTTCTTAAATTTTTGGCCTCTTTTTTGTTATTTTTCAGTCACTAAAGTCACTAAAAAAATTGAATAATGGATTTCATGCCTGACTTTTCCACTATTTTTTCACCAGATTTTCAAAAACGTTCTTTCAGACCGATTATAATTATGTTTTTTTGTCATCTGTATTCTCTTTGAAAACTGAAAAATTTTGACTTCCTCCTTACTCTTCCTCATCTCTTCTTTCAAAAACTGTTTTTGAAAAAATAGTCTGAAATAAAAATCACCACTATGACGTAAAGTAAAAATTATAAAACGTCTTTCAATCTTCTCCGTCTCTACTCAAAAAAATCCTTCTCCCCTCCCACCCTCCCAGAAAAAAAAAAATTTTTCGCTTCCTTCTTCACTCCTTTTTTACAAAATTTTCAGAAAAATTCGTTCAGGCTACAAAAATGATTTAAACTTACATCAGAACATTTTCAGATATATTTTTCTTTCCCTCAAAAAATTCTGAACAAAAATTTATGAACATTTTTGAAAAAATTAGACATTTTTTTAAAAAACTACCTTCTCTCAAAAACTGAAACGTAATTATAAAGAAGTGTTCTGCTGAATCCTCATGCTTCTCAGAAACTTTTCTTACATCAACTTGAGTGCTTCGATCAAAGTTTAGTGCTGAAGTGCCTTTCAAAATTTGTTTTGAAATTTCAAAAAGTCGTCTTATTGATAAATTAATTACTCATACTTGCATCTGATGAGTTTTTGAAATTTTTATTGAAAAGTGAAATTTTATGATTCGATTTGATCGTTTCAATTTTTCAATTCGTCATTTTTCTCCATCGAGTGAGTTTTGTAAAGTTTTCGTTTGAATTGAAATCAAAGAAGAGATTCCTGAAAAGCGGTATAATTTTTGCTTTGAACTTGAGATGTGATCATATTTGTTAATGAGTTCCGGTGAATATGGCTATCAACCTAAATTTTTTTCCTTGTGTATTTCCTCGAAAAAGGAGAAAGATATCTATTCGTATAAAAAAATTGCAAAAAAAATTTTCAGAACGCAATTTTCGTTTTTTCTACGTACACACGTTTGTCGACCGATATGAACAAATTAGCGCGTATCGAATGACACAGCTCGCAAAATGCTCTCTCTGTTTTTCTCTCATTATGTATACTTTACTTGTAACACATTACAGACAAGAGTTTATAAAAGAACACGAAGTACTTAGCACTTGCGTCTCGCTCTAATGATAATATTTTATGCGAAATGATTCTTATTTCACGTACTTACCTAAAAGTCTTATTGTGTGTATGGTGCCCACTGTGCGGCGTATTTTTTCCCCTCCTTGTAGTTTGTTATTTAACGTTTATTTTATCTAATTTGTAATTTTTCTTCGACGATATTTACGTGTTTTACTACTACGTATACGTGTGTAATTAGGAGAATCACATCGTCGTCGTACTCGTCGTATCTTTGAAACTTCTTCTTCCCCTCTTGTGTAGACGTTCGTCCTCTCATAAGCAAGAAATTACCTTCGTTGACCGAAACCATTTATCGTATGTAATTATTCGTCATTATTGGTTGTCGATTCCTCGAGCTGACTGGTTGCCGAAGTGGGCAGAAAGGAGAGAGAGATGTCGATAACATTCACTTCGACGTATTATTCCTATACATTATACTTATACTCATATTATGCTGTGTGTGCGTGTAATAAGTATGGTTGGTATAAATGTAAATATGTTAACTAAGCGGTATTTTACAATCGATGAGTCATCAATAATTAAAAAGCAGCGATGCGACTGCGACGGTTTTTTGTTCGATCTGGTTTGTGAGAAAATTAATGAACATTTCGAGAAATTGAAAAATAATTCCACACGTATTTTACAAATAACTTGAAGTTTTGAGGGGGAAAATGGTACCAAAATTTTATTCTCAATTGTTCATAGGGTTGTCTGTACAATCGGAAGAGGAAGTCAAAAACAGTTGAAAATTCAAGTTCCAAATTAAGTAGTTAAAGTTGCCCCAAAATCTTCAGAAATCGAAATTGCATCACTATTTATATGATAATGTGGAAAGCGATTTCCATCAAAGTGTTCATTTTTTACATTTTTTTTAAATTTCAGAGTTTTGTCCAATTTGAAATTTTTTCTGTTGATGAATTTGCCTTTGTTGATTGAAGGGGGTGGGTCGAGTCTCCCCTGAAAAATACTGGAATGTCCGAAAGTAAAAAATTGACGTGTAGAATTGGATTTCCCCCCTCACCCCCAAAAAAGTTGTACAATTTAGCAGAATATCCTACCGATTAAAAATTGAACTGATGAAAGGTATTTTTGACGCCCTCCTCCTCGGAAAAAAATCTTGAAATGTGCAAAGTAACTCTCACTTCTCTGTTGAATTTTTTCAAACTCTCATAAAATCGTAAAAATTTATTTATCTTGTTTCTGTGTATCAATTGCGAATTTCGCATAGTATTTTTTTTTGTATCTCCTAAAACAAAACATTTTTCACCAGCGAATTTTTCATTTCAAGTAGTCTAGAAAGGCATTTTTTTCAAGTTCTTTGGAAATCTATTTTTTTTTACAAGTTTTACCCTTATTTTGCTCGAATTTGTGTATGTTTTTTATTTGACACTTTTGAGAAATTATTCTGCAAATTTCCATTTTTGATTTCCATATTTTTACAGAAGAGAGAATGGGGGTGGGGATTAAGAAGAATTGGCAGATTTACATTTAAAAAGCCAAGAATTTCACTTTTTGAAATTCGATGGGCTCATTTCATGTGGTGTTTGGTCAATGTAGCTCATTCCAGGGTATCTGACAGTCCTGCAAGTCCTGCTTTTTGGTGATGTGTCCTGCAAGTTCTGCTTTTTTTTCAATCAGACTTAAAATTTTCAATTTATTTCCCCTTTTTTTTGTAGAATTTTGAATATATTAAATTGTTGTTTTTCCCACTTGACTGATAAAAACGTAGAAATCAGCAGATGGAGAAATACAACAATTTTCAAATGAAAAAATTGTCCGCCCGAACGAAACTCTTTTTCCTCTGTTGTATGTTATTTTTGAAGAACAGGAACACTTTTTTTTTTACATAGAAGAACGTGAGGGTCTCTACAAGGTCTCGAAAATCCCGAAAAAGTCTAAATTTTTTCCAGAAATTGTCAAAAATTCGCTGAAAACGGTGCAAAAATTGCGAAATTTTACTACGTACCACGAATTTAGGAGGAGCAAAATTTCATTCAGAACCATCCAAGATCAAAAAAATTTTGCGTTGAAATTTCTTATGTTAAAAATTATTATTGTAAATTCTTAAGAGCTTTCACCCTCGCTTCGCTCGGTTAAAATTGGAAAATGTTCCAAAAATTCTCCTCCTTTGTTTCATTTGGCAACAAAATGCTCTCTTCTCTTTTTGAATTGAATTCAATTTTCAAAGATCAAAAACTGAAAAAGAGCTCAAAAAACACGAGAAAACATAAAAAGGGGCAAATTTTTGATTTTAAAATTATATTAAAAGTTGGTCAAAATCTAATTTTTTCGTTGAAAAAATTGAGGAGGGTGGGAGGGAGGGAGGGAGGGAGGGGGTGCAAAATAAAAAGTCACGAAAAAATTTTGCAAGTCCTGCTTTTTCATTTTCAAATTTTCTCAGACACCTCGTTATTCAAGCTCTTTGTAATTCCATTGAGTAAAACTGGGAGAGTCATATTTCCTCAACCAAAAAGACTTTTTGAGCTAATATCCTTTCCATTACGAAATAAGTTACGCATCGTTGTTCGTCGACTGATTTCCGAGCCATTGACAACGACAACGATTCCAGTAGCGCGTCTAACGAGTTATTAATTTTTTCAACCATCGTTTATAAAATTTTATTGCATTATTAGCGCTTAGAAGGAACACCCCTGATGTGTGACTTGATTGATCGATATGTCCAAAAGAATGAGCTAGGTGTGTTATAGAAATTACCGCGCTAAGTAAACGCAGAAGCAGCACTCAACGTGATAATTACCTACGAGAGGAAGATCACATCATGTCAGAGTTGAAGTGAAATGCCCTAGCGAAGAAAAAGATCCGACAAGAACCTCGGAGTAGTTTAGCTTCTCATAGTATAAAGTACATGTATTTAATCTTGGAAGAGTGCGGATTATTTAAATTACTCCGCTGCTAGAGCTGGCATTTGGCAAATAATCAAACGGGTTGTTGTACGAAGCCCAAGACGACAACAGAGCAGAGAGAATAATACGCCATCTAGTTCTCGTCTCTCTGACTCTCTGCGATACTTGTATGTGTAATTGTGTATGTAAGAGGAGCATATACTATATCGGCCATAAAAACCAGCTTGTTATTGTTGTCGATGTGAGGAAAAAATTTTACTATGGTATCTGTTAGTTGTATCTTGTTGTCCTATCCTCTCTATGCCCACTGCCCAGAGTTACTTACTTACTCACAGTGTTACCAACGTACGCGCAACTGTCGCGTTTGTGCGCAGTTCGAGGATCGTTCAGGTGCCCCGGGGCGTTGATAAATTCGCCTCTGCGAGCTGGAAGATGATGCCTTCGGGCAAATCTTCCAGTTTCAAGGCACATCAGAAAATATTGTTGTAGCTCACGTCTTCTTGTGTATTGACGTAAGTAGATCGTCGATCGGCTCCAGAGACCGGTGACCGGTAATGAGAGGAGCAAGAGGGAGAGGATCATACCGTGCGTAATGCTATGCGTATGATTATATGTATAGTTTGATTCACTTGATCGCATCTTGAAACCAGTTCATAGAGTATAAGTGGCTGCGTATGGTAACACTGCGCATCGGCTACCGTTTTGTTACCTATAAGAAGGATTAGCCAGTTGGAAGAGTAAAGGGGGCAAGGGGGAGAGGTCTGGTTGTCGTGCGCTCAGAGCTAAAGCACAACAACAACAACAATAACGTCATGAATAGATACTAGGTACACTTATGCATGTATATTGGATAATGTAGTACTACTATTTTTGCCTTGGAAGTCTCTCTCTCTCTCTGTAGGTACTCTCGGAATGAACCAATAATATCGATATACTTTTTATCATCATTATACTCATGTACATGTATATTCTCTCAACTTGCCCCGTGGTTATCGATCCCTTCTCGTCTTCTTCTTTCTCACTTACTCTCGGTATGGATGGTGGTTTTCAAAGATGAGGCTGGCGCGCTCGCGACCAACGTACGTATAAAAGACAGAGAGAAACAAAAACCAAACTGGTTTTGTAAGTTAGTAGTAGTTTTTTTTTGTATAAAGTAGTCGTACGACCGAGGACCGATTGCGCGAGATATATATTTGAGGGGGACTACGCGGCGGTGGCCGAACGCAGCAGAAAAGGCGCCACTTTATAAACCGATTTTTGCCTTCCTTCGTCCCCTTGTCCGCTGGCGCTGGCCACTGGATGATCTCGTGTCTGAAATTACCTACTGCGAAATACGCGTTATTTATCGGGCTAAAGATGCGAATGAGAGGTTCTCACGCTGGGTTGAGTTCCGGTCTTATTTGAGGATGTGTGACCGATAGATAGATATTAGATCTGTATTAGATTTACGTATCGATGTTGTAAATAGCTCGTATGTTCGCTGATATTAACCTACTATTTGATGTTTTTGTTTCAGAATTTGGAATTTCATGGTGTCATGAGATTCTACTTTCAAGACTCGGGTCAGAAAGTAGCCACGAAATGTATTCGAGTCGCTTCGGATGCCACAGCTCAGGATGTCGTCGAAACGCTGATAGAAAAGTTTCGACCCGATATGCGAATGTTGTCGTTACCAGAATATGCTCTGTTCGAAATCCATGAAAATGGAGGTGAGATTTTCCTTTCGAAGTCTTAGATTCGAAGATGATTTTGTTCAGTTTAAGTCATAATGATTCGGTGTAATTGAATGTTTTAATTGTATTTTGTGTTGCGATGTATTATAATGTCTGGGTCAAGGAACCTGGAGAAAGAACTGAAAAGGATCCAATCCAAATCCTCAAAGAACACCAAGAGCTCAGAACAGAATTGGGATAGACCTAGAGCTGTTTCTCTAGTTTGGTCACCGACGAGTCGCTTTAGTATTTCGGGAAAAACAATTTTATTTTTCTCATAAGGTGCTCAGGTTTTTCAAAAATAATCGATAGAGGACCCCAAAAGACACTATCAGCCCAAATTTCATTTTTCAATTTTTGGCGAATTTTCAAGCATTCAATTTTGGGTCATTTTTTATGAAAAAAACTCAAAATTTGATCAAATTAGCATAATAAGCTGAAATTTAGCATGTACCATATTTTCAAACTCCCAAGGGTAGATTGGGGACGGTTTCGAACCGTTATAGCACCTCGGATTCACCATATTTGCGACCCCTTCAATAAATAAAATTTTCTCCAGCGAGCAATTTGGAAAAAAATTGAAATTCGAAAATTTTGGGTTTGAGCCGGATCGAAAAGATTCTGATCACATCAACCTAAATCGATCGAAAATGTCACGAAGATAGTGAATGCGAGTTCAGGTGCAGAAATTCATTTTTACCCTTTTTGCAGGATTTTTCGAAGGCTGGAGAATCCAAAAATCCGCTGGAGGCTCCAGAACGGTTTGAGACCATCACCAATCGACTCATTTTATTGAAAATAGGCTGAAAATCAAATTTTAGATTTTTTCGTTCTCGCGTTTCTGAACGATGAATTTTTGAATTTTTTTTCAAAAATAAAATTGTTGGGAAAATTTTTTTGTTTGAACCGACTCAAAAAATTTTTAAAGACATGTACTAAAATTGATCGAAAGATCTGCAAATGTGGTTGATTCAAGCTTATAGATGCTGAATTCTATTTTCATCTTATTTGCTGAGATTTTTTTTGAAAACTGGAGAATCCGAAAATCCGTTGGAGGCTCCAGAATGGTTCGGAACCATCATCAACAACTGACTCTGGATGTCGAAAATAGGGTACAAAGCAACTTCCAGTCATTTATGTCAATTTGATCAAATTTTGATTTTTCCATAAAAAATGTGCATTTGAATCTTCAAAAATTCGCAAAAAATTCAAAAATGAATTTCAACTCCTGAAATTTTTGAGGTGATAATTTTGCCCGAATGTGAAGTTTTCTCATTTTCAAGTTCCAATTTTTCCTGAAATTAAGTCGACCACCCCCCCTCCCTCCATCTCATTCACCATGTTATTGATAAGGGTCTGCTTGAAAATCGACTGCTCTTACCTTTTCCAAATTGAAAAGTTCTGCTGACATTTTTTTGTTTTTCCCTTTCAAAAAAATCGTACTTTTATCTCTATTTTTCCTTAATTTTAATTTTTCAATTTTTTGTGGCTGTTTTTATTTTTATTTTTTTATTTTATTTTTTTTTTAATTAACGGAGTTGAGAAATATTTTCACTCTTTGTAATTGAAAAATACAGTTTTTCGTCCTGGGGTCACTTTTCATGATTATTTAACTGGAATCGAAAGTTTTTGTAAACCACTTTTTCCTAACATTTTCTTGCTCTAATTTAAAAAATAAATTAAGTAAGTACATACCTATCTATTGTATGTCTGTAAAATATTTGTTCAATGTTTTGGTGTAAAAGGTCAAGAAAACTGGAAAAGTGGCCCAAAATACCAATTTAAGCTAAAGAGATTTTGCTGGGCATCTTGAATAGTAGTTGATTGGCGGAGGAAGGGAGGGAGGAGGGGAGGGGATTCCTCAAATTTTATGCACTTTTTCATATTGATTTTTCGATTTTTCCTCAATTACCTGCCTGTCAACGAAACATTTTGAAATTTTTGACATCGATGCTCTTTAAATTTTACAGCCCAAAATGGGTTCTTTGGAAAAATGGATGATCCATGAATCTAAACTTTCGATTTCCGTTTCAAATGGCACGATTTTTTGAGAATGTGAGTTCTTCTGATCCTTCAGAATGGAAAAGTTTATTTCGTTCAGATGTTGATTAAAAAGTGCTTCTAAAACAGGTTCTTCGACGACACCATTATAGTTGGGAATTTTTTACCCATTTGAGTCTAATGACTGAGCTATTATGGCTGCCTGAGCTGAGCTTCTATTCTCAATTTAATTCATCGAATCTGCTGCGACGATTATACTGCTGCAGTTTTATTCTTGTAATCTATACGTTTATTTACAGCATCTTTCTGTATAGATCTGGCGAGTACGGATAATATTTCATTGGCTCGATACAGTGCGGTGTACGATATCGTAGAATCTTCGAAGTAAAAAAAAAAAAAACTTTGAATTTCACGCTTTATCGCGCCTAGCAACGTATAAATAAAGCATCGCGAACGTATTGTAAACGCTCGAGCTGTATTTAAAAAAATAGGTGAAACGTTGGAATATTTCGGGAAATGACCGGTGATCTTGTATAAAATTCGTTGCTTGTATCACTGGAAGCAATGTATGTACAAGCTTTTGTACAACGTGCATTATGTTTTCCCAACATTAAAGAATTAAAGAATGGATATCTGGGATGTATACTGAGTATTAACGTATATAGTATACATTCTTCGTTCCCCATTCTACAAGTCGATATTTTAATAGCGTACATTTTTTGCTGCTTTTTAATATACATACGAGTACCTAGTACGTAGTTTAGTATAGAGATTATTATACTGTAGTTGACGTTATAATGGGTTAAGCTACCTACTAAATATGCGCGTATGTTTCTTTTTTGTTGTTGATACAGAAGAGAGAAAATTAGCCATGGATGAGAAACCATTATTAGTGCAATTGAATTGGCATAAGGATGACAGAGAAGGAAGATTTTTATTACGTAGATTGGATGACAAAACCAATGTAAGTATTATGAATCATTGGCCCGAATTGAATCGCCACTTCGGCGAAATTCATCTTTTTCAGACCTATTTAGGTTGTCATGTTGTCGGTTTCGTTTCGATGATGGTTGTATATTGTTGAATGGTTGTCTTGTACTTAGCATGTTGCATATGGTAATTGGTGGAGATAATTTAATGGCGAAATATTGAAGGCGAAGGTTATCTATGCGAATGATTCGTTACAAGATATGAGGTATTTTTGCGGTGTAATCGAATTTATGAGGGTGGAAGGAAGAGGGAGGAGGTTGTCGTAGGATTTGATGGAACTTACATATTCGAAATTTGTTGTCTGATGACAGTTCCTTGCTGAAAATGAATGAGATGTAATTATTATGAAGACGACTTTAATCCTCGAAAATTTCCAAAAAAATGATTTGAAAATTGATGTGGTTTCGCAAAGACTTGAAATTATGGATAATCCATTAAATATTGCCACAAAATTGTAAAATTCCGTAATACCTTAAAATTACCAGAAATTACCAGGTTTGATTGTATAATACCGTAATTACCGGGTAAATTACCAAAATTGCCGGAATTGAAAAAATTGTGTTTTTTCAAAACAAATGTTTCATCAATTAAATTGTGTTGAAATTACCGGTAATTACGGTTTAAATCATACGATACACCGTAATTACCAATATCGATGGGTAAATTATCGAAATCAAACTCTTAAAATTACCGTAATTTTGAAGTGTAAAAATCACCATAAATCTTGAATTATTTAAAACAAAGTACATTTGTGATCTGATAAGGAAAGGGGAGTTCAAAAACTTTGATTCAATACACAATTAATTTTATTTCATAAGGATAAAGAACTTAGGAAGAAAATCAAAAGTTTTTAAGTGGTACAGCTCGTTGAAATTTGGTTTTATGAGAATTTTACTGAAGTACACAAGCAGTAGGGGAGGGGAGGGGTGAGGAGGAGGGAATGGGTAGAAATTGAATTGTCATTTGCCTTTTATTTGAAAAATGTTTCATATGATAATTCAATACAATATTCGTCTTTCTGAATGATGATCATGATTTTTTCAATGGAATGGCATTTATTTGCATAAATCAGTTCCTGAATTTCTGTAATTCTCCGAGATTTATGTCAATTACCTCGTATTTACGGTAATTTCCTTAAATTCGCAGTAATTACCTCGAATTTTTAACAGTTTTTCGGGTCCACAATAATTAGTTACTTCATATGTATTTTAGATAATTACCTTATATTTTTGGTAATTACCTCATATTTACAACCATTTTCTCATATTTACAGTAATTACTTCGTATTTACGATGATTTGCTGCTCGTATTTAAGGTACTTTGTTACTTTACATTGGTAATTACCTCATTTTTGTAGCAATTACCTCATATTTACCATAATAAATTCGCTTTTACGGTAATTTACCTCAGATTTGCTGTAATTACCTAAGATTTTCCGTAATTTCCCCGGATTTAAGGTAATTACTTCATATTTACGGTAAATTCAATTTTTCCATGAATAAAAGAGCAGTTACTGAAATTATTGTGTTCATACGAGTAATCTGTAAATTCGTCGGCCAGTAAAATTGGTAAAATTACTACACTTTTCAAAATGTTTCAATATCGACGGTAATTTCGGTATTTATGGTAAATTATCACTAAATTGAGGCGGTTGAACGAAATTTTTTATGATTTAGTACTGAGTATGTGCTGTAAGGCAATTCATTCACCTAAGCTGGGAACAATTCAAGAATTCTCCATTTTAGATGAGTTATTACCGTAATTACCGTACGTGAAGGTAAATAAGTGGTAATTCACCACACGTTGAAATAATAATCAGAATGCAATCATTGTATCATGTATTTTTCAAATTTTCTAAATTTGTATTTATTATTTCGGTAAATTACCGTAATTTTGGTAAATTGGTAAATTACCGTAATTCAAATGAAATAAATGGTAATTTTGGTAATCCAAGCGTCAGTTGTGTTACCGAAGTCGTAATGTTGATTTTCAGTCGGTATTATGGTCAGTAATTTTTGTCAATCTCAACATTATTCCGGTAAATTGACGGTAATTACGGTAATTTCATGTGAAATATTCTCTAATGCGTTTCTATGTGTTTTTTTACTTTAAATTTTGCCCACATTTTGATCTCAAACGGTCATCTGTTTGTCGGTAAATTCTGGTAATTACGGTCAATTGACGTAAATATTAACATATGACTGGTAATTACGGTAATTCATGTGAAAATTTTAAAAATATGTTTCCACGTGCTTTTTTGCTCCAAAATTTTCCTATATTTATTCTCAAATGAAGTTGGTAAAATCTGGTAATTACCGTTGACTGGCGTAAATATTGTCAAATTGATGGTAATTTCGATAATTCAAGTACAATGTTTCTGTGAATTTGAAATAACTTTGAAATATAATGCTCATAGATTACTTAGCGTATTTATTAATGCGAAAACAGTGATAACAAAAAGCAAATTTATATGCACAATTAAAAAAAAAACCTCATGCTTGCAAATTTCGTCTGTATGAAAATTTTAATCGCCATTGATACGTTGTTCAACATGCTGGGTACAATTTATCAACACTACGTAGCCATCTGTTGGTGTAGTTGGAAGTATATATCGACAACGACAATGGATCATAATCGAAAATGACCTCTTTTTTTCAGTCGTGTTTTATTATGTCTTACAATAAGCGACGTATTTAGATTGTTTGTTTTATCGCTTATCACATACTCATGTCGTATACACGTATTTCATACTGTGTTGATCGACGATCAAACGATCACGATCACCATCACCATCATCGTGCTCGTACTAATCACGATAGACATTATAATAATATCGTTGTTTTTTTTTCTTCCTCAGGTGGCCGCAGCGACTTTCCAACAAGACGGTTCTAGTTTTCGCCGAAAATTATCTAAACGCGAAAAGAAACAGTTGAAAAAGCAAGAAAAATTGAATCGTATTCAAAGCCGCGGAACTGCTAACGACGAAAACGACGCCAAAGTCGCGGAAAAATTATATTCAGGTTAATACCCTACCATAACACGACGTTCATAGACATTATTTGTATAAGATCGTCTCCTGTCCAGTGCCGAGCCACGTACTACACGAGTATTAAAATACAACTACTTACGAAAAAGGGACGAATACGAAAATAGCGAGGAAAATGGAGAAAGAGAATTTCTCTCGGATCTCTTTACGTTGCGGAGTATTTTTTTTTTGCTTGTTTGGCGAATTTTATTACAACGACTGGACTATTTATAAGCGAGTTTTTAATTACTTTTCCTACGGTTGTAGATTGGAAACGTGATTCGGTTGGCAGCAGTTGTCGTTAATACGACGACCGGCTATAATTAAGAGTACTCTTATAAAAGATCATTGTATTGTATACTCGAGTATTTTGACGAAAATGAAAAATGTCCAGTTGGTTTTATGGACGAATATGTACGTAGGGTGTTGATCGAGAGGTCCGTCTAGATTATTGCCAGTTGGAATAGAAATGACCCAGTTTAATGAATAGTAATTCGAGTCGTAGAAGAGGTTTCGCATGTAGTACTTTCTTGGGCGATGATGCAGGATGAGTCATAAACGTGGTTGTGGTCTTGGGAACATGCAGAGAGAGCATCTGTGCAATTGTCTAGTTCTGGTCGAAGTTGTAAATTGACTTACGTATAATAGTATACATACGAATAGATATTTCAATACGTTGGTTAGATTTTTTGAAAATTTATATTTTGACGATGTACGTATTTTTGCAGAGTTACCGGAAACCAGTTTCACTCGATCGATATCGAATCCCGAAGCGGTGATGCGTCGTCGTCGACAGCAGATCTTAGAACGTAAATTACAACAATTTCGAAGCAAAGACGGCGGCCCCGATACCGGCGGAACGTTGAAAATCTACGGCGAATCGTTATGTCGAGACGTACCTTACAAAACGTTGCTATTATCGATACGAGACACCGCTCAGCAAGTGGTTAGAGAAATGCTGAACAAATACGGTCTAGATAAAGAAGATCCGCATAATTATTGCTTAGTTCAAGTAAGTCGCCGAGAAACAGAAGCCATGCACGAGACACAACCGAAAAGAAGGGTTCTTTTTTGAAGGGACGAACGAACTGGTTCGAGCGGTGGAGGTTTTTTTTTGCACGTGAAATTCCGTCGAGCTCTGAAGGGGGTAGAAGTACATGTTTGATTCGATCTTGTCGGAGTCGTGTGTATTTTACTCGTAAACTTTGTGACGAGCGAGAGGCCGATTAAGCAATGAATAGAGCAGATTATAACGATAGGGTTGTGTAGATTACGAGGTTTATTGAGATTTGAGTCGCGGAATAAAAGAACGCAGGTATGAGATGCGAAAAGAAAAGAAAGGGTTAGGTTGTTTTTTTGTGTAAAAAGTTGTTCTGTGTAGAAATAGAAATGAATGCAAAGTGTGCGGCTATTCAATGTGCAGATGTTTGAAGGAATTTTTAAGCAAGAGGTCATTCGTTTATGGCTTTTAAACTCTTTTATGGCTGGAGGGGAAGGGAGCTGGGTCTAAAGTAGGATAAAAGATGAACCCTCTTTGAATGTTTTTACGCGAATTAATTTTGTCGAATTTTTCGATGATGATTTTAATTAGGTTATTTTCATGTTTGCGAGTTTCCTTATTTTGGTGTTGTTTTTTTTTTAATTAAAAAAAAAGTGAAGAAATATCATCAATAATTTTAATATTAGTTTTGAAATTAAGAAAATTTTTCAAAGTTACGAGTATTTTGGGAAAATAAGATGAATTTTTTATCAATTTAGATTGAGTCGTTTTTATTTGGAAAAATTCTGTACCTAATTGAAGAATTTTTAATATTTTAAATCCATTAGAAACTAATAAAAAATGTAAGATTGTTCATTGAGGGGAAAAAAGCAGCGAGGCGAAATAAAAAATAATGGAAAAAAACAGGCAAGTCTTGAAAATAAAATCGAACTTTGAATTTAAAAATTTCTTAAAGCCGCACAGGTGAACAGTCAGATCCTTAATTTTAAAATTATTACGTAATATTCTCCCAAAAATAGTCCACACCCGAAAAATTTCAGTAAAAATAGAAATTACATTGTGCTCAACTTGACTGGACATGATTCTTTTGAAATTTCTATGTTAATTTTTGAAAAACTTAATTGAAAAACTCATGGAACCAGCTGAATTTTGCTGATTAAAAAAAAAAAATCGTGGCTTACCTTGTCTAAAATTTTATTAGCTCCGGGTAAACAGAATTCTAGACTGATTTCTGCTAAAACTACCCGAGTTGAAATCTTAAGGAAGACGTGATTTGATAATAGTTTATGTACTCTCAAAAATGAGCATTAGTTACCTACAAAATTGGAAAAATAATTTCTCTCGATTACTATTCGTTTTGTGGAGAATTAAAATTTTTTGAAATCCGTCAAAAATTGACTAAAATGTAAAAAAATCTTCGATTGTAAACAGCAAAAAAAAGAGAAAATAAGAAAAGTAATTTGAGTACGAGTATTTATGTATTTCAAAAAGTCTCAATTTTCAAAATTTCAACAGAAAAAATGTCATTTATTTCATCAAGATGATTTTTTTACTTAATATTTTTTTTAGTTGAATATTTTCTTAAATATTGTACATTTTTAATGTTATTGATTTTTTCTTTCATTTTTATTCATTAAAAAAAAATATTTTGTGTAAGATTTCAATTTCTGAACATTAATTCAGTATCAAAATATTATTATGATACTTTTGAATTGAAAAACTTCTTCGATGTCTCTAAATTTGTGAAAATTTTGTTTTATTCTCTGTCATGATATCAATTTTTCTTTTTTCCCCCTTTTTTTTTGATAAAAAATGTTTTTAATGTACTTTGAAATGTTGGCATTCAATTTTCCCAAAGTAATCTTTTTTTCGTTTTTTTCATTTTTTTTGTAGGTGTTTTTAAAAATAATTTTTATGGAAAATTAGCATGTGTGACTTTTCTCATCTTCTACTCTCTGTTCAAAAAATAGTCAAAGTTTTGAACTTCCTATTTTAATTGAAAAATAATTTGATGTTTTGATAAGTTTAAAAAGTTAAATTCTTTCATTGAGAGAATGGGAAAACGTTGTAGTGAATAATAAGATTTCAGTTGAATCTAAAAATGTGACGAATTAATGGCGAGGAACAATACTTTTCTCAATTACAATTTTTCTTTTCATTTTTGGAGGTATAAAATATGTAAAAAAGAGCTTTTAATCATTTTTTATTGCATTTTTTAGTTTTTTTTAAAAAAAAGAAACTGTTAATTTATTGTTTTTATTTTCTCCCTAACGAATGATTGGAGATCAAAGTTGAAATTTTCTGTGTTGTGTGCGTGTAGCTTTAGCAAGTCGTGCATTTCATGTTTATTATCAATTTATAAAAATTAATTTGTCATTTTTTTTTGAACCATTGGGACTGTAAAATTATCTAATCTTGAAATTTTTCTACTCCAGTGTTATTTTTTCACTCGTTTTTCTTTTTCAATTTCGAAATGAATTTTTATCATTTATTCATTTCGTAGATAAAACGATATACTCGGATGAAAATTTCCATTCAACGATCTCTGAAAGTATGTAATTGAGAAAAAAAAACATAAAATAATGAATATTAAAAAATTGAATCAATAAATGAGAAAATAGATTTTTAAAACGCAATATGAAATTGAAAATAAGCCTAGGAGGGGTCGAATTTGTTGAATGAAGCAAAAAAAAGCGACGAGAATGTTATTTTATGAAAATAGATGGATTTTAAGAATTAGGTACCTCTACCTATTCAGTTATTTAGCAGTTTTTTTGAAAGTTTTTTTTCTCGTTTGAAAAAAAATAAAGTTTCGTTTCGTTTTATTAAAATAATTGATAAGGTATTTATTTGTACTCAATTTTTGAGGTTGAAAGTTTATTTAAAAGGTACGAAATTTGATGTATTTGAAGTATTTAAATTTTTTTTCGATAGTGGTGGAAAATAGTTTAGGGCAGTTCTTTAAGCAAAATTTCAAATGCAAAAAAGAAGGATTTTTAGATGATTATTTTTTTTAAATGAAAAATATATGCTATATTGATAAACATGTTTATTGTGTTTCTAAAAAAAGTATCGTATGTACGAGTTGGTGAGTTTTTTCAATTGAATGATTATTTTGTCATAATTTTTTATTAAATTATTTTTAAAAGTTTGAAAATTTCAGGCGATTGTCCTTATTCTCGAAATACTCGATAAAATTTGATTTATAATTCAAAGTCAAATGCTTATAAAGTTTTTTCATTCCAGGAAAAAAAATTCTTAAAAATAAAACAGTAAATTTCGATTTGGTTCTTGGAATGTTTTACAATAATTATTATGCGTACGTGTTTTCTTTTTAATGGCATTTTTTACTCGAGTGGAAAACTCATCTCCCTCATGTATCGTTTGCTTTTTATCGGTTGAATAATTTTCCATAAAAAAAAAAAATGATATACGATGTTACTACTTATTTTAAAACTTGTGTATATTTTTCAAACTTCGTATCTTTTTTTCATTATTTTTTTTTATTCGTTAAAATTTGAAATGAAATGAAAAAAAACCAGCTTTGATAAAGTAACTATATGACATAATTGTATCACTTTGATGATGCAAAAATGCAACCAAAAAGGATACATTTCGTGACTCGAATTGTCTCTATTTCTATTTTTTCTCTGTATGGTCTTTCAGCTGAAAACTTTTTCAATAAGTTTACCAAACTACATACGTATTTCTGCTGCTGACTTGTTTGTTAACTAGTTTGTACTCGTACTCGTAGTACTATGACTACCTATTTATACGTAATTTAGTGGTTTTGAAAAACCGAACCGTAGTATATTCTACATGAGAAATAATTAATACGAAAATACTAACTAAGTACGTTGCACCGTACGTTCTCGTATTCTATCGGAAGTAAAAGGAAAAGGATACAGGAAATAGTGCAAATCGATGGAAAGTAATTAAAAGCACACGACGGTAGTTTTAATTACGATAAGTATTTGTAATTTGGAGTGAACGTTATTTACAACCGAGTTCGAGATTAAGTTGAGAGTACTGTGATCGTTTTAAGGTTGGTGATTTTTTTTTCGAGAAAGATTACTGTAGATTTTATTTAAGGTCCGGTCTAGAACGATGTTTGCTATTTAGTGTACATGGATTTGCGAAAGTAAAGATAATGGATTTGAAATTGATATGGAATCTCGGCCAGTACGTTTAATGTAAGATTCTCGTGAGTAGATGACATTTCGTTCGAATATGGGTACGTTTTCACGTGCAGGATTGTCGTGAAAAATTTCATCGTATATGTTGCTTCAGTTTTGATGATAATTACTCATGCGATGTGTGCTATATAGCTAAAAGTATTGTATCGGATTTTATCAACTAACACGTCCTTTGTGGATTTTTTTTGCTCAGGTTAACGGAATGAACGAGTATTCGAAAGAGAATAAAGATTATCACCCGAATAACGTAGCCAATAATAATAACAATAATCAGGAGTATATTCTGGACGATGACGAATGCCCGCTCGCCATATTAATGAATCATCAGTCTTCGCAAGGTAAGATTTCCTTATCGATATTTAAAGATAAAAATTGAATAGAAATGCGCGTGAGAAATTATTTTTGCTGTGTGTTAATCTGTCTGTATTACGAATACACAAAACGTGCACGATTATTCATAAATTGTCAATATTGGTGCTCGTTCGGTTCGCTGTTAATTTTGGAACAGTCACGTTGTTGAAAATCATCCAGCCAAAATGAGAGAAATAATGTGCGGCGTATTTTCTGTAGATATTTTTTTTGGGGGGAAAATGGTGATATTTATTTACTGCCTGTTTTGTTTTCCAAACGATTAAACGACACAGCATTATTCGATTTATTTTTTCCCTACGATGAATTTCTCGGTTCAAGTCGTTACCTGCGTATAACGAAAGTTTTTTAAATTCATGCTCAATGTGCTCGAAAACTTGGCGAGATTTTATACTTTCGAGTGTAAAAGAAATTATTCCGCAGAAAGATACCGATTTAATTGTTGAGAAAAAAATGTCAGCGTTGGTGGCGCTGGCGGTTGGAAAAAAGTAAAGTATTTATTTGTGAAATGGCTTGAAATTGCGCTATTATCATTTTAAATAACGTAAAAAAAATACTAAAACGGCATTCATGAAATTTTACTTGCTTGAGATATACTGAGAAAAAGAATGTGATGGAAAAGCTGTTCGAAATGTGGTAAAATAATTTTAATCATTGGTATTAATGTGCATTGAAAACTTTAAATTAATATTGATAATACTTCGAGTGGGTGACACTTTTCAAACTCTGTTACAGTGATTTAAAGTAAGAAAATAATTTTAAAAATTGTTCAAAATCAAGATTGTGAAAATTAAAAAAAAAAATAAATAACAATAAAATGAATTTTGATTTTAAATTCTAAACTAATTTAACATTTTTTAAAAATTTTTTTCACATCACCTTTTTAAAGTTTCTCGAACAATTTTGTGTAAATTTTTAACAAAAAATTTGCACAGATGTAAATTTTTCATTTTTTTTTAACTTTGAAGGGCTTTACGTAAGGAGACCAACATCATTTAGGGTACTGAGAAAAGGTTTTTCTAGAAAATGAAAGTTATTTGGAATGATTCTGTCCAGAAGCGAACAAATTTTAAAATAATTTGTAGACACAACGATTTTTTAAATTTTTTGTTTTTTCTCAAATTTGGAGAGCTTCATACAAGAGAACCAACATCGTATTGATTTTGATTTATTCCTTTTTTTCAACGTTGAGAGGCTCCTTACAAAGAGGACAGTATGGCTTGGTGGCCCAGACGAAGTTTTTTTTCTTGAAAAAAGGGATTTATTAGTAAAATTCTGATGCAAAAAGATAGAATTGTGGAAAAATTGTTTTTTTTTATTTTTTGAACTTGGAGGGGGAGGGAGAGGGAGCTACCGGCATCACATTTTTAATGATGGCAGAAAATGAAAAATAGGGAATTATTTTCTCGCCCAAAATAACAACTTAAGGGGGTGGGAGTTGGAAAATTCAAATCTTTTTCAAAATGAGGTACACCGACAACAAAAAATGCTGTAATTTGGGGGCTGAGAGGGGGGAGGGAATCATTATTTATTTTGAAACATATCTTCCGATTTCAAGCCAAGTTCAGTTTGTTTTGAAAAAAAAATCGAATACTCGTATTCCTCCTGAACACCAAACTATAAGGTGGCTAATACTGATCGAAAAAGTTGAGAAAAATCTGAGAAATTCACGTCTCGCGATATTTATTCATTTTTTTCTCTCTCAACGTAGCACATTTTAAAGCCTTCAGAGCAATTTAAAATTTCTGCAAAAAGTTGAAATCACGTTGCGACTGTAAAATGATCTGAAAGCGATCGTTTTCAAAGTCGGATGGTCATATAGACGCATCAATCGAGTAATCACCTAATCACTCATTTAAAATTAAAAATTGTTCAAAAAATCTCTTTTGAACTGGTATTTTTGGAATTTAGAAGTAACCAGTTCACAAGGCAAAGTTGTAGATCCCGAAGTTCATTTTTGGCCCTCTCAAAGCAATTTGAAACTTCTGCTGGAGAAAACTGAGAACTCGTTGGAGGCTCCAGAATGCCTTAAAACTTTGGTTCATGTCTTTGAAAAAAAAAAATTACAAAAAGTTTAAGAAAATCGTTGTAAAAAATTATTTTTTTAATTTATATAATTTGTTTAAAATTTCCCGAAAATTAATTTAAGCTTTTGAAAATTTTAGTTTCGACGATAGATTTTGTTGAGGTGGTTGAAGGGGGGGGGGACTTCGACAGTGATAATTTGAGAGGGAAAAATGTTCTATCTTTTAGCTATCATGTGGAATGATTTCGCTTTCTATCATTTATTATTCTCTTTCAATCTTTAACTCTTTGATTTTCTTTCGCCTTGCTTTAATTTTTTCCTTCTATCATCAGTAGCCTTATTGAGGATTTTTTTTTTGTTGCAAAAATACTATTTTGCATATCTTTTTTCATGTTCTTATGAGCTTATGAGAAGCTGAGTGGGCCATATTAAACGGAAATACGAGTAGAAAAAAAAAGTTTTATTTCGTCACAGATAACCGGTCTCCCTCTTCTCCTCTCCTCCTTATCTTTCACAATGAACTATAAAACGTAAATTTTTCAAGCGCTTTTCGACAACAATTTTTTATTTTTGTCCATCATTTTTTTCTCTTCCTATATTTTTCAAAGACCCTCCCCCACCTCATTTTTTCTCAATAATCAACTCAAATTTCGATGTGAAAAAGTATAAAGGATTTTGATTTTGAAAGGGACAGGAAATTGTGTGAACTTTGAAATGACTAAAATCCTTCTTTCGAGTTCATCTTATTGTGGGTGAGTCAATGAGCTGTCAATCCGTCTGTGATCCGTAGACGTGCCGTAGACCCCTCAGAGTGCTGTGACCAAAATAGTTGAAAGTATGAAATTCTCAAGATGGGATAAAATGAGATGGGAAGAAAAGAGAAGAAAAGGTCTATTGATCATTGTATCTGTTGGTCTCGAGGTAAACAAACCATTTCGTTATTTTTTGTGAAAAGGTCAAACTCCCCAATTCGATTGAAAACTCATCGTGTCGAGTATTACGAAGTACGCGAAGAGAACAGGAACAATAATTTCTCCGAACATAAATAAAAAAAACGACCGAATAAAAAAATTCATCGTATTGTGTATATTAATTTTTCAAATTGTCGAGAGTCGACAATAATACGATGCCTATTGTTAGAACAGTTGTCGTATGAATATACCTACTCGTACTGTTCTGCACTTATGTAGTGTTAGAGTGAGCTGAAAATAGAAGAAAGACATCATAAGTATGTAGTATGAAAAGGGCACGAACTTTTACATAGAATTGACGAGGATAAAAAATAAAAAAAGAGGACGAGAACAGGCTGATTTGAGTAGGTAGAGGTATATCGTAATAAAATATAACTACAAGAGTGTGTAGTGTGTAGACTTGTCAACGACTCGACTACCAGCGACTTCGACCAATGCTTTTTCTGTTCCTTGTATTATTTTATCGTATGAGCGTCGAGAATAACCGATTAAATTTTCACGCACTTCGTCTTGTAAAAAAAAAAAGAATTAAGGAGGAGTACGAGAAAAAATAGCCTTCGAAAAGCAGGCAAAGGGGTACGATGAAGTCGAGGCGAAAAAACGTCAATTTAATTCCGGCCACGCGCGAGGTTACAAATTAAAACGGTGAAAAAAATTTCCGGCGGCGACGGCCACGATTTTGTTTGATTTTCCGACCAAACCGTAGACTTGCGAAGGTCTAGGGTAAATATCATTTTGGTAATTTGTTGTTTTTTCTCGCGCCTCCTCTTTTTTACTCGTAATAGCGGGTAATTTTCACGCCGTTATCGAAGAAGCTATCGTTGACGTCCACCATGGTGAAGAAATTTTCAGTGTAGTGAAATCAATTTGTCGATGTAAGATTCTCGCGTGTTTGTGGGTTTTTTCGGTCGGGGTTCCTTCGATGCGTGATTTTTTTTTTTTTTTTCGTTTTGGAACGTTACAAACAGGATGAAGATGCTGTAAAATTGACTAGTTTGCATCTAAGGAACAGAATACGTTTCGAGTTCGTTCAGTGTGGAGAAATTGATCGATTATTGCTTGATCTTCGACTCGATCGTGGCATCGTTTTAATTTTTTGGCACCAATATCGCCGAGTAATGGAGACCTGAGCGGAAAATTGGTGATACTTGTCGAGATTCAGACTTCAGAGAGCTCAATTGAAGCCCCCCAGAGAGTTGTGATTATCGTATTGCGTCATTTTAGAAAACGAAGAAATAAAAATGAACATAATAATATTATGCATAATGTATAAGAAAAACAGAAATAAGCGTAGCAGATGAAGAAGGATCATTAGTTGCTAGTCTACACTCGCCAGAGTTCACAATAAGTATATAAAGTATTTTATTGTCTACTGCTTTAACCTACTTTTTGTTTGATGAGTCTAATAATAGGTTCGTTTCTGGGCTAATATTACCCCAACGAGACGTAAGAATAAGTTAAAAGATGAGAGGAAACGAGTACGACCGACGATGAAATAAAAAGAAGAATTTTTTCATCTCGTACAAAAGTCATATTTTGGGATGATGAAACGAGTGGAGAGAAATCGTTCTCGCGAGCAAGAAAGCCAGCAACAGGTTGTGGAAATAACGTTTTCGACGAATTATTCAAATAGACGGATTTCCAATTCATAAATTTCAACGATGAAATTGTTTCGAAGATGCTGAGACGTACACGCGTCGTGAACAGATTTAAGGATGAAAAAAGAAAGTTTTTGGTGGTGTTTTTTTTTACAGTTTTCCTTTCGGCATAAATTTCGTTTTGACAGCATTTTAATGTGAAAAGTTTTTTTTTTCTTGCGTAATAAGTGGAAGCTGTAGAGAAAAAGGAGAGGATTGAAGGGAGTGGAGTTTTTCTTTGGTTTATGTAATGATTTTACTTGGATGGTAAATGAGACGTAATTTTTAAACGAAAACATTCGCCAGATGAACTTGGAATTTATCAAAAAATACACGAAATTATTAGAATTTGAAAATTTTTACTAATTTTCATTCGGTTGTGGTATTTTGGCGGGAATTTATCAGTATTGGAAGGTGAAAGGGGTACAGGGGTTCTATTAAATTGACAGGGATGAATATCTCGTAAAAAAAGGGCCTTGTCTTACCCAGTTTCAATGTTTGGGAGTCCTTCTGAACATAATCTTTTCGAACTTGGAAGACTGGAAGAAACCCAGCAAAATTTAATTCCATTATTCGATTCGAAACAATTGGAAAAAATGATTGACCTTTTTTCCAATTTTTATTTCGATTATTTGGTAAATTTTTTCGTCTTATTGGTGAAAATTTTCAATTTATTTTTTCTCTATCTCGTTCGGTTTCTTTGTTTCTCGCTCTCTCGAGTTTTTATTTTCTTCTTTAAAGGAGTTCGTGCTGTAACATTTTTTTACCCAATTTTAATTTGATTTTCATGCTCGGTGCTTTAATGAAGTAAACCCTTAATTTCTCGTCACAATTACATAGATAAGTACATTTTCCCCCATTTACGAGTAGTTTTTATTGTTTTCTTCGTGTCCCTCTCTCTCTGTCCCACTGTCGTATTCTGCTCGCTCGTTTTTCCTACGTGCTGCGCTTCTCTTGTTTCGCTGGCGTATCTTGAAGTCTTTCTTACCGCTGATTTTTTTTTACCTCGACTCTCTAAAGTTAATGTAGGTATGTCTTCCTCATCATCGCCCGCGTTCCCCTCACTTGCCTCGCAATCATACGAACATTTTTTATATTTAAAAAAAAAAGTCAACATAGCTGTCGTCGTCGTCGTCGTAATATTCGTATCGAGAAAGATGGTCGTTACACTGCTGTGTTCTTTTTTGAAATATTTTTCGCGCCTACTTTGTCGCTAATGGTAATTAATATCGTACTGGCAAACGAGCTGAACGACGAAGAAGACGTCTTGTTTTCAACCTACCTACACCTGCGAGCGAAAAAACAACACGACGATGGTATAAAATTTCGCAAAGGTTGAATTATTAATTACCAGATAACGATTTTCTTTTTTTTTTCGTTTCATTGTTTTTCTTTGTCGTTGTTTTTTTCCATCGTTTTTCTCATTCGCCACAGCGCTGGTAAGTTTAGTTGGTTGGCTGGCTCTTGTATTTTGTTCTAGTTACTAGCCAAGTGTTGATTTTGTTATATCGACTATACGTGTACTTGAGATGGTGTTCGCACTGTTCAGTGTGCAAGGTGTAATGTGACTGTACGTGATTCTTTGAATGCTTCGTAGTGAAGTAATTACAGCATCTCGAGTGTGTGTAGATTTGCATAGGAACAAGATGGTCTGTTTTGAAAAGTAGTTCGCTTGTTGATTGGATGGATATTGAGATTTTTTGTAAGGTTCAAGTTTTAGGGTTTGTCAGTTCTGTAAAATTGTGCAAATTGCTTGAAATTGCAATAAATAATAATAATTCTTCAAGATGTGCATGTTAATAATCATCAATATACCAGAAATTTGCTAAATCACTTTGAAATGGATATAATAGAAATTGTCAAAAAACCTCTTGAGAAGTCGAGAAAACTGCAAAATTATTTTTATTCGAAATTCAACGAAATTGATGTGAAATGATCAAAAATGATGGAAAAATTGAAGAAAAATAGTGAAAAAATCTTGTAAAATCTTGATTAAATGATTCGAAAATTGTAGCTAAATATTACAAATTGAGTGTAAAAGGACGTGAAGTTGAAAAGTTTCTCAAGAAGTCGAATAAATTGTTGAAATGTAACAGAAAGTCAGCGACTAGAAATCATTGAAAATTGTGGATTAATGAAATAATACCTTAAGTGATATTGTGGCACCTTGAAAATTACCAGAAAATTGGTGAATAAATCATCACACTTTTCATTAGGTATCCCGAATTAAATCAAAATTGAAAAAACATAGCAAAATTGTGTAAAATTGTGCAGAAGTTGGTCTTTTAGAAAAATTGTTCCCGTTTTCAAAAAAACCAAAATTTTTATTTTACCATTTTACTGAATTTAGGTAAAGGATAAAGTGATAAACTGGATCAAAGAAAAAATTATTCAAAAAGAGACATTATTATTTTTTGAACAAATGCTATGATTTTGAGATGTCAGAATTCTATAAAATAACAGAAATGGATTTTTTCAAAAATCATTTGTCCTGTTTTCCTTACTTTTGTCTTACTTAAGTATTGCTTAAGATTTCTTCTACTCGTATCTTGCTTTTGTACTGTTTTTTTGCCAAAATTGCAAAAAATGTTGTTTTTTTTCAATTTTTTAATTTGAATTTAGAAACTTTGTGTATTTATTCTTTTCTTCTTTCAAAATTTTGTGGTTTTCTTTAAAAATGAAAAAATTTTGTTTCGAATAAAATGTTCACTTGACCCTCCCTCTTCCCTTTTCGCCCCTCTTGACCTCAAATTACCACCCCCTCCCTTACTACTGAAAACATGCCCAAGGGATTCGATTATTGAAATCTTAAAAACAGTGGCATGGTTATGGAAATTTGCATAGGTTTTTGTTGTGACTATAGCTTTGATTTCTTCAGTTGATTTCATCCACACCCAAATTAAGCTCGTGAGAATAAAAGCAGCTGGGGGAGATGCCATTAAATTTTTATTTCTTCCCCTAATTTCAACCTGATCAAAGCTGAGCCCTCTAGATGAAGGTCAGGGTGTCTAACAGTCCTCCCGATTCAGAAAATCAGGAAAAAGTTCTTCTTTTTGTTCGACGGTCCTTCTTTTTCCCAATTTTCAAATAATTCTGTCATTTAATCAAAATCAAGAGAAAAATGAAAACTCAATTTTTCAGAATTTTTTATTTTTTAAACGTCAAAATAATTACATAGAATAGCAAAAAATTGAATATTTTGTTAATGAAACCCAATTTGATTATTTTTTTGTTTCTTTTAAAAATTATATTATTTTGAAGTTTTTTTTGGGCAATTTTTTGAAAATTAATTGGAGGGAGGGAGGTATTATTACACTTTCAATTTTGAAAATTCCCTTTCAAGGTCCTTTTTAGTTTTCAGATTTTGTTAGACACTCTGAAGGTACAGTTAGAGGGAGGGAAAGTTGAATTTCAAAAATCTGAAAATTTATAACATGGAAATAGAAATTGTAGTTTGTCAGGTTGATAATTTTCAAATTTTTTCTCTTTATTTTTCATCGACTGCTTTCTGAGGAGTTCCATAGTAAAAATTTAAAAACTTGTGATCGCATATTTGAGGGGGGGGGGGGGGTGGAGATAAACCAAACTATCCCAAAACATTCCTATTTTGCAGAAACAAAACAAAAAGCGAGTTTTTTTCCGTCTAAAATGTCAACTCCTTCATTATTTTTTGAACTTGAAAGTTGAATGTCGTTATGCAATTGATTTTTTGATTTGACCGCCTCCCTCTCCCCTCAAGACACCGTACAGGTTCACAAATGGAATGTTCTCAAAATTACGTTTTTTCGGGTTTTTGAAAAATCCAAAATGAACATTTTGATCTGTTTCAAAATAGAACATTTCGAATTGTTCGTATTTGTTCGATTTATTATACCAACAGACAATATATACAGTAGGTAGTTTGACACTTTTGACTTACCATTAAAAAAAAAAATTAATGGGTAGAATTTTTGAATTTAATGTAATAAGTAATATTCATTGGGAAAAAATGATAATAAGTAACCAAAGTAAAAAATTATTGAGTATTGATAAATTGAGTAGCATCATCGAATGTGTTTCAAGTACCTAAAGATATTCATCATTTCACATAGTTTTTCGTTTGTTTTTTACATTTTAAAGGGGAAAGGGATTTCCTAGGGAAAAATCTATAATAACCAAAGCTGTGGAAAATTCGATTTAGAGTCATCTAGAAGCATCAGATTTGCGATAGGACCACAATGTGTCTAGAAACGTAAAAAATTACGTCGTTTTTTCTCGAAAATTACGATTTTAAAGGATAGTTTCAAGTCATTAATTTGATACCCTTTTACCCTTGACCCTTTTTTCGATAGTTTGAAATTTTTTTCATCCACCCTCTCCTTCTTTAAAACTCAATTTTTTAATCGATTCGCCAATTTGCGCATTTTTTGCATAATACGAGCATACGAGTAATTTATGTCATTCAGAGGTTAGGCAAATTACCCGACACAAATGTGACTATAATTGCCTTCTCTACTTATACGTGCATCACTGCAGGCCTTTTTTTGTATTTCTTTCTTTGGGCGGACGCTAAATTGAAGTTGCAAGTCCCTAATTTTCATACCCCCTCCCCCTGGCCACTGTATTTTGAGGGGAAAAAATCGATGTACCTAAATTATTTTTTTTATTGTTTGAACAAATATTTTTGGAAGTATAAAAATGTAACTTTGGTTTCAATTTAAGTGCAAGGTAAGTAGTACTAAGGTACAAACTTGAATGCTAAATTTTAGATTTAGAGCAATTTCCAGATTTTTATCTCATCATAATTCTAATCTTGTTTTCGCAGTTTACTATTCTGATAATTCAAAATTTTTTGAAAAAGTTGTTACCAAATTTTTTTTAATTTTTTTAGTTTTTATGGCATTTTTTCGATATTTTTGAACTTTTCTTTGTGGAGACTGCATCCTCCTGCGCTCCCCCACAAAAAGCCCTGCGTGCATGTATTTGTGGGGTAAATTAGCTAGTCATACAGGCGATCGTCTCGCAAAACTAAAGATGAAGAGAAAATACGTATTTAGCCCTCCTTAAGATGGAGGAGAGAAAAACTAGACAGCTAAGCAAAGCTTAGCTGCAAAGTGTGCGTAGCTAGCTGCCTTTTCTACAGCTATAACCGTTATTGCATCTAGGTAGTGCATAAGTGAATCAACCATGTCACAGTGATGAGAATTTTTGAAACTCCCACTGCTTCAAAATAATAATTGTTTTTCAGTGTTTTCATATTTTCCAAATTACAATAGGTATTTCAGAATAATTTATAAGCTTGTATTGCTTCTAAATTAAGAAATTTCTAGTTGTTTTTCATAGTTTGCATTGTTTTAAAATTTACAAAATTTCAAATCGATTTCCCGAATTCCCCATCGCTACAATTTCATAAAGTTTTCAATAAATTTTCAGAATTTTGCATTGCTTTTGAGTTAGGAAATTTGCAATCAATTTTTAGAATTCACATTGCCTCTAAATAGTCAAATTTTGAATATTTTTTCAGAATTCTTATTGTCTTTAAATTAAAAAATTTCAAATTCAATTTTCAAGTTCATATTTTCCACAAATTGTAAAACGTTTACTCAATTTTTGGAATTCACATTGCCTCCAATTTTTCAGAATTCTCATCTTCTTCATAAATATTACAATACTTATTTCATATAATTTTCAAGTTCACATTATCTGCAACTTACAGAACTTTTAATCAATTTTTGGAATTCTTAGCGTCTCTAAATACAAATTTTCATATTATTTTTTTTAGAATTTCCATTGTCTTCTTTATAAATTTTCAAACCAATTTTCAAATTTTCAGAACTTGCTTTTCATTCTAAATTAAGAATTAAATCTTATAAAATACCTATGTTAAGAATTTGCATTGCCTATTACACGAAAAAAATATGGGTAATTTTTACAAAAAAATTTAACTAAATACTCATAATTAAGTACCAGATCCCATTCAATAATTTTTACTGTAATCGTATAGTAAAACTTATCATTTTAATAAATTTTGCTATAGGTACCAATAGTAAAAATCGTTTTGTTTTAATAATTTTTACTAAATCATGATAATAAAAATTACATGTTTCAATTGTACAAAAATTAGTTTAATTACTCATTTTGAAGTAATTTTTAAATTATAAGTAAAAAGTTGAAAATTATTCATGTCAAGGTAATTCTTACTATACTTATGGCTATAGGTAGACAAAAAATTAATGAAATGAATTTTTAGTTAGCAAATATATCATAATTCATAACTCAATTTCAGCATTATTTTTACCCCATTATCATGTACCTACCAGAGTCCTGCACGGTATAGTTAAAATAGCCGAATAACCGCCGGAGCTATCGGCTAATTCAACTACACGTTATGAACTGTAGTTAGTTTTGTCGGCGCGCGCAACCGACAAATAACTAACTATAACTACCTGCCGATGCAGCGGTAAGTTAGCTTCGGTTCTGTTGATGTCTCATCAATACATTTTGGTGACTCATCAAACAGATAAGAAAGAAGCAAACGTTATTTTTCCGATAAGAACGCGGTATAATCGCAGGTAGTGTAGTTATTTTAACTACAAGTTAGTCAATGGTTACGTTATCTGAGTTACAAATATTAACCGCACTGGCCGGTGCGGTTATAACCTGCCGTTAGGATGACTACTAACTATAGCTATCCGCCCTCGACGCGCAACTAACGCAGATAACTTTTAACTATACCGTGCAGGACTCTGGTACCTACTACATAGGTAACTCCGAAGCATTTACCTATCCAATTTTCCTACGAAAAATCTGTCACCTACCTACTTACCTCACGGGGATTCGAACCTGGGTCCCTAAATTTCCTATTCCTACCTACATGCCCTAACCACTCAGCCACCACTTCGCTACGAGGGTTACGGCATTAAAATAATATATTTGTTTGGTAAACGCCCCACCAAACCACTCCCACTTGGAATTTACAGCTAACAGACTGGGGGTGTAACAGGGTACAATGAAACACAGCTGGTGATGGAATAGACTGGGGGTATAGCAGGGTACAATGAGCGGCAGGTGTTCTACAAGTCCCCTTTTCCCTTTTTTAGGATTTAATGCATTAAAATAATGAACTAAAATTGCAATTACTCAGCAACTACCCATCCGAATTGAATGAAAATTAATCTATTCCCTCCGTCTTAATGATTCTCAAATGGTGTCCAATAGGTACAAAAAACGGTTGGATAGCTTAAGAGAACATTCAGTTCCAATAAAATTTCATTTCTCAAAGCGAAACCAATAGTGTGCTACGCACACTAAAAAATAAGCTACCAAGTATGTAGATTCTGCGAAAATTATGCACACAATTACTCGCGAGAGCTCGCAGAATACACTCGAGTGTTTTTGTAATAGGCGTATATAAAGAAGATAGTGGGGCATGGAGACGTCGATGGTTGGAAAAGCCAAAGAAAAACACACGTGATAATTGGAGTGTTTCGACGATACCGAGTAGGTAGGTGTAGGTATACTACGAGTATATTGAGAGGTCGCGAGGACACGTCGTCGTCGTCGTCGTCGTCATCATCGTTCAAAAGAGGCAGAAGTGCGAGGTGCATTTTACTTTACGTGTAAAAAATGCCTCGATATTCGGCGCGGCGCTTATTGAGGTACCTACTCAATTAAATGCCAATCATGGAGACGATTTATTCGTTGCCTTTTGACGTGCTTGCTCGAGTCGTGGTGCGTGTGTGTGTGAGCAGGACGAGAGTAGAGGTTGGGGGTTGGGGTTTTTATGTGTCGTCGTACTACACACACTACACAGTATGGTAGGTAGTAGGTACACACGCCGTCGGGGTGGTTTTTGTATACTGTGTATAGTGTATGTATACAGTATGTAATTATACTTTATGGCTGTAAGGTCGTAGGTAACGCGCTCTAACGAGCTAGGCTGGCAGTATCGAGACGGTTGCGTTGCCAACTGCTTATCACCTACCTTAACGTTTTTATTCGGGAATATTTCGTCGCGGCCTTCTTCCCTTATCTGTCATATAAATCATACTCGCTTCCTTCGAACGACCGGGACACACGTCGTTCGCGATCGCGAATCGTCGTCTCTCGTCAATTCGCGATATTCTCTCGAACGATCCGCCACGTGATCGCGATCTATAATCACCTATGTCGATTTAGCAAGTTTTCGGCGAGGGGAGAACCCTCTTCGATTGTGGTGCGCGAGTACCCCCCTTTCGAAAAGTTTTTTTTTTGAGGGGGATGTGGTCAGTGCGAATGGTGTAGTTACGTGTTGTATGCGGTGATACTGGACCGGTGCTCCCCTGCAGGAGAAGTAGCCGGTGATCTCCTACTCCTCTTCTACTTCTTCGTGTTCGTGGTGATTTTTCTTCGCATCTCATCGGCGTAGAAATGATGGACTGGGGGATTAGACGTGCGTATATTTGATTTTATTTTTTTTTGGCTTTTTGGTTTTTTTCACTTTTCTCCTCTTGTTCATCTCGTCAGATGAAAGTTTCGCGTTTGCTGGCTCGTTATAGAAAGTTATTTATTTAAATTTACGAATATGAGGTTAAATAAAGAGCAAACATAACGTATGTAATGTACGTACTACGTACGTGTGGTTTTTGAAAAACACGTATTCTTTGTATCTGTACATAATGTATGTAGGTACCTACTCGTGTACGTAGACTCAGGTTCACTCTTCTTCGTCGTCGTACGAGTAACTTGGTATCTTACTATACACTACAAAGAAGCTAAAGCACATAAATACGAGGTGTTCTAGAGGTGTGTAGGTGTAGGTGAGGTGCAGTATAATCGAAAATTTAGATTTATTCTAAAATTACCATCATCTTGGCGCGAACAGTACCGTGTAGAATAATGGTTCGTTTAGTGCGTATTCGAAAAGCATTATTTAAATATCACAAAGAGAAAAAGAAACGCGAAGGGAGAGGAGGTAAAATAGCGAGCTATTCCACTATTTCCTGACGCACGACGACGACTTGGTGTATCTTACGTGCATATGTGTGGATTGCGAGGTGGATAGGGATACGTGTACTGTACTACATCACGCATCACGTATATATTATGGTCGCTTTGTGTACTCCTATATTATGTCTATGTACACCTACCTCTTGCTGTACGTATATGGTAGCTGGCATGCCTACCTAATACCTATCTAGTAAAGTGGAATTTCTGTGTTTTTTGTACCGCCTTCATTCTCTGTACGACAATAATATAAATAAATATATTCTAAGTGGTATCCTTTCGTACTATAGTGGCGTACTTCTCTATACTTACTCGTCATCGTCGTTGCTTTTCTAACGTGAACGTAAATTATGTAAATTGAACGATTTCAAATGTCGTCGCGACTCGCTCGCGAACGCCATCACGCCGACGAGTAATTGAGTAATTTCCATTCTGGAGATTTATTATTGTACAACGATGCAGCAGCTGGAGGAGGAGCAGGCTATACGTACGAGAGTACAATGTGTACGTACGAGTATATTCGAATAATTGCGGAATTGTTTCGAGAGATGAAGCGAAGCGAGATACAGGAAGTTGCAAAATGGACCATTATGAAATGTGCTGTACATAATTTTTTCCTCGACTGTTCTGCTACCCTGCTTTCTTTGCTGTCTTTCGTGCGTTTGTTGTGTATAATCGTTATTCGTATATTCACTACGAGCTGATGCGATGTCGTTGTCGTTCTCGAAAGATTAATGCGGTATTTACGGCGGTCAGGGTATGCAATTTATTCGACATCAGTGTGTGAGAGTATAACGATGTTTGAATGGGTGAAAGTTAGAAGGAGAGTGAGAAGAGGTCACTGTGTGTTTTACTATGTGATAGTCGAAACGATCCTGAGCGGCAGATGAAAATTTGATAATTGAGGTGATAATTTTTTCGGTGGAGAGAAGGAAGATCATACTAAAATGTTGAGATCTTGAAAGAATTGGAATGAGTTTGAGTTGAGGAGTAATTAATCGATTTGTTTTTGCAAAGACAGGGTGTCTAACGGTCATGAAAGTCATGAAAAGTCAAGAAATAGTGATGGATTTTGCTCGAAACACTCTTGAAAATCTATTTAAAGCCCATAAAATGAAAAAAATGAAATAAAAAAATGAAAAATTTGTTCAAAAACCCAGAAAAATGAAATAATTGAAATAGGTATCTAATCTTTGATCCTGTAAAAAATGTCAACCCCGTATGATTTCCTCGCAGTTTCAAGTTATTCATTTTTTTATGTTGGGAGGGGGGGGGGGGTAAAATAGGTCATGAAAAAGTCATGATTTTTTGTCTGGGAGTTTTGTTAGACACCCTGAAAGTGAAAAGAGGTAAAAAAAAATTGAAGAAATGAAACGACTCGGAAGGAGAAATGATTGATTATGATGTTTATGCGATAATATAACGAATGTTTGATTTCGACAAGCTACTTTCATGAATGACGTAAGAGCGTCATTGCTTTCAATTTTTCAATTGACCCGAGTGACCAATGGAGTGCTTAAAATGTACGAAAACTCGACCGAAGTGCGTATCGTATATTTGAACGAGTAACTATAAGAATTTTTGTAAAAAAAAGTGTTTCCTGTCTACGTCAATATTTTACTCAGGAATTAAGCATTTCAAAATTTGAAAAAGTTTTCTTTATTAATATGTTGAAAAAATTCATTCGTCAGTTGTTGGATTTTTGAAATTTTAATTTGAATATTGCTGCATATCTTTGAAAAAAAAAATCAATTTTCGAATTGGAATTACAAAAGTTTTGTGGTGTTTTCTAAAATAGAACTGGACGAAATATTGTAAGTAGAGCATTTTCTGGAAATAGTGCTCACTTTCACATGGTACTAATTAAACATTTTTTCGCCAGCAAAAATAAATTTTTCCGCATCCCCCTCTCCCCCTCCCCACCATCACTTTAAATTCAACCGATCTTCCTTTGCCCCAAAATTAGGGGTTAGGGTGTCTTTGAGGCAGAAATTGAGTTTCTGAATGGTTGTTTCGTTTTCTACTCATTTTGAAGGAGTTTTAAAATGTGAAATTTTAGAACTCTTTTATTATTTTTTTGAAAGTTTTTTGAGCTTTTGAAGACGACCAAGCTGTAGGAAAAATGTGAAAAAATGGTACTACTCGTGTAAACATATTTTTTAGAGGAGGTGCAGAATAATATTTGGAGATGTAGTTATTTAATTTTTTCGTTCGTCAGTATATCTCTCTTTTTGGAGGGGGAGGGGGGGTAAAAATTTTGAAAAAAAATTGCGAAGATAGACCGATGTTTTTTCTGTATAGGTGTGAGTAGAAGCCACATTTTCCATCAAAACACGTTACAGTATGATTCTGTGAAAAAATGGTTGAATTTGATCAATTATTGACTATTGTTTATTTATATAGTGTGTCCTGATATCGTACGATATACTAGCCTAATTAGCAATAAATTAATCAAAATTTCGTTTTTTGTTTTGTTTCAGGTGAGTAATCAATTTTCATGTTGTAACTAAAAAAAGATGAAATGAGTAAGTTGCATAGTTATACATTTACTAACAATTATATACTGCGAAAACCCCAACCCTAATTTATCAATGTATAATAAAGTACAAATTATTATGTACAATTCAACTCTCACAACGAGCTTTTAAATTGCTATTCCAAAGCTTTAAAATGATTCTTTAACCCCCCCCCCCTATTTTTTGAAAAAATAGTGAGGCTTGAGGAACATCAAGGAATTGGATCCGAAAAATAAACAGATAATTGTGAGTATCCGAACTCAGAGATCTTGAATTGGTAATAATCGACTTTTCAGGTCACATTTTTCGTATTTTTTTGAATTGAAAAAAAAGGAGATGCTGGAGGAGGCTTAGAGTGACACTGAGGGGTCATTTCCTGAAAACAAGTAGAGACTTAAAGTCGGTTCCATCTAAAACCGTACATACAACGCGCCACTCACTCGCCATTTTCAACTTTTTGATATTTTGACCATTTTTAAGGGCACTAGTGAGGGAAGAAGGAAGGAGGTTGAATCGTAGAAATGAATTAATCCAACTCAGCACCCCTGAACTGAAAACAATTAATATTAAGTATTTCTGAATACTTACTTATATTTTGATTATTAATACAGTTGGACATATTTCAAGTCCCCCCCCAACCCGATATACAAATTTCATTTCGAATATAGTATGAGTTAGTTAGATGAAAGGAGGGTAAAAGTAATCTGTCCAATTTTTGAAATACATGATAGCTTTCAATTTACTTATTGCGAAAAGTTGAACTTTCGCTTTGAAACTTCAGCTTTGAGACTTTCAAAGTCTTATGACTGAATTTGAATTTCGTGTACATTTTCTAATCCTCCCCCTTCCCTTCTCCAACGGATTCGTCCGTAGTTCATTTCCATTTGTAGTGCAAGAAATTGCGCAGAGAAAAAGATCGAAAGAAATTGTGTCCTACCTACTCGGTTCATCGTAAATAAAATACGTTGTACTCGTATTTACGGCAAACTGGGTATGCAATTTTATTAACACCGCCAGATGTCTTCATAGTGGTTTCGCATGCGAACTACATAAATGTAGAAACAAAGAAATAAGTCGGATCCTCCGATTTTGTTCAGTTTTTTTTTTGATGGACTGTACACTGAAAGAAATAAACAGTAATAGTTGCATTAAAACGATGCACTCAGTGCATTAAAATGCGGTAATTTTGGTATAGGAATGAAACGCATTAATCAGTACACATTTAGAGAAGTAACTATTACACAGAAGTGCAGTAACCATTCCATCGTTTTTATTCAACAGTATTTAAATTTTAAAAAGTGGGGTTAGGTATTTTTTTTTTTTTTTTTTTTTTTTATCAATTTAAAGTTTCTCCACACATCTAAATGTTTTTCACTACACCGAATTTTTCAAGACCTAATATCCCTACGAAAATTTTCCTACCTAACCGGGATTCGAACCTGCGACCTCTCGTTCTAACTGCCTGCACTTAACGACATGGCCGCGAGTAGAATATTTAATTCAGGCCCTAGAAAGTATTTATAAGTTTTTCACTGTTTGGGAATGTTTACCACTGACGATGTACTCGTACATCGTTTACTGTATTCAGTAAATCACTACATGGTTCTCAGCCTTGTTTAAGGAATGTAATCATTGCTTACTATACGATGTAACTATTACCCACCAAATGATGTTCTGAATACCATGTCTGCAGGACTGAGTCCCCCAAGAAATGTAATGAGAACACAGAAATGAATTTTAGAAGGTGATGCAATAAATCCATCCTGGCGATGTACTCATTCCATTATTTGATGCATTCTCTGATTTGAACTATGTAATTATTACATCAAAATGAGGTAACTTGAAAATTACTGTACTGTGCAGTAACCATTGCATCAATTTCGAGACTGAATACAGCGTTTTGAAAATCATTTCTTTCAGTGATAGTAATTTCGGTCAAAACCCTCCAGAAGAGTGAGAGAGAGACGTGGTCCCTGTCATTTTCTTGCATTTGCAATTTGTTGCGAAAGCGAAAATGCCTATAATTTTGAAGGCTTAATAGTTCTCAAGACTAGTTGATCTTGGAGCAAATCCATTTGAGGAGTTTTGAAAAGAATAATAGAGTACGAGGGATCTGAATTTGGTAATTAAAATTTGAAATCCTCAATTTTGAATTTTCAGAGTGAAAGCTCAACTTTTGCGAGATGAGTAAGTAGTCAAAAAAGTTTAAAGTTACCATTCAAAAATTTAAATAAAAGTACGAAAGACACTTGTTATCTTTTTTGCCAAAAACTAATAATTACTAAAATGAGATCCCATCCCCACATTTTCTTTGGGGGGCGTAAGGGCCGTAATTTTGATCAAAATTCAAAAAAAAAACATTTAAGTGAAGTTGCATATCGATTGTTACTGAATTGAAGGCACTGAGTTGGAATATTAACTGATTTTTTTCGATTTGATGCCTCTGGCGACCCCCTCCCTCCCCATTTCTGACCTTGAACACGTGTCAATTTTTTCTCACAAATTTAACGAATACATATATCTATCAATTTTTCATGTAACTCCCTTTTCCATCCTATCTTTCGTTTTTTTAAATTCTCGAAACCATTGCTCTTTGAATTTCTGAATAGGTAGTATAGTTGAACAAAATTTTATCATTTTTATCGTCATTTTTCTAGACACAATAAACATTTCTTATCGCAATTTTCGCAAGAAATTGTTAAAAAAATTTCAACGAAATTTTCCAAAAATTTAATTCGTCTTTCAATCAATTCGGCATATTTTGTAAACTTTTCCAATTATTTAGTTCAAAATTTGCGACAAGATGGCTGACTTCTCCGGCGCCGTCGATTTTTCAGTATCTCGGAAAGGAAACACTTGCGAATCGCGTTACATTAGACGATGAAATTTTCGCGTATCGCGTACCTACCTACGAGTATATTGAAGTTGCATAGCGAGAGGAAATTCGGAGCGATATTTACGATATTTCGGTTCGAAAATTAAATTCTAAATTATCGAAGTTTTCCATACACAGTAAAATGAATGAGATATCTTCTCCGTCAATGAGTTTTCTCCCCTTCTTCTCTCCAGCTCATATTCGAGACGATTACCTGCAAAAATTTACTGAAAAGCATAACGTTTGAGAAAACTCCTACACGACAACGTTTCCTTTCACGTTATGCTTCGAGGTTTTTTTCTCTCGCCCGAATAGAAAAATACGTATACCGTGCAATGGAAAAATTATACGTATAAAAAAAATAACGCCGCAAGGAAAGATATTCTCAAACGTGTAAGATTCCTACCAACGATTACGTTCATTTAGCGAAACTATACTATACCTATGGAAAAAATACTAGGTATACAGTATTTATTTATATAGAAAGTTTCTCGTTTTGACTGCTGCTGCGTTAAGACGACGTCGTCGTCGTCGTTGGGACGCGACATTAACGAAGCGCCGAAAGATAACGAAACGAACAAGTAGATGGGCTGCCGATATCTTCTTCCTACGTTGTATTAAAATTCAAGGATGATATAATGAAAGAAAGGCTGGGTAAAAATATAGTACAAGAGAAGCAGCCTTGAAGAAAACACTGGCAACAAAAAGCAACGTATAGAATAATATTTTAATACCAGCGGAGACGTTGGCGACCTACAAAAAAAGGGGATCTTTTTTGGAGAATACTTTCGTATTTGTTTATTTTTACGTGGAAATAGAGCGAATGACTAATTAAAGGATTATCTTGGGATTTGCTATTGAGTTGGAAAATTTGATACGTTTTTCCTTCTATTTTTTATAAGGGTCGGGTTAAGTTTATTTGGATGCGAATTTGAATTTATAAATACTTACTGAAGTTCGTTTTAGATCTTTTTATGAAAACATTAACGAAGCTGGAGACTCCACTACTTTTTCAGTGAAAATGATGATAATCAGTTCCGAAGCTAATATCGACTGCTTCGAACCAAATTCCTCTGTTCAAAGTCATTCTAGAGCCTTCGGCGTGATTTTCGATTTTTCCTCAATTTTTTAAGTTTTCCAGAAGACACTGAAATAAATTTGGGCAGTTCAAAGTCGAGTTGTTTAGGCCTCTTGATCGTCCCTGAAAAGATTGATTAATCATTATGGTCAAAATTGGAATTCAAAAATGAGTCGATTAAAAATATCGACTAGTGAAGATACAAAAACGTACGTAAATTTGGTCACTTTGTCTAAAAAAAATGATGAATAAATAAATGAATAATTAATAACAAAAAACAAAATAAATGATTAGTACAGATTTCAAAAGATCGATAGTTTTTGAAAATAAAAAAAAATCTGTTTTCAAAAGATTGTTTTTCAAGATGAAAAATGTTTTGTTAGTTTTTGGTAAACAAAAAACAAAGAAAAAACGAAACCATACTCGTACATTCAAAGATAATTTTGTTCAAGATCGATGAAATAAATCGATTAATCGATTTTTGATCGTGAGGTTTATTTTTGTTTGGAGCAAAACCGATCTTTTATTTTGAACATTATCGATCACACGATAAAAAATTGGCTGCAAATGAATTGATTTTCGGTGTTCGAATAATCGATTTTCGATCATAACTGATTTTTATCAGGGGGTCAAATTTTCAGGCTGAAATTTATTTTCCATTTCGAACATAATAGATTACATGTGATCGAAAATCGCAAATAAATCGATTTTCGAGGTTCGATTGATCGATTTTGGATCATGACCGATTTTTGATGGGAGTGTCTCGAAGCTAAAATTGATTTTTTACTTCGAACATGACCGATCATATGTGATCAAAAATTGCAAATAAATCGATTTACAAGGTTCGATGGATCGATTTTCGATTATGAGTGTTATGACTGATTTTTCATCCGAGGGTCAATTTTTCGGGCTAAAATTTATTTTCCATTTCGAACATGATGGATTATATAATGTGATTGAAAATCGCAAATAAATCGATTTTCGAGGTTCGATTGATCGATTTTCGATCATGGCTGATTTTTGATCGGAGTGTCCATTTTTGAGGCTAAAATCATTTTTTACTTCGAACATGATCGATCATATGAAATCGAAAATCGCAAATGAATCGATTTTCAAGGTTCGATTGATCGATTTTTGGTCATGACAGATTTTTCGTCCGAGGGTCAATTTTTCAGGCTGAAGTTTGCTTTCCATTTGGAACATGATCGATTATCGCAAATGAATCGATTTTCCAAGTTCGATTAATCGATTTTCGATCATGGTCGATTTTTGAGGTTATAATTGATTTTTTACTTCGAATATGATCGATCATATGAGATCGAAAATCGCAAATCAATCGATTTTCAAGGTTCGATTGATCGATTTTTGGTCATGACAGATTTTTCGTCCGAGGGTCAATTTTTCAGGCTGAAGTTTGCTTTCCATTTGGAACATGATCGATTATCGCAAATGAATCGATTTTCCAAGTTCGATTAATCGATTTTCGATCATGGCCGATTTTTGGTTGGAATGTCGGTTTTTGAGGTTATAATTGATTTTTTACTTCGAATATGATCGACCATATGAGATCGAAAATCGCAAATGAATCGATTTTTAAGTTTCACTTTCGATTGATCGATTTTTGGTCATGACAGATTTCCTATTTTTGTTCTTCACCGATTTAAATATTTCCGTTTTAGGAGAAGAGACGATGGGAAATTTTGAGCTGTCCAATTTTGTATGAATGTAAGTAGAGGTGGTCAGGCATTTGAAATTTCAAAAATGGGACCAACTTAAGTTCATTACGAGTACTTACATTTAATATTGGTCAAATGTGTTGTATAGATCGTATATTTCATAGCTTTTACACTAACTTATATGTACTCGTGTCTCGTATATGGTTCAGTAGTCAGTACGTCGCGCTTACAAATTATTATAATCGAAAAACCGACGTCATCGATCACCGAATTACCTATATATACGCTTAAAATACCTGCATAGATACGCGCGTAAGCATACAATACACACGCACACCGCATTTTGTATAGACGTAGACCGAATGCCGATGCCAATGGAGGAGTTGGCGGGTACCCGAAACGATATTTCAAAGAATATAAAGTTTCAAGGCGAACGTCGATAGGAGCTGAAGCGATTTTTATTTATTTTCTCTTTTTTCCCCTTTCGGGTTCTTTTTTCAAAGGCAACGTAACATTGACTTACTTCACGAAACAGTCGCAAAATGGAAAGAGGGGAGGGGGAGGGTAAATTTCGTCAAGTTACTTGTCTCCTAATGCTACGAGCTGACCGTATGTTTGAGTTTGAACGATTTAAAATAATTAAGGGATGGAAATGAGTAAAAAAAGAGGGAAAGGGTAAGAGATTTCCTTACCTGCCTGATGGTAAATTCATTTTGGCGGCTGAAGTGGAATCTGAGCAACTACTTGAGAATATTGAGGTACGATTTGAGTAATAATAAGTGCGAAAAATTGACGCAGATGATACGATACGTGTATGCGAGCTTTGATTTGGCGGACGTTTAAATTCATTCTGTCACGTTATTCGATGATAATCGCAGGGTACCGAGAGAGTCATCATTATTAACTCGTTAATATTGTAACGAGTCGACGATTCTGTTTTCTGCTGTTTGCTGTGTTTAATGTACAGGTATTGTGACGTTGAGTAGTACGACAGCGCAACAATGACATTGAAACTGGGTGCACTTTAGCGAATTGGTTTTTTTTTTGCTCGTGTAGTAGGTTTTTCTTCTCTTTTTTCATTTTTTTTTATGGGAGTTTTATTACGTGAAACCAGCGGGTGACTTTTGACGTAAACAATCTCACTCGTGTGTCAGAGAAGGATATACGAGTAAATAGGCTCGAGATTTCGATAGAGAGAGCGCTTAATTAGGTAGGTATTGAAAATAGGCAGCTTATTGCTGTGAAAAAATTTCAATCTCATCAACTTCTGTGTCTTTTTTGGAAGCAACTGAGGTTGAAAATTGATCGAAGCCCAAATTTTTAGGTTCCTATACTTCAAGTTGATCAAATTTAGATTTTTTTTCAATGAGAAATAACTACGATTTGAATTCGTAAAAATTTTCCAAAAAAAGTAAGGTTATTTCAGAATTGAAAATTTTACCTAATTGTGTAATTTGAGATGCTCGTGAGTGAAATTACATAATTTAGTGCCTTGATTGGATGAAAGATGGGGTAGCTTATCTTTGACTAGGATACAATGATTTTATTTGAAAAATACCTAAATAAAAATTAAATATCTACCTGTTTCAAGTTGAGTCGCTTCGATGCCATCGTCATATCATCGAGTTTCACTTCCATTTTTTGTTTTTGTTTTTGTTTTTTTCATTTTCCTGCTTTTAATACGTATCGATTTAGTTCTACTTTCATGTCGACGTTTTTAATGTATTTTATCTGTAACTGACGTGTGTTAAACGTATTGGTAATTGATTAGCGTTTAAATACGTCTCTCGTGTGTGTCTATATTCCATCCTACATATATGAATTGAGACGAGACGAAAGGGCAGGATTGATGGATGTATTTTACCCCGCAAACGTTCTCCTTCACGTGTACATTCTGGCCACGAGAATGATGCAAGCTCGTCGTAGTATATGGTTTGTGATGTGCAACCATTTACGATGTTTCACTGACAGTTCAGATATGGGGATTGGGGGTGAGCAGATGAGACGAAGAGGTGGTTAAGTAGATGAGCGTCGAGTTAATGGTTCATTGGCAATGATTACAGTGTAAAAAGAAGCAGAAAAAACCAAAGCTCTCGAGGGTGTGTGCTGTGTATCGTTAATCTAATTTAAATTACTCTATGATGTCGCGCGATACATACCTTGCATGAGGGTAATTTTATTATCGATGAACTCGTATGCAAAAATATGATATTATGATGTGCTACGTTTGCGACGAAAACGATATGTGCATGTACTCGTATATGAATGTGAATGAAGCCGGAAACTGTATCTGTGTGCCAGATAAGCTTTGCGGAATTTTTTTTTTCAAGTTGTGATGTAAAAATGAATCCACGTGTACGTGTGTTTTAGAGATTGCACCGTATGTATAATAATAGTTGACTATTCAATGATGCTATATTAGTTCGATGTACTATTTTTCAAGTGAGATGATACGTTCACGGTTCAAGTGCGGCTGTGCAAAGTGTTAACGATAACGAATTGATATTCTTTTGTTGTACCCATATATCGAGCAGTAAAAATACTCAAAATAGGTTCCATTGTGTACCATTCTGTATGTAGGTACTCGTACTGTATTCAAAAATCGGAAAAAAAATATGAAAAAAAATTGAAATTCTTTCTGCATGGAACAATTTAAAGAGGATATGCCTTTCAAGTTTTAGTTAGTTTGGTTGCTCAGAACATCAAAATTTAAGAAGTGCATTATAAAAAAATGAAGAATTATTTTTTCAAATAATCTTACAACTTCAGAGGAAGGGAGCTCAAAAAGGGGGTTGAAAAAATAAGGGACTATTCAAGCCCATGCAGTTTTTAATTTTTTCAAAGTTGTGAAAAATTATGAAAAAACGATGAAATTTCTAAATAATTTGATGAAATTGAGTAGAAACTGCACAAAAAGTTGCCTTGTTAGCAAAAATACACATTCAATCGTAATTTTCGTTATTCACCAAGATGCCATGAGTCACAATGTGATAAAAATGATCGATAGGATGTATTCCTCAACATTCGAGACATCGTGACTTCATTTTTTGCGAAGGGGAGAGGGGGGTAAAAACGAAATTCTCATCATCTATCCAGTATCTACTTGAGTGCCTCTGCCTACGTAGGTGATGTTAGTTATTCAGTGTAAATTGTCATCTGTGTGAAAAACCATCTCCCAAAAAAATATCAACATGATATTCTCATTCTCTGCGTCTGTATGATCAAATGTCTGAAATAGCAGTTCATTTTGGAGAAAATCGTGTCATTTTTCAAACCATATTTTACACCTGAGGATAACATTAAATGACTCATTTGGACCAGTCTTCATCCACCCTCGTCCATCGTCATCGTCCCATAGTCCTCGCAGTCATTCTCAGTATTTATAATCCTTTTCTGGACCCAATTGACGATATTTATCGTTCAATTAAAATCGAAAATTTCAAGCGTAGGTGTAGGACGAATTGTAATAAAATTTACGAACAAACGCGTCTTTATGAGGCAGAAAATTTAATAATAAAGTATAGAACTAGCGATACGGCTCAAACAGGGTTAATGACGAAATAAAGGCGAAATGAGTGACTGTGGTGGAGGAGGGGGGGTGTTCAAAAGCAGCAAAAATCGCAACTAAAACACTGCAACGTTGAAATGTGGTGTACCTACTCGTACACTGTACACTTAGCCTTTGCTTTGAGATTAAAGACGAATATAAGGCAAGTTAGTGTAGGAGTAAGACTGTGTAAAAGTAGCGTACGGATCGCGAGAAGAATGAGAAAAGCTAAAACAAAAACAACCCAAACGAATATACTACGAACGCGAAGCTCTTCGAGTTTGCTTTTTGTTAGCTGATGATAATCATTGGGTTAAAACACAGGGGCAGGGTGTGTACGAGTAGAACCCGTGTAAATTGGTAAAAACAAGTATTACATTGAGAAAATGAAGCAAAACCGCCGAAAAAAGAATCGAATATGAAATACAACACAGCGCGGTACCACAGCGCTGCTGATATGCGGTATTTTCCCACCAAACCTCGTGTTAAAGTGGGTGGTTTTCCGCGAGACTTTCCAAACGTTTAGAACGCAGGAGGCGAAGTTGGGAGGAAATGACGCGTTTAAACAAAAGCACATCATATACGTCTACAGAAAGAGAAAAAAAAATAGACGTTCGCCTCACATATCGAAACGTCGAAAAGGCTGCAGAGCTGGCAGGGAGAAGGAAAAATAGCTGTTAAAAATACGCGAAAATTTAATATTTGTTTCTATGCTACGTTGCCTTGTAGATAGGTATAAAGCTACAATATCGGCAAATAGTGTGAAGTGTAATTTGTTTCTTAACAAATATAATTTTCCTCGGCTTTATTGTTGGCAAAACATAATATAAACTTTACTCGCGCTACCTCGTACCCTTTCTCCAGTTCGAAGATTTATTGGGTGAAAAAAGAAAAGTTTACAGTGTGCAATCTTCCTCCTGTCCTTACGATCGGATGTATGTGTGTTATGCTTTTCACCATATTATAGTTTCACGTACGTAATCGATTCTTCGTACGAAGATGTGGTAGGCTGTAATAAAAGAATACCATATTACGATACACTACACACTGTGTCATTTATGTGTTATTTTCTACCTTTCTCCCCTTCCCCGATCCTTCGGAAAAGCCACCTTGAAGCGTAGACTGTCGAAGGAAACAAAGGGTGTTTTAATTAGTGATTTTGAAGAGACAGAATTTTTTCCTGTATCTGAAAAGGTTAACCCGAAAGGGTAAAAAACAAGTGCTCGTGTTCGTTTCGATATACTCGCTCGCTCTAGTGCCTGTCGTAGTTCGAAATAGTCGAAAAATCTCTATTTTCATGTTCATTTTACTAAATGAACAATACTGATAATATTGAATCATTTTTTCACATTTCGATTTTTTATAAAACTAGAAAAATTATATTATTTGCTTCAGCCTTATTTTGGATTTACATGAAGAAAGCAAATTGGGAACAGGTTATTTGGTGCCTGGGTCAAATTGTACCATGATGACTTCTTGATTGAATAACCGGATAAAATTGCAATAAAAGTGTCGAAATCGTGTTTTATAGTGTCGAAAAAGAGAAAAGGTCTAGTTTTCTTCTGAAGGGTAAGGGGGAGTATAACATCGTAAAGTTTTCCAAATTAGAATTTTAATTATTGTACTCTACTGGAAATTTTGCAAAATCATAAATTGGAGAATAAATTTATGTACCATTACAAAATTATTGAAAAGTTAAAAAAAAATTAATTAGAAGTATGATTGGGTAGCTCATTTTTATGCACTGAAAATCCAGAATATGTGCTCTTGAAATACTAAGAAAATGACACTTAAATGAACAAACAAAAAATTGTGCTAGAAAATTAGATTGTGGGTAAAAAAAATGAATTTGAGTCATCACTTCTTTTGAAAATTGAAGATTCCTCAAACAAAACAAATAAATTTGTGAGCGAAAATTGTGCTGAAAAATTAGATTGTTGAGTTATCGTTTTTTTTTTTTTGTTGGAAATTGTGAATTCCTCAAAACGAGTTAAATTGATAAATTTCAAATAAAATTTCATTAGATTACTTGAAAATGTTTTTGATTCTTTTGTCTTCAATTAATTTATGTATAGAACCCACGAAAAAAATTTAATTCCTCATCTCTTTTGATCTAGATTGATTTTTTTCCAATCAGAAAGCAGTTCAAAAGGTGACACTTTTTGACAGTTTTTACAAAAGTTGCACCATTTGAAAATTTTTACAGAAGATGACACCTGCGACAATTTTTGACAATTTTTACCAAAATTGACACATTTTGACAATTTCTACAAAAAATAATCATTTTTGACAATTTTTACAAACATTGACTATTTTTGACCAATTTTTACAAAAATTGACACATTTTTAAAATTTTTACAAAAATTGACACTTTTTTAAAATTTTTACAAAAATTGACACTTTTTTAAAATGTAACTGAAATTGCCAATTTTTGACAGTTTTTACAAAAGTTGCACCATTTGAAAATTTTTACAGAAGATGACACCTGCGACAATTTTTGACAATTTTTACCAAAATTGACACATTTTGACAATTTCTACAAAAAATAATCATTTTTGACAATTTTTACAAACATTGACTATTTTTGACCAATTTTTACAAAAATTGACACGTTTTTAAAATTTTTACAAAAATTGACACTTTTTTAAAATTTTTACAAAAATTGACACCTTTTGATAATTTTTATCATAATTGACACTTTTTACAATTTTTACAAAAATTGACAGCTTTTGACAATTTTTATCATAATTGACACTTTTTAACAATCTTTACAAAAATTGACACTTTTTGACACTTTTTTACTTAAATTGACGTCTTTTGACAATTTTTACAAAAATTAATTGACACTTTTTGACTTACCTAGGGTGTCTAACAGGTACTGCAGGTGCTGCAAGTACTGTAAAAGTACTGCATTGCAATCCTTGGTACTGCAAATACTGCAAAGTATTGCATTTTGCCTGCAAAGTACTGTATTTTTTCTCAGAATCATTGATCTAAAATTTTTTAAAAACCTCAAAATGAATTAATTGGTGAAAATTAAAAAAAAAAAATGTTCATTTTGTACCTCAAAAGATGGCAACACTTGTTAAATTGATACTTGTAAAAATTAGGTGCGTTCTTTTTACCTCAACTTATTCAACTGTTGAGAAAAGTTGAGTTTTGGTCGTTCTATTTACTCAGTTGAAAAAGTTGTTGACAACGATGACGTCACGGATTTCAACAGATTTCTGTTGAGTGCGTTCTTTTTACGTAAAATTTAAACAGTTTAACTCAACTTTGTAAACTGCTCCAGAGCAGTTTACAAAGTTGAGTTGAATCAGTTGAGGAGTTTGTTTATGTTTATCTGATGTATTACCTCGTGAATTTTGTTCAGCACTCTGGTGAAAGTCAACAGTTTAGTGTTTTTTGTTCTTTTTGGAAAGGAGTTTTGTTGGAAACCAAGTCAAATTTATTAATTGTGACGTCGTCGGTGTTTCAACTCAATTTTTTAAACATAAACTAGTTGAAAAATTATCCAACAGTTGACGGTAAAAAGAACGCACCTATTTTATTTTTATCAACAAATTCAAACTGGTTAAAAAATATATTTTTTTTCTTGAGGGGAGGGGAGGGGTCGGTGTAAGCTGGATAAAAAAAATAAGGTAATGCAAAAGGTACTGTAAAAGTATTGCATTTCTTCGAAGAAATTTTGTTAGACACCCTGCTTATGCAAAAAATTGAATTGTCTACATTCTTTTTTCATTTATTCCTTCCTTTAAATGAGTCATTTTATATTCGCTCTTGATTTGATCAATCAAACAAAATCGTTCAATTTTTTAAGAACGTGATTGAGCATTATTCGAACAGTTTCAAATAATACAATTGAAAAAATGTTACTAACTCCAAGCCCAAAAAGTATAGAAAAACACATGTGATGAACTGATGATACATATCAATGACAATGTTGCCAAATTTCGCTGCGTGACAAAATATATATGATACTGTATTTTCGTATACGTTACGTGAACATAATATCGTGAAAAAAACACATAAAGAAAAATCCCTACCCCCCTCCCCCCGCAAATATTATCGTACTTCATCGTAGACCAATATACCAAATACTATTCTATTATTACGAGATACTATACTATGCTTTTCGAAGATAAATTTTTCGTTTAGACTTTTGACTGCAGTGTGAAAACACGCACACATGAAAAAAAACCGTAGGTAAAGCGAAGAGTTTTCTAATATTTTTTTTCTTCTTGTTTTGTTCGCAGGTACGTACATATAAATATCTTTCAAATACATACCTACACACAGTGAGCATCGTCGGGGCGACGTCAGGTTTTTTTTTTTTTTTACTTTTTCAAAAGTGTGTCGGATTTTTCTCTCGAGAATTGCGATGGGGAAGTAGACATAGGTAAGTTAGACCTTTTTAGTGGGACGTCGAAAGAGAGAGAATAAAAAGGAAGCTTTGTGTACCGCCACCAGTAGTATACAGACAACGACGACGGTGGCATGTGGCAGTAAAGAAAAGCAGGCCGATTGAAATGGACGAGCAGACAGGCCGAGTGCAGGCACACGATGCGATGGATGAAACACTCGGTCTTGTTGACATTTACGCCAGCCTTGTCGTATAGTGTTTTAACGCAAACAACACAGGATGATTAAATTGCGAGAAAAACGTTAACGTATATAATTCATTAAAACTTTCGTTGCTGGTCGTTTTTCGGTGGCGACGGATTTGGAAAAATGCTCGGTACAAACCGAGTATAGTCTACGACGGCGACAGTTTTCTGCTAAAATGAATGATCAAAGTATATACTCCACTCCGAGATGGCTTAATGTTACTTTAATTATACGCGTTGAGCCCTTTGCCCCTATTCTCTTCATTATGTCCGCGTGTTTCACTCGACCTATATTTAATGATGTTGTTTGAGACGATTATGAGTCGTTTTGGTTGTAGTGTAAGGGAGGAAGAGGAGGAAATGATGGGTGAGGCAGATGGTGGATGGATGACCGGGGAGGGGGGTGTTTGAGTCTCACGGAGTGATGAGTTTTGAAATTTCTGGAGAACGAAGTACTAATGTATATTTGAAGCTTTTAATCGAATCGTGGGGGGGGGGGGATAAATTAGGGAAGGTTCGGGGATTGTCAAAAGTAGATACCCAGGATGTCTACCAGGTCTCAAAAGTATCGAAAAAGTCGCGATTTTGAAAAAATGTCGCGAAAGTCGTGAAAAAGTCGCAATTTTTACCAAAAAAAAAGTCGCGAAAAAGTTGCAGTTTCAAAAATAGTTCGCAAAAGTGAAAAAGTCGCGATTTTTACCAAAAGAAAAATGTCGCGAAAAAGTCGCAATTTCGAAAATAGATCGCAAAAGTGAAAAAGTCGCGATTTGGAAAATAGGTCGCGAAAGTCGTGAAAAAGTCGCAATTTTTACCCAAAAAAAAAGTCGCGAAAAAGTTGCAATTTCGAAAATAGATCGCAAAAGTGAAAAAGTCACGATTTTTACCAAAAAAGAAATGTCGCGAAAAAGTTGCAATTTTAAAAATAGATCGCAAAAGTGAAAAAGTCGCGATTTTTACAAAAAAAAAATGTCGCGAAAAAGTCGCAATTTTGAAAATAGATCGCAAAAGTGAAAAAGTCGCGATTTCGAAAATAGGTCGCGAAAGTCGTGAAAAAGTCGCAATTTTTACCCAAAAAAAAAGTCGCGAAAAAGTTGCAATTTCGAAAATAGATCGCAAAAGTGAAAAAGTCACGATTTTTACCAAAAAAGAAATGTCGCGAAAAAGTTGCAATTTTAAAAATAGATCGCAAAAGTGAAAAAGTCGCGATTTTTACAAAAAAAAAATGTCGCGAAAAAGTCGCAATTTTGAAAATAGATCGCAAAAGTGAAAAAGTCGCGATTTCGAAAATAGATCGCAAAAATCGTGAAAAAGTCGTGATTTTTACCAAAAAAAAATGTCGCGAAAAATTGCGATTTTTGAATATTAAAATTCAAATTTTGGTAGACACCCTGATATTAAAAAAATCGTCTACAAGTGTTTTTTTGGGGATAGCCTCTGTTTCAAAAACATAATATTCGTGATGTAATCACATCCCCAAACCTCCTCCCCTCGATCTAAAAATACGTTTATCAATTTCTGCTTCCAGTGAGCCAATTTTACTCCTCACTTTCTACCGCTGTATCGTTATTGACTTAATTGAACCGAAAAACAAAAATTTGAGAAAGAATAACATACATAAAATACGACCAAGAAAGAAAAAGTAACAAAAAATTCACGAATAATTAATGAACCCGGTCCGAAAACAAAATTAATATGTAACCATATACTAAACTTTTGCTAATTCGATCCTTCGGCTATTTTTAGTCTTTCTAAACTGTGCTGTTTCGAAACAGCCTAATAATATAATTTTTCGAATCACGACCACCTCGTTGCTGACGGCATTACCGTTGGGTTTAGCGCAACAAAACTGCTATGAACTATCGTAAATCGATTCTTTCTCTACAGTACCCACCTGTCCTTTAACTAATTGAAATTTAAGGAAATGCGTACTCGAAGGTAGAAATTTTTTTTCCAAACCATCCTACGCAAAATTCCTTCGAACAGAGCAGCAAATCGACATTCCTTGTAGCTTGTTCTCGGCAGCGTGATGAGTATTCATCTGAATGGAAAATGCTATAAATGTGCGGATATGGTGAAGGTATTCGATGTACGATATGAATATTTTATTCGACCGTATTGCCTAGGAGATACGAGTTTGATTTTTATTGACAATATCGCCGCATTTCTTCTTCTACTCGTACCTTCGCCTACGATTTGCAGTCAAATATACGTAGGTAAGGTGACAGTGTCACGATGAGGTAAATCTGGCCCTTATGGGAGCTTTTTGTATAATTAAAATATGTACATACGTACGAGTATATGAAAAAAAAAGTAAGAAAAAACGCGAACGTAATATATTTGATATGGGTGGAAGCTTTTTGTGTGTTGGAATATTTAAAGTATGTACATAAGTTATACGATAATAGATTGATAGGATCGTTTTGAAAAGAATGAAAGTGCTATTTGGTGTGTGGCCGAGTCGAGTCGACTAGCGCAGAATAAACGAAAACGAGAGGTAAAGAAATACATACATAGAAGTGTACGATATAACGATGCATAAATTTGATCGATTCGTAAATTTCTAAAATTACTTGGAAAAGTGGTAGGTATTGGTCAGGTCGAATATGTAGAAATATCGAACATTTTATGGTACGAATGTGTGCAGATTTTTATCTTGTTGGAAAAAATATTTGCCTGCCTGCTTCGTCGTCGATGGAATTTTTGACGAATTTTTCCATCAGAAAATCCGACGTATTACTTTTTTTTACATACGAGGTATCTAACGAAGTGGAAGAGATTTAGAATTTCAAAACTTCGATATGCTCACTTTGTATGGTTTCAGTTTCGAGTAGGTATTCGTGTTACGAGTAGTACATCTACAATCTACATATTTCTGTACGTAGGTATTTAATTTTAACCCAGTTTAATGTGAAAATTAACCCTTGAAAAAAAAACAAAAACAAATGTGACGGTTTCCAATTATACGTAGGTATCGTATTGTTGCGGGTATGGTTATAAACTTGACATGTAGTAGATTGTAGATTTTTTCCTGTTTCGATAAAAACGAACGAAGGATTCCATATTCACCTGTGTCTTTCTGTCAGTGCTTATGGTTAAGTAGCCTATCGTGTCTGATGGAAATAAAGCTTCGAATATGAGTGGCGTATAGGTTTTTAAGTATGATGCTCGCGATATTCGAGACAAATGTTTTTTTAATGAGGTGAAATTTTATAAGCGAGTTTACGCTTAACGTATGTATGTGTTTGTGTACAGTAGCAGGTGATACTGTGCGAATGAATATTTTACCGAGGTTGTAAACATTGAAGGTTATCCTAAGGACCTTTTTTTTTTTTTGGCATGTTGGGTAATGCACGAGTGTGTGTGTGGGGGGGGGGGGTGAAAATGAGTATTTTTGGAATTTTTATGACTTTTTTGAAAGATTAGGATGGTGCAGATGAAGTGAAGATGTGGTTGAAGTGATTTCAAAGTGACGAGTGAGAATACAAACGTGTCACTCGTGTAAGTTGTGAGTACTTTTTTTCGTTTAGAAAATTATGGTTTGAATATTGGGATTCATTTTTGGATCTAGAAATGTGATTTATGGATGATTGAGTTATTCTTGAATTTTGAGTGAATCATTTTTTGCGGAATCTTGTGATTTGTTGTTCAGTTCGAGATCAATTTCTTGGGCTGTGGTATTTTTTTTTTTTGTGTGAATCGATGAAATTGTTTCGAAATGATCTTGAAAGATTTTTCAAGTAAAATAATGTACGTTTTTTTCTTCGAAGGTTATAGCCTAAGGAGAGGGCGGGGGGGATGCAATATTTTTGTACTTGGAAAACTCAAATTTTTTCTTTGCCCTTTTTGAAATTATTTCACAATATTTGTTTATTGTGCAAATTCATTTTTTTTTGAAGTTTTGAAACAACAGCTCATTTCAAAGTGTAAGAATTCGACATTTGAGACGAATTGAAAATCGTCTGTTTTTCATAAAAAAATTCATTTTTCAAGCAAAAAAAAAATGGGAAAATCGAGCCATATTTTAGTTTAAAATGAATGCTTCTTTGGAATGAAAATCGCTCGAATAGGTTAAAACGCAAAAATAAGGAGAGAAATAATAATAGAAAAAAAAATGTAAAACATGCAAAAAAAATTTTTTTTTAAAGGAAATCTTTGAAAAATGTTTTTTGATATCTTGAAAGTAGATTTTAAATTTTTGTGTTTTCAGTATTCCAGGGATTATAAGTACTCGGTTATTTTTCAAATAAGTAATATTACTAGACGTAATTTTTGGCCACTTTTTTACATTTTTGAGTTACTTTTTCAAAAAAAAAATCTCAAAAATTTCAGATTTTTATGCATCTAGAAGAGGAAAAATGGTAATAACCGGTGTCAATAAGTGAACAATTTGCGAAACTGGACAGTATACTTTTTTATTCCTTTTCAACTGGCTACACTGCATTTTCAACATTACAATTAAAAGAGCCCTGACTTTTTCTAAAATTGTAAAAGTTTACCTTTTTGCCAAAAATAGCGAAAAATCTCACCTTTTGACAAAATTTGCAAAGTCAGTGGTCTCGTTTCTTACTGTCTGAAAATTGTCGTTTTCTCGCAAAAAAATTCAAAAAATAATATTCTTTTTTTCCCCCTGAAAATTACCCGAAAGTCTTGCTTTTTTCTCTGAAAAAAATGCACAAAGTCTCACTTTCTAACCGAAGAATTGGCCAAAAAAAGTCTCTCTCTTTTCACAATTATTGCGAAAAAATGTCGTTTTTTGCCAATATAGGTGATTTTCCAAAAATTTGTATTTTTTGCTAAAATTTTCAGTCTTGCTTTTTGCCAGAAAAAAAATTCCAAAAAGTTTCACTTTTTTTCCAAAAATTGTCTAAATGTTTTGCTTATTGCCATAATGATTTTTCTCAATTTTTCAATTATTTTACTTTTTTTCTTATTTTAATCAACTACGAAAGACTTTTTAAGAATACAGTAGACTCCCAACTATCCGACTTTCGGGTTATCCGGTACGAATTTATCCGACTTACTGTTCGCATTACCCGACCCACCAAGGTCGGATAATCCAAAAAACACCTAATTTTTGATTTTGGAGTGTAAATAATAATGCAGTATGCAGCATTTTGTATTCTAACGGTGTTATTTTACTTGAAATCGATCCAACTTCTCTCAAAAAATTATAATTTGAGTCAGTATTTCATTGTCTTTTATGTACAAAAGTACATAATTTTTTTTATTCGTTATTTTTTCGATTCCTTGTTCCTATTTTGAGCCAAAACTTGATTTTCTGAATGAAAGATTGTCTTCTCAAGCTTATGCACTTCATTTCTACGCTTAAAACAGCCATTTTGGATTATCCGACCCACCTTACCCCCCCCCCCCCCCCGATTAGGTCGGATAATCGGGAGTCTACTGTATTGGAATTGAAAATTTCAAAACGATCTTCTTTTCCCTCCTTTCTTTCCAACACATTTGACAGCTTTTGGATGATCAGAAATGAATTGAGGAAAAATTTTGTGGACATTTTGCCCTAAAATTATCATCAAGTTTTTGTCACGTTTTTTAGATTTTTTATAACTTTCTCATCGATTAATTCTATGAAATTCCACCCCTTCCAGTTCCCTCCCCTCATCCTCATCCAGAAAAAAACAAACGTAGATAATGAAGGGAGATTTGTGAACAATCGCTTGATAACTCGTTGTGATTTTTCTCACGCCTTGGAACAATTCAGCAAAATCCATGCGTGGCGATACCTTTATAATTTTTTAATCTCTGTTCAACGGTATACTTAACTACCTAGTACTAAATCGATTAAAAGTCAAATGAAAGCTCATTCCACATCGTCACCCTGTCACTCTGTCGCGTTCAGCATCCATCCATTATATATTATTATTCGTCACAATACGACGACGACGGTGAAAATTTCCTTCGTCGGGAACGCAGCTCGTTCGTATCTAAGTAAGTAGGAAAGAACGATGAAAGAAAAGAACATTGAAAACGTAACTGGGATTTATTTATACGACGATAAAAAGCGTCAAATACATTTAAACGATACTAAATGAACTGTACGAAATCGAGTGGGAGGGGGTGTAGGTTGCTAGCAGCTCATTAAGGAATGAAAGATTGACTAATGTTGCGAAATAATTACACGTATAGTCGCTTTCGGTCTCTAGAGGCGTGAAATGTGGCACCATTGTGCTTGGTGTAGTATACCTTTACCTTAGAGCACAAGCACAATGTTCTTGCTTTGATGCGAATTCGTATTTCATATGTATATGTACATATAATATGTCTTATCCTTACTCATAATTGATGTACTTGTGACACCATTTTATATACTTTACACACGTTCAGGCACCAAAATTTACGTTATGGCACCACCAAATGGTGCCACAACGTTTTTACCTAAAATCGTGTGGAATGTCATCAGGGCACTGCCAGGGGTCGTTAGGCAAATTTTTGTACTGGTGCCACAACGACATTTAAAAATCCCTTATATATACTGGTAAAATTATATAGTGAACATACGTTATGGCACCATTTCAGGTCTCATTGGTTTTCGAAGTATTCTTTTGTAAAAATTTGTTGTAAAATGTTTCGATTAGATGGCGCTGTTGCTTATACCCTTAATCATCACTCTATACTCATATAATAAAGAGGCACCAGTTGGTTTTTATTAATGAATTAACCATTGCCACAAAAACGCTCGCGTAAATGACTAAGTTTTTTTCACTTGCTACCTGGTGCCACAACGACATTTAACTAAAATGGTGCCATAACGTTGCAAAAGTAGATATTGATACACACGTATGCTGTATGTGTCTAATGCCTGGTTGTACATATAGGGTGCATGGAGAGGTACTTCAACTGATATAGGGCTGGTTTGGCACGTTGAATGTGTGAAAGATATGGCACGAAGAGGAAGTATGTACTATCGCGGAACGAGATGGCGAACGATTAACTCATTGACCCAGGCGGCGGTGTGTCGAGAGTGGTTCTTCTCTAAATAAGTAGTATAGGCATGTCGATTAAGAGGTGAAGAGACGCTTAACTAATGTGCTCGAATATGTCGGTGAATAATTCATTTGCGGCAGTTTGGTATTTTGAGACCGAGACCGAGAGAAGAGAGGTGTACTGAGAGAGACGTAAATGTCGAAGATTTGTTTAAGCCCCTTTAAGGTATGTAATTGTATCGACGAACATGATTCGTCACTACGATAAGCTGGCAGATACACCTACCGTTATTTAACTCGTCTAGTAATGTGAATCTTATGTACCTATTCGAATGTCATTTTATCGAAACGAAAGGCCCCTTTGGCTAGTTCTCGAATAACCGAATCAATAAATCTGAGGGTTGGTTGTGGGTTTACTGCCTTTGTTCAAGGTGATTTCGATTTGGAGTATTTTTACAATATCGCCTTGAGTTACTGGTGAAGTAGAATGAGCCGAGCGAAACGAAAAAAACTTCTGTGAATGCAGTGTCATATTTGAAGGAATACCATGAGTAGGTACTAGAAATTCATCACATGGTGGCAGAGTGTGGTTAGAAAATCACCAAATGGTAGCAGAGCGTGGTTGAAAATTTACCACATGGTAGCAGAGCGTGGTTTAAAATTCATCAAATGGTAGCAGGTTGAAAATTCACTACATGGTAGCAGAGTGTGGTTATAAATTCGCCAAATGGTAGCAGAACGTGGTTGAAAATGCACCACATGGTAGCAAAGCATGGCTATAAATTCATCAAATGGTAGCAGAGCGTGGTTTCTTTTTGACGACGCGATTTTGGGGATTTGAGGAGCAGATTGTGAGGGTGATGGTATGATTCGTTCGCGAACCGTGTTTTGACCATACACTGACTCAAAAACTCAGCTAGTTATGCTTGGGAAATACCACGGCAACATTGCAAGAAAATCAACCCGAAAACTTGCAAACAAAAGATACATTTTCATTACGTTCACGTGAATTGCACTCACTCGACATAAGCTACCTTTCTTTAATACCAAACTCCAAACTTGGCCACCTTCTACCGACCACAAAAACTGCACCATTCACCAACCTCGAACGAAGCGCTAATTACCTCGACTCTTTTCATCCTTATAGTCACTTCAGCACCAAACAAGATTGAATATTACGATAAACATCGCAACTCTTGACCGCGTCGTCAGCATTTATGTGTACATTCGAACCCGTTAATTAATCTAATTTACCGAGCACGCCGGTTAATCCGCTTCAACGGCCTCCAAAGCTGTTCTACAAAAGGTTAAACGTTCTACCTCGATCAAATATGTGTACGCGTGCGATTGCAGGCCACGTGAATGCGAGAATATTTCAAAGGTTTCGCTTTTAAATGGAAATATTATCATTATCTGTTTTACAAACCTTTTATACCTACTTGTATACATACTTACTCGAAACAGGTCGACATAATTTTCCACCTGAGGTTTTCGTCGTCGTAAACAAAAGCGAATTGATTTTTTTTCTGTACGATTTCCTTGTCCTGCCCTCCCTCCCCCTCCCTCTATTCGCAATTCTCGTTCTATGTTTTTCAGGAGTTTCGATGTAGGTATTTCTTACGCATGCAAAATACATAAGTGGATCTGGATATCAAATAATTTTGAGAAATTTACCTACAATGAAAATCAAACTCTCGCACATTCGAAAATAGGTACGTCGGTGAAATAATAAAGATTTTTAAAAATTCGATTACGCAATCAAAAGCTACTAGGGAAAATTCCTCGACGACGACGTTGAAAAATAATGACATTTTATTTACAAAAAAAAATTCCAAACTGCGAGAGAAAGAAAATAAGGAAAGGGGGTAAGTACTACCAAGGTACAAGCAAGCTATACAGGGAGCTCGACGATGTATATTTTCATTGCATACAACACTTCCTGCCTTTCATTTCATTTCACAACGATTTTCGCGCTCGGTCTCGTAGGTACAAAAAAAATCTCTTTACGTTTTAGTACAAAATCAAAAGAGTTAACCGAGATGAAATAATTCGATACGCCAGTACTCTATTTTTTCTAGCGACTCTTTTAGAAATTTTCGCATCATTCTACTCGTACCTATACTAGTCGATTTGCCAACAACGAAGAACGAACGAACAAACCTTCAATACGATACGATTCCCAATCACAAGGCACCGGTCTTTTGTACCCCGACGGTATTGAAATTTGTTTAGTATTATTTTTAATGCTATTTTTCGCTCGTCGTCCTTTCAACCCCGTTTTTCCGAACACTAGAGAAAGAGGAAGGTAAAGGGGTAGAAAAAGGCTCGTTGAAAATACCTTAGGAAAAGAACCCAACGAGTGACACGACGCTACGCACGAATACTACACCATTACAGTGTTTCTGTCGATCGTTCCGAAAGGCGAAATATTACCAGACGAATTTTCATCAATTTTTTTAACCAATCTAACCGTTTCTCTCGTTCGCATATCCATTCTTATTCCGCCTGGCAGCACATTATCAATTACCAGCGCCTCGTGTACGAAATCGAAATGGTCTTTCGATTGAAATGTTCAAGCTGTGGAGTGTGGAGGATTTTTTTCCTGCTCCTTTTTTTTTCACACATCGTTTGACAGATCGAGTTGGTAAATGTAACGTCGTGGTTGTGTGGATGAGGAAGTGAATCGGTGGAAGGAGGCGTAAAGAGATAGGTACATGTACAAATCTCCTTTTTTACGTTTTACGAGGTGATTCAGTATGCCTTTGAAATATTTTACGAGCTTGTAAAACTGGCCTAGAGAAACAAAAAAATCTCTATTTGCAAGCTGTACTTTCAGAACGATTGATGAGTAGTCCCATCTAATGAGTTATTCAAAATTATTATTTGAATTTAACATATTCACGTCTTTTTAGCTCCCATTTCGAAAAAGAGTTGATGGATGGAGGGACACTGAGGGGTAGAATTCAAAAAATTGGTCGATTATTGAGAAACAATCGATATGCTACTCGCATTTTTAAAATCTTTCGATTAGTGACCAAAATCGCAGGATGGGGGACTTTTGTTCTCACTAGGGGTCTTGAAATTACATTTTGAAAATAAGTTTTTGAAAAGGAGAGTATAAAAGTGTCGTCGTCATCATTTTTTTCAAATTTCAAATTGTAAAAAATTGAGCTTTCACTATCAATGTTTCGTGTCAAGCTTTTCAAATTTTGATTCCTGATTTTGAATCTCCTTTCTATTTTCTGCAGAACCCTGCGAACAGCTTTGCTCTAAATCGAACCAACTTTATATTAGCCTTTGAAGTTGACGAATTGGTTTACCCCCCCCCCCCACTCCCCTTCAAACTTCGGCAGGGTCTGGACGAAAATAATGGTGGTTGCGTCATCGATGAGAGCTAATGAAAGAAAATTTACACAAAATCGTTGAATCTGATTTCATTTTCGGTTCAGGTTGAGTTTGTATGGGTTATCGTATTTACGGCGAACTGAGTATGCAATTTTATTAACATGTAAGTCGTCTGTGCGAACATGAACCCTCACGTTCAAAATCGAAGGAATTTTTATGATATGTTTGAATGAGAAGTAATTATTTAGAATGCGTCTGGTGCACCTTATTAGATTTGTTATCATTTTCAATATTTTTATACCCCCCCCCCCCCCCTAATAACGTTATCAGAGGCAATATTTCAATATTTACCTAGGTTGAGGCAACTTTCAAGTTATATAGCTTCAATTCAATACTCCACCCCCTCCAAAAAAAATATTTTGGGGGTCAAAATTTTCTCATTCTTGAAAAGAACTAGAAAAGGAAGGGGGGAATAAAAACTCACGTACCAACAAAATAAGTGAAAAAATTCAAAAAAGCAGGAATTTTTTCAAATTTATCAACTGGGAGGTGAGGAGAGAGTCAAAATTTCTAGTAGTCGAGAATTCAGATCAGAGAAATGGGAAAAAGCAAAGCATTTCTGCAATTTGGAAAATGCAAGACTTTTTCAAAAAATTATTTTCAAATGTTTTGATGTAGTTATATTGAAAATTGAAAAAAAACAAGATCAAAGAGAAGGGTCCAAATCTGCCCAATTAAACGTTTTTTCACTTTCAAAATGTTTAAAAAAATTTTGAAAAACAATTTTTTGGAAACTTTAGTTGTCAAACGAGATCTTTTGACTGGAAATTTTCTATTTTGAGGGGGGAGGGGGGAGGTCAACATTTTTTCGTTTTCAAAGAAATTCTCTAAAAGAAGAAATTAATTGTTGCCGAAGAAATGAAAAAAAAACAAATTTTTTTGAAGGGGGCCGGAGGGTGTCAAATCTTACTCAAGTTGAAATTTTTTCATTTAGAAAATGAAAACAGAACGAAAAAAATTCAAAATTCATACAGAGGAGAATGAATGAAAAATTCAAAAGTTGTTGTATTAACAAAATGAGAAAAGTAGAATTTTCACTTTTCAGTCGTAAATTTTTTTTGGAAGGGGTCGAGGAAGGTCGAAATCCGTTCCAAAAAAAATGTTTGGTTTTCAAAAAGTGCTACGATGCGATGCAAAAACTGGTAATGAAAAATAATTCATATTGAAGAAAAAATTAAATTGAAAACTTGAAAATTTGATTGGAAAAATTGTAAAATAACTAGTGCATCATTTTCGAAAATTTGTAAAAAAATTCAACTTTCGATTGGGAGGGAGGGAAGGAGGGATAAGGTAAAGAGTCATAATTTGAACTTTGTATCATCATCTGAAGATTCAAATATTTTCTCTTATCAGCCTCCCAAAAAAATGTGAAAGCCCGGGGAAAAATTGCAGATTTCAACTTTTGCATTTAGTATTGTAAGAAGTTGAGCTTCCAAGTTTTGAAATTTTCAAATTTTAAATTCTGATTTTGAATTTTTAATTGGTTTTTATTTTTGCAAACCTCGCAAACAGAAAGTCTTAAAAATACCCGATCCCCATAGCGAGTAAATGAAGTTGATACTGCGATGTGTATTCATATTCATGTACAAATCTTGATGCAAGATGGAATGGTAGACTGGCATTCGTGAAAAAATCTGATTTCCATCTTCCACGTGACTGGTATCTTTTGGCCCAACAATGCTACATAAGGAATTTGAACCACACGACGACGGAATTTCTCGTTGCGAAGCACGCGAAAATTCCTTCGCTAAAGAGGGTTAAATTTTCACGTAGAATGCGTAACACGCTGGTTTCGTCTTTCGACGTGATACTGAATAAAAGGGGGTTAGCCGGCTTTTAGGGTAGTTCTCGTTCTCAGCTGTAAAATGTTAGGGTACGACGTTGATGACGACAACGACGACGATGTTGGTTAAAGTGTACACGATTGCTCTCTCTATAGGGAACTTTATTAACTGTTAGGAAAAACGAGCAAATAGAAGTCTTTGTTGGTTTTTTAATTTTTTCTTTTCGATGTAATATTCGTGATGTGGGACGTTATTTGAGAGGAATTAGCATCGCACTTGGGTGTAGAAGTGATTGACTCGCCTCTCTTCATTATTCTTCAAAAAAAAAATCAAGTTATGATGAGTTCGGTGTATAATTTTTTAGTCATTTTCAAAATTTATTTCATAGGGTTTAGGAGGAAGATTCAGAACGAGAATGGTGTATGTACCCACGATACTCAACATAGCTGTGTTTTTGTTAAATATACTCATTGGTAAAGGTAACGTTTCGTCGAATCCTACGAGGCCATCTCGTTAAAAAGGAACCAAAATAAATTGATTTTGAAATTGGTATTATTTTTTTTTAAGGGTTGAAAAATTATTACGGTGGTTTAAAATTCTGCCCTGGTAGGGTGTAAAGGTCGTTGTGCGATGACAAGTAAACAAAACGCAGCCGATGATGATGCTGTGTGGCGTTTACTCGGGTTATCTTGATAGCCTGCAGCGAGCTTCTCCTATGTACTGTGTGTGTGTGTGTATTGATTGCGTAAACAAAACTTTCCGCGAAACCGAAGATGAGGTGGTTAACCTTTGGTGGTGATGTACGTTTTGTATATGTATATCGATACTCTATACGAATTTAATAATAGTGTATCAAGTATACGATACAATAGATTAATAATGACGAAATTCAAATGAGCAAAGAGTATAAGTATGGTACATTGTGTCATATTCGTACGAAGGGTCTCTGAGCTATGTAAGTATTTACTCAAAAGGGTCAGGGTACTATTCCAATAATGCGGATTTTTGCACACACGTGTAAAATTTTCTTCTATACCGAGTATTTGACGGGTTCATAAATTATTCTGATTGCGTGTACGCGTAAAATGCCCAAGAAATTCGCCGACCATGTCAGTGACCTTGAATATGCTTCGAGTTAAGGTGAAATAAAATTGGTAATATTTGATTTTCCAACCATTCTAGGTAAAAGTGAAAGTATGTACATAGAGGTGATTGACGTAAGCGATTGATTCGGCTTAATTGGCTCGACGATCGTGAAAACAAACGAGTAGCCGGAGAGTTGATTACACATAAGTTGCATATACGCGCCTGAGAGTTCTTATTGCTGAAATGCTGAACGTATTTACGGCGGTTGCGTAGGCAATTTTATTAACGCCAAGTCTTCGCTGGGTGAAGTAATGGAGGAGGGATTTCGATGCTGTGTTTGCACTTTGCAGTAGTACATAGTACATACGAGTATGTTTGTTTTTATTTTATCGCTGCCGGGGTTCTTTTTGCTAGAAATTGGGATTTTTTTGGGTGGAGATAATTTTTCAGACGTGGTACAGGGAGCTTACTAATATTTAAGACGATTACGAATTGAAAAATTATGATTCTTGTCGCTAAATGAAGAAGTTGATTTATATCTTTTTCAGAAATTGACTCTCTCGAAGGGAAGAGGTAGCTCTGCTTCTAAGTCGAGTTGGCGAGTGCACTATTCGCCCTCTCTCCGCCACTGAATAAGTATCTACTGGGTCATCAAAGTCGTCAAAAAATCATCCATTTTGGTCTTAAATTGAACAAATTTTTTCTTCATGAATGAATCATCATTTTGGTCAAAAATTAAACAAATTTTTTCTATCTCACTTGAAATTGACTTTTTTGTATCTCACAAATTGTAAGTTTTTCGCTCGAACAAAATCGATCATTTCACTACAATTTTGCGTTCTCTCTTTCTTTGGGCTAAAAATATTCTCTTCTTTTTTTGAATTCAATTTTCAAAGATCAAAACTCATAAAAAAGAACGAAAAAAGGTCCAATTTTTTTTTTTATTTGAAAATACCAACTTTAATCCTCGAAAATTGAACAATATATATTTTTTTTTAAATGCAAAACATGATAAAAATGTGCAAAATTACCCCCCCCCCCAAAATTTTGCAAAAATAAATTGCTCGAATTGAAATTGAGCAAAACATCGCCAAAAAAAATGAGGAAAATTGTGAAAAATTATTCAAAAATAAATCGAACTGGAATGAAATTGAGAAAAAAAATACTTGAATAAATGTCATAAAAAGTGACCATAGAAATGGCTTGAAAGTCACCAAAAATTGATGAAATTTCAGTGATGATGACGTCATTAACTCAGAAATTGTGATAAATTCTCACCTGATGGCATTTTACCGACTTTGCCGTGAAACGGAAAAGTAAGGTATTGTATTTGTCATGATGGTTGAAGATTTGGGTGGGGGTGGGTTTTCTTGACGTTTTGGAGTGTGCTGATCACGATAAGACATATGGCGCAAAACGAGATAAGTTTATATATATATTTATTTATATATTCATAGATTTAAACTTAGTCATTGTGGTGCCCGTTTTAAGTATACGTAGTCATTGTGGTGCCCGGTTTTGGGCTTGTGGCGCCCAAATCGGGCACCACAAGGTCTTTTTATATAAAACGATGCAGAATCGAGTGAAATGCACTCTAAGGTGAAAAAAAAATTTTGAGGCGGGCACTACAAGTACCAAGTTTATGTATCGGGCACCTCTATGACTAACTATGATGAAAAATCCAAACTACACCAAAACACCTTTATCATACATATATATGTGATCCTCTATGTACGCGGGCACCACAATTACCATAAAAGACCCGGGCACCACAAGGTACTATGTACGTGTATTCATATATTTATTTATATATCAATTTATGTATAAATTTGTGTCACGCTGAACTCAAAAGCTCCGAACTTTAAGTCGAAACTGATGATGGCAAAATATTGCTTTGATACTGAACTAGAGAAATTTTTAATTTGGTCGAAATCGGTTCAGCCGTTTACGAGATATGAACGTTTAAGCGTGTTTCAACGTTATGGATAAGCAGAAATTTGTGTAAACCCTTATATCTCGCAAATGGCTCACCCCTCAACAAACTGATGGGGTGGTTAGGGTGTATAGGTTACGGATTGGTGCGCCGGAGGTCGGGAGTTCGAATCCCGCGCGAGTCAAGAGGAGAAAATTTTTTGTTGATTTTTTTGTTATTTTTTTTGTTAATTTTATCAGTCCAAAATTTTTTTGCTATAAAAAATCAAAATTTTTCAAAAATTTCTAGTGTAATTTTTGTTTCAACAAAAAAAATTAATTTTTTGGTAAATAGCCAGTAAATTTTGATAATTTTGTTTTTTTTTGGTGAATTAATAGTAATTTTTAGTAAATAAAATGATTAGTTATTTTTGGTGAATTACTCGTAATTAAAGTTGGTTGAAAATTTTGGTAAATTGCTTAGGTAATTTTTATTTCGGTAAATTAATGGCGTAATTTTTATTGGTAAATTGGTATTCCAATTGGTAAATTTTCGTAAATTGCTAGGGTTATTTTTGGTGAATTGGTAAAAAAAAAACCTTTGGCAGTAAATTACTGGGGTAACTAAAAACAAAGTCGGTAAAAGTCGGTAAAAATTCGGTAAAAAATTGGTAAATTATTGGGGGAAATGTCTGGTAAATTACTGAGGTGAATGTTGGTAAATTGCTGGGGAAATTTTTGGTAAATTGGAAAATTGGTAAATTAGTGGGTAATGTCTGGTAAATTACTGAGGTAAATGTTAGTAAATTGATAGGGTAATTTTTGGTAAATTCATAAATGTTGGTATAAATTGGTAAATTTTGGTAAATAGGTAAATTTTGGTAAATTGGTAAATTTAGGTAAATTGGTAAATTTTGGTAAATTGGTAAATTTTGGTAAATAGGTAAATTTCGGTAATAATTTTGTTTTTTGTCAACAATTTTCCTGATATATTATTCCACTTGTAATACGGACAGTTACGTCTTCATAAGTACGCTAATTTTTATTTGAAAATCAATTTCATAAAAGTGTAATATGATGGCTACTTATGATTGACTATTTTATTTTGTCAATGTTTTCGACTTTTCGTATTCATTAAATCGGTAAATTTGGGTACTTCCGCGCATTTTGATAAATTTGTAAATTTTTAAGTAATGTCTGGTAAATTACTGAGATAAATGTTGGTAAATTACTGAGGTATATTTAGAGCAAAGTCGGTTGATCTTGCAAACTGCGCAAGATGTTTTTTTTTTTATTTTCGAAATTTTTTTGTAAAAATCTTCAAATATCAGCACAAGGTCATCCTTTTTTGTTTTCGAATTTTGACGTGAGAGGTGGAGGGGGCTAAGAGTGATTCTGAGATCGGGTCAGAACCTTCAATTCAATGCAAAACTGTAGCAATTTTTGTTTGCAGTTTCTTTTGCTCTCACCTCTTTAAGTTATTGGTTTTTTGGGGGAAAAAATTAGAATTTTAGCCCTTCAACTGAAAATTGAGTTATGACGGAACCCCCCTCCCCAAAGTCGAAAAAAATAAAATAGAGGAAAACGTAATGAAACTTTTTTTTGAATAGGTCGACGTCGCTCTAAAATAACCCTTTTTCATGAAAAAAAATCCCCTGGCTCCATCAACGATGCTATTCCTACTTTTTCTTTGCGGAGTTTCTAAAAAATTTTTTGGTGTAGAGAATATTTGAAGGACTTTCACACAAAATACTCGTACGTTATGAAACATGATGAAAAATTTGTTTTTTTTTCCTTTTTTGGATTTTTTCTACTTTTTGGGGCTTATAAAAGGCACCAATATGATTCAGTGAATTGGGGAACACTTTTTCTTGATAAAAAGTTTATTTAGAGAAACCATGATGCTTGAATTGAAAATTTAAAAAAATACAATGTTTTTTAGTTTTATTTCATTTTTTTGTCATTTTTTTATTATTGGACTGGGAGGCTTTATTTAAGGAGGCCAGCATTTATCGAAGGTCCAGAAGAGGTGTTTTCTTGAAAAAGGGGTTATTTGGAAAATCCTGCTGCAAATTGCGCATTTTCAATCCAATTTTTTCAAGCATTGTACGTTTTCGACTTTTTTCCATTGAGAGGGGAGGGGGCTTCCAGCTCCGCAGAAAAAAAAAACAAAAAAATAGGGAAATCATTTTCTCATAAAATCCAGCAACAACTTTAGGGGACACGTGAGCATAAAAAAGCATTAATTCAAAATAAGGACCGCCCTATAAGTTATTATAACACATATTTTTCGAATAAAACCCCACCCCTATCATTTTCTACCCATTTTGTTTTCCTAAAATCTCGACGCAATGCCTGCGAAACCCCAATACGAATCGATGAACCGTGCAAATTAACTCGTTGTGAATTTGAAAAATGGTTTTGATTTTGATCGTGCTCTATGCGAAGAACATAAATTATATCACGTCGTCGCATAAATGTACGTCTAATTACCGATTGACATTTTTAATCGTTCATTATTCACGTTTATGTTACCGAAACGGTTATATCGACGGACAGATAATGCGGCTCTAATAACGACGACTGCTTTAAACGGCGGGCATGGCACCACACCCCCAATAACGTCATCATTATCATCATTTGAAAACGACCACGAAACCTCCGCTGTAAATTTATACGTATAGGTACGTAGACGTAATACGAAAACGACATAGCTGCGTATTAATATACCGTACAAAATACCTTTATTACACAATACAAACCCGTTTATCATTCGGACCGGTGGGTGCTGAAGAGTGGGAAGGCGGAAGGGAGGGGGATGGGAAGGAAAAAATATATATACGATGAAAAACTGAAACAACAAAAAGACTCACCCTTCGCGTGTCAGCATTCGTAACAGACAGGCCGTCAAAACAATGCGAAATTATGTACGTGCTTTGTCTCCCCATTGGCCCATCCTCCCTCCCTTCCTCCCTTCGTAATAATGACCGACAACGAAAAATGTATTTATAATTACCCGCTGTAGGTATGTATGTACAGTGTATACCGCAAAATGAGGCAAACTAGAGAGAAATCATCGTAATGACCTTGTCATTTAGTGTACGTTGGTTGGTTGGTTGGTCGGTGGTGCTGTGGCGAGCGTAATAATTTTCAAAATATACAGACAGATAAAACAATACGAAACGCGAACGAAAGTTTGGTCGGTGAAAAAGACAAATGTACGTTAGATAATATAACGCCGTAGAAGAATATTTCCGGCAATAGAGCCGGGTAGCAACGTATACGGGGTACCCTAAGAAAAGGTAACAAGGCGCACGTATAGGCTACGTACAACTCGACTGAATAAGCCGTCGTGATTAATGAGTTAACTGGGCGGCTCGGCTCGGCTTTTTGCTGCGTATACGAATACGTGTACCTACACCTAGACCTACCTGCTGTGGTATGGCTCATGGCTCATACGATGTAATGCTTTTCATAAGCCAAATGGTGGTGTGATGGTGCGTGTGGTAGGGTAGGTACTGCGAGTAAATGGGTAATGGGTATGATGAAGAAAAGGATTCACTCCGAGGCCAGGGTATAATATTGTTGCGAAGGTTACGTTTTTATGTACAGTACTAAGAGATTGGTTGTTGGTTGGAGAAACTTACTTACGTTGTGTCAGGTCGTCGTGTATGGGAGAGTAATGATTGTGTTTTGTAAGCCTGCAGAGTATCTTGTTGGTCTGTTTTTGTGACGGTTTTGGTGTGTTGGTACGTGGATTACGTGTTAGTTCTAAAATACGGAGTGTCTGTTTAGTTGGTTTGTCATCTGAACGATGTAGCTGTGCGATTCGAGAGAAAAATCTACACATTTTAACCGAAGTAGATCCTTAGATCGAAATTATGAGTTTTGTTCCACTTGAAGTTTATAAAAGCCTCTAAATGACTTGCAGTCGGGTTATTTTCATATCTCTTTTGGATTTTTATGAAAGTCCGAGGGCTACAGTCGAAAAATAAGTTGATCAAACATGTTACACAACGCATTCATTCCCCCCCCATTTTGCACAAGATTTTGAAGGTTTTGCCCCCCCCCCCCCCGGTGACCCTGGGTATCAGAACGAAAACCATGCAAACGAGATGGTTTCATATACTAAATAAAAATTAGTGTGTTCACTGTATTTTTGAATCGGGTCCGAAGAGCTTTTTCATCAAGTTTTGAAAAAAAGTCATCTTGTGCAAAAGTTTGACTTTTTCCTTGCAAAAAAGCTAAATTTTCACTTTTGAAAAAGCTCAAATCTCTACTTTTGAAAATGCTCACTTTTCAACTTTTGAAAAACCTTAACTTTGAAGGTGTAAAAAATCTCTACATTAATCTTTGTAAAAGCTCAATTTTAAACAACAAATTATTCAAAAATCAAGATTTTCAACTCTTGAAAAAGCTCAACTTGTACAAAAGCTCGACTTCATGCTTTCAAAAAGCTGAATTTTCACTTGGGAAAAAGCTCAGTTGTCTACTTTTGAAAAAGCTCGACTTTCAAGTTCTGGAAAAATCAACTTTAAAGCTTTTTCATCAATTTTTGAAAAAATTTCATCTTTGAAAAGTTCGACTCTTAACTTACAAAAAAGCAAAAGTTTCACTTTTGAAAGAGCTCGATTCTCTACTATTGAAAAAAATCAACTTTGACGGTGTGAAATATCTCTAAATTAATTTTTGTAAAAGCTCAATTTTAATTTTTAAACAAAACCAATTATTCAAAAATCACGATTCTCAATTCTTGAAAAAGCTCAACTTGCGCAGAAGCTTGACTAAACCTGCGAAAAAGATAAATTTTCACTTTAAAATTGCGCTCAATTGTTGAATTTTGAAGAAAAAAAAACTCAATTTAAATTTTGAAAAAGCTCAACTTGTACAAAAGCTTAACTTGATGCTTTCAAAAAGCTGAATTTTCACTTGGGAAAAAGCTCAGTGGTCTACTTTTGAAAATGCTCACTTTTCAACTTTTGGAAAAAATCAGCTTTGACTGTGTGAAAAATCTCTACATTAATTTTTGTAAAAGCTCAATTTTAAGCAAAACCAATTTTTCAAAAATAACGACTTTCAACTTGTGCCATAGCTCGACTTTTTCCTTGCAAAAAAGCTCAATTTTCACTTATGAAATAGCTCAATTTTTGAATTTTGAAAAAGCTCAAATTTATGTTTTCAAAAAGCAGAATTTTCACTTTTCAAATTAGCTCAATTTTCTACTTTTAAAGAAGATCAATTTTCAACTCTCGAAAAAGTTCGACATTCAATTTTGAAATTCTTCTCTTCATTTGACAAAAACCTCAACTTTTCAACTTCAAAAAATCTCAATTTTAAATTTTTGAATAATTTAAATTTTCAATCCGTGAAAAAACTTGATTTCTGATTTTTGGAAAAGCTCGACGTTCAAGTTTTGGAAAAATCAACTTTACAGCTTTTTCATCAATTTTTGAAAAAATTTCATCTTGAAAAGTTCGACTCTCAACTTGGGAAAAAGCAAAAATTTTCACTTTTGAAAGAGCTCAATTTTCTACTTTTGAAAAACCTCAACTTTGAACGTGTGAGAAATATCTACATTGATTTTTGTGAAAGCTCAACTTTGAACAAAACCCATTATTTAATAAAAATCACGACTTTCATTTTTAGATATAGTTCAACTTGTGTAAAAGCTTGACTTTTTACCAGCGAAATGCTCGACCTTCAAATTCTGTAAAAGCTCAACTTCACACTTTCAACAAAGCTCAAAGTTCATTTTTCAAATGAGCTCAATTTTCTGCTTTTGAAAAAGCTCGACATTCACTTTTTGATAAAGCTCCACCTCCAACTTTTGATAAAGCTCATTATTCAAAAATCTAGATTTTCAAATTTTGAAAAAGTTCACTTGTGCATAAGCTCGACTTTTTTAAATAAAAAAGCTCAATTTTCCAACTTCAAAATAAAAACTCATTTCTTCGAACAGCTCGATTTTCAACTTTTTAAAAAGTTCAGCTTTCGCATTTTCAACTTTCAAAGAATTTCATTTTTTGACTTGTGAAAAAGCTTGACTTTCACTTTTGAAAAAATCAACTTTCAAAAAATGTCAACTTTCAACGTGTGTGAAATTTTTTTTTGATTTTCGAACTAATCGACTTTCAATTTTGAAAAAGCTGATCTCGCACTTTCAAAAAAATCCAATTCTCAACTTTTGAAGCGGCCAAACTATTGGAGGTAAAATCAAATACTCTTCATATTGGGGGGGGGGGGGATGGTGGAGAAGGAAGATGAAATCGAAATTCAACATTTACAAATTCAAAACTAGTTTTCTCGTATGGAAAAATACAGACGTCGTCTACTCAAGTCCAGATCTGGACAATGGAAACGATGACAGATAAAACATCCTTTGTCAATGTGCATATCTCGAGCTTTTTCCACGAATTATACACTACAGCCCACTACACAAAACTTATCGTCCTACAGAAGACGCACGTACGCATTAGGTATACTATACGTACCTACGTAAGCAGAGAACCATATCGATAGAGGAGATGAGCTTTCGGAAAAAAACAAGAATATACGTTCGAGTGACTTACAAAAGCCTATACCTACACTCACATGTGTGTAGCATTCTGGCAAACCATAGTGCATCCTGGCAAGGCGAATACACACTGCCATTTGAAGCGTTCGCAATACGATTAAATACGATTCGATGCTTCTTTAAGTGTGCGTACACACAGGATACAAAAACATTTTGTAGCTTTCCTATTGTAAGAGTAGAAGATACAGGTACCCTTGACAGATTTTTTTTCCATTTGCATTCACACACTCGATGAGATTTCCATCAATGTGTGGGTATTTCTGCTTCGGCAGTCGTCTACGAAATATGCATGGCATAGATGTACATACATACTCAAAAATGTGTAGGAAAGTTCCTATACTTTTCCCATGAGAAAAAGAAACCTCGTCCTTTTTTCATTTCATGTGTAATATTTCCACTTTTCCAGCATAACCTACGCATATACTTATAGGCAGAATTGTATTATAATTTCCCTACGAGCTTTTGGGTCAGTTATTTTTAAAATGTCATCCAAAGATAGAATAATAATGGTATACTCGTACTTTACTTACGATACGTATGCCAAAGACCCTATAATTCCGTAAGACTACCAATTATTAAATTCAGCCTTGGCCGATACTCGCTGCTGCTATAACGATATAGGCACCGGAAATAAAACACGGAAGTTGCGGTTTCCAATTCTAAAAATATACTCGCACGTGAGAGCTTTGGTTTATTTCGTTACCTTTCAACCTCCCTCGCGTTCATTATATCACTTTTCAAAACGAAAATTATTACGTTTTTTGAACTCGAAGGCTATCCAAAAAAAAAGATCACAAAGGATATGACGAGGCTTTAATAATGACCAAGTTTCTGCCGGACGTTTTCCCATTTCACTCAATTTTTTGGAAAATACATAAATCATGTCATCTTACCAGCTAAAAACCTTTCAATCCAAAGAGAATTTGAAATGTTTTTTTTTTTGAAAATTGAAAAAAATCAAGAAGCTTTTAGAAGATAAAAGCTGAGATTTTTCAGAAGTCAAAATGTAGGGTTTTTCAAAAGTTGGAAGTCAAGCTTTCTCACGAGTAGGAGGTCGAGGTCTTCCACAAGTTGCACTTTGTCAAAAGTTAAAAGTTGAGCTTTTTCAAAAACTGTAATTTCAAATGTTACACGTTAAAAGTTGAAATTTTTCAAAAGCTGAGAATCGAACTTTTGTGAAAATGGAAGTCGAACTTTTTGACTAGTCTAAAAATGAGTTTTTTCAAAATTGAGAATTGAGCTTTTTTGAAAGATTGAAATCGAGCTTTTTTATTTCATTTTCAAATCTTTGAAGGTGATTGTTCGAAAAGTTGAAAGTCGAGCTTTTTCAAAAATCAGAAGTCAAATTCCTGTATACGTTGAAAGTTAAAATTTTTCAAAAGCTGAATAATTGAGCTTTTTCACAAGTTGAGAATTGAGCTTTTTCAAATTTTCACAAAAAAATCAAGCTTTTGATACATGAGATTTTTCAGAAGTTGAAAGCTGGGCTTTTTTAATCATGTCCAAAATTGAGATTTTTCAAAACCTGAAAATTGAGCTTTTTCAAAATTAGAGAATTGTGCTTTCTCAAAAATTAAAAATTCCCTATTCGAAAAATATATAAAAAATTCCATGATTTCAACTTACGAGCATAAAATTCTACCAGCAAAAATGTGCAAAAATACTTGAAAGTTTTCACGACTTGCTACACTAAACCTTTACCAACCATCTTAAGTAAATCACACCACCTTCGACGCTAGCGTTATGACTTATGAAAAATAAAAATCAATTCGTATACGTTCGAAATGACACGAATATCTCATTAAATTTCAATCTTTTTGACGGTCTCGACCATTCAACGAGGGGGAAAAAATCACAAAAGCTTAGAAATTCCTTCCTTCGCGTTGACATTCCGATTCAAAGTCGTGCGCTACTTTAATTTCCGTCGAAATATTTGCCCTACTGAGAAATGGTAGGTAAGTTTAGATTACCTATGTTTTATTCGACTGAAGAAGAAGGTGGATGACAATAGCAGAACTCACTCAGAAGTATGAAAAGGGGGCTCTAAAATCTAAAAAAAAAAGTAGATGCTCCAGAACTTGGAAATTTAAATTCTTATCGTACGTTAGTGAATACTTCTCATCAAAAGGTGTCCTTTTTCAGCACCCTGTATGCTCTAGTTAATGAAAACAGTGTTCATATTTCCTGTCTTCTCTACCCTCTCTTCTTCTCTCAGCTCGCACACGTCAAAAACCACTGCAAATGTATATGATCTGCTCTTGTACACGGAGATGGCTTTTTTCCCGCACTTTTGTTTGTTCGATTACAGTGACGAAAAATCATTCGTTTTAAACGATGCAACGTTTATTAGTAACTCGGCTGCAAACGAGATAAAAAATAAACTCTAATCGAATAATACATTTAACCGGGTGCTCGTCAAACAAAAACACGGTTCGTAAAAATACGAGAATATTATACGTAGACGTACCTACTGCTCATCTTCTGAACGGATATTTCTTCTCTTTCTTGTTTTTCTTTTTTCCACCCTCATTTTTCTTTACTCCGTACTGCTAATGGCGGCGGTGTACAGCAAAGCGTAACACGCCATCCCCCGGTATACTTTTTATTTTTTTAATACTCTCTTCGCTATCGAATTTTTCTTTCTTTTTTTTGGTTTTGTTTTGTCGTCGTTTACCGCAACAACGAATTTATTAATTTAAATTTACAACGCTTTTAGCTCCGACGTTCTCTCGCTAATGATCGAGCCAGCCATCGCTAAGCTTCTTCCTATCTGTTATTTTTCAAAAAACCGCAACGAAACAGAGAAAAACTTGCCACAACTTGAAAGAGCTTTACGTCCGACCCCCCTGATGGTCGATTTATTCCCCCTCGCCGGTGTCCCGGCCTCATCGTCATCGTGCGTTTACGACTTGCATCATTAAAACTACACAGTATATTTTCAAAAGCAGCTATAACAAAATACACCTAAATGAAAAGAAGAAAATGGTATAATATATCCAATATCCGTCAAACGTCACCATACACGCGATTAAGTATCACCGGTTGTCTGAATAATTTATCATGTACCCTCTTGCCCTACCCCCATTCCACACCTCGTTACCACTGTATTCGTGGTTCGAACAAAATTTCATTAGTTTCGTTATATTATACGCTAAGGTACTGTGTACGTTCAATGAAAACTTATACGTATGTACTACACCAATCACCAATATTAACTGTCGAAGATACCACAGTGACATTTTACCTGCAGTTCAAGGTGATTATTTATCGTAAATACACGCGGAACCCCTGTTCTTTCCTTCAATTTTCCTATGAAACTTCCCCTCCCTTCTCATAATTCCCTACGCCAACTACAGTTACTAGAATACATAAGCACATATACCTAAATAATAAAAGAATGTATAGGTAAGCAATACGTATATGTATACATCGAAACACGAAGGAAAGAATTAACTACCCACACATGTTGTTTTTTTTCCATTCGATATTTTCCATTATTCTTTTATTTTTGGGGTGTTTTCTTTTTCATTTGATTTTCAAGGATGATTTGAATTTTATTTCGGGGATATTCGTCATACATACGTACGGTCGAGTAACCGACTTATTAAGTATTAATTTGACGAACACGTCAGTCGATTTATTTGGAACCTGAGTTACTTACTGTTTACGAGTTCATTCCATTGTCTGTGTTTAATTCGGTCTCAAGAACCAGTGCCCAATATGTATATACTTCGATTGACCCATTCTTCCTATTAACTTTTACGTGTTTACGCACTGAATTGTGTGAGGTAATGACGTAATAGGTATAACCAGAGCGTCACATGTTATTACCAAAAGCCTCTTTATTCAATGTAAATCCAAAAAATTGTTCATGGATATTTGAAACGTTTGAAATTTTTATTAAAATAACATTTTTTTTAGAACATTTCGTTTCACTTGAAATAAAAAGGGGAGCCTTTGAACTAGCTCCCTGCGATCTTAACGAAATCAAGCTAGATCATAAAGAGCATTTCCTAAATATGTACCTCCCTAAGCAACATTTCATGTTCTGAAGTTCCTTTTTTTTAATTTTGAAAATGTAGAAAAATTCAAAACAGATGAACTAGGATTTATTTTTCATTGGGGGGGGCAAGGGAGGGGAATGAATTGTAGCAAAAACACTCGAAAAAGAGTAGGAAAGCTTTAAATATACTCGTTCTGCCACCTCCAATTCTGCCTCCATACCTCTCCCTCCCAACTCATATTTCTTCAATTTTTTTTTGGATGAATAAAGCAGAACTCGAGCTTGGTTACTTTGTAAGTAACTAAGTTTACTAAAGTTATCTTTTTCTTAATTTTTAAAAATTCAAGTTTTTCAAATCTTGGCATACTATTTGAAAAAAAAAAACATTTCGCTGCCTGCTAAAAATAGCAAAAGTATCGGCTTTGTTGCCAAAAATTTCCTAAAAGCGATGTTTCTTGCCAAAAGTTTCTATAAATTGTCGCTTTTTTGCAAAAAATTCATGATGCAGTTTTTTTTTCCAAAAATTGCCCAAAAGTTTCGCTTTTTGCTAAGATTGTCAATTGCACAAAATCTTGTTTTTTTATCTAAAAATTCCAAAAATTGTCAAAAAGACTCACTTTTTTACCAGAAGTTTTAAAAAATTGCCGTTTTTTTGATAAGAATTCTTAAAAGTTTAATTTTTTTCAAAAGTTGCGCAATGGTAATATTTTTATTCGTATCTGTATGAAAGTTAGAAATAAGAACCATTTTCAAAAACATAACAAATTGAATTGCATCTACTTCATTGAAAAATTTCCAGTTGTTGCGATTCGAAGCACTCTTCCTCCCCTTCCACACTTTACGAACATTTTTCCATTTTGCCTCATTCATAAGGAAGGCAAGGCTGAGTGCATCGATGTACTACTACTACATTTTCTGCTTACGTAATGTAATTGTGTGAAAAAAAGTACTCTCGATGGGCTTTCAATTTGCTATGCGTTCTAATCGTGTATTCGTGTGAGACTTGTTGAGTGGGTAAACTTTTTTTTTTTATCGTCGGTGATAACAAAGATGGAGATAGTGTTTCAGATATGTAGATAACGTGTTTGGTGGAGTTTTTTTTTCTTCCAAAGAATTCTGCAAATGGATAAAATGAATGAAAATAACAAAGGGGGGGTGGTAGAGGGAGACGCTGACAAGAATCTGTATGCAATTGGGAAATATCGACATCGACTACAAATGCGATGTAGATGATCGATATACGATGCATATTGTATACTCGAAGGCAATATACCGCATCTACTATACGTGAAAAAGTATTTACATAGATACAACATTGAAAAAGGTAGAGAAATAGACGAGTGAGCCCTGCTCCCTCCTCCGTGTCTATACCTACTTTTCGCACGTAGATACGATGTAAGTATTGTTGATTTACCGCGAGCTTTTCGTCGTCGTCGTCGTCGTCGATATTACGCCAGCCAGCTCGATATTTATTTTCTGACGTACACGTATGTATAGATTCGAAATGATTTTCACTTACGTTAATGACGTTTAATATATAATGTATTCGTGGTACGTGAGCTTCTGTTCATGTTCTATGTACGTATGTACTATGTACCTGCGTTCATATTTATACCTAGAATAAAAAAATAAGCTAGTGTGTGTATAAGCTTTCTGGGAGCCCTGCAATTGCGCCAAATCACCAAAATCGCGTACCCGAAATTGCGCCGGGTATTCAAAAAAGTATACTGGCAATTGCGCCGAGTTAAGAAAATGCGAAACGAGCAAGATATGAATGAATCGTTCAGTCGCATAAGTTATCTATTCATCCACTCCAGAATCTTCTAGTTACCTCCTAATGTCGGAAAAAGGAAGTCCAACAAACAGGAACAAAATTATAGGTTTTTTGGGAGGGGGGGAGGGTGACTGAAAATTTTCCAATCGGTATGAGGAAAAAATGCCAATTTCGTCGAATAAAATGATGCATTTCTAAAATGAAGTAGGAGATGAAAGGATAATTTTACCAATTGATATATAATACTCACTCACATTAAAGCTTATTAAAAAATTGCAATTTTAATTTTTGAACTTATGGAAGTTTTGAATATGAAATTTTTTAGTTTGGGAAAGAGGTAGGAATTGGAATTGGTCTGAGCGAAACGAGGTTAAAAGTGTTCGAAAATTCGTATTTAAAGAAGTGAAAAACAATGTAATTGTTGAAAACTTATTAGAATTTAAATGTTGAGTTTTTGAAAGTTACAATTTTGAAAATGAAAAGCAAACAGGTCTGAACGAAGGGAGAACATAGCTTGTTTCGAAAAGTAAAAAAAAACGATGTCCTTAGACTGCAAAAATTTATGTTTATAAAAAGTGGAAAATATAGTGGCAATAAGTACCAGTACCTCATGCCCCTAATATGTACCTACGTCTACACCTAATTTTAAGAACGAATTTTTCAACTACACCAAAATTACGATTCTGACAGTCCATACTGTGAGCAAAGGGTCGGGAAGATTCGTTCTTTTGATTGGCGCAATTCCCCATGAACACATTTCTTTATGTGGCGCAATTGCTGGTATGCTTATTTTTTTACTCGGCGCAATTCAGGGTATATTTGGCGCAATTGCATGGCAGCCAGCTTTCTATATCGACATCGACTGTTCTATGTACTTTTTGTAATTACTGTAAGAACGATCAGAGAAATAGCAGGTTCGATTAATAAGTTATAGCAGATTGACAGCTACAGTATGTGTTGAGGAAGTAAAAGCTGGAGAGGAATAAGCGTACTTTAGTCTTGGGCGAGTATTAATTGGAAAAGTTGTTTTCCTCTAGACAAGAAGCGAATTGTAGTACGCGAGAAATGGACGTACAAATTATCCTCATCGCGTCGTCTCGTCGTTTCCTCGAAATCGTACTCGTACTTCTCATCGTCAGTATTCTTCTCAGCTCGATGATTAAAAATGCTCAAAGTATTTCTCACCAGTCACCTTATTCCTCCCATCATTTGCCCTTCATTGCTGAATTCTTCTGACCGAGTTTTCTAGTCGCTATTTTGCTATGTGGAATGCAGAACACCTCGATGATAAGGTAAATAACCGAATCGTTCGGTCAAAAGGTAATATCGCCGAGTGGATGAGTGAAAAAGCAAATACCAAACAGGAATCGAGCATCATTTGGTCCTTGAAGAGTTTGATAAATGGACGATTGGACGTTGGCGGCTTGTATGTACTAGGGACTTTCGAGTTTTTCAACTCGCGTCAGAATAATAATAATGTGTGTAGTACACTTTACAGTATGTGGTAGCAAGGTATATAGAAGAGGTAGTATGCTGTGTGTTTTGTTGATTACTAAATTTCATTTCACGTATCGACGCGTCGCTCGTACGAGTATATGCGATTCAAGTGGCACCCTTGTGTATTCAGTTGCCTATTTCGTGATTCGGAGATTGCACTGGGCTGGTACGATTGAAAATTAAGATAGACTTTTTCAGTTTTGTAATTTTTACCTGGTAAGAGGTGCGTTTTATTGGATATACTCATCTTTATTTGAGCCTCGGAGAGTTTCGAAGAAGCAAGTGGATGTCTAAAGTTATGATTAAAAAGCGTAATGAAATCATTTCGAGTGTTCTTCTGCCTGGAAATGATTTGATTTTTTGGGTATTTTTTCAATTTTTTGCTGGAGTGCTTTTCTGAGGTGACTAATGTTGATCTATTTGGTAAAAAATTAGAGTTTTTTTATAATGCATCAACATCCACCTCCCTCCTCCTTTCCCTCATTTATCAAGTACACATTTCGTAATTTCAACTTTTTTTTTTGAAATTTCGAAAAAATCGTGTCAAAATTGGACTGATTTTACATTTGGGGGGGGGGGGGGTTGAAGAATACTATACAAAACAGTGTAGAAAAACTGGAAAAATGAAAAAATTTCAATTAATTTTTGAGATTCAAAAACTTTTTTTTGGGTAGCTTTTGTTTTATTATTTTTTTTTTCGAAATTGTAATTTTTTCGTCACTAAAATCTTGGGTGTTCTTTGGGGGTGCATATCGCGAATAGTTTTTTGCCTGATGTTTATTCCTGTTCTCGCGCCAAACAGACGACTCATTGTAATATTATAAGGTAAACTGTAAGATAACTAAATAACATTATCTAACCCGAAATCGTATTTTTCTTTGTTTCAGGTGAGTACCAATTTTCATCTTTGGGTAATGAAATATACACTCGAGTACATGTAAGAATAAGTAAGTCATTATTATTTATGATTTGTGGAAGAATCTTGCTCTGGTTGAAAGATTGAAGCAAATGCCATTCATGCATCGATATTCGTCCCCTTGCCCTTGCCCCCTCGCTCGCGTAATTGCGCATAGGGGGGGATATTTTGTAATTTCGAAATATTTTTAGAAATGAATAAATATTGATTGATTGACTTATGAGTTGTGAGTCACAATTTTAGAATCATGTTTGAGACATATGATGAGAAATTTCGTTCTTTTTTAATGCCTTCTTCTGGTTAAAGATCAGGGTGACATTCAAGCCTGAAAAAATCTGTAATTTTCTCAATTCTATTCATTGGGGCGCGGGCGTCCTTTCTTAAAATAAAAAAAAAAAAATGGAAAATCGTGAAAAGTCAAGGAATTTTGCCCCTCTGGAAAAAAAATTGAAATGTCAGGGAAATTTGAAATTTTCTTACCAGAATCGTGGAATTTTATGAAATTAACTGTACGATTTGGTAATTCGGTAAAACTTTAGTTTTAGTTCATTCCTGATTTTTTGATGTCCATGCTCAATTTTTTCTTCATAATAGCCCATGAGCTCCAATCCCCAATTTTGTTTGCGGTTGTAATTCTTATATGTATTGTTTTCAAAAAAGCATCAAGAGAGGTGCGGTCAATCAAGTTTTAAAATTTGAAAATCAGAGTTTCGGGGGGGGGGGTGGCTGAAATTCCAATCTTTGTTTAAAATGTTTTTTAAAAAAAATTTCAAGAAAAAAGTACTTACATAACTCTTAATTGATTGAGAATTTTATGCCCTACAATTTTGTTTGCTCTTTTCGTTTTTTTTTTTTTCATAAGGTCGACAGTTTTTGTAGAAATTATTATTATTTTTTTTTTTGAGTTGTCAAACATTCGCTCTAAATAATCCCCCACTGAAAATTTTCTGAAAAAAAAACCTAATAACTTTGTACTGATAGGAATTTTTATGATCTACGATTTTGTTTCCCTCCGTTTTTAAGTAGGACCCTTATTTTTGTTTTTAAAAAAATCAATTTTCTAAAATGTAAAAATTAAGATTTCCAAGAAACTGTTTCATTACAAAAAAGTTGTTTAAAAAAAAAGAAAAAAAGTGAGGTTACTACTGAAAAAATGAAGAGAAGCAAACTTGTAATAAAGCATAAAATGTCCTATCATTAGAATGTGATTGATTTTTTGATGGACATTGTCTGAGAATTAGGTTTATAATTTTGGTTTCAAATTAAAATGCTAGTAGCTCTTTTCTAAAATAAACATTTTTTTTTTCACTTAAAAACGTTGCCTTTGATGTTATAAGAATATAATTTTCCATTCAAAGTTCCCGTCCAGTTTTTTTTAATGAGCAAAAGAGAAGGGCTGCGGTTTGCTAGTTGATTTTATAGATGACAGCCCGAAAAAAATGTCTCGAAGAATGAACGAAGACAAAAAAAAACAGTCCCAGATGGTCTTTCAAAACATAAAATACAATTTATTGTTTGAGAATTTTATAACTTTGATGCCCATGGAACGAATGAGATTATAGAAATAAATCTTAAAGCTTTGAGCTATACTACGTATATTTTCTACATAATTTTTCTATCGTTTCTTGTTTCCAACTTCACAAAAATAAATAAATTACATATGATATGATCCATGTAAAAATTTTGAATGCCATTTTGCTCCTTGAATTTCATAGCAAGGCGAATGTAAATCTTTCGAATTTCATTTCGAGTGCCCATAATTTCATGGCAGCTTGGTTCATTTCGTTTTCTCGATATTCCTCATTTTCATAGCAGAAAGCAACCTGTTTGAGCTTAGTTTTTTCCAACTGCCATTCATCTCTTAATTTTTTTGTGTAAACAAATTGGTAACTTGTTCATTTAGAGTGATCCAAATTTTCCAATCTCGACATCCACCCCTCACCAGACAACCTGTATAATAAGTGACGACATTTATACTTTAATGGGAGATTGAGAGGTAACCGATTATGGTAAGGGTGGTAGGGGAAGGGGAAGGAAGTCAGCAGGCGAACGGTATGCTATACAACTACTACATACGTGTATATTACGTGCATATGGTGGTAAATTACGCGTGCGTTTTGCGGCGGGCGGATTGTTTAGATGGCTATAAGGGGTTGAATTGTATGTGTGGGGGTCTGCCTAGCCACCGTCATGTTCATCGTCGCGGTCGTCGTCGTAGTCGTAACTTATACTCGTCATCGGGTACGTACGCGGTGGGGTTACGGTGTGCGCGTTTTGATCGGCGGCGGTAATTTCTCGCGTAGCGTAGGAATGTGGAAAATTGAAGTATACGAGTAGAAAAGAAGCCGAACCGCGAAAGAATGGAACAGTTTACGTCGTGTTTTTAAAGCTTCCGCCACACGTACTGTACCCGGTGCCACGTGCGATAATCTTTTGTCGTGTGGTGGACGACGACAGTTCGAGACGTCCGACGTTACCTACCTAAATATTATTATTCTCGTTTTCGTAATTTAACGAAAAAGTATCGTTATACTGGTTTGTTTACGTGATTGTGTAGTCTTCGAAGTGTTTCTTCTTTTTTTTTTGTTTTGTTTTTTTTTTACGAGGAATTCTGATCGACATCGATATTTTATTGTTGGTAAATTGTGTAAAGTGAGATTGTTTTGACGTATGTGGGGGTGGTGTGGAGATGTTGACGTGTGTGTTGTGTTTTTTTAAGTAATGGTGTAATTTTAGACGTTATTCGTACAAGTATTTGTAGTTGATGGTTTTGTTTTTATTTTTAAAAGAAACGAACCTTTGGTTAGTGTTTTTGAGTGAATTTTCTCGCTAGAAATGTCTTGTAATGTGGTTTAATTTTGAGCCATGGATCTTGAGAGCTGGTGTGATTATGTGATATGTATTTTGTTTTTGAGAGAAAGACGTTGAATGAAGGTGAAACTGTCATAAAAATGTGATAAAATCGTGGTACATACATATTTGAGTTAATGTCGGGAAAATTGACGTTTTTTGAGACGATTGCTGTGATCTAAAATAGGTTTATGGATACTTTTTGTGGGGGATTGAAAATGAGTAATTTAGAAATTAATGTATCAGAATGTTTTACGAGAGCCTAAGTCACTCTCCAACTGAAAATTTCATAGTTTTTTGTGATTGTTTTTTGGCATGTTTGACAAGCCTTCAGGCTGCTAGAGCAAAATGTCTTCATACAAAGATTTGTTCATTCTCAATTTTATTGGTATGAAAATGTTGTTAAAAGAAGAAAAGAACCTTTTGTTAAGAATTTTTGGAGATTAATGTCATGAAAACTATGTGAAAATGTTTTGAATGTGATAAAATAAGTTCAACTAGACGCAGTAAACACCTTTCAAAAATTAAAGTTTTTCCAAATACTTACCTGAAAAAAAAACGTTGAAAAAAACCGATGGTATTTGAACGATTAGAAATTTAATTCTCTACAGCTTTGGTCTCTTACAATTTCGTGTTGAAAAATGTTTTATCTCAACCCCATTGGGCCTTAACCTTTGATCGTGTGTTTTCCCAAATCGCATCATGATCGAAATTTATAATTTTACGTAGGAGGGAGGGAGGGGGGTTGTTACAAATCAATGTGAAGTGTTGTGAAACCTGATTCTGTTATGTTTTCATTATCAGAGGGTCATATCACTCAAAAATGAGATGGTAAACAAGTAACGTATTAAAGTTTTGAAATATTGAAATTCACTTGAATAGGTATAATTCAAAAATTTTCTGTTCGTTCATCAAATTTAAATAATTTATGATTGTGGTTATTTCTCGATTAGGAAGCGAAATAGAGACAACCTACCCCGCTTCCAGGTCCGAGTTCGAGTATTCTCAGATGTAGGTGAACTTTTTTACTGTAACCTCCCTCCGCCTCCCCGTATCATGACCATAAAATATGTCTCAAACAACAGACAATTTCTGAATCAAGCAAACAGAGTTAGAAGAGCGTGTAAAAATACACCACTGATACAAATTTCATTTTCTAATTTTTTGCGAATTTTTCAAGTTCAAAACTGCTTACATTTATGGATCAAAATTTGATAAAACCGAGATAGAAAGCTAAAATTTGGTTCATATCTCATTTTTGACTATTCAAATCATTTGGTGGTTGTTTTATACCCTTTTGGAGTCTCCAGGAGATTTAAAAATTTTTCTGTGTTGAAAATGATGAGATGCTAAATTTTATTTTGGGTCCTTTCTTCCGACAATATTTGCTGAAGAGGCGTCAAAATGACTTGAAACTATCATCAATCAATTCCAGAGATCAAAAATAAAACACAAACCAGACTTCAATTGAATTAAATCTTGATATTTTTCCAAATGAAAAAAAAACATCTTAAATTTTAAAAATTCGCCAAAAATCAAAAAATGTAATTCAACATCTAAAATTTGGTTTCGTGGTGTATTTTTGGATGCCCTTTCAGTAAGAAATGCCACAGTTGCAAGTACAAAATTTTGAAAAATTCGGAAATCAAATTGATTTTTGTCGCAATTTTTTCCATTTTAAAATTACGCAGTATAAAAACAAACTTTAGGAAAACCATAAATTAATTTTACTGCTTGAAAAAAAATCTAGAACATCTTTTCATTTTTTTTTCAAAAAAAAATCCTCAAAATGATTCATTTTTATCATTTTTTTTTCAAAATTTGACAGCTGCTCTAGTTGGTCGCCTGGTCTTGCCTATTGAGAAATCCAGCCCTACCCCTTCCCTCTTTAAAAAAATATATTTTTTTGTTCAGAAACGTCAGGTGTTGATAATGACATGATATTCAGGGACAGGATGTCTAACAGGTTCTGCGAATGGCAAAAGTGCTGGAAAACTTTTGATTTCTGCAAAGTGTGCTTGAAAAGTTCTGCATTTTTTTTTCAAATTTTCTTGCTTTTTTTTAAAAAAATGATTGAAAAAATCCATCTTCTGTATTTCAAAAACTTGATTGCATTTTTCGATCACTTTTTTTTAGAATTTGGAGTTTGTTTGCAAACGGTTGAAATCATTCTCTCTTTTTTTGAAAATGATTATTTTTGGGGGAAATGGGGGGGGGGTGAGGAAGGTGATAAAAATCGCCTCGAGAAAAACCTGATAAAATTACGTATGATTAAATTCTGCATTTTCGTTCGAAATTTTTCAGAAGATTTGGAAATATTTTTTACTTAAACCTCAGAGGTTTAATGAAGTCAAAATTGAAAATTAGCCTTGCTCGAGAAAAAAATTTCAGAATGAAAACACGAAGAATAAATTTTGTTATCATCACCGATGGTATTAAATTGAAGTACTAGAAAAGTCTGGATGACTTTTTTTTATACAGGTGGCTATTTTTCACATCCTAAAATTGCGACTGTTTTCTTTCTTTTCTGCTGCCTTTTTTTTTCACATCGTAGGCATTTTTTACTCGACGCTTTTTCACCCTGCATAGTAGGTACTCGACTCGTGATTTAAGCATCCAAGAGTCGAATTACCCGAACGAGAGTGTGTTCACAGTGTGTTGGAGTTTGGCCATTATACTTATAGGTATTGTACTCGTACTGTGTTGTGTGCGTATATGTGAAGGATATTGACAGGGTATGGCAATCGATACGCACGTTTTTCACACGTTTGTTGAAAAGAAAAAACTTCATTCATCAATCATTGGACGGGACGCACACATTTAGTTGTATCGGCGGCAAATGGTGATGAGGTGGCTTGTTTACTACTTTATGTGTCGACGTGATTTTTTTCCCTTTCGTCGAGTTCAAATTCCACGGGAGGGTGATTTGTGCGGCTAAACTAAGCGATATTTTTATTGCCTATAGTTCGTGTACTTGTACTATATGTATAAGCGTGTGTGCGAGTTTTCTATGCCTCTGTTTTGAGAAGAAAATGGAAAACAGAGGTGTGAAAATTTACTCGGCGACGACGAGAACGAACGCGAGCAATCTGATCTAAATCTTTCCATCAGCCGAGCGAAATTAAGAAAACTTCTATCATAGGGAAGAGATGCAAATAGGTACGTAAGATTGTGTGCGATGGAAAGGATACGTAACGTACTCGTAGGAAAAAAAATAGACTGGATTTGAGAAACAAATTACGCAATCGAAATCGAAATATGGTATGTTGTATACCGGTGTGTATTGGATTCGTGCTCGTTTACCAAAAACGTGTTGTTATAGGAAAATAAGTCTATCTTTGTATGTACACAGAGTGTTCCACAAAGCGTATCAACTCGTGTTTTTCTATAAAATTTAAATTCGGCTGAAATCGACCTGTGAGAGTGAAACAGTTGAGTAACACGAATGAAGAGGGATTGGTGGCAGAAGGGGGGTCCAATTTTCTATCAAATGGTTGAACATGTACCTACATATTATCGTGAAATTTTAGAACATTTTCATTTTTCCTCATTTCGATATTGAAGCACATTTTTGGTCAGTCCTTGATAGGCACCCTGTATTTGAGTAAAAAAAAAACAACGTGGGCAATAATTTTTATTTTTTATTTTATTTTACCTCATTGAAAAATGTACGCTCGAATTGACTCGTAATAACCTTTTTAGCGTGTACTTGTTTCAACTTTTTGACCCTCTCCCATTCTCTGGGTGGGAAAGGGGGATATAATTATCGAAAAATAATATCAATACACCTCCATTAAGGAACGAGATACACGATAGGAAAGCAGTAGGAAGGAATCAAAAATTACTTAATGGAATTATTATGTCGAAACATTGGAAAATCGTAAGTCGTATACACGCTCGAATGATTGATTTATTAATTTTTAGCCAAGTGATATTTGTTGTTGGAGAGGTCGAAACGAAGTGACTTGATGAAGAACAGGTCATCACGGAGGTGGTCAAAGTGGAGAATTAATTTTTCAGCGGTACTTAGCTGCCAGAATCGATCATTTCTAAAATGAAAATCGAAAGAGTTTCCACGAAATTGAAAATAAGTCGTAGGAAAAAAATAAGCTTTGGAAAATAATTTCTGTACTCCCTACTTCTCCTCTTCATTCTCTTTCGTTCTTATATTGAAAAAAAAAGTATACATGTTGAGAAAAGTGAAACAAATCGAGCAATGTGTATGGTTTTTTCCCAAGTATTTCTTCGAGTTAACCACTAGAATAGTGTCGTATTCTTCGAATGTCCCTTGATAATTTCTTCGATGTAACGATATGTCGTTATAGTTTACTATACAAGATCGTCGTAAACGAATCAGGTTTTTTTCCCTCTTTCGCTGGTATAAAACAGAGAAAAAAATTTTAAAGTGGCGAAATTTACCCTTATCATTGCATGTTTTCGATGCCCAATACAAAATTCGTAAAAAATTTTAAGCGTAAATAAGAAAGACGTCGTGTTGTTTTGATGGTTTCGAAAAAATGCGAGTAAGAGGAGCAGCTGAGGAAGGATAACCAAATTATTAAGAATCGTAAAACGAGAATTTTTTCCACCGAAGTACGAGTATTTCATGTTGAAAAAATTTCAAAGTTTTTAGGAGTTTTCGCCCCGTTCAGGTTTACGTTTTTATTTTGCATCGTAGTACTCGTACTTACAAGAAGACGTTCGAAGTCTCGAGAGAATACGAGTAAATTTTTTTCTTCCAAATTTTCGTTCGTCGCTGCGCGTTGTAATTTGATATGGGAATAGATATTTGTAATTAGAGGAAAACACCAAAATGGCGAAGTTTTTATGCGATTTTTCTTTTCGAAACTTGACAGCATGGAAGGGACTCGAGATTTATGTAAATTTTCCGAACGCGAACGTTTGTCGTGTTTTGAATTTACTCTTCGGATGCCACGTAAAATGGAAAGTTGTCTGCTATAAGTATGGAATTTTTATGGGTCAGGGTTTCTTTTTTTCGAAGTAAGTTAGGTAGTCTCGTCTTGTTGCTATTCTCTTGTTTCATTTTTTAAGTATTTTGAAATTATTTAAATATTCAATTCCCCCCTTCCGTTTACCTGAATTAATTTGATGTATTTTCTCCTTCTCTGTATCTCTTTCTTTGGTTTCAGAATCGACTGAAAATATGCCAGAATCTAAATTATTTTTTAATGACCTTGAGCTTTTTCCCCCCAGTAGTTTGATGCAATCGAAGGAGAAGATGATGCCTTGTTGAGGAAAGCAAATTTCTTCTCGACAGTCGATCGTAACAACCTGTTCAGAAAATGATTGGTTATTTTTCGAAATTGTATTAAAAAAATTGCTCGCCAGGGAACGTTTTGAATCGAACGAAAAACCAATTTTTCGGAAAGAGCATCTGAATCCATATTCCTCATTTATATCTGTCTGCTCAGGTTAATTTATCGAGTCTTGGCAAATTTTCGAACATTTAATGAAAAATTGGTCGAATTACTGGAAAAGATGAACTTGAGAATTTTTTGAGGACGATAAACAGGATGTAATGAGTCGATATTGAATAGGATCAGCAGCCAGATTTTCAAATAACTCTGCCAATTTCGAAAATTCACTATAATGATCGAATGTCAATTTGAGTATCTAGCTTCAAATTTGGATTCTAGAAATTTTTTACTCGGGTGTTTCTAAAAATTCTCCTGAAGCTGGGAAATTTTCTCGATCGGTATTGCTCATTTATACTTTTCTAAATCAGCCTAGACAACCTATGAGGTCTCAGTTATGTTTTTCTCAGAAAAAAAACTTGGAAAAACATATGGAAATTCGAGGAAAAGAGCCTGACGAAGCGAGAAGAAAGTAGATCAGTATAAAGTAATCGTAGTATGAAGATCATCCATTACACTTAGAGCCAATGTAATGAATCAATTTAGGTACCTAATATACACGTTGGAAAATTATGCCATAAAACAAGGCACCAAGGATGAGGAGAAGAATGGTGGTGGTGGTTAAAGAAGTGAAAAATAACGAAGGCTGGATAAAAGTTAGGTGATGATGGTGTGGTAAATTTCGTAAGGAAAATCAGATGGAAAAACCGTACGAAATGAAAGATGAAGGGAAAGAAGAACGTGTGTATGTTTACATCGTCTCGGAAGGTCGACGAAGAGGAGAAGGTAGATGAAGATTGTGGGTAGAATTTTATAATGTATCGTATTATGTTTGCGAGAAAAATATTAATTTTACGACTACAGTTGGGAAAAAGTTTCGGTGTTTTGGAGAATAACTTGGGCATATAAATTTGTTTAGTTATACATATTCGTCGAGTTTCATCTTAATACCCGTAGAACGAAGCTGGCAAAGTCAGACGAGAGAGTTACGTTCTAGAAAATACCAACACATTTGATACAATTACAATAACAGCGAATGAGTATGTGAGAAGATGGGGGGGTGAAAAAAATTTGAAATGAAAATTATACAACCAGACATACGAGTTGATGTAAAGAACACAGGGGCTATGTAGTTTTTGAGGAAAAAATTTGGTATTAAGTTTGGCCTCAGCGAGCAGATCTCTGTATGAGAGTAATTGTGCAATGGTCGAGGTTGGAAAACCCTCACAAAAAAACAATGGTAAATTCTCTGTCTTTTGGCAAGACAGTAGGATGTATTTTTTTTTTTCAACGATGAGAAAAAAAGACTTCACGAAAATGTAGTACTAGGTACTCGGTTTTACGGATTATTTTATACATTGACGAGTAAATCCACTTATTGCGCGCTCTTGTGATTTTATGTTGCGCTATATTTTTTACGAATGACGATACACAGCGAGATTGACGAGGGGGTAGCCTCATTTTACTATTTTGTATCCAATGATGGGGTTTTTTTCACTTCACGTTGTAGATATGGCGAAGTGATAAAAGTGGTACGATTGGTTGAGGATCGTGAAAATTTTTTACTATAGTGGAGCCAACGTGCGAAGGCGATACGATTTTATGGCGATTGTTTCGATAAACGTAGTGTAACGTAAGCTGAACTCGAGACTCGAGAGTGAATTTTTTCCTGTAAATTAAGACTAGCTTTTTACTAGAACCGCAGTTTGGTTTAATGCGTTTCGGTCGAGGGTTAATTTTATCGAGTTTGGCGAATTTTTTTCCAAGGTAGTCGATCTGAAAATGAGACAAGTTGGTGGAGGAAGAAGGAAGAGGGCTCGAAAATGGTGTGATTATGGTACGTTTAAGAATAAAAGAAGGTGATTTCACCCACAGTGATTTGTCTGATTGGAAATATAGGGCTAAGAAGGGCTGTTTCGTTGCACGATTTGTTGATTAGCTTGGAATTTGAAAACAATATAAACTCTGTCGATTGAAGGAATCACGAGTATGAAATTTATAATACCACGTTGCCATTTTTGTTTGATGGAGACAGTTTTTACTAATAATGAGAATCGGCTTATGCTCGTGCGAGGAACGAATACATAATTGTCGTGGCCGCGATACACGAGGAAAAATTAAAATTCTATCGCTATAGCATCGTCACAGCGAGAAAGTAATTACGGGGTTAATTTTATAAGATAAATATTGGTTTTGTTTACTTTATTGATTCGGTGACTGCCTGCGCCACGAATGAGCAGCAAAGGTTTTGTTTTGTTTGGACCTGATATTATTGCGAAAGAGGGGGTAGCGAAGGAGGTATTTTCGTATGCGTGAGTGTGTGGTGTTATGGTTGAATACATTGTCGTGTAACCCCCTTTCTAGACATTATTATGTACGAAGAGATTTTCAAGAGTAAGATGTCCTATGGGTGTAAATGAGGAGATAGTCGAGTTGTGAAAATTGAGAAAATTATAGGGTGGTGAAGGTGATTTTTATTTGGCAGAATATGGAATTAGTGCTGCTAACAAGTTTAGTACGAGGAGTAGGTACATGACATTGAGTTCCATTCGTTTCAATTTCTGATGAATTAATGCAAATCATCTTTCGAATGTCATTTTTTAATCACTTGCAGCTTGTCATATGTATTTGATATTCGGTAAAAAAAACTTATATTGTCAAAAAATTTCGGATTGGTTGAAACCGGTTTCATCACTATGCAGTTGAGTCGAGTTTAGCGAATTTGAATGAGGTTTTTTGACCATTATGATGGCCTACCAAGTTATTTTGACATGAAATTTTGAATTGGTTGAAACCGGTTTAATCAATTTATAACCAAATGGACTGGATTTAGACGGTATTTTTGAATGTGACATCGATTCATTATTTTTGTACAATGTTCATTCTGATTTAAATTCCAATCAATCTAAAAAAAATGAAATTTCGAATCGGTTGAAACCGGTTTTATCGACTGGTAAGCGAATTGAATTGGTTCAAATAGAATTTTTTTGGTTAAAGGGACATTAATTTGTTATTTTTCCTAGGATTCATTCTGATGGAACCAATCATTTAAAAGAAATAAAATTTTGAATCGGTTGAAACCGGTTTCATTAATCAGTTAGTAGATTGAACTGTTTCAAATAAAGGTTTATGGTATCAAATGACTTATCACTTTGTTATTCTGTTTGAAATTTCTTGTAATTGAACTGTTGAACTTTTGAAAAAATGAAATTTTGAATTGTTCGAAACTGGTTTCAATGATTTGTATTTGGTTTGAACCAGTTTCATAGTATTTTTGTCAGTGTGATGTCTACAATATTGTACTTTTTTTGAAAGAATTTTTCTATTATGTTTTGAAAATTTGGTTTTTGAAAATTATGAAGTATATATACTTGAACTAGTTGGAACCGGTTTCATCAACATTTTTTTGATTTTGGGTACTGATGCATGATGCTACATTTTGTTCATCTACCTACCTGAATAGAAATTCTGATTAAATTTACGTTTGGAACGAACGTTATTTTTCAATAAGAGGCGAACTGGTTTAATACCAATTTTGTAACCGGTTTGAACCAGTTTAATTGACTTGATTTTCAATAATTGAATTGCTCAATTAGTAATGCCTTTTCTGATAGGTATTTATAATTATAGAAATTCAAAATTTGATGAAAGTGGAATCATATTTCAAGTTTTGGATCGGTTGAAACTGGTTTCGATCATCCCATGTAACTGGTTCAAACCGGTTCTGATGGAACTTTTTTGATCATTTCTGTATGAATAAATTATAAAATGGCTGATGGCGAGGTTTTTGTGGGGGGGGGGGTGAGGGGAGGGAGGTAATCATTACAACTTTTTCTTTCGTTAAACCGGATTTCCTGTGAAATGAAATCTGGTTGGAACTGGTTTTATTTAAATTGATAGTATTTTTAAGAATGCTAATGATGTTATTCATAAACATTCTGATGAAATACCCCCTTAATGAACGTGTTACTTTTTTGAGTCGATGATGAACCGGTTGGTCGTGAGTTCTATTTCTGATTTGAACCGGTTCAGTTTGGTTGGTTTTTACTCATTCGTCATTTTCAATGGTTACTTAATTTTAGGATACTTTTTGTTGCATCTTGAAATTTATTTCTGGAACGAACTGTTTTTTTATGATTCAAATGAGTGATGAAACCGGTTTCTATAGTTTTTTCTGAAAAATTTCGACACAGTTGTGATGAAGAAACACCTTGAGTATTTTACTTTATGTTGTTAGTTCTTGAAAAGCATCTTTCCGTTTGAAAAGTTTTGCTACAAAAATAACTGGTTCAAGTTTTTTGAAACCAGTGTTCCTCTGTTTTATCGCCATAAAATTGTTCTTTTATTCCTGTCCTACGTATTTTTTTTAGGGAAGGAGCTAGAGGAGGGACTAGGAATTGATTAAATTTGAGACAGCTGCTGCATTTTATTTATTGAAATTACTTCTTTTGAATCAATTTAAATGTTTTGGAAATTGAAATGCAATTTGTATGCAATGAGATGGAAATTGGCAGTGAACTGAAATAAATCGCTCTAGCCACCGAAAAGTGTGATGTATTGTGAAAATAATGTAATCATGTTCTCTGAGAAAGGACACAACGATGAGGTTTTACGTGAAAATGATGTAAAGTTCGTCCTAGGTATCGTTGTCAAACGAATATTCTGCGTCCAACGGCAATAAAATGTAATCGAGGTACATTTACGATGTTATATACGTACGTAGAGTATCATTATCAGTTTAAATTATCGTTCGTCCTCGCGGGAAAGTGAAAAGTAAAAAGGTCGAATGGTTGCGATGGAAAAAGCCACATACGCAGTACATGTACGTTTAGCGTAGGTATTTATCGAGTACTTAGAACAGCACGTCTGCGTCTCCGACCCATTCTCATTCGCGTTAACTACGTCGTAACAGCATTTTTTCATTTCGCAATTTTCGAGATGTTATTTATTTCTACATAGTTAAATTATTAATATAATAATAAAGCCAAAACGTGAATTTCCAATGGACGTGTGTTATCGTTCAATTATATCTCGAGCAGCGTTTGTGTTGTGGGGGAGTAAGAGGTTGCTTTTGGGGTAAAAATTTTTTTCTCTCTCGCTTGAATTATTCATTTTTCCCTTTAGAGCCGATTACGACGATAAAAAATTAATAACTATTTCGAATACATCACGAAATCAATTTAATATTGACCGTAATCTGAGGAGAGAAGGGTATGCAGGGGTAACGTTTTTAAAGTGCTTTCAAAGGTTCGCTTAAATACCTACTCTGCAGTTAGTTTTAACTAACTACGTACATATAGGACTCGTACTCGTATGTACTACGTAGAAGTGTTCTATAAGTATATAGAGGATTTTTGTTGTGGCTTTATTTTCCCATCTGATAGAGTGTGGGAAGCGAGGGAAGGGTGTAAGGAGTAATGCGAAGGCGTATACATGCTGAGTATAAATCGCTTTAAAATTTTTTTCATTTTTCGCTGTCGATAAGGCTGGGTTTGTGTTTGTGAGCTCAATTTTACGAGCGTTATAATAATTTTAAAATTGAAACGAAAAGAAAGAAGAGAGACTGAGAAGTTCACGATGAAAGCACCCCTAGTAAAGAGCAAAATGACACAAATTTTTCCATTCGATATTCGAGCTGTGTCTGTGTGTGTGTGCTGTCTGTCGAAAGAGACGATAAAGATATAGGTGGAGGATATTACAACATGCAAATTGAAATTGCCGAATGCCAAATGAGGTGTATTCGAAAGAATAGTATACGTATAAGAATAACGTTAAGTTTATGTCGGTTGATTATTCACGCTGTGGCGGAGTTTTAAAATAACGAGCTATGTCGTATGAGAAAAAGATTTCGATCAGAATTCCCCTCGTGGTTGTCGTCAGTACTATCGTCGTAGTCGAGACGACGACACTACGACAATTTCGAGAATTGAAAATCTCAAATTTGTATTTTTTTTAGAATTTTGTTTTTACATTTTGTGTGATACAAGTACATATATAAAACGAATTTGATGTATTGAAACGACGATCATGTCGTTAGAATCATAGTGATCGACGCTGCTGTGATAGAAAATTAGACGTTACCAAACGACTCTTTGGGAGACGAGTCGACGCGATTTTTTTTATTTCAAAGTAAATTTTTGTTACCGCGAGAGTTCCTCTTATCTATTCGATATCGAAGTCCAGAGCAAGGATTCGTCAACATGATTGGACTGTGGTCGTATACGAATTTCAGATTGCGTAATTCGAAATGCGAAGTTTTACTAGGTTTGTGATTTTTTTTTACATTGTGTACTCGTAATTAATTAATTTATTAGCATATGCCAAGTGCGAAGTATCGAACTCGTTGAAAGTCCACTTTTACGACGATATATTAATTGATCGAATAATATTGTATAGGCGATTGTGGTACGCCTTCGTTTACTTAGATTTGGTTTAATTATCGAAGTTCGTAATATGTATATTGAATAACAATTTAGCAACTAAGTAAATGGGAAGTGGGAAGTAGGTACAATGTAATGTTTGTGAAAAGCACGAAAAAGGCGGATTAAATTTTAAGGTTTTGTTGGGAGCTGCAGGAGGAGAAGGAAGGTGACATCTTGGCCAAGATTATGGTTTGTAGATACAGCTGGAAATTTATCGTCCCCCTTCGACGGTTCGACGAGTAATTTCCGTTTAAATTGATAAAGGCAGAATTGAAAAGTTTCCGGAGTCTCGAAATCACTTAATTAAAACTTTGATGCTGGGGTTGCGGTTTGATTATCAGGCAGAGAAGAGAGGAGGGAGGTGAAGATGAGGATGAGAAAGAAATGAGAAAATTACGGTTTCACTTTTTGTTTCTGTGATCGGAGTATTTGTGGATTCAGAAAAGTAATACGAATGCCATGGATCATAATTTTGTGACAATTTTGAAATGTGTTTTTGGGGGAGGGGAGGGGGAGGGGTTTGCCCAATTTTTTTATTACCCAGAAGTGTGATATGAACACCACCTATTTTGCAATTCTGAATTACCCATGATTGTTTGCCCCTTTTTAAACCTTCAAAATCTAAAAGATGATTTAAACAAATTCATTGATAATAAATTAAATTTTAATAATATTATTAAGTTAATCAAAAATGATAATTTACTCCATCTAGTTTAATTTTCCAAAAAATAGTATAAGTGCTTTTAAAACCAAAATATTATTGTGTTGTAAGCACTTTAAAAATAAATGTCTTGTCTTGTCTCATCCGGAACAAAAATTTTTGAGCTGGATAAAATGGAATCGGTAGAAAGGATCTTAAAATACTGCACTAGCCAAAATTTCAGATTTTGAAATTCATCTTTTGATTATTACTTAACGAATTAAAAAAAATTCAAAGGGTCAAAAATGAAAAAAAAACAAAATTTTACCAAATTGACCTGGAAATCTGAAAATTGGATTGTGCCCAATTTTCGACCTTTCGAGTCGGTTGATGATGGTTTTGAATTGTTCTAGAGCCTCCAGTGCGATTTTAGATTTCTCAAGTTGATGAACTTTGGCCACGATGTTTCCAAAGTACTTTCTGTCTGGAAATTTGGAGCTACATGGTTTCGAGCTGCTGAGTAGGAGAATCTTCAAAACGACTTGAAACTACCTGCAGTCGACTTCTTAGCGTATTGAAATTACCTTGCAGTATGAATTTCGGCTGTCTAACTCCATTTTGATGAAATTTTGTGAAATTTCAAGTCTCAAAAATCTACTGAAGGCTCCGAGAATTTTCAAAAAGTCGCTGAAGTCTCCAAAAATGCCTTGAACCCTCCTGCAGTCGACTTGATAACATCTGCTGGAGGCTCCAGAACTGATCAAAATGGCTTGAAACTATTTCAAGTCGATTTGGCAGGACGAAAAGTATATTCCAAATTTCAGCTTTCTAGGTCAATTTGATAAAATTTCGATTCTTTTCTGATTTTTGGCCTTTTGATTTTCAAAAATTCACCAAAAGTCTAAAAATGTACTTTAGCATTTTATCTATGAATTCTGCAACGTTTATCAGTTCAAAATTGTGTTTTCTGGCTGGAGCAATTTCGATGAGATTTCATTCTTTTCTACGTATATCCCTTGCAAATTATCGACTTTTTCAGTAAAGAGAAAAAGATTTTTTTTTTTAATTTCTTTGAAAATGAATTTGAATAGATGTAGATGTTTTTGCCCCAGAATATTCTTCGATTTAGTTTCAAAATTTTTTCATTTTTTTGCACCCCCTCTCCCTCTTATTCAAAAATTTGTAAAAAAAAAAAAAAAAAAAAAAAGGAGCGTAAAAATGTTGGTAAAAATACATGCCTAAGTACATTTTTATAAATGGAAAAAATAATCGATTTGAAGAACCGAAAAAGAGGATGGAATATACAACATGGACGTATAAAAACCTCAATTTCTACGTGAATTTGCAATTGATGTTCTGGGAATTTCACAGCATACTTATGGATGTCCCTTAATACGTTGCATGTGTGAAATTTATTGTAATTTATTCTGCAGCTTACCACGTGGAAATGAGGTTATGTGCAAAAATTCGCCAGTTTGCGTAAATTTCCAATGTAGGCGTCATGCATTCATTTCCAGGGTAAAATTCGCAATGAACGTTGAAAATCTTCATTTTTTTCCCTCCGACTCCCTCCGTTCGTCTATCATCTGCTTTCTTTTTGATTACCTAAATGACCACTAGACTGAACTCTGGAGGCATTAACGATGTGCACTGTAAAAAAAAAGTCACTTTCAAGACTGCAGTTTCGGAAGCTATAATGCTGCAGTCAACTTAATCTTTAAAATCCGTTACTCTTGATTATGTGTTTGTACATTTATGCTCATAAAATGAGCAATTCAGCCGTGAAAATGGGCTGAGTTGGAATTTTTCAGGTGTGTGAGAATCGACGACAAAAGACGATCGCGGATTTATTCGACTGCAAGTGCAAACAAGTGCATTCATTGAGACATAGAGACATTTTGTTGTATACATACGTAAGTAGAAGTTTGATATGAATGGAAATGACAATGACGTGTGAAAAGCACTGTACCGAAGAATATATGTATTATGTGCAATTGAGAGGAAACATACTCGTATATTATTGTGTGCTTCAACTCTCGAGAATTTGTGTAACTTTTGTGGCTGACTATGAGTCGCAGTTGATGGGTGGTTTGTTGGAAAGTTAGTGTAAACGAGGAATAATTTCCCGACAATAATGACATCGTTGAACAATAAGTAGAGGTAGAGCTGACGAGGAGGAAAAGTCATATCATATGTACGTATTTATGAGGTAAAGTACAACGAGTATGTAATTTCCAAAAACAGTTAGGTAAATTGGTGTAATAGACGAGCAAGTATTTATAATACAATAAATGGTTGGAAGGTTGAGACGAAGTAAATAATATGAAAGAATGCAAAACTCATTTACTCAAGTTACGTATTTGCAAACATGCCTATTTGTCCTTAATGCCGATGCTTTTTCCCCCCTTTCATTCTTGGTAAGTAAAAGCCAAAAGTCTACATAAGTACTGAACGTGCAGAAAAAAATTACGCTACGTCGAGCGAGTTTTCGTTGTAATTTGTCATGTTGCATATGTCGAGAGACGACGCGACGCGGAGGAGCTATAGGTAAAATAATTCACACCGTCGTATGCTGTGCGCTGTCGACGACTCGACGTGTGTTGGGAAAAAAACAGTCGTCGCGCTATCAAAGATACGTATAGATACAGATAAAGAGAGATAGAGAGAGAAAAAGAGGCAAATGCCAGGGGTAAAAGGAACCCTGGGGACTGGGAAGGAGGAGAGCACGACATATGCGTGTGCTAGTTGATTAAAATAAAATTTAGTGCTGTTCGTGTTCGATGGTAATAAATGCGTCGTTGTCAAAATTTGATGAATCGATGGTTAAAATGTTTATCTTTTCCAGTATGTGCGATACGTGGTTCGAAAAGCAATCGAAAATTTTTTGCTATTTGAAAGAACTGGGGGTGAGCCAGGGTTGCGGGGTGGTAAAGCTGATTAAAGTTAGAAATGTGCTGTTATGAACGCATTGAACGCGGAGGCGATAAATTGAAAGTGTAATTAAATGTAGGAGGTTCGCGATACCATACCGATGATGCTGACGATGGTCCGCGTATTTTCCTGGTTTTGATCGAGACGTGTGTCTGAAGGTGGATGGCAGGATGAAGAGGGGGAACTCACTTTCTAAGGGTAATTTGATTTTTCAGTTCGGATAGACGGGAATATTCAGCATTTAAGATTCAATAATTTTTGTGAGAGTTCCATAAAGTGGGTCGTTTTTCAATTTTTTTTCGTCAAATTTTCAAAAATCGCCACTCTTCCTTTATTTTGAAAAAAATTGGTCAAAAATCCACTCAAATGGCAATTTTGCTGATAAAAATCATCTGCTGTTGTGGGATAGTATAAAAGGGGGGGGGTAACTTGTACTAGGTATTAGCCTGGCGTAAGACAATAGGAATAATTGCCCCCCCCCGGTCGATCCTCTGAAACCACTTTTTTTTCAAAGGGAGCATTCTAAGGAACATTTGAAAATCTGCTGGAGGCTCCAGTAGTTTCCAAAAAGTCGCTGGAGGCTCCAATACGACTAGAAATCTACCTGCAGTCGACTTGATGTTGAAATTGGAGTAAATCTTGGATTTTCATCTCTGTTTGGTAAAATTTTATAGAAATTTGGACCATTGAAAAATATGCTGGAGGCTCCAGCAATTTTCAAAAAGTCGCTGGAGGTCTCAAAACGACTCGAAATCTACCTGCAGTCGACTTAATGTTGTTATTGGAGTAAATCTTGGATTTTCAACTCTGTTTAGTCCATTGAAAAATCTGCTGGAGGCTCCAGTAATTTTAAAAAAGTCACTGGAGGTCTCAAAACGACTTGAAATCTACCTTCAGTCGACCTAACAGCACGTTTAAGTTGGAGTACAGCTTGAATTTCGGATTTCGCAAGTTTTAAAAATCTGCTGGAGGCTCCAGAACTGCTCAAAACGCCTTGAAACTATTTCCAATTGATCTGGCTGGACGAAAATAGGACATATCCCAAATTTCAGCGTTCTAGGTCAGTTAGGTAAAATTTTGATTTTTTTCCTCGTTTGATTTTCAAAATTCCACCAAAGTCGAAAAATGCACTTTAGTCCTTGAAATTTCGGCTGGAGATGAATTTTTGCTAGCTTTTTCGATCTAGCTTTGTCCAGTTCATGTTGAAAAGCAAAATCTGCTATTTCGACTGACCTATCAATCAAAATGGCCGCCATTTTGTTAGTGAGACCAACTTTTTTGTGGCAAGTTTGCTTTAAAATGTTCCTTAAGATGTCTCTTTAAAGAAAAAAGTTGTCTCAGATGATTGGCGGGGGAGGGGGTGCAATTATTCCAATTGTCATATCCCGTACTCTTCGGTCTCTTGTAAGTATCGTTTACTATCGATGTAATTTCTTCCTTGCCTTCCCTCCCTGCCCCCTCACTACTTCTGGTACTTTTCATCGAGTAAGCTCGAAGTCGAACGTGCGATGCTGTCTATTGAGTAGCTCGTGTTCGATTAGATTGTATATTTTGAAATATTGCTGCTTTTCGATACGTAAACGATGAAAAAGAAATACGAAAACGTGGCAAAGCAAGGCGCCGGGTTTGGCAGGTGAAACGTAGCTGGTAAATTTGCTAATTTGTAATGTTGATTAGTTTCAGCAATGAAGGTAAGGGTACAGGGATGGGGAGAATTTTGACGTGCTCGTGTACGTAATATTGAAAAGGAAGAGTCGAAGGAAGAAAAATTTAGATACGAGAAAGAAAGAGAGGTTCAGAAAATTGAAGATTCGTTCGAGAGAACTTCATCTGACGTGAAGGTAAAGTGCAAAGGGAGCGCATTTGAAGTAGAATTTCTGCAAACACGAACTTACGTATAACGCACGTTGAATAACAGTTGATTTATAGGTTTCAATTATGTTGAGTGTTAAGCGGTACCTACGTCGTAGGTTTGAGTGAAGAAACGAGAAAGGGGTGTGAAAAAGGGTAAAATACACGCAGCCATAAGCGCGAATCGTTTTGTATAAAATGTGTACTTGCTTATGGACAAGGTGGTTAGAGTGGTTAATTGTATTCATCGTTTTTGCGAGATTAGCATCGTGATACGATAGTGTTTCGATGATGATGGAAATGTAGGTATTTGCATTCGATTAGTATACCCGACGCCCAGAATGGTGCTAGGAGAGTAATTTTTTCCTAATATTGCTGTATTACGATACGAAAAAGAAAAAGGTGAGGTATTCCAGGTTTCTTGGAAGGAATGAGAGGGGTGAGTTCGGAGGGTAATGATTATCGTCTGTTCCGGTTGAACCTATAACGAATAGTGAACCGGTGAATTAATTTTGATTGATTATCTTCGATAAGGTAGTGATTGATCGTGCTAGATAATTGGATTTTTACTGCTGGAGATTGGGTAGGGGCTGAAGAAAAGTGAGCTGGAAATGAGAATTATAGTTTTGATTTTTCCTGCTGTGCTTATCCCTTTCATTTGGAGGGGAAGGAGGGTCTAACGAGTTGTTGGTGGTTTTTTTCTAGTGATGTAGAATTTGAAGAGAATCTGCGTGGGTCGTTGTTCTTATACTTTCCTATATTTTTTCATTTTTTTTGTTTTCGACATTTCAAAAATATTTTCATACGATTTAGTTCTCTTCATTGGCTTCGTATAACTAAATCATTCGACATAATTGAAGTAGCTTTACCTTTCAGAGTGAAATGTTCCATTCTCGATGAATTTATAGCTCGAGATCAAGGTTGAAGCTCGATTTGATTTGAAATCTGTGTACCGAGTGCGTTTTCCGGTGATATGCGAGACTGTTGTGTGAAGATTTTTTTCATTTTCAGATCTCATTCATGTGCACACGGTTTTGAACAAAATATGTCTACGTGTGTGAAATCGAGACTATGTAGATTTAGTATCTGTTGTTGTGGCAATACCACGCAAAGTGTGTGTTTGTGATTTACCCATTATCTCGCCATATTACGTCCCAACACACCCATCGACGATATCCTTGAGGTTGTCAGTATTGTATACTTGCAATGTGTTTTACTCGTATGTGCAAATGCGTACCTCTGCTTTATCGATGTATAGCCGCCAGAGTTAATTTATATAATGCGACGATACGATAATAGTTGTAAATTTCGGTGGTTGTTCTCGCGTACCTACTCGTATATTTCATCTTATATTCGAGAAATGTCTGATGATGAGATTTGAAACCGAGACAGTTTTTATTTTCTAATTTAACGCGATTTGTATTGTCTTATGCGCAGGTTCGATTATGTTCCACGTGAGGAGAAGACCGGCCGATTACCATCCTCGGAAAAGAAAGAAAAAACCGCAGCATAAATGGAATCAGCATCAGTCCGGCAGTAATGAATTGCTCGAGTATCGCTATGAAGACGGATTGGATAGGTTACCATTATTCTTAGAACTAAATTCAGGTTTGTACTGAATAATTTGATTTGTTTTTTTTTTTTAATGTGGTGTTGGGGAGGTTTGGGATGTGATGGGTGGTACGGTGCGATGGTTGTGATGGGAGGAATGGATAAGGGGAATCGATGATCAGCTGATATGGTGTTCAAGATATGACTAAAAACAAAAGTCCAACTGTTGGTTACTTGCTAAAATATTGTACTTTCAATTTTGCTCATGTGATGAGAAAATAGTGAGAAGTGTCCATTGTCACCATAGAAGGGCTGTCTAATATTCTGGAATTTTCCTCATCAAATGATACTCGTAGAAACTTCCGTCAGCGATATTTTTCTATTCAGTATTCTGGAATTTTCCACATCAAATGATAGAAAACCCTTCCCTTCGCGTAGATACGAATAGTTCCAACTTTATACGAGTCTGTTTTAAATGTACCAAACTTTTCTATGATAATTGGCAATTTTGTACGATGCTACGTGCATTATTCATTCGCGTATATGTCTTTTTATTACGGTACAATAAACATGAATAAATGTTGAAATTTTACCATAATACATTTGACGAGGGTTTACCCAAGCTGGAAAATAATGGAAAAGAAAAGCACGCCGCGGATAACGATAAATACGTACGACGGTTGGTTGGTGCGTAGGATTTTTTGGACGATACACGTACCTAACCTACACTCTATTTCATCGTCCATTCGTGACATATGCGAACAAGTTTTTTTTATGACATGCAGATGAGAATGAAACAAAAAACAAAAATAAATGGACATTGGTTTTGAAATATTCGTTTAAATTATATTATGGTTTTGTATATTATATGGGTTGGTGTGGGGGCTGTGGGCTTTATTGCGGTTTAAATTGGTGTGCGACGCTGTGTAGAAAGGAGTACCCTATAGTCTTGAGGGATATGAGGAAATGGCGAAAAGATGAGATGAAATGGGTTTAATTATTGTTTATTGAAATTTCGAAAATTCTTCTGTTACTGAACTACTGATCACCAATTGTGTAAAAAAATGAGGGAGGGGGCGGTACCAGAGGTATCAAAATATAATTTCCGAGATTCGTTAGTATGAAGTCATGTGATAGATTTTTGATATCAAACTTTTGAGACAATGTAAGACTACCATGAGAAAACGATTCAATTGTGCTGATATTGCGTGAAAACTCTACAAATGCTTGAAGTATAGGCTATCAACTTAATGTATTGATTTCTAGCAGGTACATTACAACTTTTAAGATAACGTCCCCAACTTCACCAACGCAGGATGGTCCATTTAATAATCAATAAACAAATTGGTTTCTGAAGTTTGAATCATTTTTATCGCATGAAAAAATCTGCCCAGAAATAAAACTAGTGCAGTACAGGTGGGAAATCCTACGTATGCTCTGTGATTTTATTTCTCTCCTTTTTTTTCTAAAACACGTGGTTTACTCAGAAATCGTCATTTTGTTCTTTGAGAGAATTGAAAAAAATTCTAGAAAAATCAAAAATCTAAACAAAGAAAACCAAGAAGAACGAACATGCTGAACATATGATTTCAACTAGTGAAATGCAATTTATTTTTTTTCTAGGAGGTTTTCTCAAAAACTTTTGATGTTTCAAAAGTTGAATTGAAATTTGTGTTTCTGTTATGAATTATGAAAAAAATTCAAAAAGACGATGTTTGATTTAAAAAAAAAAACTATTGATTCTAAAAAAATAGAGTGGATTAAAAAAAATCTGTATAAATACTGGAAGATTTCTCCAAATTCAGTCAAGACCTCCATAAATTCAAGTTGAAGGAACTCGGAAAATATTTTTGCTCCAGAGGTGCGCCTGAACGGGAAATATGAGGTCTCAAAGATGGGGCATTTTCAAAAAAATTGTGTTTTTCCGCCCTTTCAATTCCCCCTCAACCTACTTTACGAAAAATGGGCCAGTCTTGAAAGATACTTGTAATATTTGAGATTCTGTGTTGACCTGGGCCATTGCCCTCAAAATCCAATACCATTTAAGGTCCTAGTGAGAGGTTAAAAATTTACAAATTATGATTTTTGAGCAAATTTGTGTTTTAAAAATATTTTCTTCGTGAATTTTGTGCATTAGTTTAAAGCAGTTACAGTACAACAACAACAACAACAAAAGTTCAACCACAACTTCAAATTTCTGAGTTAGATTTATTTGCCTGAAGACTTTCAATGATTGATTGACTTTCTCAAACTTGCAGGCACATGTATAGGACATTATCAGAGAATTTTTTCTGTATACTTCTAGATCTTATTTTTAATTTTTTAGTAAGTGAAGTTCACCCCAGTGGGATATTTCAAAACGAAGGCCAGGGGTTCTCAAAATAGCATGATTCAATTTTTTAAAAATGAAAATGATAAAATATGGGAAAAAATCACAAGTCAAAATGGTCCAATTTAGACATGTAACAATAAAATTCTAAAAAAAAGACTCTCTTCAAAGACTCTGTAAATAAGGACCTTGGAAAAAGAATGCATTTTTACTTATATTTAGTTGTCTTCTTTTTAGTGATCACAAGGTGAAAAAACTGTAAAAAAAAGTCTCAAAATTTATGTACTTACATGTATTTAAATGAGTATTTACAGATTTGCAGAATTTTAAAACAATACATAAAATAGATAACTCGATTCAAGTAAAACTTGGTTAAAAAATGAAAAATGAAAATGACTTGAGAGCATTAAAGCAACTAATATTAGGAAATAAAAATGTTGAGCAACAGTAGGTATACTGGTATACCTATTACCATCTATTCTAAACATACTCATTTCGATAAGTTTTCAGGTTCTGTATTCAGCTCAATGGTCTCTTTTTCTTTGAACTCACCTTCATCACTTTGTTTGCTTTGTTTTACGTTGGCACGGGCTTCTATCTCATCCTCCATCTCTAATTCTCCTTTCACTGACTCAAGAAAATGGTCTTCTCTGTAGTCGAATATTCTGGATACTACACTCAGCGCTTTTCTTATTTCATCCCTTTCTGCAGCTTGATGATCTTGTTCTTTCCTCAAAAGTTCTCTATTTTCGTTGTATAGTTTCTTATATTTCGACGCTTCTTCAGCAGTTTGAACTAAATCGGAGTTCGTTTTTTTATTATGCTTTCTTATGGACTGGATTTCTGAATTCTGCTTCTCTATGGTTTCTTTTAACACATTGTTTTCCAGCATTAAGGATCAATTTACCTCATTCATTGCTTGGATGTCAGATGCGTGTTTATTGCCGGTTCCAGACTATGCGCGAATCACTACGAAAAAAACATGATTCGCGAATATATCGCGAACTGCGAATAGTGTGTAGATCACATTTCACACCTGTTTGTGGTGATTCGCAATCATCACAAATCAGTTTTTTCACGTTTCGGGTTTCGCGCCCGATCTCTCAACCAGGTGGTTTTTAGACAAATCGTCAAAGGGATTCGCGATTCGTTCACGAATTTTCAAGTTCGTTCTTGTCAAATGTACATATATCGACGAAATACGAATAGTGTGTAGAGTGCAAATTCGAGGTGTTTCGTATTTCATCATTTTTATCACGAATCCTTCACGAATCTCAAAATGCGAACCACAAAACGCGAACCGCGCATAGTCTGGAACCGGCATATTAGATAACCTTATGATGGCATTTTTGTTGCATTCTCGTTCATCATTAACTTGTTCTTCTAGTTTTACGTTTTGCAAATTCGCCTCACTCATGAGATGATGCACTTCCATGAAGATATTATGCATGGTGAAAAAAGGGTTCTCCTCCATTGTACTCGTAGTAAATATTAAACATACAATGACTGAAAAAACAAAATCAGGTATAGATTGTGAAAAGTTCAAAAAACTTGAACAAAAATCACGAAAGATGAAGTAGGAAGAAAAATAAGTACATAAAAACACCAAATTCATACATACAAAATTAAGGGAGAGCACCTCGAATGACCACAGTTGATTGGCTCTTGTAAACGTTTTAAAACATTTTCAAAAATAGACACCTGATCCTGTATTCATTCTGAAAATATGTTAACAGCATTAGAATGGTTCAAGTACATCAATTTTTAATAATTTAAGTAGGTAGTCGATAATGTGGATTATCTTATTGATAACAGTGATAAATCCAGATAAAAATGTTCTCCCTTCAAAACCTATCACATTGTTTGTAGGATCTTAGACCTGTGAATTATCAGTTTACATAAGTTAAAAATCATTAAAAACATTCTAAAATAAAGATTAGATTTGTAAAACCTAAGTGTTCTTACTTTTCAAAGTGAGAAGAAATTAAACGTTATCATTGTTCTCACACTTAATTGCTTGAAGCTACAGATTATGGAGTAAAATGAATTTTTATCTACATCATGAAAAACTAGCCAAAGCGCAGACAATTCAACAGAAAAACTAATTTAAAACGTATACTTACGAGTCTGAATTTGATTTTCTTCAGATTTGGTTACTTATCATTAATTTTTTCCTCACTGGGTTTAGTTTTTGGTAAGGTGCACCGGGGCAAGTCAGAATGATTTTTCGCAATTTCAACTTTGACCAGCTGTTACTCCCCTTCTAATGAACCAATATGGATCAAATTTATTATGTAGGCTCCCATAAGGGTTCTTAACCTATGGTTAAAATTTGAGCGCGATTGACACAGTAGCTTTCGCTCAGTGGAATAAAATATAAACTGTCCTGACTTACCCCAATTGGGGGAAGTCAGAACAGGCTAAACTTTGCGGAGACGTAGATCACAAACCGAGCGTCCTAGAAAAATTGCACAGAAACCAAATTGTAGAGAATTTAATTCTCTTTGAGATCACTCTCATCAGATTTTCACTAGGACGCACGGTTCGTCCGCTATATGCGAAAAACTAAGAAATAGAATGTCTGTATTTTAGACCAAATTCAAAATAAGTTCAAAACAACAACAAAATACAATTGAACCAAAGACATCTAAAATGAAACTGAATCTCGAAAATTTTTATGCTGTGATGAAGTAGGGGTAGTACCCTCAAGTCACCTTTAGTGGCACTTCGCCAGATATAAACCTCTAGGCGCTAGAGCAAGTTTTCTAACTTACCCCGAATTCCAACTTCCCCCGGTGCACCTTATAATATTCAAGAAATGACCACCAAAATGAATAAATAAATGAGAATCCGGTGCAAAAGCCTATGTCTTACAATGTATCTTCATTCTTCAAGTTGAACTGATTTTCATTGATTTTTCTTTGGAGTGTGAAAAAAAATGATGAAAATGAGTCAACCATGCAGTTGAATCTCTGAAGAAAAAAAACAGTATTTTCTTGAAATTTTTGCATTTTTAAAATCAAGAAAACAAAGAAAAATAGTCTCCTCGATGTTTTGATAGGTCGTTGTCCTTGTAGTTGCACTCCTTTACAGGAGATAGTGTATATTTCCATCTATATTAGCCAGTATCTATAGCATATCTGATCGTTTCTTTCATGGTCTTACTAGGAGAGTTGGCTGGTGAGTTTGTTGTTCACAGCTCCGATCATTTTCTCCCTCTCGTTGATCTTCCAGTCCCCCCCCCCCTCGTTGAATACCTCACATTGACTGCAAATTATGATTTTTTAGGCGTGTTTATTGCTTATCTCATTACACACTCTCAGTCGTTTATCCATACCTTACTGTCATTCTTCATGTGGTATAGGAAACTCTGGAAACTGTATCATTGTTTGTCGTGTGTTCAACTTCCATGAATGTAAAAATACTTGCCATGCTGGCGCCCTTTTTTTGTCGAGCAAAAAATTACTTCTCCTTAATAAAATACTACATACATTAAAAAAATACCTAATCTAAACACTCGGAAAGGTAAATCGCAAACCACAAAGCGACGATACAGCGATAAAATAACGCATCTAAACGTTTCTTCGGATTTAATATAATTAATTTTCACATCTCTCCGGGGAAATTCGGTTGGAAAAATTTCTCATGATGTTTGAGATGATGATGACGGCTGCTGCATCGTGCTCGAGTGTAAACAAACACACACCCTCGACGTTAATTAAAACACATATTTCCTACAACGAGTATGACATAGAGCATTGTGGTACCTAATTTTGATGTTAACTAAATAAAAACATTATGAAGTGGCGATTAATTTCCGGAGTTTCATTTTTTTTAAACGATTTTTTTATGCATTGAGTAGAAAAAGAGCTAATGTAACGTTGATGGAAAAATATTGGTTACGTTGTGACCTTTAGAAGGGAGGGGAAGGGCTTATTTTCGAGAAAAAAAGTCAGCCTACCAAGTTAATGGTTCGATTTACTTCTTTTCTTATCAATTTGCGAAAAATTACGTTACAGCGGCGTATATAGAGAAAGAAGATGATTATAAGGAGAAAATGAAAGACTCGCAAGATTCGATAATGGAAAATGCGAAGATGTGTGTATGTGTGAATTGGTATATTGAAGCATCGCAAAGTTGATTAAATTGTTCGCTTTTAAGTCGTGACTCGTTCGATAAATGGTATTTTAACGGCTGGATACAGCGTGCGTTATACGGTGTGGTGTGCTGAAAAGAAAAGCAGTACGGCAGAAAGAGAGTGATACCTGATATATGATACGATTCGTTGACAGATTAATAGAGTTTTTACCTAGGTTTTCTCTCGAATTTGGTGGTATTATTGTTTCGAGGTTTATTTGTTCGAAAGTTACGAATTGATTTGTTCATACTATTGGTACCCAACTTTTACCTTTTCACTTTTTTTTTTTTCTGGTACAAGGTGAATGAAAGTACATAATGTATAGAACGTGTGTACTCTATCGAGAAATTTTTCAAATTAATCGAACTATTGGGGCGAAGCCATTGTGAATGTTTTATTAAGCCAAGATTACAATTTCTTATATTGATAACCTAGTTAATCAAAGTATTTCAGAAGAGGGAGGTATCGCGTGACTCAAAAATATACTGGTAACTTATATATACCTTACCTCCTTTTGATCGTCCATCCCTCAGCAGATGTCCATTGTCTCTTTTTATTCATTTTTTTTTTTTTGTTTTGTTAATGGTGACTTTAATAATTTAAGTTATTGTATGTACCTATTGGCAAATTTTGACATGTTTCTACTATTTTTTTTTACCTCGATCGAATCCACTTTCGTTCGGGTCAGTCGCGTCGGTTCAACGAGCGATGGCTATTCTACGTAGAAATGTCAATATTTCGAATGGTGTTTTTGACATACATGTGACGTTGAAATGTAAGGTATTGAATGAAGGAGACGTTAGGGTTATTTCTTTATTTTTTTAATTGTACGTTTGTTGGGTGCAAATAATGAAGCAAGGAGTGTGTTGTTGTATGTGGGAGTGAGTACTTGAGTTGTTTATGTAAAGTAACCTAACCTGCCATAATGGATAATTGTTGTACCTATTCATTCGTATAAGGTGATTTTTGGAATCTCTTCTTTAATTTTCTGATTGGGGTTGAGATGAAGTTGGGAAAAATATGGAAAAAATTGAATTATGGTATGTTTTGAGTGATATAGGGGGGGGAGGGGATCTCCAAGATTTCAAGAATCAAAAAATAAAAAAAAAGATCTGATGGATTTTGGATCATTGGATCAACGAGAGAGTGACAGAATTTCTAGGTAGCTTTTTTCAACTTTCCTGAATTGATTTTGGGAGTAGGTATTTGAATTTGAAATCTCACTACTGAACTTGGAATCTTTTGAAAGGATCTTCGCACCGTACTCCTCATCTGTTTGAAACCCTTCATCGACTACATGCATCATTGTTTTCTCATTACCCTTTGATTTTACGAATTAATTTTGAATTTCAGACGGTACTGAAATATGTGGCGGTGCTGCCAAACGTCATAGACTGCATCCAAATGTGACGGAGGTCGGTTGCGAGCGAAATACTTCACCTACGCAATCGCAATACCTGCAATTACTCGGACCAAATATTCTACCTAGGCATTGCGTGATTGCCAATACCGAAGGTATCGTTACAGTCACACCCTGTAGCCGTGATTCTGAGACTTATGTAAACGGACAGCGAATCTACGAAACGACTATATTAAGGGTGAGTTCTCAAAGTTTCGGTTTATGTTGGTTTTTTAGCCCTGATTTTGCCCGCGTGTACAATTTTAACGCGAAATTAGGTGGCTTATTTTTTTATAATATTGAAATTTTGTGTTTTAAAAAATTTTAAAGAGTGAAGTTATCAGGAAAATTTTCTCACATTCAAATATTTCCTTTCATTTTTGTAATATAGAGGATGTAGTCGAGGTGAAAAATTGAATTATTTTTAAATTTTTCATTAGCCCAAAAAATGCATCTCTTTGAGAATATTTTACAGATTACCATTGTTTTGAACATTTTCGTTGATTCAGAATCATAAAGATCAAAAGAGAAGACAAAAAATTATCAACTGTCAAAATTTCAAGTGCTAAAGTGCCTTTTTCGATTTTTGGTGAATTTTTGAAAATCAAATTTAGGCTAAAAATGAGGGAATAATCAAAATTTTACCGAATTCACCTAGAAAGATGAAATTTGGGTTCTTACCCTATTTTCTACCTGCCAAATCGATTGGAAACTGTTTTAAATCGTTTTGAGCAATTTTGGAGCCTCCAGCAAATTTTTGAAGCTGGAAATTTCCACAAAATTTCATCAAAATGGAGTTGGAAAGCTGAAATTTATTCTGCAAACTAATTCCAATACGCTACGAAGTCGACTTCAAGTGGATTTCAAGTCGTTTTGGAGCCTCTAGTGACTTTTTGAAAATTACTGGAGCCTCCAATCGATTTTTGAAACTTGAAATTTCCCCAAAATTTCATCAAATAGAGATGGAAAGCTGAAATTTACTCTGCACTCCAATTTTAACACCCTCCGAAGATGACCTGAGGTGAGTTCAAGTCATTTTGGAGCCTCCAGCAAATTTTTGAAACTGGAAATTTCCACAAAATTTCATCAAAATGGAGTTGGAAAGCTGAAATTCATTCTGCAAACTGATTTCAATGCGCTACGAAGTCGACTTCAAGTGGATTTCAAGTTGCTTTGGAGCCTCCAGTGACTTTTTAAAAATTACTGGACCCTCCAACAGATTTTTGAAACTTGAAATTTCCCCAAAATTTCATCAAATGGAGACGGAAAGCCGAAATTTACTCTGTACTCCAATTTCAACACCCTCCAAAGACGACTTGAGGTCAGTTCATGTCATTTTGAACCCTCCAGCGAATTTTTTAAAATTACTGGAGCCTCCAGTTGATTTTCAAAACTTGAAATTTCCCAAAATTTCATCAACAGGTTTTATGACGTTTTTTTGGAAAATTGAAATTTCCAAAAAGTAGCTGGAATGGTTCAAAACCACTTGACACCACCATGCAGTCGACTTTATTATCGTATTGAAATTCGTTTGCGGAGTAAATTTCGACTTTTCAACTCTATTTTATAAAATGTTGTGAAATTTTCAAGTTTCAAAAATCAGCTTGAGACTCCAGTAATTTTCAAAAAATCGCTGGTAGCTGCAAAATTACTTGAACCCACCTGAAGTCGTTCTCAGAGGGTGTTAAAAATACGAGCACAGTGAAATTTTCAAGTTTCAAAAATCAGCTTGAGCCTCCAGTAATTTTCAAAAAATCACTGGAAGCTCCAAAATGACTTGAACCCACCTGAAGTCGTTCTCAGAGGGTGTTAAAAATTGGAGCACAGAGTAAATTTTGGCTTTACATCTCCTTTTCATGAAATTTCGTGGAAGAAATTTGATTTTGAAATAATTTGAATTTTAGCCATAATGACCCCCTTTCCACCCCAAAAAAACATGAAAAACAAGTTTTTTTCTTATGTAAGAATTAAAAAAAAAATTATACGTACAATTTTTATTTTGCTAGCTGCAAAAGGTTTATCTGCCTAATGATTTTGACCTGACAAAATAAAAGACCAAAAAAAAAAAGTTACACTATTACGCTAAATTAAATACTAAAAGTTTTTCATCCGACGTAGTTTAATAATTGGGGGGTTTCTCGATGAAAAATGAACCAAAAAAAGTTAGATACTTGTTTGTGCGAATGTTCGGTAAGTATTCATTTTGTTTACGGGCTTAGTTCCTGGTGTTCTTTTTTTCTCGTCGTCGATTTTTTCACAACTTTTGCAGCCCTCCGCCAGCAGCATATCTAATTAAGTGATTTTTCATTACAGAACGGAGCTATCGTTAAATTCGGCCGAATTCATTGTTTTCGTTTTCTCGATCCGTATTTCGAAGAAAGACTCAGACAACGCCATGATTCGCTACGAAGTATCCACGAATACGCTTACGATAGGTAATTATACGATGTTAATTAGTCTACCGTGTGTGTGGGCTTTTTATAAATACGTACATATTTTTTTACGTAGGCTTTGTTGAACTCTTAAGTAGTTTTTTTTTTTTGGCAGAAAAAAAAGGCAACATAGAATTATTTATGCGAGACTTGTAAATCACATTTGTCGTAATAATACGACGCGTTTGTTCGTTATCGAGCAATGTATTTTAATGTGGGTAGAGAAAAAAATGAGCCTACCGAAAGGGTAGATAGGGAGGTACGTACTTTATCGGGTTAATTTTATTTCGTTGTAGTCCCTACACGCAACCGAACATGATCGCTTTGTCGCTTCATGAGATCAGCCCCCTGCCATCTTTCGCTCCTCTCGAAGGGCCTTTTTGTTTCAAATTTCAAAATTTCAGAGACTTAATTGGTTTATAGTTGTGGTGCAACTAACCCTATTAGTCGAACAAAGTGTTTTGTGTTCACTGTTTCGAACTTGAAGCACATATAAAGTAATTATTCGATTTGTTATCGTACCCTGATTTACCTCTCTCTACCATTTTGTGGAAATAATTTAATATTAATTCGCACATACGCCATTTGTAGGTACGTGTATATGTACCTTGATTGTAGTTAGTGTATAGTTAGATATTGGGGTTAGGTTATTAGGTGCACTGCTAATTTAACACTCGTTGAGTGCTTTTCAAAGGTACAACTCCGTAAGCTGATCGGATAAAGCTTTATACAACGAGCAGGTAAATCTAAAGTAGACGTAGCTCTATAGCTACGTGTTAACCAGCCAGAGGAAGATTTTAGATTTTAATTGAAGATAATTGCAGCGGTTTTCATCCTCATCGTTGTACGATGAATGAAGTATATAGCTTGGAAAAGTGAACCGAGCGACAGATTCGAAAGACTTAGGATGAGAATGAGATGTGGTAATGGAGTTAAAAGTCGAGTGGATAATTGAATGGAAGTTTTTGAAACCATACGAAAGTTTACCTAATGCTGCGTGCGTCACCGTCTTCTGTGCAATTTTGTGTATAGCGAAATGAATGGATAGGATTTGTTTTTGCGAGGATGAGGAGGAAGAGAAGGACTACGAGTGCAGTTGATACGTGATGCTAGCTAGCTGCTGTAATTCTGACTAAATATTGTGACGTAAATGTAATATTGGCTCGGTTTGATGAGTAGGAAGAGACGAACAAGCAACAAGCAGAAAGTGGTTTCTGTGGCGAGAGTTTTGCAAAGTTTTTGCCTTTCGTGCTCTTTTATTTCGGTGTAAATATTATACGAGCGATGCGAATTACTCGTAAATGATTCGACTTTTGACTTTCGAGTGCTCGGGTCTTTTCATTGCGAGAATCTTTTTCGATGCGATGGTACAGAGAAAGACTACAGAATGACGGATGAGGTTAGTTTATGAAAGATTTGATGTTGTGAAGTGGTGGTTCAATCGTTTGCTATTAGCCATGGGAACAGGGTGCTCGAAAAAATATATTTTTGGTTAGTTATTCGATGAGGAATGAGCTGGAATTTCAACGATTCGAGAAATGGTTTGTTGAGTTTAATCCTTGATGAGGTTACTGATTGTAAAATTGATGAATTTTTTGAATTTTAATTTGACTTTTGTTTCAAAAAATATGAAGAAAAGGAGTTAAGTAGAAGGCTTCTTAGATTGTGAAGATGTGTTTGAAAAAAAAAAAAAAAATCAGTTTGATGAGTTTGATTGTTGAGGAGATCGCTGTTAGTAAAGTGAATTGATTTTTTCGATTTTTATTGCTCTCACCCTCTAAAATTGTCGGATTTTTGTGAAAAAATAACTGAAAATTTTAGCCATTAATTGAAAATTGAGCCATGCTGGAAGCTCCCTCCCTTCTCCCTCCATTGAAAAAGTTTTAAGAAGCAAAAAAATATTTTTCATGAAAAATTCTCAATTTACGTTGCACATCCAAGTTGAAAAAAAAACTTCAAAAATGGGAGAGCTTTGAGTGTGGTTTTTTTTTTGAAAAGAAGATTATCTATTTTTAGAGCAACTTCAACATAGAAATTAAACATTTAAAAAACATTTCCATTATTTCAATGTTTTTGATTTTTTTTCAAATTTTTGGGACTTTATACGGTTGGACATTTTTTTGGAAAGGAGCTTTTGTAGGAACCTGTACAATTTTTCAGAAGAATTTTCATCAATTTTCGTTTCATTTGTGTTGATTTTTTTTTTCATTTTTTGAACATTTGAAGGGGCTCTGAATTTGGGAAAGAAATATTGTTTTGATCCAAAGGGAGGATTGTTTTCAAAAGATGGGTATTCAGAAAATCTGTTGCAAAAATCGAAAATTTTTGTGAGACTTTTTTCAAATAATTTTTTTTTTGATTTTTCAAACTTTGAGGAGTTTTTTGGAACCACTTTTTTAGGACCCAAGGGATGAAATCCAGCAACTCCGGGGGATGGGAGCTGTCAACAGTTTAAATTGATTAAAAAAATATGTTGTTCAAGTTGAATGGGTAGATATGGGACTGGTCAACTTGAAAAAGTTTTAGATTTTGATGCTTTGATATCTACTTACCTTACCTGTTGAAAATAATTTCAGTGAAGCCAATTTCATTAAATATTCAATTTTTTGTCGATTGTCTACATGTCTACCTTCTTGCTCGTCCCTTATCATTATTGGTTGTACATACTACTCAAAGATTGGTAGATAATTAATAACTTTTCGATTCCCCAAGGTTTTAATCGAGAAACAATTTTGGACATGTGTTTAAATTTTTCAATTATTCTTTTCGAGTTTCAATTTGTTTTCAATTTGAACAAGGCTTAGGAGGGCGAAATTATGCTCTGTTTGATGATTCATTCGAGACCTTCAAAGCGCCTCGATGAAAAACATCGCGTGTGCTTTATTTTGGCCAGACCTTGAGTGAAAAAAATTCTCGATTGGTTCGATGTCACTGTTTTATCGCTAGTTTGGCTTCCCCCTCTCTCCCTTCACTTTCTTATCTTTGATGATATTTTCTGAAGTAGGCTACTTCGAGACAAGAAAAAAATTTCAAGCTGTCATGTTCGTTTGCTGTGTGGGTGAATTTTTTATTTAAAAAAAACAGTAGAAAGTATTCAGTGTTGCCATTTTAATGAAACAGAAAAATAACGTCATTTTATCACGAGGGAAATTTCTTATACATTTTTTTTTTTTTTTTTTTTTGTTTGAAATTGGTCTCGATTATTTAATTAATCGAAGATGGAAGAATTTATTTAAGGATTTAAAACCTAGCACAACTTTTGATTTTTTTTTGATTTTTTGAGTGTTTCACAAGCATTTTTTTCTTTCATTTTTTTTCAATTTATGTTTTGCTTCACTGTAAAAAAAATACCTTAGAACGTATTTGCTTTGCGAATCAGCTTATCGCCTATTTAGACTCGAATTTATCATATTCTCGTCAAATCATCAATATTATGTAAATTGATGTAAATTTTCAATTTTTATGTAAAAAAAAAAACAGAACAAAAACCAGTTCGTGTCAATATCCCCAATATCATTCGTAATATACTTTAAACCCCTCATTCGTATACAGTAGCCTCGTTGTTCGATATTCATATTCATCGCATGTGTGAGAATGGCTTTGTGTTATATGGCTTTTGTGTGTTACCTTGATTGGGCCACAGACAATCGACTAAAGAAGAAACCTCTAGCCAGACTACCCTAAGCATGGATCGCAAATCACCCCGAAATGTCTCGCTGCAACATCAACATCAACAACTCCACCAACTGCAGCAACAACAAAATATAACCGATCCGCAACTGGCGCATAATTTTGAGACGACGTTCGATGTTGATGGCAATATCGAGACAAGATCGACGTCTAGTCAAGGCAATAAAGAGGACTCTAGATCTCAACGTTCGGTCGGAAGTGGTAGCAAAGATGGAAATAGGTATTTATTATACAGTACAAAATATGAAATACTCGTATCATAATGCAAGGCCCCGCATCCCTCTGCGAAGCGCTTGTTTTCTTATCATTTTTTTTATCATATCGGTATCACTGTATTGACACATTTTTTTCTTGTGTGTGTGTTTTGTTGATGATAATGGTGATCGTAGTGTAAATATTGCACGTTGAGTTTATCAAATATTCATACATAATAATTACATAACATATTAGATAGATACGTGTACATTATAGGAAGGGTTTTAGTACATATTATGGAATTTTAAATGGGTATTTCGTAAGTGGTGGACCCACATGAATTTTTTGGTAGGTTAAAAAGTGGGCTGTGATCAGACACGACAGTGACAAGATTTGATTTTAATTACATAAAATCAAGAAAATTATTGTTCCTTTCTGAAAAATTCGTTCAATTTTTCAAGATTAGAATATTTTCAAACAAAATTTTGGTCTACTCAGAATTTTTGTTTGCGCTTTGCTTGGACAAAATTTTGCTGATCTTGTCTTTAATGATGTAACTCTAATTTCAACTTGACTGTCCTCTCCTCTTTGAACAGATTTCAAAATTTTGAAAAATCGACCAAGGATTCAGGATGAATTTTTAAAAAGAACTTCGTCAAGAAGAGAGGTAGAAGGAAATGAAAAATTAATAATTCAAAAATTTCAAAAAATTTTAAAAATTGTTTTATCAATTTTTCTCTGTTTTTATTTTTTTTTTCAAATTTTGTTTTTGATAGGTATTTGAAAAATGCTTTGATTTCAACTTTTTTAATATATAAAACTTTGTTTTTCTATTTTCTAATTCTGATTTTTTTTTTTTAAATTAAAAGCAAAAGTTTCGTGATTATTTATAATCTTTTTTCAGAATTCCCAAATGTCGAAATGATTTCTTGTTTTGAGAGGAGGTTGGGTTGTGAGGGAGGGGGGATGGAGTTGGTTCTGGTAAGTGAATTGGCACTGCGACGCAAAGTGGCTGACATCTAGCGGCGAACGTTCGAAATGCTGAAAACGGGTCCAGTTGTACAGAGAGGATAGGGAGAAATCGCGTTTTTTAATTTTTACGCAAAAACAGTAGGGTTTTTTACCAATTGTATAGGGCATCATTTAAAGGGAATTTAATTTCCGATTTTTTGGTATAAAAAAAAATGAACTTCGACCATTTCCAACGCGACAAATTCAATTTTCGTGTAGCAAATTTCACCCGTTTTCAACATTTCACAAAAATTTTTATCGGTAAATCCCAATTTTTTTAATTTTCTCAGTAATCAGCATTTTCTCCTCTTTACATTAATATAATTACCAGATTTTTAGCTTCAATACTCGCGAAGAAATTCAATTGAAAAGTTGTAAAATGCTGAAAACGGGTGAAAGAAATTATCAAAATTCAATTTTTTTACACCAAAAAATCGGAAATTAAATTCTCTTAAAATAATGTTTTATACATAATAGCAAAAAACCCTACCGTTTTTGAGTAAAAATTAAAAAACGCGATTTCTCCCTATCCTCTCTGTACAACTGGACCCGTTTTCAACTTTACGTTTCGGCGCGTAGCAGCGCGCTCTATGTATCCGTCGCACAGCCAATTCATTTGCGTTTTTTTCTTCTTCAAAAAACGTTTTTTTTGAGAAATTTTTTAAAAAATAATATGCAACTGTTGAATAAATTAAAAAATGTTTTTGTTTTCTTATTGAGACGAAGAGCCATGTAAAGAGCGTTGCTTCAGTCGTCCCCCCCTCACCTCCCCAATGGAACGAAATCTCATTTGGCACTATGTTTTTAAAAAATAAAAAAAATCGAAATAATTACACCTATTCGTCATTTTGTTGAAATATTGAAAAATTAACACATCAATTTTCTAAACTCAAATCAAAACTCGATAAAAGGAGAACAAATTTCTCTAAAAACATTAATTATATTTTTTTATTGAATTCTAAAAAAAGTGGTGCATTTTTTTCTTCTTTTTTTTTGATTTAAATAAGTTAAAATCTGAGAAAATAGTTAATTAACCAGTTTTGCTAAAACTGAAGTAATTTGAATAAGAGAAAGAAATAGTTTCAAAATAATTCATAAGATCCGAAAAAATTTTTAAATATTAAAATGAAGTGTCAAAACATGTTTGTGAAAAAAAAATTGGATAACATTTTTTTTAAGAATCTAAGTAAGTGTTTTTAAAATATGAAGCTATAAAAAATGTTGAAAAATCATGAAACATTTTTTGCAAAAAATACAATTTTTTAAAATAGAAACAAAATCTGAAATGGAAAAGGAATTCTATTTGACAAAATCTTTAGAGATTCAGTTGAAGTTTTAGGAAATCAATTTGAAATTCTATCAAAAAAAAATTATGTAAGTATTAGGTAAATGACTCATTTTATTTTCAGAAAAGTGGGGAGGACGTACTTTCTCGAATATGTAATTGAGAAAAACATGAATATTTTGAAAAAGTAGAAATTCTTCCCTCCTCCTCCCCCCAATTTACCAAAATACATAGTTAAAAGTATCTTGAGTGATATTTTGGTATTTTATTGAAACATTATGAAATTGAAATAAGGGCCAAACTTTTTTCAATATGACAAACATCAACGTTTAGTACCAAAACTTTTACATTGGTGTATAGGGTGTCTCTAAAATTACGAGCCATCTTACATTTTTGACAAATTCGAAGATTTTTTTGTTTGTTTAAATAATCTGACTTTCACAATTAATAATATTAAAAAAAAAAAAAAAAAAAAAACGTTTTGGACATTCTGAATCTGGACTTGGATTTTTTTCGCTGGTATTGGTCGACCTTGTTACAAAAAATGCAGCTTCATTGATTTCTTAATGAAATCTTTTTGATTAATCAGAACTTGAACTGTAAGAACAGTCTTTGTTCATTATTCTGCGAATTTTAAATTGAAGTGTTCCTTGTATTTCATGATTTTTTTTTCGAGTGAGACAATTCTAGTTTATTGGAGTCTGTTTGAACGATACCCAACCCAAGTCTGAGATCTACGATTTTCACCATTTCAGCTTACCAATTTTTATTTCTAATTCTTTTACCAATTCTGATCACAGTCCACGAATTTGAAAAACTCTTTCAAAAAATTACCTATCTAATTCATAATTTAGAATCAAACTACTTCACAGAATCAAATATTTCGTTCGCCATATTAAACGAACTATTCGTATGTTACAGAATACCAGGATCGTCGTACCAGCGCTCCGGTACCGATGCTATTTTACCAGCGGTATTAGAAATCCGCGAAGAGACCGAGGAGGCTTTGCTAAACGAGATCGTATCATCGCTCAATCCGAACGTACCGAGTTTCAAACTAGCACCAGCGTATTGCTTGTACTTGATGGCCAGATATCGTGCTTCCACTCATTACAGGCCGGAGCTTACGCCTACCGAAAGGGCACATCGATTGACGTTGATGCTAGAACGTGTAGCTACGCTTATTTTGAACATTATCCAGGTGCGAAATACCTCACATCACATCTACTACTCTACACACATACTCGTATTTATGCATATTTTCGCCATCGTCGTCGTCATCGTCATCGCGCCTAACGATACATGTGACACTTGCTCGCTTGACGGGTATTAATTTAGAGGCTTTTTACGCACGTTTAACGAGCTCAACACGTCCGTCGTGGCGAATAATTGATATAGACGGTTCTTTTTTTCCTCCTGTTCTTGCTCCCTGAAACGGTAATTTTTTTCAGCCGATAGGCTCATGCTCGCAGCGTAGGGCTAATGAGCTTTCGACGTACGGTGTACGTACGTAAACGATTAAAATAATCGTATCAGGGTGGGGTGGGGGGTACGGTTTTATAAAAGCTCGCTTCGGGAGCGATGAAGCTTTTTCACAACCGTGTATTGTCATAACAGACATCGACGCCATTAATTGCGCTATTTTTTTTTCAAACGGATATAATCGCGTCGTGGACACGAAATTAGGCAGCTGGGTAGAGTAGGGGGTGAAGTTTTATTTGTTCAGTTTGCGAAATAACGTTTGGTATTTTACTCGATCTGGAAAAAAAAAGGCTTCGTCGTATACGTAATTATACCTACGCATCGGACAATAAGGTTTTTTTTCGCAATATCTACCCCTCTCCGGCCACCTTTTATCCCAAATTTCGAGATAGCGTGCGTATTCACCTCATATGTATGTATCGTATTATGTTGTAGTATGTGTAGAAGAACGAAGGCGAGTTTTTCGTATTTTCTTGACCTTGAGTAGAAGTGGCGTTGTGGTTTTTTTTTTCGAAAGGTCTTTTTGTAAATGGTCGTATGTGTTTGTTGAAGTTATACGTTTGAAATTTATAGGCTAAGGGCGTAACGTGAGATTTAGATTTTTTAACCCCTTCCTTATTTTTTATTTATTATTTTTCTTCATTTTCAAAGAGGTAAAATTAATAGTTTGACTGCCGAACGAACGTTTGGCAATAAATTATCATGATAGGTTTCCCCATTAGTAATTAAGCTCGAGACCTGGTTTATTATTTATGCGTATTTTAGAATGTAAACGATTGATTTCCATTTTCTTTGTCGCAGCGTGTTTTTCTTGTCATGTAGATACGTGATGTGGGTTTGTCGAGTGACCTGTCAGGTGTGTTGGTGGAATGAAACAGGGAAGGGGTGTTTGTTTAATGTTTGTGTGGAAAATTACTCGATTCGTGTGTTTGAAAAGTCAGATGTGGGAGAAAATTGAAGAAAAAAGGTTGTAAAAATCATAGAAAGTCATTAAATCAGCTCGAAATTGATCTTTTAAAATTTATAATACTTCTAAAAATCTATAAATTGAAATGAAAAGGTATTAAAAATACTGGATTTTGATATTTCTTCGAATGGCAGCATTGTTGATAAATGCATACTTTTTTCGAATATTTATATTTTCTTCCATCAAATATTTTACTGGGGAGGGGGGGGGGGTACAAAAAACAAGATATTCTGAGAATTTTAAACCCCTCAAATTCAATTTTTTGGAAAATTCTGTGTCAAAATCTAGCTGAGGAACATTTTGAACTATCTCTCTGATTAAAATAAAACCAAGCCAGATCGAAAGAGCATGTCCTAAGTCTGCCATCAACAAAATTTCAGATGTTCGAGTTCATTTTTGGATTTTTGAAGAATTTTTGAAAATTTTAAAAACGAAAAGTGTTTTTATGACAATTTTTCTACTGCATTAATTTTTTTTTTTCAAACGAAATGAACCGATTCATTAATATTACCCCCTCCCTTTTTCCAAACACTCACACTTCCAAGATTACCGGGTTTTAGATCATTCTGAAGCCTCCAGCGAGATTTCGTTTTTCTCCAGGAATTTCAAATGGCTCTGAAAAGGCTGAAAATTAAGTTCAGCCCTTATTTTTTTAATATTCCAACAAAAAACTGCTCGTGATTTCATTTGTGAAAATTTCATTTTTTCATCATTTTTCTAACTAGAATCTGCAAGTTACAGGTTGAGCAATTTGAAATTTTTGGAAAAGACTGAAGTTTTTCTGGAGGTTTTAGTCCAAAATGGCCTAAAATTGATAGTTTTTTTTTTTTTTTTTTTTAGACATTGACTCATTTTTTTTTGAAAAATATATTTTATAAAAAACTTGAAAAATCACCATTAAATTTTTTTTTTGAATTTTCCAAATTTTTAAAAAATTGCTGAATCTCAAAAAATGATCTTTATTAACTAAAATTTTGGTTATTGGGGTTTTCGGACATGCCCTTTTGGTTTAGCTGGGTTTAGTTCAAATCTAAGGGTGTCAGTTCACAAAGTTCTGTGTGAGCTTCAAAAAAAGTTTTTTGGATTGCTTGTTTAGAAAAATGGCCTGAAAAGTTGTAAAAAATTGAAGTTTAAAGAACTAGAGATAACGATTTACGAAATCCTAACTGGCTGAATGAATTTCTCGATGTATTTCTCCAAAATTGAGACCTGAAAATTTTATGTAAAAATTAGAACATTAAAAAAATTTAAAAAAATGGGCTCGAAAATGTGTGTTTGTAATTCCAAAATTTTTTCATTTTTGACTATGAAATCTTTGATTCTTTTTTCGTTTTCAACGACCCTGACGAGGTAGAAGTTTTAAGCAGCTTTTGTAATTTTTCTCTTTACATTTATACATAATATTAATAGGTCATTTTTTCACATTTAAAGCCTTTCTTCTTCCCTCCCACAAACCAAAATATTCAAGTTGAGAATAAATATATTCTTTTAATGGATAATATTGTCAAATTTTTCTCAATTTTCTCATTTTTTTCGTTTCTTTTTTAATTTATTTTTCCAACGATTTTTCATCGATAAACGAAACAATTTTCATCAATTTTTTGTTTCAATTTTGGTCACTATGGAACATTGTTGAAATTCAAGTATAAATCGTATGAATCTTTCAGAATGAATTCAGAAAATTTTCAAAAAATTTGCACACAATTTTGCACTTTTTGAGAAGTTTTTTTTTAATTGGGCCAAGTCAAAAAAATTGTAGGTAACTGTAAAGCTTGATGAGCCACTGAGGAGCATTGTGATTGGTCAAGTTATGCTTTTGGGCAAAATAAAATGAATCCCTTTTAGCCAGTTGAAAAAAAATGACGTGGCAATGAAAACACCAGTTGACTTACCCTTTTCTTCTCCTCCATCATAAGATGTTTTTCGCAATTATTTTACGATATAAAAATACTCGATTCATTCGACTAGATAGAATATCTCGCTGAGACTTGAATCTTAATCTACTATCGCAAAAGCTTATTTTTTTCACCCTATAAATAATCTTATCTACTCGTGCTGCAGATTCATAGCATCCTCGCTCGTCGAAATGACCCGACAATAAAAACGTTAGTAGTAAAAAATACATTAATGATAAAAGGGGAGTTTGATTAGGCTTCCAAGGATGTTAAATTTTTAAGACGATACTCGCATCAGCTGAGCTACGTTAATTGACTCGGTGAAAAAAAGCGCTTAAGGTTACGAGTGAAAAAAAAATGTAAATTTTACGCTATATTACTTCGTCGGGTTGTAAGTTGCTCAGTTGAGATTCAAAAAGAACGGAAAGGGAAAGAGAAGAGGAGCTATTGGTATAATTTTAAAACTCTCTTGAAGAGCCTTCGTGTTCCCTTTTTTTCTTCTTCGTCTTTAAAGTGAGAGAAGACGTCGTATAAGATGAGAGATTCACGCGATGTTTCTTTTACTTTATTTTCCCCCTTTTGCAGTACCTACCTTTAGTAGACTACGAAAGTATTAACTTGTTCATCTATGTACTTAACTTACGAACTTAATTTTATTACAGGAACCTTACTGCGATAAGGAGCACTACTGCGATATTAAATCGTTGGCTTTATGGCTGGCCAATTCATCGGAGTTGTTATTTTTTCTACAATTCGATCGGCATCTGTTTGCTTTCTCGAAAGACGCTCGTCGTATTCTGAGTGATTCCGTTCAGATATCGTTTCGGTAAGTTGGAATAGGTCTATGGTTGAATTTGGAGGTTTTAAATTGCCAAATATTAATAAACGTGGTGTTTCGTTGCAGGCATTTAGTGAAACGTATCCAGAAGAGTGAATTGGCTGCAGTTATGCCTCATTTTTTCGCCGATAAAGACGATACTAGTCATGAATCAGAAGATTCGCCTACCGTAAGTAGTGCCAATTCACCTGAGGGAGATCTTATGATTTAGACCGGAGAATTTACTGATTTTTTTTTTTGTTTTTGTACAGGTGTTAGGTGTTCTAGCGTCAGCGATGGCGTTACTGCGCAGATACCGAGTCAACGTTGCCTTAACCGTACAATTATTTAGTCATTTGTTTCATTACATAAACGTATGGGCTTTCAACACGCTAATAGCGTCTAATACTAATTACTGTTCGCGATTGTGGGGCCATAGACTGAAGTCCAGACTGGCTCAGATTGAGGCCTGGGCTGAAAGACAAGGATTAGAGATTTCCACCGATACACATCTTGCTAGGATTGTTCAAGCTGCTCATCTTTTACAGGTAGAGTAACATCATTCTTTAATACAAGCAAAAGAATCGAAGATGGGATAGAAAGAAACAGTTGAAAATTAATCTATGGTGTATTTTTTTGTTTCAGGCTCCTAAATACAGCGGAGAAGACTTAGCTTCATTAAGTTCGACTTGTTTTTTACTGAACTCGTTACAGCTACGTACGCTTTTAATGAAATATCAACCGGCTCAAGATGAACCTTTATTGCCTAAAGACTTGATCGAAAACGTTGTCAGGGTATGTACCATTGATTATTATTTCTGGCTAAATGGATGTATAGAAAATGTTTACTTATTCGAGTTTTCCATGTTACCAGGTCGCTGAAAGTCTAGCAGACGAACTAGCTCGATCCGATGGCCGCGAAGTGAAACTAGAAGAAGACCAAGAACTGAAATTAGAATTCGTATTACCTATCGATAGCTACAGTTGCGAAGTGGTTCGAGGCATTCCTCCTGGATTGATCGAATTTGTCGCCCCACTGCAGAGTATGGGATTATGTAGATTATCAACTCAATCCAGTTCGAATGGATTATGGACTGTTTACATGGAATTACCTAGTGCCAAAGGTGCTACGGTAAGTAATGATCAATGATCAATGTGAACTTTCAGTAAAAAAGTATGAAAATTGGAGCAATAAATTTATACATGTGTTTTTTTTAACCTACAGATGAGGAGTCCGAGCGCCATGAGTAATAGATCGATGGGATATTTGCCAGGACCCCAGGAACCTGAAATTCACGTCATCAAATTACATAAATCCAATAATGGAATGGGATTGAGTATCGTGGCTGCTAAGGTGAGTGTTACGAAGTATATTTTTGAGATTCGATGGCAGTATTTTAATCTGATTTAATGGTTTTTTTTGTGTTTTTTTTTCACAAAAAATTATTTTATTTGACATGGAATTTCGAGAGGGACAGAAGAGAAGTTATTTGAATTTTAGAAGTTTTCAAAACCTCGTTGTAACTTTTTAAACGAAACGTGGTAATTGGCCGAAAAATTTAAATTATTGCAATCACAGTTTTTAATGATTTTAAAATCATGTGCTTAGGGGCCAAAAATAATTTTATTTAATTATTTTTTTTTGAGCAAGTCATGAATTAATATCTCATATTAATATTGATGAAAATCACATTATTTCGTACTTTTTTCATTCATTTTTTATACCATTGTCTCGCTTCTCCCTTAGCCCTGGATTTCTTGATTCAGTTTTCAAATCGTTGAGAATCATTTATGTCTCCTCTGTCGAGAAAACCGGGTTCTTGAGGAAAAATTATGAAGGCTTTGAAAATTGAAACAGTATTTTTTGGAAATATGTAATATTCAATTTGAAGTGAATATAATTTTATAAAATTGGGAGACAAAAATTTGTAAGAAAACTAATTATGAAATCTTGGAAAAATTGAAACAGTTTTTTTCAGAAAATCCGAAAATGTACTGATATAAATACGCTAAGGATTCGTATGATTAAAAATTGCTAAAAAAATAACGTCAAAATTGAAACAATTAAATAAAAGTGAATAAAATAAAATAAATATAGGCCTAATGAAATTGTGTAAAAACTTGAATCCTCTCGAAAAAAAACAAAAAAAGGAGAAAATCAAGTTGAAAAGGTGTGTTGAATATTGCATAAAAATTGTTTAAAATAATTCTATATAAATTGATAAAATTTCATTCAATTAAAAACTCATAAAAAGTAGTTCAGAATGCAGGAGAAATTATTGAATTTGTATGAAAATTCTTGAAAACAGCTGAAAAGTGTTAAGGTGTTGAAATGAGATGAATTTTTGAAAATTATTTGTCAAATCACGAAGTACAAAAATATTTAAAAGAAAATTTTCTATCAATTTTCATTGCATTTTTGAGCAGGTTTGTTGTAATTTTTACGATTTTTACTTTTTTGACTGCATTTTAAATAATTTTAGTTCAATTTTTATCTATAATTTTTACTGCATTTTAAACCATTTTATGCCACCTTGAATTCTCATGATATTTTTCAACTATTTTTATTCACCCCTTTATGAAAATTTTTGTGTTAACTTTTTTGCAACATTTTCATTATTTTCTCGTCGTTTTTTAGTACCGATTTACTATTTTTTGCACACAACTTTGAAGCTGTTTTTTTAATGATAGTTTTGAATTTTGATTTTTTGTTGTTTATTTTTATAATTTCAAAAGTGTTTTTTTTCGAGATTTTGGCTACAATATTGGAGCAGTTCTAATGAAATTCACTTGAAGTATTTTAATTCAGTTTTCGTGAACAGTCCAAACTTACTTTCTGCCAATTTACATTTCAATGAATTTTGTTTCCATTTCAAAGATGTTTAACGTGTGTTGTGGTCATTTTTATACATTTCAGGTCATTTTTTTTCAAGGTATGCTTCATTGTGGGGCACTTATAATACCATAAATTAGCTTCACACGGTTTGGGAAAAAATTTGACGTTATATTTTATGCATTTCAAAGCATCTTGTCATCAATCCTTCTATTTTAATTCCTTTTTATTTTATTTTTCAATATTATTTCATGTTTGTCTGTTTTCACATTATTTTGAAAAATGTTTGTAATAATTTGAGCAATTTTTATACATTTTTGGGCAATTTCAACGATTTTATGTAAAATTTTGAACCGTTTCAAACTATTCTTAAAATTCTGCGTTCTTTAAATTTTTTTTTTAATTTTTCAAAATTTTGAAACTGTGTTTTGGGTCAGGGGAGAGGAGTGGAAAAATAAAGGCCCGCAATAGATAAACACTCTGATTGAAAGTCTTGAAATTTTTATTTCATCAGCTCACCCTTCCTCTCACTTTCTCCTTATCCCAAGGACTAATTTTAAATTTAGGTCAGAATCGAAATCAGCTTTATGGATTATCTATATTTTGATCACCACGTCAAAATTTCATCAAATTCGAGTTTTTCACCTTCATCAAGGGCCCATTTTTGGGGTGGGGAAAAATGGAGGCCAAAAATGGAAATCAGCATCTTGGAAAACCTGCATTTTGATACCCATGTTCGTGTTTAGAGTTCTCTAAATTTTGAATTTCCAACTCTTCATCCCTTCAAGAGTTCATTTTAGATCTGGGGCAAGCTGATGGACAAAATCAAAAAAAAAAAAAAAACTCCAATACCTACTTATTCTAGATGATAAGATAGCAAAATTTTTCATTTTTATGTTGTAAACTCAGGTCAGGATCATTTTTTTACAATTCCTCTTTATTCCACCTCCCCTTTCTTCACTTCTATAGTCGAAAAGAAAAACAACCATAACGAAACAATAACATAGATTAGAAAACTACTCGGGGTTATTTTTTTCCTAAATTAAATAAATGTCTCGTTGAAGAGAGAAAAAAAAAGAAAAGAAAAACAAATTGTACGAGTATATGAAAGAAACGTGGAAAAAATCGAATAACCTTGATTATTCTTACAAGTGAGCAATTCGAAGCAACCGACAGTAGCGAAGTCGTGAATTATTGAGAAGAAAAATAAAATATGAGAAAAAAAGACAGGAAAGAAAAAAATATCGTACGTAATTACGAAATCTATATTGAATTTTAAATTGATTGACATCCACAAGAGTGTAGGTTCACGAGTCGCTTTATTACATACGTTAAATTTCCTCGTATTATTTGTACGTATAGACGTACGAGGGGAAAAAAAGAGAAAAAAATTAACAACATATTCGTATATGGAAATGGTAGCTATACAATTTCTACATTGTGCGAGGCGTTTTCGCGTTTACGAATAGATACATAGGTACAAGTTTCTCATTAAAATGGAAAAAAATAATCCAAGTTTTATAACGCTGTACTGGTTGGCGCGAAATAAAAATGCCATTCGTAATAAGTCTGAACGTGTTAACTGCTTCGGCGAAGACATCGTATATGTAGGTATCTGGTATATAGTAGACGTCTTATAGCAGTTTTCACAAGATTCGCAATTAACAAAGATATGTACGCGTATGACCGTGTACACCTCGTGACGAATGATTCTCATCATTGTCAGTAATTTTCTCATAAATTATTACGTAATTACGAAGACGGGAGGGAAACGAAACGCGTAGAACTGGTTGCTATGTAGACGAACGTATCAGGTAGTTGTACTACTGCCAAGTACTAAGGTTAAGAGTACGACGTGTGCGAATTTCGTTCAGTTGTGAATTGTTGTGGAAGTGTCATCATTTTCGTGTGTACTTAAAGTATTTTTTTTCTTTTCGGTGTTTACAGGGAGCCGGACAAGAGAAATTGGGTATTTATATCAAAGCTGTGGTCAAAGGAGGTGCTGCCGATGCTGTAAGTATACAGAAGCAGATTTTTATTCTGAATTTGGCTTCGAATGATTAACATGGTGGTGATTTTTTTACAGGATGGACGACTCCAAGCCGGAGATCAGCTGATCAAAGTCGATGGCCAGAGTTTAGTTGGAATTACCCAAGAAAGGTAAGAAATACTGATCTCCTCAGTGGAAAAATTGCTTTATAATTTAATCAGTTGTATATTTTTTTCGACTAATTTCCTCTAATGTAATTAATCCTGCAGAGCTGCCGAATATCTCGTACGAACCGGCCCGATCGTAACTCTAGAAGTCGCCAAACAAGGTGCCATATATCACGGATTAGCCACCCTGCTCTCGCAACCATCTCCGGTCATGACCAGAGGTAAGCTTCGATTTACTAACTCGCGTCTTAATGTCTGGAAAATCTCTCTAACACCTTTTTTTTTTACCTAATATAATGAGCTAATCGCGATGGCGGCGTCCGGTCTGACCGGACGTGCGTGAGTAGAAAGGCACCACGAGCACTGTGGCTTGTAGCCTGACGCACACGTATTAGGAATGGCGCGGACGTCGCCCCTGACGCATTCCGTAGAAAAATACGAGTAATACGTAAAACCTAATAAATTATTAAACATCGATAACTTGGCCTATATATATTTACACATTGTGAAATTTAATATTAATACCTATAATATGTTATCCGAAGATAGTTTTTATTTATCCCTTATAATTCGATTAGAATATTAACTTGGAAAACTAACCTTAGTCCCAGGAAGGCACTTTTTACGGTTTTTTTTCTTTCTTCGTAGGTACTGAATTTGTTCCATTTGGTCTCTTGAAATGTTAGGTTGGATTAGCTATCCAGGAGTGATAATAGCTTTAATATGAGTGAATTTCTGATTCGAGTGAGAATTTCTGCTCACATTGTGTATCGTATCCAAATTTGTTTTATTAAGCAGTTGTTTTTGTACTTTTGGCTGTAAATTGAAAGAGTTGTGATTTTTTATAAAATTTAAATGTTTTTAACTCGTTTATGTTTAGTCGTGAGAATTACGTACAAAAATTGCATAGAATTTTTTTGCACCAAGATCTAGTTGAATCTGTTTGGAAAAACTAGACTTGGATTTTGCCTAGGTATTCTGAAAATTGAAGGAACTATGACTCAATTTCAGCCTTCTACAGGCCATTTCTCCATGAAAGATTGATAAGTTGACGTTTCTTGTCAATTTTGGGATTTTTTTTTTCAAGCAATGAATTTGTGATAATTTTGAAGAAAGTTATTTTTGGTCCACTTTTCATGGAAAACGCAGAATTTCGATAAAACTGAGATTGAGAGCTGAAATTTTGAATTGTGATCTATTTTTGATCTCACGAATCGATTAGATTCTTAGAGCTTTCAGCAGATTTTTAGCTTTTTTTTTGTATGGATGAGGTGCTAAATTTTATTTTTACCCTTTTCATGGCAATTTTTCCAAAACTGGAAAATCTAAAAATTAGCTATAAACTTGAAAAAGGCTAAAAATCGTCATCGATCGATTCGAGGTTTCTATCAAAAATGCTACCTGAATTCAACTTCAAGCTTTCTATCTCACAAGGGAACCTCTTGAGGTGTCACACTCCGATTTGAACAGGACCGCGATTTTTGGAAAGAGCATAGTCTAAAACTCCCAAAACCAAATTTTCAGCTGCCCAAGTTCATTTTTCGATTTTTGGCGAATTTTTGAAAAATTTAAAATTGACTGTTTTTGACGATTTATGCTTTTTTTTTAAAAGTACGTACTTGATCAGTAAAAATAGTCAAAATAAGTCCCAAAACTAATAATAATTACCCAAATCCAAATTTGACCATTTCCAGCCATTTTGGAGCCTCCAGCGCGATTTTTCAATTTCTCCAGAATTTTGGATTTGCTCCAGAAGGCGTGAATATGAAGTTGGGCAGCAAAAAATCGAGTTTTGTATTATACTCGACCTGTTTAACGATTTTATCCACATTTGAGCCGATTTTGGGAGTGACACCTCAAGAGTGGTTTTTTGACCAGCTTTTTTCAAAATTAAAAAATCCAAAAAATCAAAAGATAACCCTTTGTGAGGAAATTTTTAAAATTTGCGCGAATCGCTGTATTTTGTCCGTAACTAACCCCCCATATCAAAATTTTACAATTCCCAGCCATTCTGGAGCCTCCAGCGCGATTTTCAATTTCTCCAGAATTTTGAATTTGCTCCAATGAGAAAAAAATCTCGGTCAAATGAGGTGATATTGATTCAAGAGGGCAGAAAATGTTGTCAAAACATGTTTTTCTGATCATTAGAGAGATGCCATCACTCGAAAAGTGCTAAAAATTGGTGTAAAGGTCCACAGGTGGACAATATGTTCAAAAAAATTGTAAAATATGAATTTTTCAACCCAAAACTGGAGTCGAGAGGAGTGCTCATTTTAAAATTTTAAAATCGAAATTGAAAATTTAAAAAGCTAAAAAAATACCCAAGATGCGGGTAAAATTGTGAAAATTTTATTTTTTGAGGTCATAGGATTGTAATGATGAATTCTAAAATCATATTTTGCCCCCAAAACTATTCAAAATAATATTATTCTTTTAAATGTCTCAAAATTCTGCCACCTTTGGTAATTCTTATAATCTTCAACCTTCAATGCTCAATATCAACTTCAGTTTGTAGTCGGTTATACTTTTCAAGTAATCAAGTAACTTGAGTTACGAAAAGTCACTTTAGGTTAATTTTTTAACATTTTGGTCATGTAGGTTGCCTTTCTTTTCTTTTCTTTTTTGAATTTAAAAATCTTGAATTGTACCTTGTTTTTTTGCCAAAAACTGTAAAAATCTTGCCTTTTTATCAAATTTGGCATAAAAAAAGGGACATTTTTTGGCAAAACTAGCTAAAAATTTACGCTTTTTTTTTCAAGAAAAAAATTACGAATTAGAATCATTTTTTTTTTTTATTCAAAATTTCCAAAAAGTCCTGCTTTTCCAAAGAAATTGAAAATTCTCGCTTTTTGCTAGAAATGTTGAAGAAGTTTCACTTTTTTACCTAAAATTGCGAAAAATGTTCATTTTCTTCCATAAATTACCAAAGTTGCACTTTTTTGTTTGAATTGACTAAAAATTTTTGTTATGTGCCCAAAAATAGGTAAATAGCATTGTATTTTCTAAAATTGCCATAATCTCGCCAGTTTTCAAAATTGCTATAAGGTCTCTTGTTTTGCTAAAAATTCCTAAAAATTTGTTCCTCCTCCCCGCTTTCACAAAAAAAATGTAGAAAAAATACACGTTTTTTGCCACATAGTTGAGAAATGGTTGGCAAAAATGCGTCACTTTTTTCCAATAATCTTGCTTTCTGCAAAAATTGTCCCAAGTCTCAATTGAGTTTATTATTACCAAATTTTAATTGAAGCTTTTTTTTTGCTTTAATATGAGTTTTTAGGTTACTTTTTTGAACCTTTTTGGTCATTAAAGTTACTTTTTTTTGGAAAAAATCGGGTACCAAAACCAACCCTAGAGATAGTTATTTGATTTCCTGGATTTTGAAAATTGAAAGTTTTTGTTTCAAGTGGTTCTTTTTGAGGTAGATCAAGTGTACAAATCGGTTTGGTGGGGAAGGGGGAGGCGTTGGGCAAAATATACTATCATTCTTCAGCATTTGAAAGATACTGGCAAATGAGAGTAATTATTTGAGATGTTTTTGGCCACTGGATTGTACAAATATCTCGCTTTCCCTGTGCGATATTTTTTTTTTGAATTAATTTTCTTTTCAACCCATTTCATATGGTGCTGATAATATTTGAAGTTTTTAAAAGTTTTTTGAAATTCTCGATAGAAGGAGGGTAGGAGGATATCTCATTTCATCAGACCTAATGGAACTATACATTCAGTTCAGATGGAATTTGGCGTCAGTAGCTCTCTAATCTACATATTATTACGTACTATTCGAAGTGCCACCCTATACATAATTTGTACTAACAACCATGCTTTTGTTTTTTATCGCTGCGCTTAAATTATTTCATCGGATACGTGATGGTATGTGTGTGTGCGTGTATTTGGGTATATACTCGTACGTTCGCTATGGTGTGATATTCCGAACCCCTCGGACAACTTTAGTAGAAAGGCCTCGACCCAGATCGGAACTATTCAACGAGCCGTTCCGCGAAATGCTGCCGTCGAGTTACTCGATGATAAACTTACATCAGAATAACAGCTACATGGAGCCGGCTTTCATTCATTGGGATTCTTCATCGCCGTCGGAGTATCGGATGGGGCCGACTTCGACGACTACGACGGCGGCGATGATGCCTTCGCCGATTTCTACAGGTGTGATAGGCAACGGTACAAGTTGCAAGACGATTGGTGGTGGTGGTGGTCGTAGTATTGCTGGTAATCAGTTGAATCGAATGCCTCGTAATAAATCCGGTTTCCAACCACGGTTCGGTAATTTCTTGCTTCCCGAATACGCTTTGTTAAGGCCCAAAAACGCATGCCCGGAAGAAGATCACCAGTATAGTGGCGACGAAGAGGATGACGACGACGACAACGCAGCTGCGAACTCATCGAAACCTCCTCGAGGTGTCTTGACGGCGGATAATTACAACGCTAGACGTAACACGACCGCTGGTATTTGCTCCTCTTATGCTCCAGGAGCGATTACCACGTCCTCAGAACCGAACACCAAGTTGTGCCTTTGCGAAGATGTGCTGCAACAGCAGCAACCGCATCCGAAAGATGTGCCGAGACGGTCTCTGGACTGGGGGTATGCGGAAAAAGGTGTTTTTTTAGATCGTAGTCGAACTACTGCTGCGGCTCGAATGAGTCCTAGGAGAAGTTACTCGGATCCGAAGCCTCCATCGTCCAGTTTAACTAAACGTATAGTGAACGATGTGACGGCGTGTTGCTTGGGTGTTGTGCCGGAAAGTGACGCGAGCACGTGTAACGACGATGTCGAGCCACCGAGTGGACGTGTCGATAGATCTGTGATGACCGAAGAGTCTTCGTTCCGGAGGAGTTATTCGGCCGATGCGACGACAACGGTCAGATTCAGAAACTCGTGCCCTCTGGTGCCACCGGAGAACGAATTGTGCGAATGCGAGAAGAAGATCCGCAGCGGTACTGAGCCAGCTACTAAGATCCTGTATCAGAACGGAACGAATACAGGGAGCAGTGGCGAATCGATGGTGGTTCCTGTTTCGGAGCCGCCTCGAACACTGCCCCTGGAACCGGCTGTGAAGTCTTCCTTGCCGGCGGAAGCGATCCGCGATATTGTGATGATGAACGAGCAATACCATCAGCATAATTTGAAACGGCTGTTGAGTAATTTCCGCAGTCTAGGCGATATCGCTCCTCCTGCCAAAGATCTGGTCGATCTGACCCGACGTTCCAGTAGCGATATGAGCCTGTACCAAAAAAGCTGCTCGATGATCGCCGAATGCACCAAATGCGGGAATAAATTCGATATCAGGGGGAAGTATTTCAACGGTCCGGCGGTCGAGACGTTGACAACGACGACGACCGGATCGTCGTCCACGTCCGGAACCAGTTCCAACGATACGGATACGTCCAGTGATAAAGAATCTGCTCCGGAGATGTCCGATAAAGATCGCAAACTCACCAAAGAAGAACGCGAAAATATACTCAAAGAATTAGAGGATATTATATCGGGGCAATTTTTCAACAACGTGGCTGGTTCCAGAGGAGCAGAGAGCAAGAAAACTGGCGCTAGTAGCTTCCCATCGTCGATGCTGCATCTAGATCTGAATACATTGAAGGATAGTGATACCTCAGCCAGCGAAGGAAGTCTGCACAGATCGAATTTCTCCTCGTTGACCGATTCGAATGATTTTCGAACCGGTCGAGTGGCCGAATTAGCGAGACATTTTTCACGTCTGGGAGAAGCCGGCATCATCAAGGCTCCTGGTGCAGAACCCAAGACTAAATCTGTACCGAATCTGGCCGGATTCGGTGTCTCGTACGACGATACGAAGCACCATAAACCGAATCGATCGTCCAGTATGGAGGATTTGGATCGAAAAGGGGTCATTTTGACCGAACTGAACGACGATTTGGATAGCAACGGGCAAGAAGATGGTCGGAGCCGGTCACGAGGTAATGAACCGTCTATCGTGAAACAGGAATCGATGCTGGATAAACGTCGACAATCGTTCGCTCGCCAGAACACGGTGTTTTGTAAAATGAAAAGCGTCGACGAGTTAGAATCGAAAAATCGCCAGCCTAGGAAATTATACAGATACGCGAGCTTAGCCGATTTTCGAATACCAGCTGGTAAATCGGCCTGCAAAACAACCGACGATCGTAAAAAAGTTGTCTCGTTCGATGACCTAACCGTACGCAGAAGACAGCTACAAAAGGAGAAAAGATCCTCGAGCGAGTCACAAGAGAAGAAGGAATTCAACCTGGAATCGTTTCTGGCCAAGAATAAACCAGCCTACGAAGAGAACCTGAAAATCAACTACGATAAAATGACCACAGCGATCCGAGACTACCTAGCGAACAAAGAGCTTCTACTCAAGCGAATGAAAAGCAACAGCATCGATCAATACAACGTGAAAAGCTGCTCGTTATCGAACTTGAATCGAACTTGCGTCAACTTCACCACGATCAGAGAAGCCGAAAATACAAGGCCAGCGATGAAAAGAGATCTGAAATTCGGCATGTCCGTAGACGCGATTTATTTCGGAGATAGCGCTCCTTTGCAAGAGATGGATATGGCCGAATGCGATGATTTCACATTCAAAAGTAATCTGAGAAGGGTTTACAAAGGACCTTACTTCAAAGGACGCCGATTCCGTAGATGTCGCAAGCTCGATAGTCGTCGTAGTTTCTTGATGTATCCGGGCGAGAACCTTAATCGGTTCAAGCTGAGCGAAGAAATGAAAAAAGAGGTGTTTAACCGAAACAGATGCCAGAGCCTGGATACCGGTATGGAAGCAGCCCCTAGATCGCAGGATGTCCTCCGACGGAGTCATAAGCTGTGAGAGACTAATTCAATTTACGCCTACAGACAAAAATTATTACATTGGCTTTTGCATGGGATTTTTATCATTATGTTTTTTAAGCATCGACTCTGATTTCATTTCGTTATTTTTTTTTCATTTGGCTCTACGACATTTTTTTTCTGTTCTGTGATTTTTTTTCTCGAGGTATTTTTTTGTTTTCGTTGGCTGATTAGAGTCACTGTAGTTTTGTTGATTTTTTTGCTTGGATTTTTTGTTGTGGTTTAGATTTCGCCTTGCCCCCTGTTTGAGTAGTTAGAGTGTGTTGTCGAGTAGATTTTGTTGATTTTTTTTTTAGTGTTGCTGGTACCTATTTTAGTAGATGATTTGATAATTTTGTTTTAGTATTATTGCCAATATTGGTAGATAGAGGTACCCGCGTGTTTAATCGTGGGTACTAATTGCGAATGTTTTAATTTTATGATTTATTAATTACGATATTTTAAATTTCTGGCTGGATTATTCATTACGCAGAATTTGTATTTTATTATCGCATTCGCTCGATAAAGAGTGAGAAAAAGAAAAAAATAGTGGTTCTCAATTTTGTACACGAGATTTACTTCTAATTACACATGTAAAACATTACGAATTTTTTGGGTTGTCGTAAAAATTAATGCGATTTGTGGGAGTACTTGGAATGATTAGGTCATTTATTTTTGAAATTCACGAACGAAATTAAGCATTGAAAATGGTGGGAATATGTATGTATTATGACGAATTTTACTTACGATAATGTACATCTATCCTACATACGTCGTGCATGTTTCGTTGATGAGATCATATTTTTTATAGCGTCTCAGTTGGGATTTTTTGACGTTAGTTTTGTGCGAATTTATATGATTTTTATGGAGGTTTTTTAAAAAATGGTTGAGAAAACTTTGAGAACCACTCTTTTTTATTTTAATTTTTTTTTTGAATTATATATTATTATTTTCAGCTTTCAGGTTGCGCTTTTCGTATTTATTTCTTTGAGGATTCGAAAATATACCGATGGTCTTCATAAGAGGTGGGAATTGGTTTGAATTTTTTTTAAGGATAAAAATAGAAAATTTTGGGCTTTTTTGAAATCCTTGATTTTCAAATGATCAATTGTGAACTTGAATCACATTTTTTCACATAAATTCATCATTTTTATAATTTTTTGGGAGTTTTTTTTCTCAATTTGTCTATTTTTTTTCATAGAATTTGGGATTTGTACGTAATTTTGAAAAAAAAGACCATCGGTGAATTCGAATCCTTCATTATTGCGCATTTCAGCATAATTTTCATTTTATTTTTTCTTCATTTGAATTAATTATGCGATTATTTTTTTAAAATCATTTATTTGCATTGCATTTTTTCTTTTCAAAACTAATGCTATATACTTATACGTGGAGTAAAGTTTAAGCAATTTGCGTATTTTTTCACACAGGTGGGAGACGGATGAGCGAGAGAGACCTTCCGTCTCGGATATCGAACGAACAAACCAACCAAGCCACTCTGCTTCCAATGCACGCCCCACTAATTCATAGTTCTAAATCTGTTCCATCTTTAAATAGTCCCGGTAAGAATGGAGTTCTGGAGTAGAATTAGTATTTTTTTTAGGGATCAGTGGGTGTTGGGATCTCATTTTTGTAATGAGATATGATAAAGTATAGGTAAATAAGGTTCTAAGTTTACATGGTGGCGGAGGTTTTGAGCTGATTTGAAAGATCAAGGAGGCAAAATACTCGTATTGTGGTACTTGGAGCTCTCTCACGCTTTTCAAAGCATGAATGCTGGTTGCTGGATCATTAACGCTTTTCTGTACATATACTACCTATCTAATTTATAATTTATTATAATAAAATATCGTTTGGAAAGGCATGGGAATGTGCTCAATAAATTGATAATAATGTTGCAATTCATTTCCACAGGAATATTTTCAGAGTGCTCTGAATTTGAAATTTTGAGCACCCTGTGCTGTTTTTATTCAGGGAAGGGGTGAAATAGTGTACAGGGTGTGTTGATCGTTGTCATTGTCTTCAATTCAATAATGCTACAACTCAAACAGCAATTCGATTACTGATTAGGTTGAATTAGGTTTTTGATCACAGAATAAGTCCAATTTTTCGGTATTTAAAATTGCTAGAATCGCCATAAAAAATCTGCTTGTAACCAAAATTATCAAAAAATCTCAACTTTTTTGTGTCAAAATTGCAAAAAAATCATACCTTTTGTAAAAATTGTGGAAAATCCTCATTTTTTTAATCAAAATTTCCAAAAAGGATTTATTTTATAATTTTTTTTTTACTAAAATCAGTTTTTTGACGTAAAATTTGCTCAGTTTTTGAAAATCGAAATTACCTACTAAAAAGCTTCTTTTTCATTCAAAATACCACAAAGTCATGTTTTTTGACAAAATTTCAGAAAAACCCTTTTTTTTTTGCTCAAAAATTCTAGATAGCCTTGTTTTTCTTAGTCGCAAAAAAATCTGTATGTTTGTCAAAATTGCAAAAAAAAATACAATTTTTGAATTTTCATTAAAATTACGAAAAAAAACTTATTTTTTTGGCAAAATGGAGGGCAGTCTTATTTTTTTTTAGAAAAGCAGCTATAAAGACACATTTTTTAACGAAAAAAGCAAAAAAATCAGTTCTTTGTTTCACCTACATATTAAAAAATCTTACTTTTTTCCAAAATCGCGAAAAATTCATATTTTTTTGTAAAAATAGCAAAAAAACGCATCTCTTGCAAAAATTTTAAAAAAGTCTGTTTTTTGTCAAAATTTTTTTAAAAACTTGTTTTTTTGTTAGAATTTTGTTTTTGTGGCCAAAATTGCAGAAAAAATTTGTTTTTGATTGGAATTTTACAAAAAGGTCTTGCTTTTTGTTAGAATTGCAAAATACTCTGAATGTGTTTATTTTTAAAATCAAATTTACCAAAAAATCTTACCTGTTTTTGCCAACATTCAAAAAAAGTCCTACTTAATTTGAAAACTGTCAAAAAGACATATTACTTCTCGTCAAAATTGCCAGTAAAGCCAGTTTTTTTTCTATCAAAATTTTCCAAAAAGTCCAAGTTTTTTGCCAAAATTGCTGAAAATTCCTTCTGTTTCGTCAAAAATTTCGGAGTCTTGCATTTTTGTCACAAAAATCTGATTTTTTTGTCACAATTGAAAATAAACAAAGTTTTTTATCAAAATTTCCAAAAAATTTTACTTTTTTGCTGAATATGCTCATAATTTTATTATTTTGTCGAAAAACATTTTTTTTTGTCAGTGTTTGCCTTATTTGTTAAAATTTCTGAAAAAGTCTGTTTTTCTGTTAAATTGCCAAAAAGTTTTATTTTTACCCCAAAATTGCAAAAAAAATATTTTTGCTTAAAATTTCCTAAAATTTTTGCTTTTTGTTGAAATTTCAAAAAAATCAATCTTTGATCAAAATTCTGAGAAAATTTACCAAAATTGCGATTTCTACCTAATTTTTGCAAATTTTAAAGAAAGACGTTTTTTTGTCAAAATTATACAAAAAGGATTAATTTTTTTGCAAAAATTGCAGAAAACCTCTATTTTGGTCAAAATGTTCAGGAAATGTTGCTTTTTTTAGTCGCAAAAAATAGTTTTTTTTTATTTTTATTTTTTTTTACAATTATTGAAATTACTTGGAAATTCTGTCTGTTGTTTTTTTTTTGGTCAAAATTTGCATAAAAGTCCTTTTTTTGTAGAAATTGTAAAATTAATTTTTTCAAAATTTTCTAAAAAACCTGTTTTTGTCATAATTGCGAAAAAATTTAGTTTTTTTACCCCCTTCCCCCCTAAAAAAACAACTATGGAGGATAATTTCTTTACACCTGAGTGCAGTGAACTGTGAACTTCACACCCTGTACAATTCTTCTGATATTTTTGATTTGGGAATTGGATATTCTTTTCACCTTGTGTGTTCTGTTGATCTGCTTGTTTTGAAAATCTTATTCGAAATTCTGATTTTTTCAAACAATTTACTAACTATGTGTTGTTTTTCTGTTTCAACAGGTGTTAACGAAGGTCAGATAGTTTCCCCAGTAGCGAGTAGATCTACACACGAAGTATACAATACAAGTTATAACAGCACTTCGTCCCAAAATAATATATCAATGCAGCATCCGGCTCTTCGATCTAGGTAAGCGAATGGCCATAAAACCTCACCTTAATTTCCACGTATTTTGCACTGCAGGAAGAATTAATTTCAATCTTTATTGTTTTATCAGGTCCAGCCAAAACCTAAACGATAGCAGATCGCTGAGTAATTATTCGCAAAACGTGACGCCGAATTTATCGCACAGACAGCCATCGAATCCGAACCTGTTACAAAACAACGTACCATCGCCGCATCATCCCTATATCCCGAACCACCAGATGCCGCAACAACAACATCCCATGTACCATCAACACGTTCAACAGCAACAAATGCTGCTCCATCAGCAACAGCAACAACAGCAGCAACATCACCATCCGTACAATTACTCGGCGGCCGCGGCCCAGCAACCGAATCACGTCGAAGGCGAACGTTTCTATCAGAATTTAAACGTGTATAGAAATCACGAAATGCAAAATGGAGGCGTTCCCGATGGCGCCGGAGGAGCGACTATGATGAAGGGGAAGATCTTGTCGCCGCAGCAAGACAGGTACTTGAGTATTTTCTGGTCAGAAATCGATGGTCTGATGATCTTAATTTGGAAGAAATATTGATTGGTTTTTTCTCTGCCTTGGTTAGGTCTTCGAATCAATTCCAAAGAAGTTTCAGAGGTTCGCAAACCTCATTGCAGCAACCCCAAGGACGAGCTTCGGTTGAAATTTTACCAACGTACATGAAAGATAGACCATCGTCGGCGTATCTGCAAAAAGAAAATTACCCACCTCAAAATATGGTAAATAAAACACCTTCCTTGATGAGATTTCTGATTTTCTTTGCTTTTTGTTTCAAATAAGTGTTTATAAACGTGTATTTTTCTGCAGACTATGTCTGGCCGGTCTCAAAGCACCAGGGATATGCTACGACAAGAAGCCAAACTCCAAGAGATGAGCGAAGAAGTTCGCAGACGTGAAATGAAAGCTAATTTCTCACCTCAGCAGCAGTATCCCATTAGCCCAGCTAACAGAATACAGGTATTTGATTGGAATTATTCATTTCACTGCCCACCAGGCTGGTCAAAATGACCGAATCTCGATTTATTGACCAATTTGTGTTTTTTTTCTGCAGTCACCTGGTGAACCTCAACAACCAGGTCAGCAATACATGCACCATAAACCGCCACCTCCTGAACACCTAATGTACGACGGCCAACCGGCCAGGCCGCCTTATCCAAGCCATAAAATCGGTACAATGAGACCTAGTATCGAAGAATTAGGATACAGAGAGAGTCCTCCGCCTCCTCCACCTCCTCCTACGTCCACACATCCTTTGTACCAGTCGAATTTGCAACGGTCGCCGGATAATCGGTGAGTTATTTGAAGCCAGAATGCCTTTAGTCTACTGTGGATTAGATTGGAAGCTAATCTGTGTGTGTTTTTTTTAATAGATACACCGCGAGCGTAGGAGAGCCACCGAAAGGAGGTTATTACCCATCGTCACCGTCTACACCTTCCAACAAACAGCAGTACCAATTGCAAGGTACCAATCCTTGGGAAAGAGAGGAAAGAGAAAGGGTAAGCTTTGGGATTTTTATTAGTTGTCATTTGTACCTTTGGGGGCGATCTTGACGTCGCTTATTTTGTGCTAGGAGCAGGAACGACGACGTGAAGCGGCCAAAGAATGGCGAGATCAGCAAATTAGCGAGCTCGTGTCGTTGGGACAGAATAGAAATCAAAGCCAGGAAGAGCAATTGAGAGCGCTGCGTTTGGAAAAGGAATTCGAGCGAAGGGCTCAAGAAGAGGAAGATGACGATGAAGAGGATCAGGTAAACATAACTTGGGCTTGAAATTAATACAATTGAGAATTTTTGGGTGGATCGAAATTTTTTTCATCATTTTTAAATTGAAAAGGTTCTTTTTTAAGTTCCAAAATTTAGTTCATTTTTTTGGAGGAAATTTTCAAAATTGAAAATGAAAATTTATTTGCTTATTATTAACCTTTGTGTTTGTTATGCCTCGTAATAGGAAACCGTAGAACGTATTCAAGACGTTATGCGTGCTGCGAGAGAACAAGACGAAAGAAACACTGTACCCACCAAAAGTAACTCCAACTACACTCCTCCGAGGTGGACTCAACAACAACTACAACAACAACAACAACAGCAGCAGCAACAGCAACAACAGCTACAGCAACAACATCAGCACTCGCAAATGAACGGAACTTCCACCAGATACTCTCAAGGAGCACCTAATATGTGAGTTAATGACCTCTTTATGCATTTTTGAGAGTAGAGATGAGAAGCTGAATGTATTCGATCTAATTTCTCGAACTTATACATTTTTTTGATTTAATTTCTCGAACGTGTTCATTTCTTTTTCGTCTCAGATCCGAAGAAAAAGAACGATTAAGACGGTTAAAAGACATGAGAATGAAACAAGTCGAACAAGAAAACTTGAAACAAGAAGAACAACGCTATAAACAACAACAACAGCAGCAGCATCTTCATATGCTCATGCAACAGCAGCAACATCAACAACAACATCAGCAACAAAAGGCAAGTAAACCGAGCAACGTAATCTATCATTTAATTTAATAAAACTAGGCAGGTTATTCTGATTGTAAATCTATTCACTCTGCTAACGATGATACTTGATCTCTCCAGGACACCGATGATCACTCACCGATCGCCGTCAACGGCCACGTCGGCTCGACCAAGACGCTAACCCGACCCACGCACCTGAGACTAGACCATCTAGTGAATAACAACACGAGTAACAACAACAGCAACAGCAACAGCAACAACTCATCCGTTCAACAAAACCACTCGATGTCGTCTACGAATAATTCGTACAGCAATATCACCGATTACTCGACGCTAACGAGTCAGGCACCCCAACAAAGATTGGATAGCTTACTAGAGCAGAATAATTCCGCTCCCCCGCCCCCGGAACGTGGATCGTCGTTCGCTGTAATGTCGCAGGCTTTCAGGAGTCCGGTGACGACGCCTTCGCAGAGCAGAAACGATATCTCGATGCAGAGTAACACGACGCCGAAGAAGGTCTCGTTCCAGGATGCGTCGCCCGAAAGTGCTAATACTACGAATAACATGAGTAGTACCCCTGTCGAGAAGACTTTGGAGGATCCGAATGTAAGTGATTGTCGTGTTATTTGATATTTTCACGTAATATGAGGGTGTAATTTTTTCTACTTCACTTGCCCTGACCTCCCCTTTTTTCAAAAAAATATGTCAAACTTGAACCCAGTTTACCCAATTTCCTTTGAAATTCAATTTTACGAATATGTGTCGAATTTCGAGAGCTAATTATAGGTCCATGATGAATAAGCAACTTACTTGTCAAAAATGTGTTGAATTCAGAATTTGAAGGGGGGGGGGGTTAAATTTTTTTGTTTCAAATGTAAAGTCGCAACCAACTTGTTTCCAAGTGTGGAAAAAATTAGAAAAAAATTATGACCTGTTAGAAAATGTTGACAAAATCTGATGAAATTCAATGTGTTTGCAAAAAATTGGGATTGATAATTTAAATTTTAAAAGAAAAAATGCACAAAAAAAAGTTTTTCAAAAACGTGTATTTAAAATTTGTAATTTTTATAATTTTTTTGTCATTACAATTTTTTTTATTCTGTCGTAATTTTCGTGTCGATTTTTTTTCCAAACAAGTACTGTATGTTTCTTTTGAAAAATCTATTTCTTTCACTTGAAGACCTTTTGTTGTATTTTTCAAGGATTTTAAATGTTTATTAAGAAAATGGTAACTAAAATTGTCATGCAGTATTGAGCCCTTTTTTGACGGAGAAAACCGAATTTTGAAATTTTTCAAAAAATGTTTTCCCACCTTTTGAGCTCTTATCATTCTTTTTCTACGCTTATGAACTTTTCGTTGCTCGAAAATCAGCAGGAAGTTCTTGAAAAGCTTGCCTCTTGATTCGAATATTTAAAAAATTCTTTTTCAATCATTTTTCTTTCAAATTTTGGTTTTTTGGGGCCTCTTACCCTCTTCTTTCAAAAAAGTTTGATATCTGTTTTTTTTTCAATTGCAGTAAGATTTTTAATCATTTATTTATGCTGTGAATTATGTTCAGTTCAAGATTTTACTTCGAGAATGTTGATCGAAACAATTTTTGAAAATTTTAGACATGGGTCGACATTTTAGTCATGTTTTCAATTAATTTTGAAGTCTTTTTGTTACTTTTTTTCAGAAAAAGTTTCTATTGGTTAAAATTTCATCAAAAAATAATATTTTCGATTTCTTTCCAGAAATCTTTTTTTTTTTTTTTTTTTTTTGAAATTTAGTTACTAAAATTGAAAAATTGAAAAAAGTTGTTGAAATAATTATGTATTCAAAATTGATGGCTAAATATTATTGGTCTGTTCTTTATTTTTTTTGTTTTTGAATTTAATTGAAGAATTCTCTCATCTTTCACCTTCATATATTTGGCATTTTTCAAGTTCCTATGTTCCTTTTTTCATCTGAAGAAATTTGTTGAAGTTTTTTTTTCAAAAAAATGTCGAGTGAAATACCCAAAGATTGTTTTTGAAAACTCCTGTCTCTGGATAAAGTTTCAGAAGTATTTTCATGACATCTACTGGCAGAATAGTATACTTAATCTTCATGCCCTGAAAATACAATTTTGAGAAATTTTTGTCGTTTTTTGATTTTTTTCTTGGCTTGTAGCAAAACTGTTTTTATTTTTAATATTATATTTTATGAGTTTGTAAATTTTTTAATTTTTTAAAAATCAAATTAGGAGCATAAAATAATTGTGTTTTAATTTGGAAGGTTTTTTTTTATAAAATCATCTTTCATTTTCTTTCTGTTTCCCATTCTCAACCCCCTTCCCCCTTCCCCAAAGAACATTCTTTGTATGAAGGACATGAAGGTGTAAAACTGGAAAGCAAGTTTACATAAAGCCATTTGGAAAAAAAATCACGCACAGAGGGTGTCTCAAAAGGTTTAATATTCCTGGATTTTTAAATAAAAATTCGTTTAAAGTGTTCTAGAAGGGTTAAGGGGGTATAAAAAAAACTTTTAAAATTTTGAAAATTTGAAGCTGTTAAAATTATTTTGGATTTGGCTCGATGTTCCTGGATTTTTAAATAAAAATTCGTTTAAAGTGTTCTAGAAGGGGTAGGGGGATACATATAAAAAATAAAACCTTTCAGACTTTTCAGTCTTATTTTTTTTATTTTAGAAAGGGAAAGACTTATGCGTAAGGCCTTGCAAACAATTTTTCAAGTGTTTCAGGGCTTCCCAAAAAAGTCTAGTTTTTGAAATGAAAATCGACGAATCTTCCTCCTACATGAAGAACTTTCTTTCTAGGTCCAATGTATTCTGGCAAAAAAAATATATATATATTTTTTGATGGCGAAAGATTATCAGTTGAAGATTTTGATTTTCTGTTTAGAAGGGTCGACTTCGAGATTAATTTTTTGCCCCTATTTTCATAAACTTGATAACAGGGATGTCCCTCGTAATTTTAGTAGTTTTTAAAAATGATGACCAAAAAAATATTTTTCATTTTTATGATTTTTGAAATAAATTTTTCTGGTAATGAAACTGAGAGCAAATGGGGAGGGAGACAGAAAATCATAAGACTTGCAAATAATGAATTGACGATTTGATGTTAATTTCTCGATTTCTTCAGTTTCCCTAGATTTAGCCAAATTTTACTCGAGTGTCTTTTATTCCAGAAACTTCTTTCTCCCCTTTCCTTTCGCATCTATGCAAGATTAAAATTCCACTATTACGAACTCTTTAAATATCTGCTGCACTTGTCCCTTATATTTTACAGTTTTGATTAATTTGCCAAAGTTCAAAATCCAGATTTGAAAAAAAAACAGTCAATTAATAACACATTTTTCACAATAAATTGTTACAGAGATTCATTAACGAAGCCGAATCAATGTTGGCATCACCGAAAAGCCCCGACGGTCAATTCATCGGCGCCACACCAGGAGTCATCGGAACCCAAGAAGTTTACCGGTAAGTTGACCAGCTCCACACTTACACATTTATATCGACTTATTCCCCTCATTTACCCAACTCACTTTCCATTTGCAGAGACCCAAGAACACGCCGTTTAGCCGAGCAACAACACCAGAAACTTCTATCGAACAAAGTAGTCCCAGTACCGGAAAAGTTGACTTTCAAGGAAAAAATGAAGATGTTCGCGATGGAAACGGGCGAAGAAGGTACACCCAAAGATAAAGTGAAAATCTCACGAGCTCAACGCGATATCGATAATCTAAATTCACCATCTACGCCGAATGCAGCTGGTGCAGCATCTACCCCTACCAATCACGCACACGCTAATAATAAAAACAGCAACTCGAATAACGATTCTATCGATAATAAGGTTAAATAGATTTACATTTATACGAAAGAGCATTTTTTTTAAAAAAGAAAAACTTTTAGGACCTATGTAGTTTTCTTTTCTCTCTCTTTTTTTCTTCATTATTCAAGTACCAAAGATTCGTTATCGTTTATTTAATTTTTTTCATTGCATTTTGAGTTATCGGCCCCGACCCTCCCAGCAACTTGAATTTCGAGATTTATACAGAGGTACGTATTTTATTTAGGTACATAAATTTAGGGTAAATAGCACATTCTAAGCACTTAGTTATGGGAAGGGGGTCCCCATCTAAAAAAAAGGACATTCCTTTATGCATTCCTTTTTTCTCTCTCATTTTATTATTAAAAAAAAATAAAGAAGAAGAGCGTAAGTTTAAATCAAAATAGGTCACGATTTGTTGATATTATTTAATTTTTTGTTTTATTATTTTTTTCTCATTATTATTATTATTCTTTGTATTACGAAAGAACAAAATTCGAAGAACAAATGTATAATGTACGATATGTTGTTTTCTTTCATTTTTATTATTTTTTTTTCTCTCCTCGAGCTAACTTACATAATTTATATACCTTGTAATAATCAATATGTATCTGTATTATTTAAATAGCAATACATCAATATTTATATATACCTTTACTGTTGATGGTGAATTTTTATTTTACTTTTTTTTTCATTTGTATCTTGTTAAATTATATCGTTCGTTGTTGTATGTTGTGTAATATTTAAAAAGTTTTTTTTTCTTCTGTTTTTTTTTAATTATATTGAAAATTATATTATAAATATTTACGTTGTGTGAGTATATATGATAAAACGGTCGAATTTGAACGACTGTTTTATGTATAATAATCAATTTCCATTTATAGTACAATAATAATTATTATTTTTTATACCTCTTAAGTTGTACGACACAAATTTATATGCATAAATATAATTCTTTATAAATCGCGATGTTTTTGTTCTACAGGTGCGCACAGAATGTAATGAGAATTGAGAATTCAACGACGACGAGATGCTGATGCTGATGCTGATGGTGATGTTAGAGACTAAGACTAATGCAGCTGAATACCCTGGTAATTATTCCAAGATAGGTCGCGACGTGTTTAGGATAATAGTGTATTATAATATTATAATACGCGTTTAATTTGGACTAAATTATTAGCATATTTGAAACTATAAATTCGGTATTTTACGTAGGTAGGGGATATTTCGTACCTAGATATATTTATTCGTAGTACGTCTTATGCTAATGTTCTATGTACAATATTACGATGTAAAATGTAAATATTTACATTCGTGTTATTGTACCAGATCCAGAAACGTATTACTTTATGATCGTCGTTACGTACGTCACGAGTTTATCAGTGTGAAATTCATCTTACTCGTATTGTGTGTGAGGTGAAGAGTAAAGGGAAAGGGTAATGGCTGGAATAAAAGCGAGCAGGTAAATTGGGACCAGATAAGAAGATACGAAGAACTAAATTTAAATCGATGAGTAATTTTGACGGATACGAATAATCAGGCAGTGGGAAGAGTGAAAAGGGTATGAGAGGAAATACCTTTTTTCGAATGACAAATTCACGTTATTTTTGTTGTTGTTTTTAAAGGTGATACGGTCTCGTTGTCGGTTTCAATTTCAAATGAGATTCATCGATAAGTCATATGATTGTCATAATCGTACGTTTATTTTTCAAAATTCGTCTTATCTGGTTTTTAACTCAATGTTTGCAGTGTACGAGCTTGAAAGGTAGATAAAGTTATCGAGAGTGTTAAAAGGGAGGTTTTCAGTGTGTCGAGTTGTTGTGTGGAGGTGTCATATTGGAGAGGTTGATAATGATGAAAGATTCGTCAGCCAGAACCAGTTAGAAAATAGAAATAGAAAAATCGTCGTCAATGTAGTTGGGTTATTTTGCTAGACCTTTTTTATGTTTGTTTTTCTCTGAACAAGGCTACCCAAAATAATTCCAAATTAATTCTTTTAGTAGATTTGTTTTTCTTTGGAAAAATTTCAATTTGATTTGCTAATTTATTTTGCCTTTGATGCGAAATTAGGTCGTTTTCTTCTCTCGGTTTTTTATTTGGAATTTCGCATCAGTTGAAATTAAATATTTGATTTCGATTACTATTTAAATTACTTTTTAAATGGTCTTATTTAAAAAAAAAAAAAAAAAAATACATGGGCTACGTATTTTATAATTTGGATGTAAAATTACAGTATATAAGAGGAAAAGGATCTGATATTACTCGAAATTCTCCACGATCATTTTGAGTACAGAAATACTTTATTTTTTAATTTTCCAAGAATCGATAGCTTCAAAAAATTACGAATTTAAAATCGTCGTTTTGAAATTTAATTCGCAAATGAATTTCTAGTGTTGAAAATGTTCCTTTTTCCTTTACAAAGCTTGTTTTTCGGTACATTGTTAGTTCAATTTAGAAATGAAATGATATAGGGATAGGCAAAATAAAATTCATACGAGGTGAGGAGAGAAGGGATTAGACTGAAAACTAGACCAGGATAACAGGAAGTTCGGAGTGCAAATTACAAGAGCAAAACTACAAATTATTCCAACTTGTAAAATTATAACTAAAACAAAAACATAACTTTTGTAAAAACTTTATGTCGAAAAGAGATATGAAGAAGAGAGGGGAAGAGCTTCTACATGTACCACTTTAACCCATAGACAATAGACATTATACTATTATTTAGCCACTATCGCCATCAGCCATCACATTCGTCAGCAGAAAATGAGTAATTATTATGTTATACCATTCGGTATCTATTAATATGTATTATTGATAGCAAGTTCAATCGTTTTCCAAGATCCTTATCATGAAAAACATCCGAATCGGCGCTTTATCCTGATCTAATTGAATACAGAGAATTGGAAATTCTGATTAATTCTCAATGATTGGACTCGATAGTGAGGTGAAAAATTGGTATATCAGTTCATTTTTGATTATGGTAAGAATAACCGACTTTTCACATTTGCTCGTGTATTTTATGGGTTTCCGGTCGTAAAAGTCAAATCATTGTGAGGCTGAAACAGTCCAATTTTCAAAGTTTCTAGAGCATTTCAACCTCATCCGCCTTTCTCTGTACATCTCAAAATCTTGACATTTCAGCACATTTCATTTACTTCAATTCTGTAGTCAAAAAAATACGATTTCATCAATTGGCCCTAAGGTAATAAACTTTGGAATTTCAAAAAAAAAAAAAACAGCTCCAAATGAAATATATTTTTGAACTGGAATAAGCTAGATCGAAAGAGCATGCAAAAATTTATCACCAGCCATAAATTGATAGTGCTAAAGTGCATTTTTCGATTTTTGGTGAATTTTTGAAAATCAAACTTTATACTTAGATCAAAAATTTAAAAACATCAAAATTTTACTAAATTGACCTAGAAATCTGGAATTTTGGGTATTCCCTATTTTCGACCTGCTAAATTGATTGGAAACGGTTTCAAACCGTTTTGAGCAGTTCTGGAGCCTCCAGCAGATTTTTGAAACTCGAAATTCCCACAAAATTTTATCAAAATGGAGTTGGAAAGCAGAAATTTATTCTGCAAACTAATTTCAATGCGCTACGAAGTACTGCAGGTAAATTTCAGAAACTTGGAATTTCTTCAAAAGTTCATCAATTGAAGTTGGAAAGCCGAAATTCACGCTGAACTCCAACTTAAACATGCTATTAAGTCGACTGCAGGTAGATTTCAAGTCGTTTTGGAGCCTCCAGCAACTTTTTGGAAATTACTGGAGCCTCCAGCAGTTTTTTCAATGGTCAAAATTTCCATAAAATTTTACCTAACGGAGCTGGAAATCCAAAATTCACTCTGCACACTAATTTTAACATGCTGTCAAGTCGACTGCTGGTGAGTTTGAGTCATTTAGCAGCCTCAGTGACTTTTTGAAAATTCCCATGAGTCTTCAGTAGGTTTTTGAAACTTGAAATTTCCACAAAATTTTATCAAAATAAATTTCCAAAGAAGTACCTACATATAAAATCGATAGACAAAAATATCTTTTTGACCGAAGTACACCGATTTCTAAAAAAATAAAGGGCATATATCTTATTGGCCATAAAGGTTCAAAAAGTTTTCAGAATCTTCAAAACAACTTGAAACCATCTGCAGTCGACTTCATGGAGTATTAAAATTAGTTTTTCAAAAATCTGATATAGGTTCTAGGAATTTTCAAAAAAGTCGCTGAAGGCTTGACTTGAACCCATCCACAGTCGACTTGATAGCGTGTTAAAATTGGAGTGCAGAGTGATTTTTGGATTTCCAGCCATGTTTGATAAAATTGAATGGAAATTTCGACCATTGAAAAATTTGCTGGGGGTCACAGTAATTTCCAAAAAGTCGCTCGAAGCTCCAAAACGACTTGAAATCTACCTGCTGTCGACTTCATAGCGTAAGTTATTGAAATTAATTTACAGAATATAAATTTCAGCTTTCCAACCTCATTAGTTTCAAAAATCTGCTGGAGGCTCCACAATTGCTCAATACGGTTTAAACCCGTTTCTAATCGATTTGGCAGGTCGAGAATGGGGTATATCCCAAATTTCAGCTTTCGAGGCCATTTTGGTAGAATTTTGATTTTTTTCCTCATTTTTGGCCTATAAGTTTGATTTTCAAAAATTCGTCAAAAATCGAAAAATGTACTTCAGCACTTAAAATTTTGGCTGGTGATGAATTTTTACGTGCTCTTTCGATCTAGCTTGTCCAGTTCGAAAAATTTCGTGTGAATCTCATGTTGGAAATAGTCGGGGAGCCCGCATAAGGACCTATTGCACCCCTCTGTCGATCCTCCGGGACAACTTTTTTCTTAAAGGGGGAGTCCTAAAGACAATTTCTAGCCCTTGTAATGTACTCAAAAAAAAAGTGGCCCTACTTACAAAATGGCGTCCATTTTGATTGACAGGTCAGCCGAAATCGCAGATTTTGCGTTCCAACATAGGACTTGCACAAAATTTTCCAAACTTTACATAGGTAGATCGAAAGACCAGGCAAAAATGTATCACCTGTCAAAATTTCAAGTGCAAAAGTGCGTTTTTCGATTTTTGGTGAATTTTTGAAAATCAAATTCAGGCCAAAAATGAGGGAAAAAATCAAAATTTCACTAAATTGACCAAGCAAGCTGAAATTTGGGATGTACCCTATTTTCGACATGCCAAATCGATTGGAATCTGTTTCAAATCGTTTTGAGCAGTTCTGGAGCCTCCAGCAGATTTTTAAAACTTGAAATTTCCACTAAATTTCATCAAAATGGAGTTGTAAAGTTGAAATTTATTCTGCAAACTAATTTCAATGCGCTACGAAGAGTACTGCAGGTAAATTTCAAGTCGTTTTGGAGCCTCCAGCGATTTGTTAAAAATTACTGGAGCCTCCAGCAACTTTTTGAAAATTACTGGAGCCTCTAGTAGATTTTTGAAACTTGAAATTCCAGCAACATTTTACCAAATGGAGTTGGCAAGCTGAAATTTACTTCGCAAACTAATTTCAATGCGATATGAAGTCGACTACATGATGGTTTCAAATGGTTTTGAAGCTTTCAGCTACTTTTTGGAAATTTCAATTTTCCAAAAAACGCCATATGATACGACCTTTCAAAAAGTCACTGGAATCTCTAAAACGACTTGAAATCCACCAGCAGTCAGCTTCGTAGAGTATTGAAATTAGTTTGCAGATTGAATTTTGACTTTCCATCTCCGTTTGATGAAATTTTGGGGAAATTTCAAATTTCAAAAATCTGCTGGAGGCTCCAGTAATTTTCAAAAAGTCGCTGGAGGCTCCAAAACGACTTGAAATTCTCCTGCAGTTGACTTCGTAGCGTATTGAAATTAGTATGCAGAGTAAATTTCGGTTATCCAACTCCACTTGATGAAATTTTGTGGGAATTTCGAGTTCTAAAAATCTGCTGGAGGCTCCAGAACTGCTCAAAACGATTTGAAACAGTTTCCAATCGATTTGGCATGTCGAAAATAGGGTATATCCCAAATTTCAGCTTTCTTGGTCAATTTGGTAAAATTTTGATTTTGTCCCTCATTTTTGGCCTAAATTTGATTTTCAAAAATTCACCAAAAATCGAAAAACGCACTTTAGCACTTGAAATTTTGACAGGTGATGAATTTTTGCCCGATTTTTCGATCTACCTTGGTACGGTTTGAAAAATTTTGGGCAAGTCCTATGTTGGAACGCAAAATCTGCGATTTCGGCTGACCTATCAATCAAAATGGCCGCCATTTTGTAAGTAGGACCACTTTTTTTTTAGTACAAGGGCTAGAAATCTTCCTTAGGACTCCTCCTTTAAGAAAAAAGTTGTCCCAGAGGATCGACAAGAGGGGGGGGGGGGTGCAATAGATCCTTAAGCGGGCTCCTTGACGGCTGACCTGTCAATCAAAATGGACGCTATTTTTTTTATAGTAGGGTTAACTTTTTTTGGCAAGTTTGCTTTAAATGTTTATTAGGATGTGCCCTTTGAGAAAAAAGTAGTCTCGGTGATGGATGTGGGGGGGGGGGGGTCAATTATTTTATTGACATATTCCGAACTATTAAATATATTGTGTGAAATTGATACCTACTCGTACGTGGAAGATGAGGAAAATTGGTAAAATTTCTCTAGAAAATTGTGAAAAGTTAAGAATAGTCATTGCATAAAATAACTTTCCTCGTGCAACATCTAAACGTATTCAAAACTTCAAAAGTGTCATTATTTTTAAACTCTGACCATTCATTTGCCCCTTCAGATTTCCAACTAGGCATATTTTTCTTCACCGACGAATTCCGAAAAACGAAAGTTCATCTTGATTTCATGTTCATTTATAGCATTTTATACGTGCACAAACAAATGACTCAGTTTATTTATACATTCCATCTAATTACCCGCAGTCTTTAAATTATCTTTTTTTACGTAAATAAAATCGTTTATTGCATTATACAATTTGGAAACACAGACGCAACATTGTTTAGCGATAAACATACCAAACACCATATGACGTCATTGACGTCATACAGAATACAATACTATCTCAACGAATTTTGATTTCCCTCAACCTCAAAATACTAACTTTTGCACCCTTTTATCAGTCTGCGACTGGTGCAAATATCGTAGAATCGAGTCACAATAATTTTTTAATTGGCAACTAAAAGTGAAATAAATTCCATATTGATAAACAATCCATCCCAGGTACCTATTCATTTAGTTAAATGAGTAATTTAGTTAAAAATCTAAAAAGCAAACACGTAATCGGAATATTCAAACCATCAGAATCAGAACCAAAGCAACCCAAAAAATTACACGCCACACGCCAGAAAAAAGAGTCATAGACGAAGCTCGGCAGGAAGGGAGTCGATAACGTCCGCGCAAACGTCGATTCCCCGATACTGCGCATGCGCCAGCCTAGGACAAGTCTACGTTCTACGTTCCGCGTTGTACGTTGGAGAAGGAATTTTGTCAATGTGTTAGTTCGTATTCGTAAGTTGCTATTGTGAGTACGCGAATACGTTCGATTTTGTGATATCTTTTTTTGGTGACCGAGTACGCACGTTTTGTGCCGGTATATCGCTGTGCAATTTTATTTATCGTGTAATAGTTTATTTATTGTTTTTTTTTTGTTTGGTAATTAGAGTGATAATTATTAATCGTATCGTCGTTAGTAGTGTTTATATAGAGTTGTAGTGCAGCAAGAAAAGTTTGTAAAACTAACTCCAGTTTGCGAACTTGGCCAAAGGAAAAGGCTGATTGTGATTTTTACAGCGTGCAAAATCTGCTGTCTGTCAGTAGCGTGTGTTTCGCTGTTTCTTTCTTTATTTCGAATTACGACACGAGACGAAGTCGATCGTTTAGATTATTTATTTTAAATAGCAAGTTTGTGTGCATATCAACGTAACCGAAACGCTTTTCTGGTAAGTTGAGTATTTTTAGTTTTTTACAATTTGAACACGGTGATTTGGATTTTGCTTAGTCGTGCTCGAATACCTAACTTAAGATTCGAGTTACATACCTAAATACGTAATTAGTGACTAATAGTATTGCGACTGATTTGAATATTTTGCAGATTGGTCTTCGTCGTTCTCAGATGGAACACGATAGTTGGAATTTACCTCCTAAAGACGGCTTATATGATCCTGAATTAGAGAAAGATGCCTGCGGTGTTGGTTTCATCGTCTCGATTGATGGCAAAAGTTGTCACAAGGTAAGAACTCGTAAACTTTTACCAACTTTGATACAGAGTTACGTAATACGTACATAGATAGATAGGTGTACCGGTATATAATCCTCTGGCGAGATTAGAACTTCAGCTTGGCTTATTCGGCTCATCTGCGATCCTCCTATATCGTCCAAGCTGGGTAATCTCAAAGTTATTTTAACGATGAAAATGAAATTAACCTGAGCTGGAATACAAACGTTCAGATTACCTATTTCAATCTTCAACTTGCCAAAAGCTGACGATATGATCAGCCAAGACAAGTCAGGACACGTTCGACGTTTGTTGATTCGATTCATTGTACCTATATGCTGCAGTCTCCGGTGATACCTTCCTCTTGTAGTTGTACCGCTAAATACCACAAACCCTGACCTCGATCTCGATGCCTGCTCGTCTCACAAATCACTCTGATCCATTTAACGTGTTTTCTGGTGTCATTTTTTACGACCTAAGTGAAAAATCGATCCTTAACGAGGTATACAAAATGGTGCAATTAGGTATATATAGGTAAAGGTATACCGAACGAATAGGAATGAATGAGCTTCGAGTTTTGAGTTAGCACTAAAAAGCGCGAGAATAAGGTAACTAAGGCACGAATTTACTTTCTTAGTCGTCGTTTGTTAAATTAGATTCGGTTGGGTAGGTACTTTTTTTCAGCATAATGCGCGAAAATTTCAACTCTCGTTAAATAAATTACCTGCCGAATTGTGTAGAATTAGGTAGGCTACTTGAGGAATAATTTATAACCGAATTTATTTATTTAAAAGAAGTTCTCGGATATTTTAACGTAGGCATCGTTGACTTTTGAGAAGGCCAATCATCGTTTGCGCTTTCTTTTGATTATCATTCTCAAAAGCGCAAACGATTGAAAAAATACATCGTTTGCGCATTTCTTTTCCATGAAATTTCGTCGGTATAGCAGGGGTTCGCAAAATGGCATTGAAATGCCAAACACGTCATTTTGACAGTGTATTATTCAAAAAGTAACTAACCAATCTATCTGAAATTTTTAGGGTACTTAATTTCAAGTATTCTGTGGGTCATTCCACGTGAATTGGACCAAGAAGTGCTAGGGGGGGTTCGGCGATTTTTTTGAAATTTTTCATGTGGAAAGACCTTCCGAAGTGATGACCAATGACGCAAATTGCAGCCCTCTAGCCCATTTTTAAAGGCAGCCAGGGGGTGTCAACGTTTTTAGTGGACCTAAAATATCATCTATTTCAGCAGTGGATTATTCGATAACCGCGATACCTATCAAAATGGAACTTTTTCCCATAGTTGGGGATTTTGGAAGGCTTTTTGGTGATATCATAATAATCAGTGTTGCAACTTTTTTTTGTTCAAAAAATTAGCTCAAAAAGTTTCAAAACGTAGTTTTCATATCGTTCCGACTCTCAAAAATTCTGAAAAAAATATATTATGGACAACTTTTCATGCTCAACAACATACTATAAAATTGGGATGGCACCATGTCGCACAGTCGATTTAAAAAATTTTGAAGTTTGCGAAAAAATGCGATTTTTTTATTTAAAACATGAAAAAAAGTTTTGATCACAAAAAAAAAAACAAAATTCGAAAAAATTCAAAAAATGAATGAATTTTTATTTTTTTGTTGTGAGTGTAATTTTTATCAACTTTTTCATGAAATACGTCAAAAAGAGGTCAAAATAAGACAACTGGATAAATTAATATAAACTTTTTTTGATGTTTGAAATTGAAAATTGAATTTTTTTGAATTTTGATTTTTTTGAGGAGTTTATTTTATAGAGTGGAAGGGGGGTTTCAACTTTATCGACAGATAAGTAAAAATAGGGGTCAAATGGGTCAACTTCTCACCAATCAAAACTTTTTTTAATGTTGTAAATCAAAAAATCGCACATTTTTCGCAAACTTTCAATTTTTTTAAATTGACTTTGCGACATGATACCATTCCAATTTTTTAATATGTTGTTCAGTATGAAAAGTTGTCCATAATATACGTATTTTTTTCAGAATTTTTGAGGATTGGAACGATATGAAAACTACGTTTTGAAACTTTTTGAGCTAATGTTTTGTACGAAAAAAAGTGGCAACACTGATTTTTATGTTATCACCAAAAAGCCTTTCAAAACCCTTAACTATGGGAAAAAGTTCCATTTTGATAAGTATCGCGGTTATCGAGTAATCCACTGCTGAAATGGATGATATTTTAGGTTCACTGAAAACTTTGACACCCCCTGGTTGCCTTTAAAAATGGGATAGAGGGCTGCGATCTGCGCCGTTGGCCATTCCTTCGGAAGGTTTTTCCGCAGGAAAAATTTCAAAAAAAATCGCCGACCCCCCCCCCCCCCCACCACCACCAATACTTCTTGGTCCAATTGACATGGAATGACCCCTGTACAATATATCAAAAGGAGACTGCTCTATAATTCCGAATACTGTTTTCCTGAAATCCTAAAAATTTTTCTTTCAAAGAATTTAATTTTTTTAATTCAGAAATTCGCACAAATGAGCATATACAATTGGAAAAAGTGTACTAACTGAAAATAATGAAATAATTGAAATTTTAAGAAATCGGTCAAAGTAAATTCTGTAAAAGAAATCGTAAATGAATGAAACAGATCAGAAATGATAAAATTTAAAATTTAAAATAGTTTTGAAAAAATCGCGGATCTTCAATGAGAAAATTGAACTAAATGAACACCAAAGCAAGATTTGAATTTTTTTCAATTGTAAGTATATGGCCCAGAGAACAATAAAAAATAATTTTGGGAAGTGAATAAAAAAAATTTAAGGTATTAAAAAAGTTTGATCTGCAGTGGAAAAATCAATTTAAAGTTTGGAAAAGCCCAACTCAAATCGATAAAATGACCAAACAAACGATCATGCAATAATTAAAAAAGTCGAAATTTCAAATGCAATAGATCTCAAAAAACAAGGAAAAATTGAAATTTTCAAAAATAATTTTTAATAAATTCTGGAAAAATGAAAAACAACGCAAATTAATGAAAAATTACGAAGTAGTCTTGAAAAAATGGGATCTTTAATAAAAAAGATTGAAAATTTGAAGAATCATGTTAAATAAATTGGGGTGGGGGAGGAATCGCAAATCGATAGGAATAAAATATATTTAAAACAATAATAACACAAAAGAAAAAGTTTCGAAATTTTTAATTAAAAAAAAATTATGTCTGCAAAGTGCAATTCGAGATAAAAACATTCGGGATTTTGGGTTTTAGGAAATATCCCATTCGGGAATTCGGATTCGGGATTTTGGGAAGTAACCCAATTTTTGGATCATTATTGCCAATTTCAAAAATTTGAGAAAAATTTGCAATTTTTTAAAAATGTTTAATAATATTTATACCTAAAAAAATGCCACTATTGCGTTCCAAAATATTTCGCCGGTTCCAGGAATGAAATTATATGTATTTCCAGGTTTTGGCTTAATCAATTGAAACGAATTATTGGAGAGGGGACAAAATTTTCAAAACACAAATTTATCCAAAAATGAGAGATTTGCAAATTTTCAAATACTCAGTAAAAGTCCCAAAACTGAAAATCCAGTTTCGGCTCATTTTCGACTTGTTGAACGAATTTATTCTCCATTGGAATGATTTCCATCTGAACGTCTTGTTTTTTTTCGTTTCAATCACCATTTTTTTGAGGCGAAAAATTGAAAAAAATCAAAAATTTTCTGTTGATCTTTTCCTTTTTAAAATAAACGCTTCTTGGTTCCCAATTCCACTATTTTATGCCATTTTGGAGGATCTTTTGTGATTTTCAATTGTTTCACCAGTTTCATGATTTTAATCTTATTGAGGCAATGCAGGGTATCTAACTGGTTGTGAAAGTGTTGGAAAAGTAGTAAATTTAGTATAAAAGGTAGTGAAAAAATTAAAAAATTAAAATTCGCAACAATAACTTTCAAATCATTAAAAAAAATTAATGTATTTTTGATGAAATTGAAAAATACTCTGTACAATACAAATTTTCTTCCAATTTTATTTTTTCATTTTCGAAATTTTTCCTGTGAAAAATTCGATTTTGTTAATTTTTTTGTATGCCGAGGGGAGGGGTAATCGAGTGGAGAGCTTTCTGAAAATTTGGTTGAAAAAAGTAGAGATTTTTTTTCAAAAAAAATTCCGTTAGATACCATGCATTGTAATATTTCTAGTACAAACTCGTACTATTTTTAAATGTTGAAAATTCGATAAAAATCAATTTGAGTATGTATTTACGTTAGTTAAAATTTTGGTTTTGAGGTTCCAGACACTTCTCTTTCCAAAAATCGTCTTTCCGTTCAAGTCGAAGGTGCGAGATGAAAGAATGAAAATCGAAAAATGATTTTTCTCAAACCATTTTAATGAATTTTTGTCTAGTTTGGTTGAAAATTTGAGTTTGTAAAAGAGGAGAGAGGAGGATGTTCTGTCTTCAAGCCACCTAACATTTTAATTTTTTGGTGAGGCAGGAGGCCTAATTTTCTAATGTGCTGAGTGGCTCATATTTAACATAATAGTAAAAAGTTGTTCAATCTAGTTCTAGTTTCTTAATGAGCTATTAGAGGACAGACCTTCTAGGAAAAGACTGATTTAATCACCTACTAATTAGGCTCTTCTGGTGAGGAATTTTTTTTTCGTAAAACTAAATAATTATTGATTTTTTTGTGTGTGAAAAAAAAATGAACAAAAATTAAATTTTTCATCACAACGTTCACGTGCGATCAATTCAAGTTGAACTTTCCTCTTAGTGCTTGAAATGTTCTGTGAAAAAATAAATGTAAAGAAACGAATCTAAGGGGCTTTATTTTGGAGATTCAAGATTTCAATTTTTGAAACTGTATTTTTTTGACTTTGAGCCACCTTGTGCATTTGTTCAATAAGTGTTTGAAATTTTTTTTCCTCTTCCCCTCTTGCTCGTTATTTTTCTTCAATAGATAAGTATTCGATTTTTTTTTTTTTTTGGTGAAAAATCCCCTTCTATTTCAAATCCAAATTATTTTTAGTGGTCACAAATTCATAATTTGCTACCTATCTATTTTCTATTTGTGCTTCAAGCAAGTATTTTTTGGATAATTGAGCCAAGAATTGTCTTGAAAAGTTGAAAAAAATAAAAATATGGGTAGGTATGAATAATTCGTACTCAACCAAAATCTCAAATGTATCTGATCCCAATTACCCTTCCTTGTCATGTTTTTCCTTTAATTTTTCGAGTTTTTCTGATATAATGATACCAAATTAAAAAGTATTCATAAACCACCTTCTCCCTCTACCCCTTCGAAGTTTTGAAATTTTCAAACTAAAACTTTTTGCTGGAAATTTTTTCATTTTTTTTTTACAATTTTTACGACCAGATTGAAACGGGTGAGGGAGCACTATGTTTTTCAAAATTGAGAAAAAAAATGGTGCCTGAAACCAAAAAGCTCGCGAAGTTTCCATCACGATTTGGACACCCTGTATAAAAATATCCCGAAACGTGCGCAAATCGAGAAATTCACGGGAGAAAGGAAGAGAATGAAGGAAACAGAAAAGCTAACAAAGATGAGACATTTTTCGGTAATTTTGCTACGTTTACGACCCAACCCAACCAACCCAACCCAACCCTAATGGAACAAACTAACGAGAAATCAAGGCACGGCAGACAGGCATTTTCGCAAAATACATAGGTTTTGCGAGCAAACGCGACGACGCTTGGTAAAATTTTTGTTTTTCGTAATCCATCAAAAAATAATGAAAAATAAATCTGTCTCGCAGCTTGAAACTAATTAAAGTTCTACGCCACAAACTTGCTGCTGGAGACGAGGATGTGAAAGAAGAAAGGAGCAGAGAGAGAGGAGAGAGGCCAGGAAGGGTTGTGTACGTATAGAAAGAAAAATATATAAGAGACTCGGGAGATTTTACTCGTATTTTGAAATGTCGATCTAAATGTTCGGTTCAGTTGAGTTCAGATTTGTGTACGTAATATACGTAATGTCGAGTTTTTTTTTTCGACGTGATGAATGAAGGGATGAAGGGGAGGGGGAGGGAACTTATTCAAGTTGGAATTCTGTGTGGGTTGGGTGTACGATTTCGATCTTGAAAGTTGAAACAATGACTGAGAAAATTGATGTGGAATTTGTGGAATTTAATAAATGTTTCTCAGCATTGTTGAAAGTTTTCTTTTTTCCTTTTTATTATTAGATATATATTTTTTGAGCAGCTGTAGAAAATCTTTTTCGTTTGTAGATATGATAGAGGTACGTCATGAATGGCGTTATCGTTTTGTTTGAAAAATTACAAAAATTTGAAACGACGATGATGGGAAAATTTATCTAGATGAATTCTTATTCTTATATTAGTATCATTTTTTTTTGCCTTTGGAGCGAATTTTTTCATGGTTTCGTTTTCGTAGACTGAATTTTCATAGCTTGTATTGCTTTCATCGCGTTACGAAGAGAATTCGAAACGCAGCATTAATGTTCCCCTTATGTGCTGTTAGAGGAAAGTTATGCCTGTATTTTGGCCTATTTGAGAACAATTTTACTGCCGCGTCGAAAGTATCGAAACGCCTGTAACTTCGTGTAATTTAATTTTTCGAGTTTTATAGATTGGTATTGACCGAAGATCTCAAATTCAGCACTAGAAAATCCAAATGAATATTTTATAGCAAATTTGCCATAAATTAAAAAAAGTTGACAATACAAACAAAATGGCGGTCATTTTAATTGACAGGTCTACCGAAATCGCAGATTTTGCTTTCCAACGTAGCACTCGCACGAAATTTTTTGAACTGGACGGAGCTAGATCAAAAGATCATGCAAAAATTCATCACCAGCCAAAATTTCAAGTGCTAAAGTGTATTTTTCGATTTTTGGTGAATTTTTGAAAATTAAATTTGAACAAAAAATGAGGAAAAAAATCAAAATTTTACCAAATTGACCCAGAAATCTGAAATTTGGTTTATACCCTATTTTCGTCTTGCCAAATCCATTGGAAACGGTTTGAAACAATTTTGAGGAGTTCTGGAGCCTCCAGCAGATTTTTAAAACTTGAAATTTCCTAAAGTTTCATCAAATAAATTTGGAAAAACGAAATTCACGTTGCACTCCTACTTAAACGTGCTATTAAGTCGAATGAAGGCAGATTTCAAGTCGTTTTGGAGCCTCTGGCGGATTTTTGGGGATTACTGGAGTCTCCAGTGAGTTTTTGAAACTTGAAATTTTCAATGCAGTCGATAAGCCGAAATTCATTCAGCACAGTACGTGCTAAAGGTAATTTGGACAGATTTTGTGGCATTTTTTGAAAAACAGACGTTTTCAAAAAGCCACTGGAGGCTCTAAAAAGGATTGAAACTACCTGCAGTCCACTTTTGAATAAAATTAATGTCAATAGTAGGGTGTAATCGGAGCGGTAATTTTTCAAATTTTCGAAGAAGTATGAAATTGATGGACAAAATCACATTTTAAAGTGTAATACTCGTACACCGATTTTGAATAAAAGTAAGGGCTCGGTTACCTTATCGACCATGAAGGTTCAAAAAGTGGCTGGAAACTTCAAAATGACGTGAAACCACCTGCAGTCGACTTCATTCGTCGTATTGAAATTAGTTTGCAGGCTGCAGAGTAAATTTCGGCTTCCTAACTTTTAGTGACATTTTGTGGAAAATTTCATTTGAAAATTACATTTGAACAAAAAATGAGGAAAAAAATGAAATTTTACCAAGTTGACCCAGAAATCTAAAATTTGAGATATACCCTATTTTTGACCTCCCAAATCCACTGAAAACAGTTTCAAACCGTTTTGAGCAGTTCTGGAGCCTCCAGCAGATTTTTAAAACTTGAAATTTCCATAAAGTTTCATCAAATAAATTTGGAAAACCGAAATTCACGCTGAACTCCAACTTAAACTTGCTATTAAGTCGACTGTAGGTAGATTTCATGTCGTTTTGGAGCCTCCAGCGACTTTTTGAGAATTACTGGAGCCTCCAGCAGATTTTCCAACGGTCGAAATTTCCATAAAATTTTACTAAAGAGAGCAGAAAATCCAAAATTTACTCTGCACTCCAATTTCAACATGCTGTCAAGTCGACTGCTGAAGAGTTGAGTCATTTTGAAGCCTCGACGAATTTTTGAAAATTCTTAGAGCCTCCAGTGGATTTTTGAAGCTTGAAATTTCCTCAAAATTTTATCAAACGAAGTGAGAAAGTCAAAATTTCTTTTGAAAACTAATTTCAATACGTTATGAAGTCGAGTGGAGACGATTTGAAGTCGTTTTGAAGCTTCCAGTTACTTTTTGAACCTTCATGGACAATAACAAGGTACCAGTTATTTTTTTTCAAAATCGGCGAATCCAGCCTGAAACATATTTTTGTCCATCGATTTCATACTTATTCAAAACTTTGAAAAGCTATCTTTCTGCCTTCATTTAATTGCAAGTAGTTTCAATACGTTTTGGAACCTCGAACAACTTTTTAGAAATTTATATTTTTCAAAAAATGCCACTAAATCTGTTCGAATAAACTTCGCTGGAGGCTCCAGTAATTTCCAAAAAGTTGCTGGAGGCTCCAAAACGACTTGAAATCTACCTGCAGACGACTTCATATCGTATTGAAATTAGTTAACAGAATGAATTTCGGATTTCCAACTGCATGTGATGAAATTTTGTGTAATTTTCAACTTTCATAAATGTGCTGGAGGCTCCAGAACTGCTCAAAGCGGTTTGAAACCGTTTCCAATCGAATTGGCAGGTCGAAAATAGAGTATATTCCAAATTTCAGCTTTCTAGGTCAATTTGGTAAATTTTTGATTTTTTTCTCTCATTTTTTTTGTTCAAACTTAATTTTCAAAAATTCACCAAAAATCGAAATCTGCACTTCAGCACTTGAAATTTTGGCTGGTGATAAATTTTAGCATGCTTTTTTGATCTAGCTTTATCCAGTTCAAAAATTTTCATGCGAACCCTATGTTGGAAAGCAATAAATAAGCAAGCAATCCATTGTCGATTCACCTGATTGGAAAATAATTTGGAATAGAAATTTATAATCCAAAGTGTGAGTTGAGAAGGAAGGTAGGAGGTTTAGACGTCTTGTTCCCAACAAAAACATCCCCTAAAATATCGTCCATTTAATCGTGATAATCGGAAAAGAAAAAAGTCTTCCATTAATATTGCAAAACGCCGAATTCAATTCGTCCACCATCAATTACAATAAAATTCCCTCGATAAAATCCCACCACTTACAAGTTGTTGAGCATCTCAAGTCTCTTTGCCAATGTCTGCGGATTAAATTCCTTAGTCGTTTGAATTACTAAATACCTAAGTCTCCTGCGCGAATTTGTGTACGAGTAATAATTACCAACTCATCGAAGGGAATTACGTATTACTGTCTATCGAGATAAAAGGAAATGAAAAAGGAAAAAGAATACCTACTCGTAAGTCGTAAGAAACGATGTAAAAAGCACGACGACACGAGCTTTAAAAATTATACTGCACTTGTACAAGCATAGTAGAAGAAAAAAACCGAGCGTATTTCTTTTGATGTGTTTCTTAAGAGCTACTCGATTCATTATAGTACAACGATGTCATTTATCGCTTATATCTACATAAATACCCATGTACCTGCCTCACCCTCCACTATGGATACCATGGCCTCAAAACGCTCGCTTTTCTCCTCTCGCTCTACGAGTATCTAAAGCTCGCGAGCTTTCAACGTTAAAAGCGCAAATAAGTATGGTAAATCTCTTTTTTTCTCGGCTGTTAAAAAAAAGTACTGTTCTCTTCGTTAATTGAACAACGCCAGCCGAAGCATTAGTACGAGTAGATATATATTTTACCTACTACTTTGTACTAACTACTAATGTCGTGCAAAATGAGTATGTGTGTTCTCAAGAGAACGAGAAAGTGAGGAGGAGAGAGAGAGGTGGTACGCTCTGATGAGAATAGGTACCATTTTTCTAAATATTTTTGGGCAACATCCAATATTTTACACGTTGAATAATAAAAGGTCAAGGATTCGTCGTCGATGTTCGTTCTCTCTCGTGTGTTACTGTTCTGCATTGTTTTCATTACTATACGAGAAAAAAATTTTTCTACGAAATTTGAAGGTAGTTTCATTTTTTTTTTTTTTTTTTTTCATGATGTTTGTACGAGTATTTTGTATTTAAACTAGATCTTCTCAGTAATTGAATATTTGGCAACGTCGACAAAGATACCGGGTGCTAGTTCTTTTTTCAAAAAAGTTTTTTTTTCTTTTCTAGGTTTAATATCGAGTTACGTAACGTTTCGAAATACGTACGTAGTAGCCTGTCCTTATTCTCTCCCCTGTTGGTGCTTTTCTTGTTGAAAAATGATGCAATACAAACAAACCATGGCGTATACAAACTTCACGCGACAAACTTACTATTTGTGCCTAATTTACAATGTAAAAGATGCGGTTTCGAAGGGTTTCAAGGTGGTAATGATGGTGGTGTGAGTGGAAGAGGGAGTGAATAAGAAACTTGCAAGTTGTTAGACTTGTAAAATAGGTAGGTAGGTAAACCTTTTTTCTTTTTTTTTTTTTTGTCGAGAAGTTGAACAAGATACTTACTCGGAGACGAGTGGCGTAATTTTATTCTCGATCGAAGTGTCGTTTCGACGATGGATAAAATGACAGGAATGGGAGGGGGCAGGAAGAGATTTTAAACGCTGCTGCCAAATTTGTAGTTTGGACTTTAGACTTTGATAGTTAAAATTTCAGCTGCTGGGTTTCATTCGATAGCTTCTCTCGAAGTTGAACTTTTGAGGGCTTACAATAATTATGTATACCTTCCCTTTGGACGGTTTGAGTCTAAATGAGAAGAAAATGTATGGCTTCCCTGGTGCAAAATATTTCATCAGCACTTCGGCAGCATAAAAAAAATGTTCACACAATATATTCGATAATAAGCTTTATGCGATATAAAATTGAAAATATACTTATCTATCATTACACAAAATTTGATCTGAGTAAATTTTACAACGAAATAAAAGACAACATTGAAAATTAATACACCAACGAGCACATCTCAATGTTACCACAAATAGACTTCATCTTAATTATATTTCACGACGTGTAATCGAACTTTCTTTGTACATCTTTTCGAATTCACGATCCGAAATATTTTGGCGCCAAATTCGAAGAAGTATCTATTTGTAGCAGTTGTTTTAGCACTTTGAGCTCTGTATTCATCAGAAATTTCTACACAATTTTTAAACGGCAATAAATTTATGAATTTTCAGTTTATACCCAATCAACAAACAGTATTTTGACATAAAGGCAATCAGCAATAATTGCTGTTTATCAAAATCAAAAATCAAAACCAAATTTAGGACTGTTTTGGAGTTTAATTTTTAATATTTTTTTATTCATGCACGAATGATTTTATGTAGTTGAATTTTCCAATTTATGAGAAATTTATTTTACTTCGTTTTAATGAAGTAGGGGTAACGGCCTTATAATTCAACGTTTCCTAAAAAATTATTAATCAATTACGCCAAAAAGTGCCATTTCCGTGATCATTAGTATGTATTCATTGCTTAAAAACATGATTGAGAATAAAATTGAGAATTTATAAAGATTATTTGCGCAAATTTCACCAGATGACCCGACCGCCTTGTTTTTCACAAGAAACTGTTTTTTGAGAATTTTTTGCGGATATAAGTGATGAAAAATTGCTCTGAAAGTTCCTGCTCCAATTTTCTGTTTTCATGTTACTGCTATACCTAAGGTCTTCAATTTTGCAACAGTTTTGGTTTCGATTGCTTTCATAGATCATAGAAAACCTTCAATTTTTTGGTTGATTGTTTACATTGATGCGTATCAATAATGTAGCAAGTGTTTTTTGGACAATATTATTTACAAAATTTTAAAGTCATAAATTCAAATACATACCTACATCCCCAAAAATGAATAAAATTGATATCACGCCTTTAAACAGTCGTCAGCGAGCTAAAATTCTAAAAAAAGGGGGGGTAAAAAAATAGAGAACAATAATTAAATGGATTTTCTATTTTTTTTTTTACTGGGTAAAAAAATACAAAAATGTGCTTGAATCGTACCCTATTATTTCACCCCCTCTTAAAATTTTTAGTCAACAATTTTGATGAAAAATAACCAGCTTGTCTAATAGAACCAGAGTATATTGTTGGAACTCATTTTGATGGAAATCAGCTCGTCCAATCCTTGAAATCAAAACACTTTTTTAAAATTTTGCTAAAAAAATCGACTAAAATTCACATAACATTTTTCAAAGTCTCCTGAACCATGAACATTGAATTGGAAAATGCAGCTTTTCAAGGGCATTGTGTTTCAAAAGAAGCACAAAACATGTTAATATGGTTCTCAAATCGATTCATGACTTTGGTGACTTATTCAACGACAAATAATTATTTATCTAGAAACGACAATTTTTACAATGAAAAAACGGCGATTTGTGCTATTAAAAAACAACTGTATAAATGTTTAAATTAATTGGAAAAAAAAGTTTCATTGCACCGGTGTGCCCTTTTGGATTTAGCTTTGAAAAACATTACCAACATTTTTAATTTTATAAAAAAATATCAATAAGTTGCTCAAAAACTTGATAAAACTCTTTAAAATTTGCTGCAGAATTGGGAAAAATGACACCATTTGAGTTGGGAAAAAAAATGAAAAAGTAGGTAATCAAAACTGCGTTTTTAAAATGTAAGAAATTGGTTTTAAAAAAATGCAAAATCGAGAAACTGCTTGAACTTAACAGAAAAAAACCAGTGAAATTGGTGAAAAATTCATCGAAAGCGTTAAAAGCATTGGAAATAAATCATCCTAAAACTTTTTGTATGTTGAAGTATTGCTCAAATCGTTCATTTAATTTCTCAAAATTTCTGAGGAAATTGTTGAAATGACAAAATTAATTGCAAATTGAAGCTAATTTAAAAAAATGTCAAAATCGCGTAAAATAATTGAAAATTGAAAAATTTCTAAAATTCAACTTTTCTTTCGATGATAAATAATGATTCGATTAAATTTTGACTCATCTCCCCCTAATTGACAGATTTTCATTTTTTACCTGATAAAAGTTCTGATTTTTGCCAAACTAACCAAAAATATACCTATGTTTTTTAGTTTCCAGCAATTTTCCAAATGAAACGTTGAAATTTTTCATCATTCTCTTTTTCAGAAATGCGAATTTCCCCCTTTTTTTCTGGTTCTATTCGAAAGTACGAGTACATTGTACGAATTTCGACTTGGAGAAATTCTCTAACTGGAATCAATTCTGACCCCCCCCCTCCCACCTCCTCCTTATCCGCTCATCATTCATTAGATTTAAATACTTGAAACAATTTTCCGCTAAAAGTTTTAAAATTTGTTTAAAATTAATTTTTTCTCGTTAAGTTATTTAAAAAACAAAAACTGAGATATGTACATATTTTACTTTGTGTTGAATTTATGTACCTAAGTTACTTATGGTATCGTACCAAAAACACACCTTGAATATCGAGATTTGATCGGAGTGGAGGAACCTACAGAAGCTCTGTACTTTGATTTTAAAATTTTATTAGGCTTTCTGACTGAAGTCGAATATTTGATTTTTGATTCTTTTGTTTTTAAGCTTCAAAATAACGATTTAGGCAGAAAATATTGAAATTGGATTCACCATGATTATCATGGAGTCTCGAAGGCTGAACATATTTTTTGCCCAATTAAATTTGAAAAATTAAGTAATGCAATATTTTTTTTTGCAAGTCCCTCAGCAGAAGACATTAATTTTTCAAAATTTCATTTCAAGTCTTAATTTTTAAACAGATATCTAAAATTTAGATAGCATAATATGCCTCCCAGAGGGTTACTACCTGAACCACTTTTCGTCAAAATTATCCAAGAGACAATTCACCAGATACCCCCCCTCCTCCTCCTCACCGTTTCAACTTCCATGTCGATGCTGCTACTGCTGCTGCATCTTCGACGCGACAGTATTTCCTCCCTCGTCTAGAAGACCGTACGCGATTCGTACGAGTGTTTTCGCAAGTCGCATTTTATAAATAGCCATATCGATATAACCGAGCAATATAGTATAAGGAGGATAGAGAGAGAGAGCAGGCGAAGAGCGAAGAATAAGCCTGAGAATAAATGCAGAACCTAGACGGTTATAGGCGACACCGATCGATACCCCAGTAGTGTACATCCCTTCGCCTTCCCACCCTTAGCCCATTCGACGAAGGTTTTTTCCTTTGCCGCAATAACACACCAACCAACTCCTCAACAACGAAACGATACAAAACAGTCCTAAAGTTGTCGGTGTTTTCTCGATTCGAGTTCTTCAAAGGCATAAAAAAATACGAGTAGTACTCGTATATAAGCGAGGTGTAAAAGAAAAATAATCCGAATCAATCCGTCCCTTCTCCCCTTCACCCTATCGTTTCTTTTCCACTATAATCTTCCTGTGTATCGTATTCCAATTCCATTCCATTCGCTATACATGCGTAAAAAAAAAATGAAGGTAACGACGACGTAGCTGCTTTCCGCCGTTGTTGGATCTCGAAATAGAATTTTCACGCGCAAACGATGACGATGACGTCATCGAAATTGAAATTAGGGCAGAAGAGGAGCGAGATGGATGATAAAAAAAAGGATCGTTGTTCGTTTTCGTATAATTATGCTGCGATGAGACTGGAATATTGTGTCGTGTGTGTCGCGAGTTGAATGTACGTACCTTTCTTTCTCACTTACTCTGTGGAATACTAAACGACGATTACATTGTAGGAAAGTAGGGTACAGGGATGTGGTGCTGGACGGTGGCTGTGTTGGCTGCCTGTGGAAAATCGATCGTAGGCGGAGGTCTGAGTAGGTGTAGCTCCCTGTCCCTATCTCACGATGATGGCGTTCGTTTTTCATACAGCCAGCCGTGGTTCTCTCTGAGTTCTGAACAGTGAATCTGGTAAAATATTACTGCAGGAAGTGTTATGGGTTAAGAATAAGCGTAGGAGTACTTACGTTTTAGCTAGCTTACTTGCTAGGCTATTAAATGAAATTCTTATCTTGGAACTGGGAGGAAAAAGTTGAAAGTTTGGAACTCTCTGATTGGTCACGATGGCTTAGGAAGAAGCAAGATGTGAAAAGGGGTGAGTCTATTGCGACTCGAGATTCATTATGGTTCGTTTTTTCTTTCCTTTTCTTTTCTTACATCTTGATTCGAAAGTTTATATACTCTTTATTATTGCATAGAAAGTAGAAACTACGTACCCTAAAAAAAATGAAAAGAAAAAGAGAAGAAGAAAAAAAAAAGTACAAAATTTGTGGGCAGAATCCGTCGCTACAGCAAACTAGAGTGATAGATTACGAGGACGTGCTCGCTGGGCTAGTCTGGGTAATTTTTCATCGTCAACTCGACTCCATAGTAAAATATAACACACGAGAAACTAACCCCCTCCCCCTATACTAAAGCGATAAGATGCGCAGGAAAGTGCAGAAGAAAAGAAAAGGTTAACGTTGATTTGTTATGTCAACTTTACCACGTTATCTCGAGAGAGAAAAAAAACAGAAAAAAATAAAAGAGATGTAAGAATAATACGCGGCTATGTTGTCGCTTCAAATTTGCTGGTGTTGATGCTGGTGGAGTAGAGATGAGAGACTATACCTAACTTGAACGAGAGAAGAAAAAATTGCCAATTTCGTGACCTTATTTGAAAAACAATGGATTTTATTGTGGGATTAAGTTGATAGGATACAGATACCTGATGTTGTATAATGTATATTGAAGGGGAAAAAACAATTCGAGGAAGACGTTTTTTATAAAATAATTGAGCATTATTGAACGTGACTGCGAAGTAAATTGAATTTTGGAGGAAAAAATATGCTAAGTGGAGATTAGCAGAGGAAATGTGTGAGCTCAATTTTGAGCCTATCGGAAAAACGAAATGTTTGGCTTGGTTTTTCGCTGAAAAATGGTGTGCGAGTGTAATGGAGGATTGCAAAGGACTCTTGGTTTGGCAACTGAAACTTTTCGTTTATTTTAAAGTGGTCATTGATTGAAAAAGAGTCGAATAAAAAACAAAAAGTGAATAGAAAAATCGGTCCAATGCTCACTTTCAGCTTTGAGGAATTCCTCCAATGAGTTTTTAAAAAGTGATGTTCAAACGAGGAGTTGAAAATTGTTCAAAATTTCACTAGCTGAGAATACTCATTTGAAGATTACGATTTCAAAAAATATTTTATTTGAAAGCCAGAAATGTTTCTGAGAAAAAAAAATTAAAATTAGTCAAAATTCAAAACTAAAAAGAGGCAAAAAAATTAATTGTTTTGTTTTGTGGCTAAGTATGTGGGGTTAAAATGAGAATTTTAAACTACCAAAAAATACATTTATGGCTTCCTGCAAATGCAGATACCAATTTTCAGGTTCCTAAGAGGAGGTGAGCAGGAATAAAAGGTAGAAATTCCCTATAACCTGATTTAGAGCATCTTTCCATGATGTAGATGTCGAATTTCTGTCATTCAAGTCATTCAAGGGAGGCTCCAGCAATGATAAAAAATTGAAGTCCATAAAAAAAACATGATGATTGATAAACTTTTTCGTGGCTGGTAAGCAATTGTGGGGAGGGGGGGTTGAAAAATGGAAACCTCCAAAAAAGCGCATCTAATGCTTCTCTTTGAATCCTACATGTCAATATTTTGAGCTTGAAATTCGGTCATGAATTCGTGATTTTCGGAACCATTGAAAAATATCATACGACCTATCAAAATGGGTTAAAATTCTACAATAAATCAAAATATTTCGATAAAATTGAACATTTTTGAAGAATTTTAAGCACTGAAATGGGTGCATCGATTCTTTAGATTTTTGAAAAAGTGTCATGCGACCTATCAAAATGGGTTAAAATTTCACGAGGAATTCAAATATTTCGTCGAAAATGTTTTTTTGATCTTTTTTGAAGAATTTTAGCCCAAAATTGCCCTTTTTAAAATTTCATTTGTCAGAAACTTTGATACCTTAACCAGAAACCAGAACTAATTCAACTCTTTTTGATAGATCACATGACACCTCTTTCAAAAACCCCAAAAATTATGGCCAATGTTAAGCTCAATCCATTTCCGTCGAAATATTTGAATTTTTCGTGAAATTTTAACACATTTTGATTGATCGCATTAAATTGTTTTTCAAGCCCCTGAAATCATGACCCAATTTTGGGCTCATTGTTGGAATTCGTCAAAAATGCTCAAAATAAAATTAGTCGAAATATTTGAATTTCTCGTGTGAAATTCTAAGCCATTTAGGATTGGTCACAGGATCAATTTCAATCTCAAGCTCAATCCATTTTCGTCGAAATATTCGAATTTTTGGTGAAATTTAACACATTTCGATTGGTCGCATGATATTTTTTTTTCAAGCCCTAAAATCATGATCCAATTTTGGGCTTATTGTCAGAATCCTTCAAAAATGCTTAAAATACGATTTCAACGAATTATTTGAATTTCTCGTGTGAAATTTAAGCCATTTGGATTGGTCGCAGAATCAATTCCTAATCGAGGTAATTTGATCATTTCACCCTCCCTCCCTCCCTCCCTCCGTCCTCCTGAAAATTGACAAACCCTTCAAATTCAACATCTAGATAATCAAATCTAAAAACGAAATTGGAGCTCTCTGACTCAGATGATCTCGAAGTTGAGTGGAAATGAAAAATTGGACATACTCGTATGTACCTAAAATCGATGAAAATTAACTTCTGGGGTCTTAAAACAGAGTATGCAATTTGCACTCTCCTTCCCTCTTTTGAAATGTTGATGTGAACGTTGATGGAGTGTAAAAACGAGTTCTGTGGTCTCTTAAAACGGAAAATTCACCTGTTATAAAAATTTCGATGGTGAATTTACTCGAATTTTTGTTTTTCTAAAATTCAGATGAGTGAAATTCCGAAATCTAACTTTTAAAAAATCAAAGCAGTTCCCTTGAAATGGCCGAGAGTTTTTAAATTGGTAGAGAAGTAGCAAAAAAAAATGAAATCAGCCAGAAAATTTAGACAAAAATCGAAAAATAGATCCCTGTTACAAGATGCTTGGAAAATTCTTCCCACCCCCCTAAAAAATCTTAAAATCAGTCTTGTCCTTTGAAAATGATTTTTTTTTTGCTTGTTTAGTTGCGAATTTTTGAAATTATTTTCGCCTCACTTGAGATGAATTTGAATGAAGGCTTTAGTTATTAATTACTTGAGTCTACATATTGTGAAAATGACCGGTGATGGGGAGGAAAGGAGAATTCATTATCATTCGAAAAAATTAAGAAATTCCTCTTGAGTAATTCTTCAATTTCTAAAATTGAATGTAAACTGCTTTCTTGATTTTTCTTTCGACTCTTTCTCTTTATTGGAGAATTTTGAAAATTCATTTGTTAAATTTATTTTATTTTAAAGCTTCGAAAGGTTGAATGCGAAAATTTATGAAAAAAATTCGTAAATTTGGCACTCGAAGGAATGATTAGGTAAGTATTGATGTAAAATGCACGAAACAAAAATTTAAGAAAGAAACGTCATAACAAATGAGAATAAACGTTTGGAAATTTCGTTTCGAATGGATAAATTATTGAAAAATATTTCACTTAAAAGAAGAAAAAAACAGAGAAAAAGGAACAATGAAGAGGAAAAAGGTAGAAACAAACAATGAAACTATTGAAAATATTTTTCTTTGATTTTTTTCCAAGTAATCTGCGTCACCTTTCATTCGATGTTTTTAAAAAGCAAACGTGAATAATTTTTTGTTGAGTGGGTGGGGGCCGGGGGGATGGAAATTTTCCATCAGTTTTCTCTCTTGATGGCGTTATTTTCTGGAATATTTTTCCCCTTTTTATGCTAAGAATTATTGAAGATTAGTGCGAAATTTGGAAATGAAGGCTGGATAATGGAACGAGACTATTCCTACTTGTATAATTTTATTTACAATTTATTTATTATTTCAAAAATGTCGTTCAACTATTCTTATGCTGCACTTCGTCATTATTTAGAAGTATTTTTAGAGGGATGGGGGAGGAAAATTCGATTCTTCTTCGCATATATGTTTAGGATTTAAAGAAGTGAGAAACCGTTGAGAGATGAGGGATTTCCCACCTAAAATTATAACCGCTGAAAAAACTGCAAGATTGGTTTGTTTCGAGCTCGTCTTGTTATGTACTCGTACATCGAACGTGCTTTGTGTTTTAAAAATAGTAGGTACACACATTAAATTCGAAATACGTACGAAGAAATCCAACCCTCTTGCAGGGCGAAATTGAATTAAAAAACATCTCCTCGTCTCCTCCGCTTTTTCTCAGCTGCCATAACGATTGAATCGATAAAATTTTTCGAAAAACTTGCTCGTATACTCGGTATTAAATTATCGTATCTATAAAAATGACCTCTGTTATTGGCGATGATTTCGAATTGGATTTATGAATGTTTGAAAATCCTAGATAAATTGTGTGTATGTATGTACTTGGGAGTTTAACGAGGTCTAAAATATCTCATCGAGATGATGCACAGCTGCCTGCTTAATGCATAATAATAAATTTATCAGGGTAATACGTGTTTCAAATCCGATCGAGTATTCTCGTTGCATTAGTTCAGCATTAGTACTCGTACATATAGCACATCGATGCTGACGTCTCAAAAAATGGCACTTCGGATGCGAGCGACGTTATTGGTCGTTATTCGCTGATTGAAATTATTGCTAGATTTGCATTCGTGTTGAATACTGCAGGCTGCTAATTTAGCACGTTGTTGTCGATTCGACGATAATTGAATTAACACGTAGGATTGGCCTGACGTGTACTATTGCTGGCGGACAAATTACTCGTATTTCAGGTAGAATTTCAAGTCTACAAGGGACAAAGTTATATGTACAATACAAAGTCACAGGAGGTATTCAACAATAAGCTTTTCTCATTTGTTCGAGTTACCTAAACAACATATAAACAAACCCCTCCGTTGATCTGGTTCTAGAAAATACGTGTCTCAAGTGACGATAAAAGGCTCGAGATAAGATCTCTTCTTTTATCCGGCCAGGTTCATCTCCTCATCGAACGATGAATTTCGAATCGGTTTTAATTGTTCTCGCATTCTCGTTCTAGACGAGCACGATGTTGTTGTAAATTTTGTTTACCGAACTCGACTCGCTGTTTTTCGGATACCTTACGTGCCTGCTACGTGCTACGTGTACGTGTGGGTTGTGTAATTCTCATCGTCGTAAAAGAATTCCAATTAAGAGTTTTGTCGCATTAGTTCGTTTGCTTTTTCGACGACGAATTTATAAGACGATCCCTTAAGAAAACAAGCCCTTCTTGATGAGCACAGCGGTGAAAAGAAATCGATACCGGGGAAATGAAGATGGCAAAAAAAAGAAGTGGGGAATTGCGATAACTTTGTGATAGTTGGTTGCTTTTGTGTAATTTCAGAGATATTCTGTAAAAATGATTGTCAATTGAATCCATTAATAAAATTAATATTTTATTGTTTTTTTTTTGTTTGTTTCAGGTGAGTACCTTCATACCTACAAGTTTTGAGTGAAATAACATGAAAATGAGTAAGCCAAATTGAAATATTTACTCAACTCCTTAGATTGAATTGATATGTTCTTCAAATTTATTCAAAATGCTCTCCTTTCTCTCGTCCTAAAAGTTGAAAAAGTTCTAGAAATATCAGTCTTATTCTTTTCAAAATTTATTGCTTCGTTGCTCTGATATTCAACTTTGAAATAAACACTTTTCAACTTGGCCGAAATTTTTGTCATTTTGAGTGATAACCTTATCATTTAAATTCAGTATGTTTGTACTGTTGTGAACTTTTTTTTGTTGAAAAATTTCGATTAAACTTTGTAGGGCTCGTACTCGGTTACTTTACAACGAATAACTAAACTCCTGAAGTTACCTTTTTTTTTTTACGAATTTTCAAAAATTCTATTTTTTGAAGGAAAGAATTTGAAAAAATATATTTTTTTGACAATAATTTTTAATAAGGTCCACTCTTGGCTAAAATAGTTGGAATTTCGCTTTCTGAAAAAAATCCAAAATGGCTCACTTTTTTGCTAGAAATGACCAAAAAATGTAGTTTTTTTTTGCCAATGGTTCATAAAAAGGTCTTAATTTGTGTTAAAATTGTCAGCCTTGCTTCCTTACAAAAAATATCGCTTTTTAAATTAACAAAAATTTGTTGTTTTTTTTGCAAAAAATTTTTAAAAATCTCACTTTTCAAAATTTGTCCAAAAGTGTCGTTTTTTGTTGGAAATTGCCAAAAAGTATATTTTTTAGCCGATGGTCTTCAAACAGTCCTACTTTTTGCTAGAACTGTCAGTCGTGTACTTCGACAAAAAAATAGCCTTTATCTAAATCTAAAATTGACAAAAATTTGTCGTCTTTTTGGAAAAAATTCCAAAAAGTCTCACTTTTTGTGAAAGTTGTCCAAAAGTGTCGCTTATTTTCCACAAATTGCCAATGACTCTCTTTTTTTTGTCAAAAATTGTGAAAAAACATCGTTTTTTTGCCGCCAATAATTTCTAAAAAGTCCTGCTTCTTGCTAAAATTGTCAGTCTAGTTTGCCAGTAATTGCCAAAAATTCTTATTTTTTACTAAATTGTCAAAGTCTTGGTTTTTGCCTAAAATTTTTGCTTTCTAGTAACCGAAAATTCTTGTTTTTTACTAAAATTACCAAAGTCCCTTTTTTCGTCAATAATTGCCGAAAAGTCCTGCTTTTTACTGAAATTGTGAAAGTCTTACTTTTTGCCAAAAATTCTCGCTTTCTTGCAAAATTGCTAAAAATGGTTTTTTTTTGCTAAAAATTCTCAAACGCCTCACTTTTTTCTAAAAATTGTCCTAATTTTACGATTTTTCGCCAGAAATTACCAAAAATTCATTATTTTTGCTAAAATTGTCCCAAGTCTCGCTTTTTTTTTTTATCAAAATAATGTGAAATAGCTGAATTTCTTGAAATTAATAACCATCGAACATTTCATTTTGTAATATTCTGGTTTAATTTGGTGATTTTTTCTTGGTAGGGACATTAAAATGTTTTTTTAATGTTTTGTCACTTTTTTGGTTACTAGGTTACTTTTTTTTTGGGAAAAAATTGAGTAAGGGCTCCGAGTTTGACAGTTGAACTTCAAAAACCTGTTTCCAAAGTCACTTAGACTTCACGTCTGATAGATTAGCTTCTAGGATGGAGGGGAGGGGAGGAATCTAAAAAGCAAGACCGAATTTTCTTCAAAATATAAAGATCTTTCATCCACGAATTGATTCACTTTTTTTTGAAACATTTGTATAGAAAAAGAAATTGATCTGTTTACAATCGAATCGAAATTCAAATCATTTACGAACGATTAATGATTAAATAAATTGATTGATTTGTTGGTGAATCATTCACAAACGGATCTGTTAATTTATGATTGATTCGGTTTTTGTGAAGCTATTGTATAGGAAATGATCCGTTTTCAAGCGAAGTGAATCGAATCGAATCATTCACAACCGATTGGTGATTGAAAAATTGATTGATTTCTATGTGAATCATTCGCGAACGAAATCTTTAATTTTTAGTGAATCATTCGTGAACGAGCTGATTAATTGTCGGCGAATCATTCGCGAACAAATTGAATAATTTTTAGTGAATCATTCGCGAACGAATTGATTTGTAAAAGTGACTCGTTCGCGAACGAATTGAATCATTTTTTAGTGAATCATTCGCGAACGAATCGAATAATTTTTGTTGAATCATTTGCGAACGAATCGATTCATTTACTCAATTTTTGTGAATCATTCGCGAATGAATTGATTCGTAAAAGTGACTCGTTCGCGAACGAATAGATTCATTTACTCAACTTTTATGAATCATTCGCGAACGAATTGAATAATTTTTTTAGTGAAATTGTTTGATTTATAGGTGACTCATTCGCGAACGAAATATTCTATTTTTAGTGAATCATTCACAAACGAATTGCATAATTTTTTTGTGAATCATTCGCGAACGAATTGAATAATTTTTTTAGTAAATCATTCGCGAACGAATTGAATAATTTTTGGTGAATTATTCGAGAACGAATTAATTCATTTTTTTGTGAACCATTCGCGAACGAATTAAATCATTTTTTTAGTAAATCATTCGCGAACGAATTGAATAATTTTTGGCGAATTATTCGCGAACGAATTAATTTTTTGGTGAATCATTCGCGAACGAATTGATTGGTATAAGTGACTCGTTCGCGAACGAATTGATTCATTTACTTGGTTTTTGGTGAATCATTCACGAACGAATTGAATTATTTTTGGCGAATCATTCGCGAACGAATTGATTCATAAATTGAAGAATTGATCAATTCGTTCGCGAATGGTTCTTTCGAAAAATTAATGAATTGGTTCATTAATGTTTCCCTTAAATGAATTAATATTCAAAATCTGTTGTGTTTTTTGAATGGAGCATCAAAGTTTATGTTTCTTAAACTCGCAACTTTGTTGTTGACGTTGTTTTTCAAAAAAATTCAAAAAATAGGCACCTACTCTTCAAAGAGGAGGGTAGATTTAGCCTTAGGAGCAAAATGTTTGAAGTTTTGATGAAATTTCAAATTAAGCATGAGCATGAAAATATTTCCTGTTTGTGGTGAGTATATTTTTTCAAATTGAAAAATAATCTCATCTAATTAAAATGAAAATAAGTAAAAAAAGTCAATAAATTTCTAATTTAGCTGAAATTGCAATACCATACCTAATCATGTTGGGGTCGATCGCCAAAAAAAAATCGGAGAACATTAACCGAATTTAGAGTAGACCAGACCTCAATTTTGATTGGAAATTCACCCAGCAAAATTTTAGCTTCGATGGTACCCTTGGAGAGGAGATATGGGTTCTTAGAGAGGGGGCATTTTTGAACCAAATCGTGGTTTTTTGCTCTATCCCTTGCCCAACCTGAACCCGTTTGGGGGGGATGACCCAGTCCCAGAATATGTTATTTGAAATTTTGCGACGATCTGGGCCATTGCCATCAAAATCCAAGACTACTTTTAGGGTTCCACCGAGTGGATGAAAAATTGAAAATCTCGTATCGTTGTGTTGGCAGTTTCGCGTTTTGAAAATATTTTCTTCTCAAAATATTTCACATCGTGAAAAAATAGGCAAAAACTTATTCGAATTTCGTCCTTAAAAAAAAACAGCCTGATACCGAATAATTTTGCGAGATTCAATCAACGCGTAAGGAAATCAGGGTAACACGGTTCGCCAGCAACTCGAAAGAGTTACGTAGTATCTAATATAGTACTTCTGCTGATTAGTAGTGCGAAATACTCGTCTGGTCTCGATCCATTTGGCGTCATTGTACAAACGAATTAAAATTTATCACCTCGCGTATTCAATAAACAATATTTTTAATAGCAACTATTGAGAATTAACCGTGTAAAATTGAAACATTCGAGATATCGAGAGATTATCGTTGGCAGCAGAATCTGATAAGAGAGCTTAATGAATTTTTTTTTCTTCACTAAACCACATACCTACTTATACTTAACATCGCATCGTACATAATAAAAATACTAATCGTTATCGAGTTAGTGTAATATCGTGGAATGTGCTTGCCAGCAAAATATCGTACGTCTACCTACCTATAAAAATGTATCATGGCGTTCTTCAAACATGCTGGCTATTTCCAGTCGTTGAAAAATTGCCGGCCGGTGAATTTTTCCAGCAGAGTGCCACAGGTGCACGAGCTACAATAGTGGTCCCGGAAAAGGTTTCTGCTCTCTTGTGTTTTCGGTCTGTAAATGGCGCTAGAATCGGTATAGAAGAAGAGCTGCAAGAGAGGAGGAGAAAGCAAATGCTGCTGGTTCAAAAAAGGGGTATATACGATAGGTCTTTTATCGATTGGCGGTTGTTAGCACGACGACTACGACGAGAACGGCGGCAAATGTCTGCAAAACTTCACCTTGAAGTAAGCCAAGGTAAATGTTACGTTGCACGTGTTACGAGGGCAGCAGCCAAAATTACAGCAGCGTTGCATGATAAAGTTCTCGAGTAAGATGTAGAGGGTTGGCGGTTAGGTCGTCTCGTTTCATTGCCGAATTTCGCTATTAGAAAAAAAATGACCGAAATTTTATGCAGATTTATGAACGACTCGCGAGGGAGAATTCTAAATGGCAATGGCGAATTGGCGATGTGAAAATAATTAGCTGTAGTTAGATTGATGAGATGAAGTTTCCAAGTATAGTGAAAGATGAGATAACATTTGGCCAAATTTTGATATTAAGTACGAGTAGAATGCAACGTAGGTATTTAATCAAAAAACCCAGTGCTCCGATGACACGATGAGTAATTCACCTTGAAATAATTTCTAATTTAAATTCGAATCTATCGTCCTTGAAAATCGATACGTCTTCGGAGTACGAATAGAATTTTTATCAAGTTTTGTGAACCCTGTCTCTGTTTCTCTTTTCTCTTTCGTCTGCGCCAATGACGCCATTTTCCGGTGCTTATTGCGGAAACTAACGAGGATGAACAACTATGTAGTCGCTAATTGTGGATTTATCTGTAGTACGATGAAATAATTATCGTATTTTTTGCAATTTTTCGATAAGATGTAGGAATTTTGTACGTATTTATAATTGCTTATCAGTATGAGCATGGTGAGTAAAAAGGAAAATGGGAAAGTATCCGACTACTGCGAGTGATGAATGATGATTTCTTCGGATTGGTGTTTCTCCGTCTCGAAACCTATTTTTCATTTTATTTTCAGTTTAAGATTTTCTTCTGATTTTTTTTCCAAGTAGGTATCTGTATTTTGAACGTAATTGTTCCTTCTTGATTGTTCTCATACCTCGATGAGCAACACGATTCGTTGTGCAAGTGTAGATTACAATGAGATTTATTCAACTTGAATATTTAAAATCAATTCTGAAATCGAGTTCATCGATCTCGAAAAATGGTGTTTTGATATTTTAATGAGGATTCCTATCATTTACAGAATTCAATCTATCGCTTGTGCCTTTGCATTATCATCATTTTATCTGTAGTTATTGAATGTTTCAAGATAATTGTATAAATTGCGTCTGAATCTGAGAGAATTTACATAATACATTTATACTATATGGAAAATAGCTCAAATAATTCTCGTGAGAAAAACTTTTGAAAAATTGTATGTAGGGTAGGTAGGTACACATAATTACTGAGGTAATTCAAAGGGTCGCGAGAAAAATTAATTTTAGTGGTGGCTAAAATTTTATTTGGGTCATTTCACAGAAATTATTTCAAAACTATGAATCCAGAAATCCGCTGGAGACTTCACGACTGCTCAAACCGGCTCTCAATTGGTGCAGAAAAGTGAAAATATGACGGTAATTCAAACTTCGGCTTTCTACCTCGGTTGGACCTGACATTGTACTCATGAGCCAAATTGAATTTTTAGCGTGAAATTGAAAAAAAAATTGATTTCAGTGTTTGAAATTTGGCGTCACGATAGTGCTTAATCACTTCACAGCCCATAAAATTTAAAACAAATTTTTGCAAAAAAAACGTGATAAGCCCTAAATTGTTTTTAGTTGCTTAAAGATTTTTTCTGAGCCATTGTAGGTAATCCAGAAAGCAGTAATTGTGAACAATCGCTGTCTCAATTAAGTCAGAGATAGTCAAGAATTATCAAAAAGTCAAAAAGTGTGTCACTTTTATCATTTTTTTCTGACAAAACTTTGGAAAAAGTATACCTAATTTTATCCAGTAATTTCCAGAAACTTGTTTATTTTTTTTTACCTTTGTTAGGTAATGAAATGTTCTGGCTGTTTGGTAATTTTTTTCTACATTAAAATGTTTTGCTCATCATGTCTTATAACTTTTTTGGTTACTTTTTATTTATTTATTTTATTTAATGAGCCATATACAGCAACTTATCGGCTAGAGGCTCGTATTTACAAGTGAAAAGCTTAAAATTAGGTTATACAGGAAATAAAGCTGAGTATGTACACAAAATTTTAAATTTTTTTATCTAATTTTATTGAGATTAGAAATTTAATAACTTTGTCTGTGTGAGAAGGGTTGTCAGAGAGGAGGACCTGGAGTTGGTTAGAGCTTAGGTGTCTGGAGCGTTCATTCTGGTAGGAAGGGCAGTCTATTAGTAAATGATCAATGTATAGCTAGTGTCACTTTTTTCCAAAAGTTGAATTTTTTTTAAAGTGCCATCAACGTCCTTAGCATTAGGGGGACCGCAGAAAGCGATGGTAAACGTGTATAGTGTTCAAGTAAGTGATGAAAAACACCTACTTAATTAATTATGAGTTTTTTCTCATAGATTCACGTACCAAGGCAGGGATGCCGCTGATACTATCGATTGGTAATTGATTAATTTTCCCCATTATCGCGTCGACCATATACGTATATGTAATGGACAAATAATTAAACATTGAAAATGAAGCAAAATGTCATGGCTAGATTTTGGATGCAGAATCCAGGAAACCTTCTGCTCATGCGCTAAACATGATGTTTTTAGTTAGTGTCATGATTGGTCAGGCACTGGTGGAGAAAGGGACGGTTCAGTGTTGCAGTTGCTATGCTACACAGTCGCGAGTCGATGTCACTCATAACTATCTCGTAACACTACCGACCACTTTACCAACACTAGTAAAACTGGCGCATGTGCAGAACATTTCCTGGATTCTGCATCCAAAATGTGGCCATCATATTCTTCGATTTGAATTATTCGTCCATTATATACGGTTGACGTAGGTTGACGCATTATCGCGATTATTGTGATATCACGATACCAACAACTTACGATCTTTTCTGTAAGGATCGCTAGTGTGCAACAAGAAATTTACACTAAAAACTGGAGGGAGGAGTTGACTTTTGGAAGTAAACTCCACCCACAGTTTTGACATGCGCAGGCATGAAACAAGGTCACTTAAAAAGTGACTTTGTCACTATTTCACGTGCAAGTCACTTTTTGTCACTATTTCAGCGAAAATGGCCAAAAAAAGTGACTTTGGTCACTTTTTTAACAATTTGTCGTGTAAAAAAGAAAAAGATTCGGCGCCGCAGCAGTGCTGAAAGTGTAGCTCTGATAAAAGAAAAATATTATTTTTTACTTCTTGAAACACAAATTTTCAAAAGCTTTTGCCCTCGCTTCGCTCGGGCTTGTTTTATTTTATTTTTCACAATCAAGATGAAAATTTCTAAAAAAAATTAAGTTTTAAAACCGAAAAATAAACTCTTTATCCTCACATTTAAAAAACATCGTTTTTATGCCTCTTCTCAAAATACAAATTTGCAAGAGCTTTCGCCCTCGCTCGAGCTTGTTCTCTTTTCTTTTTCAAAATTAACTTCCTAAAAAAACATCATTCTAATTCTAAAATTAAAACAAATAAAAATAAACTCCTTGCATTTAAAAACCCTTGTTTTTAGGCATCTCGAAATGAAAATTTTCGAAAGCTTTCGCCCTCGCTTCGCTCGGGCCAATTTGTTTTTCTTTCCAACATAGGACCCAAGATGATATCTGCTCCAAAGTTTGCATGTTCAGTAACGAAAATAACATTTTTTACACCTTTCAAGTTTGGATTTTCCAAAATTTTCGCCCTCACTCCGCTCTGGCAAAATGTTCACCGTTTCATACCTATTTTATTCAACTTTTTTGACTCAATTTAGTGTAGGTGCTAGTGGATTTTTTTTTAGTCATAAACCTGTAAATTTTTCAAAAATTTGTTCTATCTTTTTACGAATTCATACTTATAGGTTGACCTAATTCAGCATACAAATTCTAATTTAGTTCAGTAAATACGTAGATCTAATACACTCATTTCAATTTCGTCAAATTGTTCAATTTTTAAAAAAATCAGCAACTTTTTGCGTTTTTTTCCCTCAAAAGTTGACGAATTTGAAATTTTTAAACCTCCCTCAAAATTACAACATTGGCTAAAATATTCAAAGTAAAAAAATTCAAAAAAAAGTACACATGATTTTATTCGTTCGTTACACACTCCCTCCCCCCAATCATCGCCCCAAAAAAACTGGCGTCGCATCAGCAACTGGCGCCAAATCCCGGTACTTCGAAGTGCCCCATCCGCCCCTGGGTATACATCAACACTTTTCTACGCCCATGCAGGGGGCGGGGATGGTTACTAAAAAATTCTCCGATATTTTGTTCACATTTCTTAAAATTTTGGTCACTTTTTTTCAAATTTTTGGTCACTTTTTTGCTATTTTTCAGTCACTTAAGTCACTAAAAAAAATAAAATAGTGAGTTTCATGCCTGCATGCGCAGTGTCCGATTTTTCGCATTCACTTTAGCGATTCTAGCAGAAAAGATCGCAAGTTGTCAGTATCATGATATCATGATAATTGCGATAGCTCACATATTCAATTCAATCAATCAATTCGATTATTGTGATATTCAATATCGGCGGCATCTGTACCAAGGTGTCGTAATCTCTGATCAATAAAATAAGAATTAGACGTAATTTCAACGTGTATATATTTTGACTAATTTGTACCCAATTTACCCAACCTAACCAAATGTAAGATGGGGAGGTTGAAGTCTCAATACTAGATTATTGTCATCATTTTGTTGATCTACCTACTCGTATCACACATATATAGATAGATCATTTACGTTTCTAAGTTTCATTCATTTACATACTTCGTATACTGTATATTGAAAAATAAGTATGTATTATGAATTATGATGTATGTTAATGATGATTTGTAATTTTTTATTGTCAAAAATTGTCAATAATTCTCACTTTTATGTCAACAATTGTCTAAAAATTTGGCTTAAGTATTGTCAAAAAGTTACAAAATATTTGCAGTTCCATTTTTCTGACAAAAATTTGGGAAAAGTGTAGTTACTTTTTTCAACATTTTTGGTTACTTACTTTTTTTTTGAAAAAAAAATTGAGTACTAGCCCAGTGAAAATCATAATTGCTCCCTTGGCACTTTTCAATCATACCATTAAAAAAATATGACATTTTGTATGGGAATCAATCAAAATCTGGACTACGTTCATTAAGAATTCAAACTGAAAACCTGTTTTTGCATTGTCCTCGAGTTCAAGGTTTTGATGATTGGATCCTAGCTTAAAATAAACATCAGATTTGTACTCGGCGTCCTAGAAAACCTATATTTTGATATGCATGATGATTTTTTATCAATTTCATCGTGACACTGGTTTTTATTTTATTGCCCCCTCCACGCTGTCACTTTTTAACCTTGAAATTTTTCTATCGATGATTGCAGTCATTTTAGCACACTGCATGGGTGATTTATTACATAATCGTGTATAGGTGTTCGATTTTAAAGCTTAAGATAATGACTAATGAGTTACCTATATACCTACTTATTAATTATCTCTCGTATGTTCGGATCCTTTATCTTATCAGGTTCCCCCTCTCTCTTTGTCTAAGGTATTTGTCTTTATACATTATGTAACTTCGAGTACCATGCTATGAATTTTTAAAAGAACTCGACTCGAGTAGTTTTTTTTTTCAAGCAGAACAAAATCACATAAATAAATGTTACATGAATGCCGCCATCTTGGATGTTTATGGACAGGGAGGTGGAGCGGGGTAAATTGAGATGAAAACGTGGCAGCATAACCATCTTACCCCAATTGAGGCAAAACTGTGGATCTTTTGCTGGTATAAGGAATGTGACCATTTATTAAAAATTCAAAAATTAGATAGTTTGGGGTGGGGGTAGAAGAAGGGGGAAGGGAGGAGATGGGGGGAGAAAAAATGATAAGGTAGCATCATGCATATCGTTTTATAGGTTTTTGACGATGCAGAATACGAAATGGACGTTAATTTTGAGGAATAACGTGTCGTTTTTCTGACGCTTGGAAGACGAAGTGGGGATGCATTTAGCAGGAGAAAGAGCAAAATTGACGAATTTTTCTCACAATAATTGAAACTCCCAATTTCGAGCGCTAAAATGCGAAGATGAGTCTAGCTACGAATCACATGATCTCATTTTTAAGCTTTAATTAGGGATAAATCGGATGCAAATGAGTGGGGAGGGGAAGCAGGGGGCGATGAGTGTATGAAAATTTGATGGAAAATCAATCGAATAACATCGGTAAATTGCCTTGGTTTTCAGTCACGTCAAAAAGCACTGCACTTATAAGTACATAAATGGGGTTAATTTTCAGCGAACAATATTCTGTGATACGGGTGGAGGGGGGGGGGGGGAGGGGATCGTTTGATTCTGAAAAATGATAAAATATCGTCATGTATGTCGTTATGTAGGTTTTCGACGACGCTGAACACGAAAATGGGGTTAATTTTGCGATACGAAGCAGCGTTTTACGGATAATCTGGTGTGGAGAGATGAGGCAAAGCGTTGGCGAAGAGTTGAAAATTAAAAATTGATAAATTAACGTCACTCCATTTTTGATTACGTTGTAGGTTTAACGAATACGTGTTAATTTTTATATATTCGAGGGGTTTTCTTTTTCACTTTGTCTCTCGAGTATTGCGTCAAAATGGTGTGTGAATTTGTAACATTGAATGCACTTGAGTAAGTCTGCACTCTCTCTATGGCGATATGATATGTAAGTCGAGTATCATTGGACGAAGTACTCGATGCTCGCTCAACTTTTCGTGGAGAAACCAACCACGATTATACAGATAACTACGAGTACATCGAGTACATGTTAATTTGGTTAACGATCGAGTGTTGGTTGTTTTTTTCGCTTCGTGCTCGTCGTTCGAGTGGGTCTTGAACGCTAGTAGTACATTACATACTTTTTATCGAATGAGATAAAGCTCGACATTTTGAAGCGTTGAATAAAAAAAATCGAATGGGAAATGCTATTGAAAGTTCCGAAACGTCGCGAGCATGCTTTAATTTTTCGATTATATCGCACGTATGTAGTAGGTACGAGTACGTAATTGTATCGAGTAAGTGAATGATAAACGCTCTCTTCGTTGATCGATTATTTTTTTCATTTTATGAGAGTAATGAGTCGAGGCGAAAATAGCATCGAACCTCGTATCAACGTGGTTGAAATAAAATCAGATAATTGAAAAGGCAATAAAGGCATAAAGATATGTACTCGTATAGTACAAATTTGTATACGAATGTATAGAGAGGTAAAGGTTATCGAAATAAATTAACCGTGGTGATTTGTAATGTTAATAAAATACGATATCGCGCTATGTATTTTTTTCACCGTTTTAGATAACGATGGATTGTACTCGTAACATGGGATGATGTGTGCACTTTTTTTTGGATTTGTGGAATTTATTACGTATTTCTTTTTTCCTTTACATGTGAAATTATTGAGGTTGATAAAATACGAGTACGCGAATGCGATGCAATTGTGTAGAAAATTTTGAAACGAAAAGGTACAAACGAGGCGGAAGTTGGAATTTGTGGTGGTTTTATTCTGCACGAAACTCATCTACTTGTGTCTCTGGTTTTCTATTTCCCTTTTTGACGCGATGGCGGGATGACCGGATTTGTTGTACTGACCTTGGAAATATGTACGAGTGCTATGCATAGTAGAGAACGTTATCAGAGCCTGCATGGGTTATTTTTGGAACAGTATGTACTTATGATGGTGGTTTCATTGATTTATGATACGAAACTATGACTGAACTGGTTTTTTCTCTTTCTATTTTTGGGTGTTTTCTCGTATAGATGTCGACTACGTGGACGCAGATGCTGTGACATTAATATACAACGTGATGACATTTTTCAAATAGTTTTGTGTTGTTTGCTTGGATTAGTGTATTGAGTCGAGATACTGGTTTTGGGGGTTTGTTTGTCGCCATGGTACGGTGTTAATGAGAAACATACCTACGAGGTACGAGAGTGTCGAGTAGGATGGTATCGATTTTGGAATATTGCCGAATATGGTATAAAATAACGAGTACACAGACTTGACCTAACTCATTCGAAGGTTTACGTAGCGAAATTTTGCGAGGAAATGGGCCCGAAGGTGTTTCAAGAATTATTTTTATTTTCGGGGATAATTTTTTTCGCAAGGCTCTCCGTAGTCTATTTTCGAAGTTCAAAAAATTACAGACAGTAGGTAAGCAAATTTTTAAGAAAAAAAAAATCAAAAAATTTCCATTTGATTAAACTATAGGTAGGTAAATCCAATCGACCTAAGCAAAACCCTGAAGTTGATCTATCGTTCGCAAATGATCGACTGAATTGACTCGATCGAAGCGAATTTTCCAAAAATCATTTCCAAGTTATTTTTTTACCATTTTTGAATTTAGTTGTCACCATTTTCGCTGATCGTTTTCATCGAACGAATCATTCGCGAGCCAGACTTTGAGATCAATTCATCGTTCGCGAACGACGAACGAAATTGGCTCAGTCGAATCAAATTTTTTTTCGAGATCATTTTGGTTTTCTCATTTGCCAATTTTAGAACGAGTTATTATTGCCATTCGATAGTATTCTTGTCTAGTAAATAATTCGCGATTGCAAGATAATCGTTCTCGAACGATTTATTCGAAATCGAATTGTACGAGATGGTGGATTATGTAGGGGAATTTTGATGGAGGCGAATTATTCCCTTTAAAGCAGTTTTAAAATGGTTCTTGCCGAACTTTGAAATCGATTCGTCGTTCGCGAACAACGAACGGAATTGACTCATTCGAATCACTTTTTTTCATAATCATTTTATTAGGATTTTCCATTTACCAATTTTGAAATCAGTTATAATTACGATTGATATTTTGATAATAGCAGATTATTCCAATCTCACTGTTTTCAAATGGTTTGAGCAAAACTTCGAAATAAATTCATCGTTCGCGAACGATTAACGATGATGGGTTATAATATCAAAACCAAGCTTTCGTTCACGAATGATTCGTTTCAAAAAATGTGATTTTTTTCGCGAATGAATTGCTCGAAATTGGAATGGTTGATTTATAGTTTTGAAAATTCTTACCAAAACTGAGTCTTTGCTTACAAATTATTCATTAGGCCTATAAAAAAATTCGATTCTCGTTCGGGAACGATTTCCTGGAAATTACTCGAGTGAAAAACTGAAAATTCAAAATATTATCAGAAAATTTGTGCTGAATTAATGAACCGTGGTCTTCGTTCGCATTTCGTTATAAAAATGTGATTCTCGTTCGCGAACGATATGCTTAAAATCAGATTCATTACCTTTATGATTTTTTTTTTAGGGAGAGATTAGCTCTATGCCCTTTCCAAATAAATAAATCCAAGTTCGCGAACGATTGCCCATCGAAAATGTTCTCCAATTTCCTTAAAGTAGTTCTAATTCGAATCGATGAATGCGCAAACCATCAATATGTGCACCTACGTAAACAAAACCACTGCACTTCGAGCAGTTTTGTAAATTTCATCGTATACACTTGGAGAAGTATACACGTGTTCGTAGGAAATTTCCTATGTATGTTGGTCACAGTTTAAAACGCCAGCTAATGTAAAATTGAACGTTTTATGAGTAGAACACGCGATGTAATTTCTACCTGTTTACCACATCTCTTCTAATTTCCCAGACTTTCGATCGAAGTTTACTTTTCATAACCCCGAAATGAGGAACTTTCATTCTTAATAATTCAAAGCTAAAGCCACAGAGATGGCTCATTTGAAGATACCTAATACCTACCTACCTAACCACCTATAGGTACTCAACTCACTTACACCTGCAGCAATCCTGTGAATTTGGTACATTACATATTCTTACATAAATTTACAGCATGGTTCCTAACCTTTCATACGAATGAATTAGGACACCGAAAAAAATTTCGCGTTACCCGCACCCGCACCTCAGTCTCATCGCGATGATGATGGCAATGACGACGCCAGCAGACACGTCTAGCTGGCAACGATTTCCATAAGTATCTATAGGTGCTAGAGTAGGTAGGTAATATAGCGTACCAGTAGTATACCATAAATTATATCGATTCACAAACCACGTTCGCTTTTAGCGAAATGGAAAGTAAAGTAACGTCGCAGTCGAGGGTTCAATACCATACTGGCCTTAGTATTTTTCCATTTTTATTTTTTTTTTTAATTTAGCGAGATAGCGTCGTCGCCATCGCGGTGTGCGACGACAACGATGATGTAATTAACTTCGTTTGCTCGTTTATCGCTCGATATGCCATGCTATGATGATTTCATTAACTTTGTGCGCCGTCGATATGCGATTATAACGATTAAACCGTTCGTAAAGACCTAAAGAGAAGTGTCAACAAACACCCGACCTTATCCGAACTCTTCAACCGTTACCCTCTGATTCCGGAAATCGTGGGTGAAATTCATCTAGACCAGATGGGCGAAATTTTAACACTGATTTGTCCACGTTGGGTGACGATGTCGGTATTAATGTTGGCGGTGGTGCCAAAATTAGTCATTTTTAATGAGCTTTACTAGGAAGAGAAATTTTTAAAATTTCATTTTCAAAATTGTGGAGTTTTTTCGAGGGACGGACTGGCCTATGATGTTACCCGGCGATCGCAAGCCCTTCCCATCCGGGGCCCCATGTTTGACCAAAAAATACTATTTTCACTTTTTCTAAACATAAATTTTTGCATGCTTTTGCCCTCACTTCGCTCGGGTCTGTTTGCTTATCTTTTATTCAACAAATTTTAATTTAAAAAGTACCTATTTAGTATTCAAATTCTGAATTGCCAACGAATTGATCAATTCTTCAAGTTTTGAATCAATTCGTTCGTGTAAAAGTCACCTATACAAATCAATTCGTTAGCGAATGATTCGCCAAAAATTATTCAATTCGTTCGTGAATAATTCACCAAAAATCGAGTAAATGAAACGATTCGTTCGCGAATGATTTACCAAAAATTCTTTAATTCGTTCATGAATGATTCACTAAAAAATTATTCAATTCATTCGCGAACGATTCACCAAAAATTGAGTAAATGAATCGATTCGTTCGCGAACGAGCACTTTAACGAATCAATTTGTTCGCGAATGATTCATCAAAAATTATTTAATTCGTTCGCGAATGATTCACTAAAAAATTATTCAATTCGTTCGCGAATGATTCATTAGAAAATTATTCAATTCGTTCGTGAATGATTCACTAAAAATTGGGTAAAAGAATCGATTCGTTCGCGAACGAGTAACTTTTACAAATGAATTCGTTCACGTATGATTCATCAAAAATTATTCAATCCGTTCGCGAATGATTCACTAAAATATTATTCAATTTGTTCGTGAATGATTCACCAAAAATTGAGTAAATAAATCGATTCGTTCGCGAATGATGCACCAAAAATTATTCAATTCGTTCGCGAATGATTCACTAAAAACTTATTCAATTCGTTCGCGAACGATTCACCAAAATTTGAGTAAATGAATCGATTCGTTCGCGAACGAGCACTTTAACGAATCAATTTGTTCGCGAATGATTCATCAAAAATTATTTAATTCGTTCGCGAATGATTCACTAAAAAATTATTCAATTCGTTCGCGAATGATTCATTAGAAAATTATTCAATTCGTTCGTGAATGATTCACTAAAAATTGGGTAAAAGAATCGATTCGTTCGCGAACGAGTAACTTTTACAAATGAATTCGTTCACGTATGATTCATCAAAAATTATTCAATCCGTTCGCGAATGATTCACTAAAATATTATTCAATTCGTTCGTGAATGATTCACCAAAAATTGAGTAAATAAATCGATTCGTTCGCGAATGATGCACCAAAAATTATTCAATTCGTTCGCGAATGATTCACTAAAAACTTATTCAATTCGTTCGCGAACGATTCACCAAAATTTGAGTAAATGAATCGATTCGTTCGCGAACGAGCACTTTTACGAATCAATTTGTTCGCGAATGATTCATCAAAAATTATTTAATTCGTTCGCGAATGACTCATTAAAAAATTATTCAATTCGTTCGTGAATGATTCACTAAAAATTGAGTAAAAGAATCGATTCGTTCGCGAATGATTCACCGAAAATTATTCAATTCGTTCGCGAATGATTCACTAAAAAGTTATTCAGTTCGTTCGCGAACGATTCACCAAAAATTGAGTAAATGAATCGATTTGTTCGCGAACGAGCACTTTTACGAATCAATTTGTTCGCGAATGATTCATCAAAAATTATTCAATTCGTTCGTGAATGATTCACTAAAAATTGAGTAAATGAATCGATTCGTTCGCGAATGATTCACCAAAAATTATTCAATTTGTTCGCGAATGATTCACTGAAAAGTTATTCAATTCGTTCGCGAACGATTCACCAAAAATTGAGTAAATGAATCGATTTGTTCGCAAACGAATCACTTTTACGAATCAATTCGTTCGCGAATGATTCATCAAAAGTTATTTAATTCGTTCGCGAATGATTCACTAAAAAGTTATTCAATTCGTTCGCGAACGATTTACCAAAAATTGAGTAAATGAATCGATTCGTTTGCGAACGAGTCACTTTTACAAATCAATTCGGTCGCGAATGATTCACTAAAAAATTGTTCAATTCGTCCACGAATGATTCACTAAAAATATTTCGTTCGCGAATGATTCACCTAGAAATCAATCAATTTGTTCAATCACCAATCGGTTGTGAATGATTCGATTCACTTTGCTTATAACATACCAATTCCTGTACAATAGTTTCACAAAAACTGAATCAATCGTAAATTAATGATCCGTTTGCAAATGATTCACCAGGAAATCAATCAATTTATTTAATCACCAATCGTTCGTAAATGATTCGATTCGATTGTAAACAAATCAATAGCTATGCAAATGTTTTAAAAAAAGTGAATCAATTCGTTTGTAAAAGATTTTTATTTCAAGAAAACGTCGATCTTCTCTCGCATTTGCGCGTATTTTTTTTTTACAAGTTGAACTTTGAAATAATTTATTATTTTTTATACTTTTCAAGTTTTCACGTGAATGAACATTGTTTTTTTCTTCTCGAATCAAGTTTTTGTTCTCGTTTCGCTCAGTTGTGTTTGCTTTTCATTTTCAAAATAGAAATTTTTTGAAACTCAACATTCAAATTATAAAATTTTGAAACCAAAAAAATGAACAATTTTTTGAAAAACTCGCTGTTTTTTATCTTATGAAAATACAAATTTTTGAACGCTTTTGCCATTGCTTTGCTCAAGCCAATTTCTCGTATCTCTTTCCTAAACTAAAGAAAAAATCCACGTTTGAATCTTCCATAAATTCAAAAACGAAAATAACAATTTTTCAATGAGCCTTAATGTGAGTATTAGGAGAAAGAGTGGATAGTCTAGACAGGTGAATAGTATGGACAAATCAGGTCACTCTTCCCCCTCTTGAAAAACCTTTAGTTCTGTTCTTATTATACTTTGTCTCCCTCTCCCCTCAAAAAAAAGTTGTTGCCCCAATTACTTATTGTAGACTCGTTCTGTGTTTTTGGGTATTCATCGAATCATTTTTGAGGTGTGAGGGGGTGGGGTGCAAACGTTCTCTATTTTGTTTGGTAAAAATAGTTCCCAATTCAGAAAAAGTCATTCGAAAAATGTGTGAATAACCCTCTTATCCTTATCTACCTGTGATTATTTTTGAGTGACCGACGATGACCACCTACACGTAATAAAGCTATACAAATTACGAGTTCTTTCACTCCAATGTGCTCGTACTGTGTGAAGTTTGTGTGCCCTCAATGTGCGTCTCTGGCTTGAAGCCATCTACATAAATGCACACTCTCTAGTCTCTACAGCAACACTGTAAAGAATGAAAATTGATGGCTCGAAGCTCGAACTAGCGCGAAAGAAGACCGCCGCGCCGGCCGGATCAGATCGCAGCAGCAATGTGTGTATAAATGATGCAGGGGTACCCCAATGTATTATGCTTTTTCTTTGCTTTCTTAAAATAAGCGACGATGACGACGACATAGTGGACGGCCAAAGAAACCACGTTGTTGTATAATATAATTATTTATACAGATTTCTTGGTATTCCACAATGGTATGTATTGTGGTACTGGTACATGTGGGTAATGCGAAGCGCGACAACTGCAGGTGTGTGACGATATTTAGTTTACTTTAGTTGTATAGTTGTAGCCAGGTAAAGTGAAGCATAGGTTTCGTACGAATTGTGTAATGTACCTGCCAAAGTATTTTTTAGTACATACATGTGACTGACTGTGAGTTAATAGTCGACCTAGCTACCGGTCACGTGGTGTTCACGTGAGTCTGATTGTGGTGAATGTTTGTATTCTAATGGTTCGGAAGTCGGGTTCGAAACCACGTTGTCTTTATTTTACATAGTATATCGAGAGTATTTACTAATAAGTGAGTGAAAAAATTTCGCTTTCAAAATGTCAATATGGTCGGTATCAGTATTGAATGTGTAGGTGTAGGTGGACGATTTTGTGCACTTGGTACTTACGAAGCACTCTGTAGTGTGAAATTATTCATCGACTGACCGGCCGGCCGGCTCGTTGCTCGACTGGGGTACTAGTAAGACGCGACGCTGACGAGGATGACGATGACGACGACGACGACGCGACGCCATCAAAAATAATTTTCTGTTGGTCGATCGGTCAGCCCAAATTGTTGTTTCATTGATTACTTTCGAGGAGGTGCACTCTGTCACGCGAAAGAGTTGGAATTTTTCTTGAGATGTACGTGATCGATTGAGAGTGATGATGAAGAAAGATAATGCAGATTAGGTCTTTTCAGTATTTTTGAAGAGAACCTTTAAAGCTCGTTAACTTTGATTGGGGTGAAATTTGACCTACTGAAAGATCATGTCATCCACATTTCAGGCCCAGGGTTTAACTTTGAGCTGCCGAAGTTGATTCTTAGATTTTTGGCAAATTTTCGAAAATGGCTGAAGCATTTTTTACAAAAAAAAAAGAGTAAAATATTTAAATATTCGTACTTTGGAAATCGCCTTCTACGATGAAGTCAATTTCTTAAATCGATTGCAAAAACTTCTAAACCGATCGATCTGGAGCATCCAGCAAAAGTTGGTTCTCTAGAAAGCTTCACAATTAACATCATGATTATTGGAAGCTTCAGACCGGTTTAAAAAAATGTTAATTTGCATCTCAATTCTTTTTTCCTTTTTTTTTTCAGAAAAAAAAATGGGAGAATGTTTTCATTAAGTATAATTATGTAATTCTGAACATTTGGATCGACTGTTCTTATAATTCCTACAAATGGTCGATTCGGGCATGATTTTCCAAAATAATTCATATTTTCATGATGACCGAGTACATACTTTTCGAAAACAGAAAAAATCTCAATTTGATCCAATTTTGCATTTTTACGAAAAACAAGTCAAATTTGCTTTTTTAGAAATTTACTAAAAATTGAAAAAATTAAATCCAGGTTCTGAAGTTGTGCCTTGTGATGTATTTCTAGATGCTCTTTCGATCTTTCTGCTTGGAATTTACATTTATTGGTCCAGTCCACCAGTTTTTAGTAATAATATGTTCTTTTTCTCTCCTTATCTCACCTTCTCCCTTGTTTTTCCTGAATTCGGTTTCAATTTTATTTTCACATCGGAGTTGAAATGAGACTCTGGAAGAGGAAGAACAGGGTGGGGCGTATAAAAAAAGATACTAGGTGAGTTTTTGAAAAATGTGAGATCTACGTGTTTTGAAGTCTTGAATCCGTTCTTGAATGATATGATTTTTTTTTACCTCAAATGCAAATTGGCCTCCAAAAGATGAAGAAGAAGATCGATACTAAGGAATGAATTTTTGCAAAAACTGGAGTGACACATTTTCATTCCTATAAAGAAGACGAGAAAGAAAGGGTGGAGAGTGTGGGTATAAAAGAGTCAATTTTTCAAAAATTTTAATGAGCTTCTCAATTCAGTTTCGACTTTATTTGAAAATAGAAAAAAAAAACTATGTATACTCATTACTCAAGTCTAAGGCGTAAGCATCTAAACATTTTTCGCTTTTGAATGTAGGTAGAGTAAATTGAGCCTCGAAATTTCAGAACTTTATGTAAGATATCAAACTCGAAAGATTTTCAGTTATCAAATCCATAAAATTGGACGCCAAAAAAGGTGGGGAAAGGCGGACGAAGGGGGGAATGTTTTTGAGCTTCTGAATCCAGTTTTATATGATTATATTTTTACCATAAAATTCGAAGCGAGCACCAAATTGCCCTCACTTCGTTCGGGCCTGTTTTCTTTGCTTTTTTGAACGTTGAATTTCTAAAAAAAAAAAAAAAACCATCACTCAAATGCTAAAATATTGAAACCAAAAAAATCAAACTCTTCTAATAAAATACACATTTAACTTCTTCACCTATCAAAGTACGAATTTTCAAAATCTTTTGCCCTCAGTTCGTTCATGCTTGTTTGCTTTTTTCTCGAGCTGGGAATTTCTAAAAAAATCATTACTTACTTATTCAGATTCTAAAATTTTCAAATCGATAAAAATCAAATTTCACATAAAAAACTTGTGTTTTTACCTATCAAAATACGAATTTTTAAAAGCTTTTGCCCTCGCTGGGCTCGGGTTAATTTGTTTCTCTTTTGCAAAATAAGAAATTGAGGCTTTTAAAAATTGAACTAGGAAAACGAAAATGTTTATTTCATGATAGGCTATAACAGGGTGTTCACTCTCTTGGAAAACCTTGATAGGTCAGGAAATTTGGTCGATCTGGAAAAGTCAAGGAAATTTCGTAATTTTCACGCAAAATCTCTGGAATTTAAAAAAAAAACTATTTGCAAATTTCGGATGAAGGCCTGAGAAGAAAGGAAAACATTATTTTTTACTTCTCAAAACACAAGTTTTCGAAAGATTTTTTTTCGAAAACAAAGTGAAAATTTCTGGATAATAAAAATCAAAAAATCAACTCCTCACCAAAAAAAACATCGTTTTTATGCCTCTCGAAGTACAAATTTTCAAAAGCTTTCGCCTTCGCTTCGCTCAAGCCTGTTCTCTTTTCTTTTTCAAAAGTAACTTCCTTTTAAAAAAAAATCATTCCAATTCTAAATTATTTAAAAAATCAAAAAATAAACTCCTCGCATTAAAAAACCCTCGTTTTTAGGCTTCTCGAAGTAAAGATTTTAAAAACCTTTCGCCCTCGCTTCGCTCGGCTAATTTTTTTCTCCGTTTAGAATAACCAAATTTCACATTTTTTTGAGACCTCCAAAAATCCAAAAAATAAAAGAAAAATTTTCATAAGTCATATGAATATTGTATCAATTAGCAAAATCGATGTTTTTCGTTTCACATCAATACATGCCCCCTCTCAAAAATCTGAAAATAACTTCTACTTTAGAAATGGGACCCAACATGATATCTGCCCCGAGTCCTCATCAGTTCTCGAGGCGGTCCTTTGTATTTTCATTCGGCATTTTGTACCCAATTCACCACCCCCTCCCCCTCCCTCACTGCCAGAAAATTTGTAGCTCGACCTCACTGATTGCACGTTTGATTTTTTTTTTTAAATTATAAAAGTTGATAATCAAAGTATAGCTGTTTTTTATCGTACCTTTTATCCGAAGAAGTATCCAGTTCGAAGAGAAATACCCCCCCCCCTCCTGAAACTTTTCTAAAATCAAAGTATGGGGTATCCAAGTATAGAAAATTGGAAAATTGGTCTGGAAAACCTGGAAAAGTCAGAGAAAATGACCTGCCAAAAATAGTGGACATCCTGGCAGAATTATTGTTTTCTCATACGTATTTCGTTTTATTTGGGAAAATTGGCATTTTTTTTCTCATATCAGTCGAAGGTACGAATAAATGGCGTGAACATTTTTTCCATGTTTCCTTCACTTCGCTGTTTTTGCTGTTAAGCTGATGTCAAAGAACCTGCAAATTTTTTTTAATCTGCTAATAGTCAAGAAGAATCTTCAAGAGAGAGAAAAATGGATACCTCATGAAGAAAACAAATATACTCGTAGTTTTATAGACTGAAGATCGGATCTCCTGGTAACGTGTGAATGTTGTGAACGTGTTGCATTCGTCGTATTTTCATTTTTCCAGTTTTTCATCATCTATGTCACACGTGCCTGCATAATCTACCCATATTCTCTATAGAAAACCCGCAAATATTGTAATTTTCACACTCGAGCATCGTATGTATATTGCGCATAATGATAATGCTATTCTCGTTAGCATCTTATTGTACATTATACGACCGACCAGAGACGTTAAAAAGTTGCAAAGCAGCGTATATAAAGTTTACGGAGAAGTGTTACTATGTAGTATGTACCTATTTATGTGTGCAAAAGATGACGTTATATGTCGCGAATTCATCGTCAACGACCGGCGACAACAACGTCTTGTCTTGTCATCAAAAAGTGCAAATTAGTTTCACACTACGATTTTACGATCTGTTTACAGACAGAAGATACTCGTCGTTTATGTCTACGAGTGTGGTAAAATGTGCGAGAGTGTATGTGTTGATTTAACAAACAAAAAGCACTCGAGTACCTATTCGTTTGTATTAGAATATCTGCTGTCTGGTTTACAGCTTGGTAGACGGTTTCGGTTTCCCTTTCAATATTGTATGTACCAAGGAGTGTACAGAATACATAAGTAGGTATTGGTTGGCACTTGGAAGGTAAGGCAAGGTATACATAGATAGGTGTGTGTATGATGTGTACTTGAATCTACCATACTACGTAGACATACGTTACCTATATATGTACCTATCTACTTGTGCTTTTGAAAACCTCGTAAATCATATGAGTATTACCATGGTACCTATGGTGGATTTGAATACGCGTTCATTAACAAGGTATTTATTAACGTCGGTCGCGTTTTCGTACATATATAAGAAAACAAGTTCTTTCTTCTATTTTTAATACCCAAATTAAATTTATGCCAAGCTAGAAAATACCATCTACCCAAACATGGGCGAGGGAAACAAAATCACCTATGTGGTTGGAATTCGACAGCACATTAGAGCGAATTTGAAGATCAAAAATGCAAGAGGCGATGAGGCAATGAGGCATATACTCCTGTGTCTGTTGTACCAAAGGCACAGAAAAGATCACAACATACTCGTAGACAAACGCGAATAATTAGAGGGTAATCTACCTATACACAGCTATTCATTCGGGCTCAACAACTCAACAAGTTGATTTGCCACCCGTCGTTAGACCACTGTTACCTACCATTATTTTTGTACCTCTATACCTATCCACAATCGAATCCTATACAATTTGAAAAACGTATACTGTTGTACATGCATAATACTCCTAATAGGTATGCGAAACAGAAGTTCTTTGTTTTTGCCTACATACTCGAATGCACAAGTATAGACGTAGTACTGCGTGTAATTTTCCATTCGTTCTTGACGTTCTTATTACCTTTGGCTTTACATACCTATTAATCTACGATGTTGTATGTGTCTTGTGATTACAGATCGTAGAAGATGCGGAGAAGTTATCGTCTCGTATGAACCATCGTGGTGCCTGCGCTTGCGATAATGATACTGGTGACGGAGCCGGCGTTTTGACCGCTATTCCTCATGAATTTTTTCACGCTATACTCAAGTAAGTGTACGATCAGATACTTATGTTGAAAATTATTTTAGAATGGGAATTGTTGCCCAATATATTTTGCAAATCTGGGGGAGGGGGGGCTATTTCGTAAAAATATGAGGAATTATAGTAACTCAGAATTTAAGAAAAATGATGATTAGATCAAAAATTGACCGGTATAATTTTTCCTGTGAAATGTGGAGAAATAATAATTCTGCGAATCGAAATTTTGGCATTTGAGAAATTATTCCACCGTGAATAGCCATAAATCGTTAGAATACCAGGACCAGGTGTTTCATTCGAACCATGGAATAATTTGTATGGTAATTCAGCAACCCAAACTACACAAGCGTGGATCGGTCTGTCGACTGGAGAAATTGAAGGAGCAAAGTTTGAATTTGAAAGTGGTTAAGTTGACGTTGGTGAAATTTTTCTACGGAGCCAAAGTCCCAATTTTTGTTAACTGAAGAAATCTTGCATTTTAAAGTGGATTCTTTTTTTGATTGATTGAAAAATTATTGTTCCCAAAATTTTTTCACAGTCTACCATTTTCATTTCAAAATGGCCATTTCTTTTCACAATTATGAAGCTTGAAATGTCTTTTTTTCTGCCTCAGTCAAAAATTATACTTTTTGCCAACATTTTGCAAAAAATCCCCTTTCATTTTAAAATGAGTATTTTTTCAATTTTTTTGGGGAGGGGAAGAGTGTTTGTAATATGAAGTGTAACTTTCATTTTTTCTGCCTTCGTAAAAAATTCTACTTTTGTGCCAAAATTTGCTAAAAAAATCTCTTTTCATTTCAAAATAGTCAAGTATTTTTCCAAAATTGTAAAGTTCAAATTTCTTTTTGTCTGCCTTGGTATAAAAAATTCTATTTTTCTGCCAAAATTTATCCAAAAAATCTTCTTTCATAGTTCAAAAAGGTTAAAAATCTCACTTTTTGCCAAAATTGATATACAAGTAAAAGTTAAATTTTTTGCCTAAATTGTGAGAAATTTGCCTAAAGTTGTCAAAAAATCTTTTTTGTCACGAGAATTTCCAGCCTTATTATAAAATTCCATTTTTTTCCTCGCCAAAATCATGAAAAATCCTGTTTTTTCTGGTAAAATTATCAAAAAGCACTTTTTCTTTTAAATTACGAAAAACGTTGATTGTTCTACCAAAGATTCTCAAAAATCCTACTTTTTGTCCAAAGCTGCTGAAAATACAACTTAAAAAAAATAGTCGATAAACCTCGAACTTTTCTTATACTTGTCATTGTTAAGACTTTTACATGTTTGGCAAATTCTTTAAAATTTCCAAGTCCAAAAAAATTTCCTTTTTATATATAAAATGCAGCAAATTTTATAAATTTTTACCACTCAGGTGAAATTACTTTTTCAAAAAAATTGATAAAAATTGACTACAAAAATAGGCAACTTTTATGATTTTAACGCGTTGTTTACGCGAAATTGTTCAGGAAAAAATTGAGAAATTGACTCAAAGTTGGCAAATTTTATGATGTTGTCAAAATTATGAAATGTTGTACAAACGTTTTGTAAAAAAATTCAAAAATTTACTGAATTCACAAAAATTGTCAAATGTTGAAGCAGAAAAATTTATTTATGAATTTTAAAGTTTTAAAAATTCCAAAGTTGGAAAAATTGACTTCTTATTTTTAAAAATAGGCACGTAACTTTGCTCCAAATTAAAAAAAAAAAATATTCAAATTCCAAAATTTTGAAACCAAAATAGAAAATATGTACAAGAAATACGTCTTTTTTATCTTTCGTAATAGGGATTTTCTGAAGCTTTTGCCCTCCCTTTGCCCAGGACTTTATGCTTTTCTGTTTCATCAAATTACTATTTCCAAAACAAAATCAATTCAAATTCTAAAATTTTAAAGCCAAAAAAATATGTACCTACCTACTTTTTAAAATGGGAATTTTCAAGTTTTTGCCCTCCCTTCGCTTGAGCCAATTCGTTTGTCTCTTTTCCAAAATAAAAAATATTTTATCTTGACTTCAAGCTCATGAAGCAAAAAAAGCTCTTATAAAATTTTAATGGGTGAAGTTGGCAATTTTGATAACAAGACTTGGCATTTTCAGCGATTTTGCCCCCCCCCCTTCACAATTGACTAATTGAGGAATCACTTCGAGTGGTCCCTGGTCAAAAACCATTCTCAGTTACAATTATTGAAAAAGTTAAAATAATGTGTATTTTTAGAGATGGTTTTCGGATAATTTTTTCGATTTTGCTTTACGATTTTTCAAAAATTTTGAAATTTAATCAAATTTTATAAGAATACTGTAAAGGATTATGTACTTGTAAAAGTCAAGTCAAGAGTGTGAAATTAAAATTTTCATCTTATCGTCATTTCAAAGTTCAGACTGAATTTTTATACCTCCTTCGCTCATTCAAAGTGCACAATGACCCTTCTTCCTCTTACAATATTCATATTATTTCTGACTATGAGACATATTTTTAATTTCGTCAAACTCGCTGCGAACATTTCTTTAAAATCTTTCTTTACTCGTATACGTAGTTTGAAAACGAACCGAACGTGTGGGCGTCGATTTGACAATCGTGTCGTGAAATTTGTTTGAAAATTGAATCGTACCTAGTATATCCCGATGTAAGTAGTAATTTCTATAGCGAAAGAATTTCTCCTTCGAGTAAGTATAACGAAAAGTTGAAAAGAAACGTCGCGCTTGGGGAAATGAAATTTATGGCTTCGAGTGTCTTTCCGCTGTGTTGTGTTCGCTGTGTCATTCGTCGAACTACTATATCTAATATTTACTTTATAAATATTACTAAAAGAATATTTTCCCGGTGGAAAACGAAGACGGAAATATTAAAAGTTGTACGAGTAATATGGTTGTGTCGGGTTTGAAAACTTGCGGTGGCTGGAGTGGTGATGTTGAGAAAAGAATTATGTTGTTGGTTTTAGGAAAGGGGAAGTTTGAGTTGGAAGAAATGGTGTTGGGAAAGTGCTCGAAGCTGCATGGAGCTAGTGTGAGACTGGGTTCGATTTTCTCGACCTTGGAAGCCTTGGAAGACCGTTTCGTTTAATGTGATTCGGTATGTTTTTATGTGAGAAGGGTGAGGGGAAGGAGGGGGTGTAAATTCAAATCAAATGAACGTGTTTTCTGTGATGAAGTTTGCTTATTAGTTAGGTATTCTTATTAATGAAGGTGGTTCATATCTAAATGATGCCACTATAAAGAAAAATAAACTTTCTCTGTCTTTCAAATACCGTTGACTTCCCTGTTTGGAGCTTTCAAATAGTCGAAAAACTTCAGAACAGAAATAAAAAGGCAAATAAAAATTATTTTACAAATTTCTGTGCTAATAAAATTTTTTTATTATTATTTTTTCGAAGCTTAAATGGCTTGTTTTTGAAAGAGGAGTAAGTATAGAGAAACAACATTTTTTTTAGGGGGCTAGTGGAGGTTTTTTCTAAAAAAAATGTGGGTCATTTCGAGAGGAAATTTCGATACAGAAATTCAAATTTGAAAAAAATTGTTTTATTCGATGCTTATTAGTTATTTTTGCTTTTTTTTATTTCGTCTTCAGTTTTGTGGGTTTTTGTACAGAAGGCCAAGATCGTTTAGGAGGGTATGGGAGGTTTTTCATAAAAATAGAATTATTTAATGCGATCCTGGTCCAAAAATAGAGATTCAAAAATTTTTTTTTATTGATTTTTAATTTGTTTTTCAAAATTATTGAAAAATTTTCTTTTAAGTACCTACTTCTTTCAACTGTGGGAAAACGTTGGATCAAGGATTAGAGGAGGTATTTTATTTTGAAGAGGGGTTTATTTTAGAAAAAATTTTGACGCAAAAATTGCTAATTTTCTGCAGAAATGTTCTCGTCTCATTTTAAAAATTTTTATCAACCTTGAAAAGCTTTCAGTGCGATTTCATTTTCAATTGGGTTCGTTTGAGGGTGAGGGAGGTGCAATTTCTGGAATTTTTTTCTTTCATAGAAGCCAACAACTTCGGGGTGCAGAACCAAAAGAAAAAAAAAATGAAACATCTTACTTTGGTACCCCCCTCCCCAGTCCAAAAAATCATTTTTTTCTGTTGCAAATGAATTCTAGTCTTTTTAACAGGGGTTCATTCAGAGCACCAAAAATAATTTCGTGTAAATTGTGCTTCATTTTTCTGTACTTCAACGGTCTCACGACGTACTGCGTTTAATTTTCGTGGTATTTTACTATCTTCTTCTCGATTCTTGAAACATCATAATCATGCTTGAATTGAAAATAATTTTGATTGTGATGCGTGATTGAATATTAGTTGGAACTATTACGCTATATAACTAGGAATAGTGGAAAAATGTAATCTTTTTTCTTTAAATATTACGAGTGACTAAATTCTTGGATGTAATTATCATTTGTACCTATTTGTACGATTTGCAATACAATTTGCAATACAATTTGCGAAAATTTCACACTTACAACAAAAGAGGGAACTACTTGAACTGACTGACACTCTTCAATTTGAAGGAGATTGAGCTAAATTATCGAAACAGTATGTCTACAAACCCACGAATTCAAAATTTTCATCACCAAAATTATTTTTTAGGTTTTTGGCGAATTTTTGAAATACTTCAAAATTTTTAAAAAACAGTCCTCGTGACGAATTTTCTCGTTCTTAACAATTTTTTTGGAAACAAAACGAAGCGGTGTGAATAATAATTACTTCATTTCAAACTTCTACAATTCGAAAACCACATTTTTTGGGGTCTTTCTGGACCCTGTAGTGAGTTTTTAATTTTCTCAAGGTACTTCAAATTGCTCTAAAGGCCAAAAGTCAACTTGGGTACCTACCTCATTATGGTCATAAAGTTGAATTCAAATTCCTAAAAATGAATCAACCATCTATCGCAGCCAGATTTTGGCCTGGCAGGTTAGAAAACGTGATTTTGCGATCTAATTTGATCTTGTACGAATCAGAGTATTCCTTGTGCTTGTTGGTTTGAAAAATGGGTTTTATGAGCTCGAAGAATCAAGAACAATAATTTTCATAAATGTAGGAACATTTCAAGTGATTTTGAGCCACAAGGTCGCCGATTGCAGGTTCAAGGTCAATTTTTTGTCATCCTCTCGTATTAAAGGAATTTGTAGGATTATAATAACACTTTTATCTAGCCATAATCAATACTTGAAGAGACAGACCGAGATAACATTATTATAGTTTGGTTTCTATTCCATTTGAAATTATTACGATATGTATTAATCGATTGTCGTGTTATCTTTCGAGTACCATTCAGACATTCAATTTTGATTTGTTTATACATGTTGAATTGAGAGACTGTCTTATTCGATACGACCATAAGTACGTTGAGAGACGTTCGTTATTATCTGGCATTTGATACGAATTACGATTGGACCGAAAATAATACTCGTTCGTAGAAATACGAAGTGCTTACTTATAGATAGACCGAACCGGGGATAACGATATTATTTCACGTTTATCGATCATCCTATCTTTCGAGAAAAGTGTCAAAATGATACTTGATGACGATATAATGGAAGTTTTTTGAGTATAGATATAATATATGAACACCAAATGCACACAATAAATGTATGTATTCTCGTTCGGGTGGCCTATACGAATTGAACATCGAACAATTCGATCGAATTTTTCCATAAAAGCATAGATACGAGTATGTGTACGTGTAGTCGTGTAGAATGTTTCAAACCGTATGGTAGAGTAGAGAGAGACAACACCAAGAGGAGGGTAGAGTTTGTATCATCACCTCAGCAAATGAAGAACAGCGAGAAATACGTAGATAGAGAAAGATACGAGATTTATTGGCTCGTTTTGAATTTTCCTCGTCTTCGTTCTCCATCATCAACCCTTTCAATTCGGTTCGCGTTTGAAATAGGATACCACTGTGCACCCTGTATACCGCTTCATCGTGTTCGAGCTTCGAAAACCAACGTAGAAACTTCAAATTGCCACGATTTCGAGTCCGAGTTGGTGGGCATGAAGGGGTATATAGGATCTAATAAAGGATGAACCCTTGGCGCGTGCAAATGACACTTAACAGATGTGGCACCAGCCGAGCTATAGCATCTGTTCTGGGCGAAATTTTCTCTCTTATACTACGTGTTTCGGTGAACCAGCCAATGAAACGATCGCACTGCGGGGGAGTTTGTGTTGATGATGGAATTTTTGCGTGTAAATAAATATCACCTTTGTTGTGTAACTCGTGTAGACCGCAAATTTCTGTATCGGTGGTATTTGAGTGGAGGGTTTTTGTGTGCTTTGAAACATATAGGATAGGTCGAGATTAGGAGACAATTTACTTGTACAAAGCAGAAGAGATATTTGGGAAATTGAGAATGCCTTTTGACCTTTTTTCTTGTAATTAGACCTAGTGACCCTGCGGCTTGTTTTACAATTGAGATGACTTTTCAGAGTGTCTACAGGCGAGAAAGCATGAAAAAGGCGAGAATTTGACCTAGGTAGCGCAAAAGCACGAAAATAGTGCAGAAATTTCTAAAAAAATTGACGTCATTATCAAAACTGTCGTTTTCAATTTTATTAGATGTGTTCTTTTTACACGGATTTTGGCAGGTTTTCGAGAATCTGGATTTTGGCAGATTTAGAATCCACAAGAATCTGCTCGGGTAGCAGCTTTTGAAAATGGATTTTGGATTTTACTTAGAAAAATAAGACTTGAGGTTTTGAAAGATTGGTGAATATAATCTCTGAAGTGTTGAAAAAAAAACGATTTAAAAAAACGTCCAAAATCCAGATTCTCGAAAATCTGCTAAAATCCGTGTAAAAAGAACACATCTAATACTTCTTGAATTTATAAATTTTCAAAAACAACTTCTCTCCTAAAAAATAGGCCTAATGCTATTCAAGCTTTCGATTATTTAATTTTCAAAAACTTTCTCCTTTGCTTTGCTAGGGCCAATTTTCTTTTCTTGTTCAAAACTGAAATTTTCAAAAAATCACTGTTCAAATTTTAAACATGCAAAGGTCAATGACATCAACTTCAGACATGAAAAATAATAATATCAATTGTTGAGTTGATTATTTTTTGAATTGGTATAAATTTTGTAAAACTTTTGCCCTTGCTTCATTCGATGTTTGTGATTGCTCTGAAATTAACAAATGTCACACCAGTCTTCAAACGTGACTTTTTCTGAATAACACAAAAAAAGTTGGGGAAAATGGGACTGGAGAGGGCTTAAAATTGTGTGGAACAATATTACATACTTAGATCATATCAATTATGTCTTGAGCTAATTTTGGACTTAGACGCCAATTTGGAGTAGGTGTTGTTAGATGAGTTGGGTATTTCTTCAATTTCTCACATTTGATCAAGACATTTCATGATTAATAGCTGGATATGTTCTTTTATGGAGGTTAATTTGAGTTATTATTGAAGCTGGAGGTTGCATACAAACCAGAGTCCTGCACGGTGTAGTTAAAAGTTATCTGCGTTAGTTGCGTGTCGAGTGCGGTAAGCTACCAAATATAACTCATCCAAAAGCAGTTATATCCGCGTTAGCCTATGCGGATAATTTTGTAGTTGAAATAACTAAACTATCTGCGATTATACTGCGTTCTTATTGGAAATGTAATGTTTGATTCTGTCTTATCTGTTTGATAAGTCACCAAAATGTATTGATGAGACACCAGAGAACCAAATGCGGTTAACCTATAGTTGTTATTAACCTAACTTACCACTGGTTGCACGCGCCGACAAAAGTAACTGCAGTTGCAGTTAGTAACCTGTAGTTAGATTAACCGATAGCTCCGGTGGTTATCTGGCTTTTTCAACTACACCGTGCAGTACTCTGGTATAAACCAAGGGCTCTTAGTAATAATTCACATTATTCTGTTTTGAAAGATTTCCATCTTCTTGATATTGGTGTTTGATGTACTTAGCCATGTTCAGAGATGGAATCAATTCAATTATAATCAATGCTACATCGAATATTTTTCTCAAAATAATCGAACATAATCACCGAATAATCGACCGATTAAATCAGCCAATAAAACATGACATCATGTGGGGCATTTGGTACCATTGACCAATCAAAAAGGCTGAAATAAAAGATCCGATTAATCGACGATGTCCCAGTTATTTAATCAGAACCCAAATAATCGATTATAATCAGTAATTGTTCCATCTCTGGCCATGTTATGTTATACATCCATAAGTTGAGATGGGTCTAAGCCATTGACTTTTTAGATATGGACTGCTAGTGGCCCATAAGCTTAACATACAGCCATTGTCTTGAACATAGTAAGTCGAGGGTTGCAATCTGCGCATGCGCCAGCTCAGCTCTGTTATGACACGACATCATTTTTCAGATTCAAGCATGCGCAGAAGCCAAACCTCGACTAACGGATGAACATTCAGACCGGGCACTCACATAGGGGTGCTAGTGAGCTGGCAAATGTTTACATTTTTCAGACGGGGCTTTTCTTATCAGTGTTTAGGAAAGCATTAATTTCAAGGGTTAAAACTAAAAAAAATAATTCGATGTACATTATTTTTACGATTATTATTGCATATTAATCATGACCGAATCATATTTTCATTTTTAACTCGTAAATCCAACGTTTTGGCAAAAAATTATTGATAAGAAAGAGTTAAGAAAAAGCCCCGTCTGAAGAAGCTGAACAATGGGCACACTAGCGCCCTCTTTGTGAGTACCCAGCCCAAATGTTCAAGACCATTGGCTTATGTACCACTAGCAGTCCATATCTAAAATGTCAATGGTCTAAGCAACCAGGTGTATATAATTTTTCCACAGCTTACATTGAGTTTTGATGTCTTGTTTAGGAGAGGATAGAGTAATCAAAGTCTTTGGTAAGCCAATTGCAATTTCTTTTTGATGTGCTTAGTGAAATGAAGTTTTGAATTGGGCCATACACCCAGATATCTAACAGCGTCTGATTTCCATAGAATTTCAGAGTTATTGAATGAGATACAGTTTTGTCATTTGTGGCTGTCCTCTTCGTAATATAAAGATCTTTGATTCACATTTGGAAGGGTTAAGTTTCAGCTTCCATTGATTGTACTAGTCGCTGACTCCATTTATAGACAACTGTAATTTAATGATAGCTTCTTCTAAGGAGTAGTCTCGTGTTAAAACGCCCCTCAGCAAACATCAGTGCTTCACAGTCTACGGGTTTCAGATCATGACAGTAAATATTGTATAGAAGAGGGCTTACTTCTGCTCCTTGTGGTACTCCAATGAACACTTTTTTTTTTCGTTTGATATTTCTGTTCCAATTTTAACGACAAATGTTCAATCTTGCAAGAATGAGCGCATCATTTTTATAATATAAAGTGGAATGTTGAGGTTGGATTGTTTGTAAAGAAAGCCCAGATGCCAAATGGGATCAAACGCTTTTTCTACATCAAGAAAGGCAGCTGCTGTGTAAATTTCTTTTCGATAGTGAAAAAGTAGTGATTTTTGATTGAAAAATTCAGTTTAATACCTATCTACTTAGTCTGATTGTGCATCTTTTTCACTACTTTCGTTAGCAACTTTTGATATTCAAAATTTTTTTGCGAATTCAACAGTTGGTTGCTAAAGTTGTTAAAAAATGCGCAATTCATACAAAATGGCAAATTTTCCGCGTTTCTGAAAAATAATTGTTCAAAAAAGAGATAGTTTTGAGTGGGGAAAGAAATGAAAATTTTGCAGGTCATCACATCAATTTTTTTTAAATTCAAAAAAGTAGTCGAAAAATCACAAAAACATTCTGACTCAGGATTTCAATGAACAATACAAACCTTGTTAGAGGTTGTGTGAAATTTTTTTGACAGCTCTCTCGTTCTTTTGAATAAAATGATGAAAGGGGCAGAGAGGGGCGGGGAGAAGAGATTTAATCTTGAAATCTTATCAGTGCTGTAGCCAAGGAGGGAATCTGGGGAGATTGTGCTCCTCTTTCGGTTGAAAAATTGAAAATATGAAACATTAAAAAATAAGTGTTTTTTCGTTTTTTGAACCAATTTTTTCAAAATTTTTTCGCTCGAGCAGTAAGCCTTCATTTTCATTGGAGAGGTCCATAGTACATAGAATACTGGCTAGGCCATGTGCCTTCATGAAGAAAATATCAAAAAATGTCCTATTTATTTAGAATATTTTAACAATCTGAGGACAATCTGAAGACTTAATTTTTGAATGGATGGGGGGGGGGTAACTTTCGGTATATTTGACGACATTGATACGGTACGAAATTTCATTTTGAGAGTACGAAAAAACCATGAATTTAGCTTTTTGGATTTTAGTAGACACCCTGTTTTTCATAAGTTGAAGTGTGGAATGAATTAATCCTAATGTTATTTCAGCTACCAAAACATCTACTGAATAGATTCTAAAATTTCAATTTTGGGTGATTTGTACCGTGGTATTTGATTTCTTGGAATTCACGTTCGTCAAATATCATATTATGATACATATGAGGTTTTTGAGGCTAGGCTATTCATACACACTATACAGGTAGCTGTGAGGCACAGTGACGCACAAAAGAGTCGAACTATTCGATCTGCGGTATAATACTCTATAAAAGGGATGAAAAATGAGAACGAAAGGGCGTTTCTAAACTATCAAATGGTATACGCTTCTATACAACAACATTGAAATTTCACGATTCACGCCATCGAATTCGGAATAATATTTCTCTCAACTCGGATAGCAGGTATTTTCCTAGAATAGAGAGGAGGTGCAGAAGAGAGACGGCTTTTGTACGAGTATATATCGGTGACAATATTCACGCTAGTGAAAAGAGAATCGCAATTCGCAGAAAAGCGAAATTGATGAAAGGGAAAAGGGAAATGAAATGAATGAATGAAGCAGCGAGATATTTCTCTTACATTAGGCACTGGTATAATGTATAATGTGATATGTGTGTTCGTAAACACGCAGCTAATTTGGCATTTTGTATGTACGAGTAATTTATTTAGGTGTACGATTCGACTGATTGTGTAATGAAGCTGTATAAAATTTTACTCATCGCTTTTTTTTCTTTTCATTTTTGATTTCCTACAGAGATGAAAATATCGATCTACCAGCCAAGGGTAAATACGCAACCGGAATCGTGTACACCGATAAGCAGCACCATCAAGATGGCGAAAAAATATTCGATCAGATTGCCCAAGAATGTAAACTACGGGTAGGTACAGTTCCAATTTTAGTACTGGTGAAACGAACCTACTTTAAAGGTCATCACAGATAAGCAATTGAAACATTTTTCTTTTTGTTTTGTTTTTTTTTTACGTAAATTCATCATAAAATAATCGATACTCGTCGTATGTGGTCTCCAACATTGTCATTTATGTATTGCGATGGTCGAGGAGAGGTTTTTTTTTTATTTCTGTCTCCTCGAACCATTTCATTTTAATGTACAGGGTGATTCGAGAGTGTTGCGGGTCCTTATTGTGTATAGGCAATTTTGGTGACGTGTGTTTTGATCGTGTTGCCGATGATAGCTTCACGAGATGGCAACGGTGATGTTGATAAAAGCTGTTTGGAATACTGAACTCGATGGTTTTGATTTGCAATAATATGACTTAAGAATGATTAAAAAAACAAATTTATTCGACCTTCCATGCTTCACATCACATTGATGCTGACTAAAGAAGTTGTCTATCAGGAAAATGAATAAAAAATGAAACTGAAATTTTTTTTTTTTTTGAAGATGAACACAAAACCTGAAATTTCCTGGAAATTTGTGGTTTCCAATTCCAAACAAAACAAATTGCTAATTCTGAAAGCGAAACTTGATTTACTGAAAAAAAAATTCTTTTGAGGATGAAAACAAAACCTAAAATTGTCCGGAAATTTGTGGTTTTTAAACAAAACAAATTGCAAATTCTGAAAGTGAAACTTGATTTACTAAATTCGAACTTTCAGATGGAAATTCAGACCTCGTGTAATTTTAATTTCAACATTTCAGATCGATTGCGATTTCAGTTTCAGTTTCAGTTTTGCTACGACTGGGTCATTCATAATTAATTGGCTGACAATTTGTCCCCCCACCCACCCCTCCCCCTAAAAAATCCAATGTAAAGCTAGATTGAAAGAACATTCAAAAAAACTCTACTAACCAAAATTTCACGAGGGAAAGTTAATGTTTGATGCTTTGGGAAATTAGGAATTCAGTTTGGACCCAAAAAATCAAAAAATCCATATGTTTTCCTAATTGAGATATAATCTTCATTTTTTTATGATCCCTTCCCCCTCCTCCTCCCAATTGATCGCAAACAGTTGACAGCTGTTTTGAACATATTATCTAAAGCATTCAATAGATTTTTAAAGTGCAAATTGTTCCCCCTTCCCCTTTCCCTTCTAAAATTTATGATCCCCTCCCCCTCCTCCTCTCAATTGATCGCAAGCAGTTGACATCCGTTTTGAACATGTCTGAAGCATTCAATAGATTTTTAAAGTGCTAATTGTTCCCCCTTCCCCTTCCCCTTCTTAAAAAAAGAGTATTAGTAAATTTATGTTTTTTTTTCTTCAAAATTTTGAGATTCCTGGTTCAAAGAAGAAAATCAAGATTTCTACCAAGTCGCAAAAGTCTTGAAAAAGTCGCAATTTTGAAAATAGGTCGCAAAAGTCAAGAAAAAGTCGCGAATTTACTAAAAAAAAAAAAGTCGCTTAAAATCGTCTCGACCTATGTCACATGTCGTGAACTACCTATTGAATAAAAAAATTGTGAATTTTATTGGAAACCTGTTTTTTTCGTCAAAAATGAGGGGGTACTGAAAAAAAAAAGTCGCGAAAAAAAGATCGCAAAAAGTAATTTTTTTGAGAAAATGAAGAAAGTTAGAATAAAATAATTTTCAAATAAATCCTCAACTTTTGATTTTTTTTCTTCAGTTTGGTTTTTATTTTATTTTTTCATATCGATTAATTTTTTTTTGCTGCCCTTTTTCTACTCTGTTTAGTCCTCTTCTTCCCCCTCTCCCCTCTCCTCACCCTTTCCACACACTACCCTGCGCAGCCTTTGAGAATCAGAAACGATCATCTTCTCTTCATAAGAAATTCACTTGCAAAAAAATTGTTCATCTATTCTCAATTTCCAACTTATCACAAAAAAATCAAAATTCAAAAAAATTAAATTTTCAATTCCAAACATTAAAAAGAGTTTAATTTTATTCAGCTGTCTTATTTTGACCTCTTTCTGACGTACTCGTATTTTCATGAAATAGTTGATGAAAATTACACCCATAGCAGAAAATTGGAATTCGTTTCTTTTTTGAATTTTTTCGAATTCTGATTTTTTTGTGATGAGTTCATTTTATTGAGTGAAAGGGGTTTTCCAAATTTTTTAACGGATACATAAAAATAGCGGTCAAATCGATCAACATCACCAATAAAAACTTATTTTCAAGTTTCAAATCAAAAAATCACATTTTTTTTGCAAACTTTCAATTTTTTAAAATCGTCTTCACGAAATAACGCCATCCCAATTTTTAATGTGTTGTTCAGCATGAAAAGTTGTCCATAATATTTTTTTTCAAGAATTTTTGAAAGTCGAAACGATATGAAAACTACGTTTTGAAACTTTTCGAGCTAATTTTTCATACAAAAAAAAGTGGCTACACTGATTTTCATGATATCACCAAAAAGCCTTTCAAACCCCCTAACTATTGGAAAAATTTCCATTTTGGTAGGTGTCGCGGTTATCGAGTAATCCACTGCTGAAATGGATGATATTTTTTAAGTTCACTGAAAACGTTGACACCCCCCTAACAGCATTTAAAAAAGGGCTAGAGGGCTGTGATTTGCGCCATTGGTCATTCCTTCGAAAGGCCTTTCCACAGGAAAAATTTCAAAAAAATCACCGACCCCCCCCCCTTACCACTTCTTGGTTGAATTGACGTGGAATGACCAATTTTCTAAAGTTCAGTTTTGATACCAAACCATGAACATTCCAACTTACCTACACATCGTCACATAAGTTGCCTACGCATATTTCCAAAGGAACCGAGCTCATTATACTGAATTACGAATCACCCTGTACGATACCCATATTTACATATTTTTCACATTAATCACATATTTTAGATACAAAATAGATGCGTGGCTTGAATTTCGATTTTGTAACGCCCAATTTCGAGAACGAACCCGAACAAACGAACGAAAAAAAAAACGATGATGCCAAATCCGACGAAATGTTTTCTAGATTATTAGTTTTCGCTTTCAAAACGCGCTTTTTCTCATGGCAATGGCAGTGATGCGAAAAAAGGAAAAAAGAGCAGAAAAGTACCTAGCCTATAAAGTTCTCATTGTCAATATCGAGAATCGAGATCGACGAGTGAGCACCCCACACCATACGCCCCCAACAGCACACAGAGCAAAAGCAAAATGCAAAAGTGGAGGAAGTGGGTACGGGTAGTATTATTGTAAAAAATAAGGTCGGTTGGAGACCCGCCGCGCGAAATTAATTAGTAAACGAATTAGCATAGCTAGGTAAGGTGTTATTCATTGCAGAATTTTCGGTTCATTGCGGGTGTTGTGAAGTTGGCATTGTGCGCTCGAACGCCATTCGTCCAACGTCATATCATTATCGGTAAATTTACAAATATAATAATGTACATACCATATACTTTACTATTCGCCTTTTTTTTCTTCTTTCTATTTTTTTTTTACTCTCTCTTCTTATAAAATTACATACTTACTATCTCTTACATTATTATGTATTGTATAATTTCCAAAGAATCCGAATCGATGTGTAGATATACCGAAGAAATGTACGTAATATTACTCCTCTGCTTACATACTGTAGTCGTTTCGATGACGGTATTTTGTATATTTTACCGGTATTTTGTATTTTATGGAATACCGTACAGTATACGAGTACGTATATATTTTGTGACGACGACGACTATGTGAGCATTTTAGTATCATGATGTGCGCCTGAGTGCGCCATTTCAATGTACAATATCGTGTTGCGGTGTAATTCACGAGCCGATGATTAAATTGCGAGTACGAGTACGAATACGAATACACGACTGGTATTTTCATTACTTTACCGAATGATTATTATTATAGAAATGATAAATTTTGTGAAATGCCGGATTCAACGTTGTCAAAATTGTATACAGGGTGTCTCTTGAAGCATTTTAGGATCTAAAGGGTAGTGATGGATGAAATTTCGATGTGGTTTTTGGTTGATATGGGTTTTGGAGAAATATTTCCGAGGCTTTTTTTAGAAAAATAGGTCGGGGAGGTGAAAGGGGTGGGAAGGAATCGTCTTTGAAAAAATGAGAGATTTTTTATTCTTTTTTTTCTGGAATCAAAAAAAAAAAAGATCAGAATCAACTTCTAAAGCACTTTTTGGGTATGATTTGTGGTCAATCTAACTCTGCTACGTTCAAAACCGATATATGTGGCCTGTAGGACGTTCGATAGGACACCCTGTATACTTGACCGTGAGTATTTTATATGTAACACTCTGTGCGATGATACGTACGTTCTATAGTACGTATTTGTGTTCATATTATATCATCTGGCTGCTGATAAACGTCAACTGGGTGATTTTCAGTACATAATTTGTAGATGTACATAATATAATATTCGCAGGGATACTCGTAGGTCTATCTAATAAATTAACACGATTCACCCATCTATTTACTAGATACACGTACCTACCTAAAAAATGAGTAACATAATATTTTGCATAATAATGTAGGTACTTTTGGGAAAAAGTTGCATGGAAATATTTTTTTGACACCCAGTGTCATACGAAAAAATACATACTTAACTTACCCATACGCAGAATACATTCATAAAAATACTTACCCAATTTATACTCGTTTATTTATGTATAGATTGTATGTACATAGATAGATGGATCATAATAGTACGAATTTTGGTGCTGTTTACAGGTCTTGTATTGGCGAACGGTGCCTACGAAGAATTCGGGTATCGGTGAAGTGGCCCGAGGCAGCGAACCTTTCATGCGGCAGGTCTTCGTCGTTCAGGATGTGGAAATGGAGGAAGAAGTGTTTAAGCGACAGGTGAGTTGATTTTGACGATGCTCGAATAATGTTGGTATTGGTAAAGAAAACCCCGAAAAAAGGGTTTATTTGGTGACAAGATGGATGGGTTGGTATTGGGTTGTCCCAATTATATAGTTCATGTTTTCTTGAACTGTAGCTTTGTGTTCTTGTTAGTTGAATAAAATGTGTGGGATTTTCAATGCTCTCAACGTATTTTTTACTTGAATATTTGAGTTTCATTATTTCTGCAGGGGTTCAAGTTATTGGTGCCTGTGAAAAAGGATAGGTATATTCTTATAACGTCGAAAATAGGTGTACATGTATTATGTACTTGTACATACATATTTGAAAATGATTGTTTAAAGCGAGATATTCGTCCCGAGGTTTAAATTGCAATAGCCTAGTGACATTTTTTTTTTTTTTTTTTTTTGAATAAAAGTAGGTACCTAAATTTTATTGTGAGCAAAATATTTAAGAAAATGTAACTGGGTCAGATAGGCTGAGCTGTTTTTTCTTATTCAATTCTATTTTGATTCATTTTACATTCAACGTTGAACAAAAATTACTCAACCCACATATGGAAGTCAAAGACATATCCACATTTCCATCAGTTTAAATGTGATGAACTGATGATGTAGTGGGGGGGGGGGAGTTAAGTTTGAATTTGGTTCTTTCTTACGATTTTAAGATTTGAAATTTTATCCTTATCTTAGGTAACTTCAAAATTTGAGATTTTCTATTACTTTTTTATTTTGCTTTATTTTTGGTCACAATGTCTTCATTCATTTTTCATTCATGATCAATTTAAAGCCCATGTTAGTAATTAAGTCTATAATTTTATATTCTTTAATATATGAAAATATGGTTTGTTGAGAAAAAATCTGATGAAGCTTACTTCATTCTGTTGAAACGAGAAGACGGACCTTTTGGGCTTCATTTTTGAAATATTGTCGGTCGACTTTAAAGCTTTTTATTCATCTATGATGTGTACATCAAAACGATAAAAAATAGGCCAAAGGATGAATGTTGAAAAATAATAAAAGTGCTGAAAAATCATACAAAAAAAAAAACACCGAAAATCTTGACCTTTCTGCAAGCCTTCGCCAATTTTTTTCCCCATCGTGAACTTGCTCTTCAAATCTTTTTAGCATTGGAATTCCGTGGTAACGATTGTCTCCTGAAAAAAAAGAATATGTGCGAGGAAAAAGTGATGTTCATTTTTTTTGGTAATATGTATAATGAACCTAAATTGCAAAAAAGATCCAAAGCAACATTCTTCTCAAAAAATTTGTTGGGAGGGAAGGAGGAGGATTTCAAGGTGGATCGTTGAAAATTCATCGGTGATGAAAAAGAGGTGAATTAATGTTTAGTTTTAAATTTTCATTTTCCATCGCAAAATCGTATGTGGAGGTTTTGATTATGTTTTTGTATGAGACAAAATTTTGCTAGGTTTTCCTGCTCAATTATTGGTGCATATTTTTTAATTTTCCTCTTTTGTGATTTTTCACTCGAAAGAAATTTGTTTAAAAATTACTCACTTATGAGAATCAAATAGTATAAAATTTCTTTTGAGGGGGGGGGGGGTGGAGAGGAGAGAGGTCTCAAATTTCATTTCGCAAATATTTTTCAATTTTTAAGAAGAGAATAAATATCTAATTTGAAAATTTTTGAAATTTTATTTTGAAGAATTTTTTGAGAATTTGATCGAAAATCAGCACAAAAACAGCGTTGACAGGACTGTTCGACACTTGAGATGGGTAGTCTTCGACTTTTTTTAGAATCTCGGCAGGGAAATCCGGAAAAAAGTTGCACGATGATGCTGAAATAGCACGAGAAAAAATTTTGGAATCGTGATTCGAACTTCCATTTGCCTTCCTGTGGTTCAAATTTTGGAATTTACAGTAAAAATTGAAAAAAAAATATTGTCGTGGTTGTTTTTTTTGTTGAAAACAAATTTCTCGTGAATTTTATGATAAGATAACTCTAAAAAGTGAAAAAATTGCTGGAATTTTCTCTTTTTATGGATAAAAAGAATTTTTTGATGAAGTGTTTTTTTTTCAATTTTTATCACAGATTTCAGAATTTCAAACCTTCGGGAGCCAAATTGACGTCCAAGTCACAGACCCAAAATTTTATACGTGATCTTTTGACAGCATTCCACAATTTTTTCAACGTTCCCTTCCCATCACTACCCCTCCCTTCCCTTTCAACTTTGAAAAAAAAGTAAAAGACGACCTGCCAAATGACCCGTATTTCTGCTTATCCTGATTTTTCCCTAATTTTTTGGCTGAATTGTCAAAAAAAACTTTTTACTTCATTTTCATTTTTTTTTCAATTTTTGGTCCGTTTTTTCTTTTTTTTAAAAACATTAGAAATTGAAAAAGTTTGACTAAAGAAATGTTCTCTTCCTCTTCCAAAATTGAAATATTTAAAAGAACGTCACGTTAAAAGTGTTGATTTTGCCCTACATTTTCAGGTTGTTCTGCTCATTCTAGATACTCAATTTTTGCATCTCATTTAATCAAATTTTGTTTTTGTGGGAAGAAATTTTTTTTGAAATTGTGAACATTTTGGACCATTGAGCTCCATTTTAGTGCTTCGGGGTAGTCCAGTAGTTCCTCAAGTAATGAAAAATAATGGAATTCGAGAATGTGATTTTGAAAATCAAAATTAGTACCTGTTAAAATAGTTTTGCATTTAGCTCTGAATTTCTGAAATTTTCATTAAACATTCGTAGAAAATTCATTTTTTTCCAATTAGGTATTATTGTAGAAACTGAGAAGAACAAATCGAGTTTGGTAACACTGTTTTGGATGACTTGAAGACTAAAATGTTCTCAAGTTTTGAGAGTGGATTTATAATAAAAAGAAAAGTTGGATTGAAATGAAGAAGAAAAAAAAAATCACAGTTTGTGATGGTTTGGTTTTCTAAAGGAAGAGGTGGACGTAAACATCTGAGAAATACCGCACTTGAGATCTGTTTTATGGGAGGGGAGAAGTTAAAAAATTAAGAAATGCTGTGTTCTAGATCCTACAGAAATTTTTTAAATACCTAGTTTAGAATTTTGCAAACTTCTGAATCTTTTACCGTCGTCTGAAAGACGGGATCACCGCTAGTAACAAATAACATGAAGAGAGGAAGGGCTCAAAATTTCATCCAAGTTATGGGATCAAATTTATGGAGGAGTGAATGACGTATTCGGCTGAATACGTAGCCTTGCTTTTCACGATTTCGTATGAAGTTTTTCATAGACTTCTCATAGGCGAATAAAGATCTCGAACATAAAAATTCTACATATCAGCTCTGAGCTCGGCAAAATTCTATACGTGATGTGGATTTTATATTATTGTACCATTCCATCCTCGTCGGCTCCTCGCCATCGCTTATCTTTCCCTTCGAAAATCCCGGATTTGTTCAACGATCCAAATAAACACAGAAGTAGGTCAAGAGGAAATTATCAGTCATAAATTGTGAAAATTTTATGAAATTCGAATTAGATACGTATAATAAAACCGAAGATTAGATACTCTTATGCTCGTATTATTTTCTGCTCGTTTTTATTTCTTTTATATTTCTTTTGCAAAAATAGAAGAAAAAAAATTGGTGGAATTTTTCGGTGAAATTTTTTTTTCAGGCTGTGCTAACATTGAAAAGCTAATAAACATGTTTTTGACAGGAATCTTTGAAATTTTTCATTCGTCTAATAACGCGGAAAATTTTAGTTAAAAACAAGCACCCCAATTTTGCTCAGCTGAGTGAAAAATTTAAATTAATTTCCATTTTTAATGACGTTCTCGTATTTCAGACTAGACTGGGCATTTTAGTACGTTAATCTACCCCTCGCTCGTTCTTTCCCTCTTTCTCGCTTATGTATGCATAAAACGATTAAATTTAGTAGTGAATTTTTTATTCATCGCGTAATTACATATTCTTCGCTTTACCTCTCGTCTCGTTCCGGATAGAATTTCGCTATTAAATTCTAGTTTTACAACCGCGACTACGTAAAATTTCGATGCTCGAGGCACAAGTGCTGTTATCTCTCCCCGTAATGGCGGTGTATAAAGACGAATTATATGTACATATGTGATATAGAAGACGAGGAAGGGCCCCGGGGGGAGCAGAGAGGATTTAAACTGTACAATAATTTGTTTCTCGTAAAAGCCAACACCAGCATTTGCCAGCCAAGGCAAATTTGTTTTAATTAACCATTCGTCTCCGGCGTAAGTAAGCATGCGAACGAGACCGGAGGAGTAGAGAGGGAGCGAAGAGGAAGAGTAATGAGGTAAATATGGTGCACGTTGAAGAGGCAAGGGAGGGGGAAGGGCGAAAAGCTTACGAGGAGGAAGAGTTCCTAAGCTGCGCCGATGTCGTCGTCGTTTTTATAAACGAAACGATTATTATAACTTCTATAAACGGGGTAAGACTGTTTAATGGCGAATAATAAAAATTGGATTTTTGCCATTCCTCGATTTAATAGCGTTACGCTGTACTCTTTACTCTGCTCTGCACTTGTTCGTGAAAAAACTCGGCGCGACGACGATGTTTCGCCATATGACGAGAGTCGTGAACGCTGCGAAAGTACCTCTACCTATAGAGAGAGGCAGACGTGGAACATAATAAGCAAATAGCCCGTGAAAAATGTACACATTTGTCGGAGTTTACTCGGTCGGTGCCTATTACCTGCCTACACAGTACACACACGCGAAAGTAGGTAATATTATAAGTGAGGACGAGAGGGGAATACCAGACCTCAAGGTACCGATAGAATTTATACGTGTATTCGGGGGAAAAAATTGTCGAATTACGTAGAGCTTTTAAATCGACTCAGGATGGTGGATGGAAAATTGGAAAGGAGCAAGGGGTGGGAAAGAATTTACGCGTATATATTCCCAGAGGAGGAGAAAGAGGCGGAGGCGGCCTAAGTCACCGCGATATTATTATAAGGTTGCGTATTTAATCGATCGACAACAGTGTGTATGTTTTTTTTCCTTCAACGTCAACCTCCCTCTGCTTCTGCTCCTTCTCTTCTTGACGAGGCTTTGTGTACGAGAAAATTTTCGTACCTATTGTTGTGGTGCTTGGTTGGACGTAACGTAATGTGTATGTTTGGAAAACAGCGACCCCCTCCCCTCCCCCCTTCAAAGGGACGTATACCTTTCTATTTTTTTACCTACTACGTGCTTGTAATTTCAAAGTGAAAGTAAAGGCTCATTGAAATAACAAATTCAAACGTCAGTTACTGCCCGCAGTGTCCTTCTATGCCCCCTGTCCCTTTTTTTGGACGTTAACGTGATGGCTGGTCGTTGTGTACCTACGTATAGGTGGAATCCGGGGGGGGGGGGTTGGGGTAATAATTTAATCACGTTAACGTGATGGTCGTCGTTAAAATATGTCGTTGACAAGTTTCATTTAGGTAACGTGGTGTGATAAATGATCAATTAATCACGGTTGTTTTGCTTCTTTTTTTTTTTGCTGTTACAGATATTCGTGTTGAGGAAAAGAGCAACTCATACGATACCGAAACCGGGACGAAGATTTTATATTTGTTCGTTATCTTCGGCCATTATCGTCTACAAAGGACAGCTCACCGGTGATCAGTTATGGACGTATTTTGTGGATTTGAAAGTAAGTTTTTTGGAGGATCGTTTTATATCGAGGGTGTGGTGAATGTTCAAAGAAAGAGAGAAAATTTGTGGCGAAGTCAATTTTGGTGCAAAAGTCACATTGATATAATTCGTCATGGAAAAAACAATGAAAATTGTTAAAAAAAAAAAAAACAAAAAAAAACACATCAACATTTCGTGAAAAAAAAAAAAAAAAACACATCAACATTTCGTGATTGATTCGTTCTAAAATGACAAAAATGATTTTAAAAATATCAAACAATTATTTTAATGCCATGTAAATTTTTGTAAATGAATTTTAAATTACTCAAAATATTGGAAAATTTGCAAAAAATTCCTAAAAAGTTCCTAAAAACTATAAAATACTTGATAGTGAAAAAATATCTCGAATGACATTTTTCAAATGAACTCGTAGCAGAAATCTTAAAAATGACAAAAAAAAACGATGTAAAATTATGCAAAATGCAAAAAAAAACTTGCTTGAATGTAGCAATCGTTCAAAATGCCTTGAAATTTGTTAAAATACTTCAAATAAACAAGCAAATAAAATGGTTACAGAACCGACAATCTATGAAAATTGAATAAAAATTCATCAAAACATCTTGAAAAATGTCCATCGTTTTGTAAATTGTACCAAGAATGAAAATTTACCTAAAGAAATTTGTCAAATGCTTGAAAATTTTAACGTTGAAGTGATGGCGGTATTTTTGACGTCCCTCCCCCTTCTAAAAAAAATTATCTGGGAAAATTCTGTTTTTCGTTGTAGCAAAAATATTCTTTTTCGCAAAAATGTCAAAATTGCTGAAGAAAGCTTACTTTTTTTTACAAAATTATCCTTTCTGTCAAAACGTCTGAAAAATCTGTGTTTTTTTGGCCAAACCTGCAGGAAATCCTAGTTTTTGAAATTTTATAAGAGTTTTGTTTTTTGATGAAACTGATGGAAAATTTCGTGTTTTTTTTGTCAAACTTGTTTAAAAAATTCTGCTTCTTTGTCAAATTTGTAAAAAGTTCTATTACATACCTACCTATTGCATAAAAGTTCCTAGTTTTTGTCGAAATTGGAAACAAAAAAACCTGATTTTTCTGCCAAACCTGCAAGAATTGTGCTTTTTGACAAAGTTGCAAAATCCTGTGTAAAAATTTCTAAAAAAATCCTTATTTTCTGCCAAACTTGCAAAAATTTCGATTTTTTTGTCAAATTAGCGAAAATTTTGGGAAAAATCTTGCCTTTTCTACAAAATTTTAAAAAGTTTCATTTTTTACAAAAATTGCATAAAGTCTTACTTTTTTGCCAAAAGTAGGCTATAGAATTCTTTCTTTTTTGTCAGACTAAAGCAAATCCTGTTTTTTTTTTTTTTTTTTTTTTTTTGGAAAAATTGCACTGTTACATTTGCGAAAAAATCCTGTTTTTTTTATTTAAAAAATCCCAAAATTTTACCAATTTTACAATAGTGTGAAATTGGTTAAAAAATCTGTTCATTTACCAAAATTCTAAAATCGTGCTTTTTTTGTAAACTTTTAAAAAATTATTTTTTCATTAAATGCTTAGTTTCAATATTATTTGCAAAAAATTGTAAAAAATTCTGCTCTTTAAACTAAGTTTGCAAAAATGTTCTGTTTTTTGCAGAAGTTGTCAAAAATCCTGCTTTTTTGTCACAATTGCAAAATTATTTTCTTTCGTGCCACACTTTCAAAAAATCTGGCATTAAATTGTGTTTTTTTCACAAAATCTTATTTTAAAATACAATTTTCCAAAATCTTGCTTTTTTTGTTAAAATTTCCAAAATCCTGTTTTTTTCACAAAACAAGAAAAACAAAACTTGTAAAAAAACCTGTTTTTTGCCAAAATATTTCTTTTTGCCAAACTTACCAAAAATTCTGCAAAACTTCTTACTTTTTCATCGAAATTTCGAAAAATTCTGATGTTTTTGTCAAACAAACAAACATTCTGCTTTTTAAACAAAATTTTCAAAAGAAAACTGATTCTTTTTGGCCAAACTTTCAAAAAAACTGCAAAAATGTCCTTTTAATTCTTGTTTTTTCAATCATTTTTTGGTACGTTCCAGATTTTCTCCGTATATAATTTAAAACTGTACCTGGCATTCAACTTTTGTGTTCAACGTGAAAAGTTGTAGCTTCAATTTTGAAAATAAAATTTGTCATAGTCTTATTCCCTTATTCCTGTTTCATTAGAGATCTTTTTTTTACAATTTTCGTGGTGTTTTGAACAATTTTTCCTGAAATTTTATCGTATTTACCTGCCTGATGCTTACAACATTTTATAACTTTACATACTTTCAGGGATTCAGTTTGAAAGTTTTTATAAAATTGACTCATATTTATACATATTTTCGAAATTCTTTCGATCTTTGGTAGAAATATAAAATGAAATTTTGACTCCTTCGAAGAAAATTTCCGAGATTACAAAATGTATTTTGAGTCTAGTCCAGTTTTTTCAAGGAGTGCTACGAAAGGGTGCGTTTGTAAACGATTGATAAATTATTGTCTTTTCCGGAGAATTTTTAAACTGTTTATTTTCCTTTGCCTTTTCCATATCGAAGAATTACGTAACAGTTTCTTTGCTGTGAAGAATGACGAAGGAGCTTAATTGAATTAAAAAGTTTTCTCGAGCCAAAAATTGAGCACATTCTTTATCGTTAGGCAAATTAGATTCACGAAGAGAAGAAAGGAATGGGAGCTAGGGGGTGTTCAGAAAAGCTAAAATTATGTCGTCGATTAAAAAGAAGTAGGTAGGTTTTTTATGCCTTTAGTTTTCCAAAAATAAACTTGAAGTTAACCTATTGATTTTTTCCTCATTATTTTATATCGGTACCATTTTAAAATGAGAGGAGCATTTCCATAATTCGTTTTTCTCGTTTTCAAAATGCTACCTGAAAAACTATTTACAAATTTAGATCGATGTACTTGATTATCAAAATTACGTATAACTTAAAGAACTTGAAGTAATTTTTTTTTCATTTTTACAGAATCCGCAATTCGAAACATATCTAGCCTTGGTGCATACGAGATTCTCGACGAACACGTTTCCAAGTTGGGAGCGAGCCCATCCTCTAAGGATGCTAGCTCATAACGGCGAAATAAACACGTTACGCGGTAACGTGAACTTCATGAAAGCCCGCGAAGGTGTCATGAAAAGTTCGTACGTCGATAACATCAAGCAGCTGTATCCGGTAGTCGAGCCGAATTTGTCGGATTCCGGATCGTGCGATTGTGTATTGGAATTTTTAGTCATGGCCGGAGGCCGATCTTTGCCAGAGGTAGGTGCCAATTCGCACGTTTAGATACGAATGATTTAACCACTAAAAGCTTCAAGTCGTCTTGCTGTAATTTTTCCACTACTGATTTTCACTTTTGCTTTTGTTCAGGCTATTATGACCATGGTACCGGAAGCTTGGCATAACGACGTTACTATGCCAAAAGAGAAGAAAGATTTTTATAATTGGGCAGCCTGCGCTATGGAACCTTGGGATGGTCCGGCGTTGTTTACGTTCACCGATGGACGTTATGTGGGTGCTATTTTAGATAGGTGAGTGGAAAAAAAAAAGGTGAAATCCGAAATCAAAGAGAAATCAATTCAAATTTGAGATGGCTGATGTAAAGATGAGACTTTAGCAAGAACAGCTGACTAATTTTTGGTAATTTTGCAGAAATGGATTGAGACCTTCGAGGTTCTACGTGCTGAAAGATAACATTATGGTGATGGCGTCCGAAGTTGGAGTATACGATACGGATCCGGAAAATGTGGCTTTGAAAGTAAGAACCTTCATTATGTTTAAGGAATGGGTAGGGTTTTTTATTCGTGGAGAAGGAGGAGGAGGAGGAGGGTCAGAAGCAGAGTTGAAAAGAAAGATAGATTGATTGATTTAGAGAATTACATAAAAATTGGGCAATTTTTAAAATTCAAATTGAAAAAAATTAAAATGAGAAGGTAATTTTAATAAAATTATTCAATTTTTTCCAGAGTCGTTTGAAACCGGGCCGAATGTTATTGGTAGACACGAAAGAAAAAACCATCATCCAAGATGTCGAATTGAAACAGCACATAGCTACCTCGCGTCCATACACGAATTGGTTATCAGAACAGGTACGTTTCCTCAACCCAAAATTTTCATTCAAATATTTTTAAAGAATACAGAAATAAATATTAAAAAAATTTAAATACGAGAAAATTCGTAGGTAGGCATCTACTTAACGAAAACGTATTCCATCGTTTTTCATCCATTAATCATCCTTATTATAGACGACGTCTCGTTTATTATTCGTTCATTTTTTTTTCTTTTTTCAATAAAGCATGAAAAAAAACCGTCATAAATCTCTTTATACTAGATATTCCTCGTATAATATTAGTGTTCATGTTGGTGAAAGGTGATCATCCATAAATTTTCCACCGGTCTGGAATAGGTACTATTCTACCTCGTACTAAAACCGAGTAATTTTAATCTTTACCGAGTACATTTTTTCATGTAATTATGATTGATTAATTAATTTCATTTTTATGTGTTTTTGTTGTGCCGTTCGTTTACTATATTGAAACATTGACAAATTTATAACAGAGGGTGAGTCGATTGAATCGTATTATTGTTTGGGTTTTCTATTTTTTTTTTTGTGTTTGAATTTTTTTTTATTTTTCGGGATGTTTTCAACGCTATTTTATGTGTAGGCTGTTTTTTTATTTTTGTTTTCCTCCTCCTCCGAAGTAGAATATTTATCACAATTGTTGGTATTACACACGATGTTGTAGATTAGCTTTTTATTGTTTTTTTTTGTTTTGTGTTCAACTTTGTACGTAGTATCACGCGTTAGAAGGTAGTTAAAGTTAACTTCTAATGGATTAGATTTTGATGTAGATATAATATGGTACGATATTGTACATATCGCAGTCATCGCTCGATTGTGAGGTAGCCTAATAATAATTACCTATACAAGTTGTCCTTTTACTTTAATGTAGTTGTAATATTAACAAATTGTGGTTATATGATTCTACAATACCTATTGTGCATCTATCATCTAATTTGCTTTTAATGTTGAGCATGATATTTGGATTAAGGATGGTGTGGTGCAGTTGGTGAAAACAAAACAGATAAGGAGAAGAGTGATGGAGAATTGAGAAATGATGAAGATGAAGGTTGTGGTTGAATTTCAGGTGGACGGGGATACGCTTATCTTGATTAATTGCATGAAAATGTTAATATTTTTACGAGTGTATCAGTTACCCTTAACGTTTCCTTCAATTTAGTAATGCTGCAACCCAAACTACACTGTTGTGGTGACGTGAGTGAATTTGCGTATTTTGATAGGTACTTGAAAGAAAATGATACCTATGAATGTGACTTGGACAGATGTAAAATAGATTGTGGGATAATATTTACCCGAATAAATTTTTTCCGGTCGTTTTTTCTCGACTACTAAAATCCTAAAACCGGTTTCCCGAATGAAAATTCATCGAACGACCATTCCCTCGAACGTATTTTGCTCAAAAGCCCAAAACCTAATTTCAAAATGTAAGAATTTCATACAGTTTCAGTAACAGAACAACACTTATGGACAATTTTAATGAAAAACGTGTCTTCTCTGCCACTTTGATAAAGAAGTAGGATTTTTTTGGCGATTTTGGCAAACAAAAATAAGACCTTTGAGAAATCATGACAAGAAAAAAAAAACGTAGTTCTTTTGGGGATTTCGGTAAAACAAACTGGGCTTTTTGGAAATTTTGACAAATATCGGATTTTTTTACAAATTTTACCATAAAGTAAGATTTTATACTTTTTTGAATAAAAAATGAATTTTTTGATAACTCTGATATAAAACTGATTTTTTTGCAATTTTTTATTTAAAAAAAAAATATTTTTTTGCGACAAAAAAAGCAAAAGTTTTCGGAAATTTTGACCCCAAAAAAAGGGCTTTTTGGCAATTTTGACATGTATTGGATTTTTTTTTTACAAATTTTACACAATTTTGACTAAAAAAAGAATTTTTTGGTAACTCTGATAAAAAACTGATTTTTTTGCAATTTTTTATTTTAAAAAAATGGATGTTTTGCGACAAAAAAAGCAAGAGTTTCCGGAAATATTGACCCCAGAAAAGGACTTCTTGGCAATTTTGACAACACGTGGGTATTTTTTAAAAATTTTATTGGAAAAAAGTAAGATTTTTCAGCGGTTTTGGTAAAAAAAAATAATTGTTTTTACTACGTATTATGAAAAAAATTGATTTTTTTGCAAAAAAAAATGAAAAAGAGAATTTTCTTCAACTTCATCAAAAAATAAGACTTTTTGGCAATTTTAGTAAAAAAGAACTAGTGTTTGCACTTTTTTTTCTCGTAACTTTGATTTTAAAAAAATCGAATTTCTTGCACTTTTTCCATTTAAAAAATCGTATATCGAAAAATTCTTCAATTTCAAAATTTTGTGAGGCTGGAGAATGGCTTAAAACCACCTTCAATCGACTCAGCATGTTTGCATTCGAATAAAAAATAAATTTTTAGCATTCCAACTTCTCTGGATGAAATATTGTGGAAATTTCAACTTGCAAAAATTTGCTGGAGGCTGTAGAAATTCTCAAATTGCCTCAAAACTGGAGGGGGGTCGAAATTAGGGTACATAGTACATATTACCAAATTACTAGGTGAGATTTTAATATTTTTCCATTTCTAGTCAAAGTTTGACTTTTAAAAAATTCACAAAAAGTAGAACATTGCATTGAAGCATCTAACATTTTGGCTTACGTAAGATTCTTTTGAAATTGAGGGGGGGGGAGTTGGATATATTGACTGCAGATTTATGCTCAATTTTCCAAAATATACTTCTGCCCTTTCGAATCAGAATATTTATGTTGTTTTTTTTCCTTCAAAAATTAATCATCGTAGAAAGACCATAATGAATTTTAGAAAATCGTTTCTAAATTAATTGAATGGTTCGTGAGTACAATTTATCTGAGTAAATGTGAGTGGATGGGATGAGCTAAAATTTTATTTGGGTTATCTAAAAAAAAAAAAAAATGTAAATATGCGCCTGGGTGGCTCAAATCCGCCCTAAAGTGATTTGAAAATTCAAACGTTCGGTAGCTTTCCATCAATTTTCACCATAATTGATTCTTATTCTGATTGACCTATATCATCAATATCAAACTGGAATTTCGAAAAATTGAAAAATTTAAATTCACAACACCTATTATGATAGTGCAATTGGGTATTTTCAAAAAAATTGTCGAAAATTGTTTTTTGGATGCTCAAAAAATTTTTCCGCAATATTTTTCAAGGTTTAACATCCACCAAAATACAAAAATGAGAAAAAATGGCGGGGAATCGTTATCAACGATCTTGTCGAGTTGAAAATACATGTATTGCATCCCCTTCCCTTCAGTCCAAAATTCCCAAAATTTATGTTGAACAATTTTTTTCCAAAACTGTAATAGAAATTTGAATAAAAGTTGAAAATGTTTGCATTTTAAAAATCCTTTGGTTGTATTTTAATTTTTTTTCAAGTCCGGTGAACAATTTTGTGGGTAAGGGGGAGGTGGAAGGAGTAAATTTTTATTTTTTCAAGGGGCGTGGAAATGATAAATCTACTCTGTTATCAATCCAAATTTTCAGTTTGATCGATCAATTTTTGAAGCACTCTGAATGAAGAGATTTTTACTTTTTCCTTTCTTTATTGATTGGTGTTGAAACTTGAGTGGTTTCTTTGAAGCTACTTTCATTTTGATCGGAAAATATATATTTTTGAGATCATCAGAAACAATAGGTAGATTAAATTGGAAATAAAAAATCTCCCTTAATGGAACAAATCCTGTCAAACTGTCGGTTACAAATTAAGAAGAAAAAAACATTTTCAGGAAATGAATCAAAAATCACCCAAATTTTTTTTTTTTTTTTTTTTGCTTTTTCCACTCACGGTAAGCTCACCAATATGTTTGCTGTTTGGGTTGCAAAGTTATTAAATTGTCCGCGAATCTCATACTCGTAATTAGCACACTCTGCATGTTCTATCACGATATAAGCTAATTAAATTGTAGAATGCACTTTCATTATGATATTTTACATTTTATCGGCTGTTTTTTTCCATTAATGGTAATCAGGGGATTCGCATGGCTCCTTTTCGAGCAACTGGGCGATGAGGTATAATGCTCGAATAATGTCCTATTAAATTTTTATAGCAGTTGACTGGTGCCTTGGCTTCGTCGTCGTCGTGAGGCTGGCTCGAGCAGGAGGTGGATGAGGGGGAGTAATCCATTTATTTTATTTTCTGAATTGATTTTTGTTTTGACAAAAATTTGTAAATTCACAATTTCAATATTACTGACTTCAAAAAAAAAAATATATTATGATGATGAGAAATTGTACTTTGACCTGAGATATCGAGATCTGTGGTTGGAAATTCAATTTTCACCCCTTCTCGGTGTCTTTCTTTTGGATGGTCTGCTTTCCTGTCTCGTCAGCAGTCACACCAGTCTATCAAAATTAACCACTCTTATCACCACAGAGCTTTATACCTAATTACCTATCTACCTACTTCTTTAGCACGCCGCTGTCGCTCATCTCTTTCACAGAGCACTATATTCTGTTTTCTCTACCCTTCTGTAATTTTCCAATTTGTCGAATCAGATCTTAATGGACGAGTTACGCAACGAAGCTGTGAAAAAAGTCGGCCTAGTTAAAGCCAAATCTATCGAATTCGTCAGCGGTGGAAAGAATAAATATATATCGGATAATCTACCCGAGCATGAGATCACCAGGATTTGGGGCGGTGACCGAAGACTTTCGTTATTCAGTTACACCATCGAAACGATTACTATGCTTTTGTTACCTATGATTCGTACCGGGTTAGTTTTTTTTTTTAATTTCAAAATTTATGTAGGTATTTTTATGAAAATATTTACTCAATTAAATGGCTGTTTTTTAATTTTTGCAGTAAAGAAGCTCTCGGATCGATGGGAAATGACGCTCCTTTGGCTTGTCTGTCGCGATTCCAACCTTTACTTTATGATTATTTCAAACAGCTTTTCGCTCAGGTTGGTATTATCATGATTTTCAAATTGTGTTCGTAATTTTATTTATCTTATTTTTGTACTGAATTCAAAAAATTATCGATCTACAGGTCACTAACCCGCCTATTGATCCGATTCGTGAGAAAGTCGTCATGTCTCTGATGTGTCCCATCGGACCAGAAGGAAACATCTTGATACCAGGACCTCAGCAATGTCATCGTATCTTTTTACCCAACCCGATTATTTCGCTTTACGATCTCGAAGTGCTCAGATGCAATACTCATCGAGGATGGAAAGTGAGCAAATTATAGTTTCCTTCTCCCCCTTGTTGCTATGTTTCTCGAAATAATAACTAAATTTAATTTCTATTTGATTAATCTTTTAGACGAAAGTTATCGACATCACGTTCCATAAATCCGAAGGCAAAAAAGGGTTCTTGAATAGTTTGACTAGAGTTTGTGACGAAGCTTGTCAAGCAGCCATGGGTAATTACCAGCTGATCATCTTGTCCGATCGCAAAGCTTCGGCTAACAGGATACCGCTGAGTATTTTATTGGCTTTGGGTGCTGTTCATCATCATCTCATTGAAGAGAGACAAAGGATGAAAGTTGGATTGATTTTGGAAACTGGAGAAGCCAGGTGAGCGAGCCCATCGTTGAAATTTTACCATTTTTTATGAGATTAATTGGCGAGAGTTTCGTTATTTATGATTATGATGTTGGGATGTTTTTCAGAGAGGTGCATCATATGTGCGTTCTTCTCGGTTACGGAGCTGATGCCATTTGCCCCTATTTGGTATTTGAAATGGCCAAGAGTCTTAGAGAGGAAGGCGTTTTGGATTCGTCTTTCACCGATAAAGTTGTTTTCGAGGTGAGTATCGCAGTTTCTCCTCCCTCCAACCCCCAAATTATGCTTAATTTTAAATACATTTAATTCCATGCAGAGTTATTCGGAAGCAATGGATAAAGGTATCTCGAAAGTGATGGCTAAAATGGGCATATCAACGCTGCAATCGTACAAAGGTGCTCAAATCTTCGAATCTATCGGTTTAGCTGACGAAGTGATCAATCGATGCTTCAAAGTGAGTATTATTTTCATATCTGAGAGCCCGATTCTTCGGTTGGAATAATTTATGAATTTTCTATTCGATATTTTAGGGCACACCTTCTCGTATCGGTGGAGTAGATTTCGACGTATTGGCCGAGGAGGCTTTCGAAAGGCACCATCTTTCGTATTCCGAACGTAGCGTCGATATGTTGGTTCTACGTAACCCTGGATACTACCACTGGCGAAGTGGAGGCGAGAAACATATCAATGATCCTTTGAGTATCGCTAATTTACAAGTAAGAATTCAGTTCTAATTCCGTTTGTAAGCAGGAGCTTTTTAGAAGTGGTTAATTGGTCTTTTTGGTTTATTCAGGAAGCGGTCAACAATAAAAGCGACACCGCGTACAATAAATTCTGCGAGTCTACCATGGACAGCGTGAAAGAATGCACGTTACGAGGTCAGCTAGAGTTAATCCCGTCCAGAAGTCCAGTTCCTATCGAACAAGTCGAACCAGCGGCTGCTATTGTGAAAAGATTCGCCACAGGTGAGACTTATTTCCCTTATGTAGAGCTGTATTAAACATTTTTATTTTTTGCTCAATTATTATGATGAAATTTAACGCTGATTTCAGGTGCCATGAGTTTGGGCAGTATCTCGATCGAGGCTCATTCGACTCTGGCTGTTGCCATGAATCGTATCGGTGGTAAATCCAACACAGGAGAAGGAGGTTAGCAATCACTCGATGATGTTTGACTCTTTTAAAATATAGAGAAATCTCACCTCGGATTTTTTTTCTCGTTTGCAGGTGAGGAAGCAGACCGATACCTGGACACAGATCTGCAAAATTCCAAACGCTCGGCTATCAAGCAAGTAGCTTCGGGACGATTCGGTGTCACTAGCTCGTACCTGGCGCACGCCGACGATCTGCAGATTAAAATGGCTCAAGGAGCCAAACCAGGAGAAGGTGGCGAGTTACCCGGATACAAAGTTACCGAAGATATTGCTCGTACTAGGCATTCCGTTCCCGGAGTCGGGCTCATATCGCCTCCTCCTCATCACGATATTTACTCGATCGAAGATTTGGCCGAGTTGATTTACGATCTCAAATGCGCCAATCCGAATGCTCGTGTTTCGGTCAAGCTGGTATCCGAAGTCGGAGTTGGTGTTGTTGCTTCTGGTGTGGCTAAAGTGAGTACAGATACAGAAGAAGGTTTATGTAATTTGCAGTGGCCTAGTTGTCCTTGGTGGGTTTTTTTTTTTTTTTTTTTTGAAGTACAGTTCTCCCTTTCCTCTCTAAAAGTATCCATCTCAATTGTGAAATTTATAATTTCAAAGTTTTCCTCCAAGGAATAAAATAACAATAATCCGTGAGTCAAGGACCTACCCCCTATTCAAAGTATGATTGGAAAAAATAAAACAAAAATTTTGGAAAAAAAGTTTCAATTATAAAATTTTTAATTTCCATAGGCCAGGAGAAAATGGAAGGCGGAGAGGTGGTAGAAACCTTTCGAAAAAATGAAATAATAAGTATGGGACAAAAAAAAAAGATTTCTCACATTTTATTGTGTTTTGTAGAAAATTTCAAAAAGTGTTAAGTACAGCCCTTTATTTTGTCAATCTCTCTTTTCAATGAAATTTTTAAATATTATCAGTTTCTTGCAACAAAATAATTCCCGAAAAGCCCTGCCACTTGCCCAAATTGTCGAAGTCTTGCTTTTTGCCATAAATTGTCCAAAAGTCTGGCTTTTTTCGTCAATAAAATTGCCAAAAATTACCTAATTTTGTTTTTGTACCTAAAAAAAAAAAAAAAAAAAAACGCAAAATGAGTCTCGCTTTTCGAAAAAGTATAGGTAATTCTTTGTTAATACACAGTTCTCAAAAATTGCTGATTTTTGCTAAAATTTGTTGAATTTTGCTTGGTCAAAAAATTTAGCTGTTGAGCAAAATTGCTAAAGAATCTCACTTTCTTTCCAACATTACCTAAGTATCATTTTTCTGCCATAAATCATTGTCAAAAAGTATCACTTTTTTTCAATAATTGCCAAAATGCCTTTCCTTATGTTAAAATTATCAAAACTTTTCACTTTTCACTAAAACTGCTAAAAATTTGTCGTTTTTTGCAACAAAAAAAAATTATCAAAAATTGACGAAAAGCCTTTTCGTCGTTTTTGGCCAAAAGTTGTCTTCTAGCTAGAAATGTTAAAAATTCCTAATTTTTTGATAAAATTGTCAACTTTTGATTTTGGTTAAAAATTTTATAGCTTTTTAGCAAAATTTCTAAAAGTAGCCCTTTCAGCTTTTTTCCAAAAAATGCTTGAAAGTCTTGCTTTTTTGTCAAAAATTGCCAAAAAGTATTACTTTTTTTCCAATAGTTATCAAAAAGCCCTTCCTTTTGTTCAATTGTCAATGATCTTCGTTTTTGAAAAAAATTGCTTGAAATGCTAAATTGTCGTTTTTTTGCAAAAAATTCCAAAATTCTGATTTACAGTGGAACCTCGATAACTCGAAATCCAAGGGGAATGGTCATTCATTCGGCTTATAGAGGTTTTCGAGATAATCAGTTTCGAGTTATGCAGGTAAGATTTTGAGAGCCTTCGAGTTATAGAGGTCTTACGAAATGAATGAATTGAGCGATATGTAAGTGCATAAAAGATAGAAGTACAAATTGAAATATTCGAGTTATAGAGGTAAACGCCAGACAACGTACGACTTATAGAGGCTTTCTTACTATTTTTGGCAACAGTTTAGCTTGGAGTTAAAACTGAGATATGTAAGTGCATAAAAGATAGAAGTATGAATTCAAAAATATTCGAGTTATAGAGGTAAACGCTCGACAACGTACGACTTATAGAGGCTTCCTTGCTATTTTCGGCAAAATTTTAGCTTCGAGTTATGACTGGTTTGTATAGTCAATTTCGACTTATCCGAGTAAAGTTAACATTGAGTGTTATGGAGATTTCAAGAGGAATGGAAGTTGGTTCGGCTAATAGAGGTTTTCGAGTTATAGAGTTTCGAGTTATCGAGGTTCCACTGTATTTTCAAAAATTGCCAAAATGCCCTTCCTTTGGCTCGCTTTTTGCCAAAAGTTGGCTTTTTGCTGGAATTGTCGAAAAGTTTCACGTTTTTTCAAAAAATTGATAAACTGGCTTTCCTTTTATAAAAATTGTCAAAAATTCTAGATTTTCAAAAAAATTGCCAAAAATTGTCATTTTTTTGGTAAAAAATTTCAAAAAAGTATCTTTTTTATTCAAATATTGCAACAAAAAAACCTTCCCTCCGTTAAAGTTGTTATCAAAAAGTTAGCTTTTTCACTCAACTTTTTATAATTGGAAACCAGAACATCTCAATTTGAAATTTTCTAGTTTTTTCAGTGATGGTTTCATGCTAAAATGGTTTCATCCATATTTTGTCACTTTTGTAGTTAGAAATTCTGACTGTTTTGGTAACCAAATTTATTATTTTTTTGAAAAAAAAAAATTCAGCAAGAGCCTTGAATTTGACCCCTAGTCCAGGATGGAGGCTAAAATTGAAAATTTTGTGTAAATCGATCATTTTGTCAGAATTTACATTTTCCCTCTCTTATTTCCGTTTTTAATCAGCTACTGAAAATCAACTTGAGTAGAAATTCAATGACAACTGCAAGTTTGTGGAGACGAAATGTAGATTATTATGTGTCCATTCCTCATTTTCAGTTTGATAAAAACAAAATTAAAATTTCAGAAAAAACTTGGAAAAAATTTCAACAAATTCTTGACATAATGTTAGACTTTGAGAATTTGTTCAAAAATAGACGAATTTTTGGGATTTTAATACCTATCCTATATTAGATTTATAAAACTTGGTAAAAAAATTGATCAATTTTCAAAGTTGAAAGTAAATTTGACTTTACAATATTTGGACTGACTTTCAAAAACTTGGAAAAAATTCCGATAAATTCTCGATATTGAGTCAGACCTCTGAAAACATTTTTAAAAACGAAATTTTCAACATTTTAACATTATATTATGTACCTATCAGACTTGAAAACTTTTTTTAAAAATTTAATCCATTTTCATTAAGTATTTAGGGTGCATGAATTTTGACTTTGCAATAATTTGGTCTAATTCTGACTTTGGAGAGCAGGCTTTAAACCCATTTTTTTGAGGTTTTAAAAACTCAGGAATTTTTTTTTGGATTCCCAAAGTGAAAAATGGGTGTAAAGTCTCCTCTACAAGAATTCAAAACCAAGTTTTCAGCGTATTGAGATTGACTTGTCTGCCTGACTTCTCAAGGTCGTCGGTCTGTCTGTCTGTCTGTCTGTCTGTCTGTCTGTCTGTCTGTCTGTCTGTCTGTCTGTCTGTCTGTCTGTCTGTCTGTCCCCTAAAGGTCATTGACCCGTCTGTCTGGCTTCTGAGGATCACTGATCTACTTCTCCAGTCTTTCAAGGTCGTCTGTCTTTCTATCTGTCCGTCTCACATCCCAAGGTCATCTGTCTTCCTGACTGTCCTCCAATGGTCATTGACCCGTCTCGCGTCTGTTCAGATTCTAAAGGTCGTCTGTGTTCGTGTCTGGCCTTTTAAGGTCATTGAACCGTCTATCTGGCCTCTCAAGGTCGTTTGTCTACCTGTCGGGCCTCTCAGCAATTGATCAAGTGTTGTAAAATCACATAAATTTGTACTATTAGGTAGGGTATTGGTATACATGTAATGAATATTTTTTTCGAAATCTCAGGTCATGAGACTTTTCTCTCCTTTACTTTGCCCTCCTGATTTCTTCGATTTGAAATTTATCCTACTTGCATTTTCAGATTTCAAGTAATCGAACTTCGGTTTTCATTTTTTTTGTACGATTCCGATTTAGAATTTTTTGTATGGAAAGGGGAGGGGTATCTTGCGATGAAGGTTTGATATTTTTGTACCGGAACCTTCGTGGCTTATTTTTGAGTTGAATGAAGATTTGAATAGGATAGAGAAGGGATTAAAATGAGGGCCACTCTATTCGAAAGAAATGAAAAACGATGATTCAGTGATCGAAGAATACTAATCTTCTGGGTATGATTGCAGGGTAAAGCTGAACATATCACCATTTCCGGTCACGACGGTGGTACCGGCGCTAGTTCTTGGACTGGTATCAAGAACGCCGGTGTACCTTGGGAATTAGGTGTCGCCGAGACCCATCAAGTCTTGGTGTTGAATAATCTACGATCCAGAGTCGTTATTCAAGCCGATGGACAGATTCGAACTGGTCAGTATTCAGTATAAATCATTCATTTCGATTCGTAGAAATTGTATTGTTGTTTATCAACAACTTATTCTAAAAATTGATTTATTGGTTCGCAGGTTTCGACGTAATCGTAGCCGCCATCTTGGGAGCGGACGAAATCGGCATGAGTACCGCGCCTTTGATCGCCATGGGTTGCACGATGATGAGAAAATGTCACTTGAACACCTGCCCGGTCGGTATCGCTACTCAGGATCCGGAACTGCGCAAGAAATTCGCCGGTAAACCGGAACACGTGATTAATTATCTATTCATGCTGGCCGAAGAAGTCCGAGAACATATGGCCAATCTGGGTATCAAACGGTATCAAGATCTCATTGGTAGAACCGATTTACTCAAGACGTCCGAAAACCTGAATAATCCCAAGGCGAAGTTCTTAAACTTGGGATTAATTTTGAAAAATGCTCTGCACATGAGACCTGGAGTCGATATTGTGGCTGGATCGAAAACTCAAGTACGTTAAGTTCTCATTTCCAAAGTGTATCGAAGAGATCTTTGGTGTTTCGAAAAATGTTTCTAAATGAGTTTTTTATTTTGCCTTCGTTTAGGATTTCCAATTGGAGAAACGACTCGATAATATTTTGTACGAAAAATCGTTACCGGTTTTGAATGGTGAAAAGAAGAGTGTGGATATCGAATTGGTTATTAATAACGAATGCCGAGCTTTCGCTTCTACTCTCAGTTACCATATTTCAATGTAGGTGTTCTCTGTCTCTCTCTGTGTTCGTCTCATTTATCTCAATATGTACATAATTTCGATGCATAATACATCATTATTATTTTTAAATTAATTTGCAGGAAATACGATCAAGGATTACCAGAAAAAAGCATCAATATCTATTTGAAAGGATCCGCTGGTCAGAGTTTCTGCGCATTCTTGACCAAAGGAGTCCACGTAACCTTGGAAGGAGACGCCAATGACTACGTTGGCAAAGTAAGAAGTCATCAGCATCTTCTTGATATTCTCTTCGCTAGAGATTTTTTCTAATCGAATTTCTGACTTTGTTCTGCGCAGGGTTTGTCTGGAGGTGAAGTGATCATATATCCTCCGAAATCATCTACCTTCGAATCGCACAAAAACGTCATCGCTGGTAACGTTTGTCTTTACGGTGCCACTTGCGGTAAAGCTTTCTTCAGAGGTATCGCTGCAGAGAGATTCTGCGTCAGAAATTCCGGAGTTGTTACGGTTTGCGAGGTAAATACATACTAAATACGAGAGAGAACCGAATTAGCATCAATATTTTCATTTATTTTATCTGGCGTTTTTTGCTCATTTAGGGTGTTGGTGATCACGGTTGTGAGTACATGACTGGAGGATGTGCTGTGATTTTGGGTTTGACAGGACGTAATTTTGCAGCTGGTATGTCCGGTGGTATTGCTTACGTCTTGGATGTCGATGGCAGTTTTAACAGGTACATAAGTAGTGTCAAGTTGAATGATGACAGATTATGAATTGTAGATTAGGTGCAGAGCTGGGACGATTTAAATCGCTGTCATCGCGTGGAAAATCCCAGCTCTGATTCGATGCATTTTAAAATTTTTTGGTCGTGACTATTTTTTTTCTGCATAATATAAGTATACAATACAGGGTGTCCAGACTGTGGAAAACGTTGAAAACCTACGAAAGTCTCTTTTGAAAAAGTCATGGAAATTTCATTGAATTTCGCAAATTTTCAGTACGAAATTAATGGCCCCCTCTCCCTCTTCATAAGGCTCGTATTTATACTTGATGGAAATTTTTTCTCAAATTTTATTATTCATCAGTTAGTTTTGGCTACAAAATACAACATGAGATTTTTTGATTGAAAATTCTTTTGAAGAAAACGTCGAAGGATAAGATTGCCATCATTGAAACCCATTAGGTGGGGGGGGGGGGTGTTTCATGCTCCAAAATTGCCGAAATCAAGGAAAATTCTCTTGATCGACGAATTTTGTTGGCTTAAAAATTGCTGTAGACACTTCGATTGTATTCAAGGTACTCGTATAAGGACCTGGGAACGAACTGGGTGGGCGGGGGGGGGGGGTTTAATGTCCCAAAATTTTGAAAATTTGTATTCTCCTCAAATTCGAACATTTTGTCGCAGTGTTTTTTAGCTGTAAAACTGGAAAAGAGTTAATGTGTTCTAAAATTGTTGGAAATTACAAAAATTGATCATTATTAATTAATTTTTGATTTAGGAATTGAAATAAAGTATACTTTGATTATGTAAATGAGATACTTGGAATGGGCTGGGAAAGTGGGTTTAGAAATTCTCCCAATTTTTTTCAACGCTTTCAAAATTTGTTTCATTTTAAAAATCCTTCCCCTCCACTTCTGCCCCCAGCCTACTGTGAGTGTAAAAAGTCCCGACCATTTTCAGATTATCCATTTTTTTTTTTCAGTCAAAGAAATTGTCAAATCAGATGAATTTTCGTTATTTTCAAAATTTTTGATATTTCCCAAATTGACCTTCTGAAATCGAAAATTGTTTTTCGAGGTTTGCTTTTCATGTATTTCTTAATTTTTGGGACGAAGAAGTAGGTGCAACGCCAAAATATGCATAATAAATTACCGAAATGACAATTTTCTAAACTTTTTCGAGATTTAACTATAATTTCTCCCCCTCCCCCCTCCCAGATCTTCTCGAGAGCTTGAAATACTTACCTTCAATTTTTAGTCAAAATTCACATTCTTTGTTGAAATTTTTTAGTCAAAAAAGTTGTGGAATGAGGTGAATTTCCGATGTTTTTAATAATTTTGAGGTGCATAAAAGTGTCCTCAAATGTGCCCCTGGAGGTCGAAATTCTCTGAGGTTCAGTTTTTATTTATTTTTCAGTTTTTGGCTCGGAGAAATAGGGTTAGTGCGATGCCAAAATGTTCAAAAATTAATGAAATACTGACAGATTTTCAACATTTTCGTAGTGTTTACCCTTCGTTTCGTCCCACACAGTTTCTCAAAATTCTGGTAACCCAAATATGATTGAAGTATTTTACTGTAGTCTGTAATTTTCAAATCAATATTCCGATTTTCCATGTTTTGAAATTTTTTTTGTCGAAATTACAAAAAATTTAGATTAAATGGAAACTGCAAAGAAGTTTGTCTATTTTCTGAATTGCAGAACACGTTTTGTTTTCCTCAAAAAGGTTCAGTCTTTAAGACAAAATTTGCAAAAAAATTCAGTTTTTGCCAAAAATTTTGAAAAAACGTGGTTTTTGTCAACTTTGCAAAAATTATCAACTTTTCAAAACAAGTTCAGCTTTTTGGGTAAATTTTTGAAAAGTTTTTTTTTTGGTCAAAATTGCGAGAAAGTAAGATAGGTAAGTATACATCATTTTCTATCAAAATTGCCTAAAAAGTTTTTTGTGAGGGGAGGGGGTGTTTTTAATTACTAAATTATTACAACCTTATTTTGACTGAATTGATTTTTTTTTTAGCAAATTTTCAAATATTCTGTGATTTTGAAAAAAAATTTTAAACAATTCTTATTCCTTGTCAAAATTAAAATTGTATAAAACTTTGCTTTTTGTAGCGAAATCTCTCTGTTTTGTTAAAATTGCACGTCCTGCTTGTTTGATCATTTTTTTTTTTTTGAGAAAATTTCAAAAAGGCTCTTTTTTTCCTCGAATGGCCCAAAATTCTTTTTTTTTTTACAAATATAACCGAAAATGTTTTTTATTGGGGGGGGGGGGGGGTATTGAAGAAATTTTTGATTGAAAAAAAAGGTCAACATTTTTCTCTAATGTTTTTCTACTTTTTATGAAATAGCAGTGTAACGCTCAAATAAGCAAAAAATCACAAAAATACCGACTTCCATTTCAACATTTTCAGGGTCTTAAGATCCTGATAACCCAATTATACGTAGAGGACCATTTTCATTTTTTGCAAAAAAAATTGTTGACTGAGGGAGGAGGCAATAAAATTTACACTTACAAAATGAAAGCCAACCAGCACACTCTGCAAAATTTTGTGGATTAGGTAATTGAAGGAATTCGTCACTGACGACGTGTGAACTTTTTTTGCCCCTCCCCTCCTTTTCCCACGCCTCACTATTTTTTGTAATGTTCAGTTTATACATATTAGAAGTATTTTGAAAATGAAAAACATTAGCTCGAAAACTTTTTTGGATCTGAAAACTGGACACCTTCTGAAATGACCTACCAAGATATCGATTTTCTAATTCTGTTGATTTCTTTTCTCGATATCACTTTTTAGATGAAAATGTTTCAATTTCCATTTTAATTTTCAGCAAATGCAACAAAGAAATGGTGGAATTGTTACCGTTGAACGATCCCAAGGATCTGGACTACGTTAAAGATCTCCTGATCGAATTCGAATCGAAAACTGGCTCGCTTATCGCAAAAAACTTGATCGAAAACTGGCCCGCAGCTGCTGAGAAATTCGTCAAAGTAAGCATTTTACAGTACAATTATTCAACCAGTCCCTCTCGCAGGCTACTTATACATTTATGCTGTGGTATTTTTCAGGTATTCCCGTTCGAATACCAGAGAGCATTGAAACAAATGGCTGCCAAACAACCGGCTACTGCTGCCAATGACGGCAAAGCACCGCAGAAACAAGCCTCAGGCGATCAAGGAGCTGCTAAACCTGGTTCCGGCTCTGTTAAAGATATCGAAGAGACCGTCACCGATGCTTCGTTCCAGAAAAAGAAACTGGAGATGATTTTGGATAAGACTAGGTTCTTTTTTTCTCCTCTACTAAAGAAGTTGAAATGATTTTAAATTAATTTTCTATTTTAATTAATTGATTATTTTTTGCAGAGGTTTCGTCAAATACGGTCGTGAAACGAACCCTTATCGTTCGGTCGAGAAACGTATGAACGACTGGGATGAAATTTACAATTTCCCATACGTACGTAAGAATCTGCAAGTGCAAGCTGCTCGTTGCATGGAATGCGGTGTACCGTTCTGCCAATCTTCTCACGGATGCCCGTTGGGTAACATTATACCCAAATGGAACGACCTGGTTTTCAATAATAACTGGACCGAAGCTTTGAATCAGCTCTTGCAGACGAATAATTTCCCTGGTACGTTGACTAAGTATACCCGGTAATCATGTGGACTTCGTTACATTGCATACTGATTGGAATGTGTGTATATTTTAGAATTCACCGGTCGAGTATGTCCGGCACCTTGCGAAGGAGCTTGCGTGCTCGGAATTAACGAGCTGCCCGTTACCATTAAGAACATAGAATGCGCCATTATCGACAACGCTTTCGAAAAAGGATGGATCAAAGCTGAAATCCCGTTGAAACGATCTGGTAAAAAAGTAGCCATCGTCGGATCCGGTCCTGCTGGATTGGCTGCCGCTCATCAGCTCAATAAAGTGAGTTGGTTAGCTGAGAAAAAGTTAGCGGTTTGAAATCGAGACTATATAACGATGGTGTTGTAATTTTGCAGGCTGGTCATTGGGTTACTGTTTACGAACGTAATAATCGAGTCGGAGGTCTCCTACGATACGGTATTCCTACGATGAAACTTTCCAAAGAAGTTGTACAAAGAAGAGTAACGCTGTTGGCCGAAGAAGGTATCGAGTTCAAGACGAATATCAACGTAGGAAAAGATATTTCGGCTAAAGTACGTTTTTATCTTTTTTCGTACCCTTTTTGCTGACTCTGTTGGAGGATTTTAACGATTAATTTTGACATTTCCATCGATAGGAATTAGTGCAAGATTACGACGCGTTGATCCTGTGTACTGGAGCGACCTGGCCCAGAGATTTACCCATTCCAGGAAGACAACTGGAAGGTATTCACTTCGCGATGAACTTCTTGGAATCGTGGCAGAAGAAACAAGCCGGCGATATGAACGTACCGCCTATTTTGGCCAAAGACAAAGACGTAATTGTGATCGGAGGAGGTGATACGGGATGCGATTGTATCGGAACTTCCTTCAGACAGGTTGGTAACTGTAGAAAATGAGCAAAATGAACCTATTGGGGTTTTTTTTTTGAGGCACTGATCGATGATAATGGTGTTTTTTGTTCGGTCTAGGGTGCTAATTCGGTGATAGCTTTCGAAATCTTACCAGAACCTCCGACTAGCAGGTCGAAAGATAATCCATGGCCTCAGTTCCCTCGCGTTTTCAAAGTCGATTACGGACACGAAGAAGTTCGCGCCAAAACTGGCAAAGATCCTCGTCAATTTAGCATTTTAAGCAAAGTAAGTTAAGTTTACGTCGTCGAAGAATGAATATTCGGGTGAAGTTTTCCCCCTCTAATCGTGTGTTCGTATTTTATTGCGATGATAGGAATTCATCGATAATGGTAAAGGACAAATCAGCGGTATAAAAACAGCTCAAGTCAAATGGACGAAAGACGAAATCGGAAGGTGGAAAATGGATGAAATACCCGGATCGGAAAAAGTAAGTTGATTTTTTAAAATAAACTGTACCTACCAGTGAACACCATAACACGATGTGTGAAATTATCTCGTATGTTCGTAGGTATTCAAATGTGACCTAGTGTTTTTGGCAATGGGTTTCTTGGGTCCGGAAAAGTATATCTCGACCGAACTCGACTTGAAACTAGATCCTCGCTCGAATTACGAAACGCCTGCTGGAAAGTATTCCACGTCGCATCCTAAAGTTTTCGCTGCCGGAGGTGAGTACACCTTTTATCTTCTGCATTATAAATGTATTTTATAGAAATAGGGGTTGATTTTATGTACAGATCACTATACGCTGATAAAATTCTTAATTTTTGGTAAACTTTGGGAAAGTTCGGAATTGTTTTGAAACAGAAGTAAAATTCGGTATTATTTCGAAAATGATTTCAACTTTTTTTTCCCTTCAGTTTAAAAGATAGATAACGAGTAATAATGACGTCGTAGGTATCTCTTCGAGTTGCATTTATTTGATGATTGGATTTTCAGCTTTGAATTCCTGTTTTCGAAAAAATTGATCCAAATCAACCAGAAAAATCTTCAAAAGTGAACTAGTACTTTTCGATTTTTTCCTCGATGTTTTAGAATTTTTTTGTGGTGAAAATTTTATTCGTGAGTTCTGATTTTTCTTCATTCGTTTTTTTGCACGTTTTAAATACGTAAATACTTGACTTTTTATTTTTTTGAAAATTCATTCTGTTTTTTGACGTTCATATTGTAAAATTCTTATAAGTATTTTGATTGCTCAAATTTAAATTTATATTTCATTTAAAAAGTGTGAATATCCAGGTAAGTATCATATTTTGGTAATTCAATATTCAATTGAAATGTACAATACATTCCTATCTCTTTTTCGATGCGAATCCAGCAGTTCTACAATATTTTTCTGCAGTTTCTGAATCTCTAGTGTGTTTTATTTATTTTATATATCAGAAATTGAACGTTATTTTCTGAAAAACAAACATCAAAAAATGATAAAAAAAAAATTACCCTATATAAAAATAAAATTTGAAAAGTCATTTCTAAAATAAAATTAAAAACATGGTTTTTGACTGTCGTAATTTTTTATTTCACCCTTCTCTCCTCAAATGGAAACTGTTATTAAACCTTATAATATGCGGAGCTGTATAGAGTTATAAAATTGGTCGAGTCCATTTTACACCCACCTCTCCTATAGAAAAAATTATTTCCAACTGTCTTTTCATTGTACGTCTTGCTATCCTAATCTTATCCAGATGTTATGCGAAAGTTGTTATTATAAAAAATCCTATTTTCAAATTTTTCGATCAAAGTTTGGAATTTTTCTTATCCACAATTACCCTCCGACCCCCCCCCCCCAAATCATGGAAATAAGCGTTTAAAAGAATTTACCTCCCATAAGTCTTGAATTTTTCAACAATTTCAAAAAGTCTTCCTTTATTGCCAAAGTCACCAAAAAGCTAGGTACTTGTTTTTTTTCCTTTTTGAAGTTGAATTTTAAACATTTTCATTAATTTTATTCTTTTTTCAAAATGTTGAATTTTTTCACTTCTTTCAAGTTTTTTTTGGAAATTGAAATTTTTTCCTGATCCTAAAATTACAAAACAGGTTTTTTTTTTAGTAATTTTGGTTAACAAGCTAAATTGCACAAAAGTTTACTTTTTATAATTTTGCAAATCAAACTTTATTTTACTGATTTTTCCTTTTTTTTTTTTTTTTTTTTGATTTCCTTGAGTATTGACAAATTTTTTACGAATGAATTTTGACCCAAACACCCTCCTTCTTCCTTCAATTTCATCGTTGAAATATTTGAAAAAAATTTCTGTTAAAAGTTCCACTTTTATGACAAATTTGCAAAAAAAATCACCCGTTTTTTTGTTTTTTTTCTTCCAAATTTTGAAGCTCTCTCTTCCAAACTTTTGAATTTTTGAAAAAATTTTCTAGTTTTCCTTTGAAAGTTAAGAAATGTTAACCGAATTTCCACCTCTCGTCCTCCTTCTTATTAAAATGATATGTATTTTAAAACATTTTCAAAAAATATATTTTTTTCCAATTCTCTTGAAAAATTGAAAAAATGTTGCCCTGAATTTTGATCCAAATCTCTTTTTCTTTTTTAAGAAATTGCAACATCTAAAAAAATGGCCTGCTATATAGATTTTGTTCACGTCCCTTAATTTTCAGGCTCTCCAGAAAATTGATATCCGGGGTAAATTTCCTTCTGGTCGTTTTGCCCTCTTCCTTGAGTCTCCACGACTTTGGCGTGTATAAGACTCATTATACGAAAAAATAAAAAACTTGGAAAAAAATTGCTGCTAAAAATTTTGAGAAAAATAAACTTGAAACAAAAATCATCTCGAAAATAGTAATAGAGGAAATTTTCTGTATGAAATGAGTTGAAAAATCAAGGGGCAAATGGGGTAGTTCTGGTGTGGTCGTTAAAAGAAGGGCCTATGATGAAAGAAACCCCTTTTTTTTTTTTTACTTTTTTGCTTCTCAAAACTCAAATTTTCAAAAGTTTTTGTCCTCGCTTGGCTGGGGCTCGTTTTGCTTTGTTTTCAAAATTGAAATTTCTAAAAAAAAATATCATTCAACTTTCAAAATTTTGCATGTGAAAAAATGAATTTCTCGCGTAAAAAGTATCGCTTTTATGCCTTTCAAAATGAAAATTTTCAAGAACTTTCGCCCTCTTTAGGGTCTGTTTTATTTAATTTTTCAAAATTAACATCGTGAAAAAAAGTCTTTCAAATTCTAAAATTTTAATAGCCAAAAAGTAAATTCCTTGCATAAAAATATATTATTGTTTTTAGTTCTCTCAAAATACAAATTTCAAAAACTTTCGCCCGTACTTGCCTCGAGCCAATTTTTTTCTTTTATTAAAATGAAAAAATTCACATTTAGGCCCACAAAAATCCAAAACAAAAAATAAAAATTTTAATGTCATGTGAATATGATATCAATTGGCAAGTCGAATCCCCTCCCCCTCCCTTTCAAAAAACCTCTCCTTGGCTTCTTCGCTAGAAATAGAGCTGAATTATATTTGCTCCGGGTCCTCTAGGAAAATTGGAAAAAAGCTGACAAGGGAACCTTTTGAGGTGTCACACTCCGATTTGTACGAGACTGCGATCTAAAACCCTCAAAACCAAATTTTCAACTGCCCAAGTTTATTTTTCGATTTTTGGCGAATTTTTGAAAATTCAAAATTGACTCGTTTTTGGCGATTTATGATTTTTTTAAAAAAAAAGTACGTACTTGATAAACAAAAATGGTCAAAATGAGTCCCAAAACTAATATTAATTACCCAAATCCAAATTTCACCATTTCCAGCCATTCTGGAGCCTCCAGCGCAATTTTTCAATTTCTCCAGAATTTTGAATTTGCTCCAGAAGGCATGAATATGAAGTTGGGCAGCTGAAAATCGAGTTGTATATTACACTCGACCTGTTTAACGAGTTTATCCACATTTGAGTCGATTTTGAGAGTGACACCTCAAGAGTGGTTTTTTGAGGTGTCACTCTCGCTCCAAAACGGCTGGAAGTGGTAGAATTTGCGCTCCGGGGGTTAGTTCTTGAAGAAATATAGCGATTCGCACAAATTTCAAAAATTTCCTCACAAACTGTTATCTTTTGATTTTTTGGATTTTTTAATTTGGAAAAAAGCTGGTCAAAAAACCACTCTTGAGGTGTCACTCTCAAAATCGGTTCAAATGTAGATAAACTCGTTAAGCAGGTCGAATATAATACACAACTCGATTTTTAGCTGCCCAACTGCATATTCACGCCTTCTGGAGCAAATTCAAAATTCTGAAGAAATTGAAAAATTACGCTGGAGGCTCCAGAATGGCTGGAAATGGTGAAATTTGGACTTGGGTAATTAATATTAGTTTTGGGACTTATTTTGACCATTTTTACTGATCAAGTACGTTTTAAAAAAAAAGCATAAATCGCCAAAAACAGTCAATTTTGAATTTTCAAAAATTCGCCAAAAATCGAAAAATGAACTTGGGCAGCTGAAAATTTGATTTTGGGGGTTTTAGACTATGCTCTTTTCAAAAATCACGGTCCCGTTCAAATCGGAGTGTGACACCTCAAGAGGTTCCCTTGTGAGTCAAACACTAATGGAAAAAATACAGAAAAATGAAACATCTTCATTTCAACCAAAAAAACATCTCGTTGTGCTGCCTAAAAATTAAAATAATTTTTATTATTCGTTCGCAGACTGCAGACGAGGACAATCTCTGGTCGTATGGGGTATCACCGAGGGTCGTCAAGCGGCCAAAGAAGTCGATCAGTACCTAATGGGCAGCACCGATTTACCAGGTGCTGGTGGCATGATCACAGCATCGTGCGTTTCTTAATTCCTAAAAATGTTAATTATCATCCATTCATCATACACCATCGCGTGTGACGAGGACGATCTATCAGAAAAGGTACCGTATTTAAGTAATCCATCGAAACCCCTTCTCCTCCACCGGTGATCATTTTTATCATTCTAATGTAATCTTTTACACCTTGCTTATTTAGATTTAAAAAAGAATGCTGCGGTGTACGATGGTCATCTTCGAATCAGCTCAATTGAATTATCATTCCTCTACATGAACGGATCTTATCGTATAATTTTCTATTTACTACGCGAGAAAAAAATCTCATCGATGTGCTTACCTATAATGGTATCTTTCCTTTTGATTTTTCCTCCTATTTCAATTTTTATTCTTCTACGTACGTAAGCTAATAATTACGTATAACTTTATCGAACAGCTGCTGAAAATGATTGATTTTTTAAAATTATACCTACCCAATTACCTACCTATTATCTAATTTTGGAAACTCGAGCACAGTCACAGAAGGCATTTCAAATTGCCTATCGTAAAATTTGGCTTCCATTTTTCTTTCTTTCGTTTTGTTATCTACAATCACTGCGACAATAATATTGAACTTGTTTTTTTTCTAACGGATTTTTTTTCTTGTATCATGGGTTGTATGTGTAAGTTTTCTTATTGGGTAGCCGTAGTGTCCCTCCTTCCCTCTTTGTTTATTTTTGAAAAATATAAAATCAAAATTTACTACGGCGATGTGTAAGTTACTATTTTAACGTGCCTTGGAGTGATGATGCTTTTTACGAGTTATACTAACTACGTTTTTAATTCTAGTCAAAGTAATAAGTGTGTAATTAAATAGAAAGTTGCATTCGTTATGGAGTCGGGCACTTTTCATTACCTATATATTCGAGCAACACTGATTCGTCTTCGGCCTCCCATCCGCGTTTTTTTTGTAGTCCTTCATCCTGTTTTATTCTTTTTTTAAAAAAAGTATCGCGGTGGTTTTGTTTTTTTTTTCTTTTTTTTGTTTCTGTTTAATAATTTTTTTTTCTAAATTAAACTTTTGATTGTTGAGAAATTTTTCTGCATTTATGTGTTACTATATTTTAAATAGAATATGATCATTATTGGTTATATGATTAATTACGTTATATAAATATATAATACATTTTATATTATTAAGTTACCTCTTTTTTTTCTGTTTTTGTTCTATTTATATACGTCATATACATATTTATATTTATAATTATTTTATCGTTGATAAGCTTTGAATGTTTTTATTGTACTACCTACCCCTCTTCTTCTCTATATAAGCGACTGTAAGCGACATGATTTTATTTTAGCGCCTCGTAAAAATGTCGATTTTTATTCATTCTTTTAAATGTGAACAAAGGTGGGTGTTTTTTTTTCGTTTTTTTTTCATTCAATGATTGATAACGCACAGCTTGACCTCTCTTTTTCTCTTTTTTTTTTGGTCTTAAAAATGTTTAACTTGGGTATGTCTAAAGTCAATTAGAAATGTGTATAAGTTGAATGATTACAACGCAAGACGCTCTCGATGCTCCATCCATTTTTTTCGAATTTTTTTATCGATTTTTTTTTTTTTCTAAAACATGTTACCTGGGAATTGAAAGTGCAGGTTTCTATGTTGTTTTTAAGATTGTTCACATAGACATTAGACAATAATTATTATTATGTTATTTCTTGAGAATAAAAAAGCTTTCACTGAGATGGGTTTTTTGAGAGGTTTTTTCAACGTTTTTTTTTTTTTTTTTTTTTTTTTTTTTTTCAAGAGGGAATTTACTTTGGAAATTTTTCTAAGCCTGATATTCGGAAAACGGATCACATCTGTTTGGTCAGATTTGATTCAACCATTATCGAAATTAGTTAGGTTAAATTTTGCGAGAAATTAGAATTTTTGACGATGCTCTTTGAACATGTTTGAAGAATAAATTAGCGCAGAATTGGGTCGTGATTTTTGGAATTTCTGAAAATGTGTCAAGCGACATATCAGAATAGGTTAAAATTTCGAGATAAATTCAAATATTTCAACGGAAATGTTTTTTGAGTATTTTTGAAAAATTTTTAAGCTTAAAATTGGATTGTAATTTTAGGAATTTTCGTAAAAAGTATCATGCGACTTATCGAAATAATTTGGAATTTTGGCAGCAAATTAGAAATTTCCATCGGAACTTTCTTTGAGCTTTCTTGAAGAATTGTAAGTCCCCTCAATGGGTTATGATTGTAGAGGTGTTTTAAAAATGTGCCATGCAACGTCTCAAAATGAGTTGAACTTTCACTAGAAATTCGAATTACTTTAACGAAAATGTTTTCCAGCATTTTTGAAGTATTTTGAGCCCAAAATTAAGTAATGAGATTCGAGATTTCCGAAAATGTATCGTTCGACATATCAAAGTAGATTAAAATTTCACGAAAAATTCGAATATTTCAACGATAATTTTTTTGGGAGTATTTTTGAGAATTTTAAGCTCTAAATTTGGTTACGATTTTCTGGATTTTTAAAGAAGTTATTACAGAGTTTGAATTTTGAAAAAAAATCAAAAATTTCCGTTAGAACTTTAGTTCTTTGTGAGCTTAGAATTGGGTCACGATTTTTTGGTTTTTCGAAAAAGTTATCATGAAAGCTAAATATCAAAATGAGTTAAAAGTTCACAAAAAATTCGATTTTGAAAATTTTTTGAAAAATATTGGTCTAAAATTGGAGTACGATTTTTGAAAAAGGTTTGATTTTCTGCCGAAATTTTAAGCCACTCTGATAAGCCAATCATGCCAGATCTAGTTTCGGGTTCAGAATTCTTCAAAAAGTCTAAAAAAAAGTTGTTATGAGAATTTTTTTTATTCTGTCCAAAATTTCAACTCAAATAAGTTGATAGATCTCATGGAATTTTTTTTCAAAAACTTCAAAAATCGTGACCCAATTTTGGGCTCAACGTCAGATTTTCTGTCCAAAATTTTGACCCATATTGATAAGTCGCATGGCATGTTTTTCAAAAATACGGAAAATCTAGACCAAATTTTGGGCTTCAAATTCTCAAACATGCTCAAAAAATATTTTCTTCAAATTTTGATAAGTTCGTTCTCCCTCGACTGAGAGTTGGTGATTTCATATTTTTGATTCAATATTTTTATGCTTCAGCCCTGTTGATTAGTTCGTTTGGCTTCGGCGGTGATTTGTCGCGAATTTAATTTCATATCAACTTCCGAAGATTTAATTCAACAATCGTCGAATTTCGTTTTCGTAGTTTTGAACTTCGTTTGCATCATCATCATGATGTTCTGCCATTGTTGCGGGTAAGTTTTCATAATTTTAATTCAAATTAACATTAGTATGTACTATGTAATATAATTAGGTACCTTGATACCTTGAACGTGAGTTCATTGACCTTCTTGATTTCAAGAAAATTCCTTTTCAGGATCTTTTTCATGCAAAAGAAAGTTTAAGTGATTGAATTTCTAATTTTAAACACAGAACATTTTCAACAAAATATTTTTTAATTTTCTCCCCCCCCCCCAAAAAAAAGTACGAGTATAACTTAGCCTATAAAAAATGAAAAATTAGAAGCAGAACTTTTTCAAAATTTCTTCAGAATTTTCGGCCGGTATTACCCTTTATTAACAAAAAAAATTAAATGATTGAAAAAGGGAATCAAACAGCATGATTTTTCCCCTTGTTTTTTTTATAGTGAATTAAAAAAACTGAATTTTTAGTTCGAACAGCAGAACTTATGCCTTGAAGAAGGATTTCTACCATACAAAATTTTTTCAGCATCACAATTGGAGCGAAATTTGAGCACGGTTTTGATAAGAGTATCTAAAATTCGTTGAGATAATTATTTTGAAGCCGTTTAGATATATTAAATGTGGTTAGAGAAAAACAATGTTTTATGTACATCTACATACCTAGTGGTGTTATTATACAATTTAAAATTAATCTAATCAATCAAAGTCGGGTACGAGTATAGGCTGCACATTATTATCTTCTGGAGGACGGTAAGGTGGTTTTTTGAGTTGGGATGCCGGTCTTGGTATGGGGATAATGTATGGCATTCGTAGTTCATTACCATTTGGCCGATCTTTCTTTGGTTGCTGCTAAAATTTATGTATGCATGTATTTAATTAGTTGAGAGCTAATGACTAACGAGTATATCATTTTACAGATGGATTTCTAACAATAGGTATCTTAATTTGTTGACTTACCGTTTTCGGCGTTTTCTTGTACCATGCTGGGCTAGCATTGCTCAAATAGAGCAATAGAATAGTGCAGAGAATGATGAAACGCGTAACCATGATTTTAATAAAGCAATTTACAATGTGCTCAACGAATACTCGTACATGGGAGTAAATATAAATCTTTACGTTTGGTGCACGGTAGTTCGCTTCGTGATAATACATACATATAAGATATAGCAGATAAACGTATCTAATGATTATTAGCTTAGCTGTATTAGAATCGCAGCTGAAAAAATGATTCGAATCACGAACACGAATCATTCAGACGCAGCTGGTTTTTTCACAGGGGGGGGGGTAATATTACTTGCATTTTGGATTCGCCTGCGTCTGTATTTTCGAAAATGTTTGCTGAGACATTTTGTATTGACATAAATATTTTTTGAGCCGGAGTTTTGTTCGAAATTTTTGATACACGCGAGGCTAATATGGGCTTCGTCAACTTTTGAAAATTTGAAAAAAATTGTTCAATACTTCATTTATTATTTTTATGATTTTTGAAAACTTACCAAAATAACCAATTCCTGGTATTTGGATATCATATTATGTCATATTGCCATACTCTCTGACATTTTAATTACCAAGTTTATCAGACTTTTAAAAACTTTGGAAAAAATTTGATTATTTACCCTGTTTAGAACATTTATCTAATTTTACTATATTTTGATCTTGACTTTTAAGAACATGAAAAAAATTCCATTCAATTTCAGACATTATGCTAGATTTTTGAAAACTTGAAAAAAATTACTAGGTGTAGGTACCTCTACCTACCTATCTAGGTTATCTTTGAAATTATACGTATTTACTTGTATTTAACGTGGACTACGAAAAAAATGACATGTTGACCCCCAAAAAATTTGATTTCCCGCCAAAAAAAAAAAATTAGAAAAATAACTCATTTTGTAATAAAATTTTTTTTGTAAAAATGAACATGAACATTATATAACTTTTACAAATGGGAAGTCCTTTATTTTTTGAAAAAACATTTTTTTTCAAGTTGAATCTGAAAAAGTTTTGCTGCTTAAAAAAGTTTGATTTCTTGCAGAAATTGCTAAAAATTGTGAAAAAGTAAAAGTTGTAGTTACCTTGACCTAGTTTTTCTAGTTGCTAAAATAATTATGAAAAATTTTAGCTTTTTTGGTCAAAATTTTCAAAAATTGTCAAAAAGTCTTTCTTTTTTCCAGAATTGCCAAATAAATTTTGCTTTTTACAAAACTGCCAAAAATCTTGATTTTGTTTCAAAACTTGCCATAAATTTTCAATTTTTTGAAAAAATTTTCTTTTCATGTTTTTTTGTAAAATTAAAAAAAAAAAAAAAAAACTAGCCCAACTCACTAAAAATTGATAGAAAGTTCTACTGTTTTTTTTTTTTGCTAAAATTGTGAACAAGTTTTGCTTTTTGGTCAAAAATATCAAAAAGATCTTGCTGTTCATCAAAATTATCAAAAAATCTTGTTTTTTTTTGCCAAAATAACCGTCAAAAAATCTTACTTTTCGTTAACTCTGGCCAAAAGTGCGTTTAAAAACTCTCTGGTGACAATTTTTGATCCTCCAAATTACTTTTATCTCCTCCTATTGCCTAAAAAAGCACTCTGACGAGTAGACAGAAAATTGCGAGAAGCCAGATAGACCGGTCAATGACCTTGAGGGGACAGACAGACAGGCAGGCAACCATGAGAGGTTGGACAGATAGGTCAGTGACCTTCATGGACCAGCCAAACGGGGCTCAGTTACTTTGAGAGGCTAGACTGGGTGACTGATGACCTTAAGAGGCCAGACAGGCCGATGTAAGACTTTGAAAAACCACAGACAGACAACCATGAGAGGCTAGACATATAGGTCATTGACCTTAAGGGGCCAGCCAAACGGGGCTCAGTTACTTTGAGAGGCTAGGCTGACTGACAGATGACCTTAAGAGGCCAGACATGCCGATGAAATACTTTGAAAAACCAGACAGATGGGTCAATGACCTAGAGAGGCCAGACAGGTAGACAGACAACCTTGAGAAGTCAGACAGTCGGATTAGTGACCTCGAGCGGGCAGGCAGACAGACAGACAGAGAGACAACCATGAGAGGCTAGACAGATAGTTCATTGACCTTAAGGAGCCAGCCAAACCGGGCTCAGTTACCTTGAGAGGCTAGACTGGTTGACAGATGACCTGAAGAGGCCAGACAGGCCGATGTACGACTTTGAAAAATCAGACAGATGGGCCAATGACCTAGAGAGGCCAGGCAGGTAGACAGACGACCTTGAGAAGTCAAACAGTCGGGTTAGTGACCTCGAGCGGGAAGGAAGGAAGGAAGGAAGGAAGGAAGGAACGAACGAACGAACGAACGAATTTATTTATTTGTATCAGTATACATTATACAATTTATAAGATATCCCCCCCCAATGCGCAATTGCGCGAGCGAGGGGGGCCTCCTGCAAGAGAAACATCAAAAGTACCTACACCTTACAGTTTTACACCATTTTTAAAGACATACACAGTGAAATAACCAAAAAATAAATAAATAAATAAATAAATAAATAAATAAAGTTGAATAATGGATAAATAAATAAAACAAAACAAAACTGAATGATGATAAATAATGATAAATATGGGGAGAATTTGACAAGGGTAAAGAATACATCAACCTGGAATAAACTAACAATTGCATTTGCAGAAGAATAACAGGACCCTACATATTCTTGGCAAAGAGAGAAATACAAGGGGAAAAAAAACAGATATACAATGAACACTACCCAGCAGTCTGTAAAGAGTTTTCACCCTCCAACAGCCACCGGATAAGTGCCAGCCGAGAGCCCAAGCCTCTACTCATTACTGCATTGAACAGCCTTGGTAAACACCCAGGAGCCTGAGCACTGGATCTGTCTCGTCGGTACCTAGGTATGGGAGCAATAGAGTTATCAATTTTCCTTCCTCTCTCCTTGACATAAATTTTAAATTTGGACCTGTTCCTCTGCACATAATCAATAGCCTGGACTTGATAGAGCTTTTGAATAGGCAGGATTTCTAATTTTCGAAAATCATCTTTTGTGCTCTCCCCCCTCCTTTTACCTACAATACTCCTAACTGCCCATTTTTGTAGAATATGAATAGGTTCCAAATGATAGTCCGCCGCTCCCCCCCCCCCCAGATTAGCATGCCATACTGAAGCACAGATTGATAAAGGGCATAATAAATTTTTACCATGTGTTGAGTGCCAAAATGCTGTGCCAGGAAACGGATCAAGTAGTTTAGTTTTCGAAGTTTAGTTTGCAGGTATAAACTCTGCTCTTTCCAGATTAATTTAGAATCTATCATTATACCAAGGTACCGAGTTGACTCAACTTGGGACAGGGGCATGCAGCTACACAGAGCCCTACACTCCGGTTTTTCATGCAAATAGCACCTAAACTCCAGGTTAGGGGAAACCCTATAGCCAAAACTTAACAATTTTGATTTGGATGAATTTGGTTTTAATTTATGTTGCCAGAACCACCCTCCCAATAATCTCAAATCTTCATTAATCACCTCAATAAGTTCTTCTTGATTTTTTGCCCTGTTTACTAAAGTAGTGTCATCAGCAAATCCATATAATGTCCCATTCAATTTCAGTTCAAAAATGTCATTAACGTATATTAAAAAGAGGACTGGGCCCAGTATGCTACCCTGTGGTACCCCATGTACCACAGGTAAGAAATTCCCAATTTTATTCCTAACTTTAACAGCCTGAGTTCTTCCCTAGGAAGGAAGGAAGGAAGGAAGGAAGGAAGGAAGGAAGGAAGGAACGAACGAACGAACGAACGAATTTATTTATTTGTATCAGTATACATTATACAATTTATAAGATATCCCCCCCAATGCGCAATTGCGCGAGCGAGGGGGGCCTCCTGCAAGAGTAAACATCAAAAGTACCTACACCTTACAGTTTTACACCTTTTTTAAAGACATACACAGTGAAATAACCAATAAATAAATAAATAAATAAATAAATAAATAAAAAATAAAGTTGAATAATAAATGGATAAATAAATAAAACAAAACAAAACAGAATGATGATAAATAATGATAAATATGGGGAGAATTTGACAAGGGTAAAGAATACATCAACCTGGAATAAACTAACAATTGCATTTGCAGAAGAATAACATGACCCTACATATTCTTGTCAAAGAGAGAAATACAAGGGGGAAAAAACAGACATACAATGAACACTACCCAGCAGTCTGTAATGAGTTTTCACCCTCCAACAGCCACCGGATAAGTGCCAGCCGAGAGCCCAAGCCTCTACTCATTACTGCATTGAACAGCCTTGGTAAACACCCAGGAGCCTGAGCACTGGATCTGTCTCGTCGGTACCTAGGTATGGGAGCAATAGAGTTATCAATTTTCCTTCCTTTCTCCTTGACATAAATTTTAAATTTGGACCTGTTCCTCTGCACATAATCAATAGCGTGGACTTGATAGAGCTCTTGAATAGGCAGGATTTCTAATTTTCGAAAATCATCTTTTGTGCTCTCACCCCTCCTTTTACCTACAATACTCCTAACTGCCCATTTTTGTAGAATATGAATAGGTTCCAAATGATAGTCCGCCGCTCCCCCCCAGATTAGCAAGCCATACTGAAGCACAGATTGATAAAGGGCATAATAAATTTTTACCATGTGTTGAGTGCCAAAATGTTGTGCCAGGAAACGGATCAAGTAGTTTAGTTTTCGAAGTTTAGTTTGCAGGTATAAACTCTGCTCTTTCCAGATTAATTTAGAATCTATCATTATACCAAGGTACCGAGTTGACTCAACTTGGGACAGGGGCATGCAGCTACACAGAGCCCTACACTCTGGTTTTTCATGCAAATAGCACCTAAACTCCAGGTTAGGGGAAACCCTATAGCCAAAACTTAACAATTTTGATTTGGATGAATTTGGTTTTAATTTATGTTGCCAGAACCACCCTCCCAATAATTTCAAATCTTCATTAATCACCTCAATAAGTTCTTCTTGATTTTTTGCCCTGATTACTAAAGTAGTGTCATCAGCAAATCCATATAATGTCCCATTCAATTTCAGTTCAAAAATGTCATTAACGTATATTAAAAAGAGGACTGGGCCCAGTATGCTACCCTGTGGTACCCCATGTACCACAGGTAAGAAATTCCCAATTTTATTCCCAACTTTAACAGCCTGGGTTCTTCCCTTCAGGTAGGATCTGAACCAATCATGCTGCACACCCCTTATTCCACAGTCCCAGAGCTTCCGCAATAGAATCCCAAAATCAACTGTATCAAATGCCTTACTGAGATCAAGGTATGCCGCTGCAACACTATCACCCGCATCTAAACCCTCAACTACCTCAGTTATGTGATCAAACAGGGCATCACAGGTACTCTTCCCATTTAAAAATCCATATTGCTGTTTTGAAAAGAAATTTTTTGAATGCAAGAAATTTAAAATTCGATTTTTTACAACTTTCTCAAAAATTTTTGACAGAACTGGGAGGAGGGAGATTGGCCTGTAATTTTCCATCAGTATCTTACTCTTATTTTTATGAACTGGGACAATAATGGCCTTTTTCAGAGAATTTGGGAATTTACCTTGATCTATTGATTTATTGAAGATATCAGTAATAACTGGTGCCAAAATAACAGAATTTTCTTTAAACAGTTTAGAGGGAATGTTATCATATCCTGTAGATGGTTTGTTTGGAAGACTTGAGACCTCTGCACGAATTTCATCACAAGTTGCTGGAGGGAACCCCATGCTATTTAATATTTTCTTGGTTGGGAACACCCTATTTGTTTCAAGGTTTTGGAATTCATTTGAGATGTTATCAACAGAGTCAATGAAAAATTTATTAAACTCATTAGAAACCTTAATTTCATTTCCCTCAACCAAAACATCCTCCTGATTTATTCTTAATTTGTTCAGTTTTTCCCTTTGTTTCCCCCTAATCAAATCTATATGTTGCCAGTACTTCCTAGGGTCATTTCCAGGAAGGAAAGCTGACAGACAGACAGACAGACAGACAGACAGAACGACAATCATGAGAGGCTAGACAGATAGGTCAGTGACCTTAAGGGGCCAGCCAGACGGCGGTCAGTTACTTTGAGAGGCTAGACTGGCTGAAAGACGACCTTGAGAGGCCAGACAGACGGGTCAATGACCTTGAGATGACAGACAGACAACCAGAAGAGGCTAGACGGACGACCTTAAGAAGTCAGACAGCCGGGTCAGGGACCTCGAAAGGTTATTCAACCATAATAGGCTAGGCAGGTAGGTCAGTGACCCCAAGATGCCAGCAAGACGGGCTAATGTAACCTTAAAAGACCACACAGTCCGACAGACGACCTTGAGAGGCCATGTTTTTGAAACTTGAGACATCTCAAGTAGATTTACTCCAATAAGAGAAGTTCCAAGCAACATTACGACGACAAATTTCAACTGTTGAAAAAAAGAAACACCATTTTATCTATTCTAAGGGGGTTGGACCGAGTGGGGTAGGTCAGCGATGACGATTTCCCTCTTACCTAGTTCTTTTCTCAAATTATATGGAATCTTTAAAACAACGTTGAGCAAAATCGAATGACCTGAAACGAAAACGTGTCTCATTTGACATTTGAACGACCAAGTATAAGATTTGAGTATGGCTTTGATTTTGAACACTCATCAAAATGATCACTTCATCAGTCGTTTCAAGTACAAATTATATTGAATACTGAATAGGAAAACATCGCATATTTACATACATACATATACTTAATGATACTTATTCTTACATTTAAAATTACTCACTCGAATCATCTCCGCCCCCAAATTTGCGTATAAGTATATCCCATAGGGGGTGTTCGTGTGATCGCATAGGTGGTAGTGTGGGGCCTGGTGCTTTGCATTTTGGTGCCGGACGTAATATTGGCGTGGGCGTTGCTAGTGCAGCACCTACAGCTTTGGGGTCTGGTGCTTCGTATTTTGGTGCCGGACGTAATATTGGCGTGGGCGTTGCTAGTGCAGCACCTAAAGCTTTGGGGTCTGGTGCTTTGTATTTTGGTGCCGGACGTAATATTGGCGTGGGCGTTGCTAGTGCAGCACCTACAGCTTTGGGGTCTGGTGCTTCGTATTTTGGTGCCGGACGTAATATTGGCGTGGGCGTTGCTAGTGCAGCACCTAAAGCTTTGGGGTCTGGTGCTTTGTATTTTGGTGCCGGACGTAATATTGGCCTGGGCGTTGCTAGTGCAGCACCTAAAGCTTTGGCGCCTGGTGCTTTGTATTTTGCTGCCGCGCCTAATGTTGGTAGCGCTCCTACACCTGCACCGATTTCTCTTCCTGTATTTGTACGTACTGGAGGAGTGCGCATTGGCGGTGGAGTTCCTGCAGCTGCACTTACTTCTCTTCCTGTATTTATACGTACTGGAGGAGTGCGCATTGGTAGTGCATTTCGTACAGCTCCACCTACTTCTCTTCCTGTATTTATACGTATTGGAGGAGTGCGCATTGGTAGTGGAGTTCTTACAGCTCCACCTACTTCTCTTCCTGTATTTATACGTATTGGAGGAGTGCGCATTGGTGGTGGAAACTGACGCAATATGTATGGCATTGTTCGAGGTATGGCTATTTTTCCTTTGCCTGGCTGCTTCATTCCTGGTGCCTTCTTCCCTGCTCCTGCTGGTGCCTTCCCTGCTCCTACTGGTGCCCTCGCTACTGGTGGCGGATTCACTGGTGGCTGTTGAAATTCAATTATATTTATAAAAATAGTACTTAGTTTAGGTTGATGATTACCATAATAAATTTTTGATCATTATTGCTCAACTTACCATCGGTCTCCCGAACCCGAACCCGGACCCGAAACGTATTGGTATCCTGAACGGTGCTGGTCTTGTGTCGCTCAAATCGATGAATAAAAATATACTGCAGAAGATGAAGTATCGCATAATCATGATCAAGAAACGCGTTTACTAGTGTGTGTTCGAGTACGAATACGAAAATAAAATAATCTCAACGTCTTGCGCTCGATAATTAACTCAATATGGTTGTTATCTGATGAAGAAAAATTTTTTCAGCGTGGCTTCGGGATTGAAAAACACTGATAGGTAGGTAGAGGTACCTCTACCTATATTGTAATGATGTTGAAAAGGGCTCAGTTTCCACCACGTGCGCGAAAGTTGGAGAATATTCCATTTCCAATAACTCGATACGTCGTAATCGTGCAATTCTACGCATTATTTCAAATGTTTCTCTCTGTATCGTATAAAGAATTAATTGTTGTGGCCTGTAATGTAGATAAATCATTTGATCACGTTTTCGAGTCTGATTAACAACAGTTCAGAGCTGATGGGCACTCACTGATACTTGTCGATTTGAAGAATAAAAACCATTTGATCAGGGAACCCATCGAGTCCACGAATCTCAAATTAACCCCCCCCCGCCCTCCCCGAATTTTCAGCTGCTAAAGTTGACTTTCGATTTCTGACGAATGTTTGGAAACTTTTTCTGTACAGGTAATAAATCGTTAAATTTAAAAAATCGTCGTATGTCCCTCCTCACCATGTAGGTTTCGGTTCAGAAAGAAAATGAATTCAAAATGGAGCTTAGTAAAAGTCAGAAATACATAGTTGAACGAATAGAAAATTGGAGCTAAGCAAAACCAAAGCTAGGGCTAATCAAAGTTGAGAAAGAGTTTAATGAATACTGTAAAGTAAAATCAAAACTAGAGCCAATTGAAGATAAAGCTGGGGTTAAGCGAAAGCAAGAATTGAGCTAGTCTAGAGCTAGATTGAATATAAAGTACCTAGCTTTTCTGCCATGAGAGTCTAATCTGGAAATTAAAGGGGTAGGGCTATAAGCATGAATTTTAAAAAATCCAATTTTTGACCATGGATTTTCTGGCATAATTTTTTGAAAGGAAGAAAAAAAGATTTTCTGACAAAATTGCCTATCTCAAAAACTGCAGGCGCTACGAGCAATCAGCCAAATAAATGAAATTGATTGATTGATTGATATTTTGGGAATAGATTACTTACATTTTTTGTAGTTTTTTTTTTAAATTTTCAAAAGTTGAACTTTTGTCAATTTTGAAGGTAAATTCTTGTGTACTTAACTTTTCAAGACGAGTAAAAAATTTAATTTCGTGAAATTGTCCAACTTTGAAATAATTGAAGAAGCCAGAGCCAATAGTTTACAGAAATTTTAGGGCATCCAGAAAAAAAGAACTTTTCTGGTTCCTTTCGAAAAATTATTCCAGAATCCATGGTTAAAAATACGATTTTCGAACATCCATACACCCCTACCCCTTCGTTTAAAACAATAGAAAAACACAAAATTGAATTTTTAATTTAATATGATATCATTTAAGTACCTAACTAAAATGTTTTTTATGAGGGAAACACTGAAAACATACCTATGTATGTTTTATTAAAACCAACTTTTTTTGAAATTTTTTTTTAGTTTAATTTAAATTTGAAAATTTGGAACCAAATTTGAATATATCTACACTCAAATACATAGCTTGAAAAAACCAAGAAAAAAAATAATTTTCTGACTCTGAAAGTTGTAATCCTTCAGCACTTGGTTTGGTAATCTGATCAGAAAATGAAGAATTAAAATTGAAATATCTAAACCAGAAAATCATAGATTTGTTGTGTTTTATACCTACGTGATTTATTTGTGTTTAAAACTTCACCATATTTTATACTGGATTTAATTTTTTTTCCAAGTTCTATTGTTAGATAATAGATATTTTATCGAGGGGTAATTAGTCAAAAATGCAAAAAATAAAATAAACATTTTTTCGTTGACTTTCCAAATCTTGAAAATTTAACAATTTATGCCTATAAGAATACCTAGGTATTTTAAATCAACTGAAAATTGGTGAAACATTACAGAAATTGAGCTAAAAATGCTTCAATATGGTCGAAAAATTTCCTGAAAATTACGAATAATTGGTTAAATATTGAAATTGAGTGAAATTGAAACAAAAAAAAAACACGTTTTGGCGTAATCCTAAAATATGTAATTGCGTAACTGGTCTAAAATTGTTGAGAAACTTTTTTTTCATCCTGGTCAATTTTTTGGACCCAGTTTCGTTTGAAAAAGCAGCCAGAAACTGATTTGTCTGTCTCAATCTACTCTACCTACCTTTGAATAAACATTTTCCTGCTTATTTTGGTTAATTTTTGACAAATATATTTTTTCAAGTTCCACATCATTTTGGCCTAGTTTTGGTCTGAAAGTAGAAAAATTCTTTGGAACGAATGTTCTCTTAGATGGATGGGCGGATTTTTTTGAAATTTTCATAGGTAGATATTTTTTTTTTTTTGGGTGTTTATAATTGCAGGATTATTACACCCGTGGAAAGAAGGGTTTAGATTTGGTTTATTAGATTGGTGTTTTTTAGTAGGGTTATAAATTGCTGGATTTCTGAAGGGTTATCTGGAATGATCATTGAATTTGGGTATATTTGGAGAGATAACATAGGTAGATATGGTCTAACGTGAAGCATGGAACGCCGTAATTATAATTGCAATTACTCAATTAGCTTCTTGAGTAATTGCAATTAATTACGAAAATTTGTACCAAAAAAAGAATAAAAAGGGGAAAAGGGCCATATCAAAAGCAAAGCCGACAAAAGAAAAGCCGACCTCAGATAAATTTCGAAATTTATGTAACACCACAGGGGTTCTAAAATCTTTTCTATTGTTAAATTTTTGAATTTATTTTTCAAAATTGAATAATGGAAAAGATTTTATCAAAAGCGAAGCCGACCCCCTGTGGTGTTATATTTATCAAAAGCGGACCCGACATCTGTTTTAAAATGTAACACCACAGGTGTCCTAAAATATTCTTAACTTATCTACAGTGTTATCTTTCCCATTGTTCAATTTCAAACATTTCTCTATTGTTCAATTTTGAGAAAGGCTTTTAGAACACCTGCAGGTGTTTCATTTACACACATTCAGTACCTAGACACCGAAAGCAGGTGGTTACCCTTTCGGAATCAAAACCCACCAGTCATTTGTGATTTTGCTGTGCTCCCAAGAGGTTCTCTCAGTACTAGTGTTGGCCTGAGAATATTCTCAATGTGCATAATCTGAGAATATTTGCGAATATTCTCAAAATGCTTGGAGAATATTCTCTCAAAAAAATAAAAATCATGACTTTTTTCAAAAAATTTAAAGATTTTTCTACAATTTTCCACAATTTACAAGTTTTACCACTACTTTTCTTTATAAATTTTCAACTCTGGAGCTTTTAGAACAGCATAGTGTAGGTACTTATTCGGAATCACGTTGTGCTTTTTATTTCAAAATTACGTTGTGCTTTTTTTCAAATTCGCGTTCTTTTTTTTCAAAATCGCATTGTGCTTGTTTTCAAAATTGCGTTGTTTTTTTTAAATTCGCGATGTGCTTTTTTTCAAATTCATGTTGTGCTTTTTTTCAAATTCATGATGTTTTTTTTCAAATTCGCGTTGTGCTTTTTTTAAAAATTCGCGTTGTGCTTTTTTTTCTAGATCGCGTTGTGCTTTTTTTCAAATTCGCTTGTGCTTTTTTTCAAAATCGCTTGTGCTTTTTTCCAAATTTGCGTTGTGCTTTTTTTTCAAATTCCGGTTGTGCTTTTGAAATCCAAAATTGTGTTTTTTTTTTTTTTTTGAAATTTGGTTGTACTTTTGTAACAAAAGAAGCTACGCACACTGTTACAGCTGCACTTGTCTAGTTTTTTTTTTTTTGGAAATTTTCAAGCAGTTTAGGGCAAAAAAATATTTGGCGTGAATGCAAAAAAAATCATTTCTTGCAATTACCCCGAGAATTTCCAAATTGTGATATCTTACTTTAAACTTCAATCCTTCATGACCCTAAATCGTGAAAATTCCAAATAAATCGGCAGTTTTTTCTATTTCACATGTATTTTTTAAAAGAACATCTCTCATTTTACTTATGAGTGGTTTCAACATGCTTTGATAAAAGTGTTTGCTACAGAGCAAGTTGAACCCCGAGAGTTGTGACCAGGCGAATATGTCGGTGAAGGTTGTTACTTCGACACCCCCTAGTTGGAACAACCAGAAAATTGATATTTCTTTGCATGAGGTCACAATTTTGCAATTACACCATTTTTGCAATTACCCCACTCTACTTTACTTAATTTAGATAGGTGAAAATATTTCTTATTTAGGTATCACAATTTTCAACTATGTATAGTTTTCCGCAGTTTCTACGTAAACTCAGTCATTCTTTGTGAATTGAACAAATGTTTTGAAAACATAAGCATGATTTTTCTGCTTATTTTGGTTAATTTTTGACAAATATATTTTTTCAAGGTCCACATCATTTTGGTCTTTTTTTTTTTTTTTGGAATTTTCAACGATTTTTTGTGTCATATTTTCAATATTTCACGAAATGTTACCCTTGATTTTTATCATTTTTCATTTGTAAAGATTCTTCAGTATTTAAGTTACTCGTATTTTTCTTTAAGAACGATTTTCAACGCAATTCTTTTTTTTTTGAAGATTTTTAGTGGCAGTTGAGCGTATTTATTTATTAATTATTTTTTTGTTAAAGCATGTCCATTGTCCATCATACCAATTCACTATTCAGCCTAACAATTGGAGCAAACATAGTGTTTTTGATTTCGAGTACCTACATCTCATTGAACTAGACGTAATTATATAATTTTTCAGTCGTTTGAGGTATATTGAATAACAGGAAAACAACAACTTGCTACATAATAATGTTCTTATATTTAGAATTAATCTAATTTTCGTGAGGTAATTTACACAAACATGCGCATTCATTTTGCTTCACCTTCACCTCTGGTTTTCTGAATGTAGGCAATAACATGAATGGCAATAAGAGGGGATCTGCCGTTCCTGACGGTGGTTTTCCTCTGGCTCATGGCTGTTCAAATTTACAAAATATAACTTATTTTAAGAGACCGATGCTCGTACGTATAATTTTGCAATTACGAATGAATTTCTGATCAGTATACTGATTGACTTACCGGAATATAACGAATCCCCAACCTGGCGTCGCTCAAATCGAGGGATAAAATACTAAAGAGGTAGATGATGTTGATGAATAATCGTGTAACCATGGTTTTAAAACGATTCGTACTTACGTCTACTTACACTTACAGTGCTCAAAACGAAAACGAAAATAAACTTAATTTTACGAGAGCATGAAACTTTTGGGTAACCTATCTGATCACTGATGAAGATAAATGTTTTGAGTTTGGTTTAGCGATTAAAATAATTATGCTGATATGGAGATGAAACAATGTTGTTTGATGTGTCAGAGATGTTTCCAAATTATTTACAAATATGCCTACTTAGGTACTACTAATCTAGAATGATATTTTCTCCATCGCGTCCTTGCTCAAAAATTCTCGAAAAAATGATTACAAGAATAACTGCATATCAACATGAGGTGGCGTTTTTTTTGGATTCTCGATTTGAAAAGTTCTGAACATTTCGAGAAAATTCAATTTTTTTTGGAAAAATATATTTATAAATTACTTATTTGTAGGTAATACTTTAATTTTCAGTAATATACCAGTATCTATTTCGTTGGTAAATTAACGGTAATGGTAACTTATATTAATTGTAAGTATTTTTGCATACCATTACCGATCAACACGATTGCGATATTTTTCAATTTTTTTCAACATTTTTGACGCTTCTTAGTTGTATAATACTTTAGAAAATGTTGCCTGTATTTCATCATGTGTTTCATACTTTTTCGGAATTTTTAAGCACTTCCCTTCGCACTTCCCTTCGTAATTTTTCCTCCAATCGGTACTTATCTATAGGTAATGTAAATCTAGGGGCTTTATTTCGTCTCGGTTCGGGCCAAATAGGCCAAAAGAATGGCAGTAGATTCTGTTTTAGTCCTCCTGGCGGTATTCTTCCTCGTCTGTATGGTGGCTGTTGAAATTTAAATATTCTCTTAGTATAAATTATGGTTGTATCATTTTACACATTTTAAATTTCTATAATCACTGCTGTTTCACTTACCGGTTGAAAATGAAACGGGAATATAAAAGCGTTGCTGATATCGAGGAATAAAATAGTGCAGATAATGACGAATTGCGTATTACTAACCATGATTCTATTTCTAAAACGATGCATTTAAATAAATATACCTAGGTACCATTCGCTCGGGATGAAAAGTAAAATAAAATAATCTTATATCGTTCAAGGCACGATAGACAGTTGAAAATAGGTAGGTAGTTGTTATCTGATGAAGAAAAATGTGATTGGCATGACTTTGAAATTACAACGATACGGTATGGTAGATCAGCCAATCAATCAATCAAAAGTTTTATTATTTACAAGTGTTAAATAGGTAGTTACAATGTTACATTAGAATAATACATTACATTACAACATGGCCCTAGCATATTTATGTATAGAGCAAGAATCTCCATCCGGCTGCACCATTGGGCAATTCTTTGGTAGTGTAGTGGTGATAAGTTGGTAATTTCCTAAAGCCATCCCATCAGCTATAGCCTTCTGTTTTCCTTGTCTTCTTGTTCCTGTATCCATGAACCAAAAATTGACGTTTTGTGTCCATCTGTTATCCCTTAATGTACCCACATTACCCCCTTCCCCTCCACCTCCACCACCATTTTTAGATTTTATCACTTTGGGTGGTTCAAGACATGGAGTCATGAAGATGATCTATTGTGGAAAACACTGAACGAAAACCAGCCTGTTCTCTTGGTTGGAACAAAAAAGGTCTAATTCTACTTTCTATAGAATTTTAGAAAAATTTCAGAAATGTTTGAACTTGAAGAGATATTATTAATCTTGTTCTTTTCCCCCTTTTTTTGAAAATTAAAACGATGTCTGAAATATGTTTTCCAATCTTCAGGTATTTTGTTCTTTCAAGATTTTGTAAAGAAAAAAATTGGTCAGCACTTTTGCAAAAATTTCCCCTCCTATTTTGTAGCATTCGTTTGTATAATTTTATCAGAACCAGGAGATTTGTTATTTTTCAAGTTTTTTTTTTTATAGTCCACTCCACTTCCCTAGATAAAATTTCAGGCTCCAAAGGCCCTATTCTTGAGATATTTTCTAATGGATTCAAATGTTTTTTGTCTTTATAAGTAGGTACCAATTTGGAATAGAATTGAGCAGCATGTGCATTAATTCTATTTGTATCGTAGATTCTATTATTCCTTTCATCAGAGAGGTAAAGGGTAAATAAAAATTTTTCCCAAAGAAGGATTTTTCAAAATTTGCTTCATACTTTCTGCAGATTCCATAATTTTTGAAATGTATTTTTCAATTCTTATCCCTATTTTTTGCATACCACTCCTAATCTCAATTAACACGATTTTGATATCCTTTCAACTTTTTTCAAAATTTTCAATTTCAACGATCTTTATATAATCATCTTATCAATATCTTACTCTACAAAATTTGGCCTCCTGTATGTTTCATGTTTTTTTGAACGTTCAGCCAATTTTCTCTTCACGTATTGCTCAAGGCGGTACTTATCTATAGGTAATGTAAATCTTGGTTTCTTTGGCGGTGGGGTGGGAAAATCAAAGAAAAAGAATGGCAGTGGTGCTGTTGGTATTCCTCCTGCTGGTATTTGTCCTCGTCTGTATGGTGGCATTGGTGGCTGTTGGAATTAAAATATTTTCTTAGAATTATTACACTTTTAAATTTCTAATCACTACTGTTTGACTTACCGGTTTAAAACGAAACGGGAACCGAAACGGGAACCGAAACGGGAACCTAAAAGCGTTGCTGATATCGAGCAATAAAATAGTGGAGATAATGACGAATTGCGTAATATACATGATTCACATATTATATTTTCTAAAACGATGCATTTAATGAATATACCATTCGCTCAGGATGAAAAGTAAAATGAAATACTCTTAGCGTTTGAGGCACGATAGTCTGTTTGAATTTGAAATGGTTGTTATCTGATGAAGAAAAATTTTGATTGGTACGACGTTGAAATTAGCTACCTATGATACAGTAGATAACAATGCTGTTAGTTGTGTCAGATTACTACCTACATACAGTTGCTCAAGAATTGTGTGGTCTTTAGATTGAGGGGAAAAATGGAATTTAAATTTATCTGAAAAACCTTTTTTTAATTGTGTATGAAATAATATTTTTTGCTTGACAGTTTACTTATGTAGATCAGGGAGAAATATCTAGAAAACTACTGAAAATACTTATAATGAACTGATTAGAAAAGAATCATATTGGGTAGCTCGGGTAAAATCAAGAGAGAATAAAAAATGTAAAATCACTAGGAAAAAAATGAAGAAAAGAATCACTGGGAAAAATCATAGAAATTTGGTTTGGTGAGGGAAATTGATATATAAGTATGTGTGGGTGAAAATCACTACATACTTACTTGGAAAATTAACAAAAGAAATTATCAGACAATTAGGAATAGGTCATTAGAAAATTGTTTTAAAATTTTATAGAAAATTAGTTGAAAAAATAATTAGAAAATTGACAACAAAAATCGTAAAAAAAAGCCAAAGAAGTATATGAAAAATTTTATCTCAATAAAAACCTGCTGAAATTACTTGTACCTGGCAGCAATTTAACCTCGTTTCATGTTTGGTAGTACCAATTATTTTCATTTTTTTTACAAGTTAAATGAAATCTGGGCTCAATTTTTGGTACATAATTTTAGTCAGAAAGTAGGTATATGTACTATTAAAGATCATGTACGACAGGTTATACTCACTCATGCACAGTCAAATCCCTCCAGAACAAGCAGGATTTGTGAGAGGAAGAGGAACTAGGGAGCAGATCCTGAACCTCAGATTGCTGATTGAGAAAGCACGCAAATACAATGTACATATTGTGCTGTGTTTTGTAGATTACAAGAAAGCGTTTGACTGCGTACAATGGCAAAAATTGTGGAGAATTCTACTCGAGATGGGAGTCCCAATACTTCTGGTGTGAAGAAAGCACACAAATACAATGTGCATACTGTTCTGTGTTTTGTAGATTACAAGAAAGCGTTTGACTGCGTACAATGGCAAAAACTGTGGAGAATTTTAATCGAGATGGGAGCCCCAATACTTCTGGTGTGACTGCAGATAAAACAACTGTACGAGGGGAGCATGGCAAATGTTTGAATTAACAGAGAAACAATGTTGGAGAAATTCCACCTAGAATGAGAGGAGTATGACAGGGCTGCATTCTGTCCCCACTCCTGTTTAATCTTTCCCGAGAATATATAATTTGTGAGACTCTGCAGCTGCTTGTATCAGAAAGCACCAATGATGATGGCTCAGGTGCAGGGCTGGACCCAAGAACACGGGAAATTTAGAGGCCCACCGAGATATCCCATTTTAGCGGTCCTCATTTTGGGCTTCTCAATTAATCAGCCACATTTTTTTCTCTCATTTTTTAAAGACCAGTTTTTACCTCATCTGCCCAAATACACCGAGGCCCACCAAGATTTTCTTGGTAACTCAGTGGGTGGGTCCGGGCCTGCTCAGGAGAATGGCTGGGAGGAGTGTCAATCAGAGGTGTACAAATGTCAAACCTCCGTTAAGCTGATGACACAGCCCTCATCGCCTCAAGTGTCGAAAATATGACTGGTTTTCTGAAATGCCTGGAAGAGGTTAGTGCAAAATATGGCCTGCTGATAAATAAGGTAAAGATGAAGATAAGATTATGATTGTGAGTCGGCCTGAGAACAACTCACCTGAGATCCAGGAAATTGAGGGAATCGAAGTGGTGAACCAATTTGTATACCTGGGATCCATTGTGGATAACAAAGGAGGCAATGAAGCTGAGATAAGACGCAGAGTGCAAATCACAAGAAGCGCCATGTCTCGCCTAAAGAAGATTTGGTTAAATGCAGCAGTGAGCAAGACCCTAAAGATAAGGCTTGTATATACTCTGGTTTCCTCAGCGTTTCTCTATGCTTCAGAAACCCGGACAGTATGCGAGGGAGACAGAAGAAAAATTGATGTGCTTGAGATGTGGTGTTGGAGAAGAATGCTCCAGATCCTATGGATGGAGAAAAAGGACCAATGTTTCCATCCTGGGGGAAATTGGTATCCAGAAAAGGCTGTTGGCAGTAGTTCTCAGCAGTATCCTCAAATACTTTGGGCATGTCACAAGGGCTGATGTGACGGAGTCCCTGTTCATCCAAGGCAAGGTAGAGGGAACCAGAGGGCGTGGACGCTCCCCCTCAAGATGGACAGACTCCATTGGTAAGGCTATTGGGCGCAGCTTCCCAGCATGTGTCAGGAGGGAAATGGCGGCCCCTGCATCGTAATCACAATACCCCCCCCCTAGGGATGATGCGGCACCAGGAAGAATTTCAGTCAACTTATTAATCTTCTACAAGAAAGTAAAGTGACTGAATGTGGCCACCTCAAGTTCCCTGTAATTTTAATGAAAAAATAGGATGTTTTGCAATTTTTGCAAGCAAAAAGTAGGCCAAGACTTTAGGCAAGTAATGATATCAAAAAACCATGTTTTTTTTTTATTTCAAAAAAAAACTAATCATTTGGCAATTTTAATTTTAAATTCTACAAATTTTTACAAAAAAGTGGATTTTTTTGCAATTTTAACCAGAAAGTGTTTTTTTTTTATATTTTGATGAAAAAACAGAAATTTTTTGTCAATTCTGATTTTTTTAAAACAGGCTTTTTCTGGCAATTTCTACGAATAAAGTGGAACTAACAAGAAACATAAATATTTTTTTGAGAAATTTTGACTAGAAAAGCAGATTTTTTGCGGCGAAAAGGCAAGATTTTTGGAGAGTTTGAACCCAAAATAAGGCTTATTTTGCAGTTTTGGTAAAAAATAACACTTTTTGGCAACTTTGAATAAAAAACCAGGACTTTTGGTAGAAAATGTTTTTTTTTGGTAATTCTGACAAAAAATGAATCTTTTTTACAATTTTTATGATGAAGCACGTTTTTTGCGATTTTGGCAAAAAAAACGACTACCCTTACCCAGATGTTTTTGAAACAAAAAAAGCAACATTTTCTGGAGAATTTCACAAAAAAAAAAGTTTCTTTGTACTAATAATTTTGGCAAAAAACAAGACTTTTTTGACAATTTTTATCAAAAACGAAAACTAGCCATTTTGATAATACATAGTTACATACCTATTTTGTATTTCAGAATTTTACTTTTATTTCATGAAATTCAGATACTGTTTCAACGATAATTCACGACTTGTTTTTATTCTTGATTTCGTAATTTTGCAATTTGTTATAAACTTTTTTTTGTGTCAGTTTGGCAATTTTTTACAAATTTTTTATTTCACATTTTTTTGGTCAGATTAACACAATAATTTCGATTTATTATTTTTTCAGTATTTTTCCAATGATTTTTGTTAGCATCATTCCAATGGTTTACAAAACTTTACTGATAGGTATCGTAATTTTCAGTGGTTTTTCAACTACTTCAATTTGGTTTTTCGTTCCCAATCGCAACCCTTGGCCTATTTTTTGCGATCTTAACACTTTGGTTCGTTCTATTTTTCGCTGTATTTATAGGTAAATTAGGTATGTTTTTTTAGAATGATTTTCGTCCACCTGCAATCATAGTGCGTTTTTGATAGTTTATGTATGCCTAATAAGTCAGTAATTGTTGAACATTTTGTGAACCTCAATTGTCTTAAGTAATTTTCATGTTCAGTTCAAAAAAAAGAGCAAAATTTTGCGTGTTTTTCATGTTGAATGCAGCTTATTGAAATAATTACGAGAAGAACATTTTAATAAAAGAAGAACAACATATAGATACATTCATATTTTTAAAATTACCATTGAGTACTTAGTTACTTACCAAGTTTTTTTCCTCTTTTGATTTCCAACAACAAAACATTTTCAGGTCCTTATAAATTATGTAGCATAAGATAAGTGTAAGATTGACAGATACTTTTGTTGATCGAGTCGTCACTTAGGCCGGCTAGCAACAAGGAAATTCCTTATTTTGTTTTTCATGTCTGAGAATATTCTTCCTATTCTTGATCGTTCAGGTACGGGCCTGGTGGAAAAATCATGGTGATGAGAAATACGTACATAGGTATAATCAATATGAATATGTTTTCAAGAGATAGGTAAAGAAAAACTTTTGAAGTTCGGGTACTTTTTCGAAGAGTTTCCAAATTGAAACCGAAAATATGTATTGCTTGAACGAAAAGATAGGAAAAATCTACATATATTAGGTACCTACGTATGATATAATTCACCCACTCGCCCTTTTTCGGATTCGTTCTTAAATAATTACGTTGCTAAAGCTTAGTGTGTATCATTTGAAAAAAAAAAACTTACGGGTCTTCGGGTGGTAACCATATTGTGGGATACCACGTTTTACTTGGGAGTGAAAATGTTCCTACGGTCTTAATCTGTGAATAATCAAGTTAGGTAGTTATTGTTATTACTGATTTTAAGGCGGATGATAGTTTTATTTTATATATTAGAGATTTTTAAATCACTATTTTGTTCGACTTACTGGATAGATTCTTTCTGTCCAGGAATACGTTTCTGGTCTAGCATCGTTCAAACCGAAGGATAAAATAATGCAAAGGATGATCAATCGCGTAATCATGATTTTCTCTGCAATGTGATGTGAACAAGTCTTTAGAGCACATATGAGAGTAAAATAAACTTATCGTTTGGTTTACGAGTATGATATCTAGTTAGGTAGGTAGATAAAAATGAGAGTTATCTGATGTTGAGAAATGTGTTTTTCACAGATTTGAAATTGTAATATTAGGTATGGTAGGTACTTGAAATTCTGTTAGAATTGATCAGTATTAACTACCTATGTACCTACCTACCTACCTACCTACCTACCTAAATATTTTCAAAAAGCTCACTCGCTGAGAATTCTCTGATTTGTATTGTTCTGGATTTGCTCATTTGATGGGAGTACGATTTTGTTCTGCTCAAATTACGATTCTTCAATATTCCATTCATGTTCACAGATTAATTATTTCAAAATCGCATTCTTTGGTTCTAGAATCTAGTTTGATTGCGACTACGACTACGTATTTATTTACTCACCAGTACCTACTTATTTAGTCTATTTGTTTCATTGTTTGTTTGTTATTTTTTTCATTTTATTTAATTCATTCTAGTCTACTTTTTGTTTTTTCTTTCATTTTCATTCATTGTCTTCCAATTTCCGCAGTCTTTTGTTTATTTTTCATTCTCATTAACCATTAATTTTTTTCAGTTTGATTCATTCATTCCTTAATTATTTTCCCCCGAAATTTAACTTTGTTTCATGTTTCATTTTTTCTTTTTTTCCTCTTCATTTTTTTACATTGAAATTTTGAATTTTTTTCAATTTTTGTTACTTTTATTTTTTTATCTTCATTCATTTTTACAACTTTCTTTTATTCGCGTTCATTTTTTGAGTTTTCTTTCATTTTTTTTTCATTTTTTCCTAATTTTCTCATTCTTTATTAGCCTATTAAACTTATTGTTTTTTAATTTAATTCAATTTTTTTGTTTAAGTAGTTCAATTATTCATATTTTTTATTCATTTTATTTCTTTAAATTTAAATTTTTTTTCCTCTCAATTCCCTCATTCTCTCAGTATAATTGTTTTTCTAAAAAAAATTGTTGTTTAGTTCAATTCATATTTTTCTGGATTACTAGGTATAAGTAAAAAGGTGATGAATGATCTCCTTAGTGTTTTGATCAATAAATATTCCTTTAGAAGGGAGATTTATTGAATACCTACCTAGCTTGGATAGGCATTAGTCTAGATTAATCCAACCAATTCTAACCTACACATAATGCATAGCAAATGAACATGTATAACAGTTTCTATGTGCAAGGTTTATTTTATTAAAGTTTCAACAACATTCATCCTACGTATCAGAGCTGAAAACAGTTACACTACCCGCTTATCAGTATCTGGTGAAAATACCACCTAAACCCGCTAGTGGATGTATCAAGTTGATTTGGGTACAGATAGTAGCGTAGCGTATAGCAAGCACAACCCGATCATTTTTGCACTTAGTCTGCGCACGCACCCCAAAATTTGATAAGACATAAGTGGGAGGAGTTACACTTCAATACTGGTCGTTTGTATGTGTGATTGACATCTGACAGTGATTGTTGGCAATGATGACATAATGCCAGTACACCTGCTACGCATACAACATGCTACCAGTTACAATGTGAACTGGTGTGACATTTTTTCAACTCAATACCACCTACTGGCGAGTAGCGAGAATTTACAGTACCTACGGGTACAGTAGTTACCCGCTGTTAGCGAGTACTGTTTTCAGCTCTAGTACATATAAGTATACATAATATACCATTATACATATAGTACATAACAAATCCGATTCATTTTAATAAATAAGATAGGTACCAAAGAAGGTACAAATATCTGCAGATTGCGGCAATTAACAGACCTTGATATCTTATTCAACTCTACATATATTCTCACTATAATCAAATATGCAAAATGAGGTTAAAACATTCTTGAGTATCAGATCATTGTCTTCTACTTACCTATGATAAAATAACTTCATCATTTAACTAGATTAGGCTATAATTAATTCAGTGGAGACACCACCATGTAAGTACCTACAAGAGCTGAAAATGGAACTTGCTGACATTGGGTAACTAGTCTACTGTACCCGTATCGTAAATTCTCGCTTCTCGCTAGTAGCAGGTAGCAAGTTGAAAAAACGTCGCACCGGTGCACAATATAACTAGTAGCACATTGAATGCGTAGCTAGTGTACTGGCATGACATCATCATTGTCATCAATCATGTCAAATGTCAATCACACATACGAACGACAGGTGTTGAAGCGTAACTCCTCCCACTTACGCATTATCAAATTTTGGGGTCGCGTGTGCAGACCAAGTGAGAAAACATTCGGGTTGTGCTCACTATACACTACTATCTATACCCGATTCAACCCGATACCACCACTAGCGGGTTTAGCCGGTATTTTAACCAGATACTGGTTAGCTGGTAGCGTATCCGTTTTCAGCTCTAGTACCTACTTACCTAACACTGCTGACCATCTCACCATCTCTTTTCTTTCCTTAGCCCACCCCAATAATTAGTGGCTGTTGGTGGCTGTGTTACTTTGATGAGGAATTGAGGACTGGGACCCATAAACATGCGCACCAATTTGTAGATGCCTAGGTACTGGTACATTACATCCCAAATTGCCCCAAAAAGGTAACCAAACCATTAAATTATCCCTTTGGGTAAATTCAACTTAATGAGAGATTTAAATCACTTCAGCACCAAGCAAGTATTGGGCCGCTACAAAAAAACAATGTGACTTGAGATAAATCATAAATCCCTGTCACATATCAATAAATAGAATTACACCTAACTTCCATCATTGACGAGACTCCTGCCACCGTGAATAGCTGGAATCAAGTGATTGTATATATGTACTTCTGGTCTTTGGCACATAGCATGGTACCTTCAAGTACATCCTCTAACACACCCTAAATAATTTCCCACATTACCATGCATCTTTACATTGTGGGCTATAAATAGAATGATGTAAGGATGCATTATTAGAATAACCACCTTAGCGATGAAGGCATATTGCACCATATCAGTATCAATAAAATTCTTTTTGTACCTGAAATTTTGTAATTTTTAAATTTTTTTCTCTAGATTTGTTCATTTTTATTTTATAATTTTATTTCATTCCTGTTTATATTCATTTTAATTCATTCATTCTAGTTTATTTATTGTTTTTTCTCCTTTTTTTTTCTTTTTCTAGTAATGTCCTCATTACACACCTACCTATTTAATTTGTTTTACATTTTCAGTCTTGTTTTTTTTTTCAGTTCAAATTGATATAATCTTATTCATTTTCATGTTTAAATTAAAATTTTTCTACTTGTTTAGTTCATATTTTTCAATTTTTTTATTGTCATTTGAATTGAAATACTTACTGTATTTTTTCTATTTTTTCATTTTATATAATTTCTGTTTATACTTAATGCCATTTTCATATTTTTTTTTTCATTGTTGTTTTTTATTTTTTGTTTTTCATTAATTTGTTTTTCAATTTTCTTATTCTTTCATTTTCCCTCAATTTTGATCTATAATAAGTATAAAAAAAATACTTTGGGAAAAAAATGAAAATAGAATTCAAAACAATTACTGGTAGGAACTGAAATGAAATAAAACAAAGAATCAGAAAAAATTTAAACATGAGAAAAAATGAAAGAATGAAATAATTGTAAAGAAAAAGAATAAAGAAATAAAAAAACTATAATAGAGGGAATTAATGAAAATTTTAATTACCAATACAACAATTACCTACCTTTAAAATAAAATGAATAATTGATACAATGAGTGAAGATAAGTAAAATGAAGAAAAATACACAATTGAATAAAAAAAAGAAAGATGCAAATAAAATCATAAAAATAAAAATGAACCAACTTCAAGAAAAAAATTGATGAAAAACAGAAAAGGATAAAAATAATGAGCGGAAAAAAATAAAAATATGATCAATAGATAAATACTACAATTAATGCCTAATTAACTGAAAAAAGAGTAAAAACTGAATAATAATGAAAAAATGAACAAAAAAAAAACAATGCAAAAAAATGAAAGTGAAAAAATTGAAGAAAAAGAAAAGAGTGAAAAAGATTTAAAAAATGAAGGAAGAACCAAAAAAAAGAAAACTCAATTGAACACAAAAACAATGAAGATGAAAAAAAAACAAATGGAAGAATGAGAAAATGAAAAAAATGGAAATAAAAACAAATAAACAGTTATATCCAACCAAATTCTAGACCTAAAACTATGAAATTTAAGATAGGAACGATCATTTGAGTTTTTAGGAATTAGGAACAGAAAATCCAGAAATTCGCTGGAGTTTTCAAATTTGATCAAAAAAAGTTGATTTCATCACTTTTTACTCAGTAGGTGAGGTAGGCACCCAAATTGACCATTTCACCAGAGAGCTTCGATTCCATGTTTTTTAAAATGCAATTTCAAATCGGCTGTCCTTATTAAATATCAGCAGCCATTCATTTGTTTTGTACGACTATGCTTCAAAGTTCAAAGGTTAGTTCATCCAACTAGAGTAAGTACATATAACTCATAGAACTTGAATAACCGAACTTGACTACTTAATATGTAGGTACTTGATATCTATCTTTTATAATTAACTCATTTAATCTGCTCGTTTTACTCATCTAGATAAGCTGTTGATCACTGTACATTTCCTGAAATTTCCCTATCTTTAATATTGAATTATCAGTATTACAAAAGTACATACCTAATTTTTCGTACTTAATCGATTTTAATCTCATGAGCCCGAATGGCAACCATGAGGTTGAAACAAAATCATATTTTACTTCAATTTTTCGAATAGGTAATTTTATGGCCAATTGAAATTTTTAACTGCTTGTTTTATTGAACACCTTTCAGGTATGTAAGAATGATTTCTAACATTTAGTATGCAAACATACTCGTAATACTTACGTTTGGGCATATTTTTCTCTGATTATCTGTCGTATTTTTGATTGAAATAGCTCAAATTACAAGCCCTCAAGATTCTTACCATTTTTTTCTTTGTTCTTCTTGTTGACAGCAGCTGTCCTTTCGTAGACCCAATATGAAAGGCATTCTTCGCCTATTTGTGGTTCTTATTGCATTGAAAGTGATAATCGCCCAAGATGATGAAACCCAAGAAGATGACGAACAGAATAATGACGAAAACACACCCGAAGATGAACGTAATGCGTATCCAGATGAAGACCCAAACAATGCCGATCAAATGAATCACCCTCCGCAAAACAATCATCAACCTCCATTCCAGTATAATCCACCACCGCAATACGGTTATCCACCTCAAAACAATTATCCTCCACAGTATCCGAATGATTACCAGGTCCAACCGAACTATCCTCCACCACCTCAAAATGGCTATCCACCTCAGGGCAATAATTATCCTCCACCTCCTCCGAACGACTATCCGCCTCAAGACAATAATCCTCCCCCTCCTCAAAATGGCTATCCACCTCAGGGCAATAATTATCCTCCACCTCCTCCGAACGACTATCAGCCTCAAGACAATCCTCCCCCTCCTCAAAATGGCTATCCACCTCAGGGCAATAATTATCCTCCACCTCCTCCGAACGAGTATCCACCTCAAGACAATAATCCTCCCCCTCCTCCTCAGAATGGCTATCCACCTCAGGGCAATAACTATCCTCCACCTCCTCCGAACGACTATCCACCTCAAGACAATAATCCTCCCCCTCCTCAGAATGGTTACCCGCCCCAAAACAATGATCAGCCACCACCTCCGAACAATTATCCACCGCAAAATAACTACTATGCCCAGAACAACCAGCCTCCGCCTTATCAAAACAACTATCCACCACCCCCTCAAAATCATTATCCGCCACCCCCTCAAAACAACTATCCACCACATCCTCAGAACAATTATCCACCACCTCCTCAAAATAACTATCCTGCACCACCACCAGCAAATGGGGAAATCCGATGTGATTGTGGTGAAATAGCTAAGAAGTAAGATCCATTGAAATATGATTTGTTTGTTTTTCGAATTGAATTACCTATACCTTCTGATTACCTATTTTTTTCATAAATACCTAGAACTGTTGTGAGAAAAGACACACCAAACAAAGGTCGTACAATGTATGTTTGTCCAAGACGACGAGATGATCCAGAAAGGTGTAATTTCTTCTCATGGGGAGATCAAGCTGCTGGTGGAGGCGGTGGTAGATTTAGTGGTGGCTCAAACCGTAATTATAAACCCAAAAACAAAAGTACATACACAAACTCATCTCTTGAACATATCAAAATGAACCCAAACTAGGATTGTTCTACAGTGCAGCTATGTTATAGATTATGGGAAGTCAAATTATGGTAGATCCAATGCAGATAGTCCTCCTCAAGGACCAGCCAATAATGGCGACAGCCCTGTATGTGGGTGTGGTGCTCCGGCTAAAAAGTAAGATCGCAACTTCTTTTTTTTTTTTGAGAAATAACTTCTTATTATGAGGAGTTTACTAGACAATAATGTTTCCCCTATATAGATTTGTGGTGAAAAAAGACACTCCGAACAAAGGTCGCGAATTTTATTGCTGTCCTAGACAGCGGAATGACCCAGACCGGTGCAACTTCTTCGAATGGGCTTGAAAAGCGAAGTGAGTGGGGAAAATAACGATTGTTCATGCTTATTTCTTAAATTCGGATCTCCTTAGATTTTATTTATGGAAATTTTGCTCATTAGATTGTCCAACTGTATTTTATTTGGTTATCCTGAACGTGTCTATTGGCAAATTTTGGTGATGAAGAAAGGAAGATTGTGTTGTTTACTGGATAAGACATTCTACAGTTCATTGTCCCGAGGATATTTTCCCCTAGTGTATTTTATATTTTGTAGATTAATTTGAGAACAAAATGTTTTGTAAAAATGTATGCATTTGTGAGGAGTAATGACGTGAATGTGTTCATTTGTGTAGTACCTACTCGTATTATGTGGGTATACCTATTGATTTGCTTGAGTGGATTCATGTGTTTTCACTATAATTATGTAGATAGGTAGTTGATGTGCGAGCGTCTTTTTGTATTGATCTTTAAATTCATATTTTGCATAAATGATTGTACATAGTGAATTTTTAAATTTTATTATAAAATATTTTAACAATTGAATTGAATGTGCATACTTGATGAAACAACTCTTGGTCATGTTCTCATGTAAAGTGGTAATCTGCAATTTGCATTTTGAAGTACCCTATTACGATAGACCATTATATAAAAAAAACGTTGGTTTTTCGGGTCGAAGAATTCATTGCAATAATCGCTAGCCTGCTACAGTTTGATTGGGAGCCTGTGGGGCGGTTTTGCACCATGAAATTTAGCCAAAATTCCACTTATGCCCATCGGCCTGAGAAATGAACGTCGTCATTGCAACTGTTCTCACAGTTTTAATCTGTGGATATTTAAGTTAGGTGGTTATTGTTACTGATTTTAAGGCTGATGATTGTTTTATCTTATATACCTACTAGAGATTTTTAAATCACTGTACTGTTCGACTTAGTGGATAGATTCTTTCTGTCCAGGAATATGGTTTCATCGCTCGCTTAAGTATTTGTGACTAGTCTAGCTTCGTTTACAAATTAAAGAAAAAAAAACATTGCAATTATGATGAATCGCGTAACTGTGTCTTTCATATTCATTGCGATGTGATGTTACTACATATAAAAGTCTATAGAGAAAATATGAGAATAAAATAATCTTATCGGTAGCTAAAAATTGGAGTTATCTGGTGCGGAGAAATGTGTATTTTACAGCTTCTAGATTGTAATATGATACAAACAATTTTGTTAGAATTCACCAATAGGTATAGGTACCTAGGTACCAAATCTAAACATTTTCAAGATGTTGACTCGCTGAGAATTCTCTGATTTGTTTTGTTCTGGATTTGTTCATTTAATGGGAGTATGATTTGGTTTTGCTCAAATTACGATTCTTCAATTTCATTCATGTTCACAGATTAATCATTTCAAAATCGCATTCATTTGGTTCTCTATGACTGTAGTTTCAACATGACTATTCATTTACTCACGATTAATTATTCAGTCTATTTGTTTGTTTTATTTTTCATTTTATTTCATTCATTCTTGTCTACAAAAAAAAAAAAAAACTGGAGAAAATGTCACCCCTAAGCTATAAAATTTGATTACGGGGGTTTTTCGAGGCGCTGAGTTCATTGCCGGTATTGGTTATTCACCAAACTCACGCCATCACTCGGAAACTGGGTTGGAATGCACTCATAAGACAGAAATTCGTAGTTTTTGTAGTCGGGGGGGGGGGGGCATCATAAGGATCACTTGCACCTCCCTGCCGATCCTCCGAGACAACTTTTTTCTTAAAGGGGGAGTCCTAAGGAACATTTCTAGCCCTTTTTCTCAAAAAAAAGTGGCCCTACTTACAAAATGGCGGCTATTTTGATTAACAGGTCAGCCGAAATCGTAGATTTTGCGTTCCAACATAGGACTAGCATAAATTTTTTTAAACCGTACAAAGGTAGATCGAAAGATCAGGCAAAAATTCATCACCGGTCAAAATTTCAAGTGCTAAAGTGCCTTTTTCGATTTTTGGTGAATTTTCAAAAATCAAATTTTGGCCAAAATTTGTGGAAAAAATCAAAATTTTACCAAATTGACCTAGAAAGCTGAAATTTGAGATGTATCCTATTTTCGACCTGCCAAATCGATTGGAAACGGTTTCAAACCGTTTTGAGCAGTTCTGGAGCCTCCAGCAAATTTTTGAAACTCGAAATTCCCACAAAATTTCATCAAATGGAGTTGGAAAGCAGAAATTAATTCTGCAAACTAATTTCAATACGCTATGAAGTCGACTGCAGGTGAATTTCAGGTCGTTTTGAAGCCTCCAGCAATTTTTTGAAAATTACTGGAGCCTCCAGTAGATTTTTAAAACTTGAAATTTCCCAAAAATTTCGTCAAATGGTGTCAGCAAGCCGAAATTTACTCTGCAAACTAATTTCAATACAATAATATGAAGTCGACTACATGGTGGTTTCAAGTGGTTTTGAAGGTTCCAGCTTTTGGAAATTTCAATTCTGCTAAAAACGCCATGAAACCTTTCAAAAAGTCACTGAAGGATCCAAAATTACTTGAACCCACCTGAAGTCGTTTTCAGAGGGTGATCTCCATTTTGAGGGAATTTTGGGGAAAATTTCAAGTTTCAAAAATTTGCTGGAAGCTCCAAAACGACTTGAATTTTATCTGCAGTCGACTTCATAGCGTATTGAAATTAGTTTGCAGAATTAAATTCAGCTTTCCATCTCCATTTTGAGGGAATTTTGAGGAAAATTTCAAGTTTCACAAATTTACTGGAGGTTCCAGTAATTTTCAAAAAATTGCTGGAGGCTCCAAAACGACTTGAAATTCACCTGCAGTCGACTTCATAGCGCATTGAAATTAGTTTGCAGAATTAATTTCGGATTTCTAACTCCGTTTGATGAAATTTTGTGAGAATTTCGAGTTTCAAAAATCTGCTGGAGGCTCCAGAAATGCTCAAAACGGTTTGAATCAGTTTCCAATCGATTTGGCAGGTTGAAAATAGGGTATATCCCATATTTCAGCTTTCTAGGTCAATTTGGTAAAATTTTGATTTTTTTCTCACATTTTGGTCAAAATTTGATTTTTGAAAATTCACCAAAAATCGAAAAAGGCACTTTAGCATTTGAAATTTTGACAGGTGATGAATTTTTGTCTGCTCTTTCGATCCACCTTTGTACGGTTTAAAAAATGTTATGCCAGTCCTATGTTGGAACGCAAAATCTGCGATTTCTGCTGACCTGTCAATCAAAATGACCGCCATTTTGTAAGTAGGGCCACTTTTTTTTCAGGAAAAGGGCTAGAAATGTTCCTTAGGACTCCCCCTTTGAGAAGAAAGATGTCCCGGAGGATCGGCAGGGGTGTGCAAGTGATCCTTATGCGAGCCCCCCGACTATTGGCAAAAAGTGTGAATTTATCAAGAATCGAATTCGAGCAAATGAGTCGTGAATTGCGTCTAGGGGGGGTTTTCGGGCCAAGGAATTCATTGCGGTGATCGGTAGCCTGCTAGAGTTTGATTGGATGCCTGTGGGGCGGTTTTGCTCCATGAAATTCAGCCAAAACGCCACTTACGCGCATCGTCCATGAAAATTTAACGAAATCGTCTTTGTTGTGGACTAGCCGCTTGCTCGTCCTTCTGCGTTGTTGTTGTTGTTGATTCCACCATTGTCTACCAGACAAACTGATGAGAATTTACCGTGGAAAACTGCTCATCCTTTTCCACCTGAAAATGGCTAGGAAAATTAATCAGCAAAAAGCATGCATCTGCACACGACTTTCATCGATTTCAAGATCAATTTTTCTATGTAATTTTTCTAAATCTTTCAAATCTGCAGGAGTACAAACCACACCACGTACTACAAACACAGAGGAAGTATCTAAGCCGATAGGTACCGAGTTGATAGAGAATCCCCCAAGTCGATGCCGGTGTTCAACTGACCAAGCCCGGGGTCGCTGTCTCTTTGATGATCAAGTTCATGGTTCGTGTTCCTATAACAATGCGAATGCGCGAGCTGATGACGTAGTTGAACCGGTTTTCCGCGTTTGGAATCGCGTCTAACTGTACTCATCAGCTGATGGAAGGCTCATAGCCCATAGGCTCATACATACCAGTACCTAAGCCTGCCTCGAAATATTTTTTAGACGCGAGCTCTAGAGAAATAGACGTACTTGTGTAGCAAGGTATGCAGTTAATTCTCTTGTACCTACCATTTCGATATTGTGTTTATTATTCGAACACAGACAGTCACACAGCACACAGCCCAGATTATTAGTTGCTTCGCGCCACTCGTATTCGGTTCAGCTGGTCTGTTTCGCGTTATTGCGACTGCGATGATCGATACCAACAACGTAGGCCAAAAATGGATCGTAAATTTTAGTTCTTGGATCACAATGAATGCAAAAATATGCTAACCAATGTTTCAATATTGATCGCGTATTTTTCAACAGTGCCATTCCGGTGGTTGTTGTTGTTAATCCACATCGTGTCCGGCTCACTGCACAGTCACCCTGAGGCTGAACTCGATTTATTCACGGATAGCGCCGTTGACAGGTTGTACGCTTTTGATAGTATCATTCGGCTGAACGAAGTTCATAAAAGCAATTCTGAGAGTGATTTGGCCTTCCAGACTACTGGAAATGTTCAGCTTTCGGTGATATGGCAGAATCCTGATGATCGATTGGAAAAGCTGCTTCAGTTCAGAGTAAGTCTGTATAAATTTTTTAAAAAATTTCTCTTGAGCGACTCGGAATTTTAAAAAAATATCTGAAAAAACTTACAGTCCCCCTCCCTCCTCCTCCTCCTCCTCTCAAATATTGAAACACCGGAGAAAATTGTCTTGGTTCCCCATTTTTAAAATCAAACTTCGACATTTTTTGTTGATTTTCGTCTTTTTTTGGCATTTTGATTGCTCATCTTTGGTTACGTAGAACTGAACGAAAATAAATCAGCTCAAAATTTTCCATTTGGCCTCTCCTTCTTTCAAGAATTCGAATTTTCTAAAAAAAATTTTCTCAAGTGCAGGTGAGCAATAAATTAGGGGTAAAATCAAATTTTCACTCCAGTAATAAATTTACTTCGTACTGATCTTTATTGGCACTGGTCAAAAATTTGAGAAAAAAATGTTGGGTCCGAACAAAAATAAATCCATAGAACATGAAAAAGTAACCAATGAATTTTCAATCATTTTTTTTCTTATTCTAAAATTTAAAAAGTTTTTGAAGCTCAGCAATTTTTGATTTGCTAAAAATTTCATTAAATTTACAATTTTCGAGCTTCACAAACTTCTTAAACAGACTTTCAGAGTAAGAAACAGAAATGATCATAAAACAATAATTTGCTTATTTTTTGACGTAGCCCGCATTTATTTTTTTTCATCTTCATTTTTTGAAATTAAAAATCATTTGTAGCCCCTTCAATTTGCAAGTTAGACAAAAAGCCATAATAAATAATTTTGTTCATTTTTCAAGGTACTACCGAGCCCAATGGTCAAATTTGGATTTTAGCTCTTGGATTTTGAAAACGTATTTTCCCCTTCAATTTTTAAGATAGTCCACCCCTTCACATATAACCTTTTTTTTTTAGTCGTACCCGGTTGTATCTAAATCTGAAGTTTGTACCACCACTCCTCGGACACCCTGTATAATTAAGTCATATTTGTATTTAAGTACATAAAACTGTTGTTTTTTGGCCAGATAGATTCGTTGAAAATTACGCTAATCAAATATCAAAAAAATTCGTCATGGAAATTCGAGGAGCAACCGACCAAATCTTTAGACGATTTGAAGAACGACGTATTCCTCGTGCACTGGAAAAATTTCAAAATCTTGAACATATACCTGAATCCGGAAGAAGACGTATCGTTGAGAAACATCAAAAAATCATTGGCCAGCTTATTTCAGGTGAGAATTTAGATACTTAAACTTTGAATGCATTAAATTAGAATCTGCTCAATTTATCCCTAATGGGATAAAAAAATATTGTTTCATCTCCAAATACACTATTCACGAGAACCTTGCAAGCAAAAATAACGAATTTCCGGTAATTTTGATCAATTTGTTGCGATTGGAATCTAATTTTCGCAGAATAGATCGACATTAGGAGATTTATCATAGATGGCCTTCCGGCATAAATAGGTACTTGTAGAATGGCAAAAAAATACGTTTATATCAGCTAATAATTTATTATATTTACCTACGTTTCAGTTTCAAAAGCATCACATTCACACCGAAGAATGCGACATATGTGGCCTATGTTCCGTAACATACGAACTCATCGTTTCAAAAACAATCTTGAAGACGAAAAACAAGTGTATCTCGAACCTACCTGATAATCAGCATCCCGAAAAGGTAGATCTGATAGTGGTAGCACAAATAATTTTTTCTCGAGTCAATCTTCTTACCCACTGATTATTAAGTATATTATTCATTACCTATTCGTGTAAGCAGATGTTGGGCACGAATACGAATGTAAGTAGAAGAGTCTTGTACCAATTTGACGACGATAAGATGAGCAATTTGGTCAGAGCAACGTTGTACGAGAATATCGATCTTAATATCTACATAAAGCGAGAAATTGGTGCTTCAGCTACTGCTTCCATGGATCTCAGCTTGATTGGTACGTATAATTCAACGCTTATTGTCTTAAACAAGACAGTCCATGAAGCCTTCAAAAAAATACCATGTCAAAAGTAGTAAATAGGTGTTTTCTGTAATTAGCCTCTCAAACATTCCATTATCAATAGGTACCTACTAAATGTTGAATCGTTACCGAAATTTCGTTCAATTTTTTTTTTTGTTCCAGGTACAAATTCTTCGACTACTAACCGAAAAATGTTACCATATAATTCGTATGAAAAAGTCATCATCATAACCATCGCGAATCTTGACCTTAATTTGGAACCAGATAACTTGTACATCATCGAGGAGCCTATTCAGTCGACTGTCAAACCGGTGAATAAACCCTCAAATGCCATCCTGGCAAATATATACTCGTAGCTTGCTTCGTTAGGAAATCACTTCGAGTGTCCGTCTCGAATTTTAATGGAAATCCAAATCCAATTTTGGTAAAAAAAAAGTCGGAAGAGGGCACTTTTGGAGTGATTATTTTGTTAATTGATAAGTTAAACAAGGAAACCTTTACAACTCGTCACCTCCAATCGCGCTGACATTTGGTCTACTGAAAGAACATGGCACCAAGACCTCAGAACCAAATTTTCAGCTGCCGACAGTTGATTACAACGCCTTCTGGAGCAATTTGAAATAGCTAGAGAAAAGTCAACTTTTGCTGGAGGCTCCAGATCGGTTCAAAATGATGGAAATCGATTTGTGGGGTCAACTTGGAAGGGGTAGGCGAGGTTGTCGAGCAATTTTTTGCAAAAATTGACGATCTTGGAATTTTTTGAAAATTTGAGATTTTTAAAAACTTGTAAGCCCTACAAAAATACGTTTTTTAGCCCGTTAGTTTGGATTTTTGATTCACCGATTTTGATCGATTTGGAATATCGAACTTGAGATATGATTAAATTTTTAGCTGTTGGAATTGATCACAACGCCTTCTGGAGCAATTTGAAATTTGCTGGAGAAAAGCCAACTTTGGCTGGAGGCTCCAGATCGGTCCAAAAATGATGGAAATGGATTTGTGGGGCCAACTTTAAAGGGGTAGGTGAGGTTTTCGAGCATTTTTTTTCAAAAATTGACGATTTTGAAATTTTTTGAAAATTTGAGATTTTTCAATTTTGTAAAAAAAAATACGTTTTTCAACCCGTTACTTTGGATTTTCGATTCACCGATTTTAATCAATTTAGAATATCGAACTTGAGATATGATTACATTTTTAGCTGTTGGAATTGATTACAACGCCTTCTGGAGCAATTTGAAATTGCTGGAGAAAACTCAAATTTGGCTGGAGGCTCCAGATCGGTCCAAAAATGATGGAAATGGATTTGTGGGGTCAACTTTAATAGGGTAGGTGAAGTTTTGAGCAATTTGTTGCAAAAATTGACGTTTTTGGAATTTTTGGAAAATTTGAGTTTTTCAAGCGGTTTTCAACTTCAACCGGTTACTTTGGATTTTCGATTCACCAATTTTAATCGATTTGGAATATCGATCTTGAGATATGATTAAATTTTTAGCTGTCGGAATTGATTACAACGCCTTCTGGAACGATTTGAAGTTGCTGGAGAAAAGTCAACTTTTGCTGGAGGCTCCAGATCGGCTGGAAAATGGTGCCAATCGATTCGGGAGGTTGACTTTGGAATACGAACCGAGTTTCAAATTTTTATCTCTGTGTTTGCTCTTTTTGTCAAAAATTATTTGGTAGGACCTACCAACATGACTATTTTGGCAATTTTCAAAAATTGACCAAACATCGAAAAATCATCAACGTTTGCCCATCCCTTTAATTAAAATCAACCCATCGAATAGATTTCCATTATTTTTGGGCCGATCTGGAGCTTCCAGCAATAGTTGACTTCTCTCCAGCAGTTTCCAATATCTCCATGAAGGCGTTGAAATCAACTTCGGCAGCTGAAAATTTGGTTCTGAGGTTTTGGTGGCACGTTCTTTCAATGAGCCGAATTTCAGCTTGATCGAAGCTGACAAGAGCTGAATAAGGTTTTAACAATAACATTTCCTACCATTTCAGTTACCAAAAGTGATCAAAGATAATGAAGAATATTTAAAAAGCAACAACTTAGGCAACGCGACATCTGCTTCGGCTTTTCTTGCTGTGCTCAGATCAGTTCTTCAATCTTCAGAATTAGAAATAAGCGAAGTTTTGAAAAACAAAGAAAACGAACTCATTATGTAAGTGCCAAAGACACGAAATATTCAATTTTTATAAATAATGGAATCATCAACCTATTTGGTACCTTATTTCGATATATTGTCTAGAGAACAATTAATGGATGTGCTGGGATCTGCTCAAACGTTACCTGCCCATAAATCCGTTTTAAATCATTTCAATTTCGTTAATCCTGGCCCGTCATTGGATGCTGTGGAGCGATATTTGTGGTCATTGTCTGTCGCCAAGAAACCAAAAATCGAATTTGTACGAGGTAAGGGGAAATATTTAGTCAACCTTTCAGACCTATTCTAGTCCTTTTCCTCACCATAACGTATAAAAATTAATTTCATCTTTTTTTTCTCGCATTTTTATAGATTTGAAGAATATTATAAATCAAAAACCAAACGATGTAAAATTATTAGATTCTCTAGTCTTATGTTTAACTGCGATGGCGCGTAAAATTTCAGATGAAGTGAGTACCTATTCAGATTTACATTACAAACAAATAAAAAAATCATTAATGTCTTGCATCCGTGATTTTCGTTTACACAAATGCATAATAAGTATAGTCTAATCTAAAAATTTGTTGTTTTTTCTGTTACACAGGTGGCGTTGGAGGTGTACTCTTTCATTACAGAAAAAATGTCACAATGCAAACAAGACGATCCTTGCAAAATAACCTTCATTAGGTCGTTGAAGAATTTAGGAAGTCCGCATTCAAAATCGCTTCTACTGGACTTTGCTTTGAATGGCACCAGATCGTAAGTGACCCTACCTATGTCGTAATTAGACTCCTCGATCTTTAAATCAAATCCAGTTGAATGATATCGAGCCTCGAGGAATGAAACGCGAATTCATACTGAATAAAAGATGATAAACAAAAAAAAAAACATTAAAAATTATATTAAAAAATAAAAAATAAAATAAAACCAAAATTGAAACTTAAACTGCAACTGCAAAAAAGAATAACTTTAATAAACGTTAAAAACAAACACAGAAAACTGAAAGACAAGACCTCGCAATGAAAAGCAAGAAAATATCATCCTCAAAAACTCAAAATGAAAACAAAAAATTCTAAAAACGAAATGGGACACAACAAAACAAAATTGAAGCACAAAAAAAATTAGAAAGGAAAACGATTGTAAAACAATTGAATTGAAACTGAAAAATCAAAAACAAAACTAAAATCTGCTCAAAAATTGAGAGCAAGAAAACATATTTAAAACAAGAAAAGTCGGGGGGACCGCATTTTTCTTAAAAGGGAAGTGCTAAGGAACATTTCTAGCCCTTGTGCTCAAAAAAAAAAGTGGCCTACTTACAAAATGGCGGCCATTTGATTGACAGGTCAGCCAAAATCGCAGATTTTGCGTTCCAACATAGGACTAGCACAAAATTTTTTAAACCGTACAAAGATAGATGGAAAGAGCAGGCAAAAATTCAAGTGCTAAAGTGCCTTTTTCGATTTTTGGTGAATTTTCAAAAATCAAATTTTGGCCAAAATGTGAGAAAAAAATCAAAATTGTACCAAATTGACCTAGAAATCTGAAATTTGGGATATATCCTATTTTCGACCTGCCAAATCGATTGGAAACTGTTTCAAACCGTTTTGAGCAGTTCTGGAGCCTCCAGCAGATTTTTGAAACTTGAAATTCTCACAAAATTTCATCAAATGGAGTTGGAAAGCCGAAATTCATTCTGCAAACTAATTTCAATACGCTATGAAGTCTACTGCAGGTGATTTTCAAGTCGTTTTGGAGCCTACAGCGATTTTTTGAAAATTACTGGAGCCTCCAATAGATTTTTGAAACTTGAAATTTTCCCAAAATTTCATGAAATGGGGTTAGCAAGCCGAAATTTACTCTGCAAACTAATTTCAATACAATATGAAGTCGACTGCATGGTGGTTTCAAGTGGTTTTGAAATTTCCAGCTACTTTTTCGAAATTTCAATTCTCCTAAAAACGCGGTGAAACTTTTCAAAAAGTCACTGGTGGCTCCAAAATTACTTCAACTCGCCTGAAGTCGTCTTCAGAAGGTGTTAAAATTGATGTGCAGAGTTAATTTCAGCTTGCTAACACCATTTTGATGAAATTTTGGGGAAATGTCAAGTTTCAAAAATCTATACTGGCGGCTCCAGTAATTTTCAAAAAATCGCTGGAGGCTCCAGTAATTTTCAAAAAATTGCTGGAGGCTCCTAAACGACATGAAAATCACCTGCAGTCGACTTCATAGCGTATTGAAATTAGTTTGTAGAATGAATTTCAGCTTTCCAACTCCATTTGATGAAATTTTGTGATTGTGAGAGTTTCGAGTTTCAAAAATCTGCTGGAGGCTCTAGTAATTTTCAAAAAATCGCTGGAGGCTCCAAAACGACTTGAAAACCACCCGCAGTCGACTTCATAGCGTATTGAAATTAGTTTGCAGAATAAATTTCAGCTTTCCAACTCCATTTGATGAAATTTTGTGAGAATTTCAAGTTTCAAAAATCTGCTGGAGGCTCCAGAACTGCTCAAAACGGTTTGAAACAGTTTCCAATCGATTTGGCAGGTCGAAAATAGGATATATCCCAAATTTCAGATTTCTAGGTCAATTTGGTAAAATTTTGATTTTTTTCTCACATTTTGGCCAAAATTTGATTTTTGAAAATTCACCAAAATTTGAAAAATCCCGTGAAAGTCCTATGTTGGAACGCAAAACCTGCGATTTCGGCTGACCTGTCAATCAAAATGGCCGCCATTTTGTAAGTAGGGCCACTTTTTTTTTTGAGGACAAGGGCTAAAAATGTTCCTTAGGACTTCCCCTTTAAGAAAAAAGTTGTCCCGGAGAATCGGCAAGGGGGTGCAGGTGATCCTTATGCGGGCCCCCTGACTGGTCGAAAGAAGTATTTTTTTAGGCAAAAATTGATTCTTCATTTCAAATTTGGAAAAAAATCGATTTCTGGGTTTTGATTAATTAATGTTTAATTACCTATCATTAATTTTCATACAAGGAATTTTCTAATTTGTAAAAAAATCTATTTCTGAGTTTTGATTAATTAATGTTTGATTATGATGAATTTTCATACAAGGAATTCTATTTCTGAGGTTAAATTTGACTCGTCAATAAATAGGTACAAATACATACAATTGATCGATCATATGGAATTAAAAATCGCAAATGAATTAATTTTTTGGTCCAATTAAGTGCCTAATCTCGATTTTTGATCTGGAAGTCTAGAAAAAATATTACACTTCTGAGCATTATTTGCATCCTACGCAGCTCACAAGCAAAATTTTTATTCTTCGCAGAGTGACCGTAAATGCTCTAAAGGTGCTCTACGTGTTACCACATTCCAGCTGGGATGAACAAGTTCTCTCAGCTATGGAGAAAATCTACTACCAAAAAGACAAGAAGTACGACAGCAGTAGCAGAGTGATTGCCGTCGATATTCTCCTGGAAGCTGATCCCAGCGAACAAACTGTAAGACATTTGGTGAAATCGTTATTGTCTCACAGCAGTTTCGAAATAAGGAAATACCTTCTCCAAAGACTCAATCAGATCGCTTCGAAGTGAGTAAGAGTATACTAAGTATATTTCAACAGTAACAATACCTTAAAATATGTACTATAATTTTCTCAATTTTTGATCATAAAAATTCCAACTCAGTCGGTAATTCCCCTAAAAAAATTTTGTATATCAATTTGATCATCCGGGGTTGTTTCAGCGACCAGAAATTTTCCAATATTTTTAAACGCTTGATGAGAGAGGAAAATATGAATCATTATGGCATTTTGGCTCAACGAGGTTTGTCCAACGTGCTCAGAAGAACGTTTTCAGAAGACCCAAGTGTGAATGCTACCCTCTTCTGCGTCAATGAAATCTCAAAAAGTGTGCTCAAGAAAGGTCACGTTGGCGTTTCACTCCAAAGGTTCAATGATACGTTGGAAGTGGGCGCAGTAAGTCATCTTAGTTTATCGTCATATCACAATATTGTATTCGTAGTTTGACATATTTTTATCAGCTAGATATATTCACCGATGGATTAAGCTCTTTCCTATGGTCAGATGACACTACCACTGTTGAAGACGAACTTGACGAGCCTGAAGACTTGACTGCTGGTTTAGAGGCATCTGTGCTAGGTGTGCAAATTCGACCTTTTGTATTCTTCGACGGGCACGTTCAACTGATGGGTCACATTTTCTCTGGAACAGCCTCTGAGAAAACCACCGCTTTACAAGTATGAAAAAAATTCGTACAACATTCGACTTTTTCTGCCCTCTGCTGCAGTTGATGAATAATTTCGAACGTGAAATGCTTTAGGGCACAGCTCTGCTTCAAGAAGTCGACCAAATGATAGCTCTAGGAACGGGAAACATCCTCAGGGTTCAACTGAATGGCGCCGGTTCTTACGATTTATCTGGTCAAATTCAATTCAGCCTTTGGAAGCGAAATGCCCATGCTTTAGTAGAAGCAGCGTAAGTGTTGGCCAAATCTACTTACTTTTGAATGTTCGTGCTCCTGCGACATTAATATCTAAGACATTTCTTACAAATTTTTCAGTGCTGGGGGCTCTATAGAAGGCACTCTCAATGTAAGCTCGTCATTTGTCAAAAATGGCGTTGATTTCAAAGTATACTCTCAACAGAAAGGCGAAATGACCGGTGATCTCGATTTTCAGGACGAAAAGGCCTTCTGTTTAAGAATTTCGCAATTGGACTCTGAAGTCAGGTATGTCTGATGAGATTGAGATCCCTATGATATTCTCCAAAAGGATCTCAGGGATGAATGGTGTTTCAAATCATTGTGGCCATTTTTGATAATTTTCAGTTGTTTTCACATCCGTGATCCGTTTCAAAATTTTTAATGTGTACGTACCTCATTTTTGCCAAATATTTCACATTTTTGAGTAAATGTATAGACCTTTATGAGATATTTCAAGTATTTTTTTTTTTTTTGAAATTTCATTCAATTCTCACAACAGGTACCTATATTGATTAATTTGATAATTTTTTTGAAATGTTGTGCAAGTTGTTATATTTTTGGGAAGTTTTGCCATATTTTACTCATAAGTAATTAATTTTTTGAGAAAAATGAAAAACAGATTTAATTTGACAAAAGTTTATATTTGAAAAGTATGCTCAAATTGATCAGGGAGGATGCGGATGGCAAATATAAATTCGAATCTGAAGGAGCGGAATATCATTAGTACTTGTACCTTATTACAGTCAGTATTTTTTTCTTAAGCACATATTTGTAATATCAGTGTAAAGTGGAACCTCTTGATCACTCAAGTCACGGATTTTACACATTTCCCTCCAGAGCGTGAAGATCCCTTTCGAAGATTCCAAAAAAATCTTTCTGGTGCTCAAGCAAAAAAATTAAAAGATGTTAGGTACCTACGAGGATTTAAATTTTTTTGATGTTCAGAGAATTATATTATACATTGAAAAAAAAATTCAAATTACAATATAATTTATTCTAAAAAAAAAAAAAAAAAAAAAAAAAAATACATTTTTGGTCACACTCACATGTCACATCCGAATTGAAATAGCATTTAGGGAACCAATTTTGAAAGAAGTGCGGATAATGGTGTTTTTAAGACTCAGATTTGATGTTGACTTTTTCACAGATCGGTCGGTGAGAAATACCAAAAGTTGGAGGAAACGAAGTTCGTTCATATGCAGAAGAGACGCTCGAAAGTGGTAGTTCCGGGACGAACTTTCGCACTGAATCAAAATAATAACGAAATGTGCAACGATATATTGAAAAAACAGCCATCCTGAGTCGTAATTAAAAATCATCATTGAAATTTTCACACGCATCCTCATAATTGACGTCGATTTTCTAATTACCTAATCCAAGATGTTCGCTTATTTATTTCTATTATTTTTGTTCTTCAAAACTGGGAACAATTTCCATCCCTCCCCCTTCTATCTCTAAAAAATAAAGAAAATTTGAACACTTGCGTCTATAGAAGCATCATTGATAACAACCTACAACTCTTGCCTAATTACATAATATCATCATTTTAAATTGAAAAACTCTATGAGATGGGCGAACGAGGAAATTGTCATTTCCTGGTCTAAAAAGGCGATTGGGCAATTGGAACATATTTTCTGCTCAATCACGAACCCTTAGTCCAAGAGCTATACCTACTGCGATCAAACCGAAATAACACGATCAATTCTTGTGGCAGTTGCGGCTCAACTTGACTTTCTATTCCCATGGGTACATTATCGATCATATGGAATGACTGATGAAAATAACAAACGAATCGATTTTTGAAGTTCGATTAATCCAATATCAATCTAGATTAATTTTTGATCAGAGACCAGAGAGTTTCATTTTCGAGGTGAAAAATACGGAATGTCGACTGAGCGGAAAATTTCTGGTACATTACGTCGTAATTTTTTGTCGTTCACGACATTGATTTGTTCATTTTCAATGATTCCTTTTTTTATCATTATTTTTGAAAATGAATAATTTGATGTAAAAATGAAAACACGCAGTCAAGGGTCAAGTTTTTCCAATTTTTATCTCTAATATTTATATGTTTGCTCGTTTTGTTCAAAAAATCAACTTGCAACTTCGACAGCTGAAAAATTGGGTTCCGAGGTATGGGCGACGTGCTCTTTCGGTGAGCCAAATGTCAACTCGTTTAGGCAAATATTTTTGAAAACTTTGAAAGCTTGTTCAAAATCCCACGTTTTCTCTGCAATGATTACGTTTGGAAAAAAAATAAGATCCCACAGAGGCTTCGGAACGGTTTGAAACCATAGCCAATCAACTCAAAAGTTCGAAAATAGGATACAAATCAAGATTCAGTTTTCTAGGCGAATTTGGAAAAATTTTCAGAGTAGACTGCAAAGTTATGCTTTTGCCTAAAATTGTCAAAAAAATCTCGTTTAGGTATGTCAAAATTGTAAAGAAGTTCCTTTTTTGTCCAAATTATAAAAAACTCCTAACTTTTGTAAAAATTGCCCAAAAAAACTCCCATTTTTTTGCCAAAATTTTCAAAACATCCTGTTGCCAAAATTGGGAAAAATTCTAAATTTTGCCAAAATCATCCTAAAAAGTCCTGTTTTATGCCAAATCATTACCAAAATTTATTTTTTTCGTACTTAGTTATCAAATAAAAAAACAACAGGTTTTTTTTGCCAGAATGAATAAATTATTGTAAAAAATAAACTACTGCTTTCGGCCAAAATTTTCAAAACTCCTGCTTTTTGCACAAAACTTTCAGCAGCAAGTTCTACTTTTTTGACAAAATATTGTAGACAAAGAGCTTTTTTTTTTTTACAAGTTATCCAAAAAATTCTTTTTTATGCCGAAATGTTCAATAAAATATTGTTGTTAGCCAGAATAGTCTGAAAGTACAGCTTTTGCAAAAATTGTCAAAAAGTGCTAGTGCTAACGTTTGACAGATTTTGTCCAAAAGGTGCTGCTTTTTCAATTTTTAAAATCAATCTTCGTAATTTTATATTTTTCCTCTCGACTTCCTTTTCTATTCATTTTTTCTAGTTTTCTTTAAAAATAGAAAAATTCCGACCCGAAAAAAATGTGCGATCATACCTACTTGTAGATAAAATGATACCTATTGCTAACACATCTACAGATAAGATACACAACGTACTTAATATATTTTTTTTAGAATATTTAGCATGGCTAAAAAACCTACGAAAATGCTAAAAAAAAAGGATTTTTCAAACGATTGGTTTGCATTTCGATGGGTTACTATTAGTCGAAATTTTTTTCCTCTCACTATCAAGCATAATAATATGTGTGTATGGTACTTTTTGGATTTGAAAAAAATTTGTTAAATTTTTGAAAATAGAAATTAAAATTTGTATTTTTAGCAATTACTGATATTGAGTTAGATTTCTGAACAATTTTTGGATAATTTGCCCATTCTTGGTAACTTTTTGTAAGTTTGACTCGCGATATTTTCATTTTGAAGTTTTTTTTTTCACAAAGCATTGTGGAAACGTGTTTAAATTGAAAAGAATGTTAGAATTGAAACTGAATAATTATTATCCTTGCTAACTTCAGTAAATGAGCGTTTTGACAACCTTTTGAACACGTTTTCTAGGGTGAAATTTGACGCTCAACATTTTTTGTACTATTCATTCTTCAGTTTTTTTCTGCAAATATGAGTTTTTTGAAAAGAAAATTTTAATTTTATAGATTGGTAGGAAGAAAGTAAGTACTCTTGTAAAACGACACATTTTGTCGAAATCAGTTGTTGTGCCCAAGCCTTCAATCCAAAGCTGTGACGGTTCAAAGTTTTTTTTTTGCCAATTTTACCCCCACCACCATGATAGAAACTTTTGAAAAAAATCGTGTTGAAAGGCCCATGCTTCCCCTACACATTCCGCGTAGTACCAAAATTTCTCTCCACTACTCATAGATATCGAATTTTTTTCGAAAAAACGCGTTTTTTTGCCTATACTTATTGTCCAAGGGGGCGGGCAGGTTGAGGGGCGGAAATTCGGCTCGAAATTTTTTTTCGGAGGTAGCCAACATGACCAGTTTGGGAATAGGAATACCCTTTACTGACTTTTCCCGACCGACTAAATTCCCAGATAGTCGGGGAGCCCACATAAGATCTATTTTCTTAAAAAGAGAGTCCTAAGGAACATTTCTAGCCCCTGTACTAAAAAAAAGTGGCTCTACTTACAAAATGGCGGCCATTTTATTTGACAGGTCAGCCGAAATCGCAGATTTTGCGTTCCAACATGGGACTTGTACGAAATTTTTTAAACATTACAAAGGTAGATCAAAAGATCAGGCAAAAATTCATCACCTGTCAAAATTTCAAGTGCTAAAGTGCCTTTTTCGATTTTTGGTGAATTTTTAAAAATCAAATTTGAGCCAAAAATGAGGGAAAAATCAAAATTTTACCAAATTGTTCAAGAAAGCTGAAATTTGGGATATACCCTATTTTCGACATGCCAAATCGATTGGAAACTGTTTCAAACCGTTTTGAGCAGTTCTGGAGCCTCTAGCAGATTTTTGAAACTCGAAATTCCCACAAAATTTCATCAAATGGAGTTGGAAAGCCGAAATTTACCCTTTGAACTAATTTCAATACGCTATGAATTCGACTGCAGGCAAACTTCAAGTTCTTTTGGAGCCTCCAGCGACTTTTTGAAAATTACTGAAGCCTCCAGTAGATTTTCGAAACTTGAAATTTCCCAAAAGGATATGGAAAGCCAAAATTTACTCTGCACTTCAATTTTAACACCCTCTGAACACGACTTCGGGTGGGTTCAAGTTATTTTGGAGCCTCCAGCGACTTTTTGAAAATTACTGGAGCCTCTACCAGGTTTTTGAAACTGAAAATTCCTAGAACATTTTATCAAATAGAGTTAGCAAGCTGAAATTTACTTCGCAAACTAATTTCAATACAATATGAAGTCGACTGCATGGTGGTTTCAAATGGTTTTGAAGCTTCCTGCTACTTTCTGAAAATTTCAATTTTCCAAAAAACGTCGTACAACCTTTCAAATAGTCGCTGGAGGCTCCAAAACGACTTGAAATCCACCAGCAGTCGACTTCGTAGCTAATTGAAATTAGTTTGCAGTATGAATTTCGGCTTTCCGTCTCCATTTGATGAATTTTTGTGGGAATTTCGAGTTTCAAAAACCTGCTGGAGGCTCCAGTAATTTTCAAAAAATCGCTGGAGGCTCCAAAACGACTTGAAATCCATCTGCAGTTTTACTTCGTGGTGTATTGAAATTAGTTCGCAGGGTAAATTTCAGCTTTTCAACTCCATTTGATGAAATTTTGTGGGAATTTTGAGCTTCAAAAATCTGCTGGTGGCTCCAGAACTGCTCAAAACGGTTTGAAACAGTTTCCAATCAATTTGGCAAGTCGAAAATAGGGTATATCCCAAATTTCAGCTTTCTTGAACAATTTGGTAAAATTTTGATTTTTTCCCCTCATTTTTGGCTCAAATTTGATTTTTAAAAATTCACCAAAAATCGAAAAAGGCACCTTAGCGCTTGAAATTTTGACAGATGATAAATTTTTGCCTAATTTTTCGATCTATCTTTGTAAGGTTTAAAAAATTTCGTACAAATCCCATGTTGGAACGCAAAATCTGTGATTTCGGCTGACCTGTCAATGAAAATGACCGCCATTTTGTAAGTAAGGCCACTTTTTTTTTAGTACAGGGGCTAGAAATGTTCCTTAGGACTCCCCCTTTATGAAAAAAGTTGTCCCGGAAGATCAACGGGGAGGGGGTGCAATAGATTCTTATGCGGGCTCTCCGACTATGACTTTTCCAGGTTTTCCAGGAGAATCCCTACCAGTTCAAAAATTTCTGTGTCAGTTTTGATACTTTCCTCGTTATAGTGAAAACGATTAGGTACCTACCTATTCATTATAGAAAGGAAATACATATCACAATACGACACGATCCAAAAATTCATTCGATCTAGACATTAAACAACCGCCAATTGTATACCTATACATACCTTAAATTGATAAACACTGAAGTACTTTATCACTGCGGTTTCATCGAAAAACTGCCCTCGTAGCTCATTATAATCGTAAACGTCCTCATGAACCATACAAACGTGGACATCTCGATCCATCAGGACAAATTTTACACGACTCGTATTTTCAAATAGTTTTTTCAACGTTTCAAGCCACTCAAAGGTTATATAGAATTCGGTCCAGCTACCGCATACGCAGCAAGCACCATCACCGAAACTAGACAGACAGCGAAGCTCTTCGAAGCGTTAAATTCAAATATTCGAAAACTTACTAACCTTACACAATTGGAGTGTTCTTGTTTGTATCTTTTTTCTTTCTTTTTTTTTTTTTTACTTCATTATAATGATCCGATTAAGCGTGTGCCTTCCTCCGACATGTTATTTTTTCTCGCAACCACGAGTGTTTTGCATCGCGGTGTTTGTGTGTGTATCGCTTACAGAAAATCCTATAGCCCATTTTTGACCCTCTTTCTATTTACTCAAGCTGATCCCTTTTGTTACGTAAGTAACAGATACCAGTAAACATTCACGGGTCTGGTAATAACTTGGTTATTGAAACCAGTTTTATTGAAAAGGTCGGTAAACCGCATCATTGTTATTGATAAAGTTGAAAAGATAGCACCATTAAAGTAAAATGATCCGCAGTTTTAGATTTTCGCCGATTATTCAGGGCCTTTGAATCAGATAGCGGCTATTTTCTTTTGACAGCGTAATCGTTTACATGTTTTTTGGCGAATAGATAAAATCACGTGTATTGTTATGTAATACGTTTAAAGCTATAGATGCCGATCTTCGTCGTGCTCCTGTAAATAGCCCAGTAGGCCTACTGCATATCAACGGTTTTTTTCCTCGTTCAATTAATAAATTAATAGTCCGGCATATGACAATAGGAGTAGTTGCACCCCGCACCCCCCGCCGATCTTCCGGGACAACTTTTTTCTTAAAGGGGACATCCTAAGGAACATTTTAAAGCAAACTTGCCAAAAAAAAGTTGGCCTTACTTACAAAATGGCGGCCATTTTGATTGACAGGTCAGCCGAAATCGCAGATTTTGTGTTTTAACATAGGACTAGCACGAACTTTTTCAAACTTTACAAAGGCAGATCGAAAGATCATGCAAAAATTTATCACCGGTCAAAATTTCAAGTGCTAAAGTGTGTTTTTCGATTTTTGGTGAATTTTTGAAAATCGAATTTAGGCCAAAAATGAGGGAAAAAATCAAAATTTTACCAAGTTGACCAAGAAAGCTGAAATTTGGGATATACCCTATTTTCGACATGCCAAATCGATTGGAAACGGTTTCAACCCGTTTTGAGCAGTTCTGGAGCCTCCAGCAGATTTTTGAAACTCGAAATTCCCACAAAATTCCATCAAATTAGAGTTGTAAAGCTGAAATTTATTCTAGAAGCTAATTTCAATACGCTACGAAGTACTGTAGGTGAATTTCAAGTCGTTTTGGATCCTCCAGCGACTTTTTGAAAATTCCTAAAGCCTCCAGCAGATTTTTGAAACTTTGAATTTTCACAAAATTTTATCAAATGGAGATGGAAATCTGAAATTTACTCTACACTCCAATTTTAACACCCTCTGAAGACGACTTCAGGTGAGCACAAGTAATTTTAGGGCCTCCAGCGGCTTTTTTTGAAAATTACTGGAGCCTCCAGCAGATTTTTGAAACTTTAAATTTTTACAAAATTTCATCAAATGGAGATGGAAATCTGAAATTTACTCTACACTCCAATTTTAACAACCTGTGAAGGCGATTTCAGGTGGGTTCAAGTCATTTTAAAGCATCCAGCGACTTTTTTGAAAATTACTGGAGCATCCAGTAGATTTTTGAAACTTGAAATTTCCCCAACATTAATTTATCAAATGGAGTTGGCAAGCTGAAATTTACTTCGCAGACTACATGGTGGTTTCAAATGGTTTTTAAGCTTCCAGCTACTTTTAGGAAATTTTAATTTTCCAAAAAAAAAACGTCATACAACCTTTCAAAAAGTTGCTGGAGGCTCCAAAACGACTTGAAATTCATCAGCAGCCAACTTCGTAGCGTATTGAAATTAGTTTGCAGAATGAATTTCGACTCTCCATCTTAGTTTAATGATATTTTGGGGAAATTTCACGTTTCAAAAATCTGTTGGAGGCTTTAGGAATTTTCAAAAAGTCGCTGGAGGATCCAAAACGACTTGAAATTCACCTGCAGTACTTCGTAGCGTATTGAAATTAGCTTTTAGAATAAATGTTAGCTTTACAACTCTAATTTGATGGAATTTTGTGGGAATTTCGAGTTTCAAAAATCTGCTGGAGGCTCCAGAACTGCTCAAAACGGGTTGAAACCGTTTCCAATCGATTTGGCATGTCGAATATAGGGTATATCCCAAATTTCAGCTTTCCTGGTCAATTTGGTAAATTTTTGATTTTTTCCCTCATTTTTGGCCTAAATTCGATTTTCAAAAATTCACCAAAAATCTAAAAACGCACTTTAGTACTTGAAATTTTGACAGGTGATAAATTTTTGCATGATCTTTCGATCTACCTTTGTAAAGTTTGAAAAAGTTCGTGCAAGTCCTATGTTAAAACGCAAAATCTGCGATTTCGGCTGACCTGACAATCAAAATGGCCGCCATTTTGTAAGTAAGGCCAACTTTTTTTTGGCAAGTTTGCTTTAAAATGTTCCTTAGGATGTCCCCTTTAAGAAAAAAGTTGTCCCGGAGGATCGGCGGGGGGGGGGGTGCAATTACTCCTATCGTCATATGCCGGACTATATAAGAAGGATGCTAATTACCTACATCAAATTGGGCGCATTTTAAAATTGAAAGTAGTCAGAAAATGCAGCTTTCAAAAAAATAAACATTTGTTTTAGAATTTGAGGATAGGGCTGAATCATCTCCGAAAGTATATAAAATTTACACCACGTCAAGATCTTTATAATGATGAAAACTGTTGCAAGTAAGTAGGTATATTAAATATTTACAATTTCACACTCGAATAATTTTAAAATCTTTAATTCTCATACGTTAAATTCTGGCCGAATGTTTCCAGCGAAAAAATTATTTCACTCGTGTGATTTCTTTTTTTCACGTAGATAGGTATACTTTTATAATATACAAATTAATGGACACGGAAATTGAAAAATTAAGCGACAAATTAATTAAAAGATGTCGAGAAAATGTAATGATGAAAATAACCCGCTGCGCGTCATCACACTTGGATGAGCTCACTTAGTAACCGGTTCTGTGTATGGTATTGAATTTCGACAGATGATTGTTTCTTTGAAAAATCCGACTTCGGTTCGTTCAAATAGAACGCTACCGATTTCAATTTTTCCACTAAATAATAAAGATTTGACAGTGAGATAAATTCGTGTTGAAAAAAGTGAATATTTATGCGAAATAGAATTACTAAGTTATTGAGTTTACTCTTTTACTAGACGTGTGTGGTATTTAGATGATGATTCTTTATTCACCGGTAGTTGTACCTACCTACCTATCCCATCCGACTCGTATGATGTCAAAATATTCATACATTGAAGAACAATTCGAGCTTGAATCATTTTAATTGAAAATTCCGATCATAATTAAACGAATATTACCCATTTGGAAAAATAAACAGTGATATTGCTACCTCATTTAGAAAAGGCTGGGTTGAAATTTCCAGCAGTGAAATGCACCTACCTGTATTTTTTACTGGAATAGGTATGTAGTTTAAATTAGTGAGATAATTAATTATGAGATTCGAGAGACTTTTAAAATAGGTACTAAATTAAGTTACGGTACCTACCTCATATTTTTAGGTAAAGAAGTTAATTTTTCAAACGAGTTATTAGCTACTGTTTAAGAGTATCCTTTTTTGTGTCTGAATAAGTTTTTTCAATAGTAAGTACAGTGATTAAAAAAGGACTGGTTTCATTTTTAAAATCAATGCCTACGCTCATCTCCTTGCTTCCTTACCGTACATTTAGGATGAGGAGGGGAGGGGAATCCGAGGCTCTAAAATTGTGGCTATAAAATATAAAAACAAAATATTCAACAGAAAATCTATAAATTTGGATTCCAATTTGAACGGGATCGTGATTTTTGGAAATATCGTGGTCTAAAACCCTCACAACTATAATTTCAGCCGTCCAAATTTCTTTTTAGATTTTTTGGTACATTTTTGAAAATTCAAAATTGACTATTTTTGGTGATTTTTTTTGTTTTAAATCAGGTATTTATTCAGTAAAAAGGACGGAAATTTATACCTATCAACTCTCACAAACAGAATTTCAACATTTCTGGTCATTCTGGAAGCTTTAGTGCGATTTTCAATTTCTGCAGAGTTTTAAAATTTCCCATGCAGGCGTGTAAATCAATTTAGGCAGCTAGAAATTGAGTTGTGGCTCCAGGAGGACACATCGAGAGTGCTTTTTGACGAGCATTTTCATGTTACTCGTACCTATCATCAAAAATATTCTGTTTCAAAAACCATTCGAGATGTTCGCCTGGAAATCGACCAAGAAATAGATAAGCTCTTTAAATAGGTCTAGAATAAGCAACAACTCGATTTTTAACTGGCCAAATTAATTTCCACTCCTTGTGAAGAAATTGTAAAATTCTGAGAAAATCTAGAAAATCGTGCTGGAGGCTCCAGAATGACTCGAAATAGTGAAATTCAGATATTATGAAGGATTGGGGGGGGGGTCGATTTTAGATGAGACGTAACCATTTTGTGTAAATTTTTGTTTTTTGGCCATTTTTTTCTTTATTAAAAATGTATTCCGGTCAAAAAAGCACTAGAGGTGTTTGTCTGGAAATTGGGCCTAATGTGAATCACTTATTGAATAAGTCGAGAATACTCTACAACTCGATTTTCTGCTTCCCAAATCAATTTCCACACCTTTTGAAGAAATTTCAAAATTCTGGAAAAATCTAAAATCGTACTGGAGGCTCCAGAATGATTCGAAGTAGTGAAATTCAGATATTATGAAGGGGGTTTGGCTATACCCAAATTAATTTCCACACCTTGTGAAGAAATTTTAAAATTCTGGGAAATTCTGAAATTGTGCTGGAGGCTCCAGAATGACTCGAAATAGTGAAATTCAGGTATTGTAAAGGGGAAAGGGGGTTGATTTCAGAAGTACGATTTTAGATTTTTCCAGAATTTTGAAATTTCTTCAAAAGGCGTGGAAATTAGGCCAAATGTGAATCACTTGTTGAATATACGTAAGTCGAGAATACTCTACAACTCGATTTTCAGCTTCCCAAATCAATTTCCACGCATTTTGAAGAAATTTCAAAATTCTGGAAAAATCTAAAATCGTACTGGAGGCTCCAGAATGACTTGAAGTAGTGAAATTCAGATATTATGAAGGGCGTTTGGCTGCCCAAATTAATGTCCACGCCTTGTGAAGAAATTTTTAAATTCTGGGAAAATCTGAAATTGTGCTGGAGGCTCCAGAATGACTCGAAATAGTGAAATTCAGGTATTGTAAAGGGGAAAGGGGGTTGATTTCAGAAGTACGATTTTAGATTTTTCCAGAATTTTGAAATTTCTTCAAAAGGCGTGGAAATTAGACCAAATGTGAATCACTTGTTGAATATAAGTCGAGAATACTCTACAACTCGATTTTCAGTCTTCCCAAATCAATTTCCACGCCTTTTGAAGAAATTTCAAAATTCTGGAAGAATCTAAAATCGTACTGGAGGCTCCAGAATGACTTAAAGTAGTGAAATTCAGATATTATGAAGAGCGTTTGGCTGCCCAAATTAATGTCCACGCCTTGTGAAGAAATTTTTAAATTCTGGGAAAATCTGAAATTGTGCTGGAGGTTCCAGAATGACTCGAAATACTTAGTGAAATTCAGATATTATAAAGGCGAGAGGGGGTGAATTTCAGATGAGACATGAACATTTTCCTGTGAATTTTAAAAATTTCCCAACAGAACATTTTTTTTTTTTGACCATTTTTTAAGATTAGATAGGTATTTATTCTGGCCAAAAAATCACTGAAGGTGTTCGTCTAGAAATCGGGCCAAATGTGAATTAACTTGTTGAATGAGTCAAGAATACGCTACAAATCGATTTTTATAGCTTCCCAAATGAATTTTTACTCATTTTGGATATAGATTTTAAAATTCTGAAGAAATGAGTAATCGCACTGGAGGCTCCAGAATGGCTAAAAATTGGTGAAATTGAGTTCGAGGGAGTTATATTAGTTTCAGGGCAAATTTTAGTAATTTTTAATCTTCAAAAATTCGTCAAAAAATAATTCGAGCAGATAAATTTTGGATTTTTTGATTTTTAGACTACAGTTTTTTTCTAAACATCGCAGTATACCGTTCAAATAGGAGGCGAACATTACGAGAAGTTCCCTGTGTAAGATGCAAAAAAATCAAATTTTCAATTTTCTGTTGGATAGAAAATTTTTGACCAATTCTGGAGCCTCCAGCGTGATTCTAGATGTCTCCAGTACCTAAACATTTCAATTATGTTGACCAGAAAAACACATTCGATGCCATTGTCTGAAAACCAGGGTGTCAAACAAAACTTCCTGGTAAAAAATCATGACTTTTTCACTACCTATTTTTCACATTTTTACCACATGAAAATACCCCCCTCCCAAATTGAATAACTTTAAACTGCGAGGAAATTTTTTTTAATTTGAAGACAAGTATAGGTATTTTAGTTTTTTTATTTTTCTGATTTTTTGAACAAATTTTTAATTTTTTACTTAATTTTTTTTCATTTTATTCGCTTTTTAAAAATTTTCAAACGTGTTTCGAGCAAAATTCATGACTTTTCATGACTTTCATGACCAATTAGACACCCTGAAAACCGACGAAAATTAGCTCAAACTCTCTAAACAGAACGAGAGCAGACCACGATTCGATTTTATAGCTGCTGAAAATTAATACACTTTCTGGGAAAAACAAGAACGGCAGTAGGCTCTAGATTGGTGCAAAATTAAGAAATTCGGATTCAAGGAAATCAATGATATTCATTTCAGGACTAATTTTCATTATTTCTACTGATGCTGAACAAAATACATATATTTTTTGAAATAAAATATACCTACCTTATCGCCGAAAATAATCAACTTTGAATTTTCAAAAATTCACGAAAAATCGAAAAATTAATTTAGGCAACTGAAATTTGATTGTAGAGGTTTCAGACTTGAGACCATGCTTTTTCTAAAAATTGCCATCTAATAATTAAATCCGGAGGCTGACACCTCAAGAGGTTCTCTGGTGAAATTTGCTTCTCTTAAATTTGGATGAAAATAAAAGAAATAAAGAATTTTTAAAATTATTGAGGCATTTGCAATCCCTCATTACAAAGAAGTTTTCTTTCATTTTTTTAACCAAAAAATATTTGACATGGGCTAATTTTTTTGGGGCATATCCACGGATCCAGTGCTGTCGAGATCCGTTCTGAGCCCAAAGCAAAAAAAATTGAGGACATCCTGAAAAAGTCGCACACCCCATCCCTCTTCTGAAGCAAATATAGGTACACATTGAAACCAAAAATTAGTTCTGTACAGAACCAAATTTAAAGCCATCCCCTCCTCTCTCCTCTCCTCCCCTCCCCTCCCAAAAAATGAAAATCCTGGAGAAATTTATTCCAAAAAACTTTTTTCAAAAAGAAGTTTTCTCAAAAAAGAAGTTTTCATTTTTGAAAGTTAAGTTCAAGAACAGATCTCATTTTGCGAAACCGAAAATTTTTGAAGAAAGGGTTTTTCTCTCGCAGAGAACTTTTTTTCAAGAGAAAATTTTCTGATTCCGTTTTCTATTCAAAATAAAGTTTGTGTTTTTTCTCTCTAAAAATAAAATTTGCATTCTCTCTTCAAAAGTGAAATGACGTTCATTTTATTTTCAAAAAAGACGATTGCATTTTCTCTTCTAAAAGTGAAGTTTGCTAACTTCTTTATTAAAACACAGGCCCGTGTACAATTTGGCCCCCACTTGACCCCTCCCTCCCTTGACAGTGCTATTGGGCATATTCCCATTAAAATGAGCTCTTTCGAAATGAGAAAATTTGCCAATGTTCGCTCGGCTACATTTTGTAGAAAAAGCCTACGAGATCTCATGAGCAGAGTTCCTTGGGTCAAGGAGCTTGAAAAATGAAGGCCTTCAGATGAAAATAATGAATTATAACCTATGGGAACAAAATATTAGACCACATTGACGTGATGCGAGGATGAAAGTGATATTTTTGGCAGAAAAAATTCAAACATGAAAATCTCTAGAAATTAAATTGAATTCCCTGGTCTATTTACTTTTACCTATAGGCCTATATATGTACTCGCTATAGTTGTAAACGAGCTGAGTCATTTAAAACTTACTTTATCAATTACCTACTTACCCGTGATTTTGTGCATCGAGAGCCCCTTCGACCAGTTTTCTCTTTCTCCAATGCGGCGAATTCCAATTCCATTCGATTAATCTAAACCTATCTCTAACCTATAGCTGCGTGTAGCAGAGTTGATGAATTTCATTCATTTTAATAAAATTCAACGCCGCGCTGCGTCGATTGATTACCATAATTTTTCGCTCATAATCTAGTAATATGATATACTTGTAAGAGATCTCGAATGCCGACAAAACAGAAGGGAGGATCTGACTAGTTTTTAGAAATAATAAACTCGACCTAAGAGGGAGACGCGACTGGCCAATCAGAAGCTGGATGTGAACTGATCTATTATATTATGTAAAATGAATTTCCGTATGACTTGATGAGATGAATAAGCGTTGGGAGATTTGCTCGTCGCTTCCAAGCTGATTCGGAATATGGATGAAAAAATAGAGATTAGTTGCGTTTTGGGGCGAATTTTGAAAGCAAGTTTGTGTGGTTTGTTGTGGTCGTGATGAGTGGACTTTTTTTTATCGCGAGTGTGATGAAATTTATTGATGTGGATTGAATTTGTTGTTGTGGTAAGTTCGATGACAGAATTGATGCATTTTTACCATTTTTTTTTTCAACTACTTACCTTATTAGATCTTTGGTATATTTAATGCCAAATTATTCATTTTTAGTCATTTTTGAAAATATTTGATCTCGAATTATGAAACATTGTCCGTCTCCGATGCTTTTTTTTTTACCATACTTAATGTTTTTTAATAATAATTGGAGATGGAGAATGCTGATCCAAAAAACACCTTCGAGGTGACCGCCTGAAAATCGGCTCAAATGAAGATAAAAAGCCAAAAAGGGCTTCAAACAGGCTGCGAATAATATGTACAAAACTCGTTATTTAACCGCTTAAATCAGTTTCCATGCTTTTTAGAGAAATTTTAGAATTCTGGAGATTCAAAAATCGCACCAAAGCCTTCAAAATGGCCAGATAAATATTGAAATTTGGTCTGAGAGAGTTCATATTCATTTCAAGAAAATTTAAAAATCACGCTTAATTGAGTCAAACTTGAGAGACTATAAAATGTTACCAGTGCTCATATTTTTTTATTCAACTTACCTACATAAAAATTGAAACAGGTAATTCAAATAGGTACCTACCTTATTTCTGTTACAGCGAGAAATTCATCACAGTGCTAACGTCGGCGAATGAACAATAAATAATATTTGCGAAAATATTGAACTGAAAATGGCTCCAGATGAAAAGCAGTCGATCAAAATTGAAGACGATGAAAAATCATCAAATTTACAAAAACTTTTACAATACGGATGCTTAGAAATGGTTCGAGTCCCGCAGAAATGTACGGAGAAGCGAAATAATTTCACGATAGATTATATTCTGGGAACGAATGAGAAATCGGATCAAAATTTGAACACAATTGAACCACATTATGATTGGCTGCATTATACGAGATATAGACCACCGAAATTGCAACGTAAGTTTAAAAAAAAATTATTCTAAGAATAGGTACATACATTAAATTTAGGATTTTCATTTATTTTTAACGAAGGGGTAAATTCAAGTGTGGATGGAGCATGATTCTAGGGGGGGGGGGTGAGGAGATGATTGAAGAAGGAGAGGTCCCGTCGAGTTTTCAAAACCCAAAATTTGTTCTCTTTATTTTTCGGAGGAATATTCTCAGAAAGATTAAGTACTTAATGAATTTACTAATCAATATTTTTCATACTCTTTGAGGCAATCTATTCGATGAAGTTTTCGGTTGAAAATGAGCAAAACACATTTTTTCGAAAGCGATCGACATTATTTTAGAATACTTACCATTGTCAGGTTTCGTTTTTTGGATTTTTTTTGGTTTAATTTCTGGGTTGTGAAATTGATAGGTATTTTTTAGAGTTTCGTCTGACTCTCTGACTTTTCAGTTTTTACAAAGACTTTTTTTCGGTTTCAAAAGCCTATCTATTTTGCTTTTGGTTTCCGATTTCATTTTTGAATATTTTTTTGTTGGTTTTCGATTCATTATTTTGTTTTTTTGTTACTCGATTTTATTTTTCTGCGATTGATTTCGTTTATAGAACTTTTTGTTTTCATTTCGAGGTCGAAAAAATGATATGTAGGCTTACTTACAAGGGAACCTCTTGAGGTGTCCGCTTCCGCGAGTTGAACGGGACCGTGATTTTTGGAAAGAGCATGGTCTAAAACACCCAAAACCAAATTTTCAGCTGCCCAACTTTATATCTCAATAGTTGACGAACGTTTGAAAATTCAAAATTGACTGGTTTTGGTGATTTATGCCTTCTTCAAAAACGTACGTATTTGATCAGTAAAAATGATCAAAATAAGTCTTAAAACTGATATTAATTCTCCAAATCCAAATTTAACCATTTCCAGCCATTCTGGAGCCTCCAGCGCGATTTTTCAATTGCTCCAGGTGCTCTAGGAAGGCTGAAAATGGGGACATTCACCCTCGTGGGCTTGATTAATGACGAAATACAACGATTCGCGCATTTTTCAATAATTTTCTGGCAAACGAGAAATTTTTGATTTCTGGATATTTTTATTATGTAAAAAAGCTGGTCAAAAAACCACTCTTGAGGTGTCCCCTCCAGAATTGACTCAAATGTGGATAAATTCGTAAACAGGTCGAGTATGACACACAACTCGATTTTCAGCTGCCCAACTTCATATTCACGTCTTCTGGAGCAAATTTAAAATTCTGGAGAGATTGAAAAATCGCGCTGCTGGAGGCTCCGGAATGGCTGGAAATGGCGAGATTCGCCCTCGTGAGGTTAGTTCATGACAAAATACAGCGATTTGCGTAAATTTCGAAAATTTTCTCATAAACGGAAAATTTTTGATTTTTGGATATTTTTATTTTGAAAAAGAGCTGATCAAAAAACCACTCTTGAGGTGTCCCTTCCAGATTCGGCTCAAATGTGGATAAATTCGTTAAAACAGGTCGAGTGTAATATGCAACTCGATTTTCAGCTGCCCAACTTCATATTCACGTCTTCTGGAGCAAATTTGAAACTCTGGAGAAATTGAAAAATCGCGCTGGAGGCTCCAGAATGGCTGGAAATGGTTAAATTTGGATTTGGGGAATTGATATCAGTTTTAGGACTTATGTTGATCATTTTTACTGATCAAATACGTACGTTTTTGAAGAAAGCATAAATCACCAAAAACCGTCAATTTTGAATTTTCAAACATTCGCCAAATATCGAGATATGAAGTTGGGCAGCTGAAAATTTGGTTTTGTGGGTTTTATACCATGCTCTTTCCAAAAATCGCGGTCCCGTTCAAATCGGAGACGGACAGTGACACCTCAAGAGGTTCCATTGTTAGGTACATATTTTTTGGATTTTCGTTTTACGATTTTTGGATTTTTGATTTTAAATTTCCAATTGAATTTTTATTTCTTTATTTTACATATTATGTACATTATTTGTGTTTTAAATTCCGGTTTCATTTTCTAAGTCTTTTCTACGTTTTCGTTTTCTTTAGTTTTCGATTTCATTTCGAACGTCTTTTTTTTTTTTTTTAGGTTTTCGATTTCATTTCTGGATTTCCTTGTTTCATTCTATCTTTGTTTTTGATTTTTGTTTTTCATGTTCGATTTCATTTTTAGAATTATTGGCTTTCATTTTCAAGTTGTGAAAATTTGAATAATTTTACCTTATATTTTTTTGGTTTTGATGTTGAGGTTTCTGATTAATTTTCAGGCGTTTGTTTTTGTATTTTTTGATGTCTGTCAAAAAGTGTATCGGTTTCTTTCCAAAGTTTGTTAGTTTTCTGTACCTTTTGCCGGAGGGGGGGGGGAGTTGAAAATTATTCTCCGAGTCATTTCCAGTGTTGAACAAAATAAAATTTCATGAACGTGATGAAAAAATTAGAAACTTTGTCAATCTTTCCCCTTTGTTTGAAAATTCGAGCCAAAATTCACGTTCTTCTCATTTTTTATTTTACTTAAAGAACCGCGAAAGTTTTCAAGACTTTCATTAGGATAGGATAAATTGAAATAAAGACCTTTAAAAACTTTCAAAATCAATTAATTTAAAAAATATCATCTGCAAACCTCAAAATGAAAACAAAAAGTTACAAAAAAACGAAATCAAACAAGAAAAAACAAAAATGGGACCCAAAACAAAAAATTGAAAACTATTTGAAAACCAAAAACGAAAACGCAAAGCCTCAAAAACGAAAAAGGAAACAAACCATAAAAAAATAAGAAAAAAATGAAATGGAGCACAAATAAAACGTAATCTTGAAAAACGAAAATTGAAATCAAAACCATGAGCACAAAAATGCAAGGTCTCCAGAACAAAAATTTGATAACTAATACAAAAAACCAAATATGAAGACGAACCCCCCCCCCCTCCCTCAAAAACAAGGAACAGAAAACTTGAAAACAAAATGAAACCCAGAGGCCAAAAAAACTACTTATTTTCTCAACTCTGAAGTGAATTGATTTTACCAGACTTTCCCCGATGTTTTCAAACCTATTTTTTAAATTTTCCAGATCTTTGAAAAAATTATAATTTTCTGTTCATTTACATATTTTGTTACTTTTTTCTCGTTTTATTTTCATCTCGTTGAAGACGTTGATGTGATAAAAGTTTGTGGCAAATATATGGTCCCATTTCTATAGGGGCCAAACTGTATAGAAGTTTTTTCAAAGGGAAGAGGGAAAGGGTTCGACTGAAGGGGAAAATATCAATTTTGCCGAATGAGTACTTATTCATATAATTAAGTACCTTATGACTTGTGAAAATTTTCATTCTTTGTTTTGGATTTTTGTAGGCCCAGATGTGATTTTTTTTTAAATTTTAAAACAAGAAACAAATTGAGCCGAGCAAAGCAAGGGCGAAAGTTTTTGAAAATTTGATTTCGAGAGGCCTAAAAACGATGTTTTTTTCAGAAAGTTGATGATGAAAAAAAAGAGGATAGGCCCGAGCAAAGTGAGAGCGAAACATTTTGAAAATTTGTATGTATTTTGAGAGAACTAAACACGATGTTTTTTCATGCAGAGAGTTCATTTTTTAGCTTTTGAAATTTTAGACTTTGAAAGATTTTTTTTTAAATGCTAATTTTGAAAAAGATAAGAGAACATGGCCAAAGTGAGGGTGAAAGCTCTTGATAATTTGTATTTCAAAAGACATAAAAACGAAACTTTTTATGCGAGAAGTTCATCACTTTTTCAGTTTCAAACTTGAACAGTTGAATGATATATTTTTTAGAAATTTCAATTTTGAAAAAGAAAGTAAAACGAGCCCGAGCGAAACAAGTGCTGAAAGTTTTCGAAAATTTGTATTTTGAGAAATAAAAAAAACAGGGGTTTCTTTCATCACAGGCCCTTCTTTTACCGGACCCTCCAGAAATAAAGTATTCTTTAAACAATACCTATCCTATAGAAATAACAACTAACTAATGGTAATAATTTTGCAGGAATTCGTAAAAAGGAATGCATACAAAAGCGTAGACTGGGTAGGAACCCGAGAATTCCATTTTCTAGCGAGCAAGTTGCCATCCTAGAGGAAAAATTTCAAACGAGTCCTTATTTAAGTAATTCCGATGTTAATGATTTGTCCACATGTCTTCAACTTTCTGAATCCAGGGTAAGTAGCGCTAGGTACCTACCTACAATTTTCAAAATTTCATTACCTATCTAGGCTAGTTCCATTTCGCAATAATTTATTAGGTACTGTATTAAAAAAAAGGTTTTTTTAATTTGTAGATAAAAATATGGTTCCAAAATAGAAGAGCGAGAGAAAGAAGAGATGGAAACGACACGTCAGAAAAAGGATTGAATTTGATAAAATCATTTTTAATGAAGACTCGTCATCCTAGTTCGATTAATACCACATACGATGTTCAAGATCTTTCTATGTCCGCATTTAAACCATGTCATAATTTAGCCAAGTGATTTTTTTGATTTTTTTACTTTGAGAATTAATTAGGATTTTAAGATTTTGTAAATTTGTTTTCTTTTTGTTAAATTATTCAGTATTAAGTATACCTATTAAGTTGAAAGAAAAATACTTATAAATAAAAGTTTTTATCATTGAAATGAGATTTTTCGAGGATTTATTATTCCATTAGATGATCATAGCTTTCAACTCTCTTGTGAACCTAAAATGAAAAGAAAAAGATGCACAAATTGTATCTCGGGTTTCCTAATCGCAAAATTACAATTAATTCACCCTTCAGAAAGGGAGGAGCTTGATTTTGTGTAGACGAGGGTAGATTATGTATTTCAGATAAATATTCTAGATATATAGGGTTGTGATGTGAGTAAGTACTTATTTTTAATGGCGGCAATTTCTATGTGGTCTCATCGTATTAGTCGTGAGAGTATTTTTTTTTCTATTTAATTCATACTCCGAATACGAAGCATACGCGAATGCATTATTACGTGCCTGCAATATTCACATTTAGCCAACCTATTACGTCTATTTGCTCAACTCACAAATTGAAGGAGGTACAAATGACTTTCAATTTTAAGAAATCGCGATGAAAAAAATAAATGAGGAAATAAATTCTTCGTAAAAAAATTAATAAATTTTGTTATGCTCATTTTTTTTTCTTAGGAACTCTAAAATGTAAGAAGTTTTTCAAGCTCAAAAATAGTAAAATTAATGAAATGTTTAGCAAATCGAATTTCGTCGAGGTTCACAAACTTTTTTTTCAGAAAAATGCATATGTAAAATCACTGAAAATAGTCCACCTTTGGGTTTTCAAAAATTCGCCAAAAATCTGAAAATGAGTTTGGATAGTTGACCTAGGTAGATACCTAATTTCCTCCAACAGTGCATTTTTACAGTCATTTCAGTCATTTAGTGTCTTTTTCATTACATTTGTTACTTTTATTTATAAAATCCATCCAATCGTGAAATTTTTTTGTTTCAATATTTGCTGTTTGGTCCAGTTTTTTTAAACGTAAAAAAATATTCTATTTTCGCTGCAGTTTTTATGCTTTTTTCAAATGCCTGTTTTGGCTGTTTTTTTTATTTTTACTTGTATATTTTTATACAGAAATTTACTTACTTGATTCGTTTTCAATTTAGTGTACTTGTGCCTAAAATGTCAAGAAAAAACAACTGCATGCGTATAGAAAAATGTATTGATAATTTTTACAAGATGGATACCTAAATTTAAACGCTTAAAATTATGTAAGTATTTTGCGTATGAATTTTAAGTTAGGTACCTACTTATTAAAATAAAGAAAAATATCCAATCAAAATACATTTTCGTACAATAAATGGCGCTAAATTGCGATTATTTATAGCATTATTAAAAGAGATATTTTTATATTATTAAGATTTTAATAAAAGAAAATTTAAAATTATTGAATATACTAGGTAATTTTAATTTTTAAAAAGAAAAAAATATCATGTTTTTTTTATTTGTGACAATTTACCTATACATATTTTTTTTTAATGTAAGTTTTTGAAAAAAAAAACAATTTTTTGACATAGTATAAATAATTTTTAAGTCTCCCCCATCAATCCCGTTTTCCCCAGAATGCGCCATGTTTTTAGGGGTAATGATTCATATGTACGTAGTACATATTTCAACTTGCATTGGATTTTATGAGGAGTCAAGTCCTGGTTTGTGTATGACGTTTAGCGTACCTACTAATTAACTCTGTTAATTACGGATTTGTGTTTTCCGAATATATCAATTTATTTAATGAACTTTCGTGTTATTTGTGTTACAAATACTCAGAGACTGCTACGACGCTAACATCAGGATCAAAAAACTATGTAGGTATAGGTACCAGTTTAACTTGACTACGAACATTGAAAACAAAATTAGCTTAGCTGTCTTAGCACACTCGAATTACACAAATAAAAACTATTTATTTACCTTGAGCATACTTATGGAAGTGTTTGATTTTCTGGGATAGGTTACAATAATAATAATAATATATATTATTTATAATATGTAGGTAGCACATTCAGTTATGATTATATTGAGTTTGTCATAAATGTATTTTTTTATATTGCAGCATTTTCATTCACACCTTGGTAGCTACTGGGATCTTATAATTAGATAAGTATGTTAAAATATGATTTAATACTGACAGTTCCTTTTTTTAAAAAAATCAAGTTTTAGAAGTTTGATAATTTTGGATATTTATATTTACATGCTTTAGTGTCAGTGTCACTATTCAAGATTTCATTAATTATGTATTTTCTTGGAGCTACTGGTGGAGGTTTTTTTGATATATGTACCTACTTTACACCAAGTTTTCATAAACAAGTAAATGTTTAGCAAGGGTAGGCCAGTTAATAGGCATGATTAACTAACTCAGATGTGTAATCAGCATGCAATTACAAACAAACCCCCCCCCCCCAAAAAAAAAAAAAGAAAGAAAGAAAGAAAAATCCTCAGATATGAAACTTTCTTACAAAAAATTTAAAATTCGAACAAACTTTTTGGAGGTTTTGAAATTTTTTTCAATTTTAATTTTCTTCAAGTTGCTAAGGGGTACGATATTTCATATGATTTAAAAACTTGTTATAGGTTCTAAAAACGTGTAACCTTTGAAACTAAATTATTGAGAAATGTGGTTAGTAAGTACCGGTTTTGAAACCAAATGTGAAAATCAAGATATGCTTATGACAGTGTCGATCAGTCTACAGACTTTAAGCATACGCTTATGTCGTCCCCTTTAGTCCAAAAACGTTTTTCAGTCTGTACTTTATTTGTATCTATAGAACAATTTATTGAGTTTATTGACACTTTTGTCTCGACTGAGCGAATTCTTCTCGAGGTAAAAACTTGTATGATCAATTTTTTAAAGGAAGAAGCAGCTGTTTATAAATCTGTGGTACCGAAATTTTTACTCGAGCAAATTCAAAAAGATTTTAAGAACGCTACTGTCGCTACTCAAATACCCAGATGCGAACGCTGTTCTTATGTAAGTTATATGGACATTATTTGCCTCCATTTCTTCGTTCATATCATACTCTTCATTTTACAAAATTGTCAGTATATCGATCCAGAAAAAAAACAGTTCATTCAATGTTTCAACCCAGAGTGGTTCCATGGGGAAACCCAATACCGCTCTATGTGTGGTGAGTAGAGGATGAGGATACAGTAGGTAAGTTCAGTTTAGTGAATAGTGGTATTAAATAATTCGAGTGACCAAGATTATTCATCAGATTCAGAAAAACCTTAGGTATGAAGCATTTCTTCAATTCTAATGTTGTTCAAATTAAGCTAAAATAAAATTTATCAAGAACCTTGAATAATATTTTTGATTTTTGTTGAGATTGAGTGAGTTCTTCAAATTTAGTTTTTGGCCACAAAAATATAGGGAAACATTTTTTTTTTCTGAAATAGGTAAGTATAATGTGTAAAGACTGTAAAGAGGCGATGCTTCCAGAAGTATCATTTCGTAGATTTCGATAAAAATATGATTTTTTACACGACCTTTGCTTTGTATTTTCTTTGTAACGCCATCACTGCAAAACGGCTGAACAGAAAATTGTGAAAAATTACTCAAATATGTTCGGCGTAATGCGCAGATGGTTGTACTGGAATTCGTTTTGCGATTAGTGCCCTTAAAAAGCTGTAATTAAGCTTCAAAGTTTTGATGACGTCACGAAGATGACGTCATCAAGAGCGACTATTTCCGATTTGCTAAGTATTTTACAAAATCATCAAAGCTTCAGTTTTTAACATAGGCATGTACTTAGAGAATAGGAGATCGAAGGTGGATCTATTCCTGAAGAAACTCGAAACGTATGGGTGAACTCATTGGCCAATCATATCTCTTCAACTTCAATTTTTTTCACTGGAAGCACGTGCACTAGATTTCATGGGGTATTGAAATTAGTTTGCAGATTGAATTTTGGCTTTCTAAAATCCATTTGATGAAATTTTGTGGCAAAAATCATCAATTTTTTTAAAAGTTACTTCAAAACGTTTGTATTCAATTCTATTCCCCGCCCAAAGGGCGGGTAATTTTGCTTGTATTTTATATATGTACATTGCAGCTTCCAATTCTAGGTGAAAGTGTGAGGCTTTCCCCTCTTTTGATAAGGGATGACCTCGCACCTTGGTAGCTACTGGGATCTTATCCTTTTTTTTTTAAATTAAATTTTAGAAGTTTGGAGCACTGGTGGAGGTTTGTTTAATATACTTATGTACCTACCTATTTACCTCCACACCAAGTTTTCACAAAGAAATAAATGTTCACTTATTCAGCAAGGACAGGCCTGCAGGTAATACGTACGATTAACCAACTCAAAATATACATAAAATTTTCTCACAAAAAATTTATTTTGAACAAACGTCTTGGAGGTTTTGAAAATTTTTTCAATTTAAATTTTCTTCAAGTTGCTTAGTCAAAAATTGCTACCTAACAAGATTCAGCATTTGCAAAAGCTTTAATTTAATTAGTTTGTGTTTCAATTTAGGTATCTACTGGTACTGTTATAAAATCAGGATAAATGATTATTTGAGGAGTCCAGTTCAGGGTTATTTGTCTCGCTGAATACGAAACAGAAAACGATAGATTGAATAACTACTGAATTTCAAAGGAGTTTTTTCATTTTTAAAAACCAGAAAAACTTGGATTTTTACGATCTGTAACTTTCCAACCCTTTCGTTTCCCATCCAGAAAGTGGTCTCCATTCGAATATGAATTTTCATAATCTAAATTTTTTATTGTATACATATAAGTAGGTCTAGGTACCTACCTAATGGTATAGTTTATCCTGTATTCGTGAATCGAACATAATTATATTACGTAGGTAGACTACCTACAAATATGTATATACTCTTTTCATAATTTCTTTAACCCTTAAACACCCAAGCAAATCCTGAGATGTTACGAAAAAATGCTTTCAATTTCCTAAATAAGATCATCACAAGTATCACTTTTACTCACAGTTCACCCCCCCAGCCTCTTGAAGCCACCTTGATAATGATGGACTTACTTATTTGATTAACTTATTGTCAAAAATCGAGGAAGCAAAAAACCCGATTGGGTCAATCTTGGAACTGAATGATATAGTTTCATTAGATGTAATGAATGAGTGAAAGCATAATTCCAAAGAACACCTCACCCCTTTTTGGGGGGGGGGCAAATTTTGAAAAAAGTTGGGATAAAATAATAGGACCATGTCCCATTTTTGGATAAACATATTGATGGCCCATGTAAAAAAATACTATTAGTTTTGAAAAATACTATTAGTTTTGAAAAATACTAGTAGTTTTTTCAAAAAAACTATTAGTTTTTCCAAATTTATTAGTAGTTTGGAATATTTACTACAAGTATGCAATATTACGAATACTATTCCACTATTAGTTGATGAAAATACCAGTAATTTTTGAAACGGACTACAAGTATCTTTATTTTACTACTAGTGCTTCACTACTAGTTTATGTTTGAATGGCAGTGAGTTGCTTGAATCATTGATTGAATTTTGACACTAATAAGATCGCATCATTTATAAGAAAAAGCATTGCTGCTCTCTCTGATAAACTACTAGTATTTTCAAATACTAATAGTAAAATAGTAAATAGTATGCCATTTCAATACTCTTAGATAAAGTATCGAGCGGTTTCTTTATAAGGCAAATTCTTAAGAAATTGTCTCTATCATCAATATGATGATGTAAAACTGAAAAAATAATTTTTTGGAGCTGAGGGGGTGAGAATGAGTGCTTCACGGATGTGTGCTACTGAAATCATGAAAACATCATCACATAGAAAAGATTTACAATACAATGTCTCACACTATTAGTAAATTTTAAAAAACTTGTAGTAATTTCGTCACTTTTACTACTAGTGATTTAATTTTACCAATAGTATAAAACTATTTGTAATCATGAATTTACTAGTGGTAAAAATGACGAAATCACTACTAGTGATTTTTTGTACTAGTAGTATTTTTTTACATGGGGGTAGACCCTTCACAAAATGAAATCATGAAAGGTGTGAAAATGGTGGACCAGAGCGATTTTTTGAAAATTTGATTCGCTTGTCTCGATAAAAACCCGAAAAAACAGAGCATGAATACGCAGAGTACATAATATGGGAAATAGTATCAAGTAGGCGTGAAATGACAGAAACAAGAATTGAAAGGAACACAGATGCTCTTAACGGCACATAAGTTCAGATAATCTACAATCCACCCATCAAATCTGTTTATCACTCCGTGGATATTCTTTCTCGATATTTGTCACCAAATAGTTACATCTTACATCCTACAAAGGTTAGCAGTACGATTGTTTTTCTGCAGAAATATTGAAATAGGTTTATCTACCACTTTGAAAAGCTTTACACAGTCAAATTGCAGCACTCCCTGGCATTTCATAATGTTCAAGCATTCATGAAGAAGTCACTATCCCTCCTCGATCATAGATAATGTAGTTCTACATCATGAAAATTGCACGAGCAGAAGTCGTCGTTTACAATCATGAGATTGTGTCTAGCTTATGACTACAGGATTCAGGGGATTTGAAATTCAGTAGAAAGCTTTCGACTGTTGTTCAACCACAACTCTGAACTTTTGTATGTTTTGAGAAATTCCTGCTGGAGTTGATATTCTTTCTCGATATTTGTCAACAAATAGTTACATCCTGTAAAAGGTTAGTGGTACGAATGTTTTTCTGCAGAAGTATCAAAATAGGCTTATCTACCACTTTGAAAAGCTTTTTTCATAATGTTGAAGCATTCATGAAGAGGTCACTATCCCTCCTCGATCATAGAGATAGTGAAGTTCTACATCATGAAATATCATGATTGGAAACAACGAATTCTGCTCAAGCAATTTTCTTTTTTAAAAATCGCTCTGGTCCACCATGCACACTCGTTTCTTAATTTCATTTTGTGAAAGCTCAACCATCAATATGTTCATCCAAAAATTGGACATGGGTCCCTGTATTTTATACCAACTTTTATCAATGTTTGCCCCCCAAGAAGGGATGAGGTGTTCTTTGGAATTATGCTTTCACTCATTCATTACATCTAATGAAACTATATCATTCAGTTCCAAGATTGACCCAATCGAGTTTTTTGCTTCCTCGATTTTTGACAATAATCAAATAAATAAGTCCATCATTATCGAGGTGGCTTCAAGGGGCTGGGGGGTGAACTGTGAGTAAAAGTGATACTTGTGATGATCTTATTCAGGAAATTGAAAGCATTTTTTCATAACATCTCAGGATTTGCTTGGGTGTTTAAGGGTTAAATGGTTGTATCACACTTTGTTTTTTTGTTTTTTTTATCAATTATTTTCATATTTTCATCACGTAAGTATTGAATTTATTCTGGTTTTTGTTGTTTTTTTTATCATTAATTTTTATATTTTCCTCATGTAAGTATTGAATTCATTCTTCAAACGGCAAAGGGGGAATTGAAGATGAGCTGTAAGAGCATCATTCTACATATACACTTCCTATACATAATATAAATATGTACATACATACAGTAGATTCCGCTAATTATAATTTCGCTTGATAGATAATTCGCATGCATAATGTGATCAAAATTGGGGAATCAACATTCTGTAAGTGTATCGCTCTTCTTCCCCTTTGTCCATGTAGGTAAGTAGGTATATGCTACAGGGTGGCCAGAAATATCGGGTACCCCTAAGAAAGTTTTTCATTAAAAATATAGGTTGGCAACCCCGTACGGAAAAATACTATGGTTAACTGTATAGTATTTTCGCGACTATAGTTAACTATAGTAAACATGAATTTTTTTTCAATATTTTGGACAATTTATTGGCTTACAATGCCTGAAAACACACAATTTATCATTGCACTGATAAATTGTTCATTGTAAGCCAATAAATTGCCCAAAATATTGAAAAAAAAATTCATGTTTACTATAGTTAACTATAGTTCGCGAAAATACTATAGTTAACCATAGTATTTTTCCGTACGGGACGTGAAATAGATGCATATGATTGGTGGAATGTTATCTCTCCAGTCCAACAACCAATCATGTGTTATCATCATTATCATTCACTGTGACCAACCGAAGTATTTAGTTAGAAAATTTTTTTAGGGGTACCCGATATTTCTGGCCACCCTGTATAATGATGACCTAGAAATATAAACCTAGCTATACTTACCTACCGTCATGTTTTTAATTTATTAACTCGTCAATCATTACTCGTATATGTACCTACTGTAATACGATAACAATTTAAATTACGCAGCAAAAAATTCTGATAAGTAAGTTTTTTTTTTGGGTGTTTATAATTACAAGATTATTACACCCTAAATTTTTATTATTGGATTTTAGATTTTATTTATTATTACTTTCGTACGGGTGGTGTTTAGGTTACAGAATAATTGAAACCAAATGTGAAAATCAAGATATGCTTATGACAGTGTCGATCAGTCTACAGACTTTAAGCATACGCTTATGTCGTCCCCTTTAGTCCAAAAACGTTTTTCAGTCTGTGCTTTATTTGTATCTATAGAACAATTTATTGAGTTTATTGACACTTTTGTCTCGACCTCTCTCGACTGAGCGAATTCTTCTCGAGGTAAAAACTTGTATGATCAATTTTTTAAAGGAAGAAGCAGCTGTTTACGTATAAATCTGTGGTACCGAAATCTTCGTTCACTTCTCTTTTATCATGGTGTTTGGAAGGTAATTTTTTTAAAAAAACATTAATTTCTCTAAAACGTAAATTATTACATATTTCAAGGTATGAAAATTTACCATTTTTGTGTCTGAATTTTTCTGAATAGGTACCTACCTATAATTTCTTTTTTCAAGAAAACCCCCTCACTTGGTCTCTCACAGAGGTCTGCAAAATTTGAAAAAATAACAGGCAACCCTTTTGAAACCCAAAATATCAACCTGATAAATCAAATCAACCTTCTCTGCGTGTGTGTATAATAATCCCAATCCCAAACACCTTCCCTCCCCCCTGCAAAAAGGAATGTAGGTAAGATGCCTAAAAAAATTTGAAAATTATTCATTTTTTGGTCAAAACATTTCATGGACTAGTCTGCAATATGGACCAGCGCCCGTTCTCGTTGGTAATTAGCGCAATCTGTCAGGAAAAAATGTATTCTGATGTATTTTTCACCAAAAAAACGAATGAGACAAAAATTACAACTGTTAAGTCAAAACTCGCTGAGAAATCTACAAAAAACTGTTTTGAGACACTAAACAATTTTTTTAGTGTGTTTTCCAACTTTTATTAAAATAAGTATATATGTGGTGTAATTTTCTAAATGTCATTGATGTTTATAATATCAAAAAAGGATGTAGTTTCTGCTGAAGTGATCAGTTTTTGCTAAAACTGAGGGTATGTACAGAAATTTTTGGTGCAAAGTTTTTTTTTATGGGGTGCACTAATATGGACCACCTGTGATATTGAATTTTTTTACTCATTTTTTTACAGCCGCTGAAAAAGGGAATGCTTGAAATACTTTTTTTTGTTCATTTCTACTAATAAATATGATGTTTTGAAACGTAAAAATATGTTTATTTTGAAATTATTCTTTAGGTGGTCCATATTAGGCGTCCACAATTTTGAACTGTCATTTTGACACTTGTCATTCAACAATTTAAAAAAAAAATATTCAAAATTAACCTGAACTGCTTAGAATAAGTTTTTTGTTCATTTCTACAAATAAATACCTATAACATTTTGAAAAATGTGAAAGTATGTTTATTTTAAAATTTTATAGGTGGCCCATATTAGGCGTCCAAAATTTTGAACTGTCATTTTCACACTCATCACTCAACAATAAAAAAAACATACTTAAAATTGCCCTTCACCCCTGAAGTTTTGTACAGTGTTAGTGGAAGGATGGAACTTCATTTTAAGCCTTTGTGGAGGTTTCTACCTCCTATAGTTTTCAAGTGGCAATCCTCCAAAAAAAAGTGGTCCATATTTGGTGCCTCTACCCTTATAGGATTTTACGTTGAAATATGAATATTTCATAAGATTTAGCACTGCAAGTTAATGTTTTATTAAACTACCTATTATTAATATTTAAGTTGCTACTTGGGGTAAATGGAATGTTTTGATTTCAGATATGGATAGAAGTGGAATAACAAACATCATTTTGTGGAGTATGGTAACGATTTTCATAAAAAATTTCAAATTGATTTCTTTCTTGTTCTTTTGTGTAAGTATACCTTTCCCACTAAATATGGCATAATCGATTTTTGAGCTTTTTTTGAACTTTCAGAACAACTTTTTGAACTTTTAACATGAACCTGCACATCTACATTTTAACCCCTTTCTATCGAGATTCGAGATATCGTTCATCAAAATCAGTTCAGCCATAGTGAACGATGATACAATGATTCTTCGAATAGCGAATCCAGTTTCTACTTAACTTGGAATTAAGATGTTTTTTGGCGTTGTACACAAATAATTTTCAAAAACAGAACCATCAATATAAATACTTTTGACAGTATCACAAAACTACCTATGTCACCTACGTGTTATATAGAGACGGATCAAAGAGCATTCCAACCTACGCCATGAGGAAAATCATTAGACTGACGTGATTTTTTAATTGTTTTTGTTTTTACACACTGGGTTACATATTTCTTATTTATTCTAATCCTCATATTTCTTTATTTTTATCCGTAAACCAAACGTTATCTTGAGCATTTGTTAGACGGATATGCCTTAATGGTAACAACAATATGCAAAAGAGTAGTTTAATATTTCCACCACCAATCTGTGGTGTAGTTGGTTACAAATTACAATGACATGGTCAAGGTGCCAAATGAGCCTTCCAGCTTCTTTCGCACCTGGATCAACTTGTAGTTCGTTTTTGCAAGTTATCAGATTGCCAAGTTAATGTGTACTTAAATCTCGTGAGCTCCGGCCCACAGTTTAAGAGTTTTTGTATAATTTAAATTCCCATTAAAACTCCGAGTCGGTTTGATAAGTAGAGTCATTTGTGACAATATATTCGTTTACACGATTTGGTATGATAATTTATTATGTGTTGTGCGTGAACTTGTAAATCCTATAGCCGGGGTAAGTAATTGAATAAGTAATCGCAATAACAAGTAGTGCACGTAGTAATACAAAGTAGGTATAGACGTACATATGTACAATAGGCATACCTACGACACTTTATTATTTTATCACATTTCTTTTTATTGTTGTTTTTTATACTAGGTACCTACAATAAAAATGATAATTTTTCTGAAAACTCCGAAATTTCAAAAAATGGAGGGCGAGGTTTCATAAGTGTAACCCCATACCATCTGAATCCACCTCTGCCATAGGCCCATTTCCATATGGAATTCACATTATTGTGGAAGCTCGTTTATTTTTTTTATGAGGCCTCAAAATTTTCCCTGGGATCTTGGAAAAAATCTGGGCCTGGTGTAATTGCAGCCTTATCACCCCCCCTCTCTCACACACAACGTTCTGGACACCCTGCAGAACCAATGAGGGGCAATCTGAGCAAAGCAAGGATTGAACTGAAGTATTGATCTTTATTGTTAGTAGAATGCAATAGTTGATTTTGGAACAAAATCAACACTTTAAAACAGGATGCAAAGTAAAACACCCATGTATTCTTATGGAGGTGCATTCTAGCACAACTTAGGTCATTGAAACCTGATGCATCTTAAAACAATTTACATGTACCTCGCATTTGTGTAAAATAAGTTGCCTACTGCGTTTGATGTGTAGGCGCAGTGTACGATTCAGTTTCTATGCGATCTAGTATCTCACTGAATAAATTCATAGGTGTTGACGGTGAGTTATTCAAGGTTTTTTTAATCTTAAATTTTTTCCCTTCAATTTTTCACCAAAACACTTGTTATCGTTAGAGTGAGAATTACTAGGATAGGATGATTCAGATAATCGTGATTGCTTAAAAGGGGGGTTACATGAGAAACTACCTAAGGGGGTTGAATTTAGCCTATGTCTCCTAATGTCACTAGACATGGGTATCCGATCCAATATTAACGAAAACAACTAAAGGTTAGAATAATAATGAAATGAACACCTAACATCATTATTCTCGTGCTACTCTTTATTGTATTAAAAGACATCAATCTAATTATAATTAATAAATTAATTATATTATTCTCGACCTTCTTGACAATATATCAATCTAGGATCAGTGCCCTAAGATTGTTGCAGATCATGTAGTTCGCAGGAACATCCATACCTATCGAAATAGGCATAGTTAGGCGAAATAGGTATCAAACAATATACCATCATACGAGGCTGGATCTATGTCCTAGGCTCGAGTATGCATAATAATATCGGTTAATTGTGCTAACTTAAGATTAATGAGTGGAGACACCACCATGTAAGTAAAACTTACCAAACACTGCTCATTGTCACACCACCTCTTTCCCTTAGCCTACCCCAATAATAGTGGCTGTCGGTGGCTGCTTTACGAAGAGACACACGTAACACACGCTCTACCTTATAGATGTCCGGAATCATCTTAGGTAGCCGCAAAAGGAGATAATTAGGTAAACGCGAACGATACGAAGAGTAATTGCATTAATTACCCGATCGGCGAATTATTCAACAATTTAGACATAATTACCACGCTTAAAGTGGAATAAACACGAATTAAGTGTCTCATCGGGAGACTTTACGTTAAATTCGACACTATGTGACCACAATGCCACTTGATACCTTACGCTGCAGACGATAGAAAACAAGTGAGGCTCGTGGGCGAGTTCTCATACAGAGAAGCCACGATCCTGAAGATCTGAGCTCACCCCTTTTGTACATGATTGACAGATTTATGTACAAAACGGGTGTATTGTGTAAAGATACACGTATCAAGTGATTTACGTGCATAATAATTTATGCACCGATAGTTCCCACGTTACGACGATTCCCCTAACCAGGTAATCTTTCCGAGAATGTCCACCTAGAGGGTGAAGGCATATTACACTATATCACACTCAAATGCAAAAAAAAGTTGTGAAAATCTGAGAAATCAATTTTGTTTTTTACACAGGAGGTGTAATTGATGCAGATTTTCGTGGTAATGTCTGCGTTATCATGTTTAATTTTTCCAATCAATTACTCACCTTTTGTAAGGGAGATAAAATAGCGCAGCTCATTGTTGAACGGATTTATCATCCGACATTATGTCAGGCAATTGTAAGTTCAACTTAATTTATCTATTTTGTAAATTAACAAAATAAGTACCTACCTACCCATTTTTGAAAAATTAAAATTTTTAATGTTTTTTTGAAATAGAAATTGCTGTCTACTGGAAGAGGGTCCAGAGGCTTTGGTTTGTCTGACAATTCATCAGTACTTCCATACAGCAGACCAATAACAAAGCTAAGAATATTTATGCCACCTACTAGTATCCTGCAGAGGGAATTTATTGTGAATATGCAGGTAAATAATTTTTAATTAAAACATAACTACGTACATACGAATTGCTATCAGCTATGAAATATTTCAATCAGTTTTTTTTTCACTTGTAGACGTATTGTGACAATCTCGCCAACTTCATAATTAAAGAAATTGCGATTGTATCTAGAAACCTTGAAGAAACTGTAACAAACATAACCATTTTATCGCCCTATGAATTCAAGAAATTGGACAAAGATGTACAGTTTTATAATTTATGGCTTAAGGACAACCTTCACAGAATCGCATGGAATGAAACGCCACTAAAGTATACATGAAAGGAGCGCAAAAAAAATATGCTCTGGAGTGGTTGCTGGGTAAGAACATCGTTGTGGACTTAAGTCCTATATGTCCTAGGGCGAAATCTACTATTGTTTATCTTCATCATGAATAAGCTTTAACACTAAAGCAAAATTGGCTCTTATATGAACCTGCACTAACATTATTAGACAACATCAGCATCCATTTTTTCATTTTTTTTAAATAAAGAAGTAAGTAGATACCTAGTTACATTTACATTTAATAAGTGTACCTACCCTACATTATAAGCAGGAATAATATTTTTGTAAGCAATTACGCATTGCATAATATCAATAATACCTTTGCGAATCATATGTAGGTACAATAAATTTCGATTTACGAGTTGAACTTAAATGAGCCTGATTTGTATGAGCATATTTTACATAGGTAGGTATGAGTACCTGCTTTACCTCAAAAACATTCAAAATTGACATAAATAAGTACCTATATGTACATCATATTTTCAGGTTATTAACTCTAAGTATTATTTGACATGTTTTGAGCATATTTTACCCTATTTTGCAATTTTTTACAACTTGATTTACAAAATCTTTCAAAATCTACCCTTCTTCAAGTAGGTTAGGTATTAGATTAAAATAATTGAAAATCAACTGTTTTGTAAATAAGTAGGTAAAATGCAGTTTCTTATACTTGGAAATAAAACTATCATAATTAATTATTGTCTTAATATGGATTGTTATTTTGAAGTTTTTAAAAATAAAAGCAATCCAAAGTCCTAACCTGTCCTGACATAATATGTACACAATCTGAAACAGCAAGCAATAAGGTTAAGACAATTTTTATTTTATTTCTTTGGGTGATTTTTTTGTATCCAGGTCCAAAAACAATATCAAGAATACCACTACCTCCTAAAAACCTGTTCCGAGAGGGTCCTATCAATGGCCTCAAGAGCTCAACTTTTAACAGAAAAAACACAAGATCCTGCATGTATCATCCCTGTATACATAATTTGAATTTTGCAAACATTTGTCATAAATCTAAAAATAATTTCACCTCTTGAAATTTTTGCTGTTGGTGTATTCTGCAGTCATCTTTCAATTTATTTATTTCTGGTTCAAAGGTTTTTGTACCGATTGGAAAAATCTCCTTGTAAGAATTTCTGCTTTTCTCGAATTCAATAAAATATTTGTGTGTACTAGGTCTACCGAAAAATCATTTGAAATTGAAATATTTTTAGAAATTTGAAATATATTCTACAACAAAATATCCCTGATACTCAGGTATTAGTGTAGTTAGGTATTTTCAACAGGAGAAAACTGCGTAAAAACTTCCACATCATCGTGTTAGGTACATAGGTATTAGGTACCTACTGAACTTATTACGATTCTTCGATTATGAGAAAATAATTGAAACGAGCTAAAGAAAATGTGATAGATGTAAACTTTTGCTAATTAATGAATTTTTATTGAAGTTAATCAGTACCAAATAGAAGTCAATAGTAGATTACTCAATAAGGTTTGCCCCTTATTTGAGTAAGATGCTTTTCAATTTTTCATAATTAATCTCCAATATACATATGTTAGGTACGGGGAGAAAATAAAACTTGCGAACACAACAAATCGCATAATATGTTTATCGATAATATAATTTAATTGCGAAAAAAATTGTGAAAAGTCAAGTGATGGGTGACTTGACGAAGCAGTGAAAATGGAGATTGCAGTATGGTACATACATGGTTCGAGAAGAGTAAATACCTAAGTTACATATTTTTTATAACTTTCATGATGTTTTTTTCAATTGTTTGTGCTTGTCTGGGATGATCAAAAAGACATCAATAATGCTCAAGATAATGTTCAAAGGCTTAGTGAATTTATTTACATGGAAAAAATAAAGAAATTAATTTAGCGGATAAATCATATCCCAATTCTTTATAATTTGGCCTATTTGATCAATCCCTTAAATCGTGAGTTGTTGTAGAGGTGGTACCTACCCATCTGCGCTAGGAACAAATTCAGAAATTTACCTACCTAAAAAGTGAAATAAATAAACCGTATATCATAGAGGCGTCCAATAAAAAAGTAAGTAGATCCCTAGTTACATTTACATTTAATAAGTGTACCCTGCATTATAATACGCAGGGATACGATTTTTGTAAGCATAGCTTTGCAAATCATACAATTTTGAATTACGCATAGAACTTTCTTTCCTTTTGAAAAAAAAAAAGTTTTTTACCACTTAATCAGAATATGAAGATGAACATAGAAAGACAGACTGAACTTGCAGATGAATTTGTATTTTTTTTTGTTTACTATTCTCGTCGTTTCTCTTTAAATTAATTTTTACGCTATATTCCAGCATCCGATTGGGCCCAAGTGGTAAAATGCTTCTTTTTTTCCAAAATGAAAATCTCATATTTCAGTCCGATTTCCATCCAACATTTTATGACTTGATAAAAAATCCTCTGTTAGCGGTGTAGATTTTTGTGTTTTTCATTTTTTGGCCAATTAAAGGCATTTACTTTCGTCAAGTTTTATTTTTGCTCAACTTGTGAACTGCCAGATGACCTTTTTTACTATCGTTATTACGACTTTTTTTTTCATATTGTTTTTTAAAAAATATTTTCAAAAAGTGCTTTTTGGCTGATGCTTTTTACTCGTGTTGTTGAAATTATTTTTGAAAAAATTTTCAATTAGTACATCGAGCACATAATTATTTTGATTAGTATTCTTGGTGCGCAATTGCGCATAACGTAAACTAACGTCCAACAATCAGCTAAAGCTTACCTACTTTTTTACACTCGTATCGAATTTTTTTGCCAATTTTGTAGTATTTTACTGCTGCGTTTGGTAAATGAGCCATAATAATTATGAAGTTTATATGTAGTGTGCCTTATTTTCGGAAGTGTCCTATTCGAAGTAGTACAATCCCAAGAGAACGCTACAGCTCAAGCAACTGGACCCTCTTCTAATTTGAGCGAAGTTAACTTAGGTAGGTAAGGTACCTATAATAACGTTTTGCTTCCGCCGTCGGCGTCATTCTCTTTAATTTGATTTTTAATCAAATATTTAAATAATGTGCCGGTTTAGGGAGTGCTGAAGCTCAAGGAATTCGATCGCATAGTAAGGGTAACATCAAAAAATATTAAATCATCAATAAAAAAAAACAGGATTTCAACAAGACATTTTTAACAAAGAAAACATACCTACAAACTAAAAGAATACATAATATTACTTCATCGCAAACAAAATCTAGGTAAGATAATTTTTTATTTTATTTTTTTCGTTTAAAAAAGTTCAATGTGGAGCTGATAAGAAAACATTTTTAAAAAAATGTCAAATATGATCAATAGGAAACATTTTAAAAAGTAGGTACAAAAAGAACGATGATAAATAGATACCCTTTTTGATTCCTAATGCTCTCGTCTCTCACACCACGACCCCAAATAGGTATCTAGGTAAGGAAATTTTTCATTTCATTTCTTTTTGTAACTGAACAATTGGAATTTCAATCTGACGATTGCAAATTCGTTCAATTACTCCATAATTTGATTTAATTTGTCAAACTTTTATATTTAATTACTTTAACTTGTTTCTCCCCCTTGAAGTAGTGGTATATTCCACCACGGTAACAGGCACAAGCTAATTATATATCCTCACAACTTTTCATTCAACTATCAAAATGATCGCTTTCAAAAATGATAGTGCACTTTTCCCAATCAAAAATTTTACAAGAATAACAGTAAAAACAAGAAAAAACGAAGAGTTTAATGTATGTGTTTGAAATTGCAATGTAAATTCAAAGTTGAACAGTGAATACCATTCATAATTTTTCATTTAAAAATTTAATTTATAAAATCCAATTGAAATGTCATTTTTTCATCAACATTATAATCTACTTTGGGAACCATACATTCGAATAATCAAAACAGATATAATTTTCCTATTCCGAATCTATGGTTCTCCTTGCAGTTTTGCAGTTTAATTAAATAGGTAATAATTATCATTTATCAAGTAAGTATGTATTATTCATTTCATTTTTTTTTATATCAAGTAGGTACCCTACGTATTTATTTATTTCAATTGTTAGTTTTCTGGTAACAGTAATCCGACTCCTCACCTCACTTCCGGGCATCTCACTTTTAAAAGAAAAAGGTTTCCAATAATGATAATGAAATGGGCCTTTTTTTTCAAAACCAGTCTCGCAAAGACCGCCATTTTTTGTACCCTAAGAAAGAAAATTTCATAGTTAACTCTTTCCAGTGGTGTAATTTTTTCAAAGACTCGCATACGCGATCCCGCTTTAAAAAAAGAAACTATGAGCTGAAAACTGCATAGGGGAAAAAGGTCGCCAGTGAGGTGGAAGCTGCGAAGATGAGGTAGACTGAGAAAATATAAATTTGAGTTTTTCTCAAAATCCATCTCGCAACCTCGTCATTTTTTTATGCCATAAAAAAGGAAATCTTATCCTCTTTCCATTGGTATAATTTTTTTCAAGATTCTACAGTGGAAAAAATGCTGCAGCAAATATGATGGAGGAATTGGGTTTGAGTCAAATGAAGGCCTCAAAACTGCGTGAAAGATTCAATGGATGGTCATAAATAAGAGACATATTGAAAGAACATTGAGTTATACTCAAAATTATAATTATAAATGTGCATTAGTCTATTCATTTACTTTTATTAGAAAATTTTATTTTTCTATTTCCTTGTTTTCATTTTTCTCACAAGAAGCAAAATTTTCAATATCTGTATAGGTACTTGAAATGTAATACAAATTTTTGAACCTTTTGCTTCGCTTGCTCTGGCTAATTTCTATCTCTTTTAAAATATCTGGTAAATTTGCCAGGTATGTACCTAAGCATAAAAACGTATTTACTAATCTCTGACTTGCGGTATCTTCTGAAAGTTCAATAAGTTAGGAACATTTAACATTTCTTTTTTGTAAACGTTAAGGTCATTGAACCTAAATGTAATTATTTTTTTCTCATGAATTTTTCACGTAAATATATTGATAAATTTACCTTTAGCACGTTTCTCATTATGTTTTTAAAATGAGCCATAACAACTGGTAGGTAGTTTACCAATTCTTGCAGTTTTATCTGGGAGAAAGTAAAAACGTATCTACATAGGTACCATCTAATGAATCCTATGTATCAAAGAAATGATGTTTGATTATTGTATGCCTTATAATAGACCATAGATAGAGTATTTTTGGTATCGTATCGTCAGTATTTTTTTAAAATAATGTAAGCACATAATTTCTAATTTCTAAGAGAGCTTGAGACGACAGATATGCTTAAGTATGCATGGAAGCTCAGGTCGATATAAATGTATATTATGTAGTTGATTGAAAAACTTGCGCTTAAAATTACGCTGGTCGATCAGTAACAAATTGATCAACGAGTATGTGCGCCTTCAGGCTGGGGATAGATGCTTGCCAGGTAGGTACCTAAGTTTTTATATTATGCACTTAATTATGAGTTGATACGAGTAAGAAAATCGAATGCGACCTTCTTATTATATGAGAACTGAGATGATAAGCAATTATTTATACGTAAGGTATTGTTTTAAAACAGGGACCAGGGCGATTTGGGGGGGGGGCATTGATGATGCTGATCAACGATTCTTACTAATTGATTGGAACCACATCATATAGCATTGGATGTGCAAGTAGCTTTTACCCTGGAGTTTATTATGAGAGTTGCATATCTTTATGATTGGATCAGGTTGACGACTGATGATGAAATGAATATTATTGTTCCAGATTACTCGCCCTACTTCACCCAAATATCTTATATAGGTAAGGAAATTTTTTATTTTATTTTTTTTTTTGTAACTGAACGATTGGAATTTCAATCTGACGATTGCAAATTCGTTCAATCACTCTGTATAATTTGATTTAATTTGTCGAACTTTTATATTTAATTACAGTAAGTTTATTCTTAGAAAATAATTTTGCGAAATTTGGTTTGGCTGCATAGGAAACAATTTTAAATTTACAGTGTTGGCGTAGAAAAGAAATACTTACACTGTTCCTATTTAATTTATTTTGTAAAATTTCTGGTTTATAGGTTATTCTGTTATTTATTTACATTGAAGGTCATTACTACTTTGAATGTCCATAAGTCATGTGCATTTAACAATTTTTTATTTCATTTTTTTTTTTTGTAACTGAACTATTGGAAATCCAATAGTTTTAATTACGAACTTCAAGTTTATTCTTAGAAAATAATTTTGAAATTTGGTTTGGCCGCAAAGGGAACAATTTTAAATTTACAGTGTTAGGGTAGAAATACGTGGTTCCTATATATTTTGTAAAATTTCTGCAGATAAGGTCATTGAACCCATATTGAACCTAAATATAAATTTTTTCTAGTGAATATTTTCACATAAATATAATTCCTAAGAGGGAGAAACAAAAGGAGGTGAAAAAAGTAAAAAAAATCAAAATCAATTTTTTAGAGCAATTTGGAGAAGAGAAACCTCACAAATGGAATTGGAAGGCTGGAAAACTTGCATGAGCGTTTGGAGGGGCTCCTAGGTAGATAATACCTATTAGGGGTTTCAACTTTTCAGCTGTGAAAAAGTAGATTTTTGCGCCTTCTCAACGGTTTTTAACCTGATTTTCCTGAAGTAAAAATGCAATAAGGCGTGTACATGCGATCATAATATATTCCAGGATTGAGAGTGGGACCTCTCACAAATCTGTTCTGGGGTTTCATAACCCTATCTTCATCAACTTTATGCTCGTCTTGGTATTTTTATGATACATATGCGAAGAGGTTATACTTTCCATTGGCTTCCATATTCATCAAAACCCAGATATGGTATGTTTGGGAATCCCTAGTAATACAAATTTTTTTTTTACTTCGGACATTCGGATACACTTTTTGGGACATTGGCAGTCATTTCGCATCGGACATTCGGATACAGTTTTTACCCCCTGTGGTTCTATTGTATTCTACAAATCTGTACATTATTCGGATATGCGGCCTACTAAAATAGGTACTGTAATAGCTTTGCACAAAGAAATAATTAAATTCATTAAAAACGAATGAAAACGCTAAACGCATCAAACTTAACGATGCTAAGTTGTAAAATTAGGTAAAGAATTAAAATTGGTTCTTTAAAGAAAAAAAAATGTATATTTGAATTATGAGTTTAAAAGCTTCTTTAGCTTATTTTTCTTTTTTATTATTATTAAATTTTTCAATAGTAAATTATTTTTTTATTTGTGTAATTGAATTTAATTTAAAATTATTGAACACAATTATTCGACAGATTAAAAAGAAGATTCAGACAAGTTTCATTGAACATATCGTAAATTCATTGGTTTAACCCCAACAGCAGGATCTGTAGAAAACGATTCGGCGTAGAAATCTGGAAATTATCTGAAAAGAGAGGCCGTACTTATGAAAATTACAATTTTCAAAAGCTTTTGCCCTCGCTACGCTTGGGCCAAGCTTTTATATTTATTTTCATTTTTATGAAACGCAAAAATTCTGCTTGAGGCTTCTAAAAATTGAAAAATGAACATGCAAATTTTTATACCCACGTATGTGTTGAGTATACCAATTGGCAAAATTGTCTTCTCATTTTTTTTTCACATTAAAAAACTCACTGTTTTAGTCGGCATAATAGGCATTTTTTTTGTCATATCAGTCGGCAAATTTTTGGTCTACCACCCCCCACAGAAAAGGCCTAGTTTCGTCCCTGGAACTCATCATTGTGGTGTTCTTCATTTTTCAATGGTATTCAATGTGATGATTTCAATTACCCTAGACCTAGAGTTTATATAAGGTAAAGTACCAGTTGTTGATATAGACCCCAGTTATGGATATGGATACCTAATCATTTTGTGACGCTCCATGTGCCCCCGCCCTCAAAAAAAAATTTGTGTTATCTTATTCTTCGTCATCAGGTTAACATGTGTACAACTTTACATTGTGATTCTCAATTAGGAAGTCCTAAAAAAAAAAAAATGTCGAAATAAAAGTGCGCGATTTTCAGTGATTTTTCTAGTTTTTCATTTTGTGAAATTTTGAAAAAATGGAAAGAGGTAAGTAAATAAATTTGTTAGATATTTTTTTCAAAATATTTCATAAAAATGTATTATTGCAAAAAAAAAGCGGGATTGTCAGCCAAACTCACTGAAAAAACTCCAACAGCCTTGAAACAATTATAAAATGGGGTAAATTAGGGATCCTAATGCATTCAACATGATAATTTCAATCTAATTCAAAAGATATAGTTACAGTTTACTTTAAAATTGGATTTACGCCATCTTGGGAATGAATTTATTTGACCTTACTTACAATTCATTCGATTGCAGGGGCGGACTGGCCATAAGAGTCACTGGGAAAATCCCAGTAGGCCTAGGGGAAAAAGTAGGCCCTTGAGTAGAGAGTGGGCCCTTTTGGTGAAAAATGGGCCCCTTTAGTTATAAATTTTTGATAAAATTCAAAAGTATGCAACTTTTTTAGGTAATGAGTGAAAGTTTAGGGGGCCCGTGATCGAAAAGACTACGGAAAATGGGCCCTTTATTTACAAATAGGCCCCAATTTTTTTTTCTTTAGCTCGTTTCAGTTATTTTCTCATAATCGAAGAATCGTAATAGGTGCGGTAATCGTATGTAAATACATAGGTACTCGTAGTTACAATAATTTGTGTTCAAATAAAGTTCAGTTAATAGGTACCAGATCGCCTATTTGTGGCGGGTGGAAAATTCATTGGTCGAGACAAGGTAAATAAATACTATCGTAATTACCTTGGGTCGAGAAGAGTAAGTAAGTTACATATTTTTTATAACTTTCATGATTGTTTTCTTCAATTAATTGTTTGTGCAAAATCAGGTAAGGTTAAGTAAGTATATTGTGTTACCTACAACTTTTTGGTAAATGTTCAACATCAAAAAATCATGAAAAATCACGTTTTTTGCGTGAAATGTGTCAATACTGAAAAATAGTAGTTTATTCAACTAGGGAGTTTTGCAGTTTAATTATGTAATTTATTCAGTAATTTGAGTCTTTTTTTTTTAAATACATAATTTTTCATTTCTGGAAGAGCGTAAAATTACATGGACAAAGGGGAAGAAGGGTGATACACTTACAGAATGTTGATTCTGCTTTTTATGTACGTGCAGTGTAACCAACAATACTTAATCTTGAATAATTCATCAATAAGTAGGTAGGTACTCCTTGGTAAGAAAATTTGTTAATATTTGACTAGAAAAGCTCTTGAAACCTTGTAGAACGAGTTTCATTTGTACCTACCAAATCGCAAGCAGCGAGAAATTTTAAACAACAAATACTGCAGGTGAAAAACCCAGATTTCAACTTGAAGTTGGAATATATGATTCCTATGCATTCACTATCTGTAAAATTCCAATCTTTTCTACAACAAGTAGAAGAAAATAACATCAAAATACACCATTTGCTAGTAAACCCTACCCCACCTTGGCAATCTTTTAACCCTATCATTGACCTATCTTTGACAGAATTTAATAAAAATCTCACCAACCCCATCATACTTAAAAGACATTTTCTTCTTCTTCTTGACAAGTATAAAGAATACAGTCACATAATATATACGAGGTCTGTCAAATAAGTTCCCGGACGACATCTTTTGCACGCTGTGTGGTAACACTGACGTGCTATCGAGGTATGTCCCATTCCCTTGTTCCTACATCTATCTAGTAGTTGTATACGAAGTTTCAAGTCGATACGTTGCGTTCTCGAATTTTGGCGAATTATTCATCGAAGTGACCATTGTGCCGCGTGCCAACCCCAATTGTGGAAAGATAAGTCATGGATTCTTCACCATGACAATGCACCAGCACATTGGTCCTTCACTGTGAGCAATTTTTTTGACTAAAAATCACACAACCATGCTTGAACACCCCCCTATTCTCCAATTTTGAGTCAAGCGCGCAAAAAATGTCGTCCGGGAACTTATTTGACAGACCTCGTACGCGGATGGCTCAAAAACCAAACAGTTCACTGGATGTGCTATCATTCATGGCGATATCTCTATTCCCATTGCTCTCCCCTCCCTTTGCACCATTCTCACTGCTGAATTATATGCAATTAAATCTGCAATAACATATTCCCTTGATTTTTCATTAAATAAAGTTTCAGTTTTTACTGACTCACTATCAGCTCTTTTATCAATAAAAAACTATAGGTCAAAATATTCACATCCTATATCACTTGAAATTATTGAACTCCTGCAACTCTTCCAAAATAGCACACCCATACTATGCTGGATACCTTCACACTCCCAGATTCATGGTAATGAGTTGGCTGATAAAATAGCTAAGCAAGCACACCTGCACCTCCCCCTTGCCAACATTCCAATCCCTCTATCAGACTTAAAGCTCCATTCAAAAACTTTAATGCATGAAGTGTTTCAATCTTCATGGTCTCTAATCCCAAGCTCAAATAAACTAAAAAGAATAAAAAACACTACATCTTTGTGGAAAACTTCTGAACAACTTCAGCGTAGATCTGAAGTTCTTCTCACCAGACTCAGAACTGGTCACTCTCTTCTTACTCACCAATTCATATTCCTCAAACAGCCTCCCCCATCATGCCCAGAATGCAACATCCCTTTAAACATTGCTCATCTACTAATAGACTGTCCTTCCTACCAAAATGAACGCTCCAGACTTCTAAATTCCAACCAACTTCAAGTCCTCCTTTCTGATGACCCCACTCATATAGACAATGTCATCAAATTTCTTTACTCTACTAAATTAGATAAAAAAATTTAAAATTTAAAAACCCAGGTAGCCCATTTCTTTGTACTGATTGTAACTTTATTTCTAGATATGTAAATAGGTACCCTAATCATAAGTTTGTCTTAATATAGGGCCCCTAGCCTAAGTTGCTGTAGGTAAATGGCTCTTAATAAATAAATAAAATGAATAAAAAACATAGGTAATTTCAAATAGGTATAAAAATAAAAGTTTGACAAAATACTGTAAGTCATTATTGAAAGTTTGGCTTAATTAACCCTTTGGATGTTTTCTATGGCTTCCATACTGGAGAAACGAATTGCTTTAAAGAGTGTCATAACTTGATTTGTTTTGTTGGAAATGAAGAATTTGAATTTTCAGTTTTTTCAGTAGGTACTTTCAATTTCCAAAATGATTTTTCTCTGAAAGTTCAACTTTTTTTGTGATTCGGTCAATTGGCCACTGTACCCTAATAAACATTCTCCAACCACACTTAATCCTTTTGTAGATCACAAATTTCACGCGAAAAACGTATTTTGAAGAACATAGGATATCATCATTTTTGGGTTGAGTTCCATTCAGCTTATGATACCTACAACTAAATATATTGCCCTAATAATGGGTTATTATAAGTAGTGTTACGCTACTAAGTATAGATTATTTGATCAGTAACGATTCTGGTATAGTTTCCAAAAAGAACAAATTGGTTCAATCGTCTATTGTGACACATTTCCGTGTATTTAATCCACTCTTGTGGATGTTAATTGCGAGTTGAAATGTGTAAGAAGATTGAATGCAACCTGCTTATTATGAGAACTGAGATGATAAGCAATTATTTGAGTACCTATATGTATTGTTTTCAAACAGGTACCAGAGAGATTCTGGGGGACCATTCATGATGTTGATCAATGATTCTTACTACTTGATTGGAACCACATCATGTAGCATTGGATGTGTGAGTAGCTTTCACCCAGCAGTTTATGAGAGTTGCATATTTTTATGATTGGATCAGGTTGACCACTGGAATTGAAATGTAAATTGTTGAGAGAGATCCTGGAGGACCATTAATGATGTTGATTGATGATTCTTACTACTTGATTGGAACCACATCATGTAGCATTGGATGTGGGATGAGTAGCTTTCACCCTAGAGTTTATGAGAGTTGCATATTTTTATGATTGGATCAGGTTGACCACTGGAATTGAAATGTAAATTGTTGAGAGAGATCCTGGAGGACCATTAATGATGTTGATTGATGATTCTTACTACTTGATTGGAACCACATCATGTAGCATTGGATGTGGGAGTAGCTTTCACCCAGGAGTTTATGAGAGTTGCATATTTTTATGATTGGATCAGGTTGACCACTGGAATTGAAATGTAAATTGTTGAGAGAGATCCTGGGGGACCATTAATGATGTTGATCGATGATTCTTACTACTTGATTGGAACCACATCATGTAGCATTGAATGTGGGATGAGTAGCTTTCACCCTGGAGTTTATGAGAGTTGCATATTTTTATGAGGGGATCCGGTAGTAGGACTGATGATGAAAATAATATTATTGTTCCAGATTACTCGCCCAACTTCACCCAAATATCTATAGGTAAGGAATTTTTTTTATTCTTTTTTTTTTGTAACTGAACGATTGGAATTTCAATCTGACAATTGCAAATTTGTTCAATTACTTCGCATAATTTGATTTAATTAGTCAAACTTTTTAAACTTTTATATTTAATTACTGTAAGTTTATTCTGCGAAATTTGGTTTGCCTCCAAAGGAAACAATTTTAAATTTATAGTGTTGGTGTAGAAATACACAGTTCCTATTTATTTTGCAAAATTTATGGTTTATAGGTTATTCAGTTATTTATTCTACAATTGAAAACCCCTTGTTGAGGGCCGATTTTGTCCTATGAAACGAGTAGGAAACAAATCAAGCCAACTTAAATGCAAAGGTTCCTGAACAAATTTTTAAACCATACTATGTTGTAAGTAGATACTAATTTTTTAGTTTTCGATTTTCCAAATTAAAATATATCTAGGTATCTACCTATACCTATTAAGCAAACAATTTTTTTCTCTCTCTAGGAACCTATTTTGCTAGCACTTGTTACATACCGAACCTCATAATTACTGTGGAAAATGCAGCGACATCTTCCCTTTGATAAAGAGACGCAGAAACTCAATCAAGACAAGGATAGACAAGCACAGAAACAAAAACTCTCACGCATTAAGCGTGAGAAGACCGACTTTTCGTAAAATAAATATCTTTTACGAACGAATTGATCCACTTTTATTTAAACAGTGATTCGCGAACGAACCGATTCGTATAAGTGACTTGTTCGTGAACGAATCGATTTGTACAAGTGACTCGTTCGTGAATGAATCGATTCGTATAAGCGACTCGTTCGCGAACGAATCGAATCATACAAGTGAATTGTTCGCGAACGAATTGATTCGTACAAGTGAATCGTTCGCGAACGAATCGATTCGTACAAGTGAATCGTTCGCGAACAAATCGATTCGTACAAGTGAATCGTTCGCGAACGAATCGATTCGTACAAGTGAATCGTTCGCGAACGAATTAATTCATACAAGTGATTCGTTCGCGAACGAATTGATTCATTTACTCAATTTTCAATGAATCATTCGCGAACGAATTGATTCGTATTAGTGACTCATTCGCGAACGAATTTATTCATAAATTAAAGATTCGTTGGCGAATGGTTCTTTCAAAAAATTGATCAATTCGTTCACGAATGATTCACAAAAAATTGAGGGTCGTATACTTAATAGGAATCGAGCAAACCTAGTGAGATTTCAAGTTTCATCGAAATCAGTTCAGCCATTTCCTAGGTAATGAGTTTTGAAAAATTCTGAAAAAAAATTTTGTCGCTCGACAAATTTGAAAGCTTTGAGCTTTTGGAAATTTTGTTTTCGATTACGCGCGAAACCTACGAACTTTTGGATCATGGTGCAAGTCTGGCATCATAGGAATGGTGATGGACTTGTGATACTTCAAGTTTCAGAAAAATTGGTTCAGTCGTTACTCAAGGTAATGATTTTCAAGTGAAAAATGTCGAAAAAAAATTTTGTCGCTCGATAAACTTGGAAGCTTTGAACTTTTGAAACACGATGATGGTGACAAATTGTCCGGCTAGTATCCAAGGGCTGACATTTTGAGTTTCATCAAAATCGGTTCAAAGGTTCCTGAGAAATAAATTTTTAAATGAGTTTTTAAGTGAAAAATGTCGAAAAAAAATTTTGTCGCTCGATAAACTTGGAAGCTTTGAACTTTTGGAACTTGATGATGATGGCGAAATCTCCGCTAAGTAGTGTAGTTCTGAAATTTCAAATTTGATCAAAATCGATTCAGCCGTTGCTGAGAAATTAAATTTTATGTGTAAATTCACCTCATCACATACGAGTACTTAAATATTTAAGTAAAGACTTGGCACACGAATTCATTTAAAATTGAACTTTTAAAAAAATTATTTCTCAGGAACGGTTGAACCGATTTTGATGAAACTCAAAATGTCAGCCCTTAGATACTAGCCGGACAATTTGTCACCATCATCGTGTTTCAAAAGTTCAAAGCTTCCAAGTTTATCGAGCGACAAAATTTTTTTTCGACATTTTTCACTTAAAAACTCATTTAAAAATTTATTTCTCAGGAACCTTTGAACCGATTTTGATGAAACTCAAAATGTCAGCCCTTGGATACTAGCCGGACAATTTGTCACCATCATCGTGTTTCAAAAGTTCAAAGCTTCCAAGTTTATCGAGCGACAAAATTTTTTTTCGACATTTTTCACTTAAAAATCATTACCTTGAGTAACGACTGAACCAATTTTTCTGAAACTTGAAGTATCACAAGTCCATCACCATTCCTATGATTTCGCACTTGCACCATGATCCAAAAGTTCGTAGCTTTCTTACGTAATCGAAAACAAAAATGAGCTTTTTCAAATTTTCGGGGGGTGACTTTGCACAAAATTTTTTAAAAATTTAATTTCTCAGCAACGGCTGAACCGATTTTGATCACATTTTAAATGTCACAACTAGGCTACTAGCCGAACATTTTGGCATCATCATCAAGTTCCAAAAGAACGCAGCTTCCAAGTTTATCGAGCGACAAAATTTTTTTTCGAAATTTTTCAAAACTCATTACCTAGAAAACTGCTGAACCGATTTTGATGAAACTTGAAATCTAAGTAGGCCTCTACGATCTCTATAATTTCGCATATTCACTTCGATCCAAAAGTTCGTAGCTTTCGAATTAAATCAAAAATTCAAAAAAAAAATTGTATATATATATCTCTATACATAGCCGCATACAGGTAAACTCATAACGTTTTGTATAAACAGCAATCTCAAGACCCCTCTGTAACTTCGTTGCTGTGCATACGCTCGACGCGTCACCCCATAGGCCTGATAGTACTCGATGTTAGGCCGCGTTATATTCGTTAACTTGATTTTTGGGTCACCTGTGGAAAGGTATTTCATTGCCAAAACATCAATTTTTCAGAAAAGCTTTTTTTTAAAAGTCTCATACGTCTCTGTTTTTCGCAAATGCTTTTTTAACAAAGCATCCTACAGAAAAATAACCAGCTCTGAGCAGAAAGGAAATTTAATTCTCTACAATTTCCTTCAAGGCATTTTTTCCTAGGATGCATACTTTTCCCATAAAATCAATGTTTAGATTGAAAAACACGAAAATTTGGACCTGTATAATCAACTTAAAATTAAAATTCAGCAGTCAAAAAGTTATTTTAGACGATTTTTGACCACGCCATGTGAAAGAGGACATCTTCAACCACCAAAATCACCAAAAAGAACGTAAAAAACATAAAAAATGATTCTTGGCAATAAAAACCTTTTCCTCATATCCTCATACCTGTTAATTAGGCTATGTACTCATTTGAAAATTGAGTCAAAAGTGAAATTGTATAAACAGCAATCTCACGTCCCTGCTCAAACTTTGCCAGTAGACTCCCCACACCTTGTAGATTCATATGGCACCTCATCGAAAAGTCACGTCCTAAAAAGGTTACGAGTTTGTCAAAACGTTATGAGTTTGCTGGTTAATCTAGAAAAAAGTTACGAGTTTACCCCCTAGAATATTTATATATATATACTCATAATTGATGTACTTGTGACACCATTTTATATACTTTACACACGTTCAGGCACCAAAATTTACGTTGTGGCACCATTTGGTGGTGCCACAACGTATTTTATTTAAAATCGTGTGGAATGTCATCAGGGCACTGCCAGGGGTCGTTAGGCAAATTTTTGTAATGGTGCCACAACGACATTTAAAAGTCCCTTTTAATATTGGAAAAATTATATAGTCAACAGACGTTGTGGCACCATTTTCAGGTCTCATTGGTTTTCGATGTATTCTTTTGTAAAAATTTGTTGTAAAATGTTTCGATTACATGGCGCTGTTGCTTATACCCTTAATCATCACTCTATACTCATATAATATAGAGGCACCAGTTGGTTTTTATTAATGAATAAGCCGTTGCCAGAAAAACGCTCGCGTAAATCACTAAGTGTTCTTCCCTTGCTACCTGGTGCCACAACAACGTTCAACTAAATGGTGCCATAACGTTACAAAAGTAGGTATTGATATACATGTAAAAACCATACATTACGAGATCCGTTTTATATAAAATCGGGCATTGCGAGATCCTGAGATCCTTTTGCCGGATCTCGCAAGTTCTTTCATATGCCACGGTACTCGCGAGATCCGGGGGACCCTGTACACCCATTTTCAGCCGGATCTCGTTTTACCTACTATTTATATACTTATATACAATTTTTGAAAATAGATAAACGACGCATCTTGCGAGATCCACCCCCAAATCACGTTCGGGCCGTTAGTGGATCTCGGTTTATGCGGATCGCGAAATTGATGGCGGCAATGCATAGAAAGGCCCTGATTACACACAGGAACGTGCGTTCGAACGAAGTTGTAGGGTTATTATTTGAGTTTTTAGCATTTTTCGAAATTTTTTGGGGTGGATCTCGTAATGCCTGTGTATATGTCGGATCTCGCAATGTACTCTAAGACAGTATATATATATATAAACCTTATATAAGGAAACCTGAAATTTTGGGAATGAGCCTATCGTGATCCCAGACCCTCGAAACGCAAAGAAAAGTCACTCCCCGACCCAACTTCCACTATCGCAACAAATACAATACTCCACTTTTCTCCGAAAAGTCGGTAAAAGATCAAGAAAACATGCGCCAACGAGCATATTGGCAGAAACAAAAAATAAGTATGGTGTGTAAATTATTTTGAAATGTATGTATGAGGGCAGTGGTGTTTTAGGGTTTAATTTAAAAAGCAGAAATTATTCAAGTCACACAATAATCACCATAATGTTAAATTGTACCTATCTATTGAAATAGGTACAACGGTACTGATCACATTTACCTTAAAGTAGGCAACATGCTTTCTCATTCATGTATAATGTTTTCTGATCTCATAAATAATTCGAGCGCATAAAGCATTTGCATAAATTATGTTAATTACCTGCGCGGGTAAACGTAAGTAATTTTATACAATTACGAGTAGTTCTACATTATTTTTGTGATAATAGTAAGCCAGGGTTTCCCCGAAAGCATGGTAAAACAACAAGATCATTAGGTATCAGAAAGTCGAAATACGAAGTAATTTTCTGAATATTTTAAATGCAAAAATTCCTGAAAAATTGATCAATATGAAGGGGAAAAAAAGGGATTAAAGCATTAAAATCAATGACACGTGCCAGAAAGTGATGCCTAAAATTTTGACAATATTTTCCAATAGTTGTATGAAATACGAGTATGCCTCATTGCCCCAAATTCGAAAAATAAACCTACATAGATTGGTCCGAGCAAAACGAGGGCAAAAGCTCTCAAAAATTTATAATTTAAGAAAGTGAAAAAACATACATAGTTTTTTTTAAATGAAAAGATGTTTTGCTGATTCGTGCATTTTTTGAGCTTTTGAACTCCAAATGGCCGAGTGATGATTTCTGCAGTTAATGGGGGGAGGGGTAGGTACATTTTTTTTGCGATTTCTATAGTTTTAATCATTGTTTTTAAAGTGTAGGTAAGTTTTACGTTTTTAAAACTCAAAATTAGCAAACGGTAGAAATTTCAACTTTTGTGTAAGATTTATATGACCTCATAAAAAACCAATAATGCAATATCTAATTTAAAAAATCGTTGTAAGTAGATATTCATTAGAAAAACGTGATTTTGTCGAATTTTAGCGAGAATGAGAACACAATAAAATTATGAAAAATGTTCTTTTGTATGTATACTTCCCATCTTCTCGATTTCTGAAAAACTTATTCCTGGTTCTAGGTTCTGTTCTACAACATTTTTCTATCAATGGTAATTCTTTCTTCCTTCGTTTCTCACATTTTGGATCTTCTTTGGTTCTCAAGTTCTTGTTTGTGTTCGTAAAACTCCGATTTTTAGATCAACTGCTGATAAGGAACATATTGCAATTCTCAATCATTCGCGAAATTCTTCAGTTCTGATTGACTGAAAATTTGAACACAATTATTAGCTGTTTATATATAATTAAAACGTTTAGGTACAAGTGTATAGAAAGCGAACGGGGATTTTTTTCGCATGTTCGTCTACACATAATATCTCAAAAATGCAAAAAATTTTTAATTTTTCAGGTTTCTGACTTTCTGATGGTATTTTTGCAATAAGTGCTCAAACTCGTAATTTTTTTTCTCGAAAATGAAAAAAAAAGTCTGTCCAATTTTTTGATATCTATGTTATTCTACATAAAAACGACTAAAACTGAGAATTTTTTCAGAATTTTAACTCGTGGACATCGTGGTCGTATTTAAATTATAAGTTTTTAAATAGATTTTTTTTAGGTTTTTGAAAATGGCAACACTGATTTTGACATCATTTGTCGATTACCCTCTCAAAGTAAAGTACCTACTGTAATTTGAAAAAAAGTTCAAAATTCTTAGGAATGGGTAGGTACTACATACTTTGGAAAATGAACAAATTTTGTCATTATGAATTTTAGCCTAACTTTGAAATTGAAGGGATCAGAAATATTTTAATAGAAACAAAATAATTCCTGGCCCCTTTAATTTTAAATTTAGGCAGAAAATTCATAATAACAAAATTTGTTCATTTTCCAAAATACTACCCATCCTCAAGGTCAAAAACACGTTTTTTCTCAATTTCTTCTTTTAAAATATTTCTAGCCCCTTCAATTTTAAAGGTAGGCAAAAATTTACAATGACAAAATTTGTTTATTTTCCAAAATGCTACCCACCCTCAAGGCCAAAAATACGTTTTTCGCGATTTTCTTTTCAAAGCTCGGTTGCCCCTTAAATTTCAAAGATAGGCAACTTGTTCATAAATAACTTTTTTTTTCAAGTCGTACCAGAGGTTACATCCAAACCAAATTTGAAGTTTTGACATCCGCACTCACCAGACACCCTGTATAATTACTTCTCACACCAATGAAAATTTTCTACTATTGCATATAGGTACCTATTCGTACAATTAATTATAAGTATTTACCTACATCAATAACTATGTCACAATGCATCTATACTTACCAACCGATTATTGAAATGGAATCACTTAAACGATCTATCAATATTAACGCCATCGCCAACGCAATTTTTATCAATTAATTTTTTAACCGCGAACATGTATCTAATTGAACAGCATATCATTTTCATTAATATTTTGACTCAGCTCTAGAAATCCAAAATGGTAATTTGTTCTTAATGTTCAGTCTTCCGATCAGGTAAGGTATCATGTGAGTTTATCATTGAGAAGATTGGATTGCTGAAACATACGAAATAATGTGCTCCTTAAAGATCCATGTGATACAAATTAGTTAGGTATTAACGATTTTTATCGAAATTTAAAACGAAAATATTTTACAAGGAGTCCGATTTTAACACCACCAAAATCAAGGATTAAATATTATAGGTATGATTAAAGCATTCTTATGAATAGACCAATTGCATCTGGGTCATTCCATGCCAAATCGGCGGATTTTTGCACGAGGTGTCTTCGTATAGAATTTTGAACTTTTTTAAAAATTGCAGTACTTTGAGAGAGTAAATCGACGAATAGTGTCAAAATCAGTGTTGCTACTTTCAAAAACCTAAAAAATTAATTTAAAAACTTATTATTTTAATACATATAACCACGAGTCAAAATTCTGAAAAAATTCTCAGTTTTAGTACTTTTTATGAAGAATAACATATCAAAAAATTGGACTGATATTTTTTCTCATTTTCGAGAGAAAAAAAATTACGAGTTTGGCACTTATTGCAAAAACTTCATCAGAAACCTAAAAAATGAAAATTTTTGCATTTTTGAGATATTTTACCAATGTGTAGACAAACATTTGAAAAAAAAAGTTCCTCTCTTGCAATTTGTCAACGAATTAACAATGAATTATTTTCATGCTGAAATTTCCGTTGACAAAGCTATATCCTCTCCAAATGAACCGATTTACTTGAGATTTTGCACAGTAATAGAAATTATGATGTAAATGACCCTTTTCTATGATACAACGAAAAATTTTAATTTTTAGGTGGTTTTAAGGGCGAAAGAAATTTTCAAATGAAGAAAAAAGAGGTCAAAAATGATTTTTTTGAAAAATGGCACGATATATTGAAATAACACGTTAATTTGCATCACTGTACAAAATTGGACTCATATCGGTTCGATAGTTTTTTCTTAACATGAACACTGTTGTGATTTCAAAAATTGCCTCAAAATGCTAATTTCGGATCTGCCTGTCTAGATTATTTTTCACCGTAGGAAGCTTGTAAAAATATCAAATTAGAGCTCTCGTTAATTGAGGCGAAGAACGTATTAAAAATTCAGAATTATACATACGTTAATTTTCTATTACCTATTTCTTATGGGAAACTCTTCGTTCCACTTGACCCGCCCGTCTGTTCCACTTGAACACATCATCGGGTCAAGTGGAACGAAAAATGTTGATTGAGAAAGAAAATTATGGAGCCCAAGTTTTTCAGTTGCGATAAGGCCATTTTTTGGCCCTACCTAGTTTTCAAATCGACCATTCTAAAAATGTTGTAATAAATGTCCGAAATACGAATCCGTGGTTAGTTAACCCAAAATGACCATTTTTTGGGCTCCAGGGGTACTCAAAGTTGCGAATAAAAAAATAATTTTAGGAACCACTAAGTATTATTTTCAAAAACTTTTTTAGCGTAGAATATCTGTTTGAACCTGATAAACATTATGTAAGGTGATTTTCCAACTTTCGACCCCCGGAGGCAGAAATGGGAGGGGGGTGTTTCATTTTTTTTGAAAATTTTGGAACCACTATTTTGATCCAGCCCCTTTGAACCCCGCTAAAAAGCTTTTCACAGTTTATTAGTATCTGAAGGACCTCCATCCTACCAAATTTTGAGCTCAATAAAAATTTTCGCTGGTACTCAAAAATCCATTTTTCCAATTTTTTGCAATTTCGATATTTTGGGAACCCCCGGAAAACTAGAAACCTACGATTTGCGCCAAACGTAACGTTTTGAGGTATATATTCCATTATTTAAGTGAAAAATTTCAATTAAGCTCTCTGTATAATTGTAATTTTGAAACCTTTTTTTAGAGCCCCCCCCCCCCCTTTAGGAACACCTAAAAAAGGCGTTTATGCATATTTTTTGAAATAAATTGAATAATTTGCATTTGAAATAATTTTTCGTATGATTTTCCCTATAACATTCAAAATTCAGCTATTTTGGGTCAAATTCTGAGAATTTTACTTCGTTTAAATCATGAAAACGTGATTTTAACTTATTTTCGAAGAGTTAAATCTCAGAATTTGACCCAAAATATCCCAATTTTGTCAGTTACAGGGAAAATCATATGAAAAATTATCGAGCACTTGCCAGTATGTTTCAAATGTAAATTCTGCAATTTATTTGAAAAAATATGCATAAACGCCTTTTTTAGGGGTGCCTAAAGTGGGAGGCTCTAAAAAAAAGGTTCAAAATTACGAATATACAAGGAGCTCAATTCAACTTTTTCATATAGATTATTGAATATATACCTCAAAACATTAAATTTAGCGCAAATCACAGGTTTCTAGTTTTCCAGGGGTTCCCAAAATATCGAAATCACGAAAAATTGGAAAATTGGATTTTTAGACTATAAACTATAATCCATACACGAAAAAGTGCTCTAGAAGTTGATTTTGTTATTTTTTTTCGGGGACCAAAAAAATACGCTGCCAAAATGAAGGTACTACCTGCCCCATTCAGAGAAGCGCAATTTCGAAATGTTTACCCCGCACAACGAGGGGATGGACCCTCGAAAAGGTGATTTTGGGGACATGGTCGGGACCGAAAAAACTCGACGGGGTTGTGTTGGGGGACTTCCACCGATGCCAAATATGTAATTTTTTTCCGTAAAACCCTGCACAACTGCATTCTATGGCACTTTGAATGCGATTTTTATGCATTTTTGACCATTTTTGATGGTAAAATGGCTCTTATGTCCAGGATATGGCTGGGGACCGAATGATTCTTGGACGTTTGTTAGACGGGGATATTTGAAGCCCAACTGCGCAAAAACGGCGAAAAAATACGATCACAACGCAATTTTATGAGCACTAATAGGCTTGTTACCACTCCCCCACCCCCCAGAATTAAATCATGCATTGTCTATTCGATAATATTGATGCGACCCACCAAAATGGTATAAAATTTCGCGCTGAACTCAAAAATCGCAATCATTTTTAATTCTGACCCCCCGCGGTGGAGTTTTGCCCCCTAAACTGAATATAACGATGATATTAAACAATCTTTGCACATTACGCGTCGATACGGAGGATTTATTATGTGTACGCAATCAGAATGATTCTCATATTCGTTGCTTGGGAATATTTTTGCTACAAAGTTTTTCATTTAATCTCCACCCTCTCCCCTCCCCTTGTAAGACTATGTTTGAACATGGATTTGAAAACTTCAACATGACCTATCAAAATGGTATGAAATTTTGGGCTGACATGAGCTCGAAAATTGCAGTCGTTTTTCATTTGGACTCCCTCGGTGGAGTTTTGCCTCCTTCCTCCCACAAAGGTGACTATGAAATTGAACACGTTGCACATTACGCGTCTGTACATATGAGGACTTATGTAACAATATGGCGCTTGTAAAAAAAAATGAACCCCCCACCACTCACAAATTTCTGCCCTCGAGGGTCAAAAACAGAAAAATCTCCTGGCATAATGTTTATCAGGTTCAAACAGATATTTTACGCTAAAAAAGGTTTTGAAAATAATACTCGGTGGTTCCTAAAATTCTATTTTCATTAACAACTTTGGGAACCCCTGGAGCCCAGAAAATGGTTATTTTGGGTTAACTAATCACAAATTCGTATTTGGGACATTTATAACAGCATTTTAAGAGTGGTTGAGTCGATAACACTTATAGCTGAGGCCAAAAAATGGCCTTATCGCAACTCCTCCTTTGAAAAATGAGGAGTCATTTTGTAGCCAAAGGATGGTACTACACAACAAAATATTTACGGGATCTTAAAGTTGAAACAGGTAGTCACAATTTTCGATCAAGTAAAAATCGTTCCACTTAACCCGGTTTTACCCATACTAAAAAGTTTTATGAAAATGGTGTTCTTTTCATTTGTTTAAAACGGTGGACAGATTTTTCTAATATGTATCACTTGCGAAATCATAGCCAGAAAAATGGTACATATTTCTCGTAAATTCACTGACAAATTATGGGGAGGGGCTGGGGAGGGGGATTTTTTACATGTCCGTCTACATATTGGTGACAATGGTGACATATTTCAAAAATGCAAACGTATTCATTTTTTAGGTTTCTGCTTTTGTTTAAAATAGGTAGCGGTGAAATTTTTTCAGTATGTTTCACTCTTAAAATTTGTAGCACGAAAAATAGTATTTCTCGTCAATTCGTTGAAAAATTGCAAGGGAGAGAAATTTTTTTCAAATGTTCTTTTACACGTTGGTAAAATATCTCAAAAATGCAAAAAATTTCATTTTTTTGGTTTCTGATGGTATTTTTGAAATAAGTGCCAAACTTGTAAATTTTTTTTCTCGAAAATGAAAAAAAATGCCAGTCCAATTTTTAGTGTGCGTAGCACACTATTGGTTTCGCTTTGAGAAATTGAAATTTCAATTGCAATGAATGTTCTCTTAAGCTATCCAACCATTTTTTGTACCTATTGGACACCATTTGAGAATCATTAAGGCGGAGGGTATAGATTTATTTTCATTCAATTCGGATGGGTAATTGCTGAGTAATTGCAATTTTAGTTCATTATTTTAATGCATAAATTCCTAAAAAAGGAGAAAGGGGACTTGTAAACCACCTGCCGCTCATTGTACCCTGCTATACCCCCAGCCTTATCCTTTCATCATTTTATAAACAGCTGCGTTGCATTGTACCCTGTTACACCCCCAGTCTGCCAGCTGTGTATTTCAAGTGGGAGTGGCTTGGTGGGGTGTTTACCAAACAAATATATTATTTTAATGCCGTAACCCTCGTAGTGAAGTGGTGGCTGAGTGGATAGGGCATGTAGGTAGGAATAGGAAATTTAGGGGGAAAATCGGATAGGTAAATGCTTTGGAGTTTACTACCTACGTAGTACATGATAATGGGGCAAAAATAATGCTGAAATTGAGTTATGAATTATGATATCATTTGCTAACTAAAAATTCATTTCATTAATTTTCTGTCTACCTATAGCCATAAGTATAGTAAGAATTACCTTGACATGAATAATTTTTAACTTTTTACTTATAATTTAAAAATTACTTCAAAATGAGTAATTAAACTAATTTTTGTACAATTGAAACATGAAATTTTTATTATCATGATTTAGTAAAAATTATTAAAACAAAATGATTTTTACTATTGGTACCTATAGCAAAATTTATTAAAATGATAATTTTTACTAAATGATTACAGTAAAAATTATTAAATGGGATCTGGTACTTAATTGTGCTAAATACCAGTATTTAGTTAAATTTTTTTGTAAAAATTACCCATATTTTTTTCGTGTAATTTAGAGGCAATTCAAATTCTTAACATATTTTATAAGATTTAATTCTTAATTTAGAATAAAAAGCAAGTTCTGAAAGTTGGTTTGAAAATTTATAAATTTGAAGACAATGGAAATTCTAAAAAAAATAGTATGAAAATTTGTATTTAGAGACGCTGAGAATTCCAAAAATTGATTAAAAGTTCTGTAAGTTGCAGATAATGTGAACTTGAAAATTATATAAAATAAGTATTGTAATATTTATGAACAAGATGAGAATTCTGAAAAATTGGAGGCAATGTAAATTCCAAAAATTGAGTAAACGTTTTACAATTTGTGAACAATATGAACTTGAAAATTGAATTTGAAATTTTTTAATTTAAAGACAATAAGAATTCTGAAAAATTATTCAAAATTTGACTATTTAGAGGCAATGTGAATTCTAAAAATTGATTGCAAATTTCCTAACTCAGCAGCAATGCAAAATTCTGAAAATTTATTGAAAACTTTATGAAATTGTAGCGATGGGGAATTCGGGAAATTGATTTGAAATTTTGTAAATTTTAAAACAATGCAAACTATGAAAAACAACTAGAAATTTCTTAATTTAGAAGCAATGCAATACAAGCTTATAAATTATTCTGAAATACCTATTGTAATTTGGAAAATATGAAAACACCGAAAAACAATTATTATTTTGAAGCAGTGAGAGTTTCAAAAATTCTCATTACTGTGACATGGTTGATTCACTTATGCACTACCTAGATGTAATAACGGTTATAGCTGTAGAAAAGGCAGCTAGCTACGCACACTTTGCAGCTAAGCTTTGCTTAGCTGTCTAGTTTGATATGTTATTCTACATAAAAAGGACTAAAACTGAGAATTTTTTCAGAATTTTCACTCTCGGACATCGTGGTTATATTTCGATTTTTTTGGTTTTTGAAAGTAGCAACCCTGATTTTGACATCATTCGTCGATTACCCTCTCAAAGTACTACAATTTGAAACAAAAAAATCAAAATTCTATTCCACATACAACTGGAGCAGTTTGCAACTGAAAGTTTCCATTTTCGGCCATTTTGGAAAACTTTGAAGCCTCGCAGCTCCGCCAAAAAAAAAACGAAAAATTGTCCGGTTTGCGTCATTCGTCATCGTTTGATGACCTCTAAACATGTTCTGATTTTTAAAAAAATCAATGACCCCTCGTGCAAAAATCAACCGATTTGGCATGGAATGACCCAACCTAGAAATTTTAAAATGTCTATGCAGAAAGATTTTTTGCTCGTAAAAATAGATCCATGTGATACGAGTTACTGGCGATTTCATCGAAATTAAAAACTGAAATATTTTACAAGGAGTCCGATTTCAACACTACCAAAATTATTAAGGATCAAAGATGATTAAAGCATTTCTTGAATATAGGCCAATTGCATCTAATTTTTCAGAATAAATTGTACGAGCACAAAATTTGACAGCAAAATTAATTTACTTAATGCGAAAATTCTTTTACCCATAAATGTAGGGTGGAACGCGGTACTAACTTGAAATTTTACTGGTCTCCTGCATATTTTTTCTCACGCCAACAAAAATTTTCTACTCACAGAAATAGGTATGGTATTTCAAATAGGTACCTATTCGTACAATTAATTACATGTATATTCACATCAATATGTCACAATGTACCTAGTATTTGTACTTACCAACCGATTATTGAAATGGAACCACTTGAACGATCCATGATAACGACATCGCCAACAAAACTATTGATCAATAAATTTTTTTCGGCAAACATGAACTTAATTAAAATTATAACAGAACAAATTTTACTATAAAGAGCATTTCACTGCTACATATTTCTACTGCTTTAAACTCGACACTTTGTTCTTAGTTTTCAATTTTCCGATAACATATCTTATGAAGTAGCACGCCTGACTTTGAGCTGCGATCATCAACCATACAACTGGTCGAGACCGCGGAAAGTCGTAGACACTTTACGTATTACTTATACGGGAATGAGGGCAATAACGTCATTTGGCATTGTCGTGACCAGCCTGGCGACATGAATTAATTAGAATTAATCGATTGTGATTAAACGCAATTGTTATAGAACCAAAATTATTGTGTTGTAAGCACTTTCAATAAAATAAAGTCTATTGTCTATTGTCTAATATGAGATGCTAAGAATTGAACGGTATAGCTTACTATCGATTTGCGTTTTGATTTTTTTGTATCCAAATACCTCCAGAATAAACAACTACCTAGTCAAAAAACCATACTCGATGACTCGAGGTGTCCATCTAAAAATGGTAGATTAACTCGTTAATCATAATCAAGTAGAGTCTCATCGACAGATTTGAAAAATGGAACTTCATCTCTTATTTAATTTTAAAAACCTGTAATTTTATTCGAAGAAATTCGTATTTTTTCTCATATCAGTTGGCAAATTTTCAATTGACACCCCCCCCCCCCCCCAACCTGCATAAGAATGACACGAAACACTGATCTTTTTACATACATTTCTACATTTCTTTGGTTGATTCATCGTTGATATTTAAAAAGCCCAGGTAATACATAACTGCGATCAATTTTTTAATTCATTTACTTATTCGATACTCTTGTACACAGAACAATAAAAGTTGAAATTAAGAAACTATGTATTTTAGATAAAAAGGGAAAACAAAAAAAGGGGAAATAAAAAAGAAAATAATAATTTTATATCTTATGCGATCTACGCCGCGAATACTTACAAATATAAAATATTACAAATATTTATACAAATTAACGCATCATATACGAGCATCGCTCAAATATATACGAGTCGATCATTCGAAATTAGCGCTGAACATATTTAATGCGTCGAATGATGTGGACGCATTTTCATCCAACATTTGCATAACCATCATGTCAGAAAGCTCATGAGGGGGAGGTCCACTGGGATTCGTTGAAACGGTCACAGGATGACTGGCAGGGCTGTTTGCGTTACCAGCCGATTCTGTCGTCTGACCTTGCCAACCCCATAAACCTGTAAAGATGTGAAATATGGTGGGGGAGGGGGGTAATATTAGTACTATAAAATACAAAAATGACCGCAAGATACGAAGCAGTACAGACAGAGAATACGAACCAGGATTAGCCGGAGCGCCACCGCTGTGATAGGCGGCTGCGGGATTTTGCCTAATGCCAGCATTCAACTGGGTATAAGTTGGCCCGTTTGGTGACCGAGATGGACTGAGCTGATTGTATTGATAACCTTCGGTTACTGGCTGTTGCTGTTGGAAAAATATTACATTAGAGAAGTTCAATAACGTAAGTCAAACTTACAAAAAGTTCCCAAGAAAGGGCGAATTACCCAAAAATTGTTCAGAAGTCTAACTCAAAATCAGCAGTGCAGAAAATACAAATTTCGATTTCAATTTCCATTTTCAAAAATTTTAACAAAATTTTTTTTCAAATCCAAAAAGTATCATACACACGTGTTTAACAAATCTTACCAAAATTCGAAAACTTTGAAAAAAATCCCAAAATTGTACTAAATAGTCATCTAAAATTCGTTCTAGATCATGGATTAGTAACAAGATTTTATTGACCATTTCGGCATAAAACAAAATTTTTTGGTTAACTAGTCGAAAAATGATATTTGCCTACAATATTTTGTCAAAAAATTAGAACTTGCTGACCATTTTAACAAAAAGCAGGAGTTTTGAAAATTTTGGCTAAAAGCAGAAGTTTTTTTAAAAAAATAATTTATTCATTTTGGCAAAAAAACTAAATTTTTACAATGATTTGGCAAAAAAACAGGACTTTTTAGGGTAATTTTGGCAAAAGCCAGAATTTTTGTCAATTTTGGCAAAAGGATTTCTTGAACAATTTGACAAAAAGCAGGAGCTTTTTTATGGCAATTTTTATAACAGTTGAGAGTTTTTTATAATTTTGACAAAACAGGAGCTTCTTTACAGTTTCGACAAAAACGTGTTTTTTTTGACAATTTAGGCAAAAAGAAAACCTTGCAGATAATTTTGAAAAAAAAAACATAACAAGGACTTCTTCTTGGAATTTTTTTTTTTGGGGGGGTTTGACTTTTTTAATAACATCAAAAAAAAGGTCTTTTTCCACAATTTTGGCAAAAAAAAACAGGAATTTTTTGGCAATTTTGTTAAAAGTTTGGATTTTTTAATAATTTTTTTTTTAAAAAAGAAACTTCTGTTCTGTACAATTTTGGCTAAAATGAGACATTTTTGACAATTATTCTGGCGATGAGATTTTTCGAACAGTTTAGCAAACAACCGGTGTTTTTTTTGACAATTTTTACAATCGTCCAAAGTTAGGATTTTTTATAATTTTGACAAAAAAAGAAACTTTTTTACAATTTTGACACAAACGAGATTTTTCGACAATTTAGGCAAAAACAGAACTTTGCAGAAAATTCTGGCAAAAAACAAAACGAAGGCTTCTTAGGATAATTTTGGCAAAAGCAGAAATTTTCGAAATTTTGGCTACTAAAAAAGTTTTTTGTTAATTTTTGCAATAAAATATTAGGAAATTTTTAATAACGCCAAAAAAAAGGTATTTTTCGACAATTTTGGTAAAAAACTGGATTTTTTCGGCAATTTTGACAAAAGTTGGCGTTTTTAATAATTTTTTTCAAAAATGAAACTTCTGTGCTATTTTAGCAAAAAACTGACTTTTTTGTCAATTATTCTGGCGATACGATTTTTTGAACATTTTGGCAAAAAACTGGTGATTTTTTGACAATTTTTACAAAAATGTTGAAATTTGTTGATAATTTTGGCAAAAATAGAAATTTTTGAAATTTGTTCATTTTTACAAAAAATACCTACTTATTAGGACTTTTTTGATAACGTCAGAAGAATATGTACTTTTTGACAATTATGACAAAAAACAGAAAAAAAAAACATTGTTTATTTGACGATTTTGACAAAAGCTAGGATTTTTTTTTTATAATTTTGACAAAAACGAGACTTTTTTATAATTTTGGCAGAATCAGGAAAAACGTGTATTTTTTATGTTTTTGAAAGTACTTGTAAAAAGACACATTTTGGAGAAAAAAGTTTTTGTGCCCAACCCTTCAATTCGGAGCTGTGGCGGTTCAAAGTTTTCTTTTGTTAATTTTACCCCCACTACTATAATGTGTTGAAAGACCCATGCTTCCCCTACACATTCCCCATGGTACCAGAATTTTATCCCCACTACTCATGGATATTGATTTTCCCCCGAAAAAACACGATTTTTTGGCTATACTGTTCATTGGAGGAGGGGGGGGGGGTTGAGGGGCGGAAATTCCGCTCGAAAATTTTTTTGGAGGTACCTAACAATGATCCATCATAATTTTCCAAATCTGGGAACAGGGCTATTTCACCTATTTTACCCAGGAATACCCTTTGGATTTTGGAAATAGCCTTCTAATAGAATTACCTGCCGCAAGGTCCAAGCTGGTTGAGCGGGCGCTGGACTAGTTTTATTGATTCTATTTATGTTACTAGGAGGTTGCTGTTGTTGTTGTGGTTGATGACTCGGTGAATTATAACTAATTGGAGACGGATTAGGATCGTAATTATACACGTTGTGAGTGCTGTTAGGCCGTTGATTGCTCGCTATAAAACAAGTACGATTTTTAAGTACTAGCCGAAATCAACTTACAAAGAAACTGTTCGTCAGCAATGATCGCTTATCAATTCATGCAAAATCAAGTACTTGGCTACAATCGCTCTTACCAATCATATGTTGAGGTGCCGGACTAATTAAATGCGACGAATAGACGTCTCTCCTGGTTCCACTAGGGATACTGTAATCAATACCAGGCTGTTGGCTTTGGTAAGCAACTTGACTGACGCTTTCGCTGTTGTCTGTTGTGGAATGCATACCCCTACGATAAAATTCACACAATTTATTATTTACTCTACTATTCTTTAAAAAATTTCAAATCAAAATTAACGCGTTAGAATTAATTATTACTTGGTGGTTACGATATTTGTACAAACGATGTATTCGATATCTTCGGTGTATGGATTAAGAAAAGCGAATGCGCTCGTTCTCAAACAAACCCATTCGCGATTTTTGGCACGAAACCGGTACAAGACCGAGACCACCTGTCCTTTCATTTTCAATACTAGAAAATAAAAATAAAGAATTAAACAAGTTGATTTTAATTATTTCTCAAAATACAAAATGAAATCATTCGTACCTTCTTCGAAACTTTCTTTCATATGAGGTTGATCCTCCGGATGAAAGAAATCGAAACACGATTTGCCCAATAGTTCGGAAGGTGAGTAGCCCAATAGTTGTAAAACTCTTTGATCAACAAAGGTGAACTTTCCATCCATCGAATGTCTCGATATAAATTCTACATCGTTGAAATTTAATTCGTGTTACTGATAGTTACTAAAATCAGGTATAGTATCGAAATATTAGGCAATAATATTCACTTTACCTGAATTACTATTTGAACCTGAGAGATCAGAAATATTTGGCGTAGAAGTAACTTGTAAACGTCCGATAGCAATCAGACAACAATGCGCGGAATCTTCTTCCATGATCCTTTCCATTTGTACACCTATATATTTTAATATAAACAGATATAAACCATAGATTAATATCAGATTGTGAAAATTAAATTTTTCAAAATAACATTACGACAACTATTGAATAAAAATGAACGACAGTGCTTGAATTTTTTAGAATCACTATCAAATTTGGTCAGAAATGATTTTTTCTTGGAGATTTCATCGAGATTGGATCGTATCAATTGTTGAATTTAAATTTTCAACTCGAACATTGAAACGAATTATAAAAAAATAAATAAAATGATACAAACCCGTTAAAGGGTTATCAAACTGACCAGAGGGAGGCCAGCTTTTAATGTAACCGGTACAATGAACAACTGCGAAATTTTGTCCATCTCGCGAAGGTCCCAGACTGTTTCGTTGTCTCGAGCGATTCAAATGGCCAGCTGCCATCGAATCGGGGCTCAGATTGCCAATTTTCATTCGACAGATGAATCCTCTTCGAGATCCCATACAGAAACGCATCGAAGCTGTAAATAATCAATTCACGATACAATCGTAGGAATTATTTTGTATTTTTAATAAAATATTCGCCATTATTATTGGCGATCTATACTTACATTGGTGTCCTTCTTTTTTCACTGTGCCAGTTTTCAGATCCAATATTCTACCAGTGTTTTGAGGTTCTTGGGTAGAAAGCTGTTCCCTTACTTTTTCTATATCCTCGGGATGTAAATGATCGAAAATAATCGAACCGAACCAGTCGTTCTGTTTAGATGATTATTACATTTTAGAAACTAAACATACATCACGAAGAGGGGGAATAAAATGGAAACAATTTTCTTTTTTTAACAACCTGAGTATGATTTAGAACTGGACCAATGGAATCGGATACGTATATTATGCGTCCGGAATCGCAAGTTACCACGAATAAAAATCCGTCCGCAGCTTCTAAAATTAAATGCTTCAACTCTTGATCTGTCAAAAATGACGGCTTATAAGATCCATCGTTATTTGTATTTCCTGTGCCTGAAACGAAAATAATATTTGTTTCGTTTGTTAAAATTTCTGTTCACGCGAAATGCGAATTAAATAAAATTGAAAATTACAGAAAGGGCATTTTTTTGGAGAAGCATTTTTTAGCTCCCAATGGATGAAAAAGGCCCAAAATCATGCCATTTAAAAACGACCTTGCGTACACGTTCGATGAAATTACATACCTCTGAGAGCTTTCATATGAGCAACTGCCATCCGGAGTATGGTTAATTTATCGGGTTTTCGAGCCAAGGCACTGCACGTAGGCACCATATCCGACAGCTCCGTAATGTAGGCAGTCATCTTGTTGCGGCGCCTTCTCTCTATTTCGCAATGATTCTCCCTACAGTTGGGTCAAACAAGCACAAACGGCAAGATATACATAAATGCTTAAACAATTTCACCTTACATTACTCATCAATAATTATTGTTACAAATACCATCCACAAAATACCACATTGATGCCGCTGCCGTCATCGCGTCGCTGCTGCAGTTGCTATTCGTTAAAATAAAAAAGAGAAGATAATATTGCCTTTTATCGTTACTTATATATGGGAACAATGATGTTGAAGGGTTTTTGGGTTGTAGAAATGAACATCATCAACCCTTCCGCGTTAGGATGCTTCAGTTTTGTCGTAACAATAATGTGAAAGTGAAACAAATGCGTAATACCACGCATATCACCCACTGAATATACCATAGTACTATGCCTAACTCTCTGTATTTGAAAATTTCGAGTACATGCTTGTACTACAATCTTCAATACTACGAGTATGAACAAGAGAGCACTTCATTTTTGAGTCTATACTCTTCAATTTGTTATAGATGCTCACCTGGCAAACCGTTCTTTATCTTGCAAATTGTCATCTTCCATTCTTGAGAATTTACTTTGCTCCTCTTCATCTGATCTGAAATACGAAAATTAAAATGTTCGTTAGTTTTTCAAGTAATATCAACGATGAATAGTCTGTTCCGTTTTAGTTTCATACGTAATTTAACATCGTGAGAAAGGTTTAAGTCGGTCCTTGGAACTACGTAACTTTTTTGGAAGGGAATGGAAAGGGAGGGGAAGGGAGAGGGAGAAGAATGCAATTACCTGAAGTACATACATAGTACACGAGTCATTCTAACGAGTACAACTTTTCAATTTTTCTGGGAGAGCAAAAAAGGAATAAAAACAAACCACAAAATTAGAGCTGTCCATTCTTATGAAGAAAATCGAATTATGAACTTGCCAAGAAAAATCTTTTTTTTTCAAAAATAAGCAATAATCTGATTTCGAATATGAATTATGATTTTTTTTCGAATTATGACCACCTAACCACCAAAGGGTGGTTCTTATTTTCAAAATTGGAATTTCCACCACTCCCGACTCCCAACCTCCAAAGGGGTGACCTCCGATGAGAAAAGAATTCCCTATTTTTTATTATTTTCCATTTTCGAAAAACTCGGGCTGCGGTGGTGGGCCCCTTAATTTTCAAAAATTTTATAAAATACAAATTCACTATTTCATGTAGAAAATCCTAAAATTAGTTTTGAATAATTTTTTTTTTTTTTTTTTTTTTTAGAAAAATGATTATTAGCGCAAGTTGAATTTTTAAAAAATTTGTGCAAGAAAAATAATGAGCAGATTAAATCTGGTTTATTTAAAATCCAGAAACTTCTGGGAACGGATTTTGGATTTTACTTATCATTCAGAGCCGTAGCGAATGCTTCCTTATTGGAGGAGGAGGGGGCAGAGGACCAGAAATTCCCAACTCAGAACCACGAACTGCCCAACATGCCCCTTATGTTGACTAAAAAAGTTCTCAGGTTGATTTGGGGGGAAAGGGGAAATTACCGATTTCGTAGAATAAACCGGTGAATTTTTAAAGTGAAATAGGTAAACGATAAAAATGCAATGTTTTAGGGTTAAAAATTTTCACTTTTTCCACTTTTAAAGATTCTCATTTTTTTTTCACATTTTCGGAAGCTTTAATAATGTTTTTTTTTTTTTTAGAAATTTCAATTTTCAAAAAAAAAAATAATAAACAGGCTTGATTGATGTAAGGACTAAAACCTTTGAAAATTTGTATTTTGAGGTGTGAAAAAACAATGTTTAAGACAATGTTTTTCAAGCGAGAAGTTTTTTTGGGGAAGGCTTTAAAATTTTAGAATTTGAATAACTTTATTCAAGAAATTTCTGAGGCAAAAGCTTCCAAAAATTTGTGTTAAGAGAAGAAAATTTTTATAAGAGGAGTTCATTGGTTTTAATATTTTTCATGGGTATTTTGGAAAGTTCAAAGAAAAAGAAAACGAAAATTTTATTTATGAATTGAAATGAATTACCTACCTATCTTACAAGGGAACCTCTTGAGGTGTCACTCTCCGATTTGAATGGGACCGCGATTTTTGGAAAGAGCATAGTCTAAAACCCCAAAAACCAAATTTTCAGCTGCCAAAGTTCATTTTTCAAATTTTTGGCGAATTTTTGAAAATTCAAGATTGATTGTTTTTGGCGATTTATGCTTTTTTTTAAAAAGTACGTACATCAATAAAAATGGTCAAAATAAGTCCCAAAACTCATATTAATTACCCAAATCCAAATTTCACCATTTCCAGCCATTCTGGAGCCTCCAGCGCGATTTTCAATTTCTCCAGAATTTTGAATTTGCTCCAGCAGGCGCGAATACGCAGTTGGACAGCTAAAAATCGAGTTGTGTATTAAACTCGACCTGTTTAACGAGTTTATCTACATTTGAGCCGATTTTAGGAGTGACAACTCAAGAGTTGTTTTTTGACCAGCTTTTTTCAAAATTAAGAAATCCAAAAAATCAAAAGATGACCGATTGTGAGGAAATTTTTGAAATTTGCGCGAATCGCTGTATATCTTCAAGAACTAGCCCCCGGAGCGCAAATTCTACCAATTTCCAGCCGTTTTGGAGTGAGAGTGACACCTCAAAAAACCACTCTTGAGGTGTCACTCTCAAAATCGGCTCAAATGTGGATAAACTAGTTAAACAGATCAAGTGTAATACACAACTCGATTTTTAGATGCCTATCTTCATATTCACGCCTTCTGGAGCAAATTCAAAATTCTGGAGAAATTGAAAAATCGCCCTGGAGGCTCCGGAATGGCTGGAAATTGTGAAATTCGGATTTGGGGGGTTAGTTTTGGACAAAATACAGCGATTCGCGTGAAGTTCAAAAATTCCCACGCAAATTGGAAACTTGATTTTTTGGATTTTTTAATTTTGAAAAAAGCTGGTCAAAAAGCCACTTTTGAGGTGTCACTCTCAAAATCGGCTCAAATGAAGTTAAACTCGTTAAACATGTGGAGTGTAATATACAACTCGATTTTTAGCTGCCCAACTTCATATTCACGCCTTCTGGAGCAAATTCAAAATTCTGGAGAAATTGAAAATCCGCTGGAGGCTCCAGAATGGTTTGAAATGGTGAAATTTGGATTTGAGTAATTAATATTAGTTTTGGGACTTATTTTGACAATTTTTACTGATCAATTACGTACTTTTAAAAAAAGCATAAATCGCAAAAAACAGTCAATTTTGAATTTTCAAAAATTCGTCAAAAATCGAAAAATGAACTTGGGCATCTGAAAATTTGGTTTCGGGGGTTTTAGACTAGGCTCTTTTGAAAAATCGCGGTCCCGTTCAAATCGGAGTGTGACACCTCAAGACGTTCCCGTATTAGGGTGGCCCTTATTTTCGAAGTTGGGATTTTCCTCCCTCCCAACCTCCGAAGTGGTAACCCCGGGTGAGAAAATAATTCCCTATTTTTCCCCCATTTTCAAAAAACTCGGGCTGCGGTGGGGCCTCTTAATTTTCAAAAATTTTATAAAATACAAATTCACTGTAAAATTTTAACATTTAAAATTCTGTTATCCCTAAAAAGTCTCTTTTGAGTAAAATAAACTCTCGAAACGATTTCAGCCCCCTTCATTGAAAACCAAGCTGACCCCCCCCCCCCAAATAGCTGAAATTTGATGTAAAATACGAATTAATATTCCCGTGAGAGTTCATTTTACTTAAAAGAGACTTCTTAAAAGTATTGGAACTTGAAATTCTTGAATTTTAAACATTTTGCTTTGAAGTTGGATTTATTCAAATTTTTGAAAATTGACAGGCTCATTGCAATTTGCAGCCCGAGTTTTTCAAAAATGGAAAAAATAAAAAATAGGGAATTATTTTCTCATCAGAGGTCACAACTTTGAGAGCTGGGAGCAGAAGGGATTTATTTTTTGTCATGTACATTAAGGACCACTCTAACTTACATTAACGATAATTAAATTTTCAAAAATAAAATTATTCAAAAAAACATAGTTATAGCGTCAATTCTGCCCCCTCTTCCTCACCCTTCATGGTAAATCACATGATTATTTATTTGTAAGCAAACCTTTTTCATCCCCTTCACCCAAATTTGCTTCATTAATTTCCCTCCCTTATCAATAAAAAATAGATCTACCTTGAACCTTGACATGAATTTTTAAATCCGCTTCATCACATCTTAAGCCATTTTTTAAATAAGAAATAATTTATTGTATTTTATTATCAAATTAGCTGCAGGATCAACATCTCGTAATAAGGGAAATGGAGGGGGGGGAGGAGAGTCACAAGTCTCAACTATAATTAATTGGAAATAAACAGTATGCATTTTAATTCAAGCAGTTATCCAAATTTACACAAAATGACAAATATGTCAGACTTTTTAGTGTAAAATACAAATTTCAGCTATTCTAGGGGCCAATTTGGTTTTCTACGGAGGGAGCTAATATCGTCATGTCATGAGAGTTCATTTTACTCAGAAAAGATTTTTTAGAAGTGTTAAAACTTGAAATTTTTGAGTTTTGAAAATTTTTCTTTGAAGTTGAATTTTTTCAAATTTTTTGAAATTGAGAGGCCCACCGCAGCTCGAGTTTTTCAAAAATGGAAGCAAAAAAAATTGGGAATTATTTTCTCACCAGAGGTCACCACTTTGAGGGCTGGGAGCAGAATAAATCGCAATTTTTTGTCATGTATGTAGTAGCTGGACCACCCCACCCCTGCATTCTCTAGGTCACAAAAAATTAATTTTTTCGATTGAGAATTTATAAAAAATTACAATTCAAACCAAACGCAGCACACTGTGTTATTGCTCGTCATTTTCTATACAATAGGCCAAACTTATTTTCGCAATTAGACTGGCTAAAAGTAATCATCATTCGGAAAAGGTGCACATTTTGAGAATTTATACTAGAGAGTACTTGATGGGGAAAAATAATGTTCAGGGAACTGAGCTTTCATTACATACTGTCACAATTATTTCATCTCTTTAATTCCGATGAAAAGGTCGATTCGAAATAATATGATTCAACGATCATTCCAAAATTCCATGTACCTAAATCCGGATAGAAAAATCTCTCACTATCAACGAAATTTTTAGATGGAATTCTGGAAACCAGTCGAGTTATTAACAATTACACCATCGATATGTCTGCAAGAATTTGATATTATTCTACTAATCTAGCTATTCCAAATCAATACATGAAATCCAACTTACGCTATAGAACCAGTTCTTCGCTTTTGAAGCACCACTTTGCTGCCGTCGGTAGCTACAACAAACAAATAAAAATTAATTAATCAAATCTTTCATCTGTATCATTTCTACGCTAATTCATCACAAGCTGAATGAGAATAATGAATAAAATGTGATATCGTAGTAACACAGCAACTGTAATGTAAATGTAGGTTAAATTAGTATTTCGAGTAAAAAATAGGTGTTTCTTTTACACTATCAGTGCATTTTCGTACACAGCACAAAGATTAATACGATCTAGTTAGCTTTCTTACCAACGATATGTAGCGAGTACGTATAAATTTTAGATTATTAAACGTAATTATTCGTATAGTAATTTTTATATCTTAGGTTTATAGATTCAAACAATGGAGCTAGTACCTGATATAGAATGAGTGATTGCGGACATCAGATTATAATAAAGTACATATCGACAAGTCGAATTCAACTAGTTCAAGTACCAGGCGAACACTTCGGTTTAGACGATTGATTATCAAATTCTTATGATTATTTTAATCAAATAAACAACACAACAGAGATGAGGTATTCCTCAATTGAACAGAAACAGACATGGCGATTGGCGAATTCTAGTGTTTACACAGGGAGAGAAAAAAGCTGAGATGAAGATATAAAGCTTTCAACTTGCTATTTTTACAATCACAGAATCACACTTTGAAAGTTCGAAACACCAGAAACACATACAGTAGTCAAATTCACAAGTGTTTGAGAACACTCGTTCAAATGGAATAGTTTTCAATGATGGGAATGTCGAACGGAACGAATGATTCAGAATGAACGAACAGCTTTAGCCAATCACGTACGGCGTACGGCGATGCTAGCGCGCTCTGTGGAACGTGGTTGCTTAAAACTAAAAGTTGAAAATCAAATTTATATTTTTATTTTATTGAAAAATACTATGAAATGAAAGTTTAACCTTGCTCAAAACTGCTCAAAAGCTCGCTAGAGATGATCAATAAAATGTCCTTATCAATTTTTCTCATAAACACAATGTTTTTGTCACTTTTTTTCCTTTTTTCTCCAAGAACAAACCACAACCACCAAAAAAATGAAAAAAACATTCACTTAACTTCCAACAATTATTTTATGAACAATGCAAATAAATGTATTAAAATAATTCATATGCACAAAATTAGAAAAATTACGAAATACCGTAATCATTGTAAATGTCATACCTATTAATAAAAACATTGATATCTCACATTTTATAATCATCAATAATTTTTTAAAAATACATACAAATAAAAAAAATTAGAAGAATTCGAGTCGTAAATCGATACAAAAAAATTCTTATAAAAATATAACATAAGGTATATCACACTGCGAATTAAACATCTCAGGTTTAATTTCATTTTTATTTCCAATAAACCTACACGTGAGGTGACAACTGGAATTAAAATTAACACGAATAATGATAAAATAATCACAGAAACCACGCTTAATAGCATCATTATAAAACGAAGAGCTACGAAATCTAAGTACTAAGTAAGTATATAATAATTATTCGTATTTACATAAATATTACAAAATTCATCGATAAAAATCAATTAAGAAGAAAACAATACAAACTGGTAACATCATCATTAAAGAAAAAAATAGTAACAAAAATACAAGAACAAAATAAAAATGAAACAAATAAACATATTTGTACATAAGTAAAAAAATTGATGCAAAAAAACAATTATCTACTTATATAATTTTTTTAAAAAAAATTACATAATAATAACATTAATAACACCCCATTAAACGATTTTTTTTCCAAACGAAAAATTTTGATTTAAAACAAAAAAGTCAAATTAATGGTATTTCCGTATTTTCAACGCAATACAGAAGCCGAACATAAAAATAACAAAATGCATCAAAAATATAATACGAAAATGAGATACTACGCATTAAAAATAATATTAGTTCCCAAAATTTTTAAAAAATCATCATTTTGACAACATACGAAGGACAAAAAAAAATACCTTACAAAAAATCACTCGTTGAAATTCATTCATGGAATAATTGAACGCGATTTTCGCCATTTTTTCCACCATTTTTCATTCTGGAGTTTTAATCGAGTAATTTTTCGTTTATCGAGTACATCGGATTGATTTTCGGGTTCTTCATCTTCTCTTAAACAATCGTTGGAACTTTCAATGAACAGATCATCTTTAGCCGACGATAACAATTTACATTTACGATAGCGTAAAAACTCGTGAATAAATTTCGATTTTATTTTGATCTTTAAAATTCTACGCTTTTCCTTCTCGTCGAAATTTTGCTCCGGAATTATTTCTCGCTTGTTACACGACGATTCGTAATCATAAGCTACAGAAGAACCGCTATATTTACTCGAGGGTTTCTTAATTTCAACGTATTGCTTTTCTAATTCGCAATACTCGACTACTTTCGGTTCGTTTTCAAATTCTTCGATCGTAATGAAGACTTTTTCATCGATACGTTTCGCAAATGAGAGTATATCGATTAATTTTTCGTATTTTTCTTTTTTTCTATCGCTATCGTCTTTAAGCGATAGCAATTCATCGATGTCCTGTAAGCTTCTGGTATTTGCTATTGAAAATACGCGAATTTCGTTAAAATTTCCATCCAACAGATCGAAGTTTTTATCAACATCTAGCTCGCTGTTTTTCGCCAACAAGTTCAATAGCACGAGTATTTGTTTTTTCAGTAATTCGATAACACGCTGTTGTTCGATCGGTTGTGTCCGATTATCGGTGTTCATTTCTTGATTACCGGGTTGGTTTAATTCGTGTTTGAAATTTCGAGTTGATTTCATATGAGCGATGATCTCTTTACGTATTTTTGCCGGAATTTCCTGTAAAATACATTGCGAAATTTTAATGATAAATTCGGCGGTTACACGGTTATCAAAAAAATTCAAATCAAAATCAAGTACACTCGATCAATAGTAAGCATACGAACACTGAGGAAAAGGATGTATAAAAAGCTTTCAAAATTCATTTCTATTCTATTGCCAGACTAAAAGCAGAGGTAATGTTTTTGCCTAATTTGGGAAAAATGAAACACTAAGCTTACTGGACGCAGAGACACTGAAATCAAAACTAACCTATTTAAAATCAACGAAAATACTAATTTCTCTAACAGAAGAGAATACACAAATATCATGCCGGGAAAAAAATGACCAAAACTACAAAAATTTAGCCGTAAAAAAACTCAGCTCAAAAACAATACTCTGGACTTTGGAAAATACCTGTTTGTACAACGGCTTATGAACAGTCCCTGTGAACTGATAAGTATTAGGAGCGTCCAGTATTGTTGCTGATTTATCTATAACATATATTGTATGTATGCTTTCATATCATTAAAGAGAATGATTCAAATGTCGAAATTAGATATGTAAGTAGCATTAAGTATGCCAAAACGTTCCTTCACTTACCTGGTGGCAGTTGAGATAAGGTTATATTTAACAGCGGATCTTTAGTTACAGCCTCTATCAACATTTTCGCTTCACGAGTGAATAAAAATACGACTGGAATGTTAACGTCGTCAGTTCCATCTCCAGACATGGTAAATAATGGTAACACATCCGCCGTAGAATCGGGCGTATTATCCACAATTATTCCTCCAATAGCGCCAGCCTTTTCTAATTTACGAGCCTATAAATACATAAAATTATTATTTATTACAAGATTCACTTCTCGAAGTACCTACACAGAAATTTTACAAACCTTATCTACAAACATGCAATCGCCTCTTTCAACGACAGCTATTCGGTTTTTCAGTGTTTCGGGATTTTTGAGAGGTTCGCAAGCTCTTATAGGTGACGCAACGCTTATCAATCCGGTAAGCTACGAAGTAAGAACCATTTATACGATTATTTTACAAGCAAATAGATTAATTACGTATGAAGTTATGTTGAATAGGTAATTCGTGTAAAGCCTTACTTTTTCATCAACTCGTAGCAATCTACCAAAATGAGCTGGACCGGCGCTCAGGACTACAGTTTCATTATTAACCGAATAAGAGACAGACTGAGGAGTATTTTCGACGGAATGCGTTTTCGATAGTTCAACCATTTCTTGCATGAATATAGCGCCTTCTTTAGCTTCACTTTTTGATGTGGCCTGCTTAAAAATACATAGGAATTTACATCATTTTTGTTTTCGCTATCAAATTATGAGAATTCAATCGATGTTAAAATTTTGTTAAAACAATAAAAAAGTATTCCCTGGTAAAATAGGCGAAATTGTCATGTTCCCAGGTTTGGAAAATTACAATGGATTTTTGTTGGGTACCTCTAAAAAAAAATTTCGAGCGGAATTTACACCTCGTAACCACCTCCCCCACTCCTCCTTGGACAGTATATCCATAAAATTAGAATTTTGTCCGCAAAAGGCTCATATTTGCAAAAAAATTAAAAAATACGACTTTTCCTGCTTATGGCAAAATTATCGAAAAAGTCTCGTTTTTGTCAAAATTATTTAAAAAATCTCAACTTTTGTCAAAATTGTTGAAGAACCACTGTTTTTGACCAAAATCAACAAAAAAGTCTCTTTTTTATCAAAATTATAAAAAAAAAACCTAACTTTTGTGGAAATGGTCAAAAAAGCACTGTTTTTGGCCAATTGTCGAAAAATACATTTTCTTCTGACGTTATCAAAAAACTTCTAATATTTTTGGTAAAAATGAATAAAAAAACAATAATGAGCCAACACCTCAAAAAATCCAATTTTTGCCAAAATTATTAAAAAATTTCAACTTTTTGTAAAAATTGCCAAAAAATTACCTATTGTTCGCCAGAATGTTCAAAAAATCTTGTCGCCAGAACAATTGTCAAAACAGTCTCATTTTTGCCAAAATTGTACAAACGTTTCTTTTTTTTTAAATTATAAAAAAATCTCAATGCCAAAATTGTCGAAAAATACCTTTTTTCTGACGTTATTAAAAAAGCCAGAATATTTTTTGCAAAAATGCCAAAATTATCAAAAAATTCCAACTTTTAGTAAAAATTAACTAAAAAGCACAAAAATTTCATTGCCTAAAACATTGTCAAAAAAGTCTCATTTTTGCCGAAATTGTACAGAAGTTTAATTTTGGAAAAAAATATTAAAAATTCCAATTTTTGTCAAAATTGCCAAAAAACGTCCGGATTTTTGACAAAAATTTTTTTTGACGTTATAAATATTTTTTGCTAAAATGGCCAAAATTTCGAAAATTTCTGCTTTTGCCAAAATTACCCTAAGAAGTCCTTGTTATGTTTTTTGCCAGAATTGTCTGCAAAGTTCTGTTTCTGCCTAAATTGACAAAAAATTGTAAAGAAGTTCTCTTTTTGTCAAAATTATACAAATTGCCAAAAAAACTCTTGCTTTTTGCCAAAAAAAAACTCTTGCTTTTTGCCAAAAAAAACTCTTGCTTTTTGCCAAAATGTTCAAAAAATCCAGCTTTTGCCAAAATTATCAAAAAATTCTCGTTTTTGTCAAAATTATACAAAATATTGACTTTTGTGGAAATTGTCAAAAAAGCACTGATTCTGGCCATAATTGTCGGAAAATGCATTTTCTTCTGACGGTATCAAAAAAAAAATGCAATATTTTTTGTAAAAATGAACAAAAAAACCCCTGTTATTGGCAAAAATTTCAAAAATTCCTACTTTTACCAAAATATATCAAAAAATCATAACTTTTTGTAAAATGGCCAAAAAATCTTATCGTCAGAATAATTGCCAAAAAAGTCTCATTTTTGCCAAAATTGTAAGTAAAGAAGTTTCTTTTTTGAAAAAATTTTTGAAATACCTATTTTTGTCAAAATTGCAAAAAAAACCTGTTCTTTGCCAAAATAGTCCAAAAATACATTTTTTTGACGTTATCAAAAGTCTTAAAATTTTTTGTAAAAATGAACAAAACCCCTGTTGTTGGCAAAAATTTCAAAAATTCCTATTTTTACTAAATACTTATACATATCAAAAAATCATAACTTTTTGTCAAAATGTTCAAAAAATCTTATCGCTAGAATAATTGCCAAAAAAGTCTTATTTTTGCCAAAATTGTAAGTAAAGAAGTTTATTTTTTGAAAAAAATATTTAAAATACCAACGTTTATCAAAATTGCAAAAAAAGACCTGTTTTTTGCCAAAATAGTCTAAAAATACCTTCAGTTTTGCAAAAATGAACAAAAAACTTTTATAGTACCTAGCAAAAATTTTGAAAATTCCTGCTTTTGCCAAAATTATCCTAACAAGAATGTTCTTGTTATGTTTTTTGACAAAATTGTCTGCAAAGTTCTGTTTTTGCCTAAATTTTCAAAAAAATCTCGTTTGTTTGTCAAAATTATAAAAAAACTTCTAACTTTTGTAAAAATTGCCAAGAAAAACTCCAGCTTTTTGCCAAAATGTTCAAAAATCCTGTTGTCAAAATTGGGAAAAATTCATGCTTTTGCAAAAATTAATGCTAAAAAGCCCTGTTTTTTTCCAAATCATTGTCAACATTTAGTTTTTTCGTAGTTATCAAACAAAACCTGTTTTTTTGACAAATTAAATGAATTATTGTAAAAAAAAAAAAAAACATCAGCTCTAAGCCAAAATTTTTAAAACTTCTGCTTTTTGTTAAAATTATCAGCAAGTTCTACTTTCTTGACAAAATATTGTAGGCAAAGACCTTTTTTCGACTAGTTGACAAAAAAATTCTCTTTTATGCACAAATGGTCAAAAAAATCTTGTTATAGCCGAAATATGTAGACTGAAAGTACAGCTTTTGCAAAAATTGTCAAAAAGTCTAGAACGTTTGTTAGAATTTGTCTTAAAATCAGTTTTCGTAATTTAATATTTTCCCTCACGATTTACTTTTCTATTCATTTTTTCTAGTTCTCTTTTTAAAATAGAAAAATTCTGACCCCCGTAAATCTACGTTTATCACATCTATAGATAAAATAAACAACGTATGTTTTTTTCCAGAATATTTAGTATCGGTAAAGAACCTACGAAAATGTTAAAAAGAATTGATTTTTCAAACGATTTGTCTCTTGATTGGTCGATTTTTTTTCCTCTCACTGTCAAGACAAATTTGGATTAAATTGGTCAATTTTTTATGGTTTATAATTTCCATTGAAAAATATAAATTGTATAATTCATCATTCGGCTGTTTTTGGAATCACTTTTTCAGTTTTTTTCATTCACTTTCAGAGACGTTGGTCTGATTTTTCTACCTCTTGATATTAGGACAATAATCTGAATTTGAACCAATCCATGATCTAGATCGAATTTTAGATAATTTTTTAGCGCATTTTGGGATTTTTTTTCAACGTTTTTGAATCTTGGTAAGATTTGTTGAGCACGTGTGTCGTTTTTTTGGCTATTATTTTCCTGAAAGGGGAGGGAGGGGGGTTGAGGGGAGGAAATTCTTCTCGAAATTTTTTTGTAGGAACCCAACAATAATCCATCATAATTTTCCAAACCTGGAACAGAGCCATTTCGCCTATTTTGTCAGGGAATACCGTTACTAATCAGAAAAAGCATAGGAAAACTTGAACTTTTTTGAAAAACTGTTTTGGGCTTATGTTCTTCTTATTAATACCCTTCTTCAATTATTAATTTACAATTTATACAAACTCACAGTCAAATAATTATGAACTAATTGTATTCGACCATCGGACAAGGTAACAACTGCAATGCCCATATCTTTCAATAACCGGATATGTTCTTCGTTGGAAGACTGAAATTCAATATTGAATACATCGTTAAGCAACAAATTCATCGTAGGTAATAATACTCCTGAACTAGGCTTACTCACCTGAAATTGGGATGGATACAATTTTCTACCGGATTTCCTCTGAGGACAAATTCCTTCGAACATATTACGTAAATTTTGTCTCAAGAAATGACCAACCACGTATTTAGGTATGACACATGATCTCGCCATATCGTTATCGTCATCATTTTCCTCAGAGTCTCCATCACGGCTTTCGTTATTGTTGTTCAATAGCAATAACCTATCTACTTCCTACAATAAAATAAGCGTTTAAATATTATACGAAAAATTAGATTTACACGAATCTTGAAGCAATGTATTTCAATACTTACACTAGAATAATTTGGAGACGAATACCGCGAAATAGAAAGAGGCAGTAAGTGAGCTTCTGTCGTGAATAAATAATCGTCTAAATTGATTACAGTTTCCGAAGGTTCGGCGAATAGCAGGAATAGATATTTGAAAGTTTCCGCCAACACAAACGAATCCATGCTGAAAAAAAAATACGTAAATAAAATTTAAAAGTATGTAAAATAATACGATTTTGTGTTTCTTAATGTACATAAAATATAAGATCGCCGCTTCATTTTCACACATACCTATCTTCATGGGTACCAGTTCGTACATCTTCAAATGAGGCATACCCACATGGAACTCGAGCGTACATTTGAAGCGATCTCAACACATTTTTACCAACGTGTAAATAATAGTGATCACCGGTGGCGCGATATAAAAAATAAGTAGATTCTAAAAATTCTGGACGGAGAGGATGGTGGCCCCAGTGAATCTAAAATATGCCAAAGTATCGAATAAGTAATCATAAATTCCAAAAATTAATCATTATATGTAGGTACAAAATTATTTCTTCGAATTACTTGAAAATCAGTCGTAAATGCTTCTGGGATAAATTTATACTTCTGCATTACTTGATATAACATTTCGTGCGTTTCAATGGCCGGTTTCAAATCACCTTTCAAAACCTTATAATACAACACACAGTTCGTTAAATAAATATTTTTAAATCGTTGAAAAGTTCCACACAACCTTACTTGTAATCCAGGCCAAAAGGCTAACAGAGCATCCATGAAATTCTTTGAATTAGTGTTCGGCCTATGCATGTGAACATCGAGTAACATAGGACCTTGACTGACATAGGTCATGACCGCCGAATAATGCTTAAAACACGAATACATAAAAACATTATAAACACCAATACTTCCAATAACAAACCAATTACGAGAAATTATTATTACCGTATTAAATCGTCGTAAATATTTCTCATCCGATAACAAGATGTACGCCTTGAGACAATACTCGTAGTACGAATCGATACCAGCTCCTACACCGGACTCTTTGCGTACCCAATCACCGGAATGAACATCCAAAATGGTTCCCATAAGATTAGACGTTCGATGTCTCAGACTCCACAACTCATCCATAGCTTTATGCGCTTTTTGCTGTAAAATATTCGCAATTAATACGTAATAAATCTAACCACCTGTAGAATAAAATAATGATCATACTTCAAATATAGGATCTCCGGTCAATCTAGACAGAGCTGCCATCTCCAAAATCATGGTTCCAGCGCAGGCGGTGCAAGTATGCCCTGCAAGTTGAGAAAGATCATCTCGAACACCGTGTTTGAGATTAACTCTTCCATACGGTATACCAGTCAACGTGTTGAATGCCGGCAGTAATCGAGTACCGAGATCTTTAGCCAGAGCTAATAATTCTCCTTTATACCAAGTCATCTCGCCGTACTTATTTTTCAATACATCGCTGAGTACGTGAGCTGAAAGCAATCCTCTGGAACAAAAAACGAACCTCTATTAAAACTACATATCGTTGAAACGATGAGTACAATCTAGAATCAACTTAGTCTTCGCAATACTCACCCTAAAACACGAATATTTGTTTCGAACACAGAAACCACAACATCGGTATTGAAATTCACATCCTTAATGACTAATTTCACAGCATTTTCGAATTCTTTGAAATCTCCCAAAACTACCAACGTGTCGAGGGTGTCGATTAATGTCAGAGAAAAGCTGCAGAAGAGACACGAATCATGTATTATACATTTACTTCGAACGAATGAATGAATATACAGTAGTCAGCGATCAAGAATGAATTTCTTACTTTCCTAAAGCTTCATCGACATTCCCTCGACTAGGCTGACTATTACGGTATCTGCCCTTACAACTCAGAGGCATAAGTTCATCAGCTGGATACGCGTGTTTCTGCAAATAATCCACTTGATTGATTAATACTTTGACATAATATTAAAAACAGAAATAAACTCAGCGAACAGATTACAAATACAAACCATGTAGGCATTGTATGCATGATAGAACATTTCAACAGCTTCATTCCTGAAGGACATACAAGTTGGAAATTAGTGTATTCGGAGATAGTAACAATATAACGAAGCATTCCACCAAATACTCACTTTAAATTGGCCCGTTCTTCTCGGGACATATATGTTTCAGTGGAATTTTCATTTAGAAAGAATGAACCAACGTTCAATGGTGATAACAGATAGATTACAAAAATACAAAAGATTTTATCCATCATGGAGAGAAAGTAGATTTACCAATGGGTCGTACGGAATATCTCCAGAGGAATTAGTGCCAATATGAAGTTTCTTTTCACAAAAATATACTACATTCATAATTTTAGAGCTGGCATTTATTCCGCAAAACAGATGCCATTCAGGTAACAGGATAAGAGGTAGACGAAATTGATAAGCGAGATTGAATTGAATTCCACGACTACAAGTAAAGTAACTGCAGTAATTTTTCAGATTGATAATTTTTTACGCGTATGCAGCATAATTATTGAACAGTGAACACGTTAATTTTTTAATTTTGAATAAAATAAAACTAATTTAATTTCGACTTCTTCATTTTTATCTATAAAATATTGCACTGTACTTGTGTACCGAAGAAGGGGTGGACGGAGGAGGACCATGGGTTGGGAGGAGCGGAGGGCCAACGTTTAATTTCACACTAGCGCTTCTCACGGCGCTTTTACGAAGTACTCATCGAAAATAACAAAACCGCACCTGGCCTTGCCGGTGACAGAGGTGCCAAGCCAACGTTTTTTTCAAAAAAATTTTTTATTTATTTTTCACGAGGTTTATTCAAAAAATTTTAATTTTACCATAAATTTAATAAAAATTGTCGTTTTAAATACATAATTTACAATTAATCTGCATTAGAAGGCGATATTTAAGCAATATACGTTGTAGCTGTCCTAAAATCGTACGTATTATAATGTAATTTTCATTACTCTGTTGATTGTTTTCTAGCTAATGTTTTCGATTTATTCAATTATTTTTAGGGATTCTTGAACGAGTATTACACATCACTGAGTAATTATTAGAGAAACGGAATGACCAGTGAACCGGTTCAGTGATTACTCCAGAGCCGAACGATATAGCTACAGCAGGTGTAAATCAGCCCGCCAAAATCTTCTCAGATACCGGTTGTCTGGACTTTATCGAACACTATGAAACCCAAACGTAAAACAGGTGAGAGATCAGCAAATTTACTCGGAATGAGAAATACATACTTGGCAATTTGTAACGTATTCGTCGTAGAATTACGCCGGAGACGATGCATCAATTTTTCACGTACTCATCGTAGAGATTTAGTTCATCGAACCAGTCATTTCGTACAACATCTTTTATCAGTTTGAAACCAAGCTAATCTAACCGATGGTTTAATTTGTCCGCAGATTTATATACGTCCAAACCAAAGGCTACTCAGAGACGTAACAGTTTACTACGTTCAAAAGATGAACTTCGACGTAGAAGTGTACGGATAGTTTTGTCACCTTTGCCTAATTTGTCACCCTTCAAATCTATCAGAAAATGTAATTCATCTTGTCAATTACGAAGCTAGAAGTTTTTATTTTAGTTAGAATTACTACACGTGATTTTGTTTTTGTTCGTCATCATTCAGCTATAACGAATTTCTCGCCGAGAAGAAGCGTTTTGTTGATAGATCGACGTAGTTTAATTGATGAAAGCTCGAAATCCGACCAAACGAAGGAACAAAATGAGGAAATACGTATTCAAGTTGTTACTCCTAGATTAAAAAAACGCAGGAGTTCTAAACGTAAAAATGAAGCTGAGAAATTACAAGAAGGTATAAAAATCATCGATATTAGTTAATGTTGGTATTGAGATTATGTATTTTTGCAGCTATTGTAGCAGAGATTATCGGCAGTTTGGTGAATTTAGAATTTTAGAATCGTTTCTATCCGTTAATCATTGATTTCAAACACGAATAATTCTTCGTGTGTATTTTACGACGTACATTGCTTAATTTTTCATTTTATTTTGAGTGCTCTAGTGGCTTGGGCTCCTGACAAATTATTTTTATTTGAAAATTTATGCATTATAATCCAATGACAATGAGTACTTGAATCTTGAATTCTTTTGATTTTATTTTTAGTGATGAAAAGTGAGCAAAACTTATACAAATTTTGTTCCTTGGAAAAAATTATTTTTGCAAATGCATTATTTTTAATTTAAAAAGTCTCATTGTTGAATTCATAATTGGTGTAAAAAATTACAAAAAGATGGAATGACAAAAAAAAATGTGTACTTTGAAAACGAGCGATGCTGAGTTGAAAATTATAATTTTTTAGAAATCAGTGATCACTTGATCAGTTTGCTCCCATTTATGAAAATATTTTTTCTCTTTCCGTATTTCCAAGATTTTTTCGTAGTTTAATTTACACTGTGAATTATTTTCCTACAGAATCATCGAAAACATGTTCGAACGAAGGGAATATCTTCAATACTCGACGAGCCTTACGTTCGAGATTAATTTTGACTCCGAAATCACCTCTAGTCCGAGTAAAGCGATCTGCTCAACAAATGAAATCTCGAAAGATCAGTTTAACTTCATTAAGTAAGCGCATATTTTCAAATTTCCGTTCAATTAATTATTATCTGTATCGGATTAATATATCTTGATTTGTTCACATTTCCAGATAAATTCCTGAGTCGCGACGTTGTAATCGAGCTTGAAAGAGCAGCACCTCGTAGCGAAGAATCGCCGGAAAAAAGTCCACCGGAGGCTGAAGTACCAGAACCTACCGTTCCTGTCGATAAAAACGAAGTTGATTCTCTTCAGAAGCAAATTTTGCCAAAACGCGACGTCAGAATCATTTTAGAAAAGTTACCACCGACGATTACATCTTCTAAAGAAGTTGAAACCGAAGAAGATGTTTCTAGCCCGTCATCGTCTCCTTCGAAAAGAACCGCTTCGTGTTTAGAACCACCTAAAAGAGAAACCAGTAAGGTCTTCAAGAGCTCTGAACACGCACCTCTTCGAGAAATTCGAATTATGCTGGATAAGTTACCGGATACCGTATTCACTTCGGCGATCGAAACTCCTCGTTTGAATGAAACCGATACCAGACCTATTGATATGGAAGAAGTTGACGAAGGAGTCAAAGTTTTATCGCCTGAAATTGTCAAAGATCTTGCCCATGATGTGGATGATCATAGCGAAATACCAACTCCTACGACTGAGATTGCTCCCGAACAGTTATTCAGCCCAGTTACTCCGATTGTTGTTTCGGAGTCTCAGCCTTCTCCAGTCAGTACTCCTGCCTCAGGTGCAGTTGATAATATCGAGACTGGTGGTAAAAAGACGCCCAAATCATTAGATATACCTCTTCGTCGAGTGACAATCGTGAAATCCAAGTTTGCCAAGTTGAATCGAGCTTTGGATAGTTCTCCTGATGTAACTCCGGTTAAAGTTCGTCCAACTTCTACGTATTTGTTTTCTCCCTCCGTCAAATCAAAATCTGCTAAAAGTAACGAAGCTACGACCCAGGCATCGGACAATACCTCGTCTTTGGAACCTTCGATTGTGGATGTTGTATCAGCGTCGTCGAGTTCAACGGTTGAAAATGAGGCTTCGGTTTCAGAAAGCTCTCAATCAGCTGTGCCTCCTCCAAGCTGTAAAATATCGTCTGCAACGCTTGAATCGAAATCGCGTACTGACGCAGCTAATATTTCGCATCGAAACGAACCTATCAAGTTGAAGTTGAAATTCTCCAAAACGAAGCAAATGTACGTTCCAATGTCTACAGTTTCATCTGAACTGAGCTCCGGTACGAGTAAATTATCAAAATCGCAGAATAAAGCTGAATCAGTGGCGGTGAAAAAAATACCAAAGACGTCTGCCGCTTCGACGCTCAAGAAACCCGAATCCGAGCAACCATCGGTCGAATCGCCACCATGTTCTCAAGCTATTCCACTCTGTACGGAAATCAGTTCTCCTTTGAGTCGAGGCCAACTTCTAACCGCGAAATCATTAGCATCTAGTCCAAACCCAACGAGAATGATTTTGGCGAAATCTCCGTCACATTTGACTCAATCAGCGAAGTCTAACGTTAGTAAAAACACCGGCGCAAAAACTCCTTCGAAATCGCCACTAAACAGAGGGCGTATGCTGACTGAGCAGTCTCTGGCTGCGAGTCCAAAACACGCAGCTTCTGGGTCAGCTGGTTCGATTCTGCAACGTAGCCATTCCAACATGTCCTCCGGTTCGAAAGCGATGCAAAATGTGACGTATAGGCAAAAATGGGCTTCCGCCGGTGACCTATTGAGAGCGTCGTCGAAAGAAAGAGATGGTAAAATGAATACCAAAAGTGATACAGATTTGTCAACTGTGATTACTCCTCTTGATCCACTTCCAACGACGGGAGTATTTTCCAATGCTAGAACATGCGCTTCTATTTTATCCACCCTCAAAAGCGCAGACAGGAATAAATCTAAATCAGCTCCGGAAAAATTACCTCAACGATCAACCGCCGAAGTAACCAGACCCTCGTATTTGTCGCCGAAAACTCCAACAGCCGAGTCTGGTTCTCGTTCGCAGCCAGATTTATCGGAAAAATTATCCAAAGTGCAGATCGATTCGACAAAAACTGGCTCGGAATCATCTCAACCACCAAAGACGACATTTCACATACCGAAGGTTAAACCTGGCGATTCGTTTAATTTCAAGAAACCAATCACACCTCCACCTTCATCATCCCTTCCGAAGTCTGGTTTTACTCCATCGCCGCCAACCAAAGCATCACTGGTGGGAGCAGTTTTGGGCACACCTACGTTTGTTTCAAGTTCAAACACTGCACCGCGCTATGCTCGACAATTACCTACTAAATTTCCGAGAACCGGTAATTCGAATACTTTTTCGGCGAAATCTAACATGTTCCGTTCTGTATCGTCTTCAGCAAGACCTCATTATGTTCCCGGGTCACAAGCATCTTCAGCAAAGCCTCCTCAAGCTTCTTATTATCATTCGTCTGCGATTAAGCCACCTTATACTGCTCAGTCCCTTCCTGCGAAACCAACACACCCTTCGAGTTTTTATTCTGCCCCAAACGTAGGCACATTGACGAAATTTAACGATCCTCGTCTACATTCTGCGAGCGTATCCACATCTGCGAGATCCAACGATCCTCGTCTGCATTCTGCGAACGTATCCGCATCTGCGAAATCCAACGATCCTCGTCTACAAGCTGCGAATGTACCTGCAACATCGACCAAATCCAACGATCCTCGTTTACAAGCTCCTAACGTATCTACAACATCGACCAAACCCAGCGATCTTCGTTCGCAAGCTGTAAACGTATCCGCAACATCGACGAAACTCGACGACCTCCATTTACACGACGCAGACGTGCCCTCATCGCCACAACCGAGCGACCCTCGTTTACACCTATCGACTGCAGCTAAATCTCATTCTTCCAATATCGAACTATCGATCATCAAACCTTACTCTTCAACTTCCGATCCACCATTATCAACCAAATCCACCTCCATTCCACCTTATCAACCACCCCCCAGCAAATCTAAAACACCCATTACAACGCCTGCTGCTCCTAAATCACATCTACCTTTTAAACCTCCTATTACAACACCTGCTGCTCCTAAATCACACCTACCTTTTAAACCTATCACTGATTATAAACCTGCATCTGTCAAGACTCCGTCCACTAATAAATCTAAACCTCGTACCTTTAAAACCGCTTACATGTCGTCGAGATCATCGAACAACGACAGTTTCTCGAAATGTTTACCATCCGGACCTCAATACTCGCCCTCTTATTCGAAATACTTGCAGAATGGATTCTCTTATATACCCAAAGCTCAGTATAAGGTGCCGGAAGCGCCGAAACCGGCTGCACCGAAACAAAAACCGCCCAGCCCGGGAACCAACGAAATACTCCGATGGTCGACTTCGAGACCGTGGAACGTGAATAAACCTACAGCTTCTCCTCCGGTCGGTCCTTCTGGCTCGCTGACAGCTTCTGTTCTCTCGTCTAATCCGGCTTACTCGCCTTTATGTCCTCAGTTCGATAGTCAGGGAACGACTTAAGTATTGGTATTTTGAGATTGCCAAAGTAATCGAATACGAAAATTTAACGAATTATTTTATCATTATTGTAATATTTATAAAAACGAAATCTATTATACTCCTTGATGAATATGTTACGTATACGGACGATATTGTCGTATTATGTTTGTGATTTTATTGTTGTCGTTATTTTATTATATTTTTTATTTTAAGTTATTTATCGTAGTTGTAATCGTAGGTATTTAAAGCACCGAATAAATAGTTTTATCTGGGGATTATATTTTTCGATTTATTTATTTTTCTTTTTCCATTAATTCTTCGTCCGCTGGTTTTCTCGTTTTTGTCAAAATTATTTTTAAAATAGGTACCCTAACTTTTGTCCAAATTGTCAGAAAAGCACTGTTTTTAACCGTGATTGTCGAAAAACACGTTTTCTTCCGACGTTATCAAAAAAAGCCCAATTTTTTGTAAAAATGAACAAAAACCTCTGTTGTTGGCATAAATGTCAAACATTTCTATTTTTCCTCCAAAATTATCAAAAAATTCCAACTTCTAGTAAAAATTGCCAAAAAAAGCACCACTTTTTTGCTATACTGTTCAAAAAATCTCATCACCAGAATAACTGCCAAAAAAGTCACATTTTTGACAAAATTGTACTAAAGTTTCTTTTTTAAAAAAATTATTAAAAAATTTCCAATTTTTAACAAAATTGTCGAAAAATACATTTTTTTTTTGACGTTAACCTTATCAAAGTCCTAATATTTTTCGCAAAAATGAACAAAAAACTTTTTTAGTGGCCAAATTTTCGAAAAATCCTGCTTTTATCCTAATTAGTTCTTCTTGTGCTTTATGACAAAATTGTCTGCAAAGTTCTGTTTTTGCCTAAATTTTCAAGAAAATCTTATTCATGTCAAAATGGTGAAGATTCTTTTTTGTCAGAATAAAAAACTCTTCAATAATTTTTGTGAAAATTTCCAAAAAAACCTGCTTCTCGCCAAAATGTTCAAAAAATATTATCGCCAGAACTATTGTCAAAAAAGTCTAATTTTTGCCAAAATTGTACACAAGTTTCTTTTTTTTTAAATTATTAAAAAATCCCAACTTTTGTCAAAATTGCACAAAAAGTCCTGTTTTTTACCAAACTTGTCGAAAAAGATCTTTTTTTGACGTTATCAAAACAATTCTAATATTTTTTGCAAAAATGGCCAAAAACTTTGTTAGCCAAAATTTCAAAAATTCCTGCTATTGCCAAAATTACTCTGAGAAGTCCTTGTTTTACGTTTTTTGCCAGAATTGTCTCCACAGTTCTGTTTTTGCCTAAATTTTAAAAAAATCTCGTTCATGTCAAAATGGTAAAGAAGTTTCTTTTTTATCGAATTCATGAAAAACTTCCAACTTTTGTAAAAGTTGCCAAAAAAAAAACTCCTGCTTCTCGATAAAATGTTCAAAAAATCTTATCGCCAGAACTATTGTCAAAAAAGTCTCATTTGTGACAAAATTGTATAGAAGTTTGTTTTTTTTAAAATTAAGTATTTAAAAATCCCAACTTTTACCAAAATTGTCAAAAAAAAATATTTTTTTGACGTTATCAAAAAATTTCTAGTAAATTATTTTTTGTAAAAATCAACAAAACTCCCTGAATGAATGAATAAATCTTTATTTAGGGTCCTACCTATAGCTAAATTTGGGGACCATAAAGGTGTAAAGTATTAAATTAAAAATTTACTTTACTCGTTAAAAGTTTAGAAAAATAATGCCAAAATGTGCTTAAAAGTTTTCGACTGCTGTCTTTTACGTACATTTGCTTTCAGCCGTGATTTTGGTATCGCACCTATTTTACGAAGGACTGATCAAAAAGGTTTCCTGTTGTTGGCCAAAATTTCAAAAATTCATATTTTTGCCAAAATTATCAAAACATCTCAATTTTTTGTAAAAGGTGTCAAAAAAGCACCTGTTTTTTGCCAAACTGTTCAAAAAATCTCATCGCCAGAATCTGTCAAAAAAGGCTAATTTTTGCTAAAATTGTACAGAAATTTCTAATTTAAAAAAGTTATTTAAAAATCCCAACTTTTAACAAAATTGCACAAAAAGTCCTATTTTTTTTACCAAAATTGTCGAAAAATACTTTTTTTTGACGTCATCAAAAAAATCCTAATATTTTTTGCGAAAATTACCAAAAAACTTTGTTAGTAGCCAAAATTTCGAAAATTTCTGCTTTTGCCAAAATTATCCAAAGAAGTCCTTGTAATGGTTTTTTTTTCTAAAATTGGCTGTTTTATTCCGAAATGGTCAATAAAATCTTGTTGTTAGTCGAATAATAGTCTGAAAGTACAGCTTTAGCAAAAATTGTCAAAAAGTCCTAAAGTTTGTCTGAATTTGTCCAAAAAGTGCTACTTTTTCCATTTTTGAAATCAATCTTCGTAATTTTATATTTTTCCTCTCGATTTCCTTTTCTATTCATTTTTTCAAGTTCTCTTTAAAAATATGTAGAAAAATGCTGACCCGAAAAAAATGTGCAATTATACTTGTAACTAAAATGACACCTACATTTATCACATCTGTAGATAAGGTACACAAAGTATACTTTTTTTCAGAATATTCAGTATGGGTAAAGGACCTTCAAAAATGCTCAAAAATCGATTTTTTAAACCATTTGTTCCTCTTGCTTGATGGGTCAATTTTTGTCGACATTTTTTTTCCTCTCACTGTCAAGCCAAATTTTGATTAAGTTGGTCAATTTTTTTATGGTTTGTAATTTCCATTGAAAAAAATACAGATTGTATAATTTATCATTCGGCTGTTTTTGAAATCACTTTTTTTCATTCACTTTCATGAGACATTGACCAGATTTTTCAATAATCGCGTAAGTTACCTACTTCCTGATTTTGGGGCAATAATCTGATTTTGAACCAATCCACGATCTAGAACGAATTTTAGATGACTTTTTAGTACAATTTTGGGATTTTTTTCAAAGTTTTTGAATTTTGGGTACGATTTGTGTTTGGTACATTTGGATGAAAAAGATTTTGTTAAAATTTTTGAAAACTGAAATTAAAACCGCAATTTGTATTTTTTTTAGACTTCTGAACAGTTTTTGGGTAATTTGCCCATTCTTGGTAACTTTTTGTAAGTTTGACTTGCGATATTTTCATTTTGAAATATTTTTATTCACCAAGCATTGTTTGTGGAACCCCCAACAATAATCCGTCATATTTTTCCAAATCTGGGAACAAGACCATTTCGCCTATTTTAGTTCGGAATACCCTTTGAGTCAAAAACGTAAAAATTCGAGTAAAACCCAAAACGTAAAAAAATTCTAATCAACAAAAAAACAAAAAAAACAGTTCCAAAAAAAAAAAATTGAAAAAAAGTGAATACAGAAATAATAATTTTCCAGCAAAATTTCGTTGTCTCACATTTTATTAAAGCCAAAATATTGAAAATTATCCTTCAGCAGTGGCTGTTTGATTACACACACAACATTTTCAAAATAATACCTACACAATTCTACAGAAATTACGACTTTTAAAATGAAAATCATCAAGGTTTTTGTTCGGGATTCTAATCAGACCATACTGATGAAAATATGAACATCGAAATCAACACTTTACAATCATCTCATCGTCCTAGATCTCATCTGCAATATTTAATAATGAAAATTCTTCAATTTTCGAGGGCATTGATGACGATGATTATCGAAACAAACATTAATTCGCTCATTTAGGAAAACCCCATTCAATTCCAATAATATGTTTATTGCGCTAAAATAAAAATACAGATCATTTCATAACGTACACTCGGCAACGTATAAAACAGTATGAAGATAACAGAAGACATTTATCAAGTTGCGGCGATTGAAGATTAAAAAAAAGCACTTAAGACGTTTTACAAACATATTATACTCTCGTGGCTCTCACAACGAAAATACGTAAAATAATAACTCGTTGTGAAGTACTGTATAGGTATGGTACATATTATGATAAAGTAAACCTCAGAAAATCAAACATCAGATGTTAATAGGTACGATCACTCGAAAGTCGAAAGTGAAAAAAAAAAGATACCATCGAATCGATAAAATCAGTCGTCGTTTACGACACGTACAACGTAGGTACTACAAGTACAACCCTCATAGGTATGAATAATAAGGAGGAAACTAAAGGGGGAAAAAAATTCATCGAATACGCGTCACCACCCTACCAAACGATGGAAAAAAATTTCCTATAATCAACAGGCAAATGAAAAATATTTGAAAGCCGCGTAACTGGTGCTGCGAGTAGTTCAAGATATACGTAACCATCGCCAGGCGAAATGATACGACGGCTTCGCATCGTGCAGTACGATATAGTGCAAGCAAAGAAACAAAGCGAATTTCTGAATAAATAAAGTTAACAATAAAGATACGAAATATGCTGAAGTAAATCGACTATCGTATAAACGTGAAAAACTATCATTATCGAATAAACTAATTCTACGGCATGCGCTGCTACGGCGCCGGGTTCCCACCGCCAGGAAACCCCGGGCCTCCCATGACCCTCAGCTTGGGAATTTCGAGTAAAATGCCACAGTCATGTCGTAATTGTTGACGTAGCACAGTTCGCTGGTTAATTGACGCCATTCGTCGTCAACTTTCGACATATTCTTCAATTCTTTCGGCGTTTTAGAGGCTGCCGATTTCTAAACAGAGTAGAAAACAAAGTTACAAAATATACTATCGCATCCGATAAGTACAACATAATATGAGCTAACGTGGTTTTCAAAACCAGATACCAACCTGATTTGCCAACAAAGTAACGATGAACTTTCCCGGTTGGAATGTTTTTACTACACGTCTGATTAGTTCTTCGTACGAAGACAAAGGTACGTTCGTTTCGAAACTAACGTACGAAAATTCGGGTTCCGGTGTTATATGGATCGTCATATAGGAGCCCTGTTAATTAAAAAAAAAAAAAAAAATGTTAAAATCAATACATATTTTAGTCAAATCCCAAATTGACAAAAAAAAACACTAACTTAATAATGGCACTAAAACACAAAAATGTGAAAAAAAATTGTTCCAGAGTAAATTTTAAATTTAGGGTGCAAATACCTTATTTTATTTATGATGGAATTTTTTTTTCGTTTTCTCCCGTTCCCACCCTCTAAAATTGTTATCTCAGATGAGAAAATCATGCCATGAAATTTTCAGCCCCCTAAACTTGAAAAAAATTCATCACTAACAAATATGTATTTTTGCAAAACTTACCATAATTATTTGTCTGATTTTCAAGAATATTTGGAATAAATTTCGACGAATCCATGACATCATGTCAGTATTTTAAAAACTTGTACTCGTAGAAAAATTGCCACTTTGTGAAATTTTGACTTCGACTTATCTACATTGAAGTGGACGTTTAGATCTCAAAAACTTGTATGTAGGTAATAAAATTATACTTAACTTGGAAAAAATCGTTTAGAGTTTCTATCAATGAGATTTCATTTTTAGGTTTGAAGGAAAAAATATATCCATGACTTGAAACTTTCCTCGTAGAGGAGACTTCACCTGCATTTTTTTTCATTTTTTCAACTTTGGAGATATCTCTATGTATGTGGGCAACATTTTTAGAGGGCTGGGAAAGGTTTTTTTCGAAAAAAGAATCGTCTAAACGTATGTATTTTGCTCAGAGATGAAAAATTTTCAAATAATTTGTACCCACAGACATCAATTTTTCATCTTGTTCGATATTTTTCAATATTGAGGGTTTCATACGAGGGGACCAACCTTATTTTGAAGGACGAGAGGGCATTTTTCTTGAAAAAATGGTTATCTACGTAAAAGTACTTACTCTGTTCAGAAATGAAACATTTTCAAAAAATCTGTACAGATATGAATTACTCATTTTTTGTTGATTTTTTTCCATTTTGAGGGGCTTATTGCGGGAACCAACATGATTTGGGAGACCAGGAAGGGGTTTTCTTGAAAAAGTGCTTATTCATAAAGATTCTGCCCATAAATGGAAAATTTTCAAAAAGTTTCTACATACATCAATTTTTCAATATTTTTTTCATTTTTCCCAAAATTGGGAGAGAAGGGGGGGATTGGCTCCAAACAAGAGAGCCAACATCATTGGGGGAGGTCCAATAAAAGTTTTTTCTCTAAAACTGAGTTTTGTAAGACAATTTTACCCTGGAAATGAGATATTTTCAAAATATTTTCCTAGGAATCTTTTCAGTTCAGACATTTCAAGAAAATGTTGTATTTTTATCTCAAAAATATTTTTTTTTCTAAATTTTATAAAAATGAATTTTTTAACTGAAATTACCAAAAAATGTACTCAACCACTTTTTTTGTCAACATTGCAAAAAAATACCTGTTTTTTAATCAACATTTCCAGCAAGTTTTGCTTTATTGAAAAATTAAAAACATTATTTTGGTTAAAATTTCTGGTCAGCTTTGCTTTTTTGTCGCAAAAGGCAGAAAACTGTTTTTTTTTTTTTTTTTGGTAAGAATTATTGCAAAAAGAAAAAAAAACTTTGTTCAGCAAAATCGCAGAAAAGTCTACTTTTTTGTAAAAATAACTGTAAAAAGGAACTATTTTTTATCAAAATTTATTGTTTCATCAAAATTGTTAAAAAGTTCAATTTTTAGCCAAAATTGCAAAAACTCACTTTTATGGCAAAAATTAAAATCTTTTAAAAAGTCTTGCATTTTTCTTGCAAAATCACAAAATTTGCCTGTTTTGTCAGAATTGCAAAACAAAACACATTTTTTAAAAATCAAAATTGCCAGAAAGACATATTTTTCAAAAAAATGCAGAAACCACCATTTTTGGTCAAAATATTAGTACTTCGAAGTCCCACATTTTTGTTGCAAAAAATCATGTTTCATTAAAATTCAAAAATAAAATCTTTTCATCCAAATTTTAACAAAATTATCAAAAAGTCTCGCCTTTTTCACCAAAATTGTGACAAATTCTGCCTACTTTTTTTTGTACCAAAATATTGTAGAAAAGACACATTCTTTGTCTAAATTGTTCAAAAAAGCCTGTTTTTCAAAAAATCACTTATTTTTTTCAAAATTTCATTTAAAAAATCAGTTTTTTATCAAAATCATCAAAAAATCTTACTCTTTTGCCAAAATTACGAAATATCTGACTTTTTTGTACAAACTGTGAAAACCCCATTACCAAGAATTTCCATCAAAAGAGGGTTTTTCGTCTTTTTTTTTACTGAAAAAATTTTAAATTGTCAAAATAGCAAACAGAAGTTAGGTTTTATTAAAATATCAATAAAAATATTACTTTGTCCAAATTTCCAAAAAATCATGCATTTTTGTAAAAATGTTTGATTCTAGTAGGACATACTTTTTGTCAAAATTGTCAATAAAAAGAAGATTTTGTTCGATTTGCTACAGAGTCATTTTTTAGCCGATAAATCGCAAAAAAAACTAAATATTTTTTGACGTCGAAATTTGACTAAAAACCTACTTACCTATTCTTGTTGGCCAAAATTGCAAAAAAATTTCATTTTCTCATCAAAATTGTAAGAAATGCTTACCTTCACCTTTGAAAATTTAGTTTTTGGAGAAAATTCATACAGGAGAGTGATCATTGATTGGTCCGTTCAGGGAATATTAATTCGAGAAATTGGATTCGAGAATTCAGGGGAAAAAACTTGAAGGTTACACAACTATTCATATTGGTAGAAAAGTTCAAGCCCAACAAATTTTGTTTACTTTCATTTTTTACATAGGACCTCTGATTTTTTCCAAAAATCCATCCTGTACGAAAAAAAAATTCAATTCAATATTTGTACCAACATTTACCATAAGATTCCTCAATTGTACATTTTGATTAGTTCTTTTCTAGGAAGAGATAATTCTATTCACACTTGGAGCAAAAAAAAAATCTTATTAAAGGATTTTTCACAGTGTAGCCAAAAATGAATTTTTTTAGGTCGATTTGAAAAACTAAGGCTGTATTCGTGTTCAGCCATACTATTTCATGTGTCACACGAATGAAACCATTTTTTTTGACTTTTACTCCTTTTGGGGAGGTGCTGGGGGCCGTGTATGGGGTCCAATCAAAAATCTGACGTCGTATTCGTGTTCAGCGTCGCCAAAAACATACAATTCGATATATCACATGCCCCAGATTTTTTTTGAAAGTTTTGCCCAAATTTGGGGGAGGGGGTGCTCCCTCACCATTAAAAGATCCCATCTCGAAAATTTAATATTTCGAAAAAGCATCAAAAGGTACATCTATGGAAATTTTTTCAGAAATTCGAATGGTAGCTCTCACTTACAGCATCATTTTGAAATTTGTACTTTCAATTCGAAAGTTCAACTTTTAATTTTTGAAAATTGCAAAATACTTGAAAAGTTCAAAATGCAATGCCCTTTCGAACTGTGAAATCAGTTTTGATCAAAGTATCATAGTTTTGGAAGTATACGCTGCTGAAGTTAAGTACCTCGAAACAATGTGAAAATAATTGAAGCCCCCATCCACCCCGAGGGGGCTGGGACCAAACTGATTGCGGATTTCATACTTATTCGATGGGTAGACATTGTAAAAAAAAATTGAACGAAATCGAAGGACATGAGGTGGAATGACCCTCGAAAAATGGGCATCTGAGCTAAATTTCTTTGTATTGACGCGTAGAGTAGAACAATAATCTATCATGAAATTGCTTTCGACAAAATTATCGAGCGGATGACCCTATTGAGACCTGACTTATTAGGTATTTTGATAAACAATTTCCACATACAAGGTACGGGTACAAACGTATGTAACGTATTAATTGAACATTTAATTTTCTCAAATAGGTAAATATTTTTGTTTTCCAATTTCAATTATTAAACTACGACTGAATATTCCGTTATTATTGGGTATCGGCAGCGGCGTAATTCCAAAGTAAACAGAATCTCGCGTAGGTTTTTTTTCGCGACGACGAAAAAACTGTTTACACGATAATATCGTACCTCAGTACTCTTAGTCATCTTATATTTATTTTTCTCCAAAGTAGGTACAGTTTCATACTTCCTGCGTCGTTTGACGTTTATATTTTGATGAATCCTTGAAAATCGCTGCAGCGTTTTACCGAGAACGAGAAAAAAAGCAATACTCACATTTTGTAAAATTCCATTCATCGAATATCCGCAAGGATCAAACAGATAATCGTCTATTTCCATGAATGGTATCAACTTATCGATTCCGCAATGCTGCAAAAAACGAATGACAAACGCGAATTACGCAATTTCAATAACAAACAAAGGTACCTATACTCTTCTACGAGTATGTTCTAATAATTAATTCAAACTCAGCAATAAAAAATGAAAAGAAAAACATTTCAACGACGTTTATAAATAGAAACCCATTCATAACGAGGAGGAAATCGTGTTAACGTACCTTGGTCACTTCGGCAGCTGTAAAGAATTTGTCTTTTCTAAAATTATTCATGACTTTTTCATCCAAATCAGACATTAGGATTTCAATAGTCTGATCTGGCTCGTCGACCGATGCCTCGTCGCTGAAATTGTTGTTATAGATTTCTTCGGCATGTAGCGAATAAAGGTACCATCGATCGTCTCCGTTATCGATACAGTATCCAATGCCCTCTGCATTTATCAAACGGTTTATTTCTTTTTTCTTATTTGAGAGGTTTAAACCACGATACTTACTACTTTTGAAACAACTGTCCAAAAACGCCACCTCTTGCTTGAAATCCTTATAGATGGTATGCTGGATGTGAGGCCTTTTGAAGTTCTTCCTCGAGTAAAACACCTTCTGTAAATACGATTAGAAAAGTCGTTAATATTTTGTAGATGAATTTCGATGCTTAATTTTTATGAAGGCCTACGATTTCCTATAGCCTCACTCTAGGCGAGAATTAGAGAGCTATACGCCCTTTTTGGATGCATTTTAAACCTTGTATAGTAGTCTTACGTGGAGAAATTTTGCGCGATCAGCAGGTTAAAAGCGATTTTATGACTGAATTTTATAATCTTATACATATATTAGGAAAGAAATAAACCAGCGTTGTTTTTCAATGCTCAGTTACTCATCCCCCCCCCTCAAAAAACAATCCAAAAAATTGTATCTCTGTAATTACGCCTTCTATCGAAAAAAAATACATAATAGAAACATTGCTATCATTTTTAGTTAAAAAGGAAAATAACTCCCCTCCAGGTGCTCAATAACTCTCCACATTCAACTTTTTACGATTTCCATCAAAACTATGACGCCAAATCGAACCTGATTTAAGAAAATAAAAGCTGTTCAGAATCAATGAATATAGAAAAACATACATCAATATAAAATTTTTTTTCAAGTCTAGGATCATAATTATAACCTTCAAATGGCACATGTGCGACATCTTTCCATCGCACGTGCCAAATCTATACCTCTCAGGTCATTTGAGAGAGGGCCTAACAAGTAGTCTAAAGGTTGAAAAATGCAAAAAATGGGTTTAAAAATAGATTTTTGGTTTTGAAGAAGAGTCAGATAAATTTAGGTTTCCTAGGTCAGCAGAAGAGAAGGATGAGATACCTGCAGGCTGCTCTAAAGGTTGAAAGATGTGAAAAATGGCTCAGAAAGTTACTTTTGGAGAGGTCAATTAGGGTCAGAACTTCAGAAGGTCAACGTATTCAAAAGGCTTATTTAGGATACCCATTCTAAGTAACAGGGAATTTGGACCACCTACCTCATTGGAGAGGAGAAGGAAATACCTGCAGGCTGGTCCAAAAGTCAAAAAAAAGAGAAAAATTGTTATTTTCACCTGTTCAACTGTCTAAGCTATTCATCTTGAACTTGGTAAAAGTATGAAAGCTAGAGATTTTTTGATCATTTTTAGTTGTTTTATTGCAGAGAGAAACATGCCTAAAAAAATCATTTCTGATAACGCTGCACAATTTTAAAAATTTAAATCGTTCATTGATCACGTTTGGAGAGAAAATTTAAAAAGGAACAAGGATTTTGTTTTCTTCCTGCTTGAAAACCACATTGAATGGAAGTTCATTCCCAAAAATGCTCCCTAGATGGGAGGTGTCTACAAATGTTTAATTTTGTCAGTGAAAAAAATGTATCAAAAAAATCAGTCTCTGGTACGCTCAATTTTGAAAACTTGAAAATAACGTTAAAAGAAATTGAAAATGTATTAAACTCAAATCCCACTCTTGTATGTGTCTGGTGATCTCAAAAACATAATTACTCCAGCTGTCCAGCTCATTTCATTTGTAATCAAAGTAACATTTCAGTTAATACATACTTACAAGATCCAAAATTATCCAACATTTGGAATTCTTGTAAAAAAGTTCTACAGTCGTTTTGGACCACGTGGTATAAACATTATTTTATCACATAAAAAAGAGAATTCGACACAGAGAAATGCTGTTTGTCCAGGGCTGTAAGGTAATTTATGTCGGTAAATTATGGCGGTATTTTACCAAAAGTTTATTACCATATTCCACTGTAATTTACCAAAAAGTGAAATTAAATGCTTTTTTCAACTTTCCTTTACTGATTTGAAAATTAATACCAAAAATTTTCCCTATAAGTTTCCAAAAACTTTCCATGGAAAATTCCCTATAGTTACCCTACTGACAAGAAATACACGGTCAATTGAGTAAATCTGAGACTGTATTTTTTGGTGAGTTTACGCCCGGCATAATTGCGTAAACGCAGTGTGGAATTGTATTTTTGAAAGACCCCCCCTAGAGTGTGAGATGGCATAAACGCAGTGCGGATGGAGTAAAAAAAACAGTATTCAGGTAGAACATCCTGACAGCGGATTTGAAAAAACGTGGGCCTAATAGCTGAAAAGTCAGACTAAAACGTGTATTTCTTGTCAATAGGGTAATCTCTAACAACACCTAACAGATGAAATTTTACTTCAGGAGCAGGTCAGAAGTTCAGAACTTTGAAGCCAAACTACAAATAATTCTTCATATCCAAATTGGTAAAATACAGTAAAATACCATATTTTACAGGCAAATAAATTAATGGTAATTTAACAGCCCTGTGTTTTTCATATACCCTGAGTAGGTAAAGCAGCACTGATAGAAGATAACTCTTTGGGAAAATAGAGATTGGCTGTTATTGATCAACCAGGCCTGGGCCCACCCACTGAGTTACCGAGAAAATCTCAGTGGGCTGCGACATACGAGGTCTGGCAACTAAGTTCCGGGAAGCCATTCTGAGAGGAAGAAGATGCAACACTGGAGTGTTCGCGAACACGTTGTCCAGTAGATTGGACCTTCCTTTAGTAATGCTCAAAGTTTCAATGCCGTAGGTTGTTCCGTTTTTTTTGTGCGTATTTTTCGAGTGTAACTTTTGCTAGGACGCCGTGAAAAGGAGGGTTGCAAATTACTTCTTGGAGGAATGGTCACCTCCTCAAGACATCTTAGTGTCTTCTCACTATTTCTACACCCCAGATTTGATTCCTAGGGACCTTTACTCCATTCTCAGTTGGTTTTTACCTGAGAATCAACACCATTGCATTTTTGAGGAGGACTCAAAAACATCCACTCAAATTTTGAAAAATTTACCTCTGAGGGACACAAAACAGGTTTCTAAATGGGAGCATTGAGTAAAAATACGATGCTTTGAGTTGAAGGAAGACCACAATAACGACTTATGAGGTCAATCTCCTTTGAAAAAATTGAATTTTTTTACTCAGCTTAGAGGACATTTCCTCACAGCTACTTGGCAACAAGAATCACATGGCCTACTTTTTGTGAGGTTTTGATCACCTGATCTTCCTCAAACATTTCCTTAATTTTTTTAACATCGTGTTTGACCTTTCAAGACATTTATCTCTCCCCCAACTCAAAATCTGATCTCCCTGACTCAAGCATCCTCCTCAAGTCACCCCTTAAAGTTTTGTGACGTGACCTCAAAAGTTGTTCACTTTAAACAGCTATAGATCCCGCAAAATTCACCCGATCGACTTGAAACTTCTAGCAGTATTAAAGGAAGGTCTAATCTACACAACAATGTGTTTGCGAGCACACCAGTGTTGGATCTCTACCTCTCAGAAGCACTTCCCGGAACTTAATTGCCAGACCTCGTATTTGGGCTGATGAGGTAAAAACTGGGACACTTAAACAATTTCTGAATGAATTTTTATGCTCAGTGCCCTGCACTTTAAAAAATGGGAGAAAAAATTTGGCTGATTAATTGAGGAGCCCAAAATCAGTACTGCTAAAATGGGATATGTTGGTGGGATGCTAAATTTCCCGTCTTGGGTCCGGCCTTGATCAACCTAATGTTGGTAAAGATGGGAATATTTGTTCAGCCAATGTTAGAATACATATTACAACTGCAAATACAGTAAAAGCTTGCTATAAAGCTTTCAGTAATAACACTGATTTCCTCCGGAGACAACCCCATTTAAACCAATGTAAAATCAATCGCAATACGTTTTAATGCTATAAAATTCAGGAGAAATCACATTTTTTTCATAATTTTGACAACAAAAAATTTTAGTGACAAAAAAGCTTACTTTCATGCAAAACATTCTCACTTTCTAAAAATTTTGGCCTCAACATTTTTTTTGCAATTTTTGCAGTTTTCATTTCTGAAAAAGTAAAAAAAAACTTTTATGGCAAAATTTTGCCAAAAAATGTGTTTTTTAACCATTTTAGTTCATACAATCAAGTGAAATTATTTTTGTTTTTGGCCAAAAAAAAAGGAAGATTTGTTGATAACCTTATCAAACTTTAATAGAAGCTGGACTACAATTATTGCAAAAAAGGTAGGTAGGTAAGTACATACATATCTGAAGTTTTTACAAAGATTAGAGTTCTAGATTTTTCGTCATAATCTTGAGAAGAAAACTGAAAAGTAAAATTTTTCATAAATTTTGGTCAGCAACTGATTACTTTTTGGAAAATTTGGAACAAAAAGGCTTTCTGAAAATTTTGACCGCAGAAAACAGTTTTATAAAACTGACATATTTACTTATAATTATTATAACAGAACTCAAAATCAGAGTAAAATTTTAAATTTTTTCATTTCCAACTGGAACAGTTGTTCAAATTCAAAATAAAGTTCACGTTTCCACTTCTATTATTAATTACGCTCATCAGCGTTAAAACAAGACTTTTGCTTATAACACGTTTCAGCTTAAAACACTTTTTTTTCTAAGTCCCTTGAAGAGCGTTATAACGATTTTTTAAATAGGTATTAATTTGCCAGTTACATTTGCTTTCTTGTAAGTTGAAATGTTCTCAAGTAGTATTTTACTGTTCACTATTATCGGTCACTTGTGCCTTTCTTTCTAAAAAATTGACTCAAATTATTGTTTTGGTTAGATAAGTTATTCCACAGTAAATATTGATGAAAATAATGAATTGTGTGAGTCAAATTTTTAACCTCTAAGGTCAATAAGCGGAAGCTGCAATCTGACTCAAAAATCATAAAATTTGGGATAATAACCAAAAAAAATGAAACTTTTTCAACCAAAGAAGTTAATCAAACATGGTTAGATGGTTGAAACCTCAAAAATGCACACGTGTGGCATGTTCTAATAATATCAAAATGGCCCAATTACTGACCTTTTGGGGTCAATTTTGAGGGCTAAAAAATAAAAATTGACGGGTTTTTGAAAAAATGACTTTTTTGTAATTTTCAACTTTGATCCTTCCCACTTCACTTTCAACCTCAAAAGGACCCCTATTTCAAAAGTTCAACTTCATTGCTCATTTTTTTTTTTTTGAGTACGGTCTAAATTTTGATTCAGTCATAAAATCACTTTCAACCTGCTGCTCGCGTGGAATCTTTTTTTCTTCCTAATGCGACTACCTATACTATCGATTAAATATTGAAAAACATTATTGTTTTTCTACCTTTCAACTTCACTTTTGACAAGATTCTGCGTATAAGTTTGAAAGGTATAGTCAATACTTTCAATATTTCGAATCTTTCCCCGGGAGAATTTCGGATGCGTCAGTGACATACCATAAATCAATAATTTCTAAAAGTTTCCAAGAAAAGAACTCGTCATTGAATTACCACAAAATAACCCACAATACTGTAGGATTGGCCACTTGAACAGAATTTCTTTTTTTTATACTGTATAAATGCATTTGCCACTTCAAAAACACCCATGAATAATTTTTCAAATAATCTGATTGCTCCGAATGTTTTTACTACATACTAATTAAAAGTACTAGGAACTCAGATAAGACAGTTGAGAATATCGCCTTATATGTAGTAACTAGTAACTAATAAGTATGCGAACACTCTGGTGATTAATTTACCAACTAATTGGTACATCTACAATATGTACAACCGATCAAAGTCGGATGTTCATCTGGGCGCATCTTCTCCCTCTCGCAATACACAATACCGAGAAATTTCTTAACTAGTAAAAGTCTTCATTATAATATTGAGGGCTATAATTTCAATCTGGTTATTTCCACTTTACGGTTCACGCACCAAACATGACCAATAGAACAAAAAAAAAACTGGTTCTAATTGTACAATGATGGTATCGATCAGCACCAAAAAAAAAGGTGAAAAAAACAACAAAATTTCATCGGCGAAATAACCAGTCCCAATGTTATACCCCTCAATTTATTTCACCTTCGAGACTTTTACACATGGAAGCGAATTTTAAAAGCTAACATTACAACATGAAAAAAATGGTAAAAAAAAGAAATAGGTATATATCTTAATACTCAGTGTTTTTAACGCGTTGAACTTGCAATTTTTCTTTCTTATTTCCCAAATACACGCTCTATAGTATCTTGAAAGTAACTCGGACCGTCGTAGTATATGGCCTAGTGCCGACGAAAGACGAATCAATACAATCAATAGGTAATTAAGTAGGTAAAATTAAATTTCAAATTTCAAATACCAGATACGAGTTAACTCCACAGTATACCCGCCATTGCCAAAATACACATTGTATCAAGCCGGGTTTACGTAAATGAGTTAGTTTCGTGCATGCCACAAGACAGGTAATCTATGTTATTATTGTGGTATGAACAGAAATTTCATCACGAAGATCATCGATGCATTTATTAGGAACATATTCTGCGGTATAGTAATCAATTTTCTCTATATACGTTTAGGTAGAATGGGAGAAAACTATGATGAAATGTTTATTAAATTTACCAACCAAAAAAACTCAAATTTTTGAATTTCATTTTGTCAACTTTAATATATTGAGACTTGAAATTTCGTCACAAAAAAGTACTAATGATTAGATGAAAAAATCGAAAATTGATTTGTACCAAAATCAACCCTCAAACTCCCTTCCCTGAAATCGATTGTGACCATTTTAAATCCAATATGTGATTCGTCTGTCGAGTAGACTATGGTGAATCACCACCGTTGTAAACCCCCTCCCCTCAGGCCCTTCGTCTCAAGAAGTCTGAGAGAGAAAGTGTCCATGTTTCTTGAAAGCTCTACTTCTTTGATTTTTCTCAACTTCTCAATGTTTTCCAAATCAACTTTTCTAATTTCCCACACAAAATACCGGAAGAGCAGGGGACAGGGGTCAATTTTTTTAAACGGCATCGATGATAATTTTTGACAAATTTATCTAAAAAAATGTTGGCAGGTTTTTATGATGGTAGGTCAGGGAGGGGGGATGTGGTCGAATCGAAAAACTAAGCTGATATTCGTATTCAGCGCTCCCAAAAACCTAATAAACCATATGTCACACAATTTTTTTCAATTTTCAGAAAATTTAGACAACCAATGGAGGGTGCTGGAGGGGTATAATCAGAAAAATAAGTACATATTCGTAATTAGCACTCCCAAAACCCCAATAAACCATATGTCACGCGATTTTTTTCAATTTTCAGGAAATTTTGGCGACCAATGGTGGAGAGGGGGGTGTTGAGGGGGTCTAATTAAAAATGAGTAGATATTCGTATTTAGCGCTTTCGAAAACATATAAAACGATATGTCACACAATATTTGACATTTTGTTACATTTTGACCAACTTGGGGGGAGGGGGTTCGTGACCCACCCCCTCCCTCTTCTCGACAATCAATTACTCAAAGCCCATTTTTTTTAAGCTGATAAAAATGTGCTTCTTAGATTTTTTTAAAATTTTATATTGTATTTTTCAAATTTGGCAAGCCTTTTGAAATTAATCTTTCAAAAAAAGTTTAACTTTGAACTTACTCCCCCCCCCCAATCTTTTAAAAACCCATCAAAATTGGTCGTTTTCAGTAAATCTGAAATTTTTAGCAAAATTACAAATTTATTCATTTTTTCTGAACTGTCAACAGACATGGAAATTTGATAAGGAGAGCTGAAAACTTGGTTTTGATCTCTTTTCAAGATACCAGACCAAGTACATACGATAATATCCCAAACAAATGCATCATTGATTCCTGTAATGAAATTTTTTCCATAAACTAGTCAACTTTTACATAGATTTCCTGTCCCAATACAGTAAAAAAAAAAGTACCATAGTAACACTCTCTCACACCTAGAACGTGCACAAAGGGGAAGAGAGCAAACTATTTCGTTTTTTCATAGGTATAATATGCTACATAGATAAGAAAAATAAGTAGGTACTGTATAAAAATAACACTAACCTGTACTTCGTGAAAGCCCGAGTAATGCTGTACCAAAATCAATAGCAATTTAACGCATTGCAAGGGGGTTGTAGTGCCACAGGTTTTTAATATAAACCTTCTTTGTGTCACGAACATGCTACTTTCACTATAACAGAAACAAAGAAAAGGAAAAAAACTTCATTTCAGCGTTCGTTCTATTGTACATGAGTACAGCTTTGAGACTTAGTACTTAGGTAGGCTATTTATGTACGTATAAATATTCTGAAACGATGGCAATTTTTTTTTTCTTTTTTTTTTCTAAATCAACAATTACTTAAAATGGTATTAATGGAGTAACCGCAAGCGTGACCTTACCAATATTGATTTTCTTGGCTTAAGTCGAGCTATTCGTACATGCTACCTACGCCTTCTCCATACAGTACCAGTGAATACTGAATACATACCTCTGCTGTACCTACTGTAAGGATGAATGTATCGATTAAATTTTCATCTCTCGTATATAGAATGCTTTTGTTATTTTAATTAGCGTGTATGCACATGCCCTTCACGAGCCGGTGTATTCATCATACATATACTCGTATAGCTGACAGTAGGAAAATTTTGCCTGCCGTTTCTATGGTATTCGTTTCACAGGTATAGTAGATTTTCTATAGCTGTAGGTTTTTTTTTCTGATTTTAAACCCATAATAACCTATAGGCTTCGAATGATGTAACAGATTTGTGGTAAATTACACATTTGCACGGATTCCAAAACGATTTGATAGGTTTGAGCATACAAAAAGGGCCGTAAAACAAGGGGATCAGTTATCGCTTATCAGTTTTTGTGCAGCTGTTGAAGAAACTATCAAAGGATTAAAATGGGAGATGGGAGAATAGGAGGATCAAAATCTGCGGGCAAAATTAAAATAACTTGAGGTTTGCTGATGATGTGGTCCTAGGGGCTAAAAACCCGAAAGAGCTATTAAAATGATCTCAGAGCTTCAAATGGAATGTCAAAAAGTAGGACTGATAATGAATGCTTCCAAAACCAAGCTTTTGTTCAAAAGTTCGGAATTGAATGGCATTACCATCGATGGTGAGCAGTAAGCACTTTGAAAACGTTGCATGCAGTAACAAAATACCTGGTTCTGGGTCAAATTATTTCATTTAAAAACAAAATGGAGACAGTTTTGTTATTCTAAAAGGAAAATATTCAAATAAAATCAAAACTGAGATAATTAACATGTGTCACGTGTGTGTTCTTGATATAGTTAATCTCGTTATGTACCTGAGGTCTACGTGATACTAATTACTCGGATGGTAGATGGATTAAAATCCCTCTCTATGAAGAAGTATCGTTTCACCGTAAACAGCTCACTCAGATATAATAAGAAAACGTCATCGTAATGAAATAAGTCGCGAACTGATAAACAATTGGTCACAAAACGGTAGAAAATTGTTTATTATGATTATAAAATCAATAGAAACTTATTATAAAATAAGAGAATAAATACGACAATCTTTTAAGAAGAATTGTCGTTTTAACCCGATTAGAATTAACCAAAGAATTAGAATTGAATCTTATTTGACGCGATTATGCCTTTCAAGTCCGGAGTTAAAATACATAATGACGATGTCAACTTTGTAAACAAGACAAGTGTATTGTTTACAAAGCTGACTCTCAAGTTTACTAGCCAATAATTTGTATAATATCACGTATACAAACCAGGCCAATATGACACCTCTCATATGCCCCTCTGAACTTTAATCCATACGAATAATTCGCATGGGAGAAAGCTCGGAAGAACACAAGAGTCGCCATATTGTACTGGCTGTATACGTGGACCACGTTACCTCTCCTGCCCCCCGCACTTTCTCATATGAGAAGGATACGTATTGAGACAAGAGAGTAAGTATTAAAGATAGGATTCTGGAACATCCACAGCATCCACTCTCATCAATCACCCCACACAAATCACCAAAAGCAAACCGACACCTCGGCATCGGATCACCCTGATGACCGTGCAAGATGACTGAGTGACAGCAGACACTGAGGGGTCCAGTCTCCAAAAATGGAAAAAGTGGTCGACGATATTGGCTAGCATCTGTAGTCATCTTGTTAAATAAGGAAAATTTTGACACAAATTGGCTATGTGTGGAGACAAATGTATCCACACAGACATAATCGCGTCAAAAAAGACATAGAAGAGAAAATAAAATAAAAAATAAGGGCACTGGATCATAGGTAAATAGAATAGACGACGAGATAAAATTTTTGAAATTACAATATGAAATTGTCGTCGTAAAAATTATAAGTTATTATTCTAAATAAGAAATAAAAAAAAAATCAAAAAATGAATCTTCCAGTGCGATAGCAATTTGGTTTATGATAAACGAAAGAAAATTATCGTATAGAATATATAAAGTAAAAAAAAATGGTCTTGCGAGAAGGAAAAATAATAGGTAAAAAGGGTAAAAAACTTCTCGTAACAAAAATATCAAACATAGAAAAGAAAAAAAAATTGTATATATGAGTAGTCAAAAACTGATAAAGAATATTAATTCTAGTCACGAAAGGAAAAAAAAATTATATAGTTATGAAAACAAAATGGTTTTGATTATTTACATAGAGATGTAGAAAATGTTTCGTGAAAAATAAAAACAAAAAATTCTAAGAAATTTCGTTGAGAGAAAAAAAAATTATATATAAAAAAAATTTAACATTTCGTAACAATGAAATGAGTTCAAAATATTTACAACTTTTTGGGAATAACCCTTGGTAATATTTACAGATTTTTGTCCAGGCGTAAGAAGATATGGTTGATGTAGAGTTTTCGATGGTAATTTTCAGCTACTTTCCCATCAGCTTGCGTTGTGATGGTAGTCGTTACGTGTATTCGAATTTTATGTATCGGCGATGGCGCAAGTCGAGCCGCTTCTATATACGTTTATTTTACATTAACCAGCCTTTAAAAAAGGATTTCTTCTTTTTACCCTGTGAACAAATAAATATTAAAATCGATTTTTCGAGTTATTGAGCGATTGCTCATTTACGATACGGAAATTTGACATGCAAAGCAAGGACATAACATGCGAAGCAAGCGTTTTAATAATTTCAATTGAAATTATAGGTCGTCGTCGTCGTCAAAGGTCTCGAGACTTTTGGGTACTAGGCCCAGTTCAATTAGAACCGAGTCCGAAACAGATGTTTCGTTCTCATTATTGGTCCATGACGAAGGATCACCTGGTTCAAGTTGGCTTTCCCAATCCCCAATTTCATGCTGGGATTGAGAAGTGTTAGTTTCAGCAGTAGATGGATTAGCACAGGTATTAAACACGTTGTGAATATAATTGACTGCCTCTAATACCTGTTCTGCGGTTACGGTTTCCTTTATTGGCGATAAAGTTTCAGTCGGTGCCGGAATAATCGGCGGCTGTAAAATTTCTGACGACGATAGCTCTTCCGGTTGTGAGATGGAGTTTGTGTCAGTGTCTGGGACCGTTGAGCTTTCTTGTATAGCTTTTAGCGACAAATTTCTATCGTCCGTAAGAGAAGATTCTTCATCTGTAGATGCTGATGCGTACGAAACTGTCGCTGGAGCTGTTAGATCCACCGTTGTTGAGAATAAGTTTAGATCGTCCGAGACAGATGTATCGGACAGTGCAGCAAACCCAGGTAATCGAGCGGTGCGATTGGCAGCGATTTGGAGAGCTTCTTCTTCGAGCGTGAGTTTCTCCTTTTTATGGGATAGACGCGGAGATGACCGAACTGGAGATTTTTTGCTCTTTTTCGATTTTTTAACCGATTTTTTCGGATTAACCGAATCGGGAGCCTTGAAGTCTTGATTTGACGAAACAGATGTTTCGTCAGCGTTGCGTTCAGAACGAGATTTTGACGAACTCCTTGAGGAATTTTTCGACGAAGCGTTGGTTAAGGTGAGATTGAGAGCGTCACATGAATTTGCGTTTTGCAATTCCTCAATAGCTTGGGCAACTTTGTTCGAGTTCGCATTAACTGCTTCGGTGTATTCGGTCACTCTCGTAATTATTTTACGCGTATTCTCAATATCTTGTTGAGTACTGGTCAAATGTTCGAGATAAGACTTATGTAACCGGTTACGCATATCGTGGTTAAATTGTTTCCTCGAATTTTCAAGGTTTTCTTCATTGTTGCTAGAGGTATCAGATGAAATCTCAGCATTGATTACGTTTTGGTTTTCGTTAATTAGTTTCATTCGTTCTAACTCTCCTTCACGGTGAATATCATGAGGTAGAGAGCCATCGGATAAATCTAGCGGATTTATGTATTCGGTTTCCATGTTCAAATCACCTGATTCGAAATAAGCTTTTTCTTCCATTTCCACATCTGACACGTGTTCGGATTGGATCGGAGAAGTTATCATGGACTCTACATTTGTAGAGATCGTCGAAATCGGTTCATTAGTAAGTGTAGGTTGGCTAGAGCTCAGTTTTTGCTCCTCGACAGGCTTCGCTTCGGTGGTTGTAGATTCATTTGAGAACAAACTTTCAACCCGAGCATCTATTTTAGCTTGTAGGTTCTGGTCGATGGAGCTTTCAGAATTTTCGACGGGTAGAATTCCAAAATGGGAGGCAGTTGACGGCGGAATATTTACGTACGGCGGTTGGACTAGACCGTGTTTCTTCGCCATATTTATGGGTACAGGTACGTAGTTTTCACGGATGAATTGCGCTTGTTGCTCGTAGTACTCTTCGGCGTAAAAGGGACCCATCACGCTCACCCTTACACGCTCCAATTGGGGCGTGTTCTTCGGAAATGGTGGAATTACTTTTACTTTCATCGTACCATTCGATAAACCATCCCAATTGGCTGAAATTACATCTGTAATTTCATCGAAAAAATGAGCATCCTGTTCTGGGTATTTTATTAGAGGCAAGAATAAAATTTCTTCGGCACCGTATGACATCACCGTGTTCAGGAAAGTAGTAAAATGCTTTCTGAAAATGTCAATTGGCATTCTCATAAATACGTCGAAGTTTCCTATCGAAACCATTAGTCGTTTTGGAGCTTTCTTGAACTTCTCGAATATTGTAATTAGATCAATGATCGACATATTGTATCGTAATGTTTCGGTGTCGATGTCATCAGCATATGTCTCTTTGCGAATAATAAATCGGGTCAGACCTACGGCATGCCCGTCTCCGACGATTGGCATGTTATGGGCTGCGATGCTTACGGCGAATTTCTCCACTCCAATTTCGCGAGCAATTGCTGTGAATTGGAGTGGGTAAGAATTGTTAGGATGCCAAGGTGCCAATTCAACTGATTCGGCACCGAAACGAATTAAATATCGATTTCGGTATTTTTGAACATTCGCGTGAGTACCGCGAACTCTGACCTGTTTATTCGGCGATGGTGTACCTGAAGACGCGGTGCTGTTTAAAGTTCGTTGAGGCGTCGATTGTCTAATTGACGGCGCTTGAGAATTTCGAGATTGTTCATTGGTCATTCTTGATCGATTCGCAATATAACGGTTATCGTAGCTTGACTGATACGTGTCATAGTTAGTCCGCCGTTGATCATACCCCGGGTGGCGATTTTCCGGGTACTGTCCGTCCAAAGGTGAATCGCGGCGATAATCGTTTGCTTGCCTGCTGTATGTTTCTTTAGGCGTAGAAGAGGTTTTCGGCACATATGTACCGTCTGCCTTTCTGCGGTCGGTTGAGCGTCTTTCATTTCTTGATCGGTCATCTCGATATTCGCGATTTTCTTTTGATGAATCTCTGCGATCGTGTGAGTTCGATTTACGATTTTGGAAAATTCTATCGATTTCTTCAAGGTATTCCGCTGAGGTCTTTTCTCTGGAACGGTTGCGGTTTGAAGAACTGGAACGGTAATCGCCTTTCGAGTTTTCGTTGCGGCTTGAGTGCGTACGGTGTTCATTTATACTACGGCTGTTGGAGCTTTTTGGTTTGAAATCACCGCTGTTTTTAGTAGCTGTAGCATATGTATTCGAGTTCGATTTCGTGGACGACGATGCTTTTGATTTTTCGTTACTTACTGTAGACCTCGATCGATCGGGTTTTGGCGAACTTGACGCTTTAGGTTTATCGAACTTAGTATCGTTGGTACTTTTCAGATTTTGTTTCTTTACCGTTGCAGGTGACATCTTCGGAGATGAGTGTACCGACGTTGTAGTGGTGGAAGTCGATTTCGCCGCCGATGATTTACTATATGTCGCAACAGTCTTCTTTGACGTGGACGGAGATGATGTAGACGACATCGTCGTTTTAGTCGCAGTTTTTGACGTAGCGATCGATGTCGTTTTAGTCGTTGATGTGGTTTTATTTGTCGAAACTGAAGGTGTTACGTTGGTAGTTGCGACAGTTGTCGCAGCTACACTTGCGTCTACCTTCGGTTCGTTTGGTGTCGGAGCTGGTGGTGTCGGTGTGCGATTGCGTACTTGTTGTTTTGCGTTAAATAGAAATTTCGTATTACCATTTGATGATCGAAAGTATGATCTTAAACGATCGGATGGAGCTTGCGGATTCCAGAATCGATTCATTTCGGCGGTCGATTGCGGTTGGAATTGCGTCGAATGGTTTGCCGGTGGTGCTACGGTTAATGCTCGTAAACCAGGTGGTCGGTTGACTGATAACGTCGAACAGATCGGAGTCGATGATGATGCAGTGTTGGTGGTCGGAATGTTTGTGAATGAGAAGTTGACGAATGAAGGAGTTTGTACCGATGGAGTAGTGGTTACATTTGTAATCACTGAATTAATCGATGATGAGTACGTAGCTGCGGATTGGGCCATTGAAGTCGATACAGTTGTGTCGACATCGATGTTTTCCAGTCTTAACAGGTCGGCTGGAGTTCTGCCAGATTGCCGGTATCTCCGTAACTCCTCGTTCGTGATCCTAAATTGCTCCCTGTACCACTTTAATTGTTGATCCATTGTTTCAACTTTACACTTACAGTTTGCTTCCGTCTGAATTAATTGTTGATGAAGAGTTTCGATTCGATTCTTGGTGATTTCGGTAGTACGTAACGCTGTCTGCAGTTGCTGATTCATCTCCAACCTACTTACTCTCATATTCGCGGGTTCCTCGAATCGCCTGACGATTGTCGATAGTTCGAGTGTTCGAATGTTTTCGAGTAAAAAGGGAGTCGTGCAGGATGGTAGTGAACATCTTCCCCATATTTCATTCTCGTCGTCGAATTTTCGAGTTTCACAGAAGCGGTCCAAGAGGCAAGCAGCGTGATATACGTGTCCGCACGATCCAATAATCATGGGTTTGTTTCCGTTGACTATACCCGTGTCGAAATTCGCTTCTGGTAACGGTTCCGGTGTTATGTATAACATTGACGCATGACATTTCTCACATATCGCATCCATGTATGTAAATACGAGCTCTGGTTCTGGAACTCTGATCGGTGGTGGTAAGAGGATGTTCGCCATTTTCGCGTAAAATTGATCTGAGTAGGAATACCTAAAGGGTAGTCGAACAAATGAAAACATTTTCGATAAAGTTTACAATTTTGCGTTATAAAATTCAATGTACAACTTTAAAAGGAAATATAATCGAATTGTATAAGTACACAGGAGATTAGTTTAGGAGTAGGTACAAAAATGTGAAATGTAGGATACACAGTAAAATCAAAATTTTGACTAATTATCGTGAGAGATGAGAGATTTGAGTTTCAACTCAGGTGAGTTGAATACAAATCCTCAATACTTGAAAAAAAATTATATAATAGGAAAATATCACATATAAAAATGAAATTTTGAAATAGAAGGAATACATGTTATTAAAAATTTATTATTTACCAGAAAAATCCAATATACTAGTTGATCTACGGAATACTGAGCCTAATAGGCTTTCATATAAAGATGGCGACGTAAATGTGAAATTAATTCGCACTTATATGTGTAACCGGCGAAAAGGAAAATTATTTCAAAACGTATCACGAATTAAATAGAAAAAATTATAACAACATAACGCGCATCGAAATAAAGATTTCAATCGTAATAAACGAAATAGTTAATGGCTAAATTATGCGAGCACAAATTAGTAAGCATAAGTACAGGCTGAGAGAAATAAAACGAATGAGCCTGAGTTCTTGTGAGAAAAGGCTTGTTGCTTTCGCAGCTCTGTTGTGATTGGCTGCTATGTTGGATAAAAAGGCAGCCGAGTATTTGTTGATAAGAAGATTGTTCGGTGGTTCAATGATTCGTAATATTTGATCGATTTGTCCGAATCTTCGATGTTTTTGGGTCATTTAAAGTCGTAAAAATTTATTTCGCAGTTTTAGATCGATACTTTGCCTTTTGCATGTTCGTAAACCATTTTCGAGAAATTTTGCTAATTAGATATTCAAATGAGATCTAATTGTGATAGCAGAAAAGTATTTTGGGAAGCCCTGGTGGTATTTCATTTGATTCCTTGCTTCGTGTATTTTCCTGGAAATGTAGATACGTAGATTCGATCATTGTTTTACGAATCCGGTGAGAAAATTTTGATTAGATTTCGAGAATATTTACATATGTAAAATATTCGCAATTTGTTGTCCGATAGCTGATCAGAAAATATACTTTGGGAAATAATACAAACAATTTTGATAACATATAAAAAATTAATAAATCATCTGTGTAAGTCTCGATTATTTTAGTTCATTTCAGGTACGATTATCAAGATATTTGTTCGAATTAATCACTCGAACGTAGCTAGCTGTAATCTCCAGTAGGATAAAACGTGCCCCTATCGATTTGATGTGTTTCAATTGAAACATATTTTCACGATGGAATGTCTCACCTCTAAAGCAGATATTAAATGAGCTAGATCGAGTATTTATCATTAATTCGAAAAAATATAATCGTCTGTAATGAATGAAATATGCGACAATAAACGGTACGATGAAATAACTGCTTCAAAATAATTTGAGTTTCAATTGAAACTATTACTAAATTGCTGTAAGGTGATAGCTATATGATTGATAATATATTGCGTTTCAATTGAGACGTAATATTATATTTTGATCGACGAAATTTAGTAAAATGTCCATTTGAAATGGATTTTAGATGTATGAAATGGTGATCTTTACCTTAGTAATTTAAACCGGACTATTTTATCTACTTTACCGAACTTGTAGTTTCATCTTTGAACGGCTGTTACTTCGCAGCATCCAAGTACCGTTGCTATGGTTACCATTCACGTGCATTTTTATCCCGTGTATTTCACTCACATGTGATCGTAGATGAACATAACTACTCCTGTTCATTCATCGTTGCTTTATCTTCTAGTCATCGATATTTACCATTATTCTTAAGTTTCTTCCTGACGTTGACCGTTGAATTTTACTCTGTTGAATATTTTTAAGCTAAAATGTTATCGAAAAGAAATACGTGTTGTTTCAAATGAAACAAGAATATTGTCTTTTTATTTGGAACAAAATAACGAAAAACATCAACTTATAACTGATAAAAACAAAACAAAATCACAGGAACGAAAAAACATTAATGATAAGTAATTGAAATATAACAAAATTCAGTCTGATCTAAGTATTTATAAGTTTCAGACTTTTATTTAGGAACGAAGATTGTAATTAATATAATATCATCGTCACAACTGCTAACGATTGATTATATAATTCTAGGGAGGTAACGTAAGATTCATGAATTTTCATCAGTATTTATTTTCAACTTTCTCATTATATACCTGAAATTATTCCTTCGTAAAATAATCTGATGAGCTTTTTCATTTAGCGTAACTTTCATCTCCCGCATTCGATGATTATTGTTTGCGATGAATTCTGTGGTGAAAGAAACTTTGATTCTGAAGTATCCATCCTCTATTTCGATTATCGGTAATTCTAGCGCACGTCGTAATTTTCGAAGCTGAGTGATTCTCATGAGGAAAGTTTGCCGCTGGGATGCGATGATTGTTACTTTTCTTCTTACTTTACCGTTCGTTTCTAGGATACTGTCGTGTAGCATTATGTATACACAGTGTACGTAATGAGAAGGTGTATCTGGACGCATGATTTTGAGTGATGACAGATGTAATCACTCTGAAAGAAATAGAATTTTTCATGTTACAAATGTGACATGAAATTTCGATTCTGAGAACTTTATAAGTAAAGTGCTTACCAATTCTGCTCCTAAATTCTGTTTTTACGACGTTGAGATGTTTTAATTTTGGATGTACAGTGATCGAAAAGTTTTTTAAAAATGAAAAGTAGAATTCTTCAGATGAATCAACGATACGCCGGTAAAACAACAACAAGTGCGCGTGATAACGAAAAGTAGCTTGTGACGTCAGATATACTTTCGTTCAGCGTGACGTCACGTAGATTAGATAGGTAGTTTGGTAGGTAACGAAATCAAATTTTTCTTTTTAAATAAAAACGCAATTGAATTTTTATTTACGAGTTTGAAAAATTGATGAATGCAATACAATGTTACGTGACAAGTGTCTACGTAATATTATGAGTATGTAAGTAGGTTTTAATTTGATTTAGTATGGATTTGATATTGTTTTCATTCAAATTTATTTCTGAATAATCATTTTGAAATGATCCATCCCAATCTTCTTCGATGGTTTCGTGACTTCGTTTGCGGTGATTGCAAACAGATACGAACCCATCTTCTATTGTTAGCTCTTCAGGTGGGTCCGGGCGGTCATCTGGTTCAATTTCGAAGAAATAGTCATAGGGTTTTTCTATGGGTTTCCTTTCGTAGTCGATCGCGCAAACCATTTTTACCTTTTTGGGCTTGGGTTTAGGTAACAGCTCTCCTACACGTTTGATGCGTTCTGCTATGCGAACTGAACGTTTTGTAGGAACTTTCTTCTCCTCCTCGTCTTTATTACCAAATTTTGCACCTATGCGTGATTTCTTGATTTTTGGCTGAGTACTATCGGGTGTAACCGAGGTGGTATCATCTTTATTTTGCAAATTTGGATCTGGGGAAGTGCTTACATCGTCGGTGGTAGCAACTTGATTATCAACGTTCGACACTTGTGTACTTGTTGAATCGTCAGTGTTGCTTTGAATCACGTTTTTATTATTACCAGCATCTTGAGAATCCGAGGTAGGTTCGATTTCGGAAGTAGGTTTCTTCTTTTTCTTCGGTCTGCCTCTGGTTCTCTTTACTGGCACTTCAGAGTCAGATGTGGGGTCTGTGGGAGGAGTAGGTGGGTTGTCCCTTTTTTTCTTTTGTTGATTTTCACGATTTAGAGAATCTTGTACGTCCGCAGCATCTGCCCCAGATGATGTGGATGGAGTAGGGTTTGTAATGGTTTTTCCATCTGGAACTCTTGGATCCATTATCGTCCTCTTTTCGCTTTCTTTTTGTTTCTCACGTGCAATTGCACGTTTATCCCTAGCTTTATTTACCAAGTTTCTAAAAAGCGTTTCGGAAGCATTCCTCATATCTACGTCTTCGATATCGCCAGTAGGTCGTCTTAAAGGTGGGTCAGTGACCTCTTCCTCTCCTTCACTCAAATCCTCTCCTTCTTCCTCATATTTGTGCAGAAAATCCCTGATTTGTTCTTCGATCGTCCTGGGATCCAAGCTGGACTTTAGGCACGCATCGGAAGTCATTTTCTCGAGCCCCTTTTTTGTGATAAATAACGTGAGCTGTCGAATATTCGCTATACGGGTAGGTCCATCTTCTTGGTCAGTGGGTTTTAAAAGATAGCAGTTGTTACCTTTTTTAAGTACCACTTTAAATGGACCAGTACGTTTTTCGTAAAGTTTCTTCGCAGTCTTTTTCTCAGAGCTAGAGAGTTTATGATTAGTCATTAAGACTAAATCACCAGGAACCAGTATTGTCGGATCTAGATGTGACTTATTGAAAAGGTACTCCTCTTCAATTTTCTTCAAGTGTCGTCTTTCGCGAATGTATGCTTCTATGATTTGACGTTGGTTGAGAGTATCAATTTTTAACTTTGTCTGCTCAATGGTGTAGACCGCTTTTTTCGCAAGAGAGTCTGCGATGATATTTGTGTATTCATGCCGTCTGGCATAAACATGTACAAATTCAATCGATTCGAATTGTTTTTTGAGTTCTAGGATGTTTTGGAATAACGAAGCATGGTGAACCGGTTTGTTCCTGGAGTTTTTCCAGTTGTTCGTTTTCCAACTCGAAACCGTGTTGTTAAGTGCTTTGATTGCATAGTTCGAATCAGATAATATTCTTGCTTTCTTGATACCATTGTTGATTAGTACTCTCATTGCAGCGCGTATGGCTAGTAGCTCGGCCAAGTTGTTAGATAGACTGAAACCGTTGCCCTCAACTATTCTTTGGGATACATTTAGTAGAGAATCAGGAGCAAAACATATTCCAAATCCGGCGATTGCATTTGCATCGCCATTTTTGGAACATGCGCCGTCTGCCGTAACACGTGCGTACCCCTCATCGATTACTAGATCTTTTTCCGGGTCTAGTTTACGTTTCATACACTCGTGATAGGTGATTGACGGAGCTACGCTCTTTTCCACTTTCTCTCTTAATTTAATCAATTCATTTGAAAAGTTAAATATTTGAGGAGTGTGTGGAAGTTTCGAGCTAATTGTGTCCTGGATGCCCCAGGCTTCATTAGGTTTAAAACCGAATGTAGTGGGGGTGTTGTTTAACTCATTTTGGATCTCTTTCACCAAGTTGTACCATCCAGTGTGCGGTCTGAATGGATCATGAAATTTATTTAACTTGACTCTTAATTTGTCTCCAATACACCTCATGGTACGTTCAACCGAGGACGATTGAGGGTTGTACGCACATGTGTGCGCTGCCCTTATATTGTGTGACTCAATTAGATTGTACCACGAATCAGAAATAAATTGAGATCCGTTGTCCGTGATGACTTTCTTGATATTGACATTGTATTTTTTTATGTCGGCTAGGATATCCTTCATTTGAAGGCAAACTAGTTTCTTCTTTATACAAGTCAATGATCGTAACCATGTTTTGTTAGTGAATACATCCTTTACGACTAATATGTACTTCGGATCGTTTTTGTACGCTGGTAAGGGTCCATATAAGTCGGCTGACAAAACTTCGCCCACTGCGTACGATTCGATTTGAGCGTATTCGAGTTGTTTATGTTGGACGTAGTTCTTATTTACTTTGCAGACCACACATGTGCCGCAAATTTCACGAATATAACCTAGGGATCCAGGATGATAGTAGATTCGCTTAAATATCATGTCTAGTTTCGCCGCACCAACATGCCCGTACTCGTTGTGTAAATAAGTTACTGTATCATAGAAAAGATCATCAGGGAGGTATGGGACATGTGCCCCATCATCCAAGATGCGATATAGTATTGTCTTATCACACTCGTTTTTCTTGAGGATGTATTTCAACTTCTTCTTGTTTTGGATATCAAGTTGCTTTTTGTTATTCGCCGGAACTTTTTCTTCTAGAATGTCTCTTATTATCTCACATTTTAAATCGACAGCTTGTGCATGTGCCAAGTTGCGCAATTTGTACATGAGTTGTGAAATATTTTCTTCTAGAAAGTTTACTACAAACGGAAGCACTTCTGTCTTGAAATGTCTGACGACTAGCTCGGGAGCAGCTACAGTGTATAATGTTTTGTTCGAAAAGCTCATGTCATATTTCAGATCAAAGCAATTTAAGGTGGTTATCCAGCCTGCTGCTTTACGATGTGTCTGTGCGAGGTCTTTAAATTTTTGTACGATCGGGTATAGATTGGTTCTCACATGGATTTGCCTTCCATATACCCATCGTTGTAACTTTAGGACGCTCTTCACAAGACACATAATTTCCTTGTCGAACATAGTGAATTTCTTCTGGTGCTCTTTGAATGCAGCTGACACGAACATTATTATCTTTTTTTCGTTGTTATCCATGTAAAATAACACACCATTCATAGCATCTGCTGTGATATCCGTGTCTAGGTACAAATCACCGTCACGTGGCGGTTGTTGTAACTTGAAATCCTTTTTATATTCGGCTTTTAGCAATTCGAAAGCGGCTGCTTGCTCCTCCTTCCATTCAACTGGATCTGAATCTTTGGTTAGAAGATAGATAGGGTTAACGATCTGAGAGTATCTTGGAATGAAGTCTGAATATAAACCAGTATGTCCAACGAGTGCGAGTGCATCGTTTTTCTTACTGATTTTAAACACGCCCTTTTTGGTATGTTTCTTTTCGAAGTCATTAAGTTTCTTCATTTTATCAACCTGTTTACCAATTCCCTCTTTTGAAATAACAAAGCCCAAATGGTCTGTTTTTTCTCTGAAGAATTGGGTTTTGGTTGGATTTAACTTCAAACCGTTTTCTCTGATCTTTGTAAAAACTTTTTTCAATCTGTTGAGGGTTTCTCGGAAAGTTGTTCCCGACACTTTTATGTCGTCGACAAACTTTGATATACCTTCTTCATTCTCGATCACCTGGTTGATCATATGTACGAATTCACCAGACGATATTTTTAAGCCATATGGCAATCTGGTAAATTCGTACACTTGGCCGCAGATCTGGAACGCTGTGAACTTGCAGGAAGCTTCTTCAAGCACCAGTTGCCAAAATCCTGCAGTAAAATCCAGGGTACAAAAAAATTTATCGCCAGCGTTATCGAAGATGACCTCCTTAATAGGATTTGGTTCGGTTAGTACACTCATTAAAAACTTGTTTAGTTCGTCAGCGTCAAGACAGAGACGAATGTCTCCATTCTTTTTGATGACTGGTACTACTGTATTGATATATGAGGAATGAGACGGACGTATGATACCCTTTGCCAACATCTTGCGAATTACCGTACGAAGAGCTGGTTCAATTTTCTTTGAGGGACGGAATTTTTCCCCTCGCCACGGTTTCAGGTGTTCATCACCCGGTTTGAACCTGAATTTTACCCTTTGGCCTCGATATCTTCCAGGATCTAAACTGAAAATATCTCCGAATTCTTCCAGTTCTTGAAGACCTTGGGTAGCTTCTTCTTGAGTGACAGAGCCAGATGACACTGCTGCTTCAAGATCGCTTTTTAGGTTTTCTAAATATAGCTTCTTCGCTTGTTCTTGTTCGTTGATTGATACAAAATCGAGTTTCGCGTACTTCGTATGTTTTTTCATGTTATGAACCATTTCATGAATAAACGCCGTATAATATTCTCGCACGGAGAAAACTGACAGGGCATCCTGGAACTGGTCACGTGACATGAAATTTATCTTAAACTTACGACAGTGCATAGGCTTGCACTCTGCGAACTTCTCATGTATGTCCAATACAACACGTAGATCATCCATTGTGGCTCGACCCATAATAAATGTTCTTCCTGGTGATTCTATTAGATAGAATGGCACTTTTATCTTCTCGGTGCCGAAAAACATTTTTATTTCCACCATATTTTGATGTGTCTTTACAATGTTGTTGTCTGCCATTTTCAACAGCACAGGTCTTTTCATATGTAAAAACCTCCACCATCCAGGTGCATTGTATATAATATCTTTCAACACTTCTTTTGATATAACGTTAGGAAGTGCCCCAGAGTCCAGCTGTAGCGCATAATTACGTGTATTGATTAAGGTAGAAACTACACATGTAGGATCTATCGTGTTCAAATCGATAATGCCAGCTTTCGAATCTGGAGCAACGTGGTCGTTGTCGATAATGGTGTTATCAATGGAATCGATAGCCTGAAGTTCTTTTGCTTCATGATCAAAGTCATCATCATCATCTGATGAGTCTTCGTAGCGTACACGATTTCTTTTCACTCCCAGCATTTGGTTCAAAGTCAAATGGCTTCGTTCCACAGCTGGTTTTGAGAATCTTGTCGATCTGGTAGGCATAGTCGTATGAGGTCTTCTGAATATTCCTTGCTGAATCATGTCAGGGACCATTAATGTAGGTTGAGTCTTCGTTTCCGCGTGAATGCTCGTATCAGAAGAAACATTTGTTTCTTCTTGAACGTTATTTTGCGGTGCGGTTTCTGTTTCTAACTCGAAATTTAATGTATTGGTTGGTAATGGTAGTATAGTTGGTTTGTTTACCATTTCTTCAACCTCCAATGCGTCGGTTTGGATATTTCTATTTGTGTTATCGTCCAAAATCAAACGTGCTGGAGCGATTACATTTCGTATTCCTCCGCCGAGTATACCACGATTATTTGTCCAATGTTTACTCCTGTATATGATCAACTCGTGTTGATCCAATTTCCTCTCCATTAGATAATGAAGCGCTACATATGTAGTGATCAATGGATAATAACGTTTTACCCGGTGGATAAATTTAAACCGTTCGATGTTAGGTAGAATGTTCTTGTCAGCACCTGTCTTCGGACGAATATATTGACCACCTTCCTGTTTCTGACATATCTCCGTATGGAGATATCCCATTGCAGGTTCCCTCCAGAAGAATACACGTGCATCTTCTGTCATTCTTAGGAAAATTTTACGATATTCGATATATCGTGCAAGCGTTACCTCTTTGTCGCCTTTTTGGCGAGGTTTTACGATTGGAAATAGCAAAATGACGTATTCGGCTTGGAATTTTTCGAGTAGCAGGTTTATAATCTTCCTCAGTTCTTTTTCGACGATTTCGTATGGTTTTTTAGAATAGTTTAATTCGAGCTGACCGGCGGAAAGAATATACTTGCCTTTTGGTTCGAATTTTTCGTCTTTAAGTGCATCGAAAATATCTGAGAGGCTCACTTGATCTCTCAAATAACTAGGAAGACTATTGTTACTGCCCAACTCACCTCGTTTGAGGAAGTGGACTATTCCATCACCAATCGCGGTGTGGTCCTTGAATATCCTACGCATTGGGGCGTCGTGATTACTAGAGGCTGCCCCGCGGGCCCCTAGTTGTTTAAGTTTAACTGATCAAACAATCCGTCTTCACCTGCAGCCGCGGTTCTTATTTGTTCCATGGTAGGAGTAGGGTCAATACCTAAGTTTAACATCATGTTGGATAACTCATTTATATCCATAGCGTCCACGTCTGTGTCGCTAGCTTGTTGGTTCAATAAGAAGCAGCTATACATAGATGCCTGTAATTCCGGATCATTTGCATCTATCAGGTTTACCGATGCAGTAACCGGTGTCTTTCCGAACTTATTCAAGAGTATGTGCCCCTTTTGATCCACTCGGAACGGAAGTGGTTTTGATTTAGGAGGTACATGAGGCTCTTCAGGAATTTTCGGAATTGATTTTGGATCTGGCTTAGGTGGTGGCTTATCGTTGTTTTTGGGCGGAAAATTATTCTTGTTGAAAGGCATTCCTTTGTTTTTGTTGAATATATTTCCGATCGTCTGCTGTTGGTTTAACGCTTTGGTAATCTGTTGCAATTGCAACGGATTGAAACCTTGATAACTTCCACTTAAATCCCTGGTCAGATTCGGAGTATTGGTGATCGTCACCGTTTTTTCAATGCTTGTGTTGGTCTCATCTACCAATTTATCGTTTACCTTAGTAATAAATTCATCTACAGTTTTACATTTCTGTAATTTTACTCGATGAATTTCTGGTGCCTTGGTAGATAGAGTTTTGATGACCTCTGTTTCTTTAATTATATCCAGATGTTTCAGGCTATTTGCCCATTTTGTGATTCTCGTAGCTAGGATTATTTCGCTTTCGCATTTGTCGAAACCGTTCCTGCAGTATTCCCAAGCTTGGATTTGTTTGGCACGGTCCCAATAATACGAGTAGAATACGTCGATCAATTGTTCAAACGTTTCTTTTGGTTCCGCTTTCTCCAAGAAATAATCACGGTCGCTTGTTAGAATCACTCCCTTGAATGCTGACATTTTATGGAAATCAAGAGCTCCAGTCTTGTCAAAGTGTCTGTTGAATGATTTCACAAAAGCGTGCGGGAAGAATTTCTTGGAATCGTCGAAAAATATTCCAGCAGATTTTACTGTTAGTGCATCGATTCCCACCGACTTACCTTTGGGAGCAGCAGGTGCGGCTCCCTGTACAATCTGCGGTGGGTTTCTGGCCATATTCTGTACAGCAGTCTTTACGTAATTTAGATCAGTACACATTCGTTCACTGTTTTGGTTTATGCGTTGCACCTTATCGCCATATTTATTGTCCAGATGGACAATATCAGCCGACAAAGCAGTCTTGATATTTTCGACATTGGTGTCCGTAATGATTTGATGATCTTTAACTTCTTTGATTTCTGCTGTTTTATTTGATAGAATGGTACACTGTTCGCTTATCATTTGATTCACGTCACCGTGCCACTCGTCGATGTTTTTCATAAAGACAGAATTGTTTCGTAATTGGATTTGCGCATCTTCATAAGCTCTTTCAGCCACCAGTTTTACTTCGTCGATACGTGCATTTGTTGAAGTTTCTACGTTGTCAATACGTAGATCGGTTGATCGCTGATTCAAAGTGATTTGTTTTTTCAATTCTTCAGACCAGCTCCATGTTTCCAAAAATGCGTTGTGTGTATTAGGTTCCAAGACGTTGTCGTATTTCTGGATGTCGAAAGGTGGTCGGTACAGCTGTACCGATTCAGTCTGTGGTATGAAAGTAGTTGTATTATCCATATTAAAAATTGGTCGGTGCATATGCGCCGACTCAACTTGCGGTATAACTGGAATTGCATTATTCGTATCATCAGCATTTGCTGGTGAAATAACTGCTTCTTCACGGATGTTATCGAGTGAAGATGAATTAGAGATATTTACAACACTGGTTGGGATCAAGCTGGGTTTAAAAGCAGCTTTACGAGACGATTTTTTACTCGTAGGAATAAAGACTAAATCGTCGTATTTTCTATTGCTTTTTACGATGCCTGATTTCGATCTAGTAACCGGACCAGACGTGTGGATATGATCTATGCACATAGGATCTTGATTTTCCTTATTTTGGTTTGGATAATTGCCATAATAATCCTGAAAATCTCCCTGTTCATTTGCCAGGTTTTCAGGGTTTACACTGGGTATAACGTTAGCGTTCGCAATTGGAGTAAAAGGCGTTTCACTATTCATGATCGCGATTGTAAATACGAACGGAAAAAATCGAGCGAGAAAAAAAAAAAATTTAAATTAAGTTGAAATTTACTTACGTAATTGAGAATTTCTCCAGTAGATAACGAATAAATAAACAACCGCGTCCAGTAATCTATTCTTCGTTCGGGTGGAGGTGGGGTAGTGGCGGTTGCAACTAGACCCAAGGGTTGAATGACCTTTGAGATAGCACTCAAAAGTCCTTGAAATTTTTCCGCGAAACGGTTGTTATGAGATTTCTTCAATTACAAGTAATCGAAAAAGGTATCTCAGAAAGTAGTTGCACTGTTTGGAAAATTTCGGATACAATATTTTCGATTACAATTGTAATCAAAAAATATTCTTCAGATGAGTTTTTTTCTAAATTTCGTAACAGATGTTGCGAAAACGAAAAGTACTAATCGTTGGGCGCCAAAATGATATAGTTAATCTCGTTATGTACCTGAGGTCTACGTGATACTAATTACTCGGATGGTAGATGGATTAAAATCCCTCTCTATGAAGAAGTATCGTTTCACCGTAAACAGCTCACTCAGATATAATAAGAAAACGTCATCGTAATGAAATAAGTCGCGAACTGATAAACAATTGGTCACAAAACGGTAGAAAATTGTTTATTATGATTATAAAATCAATAGAAACTTATTATAAAATAAGAGAATAAATACGACAATCTTTTAAGAAGAATTGTCGTTTTAACCCGATTAGAATTAACCAAAGAATTAGAATTGAATCTTATTTGACGCGATTATGCCTTTCAAGTCCGGAGTTAAAATACATAATGACGATGTCAACTTTGTAAACAAGACAAGTGTATTGTTTACAAAGCTGACTCTCAAGTTTACTAGCCAATAATTTGTATAATATCACGTATACAAACCAGGCCAATATGACACCTCTCATTCTCAGTGATCTCTTATGGGGTTCAAACTTGGACTCTCAGTAGAAATCTCAAATCTCAAGGAAAAATTAAACACTACCCAAAATGCCATGATTTTTTTAATGTTGGGGGTCTAAAGAAAACAAAAAATTAGAATGGCAAGCCTCAAACAAACAGCCAGATGTGATCCCGAGCTGACATTTTGCCTCACTGAGGCACTTTTTTTTGCCTATATTCGCGATTTGAGACGATTTTTTCACCTATATGAGACTAATGACAAAAATATGCAAATTAGCTCGTAGGTATTTGATTTTTTTAAGTACCTTACGCGAGTGTTAGATGGCGCCCTATTAAAAATGAAACTGAAAGATGCGATTCGTCTTTACAACATGTGAAAAGGAACCTAAATTAAATAATTTTTAAAATGAATTTTGAGGATCGAAAAAAATATGAATTTAAATGAGTTAGGTTCGTTATTAGTAGGTCAAAAAAATATAATTTTGAGTCAAAAAACATCAAGTTTGATGCTTCATTCGCCAAATTAAAAAAATTAAATTTTTTTCCCATTTTCATCCCTGAAAATCAAGTGTTTAGTTTGAGATAAAAATAACCCTAGAAATGGAGATTGCAGATTTTTTATTGCTTTTTAAAATTTCATCAGGCTTATTCCCCTAATGAATAGGAAAATTTGAAATTACAATTTTCTGACATTCTGACTAAAAAAAAAACTCGAAGGAATTAGATAGGTAACACAAATTTCAAAGCTCCATCATTTTTTTGAAGATTTGTGTGCAATTTTAATTTTTATGTGGAACTGTTACCCATTTTTTTCACTTTTTTGGGACTAAATTTTGAAAAAACATTGTTTTTGACTCAAAAAACAGTCGTTTGTCTTTTCTTTTCCTCTTATTTGCTGGAAAATTTTCACAAATAGGTAACTAATTTATTTTTCAAAAGAATATTTCATCCTAATAAACATATCACATGCTGCTCAAAAACATCTCAAAAAAATTGAAAAATTATTCCCTCCAAACACACATGTTTAGAAGGATAAATTACTCAAAATTGATGGAAAAAAATTACTTCCCTAAAGGAGGCTCGATTGTCATTTATACATAATTTAAGACCTATTTTTAAACCTGCAGTGGTGGTGTACTCCTTTAAAAGTATAGTTGACAAACATCCCTTACCTATCAATACCAGTTATGTGGGGTAGGAGGAGATAACGTTGCTGTGCAAATACAACATACCATACCACCTAGACAGACACCTACCCCAGACATTCATCTTCCTGTTTAAATCATTAATAGTAGTTCTGTCTTTTCTGTCACAAAAGAATGTTTTCTTTTGTTGGGCTACATGTTCCAGCTATCAGCTTTCACTGCATTTTACCTCCGCTCTGTATAAGGCAAAGGCATAATTTTTAGTTTTGCTAATAGATGGCGCTTGATTTTCAGGCTAATTCACCAGAATTCTTGCCTCATTGAGGTGACTTTTTTGTCTCAAATTGAACATATAGGCAGCCTATACGAGGCAAAACGATGTTAGCTCGGGATAGGGTTTCAACACATGAAATTAGGGAGGAAAAAATGGGAGTAGGCTGGACATATTGTAAGGGTAGGGGGATGCTTGGTGGGACGGGGAAACAAATTCTAAACTGGATGCCAGAAGGAGGAAGAAGGCAAGGAGGACAGAGGGCGAGGTGGTCTGATGACATTGTTGAATTTCTAAAAACAAAACATTACGGAAGAATGAATAGCGCTTGACCAGGCTGAATGGGCCTGGCTACAAGAGTCCTCTTTATTGCTCAGGATTTGGACCTGGCTTACTAGATATAAAACTTTATACTGTTTGTATTATGATATCACTTTGTAAAAGCCAATAAAGGAATTTATTCACAATTTATTTCAATACAGGTATCGTTCCACCCATACAACAATTTGTCGACATCAACATTTACATAAACTATGTTTTTTTCCATCATAATGATTAGAAAATTATCAATTAGTTATTTAGTAGGAATCTTCTGTCTGTAAAGAATCCGTTTTAATACATTTTTTTAATGAAATTTTATAATTATTTCTGATACCCTGACAGTTGACATACCATCTGCACAAGTTGATGTAGAATTTTATGCTTGAAATCTACATCTACTTACAACTATGTTAACCAATTTCTAAGGATCAAAATTTCTGTTTTAGTGTTCAAAATTTCAGTAAACATTTTAAAAATATGATTTTGTTCAAAGAGGAAAACAAATTTTTTATGGCACAGATGAAATTATTCATGTTTCCCTGCAATGTGAACATTTGGTTGGTCAAGGATGAACCAAAACTAAGGAGTCCAATAATATTGGAAAAGAAAAACTCCTTATTTTTAAAGCTTTTATTGCAAAGATCTTTTCAAAAAGTACAACTTTTCATCATCAGGCAAGAGCACTTCATGAACTAATACAAAGTATACATCTTGAAGTAAAGGTTGGGTGTGGTCATTCCTTGGTTGTGTCAGTTTCCTTATGTTGTGATTGGTCCAAAAACTTGGGTGTGGTCACTACCAGGATGGGTTTGTCTGTTTGTTGGAGTGTATATGTGACTGGTTCTATGTAGGCATTTGAGCAGGTCAATGTCCAAAGGTCCCAAGTCATCATCGAGGAGTTTTTCTGTATTGTTTTTGTGCATGGCTATTGCTTCCCTAATTGTATAGACACTGGACTTGTGGAATAAGACAACCAACTGCAGGCCGAGGGGAATGGAAGTGGTAAAGAAAAGTTGAGTAACGCCAATTTATCCTGCTGAGTGCTCTTGGCAGCACTGTACTTCAATTTTGCAGGCAACAGGGAAAAGTGAGGGTTGTGTAGTCCGTGAGGTACTCCTCACTGCGCGCGCAGCCATGAGTCCCTTCCAGACTACACAACCCTCCCTTTTCCCTGTCGCCTGCAAAATTGAAGTACAGCGCTGCCAAGAGCACACAGCGGGATAAATTGGCATTACTCAGGTTATTTTGCCAAGATGGCTGCGAGTTGGTTGTTTTATATGCAGGTCCAGTGTCTATATCTAATTGGTAGTTCAGATATTCTAGTAACTGGTTTTTCTAGGGTCAAGTTAAGTTCAGTTATTGTGTGTCCAGTTGCTATAATGTGGTCTCCTATTGCTGATTTTCCTTCAATATTGTATCTAGCTTTGAGCATGTGTTCTTTGTATCTGGTTATGATATTTCTCTTAATTTGTCCTATGTAAAGTTTGTCACAGCCAGAGCATGTGATCTTATAAATTCCTTATTGGTCAGTTTTTGGATCCTTGTCCTTGAGGCTTCCTAGTAGGGTTTTCAATTCATGTTGATTAGTTGTGACTGGTTCTAAATCATTTTTTCTGAAGATCTGGCATTTTCAATATGAGTAATAATTCATCAGTTATTTTATTTATAATTTGATAATCAATAAAAAAAAATTCAAAATACCAATACCAAAATATACCATCAAAAATTATTTCAGTATTGGTATTAATACAGTTTCAAAAACTTTATCGGTATTTTGTAAATCAGTACTTTGTCTGTCTGCAAATCAGTATTGGTAAAATGGTATTTTGTAAATTTTTTCAACATTTGCTGGTATTGGTATTGATATTGGTATGTAGCCCTGCATGTACAGAAAGTCTGTACCTCTCAGAAGTGGCCTTTGCGTGGATGCTGCTTTCAGTATGAGCAATGACTGACTTCAGGAAAATACATTTTTGGAAAGCAGAAGGTTGATTTAAATTTGTATGCCAATGTCAATCCATCCACATCATTTTTATCCCACATGTCAATGTAAATTTTGACCCTATGTCGAGCTAATTGTCAGACATGAATGTCAATCAACGTAGATTGACAATTACATTGACAATTGGCTTAACACAGGGTTGACATGTGGGGTCCAAAAGTGATGCATGTGGATGAGTCAACATTTGCATGAAAATTAGCACAGTTATTGTTGGATGGGCACAGCCATGACCATTTGTTCGCATTTGTTAATTTCTTTTTCAAGGCTTAGTGGGTACAGGTATTTATTGTTTCATTTTTACAGGTACGGATTCGGGTACCTACAGAAATTCATGGATTTTTGTTTAGGTATTTGGGTATGGGTATGGGCTTGAAGCCTTGTTTTTTTTCTCTGTTTGTACACATTTTGATCAAAATTGCCAAAAATTGGCTCATTTGTTCGACACAGGGATGGAAAGCTAACATCTAAAAGCCAAAAGTCGATGATTTTTGGGGTTTTCTGAACAAAAGTTTCATCTTTCAGCTTTCCATCCCTGGTTCTACCATGCACCCATCATCAACACCCAATTAATGTAGTAAGAGTGTCACAAGGTAGTATTCTGGGATGAATTTTGTATTTAATGTTGGTATACCAACAGAAGAAGAAACTGAAGCTGCAATGTTTGCTGATGACACCGCAATTTTATCAGTTCATTCATCCCAAGCTCAAGCGACAGAGAATCTACAAAAAGTCCTTGATGGAATCTGATGAAAATGGACGGATAAAAATGGAAAATCAAGGTAAATGAACAAAAGTCAACTAGTGTGACATTTGCTGAGAGAAAATGTGATGTTCAACATATCTACCATCTACATTAATAAAATTTTTACGAATTAAGTTGGCTCAAAATTTTTTTACTCATGAAATTAATGATCTGGTGTGATAGGCACAAAGTAGACTAATGTGTTTTAGAAACCAAATTTGGTTTTTGGTTTTATTAGACCCAACACAATTTATTACAGCTCTGCTCCTGCAATCTCCAGCCAATCTATGTTGCAGAGCACCTCGAGAAAAAATTTCAATTAATTGGTTTTATTCAACCTATAGGCACTTTAACGAAAACAAGCATTATCGAATTCAAATATCATGAGTCGGTAGGTATCAAATATTGTTTTTCAAATCCTTATCCTTACACCACCATCCAGCCTATCTTTTAATCTTCACTTCTCATAAAGGTTCACTGCCTTTAATGTGTTCGTTTGCAAAAGGTCAATCAAATAATGATGTACAATCTTGCTTAATTAAGCAAAATTACACTCTCGCCTATTTGCTGATGATAAGCAATTACGTGTGGTCTCAATATACTCGTTTGTATAAGTTCACATCCATTAATTTAATTTGGTACATTACATAATACTATCTCGACGAAAGCATTAAATCAGCGATAAAGTAAATTTATAATTAGCCGGATTCCATGTTTAAAAATAATTTCAGTATCATCGAGAATAGGTACTTATACGTCGGTAGGTAGGTAGGTACCCTGGACCATAGAATTTTGTAATCATCATGAACTCTGAACATTTCTACACAACAGATCCTTTTCAGATTATTTCCCGAGTTCATCATTGGTCAAAAAAATAAATTAGTTAGCTATTGACGAATACAAAGTTGAAACATTTCCGTAAGGAAAGCTTACGTAGAATTTTAGTTTGATATGAGTAAACAACAATTCCGAGTACAGTTGCATATCATTTAGTAATAATTATTTATTTATTCCTCGTTTCAATGGGAAAACGCACAGTAATCGAAGTTTACATTGTCGATTAATGAGATTTTACATTTTAATGAGAAAATATCAGTGATGCAGTCATGGGGTGGGTTAAGGGGACAAGTCCCCTCACATCGCGAATGAAAATTTGTTATGAAACAGACAATTTTTTAAGCCATTTTTTTGAAATTTTTTTACTGCCTCTACGCTTGAGCATAATTTAATCTCAATATTTATGACACAACATAAGAAAAAAAAACAACTTAAAAATCTCGTTTTTTCCTCTTCTTGAGAAAATCTTGGCCACAATCATTCCAATTGGAAAAGACGAAACAGCCAACGAAAGTGAATACACGAATATGGTTAGACAATCCAGACATCCAGGCACCTCATTCAATACCCATTCAAATTACCAGAATATCTCATTATTGAACACCGTGTAATTTTTTATTCAAACTAATCGATACACTTTACATATAGAATTCCTATCGGATGATCAAAAAGAATATAAGCATTGTGAACACCCAGATATGTGAACATACTTCCGCCCCTGGCCATTCGATGAAAAATCAATTCATCCTTACCCTTGGTATAATTTTCTCTCGCTATAACATTAAATTACATTTCGAACGCGCGTAATACAACGAACTTCGAACTTAATTAATGTTTATGATAGAAACGTGTGCTCATCCTGAGGCAATAAATTTTACAATTCGATTTATTAGCGAAAGAATTTCGCTTATGGTTAAACCTAAACCTATTTAACAATCGTGGTTTTTCAATAGCTAATTCCACATTTTAGAAACCACTACGACATCGGGAAAAAAGCGCATTATAAAAAATAACACAAGGAAATACAGATAAAAAAATGTTAAGGGAATTTTAACCAATTGAAATGCAGAAAATTTATGTAACGATGTAGATTATAAGCTCTTATGTTTGAAAAATTTTCAAACTGACAATTTTTCTCATTGGTAAAACACAACGAACGTTAAAGGTCATTGGCAATATTTTTCAATGGTCTAGAACACCTAAATCGCGATTAAAAACTCGAAAAAATATTATGTGTTGCCAAATTTTACGAAGGTTTCGTAGCTATACAACGTTCATTTAAAACACTTCCAAAAAAATGTAAAATTTGCCAAACGTAACTATGTACATCTTTAAAATATGGTCGGAATTTGGCTTCAACTCGTTTTGATTTATTTTTTGTCCGATGATCGAGTATAAGCTAAACAAATCCGTCTCCTTGACAAATTTTTCAAAAAAAAAAAATGATACATGGAAATTTGAAAATTTTTGAACATGGGCGGGAAGATGAAATAATCTCAACAAACACACGAGTACGATATTTGGCTCGGTTTCAATATTTATTATATTCAAAACAATATGTTTATATTTTCATCATATAAAATAAAGGCATCTTCAATCATTTTAAAACCTCGAACAGAGGAAAAAAAATGTTCGATCGATGGTATAATTTTTATCATCTTATGCGCTGGCGCATCTACGAGCGAAGGCCGATAGTGGATAAAACACGTGCAATTTTTTTTGCAGAAAAATTATTCAGCTCGAAATCGAATCATTCGAATGATGTAATACGATGCCATTGATCCATATCGTCGATTAGATTTTTATTCCAATTGCAGGTGGTACTTGATACGTAGGTATAATCGTCAATCGATCGCTAAACAGCTCAAGTACACTGAACCAAGAGCATAGTATACGGATAAATGAAGTAATTCTCGCAAGATTGTGGAATTAAGTCGTACAATACGAAAAGCTTGGCGGAATTAAGAAGCTCGAAATCGTCACTGCTTTGCGATAAGATAATAAGCTATTTACACACTTAGGTATTGCCATCGGAAAAGGTTAAACTTACTCGCACATAACGAGTAAAATCGTATACCTAGCTTGAAAAATAACGCTTCGTGGATTATTCTCACACTTACCTTAACACATAAGCGTCAATATGATCATTACTGCTGAAGCTGATTACTTCGCAATGCACCAATTTCAGCATGCTCTCGAGCTTTTGCCTGAAACCGAAAACACATTTTAATCACACCGTTCCAAAAACCGAATAAGTATTTCATCGAGTAGATAATTACCTAGGTATCCTTCTGAGGTCACCATCGCAATTTCCTTCGGTAGTACCGGTGAACCAAATTTCCAACAATTTCTCGGCTCCTTCGAAAAACTGGTCCGGATTTTCGATATTGCTCATTTTGTCAGTAATTAAAATTACCTATCGTTGTGATTATGTTATTCATTAAAGTATAAGTTGAAAATCGTCGATCGAATACTACTTGAAAATGCGCAAGAACGAAGTGAAAATTAGATAAAATTTTTTATATCACAGGATCACAGCGAATAGCAACATACGGCGAGCCGAATGAACATTCAACTTGTTCTGAATAATGAAAATTTTTTTAAAATTTCGTTATCGCAGGAAATTCCCTCCCTCTTCACCCATATCGAGAGTTTTCTTTTTGGATGCGCGATGCGTCAAAACAGCTGTTCATTTCGTTCATGTCGTTCGTTCAATTCGCGAGTCGAATTCAATTTCAAACTTTTTAAATTTAATTTTTATTTTACGAATTTACGATTATGAAAATTATGATTATACGATTTTCATTTTTTTTTCATCGCAGAATTAAATTTCATCAAACATAAATCATAAATCATTCATCTGCGAGTGCGATCTATTTCAGGAAAATTTATTTGGATCAGAAATTCAGAATCAAAGGCGATAAAAATAAAGTTGGGTGTAAGTGTACGATCAACTACCTATTATATGTATTATAGCACATTTTCATTTCATAATTCATTTGCATTTTGTACGGATAAACTTTGAATAAGATTGCTCAAAAGTCAAAATTTTCAGTGAGTAGGTAGTAGGTACATGAGATTTAAAAAAACAAAGTTGAAACTGTTCGGAAAATCGGAATCAGAATTTTAATTTCATTAATTTGTTTTTTTACTCAATACTCAGAGTGAGAGCTGTATCGTTGATTGTTATTTGTTACCTTGTTAGGAAGTTATTTTATTCACCCTTACGGAAAAAAAATAGTACTTTCTGAGTAGTAGTTTTTTAACGGAGTAAAAAGTACTACTTTTTAACACCTTCATGGAGAAATATTAGTAGTTTTACGTAAAAACTACTACTTTTGTCTAAAAACTAGTTAAAATTACTACTTCAAAACTACTACTTACGAAGTAGTAATTTGAACTAGTTTTTGACAAAAGTAGTAGTTTTTATGTAAAACTACTAATATTTCTCCATGAAGGTGTTAAAAAGTAGTACTTTTTACTCCGTTAAAAAACTACTACTCAGAAAGTACTATTTTTTTTCCGTGAGGGCAGTTGGAGATGATAGGAAATTTTCCACTGAATAAAGTTTCCGGTTTCAGGAAAGTTTCCAAAACTTTCAATTCCTTAAATTCCGTTGAAATTCATGAAATTTACAGATTTTCTCCAAACCATTCACCAGACTGCAGAATTTTCATTTGTAATAAATAAAATAATTAAGGAAAATTAAATAATTTGTTTAAATTATATTTTAATAAAAACTTAGTAAACACGTGGCGAATAATCATTAATCATTTTCATCACATCATCAGGTTCTCTATTTTTTGATTGGGCGCTTGTACCTACTTTATATGTACTTATGAAAATACCAATTAAATTTTCAAAAATGGTACAAATGCCAAAAAACATTACAGAATTATTTTAAAATGGGAAATATATAATCGAACGATAAAAAAGGTGGTTAGCACGATAACCATTTGAACGATAAAACGTGGCTTAGTAACGGTAGTTTAGATGGTAAGCACAGCATTTTTCAACCATTGAAAAAGGTTGTTAGCCCGATAATTTTCATTGATAAACACGATATTTTTCATTGATTAGCACGATATTTTTCATTGACAAAAGAAAACGCTGGCACACAGTGGGACAGATTCATTTTTTAGGGTGTCAAAAATCATATTTCAGAAATGAATGCAAATTTGGACATCAATCTTTTTGATACACAGGTATTTTGAGGCACTGAATTCATTTTTGTCGTTATTTTGGTTCGAACCTCAAATGGGGGCCCCAGGAGGAGGGTGCAAAGGGGTAAATATTTTGGAAGAGTCGAGTGGCGGGGTATCGATATTTACGTATTTTGGGCTCCAGAATTCATTTTTGACGTTATTTTGGTTCGAAACCCAAATGGGGCTCCAGTAGGGGGGTGCAAAGGCCATCGAATAGGTAAAAAAATAGAATTTTTCGTAATTTCATTAAAAATCTGTGATTTTTCCAAGTCCATTAGATGAGAATCGGGACATTTCGAGAAAAAGTATTAGGCTCGGGTGAAAATTTACCGAATTTCAACTCTCCCTTGGGAGCAAAATCCATCCCATTGGGTCAAAAACATAAACGAGATCGTCCGACGTTATCTCGTGAAGCTTTATTGAAATAGGCACCTACCAGAACACTTCATTTTTTATTCACTCGCAAAAATCTTATACTTTTTGGCGTTCGTTTATCCTTATTTATCGTTCATTTATCCTTATTTATCGTGGACATCACTTATTTATCGTTCATTCAGTCAAAAACTTCTCGTGGAAATTGTTTATTTTTTATTGTTCTAACTATCATATTTATCGTGGATACCACTTAATTTATCGTTCGTTTTTTAAGAAATCGTGCAATACATTTTTTTATTGTGAAATACACTTTTTTATCGTGCAATCCTCTTTTTCATCGTGAATACTTATTTATCGTGATAACCCACTACTGTTATCGTGCTAACCCCCTTTTTTAAAGTAACGATAAATTGCACCCTTTTAAAATTAGTATTTCGGTATTTTAAATTTTTTTCTCCTAGACTTTGGCTCTTGCAGTTTGGATTTTTCATTTTTAAAGAAATTCAGCTGGAATTAGAAGTTTTTTTCCTACTAAATTGCAGGAAAATCCTGCTTTTTCTTACAAAAAAAAAAGGAGAAAAATTGCCAAAGACTCTTGCAATTTGGATTTTTTTTATTGTTGAAGAAATTCACCTGTAATTTGGAGTTTTTTCCTATCACATAAATTGCTAGATATCCTCTCTTTCTTACCAAAAAAAAAATGTTGCATTCTTCACAGTAATTGAAAAAATTTTCATTTTCATGTTGAAAATTGCCAAAAGGGTCATTCCATGTCAATTCGACCTAAGTACTTTTTGAGTCATGTCTTTCGATTTCGCTCAAATTTTTTTTACAATATCTACCCACCCAGTAAGTAAAAACCCCGCAATTAGTTTCGTCCCAGCCCCCTCAGAGGGCGAGTGAGAGGACTTCCATTATCTTCACATTGTCTCGAGGTACTCAACTTCAGCAGCGCATTCCTCCAAAATTACGATACTTTGATCAGAACTGATCCCACAGTTCGAAAGGGTATTGAATTTTGAACTTCTTAAGCATTTTGAAATTTTCAAAATTTTAAAGTTGAACTTTCAAATTGTATGTTCAAATTTCAAAATGGCGCTGTAAGTGAGAGCTAGCATTAGAAATTCTGAAAAAATTTCCATAGATGTACCTTTTGATGCTTTTTCGAAATATTCAAGTTTCGAGATGGGATCTCTTAATGGAAGGGGAGCACCCCCTACCCCCAATTTAGGACAAAACTTTCGAAAAAAATCTTGGGCATGTGATGTATCGAATTGTATGTTTTTGGTAACGTTGAACACGAATATGACGTTAGATTTTTGATTGGACCCTATCCATGGCCCCCAGCACCTACCCCAATAGGGTAAAAGTTCGAAATATGGTTTTTTTAAACAGTCTTGTTAAGCACTAAAATATTGCCAAATAGTTCACTTTTCTCATCTGACAAAAATTTGGAAAAGTCATCATTTTTTGTCAGTACCTAATTGTCAAAACTTTCTTGTTTTTAGCTTTACAAAATGTTCTGGCTTTCTTGTGATTTTTTTCCTGTGTTTTGTTCACGTTTTGTGACCTTATTGAATTTTGATTACATACATTATGATCACTTTTTTGAACTTTGCTAATTACTAAAGTTAGGTACATTTTTTTTTTTTTTTGATAAAAATTCAGTACAACCCCTTAAAATATCAAATAACACATTTTTATGCGTATTTGGGACAAATACCGATACCTAATATCGAAAACCAAAAAAAAATCATGTAAATATGACATACTTACTGAGTGATACCGAAATGCAAAATTTTGGGACGAAAACTGAAAAATACCAAAATATTGATACTACGAGTATTTTAGCAGAAATTGACAGCTTCTTATCATGATCGACAGAAACTTAGGCATCATCTCTACAATTCAGTTTAGGTTCAAAGATGTAAAAACAGTCGCGAGGAGTAAAAATAAAATTTTGAATTAAAATTGCTTAAAATTTTCAGTGTAGGGTGCCTAACAAACTCGACCAGACAAAAAATCACAACTTTTTCATGCCCTATTTTTCACGTTTTTACCGCATGAACCCCCCCGCCACCCAAGGCCCAAAATTACATAACTTGAAACTGGTAGGAAATTATTTTAAATTTGGAGGCATTAAGTAGGTACCTAGGTAGATATTTCATTTTTTTCATTTTTTGAACATATTTTCTCAATTTTTAAAAGTTTTTGTCCTCGCTTCGTTCGGATTATTTTTTTTTTCTGATTCAAAATTTGCAATTTCTAAAAAACAGGAAATTGACGATTATAAAATTAATAACAAAATCGTGTTTTGAATCATCTATCTGTATCGTAATAATATTTCTCTGTTCTTTTGAATATTTTGAATCCAAGAATTTTAACGTGTATAAGTAAGTAGGTACTGAGGCAAATAAACAAAAGCAAAAACAGACGTACGTGTATTTTGTGTCTGAAAAATAAAAAAAAGAATACACAAACAAATCAATCAGTCGATTCGCATCGAAAAGTTTCATCAAAAAGTCTCATCTCTCGGGGGCCTGTTGTAAAACATCAACTCCCTGCAGCCACCACTGAATTCCTGTGAAAGTTCCCTGCTTCCTTAACCCATTTTCTTACGCGGATACAAATGCGACCATAACCACGAACAATATAAGTTGTACGGGAACAGATATAAACATATTATTGGTAACTTTGATATATGGTAGACTGGCGCGATTCGCGGAATTGAACGCGAAAGTGTTCCATACTCGTTGAATGATACTCGTATTCGTCGTTGTGCTGTTTTCAACATGACTAACATTGCGAGTAGTGCGTGTTGTTTGCTGATCTGGAGTGTTGAGTTGGTGGTAGTAATCTCCGCATCGAGGGAAATTACGCGGTACAGAAGGAAAATCTTTTTCTTCTCCTACTTTTAGGACTACTGCCATTCCAACTTCGACGTGAAAGTCCAAATGGCAGTGAAGTAGCCAGTATCCTGAAAATAATCAAGTGTATAGGTAGGTATTCAAGTACATGAGGGTGAATTGCGAAAAAAAAGTCGGCGGAATTTAACCAAATTCAGCGAAAACCTTCATTTTGAGTTGAAAGTTACTAAGAAAAAATTTTAGCTCTGGAGGAGATATGTTGGCTCTCAAAGAGATGAAATTTTCGAATCAATCGTAGTTTTTTCCTTCCAGCTCCTAACCAACCTGTTTCTGGAATAATCATTGGCTCTGAGTCAATCCAAATGAAAGTATTTCAGAATCTGCGTAGATCTATACACTTTTGGGTTCAACTGGGCAAAAAAACTCGCTTCCTAGCAAAGTTCCTAAATACTCCAAAATTCCAAAAAAAAAAAGGTTCCTGTTTTAATAAATTGTCCACAAGTTCAGCTTTTTCCCCAAAAACTGCCAAAAAATCCTTTCCTTTCGCTAAAATTGTTAATGAAGTCTTAATTTTTGTGAAAAATGCTCTCTTTTTCAAAAATTAATCGAAAGTATCGCTTTTGCCAAAAAGTCACGCTTTTTCCACAAAATTGCGAAAAAGTACCTATTATTTTTTTGCCAATAATTTCCAAAAAATTGTCAAAGCGCACATTTCACCATCATTCATCATCAAGTTCCAAAAGCTCAAAGCTAACAAAGCTTCCAAGTTTATCGAGGGACAAAATTTTTTTTCAACATTTTTTAAAACTCATTACCTAGAAAATGGCAGAATCGATTTCGATGAAACTTGAAATCTCACTAGGCCTGCACAATCCCTACGAAGTACTAATACGACCCTCAATTTTTGGTGAATCATTCATGAACGAATTGATAAATTTTTTCAAAGAACCATTCGCCAACGAATCGATCAATTCTTCAATTTACGAATCAATTCGTTCGCGAATGATTAACAAAAAATAATTCAATTCGTTTGTGAATGATTCACCAAAAATTGAGTAAATGAATCGATTCGTTCGCGAATTATTCATCAAAAATTGAGTAAATGAATCGATTCGTTCGCGAACGGGTCAATTATACGAATCAATTCGTTCGCGAATGATTCACAAACAAAAATCAATTCGTTCGTGAATGATTCACCAAAAATTGAGTAAATGAATCGATTCATTCGCGAACGAGTCACTTATACGAATCGATTCGTTCGCGAACGAGTCACTTAAACGAATTGATTCGTTCGCAAACAAGCCACTTGTACAAATCGATTCGTTCGCGAACGAGTCACTTATACGAATCGATTTGTTCGCGCGCAAACAAGTCACTTGTACAAATCGATTCGTTCGCGAACGAGTCACTTATACGAATCGATTCGTTCGCGAATGATTCACAAACAAAAATCAATTCGTTCACGAATGATTCACAAAAAATAATTCAATTCGTTCGTGAATGATTCACCAAAAATTGAGTAAATGAATCGACTCGTTCGCGAATGATCCATCAAAAATTGAGTAGATGAATTGACTCGTTCGCGAACGAGTCACTTATACGAATCGATTCGTTCGCGAACGAGTTACTTAAACGAATTGATTCGTTCGCAAACGAGTCACTTGTACGAATCGATTTGTTCGCGAACGAGTCACTTAAACGAATCAATTTGTTCGCGAATGAACGTTTAAAAAAAAGTGGATCAATTCGTTCGTAAAAGATTTTTATTTTACAAAAAGTCGACAAAGTCGGTCTTCTCACGCATTTCAAAAATTAAATGTTATTTGCTTTCTAACCAAAGGGCTAAAAATTGTCGCATTTTCGCAGGAAATTTTAAAATGTCCCACTCTTTTCCAAAAATTGATCAAAATTCAAAACTCAAAAGACTTGTTTTTGGCGGGGACTAGTATAAGTAGATATTATTTTTTGGCTTTCGAATACCAAACTAGAGGTTCTGCTTTTTGCTGAAATTGTCAGTTTTTTTGAAAAAAATTCACCAAATTCTCGCTTTTATAAAAATTTACAAAAAAATTAGAGTTTAAAAAAAATTATAATGATCGTCGCTTTTGCTTCTCATTCCAAAATATCCCACTAGCACGTCGACAGTATATAACTACTAAATTATCCGGAATTCTCGCTTTCCGACCAGAATTTCAAAAAAGAATTATTTTGTGAATAATTTTCATAGAATCCTGCTTCTTGGTAAAGTTGCTAAATTCTTGCTTTTTACAAAAAAATTGACAAAAATTCGCGTTCTAGCAAAATTGCTGAAAAAATTCACATTTTTTCCAAAATTTCAAAAAGGCTTCCTTTTTTCATCAGGTTTCCAAAATTCTAGCTTTTTTGCTGGAAATTGCCTAAAAGCCGTTTATTTTAATCTTGTATTTTGGCAAAAATTTTCAAAAATTTTTCGCTAAAATACAAAAATTTTTACTGTTTAAAAAAATGTTAAAATTTTTTAGAGAAAATTCCAAAAAAAGTCTTACGTTTTCCCAAAAGTTGTCAAAATCTCTAATTTTTGATGGAAATTGCGAAAAAATAGTCTTCTAATTGCCATAAATTTGGACTTTTGGTCTTTTTTTTTTCTTGAAAAGGATATCATTACCTATAGTTGAATAGAATAATTCTGGCGAAGATACAAAGAATTCAAATGGAAGAGGTGGGAGGTGGAAAATTTCAACTTAGCAAAATAAGACCCTAACCTGGATTATGAGTGTAAAATCGCAGAATGGTAAATCCTCCAGCTGGCACTGTAACAGTATCTTTTAACGGAGGATCGCGTAGATTACGATTTATTCGGCCAGCTCGATCCATCGCTTTAACGTCTTCAACGGTCGTTTCGTTATTTAGCCTATCAATAGATAGTACTCTAAACGAGTGACCGTGCAAATGGAAAGGATGATTTGAATCGTAAGTATGAGCTGAAAAAATGAATTCAATCTGAGTCAAGTTTATGTTATTCAATTTCTTAATACGAGTAGGTAGGTATGAGTTCAATTTGGGCAACCCACCTTCGTCGATCAGCATCAGTTCAACGACCACGTGAAGGGGTAAATCTATTTTGTAAACGCAACTGCAAAATGTTGTATTGCAATTTTGCACCGTGCTCTCGTTACAAAACGTATTCTTTCCGATCGACTCTGGTTGAGATAGCAGCGGAAACGATGGCATTTTCATCGATATGTGATTAATTTGCGGCGTATAGGTGCGTAATTTCTTCTCGACTGTACAAAATCACATTTCGTCCATTAGTTTTGACACGATGAACCTTCAATTAATTCATTTATATAGGAATAGGTACATGAAGTGTGCCGAATTTATGGGTGAAGCTCAATGCGTCAAGTTTTACATTAAAGAATCGCAAAAAGACATAATATTTACTCAAAAATGGACACAGCTATTATTAGTTGATTTATACGGTTATTGGTATGCAGATGAGCAAATGCATGATTAACATACGAGTACCTACTCGAGGAGAACCTTCCACAAAATGACCAAAATCTCGTAAAAATATAGGTATGTATAATTTCTCATATCTTTCAGTTTCTACGAATCGAATCGTACATTTTGAAGTAGGTACCTAATTTGCATAAATCTCAAATTTTTCTCAATTTCGGCGACAAAATGATTTTTCATAATTTTGAAATTATCATCTTATACTAACCAATTACCTTGATTGAATCCGTACATATCGCTTTTGTGAAACATGCTGTTGTTAACGGCGTAAAAATCAAACGACATAATCAAAGATACATCGGCCGTTGGTTTAAGAACTTGATCGGATGCTGACGGCTCGACAGCAGCCTGCATTTCGGCTGCAGTCATGAAATTCTCTTCTTCGGCTCCAACATTAACTGCATTCAAGTGCTGGCGACAGAAATAGATTTTCAGTTATATTGGCGAGAACTACCTTAAATAAGAGTAATTGCATTGGTTCGCTTCGACGATTCACTGATTTACTGCCAGGTACAGAGACAAAACCGGGGGAAGGATGGACCCCCCTCTTTAATTTTGAAAATTTTTATACCTAATAAAGAAGCCTATTTACCGATGTTTTTGAAGCTCAAATTCCTTTGAATCCCTCCCCCCCCCCAAAAAAAACCTTGATTTTCATAAGTAAAAGAATTCTTCGCATTCTTGGTAAAAAAAAAAAACTTTCAGGTAGTTTCTACACAAAAAGAGTCTTCCCTACAATTTTGATGATAAAATTTTTTTTTTTTTGCAATTTTTGCAAATGAAACGTAGATTTTTTTGGCAAATTATCACGAAAAAAAAGACCTTTTGGGGATTTTTTGGCAAAAAAATAAACTTTGTAACGATTTTTACAAAAAAAAAAAAAAAAAAAAAAAAATGGGATGAAATCGCCTTTTTGAGGATTATTTTAAATCATGGAAAAAATGTCGATAAATGCTTGACATTAGATTAGACTTTCAAAGACTGAAATCAAGGTTCAATTTCTCACATTTTGATTTTATCAGACTTATGAAAAATTAGGGGAAAAATAATTTGTTCGTGATTTTGAAAAAAATGTTCACGGATTTTTGACAATAGGTAGGTATGTTGAGCATTAAAACTTTGAAAAAATAGGTCAATATGTGTAACTTACTAAAACAAAAATCTGGCATAAGAATTTGGAAAACGATTAATAAAAGTTGCTAAAATTAGGTCGAAAATAATTCAAGAATAATATTCTAATATTGAGTCAGACTTGTCTGTTTATTTGAAATTCCAAACATTGAATTCACTAGAGCACAAAAAATATCTATGATTCAAAACTTTCCTCAAAAAAGAAACTTTACACCAATTTTCTTCCTTTTTTTTTGAAATTGAGCCGAATAAAAATTTTTTGAGACAAAAAAAACAAGACTTTCTGGATATTTTGACTAAGTAACAAGAAAAAGATTTCAGCAATTTTGGTGAAAAAAAAAGTTTTCTTTGGAGCAATTTTCGGCTGAAGTGGGTCCTTTTAACGATTGTACAAAAAATAGGGTATTTCGAAAAACGTAAAACTTTTGGGTAATTTTGATAAAACACTGATTTTTTTTAGACAAAAATATACAAAATTTTCTGAAAAAATTTTAGCTGAAAAGGAGTTTTTTGTAATTTTGGCAAAAAACATGATTTTCTGTAGCAATTTACAATTAGATGAAAAACACACTTTTTTGAACCATTTTGACAAAAAGGGTGACCTTTTTGCAGTATTTGTAAAAAAAAAGTAGGATTTGTCACAATTTTGGTGAAAAATGTGAGTTTTTTTTGGTAATTTTGATGAAAAGATTTCATTTTTTGAATTTCACGAAACAACCAGACATTTTGCAACAAAATTGCAATACTTCGTAGTAATTTTCAATATTAACCAAAAAACGTGGTTTTCTGCAATTTATAAAAAAAATTTTGACTTTCTGGAAATTTTGATTAAAAACAACTAATTTTATATTTTGTAATTTTGATTTAAAAAAAGAAAAAAATCATATTTTTTTATCTTGAAATAAAAATGCAAGACTTCTTAAAAATTTTCAATCTTACACAAAAAAATCGGGGTTTTTGCAATTTTAGCAAAAAATAAAACTTTTTGTCAATTTTGGCAATTTTTTTTGACATAGACATGTCAGACTTGGAGAAAAATTAATGAATTGGGCTCTCAAAATTGTAGATTTCCCAATATTTCAAAAATGACTGATATTTTGTCAGAACTTTTTAGCCAAATTTGTATAGAAAATGCTGGCTATTGTGGTAGGCCCAACTTTGCATAAAAAGGGCGGGGGGGTCAAAAATTTTGATAGTTCTCGAAGTTTTGAGCTCAAACTAGACGATTCCCAGCGTGTCAGATTTTATATTTATAAGTTTCAGCATGATGGAGATTTTTACAATTAATGACCTGGAACCTGTTCTAATTGATCAAATAAGGTCAAACTTGGGAAATGGGGTTCTTTTGGGAGCTGGAGTTGACCGCTGCAGTGGGAAGGGTCAAAGTTGAAAATTACTGAAAGGTCATTTTTTTGGAAGGGGCATAATATGGCCCCAAATGAACAAAAAGGGTCCAAAATCGTATCATTGGTCAGTACCTTTATTGTGATCAACATGTTCAAATTTCAGCTAGTTAGATCATCCCCACCCCATTTAAGGAGAGAAAAACCACATTTTACCCCTTACTTTTGACCCCTTCACCCCTCAAATTGATCCAAATTTTCAGCATGCAATGGGAGGGTGTCTCTTGAGTACTTATTGCAGGTTTCAACCTTCCAATCCTATTTGACCTCTCTCCAGGGTCAAAAAACTGGATTTCTTGTCTATTTTACGTGTTTCTCGACATTTAGGAAAGCCTACAGCCCCTCCAAATTGACCTAGAGGTTCCAAATTTTCACAGTACAATGAGTGGATGTACCCGAAGTGCCTTTTGCATGTTTCAACCTTCCAACCCCACCTGATCCCTCTCCAGGGTCGAAAAAATGGATTTTTGGACTATTTTACATGTTTTTCAACTTTTTACTGACTTTTAAGAAAGCCTACAGCCTCTCCAAATTGACCTAGAGAGTCCAAACTTTCACAATACAATGGGTGGATGTACCCGAAGTGCCTTTTGCAGGTTTTAACCTTCCAACCCCATTTAAAAAATGTTTTTTACCTGGTAACCTGGTCAAAAAAGGTTTGTTACCATATTTTTTTTCGGAGGGGAATGAAGAGAGTTGGGCGCAGCCTGAGAGGGGGCAGATTGCTACGACTTTTTTTAAAATTTGAAATTCTTATCATGTAGTTGACTTGAGCAGGAAACGTATCGATGATTCGAAACTTTCCTTTAAAGACTTGGACCTGCTGTTAGTTTAACCAAAAAGAAGGCTTTTCAGCAGTTTTGACAAACAACTACACTTTTTTGGGAACTTGGATAAGAAAAGAGCAGTCGTTTGTATAATTCGGACTAAAAAAGATTCTCTTTGGTCAACATTATTCATCACCTTTCTCGTATAATTCTCAAGTCAAGTCATTTTAGCGTTTTTTTAAAATGTTTTTTATCCCATTCTGACCAGTTTTTAACATTTTTTCATGAATACGTACGTTTTGGCTTCAGTCAATTGAAATTGCAACTGATTTTGATAATTTTCAGTTCTTTTACTTTTTATTTATTTTTTGTTTTTTTTTTAGCACACTCTCATATTTTTTGAGAATTTTTTGCATGGGGCGAGTGGAGGAGGGTGGAGTGGAATTTTTTCCGCTTCAAGTTTTTTTTTGTGCCCCAAAGATGCCCCGTGAACATTTTCAAAATCTGAGCCATGGACTGATTCACCTTTTGTAGCCGGAAGAACAGTTCTCGGCTGACACCCCTCCCCCCTCGCCAGAAAATAAATTTACAAATATATATGTAGTTTCGTCCCTGGCCAAAATACGTATAGGTATAAGTAGAGCCAAACCGGGGGGGTCTTGCCCTTGCCCTTGGTACGATTAACGACGCGAATACCCGGCCTACGTGACATTTTTACGTAAAATAATTTGTATCATTTGGACGAATGACGCGCGTAGGCGACAAAAACGTACCTGCATATTATTCGCGATACCAGTTTTATTTTATTTTTTTTACGTGAAAATGATCACCAATCTACGTAAGTAGACGTACCATTACCTACCATTCCTTCGAGTAACGTGTCCTCGTATTTAACCGAGGAAGCGGAAGTGGAGGAATCGTTGAGCGAGGCGCCAGAATAGTGTAAAATGGCCAACGAATACGCTTTATTGTATTTTTCACCGCAATCCTTCAATCCACGAAATTTCATCCAATAATTAGCCACATCGTTGGTAGCGTTCAGCACGAAGTCCCATCTCTCACCGGCGTAAATTGTCAGCGACTCGGCTGCAGCATAACAAAGTGCAAAAGTTGATTTAGTAAATGTTAAAATAGAGGTAATTACTAAATTAGTAATTACAATCGGCGTGCGTCGTTCTCGTTATGCAGGTTGCTGAGTGCGTGTTGCGGAAAAAATTCACTCACCGTAAACTGGTTTTATGTCTGATCCATCGGCGCTTATGATCGTCATCGTGTGATTATCGATTGAGATTTGAATAGGGCAATACAGGAAGCCGGCATTGATCACTCTAAATCTGTAACGTTTACCCTGAGGGGGGTAAAAAATCAACGTGGTAGAAAAATTACAAATATAGACCTACCCACACGTGTATTTATTTATGTACTCGTACAACTAATAACTCGTTGGTTTGTATATTTTTTTATTTAGACTTGTAATGTAATTTACGCGTACAAAGCACGAAGTACTCACTCACCTGTTGTACGTCGAATTTGGCCAAAGGAGTGTAGAAAATTTGTTTTTCAAAAGGAAACGCTCTGAATTGCCCCTTGCCATTTACGAGTAAGGTGTCAGGTTTATTGGTTCCATTGCTGTGATAGTGTGATTGAAATTTAGCCGCGCTAGATTCGTGTAACCAATCGATTAGCTGAATTACATGCTCTTGAAGATCGTAATCGTATAAAGCAGCGTGAGTTTCCTGGGAGACAGGTTGTCGTATGATCATCGCGCCGAATGCTCCGTCCGCTCTTTGAGTACCTTGAGGAGCAAGCGAATGTTGTTAATTTTGGCATTAAGGTGGATCCCCACAAAAACAAATTGGCGTGACTAAATTCAGCAAAGACCTTTATTTTGAGTTGAAAGGTACTCAGAAAATTTTCCAGCTTCGGAGGTGCTCCTGGAGGGGAGAAATGGGTCCTCAAAGAGGAAGCATTTTCGAAAAAATCGTGTTTTTTTTCCCTCTCCTGTCGCTACCCAACCTGTTTCGGGAAAAAGGATCCACAGATCCAGTCTCGAAATGTGTGGAAATTGAAAAAAAAAAAATCATCGAAACTTTTTTTGAGCTATTTTGAAAAAACCGAGCATGAAATTTGATGATGTAGCCCAGTCAATATGCAATTTACCCCGAACATCATTACAAACAAAGGTTTTTTTGGTGAATATTGTCTAGGGTGGTGTGCTGAATAACATACTAAAAGTCCCCGCCCCTACCCCACGAGCTAACCCCCCCCCCCCCCACAGTGGATCAAAGCCCTCCAAAATCAGTTTTTCATCAAGAACTCCTGAAATATTGAATTTTGAGTAAAATGATCCCAGTGATCATTTCATCTCCTCTCCAATACCTATCAAATGAGCTATCGACCCAACTCCCTAGCCTCAAGGGGGGTGGCGCTACGACCCCTCAAAGTGATGTGATTTCAATAATTTTACGTTTTATGATTTGGGACTTGTAACCTGTTCTAATTGATAAAATGAAGTCAAACTTGGGGAATGGGATTATTCTGGGAGTTAGAGTTGACCTCTGGAGTGGGGAGGGTCAACGTAAAAAATTACAGAAAGGTCATTTTTTTGGAGGGGCATAACATGATCCCAAATGGATGAAAAGGGTCCAAAATCATACCATCGGACAGTACCCTATCTGTGATCACCATATCCAAATTTTAGCTTCCTAGGTCATCTCCACCCCATTTAAAGCGGAATTAAGCTAAAAAATCCCCTTATTTTGCCCCTATTTTCTGGTTTTTCCTTCTTTAAAGGAGTGGGGATGACCTGAATTTCGAGCCCAAAGTTTGGTGATGTTTTTTGGTATTTTAGGAAAAAAATCGTGTAAGTAACGTATCAAAATGGGTGAAAATTTTTTGAACTCTTTTGAAAAAACTCGGAATTTTTTAAAGAAGTACCATGTGATCTATCGAAATGGGTTACTATTTCAAGTGGAAATCAAAAAGTTTAATCCGAAATGTCTTAAAATGTTTTTAAAGAATTTTAAGGAAAAAATTTGGTCACAATTTTTCGGGATTTTGAAAAAAAGTTTTCATACAATTTTGAAAATGAGCTGAAATTTTGTCAGAAAATCAGTTAATTTCATTTTTTTATAATTTGAGCACTTTTGAAATAATAAAGAGCGTCAACTGAAGTCACAGCTCTCGAGGTTTTCGAATCGGTTCCATGTGATTTATCAAAATGGACTACTATTTCCATAGAAAATCAAAAATGTCTTGAAACGATTTTGAAAAATTTTGAACAAAAAATTTGGTTACAATTTTTTTTTAAAGTGTCATACTAACTGGAAAATAAGCTAAATTTTCAATAGAAAATCAAATGAAGCGTGGTTTTCCAAAACGCATTAAGTCCCAAAAGTAAGTTCCGAGAAAAAGCATAAAACATACTCCCATTTCATTAGAGGGCTTATTTTGAGTATGCAACCAACCTAACATTGAAGTTTAGGTATAGCTTGATATGATCCAACACGCGGTGTTGAGTTGAATGTTGCACAAGAGATTCAACAAGTGTTGAAAAACATGGACTTAATGCGTTTTGGAAAACCACTAGACGTTTTATGTTGAAAAATGAGCATTCATTCAGGAAAATTATGAGGTAACTACGAGGGATAGTCGTAAAGTAAGTTTCACATGACTGGAAAAGTATGAACGCGTGGACATTTTTTGACCAAAATTGGAGGAAGTATAGCTCAAACATTCAACCAGATCTGACAAAATTTATTCTGCATTTGGGTGAATTGTTTGTATTTTACAGCGTGATTAGTAGAGTGCTGATAAAAAACATCCGTCCAAATGTAGTATTTAGCAAAAAAAAATTTTTTTCAGTTGTAATAATTATGAGTAAAATTCATCAAGAATTACTCAAAAGATATCATACAAATGTTTTTTCAAGTTGATACGTTATTTGGCGCTGTAAATTGTTCATGTGTGATGGTTGCAAAATTTCTGGTGCTGAGTGACTTTCGACAATGCCGACATTCAGCAGATTATCACTGAACTCTACTCATTTGGATTTTGATTGAACCAAAAATGTTACTATGTTATGTCTTGAGTGGTTCTCAATCAATTTTCCAGTGAATTTTTCTTTTGTTAGCTTGAAAAATTAATTTTTTCTGAAATATAATTTTTGGACGGATGTTTTTTATCAGCACTCTACTAATCACGCTGTAAAATACGAACAATGCACCCAAATGCAGAATAAATTTTGTCAGATCTGGTTGAATGTTTGAGCTATATTTCCTCCAATTTTGGTCAAAAAATGTTCACGCGTTCATATTTTTTCAGCCATGTGAAACTTACTTTCCGACTATCCCTCGTATAAGATAATTATAAAAATGAAAGTACCATCTTGTAGGAAAATCAATTTCCAACAAAATGGTTCCTACTACTTACTGTTTATTTTCAATCGCGAGTGCACAAATTGAAGAATTAAAAAAAACACCACGCGAAAAGTACATTTTTCTGCCTTTTCTCCTTTCCAGCTTGCATATTACCATTCAATTCAAAACCTCTTATCAAAAATTATGTTTGTATTTCACTTCTGAGGAATTGTGATTTTTTGAAAGTTTTTGCCTTATATTTTCGAATTACGTTGATGATATTGATGTCGTTTTCTTGTGATTCGATACTGCTGAGCGCGAAATTCGTATGAAAAAGATTCCATGTTGTAAAAGCAGATTAATTTTGAAAATGGTGGAAATTTAGGAGAGGGCTGAGGCTGAGCAGGGCTTGAAAACCGGATAGATATCACTCCCGGTTTTGGTTTCGGTTTTATGTTTTTTGAAAAAATAAAGGTTTCGGTTTTGGTTTTGGTTTAGGTTTTTTAAAATATTATCTCTCTCGTTCCGGTTTTGCTTAAAGGGTTTTATTTCAAAGGAAACGGTTTTGGTTTCGGTTTTGGTTTCGGTTTTTTCCTTTTTTCTTCATTTTTTAGAGGGAAGAAGGCCAAGAAAGTGATCACTTTTTCAAATACTTTGTGTATGTGCCTAGAAAATGGCACTTTGGCAGTGCCAAATTTGTCAAATTTTTTAGTTTTCAAGCCTTTTCACCTTCAGCATCAGTTTTTACTCAATTTTGACCAAAAATGCAGTATTAATTAGGCTAATTACCTGAAAAATTCCAAAACCGAAACCAATTCAGTTTTCAATCGGTTACTCTCTCGGTTTTGGTTTTGAATTTTGGAAAATAACGCTCCCGGTTTCGGTTTAGGTTTTAGTTGTGGGAAAATAACGCTCCTGGTTTCGGTTTTGGTTTCGGTTTTGAGCAATTTTAATCGGTTTTTGGGGGTTTCGGTTTTGGTTTCGGTTTCGGTTTGCAAGCCCTGGGGCTGAGTGAGTATCGAATCATAAGAAAACAACGAAAACGACACCAAATTCATCAAAGTACATAACTTTATTTCAAAAATGAATAGAAATTCAGGAGGGGGCTGAGGGCTCCGGAGGGGCAGTTTCAGTGTAGGAGAAAATTTGACGCCATATTCGTGCTCAGTGGTATCGAATTATAAGACAACGACACCAACGTCATCAAAGTAACTTCATTCCCAAAATAGTGAAAATTGAGGTGGGGGCTGAGGGCGCCGGAGGGGCTGTGGGGGTGTAAAACAAAATCTAACGTCATATTCGTGCTCAGCGATATCGAATCATAAGAAAACGACACCCTACACCCCCCCCCCCCACACACATTTCCCAATTTTCTAACATGGCGCACACCCGCAAAAATTTCGAAAAAGGTATGGGGTCAAAAATACGTCCAAAAAAGGTGTTTCTAAAATGTACTTCGCAATCGTCATTGTTAAATACCATAAAATAAGTTAAAAAACTGAAAACGTCATTTTTGAGGGGTAAATATGGGGGGAGGGGGTTGAAAATTTTTGTGGCGATACTTCCTAAGGGTGCACATATACAACATACTATAAAATTTTAAAAATCAGTTCGTATGGGAACAAGCGATTCTACAAGCGTTGAAAAACATGGACTTAATGCGTTTTGGAAAATCAAGCGCATTTCAACAATTTCACAAAAAGCTGGAAAGAACATGGATAAAATAGGTATTTTAGGTAGGTATGCGTCTCAGATGATGTGTCCCGACGTCACTAACCAAATGGCGCGAAAAAATCAATTTCGAAAAAAACGGACTTAATGCGTTTTGGAAAACCACGCTTCAAATATAATTCCATTAAAAAAATGTTGAGCACTCTTGAGCAATCAAGAGCGTCAACTGGAGTCACAGCTCTTAAGATTTTTGAATCAGTTCCATGTACCTAATCTATCAAAATGGGTTACGATCTGAGAAGAAAATCAAAACTTCCAAAAAAAACTTTTTTTGGGCACTTTCGAAAAATTTTGTAGGTAGGTTGGTCGGTACCAAAAATTTGGTCATTATTTTCCGGATTTTTGAAAAAAATGACATAATATTGCATATAACATATAACCTATGAGAGTTGGCTAAAATTTCATCAAAAAATTAAAATCATCATTAAAAACTTTAGTTGGGCCCTTTTGAAAAATTTTAAGACCAAACTGGAATCATATAACTCAAGAGATTTTTGAAAAGCTCAAGTGATCTATCAAAATGAATTACAACTACAGGAAAAATCGAAAATTTTCTTAGAAACATTTTTTGGACACATTCAAATGAATTTTTAGCCAAAAATTTGGTGATGATGATTTTTCAGGATTTTTGAAATAGGTGTCTTACAACCTACCAAAATATCTTATTTCGATGAAATTATAGGTTACGTGGAAGGGATGTCAAGGTTCCCAGAACGTTGCAATTCAATTTTTTAAATAAAAATTGTAATTTGTAAATCATTAAAAAACTGACGAATTTGATCCAAATTCAGGTTGATTGTGTAGTTCGACGTTTTTGATGATATATCGTGGGGAAAGTTTTTTTGACCAAAATTGACTGCTTTAAGCGGGAAACCCGCATTTCCACATGGTTTTGTATCCGCTCGAAAAATTTTGAAAAAATTACCAATGGTAGAAAGTACTTTGAAAAAAAATAATATACATTTTATTCGACTTTTTCCCAGATTTTGGACTCCTCTCTACATCGATTTGAAGTTTTCAAAGTGGATTTTAGGGTCTTTGTAGGGGTCAAAAAATTGAAAAAAGCTCAAGGTCATCATTTTCAATGGTTCAAAATACTGGAACTTGGAAACACGATTTAAAAAATTAAACCACTCAGATACATGCAGGGTTTGCAGATCACAAGCACAATAATAGTATTACAGGTACCTACTAGGTACATTCGTGAAACTAGCTCACCTGTATGAGAGTGCCAAAAATGGGTTCCAACGTGCGACGCAGTCACCAAGTACCTGAAAGTTGTGCCCGAAGCGATAGGACATTGAGTTATGAATGGTACGCCGTCCATGTACGGTGTATACTTCTGATGATGTCCGTGCCAATGAATCGAAGTGGATTCTTCCACCATCGAGTTGACCACGTCCACTACGAGGGAATCCCCTAAGCAAACCTGGCAAATTACGCGTGTGATAACGAAACGAAACGATCAAAAAAAGTGGGTCCATTTATATGGATGAGCACATCTCACCTGTATACTGGGTCCTGGTAACTTTCGGTTGATCACTGTAATAACCCTAGAGACTCCGTCGGCAGGCACGCAATCAGGTCTGAAGCAATCAGTTTGGTTGTAGGGGCAGTTGTAACACGCTTTGCTCATCGTGTAATATAATTCGATTTCGAATCTGAAATAGCAAACTAAAGACGGTTCGTGTTCTTCGCATTGCCTGGCGCATTCGTCTCCACCCAATGGTTGTAAATGCGGCGCAAATGAAGCCGTCACCGTCGCTGATTCCGCTGCAAAAATGACAATCGTGGAGTTGTGAAAAGCCCTGGTTCCTAATTAGTAAGTACATACTGCGTACCAATCTACCCACCTACCTACCAACTTGTCTTCAGACATGGAAGGTTTACCGACAAAAACCATTCGATTTTTTTTTTTCAAAAGTGAGTGGTCTTCTAGGATAATCCTAATCCACCACCAAATTTTTAGCTGCTCAATCGCAAACACACGAGTCCTACAGAGGTCCAAAAGTCTCAAAATTTTGAATTTTGGGGTACAGGAAAATTGCGGGTTTGAAATTCAAAATTCTGAGTGAAGTGAAAAAATTAACGAATTTTAATTTTTTTGATATGAAAGTAATTTTTATCAACTTTTTCAAAAAATACGTCAGAATGAGGTCAAAAGAAGACAACTGAAGAAATTTTAACTTTTTTTGATGTTTGAAATTGAAAATTGAATTTTTTCGAATTTTGATTTTCTTGTGACGAGTTCATTTTATCGAGTAAAAGGGGTTTTTCAACTTTTTCAACGGACACCAATCAAAACGAGGCTTTTGGATTATATTCATTTCTGAAAGAAAAATTGAACTAAAATCTTTAGCGATTTCGCTGAAAAGCAAAAATTCAACAGATTTAGCAAAAAGCAGAAATTTTTGGAAATTATTGGCAAAGTTTTTCTAAATTATAGACTTCAAGCTCAAGCATCAAGAAGTCACAGGGCCCATGAGGTATGTTTAGTTCCCTGCGATTTGACTGCTACAATTTTGGGAATCGTCTTTTCTAGGCGAGAGTCGAATTTCAGACAATTCAAAAGTTGTAGCAGCCAAATCACCTTATTCGGCTATTTTTGAACAATTTTTTGAAAATTTTACGCCCTAAAAATACCTTTTCGGATGCGCAGATTCTTGAACTCTGGGCAACTCGACTTGTGACTAGAAAATGGTCACGATTTCCAATGTTGTAGCTGCCCAATAGCTTTTTCCCACCATTTTTGGGCAATTTTTTGACAATTTTTGGCTGAAAAAATACCTTTATGAATGCACAAACTCGAAATTGCGCCCAAGCCAAAACTTCAAGAAATTTGTAGTATAACTAGAAAATACGATTTTCAAAGTTGTAGCTGTTCAAACTTTTTTTTCGGCCATTTTTGGATAATTTTCAAAAAATTTGGGCTCAAAAAATACTTGCACTTCAACCCCACGAAACTCATCTTGTTTCAAAAAAAGACGAGTCTCAGAGTTGTAGGTAGCTTCATAATCGCATTTTTTCACCATTTTTGTGTAATCCTTGTGGATGTGCTGACTCAATATCAGGACCAAGCTCCTGGAAACAAGACTTGTGGATACAAAACACGATTCCTAAAGTTGTAGCTGCCCAATCGCATTTTTCGATTTTTTTTTTTTTTGTAATCTATTGAAATTTTTGGGCTTGGAAAATACCATTTTGCACCCGAAGACTCAAAATCGCGCCCAAACTCCAGGAAACTTGATTCGTGACCAGAAAACACGATTCTCAAAGTTGTAGCAGCCCAATTACATTTTTCGACCATTCTTGTGCAATTTTTTGAAAATGTGAACCCTAAAAATACAGTTTTGGATAAATTCCATGAAACTTGACATGTGACTAGAAAAGACGGTCAAAATTCGAAAAAATTCAAAAAATTAACGAATTTTAATTTTTTGCTATGAGTGTAATTTTCATTAACTTTTTCATGAAATACGTCAAAAAGTGGTCAAAAAGAGACCACCGAATTTTAAACTTTTTTTGATGTTTGGAATTGAAAATTGAATTTTTTCGAATTTCGATTTTTTTGTGACGACTTCATTTTATCGAGTAAAAGTTTTTTTTCAACTTTATCAACGGATACGCAAAAATAGGGGTCAAATGGGTCAACTTCACCAATCAAAACTTTTTTTCATGTTTTAAATCAAAAAATCGTATTTTTTCCCAAACTTTCAATTTTTTGAAATCGACTTTACGAAATAATGCCATCCCAATTTTTTAATACATTGTTCAGCATGAAAAGTTGTTCATAATATATTTTTTTCAGAATTTTTGAGAGTCGTAACGATGTGAAAACTACGTTTAGAAACCTTTCGAGCTAATTTTTCGTACAAAAAAAGGTGGCAACACTGATTCTTATGATACCATCAAAAAACCTTTCAAAACCTCTAACTATTGGAAAAAGTTCCATTTTGGTAGGTATCGCGGTTATCGAGTAATCCACTGCTGAAATGGATGATATTTCAAGTTCACTGATAATTTTGACACCCCCTGGCAGCCTTTAAAAAAGGGCTAGAGGGCTGCGATTTGCGCAATTCCTAATCCCTTCAGAAAGTCTTTCTACAGGAAAAATTTCAAAAAAATCGACGCAAGCCCCCTTATCACTTTTTGGTCGAATTGACGTGGAATGACCTTAATAATTATTATCTTTGTGACATTTCAGCTCGAATTATTTTGGGATCCGAGTATTTTATGTTTCAGCCATTTTGAACACTTTGGGCCCACTGTGAGATCCGAAGTTTTACGATTGGGAAGCTTTAAATTTTGTGGTGGATTATCCTAGGGATTCTCTTACTTTTGAAAAAAAAAAAATTTGACTCAAATCAGTTACTGCACACTCCCGAGTTTCTCTTGTGAGTCGTTTCGCCCACCTCTTTTAATATCAAAGAATCGCGAAAAAAATAAAAACTCGACCTTTTTTTCTCATCTAATGTACTTTTGCTCTCACAACGGATATTTTTAATCAAGTTGCAAACACATCGTCGTTTCAATTGGCAAATCGTATTGAACGTATTTTCCAAATCACAGGAATGCGGATACGGATACATTCGAGCAAATAGCAATCGTGATCGAGTAGGTAGCCGACTAGACAGTTATAGCAACATGAAGCGCAATGATCTTTCAATATTTCGACCTTGACGGCGCAATAATTTGCTACAAAAGCGAATATTTCAAAACAACAGAACCCTCAGCCTATGGACATGGACACAAATACTACGCAAGCACAAAATAGGTAAATATACCTACGCATACAAAGGTATTCAGTGGGCAAGCAGGCAAGTAGGCAGGTAGATAGGTAGTACTTCGTAAATGTTGACATAGGACAAAGATGTATTTAGTTATATCTGGTAATTTGCCACACATACCATAATTCTGTCCCGATGTGACCGTAATTAACAGAAATAAACGAGAAAATAGGCCGTAAAGTAGAAAATACGCAGATGCGGGCGCGAGCACAAACGTAGTCGCCTTGGGCGCAGCCAACAAATCCATGGTTCTGTAACGAAAGAATAAATTGGCTAAACTAAGTATTGAATTACGAGTAAATTGAGTCGATTTACAATAATAAATTGTTTTTGGTAAACCCGAAGTTCAAAGTACAAATACAATCGATCAGTAGCCGAAGCCGAATACCCAAGTCCGAGTAAGTATCCGCGACAAATACTTGATTGCGATTAGCCGATAGCTCGATTCTAACCCGTGTATATTAAGGAGATAAAAGTGAGATACATAGTCATAAAAAAGTATCAACGAATAATAATATAATATCGTAATAACTACGTATTTATACTTATTACGTTAGATATAGATAACTGAACTAATCTGTTTACGTTATGCTGTCATTTGCTTGTGTCACATCGCATCATATTGCATCGTATAGCAGTTATTGAGACAACAGACAAATCGACGATGGGATGGAAAATCAGCGAAGTAAGCAAGTAGGTACAAAGTATAAGCAGACAGGCACCAAAAATTAAGCGAAGGGAGACGTCAGAGTCGTCGCTGTGGCCAATTTGAAATATGAGTGTAAAAATTTGTGATTAATTTTGTGCAAGACCTGTCAACAGGTACGAGTACATGTAGTAAAGCGATGATGCTATACTGCCGAATTATTAGGTAGGTACTAGGTACTGATGACACTGTTGAAGAATTCTCTGTTGTCTTGAAAAATGCCTGAGCTACTAGCAAAAGAACTCTGTGTTACTTCGGATACATCATGTCATGTGAAAAGTGCCAGGGGCAAATTAACAAAAAAATAATCAAAATTTCTCTGATCTATTTTTTGGTAATTGTACCTGATTGAACACCAGACAATTTTTTATGCAATTTTCGCTGAATTTTGAGTTGGCAACTGTGCAGAAGCAATGTTTGAAAATTGTCATAAATTTTTACATTGTTTTCCCCCAAAGGAAGATGATTGGATCTGACCAAGTCTGATCAAATCTGTTCAGATCTGGTAAGGTCTGTTATAGTAAAAGTTTTTTTTTTTTTAATTTTTGAAAAAATAAAGAAAACATTAAATATGATTATAGCTTCACCCCAAGCCTAAGCAGGGGGAGGGGAAAGGGAAGGAGGAGAGACGGATTGCCACCGCGACCCATAACCCATATGCGTTTGCTTAAGGCCCAGTTGTCACTTGCCAGACTTCATTCATCCTTGAAGCACTCCAGTAGAGCTTGCTGTACTATAGAGGCCAATCAAGTTCATCCAGTGCGCATCCTAGTGTCGGTACTGCCAGTTTTTCAATACAAAGTTCTGTACATTTTGTGGCTAGCACCTTCATAGTACAAATGAAATCTTCAACTGTTGGTTTATTGTAGTAGTTTTCTTTCATCACATCGTATAGGACATAGTTTCCTTTTGTGTGTATTTCTACAACGTCCCAGACTTTAGCACCCCTTGACTTCAATGTGTCGACATTGCCAAAGGCTCTTCTGAATTTGAGCGCAATGCCCCTTACTCATCTCAAAGTCTCGGCTGACACAATGAGCCAAGGCATACTCTGGGGCTTGTATCATCAGGCTGTCTTCTATTTCCTGCATTGTTAGCTTTCCGTTTGATTTAACCATTATTCTGCCCCTATTTGTCCTTTGGATTAACATCTCTCTTTCCTCTTTGAGATCCTTTAGTATTCTTTGGATTTGAGCTGGAGTTAGTTCGCCACCATGTTGGGCACTCATTCGCATATATTCTGTGTATGGCAATAGGGAGCTTAAGGCAGCCGGTCCCACCTGACAATAGAACCTCTCCTTTATCCCCCCAAGTACAAGGCACTTCATGGAGTTGGTGTATTTGTGGTTTGCAAAGATCAATGAGTAGGGATGTCCCAGATCATATTTGAGATAACTAACACTGGTCCATGGCCCTGTCCACGATCCTACTTGCCACATTTTGGTATTCGATGTTGGAGATTGAGTATTTGCCCAGTATTGCCTGGGGACTGGGGACTGATTGGGTTGTCCTTGCTGGTCCAATCAGTTTCTGCTGGGCTTTTTGTTTTTATATCATATTATAAGAAAATGATTGAATCTGGTCAGATCCAGTCAGATCAAAGTTTTGATCAGAGTAGATCTGCGCAGACCTGATCAGACTCAATAGAGGAGATACTTTAATAAATCTGTCGGATCGGATTGGATTCAAAAGTGATGTTGTGACCTATCAAAATTGGTTCAACAGAGCGTCTACTAAATCCAAAAACAAAAGTTTGTACCTTTTTTGTACTTGAATCGTATTTTTTTTCGTACGATACATTTTGAATAGTTGATTCGGTCATTTCTAAAACCCCATAAGTCACAGATTTTTCGTTTTTCACTTTTTTTACGATTTTGATAGTATGTGGCGAGCTCTATCGGCTGGCGGTGGAATTTTTTTGTTTCGACCATTTTTTCCCGCCAAATCGCTCCGATTCAAAATCGAGTCATTTTTAAAACCCCATAAGTCCGGACTTACGAGGTTTTAAAAATGAGTTGGTGTCAAAGCATCATCCGTACTATCATTTTTTCGAAGTTATTATTCGATTTTTTGTACTTTTTTCATGTTCTTTTTTTTCAATAAAACATTTTTCTTTTTATAAAACAGCCAAAAAACTATTCCCAAGTGAACTGTTTTCAGTCCTTTCATTGAATTTCATCGTTTAGAAAGGTTTAGAAGCTTTTTAGGTCCTTCAGATGAAATTTTAAACCATATTCAGTTACAAAAATATCAGTCATTTTTAAAACCCCATAAGTCCACGCACTTCATGGCGTAATATAGCGATGATGGCAAAACTTTTGAAATCCAAATTTGACCCAAAATACGTATTTTTGTATGCCCTTTCCTTTTCTGATATCGGTTTTCACTTTAACGCGTAAGAATTTGCTTGAAACCGTTTTTTGTCTCTCCTGAAAAATTTAGGTCTTTGGACTTATGGGGTTTTAGAAATGACCGAATCAGTTATACTTTGTAGCTAAATGGAAGGGGGGGGGGTATCATGTCATTTTGGCTACCAAAAACAAAATTTGAACATGCTGAGCAGTGTGATCTGGGTCGTTGAGAGCCGATTCGAGCCTGGAACAAATATAGTTTGACGCATAGAGGTTTTCTAACGGGGGGGGGGGGGGTCGTAACTGAAAATTTGTCAACAGAAGTAGGGAAAACATACCCATTTTTCTGATTGATATCACATTTCATAAGACTTACAAAAATGTTCACTTTCTGATTTGATTTTTTGAGGGCCCAAAAGTGTTTTTTCTCTAATTTTAAAAGAAGAAAAAAACTGGACCAAGCGAAGCCAGAGGCGAAAGTTTTTGAGAATTTGATTTCAAAAGACTTGAAAACGAGACTTTGAAAAAAAAAGAGGAAAGGCTCGAGCGAGGCGAGGGCAAAAACGTTGGAAAATTCGTATTTCGAGAGAACTATTAAAAAAAACAATGTTTTGTAATGCAAGGAGTTCGTTTTTTGGTTTATAAATTTTAGAATTGGAAAGATTTTTTTAGGATGTTAATTTTGGTGGGAAAAAAGTCAAAGAACAGGCCCCAGTGAAGGCGAAAACTATTGAAAAATTGTATTTCGAGAATTTCATTTTTTACTTTGAAACTTTAAAAATTGAATATTTTGTTGATTTTTTTTTTTAAAGAATTTAAATTTTGAAAAAGAAAGGAAAACAATGCCAAGCGAAGCGAGGGCAAAAGCTTTAGAAAATTGTAGTTTGAAAAGTAGAACAATATCATTTTTAATGTAAGAAACTCTGTTTTTCTTATCTCAATTTTTTTCAATTTTATCAATGGTTTTTTGAAATTGTAAGCAGGAAAAAGCACGAAATTGGTCCGAGCGAATGACATTTTAAAAATTTTGTTTAAAACTAGGTAACTATTTTCCAAACATAATAATTATGAATAATTTCAGAAATAGAAAACAACAATTTAGCCCGAGCGAAGCGAGGGCAAATGCTTTGAAAAAAATAAAAATTTTGAGGATACATTGGTGATTTTTTCATCAAATTAACATTTGAATCCTTTCAAAACTTCTTACAAATTTCGTAAATTTCGTACGTTTTTGAAGTTTTTTTGCACTTTTTTGGGTCATCTTCCAATTTTGTACGTTTTTCGTAAATTCGTAGTTTTTTCGGCCTGTAGACACCCTGTTCAAATTTCGCGGGAAATTCAAATGTTTTCACATAAATGATTTTAGAGAATTTTTGAAAAATTTTGAACTTAAAATTGGGTCACGATTTTTGGGGGTTTCAAAAAAGTGCAATGTCACCTATCAAAATGGGTAAATATTTTGCGAGAAAATCAATTTTTGCAACGGGAATATATTTTGTGCAATTTTGATGAGTTTTGAGCCTAAAGTTGAATCACGATTTTTTGGTATTTTTGAAAAAGTCTTCTGCAACCTGTCAAAATAGGTTATAGAATTTTACGAGAAAATCAAATAAGGTATTACTTACTACGAAAATATTCTTAAAACGTTTTTGAAAAATTTTGAGCCCAAAATTGGTTATTGATCTTTGAGGTTTCGGCTTCTTCTCTACTAAACTTTAAAGTGATGTTTAAAAAAATATTTTAGGCGGATAACAATACTGCCACACTGAACTTTCTTTTCATGTGACACATGTCGATGGGTCGTATGACACCTTTTCATCGTTGTTTGAAAAATTGGCGCAATTTTTATTGTTTAGGTGGGGGCGGAGACACTGTAGGAGTGTGGATGAGGTTAGTATAAAATTGAACGTCATATTCGTGTTCGAGGGGTTCGATTCATATGGAAACGACACCAACATTATGAAAATAGCTCAACTTTCAATATAGTGAAAATTGAAGTGGGGGCCTGCACTGGGGGAGGTGTGGATGAGGGTAGCATAAAATTGGACTTCGTATTCGTATTCGGGATGTTCGAGTCTTATGAAAATTACACCAACATTATGAAAATAGTTCAAGTGAAAATTGAGGTGGGGGCAGAGGCACTGGAGAGGTGTAGATGAGGGTAGCATAAAATTGGACGTCATATTCGTGTTCGGGGGGTTTGATTCATAAGGAAACGACACCTAGTTTACCAAAAATAATAATTTACACCAGAATCCATTTTTATCCCCTCTGTAAGTTTTTTCAATTTTTGACCACGACCCACCTCAATTTTTTTTTGAAAAGTATATGTTTTTCAGAGGTTAAAAACACACTTAAAAATGCTATTCCCATTTTTGTGCCGAATCATGGTCATCGCTAAAACAGGTAAACAAAGCTAAAAAACTCCATTTTGAGGAGAAAATGTGGGGGGGGGGTGACAATTTCTGTGTGGATACCTCTTACAGATATTTACAACATACTGAAAAATTTAAAAAAATCGGTTCACACGGGGCTGAGAAAATTTTTTCTATTGTAATTTCAGAAAAGGGGGGTTTCTCAAAAACGGGGGGGGGGTCTGGGGGTCTGAAACTTTCCTGACGGGAGATGCTCAAGGGTACCCACCTTCCATGCAAATATCAATCCTGAAGATCTCGGGGGCAAATTCGCCATACCCACCTATAGCCTTTTAACCCATTTTGATAGGTCGAATTATATGTTTTCAAAAATTCCGAAAATCATGACCCTATTTAGTTCGAAAATTTAGGGGTTTTTTACCTCAAGCTCCCTATTTTGCAACAGCGAAAATCTCAAATACGTTTTTCCTGACATTTTAAGCCCATATCATCTACCGAAAACCAACTGAATTTTTGGAATGGAAGAAATGCACGGTTTTTGATTTCCAAAGCACTTTGTCCTCTGGACTTTCGATTTAATGGAGTGTTCTGCTGTAGCTCCGATTTCGAATGAATAAGCGAATTTGCAATCTGCAATAAGTACAGTAGAATGTCCCGTATTTTAGGGACACTGGATGCGGACGAGGAGGGGGAGCAATAGCGATATAAGGTGTAGTTCGCGCATATATATTTACGTTAACTTGGGCACTAGGCAGCTAGGGTACGACTAATTACCCAACTTGGCCGCTTCGGTGGCTATTCGTGGTTGTGCAGGGTCAAAATGCTTTACGCGTACTTACAACTATTATTAATGTGTTTTGTGCCGGCATGCACGTCACTTATCGTATTCATTACACGTCCAAGTGTCGGCGAATCGCGATCGCCGATCGGTGCAACATAAAAACGCGACCACTCGTCACATTTGTAACTACCAGTGCACGACCGCAACAAGTTGAGGCGGACGCGACGACGACTACGACGACGCACAAGACGATATCGCAAATCGCGAAACGACGAATAACTCGAGCATATAAACAAGAGACAGGCACTTGTGCGATGCTTATACGACAAAATAATTACACTCGAGACGATGCAGAAGTGCGCGCGATGAGCGACGAGCGACCAGCGACATACGTAAATACAATATTACCAGTAGTACATAGAATCGCGTATAGGTATACTCGTCGAGTACTTACCGGATTGGTAGCAAGGTGGGTGTGCGGGTAGGTAGGTAAAAAGCGTCGTTGTACCTACGTTTATGCGTACAGATAGGTAAATAAGTACATAGATAGGTAGAACCTGATACGTATAGACATACTATATATTATAATGATAATATTATAATCTCACGATGATATCCATCGCTATTGCTGCTGCTGTTGCTACCGCTGCTGTATCAGGTTAATGTATACTTACCTACCTACCCGTACGAGTCATACCTCGAGTATAGAGAGATGGTTATATGGCGCTGCGTCGCGCCAGCCAAGGATATTCACTCGAAAACAACAAAACTTTCGACTATACCGAGAACTGTACGAAATTAATAATCCTCGGCAGCATTCGCCGAATCGCCGACGCTGTCATCGCCATACCAAGTCGCAAGTCGCCGCGTAGCATCAAATACCTAGCCCAGCAGCTACCGCCATAATCGCTGATTGACGAATAGGGCCCATACACCTTCACGTATGTACTATGATTGTATAGACCATAGGTAGGTAATTTGTAGCGACACACGCGGCTGAGTCCATATAAAGGTTAATGGCAACGATAATGATGACTGTTGTCGCGTGGTGGTGGCGGCAGCAGCAGCTCCGAAGCTCATCTCACAGCTCGAGAGTCATTGTTGCTTAATCAGCAATCTCATGAATGGCGGTGTCAGCGCTGGCCACTTTGTTCTTCTCACCCGCGAGGTGATTCTATCGCATATATGGCATGGCGTCGCGACGGCTAAAATCTACTCTACTGGTGACTGGTGTAATGGTACCAGTACTCGCGTACGGTCAAGTCCGATAGAATTGTACGCAAATATACACAAAGTGCTCGTAAAGTTAACCAGTTGGAATTTTATGAGGTGGCTAGTAGTATATTCTGCTGTCTGTCGGCCTCGAAAATTATACATATTTTGTTATTTACTCGAATTATTACGTAATGCGATGGTCGTTGCTGTACATTAGTACGGTACCATAATACTTACCATAATTATCAAAAATTGGGATCTCACTCACAAAACTTCTAACTGACGAACAAAGGAAACCCCTGATATCGCACCTCGGGAGTAATAAGGTGACATCTCAAAAAAAATTGATTTTGATGTTTTTGCATTTTTGGGGCTTGTATGACCCCCCCCTCAACCAAAAATAACACTTTGAGTTTGGTACATTATATAGATCATGTAAAAAACCCAAATGGCCTAACTCAAAATCCCAACAACATTGCAAGTTGTTTGGAGTTATAAGGTGACATCTCAAAAAACTCCACCTTTTTTGAGCAAATTTCATGCATACAAAGTGTTAACAAACAGTTTTGATTGTTTTGAATGTTTGTCAGTTAGAAATAGTCACATGAAGTGCATTTTTTATTGGTTTGTACCAAATGGAAAAATTTTTTTAAATTTATCATTTTTCAGAAAAATGAATTTGCACATATAATGAAATTTTAGTTTTTGGAGAAAAACTCAAAAACTAAGCACTTTAGAAAAAAACTAACGGCATTAAGTCGATTGGAAATTTAATTCTCTACAACTTTGAGAACATGAATTTTTTTTTTGGACGCTTCCTTTCGCCTCCACATCAACTTTAATGGAAGGTTCTAACTCAAAATGTTTTCTAAACATTGAAATATTTCCTCCTTAAGATTTTATTTTTCAAAGTGTTCTTATGCTAAATGAAGGTAGGATACCAGATCTTTAAAACGAGGTGCTACATGTTTATTCCTCATAATTAATTATAAGTTTATAAAAATAATGAATCAAGTTTTAAAAAAAAAGAAAATCACTCTCCTGAAAAATTTCACTTTTTTGAGATGTCACCTTATTACTCCCGAGGTGTGATATGATAACCCCAGATTGGGATGAATTTTAGACAAGTGGAAAAAAAACTCTCACGCATTTAGTGTGAGAAGACCGACTTTTCGTAAAATAAAGATTCTTTACGAACGAATTGATTCCTTTACTTTTTTTAAAACATTCATTCGCGAACGAATTGATTCGTACAAGTGACTCGTTCGCGAACGAATCAATTCATCTACTCAATTTTTGATGAATCACTCGCGAACGAATCGATTCATTTACTCAATTTTTGCTAAATCATTCACGAACGAATTGAATCATTTTTTGTGAATCATTCGCGAACGAATCGATTCGTATAAGTGACTCGTTCACGAACGAATCGATTCGTATAAGTGAATCGTTCGCGAACGAATCGATTCGTATAGGTGACTCGTTCGCGAACGAACCGATTCGTATAAGTGAATTATTCGCGAACGAATCGATTCGTATAGGTGACTTGTTCGCGAACGAACCAATTCGTATAAGTGAATCATTCGCGAACGAATCGATTCGTATAAGTGACTCGTTTGCGAACGAATCGATTCGTATATGTGACTCGTTCGCGAACGAATCGATTCGTATAAGTGACTCGTTCGCGAACGATTCAATTCATCTACTCAATTTTTGATAAATCACTCGCGAACGAATCGATTCATTTACTCAATTTTCGGTGAATCATTCACGAACGAATTGAATCATTTTTTGTGAATCACTCGTGAACGAATTGATTTTTTTGTGAATCATTCGCGAACTAATCGATTTGTATAAGTGACTCGTTCGCGAACAAATCGACTCGCAAAAGTGAATCATTCGCGAACGAATTGATTCGTATAAGTGACTCGTTCGCGAACGAATCGATTCGTATAAGTGACTCGTTTGCGAACGAATCGATTCGAATAAGTGACTCGTTCGCGAACGAATCAATTCATCCAGGTACTCAATTTTTGATGAATCACTCGCGAACGAATCGATTCATTTACTCAATTTTTGGTGAATCATTCACGAACGAATTGAATCATTTTTTGTGAATCATTCGTGAACGAATCGATTCGTATATTTGACTCGTTCGTAAACGAATCGATTCATTTACTCAATTTTTGATGAATCATTCGCGAACGAATCGATTCATTCACTCAATTTTTGGTGAATCATTCACAAACGAATTGAATTATTTTTGTGAATCATTCGCGAACGAATTGATTTTTGTTTGTAATCATTTGGGACCGAATTGATTCGTAAATTGAAGAATTGATCGATTCGTTGGGCGAATGGTTCTTTGAAAAAATTGATCAATTCGTTCATGAATGATTCACATAAAATTGAGGATCGTATGTCGTATTAGATTACTTTGTAGGAATCGTGCAGGCCTAGTGAGATTTCAAGTTTCATCAAAATCGGTTCAGCCATTTTCCAGGTAAAGACTTAATGAGTTATAAAAAATGTTGAAAAAAATTTTACCGCTCGACAAACTTGAAAGCTTTGAGCTTTTGGAACTTGTTGATGATGCCAAAATGTCCTGCAAGTAGCCAAGCCATGAAATTTCAAAATTTTATCAAAATCGATTCAATCGTCCCGCGTCCCTGAGAAATTCAATTTTCAATGAATTCTGTGCAAAGTCACTCCATGAAAATTTCAAAAATCTCAATTTTAGTACCGATTACGCGCAAAAGCTCCATAATTTCCATGAAGTCCTGATTCTTACTGAAATTATCAAAGTCTTGCTTTTTGGCAAAAACTGACCAAAACTCTTGCTTTCCAACAAAATTACAAAAAAAATTTGGCGTTGTTTCGCAAATTTTAAGAAGTTAATTTTTTTTACGGAAATAAACTGTCCAAAAGTTTGACTTTTTTGCCTGAAATTGTCATTCTTGCTTCTTGTAAAAAATTCTCGCTTTCCCGAAAATTACAAAAATTCAGACTCTTTTCCAAAATTAATCATAGGTACTTAAGCTTCGTTTTTGGCAGGAACTGTGACGATATAAATTTTTTTTGACCTCTAATTACCTGACTGAAAATCGTGGGTTTTGCTAAAATCGTGAACGTTTTGTTTTTTGGCCAAAAATTCAAAGAACTCTCGAAAAATTTTGAGTTTACAGAGGAATTGATAACGATTGTGGCACCGCGGAAATTGCCAAAAAGCCTTTACTCTTGCTACGATACAATTGTCAAAATCTTGCATTTTGCCCGAAATTCTCGAATATTCTCGCTTGTTGACAAACCGGCCAATTTTTTTAGAGAGAATTCGAAATGTCTCACACATTTTTTCAGAATATGAGTCTGCAGTTTTTTTTTTTTTTTTTTGACAGAAATTGCGAAAAGAATAGGTAATTATTTTTCAGCTTCCAATTACTGACCTTGCACTTCTGTTCTTGCTTTTTTTTACAAAAATTCCAACATCTCGACAAAATTTTTAAACGGCATTTTCCCCCCTCAAGAATCACCCAAATGTCTCGTCTTTTTCTCATCAATATTACAAAAAGGTCATTTTTTTTCCAATAATTACCACGAAGTCCTGCTTCTTGCTGAAATTGTCAGAGTCTTGCTTTTTGCCAAAATTTAACAAAAACTCCGGCTTTCTAGCAAAGTTGCAAACAAATTTCAAAAAGACCTTTTTACAATAAATTGTTCAAAAGTTTGGTTTTTTTGTCAGAAATTTCCAAAAAAAACTATTGCTAAAACTATCAAAGTTTTGCTTTTTAATAAAAATTCTCACGTCTTCAAAAATTATTTTTTTTTGCTTTTCAACAAAATAACTGGAAATGGTCGTCTTTTTGCATAAAATTCCAAAAAGTCTTTCTCTTATCCAAAAACTGTTTCGCCAAAATGGATAATTTTTTGGAGGGTGACATTGCCGAAATCTTTCTTTTTGTCAAAAATTGTTTTTTTGTGAGAATTTGGTAAAATTCTCACTTTGATGAGATATGCCTTTGCCTTGCAAACTTATAATATTTTTGCACCATCTACCTAATAAAAAAAGAAAATTAGGTTTGCAATAAAAAAAATCGTAGCGTTTTGCTGCATAAAAAACAATTTCTTAAAACATGTTTAAAACGTATTAATTTTAAACGAGCAGATTTTTTTTTTTTTTTAAAGGAACGTTGTTTTGACTTTGATCTATCTGGTCAGGTCTGATCAGATCCAATAATTTTTCACTGAATCTGTCCATTTTCTACTCATCCATAGAATTGTCCATTTTTTCTTCTCATCTAAATCATATTTTAGAAATGCTCAAATAGAACAGTACACTGCTTACTTTGTCGCAAACATGCAGAGTACCTGCTTGTGGCCACTAACCAATCATTTTCTCTGCTTTCTAGCTACGTGCTTTGTGAGCTATCATATAATACTTGGTAATTGTTGATTTTATTTTTGGATCTTAGTTTTTATGGCGAATCGATTACGTTAATTTTTTTATTAATTTATTAGCCTTGACTTAGGCTTACGTTTACGAGCTTGCGATTTTCTATCGATATCAGGCGCATTTGGATAAACATAGTGGGTAAATATGAAAACATAACAATGGGTGTTTTCCAATGGGTAAATAGGTAGGGTACCTACTTACTACAGTACATACGTGTGCTCGTGAAACGTTTACCATAAAGGTTTACCTTTCCTATTGCTCAACGGAATGAGTGGTTTTCAGTCATTTGGTCTTCATTACTCTTACAATGCTTTTAAGCAACGTGACATGGGGTAACTTTGAAAAGGTAGAAAGTACATTTGGTTAAATTTCAAACTCCTCCACTTCAGATAAACTTCATTTAAAGTATTAAAAACTTCAGTAGCAGCCCTAGGGCAACGCAGCAGTGCACATGTATTTGTTTCTAATAGGTACGTGCGTAGCACGAGTCAGGTACACAGATGAATACTGGCGTTCTTCTGCCTGCGTACTACGTACCTACAGTACATACGTAATACGATCGGTATACTATAAAAAATGCTACGTAACTAACGCAACCTTGACCAATAAATAAGAAACAGCCGACGATACGTATAGCAAAGGCAAGCTAAATATACCTACATAAACACAGGTGTATGACTGTATGTATGTATTATTTTATTTTTGTATCTTCTGTAAGTAGCTAGGTAGAGATACCTACGTATATAAGTGTGTCATAGCGACGGCGACATTGGAGATGTGACGATGACCTAGCGAGCTACCGCGTCGCGTCGCTATTACTCTCAACTCGCAAACCTTGACAGGTCGCGTGGTCGCTTCATCGAAACTTCGGAAGGCCTGTGGTCCGCATTGTATACGTACATTAGCCAGTTTAATTTCAGGTTTTAGAGTGATAGACTCGCGCGTCTTGGCGAATATTGATGAATAAACCGCCGTAACGTTACGGTACATGGCGTACTACCTACTCTTGGACCAGTAGTATGCTCATTACGTCATTAGAATGAAGTGAAACAAAGAAACGTATCCTGGATTTGGGCGAAAATTGGTGAGGAAGTTTACTTCGAGTAGGAGTCCTCCCTCCAAAAAATTGTGCTTCCTGGGGGGGCTCCCCCAAAAATTGCAATTTGAGTTTCAGAGCATCTCTGACCCGTTGAATTCAAAATTCAATATCATAGTCTAGCATAACCCCCCTTCCGCCGATTCTCTAGGGCAACTTTTTTCCTAAAGGGGACAAGACTCGCACGAAATTTTTTCAACTGGATCAAGTTAGATCGAAAAAACATGCAAAAATTTATTACTAGCCAACATTTTAAGCGCAAAATTTTATTTTTATATTATTGGTGATTTTTTAAAAGTAAAAATTCAGTCAAAAATGAGAAAAAAAATCAAAATTTTTGAGTAGTTCTGTAGAGCCTTCAGCAGATTTTTGAAATTTGAAATTTTGACAAAATGAAATTCACGCTGTACTTCCACTAAAACACGCTAATAGAACGACTGCAAGCGAATTCAAGTCCTTTTGGAGCCTTCGGTTACTTTTTGAAAATTCTTGGAGCCTCCAGTAAATTTTTGAACGTTGAAATTTCCACAGAAAACCGAAATTCATTCCGTAAACTAATTTCAATACGCTGTTAAGTCGACTGCAGGTACCTAAGTTAGAGTTCAAGTCCTTTTGGAGCCTCCAGCTACTTTTTGAAAATTACTGGAGCCTCCAGCAGATTTTTCAATCTTGAAATATCCCAAAATTTCATCAAATGAAGTTGGAAATCCTAAATTCACACTGCACTCCAACTTAAACACGATATGAAGTTGACTGCAGGGTCATTCCATGGGCGGGTGGCGGGGGGGGGGGCTTCCATTATTTTCACATTGTCTCGAGGTACTCAACTTCAGCAGCGCATTCCTACAAAACTATGATACATACTTTGATCAAAACTGATTTCACAGTTCGAAAGAGTATTGAATTTTGAACTTTTTAAGCATTTTGAAATTTTCAAAATTTGAAAGTTGAACTTTCATGAAAGTTCAAATTTCAAAATGGCGCTATAAGTGGAAGGTACCATTTAAAATTCGGAAAAAATTTCCATAAATGCACCTTTTGATGCTTTTTCGAAATATTCAAGTTTCGAGATGAGATATCTGAATGGAAAGAAAGCACCCCCACCCCTAATTTGGGGCAAAACTTTCGAAAAAAAATCTGGAGCATGTGATATATCGAATTGTATGTTTTTGGTAACGCTGAACACGAATAAGACGTTAGATTTTTGATTGGACCCCATCCACGGCCCCCGCACCTCCCCAAATGGGGTAAAAGTTCAAAATAGGGGTTTTTTCGTGGGACACATCAAATCGTATGTTTTTGGTGACGTTGAACACGAATATGACGTCAGGTTATTGATTGGACCATCCATGGCCCCCAGCACCTCCCGAAGGGGGTAACCTAAAAAAATAGATTCAATCGTGTGACACAGGAAATAGTATGTTTTCGATATCGCTGAACACGAATATAGACGTAGTTTTTCAAATTGACCTCACCCATGGCTCCCAGAACCTCCCTCAATTGGTAAAAGTCCAAAAAATTGGTTGGAGGCCGGAGATGGAGTCCAACCAAAAATCTGACGTCATATTCGTGTTCAGCGTCACCAAAAACATAGGTACCATTTAATGTGTCGCACGAAAAAACCTTTATTTTGAACTTTTACCCCATTTGGGGAGGTGCTGGGGGCTGTGGATGGGGTCTAATCAAAAATCTAACGTCATATTCGTGTTCAGCGTTACCAAAAACATACAATTCGATATATCACATGCTCCAGATTTTCTTTTCGAAAGTTTTGCGCCAAATTGGGGGGGGGGGTGCTCCCTTTCCATCTGAAGATCCCATCTCGAAACTTGAATATTTCGAAAAAGCATCAAAAGGTACATCTATGGACATTTTTTCAGAATTTTAAATGGTAGCTCCCACTTATATCGCCATTTTGAAATTTGAAAGTTCGACTTTCAAATTTTGAAAATTTCAAAATGCTTAAAAAGTTTAAAATTCAATACTCTTTCGAACTGTGAAATCAGTTTTGATCAAAATATCATAGTTTTGGAGGAATACCCTGCTGAAGTTGAGTACCTCGAGACAACGTAAAAATAATGGAAACCCCGCCCCCCACCCGCCCTCTGAGAGGGCTGGGACCAAACTGATTGCGGGTTTCTCATCTACTGGGTGGGTAGATATTGTCAAAAAAATTTGAGTGAAATCGAATGACATGACTTTCAAAATCGCATTTTTTTGGTCGAATTGACATGAACCCTGCAGATAGATTTCAAGTCTGCTGGAGGTTTTAGCAATTTCCAAAAAACCGCTGGTAGCTCCAAAATGACTCGAAATCTACCTGCACTGGACTTCATAGCGTATTGAAATTAGTTTACAGAACGAATTTCGGCTTTCTGTGGAAATTTAAACTTTCAAAAAATCTACTAGATGCTTCAAGAATTTTCAAAAAGTACCTGGAGGCTCCAAAAGGACTTGAACTCACCTGCAGTCGACTTAATAGCGTGTTCATGTTAAAGTGCAATGTGAATTTCGGATTTCCAAATTTATTTGATGAAATTTTGTAGATATTCCAAGTTTCAAAAATTTACTGGAGGCTCCAGAACTGCTCAAAACGGTTTGAAACAGTTTCTAATCCATTTGGCTGGTCGAAAATATGGTATATATCAAATTTCAGCGTTATAGGCCAATTTGGTAAAATTTTGATTTTTTTTTTCTCATTCTTAACCTAAATTAATTTTTTTTTTAAATCACCACAAATCGAAAAATACACTTCAGGGCTTGAAATGTTGGCTGTCCATTTAAAAGGGGAGAGGCGAAATCTGCGATTTCGACTGACCTGCCAATCAAAATGGCCACCATTTTGTTAGTATAAGGCTAACCTTATTCTTGCAAGTTCACTTCAAAATGTCCCTTTGCATGTCCTTTTTAAGAAAAAAATTCTCCCAGAGGATCGGTGTAGAGGGGAGGAGGGAATTGCAATTGGGGAAATTTTTGAAAATTTTGGGCCCAAAAACCACCATTTTGGACGTGCAGACTTACGAGTAAAATCACTTGTGGATAAGAAAGGACGATTCCCAAAATTGTACATAGCTTCCTAATCGCGATTTTGGACTGTTTTTGAGGGGGTTTTTCTAATTCCAATTCGTGATTGTTATGGCCTAGCCTGCGCATAAAATATTGACAAATTTTTTCTTGTGAATAAAAAAAAATACATACTCGTAAAATACTATCTATGTAATATTAATGACGATAAAAATAACGAACCCGACTAACCATGGATCTGGGTAATAGATCTACCAATGATATTCATTGATTTTTTTCAACACTACATAGATGTAAGAAATAGAGAAACTCGTGAAATTATTCGATCGGTTTGGTCTTCAACATTATTCGACGACGTTTACTAAAGCGGCACTAATAAAAAAATTCCAGTCAAAAAAAGTTGCAAATTTACTACTATACTAAATGCTTATTCATATGCATATTTTGTACAATATTTGGCGCTTATCAGTTCGAAATTTCTTCGCTATAATTTATAGTACCTATTTTCGTAGATCCATACACTTGTAATTGGCCTATTACTTTGCATATTTGAGATAACGAGACGCGAAACACGTTGCTATTGTATTCCAAGTCAAGCTGAGTGGCTGCTTCACCTTATCAACTCTGTAAGCGCAGAAAGAAATATGCATTCGGATAAAGTAACTCGAAGATGAATTTATTCACTTTAAAGTCGATAGAGCAGTCAAAAATAATAACACGTAGGTCGTAATAAATATCTACGAGTACCTAAATAAAATAGGTACACAATAACAACAGACTAACCTGTTAAAAAAAAGTATAAAAGTTACAAAAAACCAGATCATACAACGTAAATAAGTAATACAAAATGGATTTTAAAAAATGCACAGATCAATCAATTAAAAAAATCCACACGTTTTGCAAAAATAAGTGCAAAAAAAATGTAAAAAATAAAAAAAAACACGAAATGAACCAAAAAATAAAATAAAACAGTGTTCTACAACATGGACGGAATAAAATAAGAATAAAACCTCAGATCATTCATTCGAGTGTAAAAAAAAAATACAAATCGAGTGATAGAAAAAAAAGTCGAATAAATAAAAAATGACGATGAGAATCGAGTGAGTAGTACAACTAAACTACAAACGTGTCGAGAACAGTGCGATCAAACGGCCGGTGCAGTTGAAACAGTGCTATGAGGTGTTGTTGGTCGAGATCCGGCCAATGAATGAGTGGTAGAAGCGTTCAAAGAAGCCATAGTGCCCATCTGAAAATAAACAAACACAATTCAGAACACTACTAGTAGATAAAATTTTCCAATTACAAATAAAATAAGGTCGTTAATTATTATAGTTAGACGAAATAACGGAAACATTTTCAGCCATTTCCGTATTTTCGATCTGGCCATCTGGTTTTAAACGATGAGACTGAAATTCGATAAACAAGACTTCGGTAAATATTGCAGTATATTACTCAATCGCACTTTGGTGCGGTCAACTTACCCTCAGATGAGCTAAATCTTCCAATTTTGACAGATCTGATAATTCTAAATACAACGAGTACACTAAAAGCCAACCGTATACGTTCAAAGCTGTAAAACAACCCCACAGCAGCAACATGGTAATATTGTAGAAAAATATCTGATCGTTGACGATGGATATGAAAACCCAAGCTACGAATCTGAAAATTGTAAAAGCTGCGAACGCGTACAGCCAAGCTGGGATTCGTTTCTCGTATTCCTGCGTGAAGAACAAAATATAAATTGTGTTGTATAAAATTGAATTCCATACCACATCACACACACTCTCTCTATTTTCTAACCAAGTAATACGTAATACGACTCACCTTTCGCAGAGCGTTAATTAAAATAATGCTAGTGACGAAAATCACAAATCCGCCAACCAACGAAAATAGTCCGAACAATATCAACAAATTTCTCACTGAAATCAATCTCGAGTTATTTGACTAACTAAGCACTGAAAGTATTTCATACTTATGTATAGTCACACTTGCAGCGGCGGATCTAAGAAAAAAAGCCCACTCATTTCAAAAATTGTGATTTTTGACCTTCCCCCTCCCCTCGTTCTTTCATATCAAAAATTAGATGTTTTGCCATGAAACGAGTCTTCCATGCAATTTTAATGGAGAAATAAAATTCTTTTTGCCAATTTTGGCGAGTAAAAAATAAATTTTTAGGCAAGTTAGGACGTCAAAAAATATTTTTTTTTGGCCAACATTTTTTTAGAAAATCTTGCATTTTTTTCTCAGAAAAATCAGTTTTTTTTTTAAATTCATAAAAATTAGTTTTATATCAAAATTATTTAAAAATCTTACATTTTTGCTGAAATTGCGAAATAATTCACTTTTTTTGAACAAAATGTAAAAAAGACCCCTTAGTTTATTTTTCATCAAAATTGCTAAAAAGTTATTCTTTGCCAAAATTGCTGAAAGTAGCCTCTATTTAGTCAAAATTTCCAAAAAATCGCACAAATTTTGTATAAGTGTTTAAAAGGACTCATAGGTTGTCAAAATTGTCAATGAAACGAGATTTTTGTCCAAAGTGCTTCAAAATCATTTTTTTTGTCAAAAAAATTTCAAGAAATGTTTTTTCTGTGTTCATACTGTTTATGACTTTCTAAAAACTTGGATGAAAAAACATGCGTTTTTGGTCAATCTTAACAAAAAGTGTATTCTTCTTGCAGTATTTTCACAATAAAAGTAAGATTTGTCTTAATTTTGATGAAAAGGGTGATTTTATTGATAATTTTGATAAAAAAATGATTTTATTTGGCAATTTTGGCGAAACAGGCGGATTTCCAAAAATATTGCTTTCTGGCAATTTTGATTTAAAAAAAAAAAAAAAAAACTGATTTTATTTTGCAATTTCCATGAAATAGGCAGATTTTTAAATTTTGCAACTATAATAATTCAAGTCTTGGTACAAATTTTCAATTTTAGCTAAAATTAGTTTTGAAATGGGGGGGGGGGGGAGCGGTGTTGAAATTTTGGCAAAAATATAGCTTTTTGGGAATTTTGATAAAAAAACATACTTTTTTTTACAGTTTTGACAAAAATGGGTCTTTTTTTACAGTTTTTACAAAAAAGTTCTGTTTTCTGGAATTTAACCAAACAAAGTACTTTTTTTGTCTTTTTGAAATTTTTACAAAAAAACAGCTTTTTACTCATTTTGAGGACCAAGGGAGGGTTTTTCTTGAAAATCCGCTCAAGTCAAAAGTACTTTGCCTAGAAATGAAACATTTTCAAAATTTTCACAATATTGAACATCAGGTAGTAAAAAAGTAAAATTTTCGATAACCTTGAAAAGTTTTACAAAAAATGATATTTTTCATTAAAAAACTGATTTTTATGCATATTTAGAAATAAAAAAGATTTTTGAGACAAAAATGGTAAGATTTTCTGGAAAAATTTCAGCTGTTAGTTTTTACATTTTTGCGGCAATAAATTCAACTTTATAGCAATTTAGATGAATAAAACAATTTTTGAGGGGTAAGTTTGACAAAAAATTGGTCCATTTTTTCATGTTATCAAAATTTTTACCAAAACAAAATGGTTTTTAGATAAATACTGTAATTTTTATCTTATTTTAGGTGATTTTCAGAAATTTTTATGCCTTTCTTTCACACAGTTTTCAACTCTGATCGGATGTTTTGACACGAAACGAGTCTTCTCTACAATTTTGGTAGACAAATAAAATTCCTTCGCAAATTTTGGCAAATAAAAAATAGATTTTTAGGCAAGTTATGATGTCAAAAAATGAATTTTTCTGAGATTTCTTAGGCAAAAAAAATGATTTTTTAGCACATTGAACGAAAATCTTGTTTTATAGGCAATTTTGACAAAAAATCAGTTTTTTAAAAACATTTTTACAAAAATGTACGATTTTTTGATAAAAGATGATTTTCATTTTACAATTATGACGGAACAGGTTGATTTTCAACATTCGACCAAAAAACTCGGTTTTCTGCATTTTTTCCATAAATATGTCTTTCTGTCTCTGGCAATTTTGATAAAACAAACACCGATTCTATTTTGCAATATTATTTTAAAATAGTCAGATTTTTCAATTTTGCAACAAAAATGCACGAATTTGTAAAAATTTTTAATTTTAGCTAAAGGGAGGGGGGTTTGAAATTTTGGCAAGAAATATAGGTTTCTAGCAATTTTAATGAAAAAACTGGTTTTTTTTTTACAATTTTGACAAAAATGGGTCCCTTTTCACAGTTTTTCAGAAAAAAGTAGAGTTTTCTGGAATTTAGCCACACAAAACAGTTCTTTTTTCTTTTTGAAATTTTTACAAAAAAATTAGCTTTTTGTTCATTTGGAGGACCAAGGGAGGATTCTCCGCTATTGAACAGGTAGTAAAAAAGTAGAACTTTCCATAACCTTGAATAAGTTTTATAAAAAATCATGACTTATTTTTCATTAAAAAACTGATTTTTATTGCAATTTAGAAAAAAAAGATTTTTGAGACAAGAATGCAAGATTTTCTGGAAAAGTTTCAGCTGTTTGCTTCTGCATTTTTGGCAATAAATTTTCTGAAAATTTTTACAAAAAAAAGAGCAAATTTTTGGCACTTAAAAAACAAGTTTCTGGAAATTTTCAACAAAACAAAATTTTTTTTCCTCAATTTTGCCAAAAACACAGATTTCTTCGTAACAGTAAAAAGCAAAATTTTCTGAATATTTGAACAAAAAGGAAGTTTTTTTTTTTGCAATTTTGGCAAAAAAAATTACACTTTTTGGCAATTATTTAGATAAGACAGAAAATATCGAATGTTTTTGGTCATTTTTAGCGGGTAATCCTTTATGCTTTTTTCAAGTTTTTTTTTTTTTTGCATCATTTGTGCATTTCACTTGACCATTTTTTCGAACTATTTGGAATATTTTAACATTTAACCTCAATGTTTTTCTGGTGTAATTTTCAGTGATAATTGCTTTTTCGGGGTACTTCTGCAACATTTAGAAAAGTTTTCGAAGCTGTTTAGCATGGTTTTTTAGGCAAATACTGAATTTTATCTTACTTTTGGTGACTTTCCGCAATTTATATGCTTATCTTTTACACAGTTTTCAACTCTAATGTTTTTGTTCAAAAAAAATCAAAAAAAAATCGATGCCTTCTTGAAAATTGGTCCAGTGCTCTTTTTGAATAACGAATGAAAAAATTGAAAACAATCATTAAAAGGGGTCCATTTTATGATCCAGCTAGTGCCCTTTTCGCCGTGAGTTAAATCCGCCCTTGTACACTTGCGATCTTACGATGATGATGCATGTACCAGATTGCTGATCACTTACCCCAAGCACTTCCCACATAAACAAATTGATAGCTAATTATATAGTAACCGTAATGACTGGATCCGGGCGCAGCCATAGCTAAGCAATACACGTCAAAAATTGACTGAGCTATGGTGAAAATACTCAAAAACTGAAACATCAAGAAGACGGCGTCTTTTAGAGTCAACGTTTAAAGATATTTTTAGTAATTTACGTAGGTACTGTTCATTACGACGAATGTAGGTATTACCAATGAGTAACAAGCAACTAATAGCGATCCCCTTTGGATATCCAAGAAGTACGCATCCTGAAGAATGGGCCGTTGATACCAAGGAATTCTCAACGATTTTATAGATCTCGAAGATTTTAAATTCGTTGTCGATCTGGACGTTACGTGAGAATAAATGGACGGAGTTCCCATGCTCGGTGTTCTTCTACCGTAATTCATTTCAACGAATACCAACCACTGCAAGACCGAAAAAGAATAATTATAAACTTGAATGATATGTACATAGATAACCGTACTTGGCTTGGTATTTTCAAAAATTTCGATTAGGCGCTTACCAGGAATTTCGAGTGAGACGATGGTAGGACGGAGTTTTTGAATGTTGCACCGAATCCAGAACTTTCAACGTAGCTTATTCAGGATCTTCATTTTGCAATGGCTTTAAACACCAGATATGAACGAATAACTCTGAAAAATTCTTCAAAACTTGATAATTATTAATTTATATAAATTAATTTTTTTTTCAAGCAACACCTTCCAACAGGTTTCAGATTACTCATATCATCGACGCCCTGAAAAAAAAAATAAACACAATTACAAAAGGTAATGTATTCGGATATAAAACCAATGTTACGACGAAGCATCGAAAATCGAAATACCCAAAATTCGATTTTTCTTTTTGAACGTGAACAATCTGAGGTGGCCTATGTGATTCTTTTTTCTGGTGCATCGATTTACTCATAAAATTCATTTTATTTCAGGGCTGGTTAGCCTATCGCATTGGCTAACGCTAATGGCTAAAGCTAAAACAAATCTGCCATTGGCTAAAGCTAACAGCTAACGGCTAACGAGCAGTCATTGGCTAGCTATCGGCTAATTTATTAGAAGTGCAAGTGGCATATCAAAATACTCTTCTAATTCAGACCTCTTTTGTGGTAACATTTACATTGATTTTATATTCACCAGTAATGGTCAGTTCTAAATTGTTTGAGAATGATAAAAGATAAAATGCTTTACATGCTGCATTTGACAAGTTTTTAAATAAATTCAATTTTTTATTTGTATTACATCGTTATTCATAATAAAAAAAAACGTGTCTACCAAAAAAGCAAGTTGAGAATAGTAGAAATTTTTTCACTTGTGTTTTGTGTTTACTGTGCTACTCCTACTTCACAGTTCTCACTTTCTCAGTAGGTACCTATAGAAATGTAATGTAAGATAGGATGGGAGATAGGAAGAAACACTAACACCACACAAATATTACAATTTTAATTTTTAATTAATAAATTAGCATTGAAAAGGACGATTTCAAAGTTTCAAACTTCAAAGTTCAAAAACTTTCGATTTAATTTAAAAATATTGGTTTATTTTATTTATGTATGGTCAATGGAAAAAAAATAAAAAAATGAAGCTGGAACTGGGCAGAATTGAAAAAAAAATTAGCCATGGTTAGCCAATGAATCATTGGCTAAAGCTAAGGCTAATGGCTAACGAACTCTCATTAGCTAAGCTATTGGCTAGCTAAAATTGTGGAAGAAGCATCGGCTATCGGCTAAAAGCTAACGGCTAACGGCTAGCTAACCAGCCCTGTTTTATTTTTAAATTTAAAAAAAAATCAAATTCAAAATGAGTCATGGCAGAGCAGACTTTGAAATGAAAAAATAACTTTTCAAGCATGCAAAGCAAAAATCAGTGCTTTTTGGACGTTTCTCAACAATTTTGGCAAAACTTTTCATCATTTTTGGCTACGCATTTTATCTACTAAAAATTGACACTCTGATAATTTTGACATTTTTGACAAAATTTTAGCAAAAACAAGATTCTTTTAAACAATCTTGGCAAGAACAGGACTGTTTGATAATTTTATTTTAGGCGAAAACTGGCCCCTTTTAAAAATTTTACCAGAAATGGGCAATTTTTGAAAACTTTGACAAAAATGGACACTTTTCAACAATTTACGATTGTGCTGAAAATGGATGCTTCTTGAATATTTTGCCAAAAATTGACGTTTTTCGACACAGTTTATCCCAAAAATTGACACATTTTGAGTTGGGGCAAATTTGACAAAAAAAACAAAAAACAAAAAACAGAACCTCATAAGCAAGTTTTGCAAAAAAACGAGACTTTCGTTTAGCAATTTTGGAACAAGAAGAGAAATTTTTAAACGCGAAAATAAATTTTTTTGGATGTTGGGGTGGGGACTGGGGAGGGAGTACAAAACATTATGGACTATCAATACTTCAAAAATTAGCGTCCTTCCAAAAAAGACCAGCTCATCTCACAGGTAAATTTCTAGTGCCAACGCCTTTTTTAATCAATGAAATCAAAAAAGTGGCATTTTGGTCTACCTTTATGTCGACCAATCAGAGAAAACTGAAATTAAAATTAATTTTTTTTTCAATTCGAAAATTTTTTTTAAAAAATGCATTTAACGTAAGGTAAAATCTTTAAAATCCAATCAAATTAATTAATTAAAAAATTTCAAACAATTTTTACACATTGAATTTTCAGTAAAAAAAAAAAGAAATCATACTACCAAATCATAAAATTCTCCAGCTATCTTTAGAAAAAAATAACCCATTAAAAAAATCACACACCAAAGCAAAAAAACTTGAAAACTATAATAATCAACGTTTTTATATTATGTAAAATGTTTTCAAAACATAAAATCATATACATTTAATTACAACATAATTAATATCGCAGTTATGAGTAGTTTATTTGAATTCTTCGATCTGCATGCTTGGTAAATATCATCGCGATGCTTTACTTAAAAATGTATACCTAATTGTAACTAATAACTAATATTATATACACATACGTGTGGTTCAATATTTTCAAAATTTTAGTACAAAATTAAATAATCATACATATGTATGTACATAGACAAATTTACAACATAGAAATGATTTCTTCATGTCTCTAACATTCAATAATATACTCGTATAAGGAAAGTGGAGAAAACCTTTAATACAAGATGAAGAGAATTCGCGTGTTGGTCAAACGCTAATGAAAAATAAAAGGAAAAAGTTATACATTATAAAAATGTTCACAAAATAAAAATATCCCTAAAGATATGCTTGGAATAATGGTTAAATATATAATATTATTTTGCTAAAAAAATACTTAGTAGTATAAAATTAATAAATTCTCATAAGTACAAATACGTAATTAGAATATATTACAAAGTAAGTCGAAGAAGAGAGAAAAAAAAGAGAATTGTTTATAAATAATTTCAATAGTCAAAATAAACATTTCATTAAACAACGACTCGTATCACTGACTACACAATTTCCAAACATAAACTATTAAAAAAAAAAAATACACGTAATTAAATTTTGTTTAAAATTACACAAGTTGATAGATAATTTCTTGTAATATCTCACGATTATCACAAAATCAAAATTAAAAAGTACTCTTTTCAAGAGAAAAGACCATCTAGACCATGAAAATGAAAAAAAAATTCAACAATGATAACAATTTCTAGTCTGGCAAGATTTACATACGTTCCAATAATACATACATAATTTACCTAATAAGAATAGAATACAACTATCGTCGTGAAATATTTAAAACGTGGAAAAAAAAAACATAAAAAAAAACAGCGAATAAAACGCCTAAATAAATAAATACGTAATACTACTTAAGAAAATTAAACAAAAAAAAACACACTCATCAGTTCAAAAAAGCATTACAATAAAAAAGAAGTATTAGAAAAATAAGGAGAAAAAGTACTCGATCTTGATACGTGTATTTTAATCTCCCTTATCCGAAACAGAATTACTCAATTTGTGAGAACTGAGAAGACTTCGCTACAGAATCGTATCATTTGACGAGCATCGAAACAAAATAAAATACAACAAAACAGAAGAACAAAAACTTCAAGGAAAACAAACGAACGTATTTCAAAAGCAATGACGCAGGTACAAGCGAAGAGGGATGAGATCTTTTACAAGTATTTCCCTTCTGAAGATCTTTTAAGTCGAACCAAGAGTGATTGAAAATGAAGCAACAGAGAAAAAAAAGGAAGAAAACGTACTTCGGCGTAAAATTTTGAAATTTTCATCACACCAGAATCGATGATTTTGAATTTGGAAAAAAAGTGAGAACAGACTTTTTTCTTTTTTAAATTTCATCATCTCAACGAACAAGGCGAGTTCAAAGGTGACGGAGGCGAGGAGGGGGGGGGGTGCTGAAAAAATATCGAATCAACGAAAAAAAAGTAATTGGAGACTGAAATGTAGGTTTTTGAAGACGTTGATCTTAAAATCTTGAAATCAATTTGACCCCTAAATCGAAACTAAGATCTCAAGGCCTCGGAGGGGGGGGGGCAGGCTCAAGGCACAAAATTTTTTGAAATACGCAATATGGCATCGAAACGCAAATTTTCTAGAAGGCTGCATCTGATCATATGACTCACTCGAGCCCAAAACCAAAATTGGACACCCTGAAGATGGGCTTGGGGCTCAAAATTTTGACAAATCGAATATGGGTATCGAACTACTGGGTTTTAACACCTTGAAAGTTCCAATACTGGAATCAGCTTGATGCAAAAACAAAACCGAGCTCGCAGAGCTTCAGCATGGGGGAGGGGGAGAGGGTGGACTTCGAAGCCCAAAATTTTTAAACCAAAATACACGTTTTGAAGAAGACCGAAGCTGTTTCTTTGACCCCAAAACCAAAATTTTGAGCACTTCAATGTGGGCCTTGGAGCCCAAAATTTTGAAAAATCCAACATAGACATCAAATTACTAGTTTTCAGAAACGCTAGTTCGGATTCTGGAATCAGTTTGACCCCAAAATCGAAACTAAGTTGCTAGAATCTCGAAAGAGGAGGAAGAGGAGAGGAACTCGATCCTCGAAATTTTGAAAAAAAATCAACGTGGTATCAAAATACGTATTTTCAAGCAGTTTGAATCCAATTATGCCCCCTAAACCAAAATTTGACCCTCTGGAGGGAGGGGTTTGGGTCGTGAATTATGGAAAATTCAATCAGGCATCAAACTATGGTTTTTAGAAACGCTGGTTCAAATTCTAGTATCAGTTTGACACCAAAATCAAAATTGAGCTTCTAGAACTGGATTGTGGGGAGCGGGGGGGGGGAGGAAGGAAGGAGGAATCGTTCAAAATTTTTTTTAAAATGTTTGGTTTTCGAATCGAAGTGATCTTGATACGTATTTGGACATTTTTCACCATTTTCCCCTCCCCTCTCCTCACCTCCCTGTGGAATATTTGAACAAAAAAATTATCCTTCCCAAATTTCAATCAGACACAGTAAAGGGGAAAGGAGGGGGAGAGCTATTCAAATTTCTAAAAAAAAAATGCTCAACCATTTATTCCAATTTTCAGCTGATGTTTCATGGGAATGAATGACTAAATCGATGAGAATGGAAAAGGCCATAGATGACACCTTACAGGGTCATTCCACCTGAACTCAACCAACCTTTTCCAACTTCAGCAGCACATACCTCCAAAGCTATATGAAACTAATCAAAACTTATTTGATGCTTTTTTGAAATATTCAATTTTCGAGATTGGATCTTTTATTGGAAAATGAGCACCCCCTCCCCCAAATTTGGACAAAACTTTCAAAAAATATCTGAGGCAAGTGATATATCAAATTGTATGTTTTTAGTGACGCTGAACACGAATATGACGTCAGATTTTGGATTGGACCCCATCCACGGCCCCAAGCACCTCCCTAAATGGGGGTAAAAGTTCAAAAAAGTGTTTTGTTCGTGCGACACATGAAACAGTATGTTTTCGATATCGCTGAACACGAATATAGCCTTAGTTTTTCAAATTGACCTCACCCATGGCCCTCAGAACCTCCCCAATGGGCGAAAGTCTAACAAATAGGTAACGATAATCAAAAATCTGACGTCATACTCGTGTTCAGCGTCACCAAAAACATACAATTTCATGTGTCGCACGAACAAAAGACTTTTTTGAACTTTTACCTCGTTTGGGGAGGTGCTAGGGGCCGTGGATGGGGTCCAATCTTAGATCTGACGTCATATTCGTGTTCAGCGTCTACGAAAACATATCATTCGATATATCACATGCCCCAGAATTTTTTTGAAAATTTTGCCCAAATGTGGGGGAGGGGGTACTGTACTCACATTTTTTTTTGGGCGAGTTGACATGGAATGACCCTACAATCAATTTGAAGGGTTTTGGGAGAAACTTGGCTCGCTATATCGAGGTGATTTTGCTTCAAGCAGGATTTATAGACTCGAGTTTGCATCGGAAAAAATCAATTCGAAGGATATTTCATTTTCAAAAAATTTCTGTACAAGTAACATTTAAAAATATACCATCAGAATAACTCAAAACCCAAAAACCATCGCACTTGACGATTAAAATTACAATTTTTTTTTTACAAATCAACTACAACCTCCTTCGATTTTTTCTTTTCCGAATTACAAATGCCAACTAAAACCCAATAAAATGCAACACGAGCGCAATTTGGTCAATTGAAAACTTCAGATTTGAAATGAAGGCAACCCTCATCATCACTCTCAGCCTTGTTCGTACAAAAATTCCCAAAAGCACCACAATTTCAAACACACATTAATTATACCTACAAAAAAAATCACAATAGGTAAAAAAAAAAAAAAAAAAACTAAGCAAAATACATAAAATTTAAAAAATCTATAACCATATAGATTAAATGGAGACCGTTAAGCGTCGTTTACTGTACTTGAAATTAACGTGGAATCAGATCATTTCACGATGGAAGAATAAACGCTTCTTCGTTATCGTCGTCGGATTTACGAGAATCAGCCGCCGCCGCCGCCACCGCCACCGGATCACAGTCGACGATTTCAACATCGCTATGGTCACTATCGCTATCACTCAACAGACTAATGAAAGCCTGCGGTTTACTAGGAGCAGCGGGTTTAGGTTTAGCGGCTTCTGCCCTAGCACGAGCCGCCGCCGCCGCTGCTGCAGCCGCACCGGGACCCGAGTACCGGGTAATGCTTTTCGTCACCTTGACGGAGCTTTGACTGAAAATCTGCGTCACTTGAGGAGCGCCGAATCGGTTCCCAGCCGTAGAGAAACCGACTGGTCTCGGTGCACTGCTCATCATAGTCACGGTTCGATGATTGAAGATGGTGAACGGTGCGGCTTGAGATGGAAGTCGATATCGAGGATTCTGCGTTCTGGTCGCAGTCGCCGGGGCCGTTCCGCGGATTGTACTTGAAGTGACCGTACGTTGTTGCGATATCATCGTCGTTGGTCCGGACATGAAGTGTTGGTTGAACGAATTCGAGGAACCCGAATAACTGGTCGTCGATGGTCTTCGGTCATCGACCGAGTTCAACACGTCTTCATCCGAAGTCGAAGATCCGTCTATCTCTGCACTATCGGCGGTGCTTTTCCGAACATTTTGTCTAGCAGCGTTACGACGACCTCTCGATATCAGCTTCTTCTGTTTACCACCACCACCGTTGACTACCGTAGCTGGACCTGGTTTGGGCCCAATCTGCCGAGACGCTGGAGCAGTTCTACGAGCTTGAGCTTTTTTCTTAGCCAAAAAAAGCTCGATCTGTATTTTACGTTTTTCGTACATCGTGTTCAATACGAACACACGTCCTCCCTTCTGCTTGCATTTGGCTCTGGCGTCATCATCGTGCAAGTCTTCAGTCGCCGAGTAGACGACTTCGGCGGCAACCAGGTTCTCGGGTTCGGGTTGGCTGGAAGTAGTGGCGGCGGCGGCAACCGTTTCTAGGGGTTTGTTTTCGACGACTTTGTACTTGCAATCGACGCTTAAACGGTGTCGTTTGATTTCGATGAAGAATTCCTTCAAATTGTATTGTTTTCGAACTTGGTCCGAGACTGAATTACGATCGAACTTGGTCAATTTAAACGCGTTCTCTTTATTCGCTATAGGAATAAATGATTTTAAATCTAAACGCGATACTACTATCTTGAAGCTTTTCAGGTGTTTTCCAATCAAGTGCATTCGGAATGCTTCGTAGTTGGCGAAGTTTCCCATCAGACAGGTGCATTTACACAATCGCTCGTTACCGTGGTCAGATTTTTTAGTAGTACTACTACCGTCGTCGTTGTCCTCTTTGTTGTTGTTGTCTTCGCAACAATCCATCTGTCAATGCATTACAAACATAATACATACCCAGGTTAATACACACGATTGCGCCCCGCGTTTAGTTTCCTTTCTTTTACACCTGTAACCAATAAAAGTGTACCATATTTTCAATTTTCTTTTTTATTATTATTTCGATTTTTATAATAATAAAGTAATAAAACAGATTTGAATTTTTTTTCTTGGAAAAATTTAAACGACATTGACGGGTCTTTTTTCAGTTTTTTTCTCAAGAATTTTTTAAATTTTTTTTTCAATTTAAATTTTGTAACAAAATTTGAACTCAACATGCACACCATCGCAAGACTCGTCGACGACATTCGTGTAATAAAAAAGAGGCCTTAAAAATATTTACAAATTGTTTTTAAAAAATGAATAAAATATTAGAGGAGATTTTGTTTGGTTTTCAATTTTGTAGGACAATTATTATATAGACACCACACTTTTTGCATTTTCATCCAGGACGAACGACGAAAAAATTTCAAGTTTCTGAATTCGGACAGCAATTTGCCAAAAATTTTACCTGAGGGCGCTGTGGTCGGTATTTCGGAAAAACGCGATATTCGTCGTAATTACTTACGTTATCATCAAAGTAGCTCCCAGAACACACTGTTAAAGGTACTGCAGTGTAAAAGAAAGGATTTTCAAATTGTAATTTCAATAAAAAATACGTATCTAGCCTAAAATATTGAAAAAAACATACGATCTACGTCGATCATCCGTCGCCTACAAATAAGATAAAAACCATCGATCTGTCCGTTGTCCAATATAGAGAAAAAAAATCGTCGCAGCTTGCTACATGAGAGTTCAATTTTGCCTTCTTAAGAGCTTATTCTTCGAATTTCAGACCATTTCTCATCTCCCTGGTTTTTTTTTCAAAATCAGGGAGGGGTAATTTGGGATTTCTGAGGGTCGTACGCGAAAAATGAGTAAATATTAGAACTCAGATCCTTCGAAAACCCAACAAACCACTCTTCACATGCCATTTTCGAGTTTCTAAAATTTTAACCATTTTTTGGGGCAAGATAGTTTCTCAAAAAAAAAAAATAACTTTAGTAACCAAAACAGCTGGAAAAAGTAACCAGAAAAATCATAAAAATTCAAATAAAAACCATTCATCGACACTTCGAAAGTGAACTGGGTGAAAATGCAAAAAGGAAGCATGAAAAAAATATCGGGTTCTCAAAACACCTGAACTAATGAAAAAAGTTGGAAAATTGATATTTGGGGGGAGGGGGGGTCCACCAAAATAGGGAGGAACTAAATTTAATCTTATTCAAAAATCATTTCGAAAAATTAAACACAAACATACCAATTTCAAAATTGTAAAAATTGTGACACGAGCGAGAAATTGATGAAAAAAATTATTTGAGTGTTGAGAAAGAATAAACAATAATATTTGAAAAAAATTCCATAAATAATAAGAATCATTTTGTAACAGAAAACTCATTAAAATCAACGGTAATGGGCGGGGGAGGCAAGCTTGTAATCCAAATTTGGTAAAAAAAAAGTGATTTGTGAAAATCATTTTAAAAATTCGAATACAAAAAAATGTACTGTACTTCAGAAATGAAAATCCTCAAATTCGCGAGAAAAATACATTAAAACTGGCAAAAATTAACACAATAATTTTCAAAAAAAAAAAAAAAAAAAAAAAAAATTGAAATTGAGAGAAAATAAGGTGACCAAAACAGGAAGCAGAGGAATGATCAAGATCTGGAAAGAAAAACTCATGAAAACTCATGATAATCTTCACAAAAATTTAGGCACAAGAAAAAACACGAAAATTCGGGAAGAATCGTCGAAAAATTGGGGAAATAGAGAATTTAAAAGAATAAAAAATGAAAAAAATCAAGAAAGCCCAAAAAAATTCACAATAAAAACATAGAGTCTTAAAATCCGAAAAAACCTCTCAAAAAACTCAGAAAAACTGCAAAAAGGAGAATTCTACAAAAATTTAAACAGAAAAAATAACAAAAATTTGGCGCAAAATTAGAAGAAAATTTTATAAAAATCGCGAAAATTCGAGAAAAAAGGTTTCGTCGAAATCAAGAACAAAAATTTAGTCAGAAAAACGAATTGATAAAATTCAAAACAAAATTGTGAAAGGGATGAAAATGGAAAACTCACGAAAATTCAGTACAGGAAAAATCACAGAAAATTCAAGACAAAGAACTCGCGAGAAATAAAAAATACATACAAATTCGGGAGAAAAATCGAAAAAATTTTGAAGAAAAATCATCGACAAATTTCAAGAAAAACTCAAGACGATTCGAGAGAAAAAAATAATTTCAACTTCAAAAAAAATTGTTCAAAGAGAGAGGAAATCCTGAACTTCTTACCCATAACTAGGAAGGAAGGGGAAAGGAGAGAAGGATCAACGAATGAAAGATAATTATCAAGACTAAGAAAAAAAAATCCATCTCGAAAGGTGAAAATTAAAAAAACAAACTCATCAAATTTTGAAGAAGTCCCACCCCCCCCCCTCCCTTGAAAAAAAAACGTAAGCCAAAAAATTACTAGTTTTTTTAAAGCACAAGACTCGAAAAAAACTGTTGAAATTTTAAAAAAATTCAGTCAAAATTAAGGCAAAAAAATGACCATAATTAAGAGCAAAACTAAAATCGTGAAAATTCAAAGTTGAAAAGTACACTGATTATCAAAACTGGAGAAATTTCGCCAAAATTTGAAAAGAAAAAAAAATGGAAATTCCAGAAAAATCATCGAAAAACTAAAAAAAAAGAATTCGCGAAAATACAAAAAAATGATATCCCTCAAAATTGAGAAAAAACTACAAAAATTCCCCCCAAAAAAACACCGAATCGGGGATTTGAGCAATATAATAAGAACATAATTATGTACAAGCCTAAGGGAAAATTTTTATGAAAAAATCACAAGAACTCGAGGTGATAATTGATAAAATTCAGCAAAAATCTACTAAAAACTAACGAGAAATTCAAAAATAATAAATGAGTAATACGTTTGTTAAAATGAGATTTTTTTTTAAATTTCAAAAAAAAACCATCAAATTTCGAAAAATAAAATTCAAAACGCTGAAAAAGCAGTAAGTTAAAAGCATTTATTTCTTCAAGGATTTTGGTTATAAATTTCGAAAAAAAAAGAAGGAAATTTGTGAAAAAACGAAGAGCAACCTTTCATCGACACAGACATTTACAAATCAAAATACACGCAAATTTAAAATCCCGAAAAGTCATTTTTGCTATCTCAGTAGCTGCGCTTTAAACTACCACTGGCCCTATGGATAAATTTATTATACGAAAATCCGATTAAAAACATCAAAATTTCGAATGAATACCACAAACCCGTCACACCATTCGAAGCCATCGTTTGTACCCGCCAAATTTCACCAAACAAAATGAAAATATCACCGATGGTATTCAAGATATGAGATGAAAACTTCAGATACTCACTTTTTTACTGTTGGACACAGTTTTGGTTATTGTAGCTGCATTAGATTCTCTATTATTATTACTAGGTCTCGTCGATCGAACCGGTTGCGGTATTATAGTAATCTCGTCGTTAATTTTCAACGGTTTTAGTAACGTATCGTTCTGAAATGAACAAACAAACACGTGTTAAACAAAATAAAGCAGACATGTGCACGACATTATCAAATATGTACTTAATTTATTCTTATCGAAATGATATCACTACATCAGACTGCATACGAAGATAGCAACACGATCGTCGATTACGAATTATTTTTGTTCACCCAAAATGGTGTTTTAATTCTCAATATCGATTTAATCGGACACATTCGTCCTTCGCTATCGTCGCACAGTCACAAAAAATCCACTCATCTCTGCATCACTCACTTGAGACGAACTAGGCGCTGGCGGAGGTTTCTTCGACGGATCCATGGCTCGCTTAGCGACCACGCTGTGAGCCGAATACACGTGACTTTCGAACTGCTTGTACATTCCGAAGGTAGCCGTGCACACGGTACACTTGTACGACAGATGGGCCGGTTTCAGAGCCATTTGGTGATCACGAGCGACATGATTCAGAAGCTTCCATTGATATACACGACCGCAAACCGGGCACCGGCCGCCATCTTTGCCTTTATTAGCCGCTTCCTGCATGCTAGACGTGACCAAACCGTGAGCGCCGAGTAAATGACGTTCTAAGCCTTGATCGGTGAAGAATCTTTCTTGACATTTTTGACAATTCAAAGGCGGTCGGTTGTAGATCATTTTCGGGTGGATTTTCACCTTGTGTATCCACTGCATGTGATTTCGTAATTGTTCCAAGTCCTGCGGATGTAACTTCATTAGTGAAATCTTCCAATACGAGTGCACGAAGGGTGCGTTGAACCAACTTACCTTAATATAACCGTCGCAGATTTCGCAGACGACGAAATTACCGCCACCAGCTTTGTTACTGGCTGCCATGGCAGCGTTCGAGGATTTACCAGCGCCGGATTTCGAGTTATTGGACGAAGCGGACGGCTGTCTCGGCAAAGGAGTAATAGAGATACTGGGCTGATTTAGTAATTTAGCTGCCGCCAAACCAGGCTGCGACGATTGCGATTTATTATTCTGAGTCTGCAGCGTCGTCGACGAACATGAAATAAAATTGAAAAACAAACGATATTATACGACTAATTCTTCGAGTTGTACTCGTAATTTCGACAGCTGAGCGTTGACAAATCACCTGATAGATTTGAGCACCGGATAGATGGTAACCTTGAGGTAATAAAACGGGCGTTTGCGTGTTCGCTCCTCCTGGTCTGAACATCATACCTGTAAACAGAAACGATGACAAATGGGATTAGATGAATGCATTCAAAAAGATTTGTTCAGAATTAGAATTTTTAAAATTTCTAACGAAAATTTTAGACAGTGTCATTCCATGTCAATTGGACCGAAAAATGCGATTTTGAAAGTCATGTCTTTCAATTTCGCTCAAATTTTGTTTACAATGTCTACACCCCCCCCCCCCGCCCAATAAGCAAGAAACCCACAATCAGTTTGGTCCCGGCTCCTCAGGGGCAGGTGAGAAGGCTTTAGTCATTTTTACATTGTCTCGAGGTACTCAACTTCAGCAGCACATGCCTCCAAAGCTATTATACCTTGATCGAAACTGATTTCACAGTTAGAAAGGGTATTGCATTTTGAACTTTTAAAGTACATATTTTGAAATTTCAAAATGGCGCTGTAAGTGGGAGCTACCATTTAAAATTCTGAAAAAATTTTCATAGATGTACCTTTTGATGCTTTTTTTGTTTCGAGATGGGATCATTTAATGTAAGGGGAGCACCTCCTCCCCCAAATTTGGACAAGACTTTCAAAAAAAATTGTGGGGCATGTGATACATCGAATTATATGTTTTTGATGACGCTGAACACGAATATGACGTCAGATTTTTCATAGAACCCCATGTACGGTCCCCAGCACCTACCCAAAAGGGGCAAAAGTCAACAAAATGGTTTCATTCGTGTGACACATGAAATAGTATGTTTTTGGTGACGCTGAACGCGAATGTGACGTCAGATTTTCAATAGGACCCCATGCACGGCTCCCAGCTCCTCTCCAAAAGAGGTTAAAGTAAAAAAAATGGGTTCAATCTCCTCTTTATCGACAATTTTGACAAAAAATGAGTCCTTTTAACCATTTTTACATAAATGTATGATTTTTTTTAGAAATTTGGACAAAAAAAGCAAGACTTTTACTGGTATTTTAATGAAACTTAACATCTGTTGGCTATTTTGACAATTGAAAATTTTTTGAGTAAAAAACAAGACTTTCTGGAAAGATTGACTAAAAAGTTTCTTGCAATTTTGGTTTGGCAAAGAGCAACTTTCTAGCAATTTTTTCGAAAAAAAAAAAACTTTTTGTGGTGGAAATTCTTGGTAATGGGTCTTTTACAGTTTGTACAAACAAAAGCTAAAATATTTTGTAATTTTGACAAAAGAGAAAATTTTTTGATATTTTTGATAAAAAAACTGATTTTTTTAATGAAATTTAAAAAAAATAAAGTGATTTTTTTGCGATAAATGCAAGATTTTTTGAAAAACAGGATTTTCTGAACAATTTAGACAAAAAGTGTGTCCTGTTTACGGTATTTACAAAAAAAAGTAGGCAGAATTTGTCACATTTTGATGAAAGAGCTAGGTGAGACTTTTTGATAATTTTAATGAAACAGACTGATTTTTTGTAACAAAAATGTAAGACTTCGAAGTAATTTTTCGACCAAAAGCGGAGGGGGGGAGGTCCCAACATTTTTTTGAAAAATATGTCTTTCTCGCAATTTTGATTTTTGAAAAATGGTTTTATTTTGTAATTTTAACGAAACTGGCAGATTTTTCAATTTCGCTACAAAAATGCAAGACTTTGTAAAAATTTTCAATTTTTGCCAAAAACGAGGGTTTTTTCAATTTTGGCAAAAAATATAAATTTAACACTTTTTAATGAAAAAAACATGTTTTCTGACAATTTTTACAAAATGGGCCCTTTTTACAGTTTTTACAAAAAAATAAGACTTTTCTGCAATTTTGCTAAACAAAGTATTTTTTTTCATTTTGCAATTTTTACCAGAAAAAAAAACAGATTTTTGCCTTTTCCGACAAAAAAAACAAAGCTACCAAGAAATGTTGACCAAAATAATGTATTCTATTTAGGTACCAAAAAGGCAAAACTTGCTAAAAATGTTGATTTTTAAGAAAAAAACAGGATTTTTTTTGCAATGTAGGAAAAAAAAGTAGTTGAATAAATTTTTTGGTAATTTCAGTTGAAGAATTCAGAATTGATTTTTATGAAATTTAGAAAAAAAATATTTTTGAGACAAAAATACAAGATTTTTTTTGAAATATTTGAACAGAAAAGGTTCTTAGAAAAATGTTTTGAAAACATCTTATTTCCAGAGTAGAATTGTTTTACAAAACTCAGCTTTAAAGACAAACCCTTTGTTGGACTTCCCCCCAATGATGTTGGCTCTCTTGTTTGGAGCCCCCACCCCAAAATTTGGGGAAAATAGAAAAATTTTAAAAATTTACAGTGAATTTATATTTTATAGGAACCCACCGCAGGACGAATTTTTCGAAAATGAAAAAAAAAATACTAAGGAATCAGTTTGTTCCAAGAGGTCATCACTACGGGTGTTGGGAGGAAGGAAAATCCCAACTTCGAAAATAAGGATCACCCAATGCGATATCGAAAACACACTATTTTACGTGTGACTCGAATAAAACAATTTTTTCGACTTTTACCCCCCTATGATGAGGTGCTGGAGGCCGTGGATGGGGTCTAATCAAAAATCTGACGTCATATTCGTGTTTAGCGTCATCAAAAACATAATATTCGATATATCAAATGCCTCAGATTTTTTTTGAAAGTTTTGCCCAAATTTGGGGGAGGAGGGGCTCCCCTCCATTAAAAGATCCCAAATCGAAAACTGAATACTTTGAAAAAGCATCAAAACGTACATCTGTGGACATTTTTTCAGAATTTTCAATAGTAGCTCCGACTTACAGCGCCATTATGAGATTTGAACTTTTAAATTCAAAATACAATGCCCTTTCGAACTGTGAAATCAGTTTTGATCAAAGTATCATAGCTTTGGAGGCATGCGCTGCTGAAGTTGAGTACCTCGAGACAATGTGAAAATAATTGAACCCCCCCCCCCCCAACATGGCTTGGGCCAAACTGATTATGGTTTTCTTACTTATTTGGGTGTGTAGACAATGTAGAAAAAAAATTAGAGCAAAATCGAAGTACTTGACTCAAAAACGTTGGTCCAATTGAGGTGGAATACCCCGACAACCTGCTACATCGTCTCCGCGATTTACAACCTCGAAAAGATGTAATTCGATGCCACAAATCTCACCTTGATTAGGAGTTTGCATTGGAATCGATCTTTGTTGAAAGTTGGCCTGGGCATTAGCGGCATTCGGGAACCTGTTGACGAACTGATTGATCAAATTTGGCCTCTTGTTAGCAGCGTTCATCATGTTATGTTTCATATTGGTCGCATTCGGCAATAACTTGGGTAACAGAGTATTCTGCTGCGGCGCTTGTTTCAGACCGGACATGGCCGCTTGGTACACAGCATTGCCGGGACTCATGGTAGGTGGTCGGTTTCTCGTCATTCGCGGTATCTTCGCCGGAGGTTCCCAATCTAGCGGTGGTTCCTAAACACAAACCCAAAACACGTCGAAATTTACGTACGAGTAAAATATAATTCGAAACGAATCTATATACTCGACTGTCGCCGAAAACATACCTGGTTTCTTTCTGGACGGTATTTCTTCGCGCAAGATATCAGATGCCGGGTAAGTTTACCTTTTTGGTTATCTTCGAATGGGCAACTAGGGCACTGATGGAATGCCGGAGCTCGTTCGAGTCTGCCTCTGACATTGTGTTCGGCTTCCATATGGTACAATATGTCATGGGGGCTTCGTACCTCTAGGGTACAGAAATTACACCTGTACGTGAAATTCTTCATATGCGGCGTTTCCAAATGATGCGCCATCACGAGCATCGATTCCGTCTTGAAACTACACAATTCGCATTTTTTAAGCTCCAATTTGAACGGGTCGTTGTTTTCTTTGCTCGATTCGAGCGTCTTGGTCAGCTCGTCGATGGTCGATTGAACGTCCGCGGAGCATTTACCGCCTTCTTTATCCCGTTTACGTCTCTGCGACCGGAGAAGATCGGTTTGAACTTGTTCTTGAACTAGATTCAAACCGATTTGCATGAAGAACTTGCCCAACGGGTTATCAAAATAGGAAGCAGGTTTTTTCGGATCGTCGGTACCGGTGGTCGGACCGGCTGTGATTTTCTTCTCGATTTCTTTGATAGCGTTGGCCGGTGACGTGTCGATTTCCATCTTTTTAACGCTGTTATCCGGTTCAATGGTTGCCGGAGGTTTAGAAGCGGTCGCCGGAGGCTCTTCGTCTACCTCCATAGGTTCGACGGTCGAATCGCCGCTTTCTTTAGCATCTTTTTTCTCTTCGCTGGTGGTGGATTTTTCTACTTCTTTGGCCACTTGGTTTTCAGCGCCTTCTTTTTCTTCTGGTCGTTTAGAATCGTCCTCTGTGGTCGAGCTTTCTTTCGGAGCAGCATCATCGGTAGCTTTGTCATCGGATGGTGCGGCAGAATCGCCACTAGGGGCGGTTTTCTCTTCGCTTTCGCTCGGTGTCGGTTTCTCATTGGTGCTATTTTTAGCTTCGTCGCGTTCTTGTTGCTCTAGTCGAGCTTCTTCTTCGGCTATCATTCGCTTAATATCGTTTTCGATTTTTTCGATGTGTTCTTTGAGCGATTTCATCGGAGGTTTTTCATAAACGTAGGGTACGATGAACGAGGGAGCTTCGACGACGAACATGTCATCCGTCAACGAAGGTAATATAACCGGAGGTTGTTTATTAGCAGGCTGAGTCGTCTGAACTGTTGAAATGCTCGTTGCTGACGGGGTCGTAGAATGAGCCAGCGGTACCGGTGTGACCGATGTCGTAGCCGGTCCAACGACAATCGGTTTAATCTGAGGGGGCGGGTTCTTGAACTGCGAGTACATGCCTTGAGCCGGTAGACCGATCGGTATAACGGAGAATGCAGCGTTCGACGAAGCGGTATTACCTCGTGTAGCGTTAGCAAAAGCACCAGCATTTATCGGTAAAGAGACCGGAATCGGAAGGGAGGCAGCGGACGAATTTGAACCACCTTGCTGCGATACTGGTATCGGTCCTCGGCCCGATAATATCGAGTTAGTATCTATTATCACTAAAGTTGGTTCTTTTTTATTCGAACGAGACGCTTTGGTATTGGAGGCGAATTCCACCAAACCTTTGGTATCACTGACGACGATCGTTTTGTTACCTCCGCGTACTTTGCCAGCTGATAATCGACGAGGTTGTTCGTCAGCTAACGGATCGGTCGGAGTAACTTCCTCGATCTCGTCATCACCGCCGCTGGAGCCAGCCGTACGTTTTCTACCGCCGTCGTTGCTGCTGTTGTTTTCAAATTCGGCGCCGTCTTTTTCGGCGTAGCTTTTTTGTTTATTTAGATTTCGACTACTTCTACGAGGAGTAATATTCAATATAGACATGGAAGATTTCTTCGACCATTTTTTGCCGCTTTTATCAGGCGTACTTGTAATAGAGATCACTTCGTCGTCTTCGTTAGCTTCGTCATCTTCATCACCGCCGGTAGAGCTCGATCTCTTATCGCCTCCGTCGTGGGATCGTTTACTACTTAAATCAGTCGCTACAACGTCGTCTTTAGCACCGTTCTCGTTGACAGCTGTAATAGTTAGACCCGACAAACGGTTATTCGAAACGATGCTGTCGTCTTTAGCAACACTCGCACTGGACGTACTAACATCGTCGATGGTTAAACTCGCGACTTGGCTACCTTTCGGGTTCGATTGTAGCCTAGATTCAGCCTTATCGCTATCACAATTCGTATCTTCATCAACGTTCATCGATAACGGATCGGAGTCGTTGATGCTGTCTGAATTACCCTTGGTCACAGAGCTTATAGATGTTAGATCGGGTATAGGCTTTTTTGAAACCGAGCTCACGTTCGTGTTCGCAGATACGGGTGGTCGTGATTTGTCATTTTGAATGCTTTCGCTGTCATTATCGTCGTCGTCTTCGTCGTCTTCAGCGTACGATGAAGCGTCTAGTTGCAGGCGACCGTTAGCTACAGTTGCGTTGCCGTTATTTTGTGGTTCGTGGACTTCAACATCATCTGCTGTATCGCGAATCGTATTTTTATCGTTGTTTATATCGTCTATTTTGGATTTATAGCTGGACGAGATACATTTATCATCTTTCGACGGCATCGATTCGTCATCTAGGATCTGAGAGTCTGACGGAGAGTTCGCAGCAATACTGGGAGCGTCGTCGCCATTCAATTTTATCGAGTCTGTAATTATAGAAATAAACAACGCGATTAGTTTGTTTACTAAATTTGAAAACAGTTTTCAGTTTGAGATTTTAAAGGTATAACGAAGTATTCGTGATTCGGAAACGAAAATACAAGCTTATCGAAGATCATTTCATCGAATATTTCAAAAAATATCCCCTCTACGGTTCAAAATCAACGACAAGTTGTTGAACTAGAATCGAACTTCGATCAACGTGGGAAAAAACCGTTTGGAAACGAATGAACCCACATTCTCGAAACATACGAGTAAAACAGCACGAACCAAAATAATATCACTGTTTTTAGCCAAATTCACCATTATTCTCCAATCTAATTAACCTAAGAACAGTTTTACTCATTACATCTTACACATTTACCACGTTATAATTGCAGTTGTGTACGTAAAGGTCGAGCTAAGGAACTTTCTCAGTACGATGAACGATGATACTTCAAAATCACACCCAACACTCCCCCTAGTCCCCCAACCGAATGAAAAACCCAAAATGGGGTCGTGAACACTAAAAATCATCGAGACTAGCGAAAGCATAGTTTTCAATTAACCGATTTAGCGACACATTGTTAGATAATAAAAAACATAAAATGAGATGTATCGTTACCATGTTCATCATCCACTTCGCCACTGCCGCCGCTTAATTCATTCATAACTTCCGCCATTATCTATCTGTAAACATAACGAACGAATATTTTACACATTCGCGATGATAGAAGAATAAAAATACCGTAATCATTAACCAAACTACAACTAAGCTGAAGACTGCGGTTTTCGACGAAATCGTTCGATCATTTTATCAAAAACATTAGCAAAGTAATAATCAAAAAGATATCCTTACACATTTAATCACTCCTCAGCATTACTCAGACTCCAAAATAACATGCATTTATTTCTAAAACAATGAAAAAGCACCGAAAAAAAAACACCTAAGACCAAAGGGTTACGATTACGATGAGATCACAGACTGAGCGGGAGGGGAGGTTCACGATCCCAAGCCTAACGTACCGGTCCATTTCCTTGAACCTGTGCTTTTTCCCCAAAGCGCTGGTGAGTTTGTGGTACGATACTCCACCGCTAGAGTGTGTTATTAAATTGAAAAGTGAAACCGTTACCTCCTACCTCGCCTCTCCACTGCTGCTTTTCCACTTCTAGCAGGCCTTAGAAAATTACGTTGAGGGCCCTGACGTTGATAGGTAGGTCTAGGTACCTACTACTCAGATATGCAATGGAATAACTTTCAACAATTCAACATAATTATTAATTTTATAAGTTATAACAAAAACAAATTAGCAAAATGATTTTTTTTTTCGAACAAAGGATGAAAAAAAATATTGCAAAGCCAAAATCTCAACGTTAGAATTCAGTATTCCTATTCACAGTATTCACTATTCAGAAACAGAAACATAATAGGCTTGTTTTTTTTTTACCACGGATTTTGGCAGATTTTCGACTTCGAGAATCTGGATTTTATTTTTGGCAGATTTAAAATCCACGAGAATCTGCTAGGATAGTAGCTTTTGAAAATGGATTTTGGATCTTACTTGAAGAAAGAAGACTTCTGATGTTTTGAAAGTTTGTGGTGGGGATCTGAAAGAAAAAGTGTTTAAAAAAGAGATTTAAAAAACATCCAAAAACCAGATTTTTGAGAATCCAGGTAAAAAAAACAAACCTAATATAATTATTAATAATTGATCAGGTAATCTGTCACATTTTATCTTATCTCACATCTCACGAACATTATCATGAGTTCGTTAGTGTTGGTTAACGAAAAAAAATAAACGTTTCCATGTTAATTTGTTAAGAAAACCAGTTGTTTTGATTTGAATTACCCAAATTGTCCAAATCACAAAAAAATTGAGTTTTTGAATTTGAAGAAAAAATCGTGTTGGAAAATTAAGGCTTTAAAAAAACTCAAAATCCTTTCTCCTTCATCACCTACCAAAAAAACAAATGAATATAAATTAGAAATTACATATTTTCAAAAATAATTCAACAACATGTCATTGTCACCATGTTAGTATAAATATAAAAACATTAGTCAAATGCATTTTCTGAAAATATTTTTAAAAAGTGAATTAGAAAATTCATAATCATAACAACGATAGTAAAAACTAAAAAGGGCCAACTCGTATTTCGCAAGCTGAGCTAAAACAAAAACTAGGTAAAAGAAATTCCTTTGTCTAAAAATTGATAAAACAAAAATCAGGCCGCAAAGACAAGAGACGAGTTTTCATCAAACTTCAAAGTCATGAAATCTTGTTGGAAATCGAACTGGATATGACACAAAACTTGGAAAAATTGAAACCTTTGTGGTGGGGTAGGTAACTTTATATTGAACTGAAAAAATGAAGTAGGTATTTAGGTATTACTTTACCACTGAATTATTATGCTGTTGGAATATGATGATACACATAGAGAGAAATGATTGGTAGGTAAGCAAAAACACAAATCTATCCGCAAGATCAGACAGTTATTTTGGTTTTGGTAACTTTTATCATGCTATGATGCTACGAATTTACGTTTTTTTTTTTTTTTTTTTTTACAATGATACTTTCTATGCATATCTTCATAATCCAACATCTGATTTAGAGGTAAAATATGTAATTCTGTTTTTCCAATCGACCATTTACTCTTTCATTTGGACCACTATTCCATTAGGTAGGTACAACAGTTTGAAACCTCCCAAATGATGTTTTTTTAAGGAATGCTTCTGCGCATGATATTAAATCTAATGAAAAGACTCTTTTTAAAAAGAAACTCTCGTAAAAGAGATGAAAACTTATTTTCGCGATAAATTTCTGTTAGCTAGAGCTGAAAAAGAAGGTCTCACTTTGACGAACAAAATAACAAAAAAACACATTCAGCAGCAGAAAGGCTAGATTTTCAAGTTTCTTCATAGCGATGAAAAATGTAACTTATTCAAAATCTTCGATGCTTTGCAATAACAGACAGATTTGAATTTCTATTACTCAATACTTACCTACATACAAGTTGTTGTAGGATCACTTGGAGTCACTTTTTAGTGCAATTCGTTGCAGAGGGTGACATATCAACAACATCAACAACTGCCTATTATGAACATCTTTTGTTGCATAATGTGGTGAAGTGCAGAGTGCAGCGAAAATGTGAACATAAAACGAGCGGATTTCAAAATCCTGAACATATCCTCGAGTTCCAGAGAAAAAATGATGAAACTCCAAATTTGAAACTGACATAAACGCATTACTCGCGGAATACGAGTAGATGAAGAAAACGAAAATGATGCTGAAGAACAGAAGAACACTTTTCTGATGAGATTCTGACACAAGTATGTACAGTAGGTAGGTTGTCGTGTACATCGCAGGATTTGTGGCATGTGATGCAAGAGTAAAAATCTTAGGCAATGGCAGTGAAAAATGTCGACGTTACTTTTCATACTATTAGACTGATCGTACGTTTCCTCAGGCTTCTTGAAACTAAAAAACAGAGGACTGAGAGGAGGACTGACAATTCCCTCCCAGAATGTAATAATGCTCTGTATGGAAGCAGAAAAATTCTTGAGAAAAAATAAAACGTCTTCGCGTTCGCTGTTTTCAAAATTAGTAAATTTTGATCGTTTTTCGAAGCGCGTAGCTCCTTCAATTTACAAGATAGGTAACCAGTCATACAAATAACTTTATTTTTTCGTCTCCTCGAGTAGGTACTAACCACAGTTGAATTTTATCAGACGATTCCCTCACGTTTTTTTTCCAAATCGACTTCCTAAAAAACATCGTTTTAGGCCTCTCGAAATCTAATTTTCAAAAACTTTCGCCATTTTCACCTTTGTTTGGCTCGGGCCAATTTGTTTCTTAGTTTAAAATTTATAAGATCACATTTGGATCAATTGGAAAAATCTGTATTTTTTCTTCATATCGGTCAGAAAATGTTCAGTCGAACCCCCTCCCCCTCCCCTCCCCTCACAAAACCCTCCTATATAGTTTCGTCCATATAAATGGAGCCAAATTATATTTGCTTTGGGTCCGGATTGGCTCTCGACGGCTCTGACACCCTTCGTACACATATACACGATATAGAAAGGTGTCGTGGTTGATTTGGCCACTGGCCAGGCTTGTTAACCGGGTTTTAAGCATCAACCCGTAACCGTAACCGCAAATTATTTAACCGGTAAATTTTCGCACTACGTACATTAAGGGATAAAATGTGTTTATTTTTCTTCGGTTTTTTCTACATTAATGTTTTTCCATTTGATCACATAAAAATGAAAATAGAAAAAATATGCATAATCTCTAATAAATATTTTAATTAATTTGACCTTGGCTTTTACAGTTTTCTGTTTTCATAAATTTCAATACCTACCTTCATTAGAAAAACATTAAGAGAAAATAAAAAAAAAATATTTTTCCGCACTACTCTATTCTATAAATAAGTAATGATGTATATGTTACGAGCAAAATCAAAAAAATTGAATGGATATAAGTACGAGTTATCAAACCGGAACCTTGGAACCATCTGAAAATAAGATGATGTAGGATGCATTTTCAATATCTCCCAATAAAACGTTCACTGCTTCATTTTGAAGAGTATCCTCTATCAGTCGAACGTCTTTTACAGGGTTTATTCTGTTCAGTGATAAATATAAATTCTCTGAAATAGAACGGGATACTTCAGCGATCACTTGAGCAAATAAATCAATTTCATCTGTCGCAGAGCGGGGTGATTTTGCGTTCCAAGATTTATGATTTTTGACACGTATCAACAACAACGAAATCTCATGATTGGTCGGTGGATTCTTTAAAAACTGCTTCCATAACTGGTATCGTTTTTCTTGATTTCTATCCTCCTCATTAAGCATATCCTTTAATTTAGTCGTATCATATTTAAATCCTGTACGACACTTCTCCATTTTGAAAATAGCATCAACCTTTGATATCGCGCATTGAATTTTCAAAGATAAATCTTGTTCTGATTTCTCGTTTTGTACCAATTCCTAAAACGTTTAACGTAATTGAAGAATTGTCAAATTTCTATACATTAGGGTATGTTGATACAAACAATAAAGTACATAAATATAGATTATAAGCACCTTAGCATATTTCTCCTGTTCAGTCTTTTGAGCCTGTAATTTTAAATCATCCATTAATTTCTGTTTATCGGCTTCTAACTTCGAAACATAGAGCTTGAGTAAAAAGATTTCTCGCTCGTTGTCCTTTAAATCATGTATAGCGGCTTCACACACTTTAGAAAGGTCTCCCGTCGCTGACAGCTCATGTTTCAACTAAAATTACAAGGAATATGATTTAAATGCGTAGGTAATACGAATCTGTACAAAATATTTATATGAGATGGTGAAAAATAATTACATAGGTACGTACTTTTCTCAGTTTACGTTTCGTTGAATCTGTATCTCTAATTGAGGAATATTTCAAACCAGATGAATCGTAGGATGAGTTCAACGTACCTAACGTATAAATGAATAAAAATCAGAATCTTCTAGCGAAATACATGAGGACAAGTACTCGAACTAGGTACTACATGCAGATAGAATGAGAAAAAAACAGTAGTATTTACCAGAATAGAACTTACTTTCATTCTTCTTTGATGGAGACATTTTTCAATTTTTTGATACTGTAGATTTCGACAAAGAAGTAACTTCCTGAGTATTCCTGAACTAGAACTATTGCATATAGATAGACACTAGGGCCTAGGTCCAATGTCTATAGTTTTGTGTTAACACTTCAGGAAATGAAATATTTATCACCTTTAGAATATTTTGCGATTCGTTTAGTTAGAAGCTTTACGAGCATAATTATTCAAGGTGGTTTATTTTATACTGACCGGTTTGACACCGCGGAAAGTAAATACCATGTGTAGGGTACGATTAGGTATACGATGCAAACACCTAGGTGGTGGAGAGTACCCTAACCATGCGTTGTAAGCATGTCCGCGGATACTCCCGGAAAGTAGACAGACGTAGAGCATTGCTGAGTTTTTTTTTTGAGTAAAATTTTACAAAGTCCAGGAACTCGTCAATGACGTCACTGAATCTTAGTTCGTTCATTCCTATATTTTGGACTTGTAATTGAAGCCTGGTTTTGAGAAACAACCAGGCACTCATTAAATCAAATTTTATAGGAGATGGGGAAACGCTCACAGTATGATGCGAAAATGTGTGCCATTGAGTGTTAATATTTTATAGTAAAAAGGATTCTTCATAAAATTTCTCAACTTTGAAATAATCGAAACTTTTTTTTTGAAATTTTGAAAAATTACAGGTTTTTTGTTTTTTATTAGGTCATTCCATGTCAATTCGACCAAAAAAGTGCGATTTTGAAAGTCATGTCTTTCGATTTCGCTCAAATTTTTTTACTATATCTAGCCATCTAGTATGTAAGAAACCTGCGATCAGTTTGGTCCCAGGCCCCTCAGGGGGCAGGTGGGGGGCTTTTATTATTTTCACAGTGTCTCGAGGTACTCAACTTCAGCAGCGCGTTCCTCCAAAACTATGATACTTTGATCAAAACTGATTTCACAGTTCAAAAGGTTATTAAATTCTGAACTTTTTAAACATTTTGAAATTTTCAAAATTTGAAAGTTGAACTTTCAATTGAAAGTTCAAATTTAAAAATGGCGCTGTAAGTGGGAGCTACCATTTAAAATTCTGAAAACATTTCCATAGATGTACCTTTGATGCTTTTTTGAAATGTTCAAGTTTCGATATGAAATCTCTTGATGGAGCGGGAGCACCCTCACCCCCAATTTTGGGCAAAACTTTCAAAAAAAAATCTGGGGCATGTGATATATCGAATTATATGTTTTTGGTAACGCTGAACACGAATATGACGTTATATTTTTGGTTGGGCTCCATCCGCGGTCCCCAACATCACCCCAAAAGGGGGTAAAAGTTCAAAATAGGGTTTTTTTCGTGCAACACATCAAATAGTATGTTTTTGGTGACCCTGAACACGAATATGACGTCGGATTTTTGGTTGGACCCCATCCACGGCCTCCAACAAATTTTTTGGACTTTTATCAATGAGGGGAGGTTCTGGGAGCCATGGGTGAGGTCAATTTAAAAAACTAAGGCTATATTCGTGTTTAGCGATATCGAAAACATACTATTTCACGTGTCATACGATTGAAACCATTTTTTTAGGTTACCCCCCTTGGGAAAGTGCTGGGGGCTGTGGATGGGGGTCGCGGATGAGACCCAATCAAAAATCTAACGTCATATTCGTATTCAGCGTTGCCAAAAACATACTATTCGATGTATCACATGCCCCAGATTTTTTTTTGAAAGTTTTGCCCAAAATTGGGAGGGGGGGTGCTCCCGCTCCATCAAGAGATTTCATCTCGAAATTTAGATATTTCGAAAAAGCATCAAAAGGTACATCTATGGAAATTTTTTCAGAATTTTAAATTTCTAGGTGAATCATTCGCGAACGAATTGATTCGTATAAGTGACTCGTTCGCGAACGAATCGGTTCATCCACTCAATTTTTGATGAATCATTCGCGAACGAATTGGTTTGCATCAGTGATTCGTTCGCGAACGAATCCATTCATTTACTCAATTTTTGATGAATCATTCGCGAACGAATTGGTTTGCAATTCGCATAAGTGATTCGTTCGCGAACGAATCGATTCATTTACTCAATTTTTGATAAATAATTCGCGAACGAATTGGTTTGTATAAGTAACACGTTCGCGAACGAACCGATTCATTTACTCAATTTTTGATGAATCATTCGCGAACGAATTGATTCATAAATTAAAGAATTGATCTATTCGTTGGCGAATGGTTCTTTCAAAAAATTGATCAATTCATTCACGAATGATTCGCCAAAAATTGAGGGTGGTATTAGTACTTTGTAGGAATCGTGCAGGCCTAGTTAGATTTCAAGTTTCATCGAAATCGGTTCAGCTGTTTTCTAGGTAGGTAATGAGTTTTAAAAAATGTTGAAAAAAATCTGGAAATTTTGAATCAAGTTTGCCTCTTTGTTTTGAAGATAGGCAATTCGTCGTAGTAGCATTTTTTGTTCGACCACTAGAATACTGTGGGTTATTATTTGCATCATTTGAATGATTCAAATATTTCCTTTTAATTTCGATCATCTCTCGAGCCAATTTGTTTCTTGTTTTAAAATTTAAAAAATCAAATTTGGGCCCCCAAAATTCAAAATTGGAAAATGAAAATTTTTACAAGGCGTTGGCTCTTGACGGGCTCTGACAGCCCTCGGTACACATATTATACATGATATAGAAGGGTGTAGTGGTTGATTTGGCTACACCACGACATACAGGAGTACCAGTGTTAGCTTCCGCGTAGCTAAGCAACGCAACGTTTAAAACAAGCGTATTTTTTCAGCTATTATTGCTACCTAGCGTATATCACCAATATAAGTACGTAAGGTATTCGTAATGCATCAAATCAACAGTAAATCAGTTGAAAGGAGATTTCAGTACTAGCGTATCGTTGTTTTTGTTGTTGTTTTTAATGAGACGCCGACCACCATGGCGATGTTGAATCAGATTGATAATAATGAATGGGTAAGTACTAATTATAGGTACCTGAACTTTAGTTTTTGTGTGGTTGTGATTTGATTTTGACTTGGATATTGTAAAATTTCAAACGCTGTTTAGGAGGAAGAAATAGAAACCATTTCTTTACAAAATGAATCAACAACGCCGGCAGTGACCACAGTGGCTAGCTTAGGTGCAGATGGCATTGAGGAGATGAACATGATCAGCGGCAGCAAACACACGACAACGACATCAAATTTTGAGCAATCGACTTCTGTGATTGGTGAAAAGAAACTCGACTTGGAGCAACCATCGTCCAAAACCACAGCCAAAGTACGAGCGACGGCAGCGTCTTTATTTTGCGTAAGCTAAGCTTACTCAGAGAATTAACGGAGATGACAGTCAATACTACCAATTAGGAATTAAATCTTACGAATACCTATCTATTTTTTACTGTTATAGGAAGAGATAATGACACAAGCGGAAACAGACGATAAGGAAAGCTTGAAAACTCGACATAGCAGAGGAAGCAGAAGACCATCGGTCGACACATTAGCCGATGGCAGAAGCATCACTTCGCAATCTGACACTCGATCTTATCGAGAAAAACTCAAAGATAGGATCAATATCGTAAAAGTAAGTAAGTACCTACTTATGTAGCTGTGTAAGTATATGAGGTACCTACTTGATCACCTCAGGTATAATTTTAGAGGATAATTTCAGGAGAGAGCTGGCGTTTCAGCAGTATCTACCCAAAAAGGATTGAAATATATTCAGAAAACTTCCAGCAAAAATGCTTTACTAGGCCGCATAACAGATATGGTGAGTCAAATAACCTAAAATATGTACGGAGTGTCCACGTGAAATGGACGCGATAAGAATAAAATTTCCTTCGTACAAATTTGTGATCGTATAACGATGAATCTGTAAGCACAAAACCAGGAAGATGATTTTTTATTTTTACCTGTAAATGCACTCGTAGTTGCTGAAGGAGGAAGCCGACGTCAAAGAAGCTTTGGAAAGACACGCGAAATCGAAATTACAAAAGAAACAAGAAAACACCGGAACAGAAGACGCGAACGGAAAGTTGAAAGAAATGCAGCATGAACAGGTAAAACATACAAAGTTGAATCGAAATTTCGAAAAAAAAATGGCTAGCACAGTACAGCACTATCGAATGTCAAAGTCATGCGAAGTGGGTTGACTTTAAGCAAGAATCAATGAAAATGTCTTTCAAGCCTTTAGTGAAGAATTTAGAGCCCAAAACTGGGTCATATCTTTTGAAATAGGTAATCATCGAAAATATATCATAAAATATCACGCGATTGATCAAAATGGGCTAAAATTGCACGAGAATTTCGAATACTTCGACCAAAAAAATTTTCGAGCACTTCTGAGTTCTGATGAATTTTTAGCAGAAATTCGGTCACGATTTCGGCGATTTTTGAAAAATTGTCATGTAACTTATCAAAATTGTGAGGATTTCAAGAAAAATTCAAATACTCATTTGTTTATCGAAACTTTCTTCGAGCATCGTTGAAGAATTTTGAGCTCAAAATTGAGTCAATTCCTCGAAGAGTCAAACAGCCAATCAAAATAAGCCACATACTCGTAAAAAGGAAATTCGATGTCATAATCCAATTGTACCATTTCTAAATGTCTCTAGAAAATTCCAAATTCCAGAAAATTGTTTAATAAAACTAGGTACTTTGGCAACTCCTTTTTCGAATTTTTGGAATTTTCTCCCTACGGGACAAACTTCAAAAGTTCCCTGATATTTTTTTTAGATAATAATTCCGAAAATCAAAACCCCCAGTTTTGGCTTCAAAATGTTGCAAAAATGCTCAAAAAAAGATTTCATGAAAATTTTCCTAATTTGGGCTTATTTTGTTAGGTCTAATGGCGCTTTTTAAAAAATCTCGAAAATAATGACTCAAATTCTTCAGCTATGCTCAAAAAAAAATTGTTGTCGAGACACTTGAATTTCTTACGAAATTTTAACTAATTCTGATTTGTAACATGTTACCTACTTTTTCAAGTATCCTGAAAACCATGACCAAGTTTTGATCATTTCTGAAGAATTTTGACCCTGAAATCGAGTATTGATTATCCATCTAAGTATTTTTTCCAGTGTTATGGAAACATTTTGAATCTGAAATTGAGTAAATTAGAGAAAATGTATGTAGATCTGATTATAATATTTTCTTGGAAACGTCAAATTCAAATGTCGGGCACTTGGTCAGCAAAATCATTTTGTTGACTCCATTTTCAATTCTTAGTTCTCTCAATAATGTGACTTCATTTTGATGGCTCGCATAATACTTTTTCTTCCTTATCATCTGAAAAATTTACTTGGACTGGAAATTTTTCAAACAATGTTCGAAAGTAGTTTTGATGGAAATTTCTGATTTTCTCCTGAAATACCAATCAATTTTAATAAGTCGCACGATACTTTTTCAACAAATCGTTACACAATTCAGAGCTCAAAAATCTTTCAAAACTGATCAATAAACATTCGCTTACGCTTGAATATTTGCAATTCTTGCGACACTGACATTCATTAAATCCCAAAAATCATGAGCCTACTTGGGCTCAAAATAGGTCTGGATAGAAATCTCTAATTTTTTACCAAAAATTCAACTATAATTTTGAGTTGGCAAGATACTTCTTCAATAATCTTAAAAATCATGACCCAATTTTGGGCTTAAAATTTTTACCAAAAATTCAACTATAATTTTGAGTTGGCAAGATACTTCTTCAATAATCTTAAAAATCATGACCCAATTTTGGGCTTAAAATTTTCTTAAAATGCTCAAAACACATTTTCATGGAAATATTTAGAATTCTCGCGAAATTTTAACCCATTTTGATAGGTCGCATGACACTATTTCCATCATTTCAAAAATCACGACTCAATTTTCAACTCAAAACTCATTTTTTCGTTCAAAAAATATTTTCGCTGAAATATTTGAATTTCTCGCGAAATTTTAACCCATTTTGATAGGTTACATTACACTATTTCCATTATTTCAAAAATCATGATTCAATTTTTAGCTCAAACTGTTTTTTAAATGTTCAAAAAACATTTTTGTTGAAATATTTGAATTTCCCACGAAATTTTAACCCATTTTGATAGGTCGCATGACACTTACTTCTATAACCCTGAATAGTTCAAAGTTCTTCAAAAGTGCTCAAAAAAATTTCTGTAAAAATGATTTAAATTTCTCGATAAATTTTAACCCATTTTTCAATACGATCGCATGACACTTTCTCAAAAATTGAAAAAATCATGACCCAATTTAGGGCTCAAATTCTTCATAAATGCTCAAAAAACATTTTCATCAAAACACTCGAATTTCTCGCAAAATTATAACCCATTTTGATAGGTCACAAGGCCACTTTTGAATAATTCTACAACATTCATTCGACATTTCAAATCAATATCTACAAAAGGCCAACTTGAATTTTTTTTCTGATACAAAAATTCCAACCGGATTCAATTCATAGAACACTAATGGGTGCTTTGTTTTGTAGGATATCAGATATGAGACAAGCATTGAATTTTTTACCAAAGTATGGAAATCACCTGAGGAGAATACTTCATCCGAATCTGCTTTGAATTCGCCCAGAAAAGGTAAGATGGCTGCGATTCGCGACTATTTCCAAGCATTACGTTAAAAAAATAATAATTATACTCCATTTATTTTTTTCACTCCTATTTCCAATGATCAGAAACTGAAAACGTTGCCCTCTTGAATAATGGAAACGAAGACGGTATCAAAATCTTAGCAGCCGATTACTTGGGTTTGAAAGAAACCATAATGGAACCAGTCGAATTCAAAACCGCCCAATTGACCGATGACGAGCAGCGAAAAAATAAAATGAAGGATGTCCTTTTCTACACCACACTAGAACCTAGTAAGGGCCACATTTAATTGCATCTTTTTTTTCCTTATAAAAAAAAAACACTCCATCATTTTTCATCTGTAAATATTTCAATTTTTTCAAGCCGAATTGCAAAGACAGCAGAACGAAAATAAAGCAACACGAATCGTAAAAGACGAAGGTTTTTTTGTACCCAGTCGTCCGAAAGTAAAAGCAACCAACATGACAAGAATGCATCAAAGACTGTATAACGAAAATAACAGGTTTGAATTTACATAGCTAACTTCAAGGGTTACTCATCTCAAAGTTTTCGTTATTTTTACCAAATTTATCAATTCTCACCGCAGGAATTGGTTCGGAGAAGACGGCCAACTTGAACAATTACCATTGCCGTTGGAAATGATCGCCTATCATCCTTTAAATCTCAACGAAACTAACGACAGTGACCAAGCTTTAATCCATTTTGAACCAGTAAGTAGGTCAACTTATGTAAAAAAAAAAAAGACACCTAAACAAACAAAATTCAAGTATTGGGCAATTTTGGCAAAAAACAAGACTTTTATTTGGCAATCCCGAAACAAACAGGACTTTCTGACAACTTAAAAAAAACAGAACCTTTTCAGCAATTTTGGATAAAAACAGATTTTTTTTGAAATTTTGACAAAGATCGAAACATTTGGAAAATTTTGGCAAAGGATCTTTTTCTTGACAATTTCAGCAAAAAAGTCAGTATTTTCTTGACGATTTTTGAAAAAAAAAAAAAACAAGACTTCAATAAACAGAATTTCTGATAATTTTAAGCACTCTCCTAAGATTGTGACCAAACTGGGCCTTTTTGCCTACGTTGACAAAAAACGAGACCTACACTAAAATTGCTCGGCATTTTTGTCAGAAAACAGAGAATTTTTTCGAGAATTTTGGAAAACAAAACCTTTTGGGCAATTTCTGCAAAAACAGTAGGTATGTACTTTCAAGTTGCAATTTCGAAAAATAAAGCTAGGTAAAGAAACAATCAATTCCTTTCAACAGTTTTAGCAAAAAAGTAGGAATTTCTCAGAAATTTTGCCATCAAAAATTACAACTTTTTGACAATTTTGAGAAAAAAATATTTTTCTGACATTTTTTGCAAAAAACAGAATATTTTGACAGTTTTTACAAAAACTGAAAATTTTTCAACAATATTGACAAAAATAGGTCTCCTTGACTAGTTTCACAAAAAACAGGACCCTTTTCGGTAATTTTGACATCCAACAGTAATTTTTTAGAAATTTTGGTTTAAAAAAACAGGCTATTTTAGGTAATTTGGACAAAAAACTCAACTTTTATTAGCAATTTTGAAGAAAAAAAAGGGCTTTTCGACAATTTTTTTAAAAAACAAAAAACGAAACATTTCGACAATCTTGGCCAAAAATGAGACTTTTACATCCAACAGCAGTAAAAATTGTAATTCATTCGCTGAAAGGGTCTCAGTCACCAATGTTTAAAATGGCAAAATCGTTACCAAAATTGTTGAAAATGGAAAAAATTGATGAGATGATGAAAAAAACTTTGAAAATTATCTTACTGAAAAAATATGAAAAAAAATCAAAATTGCCAAAAAAAAGAGTAAAATTTTTTAAAATGGCTAAAAATTGGTAAAAATGTGACAAAATGGCAAAGTTCCTTCAAAAAGGAGCAAATACCACAAAAATCAATGCACTCAACGAAAAAAAAAAAAAATCATGAAAATACCATAACAAGGTACTTAGGTACCAGAAATTCCTTAAAATTCAGTGAAACTCACATATCAATAATCTTCTGATTATTTGCAGGCAATTTTATTCGGACAAGAAACCCAAGACTTATGCAGCATATTCATCAGTGGAGATCAATGCTATGTGTTGGAGTTAGAAATTAAAGACATAGCTTTTACTCACCATCCTTTATTTTGTCGCGAACACGTATTGGCCAATAAACTGTGTCGACTTTACGAGCAATACGAGTATCGATTAGAGGCAGCCATAACCAAAAGACTGATTTCAAAATTACGAGCGTTAAGAACTGCCAGAGATAATTTGATTAAAATAATGTCAACTGAACGTAACGCTGACATGATAGCTGTGCATAAAGAAAGGTTGACCAAGTAAGTCTCGAGTAAAATAGATAACTTTAACTAAAGCCTGTAAGTAAGAGGCAACATTTCTTCATTTGGATTCCAATACAAGTTATGTACTATGTACATACATCCCATAGGTACAAAATTCAAATTCAAGAAATTAGAAAACAGCGTATTTTGGAAGGAAAAAATGACAACGCGTTAATAATGAATTTGCTGTCAACGTGGAAGGATTTGAAACGTATGCGAGCATTGCAAGGATACACATCTTCTAATGTTAAACTAGTCATACTGAAATCAGATCACGTCCATTCGACCCAAGAATGGCAGAATGAAATAAAGAGGTAGGTTGGTAGATGGACAGGTCACTCTATAGGGTGGGTCGTTTTTCAACGTTTTTCAAATTTAAATGGGCTCTAGCAAAAAATTATGGCCGAATGATCTAAATAAGATGCAAAAAAGTTGAAATTTTTTTTGGTCGACATTTAACCCCCCCCCCTTGATCGAGCTCAAGGGTTTCAAAATTTGAAATTATTTCAATTTAGTTTGAAATTTTTTGTCAGTTTAGGTGGTCTTTTGGCACCTGTAATACTTGCATTTGATCGCTTTCAGACCATCAGAAAAGTCCAAAGTTAATTTTTGCCAGATGCAAGAGTTCTCAAAATAGTCTTTTTCCTTCAAAATTTGATAATTATGTAATCATTTTTCCTTAAGATAGTAAAATTAGAATTGAACAATTTTTTAAATTTTCAAAATGAGTTCAAGTTGAGGGGAGGGGGGTCAAAAGTTGACCAAAAATTTGAAATTTTTCTTGCATCTTACTGAGGTCATCTGACCATCATTTTTTGCTAGTGTCCACTAAAACTCGATAATTGGAACACAACCCACCCTACCTACACCTTGAGGCATAACATAACTCTCAATTCATAATTTCAATGTTGTTGTTGTTTTTTTTTTTGGATCTCAAGTCACGTAGAAGAAACACTCGAAGAAATGAAAGAAACGCAAAATTACGACGAAGAAAACCTGTCTGAAAATTACGCATCAATAGAAGGCGATCGTGAAAATAGACGTGATTCTGCCAGCAGCACTGCTCTAGATTTGAAAGCTATCCACGAGAAAGCTGTGGAGGATGTATCTGAGAGTATGCCAGCGCCAGAAGAACAAACTTTCGTTGTTTCGTTAACTCAGCAGGAAATTACGAGCGATAATGAATTAACCAATTCTATGTGAGCATCTCAGTTACCAATCAGCAACAGATTGAAAATTCATTTAATTTCTCCATCATCATCAGTAAGCAATTTTTTCATACAGGGAAATTCAGCGTAGATCGTTGATAAGCAGAAGTCGAATCTGGTTTCGTATATTCTACAACGGACACGAAGTTTGCAAATCATCTCCTCAAACTATGGAACGACATTTTAGCTGTGTTTTCAACCAGAAGTTTTCCATTCGCGTTCAAGAGTGGCCGGCTACACTATCAATACAAATATTTTGCGATGGTGTACCCAGCAAAGGCATTTTTAGCGAACATCCTTTGGCGGAAATCTTTTTACCGATTCCTCATAGGTAAGTAAGTGTCAATACTCATCACATCAATTTTTTTGGAGTGAATTCGAATGTCATTTTTATTTTAGTGGGGCTACCCTGGAAAACGTACCATTGGAAAAATACGAATTTAGCAGCACAGACGAAGTGGGAATTGGAGTCAGACATTCGGGTGTGGGTTCTGGAGTTCCATTCAAATTGTTTTCAGATGATGATAAAATGACCTGTTGTTATACAACTGCCTGTATTACATGCAAGACAGCATGGGCTGCCAATAATGAACGAGTCTTGTCACCGCCGGAGTATTACTTTAATAAAATCAATGCGAGAAGGCGAGTCAGTTGATATTTATGTATTATGTTTGGTTTCAATGTACTTAATAATAACGATGTACTTACGATGTTTTAAAATTAGGCAGACTACCGAAAGCACGACAAAAAATCAATCAGACACGTCGGTTTTGAAACAATGGTTGAAGACTGTCCAACTAGATCCAAACGATCCGACTAACGTACCACTGTTTGAATTACTCAAGGTTAGTAGGTAACCTAACAAATGAACCTCTCGAGGGGTCCACCCTCAATTTGATTTTTTGAATTTTTGAAAATCCAAAATTGAACAAGTTTCAATAATTTAGTCCTTGTGATTCAAAAAAAAAAGTGATAATTCATTCAGCAAAAATTATGAAAATCCATTCAGATACTAACACCAAGTCCCCCCGAACCGAAGTTCATCATTTTCCGGCCAATCTGGACCCTCCGGCGTGATTTTTGATACCTCCAAAAAGCGTGGAAATCAATTTAAAAAGCTAAAAATCGAGTTTGTGGCAACTCTTCGATTTCCAGGAGGACGTCAGAAGTGTAATTTTGAAAAATTCAAACAATAAAAAAAAACAAACTCAGTGTACAAACCTGGAAATTGGCTCAGATGTGAAAAAATTCGTTGAACAGAAGATGAATAGGCCACAACTGAATTTTCAGTAGCCCAAATTGATTTTCACTGTTCGTTAGTACAGGCTCTTAGGGAGATTCCGAGCGATTTCAAGTTTATAAGTGATTTTATGACTTAATTTTAATCTAGTAAATATTAAAAAAATATATTAGCCGGTATGGCCTTTTTTTGAGCCCCCCCCCCTTCATGAGATAACGCCCTCCTTTTCAAAAAAATAGTGCTATTTTTGTATCTACATATCTATGACCTGTATTGAAAAATTTTCGAAACATAAGTTGTACCATTGAGTCTTACAAACATTTCAGTTACCATTAAAAATTTCGATCTGAGCCCTCCCACCCTCCATTTTCACGAAGTAGTCCCGCAAAAACCTCAAGCTCAGTTTTGTATGATTTTTATAAAGACTACACCAAATGTAGAACATATTCAGAAGAATAAAAGTTGGTCATATCCAAAGAAATAAAATGTACATGCACCAAATGTTCACCCCTCCCATTTTGACTACACGTGTCAAAATATGAAAGTGTTGAAGACGTAGGTAATTCAATTGGTCCTGGGACGTATGCGGAGGGGAGTGCGTTTTGTATTCACGACAAAATGTTTAAGCTGTCCAAGCAGACACCAAACTTTCAATCTCCAGCAAGGGCCTCCGGTGTACGTGTTTCTCTATTGATTCTGAACAACTTTTATTTTTATCATCTTGAATAAGGTATATACTTTGGTGTAGTTTAGATGAAAATCACATTAAACAGAGTTCGAATGTTTTTGCGAGCTCATTTTTGAAATTGGAAGGGGAAGGAGGGCTAGGATCAAAATTTTTCATAGTAACTAAAATGTTTGCAAGACTTAGATGTATAACTTTTGTTTCAAACATTTTTCGATTGAGGCCATAGGTACTATACATTAGGGTGGTCCTTATTTTCAAATTTGGGATTCTCCCCTCCCAATACCCTAAGTGGTGACCTCTAGTGAGAAAATAATTCCCTATTTTTTATTTTTATTCGGGCTTTGGTGGGCCCCTGAATTTTCAAAAATTTAAAAAAATACAAATTCACTGTAAAATGTCAAAATTTTAAGTTATACTCGTATTATCACTAAAAAGTCCATTTTGAGTAAAATAAAGTCTCATGACGATTTTAGACGCCTCTCTTGAAAACCAAACTGGCCCAATACAATAGCAGAAATTTGTATTTCATGTGGGAAATTTTGAAATTAGTTGTTTATGAGTTATTACTGATTATGTCGATGCTAATTGTTCACTCGCATACACTCGCAATGAATTATAACAACGCATGAGCCCCCTCTCCCCTTTTAATGATTTAATGGTCCTTTGAATAGAGTTTTTAAAAAATGATTACTAGCGCAAGTGGAATTTTTAAAAAATCGGAATATGTAACCATAACGTAGCAAAAGATCAAATTCAAGAAAAAGAGAATAAAAAACTTAGGTAGGTAGGTACCTATATAATAATGAAAAAACGTCACTCCAGAAATCTCAAATTTAACAAAAGAAATAAATCGTAAAATATCAATAAAGTAAGGTGAATACTTATTACTTATGATTAATGTGCGATTCAGTTGACTTGAAATATTTGAAAAAAAAAATGTATACCAGAGTAACGTGGCAGAAGGTCAAAATCCAGAAAATAAGAAAAAAAAACATAATTTACGTATACAAGTACATACCTAATAATGGAAAAAATGTCACTCTAGAAAAACAAATCTTAAAATATTAAAGTAATGTAAATATGATTAATGTGCTGAAATAACTTCAAATTTTTGAAAAGAAAAAATTTTGTGTCAGAGTAATGTGGCAGAAGGTCAAAATCCAGAAAAGAAGAATATACAACTTATAACACTTATGTATACCTAATAATAGAAAAAACGTAACTCAAGAAAAATCTTAATACTTACGTAACAAAAGAAACAAATCTTAAAATATTAAAGTAATGTGAATATGATTAATTGATTAATATGCTGAGATTACTTGAAATTTTTGAAAAGAAAAAAATTTTAATCAGAGTAACGTGGCAAAAAGTCAATATTGATGAAAGAATAAAAAAATTATACAATAATGGAAAAAACGTCAACTCTGGAAATCTTAAAAAACAAAACAAATAAATCTTGAAATAAACTACTAAAGTTATGTGGACATGATTAATGTGCGGATTCATATGTATTTAGACGTTATTGGAACCCTTGAATACATTTTTTTTGGCTTTCAAAGGTTGAAGGGTAGTTGTAAATCCTAAACAAGATTAATTGAAAAATTGAGAACAAAAATGAAAGTATCAGTAGTGGAACTCAGATCTCTAAAAGTTGGAAGGTTCAAAATTTTTGGCTTGTTTATTCGAATCCATATGACTACATTGAAGTTTGAATTTTTTCAATTGAAAAAAAAATACCGTTTTCCCGAAACTCAAAATTCCGCGAATGACCATTTTTCCAATTGCTTTCACCACGAATTTAAAAATCCCGAATTGCAGATCTAATATATTTTTTTAATTTGAAATTTCGACTTTTTCTTTGTGCACATTATTGTTTAATTTTATTCCTACCAATTTGCGATATTTTCCACACAATTAATTTAACATACGATAGATTTTCCAAATTTTCAATTTTTTTTTCGCAGATCTGATTTTTTAAAGATTAGGGTATTTCGAATTTGGGTAATTCTACGTCAATTAGACCAAGAAGTGGTAGGGGGGTTGGGCGATTTTTTGTAATTTTTCCTGTGGAAAGACCTTCCGAAGGGATGACCAATGGTGCAAATCGCAGCCGTCTAGCCCCATTTTAATGGCTGCTAGGGGGTGTCAAAGTTATCAGTGAACCTAAAATATCATCCATTTCAGCAGTGGATTACTCGATAACCGCGATACCTACCAAAATGGAATATTTTCCAATAATTAAGGGTTTTAAAAGGCTTTTTAGTGATATCCTAAAAATTAGTGTTGTCACTTTTTTTCGTACAAAAAATTAGCTCAAAAAGTTTCGAAACGTAGTTTTCATATCGTTCCGACTCTGAAAAATTCTGAAAAAAACATATTATGGACAACTTTTCATGCTGAACAACATATAAAAAAAATTGGGATGGTACCATGTTGCAAAGTTGATTTTAAAAAATTGAAAGTTTACGAAAAAATTGCGATTTTTTGATTTAAAACATGAAAAAAAGTTTTGATAGGTGAAGTTGACCCATTTGACCTCTATTTTTACGTATCTGTTGTAAAAGTTGAAAAAACCCTTTCACTCGATAAAATAAACTCCTCACAAAAAAGTCGAAATTGGAAAAAATTCAATTTTCAAATTCAAACATCAAAAAAAGTTTAAATTTATTCAGTTGTCTTATTTTGACCACTTTCTGAGGTAGAAAAAGTTGATGAAAATTACACTCACAACAAAAAAATGAAAATCCGTTCATTTTTTGAATCTTTTCGAATTTTGACTTTTTTGTGAGGAGTTCATTTTATCGAGTGAAAGGGTTTTTTCAACTTTTACAACAGATACGTACAAATAGGGGTCAAATGGGTCAACTTCACCATGTTGTTCAACATGAAAAGTTATCCATACTTAATATATTTTTTTCAGAATTTTTCAGAGTCGAAACGATATGAAAACTACGTTTCGAAACTTTTTTAGCTAATTTTTTGTACGAAAAAAAGTGGCAACACTAATTTTTATGATATCACCAAAAAACCTTTCAAAGCCCCTACCAATGGGAAAATGTTCCATTTTGGTAAGTATCGGATTATCGAGTAATCCACTGCTGAAATGGATGATATTTTAGGTTCACTGAAAACTTGGACACCCCCTGGCTGCCTTTAAAAATGGGCTAGAGGGCTGCGATTTGCACCATTGGTCATCCCTTCAGAGGGTCTTTCCACAGTAAAAATTTCAAAAAAATCGCCGAACCCTCTTCCACTTCTTGGTTCAATTGACGTGGAATGACCCATTTTAGATTTCAACATTTATAACTTTTCATTAATTTGCGTTATTTTTCGTTTTTCCAGAATTTATTTGATTTTTGAAAATTTTCAATTTTTTCCTGATTTCTTAGATTTAGGAAGTGCATTTGAAATTTCGACTTTTTACTTCTATGATCATTAGTGTAGTCATTTTATCGATTTGAGGTTGGCTTTTCTACATCTACACTTTAGATTGGCTTTTCCACTGCAGATCAAACTTTTTCAAGAACTCAAATGTTTTCAATTTAATTTTCCCAAATTTTTTAAAATTGTTTTCAGGACCATCTTGAGTAACAAAATTCAGATTTTGATTTCGTGCTCGTTTAGTTCAACTTTCTCATATAAACTTCAAATTTATTCGCGATGTCTTTTATTTTCCAGAATTTGTGAAAGTTGATTTCTGAAAATTTCAATTATTCTAATTGAATGGTCATTCGTTCAAATGTCTAAATAAATCCAATTCTATATTTTTTTACGTAGGTATTTTGGGAAATGTTCGTTCGGAAATTCGGATTCGAGAAAATGACCTTGAGTCGAAATTTTATAAGTACATAAATACTTCACGAGTAAAATTTGGCATTTTTTAGACTAATTTGATTATTACTAATTATGAACGTCATTATCGGACTCAATGTCAATTTGCGATAAAGCTCTGAGCTTATCGATGAATTGATCGATCGACTGACCTTCCTGGTGCAATATTCCACGGTATCGCATCGGAGCTTTACCAATAAGCAAGTCTATAATCTCCTCATCGTAGCTGTAGCGTCGATAGCTAAGGGTTCTAGCCCATCTCTCCATCTGAGCGGTCATAACCTTGACATTGTCCGCAAATTTCATACTACGACAACATTTCATCGCCTCGTTTTGGGCTTTTATGTCCCAATAAAAATCGAGAAATCGTTGTTTAACTTCATCGAACGAGTTAACTCCGATTACCGTTTCTTTAAACTGCGCACGTGTTTTGGTCAAAATGACCCCTTTAAAAGCCAAAAGTTTGTGGGCCTCGATTACATTCATCTCGCCGAAATAATACTCGAAGTCTTTTATAAACTGGTGAGGAAAATGACGTTGCTCATCGGCGAAAAATACACCAGCATTCTTCACTGACTTCGCGTCAATTCCCAATGATCTTGTAAAAGTGTTTCTGATTGGCGTCCTTCTATTAATCGTTTCTTTGATTCGGTCTAACTCGTATGTTAGATTAGTGTATTCTGCAACACGAGCTTCTGTCTCGGATCGGAGTTCGCCTTTTATAACAGACAAGTCTTTAGCGATCTTTTTCAGTTCCGAAGAAGTACTTGCTACCGAAGCTTTGTTTTGTTCGATAGTCACCTTTTGACTATAGAGATTTTTCGAAAGAATTCCATACGAAAGACCTACGCCTCTGATTTGGTTCGTCAATTCGGAAATTTTCAATTTTGCATTGACCGTCGAAGCTTTCGCCTCTTTGGCCAAAAGTGTGGCGAGTTGGATGCGTTTCTCATGCTCATGCAAATCATAGTTCAGTCTTACTTCACTTTGAATAGCTCCTTGCTGGTCCGAAGTTCCGCAAGAATCACCGAAAAAGTTTTCTGGTAGGTCTCCTCGTGATAACGGTATTTCCATCTTTTGACTGCAGTTTGCTTCGTTCTTGCTTGTGCGAGTATCGTCGACGTCTGATTTTTCGTCCAATGATTTTTTCATTTCATTCATATCTGGATTACGACTGCTGAAAAACGAATTCAGAGAATTAGTAGGCATCCTTTTTTCAATTACTGAATTTTTGTTTGGATCTTTTACGTAGGTAGGTATGCTTAGAATAAAATACTATAAATACGCGTACGCTACCAGTGTTGCCAAGTGGGTTGTAAGCTGCGCGCGACAGCAAAGGCGTTCAAAGGAACACGCGCGGCTGCGGCAACTGTATGACGTAAACGTAGCTCGCTGGAGAACCAGTTTGGTAAGGAGGTGGCGGGGTAAACGGTGGCCTACATCTATACTCATATTACGTCTATAGTCTACAGTCCAAGAGCGAAAAAGTGTCATTGGAGTGGCCGTTTTTGGAGACAAAAAAAGAGTAGGCTTTTCGTTAGTATATTTAGCATTCAAGGAAATGGACATTTCGGATTTTTTGGCCGGCACAATAGGCAGCTGGAGCCTCAAAACCCCATTTTTCGAATTTGGCCGGGGACAATTTTTTTTTCAATTTGGTAGAGGACACTCACCCGAGTATAGATATTATATATTTTTTTGAGTGGGCTCCGGCACAATTGCGTTCCAGAGCTGCACAAAGGAAATTTTTAGCCAATTTTGGCACTTTTTCATATAAAAACGACTCTGTGGAAACAATACGGCCTTCGGAACAAAAAATACGCACCTACATGATTGCATCCACTCCTCCCGCGCTGATAAAGACCAACTTTGTGAAAAACGGCCGGCACAATGACCCGCAGTGAATTTTCAAAGTTACGCATCCGGGCCATTTCATTAAAAAAAATGGATGTATGACATTTTGACAACGTGACCGTGCGACCTGTCAAAGTGAGTTAAAATTTCGCGAGAAAACTGAAAGTCTCAATGAAAATTTTTTTTGCGCATTTCATGACAATTTTGAGCTAAAAAATTGTATGAATAATTTCTGAAGTACTTTCAAACTGTTGTAACGACCCAAGTATATGGAAGGGTTAAAATTTCGTGTGAAATACAAAAATTTGGATAGTTTTTTTTCATTTATAGAAAGCACAGCTCAACAATTTTAAGCCCCATGAGTCGCATTATGACGATGTCAATGCCATCGACGATTGTGCCAAAGATGATGATGGCATTGAAGAAGAAGGAGAATATGATTAATTTCTATACGATTTTCTTTTTTTTTGTAAATTTTTCATTTATTTTTGTACCTATCATGATCATTGATCAGGGTATCTAACGGTTTTTTGTTGTTGAAAAAAATCACTACTTTTTTCAACCTAATTTTCAGAATGCCATCACTCGACCCCCCCCCCAACACAAAAAATTACCAAGTCAAATTTTTCACATAAACATTCTTACAAAAATTATTGAAACTGGAAGAAAATTTGTAATTTCAATCAAAATTATTGAAAAAAAAACAATTGTAACGGTGCGATCCGTCATGATATAGATACGTGAATATGATGATAATAATTTCAACAAGGGGATGATAAAAATTATTCCTAAGGGGTGAATAATTTCGCTTACTCGGATAGCTCACATACCTATCTAAATCACTCTAGATGACATCGTTCATCTCACAATTGGATTCTCTCACTTAGTCACTCACACTGACAAAGATTAAGAATCGAATTATTATACATGATTTATTGCAATTAATAAATAATACAACAATATGATTATAATAATTCGGAGGACTCAAGCCAGTTGTGCCTGGGCTGGGAGGCTCACCGGTTATAGAAGGCTTTTTTAAGGCACTCCTTATACCACCAAGGTGGTAGGGGACTAAAAGGCGAACACAATAAATTGAGTTCCCTATACATTTGATGGAAGAACGGGATGAAATTCAATGGTTCACGGGGCCATTGAAAGACAAGAAGTTGATTATAACTGCGATTAGGCAATCATAATCTACATTAGGAGGATGAAGGAGATCGATTAAATAATCAACTCAAACAACTGTACACGTTTACTGCCTCTCCTGCGGTCCCCCAATACTAAGACCTTTAGCGACAGCACTAGTTTCTAAGTACACATTATCTTGATTGACTTACCTCAATGTCCGGACTCACTGGGTAGTTTCAGGTAAATTTATAAAAAATACCTCCTCATCATCGCGACCAAACGACTAACATGATGAGGAGTTAATCAATTGAATAAAAATAAAAGTATTTACCATCAAAGATGGTTCGATAAATATTGAAGGTAAGGGAGACACTCAGTCTCAAGAATTAATCAATGACATTGCCACACGGCTGGCCACTCCGCGAACAAGTGAAGATCGAGCTCAGACGATCCTTGGATCTAACCTCAGATCGTCTGATCGTAGTTAAAACGTTACTCTCTAGAGGGAGCACCCTCTCGAGGTGTATATCATAATCCTCACATACGTGACGAGTACAATATCGACCTCCTCAAGGACGTATTCCTATAATACCTCCTGAGGCGGTCAGGCCATAACTGCTCCTTACACAATACAAATAAACGAGCTTATTACATTCGTTATAAGACTAGGTGTCAAATAAAATTTCAAAATAGAAAATCAGGACTTTTGCAGGACATTTCTTAAACACTAGAGATTTTATTTAAAAAAGGAGCCGGGGAGGCACAAAATTTTACATTAGAAATTTTTCGCTTTTAGTTTTCCAATGTCTTCAACATCCCAAGATTTTTTCAAGGAAGCAGATGTCGAAAATACGTATAATTTTATCATTTCAATTTTTGATTTTTTTTCACGTTAAAGGTTCGTGCTCATGTAATGTAATTGAGCGAATAAAAAGTTTTTTTTTAACAAACCAAATTTTTGATTTCGAGAGGGAGGTACATACATATATGCAGGGCTTTTTTTGTGGGGGGGGGGACTCAGGGGGACTGGGAAAGTTCGAAAATATCGAAAAATGTTCGTAAAAATTAAAAAAGTGAACGAATTTGAAAAAAAAGAAGAAATGAAAAAATTTTGGTAACTTTATCAAAAAATTTTGAATTATCAGAATAGTAAAAAGCGAAACCGAGATCAGAATTACTTACGATGAAAACTTGGAAATCGCTCTGAATCTAAAATTTAGCATTTAAGTTTGTACCTCAGTATGAGACTGTCTACTGGCAAGAAAGTAGCAAGAAAGTAGCGAGAAAGCAAGAAAATAGTATAGAAATTCCTTCGAAAAGCAAGAAAATTTCCAAAGAATCCAAAAATCTCTGAAAAATTGAAGTTATCCCATCAATTTTGAAAAATGTTGGGGTCAGAAAAATCGAATCCTTTCATTAAAATTGATGTTGTTCTACTTTTTGAATTAAAAATGTTCTAAAGGTTTTGCCCTCGCTTCGCTCGGGCTATTCAAAGTGCTACTTTCAAACATTTTAAGAATTCAAAAATTGAGTACCTAAGTATAAAATTCCAAAAATACTCGTAATACCAAAACTGTTTGAAAAGTGCGAATTTTTCATTTTTTCTGAACAGAACCACTAACTGTTCAAAATTTTTGATACTACGAGTATTATGCTCTGGTGAAAATGTAAAATAAAAACATACTCACAAAATGGTCGTTTTTTCGTTTTTTGGACCAATTTTTTCAGCAAATTTTTGCTCTCGCTTCGCTCGAGCAGTAATTTTACCTTCGTTTCAATCATATAATAATTCATTAAGAAGGGTTTTCGAAAATTTATCTAAAATGTCGATTTTTTTTATTTCTAAGAATTTGGTTTTAATCTCTTCCCCCCCCCCCAATCAAAAATAAAAATATAAACTCCCTCTATGATTTCATTCTGTAAACACCACTGATGTTCACCATGTTTTACATAATTTTGATTTTTGTCAGCAAAATGACATGATACATCCCCCTCCACAAATAACATGACGTCGATCCATAAATTTTTGAGAAAAAACTTTTTTTTGTGGGTGGGGGAGGGTAGCGAAAATTACCTATGCGTAAACATGTGGAGGGGTACGAAATTTCATGTTTGGAAGCAAGAAAACAGAACGAAGAAGGCAAGAAATTTGCTTTTTTGATTTCAGTAGACACTTTGAGTACTTACCTTGTACTTGAATTAACACAAAAATTGGGTACTTTTTATAATTCCGAAAATATTTGTTTAAACAATAGGTAAAAAATAATTTGGCGTGGGTACATCGATTTTTTTTCTCAAAAATTCAAATTATGTATAGTGCGGTGAGGGGGGGGTGTATGAAAATTAGGGACTTGCAACTTCAATTTAGCGTCCCCCTCAGAAAAGAAATACAACAAAAAACCTGCATATGTAAAAAACGACGATTTTTTGTGCGATGAATTGATTAATTATAAGAAGTTTATTACTTTGCTTCAAAATTTTGAAGTTCAAATGATTTTTTTTTGTTGAAAAAAAAGCAAACGAGCCCGAGCGAAGCGAGGGCAGAAAGCTTTCAAAAATTCATGTTTTGAGAAGTGAAAAAAAAATTCATGCAGGGAGGACGGAGGAGTTTATTTTTCTGGTCCAAAACTTTGAACATTTCTTGAATTTGAACAATAGTTTTTCACCGGGGAAAAAGAGTAAACAGCCCGATCAAAAGCTCTCAAAAATGTGTAATTCAAGCTCTAAAAAAGTCGACAAATGAGCTCTTTTCTACGGAATAAAGATCGAGAAAAAAGAACGAATTTGAATTTTTTCATTTTTTCACTACCTTTTTAACAAAATTCACTACTTTTTCACTACTTGGACTACCTGTTAGATACCCTGATGATTATATAAATAGTGAGAATGATTGTGTCTGTTTTGTGTTGGGTTTACCAAACTGAAGCGATCTTGACGGTATTTCATTGGAAATACTGAACAATGTATAAAATTTTTGAGGCTCAAGATTGTTGTGATAAGCCTTTTATAAAAATCTATCCAAATCTTTACTTATACTTTACCCTAAATTTCAACCCTTTCACATAGGTCGCATGTTACAACAGACTGAAAATACTTGAGAAATGATTCATACAATTTTTTTACTGCAAAATTTTCATGAACAGTTCAAGAATTTTTTTTTACTGATAGGTCGCATGTTACAACAGACTGATAGTATGAACTTGAAAAATGATCCATGCCATTTTTTTAGCTCAAAATTTTCATGAGACACTCAAAAAAAATTGTCATTGAAATTTTCGGCCTTCTCGCGAAATTTTAACCATTTTGTATAGGTCACATGTTACAACAGACTGAAAGTACCCACTTGAGAAATGATTCATACAATTTTTTAGCTCAAAATTTTCATGAGATGCTCAAACAAATTTTTCATTGAGATTTGTGGTTTTCTCGCGAAATTTTAACCAACTTTAATAGGTCGCATGTTACAGCAGACTAATAGTACGTATTTGAAAAATGATCCATGCAAATTTTTTAGCTCAAAATTTTCATGAAACACTCAAAAAAAAATTTCATTGGGATTTTCAGTTTTCTCGCGAAATTTTAACCATTTTGTATAGGTCACATGTTACAACAGACTAAAAGTACCTACTTGAGAAATGATTCATACAATTTTTTTGCTCAAAATTTTCATGAAATGCTCAAAAAAAATTTTCATTGAGATTTTCGGTTTTCTCGCGAAATTTTAACCCACTTTGACAGGTCGCACGGTCACGTTGTCAAAATGTCATACATACATTTTTTTTTAATGAAATGGCCCGGATGCGTAACTTTGAAAATTCACTGCGGGGTATTGTGCCGGCCGTTTTTCACAAAGTGGGTCTCTATCAGTGTGGGAGGAGTAGATGCAATCATGTAGGTGCGTATTTTTTGTCCCGAAGGCCGTAATGTTTCCACAGAGTCGTTTTTATGTGAAAAAGTGCAAAAATTGGCTAAAAATTTGCCTTTGTGCAGCTCTGGAACGCAATTGTGCCGGAGCCCACTCAAAAAAAATATATATCTATACTCGGGTGATTGTCCGCTACCAAATTAAAAAAAAAATTTTGTCCCCGGCCAACTTCGAAAAATGGGAGTTTTGAGGCTCCAGCTCCCTATTGTGCCGGCCAAAAAATCCGAAATGTCCATTTTCTTGAATGCTAATAATATACTAACGAAAAGCCTACTCTTTTTTTCATCCCTCAAAGAAGCCAACTCTTTTCGGTTTCTAGAGCACTTTTTGGTGTTTGGACTGTAGACTATTACAGTCTTACGTCTTGTTCGCAAAGACGGAAAATGATCCTTCTTTTTGGCGCCTCGAGATCTCGATTTCTTTTTGGAGAATCGCAGTCAGGAAACACTCCAAAAAATACACAACTATATAGGTAAAAATATATATAGGTAATTAACGAAAGAAAACAAAATCATATTATAAAAACAAGCCATCAGCTATTCGCTGATTGCAAAAGGGTTTTTGCTTTTTTAAAATTTTTTTCCCCCGTAAATTTGATCACAGTCAAAACTCAAAAGCAAGAAGAAATTAAAGAAATTTACAGAAAACAGAGTAATAAATTCGCAAAAAAAAATTAAAGAAAACTGAATAAATAAAGCTTCTGGCTTTGGCTAGCTTTTAATTAGTTGCTTTAGCTTTCAAACCTCCCCTCATGCCCTCAGCTTTCAGCTTTCCGAAAAGTGCACAATACTGGCGAGAAATTGCCTACTCTTTTTCCAACTCAAACTTGTAGCTCGAGTTTAAAAGAAGAGCACGCTGGACACCAGAGCATACTAATAATAGGGGTAGGCCTACTCACGAACTAGCTCTTACCTTAAAGAGTTTATCAAAGGTTTATCAACTAAATACTCGTATAGCTATTCTATTATAATGAAAAAAACACTCACATAAATGATAACCACAATTATCACGAAAGATGTATTCACCTATTCAGTTAATTGGAAATCAATGTAATGCGAACACGATAACTTTTAAAGGAAATATAGGCCTACACTTCGGTACGAACACCTATACACGAACAATTAACGAATACGTGAAGAACTTATTAACTCAACGAGGTAAATACTGCTGTTGTTAGCTAGACGCAAAACGAAATGGCGACTGGCGAGAGCAAATGCAGATCTCAGGGATCTTTGACTTTACCGAGACCGAGGTACGAATGCATTCTCATACAAACCACGTTGCCAATAATTACAAGAAATACCATACAGTCCGTCAACCCGCGACCGTTTAGGTAAGAAGGATCTGATGTCGCATACCATAACAATACAATGTAGCGATTTCGGGTGCAGACCTACGACATAAAGAAACAAAACACAGAGTGAAACGTTTGTTTTGAAGTATGAATCTGTTCCTTTTTCTACACCCTCAGTCGTTGAAACGTCTACAGAAAAACGTTACTCGGGAATACCAAAATATAAAAAACAAATCGAAACGCAACAACACAGCATTGCAATACGAAAAACTAAATCCATGGGCTAGGGCTAGTCTCAGTGTAATGTGTTGTGTACCAAGTCCGAAATTGTACAATTCGGGGTTGGTACGTACAGCCAATTTTGTGTTCGACTTGGTACAATTTGTGTTGTGCAAAGTCGGAAATATAGTTTTCTGTTTTATATTACATATAATGAATGAATTCGAATTTTACATCCGTATATTCCATAAATATTGAACCAAATATGTAGGTAAAAGGAAATTTAAAGATGACTCTAAAATACACCACCAGCAAAATTTTCAGGTGCTGAAATTCATTTGTTGATTTTTGGGGAATTTTTACCAAGAAAAAAAAATAAAAAGATCAAATTGAGGTATTACTAACTAAAATGCTGAAATTTAGTTTTTACTCTCTATTTTCAACTTCTGCCTAGGGCAGCAAATTTTCGGAGGCAGCAAATTTTGAAGCGTTTTCATCTCGATTTTTGCGATTTTTTTTATACCTACTTGTAAATTGTGCATAAGTACGTATTTAGAGTAAAATTAAAATTTAGCATAAACCCGGATTAGCCATCGATCTTTATGACCTTTTCGATCGATTTTTTCAAAACCATTTTGTATCAGTTCAAATCCAAAAATTTTTTAATTTTTTAAAAAATTACTGGAAAAATTAACTATTAACTCAGAAAATTGATAATATGGTACAAACCAAATTTCAGCCTTTCACGACAATTTGGTAAAATTTTGACTTTGAAACATCCATTAAAAAATAAATTTGGAATCTAAGTTTTAGTGCATAGTTTTCAAATGAGTAAGGTACGAAAATTTCACGACTCTAGAAGTTGAAAATAGAGAGTAAAACTAAATTTCAGCATTTTAGTTAGTACATCAATTTGATCTTTTAATTTTTTTTCTTGAGAAGTGAGCATATAGCAATATTTGAATCTTTAAAAATTTCCCAAAAATCAACAAATGAATTTCAGCACCTGAAAATTTTGCTGGTGGTGCATTTTAGGGTCATCTTTAAATTTCATTTTATTTGGTTCAATATTTATGGAATAAAGGGATGTAAAATTCGAATTCATTCAATATTAAACTATATTTCGGACTTTGCACAACACAAATTGTACCAAGTCGAACACTTTGTCCGGACCCTCCGGGCATGGTACAAACCAAGTCCGATGAAAAAGTAATATTCACGCTTGGTCTGGACACTTCGGAGATGGTACAAAATTGGCTGTACCAACCCCGAATTGTACAATTTCGGACTTGGTACACAACATATGTATAAAATGCCCAAATAATATGGGCGGTGTAGGTATGCAGAGCAAGATTCAACATATTCGCACCCCTAGGCAGTCAGTTTGGCAGAAAGTTTGCAATTTCAGGAGGAAAAAACAATTTTTGGCCAAAAGCGAAACTTGAACAATTGTAGTAAAAGGAGGAGCCTATGGAATTTCTGACCAAAAAGCAAAACTTTTGACAATTTTTTGAAAAATTAGATTATTTGGTTTTTTTACGGAAAAAAATCACCATTTACAGCCATTTTAATTAAACTTAAAACACTTGTCAATTTTTAAACTGCGAAAATATTCAATAATGAGTAAGTAGCTAAGTAAGGTAGAGTGGGGTAATTGCAAAGCACTATTTGATTAGTGACACTTTGAGAGGGCGCTGTGAGAAGACTATTGCACGAATGAAGCTGAAATTTGTACCACGTATACTTCAGGGGGTTCTCTATCAATGGTAAGATTTTGGTACAATTTGGTACACAAATCGAGGAGAAAATTGCAATTTGAAAATTTGAAAATCGACTTTTGCATTTACCACATGTTGGGGTTAATGCAAAAGTGGGTGATATTTTTTTTATTTTTGCATTTTTATGCATTTTCAACACACTCACTGTATTCTACGCGCCATTTGCTAACGTTTGATGTATTCGTGGTCTTGATTCGGTTACAAATTCGATGATGACTTTTCCACTTCCCAAAAAAATTTTTAGGGGAGTAAAAAAATGTTGAAAAATTATTTTTTTTAAAACTCGCTAAAATGAACAAAAAATCAACTATTGATCATTTCTGATGTTTTTTATGTAAAAAACTCGTCATAGAAATACATTTTTCGTCAAATTATTAGTAAAACATTAAAAAGGAGCAATAATTTAGAAATTCAGTAAAACTGTTAATCACTTCTCTAACGTGTAACTCATCATGTGACCGTGAAAGTTATTTTTTTTTTGGTAATTTCGAACCATTTTCAAGTTATTTAGGGCAAAAAAATATTTGTGGTAAGTGCAAAAATGAAAAAAAAAATCGTTTTTGCAATTACCCCGAGTCGATTTTTTCTGGAGTAATTGCAAAAACGCAATTTACGGCCAAAATAAAAAAAAAATTTCGAATTGCGATATCTTACCTTAAACTTCAATCCTTCATGACCCTAAATCGTGAAAATTCCAGATAAATCGACAGTTTTTTCTATTTCACAAGTATTTTTTAAAAAAACACCTCTCACTTTACTTATGAGTGGTTTCAACATGCTTTGATAAAAGTGTTTGCTACGGAGCGACAAGTTGAACCCGGCGAGTTGTGACCAGGTGAATATGTCGGTAAAGGTTGTTGCTTCGACGCCCCTTAGTTGGCACAACCAGAAAATTGATATTTGTTTGCATGAGGTCACAATTTTGCAACTACCCCGTTTTTGCAATTACCCCACTCTACCTTACATATAACTATCACTCAAAAATTGTGATAAAAGAAGCAATAACGTAAATGAAAGAAATGAAAACCACAATTACCACGAAAGGTGTATTCAATTAATTGGAAATCAATGAAATACGATCTTAAGACTAAGTAATAAGAAAAAATGTTGCGCCGAAATAACGTGGCAAAAAATATCAAAATAAAAAAAAAGAGAGAATAAAAAACTTAAGTACCTACATAATAATAGAAAAAACGTCACTCCAGAAATCTTGAATAACAAAAGAAATAAGTCTTAAAATATCAATAAAGTAATGTGAATAGGTACATAAGAATAATGTTCGATACAGTTGACTTGAAATATTTGAAAAGAAAAAAATGTATATCAGAGAGTAACGTGGCAGAAGGTCAAAACACAGAAAAAAAGAATAAAAAACTTATAATATACATAATAATGAAAAAAACGTCACTCCAGAAATCTTAAACACTTACGTAACAAAAGAAATAAAAATAAATCTTGAAATATCTAAGAAAAATGTTGATATGAGTAATGTGCTGAAATAACTTGAAATTTTTGAAAAAAAAATCGTGTCAGAGTAACGTGACAGAAGGTCAAAATCCAGAAAAGAAGAATAAAAAACTTATATACCTATGTAGCTTATGCAGATCTACTTAATAATGGAAAAAACGTCACTCTAGAAATCTTAATACTTACGTAACAAAAGAAATAAATCTTAAAATATCAAAGTAATGTAAATAATTATGTACGACTAATGTGCTGAAAGTACTCTTGTACCAATTTTTGAAAAGAAAAATATTTCGAATAGTAACGTGGCAAAATGTCAACATCGATAAAAGAATAAAAAAATTATATATAATGGAAAAAACGTCATTATTTTCACATTTTTGTTCAAATTTTGAAGCATTAATAAGGGTCTCAGTGATGACGATTGTTTGAATTTCAAAGTCAGTTTCTATCAATTATCCACCGTCCAACCGAAATTATTACCTATAGGCCTATTGTTAAATTTTAAATGAATAAAAATCACCCTCAGCCCTCAGAAAAATGAAAAAAGTTGAAAAAAAACACAAACTGCATTTTATAAAAAAATTTGAAGATTTATTGGAACCACTGAATTTGAAGGTTGAAGGGTAGTTTTAAATCCTAAACAAGATTTGAAAAATTCGGGAAAAAATGAAATTTTTGGTAGTGGAACTCATATCTTTAAAAGTTGAAAGGTTTAAAATTTTTGGCTTATTTATTCAAGTCGATAATATGGCCACATTGAAGCTTGAATTTTTCAATTATAAAAAAAAAATACAGTTTTCCCGAAATCCAAAATCCCGAATGATCACTTTTTCAATTGTGCTTATCCTGAATTTGAAAATCCCGAATTGCAGATTTAAGTACCTAATACGTATGTTTTCATTTGAAATTTCGACTTTTTCTTTCGTGCTTATTATTGTTTAATTTTATTCCTACCAATTTGCGATTTTTCCCACACATTTCATTTAACGTAAATGCTTCAAGAGTAATAGACTGATTTGATTTGATTATTACTTCTTACTCGTTCTCCATTGGCTGTGGTACGACGACGAAAGGAACCTCATTTTCGAAATCACCGTCAATTTGCGACATAACTTCAAGCCTACGGATGAATAGATCGATCGATTGCCCTTCATGGTACAACATTTCTTGGTATCGCATCGGAGCTCTCTCAATAAGCAAGTCTATAATCTCAATCTCCTCATCGCAGCTGAAGTATCGATGGCTAAGGGTTCTAGCCCATCTCTGCATCTGAGCGGCCATTATGTTAATATCGTCAGCAAATACGACATTATCACGAAAATATTTCATCGTCTTCTTTTGGGCTTTCAGGTTCCAATAAAACGAGAGAAATCGTTTTTTAATTTCATCATACGAATTGACATTTATCACAGTTTCTTTGAACTGCGCGCGTGTTCTTGTCAAAATGACTCCTTTGAATGCAAAAACTTTATGCGCCTCGATTACATTCATCTCGCCGAAATAGTCTTCGAAGTCCTTAATGAATTCATGTGGAAAATGACGTAGCTCGTCGGTGAAAAATACACCAGCATTCATCACTGAATTCGCGTCAATTCCCAATGATCTTGTAAAAGTGTTTCTGTTTGGCGTCCTTCTGATTGTTTCCTTAATATGAGTGTATTCTGCTACACGAGCTTCAGTCTCGGATTGGAGTTTATGTTTTATTACAGACAAGTCTTCAGCGATCTTTTTCAGTTCCAAAGAATTACTTACTACCGAAGCATTGCTTTGATCAATAGTCTCATTTTGCAAGACATTTTGCAAAATAATTCCATGCCTTTCAGTTTGGATAGGTATAGCTCCTTGCCAGTCCCTGTTTCCGCTAAAATCATCGAAAGCGCTTTCTGGTAGCAGTGGTAGCGGTGGTAGCGGTGACAGCTGTGCAGGTAGCGGTGGTATAAGCGGTGGTAGCGGTGACAGCAGTTGTAGCCGTGGTTGGTCTTCTGGTCTCCGACTACGATTTGCTTTCTTCCTGCTTGTGCGAGAGTCGTCTGATTCTTCACTCGATAATTTCCTCTTTTCACTCATTTTCGGATGATGACTGCTGAAAAACGAATTCAGAGAATTAGTAGGCATCCTTTTCTCAATTACTTTCCAATACACTAATGACCTCCTGGGCCCACAATTTTCCACAAAAAAAAAAAAAAATGAAATTCAGACGCAATATGCACGTGGGCCATTCCACGCCAATTCGACCAAGAAATGGTAGGGGGGGGGGCAATTTTTTTGAAATTTTTCCTGCGGAAAGACCTTCTGAAGGGATTACCAATGGAGCAAATCGCAACTCTCTAGCCCTTTTTAAAGGCTGCTAGGAGGTGTCAAAGTTTTCAGTGAACCCCATTTCAACAGTGGATTACTCGATAACCGCGAAACTTACCGAAATGGAACTTTTCCCCATAGTTAGGAGTTTTGAAAGGCTTTCTGGTGATATCATAAAAATCAGTGTTGCCACTTTTTTTCATACGAAAAATTAGCTCGAAAAGTTTCAAAACGTAGTTTTCATATCGTTCCGACTCTCAAAAATTCTGAAAAAAAATACACTATGGACAAGTTTTTATGCTGAACAATATATTAAAAAATTTGGATGGCATTATGTCGTAAAGTCGATTTAAAAAGATTTCAACTTTGCGAAAAAATGCGATTTTTTGATTTGAAACATGAAAAAAAGTTTTGAGTGGTGAAGTTGACCCATTTGACCCCTATTTTTACGTATCCGTTGAAAAAGTTGAAAAAACCCCTCCACTCGATGAAATAAACTCATCACAAAAAAATCAAATCTAAAAAAACTCAATTTTCAATTCCAAACATCAAAAAAAGTTTGAATTTATTCATTTATGTTATTTTGACCTCTTTCTGACGTATTTCATGAAAAAGTTAATAAAAATCGCACTCATAGCAAAAAAATTAAAATTCGTTTACTTTTTGAATGAAATTCATCATATCAAAATTCACGCTTCTTTCGTCCAATGCAATTTTCTCTTGAAATTTAGCGGTTTGCCACTTCACTAATATTATGGCGATTTTTCATTTCACCAATTCTCCCCCTTCCTCGAAATTGTTCACACTCTTTGAGATTTCATCAAGAGAATAAGAAAACCGTGAAAAAATGATTTTGGTAAGATCGCAGAAAGGAGCTAACAAGGAACCTTTGAGGTGTCACACTCCGATTTAAACGGGACTGCGATTTTTGGAAAGAGCATAGTCTAAAACCCCCAAAACCGAATTTTCAGCTGCCCAAGTTCATTTTTTGATTTTTGGCGAACGTTTGAAAATTCAAAATTGACTTTTTTTTGGCAATTTATGCATTTTTTTAAAAAAGTACGTACTTGATCAGTAAAAATGGTCAAAATAAATCCCACAACTAATATCAATTACCCAAATCCAAATTTCACAATTTCCAGCCATTCTGGAGCCTCCAGCGCGATTTTTCAATTTCTCCAGAATTTTGAATTTGCTCCAGAAGGCGTGATTATGCAGTTGGGCAGCTAAAAATCGAGTTGTATATTACACTCGATCTGTTTAACGGATTTATCTACATTTTAGCCGATTTTGGGAGTGACACCTCAAGAGTGGTTTTTTGACCAGCTTTTTTCAAAATTAAAAAAATCCAAAAAATCAAAAGATAACCGTTTGCGAGGAATTTTTTGAAATTCGTGCAAATTGCTGTATTTCTTTAAGAACTAACCGCCGGAGCGCAAATTCTACCATTTCCAGCCGTTTTGGAGCGAGAGTGGCACCTCAAAAAACCACTCTTGAGGTGTCACTCTCAATTTCGGCTCAAATGTGGATAAACTCGCTAAACAGGTCAAGTGTAATATACAACTCGATTTTTAGCTACCCAACTTCATATTCACGCCTTCTGGAGCACATTCAAAATTCTGGAGAAATTGAAAATCGCGCTGGAGGCTCCAGAATGGCTGGAAATGGTAAAATTTGGATTTGGGGAATTAATATCAGTTTTTGAACTTCATTTGATCATTTTTTTCTGATCAAGTACGTACTTTAAAAAAAAACATAAATCACCAAAAACAGTCAATTTTGAATTTTCAAAAATTCGCTAATAATCGAAAAATGTATTTGGGCAGCTGAAAATTTGGTTTTGGAGGTTTTAGACTATGCTCTTTCCAAAAATCGCAATCCCATTCAAATCGGAGTGTGACACCTCAAGAGGTTCCTTTGTAAGTAGAGGCAATCTATTTACATGAAGCAATATTTAGTTTAAGTAAATCAAAGCGCGAAATTTTAACCCATTTTGATAGGTCACACGGCCACTTTTGAAAAAAAAATTGTGAAGTACATATGTAGTTATTTGATGAAAAGTCGTACTTACGCAACTTTTAAAATTGATTGCGACGAAACGTGTCGGTCGAATTTCACGAATATGGTGATTTTGGAAAGGTAAATGTGAGGTGTAACAGAATCTGAGAGAAAAAATTGTCTTCTCCGATTACGCAACAAGAACTAGGGCGCGGCGGAAAAACCTCAAAAAATGTGCAAAAATTGCGTTTAGGGTTGCATAACTTTTGATATGCGCAGGAAGCAGATAGAAAATTTTGTATTCTCAGCATCCCAAGACACCAGCCTATCCATCCCCCGTCGAATTTTTGTCCCCCAACTAGGTCAAAAAATACCCCCTTTTCACCCCCAACCACCCCACGTGAAAACAAAATAATTTTATGTTGTCATTTTCGTAAATGCTGAAGTGATATTGACGAAACGCCAAGTAAATTTTTTGCCTCCAAAAAAATCCCGGTAGGTGAACACGTTTTGTGTCGTGGATTGTATAGACTATAATATTTACGTAATTGAAATATTTCTTAAAGTACTCACCGAACTCGGCAATATGATCAAATCCACTAAAATCAAATTGAATAAGCCACTGACAAAATTGAATGAACTGCCTGGAAACGATGATAGATCACGTCACCAGAAACGATTCACACACAGCTACGATGTATGGTAAGAGAGGAAAAGCGAAGAAAATGACACGCAAAAAAAATTAAGCACACGAAAATATTCAAAAAAAAAAAAAATCGGAAATGAATGCCAAAAAAAACACTCGAAAATTCCGATAAAAAAACGAAAAATCAGTCAAAAAATTCCAAAAGAAATTAAATTTGCACAAAAAGTTTAAAATATTACTGATGAAATGCGAAATATTCACGAATTTAAAAATGGAAACGAGTACCCACGAAATACCTCAAGGTAAAATTCACAGTAAAACACTCGAGTTTAAAAGTTCCGGTAGATTTACCACACGTAGGTAGTTAAAACTCGCAAAATAATACTTAAAACAAAATTCACAACCGAAATGATCACAACATAAGAAATGAAAATTCAAGTAAGTAGGTACATACTAGGTACTAGGTAGTAGGTACGTATGATAAAAATATACGTAAAGAAACTGATAACAGCAGTAACAGCACTATCGAATACCAACCAACTGTACACTCGAAGAATCAACACAGAATGAACTCTTATTTAAAATCAAAACAACACGTGCCTCTTGAAAATGGTCAAGAAACAAAGACCTAAGGGATCACACATCTGTGGCCTTGACTATTGCGTCTTTCTTAAATCTTGAAAAGGAATGCATCGGCATCGACACAAATGACGAAAAAGTACACCCTCGACTGTAGGCATTCAAATTCTCAGTTTTATGACCATTACTAATTTGTACGTACCCATCTTAGAGTTCGGCAAGTTTTCAATTACAAAAGGCGAGTGAAGGCGAGCTTCCACTTCACACGATTCTTTTAAATGCTAAATGCTCGAATTTCCGTACCATGCATCACGTTTTTAAAAACAATAAATGTCGCAGTTGCAAGTCTATAGTGTATCGATACATCACACATCTCTCACAAAATTATGTTGTTTTAAAATTTTATCACCTAGAAGTCTGCGTTTACACAGGGCTTCAAGCAGGGACATTTCTCAACTACGAAGGTAGTTAAAAACAAAGCATGGGATACTTGTCGGCTATTTAACCGCATTCCATCGCATTCCATGTAGACATAAAAAAATCTGTAGGAAAGAAACGAACCCTTCTCACTGGTAACCATCGTATTCGCGTATACATACACGTACGCTTTGATTGTATAGTACTTTGAGAATTTCGATCTCTAACAAGGGCCTCCGGTAAACATACGCGAACTTATCTCTTTTGATCCTGAACAACTTTTATTCTCTTGAATGAGGCACCATTCGCCATTCGGTGTAGTTTTGATGAAAATCCCACATGAAACTGAGTTTGGAGTTTTTGCAATTTTCTAATTTTTGAAATTGGAGGGGAGGAGGGCCCGGATCGAAATTTTTCGATAAGTGGCCAGATAGCACTATTTTTTGAAAAGAGGATGGCTGGATGGGCCTTCAGGAAGGGGCAGCCTAAAAAAAATGGCATAACGGTCAATTTTGTTTGTACATAATATGAAAATACCTTCTAAATTACGATTCAATAATAGAATCGCTTGTTTTTTTCCTTTTGTGGCTACACTACCTAGAAAAATTTCGCGGTAATGCAGGCTCTAAAATGGCTCAAAATGTGGGAATATGAATTCGAAGGGGCAGAGGGGGTGGTGGTTTCAAAAAAGATTAAGCCATTCATGCACATTTCAGAAAATTTCCATTTCAGTGAACAGAAAATGTTGAATATTATTCTCCTCGTCACTCAGCTAGGCTAAAAAAAACATACTCGAAATTGTCTGGCAAACTTGAATGTCTTTCAACATTTCAAGACTTTTTCGAGGGGGGGGGATACAAAAATAGCTGACATATTTCAATTTCAAATTGGCAGGACATTTTGCAAACACTTGACCAATTTTTTATTTTTTTAAAGGGGGGACGAAGGAGAAGACGAAAGGTCAAAATTTTACGTGTTATTTTTGCTGTCGCAAAGTCTTTGAACATTCCAAGAAATTTTCAATTGGAGGGGAGGGAGAGGAAAATAACACAATATTTCGAACATTTCGATTTCTAATTTTAAAAATGTTTAATTTATATTTTCAGGATTTTTACTGAAATTTGAACATTAGGTATGTACGAGTACAAATTCAACCATCAAAGGGAGCATTTTTCCACTCAATAAGCGACGCGTTTGAGAAATCATTAGTTCAAATCATCAAAAAAACACCCCTTCACATACTTTTCTACGGATTTATCAGGGTGTCTAACAAAATTTCAAAATAAAAAAGTAGTACTCAAGTAGGACTTTTAGCAGGACATTCAGCAGGTCATTTTTCGAGCAATTATGGAATTTTTAAGGGGGGTGGGTTAAAAATTCACATTCAAGTTTTTGGCAAAATTTTCGTAAAAAATGTTTGCTTTTCTTGTCTTCAAACACCTTATGATTTTATTTTAAAAAGTAGGAAAACGCCATAAAATATAATGTTTTAATTCAATTTTTCGTTTGATTTTCTCTTTTTCAATTTTAAAAATTGAAGAACATCACATCATGTTCACTTAAAATCAAATTTAACCAGAATTCTTCAATTTTGATCGTAAATATTTCATATTAAGTACTATTTGCTTAAAAATTTTAAAATTTGAATGTTATTTTTTGTTGAAAAATAAAAAATGTAAAAAGAAAATCAAATGGGCCGGAGCAAAGCGAGGGCAAAAGCTTTCGAAAATTAGTATTCTAGGAGGCATAAAAACGATAGAATTCGAATGGTTTTATTTTTTTTGTAAAATCCAAAATAAAAAAAAGCAAACAGACCCGAGCGAAGCAATAAGGGCAAAAAATCTCGAAAATCAGTATATTTTCGAGAGATATAAAAAACGATGATGTTTGAGTAATGAGTTACTCATAAAAAGTTCGTCATTTTGTTTCAAAATTTTGAAATTCGAATAATAATTTTTTTTTTGAAAAATCCAAGATTGACAAAGTAAAGCGAACGGGCTTGAGCGAGGCGAGGGCCAAAGCCCTCAGAAATCAGTATTCCGAGAGGCATAAAAACGATGGTATTTGAATGCAAAAATTCAATCATGTTTCGAGAAGTGAAAACAAAAAGTTTCTTTATGGAGGGAGGAGTTTATTTTCCTGATTCAAACTTTGAACATTTCTTGGATTAGAACAATAAGTTTCTAATGTGGAAAAAGAAGAGCAAACAGCCCGAGCGAAGCGAGGGTGAAAGATCTCAAAAATGTGCAATTCAAAATCTAAAAAAATCAACAAATGAGCCCTCAAAATTCTGGAAAAAAGGGGGAAAATAGAAAGTTTTAAAAGGTCTAATTAAAAAAAAGTAGGACTTTTGCATAAAATTGTTGAAAAGTAGCACTAATAGGACCAGTAGGACCTGTTAGACACCCTGTTTATTTATAAAGTAGTTCTTTGAAAATGCCTAATAAGTAATAACAGAGAAAAATTTCCTATTTTCCATTCACCAAAAAAAAGGGGAAGTTTTGAAAACTTGGTAAATTTTGAATTTAGTGCTGCGAGTTGAAAAATAGATGATTAAAAATTCTACAAAATAAAGCGTATGAATAGGAAAATTCAATGTTTCATGGAAATAAAGAGTGGGATTTACAGTATTGGTGAGATTATTGAACACCCTGTAGGCACAAGGTGTTCCTCTGGAAATGTTTTCTTTAAATAAACTTGATAAACAGGTTGAGAATAAGCCACAACGCGATTTTCAGCAGGCCCAATCAATTTCTACGCATTCTGATGAAATTTAAAAATTTTGAACAGCGATGGGCAATCACGCTGTATGCTTCAGAATGGCAAAAAATTTTGAATTTCGGGATATTGAGGTTGTCCAACAGGCAAAAACATTTCAAAACCAAAAAGAAATATTTTAGATGGACGTTTTTCGAAACGAAAAATATCCCAACACTCCTGCCCCCAACATATGTATTTATGTACCTACAAAATAGGTAACCAAAATAAATATTTCAAAAATTTATAATTCTCACAAAATTGCGAAAATATTAAGAAAACAAAGAGAACGGATCCAGAAATAATCAGAAACATTCGGTAAAACGAGCTATAATTTTCGAGTAGTAAGTACTTTTTGTTTTTTTTTTCAAATTCTTGCTATTCTAACGTTCGACAAATGAAAAATCTCAATTTTTCATTGCTCAATAGTTCAATTCGAAAATTTGGGAAAGAGGCCCCTCAGACGAAAAGAAATACGAGTGTACTTTCATCTGCTGTTTACCAGTTTTTGAGAAAGTAGGATCATCAGAAAGGCTGGAAGAACCCGTCTGACATCACCAGTTTCTGGACTAGTTGTCATCAATTCTACTAAATACGTAGTTGAATTTTTATGAAAAATGAACATAAATCACCAGAAACGATCAATTTTGGACTTCTTAAAACTTCTAAAAATCGAAAAAAAACAATTAGGGTCACGAGGGTAGGGTTTTAGACCACGGTCTTCCCAAATCGTGGTCGTTCTAATCTGAAGAAGACCTCTCGAGAAGTTCCCTCGTAGATAAATTACTTAAAATAATCACTGATGACCGAATAAATTTTCATGCAGAAAGCCGACAAAAATTCAGAAGAGGTGCAAAAATGTTTCAACGTGGACAGCGCCCAAAAAATGTTCGATTTTTGCTCAGAAGATGAAATGACTGCGAATCCAAGATTCAAATTACTCAGCTTACGAGATCGCGGGGAGATGGAATTCAAGAATGCCAAAACGGTCCCATTGCGGGAATGGGAGATACCTAAAGATATGTTCAAGGTACTTACTTACTTACACTAACTTCATGTTATTCAAATTTCCACCAAATTACGATATTCGAACCCTAAGTACCTCATCAAAATAACAATAGACGTTTCTTTTCATGTTCTTATCCTGAATTTTGATCAAAATTGAAAGCTCTTGAGACTCCTCTCTGTTTCGTTAAAATTTCAACCTTATATTCCTAATCGAAAATTTTCGAGGTGTGCATTGAAAAAATGTGAAAATCATCGTCGCGTCGTCTTGCTCTCAACTTCATTAGTTAGGTCTAACCTTATTGAGAGAAGGTTGAACTTTCATTTCGAAAGTTTGATGTCGAGCTCATCAAATTCAAATTACCAGTTTTAAATAATTTTATTCCATATACGATTTTTTAAACATTACAAATAAGTAGATTTGCTTTCAGTTAAAAACTAGTTTTACATCAGGTTTTATTTACGGCAAACCGATTAGGCAACTTATTTCTCATTTATGAGCATTCCTTGTTCAAACATCGGACGAAGGCGAGAAGATGTAAATTAAAAATACCAAACTAATAATCGTACATACTCGTATTTCAATTCATTCTAGAAAAAAATTAGCAACAAAATCCGCGAGGAAAAATAATCTTCTTCCTTTTGATTTTGAATTGGTTTTTTCGATGATTATTTAACTCATTTTCGAACAAGCTCGATTGAAATTTCAAAACTGTTCAAGGTTTTTTAAATTTGACCCCCTCGCCAGTTTATCAGCAAAACGAAACAATATCCCAAGTGTAGGTACAGTAGTTATTTAGGTATTAAGTAAGTAATTTTTCCCCTTGATTGTGTTTTTCAATTGGAATTAGAATTACGAAAAACGCGTATCCAGCCCAGAACTACCGTTTGATACCATCGGATTGGGTCAGTTAGAAATACACAGAGCGTGGGGTGAACACTCATTGAGCATGCTATATGACAGAATTTTAAAACTTTGCAAGCTTTCGCAATTACATCGCAGCACTCCGGATGTGATACAGGAAGAAAAAGTTCCTGACATCGGGTAAATTTTTAATTTGTTTATTTTATTCTTTTTTTCTTTTTTAAAAAATGTGAAAAAACTAGAAAAACAGCCACAATTTTTTCTCCTCTCACTCACTTTTTTGAGCCAATTTTTCATTCACCAGAGAAGCATCTCAATCTGGAGCAAAGACTTATGAATCAGACAACGAGAAATCGATAGAAATCCCTAAAAAACCACCAACAACCTAAATTTCAAAGGCTGGAATACATTTTTAGATTTTTGGTGAATTTTTAAAAATTTAAATTTGGCTTAAAAATGAAAAAAAAATCAAAACTTCCCAAATTGAACTAGAAAGCTGAAATTTAATTTGTATCCTAGTATTTTCAACCTCGCTCGAATTGGTGATGGTTTCAAATCATTTTAGGGCCTCTAATAGATTTTCAAATTTTTCCGGTTTTGAAAAAACAATTAAAAAAAAACGCTATGAAATTCAGCACTCATTAATTCACATATTTTATCATCTTTTTGACCTTTTCGATCGATTTAGCCACATTTTGTTCAAAATCTTTAAGAGCCAGTTCAAATCCAGAATGTTTTCCAGTAATCCATTTTTGAAAAATAATAGGCCAGTCGGTATAGCACTTTTTGGAGGCAAACCCGAACAAAATTGCCACAAAAGATTTTTTTGCTTTAAAAGGTCTAGGATGGTGTCCTAAACAAAATATCCGGAGCCGCCCCCGATCCACCTGGTGCGTCCTCCCCTACAGTGGATTTTAGCCCCCCAAAACACGTTTTTCGCAATTTTCTCCTCCGCGTTGCATTTTAGCGACAAATGAGGTTGGATACAAGAATCTACGTCAAATTTCCGATCTAATGATGTATCAACTTTCCCCGTACGTTCAAGGGGGGGTGGAACTACAGCCATTCAAAAAAGGGGGGTTTCCTGAAAAATACATAAAGGCTATAGGCGTCTAAGAGGGGTGAAATGGTCTCCGAAAGCGTTCGAGTTGATATTAGCATGGAAGGTGAGTACCATTGAGACACTTCCGCATGAAAAATTTCAGATCAACACCCCCTCCCCTTTTTGAGGAACCCCCCTTTTCTGAAATTTCAATAACACTTTTCTCATCCCCATTTCAACCGATTTTAAAAATTTTTCAGTATGTTGTGAACATCCTTAGGAGGTACCCTCACAAAAATTTTCAGCCACCTCCCCTCATATTTACCCCTCAAAATGGAGTAAAAATGTGTCGCAAGGGGGTTGGGGTAAAATGGGAATTTTGGGGGAAATAACTAAGTATCAATGAATAGGATGTCGTTTTCTTATGATTCGATACCGCTGAGCACGAATATGACGTCAGATTTTTTGCTACACTCATCTAGCCCTCTCCAGAGCGCTTGGCCCCCTCAAATTCGACTATAGTTATAAAGCATAAAATAAGTTTAAAACGTCATTTTGAGGGGTAAATATGAGGGGAGGTGGCTGAAAATTTTTGTGAGGGTACCTCCTAAGGATGTTCACAACATACTGAAAATTTTTCAAAATCGGTTGAAATGGGGCTGAGAAAAGTGTTATTGAAATTTCAGAAAAGGGGGGTTCCTCAAAAAGGGGAGGGGGTGTTGATCTAAAATTCAATGGTACTTACCTTCCATGCTAATATCAACTCGAACGCTTTCGGAGACCATTTCACCCCTCTTAGACGCCTATAGCCTTTATGTATTTTTCAGGAAACCCCCCTTTTTTGAATGGCTGTAGTTCCACCCCCCTTGAACGTACGGGGAAAGTTGATACATCATTAGATCGGAAATTTGACGTAGATTCTTGCATCGAACCTCATTTGTCGCTAAAATGCAATGCGGAGGAGAAAATTGCGAAAAACGTGTTTTGGGGGGCTAAAATCCACTGTGGGGGGGAACGCACCAGGTGGATCGGGGGCGGCTCCGGATATGTTGTTTAGGACACCATCCTAGACCTTTTAAAGCAAAAAAATCTTTTGTGGGAATTTTGTTCGGGTCCAACCCCTTACCGACTGGACTATAAGGCAGACCAGCGGATTCTGACCTTATTTTTTCCCCCAAAAATTAATTTTTGGAAAAAAATGTACATCTGAACCAACACGAAAAGGTTTTGAGCATATGTGCTCAAATTATAGTCGAATATGGGTCACAAAGATGGTGAATCCCGAGTTTCTGAGCGCTGAATTTCATTTTCACTCTACTTGCAAAGAGTGTTTTTTCGAAAACCCAAGAATGTGAAAATCTGCTGAAAGCTTCAGAAAGGTTCAAAACAATCATTAATCGAGTCGTGAGGTCAGAAATAGGATGCAAAAATCAAAACTCAGCTTTCTAGGTCGATTTGGTAAAATATAGATTTTTAAAAAAAATTATTGGGCTGAATTCGAATTTTTAAAAATTAACAAAAAATCAAAAAATGAATTTCACAGCCTAAAATTTTGACTAATGGAGTATTTTGGAGTGCCCTAGCTGTAGATTCCTCTTCGCCTACTTCTGATTCAAAAATTTTTGTTCCGGTAGATCACTTGATAATTAGGTATTGGTGTTGGTCATTTCAGAACACTGGGATTAACTTTCATGAAACTTTTGCAACCGAAACGTCCACTGAGACCGAGGCGAAAAGGACGAAAACGTATACCAGTCAAAGGCTTAACAGGACAAGAAGTAAAAGTAAGTCAACGTAGATAACGAGTTAAATAAACGTGATCCTAATTATTCTCTGTAAAAAAATTACCTACATATCTACAGTATATTATAAGTTCCGATTATGCGAGTAATGTTGAATTTAAATCAGGTAATCGTGAACGTAGTGAGAGCCTTTGAAGTTCCAATTCGTAAAGACGTCGACACATTGACTGAAGACAACATATCTTACGTGCCAGTGAGACCATTTGTGGAAGTTACATTCAAAGGTCAAACCAAACGAACAGTAACAGCTGATGGACCAAATCCAACTTGGAACCAAGATTTACATTTTTCATTGATGTGAGTTGCGAATCAATTCGAACCGGTTCAGGTTGCTCTTCAATTCAATTACCGCTTCGACCGTTCAATTTCAATTTTTTTTTTTTTTTTTTTGTAAAGGGGACCTAATGATGGCAGTTTTCAAGTGAGTAACATGCAATCTTTCGGCGATAGTCTGCACATTCACTTATTCGACGAGATCATCGTTGATATATTGGAAGACGAACGAATTCGCGATACTACAATACATCAGAGATTGGATCGCAATTGGCTCGGAAGTTTGAGGATTCCTTTTTCAACTTTATATTTCAACCACCAGGTAATTCGACTACATTATTATGCCTAATTGCCTACATTAAAATGGACCATGGAGAAGAAAAATATGGCGAATTTGGAACTACCTAATTCACAGTGGTGGTACCTTTCGAGTTGAAATTCCACCAGAAAAAATTTTAGGGTTCTAAGATGAAAGGACGGATGGAGCTAAAGGGTCCCAAACTTGTGATTTAAAAAAAATGGTTTCATAGCTGAGCATACTTATTCTAAAATTGTGAGGTAAAATTTCAGAAACGACCCTCAAAAGATGCAATTTGAAATTTATTTCACATCACTCTTCGAGCCATTGTCGATTAGATTCGAGACCATTTCTAATAAGGCAATTTTAGTTCTGAACAGAGGACTGAGAGGACTCAAAAGTTGGAAAAAATGAGTAATTTGAACGTCATTTCTTGAAAACACGAAATGGCTCGTACCACCTCAAAACCATTTGCACTGAAAATGTTGGAAAATTTTCGTGGCAGTGCTGCCAAAATTTTTAAAATTTCTACGAAAAGGTAGTTTTAGAAATTCGGACATTGTAAGAGCAATTGTAGGTGTTATTTATTTATATTTTTTTTGGCCAATATTTCGCAGCACAGTGTTGGCAATTTTACAAGATGAAATACATATTAACAACGAATTATGATGAATCTATTTCAAATTAGTACTTTGTCTAAAATGACCACTGAAACATTACTCTGCGAGGATATTCTTAACTTTCCTCGTCATACGCAGAATGTGGAAAGGAATATAGTTACGAGTGGCATTAGACGCCAGTAAGAGTGAATGTGAACAGAATAGTCAAATTAGCGATAAGAAACAAAAAAAATCGTAAAAGTATCTATAAGTAAGTAAGTAATTTTGTTAAAATTTAATTTCTAAGTTTGTTTTCAACGTTTGAAAAAATTTTAATTGTACCTATATTTTACTCCACACATTGATGATAAAATCGTAATTTCGTAGAAATGTTCAATTTCAATTTTATTTACATCTTTTCAAAATTCATCGTAATTGATTACTCAAATAAAGTCTTGTGAGGTTTTAATCTTATGAAATATAATCTGAATTCGAATTCACGAACTATTTTCAGTACTCGATTTCCACGATCTCACTCCGAATGAAATCCGAAGAGATCGTGGGAATCAAGTAAGTACTGAAAATAGTTCGTGGATTTGAAATCAAACTGTATGTAAGACTAGAACTCAGTTTCTATATCTGAAATAATCACAATGGAAATAAAATTATCGCTGCTTTGAGATGAACGATTAAATTTTATTACCTATATTAGTGAAATAATGGCTACAGCTTCTCCACTGTGAATTATTCGATAACCATATAAGTAGATTCAACTCATTCAACTCTTATTAGATTACTGATCAAACATACTCGTTGAATTTTACGAGTACATCCTTGTAAGATATCTTTCGCGAACAATAATGTTTCATCAAGTAGATGTGCATAAAGAGATTGCAAATCTTGGCTGTTGAAAAAAAAGGGGGAATTTTTCAACAATATAGAAAATTTGAGTTCCTGTGAGTTTAAAGACAAGTATTCAATTCTACAGGTATTCTGACGATTGCAGTGCATTTATTTAGTAAAATTAATTCATTAAATTTAATTCATTTATTTTTTTGTAATAATTTTTTTATTGAAATAATTTAAATTTAAAAAAAATGAAATTACCTATACCTACTGTTATATGTGATAACTGGTTCACATCAATTGGCGCTGCGGAAAAGCTCTTACAAAAGTGCATCATGATGGTAGGAACTGTCAGAAAAAATAAAGGCAAGATACCTGAATTGTTTTTAGAGGTGAAGAATAGACAAAAAAATTCTGCAATATTCGCCTTAGACCAGGACGTTGAAATTCCAGAAATAGTGGCATTTTACAATAAATTCAAAGTCGACGTCGACGTACACGATAGACTCTGCAAAAATTACACAACATTGAGAGCTAGGTACCGAACGTTGGACATTAGCTCATGTTCTATGGTATTTTGAACATTACCTATGTAGATGAGTTGACGTGAAATCATACGTTTTGTGGTGCATGGAACAACAAGAGAAATGAATCAACTGCTAAGATTTTCGCTAAGAAAGGTTTTAGAGGTAGCGCGAGCAATTTTGTGTTCTAAAGAAATGAAAAATTTCAATTTTAGTGATTTTCCAACTTCTAAGTTCTCTGTTGAGGACTAAAAGTAGTCTTGAATCGAGCCAGAAATGAGTCAGGAAGTTGTAAAAACTCAAATTGCAACTTAGGTCAAGAAACACTTCTTTTTTTTTGAAAATGATCCAATTTTGAGAGCTCATAACTCTGCACCAATTTGCTCTTGGGGACCGACATTTTTTCTGGTAGGTTTTCAACTCAAAAGTACAACCCATGTAAAAGTTCAAATCCAGGATACTTTTTTTTTTTGGAAACCCACCAAATTACACACTGTGCCTGTTGTGTGCTTTCAGGTTGAAGGTACATTTCAATTGTATTCGCCACCCTTTCTGTTGGGATATGATCGACAAGTGTCACTAGCTTCTTCTGAGCAATCGCATTTACGCAATTCGACATTTTTAACGTTGTTCATCATCGTACAACCGCCACTCAGTCCTCCGGATCCGATCATGGTGAGTTATACGCTCACATTTATGTTATTGTTAGTATGTGCTATTAAGTATATTTTGTCATGTCTGTTTTGCGTTCTGTAATCAATTAAAATGTTTTCAATAATGAAATATGTACAGGATGCCTGGTGAGTCGATGTCCAAACTTCAAATTTGGTTATAATCGGACATGACTTGAAAAAAATGTTATACGCATGGATCCAAGTTGCCTATCTTTTAAATTCAAGGGGCGACCGAGCTTTGAAAAAAACATTGAGAGAATTGTATTCTTGACCTTGGGGATGAGTAGTGCTTGGAAAAATAAACACATTTTGTCATTACAAATGTTTGCCCAACATTGAAATCGAAGGGGTCAGAAATATTTGTTTCTATTAAAATATTTTCTTTCAAAATATTTCTAACCCTTTCAATTTCAAAACTAGGCAAAAATTCATAATGGAAAAATTTGTTCATTTTCCGATACAAAGCACTACTCATTCCCAAGGTCAAAAATACGTTTTTCTCAATGTTTTTTCAAAGCTTGGTTGCCCCTTAAATTTCAAAGATAGGCAACTTGTCCATTTATAACGTTTTTTCCAATTCGTACCCGGTTATATCCAAATCTGAAGTTGTGACATCCACACACTGGACACCCTGTATAAAATGAAACTCATCCCGGAGCGAGAGATTTACAACAAAATGGTAAGTTCAGTGTTGCTCGAAGTATGACCCATGGTTGTCAGACTGATGTTGATAGAACCATGGAAGAGACTTTTATGAAGCAAGTTAAGTCGAGAGGTGATGCTGGAACCCCCGATAATATGGAATTCAACGATATCACCAGAAACTACTCTCCGTATCAAAGATGGGTAAAGATAACTGAAAATTATAAGCAGCTGGTGGTTTTGCTGGTTCCAATTGAAAATCCGCGCAGTTCAAATGTGTTTCATATAACATTAGGGTGTTCCACCTATGATCATCTATGCTCAAGACAGCTTTAAACATGATTGGTGGAAAAACCATTAATAAAGAAAATCGTAAAGATTTCTCTCCTGAAGAAATGAAATGGTTTGAGAAAAACATCTGAAAATCTGTCAACGCTTTCCAAAGTGTCATTAATCCTTATAATGTTCACAAAAAGGGTTTACTTATATGGTCCTCTGATGCTCCAGTTCCAGAAGATATTTCCAAATATGGTTTGATGGCTCAAAAGATTGGTATAAAAATTCAAAAAATGATTTCATTGAAAATTGACTACGAAGAGAAGTAAATTTCCATGAAGAATTAATAAACAAATTGATGAGAAAGAAAGTCTAATGTAAATGTTTATAGTTCTACAGAATTCGATTCATAAAATAGAAATGATCATATCGAACGTAATCACGTGATTTCTATAATATGAATAATATTCATCAGTGTTTTGTTACCAATGTGTTTTTCTGATGAAACTATATTATTTTGCTATTTGCAGGAAAATTTAGAATGCAGTGAACCTCCGTATTTAGAACAGTATTTGGAATTGTGGGCTAAGGAAGTGAGCCGAGAGGTTCCCCACAGACCAGTGAAAACCTTAGTCACAGATGGCGGAGGCAAATCAGTATGTGTTACACGATTTTTTCGCGCCATTTCGCCACCAGGTATGGTTCATGTGGTATTTTTAAGCATGCGCGACGTACTTACAAGGGTTAAGGGCGCATACAAAAAGGGACCAGTCCATCAAAAGTAAAATTTCTCAAAAAAGACATACAAAGTTTTTTTTTCAGATTTTTCTTTGAAAAAAAAATGATTTTATGTCATTTTTTAAATAATTTTTTGCTTTTTTCGTCTGTAATTCGTATTTTATAAAGGATACTTACATATATAGGTAGATAGTTTAAAATCGAGTTATTTTGCATAAGAATTTTTTTTTTTTTGAAATTGTTTCTAAGACTTCTTTAGTGATACGATTTTTGACATGATTCGCTTAAAACCGAAGTGCTATTTCGATGAAATCTAGAAAATTGAGATCTGTGGGAGGTCCCATTCGATTTTTGTTCCCATCAAGACTTGGTGAAAATATAAGCCCTAATTTCTCAGTCAACTGATCCCTTCTCGTATGTGCCTGCATAAAGGGGCCTTCTGAACGCGCACGCTCCGATTTGAATGAATTCAAGCTAGATCGGAATAACATGTTCCTAAACCCCATGTAACCAAAATTTCCGGCGGTTAAGTTCATTTTTGGGTCTTTGGTCACAATAAGGCCGGATTCGTACCCTCCGTGCAGTAAATTTTTTCGAAAACGTAGTTAAAAACTATAGCACATTGAACCTCATGAAAAAATTAGCCATCAGCCCCCCTCCAATGATTTTTTTGGGAAACTGATCGTCAATTTTTTCAAAAGGTTCTATGTGCAATAGTTTTTAGCCTTTTCAACTGTTTTCGTAAAACTTCACGAGGGGGGGGGGGTACAAAATCAGCTTTACAGCAACTCATCCTTTTTAAAAAGTTGATAAATTCAAAAAAACTGTTTCAAAAAAAATTTTGTGAGCAGAATGAACCAATGCAAATGATTATTTTTAATTCAACTCTTATAGTAAGTAAGTACATTAGCAACTACTTCATTTTAGGCCATTCTGGAGCCTCCTGGAATAAGTTTTAATTTTCTCCAGAAATTTCAAAAATCGTTCTGAAACAGCGAAAAACGAACTTTGGCGCCGATAATTTTAGTGAGTGTTTATTGAACAGTTGAACACCCTCTCGATCGTTTCAAGTACTTATCGCGAAATTCCAGAAGTGTGAGAGCAAATAAATGATTTTTGAGCCAATTTCAGAAAAAGTGAAAAAATTAACGAGCGGATTTTTCGAAAAAATATCGTCTGGAGTTACCACATGAATTACTCAGCTATAGAAAACAATCGAAGTTTCAACTTTCTTTGAGCCTCCAGTACCTTCTCTGAAAATCTACACCCCTACCACATTTTTTCGTGAACTTAAAAATTTGATTAAAAATTCACACTATTGAATTCACAATCCTAAAATTTCGCAGTAATCTTCTAAAATGGTCGAGAGGGTGCTCAAAAAGCGCATACCATAATTATAGTGATGCAAAAATTAATTTTGACTCTCTTAGAACAAAAATTGGAGTTGTTGGAGAAAATTTTTAAAAATCGCTGGATGCTCCAGAATGACCCAAAAGTAGTACTAGTTGATGTATGTGTCAGGGTTGAATTGAAAATGATATTCACATTGGTTCACTTTGCCAGTTGACTCTCGTACGATCGTTCAAAATCTGAAGTACTCAGACTATAAAAAAGAAGATGATTTATGCGACGACATAATGTACCATGCCGAACGAATTCGCATCAATGGTGGTCACGTGGCACCTCAGGAAGATGAACTGAAGTTTTAAAATCACTACAAAAACAGTGTTTTTTAATTTTTCAAGTTTTTAAAAATTTTCCAAAAATTAATTTCAGCATTTTCAGGTATCAAAATTTTGGTTATGTTTCAATACATGCTCTTTCGTGCTAGCTTGTTAATTTTTTATTTTATAAAAAAATCATAGCGTGTGAGTTCAAAAAGCTTCTTTTCTTAGATACCTACAAAAAGTGTTGACTTGATCACAGAATATTTGTGATTTTTCAGTGATCTACGAAAACGAAAACACCACTCCGGAAATGATAGCAAGATATGTATCTTTAATACCTGTTTCCACAAGTGGAGCACTATTATTTGGCCACTTCAACGTGTGGCTGACATGTGATGTGAGTACTGCACATTGGTTTTATCAAGAGTACACATTCTTCGATTTACAGTATTTATTATGAAACAAATAACGAGAATGTTAATTTCGTTCTGTTTTCAGCAAACGATCAGACTGCTACTGGGTGAACGAGAAGATCACGCTATTCTGTTATGTTGCTTTCTAATGAAGTTGGGTTTGAAAGCATGGCTTTTATTTGGAAACGGAATACCTCACGGTCATTCAGCTTACGTCCTTACTCGTCACGATGCTCCCTTAATGACTCCGGTTTACAATATTTGGGATTCGGTGACTGGCCTGAAATATTCTTCCATGGATAGTTTTTCACCATTGCATAAAGTTTATTGTTTGATAAACGATGAAAATGTGAGTAAAATGTACATAAGCTAATTTTTAGAAAATTATGCGGTGTTGCCAAATTTAATGCCATCAGGAGTGGCGACTAAATTGTGTATAGTGGACATATTGGCACATTGGCAATTGGGAATAAAATGCGGGAATTGGAGTCTGTCAAAAGTCCGCACTGCAGTATAGGGAAAGCAACGACATCGAGTCTGCCTTATCAGCCCACCCCAAGAGAAAAAATATAAAGGTACTCCATTATTATACAAACAACGTTATTGCGTATTGATTAGATGGGACCAGAAATTGGAAAATTTCTTAAAAACTAAAGAAATTAGCATAACTACTGACTCCTGGCGCAGCAAGTCAGGAGACAGTTCGGACCTTCAGAGAGAACGTGGAGCAACAACAAAACAGCTGATTTCATACAATGACACCAGATGGAATACAGAGTTTGAAATGTTGAAGCGATATCTGGAACTGAAGAAAGATATCCAACTTTTTGCTTGGTGAGGGTAAATGTGATAATCTTCAAAGTGGTGTACTGACTTGCCGACCGATGAAAGGTAGCCACACAGCTGAAAATATTTCAAAGTTTTTGGAAGAAACCATTCATGAGAAGAAAATTCCCAAACAAAATATTGTAAGCATAACAACTGACAACGCAAATAATATGTTGGCAGCACAAAGAAAATTCACTGAAGGGTAAGCGTAAGCATAATGACATTTAAAAACTGGTTCATTCTGTTCAGAAAACACAAACACACAACAACAAGAATTAATAATTATTAAAACTGTCAACAATTAAAGAACTTGAAAAAAAATCTTTTGACATCTTTATAGGTTGAATAGAAAGTAAGTGTAAGGAATACTGTGTGAAATTTACCACAGCTGAACTAAAGCAGCAATAATGATAAATAATTCTTTGTGCAATTTACCTATTTTAAGAAATCTGACTGACTGTGCAATGAACATATTGTATAAATTGGAAAAATGCAACCAGATAACTGTTATCTAGATGATGGATTCTCATTACAGCATAAAGATTTTAGCAATCCAGCACCTAGGAAGTGAGAAAAATGAGAACAAGGAGGAAGAAAAAATGAAAAATCAAATTTTCTAGAAAATAGCAGAATAATGTACATCATTAATCAGAATTTTGTATAAAATTTAATGTTCTCTCAATTGGTCTGAAATCAATATGACCATCCATTGAATCACTCATAGAGTTTTGGGGCCTTTACTCGACTCAAATGCAACAAATTTAATCAATTGAACTCATCTCAAGGACAGTTGAGTGAAATGAAATTTGAAAACAGGCTGCGAAAGGAAATGAAGTCTGGTGTTTGCCTACAGAAGGAAAATTAATTTACCAGAAGCATAGAAATAAGTGCATTCTGTCACAGGAAGGAGCAGAGAATCATCCAACCGAGCACGTCTCTCATAGTGGTAAGAAACATTGAATTCATACCCATCGCATTCTGGGTTTGCGGAAACCATATCATATGAACGTTCCTATACATAACATGAAGAAAAATATGTCAAGTTATAAGAATTGAAAAAATCAAAACTGAGGCTTCAAAGAAGCTGAATTCCGAAGATAAATTTCTTCCACTGAGGCTGGTGTGTGAGAGGATGGCAACGGAGCCCCACATTACGGATTGATGATTGTAATTACTTTCACCATCATAATCTGTAACAGCCAAATAGAGACTGAAACCGGAAATGGATTATTCAATTAACATTACGATAAAATTGTAGAGCAGCTTCGCTGCGGGGGTAAAATGATGTTTTGTTTTTGGTTATTTCAAAAAATAGTGGTTATGGTGATGAAATTCATTCAGTTACCAATAATTGTGTTTTTGTGAACAAATATTTACCTTTGGTGAATTGAAGACTTAGTCCTCTTTTCAAAAGTGATGATACTTGGGATTGTAAAATTGCAGATTTTGCTTCCCAACATAAGACTCGCACAACATTTTTAGAAGTAGACAAATCTAGATCAAAAGAGCATCCAAAAATTCATCATCAGCACAAAATTTCAAGTGCTAAAGGGCATTTTTTAATTTTTGGACAATTTTAAAAATCAAATTCATGCCTAAAAATGAGGAAAAAAATCAAAATTTTTCCAGAAAGCTGAAATTTGAGATTTACCACAATTATTTTTGACCCACCATAATCGATTGGAAACAGTTTTAAGCCATTTTGAGCAGTTCTGGAGCCTCCGGCAGATTTTCTAAACTTGAAATTTCCACAAAATCTCATCAATAATGAAGTTGGAAATCTGAAATTCACGAGGCACTCAGACTTTAACACGCTGTCAAGTCGACTTTTGGTAAGTTTTGAGTCATTTTGGAGCCTCCAGCGATTTTTTGAAAATTCTTGGAGCCTCCAGAAGATTATGCAATGCTCAAAATACCACAAAAGTTCATCAAACAGAGCTGGATCGCCGAAATTCATTTTGTACCCCGACTCATACATGTTTCTCCAGCACAGACTTGAAAACTACCCGCAGTCGACTTCACAGCATATTGAAATCATTTACAGAATGAATTTCGGCTTTTCAACTGCATTCAATGAAATTTTGAGGAAATTTCAAGTTTCAAAAATCTACTGGAGGCTTCATGAATTTTCAACAAATCGCTGGAGGCTCCAACGTGACTTAAATTCACTACCAGTCGACCTAGAACGTATTCAAATTAGTTTACAAAAAGAATTTCGGATTTCCAACTTCATTTGATGAAATTTTGTTGAAGAAATTTCAAGTTTCAAAAATCTACTGGGAGGCTTCAGAACAGCTAAAAACGGTTTGAAACTAGATTCCAATCGATTTGGTAAGCCGAAATTGGAGTATATTGCAAATTTCAGCTTTCTTGGTCAATTTGGTAAAATTTTAATTTTCCCCTCATTTTTGGATGATTTTGAAAAATTCACCAAAAATTGCAAAATGCACTTTGGTCCTTGAAATTTTAATAGGTGATAAATTTTTGCATGCTCTTTCGATCTGCCTTTGTCCAGTTCAAAAAATTTCAAACTAGTCCTATGTTGGATTGTCATAATAAGCCAGACTAATCGGTTTTTATAATGTGCAACCTTTTCTTCTTGAGGGTGAACTGGTGGACTGATAAGGTAGATTCTGAGTAGCTGCTTTCCCTACATTACAGCACGGACATGTCTGTCAACGAGCAAAGCTACACACGTGCAAAAATGAACGACTGTGTACGGAGGAGATTAAATAATAGTCGTTGACTCGGAGTTTTTCCAATTTAAGATAATAAATACTTACGTGTTTAAAAAAACAACCTGGCATTTTTTTATAAATTATAAAAAATAACTACCTACCTACTGCATTTGAATTTTGAAATTTCAAAAGCTTACTCACTACTAGTGATTTTTTCTTGTATTGAGTTTCTTAGTACATACTAGTATTGTTTTATTATTTATAAAAGTCATACTTGTGTAGTGATGCACCACTTGAGATAAATATGGTATCTTCTGTAGTGTGGCACTTCTAGTAAGTGACTTTTATTAATGATATAACACTACTAGTAATAATTCCATAATCACTAATAGGAAAATTGACGAAATCACTACTAGTAAATTCATCAACACTTTTTTTTTAAATTTACAAGTGATAATTTTTTACATGGGTATAGCTACGATCATGAATCATGATCACATTTCTTCCCACGTTTAATATTTAGAACCTTTCACTTTCAGATATGGATCAACATCCAAAAGGAAGAATTGATTCGTAGAACTAATTTTGATGTGAGTCAACGCTCAGATTGGTGGCCAGCGTTCGGAAAGCAAATTCCCCCACCAACAAACTCAGTACAGCCAGATAGCATAGAGTACACATTCACATCCAACACCGATGTGCATTTGTTGCAAGATAAAATTGAAAAATATTTGAGGGATTCTATCATGAAATGGAGGCCAACTTCCAGGTATGCACGGCACTATTTATACCTAAGCAGTCAAAAAAGTATGTAAGCAAGTGCATGCATCTACTTTCATTTTATTATGTTCAAAATGTTTAAATACAAGTATCCATTCGGAAAAAAAAAACATGGTCCTTTAGGCCGGATGTGAATGTTACTTCGTTGTATTGTATGGTGCGGTAAAATTTGAGTATTTAGGTGATCTATAGCGATTTATCACGATTTAAGGTAAGAATTTGCATATTTTGGTATTGTTACCTTGATTCGTGTTGCTTCGCACTTATCAACCCATATTTAAACCATTGAAGGTATTAGAAGTCCAACCCGGAGGACCATGTTTTGATTTAAAACTAACTTCAAAATTCACAAAAAAATTGATGAGAATCCTTTCATAAAGCGTATAGCATCAGTATGAGTCATCTGACTAATATCTCTTTAAGATACATATAAAGGTTTCTTCTTCTTCTATATATAAAATTTCAAAACTACGTGGGTGCGCAACTGAACAAGATATTTCTATCTTTTTACCAACGATGCAATAAAATCGAATCAGACATTCAAATTTAGTTATTAATCCGAAAATGAAATTCAACAGAGCATAAATGTATCAGATTTAGTTATAATTGTTTGCAAGACGATTTGGAATAGGTAAGACGTTATTTTTGTTTGCAGGACGATTTGGAATAGGTACTGTATAGCTACATTGCGCAAGCTGCTGCCCATAATGGAACGCGAAGCATGTGGTTTGAAACAACAATCCAATTCGGATCATTTAGCTGAACTGCAGCACATTCTCGCATCACATAAGGTGAGTAGGAGTACTAAGTACCAACTTGAACCTACCCGTGAGTAAATGCAACATGAACCATCCATAAATAAACTAATGAACGTTATTTTGTTTGATTGGAGACAGATTTGCGGATTTCCAATCAGTCAGGCATTTACAAACATAAAAGCCATCATAGAAGCGGTTAAATCAACTGGTGTGCACATTAATGAAAGTCCGGATGTCGAATTCGCACTGGCAGTTTACGTGCATCCGTATCCGAATGATGTACTCTCAATATGGGTTTACGCGGTGTCTTTGGTAGCAAGGCGATGATAACAAGGTTGGAGGCCCAAAAACCCTGAAGAAAATTATTCCAGTTTCAGGAGAATTTACGTTAGAACTCAGAAGAAATATTTCCGCTACAGCAGCCTTCCTCATCCCCCCCCCCCTAAGTTTTCAATTCAATTTTTTGTCATTTTTATCAATTTTTTACTTTCTTATTATGTCATGCTATTTGAATAAAGTGTTTTTCTACCACTCGAATTGTGCAATGAATCATTCTGCTTCTTTGCATCAACTTTGCCCCTTTAAGTGTTACAGCAACACAACGAATCTCGTGCAATTTGCCTCACAGGCTCACATATTTCATTAAAAGACAAACTTCTTAAAATAATAACAGAGTGGGTTATTTCTAAATTTTTTTTGAGGCATAGCAGGACTCTCTTTCTCTAACAGGCCAGAATCTTTAAATCTGGCAACAATGCTATCAAGCCCAAGCTTTGTACTTCTGATAAGTCGTGGAAATGTTTTTTTGTGATGATGTAGGTACACTGACAAGTGTTTCAATATTTCATCGATTTATTAATAAAAGAAACATGGTGAACAAGTGTTGTATGCCTTAATGTAGAAGTAACTACAGAGGAACGCCTCATGTTAAAGTTTTTCAATTCCTAGTGAAGAAAAAGTCCCAATTAATTTCAAAAATGGATTGAGAAGGCTTTGGGTGCGTTATGGCGCTGGGGGCGTGGAAAATGTAGCATTTGTCATATAAACATCAGTAACCAAGTTCAAATAATGACCTTCCCATCCGAATGTTTACAAATTCATGGGCGCCAATTTATTGAGGATGCAGCTGCATTGGAAGGTAAGATCATCAAATGCCGGAGGTGCCCCACCGTGGGCCACAGATCGCCCCTAAAATGATGATAGGTAATTATTAATTAAGATTCGACCCTGTCGTTTTTATAAAACTTTTTCACTCGTCATTTCGAATTTTCAAAGATTCGAATATTTTTCACAATGCACAGTGAAAAAGCTCATTTTTGTGTAAGTGAACATCTTTTTGGTTCGCACAGGTAAGTTCTCATTTTCTGTTTTGCGTTTTAAAATGACGCAAAATAATCATCAATGCTCGTAAAACTGAAAGCGATGAACTTATTTGGGATTGCAGTTATTTTAAAAGTTTGGAATGTGACTTGAAGAATTGCTCAAACAAATCCAAAATAGGTAAGTACTTATCTGGAGAAATCAAAAATGTGTTTCAGAGTAAGTAGATATAAGGAATTTCATTGTCAGAATAATATTCAAGAATTTCAACTAATAAATTTTCATCTTATCCGAAGCGTTGTCATTAACAGGAACCTCATGAAGTGCCCCCCCCCCCGGGGGATTGGTATGGAAAATGGTTTCAGTACCACACCATTAAAATTTTAGCTGCTAGTTTCGAGTTTAGCTTCCATAGTAAAAATTGAATTCTGAAATTTTCAAAAATTGCTACCACCACGCTCACGGTTTTTCCCACGGTGTTGCCGTGGGAAAATTCTGACCCACACAATAGCACAAAGGACTTCTTTAATTTTCCTATCCATCTGAATTTTTCATACAACATCTTTCAAGAATTATTCAAATTCATCGAAAATAAAGAATTTAAATAGTCTTCGAAAAATATTATATGAAAAATTCGCTTGAAAGAGAAAATAAAACATGCCGCTTGGTCAAGTGCGTGGGTCAAAATTTTTCCACGGCGTTGTCGTGGCAAAAACACGAGCGTCGGTGTATCGATTTTTGAAAATTTGAAAATTCAAAATTTTACTGCGGCAGCTACACTTAAAACTGGCACCTAAAATTTAAATGGTGTGGGATCAATCGATCAAAAAACGTAAACACGTATAATTTATTGCAAGAAAGTCTAAAACTGATGAAAAGATACAAGATGATACTTGACAAATGCAAAGATAACCAATCGTGAACATTTCATATTTCTGTCGTAAAATGTTTGCTCTTTCAAGCTGAAACCCATCCAATCACGTGAGCAAAATGCCACAGAGCCTTCGAAATCCATAAAAGAAGCATCAAAGTAAGTAACATGCCTATGCCAGTGGTGACTCTAGGGGTAAGTATATCATTTCTTTTTTCATATTTCAGGTTTTCAAGCACATGCACTAAATAATATTTATATGTGAATGCTGTACTTACTCGTATATATACTTAGATATGAATAATACAGGAAAAGCGCAAACTATTCCAGAACTGCAGATTTATCGCCACTCGCATTTGAAAGTACCTCCGACGAAAAAACTGAACTAGTCTGGATCAATTGGGGAAAAGAGTTGAAAAATAACTATTAGGCAGGCTGCAGAAGCAGCAAATTGAAAGGCCTCTCCTTGGGCTTTATCGAACTCCCTTCTTTCCCATGCAGGAAAATACCATACGTTGACTTTTTTGACTTTGTGAGCCAAATAGAGTAGGCAAGTTGATACTTGCAAAATGCACTTCAGGACACCTTCACATTGTACTGTGAGAATTTGAACTGCTCTAGGTCAATTTGGAGTTCCAGTACATGCTATCCTAAGGGTCAAAAAACATGTTTAAAACACCAAAAATCCTCTTTTTCGACTCTGGAGAGAGGTCAATGAAGATCTTGAAGCCGAGCCGATACGTTTCACTCATCATTTTTTTTTTTTTTTACAGTAAGAATGATTATTTAAAACTTTTATGGATGACGCACTGTACATTTATAAGCATATTTTTTTAAAAACTTGAACTTTTGTAGATGATCGATGGAAAAATAATTAATATTGTTTCCAACACAAATTCAACGTCGAAATGCTACCTCTGGGGTGCCATGCCACGCCATCGAAAATGAACGATTTAAATGCAATGAAAACAAGATTGAAAAAAGTGAAAAATGACCATTTCAAGTATGGATTATCACCTTTGCACGCACGCATAAAATTTCTCGAATGCGTCCTCAAAACATAATATAGATTGGATTTGCCGGATGAAAGAAAGAAAAAAGGTGCAAATCTTCAACTCTTTTTTTATGCTTTCAAACACGACTTGAAAAAATATCTACTTTCTGGAATCTATATCTGTATCTTTGCAGGTACACGATTAACTGATGCAGAGAAAAAAAATGTAGCAAGTAGGAAGAAAAATTAAATAATCAGACGACAACGACGATCAAGATTTTTACCACTCATCAGGATGACAACGACGACGACGAACAGAAAAATATGAAGTACAAAAAATGTACCTAATTATGAAATCAAAAAACGTAATTTTCAAGAAATGTGATGTTTGAAGCCAAAAAATGTAATTTTTGAAAAGTATGCAGGCTAATTTTCGATTTCATCTAATCTCCCCTTCTTGTTAAAAATTACATCATCAAAACGTACGTAGGGTGGTCCATAAATGCGTGACAAGAAAAAACCCGCGATTTCTTCTGCTCCCAGTCTTCAAAGTGGTGACCTCTGGTGAGAAAGTAATTCTCTACTTTTTATTTTTTCCATTTTTGAAAAACTCCAGCTGCGGCTAGCCTCTTAAAATTTTCAAAAATTTGAAAAAATCCAACTTCTAAGCAAAATTTTCAAAATTCAAAAATTTCAAGTTCTAACACTTAAAATGTCTCTTTTGAGTAAAATGAACTCTCATGAGGATATTAACCCCGTCACTAGAAATCCAAGTCGGCCCCCTAGAATAGCTGAAATTTGTATTTTTGCATTAAATTCCAGCTATTTTAGGGGGTCAGTTTGGTGTTCAATGGAGGGGGCTAAAATCGTCATGAGAGTTTATTTTACTCAAAAGAGACTTTTTAGAGATAACAGAACTTGAAATTTTAAAATGTTTACAGTGAATTTGAATTTTATAAAATTTTTGAAAAATGAGTGGCCCACCGCAGCCAGAGTTTTTCAAAAATGGAAAAAATTAAAAATAGGGAATCATTTTCTAACCAGAGGTCGCCACTTCGGGGGTTGAGAGAAAGGAAAATCCCAACTTTGAAAATAAGGACCACCCTAAGTACGCGGATTACAATTTCATGAACTTGAATGTCCTGAAAAAGACTTGTGGTATAAAAATTGGGAGAAAGGATGTGCAGGCCAGTGGACTTGTGGATCAGCTCCAAGAAAAATTTGCAGCTGTAAAGGAAAAGGAGGGACAGTCTCAATTCCACTGTCATGTCAGAAGAGGATGTCATGAGAGGGTGTGTTTATCGCTGAAATGTACGATGAATTTAAGTGTGGTAAATAGGCCGATCAGTAAGTAATTTTTTCTGATGTCTTCATGTTTTATGTATAAGTTTACACAGTTATGAGGTCTCTCAAATAAGTTCCCTGACGACATTTTTTGCGCGCTGTGTGGTAACACTGGCGTGATATCGAGGTAGCATGTTCCTACAGCTATCTAGTAGTTGACTTGTATACAAAGTTTCAAGTCGATACATTGCGTTTTCAAATTTTGGAAAATTATTTATCGAAGTGAGCATAGTGCCGTGTGCCGAAATGGAGCTTGATGAAAAAATTGAACAAAGAGTCATCATGAAATTTCTTGTAAAAGACGTGGTAAAACGAACGCAGAATTATGGGATATGTTGTCCGAAGTGTTTGGTGATAATACCATGAGTTGTTCGAGTTTGTACGAGCGAGTGGATAGGACACTTCAGAGAGGGATGTACCTAGGTAGCAGACGATGCATGCAAAGGTCGACCAGTCACAGCGCGCTTGAAAGAGAAGGTGGACGCAATCCGAATCGAAATCAACACAGACTGCCGACAACCACTCAGAGATGTCGCTACCAAGTGTTTGAATTTCGCACAAGACCGTTCGTCGTGTTTTGAGGGAGAATTTCCACATGATGGAGGTTTCCGCACACATGGTTCCCCACATCCTGACACACGAGCAAAAAGAAGATCGTGTGAGGGTTCACTGTGAGCAATTTTTTGACTCAAAATCATACAACCGTGCTCAAACACCCCCTACCCTCTTCCCCAGATCTGGCACCCTGTGACTTTTTTGTATTCAACAAAGATCGAAGATTCCATGAGGGGGACCCATTTGGGCAGTGCAGAGGGATAAAAAGCGAATCGGCGCGGCTGTTAAAGGCAATTCCAGAATCCGGGTGGGCCAGGTGCTTCAAGAGCTGGAAAAATTGAATGCGTCGGTGCATAGCTTCGGAAGGGGACTACTTTGAAGGGGATCATTGTTATAAATCCTAATTTGTAGAATAAAAATTTGTATAGCGGTTGTTTGGGAACTTTTGACAGACCTCATACAAATTAATTTAAGCTGTTTATTTTTTTCAAGATGACAAAGCAGCCAGAAATCCGCATTACAAACATAAAATATTTAAGGCTAATAAATAGGCTAATCAGTAAGTAATTTTTTTTCATGTCTTTATATATTCAAGTTTATACAGTTACAAATTAATGTAATGTTGTTTATTTTTTTCAAGACTACAAAGCAGCCAGAAATCCTCATTATAAATATACATGATAAATATTTAAGGCTAATAAATAGGTTAATCAGTAAGTAATTTTTTTTATGTCTTTTTTATGTTTAATGTATAGGTTTATACAGTTACAAATTAATTTAATGTTGGTCTTCAACACCCTGGAAGTGCCTATTTCAAAGCTCTGTGAAAATGTGCCATTTTTGGAATTACAAACCAGCAAAAAAGGAGCAAGTGTGTATTTCAGCGACAAAAATTTCAACTTCCACCCAAGTATCAAAAGTTTGATATTCGAATATTTCGTTTTTGTTTTCCTTTTAGATGAACTACATGATATGTAAGTAGATGAAAACTATGATATCGACGAAGGACCCAACAGCGCGGGGTGATAAGCCTGTTGCTTCATCACTAGGTAGGTACCTGAATTCTACAGAACCTAATATCCCACCTTTAGCCCCATTCAGTGACAATTGCACTGGCCAGAATAAAAATAACGCCATATTAGGATATCCAATGTGGCGAGTAGCAAAAAGCTTATCATAAAACCATTTGCTTCAATTTTCTAATGACTGGACACACGAAGTTTTCACCCGGTCGTTTTTGGAATGTTCAAATCAAAGTATTCAGTCAGTAATATCGATAGTCACAATGATGATCGATTCATCTCCATCTGGTCATAACAAAACATACCTACGCAGGTAAATATGTAAAGTGGTGTGATTGGTCAGCTTATTTTAAGCAATTTTACAAGCCGTTGGTTGGTATCAGTAATTTTCAACAATTTGAAATATTTATGGATGGCGTAAAGGCAAAAATGTATGCTAATGATAATTTTATTATGATGTGTTTGAACCAACAAAACAAATTCCAAAAGCTCACTGATATACACATGAGAAAATTTTTGGTACCGATTTTAGTTTTCTACATATTAATATGACAACTATTTTAATTTTTTCAGGCTAATCAAGAAATTGTGCTAATCAGTTTTCAGAAAGAGTTGATAGGGAGCGATTGGTGACCTCACCGGCATCTAACCCGCACCGGCATCTAACCCGCAACCACCCTATTCTGAACTTTGTCTGGTTTTGAATTTGAAAAGTCCTTAAAGGCGATGACTGGTTATATGTCACAGAAACGGGTTTAAAATGGTTCATTCGCAGGTTCGTTATTGCTACACAGTTGAATAAATATCAAACAGTGTATATATTCACGCATTTGGAACATTTTATTTTTAAAAAAATGAGTGTTGGTTTGAAACTGATGATTCGATAATAAAAAAAAACTCATATTGAAAAACTAAAGCAAATTTTGTTATTTTTTGTTTCAGGTAAGTATTTTCTTAAATATGTATTCCGAATTAATTATGCCAATACATCGAAAAATATGATTTCTGAAACTTGGGAAATATTTTGAAATACAGTGGTGCCAATTTTTTGGCCATTATAGCCAACTTTGAAAAATCGAGAAAATTGATCAAAAACTTCATTATAATTATCTTTTTTTTCTATTTTTTTAAATTGGCAATAATGACCAAACAATTGGCACCACTGCGTTTCAAAATTGTTGCCCACGTTTCAAAAATCATATTTTTCGATATTTTAGCACAAGTAATTTTAATGTAAAATATCTTCTTGAAAAACAATATTTTCGAAAAACGAATTCGCTCAAAAATAAGTAATTTGCAAATTTTCAGTATCAGTTGTTGGTATTAAAAGTTGAATCGCATAGCCCAAGTGAAGAGACACCCACACAGTACTATGTGAGTTGAAATATTCAGTGAAGTATATGAGCATAGGACACTCAAGATACCTACAAGTAGAAAAAAATACAGTAAATCAAAATAATATGCGGTGCATTAGATGTCGCGTATCCTGCCATGTACTAGACGGTTTCGACTTTATACGTGCAGTGACACGTTCTGAAGTCGAGCTTGACGCCGCCGACGCCTCGCCAGGACACGCGGCTGCAGCTGTATCGCTGCGACCATCTAATACCTATATCGAATTACCGAACGTATGTAGGTAGAAAGTAGAGTGCAATAGATTCACGAACTGTATCGCAACCGCAGGTGTGAGCGAAAAATTCCTAATCTCTTCATGAATAAAAATCGTATAATGTCGTGGCCGGCATTTTGAGCGAGTCGAGTTAAGCGAATATACTTGTATGCTCCTACTTATACGAGTACGAGGATGTGTCGGGAAAAGTGTGCGGAAGCTGTAGCGATTTAAAGGCTCGCTCGAGCTATTACTTTTAATACGCTGATATGAACATTTTTTACCAGTTAGTAAATTTATCTCTCGTGAGAAGTTCAAAGTATAGCGCATGCGATTATTTTTTTTCGTTTTTTTTTCTTCTTTGCAGCGAGTGATGGACTGATGGCGATATTGCGGAGTAGAAAAAATACACGATGTAGAATGTACGAGTATAATACTCGAATATTTTAAAGTTTGGCGATTTCGGACAATTATTGTCAAAAAAGAGAGGTACGTTTCTGTTGAAGTACCTACTACTCACTTGGTGGAATTTCCAAGGGAATGGAATGAATCATTTGATGGAAAAAAAAACAAAAAAAACATGGGGAAACGAGGGGAAAAATTCCATCGACAACATATAAAAAATTAAATATGGAATGGGCAACTTGTAAAAACAGGAGTTGGAATTTCCAATCGTAAGTACCTACCTATCTGGCAAAGAATCATTCTGAGAGTCGTAATGGTTGCCTAAAAAAATTGAAAAGGCGCTTATTCTGAAATAATTCTATATAAAATCGCCGAGCTTTTTGCACTAGGAGTCGGAGATTTGTTAAATATTTTTCATACGAATAGATCTCGATGAAAGATGACAAATGGCACAAACTACAGTTCCTGAAGTGCTTTTTCAAAAGCAATAGGAGTGCTCAAAATTTCATGGAAAATAGGGATATTCTGACATTGAAGTTGGGTTGAGTTGAAAACTACTACTAATGGTACTTTTTTGAAACTTTTACCAGTTCGTGGGTCTAAAGAGGAGCATTTTGGAAATGCAGTCCAGAAATCAGCTGAAAAAAGTCGGAAAATAATATTTCTCCATGGTGTACCTATACCTAAGCTCAAAAAATTTTTTAAATTACTTCAATTACAGCTTTTTATGCCAATCAGCATATCAAAAAATTCAGCTGACTTTTTTCGTATTCTCGATTTGAAAAATTCCAAAGATTACCAGAAAATACAACATTTCTTTTCATTAAAGATTGAAATTGCGCAAATTGAATTTTCATTAGTTTTACCCCCAAATTCAAAGGGGAAGTTGGTAAAAATCTGTTCAAAATCACTCAAGACCCTTGATACGCTTTTAAAAGTAAATTTTTGATAGACTTCTCGTGTTTTTTTCATTATTTTTTGAAAATTACGCAAAAACTAACGTGAGGAGGAGGACGTGAGGAGTCATAGAATGATTTTTTATCAATTTTTTTGAAAATATGGTGTAAAAGTGATAAACATTTGCAAATTTGCGCAATTTTGATTTTTTATAGAAACAAATTGTATCATCAAGTAATCTTAGCAATTTTATAAATGGAGAATACGGAAACACGTCGCCCCAATTTTTTGATATAATTAATCAGCACAAAAAAATGTACTTGAGGGTAATTTTTTCAGAATTTTTGACCATGCACGTTGTAGAGAAATATTATTTTTCAACTTTTTCAGCCAATTTTTGGTTTTTGAAATGGTGGCAACACTGATGTTTACCACATTTTCAATAAAATTTTCTATTGTACCTGCTACGTACATATATTCAAAAGTGCACAATTTGTGATTTTCAAGTTAACGCCGTTAAAACTCTTCATAAGTATCCTCATTTTCCACAGAACTTTGAGCACCCCTATCTCCTCTAAAAATGCATTTTGAGAACTGCGGTTTGCGCCATTCGTTATCTCTCATCGAGATCTAAGAAGACGAAAAATATTCAAAAATCTTTCTCTGATTTTTTTTCATTCATTTTCGTCAAAGTCAGAATTTCTTTCAATTGGGAAAAGTGCACTCGTCATCACTGGTAAAAAAAAACCAAGATTTTTATTATCTTCGAAATTGCCCCAAGTATTTCGAGTTGGTATTACGTAGTCTGGACTTGAATTTTGGCCACTTGGGTGGGGTCGCAAGGGGGTTCAGGGATTTCTAAGATCACGCTATTCAATTTCTATAGTAAAAATTACTAGCCATGTTGCTCTAAATGACTTCAAGAGCGAAAGTTAACTCAATTTTTTCATTTCGGGAAACCAAAGGAGAAGAATGCGGCGAGTCTGTCTTGAATCTCGAAAGTACGTACAATGAACAAAGTAAGCTATTTTTTTTTTTTTTTGTGATTTTATTACTCAAATTTTATTCGGGAATTTTCCTCATTCTATCCTACGATGACCTAATTTTTATGAATTTTATAAAGTGACCAAAAGTGCCGGTTAAAATCTGAAAATTCGCGTTTTTGCTTAAAGATATGCTTGAAAGAATTCCAAAAAATGTTCATATAAATAGCCCTTGAAAGTCTCACCCCCCCCCCCTTCTCAATTTGGAAACAACATCGGGTGATGATTGCCAAATTGGAAAACTTTCAACTGAAATCGCAAGTACCTACACTCAATTTGAAGGGAGTTAGAGAGATAATTTGGCGATCTAAAAATTTCATCAGAGTTGGTTTGGACTATAAGGAACAGCTTTCTCGATCTCTGGTTAGTTTCAAAATCCAAGGATGGGGCCGAATCGCACATTTTACCTAGCGATGCCCTTTAACAAGATACTTGTGAAGAAAATCACATTAGAACGGGAAGTTGTAGGTATCTTTTGAGTTAGGAACAAATTTCAGTACTTGAAAAAAAAATTATAAACTCGTTTTTTCAAAATCTTTGCTCTGACCAACGTTGACGAAAATTCCGGATATGTATTATTTATTTATTCATTTTTTGTTACCAACCTTTGATACAAGTACATACTTAATAAAAATGGAATGAAACATTAAATTCAAAATTTTCAAAAATGGCTACCCCGATGCTCAAGTTTTCCCCACGGTGATGTCGTGGGAAAATACTGACCCACCCGCTTGCACAATGAATTTCTTTCATTTTCACATTCAACTGGATTTTTAATACCTACTATATCTTTCAAGGATTATTCAAATTTTAATCGAAAATAAAAAATTTGAATAATCTACAAACAATACAATATGGAGAATTTAATTGAAAGGGAAATTAAAACATGTCCCTTAATCAAGCACGTAGGCGAAAATTTTCCCACGACAACTCCGTGGGAAAAACCTGAGCTTCGGGGGCAGCGGTTTTTGAAAATTTTCAAATTCGAAATTTCAATGTGGGGGATAAATTTAAAACTGGCTGATAAAATTTTAAAAGGTGCGATACTTGGGCCAAAGGTTACCTTTGACGTTTGACACCACTTTCCATCCGAATACCTGAGGACACCTCAAGAGGTTCCCCGGTAAGTTCGATATTATTGGAGACCCTGTAGGTGGAAGGTAGTAAGTAAGCAAATAGGTTTCTATCGAGTAGGCAAATAACGAACCGAATCGAACCAAATCCGGGACATGTTGATTAGGAGGACGTGCTAGCTCGCGTGCCAGAGATTAAGTAGTGGGTAAGGTACGCTGTGTGGCGACTCGCAAAAAACGCGTAGGTAATAAAGACGTCCGTGTACAATATCCACAGCACAGCATATTGCTGACTATGGACGCAGGTGCGAATGATTCGCTGTTCATTTTACCGTGTCCGTGTATTTATTACTGCTAACAGTATAATTTTAATGGTCGACTCGACGATAATGTATGTAGATGTACATTTACATAGCTACGTACAACTACACTACCTGACAAGGGACACTCTCGAGGAGTCTGCCTCCGACTTGAACGAAAGTGTGATTATTGAAAAAGGGGGATATTTGGTTCGAGGGAGTTGATAGGTACGCATGGGGTGGTCCTTATAAATTATAATACATGAAAAAAAAATAAATCGCGATTTCTTCTGCTCTCAGTCCTCAAAGTAGTGACCTCTGGTGAGAAAAAAATTCCCTTCTTTTTTCCTCCTTTTTTGAAAAACTCAGGCTGCGGTGAGCCTCTCAATTTTCAAAAATTTGAAGAAATCCAACTTCAAAGCAAAATTTTTAAAGTTCAAAAATTTTAAGTTCTAACACTTGGGTGTAATAATCTTGTAATTATAAACACCCCCCCCCCCAAAAAAAAAAAAAAAAAAGTTCTAACACTTGAAATGTCTCTTTTGAGTAAAATGAACTCTCATGAGGATATTAACCCCATCACTAGAAACCCAAGTCGGTCCCCTAGAATAGCTGAAATTTGTATTTTACATTAAACGTCAGCTATTTTAGGGGGTCAATTTGGTGTTTAATGGAGGGGGGCTAAAACTGTCATGAGAGTTTATTTTACTCAAAAGAGAGTTTTTAGAGATAACAGAACTTGAAATTTTACAGTGAATTTGTATATTATAAAATTTTTGAAAAATGAGTGGCCCACCGCAGCCTGAGTTTTTCAAAAATGGAAAAAATAAAAAATAGGGAATCATTTTCTCACCAGAGGTCACCACTTCGGGGGTTGAGAGAAAGGAAAATCCCAACTTTGAAAATAAGTACCACCCTATTATGCAGATTACAATTTTATGAACTTAAATGTTTTGAAAAAGACTCTTGTGATATAAAAATTGGGAGAAAGAATGTGCAGGTCCGTGGACTTGTGAATTACATATGAACGAACATAAATTTGGAGATAACTACTAGCTTACGTTGTCTAGCTTTTCAGTGAAAATTCAACAACACACCGTATACATTTTTTAAAGGCACATAATAAGTTTTATTTCATATTTTTTAATGTGTTTCAATATTACCTACTTCACCTGCTTAACCGAATAGTCAACTATGAAGTTTGTTGAATTTCACTTTTCAGAATTTGACAATTTATAATATCGTCCGTTGAGTGTTAAAGTTGTTTGATAAACGTTGATGATGCTCTGTAGGTACCAAATTCTAATATTCAGATTATGGGAGTAAAATTTTATGTAAATAAATTTCTCGATTTAAAAAAATAAAAATTTCACCTCGAATTCTCCAGTAATTAAAAAAAATAAACGCACCGACCCACGAAGCCACTATTGGAACTCAGAAGATTCGTCGTACTTGTAAAGTAGAAAAAAGAGACGGCGAATATTGCCGATTATGTTATATCAAAAATCACCCAGACCAACAAGAATATCCGAAATGGATCCGACTCGATTACTTATAGATTGGTGGGATGGCGTGACGAGAAAAATGTTGAGAACCACCATGGTGGTATTTCATTTTCATCGAAATGGCCACACTGCGTTTACTTGTTGCAATGCAACCACTGCCGTTGCTTTTCAAATTTCTGCATAGTAAAAATGCCACCTTTTCGTTACCATCACAAATTCACATAATCACATGTATTTTATTGTTCGCGTTCTCATCAAAGTTAAATTCGATTCGGATCTATTGTGAATTTATTTGATGACGACATTTCGTTCCTGTCAATATATTCGTTGTTAATAGAATTCTTTTTATTCGAAGCAGTCACCATCAGAGGAAAATACAAAAAGGAAGATCAAGACACCAGTTTCAGGAAAGTAAAGTTACAAGAAAAAAGTAGTAAATGAAAGTATTTATTTGAAAGATAATTTATCTGATATCTAATAAGTGTATTATTACTTGTAGTATGTAATTAATTTATGTACTTTTTTTTTCACAGGTGTTGTAAACACTGTTACATGGGATACTCATTATGTTGTGAAACCAAATGACATTGTCTTAATTAAAAACTTGAGGGGATTCCTTTGAAGTACTAGCAGATATTTCCACAGTAGTCGACATGAATAAAAAAGACAGGAAAATTTGTAAAGAAGTTAATGAATGGTAAAGTACCTACCACACACATTAAATTCTAGCTACTGAATAGGTAATTGTTTTTTAAAATATTGGAGGGACCTAATTGAAGGTTACTTTTTAAGGTTCAGTAATGATATTAGCACAACTGATTTCTCTGTCCAAATGTCATGTCCTACACAATCTGCATCTACCTCTGTATCCAAGAAAAGGAAGTCCAGTAATGCAGATAGTGATGTTGATGAAATCAAATAACTCGAGTTCCAAATCGAACTACAGAAGAAGAAAAGAAGAAAAACTAAGGTAACTATGTAGTTTGTTATTAATATAGCAGCTACATATACATATGTATTATTATTTAAGATAATTTTAATTGCATGATTATTTTCAATATGTTTTTCAGATTTGAAGTGAATTAGTTTTCATGAGATTGTTTACTTTTTTAGATACAAAATTCAGTTTTCACCAGTAAAGTATTTAATTTAGTTTGATTTAAGGAAAAAAAAAATGAAATTATATTTTCATCAGGCTGTTTATTGGCTAAGCAACTATTTGGCCTTAGCTGATACCAAGTATGATCTAAGTACCTATTACCTACATATGTGAACTAGCCACAAAATCACGCAGCATTCACATCAGATATGAAGAATCCAATATTATAGACACTGAAATTGAAGTTACACGTAGTCACCAACTATTGAAAACCCTACAAACCTGAGGAGTAGGAATCCTGTTGAGAACATTTGAAATTCCAGAGGGAATAGCACAAATTTGTTATCTTGGAGGCTACAAGTACACCAAAATGAAAATAAATACCACCAATACTTGCGCCAAAATTAATGAGAAAAAGTACAGGATAACTACAAGAACCAACAATTTTTTAGAGACACATTGGACATTGGTGTATGTCAAGAGCCAACTCCAATTATCATCTCCCATGTTTCTTTGTAAATAGCTTTTGTTGCTTAGGTGATGGCTCCTTACGCCAGGTGGTATGTCAGACCCTCACACAATTTCCTGATGCTCAAAAAAGTTTGGGATGGGTTAGAAGTTGCAGACATTTTTGTGACAGTCGAAATATGTACTATGTTACCAATAGACATTTCCCAAGATTACCAGAATTTGTATTACTTATTATTGATAGGAAACTTAAGACATCATAATGTACAACTTACATACAGAAAGCCTAGTAAAGTGCTTAGTTGACTTGGAGAGCTAAAACAAATCATTATTCTCCAGAATACATAATTATAACATCGACTAATTACAATTATTTAAATTTGTTTTGTAAATTTTCAAGATTTCATTATTTTCTCAGGATTTTTCTCTGGACTCAATTCTGTTTTCACAGGTATAAGTTGGCCTCTGATTAGTTTTTCCAATTTCATCAATTTTTTGTTTTTCAGCAGGTGATTTTTACATGTTATTCAAATTTTTGTTTTTGTATCTACATTTGAAAATGAGCGAAATCCTAATAAAAAAAAGTATAATGAGAAAAAAAATACCTCCACGAATTGTATTTAATCTGAGTGATTTAAATTGATAAACTTTTTCAAAACCTCAAATTTTCTGCGAAGGATCCGAAAACTGATAACGTGTGACATCTGTGAAAAAAATACGATAGAATGAGACGCCGAAATCTTGGAAATATGCGACTTCGAATCGCTCATAGTAGACACCTGTGTCGAAAAATCGACTTCAAGTGGCTGCACTGACGATCCACTTGAAAATTACCAAATTCAGAGGTGGTAAATTACGCGGTAATTATCCGTAATTTCTCCCCCTCGATTTCAGAAGGATAGTGACCTCTTTGGAAGGGTGACTCACCCTCTGAGTTGGTCAACTATTAAAATGGCCACCAAAAATCCTCTTTGGGAATGACTCAGACCCCCACAATAAACTTCTATTCCTCTTAGCTAAAACTCTGCCATTTGCCCTTTGCACATTAAACTGCCAACAGTGTGTTCTCTGTAAATTTATTTTTGACCTTTTCTCAAATTGAAATTATTAATATTATTCAAAATTCCCAATATGCTGGAGACAGGAGAAGCTGCTATGGACCAGGAATCGCCGATAAAACCAACAGTGAGTTATTATTAAATTATGTATATTTCAGTGAAAATGTTAGACTTTGTCAGTTGTGCACATGGTGCTCTCAAATTTACTCGAGGTCTTTTCCGGCTCCCTGGGTTAAGATCCCCCTTCTGACCATATTTAGAAATTGCTTAGGACCCCCAAAAACGCTTCCACTAAATTCCTCTGCCTTTTTTTAGTCTAAATTACACTCACTTTTACTCCAATTATTAATTAGAAGAAACGATTATTATTTAGAAGAACAATTTATTATTTATCCAGAGAATTAATTTATTTGAACCAGAAGATCTTATTATTTGAAAAGCAGGCAGATTTTATTTAAACTACAGGTAAATTACTTAGAAATTACCATATTATTATGTTCGTTTCGTGAATCTATTTTATTTTTTACCTTGCTTAATTTCCTTTAAATTTCCCACAACCTGCGCGATGTACTAGCTCATAAAAGGTATAAAGAACAACTTTTGAAGAATCCAGCATTTTTTTTTTCTTCACAGACGTAACACATATCAGTTTTTGGATCCTTTGCAGAAAATTTGAGATTTTGAAAAAGTTTATAAATTTAAATCACTCAGATTTAATTCAATTCTTACAAGTATTTTTTCTCTCACTAGTATTCCTGAATCAATAAATTTTTCAAATTTTCTGCATGCGATTTTCATGCATTACTTTTTCATTTGGATTTTTCATTTTCAAATAGAGAAAATCAAAAATTTGAATGACATGTAAAAATCACCTACTGAAAAACAAAAAATTGACCACGTTCTTTGCAAAAATCGCGATCCTGTAGCCTGACCTGTTCATGGCTTATCTACCGGTTTGTACTTACTCAACACTTTTCGCGTTTGGATGGACGCTGCGTATAAATGGAACGACTATAATACCTACTCGGCTAATAAAAATTTTCAAGTACATCGAAACTATCGAAGCGTACACAATGTGTATTACCTACTTATCCGTCTCCCTGATTAAGAATTCATTCTGCGGTAACGTGAATCAACTCGAACATTAAAAAGCACCATAATTTGATTTGCGTGAAAGTAGGTACTCGTATCGTCGTAGTTTTAATTACCTATAAGACGTAAATACGCGTATCTACCAAAAACCAACGTGATTGATCTAATGACTTATTTATTTCCTTTCTTTGTTTTAATATTTAACCTTTTGTGGAGGCAATGCGCCAAAATTAGGTTCTTCGTCAGGAAAACGCAATTGGCAGGAAGAGAATAGACGTCGTTGTTGACGAGTTTTACGTGCAAGCGTCAAACAGGGTGAGCAATACCTATTCCTGGTATAGATTTCATTTCGGATCCAGACCCGGACCCGGATCTCATTAACGGTTTTGTGAAGTCTCGAGTGTGCAGAGGCGTGAATAGTAAGCTGTTTAACAAACTACACCAAAAATGATATCGAACGCTAAGCCGATTATCATTGAGATAATATTATAATACATCGATGATGTGTTTTACAGGCGACCACGTATCGGAGAAGCTTTTCTATTCCGGTCAGTCGATCGAAACATTCTTACATTATTTCAATACTTACCCTTTTATTAGCCATTAAGGTAAACGATGTTTAGATCACAATTTTTCCTTTCTTATTCGAAAATTTCATTTTTTAAATTTTAATTTCAGCATTACGTAAATTTTGATGCAATTAAAGAAGTATTCCTTACCTGATCCCACCGAATCTCGCGGTGTGTATACGTTTGCTGAAGATGTTCTTTTATAATTTAACAGCTGATTTTGTACTTTCATATCGTGAATAATGAATTGCTAGTGTGAATTTTTAAGCTGATTTCTACGTGTATTTCAGGTGTTTACCCAAAGTAATTGAGAAATGAATCAATTTAAATAAATATAAGGTAGGAATAATAATAAAATGTACTTAAATGTGACATTTTGAACTAGGTAGCTATTTGAAATTTTGTCCAAAAATAAAGCTGAAGCAAAACTTTTTGACGAAAAGTCAGGACAAAAGCTGATGAAAAGTGGTCTTGTAGCCATTATGGCGAGAGTACCACACCATTAAAATTTTAGCTGCCAGTTTCGAGTACAGCTCCCACGATACAATTTTGAATTTTGAAAATTTCAAAAATCGTTACCCCGATACCCAGTTTTTTTCCACAATGCTGTCGTGGAAAAACTCCGACTCACGCGCCTGCACAAGGAGCTTGTTTCAGTTTCTCATTCAAAATGTATGTTTCATATTACATATTATGCTTAAAGAATTATTTAAATTTTCATGGAAAATAAAAAATTTGGATAATCTTTGAAAACTACAAATAATATTTATATGAAAAATATTTTTAAAATGGAAAATAAAATATGCCCCTTGGTCAGAATTTTTCCACGTCAACGCCGTGGGAACGCCCTGAACGTCGGGCTAGCGGTTTTCAAACAATTTTTAATTCACAATTTCACTGGGAGACCTCAACTAAAAACTTCCAGCTGAAATTTTATCACTGTGGTACATGGGCCAAGAGCTACCACTGAAACCACTTTCCATTTAAATCCCTGGAGGGCACTTCATGAGCTTCTACAACAATGAATATCATCTCTCGAATTGGGAGATCATGAGTATGATGGTTGGGATGGAAGACAGCGCATATTCACAGTATGAAGCAATATTTGTCTCAGTAATGGAGGAATGCGAAGAAAGCGGCCATCATCTGAACTTACGAAAAGTAAGTAATGTTTTAATTTGAAACTATGAATAAAATTTAGTAATTTTGGCAAACTGTGACAAACCTCATTCACTAGTAGTAAAATCACAGTGATATTCAAAAAAACACTAATGACTGAAAAACTTGACAAAAGTATTGAAGCATTAAAAATGTCCAAAATTTTACAAAATTAATCTTTTTATTACTTTTACAGAATAATGTAAATTGATTATAGACGAATAATACATTGCATTTGAATATATTTTCAATCTTTTGTTTATTTCAGCATATAGAAAAACAAAAATTTTCATTATTTTATACTAAAATTGATAGCATTTTAATTATTTAAAAATTTTGATTTCAAATTTATGAGTAACTGAGTATGCAACTAAAAAATGAAATAATGATTCGTTGTAAGTACAGGCTTTGCAAAACGAGAGTGATGATAAGGTTATTTCATATTGATGGTCCCGGTGGTAGTGGGAAAACTTATTTGTACAATACAATCATCAAATTCGTTCTTGGTAACACTAACGATGTCTTTTCAACTTTCGCATCCACAGGCATTGCTGCACTTTTATTACATAATGGAAGAACTATGCATAATGGTTTTAAATTCCTATACCAATTTTAGAGAATTCTGTATCGTCAATAAAGTTATACAATCAAAAGAAGTTGCAATGCTAAGAAATTGCAAACTTATTATTATAGATGAATGTTCAATGTTGGATAAATAAGTTTTAGAATACATAGATCAACTGCTAAATGATATAATGAATAATACCATCCGTTTGGAAATGAACTAATTATTTAGGAGGCGATTTTCGCCAAACGTTGCCAGTTGTGGTACCTGGTAATCATCTTGATATCATTGAACGGTGATTAAAAACCAGCACTTTATGGAAATATTTTCATTTCAATTCAATGTACATAAATAAGTATTAAAGAAGTGGTTTTTCAATTCAATTTGTTTTGAACGGATTCAGAATGTGTTCGACCCATGAAATCGAAAAATTGGCAAACCTGGTTTGTATACTCAAAATAACCAAACGTGAGTACCTATATTATACCTACATAAAAAAAATCACGATTTCTTCTGCTCCCATCCCTCAAAGTAGTGACCTCTGATAAGAAAATATTTCCCAATTTTTTATTTTTTCTATTTTTGAAAAACTCAGGCGGCGGTGGTCCTCTCAATTTTCAAAAAAAAAAAATGTTCAAAAATCCAACTTCAAAGCAAAATTTTCAAAATTCGAAAATTTCAAGTTCTAACGCTTTAAAAAAAGTCTTTTTTTGAGTAAGATGAACCCTCATCAGGATATTAACCCCATCCCTAGAAAACTAGTCAATCCCCCAGAATAGCTGAAATTCGTATGTATTTTACATTAATTAATTTCAGCTATTTTAGAGGGTCAACTTGATTTTCAATGGAGGGGGCTAAAATCATCATGAGAGTTAATTTTACTCGAAAATGACTTTTTAGAGATAACAGAACTTGAAATTTCAAAATTTTACAGTGAATTAGTATTTTTATAAAATTTTTGAGAATTGTGGGGCACACCGCAGCTCGAGTTTTTCGAAAATGGAAAAAATAAAAAATAGGGAATTATTTTCTCACCAGAGGTCACCACTTAAGGAGTTGGGAGGGAGGAAAATCCCAACTTCGAGAATAAGGACGACTCTGATGAGCATGTGAAAACTGCACAAGACAGGGCAAAACAACTAACAGGATTACAAAATTGAAAAGAAAGACTTCAGTACACGATTCTCGACAGGAATTTTTCCAAATTCTTCTTGAAGGAGAGGGGAAGGGGGAATCAAAAATTTGCAGATCAATATTTCTCGTTTTCCAATACGTTTCAAGATTTTCTTTGCAGGGGCAGACGTCAGAAATATCCAGGGTTGTGAAGAAGTGATGTGTCCTGGGGGGGGGGGGAGAAGACCAAAATTTTCTCAACTTTTACTTCAAACCCCCTCCCCCCTCGGGCCAAGAATTTAACCAGCCAATTGGCCAGACATAGTTCGAACAAATTTTGGAAGGGGTGATGGAAATGAAAATGTACAAAAATTTGCGTTTTTTTCTATTAATTTGGTCATGTTTTCAAAATTTCTTGCATAAATTTTTCTCGTCTTGAAATGTTCTAAAAATTGCACAGCAAAATGAATACCTGCCCGAATTGAGGGCGAAAGCTTTTGAAAATTAAAAATTCTTCAGGAGTAAAACGATATGACTTTTGATGCGAGAAGTCAATTTTTCCATCGTTTACCAACTTTGGTCAGAAAAAGGATCCAGACCGAGCGAAGCAAGGGCGAAAGAGTTTGAAAATTTGTAATTAAAGAAGTAAAAACCTATAAGAATAATTTTTCGATTTTTCTACTTACACACAAATTCTTCCTAACTATTCCCAAGTTCCCCTGAAGATACCTTCGATTTTGCGAATTATTTCATTTCAGATTACACAGATGATGAAAATGAAAAGTGTAAGAGATGGGCCTACTGCTATCGTGTTCATTCAGGTTTAAATTCCAACACACACATCGAGAGAATGCACCGCACCATCAAGTACATCTATTTGCAGGCAAAAAAAGTCAAACGATTAGATAAAATGCTTAATTTAAGTACTTGTTGAAATTTTTACAAGATGAGATCTTCAAGCGCATCATTATGCAACATAAAGGAGTCGTATCTGTCAAGTTAAAAGACTTGAGAAATCGTCATCAAACATCCATAAGTTATGAAAATATGGTAACTGTGATACATGTGAATATTGAAAACCAATAGTAGTATACTGCATCTAAATCTGACAACTTGGTTTATGATGTTGAATGGAAATCTGCATGCAAATGTAAATTGTATTGCAATGAATGTGGATAAAATTATTGATGAAATCGAAATAAAAAATACGGACAATGAGCTCAAAGAAGCAAACAAAGAAAAACGTTTTTCACTGTTCGAAGATACGAGTATCAAAAAATTGATTAAGAAACCAGAAGATGAAATTCAATTTCATGCTGATTTCATTCTGAACTATTGAAATTGAAAAATCATTTCGAATTGAAAAATTTGTTGAGAAAAGAACCAACACTGACGGCAAAGTCAAATGAAGATGACGGAAAGAAGAGAAAGAAGAAAACGGAAGAAAAAAGCTCAACAATCGTACCTCAAAGACGTTTATATTCCACAAAGAAGAAACATAGGTATTAGGTAGGTACATCTTCTAAAACTAAAACTATTACAACACCATCCTTACAATTAGCTGAAAAGCAGGAAACAACAGCTGCTAATTTTCTGAATAATTATTCAATTTCAATCACAGCAGAAACTAGTGACGAAACTACTCAAAAACCTAGTAATGTGATTATTATCAAACCAACAGATCCGAATACATGAACTATTATGTTTTAATTTTCGATAGTCTACTCCTTTAAAATACCTAAGTATTACAAACTTATGAAATGCCTTTTTGTCATGTTTTTACATAATATTTTAATGAAAAACAAGCAAACATCAGCATTCTACATAATTTTTAATTCATTTTACACTTCCTATTTCCATTTTCCACAACAGATACAAAAAAAAATCTCAAAAATGAAAAAATATTATCGGATAATTGATAAAAAAAAAAAAAAATGCCAACTGTAAACTGTAAACATTAGAACATGGGATTATGTTGTTTGAGAAGTCAGGAGAAGAATAAACACATTCTGATTGGTCGAAGTAAAAATAAAATTTTCTGTCCCAAACGACTAGTGATTTCTTCTGCTCCCAACCCTCAAAGTGGTGACCTCTGGTAAGAAAATAATTCCCCATTTTTTTATTTTTCCCATTTTTGAGAAACTCAGGCGGCGGTGGTCCTCTCAATTTTCAAAACAAAAATTTTCGAAAATCCAACTTCAAAGCAAAATTTTCAAAATTCAAAAATTTCAAGTTCCAACACTCAAAAAAAAGTCTTTTTTGAGTAAAATGAACTCTCATTAGGATATTAACCCCATCCCTAGAAAACCAAGTCGGTCCCTTGAAATAGCTGAAATTCGTATTTTACATTGAATTTCAGCTATTTTAGGAGGTCAGCTTGGTATTCAATGGAGGGGGCTAAAATCGTCATGAGAATTTAGTTTACCCAGAAGAGACTTTTTAGAGGTAACAGAACTTGAAATTTTGACATTTCACAGTGAATTTGTAATTTATGAAATTTTTGAAAATTGAGGTGCCCTCCGCAGCCCAAGTTTCTCGAAAATGGAAAAAATGAAAAATAGGGAATTATTTTCTTACCAGAGGTCACCACTTTGGAGGTTGAGAGGGAGGAAAATCCCAACTTCAAAAATAAGCACCACCTCAAGGAAGAAGAAAAATTTGAAATCTGATTGAAAAAAAAAGATTAAAAGCAGCAGTTGCAGGATCGGCAGAGCTATTAGGTACCCTGGATTTTTTTTTCAACTAGTTGCTCACACAAGGCCTGCCAGCATTGACCTGATCTGAGATTCCGGGCAGAAAACAAATTTTCAACTGGACTGCTAAAAATATGTAATAGATATTTTGTCAGTAATTTTGCAGTCAACTTGGAAACAGGCGCATCACTAGGTAGATAGATACATACATATAGGTAGGTTATAAGTGGAGTCATCTTTATCGTCGCCATCACGTCGCTGATGCCTAATTGACGATTGGCAGGCGATGCCCAAATGGGACACTTGCCTTTTCACAAGAAGGACCCTTGTATACTTGCAATAGTGGTATGGTTTCTACTGAATTACCACCTCTTGACACAGCAATCACCATCTACAACGTTTCGTGAAAGCTATTTTTAGGGTCTTTTTCGTCGACGTATGGTACAGTACGAAAAACTGCATCGCTGATATCGCGAAAACCCGCCATCAAGTGCGAATGATCGATCATGTGGCATGATGAGATGACGGAAGTATCTCAAACCTAAATGAAAATTCGCAATCGAACAAATCAAATCGTATCCGTATTGAACTTTTGTAATTTGGCTCGTCAAAGTGAAGCCAAATCGTGAATAGCCGTATCTGCTTGTGCAGCCGCAGTAGCAGACGCAGTCGATTGCGGCCGCGTTGCGCTGTTATTATTTTTACTTCCTAAATAACCAAGTTATTGTGGCGTACCTATTCGACCTTGTCCTCAATATTTATGTATGTATATGTACCGCGACTGCGACTGCTACTGCGACTGCCAGTATGTGTATGTGTAATAATACCTACGTTGTAGGTAGATATTGTAGCTACGAGCATACAGAGGGTATACTGACGATGCATGTATGTACCTAGAAGACGTATGTACATAATATCGTATAAAAACGGCAAGGCTTCTTCAAATCGCAAAACGCAAGATGTACAGGGTGGCCCAAAAGTCCCGAGCCACTTGCGTGACTAGTGGTACACATGAACCTCCGTATGTTCCCCTTAAAAAATGAAAACTATGCAACCAATACACCTTTGGAAAGTGGTATACCACCCCTTTCCAAAGGTGTATTGGTTGCATAGTTTTTATTATTTCAGGGGAACATACGGAGGTTTATGTGAACCACTAGTTACGCAAGCGGTGCGGGACTTTTGGGCCACTCAGTACATAGGTACGCCTAAGTACGTCTTATTCGATGCAGCAATCGTCGGTCTCGTCAGACACCTTTATCGATAGGTAGATGAAGATGTCGGATAAGTGCTTCCACCATAGCATGAGTACACTAAGGTGCCTTGGAATCGTGATTCAGATTTCAGGTGCCCATCAACGTCTGCGAACTGAGCTACATCTTGAGAAAAATGGTGGCATGAAGATGGCAACCATATTGCAGAGTGTCCCCAAAGGCTAACAGGGGTAAAATTTTGTCGAGCCCGGTCTGATGGGTTTTCTCGCTGGTCACCGGCTACACTGGGCCAAATCCACCATGTCGGTGGTAACTGATAAGCAAATGGCAAATCTCAAGAACATAAATAGGTAATGCTCTTTCATCATTGCAGAAAAATGCAAACGGTAATCGATCAAAGCCCCACTTGGGTGATTCGGGATTTCCCAAATTCTTTCCACTGTAGTATTTTGCAAAATAGGTAGTTATATGGTAACTAGAAGCTATAAATACATAAGTAGGTATGTACTTAAAGGTGGTAAGTTACTTTAGCACCCGTGTAATTGCGATTACATAACCGTGTGCCGATGCGAACTGGTAATTACCGATGGTTTTTTATAGGTATTTTTAGCAGACCATTCGCCAGCATGGGTATGGGTACCTGTAATCAAGCATTCCTAATCACTTGTACCTAAGGTATATATATAGGCCTACGCCTACAGCGTACGATGGCGGATTGGATGCTGTTGCTAATTCCTTTGTATATACGAAGACGAATACATACTACATTCATAGGTACAATAATTAGCGTGAGGTACGTAAACGAGGATATGTATGTAAAGTATGTACCATATACTTATGTAGCCTAAAGTACATACATATAACTGGGAATCGCGTTGATCGTGCAGGTTATCACGTACACGCGATAGGCTTGGGCGACACGTAAGTAGAGGTACGAATGCAATTACTACGATAGTATAACGCATTACATCCTGCTCCGGCGCGGCATGCGTATCATAATACAATTAATACGTAAGTACGATAACTGAAAATCGAAAATCTTGGGATGAATTTTAGAAGCAGAAATGCCAAATTTTCATATTTCTTGTAAAAAAAAGTGCACGTACCATTCATCAGAAGTTCAAAAAGTTGCCACGAAAGTGGTATAAAGTTGATTCAAGTTCGACCAGTCAGAATTCAGAGTTCAAAAATTAATTAAATTTGACGTAAAAATGACTCAAAATCGAGAAAAAATTGATGAAATGTAAAATTCATCAGAAAATTGCTTCAAATGATGAAAATAGATGAATATAAACAAAACTTTTATGAAATAAGGTAACGACAAAACTATGGGAAAAAATACTTCGAATAGTCAACAAAAAAATTGCCCAAAATTGATTTTAAAATAGTTGAAAATGATTGACAAAAATTACACATGCTCAATTGATGTAAAAATTGTTTGAAATTGAGAAAAAAAGTTGATAAAATATCTTTAAAACTGACAAGGGACGTATCCTAACCGGATTAAAATTTTAAACCAGACATTGGGGAATGGATGGAGAATCTCAAAATTCATCACCAATCAAAATATATAAGACATGAATCTCATTCTTCGATTTTTGGAGAATTTTCGAAATAGGGCAAAAATAATTCACCTACGAGTAGAAAGCCAAAGTTTGATTTTTACCCCATTTTCGACCTCCCAAGTCGATTGATGATGATTTCGAATCGTTCTGCAGTCTCTAGAATATTCTCGGATTTCAAGTCAATATTAGGTACCATCTTTGTGATTTATTCGATCGATTTTAGCACACTCGCTGGAGGCTCCAAAATAATTTGAACTCGCCTGAAGTCGTCTTCAGGGGGTGTTGACATTGGAGTGCAGAGTAAATTTCGGCTTTCCATCTCCACTTGATGAAATTTTGGGAAAATTTCAACTTTCAAAAATCTACTGGAGGCTCCAGTAATTTTCAAAAAGTCGCTGGAGGCTCCAAAACGACTCGAAATCCACCTGCAGGGTGTCCACTCATTTCTGGAAATGATTTTCCCTGACTTTTCCAGGTTTTCCAGAACAATTTTTCCATTTTTCCAGACATTTTTTTTATTTTCTATGCTTACTCCATACTTTAATTGAAGAGGAATTTGGGGGGGGGGTGTAATTTTCATTTCATAAGCTCCTCTTCGAACTAGATACTTTTTCGGCTATAGAAACAGCCAGACTTCGACTATTAACTTTTTAAAATATTAAAAATAAATAAATAAAACATGCATCAATTTTGGCCAATTTATACAATATTCATATGACTTATACAAATTTTTCTTTTGTTTTTTGGATTTTTGGAGGCCAGAAAATATGAAATTTGTTCATTTGAAAATGAGAAACAAATTGGCCCGAGGGAAGCGAGGACTAGAACTTTTGAAAATTTTCACTTCGAGATGTCTAAAAACGAGGTTTTTTTAATACAAGAGTTCATTTTTTGATTTCTTAAATTTTAATATTGGAATGATGTTTTTTTGAAAGAAGTTACTTTGAAAAAAGAAACGAGAATAGGCTCGAGCGAAAGCTTCTGAAAATTTGCATTTCGAGAGGCATAAAAACGAGGTTTTTTCATGTGAAGACAAGTACATTGGTTTTTTTTTGACTTTTAAAATTTTGGAATTTGAATTATGTTTTTTTCGAAGGAAGTTGATTTTGACAAAGAAAACAGAACAAGCCCAAGCGAGGGCGAAAGCTCCTGTAAATTTGTATTTCGAGATGCATATTTGTAAAAACCATGTTTTTTTTTGTGAGTTCATTTTTGGTTTCAGAACTTGATTTTTATTATCCAGAAATGGTCATTTTGCTTGTGGAAAAGAAAAGAAAACAAGCCCGAGCGAAGCGAGGGCAAAAGCTTTTGAAAATGTGTCTTTCGAGAAGTAAAAAATGACGTTTTTCCCGCATCACAGGTCCTTATCCAAAATTTACAATTGATCATCTTTTCAAAATTCCAGGGATTTTGCGTGAAAATTACGAAATTCCCTGACATTTCCCTGACTTTTCCAGACCGACCAAATTCCCTGACTTTTCCAGGTTTTCCAGGTTTTCCAGTCTTGTGGACACCCTGACCTGCAATCGACTTCGTAGCGTATTGAAATTTGTTTGCGGAATAAATTTCGGCTTTGCAACTTTATTTGATAAAATTTTGTGGGAATTTCGAGTTTCAAAAATCTGCTGGATGCTCCAGAACTGCTCAAAATGGGTTGAAACAGTTTCCAATCGATTTGGCAGGTGTAAAATAGGGGGTATCCCAAATTTCAGCTTTCTAGGTCAATTTGGCAAAATTTTGATTTTTTCCTACATTTTTGGCCAAAATTTGATTTTCGAAAATTCACCAAAAATGGGGGGGGATAGAGACAATAGATCGTTATGCGGGCCCCCCGACTATACAGAGTAGAAAAATTGACTTCTCACATCAAACATCAAACAAAATAAATATTGCTTCACTACAAGGCCTCTTCATTCCAGTCACAAATACGTGGAAGTCCCTACTTTCGCTAAAATAATTATCACGAAAAGACCTAATATTTTTCGTCGATTTGATTCTAGAAAAGGGGGAAGAAAAAAAAGATGAGCAGGGACTCAAAATTAAGAATTTGTTCGTGATTGATTCACTCAAGAGGTGAGAAAAATCGTTCGCTGATGAATGAATCACCAATAAATCAAACCAAATGAATGATTTTCACCTTTAAACTCGATAGTAATTACAAATTTATCAACAAAAATTGGAGTTGATTCGTTCGCAAACTATTCGCTCGGAAATTATGAAACATTCGAGAACGACTGAATCACTTGAAAATCAAATCTCATAATGCGAGACGAAACCGTATGCAATATTATATTTTATCCCTGAATAAAAACTGAGTACGATTTGTTCGCAAACGACTCGCTCGATGTGGAAAAATCACTGAAATATTCAATAAGGGTGTTTCAATCAGATCAATCACATGACAAAACTCGACAGTTTCACTTTCAATCCTGACTTCAAAAACTGCACTCGTTTCGTTCGTGAACGATTGGCTCAGAATCGAGAAAAATTCAAATCACTTTACTACTGAAAGAAATCAAATGAACGAAGACGAGGTAAAATATGAATTTGCAAATATCAAACTGTAAACGAAGGATCTTTTTATCAAAAAACTGGACATCATAAATCCATCCACGGAAATTAAATTACAGTAGATTTGTTCGCGAACGATTCGTTCACAAGCAGTGAATCAATCAAGAATGACCGAATTACTTGAAATGGAATCGCATGCTGCACGACAAGATGGAACGAAACATTCATTAATATCGTCAATAAAAAAATCAAGAGTGCTTCGTTCGCGAACGATTCACTCAAAAAAAAAGAAAAATCGTTCGCGAACGAATGAATCAATAATAAATCAAACCAGATCTGACATTACGAAACTCAACATTTTCAGCTCCATCATTGAAAACTACACTCAATTCGTTCGCGAACGATTTGCTCGAAAAAAGAATAATCGTTCGCGAACGAATGAATCACTAAAAAAATCAAATTATGTTCAGACGAGTAACGAGATTACAAAACTTGACATTGTAAGCAATACGGTCGAAAACTGCACTCAATTCGTTCACGAACGATTTGCTCGAAAAAAGAATACCTAATCGTTCGCGAACGAATGAATCACTAAAAAAATCAAATCATGTTCAGACGAGGAACGAGATTACAAAACTTGACATTTTCAGCAATACGATCGAAAACTGCACTCAATTCGTTCGTGAACGATTTGCTCGAAAAAGAAAAATCGTTCGCGAACGAATGAATCACTAAAATATTAAATTATGTTCAGACGAGGGACGAGATTACAAAACTTGACATTTTCAGCTCTATTATCAAAAACTGCACTCTATTCGTTCGCGAACGATTTGTTCGGAATCGAGAAATCGTTCGAGAATCAATTCGAATCAAATTCAGTGAAAACCTACGTAGCAAAAAATGACTTTGTTACTCAAATCCATCGATAAGAACTGAAGATGATTCGTTGGTAAATTATTCACTAAGGAGAAAAAATGTTGACGACGAATGAATGAATGAATCACTGACAGTAAATCAAATTTGGTAAAGATGCCACGAAGAAACTTGACTTTATTTTTGAAAACCAAGTTGAGTAAATTATTCACAGTGAAAAATAACAACTTTGAATGATTCATTCAAGAGAGGAGAGAGAGGATACGTAAGAATTCTACCAAAAAAACCTCACCCCCTGCCCCAAAGAGAGATAGGGTAGCTTCAGGAGCAAATTACAACATGTGCGAACCAGCATAATTATTGTGGGACTGTGACTAGGGCTCGACTGTATTGACGGCTTGGTTGCGAGCTCGACCGAGAGAAAGGAGGAAGAAGGAAGATTAAAACAAATTAGCCATTAAATACTAAGTAAGTTCTGTTTGGCCCCGTACAGTCAAAACATTGGCGATGGTGACTCGATAACCACAACTACGTACATAGACCGCCTAATACAATGTTGCACACATACACACACCGAAGCATCGATGATCGATGGCGAGAATTTACGCGACAAAACGTAAATTTGGAGCGCCCAAATCTTGGGAAGTGGATTACATTTGTTTAGAAGTTTTTCAGAAGTGTGCAAAAATGTGGGAAAAATCATTTCTGAGAATTTGATATAATTCTAACGATTAATTTATCAATTTTTTCAAGTTCTTCAAAGACAGACTTTGACTTTATATCCAACTTGATGTTACTGGAAAAGTGGAAAATGTCAAAAATAGTTGTTTTTTTTTCAATTTTTTGAAAATTAGATCTAATGACAATTTTTTTTTCAAGTTTATAATTGTATAGAAGTTGAACAAAACATTGCATAATCATCCTCTCAACATCGAAAATTGACCAACTTCTTTGAAATTTGTAAAAGTCTGACAATGCTCATCGCAATTTTTCCAAATTCTTGAACCTTTTTCCACAATTTCAAAAGTTCGATATGATTGCCAACATTTTCAAAAATCTGACAAACTGCCAGGAAATTATTTCTGAGAATTTGATATACATTTTTTACGAGTTCATGATGGACGGTTTTGCCCAATACAGGTGTTGGCTGGCTCGAAATATGCGATGGTTCAGATGGTTGTCTGAACTGAACATATCAGGTGGATGAAAAAGAGGAGTCATCAAAATTCTATCGGATTTTTTTGTCAATTGAAGCTGATCTCAGACCTTACTCACACAGAGTCACAGAATCAAAAAAATATCCAATTTTTGTCACTTAAACTTCAAAAAATATGATACGAGGATCCTTTCATCTATTTTCTTCTTCTTCTTCTTCATAATAAAATTCAACAGTTCATCAAGAGCATTTCAAATGGGTTCAATCTTGAAATTAATTCGTTAAAATTTCTACTTTTTGAGAAAATTTACAAAAAAGGTCGGTTTTACAACATATAAGCCTCTAAATCCGGAGGCAACAAATAAGTACGGAAAACGAACAATATATTCGCATTCAGCGTGAAATTCTAATGCTTTTTGACACCTCGTTCGCAATTTTAACTGCAACTTAACTCAGGGTAGTCAAAAAAAGAACGAGAAGAAGACCGAATTTTGGATACGTGCGTTTTTAAGGACACCTTCTCCGATACAATGAGCCAAAAAAAACCTTGACTTACAAGTTTTTCCCAATAACATGCCAAATTTCCTGCACTTGTGACTGGCATCGCGTCGCGTCGTCGTTGAACGCGAATGCGAAAATGGCTGATGGCTAATGGTGAATGGCGAATGACGAACGCGGAAGAATCGAAGAACGAGACGACGACGACGACAGCGTTAGTACGAGGATGAGGTATGAAGTAGAGGTACACATGGTACATGCTACATGGCACATGAATGCTATGGTTATTGTAATCTCGTAGGCCTGTTTTTATTGTACCATCGCGTATGTGTATGACTTCGTGTACACATAATACGCAATGTACTAGGTAATTGGTATTACTCGTATTTGTTTGTTCTGCTATCAGCGGTCATCGATTATCTGTTATTTGTATCACTAGTTTTGTATGCATCATGGCGCAAGTGGTGCCTACCAAGGCGCATCATCCGATTACTGAGAATGAACAATGACATGGACACGGACACGACCGCTGACATTGTACAATAGGGCGGATTGCTAAGAAAAAAAATGTCGGAAGAAGAGCAGACCTTCAATTTGAGTTGAAAGTCATTATAAAAAAAAAAAAAAATGGCTCCGGAAGAGGAGGTGCCCCTGGAGAGGAAATACGGACCCAGAAAAAGTATGATTTTTTTTGGCCCCTCATTCTACATAAATTATTTTGGGAAAAATAGTACAATTCCAAAAAAAAAAATCAGATTTTGAGTCAACCTAGGGAATTCCATTCAGGATCCAAGAACACTTTTAGGATTTCATTGTTCGGTTGAAAATAATTTCAACTTGAGTGGATTCATTTTGAAACACAGTGATGCCAGTTTTGCCATCCTAATTGCCAATTTCAGAAAGGAAAAAATGAATAAATGAGTTTTTCGTTATATTTTTCTCGACTTTCTTAAATTTGCTATAATTTTCAAAAAATTATTACCCTAAATTCCAAAACATTTCCCAACTTCCAGAAATGATATCTTTCCATCTTTCCATGTTTCAGCAAAATGAATGCGAAGTACATATTTTAGAAGAAAAAATTTTCAGAACTCATAGTCCGGCATATGACAATAGGGATAACCCCCCCCCCCTCTTTCAAAACCTTTGAACTAACTTTTTTCTTGAAAGGAATAATGACATTCTGAGAAATTTTTTAGAGCAAACTTGTCAAAAAAAATTGGTCTTACTATAAGAAAATGACAGCTATTTTGATTGACAGGTCAGCTGAAATCGTAGATTTTGCTTTCCAACATTAATAGGACTCGCACGAAATTTTTGGAACTGGACAATGCTAGATCAAAACAGCATGCAAAAATTCATCACCAGCTAGAATTTCAAGCGCTGAAGTGCATTTTTCGATTTTTGGTGAATTTTTGAAAATCAAATTTAAGTTAAGCAAAAAATGAGAAAAAAAAATCAAAATTTTACCAAATTGACCTAGAAAGCTGAAATTTGAGATATGTTCTATTTTCGACCTGCCAAATAGATTGAAAACAGTTTCGAACCGTTTTGAGAAATTCTGGAGCGTCCAGCAGATTTTTGGAACTTGAAATTTTTACAAAATTCCATCAAATGAAGTTGGAAATCCGAAATTCACGCTGCACTCCAACTTAAACACGCTATTAAGTCAACTGCTGGTGAGTTTGAATCACTTTGGAGCCTCCAGCGACTTTTTGAAAATTCATCGAGTCTTCAGTCGATTTTTTTTTCAAACTTGAAATTTCCACAAAATTTTATCGAATGCAGTTGGAATGCCGAAATTCATTATGTAAACTAATTTCAGTACGCTATTAAGTCGACTGCAGGTAGATTTCAAGTCAGTTCGGTGCCTCCAGCGACTTTTTGGAAATTACTGGAGTCTCCAGCAGATTTTTCAATGCTCTAGATACTATAAAATTTTACCAAACAGAACTGTAAATCCAAAATCCACTCAACACTTGAAATTTCAACACGTTATTGAGTCAACTGGAGGTGGGTTTTAGTCATTTTGGAGCCTCCAGCGACTTTTTGAAAATTCCTACAGCCTCCAGCAGGCTTGAAATCTTCCTGCAGTCGACTTCATAGCGTAATATGGCGATAGGAATAATTTCACCCCCCCCCCCCCCCAAATATCTGGGAAAACTTTTTTCTTAAAAGAGATATCCTAAGAAACATTTTAAAGCACTTGCCAAAAAAAAAGTTGACCTTACTCACAAAATGGCAGCCATTTTGATTGACATGTGAGCCGAAATACGAAAAGGACGATTTTTTTCGAACTGGACAAAGCAACTTCGAGCATGCAAAAATTCATCGCCTGCCAAAATTTCCAGTGTGAAAGTGCATTTTTCCATTTTTGGTGAATTTTTGAAAATCGAATGAAAAAAAATCAAAATTTTGGCAAATGGACCTAGAAGCCTGAAATTTGGGGTACGCCCTATTTTCGACCTGCCAAATCGATTGGAAACAGTTTCAACCCGTTTTGAGAAATTCTGGAGCCTCCAGGAAATTTTTGAGAATATCAAATGCAGTTGGAACCCGAAATTTATTCGGTAAGCTAATTTCAATACGCCACGCCATGAAGTCGACTGCAGGTAGATCTCAAGTCATTTTGAAGCCTCCAGCGACTTTCTGGAAATTACTGGAGCCTCCAGCAGATGTTCCGGTGCTCGAAATACCATAAAATTTTACCACACAGAGCTGGAAATCATAAATTCAATCTGTATTCCAATTTCAACACCTTATCGAGTCAACTGCAGGTGGGTTCTAGTCATTTTGGAGCCTCCAGCGACATTTTAAAAATTCATAAAGCCTTCAGCAGACTTGAAATCTTCCTGCAGTCGACTTCATAACGTATTAAAATCAATTTACAGAATGAATTTCGGCTTTCCAACTGCATTTTGTTGATATTTTGGGGAAATTCCAAGTTTCAAAAATCTGCTGGAGGCTCCTGCACTACTTAAAACTGTTTAAAACCGTTTCCAATCGATTTGGCAGGTTAAAAATAGGGTATATACCAAATTTCAGCTTTCTAGGTTCATTGGGTAAAATTTTGATTTTTTTCTCCCCTTTTCAACAAAAATCGAAAAATGCACTTCAGCACTTGAAATTCTGACTGGTAATTAATTTTTGCATCCTCTTTCGATCTAGCTTTGTCCAGTTCAGAAAAATTTCGTGCAAGTCCTATGTTGGAAAGAAAAATTTGCGATTTTGGCTGACCTGTCAATCAAAATGACCGTCATTTTGTTAGTAAGGCCAACTTTTTTCTTGGGCAAGTTTGCTTTAAAGTGATCCTCAGTATGTCCCTTATAAGAAAATAGTTGTACCAGAGGATCTGCGAGGGGGGAGGGGAATTCAATCGTTCAGTAGAACCCTGAAAGAATGGCCTAGGTCTTCGCAAACTCTCAAATACATATCATTTGAACTGGGCCTGGGTCATTTTTCCCAAAACAGATTGGAGAAGCTAGAGCAAAAAAATCACCTCTCTTTTCACGAATGCTTCCTCTTTGAGGATCCATATCTCCCCTTCAGGGACACCTCCTGAGCTAGAATTTTTCCTAGGTCATTTCCAATACAAAATGAAGGTATTCGCTGAATTTGGTCAAAATCATGCTTCTTTTTTTTCGGAATTCTACTTGAATTTGAAGGTGGGTAGGTATATTATACTATGTATTCAACATAGCCTAGTACGGCTACATATTCTAGTATCTATTCATAGACCCTGATTGCAAATACCTAAAGTAATATCAAATACCATTTTGTTGGTAAGCACCTAATAGTAGAGATTAACACGTTATATTTAGCCGCGTTCCCGTTTCTTAATTTTACTACGAAAAAAAAAAAATGAAATTAGAAAACCATAAGACGAGCTGGGAGTGGGTGGGAAACGAGGTACCAGGATTATAGGTAGATAATTGGGACCTAGGTTAGGGGAATCGGTAGTTACGTACGAATATATAGGTAAGTATACAGGTAATATTGGCGTACGCGAGCTCGCGAATGACGAACGAGCCGACATATATGTAATACTCGCAATAACCTTGAATGATTCAGAGTAACACGCGGTCGTTCGAGAAGTTGGTGTAAGAAAATGCCAGTTACGCTGGACCGTAAGTTAATTAATTATGGACCATCCATTAAAGTACAAGCCACAGTAGCAATTGCTTATGGTCGTGACCGCATTATTACGAATACCAGTTGCAAGGTTAAATTAATGTCCCATTACGTGGTATTAATCGCGTACAATAATTACCTTTTTTTTTTCCTCCTCCGTCTCATTTTCCTTTTTCTTCTTCTTCTTCATCATCTTCGCCGTCTTTTTTTCCCCATTCATTATTTTTATTATCATCATTCCGAATCTGCTGTTTATTATTATTACAATATATTATTATATTATTGCCGGTGTTGTTGTTGCTGTTGTTGTCGGGAATTATTAAATTAATATCGTCAAATCGCTACGCTTTGATACCTTTCATCATTAGGTAGGTAGACGTTTAGGTAGGTACTCGGATATTCCGTGTTTTCTTTGTTACATTCGCCTCACTTCAGTTCGTCTTATTTTATTTTATTTTTTTTCAAGTTTTTCTCCAAGTCGCTACCGTCTTCCTATCTTCACAACGGTTTGCAGAAATGCAGGATTGCAGGCGTAGTTAGGTTAGGTTTCTCCCAGCACAAGAACTCCCTGAATCCAGAATCTCCGATTGGAACGAAAATTGAATGGGTTGAAAGAGGAACCCAAAAAACCTCCATTCTTCTTTTTTCAACAGCTCAAGTGGAATTATCGTTAGTGACCCAGTGACCGGATCCGGGATTCCGGTCAGAAAACGAATTTCTATGTGCTTTCATACACCCCAGGAATGAATAAATTGAAACTACCCAATCAACTTTGCCATCGCAGTACCTTAATGCAAGAAGACGAAATGGTTTTTCGAATTTTCTAACAAAGTAGGTAAGTATAGAAAAAATTCCAGGATGAGTAACAATCTTGCAAATCCTGCAAGTCCTGGTTTTTGACAATATGCATATGCAATGATGCCCAACTCAGACTTGAAATTTTCAAATTCATAGACATCTCTCCTTGTATAATTCTGAAAAAATTTCATGTCGAAATCTTCAATTTACTGACTTGCAACTCTGAATTCAAAATGGTCAACTTTTCCAGACTTTCCTTTCAACAATTGAATGATTACTAAAATTTTCACATAATGGGGGGTTCTACAACATAGTTTCACTCGGTCAGAAACGCAGTTCTGTTCTCTAAAAATTTCGTCAAATTTTACAATTTTAATTTTTAGAATTTTGTTGGTTTTCTAATTCCTATTTTACGCAATTTTTGCTCAATTTCAAAAAAAAAAAAAATCATACACTTTTGGTGATTTAAATGCTTCTTACATTTTAAATGAAGTTTAACCTTGAAAAAAACTTTTTTGCGTAAAATTTGTCTTACTTTGCTGAATTTTCATCAATTTTTTGCATTTGCTTAATGTGATGTTCAGACGAAGTTTCGGAAATGCCATCTTTAAGGGATGCTTTGCGGTGGTTTCCAGTGCTTTATTTAGACTCTGACACATTTTTAACCATGCTTCATGCAATTTCCACTACATTTTGACCATATTTTGTCGAAATTTCTCCATTTTTTGGCGTTTTTATTCGTTTGAGCGTTTCAACATCAATACAGCACGTTCTCAACTTTTTAATATTTTTCAGAAAATTGTTGATGAAATTTCATCAATTTATGGAGATCTACAGTCCATATTTTTAATACTTTATCCACGTTTGCAAGTCATTTAAATCACTTTTGTGGATTTCATGAAGGTTTTATTCCTTTTCGGTAATTTTTAGTGATATCAACGCTTTTACATGCATTTGGATGTAATTAAGTGTACAAAAATATTACCAATTTTTTAGTAATTTCAACGCCTGTTTCGGGTTTGTATGCCTTTATTTTGTTATAAACAATTTTTATACCATTCTCCCAAATTTTCCACGATTTTGATGCTTTTTTTTAATATGTGTATTTTTAACCCATTATCAACATGTTCCCACACAATTTCGCCCAATTTCACTGAAATTTCATCAATTTTTTGCATTTTTTGAATTTTTGATTCCTTTTACCTCGTTTTTGAAAGTTTTCACGTAATATATTGTCAAGGTTTACGGAAATTTTACCAATTTTAAATAATTTTTAGTGACTCGAACGTTTTTTGATTCGGGTTTTCGTGAAAGCATATTGTTTTCAACTGTTTTCAAGCGAATTTGAATTTTTGATATGACTATCCAATTGAAATTTTATTATTTTTTGTAGATTTGCAACGATTTTAATACTTACATTGAGTGAAGTTCATAGTCATTTTATCGATGTTATACACAGTTTAATCTTGGTTCATTCCATGCCAAATCGGCGGATTTTTGCACGAGGGGTCTTCGATTTTTATCAAAATCAGATCATTTGTACAGGTCATCAAACGATGACGAATGACGCAAACTGGACATTTTTTCGATTTTTTGTGACGGAGCTGTGGCACTTCAAAGTTCTCCAAAATGGCCGAAAATGGGAAATTTCAGTTGCAAATTGCTTCGGTTGTACGTGGTATAGAATTTTAAACTTTTTTTCAACTTGTAGTACTTCGAGAGTGTAATTGACGAATGATGTCGAAATCAGTGTTGCCACTTTCTAAAACCTAAAAAAATCGATTTAAAAACTTATAATTTAAATATAACTATGCTGTCCCCCAGTAAAAATTCTGAAAAAATTCCAAGTTTTTGTCCGTTTCATGTAGAATAATATATCAAAAAATTGGACTGGCATTTTTTTCATTTTCGAGAAAAAAAAATTACAAGCTTTACAGTTGTTGCAAAAGTACCATCAGAAACCTATAAAAAAAAAAATTTTGAATGTTTGAAATATTTTACCAATGTGTAGACGAATATGTGAAAAAAATCCCCCTCTCCCCCAATTTGTCAACGAATTGACGAAAAATTCCATTTTTCGTGCTATAATTTTATTTTAAAAGTGTAGGTAATATTTATGCATTTTTCGTCAATTCGTTGACAAATTGGGGGAGAGGGGGATTTTTTCACATATTCGTCTACACATTGGCAAAATATTTCAAAAATGCAAAAATTTTCATTTCTTAGGTTTCTGATGGTACGTTTGCAACTACTGTAAAACTCGTAATCTGGTTCTTTTTACATTTTTTCTTCGGTACAAAAATTTTAAAATCAATTATATTTTCATTTTAAAAATTTTGATTTTCTTCATTTTGAAAAAGGAAATTTTTTGTCTCGAATGACCAGGGTATCCAGCAAGTGGACAGCCAATATATTATACGAAATGTCTGCCTACCTATTTTGAAAATTGAAGGAGTAAATTACAGTAGTAAGAAGTTACACCGTAAGTTTATCTATGACCGTGAGGATGAGTGGAGGGGGTATGTAATACATCGAAAATCGAGCAAAACCTTCGCAAAAGACTTTTTGCCCTAATCACAAATTGAAGAAGCTACGAACCGATTTTGAGAAAAAGATGTCGCAAAATCCAAAAATCACTCTTTTTGTGAAAAAATCAGGAAAAAAATCGAAAAATCAGTGTTTTACATTACAACAACTTGAACATCATGAAAATAAATGATTAATAATGACATAATGAGAAATGTTCATACTCGTATTCTAAATAGTTAGGATGGAGAAATTTTCTTCATTTTGCTTCACATTTGGTCTTGGCCCTTTTCTCAACCCTTCTTTATTTTTGAAGAACCATGTTTATAACAAAAAATCGAACTATTCTCAAAATTTATATAGACTACATTTTTTCAGTCCACAGTGTGGATTTAATTTAACCTTGAACTCATCCAAAATGTTGGTTTTGATCAGTAAAACCATCTCAAAAAAATGTTGAGTCTACCCTTCCTCACCACAACCCGAGAAATGTGCCCATACGTGCTCAAAGTACAAAATTCTCGTTCTACGGAGAGAGTAGTCCAAAAATTTTGAAACTTTCAAAGATGATAGTCACCAGACTAAGTACCTGTAGATACGTGTGTAATAGTACATATATGTACATACATACATTCAAAACAAAATTTTCATAATTGGTTTTTTTGAGGAGGGAGGGGGGGTTAAAAATTTCAAAAATTTGGGGAAAACGGGAAGGGTAATCTCTGCGAAATTTTTTCGGAAATTTAGTTACACATACATTTTTTGTGGAGCTCAAATTTTGGTGCAACAAGCTCAAAAAATCTAAATATGCATGTATTACAAAAAACACGATTTTTCCGTCATTTATTTGTCAAAAATGAAATTTCAAGCAACGGACGTAAAAACACATGAAATGACAATTTTTCATTTTTGAGCCTCAAATGTAGGAAACATCAAATAGTCCAGTGGCAAACAGGAAGTAAACTGCATTTCATTAGAAGCGTGAAATTTTTTTTAGTGTTATTAATGTCTCAATAATTAAGAGTAGATTGCAACCTTCCCATAAAAAATGACGCAAAAGCACGTTTTTTTAAAGCAAGATTTCGATTTTTTTGAACATGTTTCAACCATTTCTGAGGTCCACAAAAAACATGTCATCCCTTAGAGTGTGACTAAATTTCTGAAAAAATGTCGCACCAAGTACCGGTGCCCTCCAGTTGTTTTCTACGAATTTTTAAAATGTTCAACTCCCCCCCCCCTCCCCAAAAAAACTCCATACATGACATTTTTTTTAAAACTAGTTTTACATTCATACCTAACCTGTGACTTTTGGCTATGAAAGTTTTAAAATTCTCGGACCACCCTCTCCGTAGAACGAGAATTTTGTATGTATTTTGAGCACGTACCTATGGGCACATTTCTCGGGTTGGGGTGGCGGGAGGATAGGGTCAACTCAACATTTTGTTGAGATGGTTTTACATCAAAATCAATATTTTGAGTGCGTTTTCTCAAAATTAGAGAAAGAGTTTTTTTGATGTTTCGATTGAATTGAGGCCGAAATTTGTGAAATCAGAGACCGCTACCTGTTTGCGCTGCGTGTGGAACTGAAAAACCAGTGAATGGATACAATGTAATCGACTTTTTCGCGTCTTGTTGCGATGCCAACTGCCAAGTATCCAGAAAGGTTGACTTCTACAAATCTGAGGAACAACGTCGCATCCCATTCACAAATTCTCAACATGACCGATAATGATCAACTTCAATTATCAGAACTATCTTACCCTGAAAGGCTCTTTCGACTCATCTGGTTCTTTCTCTGAACTCTCTGAATCCTTCACATGAGACTGCAGAGTCGAGAGGCTCATTTGGTAGATATATTAGACAAGGCAAGATGCACTAGCAAGCAACCAGATAGGCAGGCAGTTATACACGAAACGAGTATATGGTGCATATTGTAGGCGGTGCAGCGGAAGCTCACCAGCGAATTTATGAGACTTGTAAGTACCTACATTACTTATACGCGCCCTACGGTCGATATCGGGTATATTTCTGTTGGTAATTGAACGAGTAACAAATGTACTTGGCGCATTTTTATAATCTACGAGTACGTGTGTTTTTTTGGCTGACCATCAGGCCCGTCCGTCCTCCGGCTGTCCGAATCAAGGTGATGGAAGCGAATCATTAATAATTTTTCGGATGTATCGAAACCGAAAATTACACCAAAGGAGGTACCGAGCATAGGTTAAACGGTTGGGTGGTATGACCATTGGCTACGCTGCGGTGCAATGCGGAATGTGCACGTCCACAATACATATAGTCCATGTATGTAAGTTACACATACGCCACCGATATGAGTGTAGGTATTGTGTAGCGAGCACATAATCGTCTGTAATGTTCAATGTTGTACTTTACTTAGAGCATACTGCAGTAGGTAGAAGGTACATCTTAATAAGTAAAAGGTTAAAACTAAAGCGGATGTGACCTTGTGTGAAGAACCTCGCGCATGTAGACATAATATGCTGCAGGTATCGTACGTACGAATCTTATCGCATCGTACGTATCTCTCGCTTATCGTGTACTATGCACGTTTTGCCCGGTATACGATATGGGGATGTAGATGGCGATGGCGTGGTACTGGTACATGGTACGTATTACGTGTACTTATGTGTTAACGTTATGGTCCGGCGCGACGCGGCGTCCGTGTCCGCGTCCGCGAATGTATCCGTGTCTGCCTCTCTGTACGTACGAGTATACTGTGTAGTTATTGTAGTCTGCACGTATCCTCTCTGACTGCTTACCAATAGGTACCTTGGATATTGGTACTTTGGTGCTCTACCTAACGACTAACCACGTGTTCCAAGCCATGATCTAAATCTAGATCCGAACACGCTGCTGTGGCGTAGACTGGCTGGTCTGCTGCAGATTGTGACCATAACGAGGGTGGTTTTGATGGCGGTTGCTCGGGTTGCTGGCTGAGGGAAAAACCAAGTTCTGTAGTCGATGATCCTCCTCCGAGGAGATATTGGGAATTCCACACTCACACACGAGCATTGGTTTCGCTAACCAACGATTTCAATTTCTGTGTGATTGGTGGTGTGCAAGATTTCATGATATCGCAATAAAAATACGTAATAATTGCGAAAAGAAAATTTTTTAATCACAGAATTCAGAAGCATACTTAAGTTTATGAAACATTTCAATTTTTGTCGTAAATTTCAATGCGGTTGAAAATTTTAGACATTTTGTGTCATATTATTTTTACATTCAGTAAAATACGTAGAGTTTTGCGAGAAAAATAAAAACGGCAGTGATTTCCTTTTTAGACCACGTTCAAAAAAATTTAGGGCAAAGTTTTCATCAACATTGAAAAAAAACAGGCGAGGTCCTCAGGACCTGGCAACAGGGTTCCCCCATTTTTGGATAAGGAATTTCACTTTCTTAATTTTCATTACGAGTAATCAAACCAAAGTACCTATACTTACTACACTTGGACATTATAATTAGGTTCTCAATTTTCAGCGAAAATGAACATAATTTTCAGTTTTGCTGAATATGAGAAGTATGTAAAAAGCAGGGCTTAAAAACCATTTGGATTTTATTGGTTGTTGTGGTAGGTGGTTTTTAAAGGACTCAAAAATATTGGTTTTTGGTTATGGTTTCTGAATTGGTTTTTCAATCACAGTTTTTCTGGTTCTGGTTTTGAAATGGTTTCAATTTTTTTTTAATGTGGTGTGGTTGTGGTTTTGGTTTTGTAATAATACTTTTTTTTGAGGTAGTGGTGGTTTTTGATATGAAAACCCATTTCAAATTTTCAAATGGTTTTCGTGGTTGTGGTGGTTTTGATATCAAAAAATTTTTGAATTTTCAAATAAATTTACCAAAAAACAAATTAAGGTACGAGTATTGTCTGATTTGAGACCAAAAAACAGAATATTTTCATCACTGGTCTGAAAAAATTGAAAAAAATTGCAGAAACCAAAAAGAACCACTTCATGAATTGGTTGTTATTGGTTATGGTTACATTTGAAAATTTAAATGGTTCTTGTGGTTGTGGTTTTCTCCAAAGAACACAACTATTTGGTGGTTTTGGTTTCTTCAATCCAATTTTTTTTCCAACATATTGGTTATTTGTTGTTGTGGTTTTTGAAATGGTTGTGGTAGTGGTTAAAACCAATTGAAAACAATGGTTGTGGTGGTTTTATTTGGTTTTGGTTTTGGTGGTTTTAAGCCCTGGTAAAAAGATGTCTCCATAATAAGTACCCTACATCAGGGTTGCGGAACAATACCGATACCGAAAAACCAATACCGGCAAAACCGCCTAATTTTTGAAAAAAATTGAAAAAACCGAAAACCGATACCAATAAGTTGACAAATGAAAAACCGATTTAGAAAATACCAATATAATTTCAAAATCGGTACAAAATACAGAAAACCAATACCGAAATTATTTTAAAATCTGTATTTTGGTACTCATTTTTGCATATTTCTGCAAATGAAACAATTCCAACATCAAACAAAATGAGTTTATTCATTTCAATGATCACTTTTCTTTGTTGATTTTCCTCTCATTTCATTCTCATTTCAACTTTTATGCTACTACTCTCTCAATTTCTGAATTTTAAGCCAAAGTGTTCTGTAATTAGCTTGATTTTTGGGTGATAAAAATACCAATACTGAAACCGAAAACCGAAATAAAATTCACAAAAATTGGAAAAACCGATACCGAAAACCGAAATTTTGAGGTAGAAATTGATGAAAACCGAAAAACCAATACGTTTTAACCACCACATTTGAAATACCAATACCACGTACCGATACCGTTTTGTTTTATCGTTCCGCAACCCTGCCCTACATAGAACAAGCGAGGTCCGGGGGACCTGGCAAGAGGGTTCCCCAGATTTCATAAAAATATCCTCTTTTTTCGAGAATTATCTATATAGGTAACCAAAGTGATTAATTTTTGCTATGTATTTCTCACTTATCCTTAAAGTGTAACGACACTTTCGGTGTTCGGATGCATTCGGTTATTCACGGTGCAAGTCAAAGTTGATTTTGTTATCACTTCGTGTTGTATTGGCATCTGGTGTTCGTAAATAATTTTTTAATCTTAAAATGAGCTCAAAAATATTTAAAAATGAACAAATGCGATGTATGTGAGCAAACTTTTTCTCGACCATTCTCCTTGAAGAGACATTATGAACGCAAACATACCAAAGTAAGTCACTCAGCTCAATTATCAAACTGATGATCATGCTTTAATAATTGATCAAATAACAACGTTTCATTTCAGAATAAAAAGAATAATGCCAACATCTACGTGTGTGATAAATGCCAGAAACAATTTCAAAACCGGCGGTCATTCATCAAACATTGGCGTACGAATCATCAGTCTCCAAACTCATCAAAATCAAAAACAAAAGTTGATCTAAAATGTCCGAATTGTAAACTGGTAATCAATTTTTCTCATCTAAGTGATCATCTTTTTAATCAACATGGTATCAAAATTGAAGAGGAAGTATTCAATTTTTGTGATGAAAAATCATTTCTTAAATGGAAAAAGCAGATTGAAAAGAGCTCTTCGTCAAAATTTAATATTCGTGTTACAAGGAAAAACAGAACAATCAGAAAGTATGTTTGTCATCGATCAGGTGTTTTCCTTTCAAAATCAAAGGGTAAGCGGCATATTAAAATAAATGGATCAAAGAAAATTGATGGAGTTTGTCCAGCCAGTATGCATTATGCCAAACGTGAAGATGGGCAAATTTCTATTAAATTTATGAAGACACATGTCGGTCATGGTCACGATCCTGTAAATGAACTTCCTCATTTAAGTATTTCTCCGACTATAAAAAGAATGAAATCGCTAAAAAGTTGATTGAAAATGTTCCAAAACGTGATATTCTAAGAAGTGTTCGTGAATCATGTGATGGTAATATTACAAGAGAACATCTACTCACTGTCCAGGATATTGATAACGTTGCAACGAAGCATAACATAAAGGCAGAGTATAAAAAAGATCAACATGATCCCACCAGTGCTGATATTGTAATAAGTACTTTGCAGAAAGAAAATAATTCGTTTGTTCGTTTTTATAAACAGCAAGACTCGATTAATGACAAATATCCATTTTTGAAAGAAGATGATTTTGTTTTAATTTTAATGAACTCTGCTCAAGGAGAAATTCTTAAAAAGTATGGTACGAATATCATATCAATGGATAGCACACATGGGGTAGCGTATGAATTCGAATTATTCACAATAGTTGTGATGGATCACCTACACCAGGGATTTCCATGCGCGATGATGATTTCAAACTGTAAAGATACTGAAGTACTTCACTTATTTTTTTCAATTATTTCAGCTTCAGTTGGAAAAATACAGGCAAAAGTTTTTATGAGTGATATGGCAAAGGAACTACACAATGCATGGGAAAAAGTGATGGGTCCAGTTGAATATCGTCTTTTTTGCTCCTGGCATGTTGATAAAGCATGGTCACCACATTTGAAAAAAATCAAACCTGAAGAAAAACAATCGGATTTATGGAAACTGATGAAAAACCTAATATGCATGAAACTGATAAGAATAAATTTGAGCTTTTATTGAAAGATATCCTTGAGTCCTTTGGAGATGACGAAGACTGTGCCGAGTTCATTAAATATTTCTCAGATAATTATGTTGGAATTGAAGAAACTTGGGCGTATTGTTATAGAACCAATGCAGGCATCAACACGAATATGAGTATTGAAAGGATGCATCGTACTATAAAATACCTGTATTTTAAAGGTAAAAAACTAGGTCGCTTGGACCAAAGTATTCATTCTTTGAAGGATAAATTATTTGATCGTTTAACAGTGTTAATTGAGGGGAAAGTTTCTGGAAAATTGAGAATTTTACGAAAGAGACACAAATTTTTCCAGACTATTCAGGTTAGTCTTCCGGATAAAGATGATTTGAATACTTTTTGGTAACTTCAGATAGCAATATGATGTATACCGTTCAAAGAAACACAGATTCCTGTGAATGTCGGCTGATTTGTACATTTTGTTGTGCATGTATATGTTACCGTTAAAGTATTTACTCCAGAAGTATGTCTGTACCTGTTTTGATACACTTCAATATGTGTAAACATATACATGCAGTGTGCATGTTTGTCAAGAATTTAGAACCTCTTGATGATGTTTGTTCTTCAAACATAGCAGCTAATTCTACAGATGGTCATGTTACTGATAATATTAATGTCATTACCACTAGCTTGAATAAAGAGAAGAATTTCATTGCCAAAGAAATCAAGAATCAAAAAACTATATGTTCGAATGAAGAGCTGAAATCTAAATTTGGCAAACTTCTTGATAAAATTCAAAATATGTAGTGAACCTGGTAGGGTATTTCTGACGAAAGTTCTCAATGATGCAGAAGGAAAAATCAACTTCGTCATTCGTCCATTCAAATCACCTTTAAAAAAACGTCCGGTGCAACGAAATAAGCAGATAGTCAAGCAACTAAGGTTGTTTTCAACTAAGAAAAAGAATACAAAAAAAGAACACTTTAATCCAAGGATGTCACAAATAGAAAAAGAGAGCGTTTTTTTGAAATCTATTGCTTAATTTAATTTTAAATAACGTCAATTTGTTGCTGTATTTGATAGGTACAATGTGTTTGTATAGGTGATATTTTTGAATACCTATTTTTTTTAAATAAATTGTTTTGCTGTATTCATAGATATTAGGTATTTTTTAATTCCTATTTTCAATTTTTTTGTTGATGTATTCGTAGATATTCTTTTTGAAGTCCTATTTTTTTTTTCAATTCTTTCTTTTTTATGTATTTGATAAGTACCTACTTCGTTTTTCTATGGGTGATATTTTTGAATACCTATTTTTATTTTTAAAAGAAATCAATTTTTTTGTTGATTTGTTTGATATTTTTAATTTTTAGTAGCTATTACTTCATTTTACTATACCTTTATTATTATGTAATTAATTTCCAAAGTGTTTTCTGTTCAAATACCAAAATCTCCAAAGGTATATATTTTTTGTTAGGTATTGGTACTTTCGTTTTACCTTTTACATTATTAATTTTTATTTTTTATTAGTGTTTTCAGTTTTTTCTGTAGATTACCAAAAGTTACTTTTTTTAATTATTAATTTGAACATTACTTGAAGTATTCAGTTGCTAATTTTAGTATATTGGGGCTTTTGTTTAGGTGATATAACTTTTATTTTTGTTTGTTTCTACTTCTAGAAATTAAAGGAATACTTTACTGAAATCTTTTTATTTAATTTGAATTAGAAACACACTTATTTACCAAATTGAAAATTTCAGACAGACAAAAAAAAATTGAATGCATCGGAGAACCTACGTAAACAAGGCTAACAAGTAGGTACATGAAATAATCAAGTACACTTCGGCTATGTACGTAAACCTCCGAATTGACCCGACACACCGAAAGTGTCGTTACACTTTAACGATAAGTGTATTTCTCTGCTCTGTTTTACACTACACTGAAATGAAATAAATCCAAATCCAAAATCATTGATAAGATTTTTTCCAAAATTGAAAATTCAAATATTCAAAAATCCAAAAGTAAAAATTAAAAAATCAATATTCAATTTGGACATCGAGTTTTTTGATTATAGGGTAAGGGTACACTATAGTTTTATTAAAAGATCCGATCAAATAGGTACATTTGAGCATTAGACATACACAAAGCATTAATAATAAATTATAAGTAGGTACATACCTACTGATAATAAAAAATAACAAAGAAATTTTCCTTCATTTTAAAATACTTCTATCATTCAATTTAATTTGAAATAAAAAACATTTTCAAAGTAGAATTTGGAATGTGCGGCTAATAGAAAAATTTATTGCATAAACAGTAAAAATTGTTGGCTGATAAAAACGAAGTTGAAAATGCTGTCAGCCAGAGATAATTCACAAGAAAAACGTGAACAGAGGGAAGAATACGCTAAGGATAATTTCTTAGCAGCCATTAAAGCGCAGTTTCCCGAAGTTAAGTACGAATCAACTGATGATACAACTCTAGATGAGTTGAAATCAAATCAACTCAAAATTTTCAAATTTGGGATGATCAAATCGTCGGATTGGTGGCAAACGGACGTAGGGTAAAGTCACCAGTAGTTGACATGATCCAGTAGTTGACACCTACGTCACAAAAATCGCCATTTTGGTGTCCCAGTGTGATTATTGAAAACACTGATTGCACTAAAAATTAATTCATACCTCGCTTATTATTGGCCGTGAGTTAGGTGATGATTATCAGTCATACTTTTTGCGTTTTATCAACTTTTATTTTCACCATGAAAATTTTGCAAAGTGTTTTACAATAATTATTTTTCTATCAAACAATTTTGAACATTTTGAGATGGTTATTATACCATTTGAAAGCTAATGAGATACACTTTCTTTCTAACTACTTTTGATTGATTCATAATCACATTTTCATGCTCGATAAGCCGAGTGTCAATTACTGGGGTTTTTTGGACACTTTTTGAAATGATCGTAAAAATCTCAAAAATGCACTTACGAATGTGAAACACAAATCAAAATGTAAGGAAAACTGTGTTCTTTTAGATGCACTTACGAAAGTTTTCAAAAAAATATCAACTTGAGCTGTAGATTGTTTTTTATCAAAAAGTATCAAAAATCTGTTCAACTACTGGCGACTTTACCCTATGTCACAAAATTGAGTTTTCGAGATACAGATTTTCAAAGGTTCAAATTTTCTCACAGACCACCTATGTACAATTGACTAAAAAGTGGTAATTCGCATAATTTTGTTCTGGAAGTACACATATGACCCAGTAAGCATGGCGTGATGTTAATGTCACAGGGATATCATTTTGTGGCATATAGAGTGATATCACAAAGTAATATTCCTGTGACATTTTAGTGATATTTCATTTTTAAAGATAAAACATGATTTCAAAGCAATATCACTAGAATATCACATGCTGACATTATAAAATATCTGTGATGAGTATATATGAAAAATGTTGTGGTGACATCTTTTTCAAGTTGTTCCACATTTTAACCAACTAATGGCTGCTCAAATTGCTTCCTCCTACATTAGCCAAACGTTTTCAATGGTTTCATACTCATTTTGTGGCCTTTGAATATTTCGTGAAAGAAAATCCGATCCTGGTTACTTACAGGTTAGTATATCAGTACTTACGTGATGCAATGGTTTATCTTAATTTTTATTTTGTAATTAGTGTAATATTCTTAATATGTTATGATTGCTGTGGTATGAAAGATTTTACGTCATACAATTGTAAGTAACTATGCTCGCCGATTGGTGAGAAAGGAAGCTGCTGGTCTACTCCAGGTATTTAATGACGATAATGAAAAAAAAGTGTCCGATCTCGATGGTATAATATACATAATGGTGATCGTGATTCGCGCGCGTCTGTACAAATATCTTACCTCGATGAATCAATTCGTGATAAATCAATTCGCGAATCACGTGCATGCGTGTCTAATCTTGATGTTGATGAATCTGTGCATGAAACTGATGAAACAGGTATGTGTGTGCATGTTGATGAATCTATCATAATTGATGAATCCGGAGTAAAAATTGAAATTATTAATGCACTAAAACAGTGGGTAGTCACAAACCATTATAAAGCAATCTGCTGTGACAGATCTAGTTAAAACTGTAATTCGACCACTAACAAATAATTACAAATTTCCCTGTGATTTACGTACACTTTTTAAAGTGAGCTCAATCCAAAGTTACTGGAATCGAGGTTGAATTGAATTTTGTGGTATTATGATATTTTATTAGTCATTTTTAGGGTTCCCCCACCAAGGGGAGCCCTATTAAAATCGCTTTCAAGAATTTTTCAGTGCGCCACGTTATTTAGAAAAGTGTCTTAGGTATGTGTTGAGTATTATGCTACACATATAAGATAAGATACCTTTGTATTTGCCAAGTCACTTTCAGTTTCTTCAACTCAAAATTGCTAAGCATTTTCAACTTCGTTTTTATCAGCCAACAATTTTTACTGTTTATGCAATAAATTTTTTCATTAGCAGCACATTCCAATTCTACTTTTTAAAATTTTAAAATTCAAAATTAAATACTTAATTGAAAGATAAAAATGTTTAAAATGAAGGAAAATTTCAAGGAAATTTATGAGTTGTACTTTTATGTTGATGAATAAAATTTTCACTGACAGCTTTTCAAAATTAGTATGGTCCGATGTTGTTACCAAAAATTTGTGATTTTTCTACGTTGGGTATTGTGGAGACACCTTTGCTTCTCATATTCAGCAAAACTGAACATTATTTTCAGTTTTGCTGAAAATTGAGCGCGTTCAAATGAACATATTAATCTATTATAATATAATGTCCAAGTGTAATATAAATAGAATAACTAAATCATCATTACTACATGAAGTACAACATTAGAACAAACATAATCCAATTTTCAAGGTTACAGGATAACAGGAATGTAATTCTCAAATAGTTAGTTTGGTTTGATTACTCGTGTATGAAAATTAAAAAAGAGATTCTTTATCCAAAAATAGGGAACCCTGTTACCAGGTCCTGAGGACCTCGCTTGTTTTCATGTTTTGAATTTGAATCTTGAACATATATTTTCTAATTTACTTCTCTTCTAACTTGACTCAAATTTTGAAGTTATTTCAATTTTAATGTATACTTTAGCAAAGTACTCATACACGAATTCAGCATCAGCAATGTAAAAACCCTATTTGCTGTACCACTACAAGTGGAGAGATGAAACTTTCATGAACTTTAAGAAATATGGTAACGCTAATAACTTTGTTTACCCCACAGCAGAATTCAAAGAATTTGGAAATAATATATACAGGGTGGCCCAAAAGTCCCGCGCCGCTTGCGGAACTAGTGGTTCACATAAACCTCCGTATGTTCCCCTTAAATAATGAAAACTATGCAACCAATACACCTTTAGAAAGGGGTAAGTTACCACTTTCCAAAGGTGTATTGGTTGCATAGTTTTTATTATTTAAGGGGAACATACAGAGGTTTATGTGAACCACTAGTTTTGCAAGCGGCGCGGGACTTTTGGGCCACCCTGTAGAATATTATAAATCAAAATTTGCTGAAAATAATTAAAGAAAGCAGGAAGTTTCTGGTTGCTGGTTGTCATCATCTATTGAGATGCTGATTGAGAAGGATAAAATTAAGAAACTAGTTTGTGATGATTGTACTGTTTTAATTATAAAAAAACTGATCATTATTGCGATTAAATGTTATGTTAATGAACAAAATAATAAATTATTACGATCCAGTGGCTTAAAAAATGAAGCCAATGAAAAGTTGAAACGAATTAAACACTAATAGTTTAAGTTCACTAAAGTGTGTTGTTGTGATATTATTGTTAATTAATAATTATCTCATCTGTTTTTATATGTATACCTATACTTTGTTCCTACTCGAATTAATAAAAATATTTCACCTATTTTTTACACAATTTTTTCATTTATTTGCAAAAAATATCAACTTTTTAAGTGTAAGTACAGATTTGAAATTTTAAAAATTGACCATTAAGTGCTAGAATTTTTGTGTTATCAGTTTGTTATGAGGCACTGATTGATAGCCGCGAAATATGTAAATTGGCCAACTCTGGATGAAACGTATGGAAGAAAAGTGTGATTTTAGAGATGAAGAAATGTTTGGAAATGTTAGTTCGTTGGCTTCCCTAGTGTTATCATTACCACACTCCAATGCAGAGGCTGAAAGAGCATTCTCAATTTTAAAAGATGTAAAATCTCAGAAAAGAAATTGTCTTGGTGATTCTATGTACCTACTATCTACAAACACAGATCTAACCTATTGATCAATTACCAGAAATAATGCAAACATTGAATTGAAACCTGCTCACTTTCAGTTATTTGACAAGGAAATTTATGAATTTGATAAAAAAAAAGAACTTAGAAGAAACGAATCCTTGAATGTTTTGTGAATTTGTGATATTTGAATTAATGTTGTACTTATTTTTAATTTTCAGTTTTTTACATAGTATTGTTGATTATTTTATAGTCAATTTAGTCATGAATTTCAAACTAAAAACCAGCAGTTGTGGTTGAAACTTGAAAGTCCCAAGAGATATGGGCGTATACCTTTTGCTATGCCGATGACACCTTCCTCATAATTGCTGCCGATACCTCACGGGACTTCATTAAGTAAAAGGAAATTTATGAATTTGATCAAAAAAAAAGTTAGAAAAAACAAATTTGTGAATGACTGAATGTTGTGTGATATTTGAAACAATGTAAGTATTTTTAATTTTTACGTAGTATTGTCAATTTAGTCATGAATTTCAAACTAAAAACCAGCAGTTGTGGTTGAAACTTTGAAAGTCATTATTCATTAAGTTGTTTTTTTTTTATTTTTAAATAAAAATGTGAAAATGTTATTTTAGTTGTTTATTAATATTGGACACCTAGCATTATTAATAGCAAAGAACTGCAAAGGTAAATTTCTGGTTATTTTGTGGGGAAAAAGGGAAATTTGGCACTTGATAATTTCATAAAAGGAGAAAAATATAAATTCGATACCCAAACACTGATTATGGTTCATGTGATAATCCAAAACTCTTCTACTTACATGAAGATTTTTGTGTGTAGGAGATGTAGGTACATCAAAAGTTTTTGAAACAGCACCAAATTGATGTGCTGCTATCTTTATATCTTACTATTTTCAACGCCTACAATTTGGGATTCAGTCTGCCCAGAAGCAATAAGTGATAAGTATCCAAAATATTATGATGCAGCTAAAGTGGTTAATCACAAAGTCCGTTAAAACTGTCTCTATAACAGTCGATGCATGGACCAGTTGAAAGCAATCCTACTGAGGCAGAAAAGGCTTTCAAAGAGTAGCTGAAGTTGAGATTAAGAAATGCTAAAGAAAACCCTTCAACTGCGACGCTATCTTATGAAAAAAAAACATCCAATAGTGTCCTATCTTACATCGATGAAATACCCCGAGTAGAAAACAGCACAGTGAATGCGGAAGTACTTTTCAAGTCATTTTCATCGACCATGGCGGCCAATCGATTGGATTGTAACGAGTGCCCTCTGCTCTTTTTAAAGTACATATATAATATTAGTAAGAAGAGAACTAACGCATCCCTTCTGAATCTTTAGTTCTTTTTCTCCTCGATTTTATGTATTTTTTTTCTTACAGCCCTGAACCAGAGGAAAATGGTGCAATATGTATTGATGTTCGTAATCAAAAACCGCTGCTACCAAATGCCACTGAACTTTAACCACTGTACAAAAATATGTAATTACTTCAACACCACTGAAACTGAGCAAAGTCAAAGATTTACAAGCTTTTACGTGGAATCCAGCGAGTAAGTATATGAAACTATTTGAGGTAACCACTAACCAGCCTCTTGCAGCGACAGCCACAGTTTTGCAATCGATTCCGTAGAAGGAATTGAAGAAGAAGATGACGTTGAAATTGACAACAAAGACAACAGCAGTGGTGATTAGGCTACGTCGCTTGATTTAATTAACACTTGATTTTGTTATGGCTAGGTTTATTCTATTCTTTTTCTTACCTTTCATTTGAATTCGATGAAATGAAATTACGAGTACATAATAATCATTTTTGGTGAAAAGCGTCATAGTCATTTTCATTTTTGGTGAAAAGCGCCTCAGTCAGTAGTTTAACAGACTTCAAACAGTTATTTTTCATATTTCGTCAATTTTAAAGGGAAAACAAGCAGTGTAATGCATTCTAGGATTGTTGAAAATGTTAATTTAATACTTGACCAAAGTTTCTACATTACCAATACCATTGAAGTAGGACAACGTCTTTATTGATTTACTTACACAAAAATTACTTCTATTGACTAAGGCGACTTTCACAATTGGCCCTTCAATTATAGAAAAATGGCGATTGAGTGTCATATTTTGTGCTAAAGTGACACCAGCCAAAAGATATTTTTCATTTTGATGAATTTTTAAAAATCGAATTTCAGTCAAAATTACCTCAGAACTAAAATTTTACTAAGCCAACCTGAAAAGCTGAACCTGGAATCGATCAGGAATGGTTTCAAGCTGTTTTGAGCACTTCTAAAGCCTTAGCAGACTTTTTAAAGTTTAAATTTCCACAAAATCTTTTACCCAACTCAGTTGAAAACCAAGCTGAAATTTCTATTTTACCTCAATTTTAACCTACTGAGTTGACTGGAGGTGTTTTCAAGCCGTTTTTGAGCATTCCCGAGTCATTTTGGAGATTCCTGTTTTCAAAAAAAAAATCAACTTCAGCATAACTATATAAAAACAATTGGTACTTGTTAAGACACCCACTTGACAATTACAAGTTTGGAATCACGTTTCTCTCCTGGGGAAACATTGAATTTTTGAAATTTTCAATCATGGAAACACTGAACCAAAAAAAAATAAATACCAACTGGAACATCCCAAATTAGGAAAAACAGTACGTAGTCAATAAATTGGGTCATCAACAAGCATCAATTTCAAGCATATGTGCTGAAGTCGATTTAAACAGATTTTATGACACCATTTGGAAAACTGAAATTCCAGAAAAAATCACTGAAAGCTCCATGACGACTTGAAATCAGCTCCAATCGACTCAGCGTGTTGAAATCAAGATGTAGGTAAAGTGTGAATTTCAGCATCCCAATTACATCTGTTAAAATTTTAATGTAGAAATTTCAAGTTTCAAAAATCAGCTGAAGGGTCCAGAACTGCTCAAACGATTCGAAACCACTTGGAATCAATTCGGCGTTTTAAAAATAAGCAAATATCTTTAATTTTAGCTTTTTACACTAATATTGGAAAATTTTGATATGTTCTCACTTTTGACCCCAAGGTAAATTTTCAAAAGTCACCAAAAATCCAAAAAATGCACTTTAGCATCTGAAATTTTTACTGGAGATATCTACATATTAAATTTCATACGATCTTATATAGTAGACAACAATCTTCAACACTGTTTGAATTAAATACGACATTTTTCATGAATAAATCTATTTACTCCCCACCCTAAAAAATGGCACTTAAATTAAAAACAATAATAATACTGAAAATGAATAAATTGATTAATAATTAGTAAAAAACTGAAGTAAAATAACATTTTTCTAGAGTTGTGGGATGAATTTGTGACTGGTTTGGCTTCGAGCTGATTCAGGCAGTAATGTACCTATTTGTATGTTTACTTAAAGATAAGTGTAGTGCAAATAGTTATGTTAATTTCTAGTTTCTCATTTTGTGCTGAATCATGAATGTGATTCTTTCACTGCTGTTACTGGGACACAAGCCCAAACTTAAAATTGTGTTTTTTTCCTAAAAATTTTAAAAATTCAGGAGAAATTGAAAAATTGCACAAGAGGCTCCACAATTGCCGGAAATGGTGAAATTTGGATTATTATATCAGTTTTTGGACCCAGATTTGTCATTTTTACTAATAATTACCCAGGAATATTTCAGAAATAGGTACCCTACATATTTTTATAATGTTATTGTGAATTTTTCAAGTTTTTGTTTTTAAAAAATATTATTCTGTGGCGCGACTAGAGTCGCGGGTGGTTGGTGGGTCCGCAGAAAATAATCAAAAAATATTTTTTTGGATTTCTTCATTTTTTTAAAAATAAAATAAAAAATTTTAAAAATGAAGAAATCCAAAAACATATGTTTGCAAAATTGAAACCAAGTATGAACATTTTCTCAGGTGTTTTTCCCCAAAATTTTCCAAGTCTGTATTATAGTATTAACCAAATTTTAACCCATTTCATTAATTTGATCAAAATAATGATTTTTTTCAGGGTGAAATGGATCAAAAATTCACAGTTTGCTTGAAAATTAATCAACTTTGGAAGAAACATATTCATGTAACTTGAATATTCTGTTATGCCATGCTTTAAGTAACCATGGTTGGTGTTATTTCTGTTTTATGTTTTTTAGGAGTGTTCCTGTGTCTATCTTAATTACCCTGCTTTGATTCAAATTTGTGACTTATATTTCAAATTTGAAATATTATACTTAAGTACCTATATCTGAAAAATGACGACTGTTTCAATGTCCATTTTCTTCTATTGTACGTATTTGTCAACCACGGTTTTTTCTTTTTTTTAAAATTTCTATACTTACGTTACATCTTTTTTTTTTGTTTACAAATTACAGTTCAAAGTGGAATTGAAATTTAAATGGTGAAGATTCTCTTTTACGTTTTTATTTTTAATATTTGGAACTGCCATAGTGAGCGAGCTATTTGTCCAGGAGATCAATGTAACAGGAGATGGAAATTGTTTCTTTCTCGCCATCTCCATTGCACTGTTTCATTCAGAAGAGTGTCATGAGGAAGTGCGTAAAAGCATTATCACTTTTATAGTTGACAATTGGGACCATTACGAACCTTTTATAGTGGGTAATGAACACTATTGTATGCAAACAAATGCTTTATGTAAAAGTTTGGGCTCTGATTGTCCTCGAAACAAAGTCAGATGTTCCAGATTAAGAAACAAGACAGATTATGCCACTGTGATGATCAAGTCTGGTGTGTATGCAACTGATGTTGAAGTACATGCTACATGCTCTGTATATAATTGATCACTAAATGTGTAATTGTGTACTGTAGGGACGACAGTGAGTTGATATTTTCTGGAGGTGAAGGTCCTGATTCAATTGATTTATACCTGACTAATCAGGATGCGGGCCACTACAGTGTTATTGTGCCTATGTTGCCACAAATGAGCCCAGAACTAGTATAAATGAAAACGGTTTCCTGACGACTCGATGACGTTTTTGATATATTAGGTAAGTGTTTTTATTTCATGCCTGGTTGTTGACTTCCTTCAAGGTTTTATTCATGCACCTGATATTAATTTTTTTGTCTTTATTTCTTTTCCATTTTTTCCCCCCCTATTTTCTGTTATACTTATTATATGTACAATTTAGTTTTATTTTTTATTGTTTTTCATAAAGTTAAACATTCAAGGTAGGTTTTTTTCAGACGGAGGAGAGCGTTAGGAGAATATATAGCTCAACATCGAAAAACCCTACAAATACCTAATATTGGCTACGCATTCATATACTGTTTTTCATTATTTTATTTTTAAGATCTGTTTGTCAGTCTTTTTTTATGCTTAATTCTCGATTAAAATTGGTGTTCAGAAGTTTATCTTGTTATTATTTTTGCTTGTGGTACTTCTGGCCAAAAAAGCGAGACTTTTTAGTAAGGAGGAGTTGCAATAAGGCCATTTTTTGGCCCCACCTAGTTTTCAACTCGACCACTCTGAAAATGTTATAATAAATGTCCAAAATACGAATCCCTGGTTAGTTAACCCAAAATGACCATTTTTTGGGCACTGCAGGGGTTCCCAAAGTTGCGAATAAAAAAATAATTTTAGGAACCACTGAGTATTATTTTCAAATACTTTTTAAGCGTAAAATATCTTTTTGAATCAGATACCAACGTTATGTGAGGTGATGTTCTTACATTCGACCCTCAGGGGCAGAAATTGGGGGGAGTTTCAATTTTTTGAAAATTTTGGAACCACCATCTTGATCCTACCCCTTTGAACCTCGCTAAAAAGCTTTTTACAGTTTATTAGTATCTGAAAGACCTCCATCCTACCAAATTTTGAGCTCAATAAAAATTTTCTCTGGTACTCAAAAATCCAATTTTCCAATTTTTCGTAATTTCGATATTTTAGGAACCCCTGGAAAACTAGAAGCCTGGGATTTGCGCCAAACGTAACGTTTTGAGGTATATTTTCGATTATCCAAGTGAAAAAGTTCAATTAAGGTCCACCCTTTTTTTCAGAGCCCCCCATTTTAGGCACCCCTAAAAAAGGCGTTTATGCGTAGTTTTTGAAATAAATTGAAGAATTTACATTTGAAACACACAAGCAAGTGCTCGATAATTTTTCGAATGATTTTTCCAGTAACTTTCGAAATTGGACTATTTTGGGTCAAATTTTGAATGTTAAATCTCAGAATTTGACCCAAAATAGCTGAATTTCGAAAGTTATGGGGAAAATCATATGAAAAATTCTCGAGCACTTGCTGGTGCATTTCAAATGCAAATTATTCAATTTATTTGAAAAAATATGCATAAACGCCTTTTTAGGGGAAGGGGTTCCTAAAATGGGGAGCTCTAAAAAACAGGGTTCAAAATTACAAATCGTATACAGGGAGCTTAATTGAACTTTTTCACTTGGATAATCGAATATATACCTCAAAACGTTACGTTTAGCGCAAATCGCAGGTTACTAGTTTTCCGGGGGTTCCCAAAATATCGAAATTACGAAAAATTGGAAAATTGGATTTTTGAGTACCAGCGAAAATTTTTATTGAGCTCAAAATTTGGTAGGATGAAGGTCTTTCAGATACTAATAAACTGTGAAAAGCTTTTTAGCGAGGCTCAAAGGGGTAGGTTCAAAACGGTGGTTCCAAAATTTTTCAAATATCAACCCCCCCCCCCAATTTCTGCCTCCGAGGGTCGAAAGTAGGAAAATCACCTCACATAATGTTTATCAGGTTCAAACAGATATTTTACGATAAAAAAGAAAAACTGGCCTTATCGCAACTCCTCCTTTCTGCCAAGATAACATTTTTAAAAGATTCTTGGAAAAAATGGGAATTTTTTTCAAAAAGCGAGACTTGAAAAATTTTTTGTTTTTGCATAAAAATATACTTAATTTTGAGTATTTTTTTGAAGGGGGGAGGTGGAGAAGGGTTGTTTCCAATTTTTTATTTTCAAAACGTGAACTTTATTGGTACTTCTGCTAAAAAGAGAGAGTTCTTGTAAATTTCAAGCAAAAAACAAGTCTTCAACAATTTCAACAAAAAATTAGATCTCAGCAAATTATTGGCAAAAAATAATACTTCACAATTTTTACCAAAAAAACGATTTTTTTAATTTTTTGGTGAAAAAACGAAAGTTTTTTAGCATTTTTGGCAAAAAAGAGATGTACCTACTCGTAAAATGTATGGGACCACAATTCTAAAAAAAATTATTGCATAAATAAGTGGCTCGTAGTATTAGAAATGATCAGCTGTTATCGTGACTACGTAAAAGTGGCGCGTCGATAGCACCGCCCTTTCGTTCGAGATTACGAAAAGAATTTTTTCTCGGTTTCAACTCGTACTCGTAGGTATATACAGCTGTGAATTGAATTTCGTATTTTGCATTCGTCTCTTGCTCACACTAACGTCGTCAAGACGAATTTTTGACCCAAACTTATCACTAAATAGCATCGCTTAAATTTTTAGGTATTTTTAATTTCCAATTTAATTAATTTTTATAATGAAGAAGAGAATCTTACCATGATACAGTGAGCTCATTTCTACTCTTTGGTAACTCATTTATGCAATGTCAGCGTGCATATTACAATAGTAACTCGACTTGCCATGTTAATCGGTCATGATCAGTTAGTGGTTGTGACTGTTATTTACACATGGACAATCTTCATTCTTCAATAAGGAAATGTTGGCGGTTGGCCTTTATTTCAGTTCAACTGAATGATAGAAATAGAGATAATATTTCATGAACTGTTTTTTTTTTTCATTTTCAATACCTTCCCTTTCTACCAAAATTCTTTTCATTCCTAGCAAAAGTATCAAGTACGTTAATGCAAAATACAATATACAAACACACGTACGTATTTTTACAATAAACCTCAAACAAGTGGGTATCATTGAACCTGCTCAACTATGACGGATCGGCGGCGAATACGAGAAATACATGGAAATTACAGTTCACGGAAATGCTCGATTATTGTAATTACGAATTCCGTTCATGTATCGTATTATTTGACTGCATTCGCGAAATATAATATTCTAAAACGCCGAACACGTATAGAAGAAGAAGACGACTATTAAGAAACAAAAAACTAATAATCGTGACATTGATACCGGCATCGTCGGTGGTCTGATTACAATGCATATGCCACGGTCAAAAGGGAAAGTCTGGACTGTGGGAAGATAGGTTAATACCAATCGATCATCATCGGCGATGCCTTCGCAGCACCCTTGATGTGGTATAATTATCGCAAATTACAATCGAGTGTTAGTTTTGTTTTGATGACCTTACATATAAAACGGATTAGAAACCCCGCAAATGCGTTCAGTTCGTGATCATCTTCGATTCTAAAATATTTGCACCATTTTCATTTCATTTCTCTTTTCGTCGCCTTATTATTAATTTGCAACATGCCGATAGCTGCGGATATCACTTTAAACTCTATATTAGATTCGGATAAGCCGAATATAATCGAGTCTAAGAGTCGTTTTCTGCTCGATCTATGCGGGTTCGAAAGTGCGCCGAGTAAAATGCAGCATGATAAGTTTTTTCGCGAATGCGTAGATATTGTGCTGGAAGAGGCCGTTTTCAAAGGCAACGATAGGAAGAATCGCGTCACCACATGGAAATCGCCGGAGGATTTGCAGAAAGTAATCGATTTTACGTTAAGAAATGCACCGTCTACGCACGAAATATTACTACAGTTTATCAGAAATGTCATCAAATACAGCGTCAAAACCGGACACCCTTACTTTATGAATCAGTTATTTTCCAGGTGAGTCGATGATTACGTAATATTATACTGTGTTTTTGTCGTATTACTCGTACATGTCTAGTCTGCCTTACATATACCTTTAATTCAGCTCGTTTCGTTTCAAGTTCAAGAGGTCGATCGATCGGCCAATTTTTACAAGCATTGATTTATATAGCTTTCGAGTGATTGTATGATATTAAGTATTTTTAAAAACAAATTTTTAGGGCCAATTAAGGATTTTATTAGTTATTGTTCCTATTGAAAATCGTAGCAAATCAGAGAAATTTTCGGGAAAGTGAACCTTAAAGCATGTCCAATTTAACCAAACTAATTTCAAAAATTTCGAAATTTTATAATGAGCGTTTTTTACCTAAATAATGATAAATCAAGCAAATGGTTCTGGTGGCCTGGTTTGGCATAGATATATTGTTCCACTTCATCCAAAAGTGGCTATCAGGGACCCTCTTTTGGCCAACATTGAAATTTTCAAATGCATTAATTTTCTTTTCAATACCCGAAATCATCTTAGAAGGGCGTAGAGAGGGGGGGAGTAAGGTATTCCAACAGACCGGAAAGTTCTCAAAATACACCACAAGCCCAAACTTCAAGTACTTGAGGGCATTTTTTTGGTTTATCGTAAATTTTCAAAAATCAAATTTGGGCCAAAATTGAAAAAAAAATCAAAATTTCACCAAATTGATTTAGAAAGCTGAAATCAGGTACGTAGCCTATTTTCGACCCAACTCCTCCAATCGAATCAATATAAAACGAGTTCGCATCATTTTGAGTAGTTCGTCTGGAGCCTCCATACGGTTTCTGAAAGTAGAAATTTCCAGTAAATTTCACCCAATAAAGTTAGAACGCTGAAATTCGCATCATACCCTATGATATCAAAAAGCTCAATCAGCTGAAGATGGTTTTAGGCAGTTTTGAACCCTCCGACAATCCTTGGAAAATTCCAGATCGTCAAAATCTGAGAAAAAAATCTGTCGAAAAGAATTTTTATATCTTAAAGGGAGTGGAGGGGGAGAAGCTGAGTCAGCTGAAGATGACTTTGGACCGTTTTGAAGTCTCGTGCAATCCTTGGAAAATTCTAGATCGTCAAAACTTTAGATAAAATCTGTCGAAACCGAATTTGGATATCTTAAGGATGGGGGGGGGAGGGTGTGGAGGAGATGAAAGTGCCAATACAGCATAAGAAAAGTTCAAACTGAAATTGAACAAGTAAACAAACGAATTTCGTTCATGATTTCCATAACTTTCGCAAGGGTGAGAGATAGGTGAAAGGGGAGGGGGAGTAATAAGTATGGGTCCAAATAAAAATCGGTCTCGAAATTCGTGATTTCATGAAATGATATTCATTCCTAGGGGGGAGGAAGGGTTTGGGGTTCCATTACAGCATCAGCATATGTAAAAAGGGGCGATTTTCGTATCGGAAGTTCATTTCCTACAATTTTTCAAGAATTTAACGAAAATTTTGAGCTGTTTCTGCAAATTGATCCCACATTATTGGTGAATAGTGTACAAATGAGGGAAGGAAAAAGGGAGGGAGGGACAGAAAGGAAATACATTGATAACTTACATAAAAATTCAACTCAAAATCAGAGTTGAGGAGCATGAAATTATGCGAAATCTACCCCAAATATAATTTCAAAACCAGAATGAAGAAGGGGGGGGGGGGGGTAAAAAGTAATATTACAGGTTACAGCCAAAAAAAAAGGTGGTTTAGAAGTGAGGGGCTTATTTTTTGAGGTCATTTTACAACGATTCAACCAAAAATTGAACGACCAAATGAACAAATTTCATTCGACTCTCTTCTCAAGCAAAGGGTGAGAGGGTGAAGAAGGGAGAAGAATACGAGTCCAAATGAAAATTTATCTCGGAATGTATTTTTTCGAGGGTGAAATTAGGTCTCTACTTATTCGAAAACGATTGGTCATGAAAATAGGGATGGGGTTGGGTTCCATAATACCATTAAAAGGGGTGGTTGTGTAATCGACAGTTCATTCTCGATTATTTTACAACAATTTCAGACCAAAATTGTATAACTGAACAGGCCAATTTCATTCAACTTGTTTCTCCAAATGGATTTCCAAACCGTTTAGAGGGGTGAGAGGGAGGGAAAGAAAGCGGAATATGGGTCTGACTAAAAATTTGTCTCGAAATTCGTGTTTAGAAAAGTAAAATTATGCGAAAACGACTCCAATATCACTGAATTGAAAAAACTTCGAATATTGGGGGGAGAGGGGGGGTGGGTTTCCGTTGCAGTACAAAAAATCACGAGTTCAGTTTTCCGATCATTTTTCAATACCTCAAAGTGAAAATTGAACAACTTGATAGATAAATTTCATTCGACTTGTTTCTCCAAATTGATTTTCAAATCTTTGGCGAGGGTGAGAAGGAAGAAAAATAAATGGGTTCAAATGAAAATTTGTCTCGAAATTCTTCTTCAGAAGGGCAAAATCATGGAAAAACAACTCCAATGTCACTGAATTGAAAAGATTTTGAATGGGAGGGGGTGGGGGGTTTCCGTTGCAGTACAAAAATTCGAGAGCTCAGTTCCAATGATTTTTTAACAGTTCAAAGTGAAAATTGAACAACTCAACAAACCAATTTCATTCGACTCGTTTCTCCAAAATGATTTTCAAACCTTTGGCGAGGAGGAGAAGGGGGAAAGGGAGAGAAATATGGGCCCAAATGAGAATTTGTCTCAGAATTCGTGTTCATGAAACGTAGAATTACGTGAAAACGATTCCAGAAGTGTCAAATTACGCATCGTTTTTGAAAACATACTCGTACGTGGCAAATTTCCCCTGTTATTCGAAAGAAATTGAATATTGTGAATACCTACGTTCAGACCCCTGGAAAAAATATACACAATAATGAGGGGGGTCGGGCTTGTGCGTACAAAAAATAAGGGATGGAACAATAATGTGAACCAAAACATTTTTTCTTAATTTTTTCCTATGCCAAAACCTAATTTACCTCCGCATATTATGAGAATCTGGAATTTCCAAAACGTCACTGAAGACTCCAGAACGACTAAAAACCATCTCCAGTCGATTTAGCGTGTTGAAATTAGCGTATAGAATGAATTTCAGCTTTCCAAATTCAAGTGGTAAAATTTTGTGGAAATAGCAACTTCCAACAACTTTCTGTTGGGGGGGGGGGGAGGGGGGCAGAAGGAGGGTCCAAAAGTGCTCCAAACGGACTCGAAACTGCTCATAATTGATTCTATGAGTCGAAAATAAGGTACATCGCAAATTTCAGCTTTCTGTATCAATTTTGTGAATTTCTGTTCATTTTTCAAATGGCTACTTCAAATTTTTAAAATTTCAAAATATGGCAACTTTTCTGCAAAAAATTGCAATTTTCAAAAAAAAAAAAATCGCTTTCAAATTCAATTTATTTTTTAAAAATGAGACGTTCAATGTAAATAAATTCTTTCTACTCTCGATTGTGGCCAATGATTTCGGAAAAAACTCAAGGCAGCCCAATTTGGCTTTGGGCATTTCACCCAATCTAATACAGATCAAAAAACGAGTACGTAGATTGTAGAATCGTCAACATTACTCATTGGAAGGGAAAGTAAATAGTAAAAATGTAGGCAATAGGCAGGCTACTTGAAATAATTGCACCAACAACTTTTACTTTCAGTTTGTTTTCCTCGAGCTGAAGCCTTATAAGTGGAAATTTACGCAGTTACGCATTTGCACCTGATGAAATTCTAAAATATAATTGAATATTGTCTTTCATGTCTATACCTGTACCCATAGTAATTTCATTCAACGACTCGTATAAGTTTATACTCATCGTCTAGAATTTTCAGGCAGACATTTCTCATCCATGGGATAAAAATCAACGCTTTGAAATAGCATGAGGGTCATTCCACGTCAATTCGACCGAGAAATGGTAAGGGGGGGGGGGGTCGGCGATTCTTTTGAAATTTTTCCTGTGGAAAGACCCTCCGAATGGATGACCAATGGCGCAAATCGCAGCCCCCCAGCCCTTTTTTAAAAGCTGCTAGGAGGTGTCAAAGTTTTCAGTGAACTTGAAATATCATCCATTTCAGTAGTGGATTACTCGATAACCACGATAGGTACCCACCAAAATGGAACTTTTTTCAATAGCTGGGAGTTTTAAAAGGCTTTTCGGTGACATCATAAAAATCAGTGTTGCCACTTTTCTTCGTACGAAAAATTAGCTCGTAAAGTTTCAAAACGTAGTTTTCATGTCGTTCATATTCTCAAAAATTCTGAAAAAATATATGTATTATGGACAACTTTTCATGCTGAACAACATATTAAAAAATTGAGATAGCATTATGTCGTAAAGTCGATACAAAAAATTTTTAAATTCGTGAAAAAATTCAATTTTTTGATTTAAAACATGAAAAAAAGTTTTGACCGGTGAAGTTGACCCATTTGTCCCCTATTTTAACGTATACTTTGAAAAAGTTGAAACCCGACTTTCACTCGATGAAAATAAACTCATCAAAAAAATCCAAATTCGAAAAAATTCAGTTTTCTATTCAAAACATCAAAAAAAGTTTAAATTTATTCAGTTGTCTTATTTTGACCTCTTTCTGACATATTTCATGAAAAAGTTGATAAAACCACACTCATGGCAAAAAAATTGAAATTCGTTTATTTTTTGAATTTTGATTTTTTTTTGTGATGAGTTTATTTCATTGAGTGAAAGGGTTTTTTCAACTTTTCCAACGGCTATGTGAAAATAGGGGTCAAATGGGTCAACTTCACCAATCAAAACTTTTTCTTATGTTTTTAATCAAAAAATTGCATTTTTTCACAAACTTGAAATTTTTTTGAATTAAAGGGTCTTTCCACAGAAGAAACTTCAAAAAAATCGCCAACCCCCCTCCCCCACTCACCACTTCTTGTTCGAATTGACGCGGAATGACCCATATACCTACCTAAGTATTATTCAGAATAGGTATGATTTTTGACGAATTTTCGGGTTTGGGGAAGTAGGTAACTCAATGTCCTTGAAAACCGTTCATCTTTCTAGTTGAATAAATTAAGGTTATTTTCTTCGGTACGTATCTCTTTCAAACGCTGAATCAATTTTTTCCTGGTTTTTGTACGATTTAATACACACGAGGAAAAAATTGAAGGTCCAAGTTGAAAACAAAAAAAGGAAGACCAAACAAACTTGCAAACAAATATATTGTCCTCATTGATTAGGTAATCACGCAATAATTCGAACACCCATCTCAAATAAAGTTGAGGTAGGCCTATTCATTGACACATATAACGACGTAGAAAAATAACGGTAGACATCAAACGGTATTTTTTCCGGGGTATTGAATCAATTATGTAATACTACAATGTGGCTCGTTTTCTTACACTTGATACGAATAATAATTTAAATAAAAATTACCACTTGAATGTGTGGCCATCATTGTTCGAATTGTGAAGAAAAATTCATTAGGACGTGTATCGTCTTTTATTAACGATCTATACGATCATCAAAACATCATTCGTTTAATTTCATTTTCTTTTCAAATAACGATTTCAGCGTCGACCCATACGGATTAGTTGGCCAATGGTTAGTGGACGCGTTGAATTGCAGCGTTTACACATTCGAAGTAGCTCCTGTATTCACACTGATGGAAGAATACGTCTTGGACAAAATTAGAAATTTGATCGGCTTCGACGAAGGAGACGGTATTTTCAGTCCTGGTGGTTCTATCGCCAACGGCTACGCCATCAATTGCGCTCGTTTTTATAAGTTTCCGGAAATTAAAGTAAATCAAATTTTCAACGAAATGTACCTTAATATCGTGAACATTGAAAATCAGGGCATAATTGACTGCTTTTGATCATAGGAGAATGGACTGCATGGTTTACCACGTTTGGTTCTTTTCACATCAAACGATGCTCATTATTCGATAAAGAAATTAGCCGCATTCGAGGGTCTTGGAAGTAATAATGTGTATTTGATCAAAACAGACAGTAAAGGGAAAATGGACCCTGAAGATTTAGAGAAAAGAATAAAAGAAGCGATCGCTGAGAATGCAGTACCATTCATGGTGTCAGCAACATCGGGTACGTTGAGCTGAATTGCTCGTATTATCTAATCGTACAAATTCGAAGAGTATTTTTCAATAAATTTCGATTTTAGTTCAGTCAAAATTAATATCTTATTTAAGACTAATTAAAATTACAATTTGAGTAGGTATAATTACTCTGATGATAAATTGGCATCAATGACCTTTCAAGTACCTACCCATACATTTTAATGCTCCTGATAACAGGAGTATTTTTTTATCTGCCTAATTCTTATTTCGATTACGCGAGCGTAGCTATTTATATTAAATACTTCATTAAAAAAAAATTAAAATTCAATGACTTTTTTTCAGGCACAACCGTTCTAGGAGCTTACGACCCTTTATCAGAGATCGCTGATTTATGCGATAAATATAAAATTTGGTTACACGTCGATGGTGCATGGGGAGGAGCTGTTATGTTCTCAGCACGTCACAGACACCTAATAAAAGGCATCGAAAGGTCAGTTGAAAATGCACAATTGGCATTCTGAGAATGGATTCGATTTTTTTTTTAAACTAAAAATGGTACTGAAAATAAATTTTCCAAATTTTAGAGCCGATTCAGTCACATTCAATCCACACAAGATGTTAACAGCACCTCAACAGTGCTCAACTTTCATAACCAAACACAAGGACATTTTAAACTCTTGCCATTCGTGCAGTGCTCAGTATCTATTTCAGAAAGATAAATTCTACGACACACGTTACGATACTGGAGATAAACACATACAATGTGGCCGACGTGCTGACGTGATGAAATTTTGGCTAATGTGGAAAGCAAAGGTAAAAAATATCCAACTCAGTGGATCTAAAAGTAAAATTACATGTGGGTTTTTAATCATCCAATATGTAACATTTTTCAGGGTTCGAGTGGTTTTGAAAATCATATTAACCGTGTATTTGACCTTTCGCAATATTTCATCAAACAAATTCAAAATAGACCAGACTTTCAATTGGTGTTAAATGAGCCTGAATGTACTAATATTTGTTTTTGGTATATACCAAAAAGTTTACAAAACCAGGAGAACACTTCAGACTATAGAACTAGATTACATGCGGTGAGTAGACCAATAAATTTTCATCAGTTCGTCTTTTTGTTCATTTATTAATTTTGGATTTTTTTTGTCATTTATTCAATTTTCAGGTGGCTGCGAAAATTAAAGAAAAAATGATGATCGAAGGAACCATGATGATCACGTACCAACCTCTAAATGATTTACCTAATTTTTTCCGTTTAGTAATACAAAATTCGTCGTTGAATTATAACGATATGGATCATATTATAAGCGAGTTTGAAAGATTAGGAAAAGATCTATGAGTTTGCATTTAATCTCGAGAGTGAGTTTCTCTTATTGTTGCTTGTATTTTTAATGAGCATCTATTAAGCATAAGTACTTTTGTATTTTTTTTTCTCCTGTTGTAGTTTTATAATAAATTAAAATAAAGATGAAATGTTTATTTCGTGTGGAACTGAAGACTATAAATCGAGAGGAAACAAATTTAAATCCACAAATTAGCACCTTGAATAGCAAATTTTGAGAGGTAAAAATCAAATTTTTCACCATTTTAGCAACACTCTTCATAAGAAATTTTCAGAGAAAAGTTTCACACTTTTCTCAATGACTGTCAAACTTGCATTGCTGGAGCGAGATTCTACTCCCCCTCACTCACGAAATTAGAATTGGGCATTCATAAAATTACATGTGCCTTCCGGAAGATTTTCGAAGAGAAGTGAATTTTTGACAGCTCTAGGTTGAGGTTCGAATTTCGTATCCTTTAGCCTTTGCGCCGTTTATTTCCTCAAAATAACACGTTAGGCAACTTCAATGGCAGTCAACAATTGACAATCTCATCAAAAATTCATTAATGGATCCATTACCTGCAAAATCACAAACTGTCAACATGTACATCACAATGCATCACAATGGTTGTTAATTTTTTTTTTTAGAATGATTAGGGCACGTAATCTGTTGCGAAATTCGAATATTTGAAATTCAAAAGGTTAATTTTTGGAAGCGGATTTTTTCACTCAGTATTCGTATACTATACTCGCTATATCGAGCATTACCATTCGATTATAGAAATAATCGAAATTTGTGATAAGATTATTTTATTTTCAGAGCCTATTAACGCGATACATCGCAACACGAAAGGGGAGAAGAGGGAACTTACCTCAAAATATGATATTTCCACACTTGATGCTCAAAATTTGTATTCAGTAAACTCAACAGCCCCACAAAGCATTTTCAAGACAATAATTCTGATTCCACGCAGGTTTTCAATGAAACATGTGTTATCAAGTTCAAGGTGAAAAAAATATGTATGTACTCGAGAACATCGCGGAAAGAGTGAAAAGTGGAGTAATTCGATTCAGAAATGACGATGATGAAGATTTAAAACCCAAAGACAGCCATATATTAGGGTGACAATGCTTCTAAAACACTCATCATTCAATTTTTCAGATATAGGTTCCGCAATCAGAGTGAGCTGAAAATCAGAATGAAGCTGAGGATGCAAAGGTTGAAAAAAGTGAAATTTAGGGTCGTTTTAAGGACTTGAAAATAAATTATTGAAAGATGGAAAATTTGAAAAAAATCAACTGGTAATTATAGGTAAATCACCGGTAATCACTGGTATTTCCTGGTAATTTCTAGTAAATTGCTGGATTTATGTTTTTCTGGTAAATTACTGTCATTTCTGGTAAATTGCTAATAATTTCTGACGAATTATTTGAGGTTTTTTGGTGAATTACAACTGGTCATTTCAGGTTAATTACTGACTATTGGTAAATTTCTGGTAATTACTGGTATTTCTTGGTAAATTCCTGGTATTTATGGTTTTCTGGTAAATTACCAGTCATTTTTGATAAACTGCTAATAATTTCTGATGAACTATTTGAGATTTTTTTGGTGAATTACAACTGGTCATTTCAGGTTAGTTACTGACTAATGGTAAATTACTGGTAAATTACTGTTATTTATGTTTTTCTGGTAAAGTCATTTCTGGTAAATTGCTAACAATTTCTGATGAATTATTTGAGATTTTTTGGTAAATTACCAACTAATCCTTTCAGGTTAATTACTGACAATTTTTGCTTTTTGTCAAATTAATACTGATGATTTCTGCTTTTTTGGTCAAACACGGGTAATTTTTGCTTTCTTAGTAAAATACTGGTCATTTCTGGTAAATTGCTAGTAATTCCTGATGAATTATTTGAGATTTTTTGGTAAATTACCAACTAATCCTTTCAGGTTAATTACTGAAAATGTTTGCTTTTTTGTCAAATTAATTAGCCTACTGATGATTGCTGCTTTTTTGGTCAAATATTGGTAACTAATTTTTGTTTTTTTGGTAAAATACTGTTCATTTCTGGTAAATTGCTAATAATTTCTAGTAGATAAATTATTTGAAATTTTTGGTGAATTACCAAATAGAAATTTCAGGTAAATCACTGGCTATTTTCGCATTTTTGGTAAAAATCCAGGTAATTTCTGTTGTTCCGATAAATTACTAGTAATTCTTTCTTTTTTGGTTAATATGGGTAATTTTTAGTAAAATTCTAGGTATTTCTGGGAAATTGCAGATAATTGATGGAAAATTATATGTGATTTTTGGTGATGGATTACCAACTGGTAATTTCAGGTAAATGACGCTTTTTTTTGGTAAATAACTTGTAATTGTTGGTCAATTTCTGCAAATTACTAGTAAATTACTGGTATTTCCTGGTAATTTTTGGTAAATTACTGGCATTTATGTTTTTCTGGTAAATTGCTGGTAATTTCTGATGAATTATTCGAGATTTTTTTCGTAAATTACCAACTAATCCTTTCAGATAATTACTGACAATTTTTGCTTTTTTGTCAGATTAATATCATTTCTGCTTTTTTGGTAAAATACATTTACAAGTAATTTTCGCTTTTCTAGTAAAGCACTGGTCATTTCTGGTAAATTGCTAGTAATTTCTGGTAAATTACCAAATGGAAATTTCAGGTAAATTACCAACTTTTTTTTGCTTTTTTGGTAAATTACTGGTAAGTTCTGCTATTTTGGTAAAATTCAAGCAATTTTTGCTTTTTTTGATAAATTACCAGTAATTTTTGCTATTTTGGTAAATACGTGAAATTTTTAGTAAATTTCTGGGAATTTTTGGTAAATTATCTGTGATTTTTGGTGAAAGTAATTTCAGGTAAATGACTGGATATTTTTGCTTTTTTTGGTAATAAATAACTTGTAATTGTTGTTTAATTGCTGCGAATTACTGGTAACTTACTCGTAATTTCTGGTAAATCACTGAGAATATTGGTAATTTTTTTGATGAATTGTTGTAAATTTTGGTAAATTACGGGTAATTTCTGGTAAATCATTGGTATTTTCTGATAAAATATTAGGTACATATATACGGGTTTTGAGTGAATTACTGGTAATTTTAAGTAAATTACCTGCAAGTAAAACTGAATTACACGAGATTTTTGAAATTGTTGATGAATTACTCATAATTTTAGGTGAAGCTCGATATGAAGAACCCAAAATTTTTGGTCAATCACTGTTAAGTTTTGGTAAATTTCTGGTCAGTTTCGGTTAATTTTTCGTAATTTATTGCTCATTTATGGCAAATTAGTGGTAGTTTTGGTAAATTACTGGTAATCAGGTAGGTATGTAAATATTATTGGTGAATTGCTGGTGATTTTGAGATAGATTACCACAAGTTGGTGGGGAAGGGGGTTGTCTGAATTTTTTGAGACCATGATTCATGTCACGATAATGAGTTCCCAAAGTAATGTAACCATTCTATTGGACTTCTGAAAAAAATGCAAATATGTAGGTACCTATTATTACAGTCAAACCATCTATGATCATAAACCTTTTTCCTTTTTTTGTGGGGGGGGGGAGGAGATTTTGATGAAAATTGTGTAGCTCTTGGTCTACAAGAGATGAAAAAAACGCCAAAAATTGAACTGAAACTGTGATATTTTGATATCTTGTCTTTCAAGGAGACTGAATTACTTAAAATAAATATGGAAAAAACAAATGAAGCCGATTCACTGAATCTGAACCACAGTCCTTGAAGCATTTCATCTCACTCATCTCAAGTACAAATTCAGAATATATTATAGTCTTCTGTCGTTACAATCTACATAATAGCGACACAAATAATGACTTGATCAGTGAATGATGCTTTCAAGAAACAAGAAAAGACTGAGCAAGAAGCGAATTAAAACTTCTTTAAGCCTAGGTTTGCATATTCTATTTACTCTCCTCCCCCTCCTCTTTGAAACAACTTTATGTCGAAACATCCATTCGGCATCCAACAAAGAAAAAAATCAACCCGGACTAACACAGAAAAATTCTACACCAAATCAAAAATTGAATTCAAAATAGCTACCAAAAAACATCACGAATAATTAAGAACACCATAAATCGACATTGAAAATTATAATTTGTAATCTTATCGCTGACCAGAAAAAATCATTGTGAATTACTGTTTTAACCATTCCAAATCAGCATGGCAAATTCATTTTCAAAACCTCACAAAAAATTCTTTTGAAATCTTCGCTGAAAAATTCAGTGCTAATGATCAATTGATCATGAAAACAAATTCTGAAATGAGTGAAAAAACTCAATTCTAAATCATTGCCGGAAAATGTAGGTATTCGAAATTACGAGAAAAATAATAAGATGAACAAAGATCTCAAAAAGGGTTCAGATCCCACTTTCAAAAATGTTGTCATCTGATTATTTTTGACGTCATTTTCATAGAAAGTGTAGGTATGGAATTCAAACCCCTCTGAGTCGAAAAATGCCAATACTTCCAAGATGGGGGGGGGGGGTGAAAGAGGAGTGCCCAAATTTGACATTTTTAACAAAGTACTCGTTCTTTTTCGAAAATACCCCAAAAATAAAAAATTTCGGACACCAGTATGACACAACATTTTCGTATAAATTTCACGATTTTTCAAGTACACATGGCAAAAAGTTAGCCAAGAAGTGTTCTAAATCTATTCGTGATATTAATTAAGTATCGAATAAATTAAAATTATAATCGACTATCAATTTTCCTTGTCGAATAATCGGATATATCCGTACTAATTGCTACGAGTTATTACACCTTCCGATGCCCTTGCGAATTCGAACCGATCGTGAACTTTTTTTTTTTGTGAAATTCAAAGGGGTGCGGTTATGAAGAGGGGGACGGGGAGGGGAATGAAATTTCGACAAAAAAATCGATCGATACATTTATCGAAATCACGATTTCAAGGGCGCCTCGCCGCGTCGATTTCGTATTGAGTAATTAGCGCGAGTACAAAATCGTTAACGTTAATTGTGCAGCTGCGGCTGCCTACGAAGATTAATAGACGGCGGTATGGCGTGGTGCGGTCAGCGGTGACTGGGATCGGTCTTGATACGGATTCGATGAGTACAAGATAAGTATGGTACTTAGAGACTTAGCAATAATACATATAATCACGAGTAATCTAATCGTGGTTTACTTGCCATTGATAATTTATCGAAGTTAATTTCCTTCCGTCGCCGTGGGCGATTAACGCGAGGACTCGGCAGCTGATGCTGTGATTTTTGATGGACCGTGAACCGCTCCCCATCGTGGTTTTATATGCAAGCCGGTCGCCGCGACGATGTTCCGTACTCTCCGCAGTCCGGATGGGCGCGGGCGTCGCACCGGCACGCGCGAAGCAGACGGTGTGATTTTTTTACTTTGGCTTCTTCTTACAAAACGATAGGTAGTTCGTGGTAGTCGTACCGGAGGCGATAGATATGGCCAAGATTGAGCAGCCGTGGTGGCACGCGACGGTGACCGCGGTCGCGGCCGCGACAGCGATGGCCAGGGTTATTCGCGGATATCTTAATAACTATACTTAGTGCAATTCTTGGAAATCGCTTCGATATAATCATCGATGATATTACTAGAACTCTTACCACACCGTACATGATAAATATGCAATGCAGTGCAGATATTTTGCTTTGTTTCGGAATCGAATTGCAGCCTGTATACCGGATTGAGTCAAATCGGGCTATTAATAGACTACCTGGGAACTCCATTCGTCGCATTTATGCATACCTAGCTTCACTACATAATCGTGCTTGGGTGTATTAGAGTGGATCGTTCGAAAAAATGTCGACAGGAGGAAAGCTTAATTTTGACGAGGGAATTATCCCAACCAACGAAACATTTTTTGAATCGGATACAGGGGAATCGAAAGAGAATACCAAAATACACAACCAGTCAAAATTTCAGAAGCTGAAATTCATTTTTCGATTTTTGGCGAATTTTTCAAAAATTTAAATTTAAATGGAAATGAGAAAAAAATTAAAATTTTATTAAATCGACCTAGAAAGCTGAAATTTGGTCTATACCCTGTTTTTGACCTCCCGAGTCGATTGGTGATGGTTTTGAGTCGTTCCGGATCCGTCAAATCTGAAATTTCCTTATGCGATAGTTTTTTTGAAGATGTGAAAAAAATCAAAATCAACACTCATTCACAGTGCCTTTTCGGAAAAGTGGAGAAAACAAAAATCCGCGGGAGGCTCCAGAACGATTCGAAACCTTCACCAATCGACTCGGCAGGTTGAAAATAGGGTGTAAACACTGTAAACTGGATTTCAACTCTCTAAGCCAATTTCCTGGAATTTTGATTTTTCCCCATTTTTGCCAGAATTTTCATATCAATTCGACCAAAAAAATGTAATTTTGACATTCATGTCTCTCAATTTCAATCAAATTATTTTTACAACGTATAATTTTCAAACTTGAAAGTGAACTTTTAAATTGAAAGTTCAAATTTCAAAATGGCGCTGAAAGTGGGAGCTACCTTTTAAAATTCTGAAAAAATTTCATAAATGTACTTTTTGACGCTTTTTTGAAATGTGTATTCAATTTTCGAAATGGGAATTTTCAATGAAAGGGGAGCACTTCCTCCTCCAAATTTGGGCAAACTTTCAAAAAAAATTCTGGGGCATGTGATATATCGAATTGTATGTTTTTGGTGACGCTGAACACGAATATGATGTCAGATTTTTGATTGGCCCCATCTATGGCCCCTAACACCTCCCCAAATGGGGCAAAAGTTCAAAAAAGTGTTTTGTTCGTGCGACATGTGAAATATGTCTTTGGTGACGCTGAACACGAATATGACGTCAGATTTTTGATGGGACCCCATATATGGAAATCATTACCCATTTGCTGAACTTTTACCTATCTGGGAAGGTTCGGGAGGCCATGGGTGAGGTCAATTTGAAAAACTAAGGCTATTTTCGTGTTCAGCGATATCGAAAACATTCTATTTCATGTGTTATGCGAATGAAATCATTTTTTTGACTTTCAACCCCTTTAGGGAGGTGCTGGGGGCCGTGGATGGGGCCCAATCAAAAAACTAACGTCATATTCGTGTTCAGCATCACCAAAAACATGCAGTTCGATATATCACATGCCTCAGATTTTTTTAAACGTTTTGCCCAAATTTTGGAGGAGGGGGTGCTCCCCTCTCCATTAACAGATCTCATCTCCAAAATCGAATACTTCGAAAAAGCATCAAAAGGTACTCGTACATCTATGGAAATTTTTTCAGAATTTCAAATCGTACCTCCCACTTACAGCTCCATATTGAAATTTGAACTTTCAATTTGAAAGTTGAACTGCAACTTTTGAAAATTTCAAAATGCTCAAAAAAATTCAATATGCAATGCTATTTTGAACTTTGAAATCAGTTTTGATTAAAGCGTTATAGCTTTGGAAGCATGGGCTGCTGAAGTTGAATACCTCGAGACAATGTGAAAATAATTGAAGCCCTCCACCCGCCCCCTGAGGGGGCTGAGACCAAACTGATTGCGAATTTCTTACATATTGGGTGGGTAGGCATTGAAAAAAAAATTTACCGAAATCGAAGGACATGACTCAAAAATGTTGGTCGAACGGAGGTGTAATGACCCAGAAATGAAATCTATCAATGAGCGGGTCACTTTGGAGCTTCTGATTTGGGGCCCCAAAGTGCCCCGTCTACTTGAAATATACGCTTATATGATTCACTGAAGTGTTTGTTTTTGCTTTCAGTTATAATACCGAATCATTAGCTGTTCAGCATTACTTTGTTCCTCGTAATGATCAGCCTATTTCATTAAAAAATTTGGCTGTTTTGGAAGTAAGAAACATACCATAGTTACTGGTGGTTCCCGCATATACGAGTACGACATACGTAGGTATATACGATGTCATTGATGTCCATTATGAAATGATTGACTTTCGCCATGGTGAGCAAGGGGTTGGGTGGGGGGAAAGTTTCTTCGCCATTATGGGCAAGGGGATTGGCTGGGGGAAAAGTTTTTGGCTCCAACATTTTTTTAAGGTACCCAATAATGTTTCATAAAAATTTCAAAAATCAGAAGACAGGCGTCTGGAAAAAAATGAAACATTTGAATGTGCTAAAAAAATGCTCTGACAAATTAGACTCATTTTATTAAAAATTTTATAAATCATGGAGATAGTACATTATTATGTATTTGCAAAATTCTCTATACCGTATGGATCGATAAACATGATGTGTACTATAAATATTCGAGCTCTGGTTATGAGTATCTACGTAGGATGCCTCATTAATGTTTTTATAAACGTTTCAGAATCCGCAGCTACATGGAAAGCAATTTATCCAACTCTAAAAGATGAACTATGGGACACGTACTCAAGAGATGCAAAATCCCATCGACTTATTCAGAGATACCTCCGAACCAGGTGTCGTGAATTGCGATTATTTTAAAATAAAAATAAAATATTTCAACGGTTGAATATATTTGCCTATATTTTTGTAGGTAAGTTTAAATGTTTTTTGGTTAGTTATTGACGCTGCACAATTTAAAAAATTTAAATCTTTCATCGATCACGTCTGGAGAGAAAATTTAAGAAAGAACAACGAATTTGTTTTCTTCCTACTCGAAAATAATAACGAATGGAACTTTATTCCTGAAAATGCTCCCTCGATGGGAGGTGTTTAGGTGTTTACGAACGTTTGATTCTGTCAGTGAAGAAATGTATGAAAAAATTGGAATTCATCTAACAGGGTTTTACAATCGTATTGGTCTATTTAGTATAAAGATTACTTGTCCATATGTCCAATTTACATAAGAAGGACAATTCTACACACAAAAACGCTGTTTGGGTTCACACCCGAAATCCCGAATCCGATATCCCGAATGGACGTTTCCCGAATAGGATATTTCCCGAATACTATTTTCCCGAGGCCCAAAATCCCGAACCCAAAATCCCGAATGACCACTTTCCCGAATGTCTTTATCCCGAATTTAAAAATCCCGAATATATTATCTAATTTTCTATGGAAAATGTGTTTACCACGGTCATGTAATACTCGAAATGAAGGTATCACACTGTAAAATGGCAGCTACACCAACAGACACACAACATGGTAATAGACGGGTATGTCTACCACCGCTCAAAGCCAGATCAGAGTAACAATAGAATATATTGGGATTGCTGCTTACTTTAGTCCGATAAAAACAATGCAGAGCTCGATGCATCACCAACTTCTTTGACGAAGGCAGAAATATGGACTTAGTGCAGTTTGTAAACATGCTTCAGTTGTATTAAAAGGACCTGAGCAATCTGTCCACATGCACCTCAGAACTTTGGCTCATAACATTGTTCTTTGAAATTTTTTGTCATACCACAACATACAGTATTTTTGAATTTAAAAAATTCAATTTTTTTAAAGAAAATTTTTTCGGGATTCGGGAAACAAAGGATTCGGGATTACGGCATTCGGGAAAACGACTTCGGGATAATGGTATTCGGGAAATATCCCATTCGGGAAATGTCCATTCGGGATTTCGGATTCGGGAAAATGACCGTGAATCTTTGTAAGGGTTTAATTGATAGGGGTTTCAAAATTGAATCGTTCGTATTGCGCATTATTAAGTAGATCATGTTCTCAAATTATTTTTAGTATGATTTTGCTAATAGATTCGTGTTTGTTTTAGTTTAATTAGAAGTTGAATGTGAGCTCAATGCCGGAAGTAACAAACATGGACAGACAGGAACGTACCAAAGGAGCCGCAGCATACAAAATCTACTGTACCTATTTTCATTATTTGCTATTTCTTGTTTCGTTCATCAACTTTTTCTATCACTGAAAGGTATGTACACATTTTCCTTTTTGTTTTCAGTGTTGTTGAATTATGTTTCAACTATCGTTTTGTTTTTGTTAGATTACTTCCTAATGTGTAAATTAATATACCTTTCGGCATCAGTCGCGTGAATCAACCAGATCTGAACTACGTGCTTCGCGACAGTGGAGGATTTATTATTTACTGGTGCCAGTGATTATAAATAATTATTGGTAAAATGAAGTATGATCTATAAAGTAATATGTTTTGAAATTATTTTATCATATCAATAAGTATTTGTTTAAACTGTGAACTCTACGTTCGCCAAATTGACATCGATACCCAGCATGTTGAACAAAGTCATTCAGGAAAAAAATTCAGCTCAGAAGGTGCCCTTAGAGAAAGAGATATATGTAGGTAGGTACATAATTCCCTTGAAAGGGGACATTTTAGAAACGAACCAGCTCTGCAAAACTCAGTTCCAAAAAAAAAGTAACCGAGATTCTGTGTGGACCAAGGCTATTGATATCAACATTCAAGACCAGACCCACTTTAGGATTCTACTGAGCAGTTGAAAATTCGCAAATCGCTCATCTTAGGATAAATTCGTGTTTTGAAAATATTCCCGTCTCAAATATTTTGATTCTCCTCCAATTATGCCAAAACATCGAAAGATATAATTTTTGAAATTGAGGATACACTTTGGATTGCATCTTTATTCTAATGATGCAAATTCTTCAAAACGAAATGCAAATCTCGAAAATCTAAAAAAATTTGATCGTTTTTTTGGCTATTTTTTTTCAATTTTTTGAAATTGGAACTACCGATTCCATTCCAAAAACGATATTCTTCGATGTTTAGGTATAATAAACGCGAAATATCTCTGAAGAAAGTACATGTTTCAAAAAAAAGAACTTAATCCAAAAAGGAGGCGATTTCCAAAAGTGGTCCGGGTTTTGATCACAATGGGCTAAGTCAACGAAGAACACCAAATAAGTAGGTACTTGTAAACGTGATTTTTTATTTTTATTCAACTGAGCCATTTCTCCCAAAACAGGTTGTAGTGAAAAAAAAAACAATTACGCATTCAACTAATCAACGTCACCAACATACGGCTGTAAGTACTCGTATTTTCAAATACTATGCAAATTTTCTATCTCAAAATGCTCGCCAACCCCAACAACAAAAAGCTAATTTCAGCTCCTCAGTCTACGAGGAATGTGAAAAATTCTAGCGCGCGATCGCAAACAATCAAATAAACTGCCACCGCTACAAAAAAATAATAAATACCTTACCTAGGCACGTGAAACAAAAAATGAAACCCAATTAAAAACGAATCAGCCGACACTTATCAACTAACCTGACCTAGTCTAACACCAAACTATAACCATACCATCACCGTTAACGGTCGATAAATTCTTCAAAACAAAGCAATTAATGAGAACGATCGGCGATTTACTGACGAAAATCGTATTCATTTCACTCATTCTACTGTAGGTGTTGGAAAAAATGCGTGCAAAAACACCGATCTGGGCAGTTTGATCGAAATTTCATTCAAAAAATTGTTCACAACGGTTAAATTTTAGCCTTCGAAGGTGTCTACTGAATCGAAAAAAAATAAAAGGATCACTTTTTGATGACATTGGGGTGACAAAATTTTCACATTTGGAAGACTTTCTTTTGAAATAACGTGAGTCGTAAGTACGTATGTTTAAAATTCAACTGTGATGGACTCTGATCACTGAAAAATAATGAAAACTCACCACGTCAAGATTTTTCACATTTTCACAGTTGATGATTGGCGCAAACCGCATCCCTCTAGCCCTTTTTTTATAGATTCCTAGGGGGTGTCAAAGTCTTCAGTGAACTTGACATATCATCCATTTCAGCAGTGGATTACTCGATAACCGCGATACCTATCAAAACGGAACTTTTTCCAATATTAAGGGGTATCGAAAGGCTTTTTGGTGATATAAAAATCAATGTTGCCCTTTTTTTCGAACGAAAAATTAGCTCGAAAAGTTTCAAAACGTAGTTTTCATATCGTTCAGACTCTGAAAAATTCTGAAAAAAATATACTACGGACAACTTTTAATGCTGAACAACATATTAAAAAATTAGGATGGCGTTATTTCGTGAAGTCGATTTAAAAAAATTGAAAGCATGCGAAAAATGCGATTTTTTGATTTAAAACATGAAAAAAAGTTTTGAGTGGTGAAGTTGGCCCAATTGACCCCTATTTTTAGGTATCCGTTGAAAAAGTTTAAAAACCCCCTTCACTCAATGAAATGAACTCATCACAAAAAATCAAAATTCGAAAAAATTAAATTTTCAATTTCATATTCAAACATCAAAAAAAGTTTAAATTTATTCAGTTGTCTTATTTCGACCTCTTTCTGACGTACGTATTTCATAAAAAAGTTCATAAAAATCACACTCATAGCAAAAAAATTAAAATTCGTTCATTTTTTGAATTTTTTCGAATTTTGATTTTTTTTTGTGATGAGGTCATTTCATTGAGTGAAGGGGTTTTTTCAAATTTTTCAACAGATACGTGAAAAGGGGAGTCAACTTTTTTCATGTTTTAAATCAAAAAATTGAATTTTTTCGCAAACTTTCAATTTTCTTAAATCGACTCTTAATTCTCTAGTATTGTTGTTTAGTATAAAAAGTTGTCCATAATATATTTTTTTCAGAATTTTTGAGATTCGGAACGATATGAAAACTACGTTTTGAAACTTTTCAAGCAAATTTTTCGCACGAAAAAAGTGGCAACATTGATTTTTCTGATATCACCAAAAAAGCCTTTCAAAACCCCAAACTATTGGAAAAAGTTCCATTGTAGTAGGTATCGCGGTTATCGAGTAATGCGCTGCTGAAATGGATTATATTATGTATTGTAAGTTCACTGAAAACTTTTGACACCCCCTAGCAGCCTTTAAAAAAGGGCTAGACGGCTGCAATTTGCTCCATTGATCATAAATTTCAAAAAAAACGCCAACCCCTCTTACCATTTCTTGGTTGAATTGACGTGAAATGACCCAGAATTTTCCCATTGAAGAGAAAAATTTCTGCTCAGTTCACACTTATGCTCGGTTACAAAAAAAAAGTGATAAGATTTTTCCATTTGCGTGTTGTTGTAGGTAGACTTATATGTACTTCGGTATTATGCTGAGCAATCATCGCGTGATTACGTAAGTCTAAATTTAATGGCCATTAGCGTTGATCCGTTGGTCTTGGGGGTCTCGGTCTTGCTTCAGTTGACAGATCGGCAAACGGATACGGTACTAGTACCGTAACCATTTTATAACAACACAAATACTCATAAATAGGTACCTTTATCTACCTATAGTTAATAGACAAACAAATAAACAAACGTACAAGACTGAAGCTGAGCTGATGCATCCGCACGCAAGCTCACACGCGACTGCGTAGACGTTCCTCTACCTACTTTGAGCGTAAATAAATATGTATATTTCACATTCGTAGTACTCGTAGGTAAAGGTATTATATCTTATACGTCATCGTCATCGTTATTTTTCAACTTTTGGCAATAAAATTCGGCAACATTGCGATAAAAGATTGTCACTAGGTGAATGGCAATAGGGTTGGAAATGGCAAGAACCGCGCTTTGACGTCGTCGTGTCACGCTTCAAGTCTTCTTGTCACGTGCTTTTTCTATCCGCTTACAGCTATAGCGCGAAATGTAACCCAACCCACGAATAATACGTACAAGCTATTATGAGCGAGTATGTGGTAAGTAGAGGTGCATAGAAGCATAGACAGGCTTTGTAAGCGAAATTTTGAAAGAAGATATAGTCGAATAAGAAGCGAATGTAAGCATTTTAGAGCTGATTGTGCGGAGCTCCGGAGCAGCCAACTTCTAGGACCTGGTACACGATGCATTAGAACTTCGGAGGTCCGGGAATTTGATTGATCCCCACAGATAGAAAACAACGAAACTCCATATTGGTCAACGTTTTGGATCGAGGGGCTATTTCAAGTTGAATCAGCTCGTTTTTGGGTCTAGTTACGTGCTCCAAAATTGCACAATTTTTTTGTGCTTCCTCATTTTCTTGGGGAAAAGAAATCATTTTGGGGGGGGACTCGCCAAACCACAGAGGGGGTACAGAGATCTAAAATTCTGATCGAAATGTAAGAAAATGTTAAATGGGGATGTTTTCTAGACCTTTGAATAGGAAAATCATCAACCTATTTTTGATTCAGAACCCCCTCCTCCCAAAAAAAAATTATCCTAATCGAAAAAATCGTGAGACAGATGATTTATTTGGTGTCCTGGAGCAATGCCAGATACGAAAAAAATTTGCGAACATCTAGGTATTTACTCATACCCATCGGATATTTTCCTGTATCGCACTACAACAGCTACCGTCACACGGTCGGTTGATTTTTAGCTCAAAATGACCATCTGGGTGGGTCGATGAGTAGGTAGAGGTACGGATGAACATGTTGTACATGTACGAGTACATACAATATACATTGTACATAAGTATGTAGATATTTTTAGAAAGCAATCCAATCGTAACCGTTCGCCATCAGTCCATTACCAATAATATGTAAGCAACGAGCCCGGAGCCGAAAATATGTGCTCGCTTCCTCGATTTCGAAAACGGATGGACTTGTTCGCAGTTTTTTTGCTGTATGTTACAGGCACTGAACCTGTTTTTCGCGATACGGTATACGAGTTTTCAAATTCAGTTGATGTGGTATATGCACATCTGATGTGTAATATGTGCACAGCTAAACTAAATAATGAAACATGACTCATGTACATTACTCGTTAGGAGGAATGAAAAAAAAAAATCCTGAATTTCAACGAAAATTGGCGAGGAAATATACTTTGAGTAAGAAACCAGCCGGAAAAATTTCGAGTCCCCGAGATTAATAGGAGGCTAAACCAAAGGTCCTCAAGGTGAAGCCATTACTCAAAAATTCCACCTACTAGACAAAAAGAACGTCGTAGAATTATACCTCGGCCAAAACGGCGAGGAGGACAGTTTGAAAATCCTTCCAAGAAATCAAAAAAAAGTCGTAGCAGTCTGCCGCTACGTAAGAGCCAAATTTTTGTGCCAGAAATATTGAGGGCTTTTGAACTGAACGCACCCTCGCTTCGCTCCTGTGCTTCGCCTGTGTTCGTCCCCCCTGAACCCCCCTTGGGCTTTGCCCAACTCTCTCCTTGCACTGTTTCCTTCTTATATTCGTGGGGGGACTCTGTCCCCCCTGTGCCCCCCTTGGGCTTCGCCCAACTCTCTTCTTCCTCCTTCAAAAAATGTGGTAACAAACCTGTCTTGACCCTGAAACAGATCAAATGAGGGTGGAAGGTTTGAACTGGCAAAAGGCACTTCTGGTACATTCTCCCAATGCACTGTGAAAATTTGGACCCTCTAGGTCAATTTGGAGGGGCTGTAGGCTTGGCTAAACATCAAAATTTTCAAAAAACCCGTATAATTGATGAAAAACTCCACTTTTTTGACCCTGGATAGGGGTCTAATGAGGTTGGAAGGTTGAAACCTGCAAAAGGCACTTCAGGTACATCCTCCCAATGTACTGTGAAAATTTGGACCCTCTAGGTCAATTTGGAGGGGCTGTAGGCTTGACTAAACGTCAAAAAACACGCAAAAATCCACTTTTTTGACCCTGGAGAGGAGTCAAATGGGGTTGGAAGGTTGAAACCTGCAAAAAGCACTCAAAGGGCACCTTCTCATTGTATGCTGAAAATTTGGACTCCTAAGGTCGATTTTAAGGGTGAGGGGGTCAAAAATAGGGGTCAAATGTGGTTTTTCCCACCTTAATCAGAGTGGGGATGACCTAGGAAACTGAAATTTGGATATGTTGATCACAATGAGAGTACTGACCAATGGTATAATTTTGGACTCTTTTCATCTTTTTGGGGTCATATTATGCCCCTCCAAAAAAATGACCTTTCTGTAAAAATGAGGTTGGAAGGTTTAAACATGCAAAAGGCACTTCGGGTATATCCTCTTATTGTACTGTGAAAATTTGGACCCTCTAGGTCAATTTGGAGGGGCTGTAGGCTTGACTAAACATCAAAATTTTCAAAAAAACACGTTAAATGGATGAAAAAATCCACTTTTTTGACCCTGGAGAGGGGTCAAATGGGGTTGGAAGGTTGAAACATGCAAAAGGCACTTCAGGTACATCCTCCCAATGTACTGTGAAAATTTGGACCCTCTAGGTCAATTTGGAGGGGCTGTAGGCTTGACTAAACATCAAAAAACACGCAAAAATCCACTTTTTTGACCCTGGAGAGGGGTCAAATGGGGTTGGAAGGTTGAAACCTGCAAAAAGCACTCAAGGGGCACCCTCTCATTGTATGCTGAAAATGTGGACTCCTAAGGTCAATTTTAGGGGTGAGGGGGTCAAAAATAGGGGTAAAATGTGGTTTTTCTCACTTAAAATGGGGTGGGGATGACTTAGGAAGCTGAAATTTGGATATGTTGATCACAATGGAGGTGTTGACCTATGGTATGATTTTGGACCTTTTTCGTTCATTTAGGGCCATATTATGCCCCTCCAAAAAAATGACCTTTCTGTAATTTTGAACTTTGACCCTCCCCACTGCAGGGGTCAACTCTAGCTCCCAAAAGAACCCTATTCTCCAAGTTTTATCCCATTTCATTCATTAGAACGTCTCTTGATTTAAAAAGTAAAAAATTCAAGTTTCGGTGAAACTTCTATATAAATAAATATATATAGGCATCGCGGTAGGCTTATGAGCCAATTTTTCAAAATTTCAAAATTTTTAAAATCATTTTCAATTTCTGTTCTAATTAACTAATCGAAATTCTAATTGCACAGTCATTGAAATATATAATTTATCTGTATCAAGAAACAGAATAAAAAATTTTTGGAGAAAATTTTTTCAAAAAAATTTAAAAATTTTTTGAACTATATTGAATTTTGTGAAAATTGCTTGGTTGTCAAAAAGTCTGAACCACATCAAAATTTTTGGTATCAACAGTATTCCCATAGAGCAATAAAATGCAGAAAAATCATTAGTCAAATTTATCATCGTGCATACCCAATTTCAACAGGGCTTTGGGTATGCCGACCAGTACTTCCTATTCTATAGGCCTCATGTTAGTACTACATCTAGCGAACATCTCTGAGAAACATTTGGTGCGCGCAGCTAACTTTGACAAAACTAGTTTGAAATAGGTGGCTCACTTGTTATGTAACTTTAGCCTTTACGAAGTGAGCCAGGCTGGTAAACCTACTGGTTCACTTCTTATGCAAGATTAACCCATACATGGGTTCATAAGTGTGCTGTCGTGAACATATATAAATATATAAATATATATATAAAAACTGACACACCGGGAATCCTCTATAGTTTGAGCTCAAAACGTCGAGAACTATCAAAATTTTTCATCCCCGACCTTTTTATCCAAAGTTGGGCCTACCGCAATAGCCATCATTTTTTACAAAAATTTGGCTAAAAAGTGATACAGATATTGAATTTCTGGTTTTCCATGACGCAGATTCCATTTCTGCAAACCGTTGGACCCTAAAACCGAATTTGAGCTCTCTAGAAGAGAGTTTAGAAAACAGTGGATCTAACTCTGGCATCATCGTTTGACCCCTAAATACACAATTATCTCCCAGAGGGGAGCTTGGCAATCAATTTTTTTTTGGTAAGTCAATATCTACGGAGTCTTGAGGGCATAAATTACGATTCAGTTAACTGATTGACTCTAAAACAAAAATTGAACCCTTTGGAGAGGAGCTTGAGGTCTACAATTCCGAAAAAAAAAGGATACATATTTACATACGGGTATCGAAGACACACTAAATCTGATTCTGTGATCTACATTAGACCCAAAAATGAAAACTGAGTCCCTGGAGTCCTAAAAAGACTTAAGGCTCAAAACTTCGACAAGTCGGTGCCTAAATTTGATATGTATACAGGTTTTCAAGGGTTCAGATTCCGGTCCTGCAAATCGTTGACCCAAACACCAGAACTGAGCCAGTTAGAAAAGAGCATGGGGCCCAAAATTTTGAAAAATGCAACATGGGTGTTGAATTGGAGGTCCAATAAGACATATGTAGAATCTGATACCTACTAAAGTCACACCAAAGAAGGGCTCAGGACCCAAAAATTTCAATGTGATACTTATGGGCGTTGACAACTTACACAAAAAAGACCTCCAGGTAGGTTTGACACAAAGGAAGACTTATTGAAAATTATAGGAAAAGAAAAAAAAACTGCACTTTCTGGCAATGTTGATAAAAGTAAAAAGGCTTCTTAGCACTTCTGGTCAAAACAGCACTTCTGAACAAATCATAATTTATGCCAAAAAAACGACATCTTAAAATTTCTCACCTACGAGAAAGAAACCGAACTTTCTCACAATTCTCGAAAGAAAAACAAGGCTTTCTGAGCAATTTTGATGAAGACAAAACGCTTTTGACAATTGACAATTTTCACGAAAAAAAAAATTTTATTGACAATTTTGCCATGCCATACCTAAGTTGAAATTTTGTCAAAAAAAAGGAATCTTTTGACACCTTTACGAAAAAGACTTTTTAAACGATAGAAACCGTTTATTTTTTCCTTCAAACAATTGAGACAAGAAACAGGACTGCTTTATTAACTGCAGTCTTCATTAAAAAAAAAAGATTTTTTGGAAACTTCAACAAAATGTAGGATTTTTAGAAAATCTTATCCAAAAAACAGGGCTTCCTGAAAATATCAACAAGAAAATAGAGTTTTCTTATCATTTTTAGCAAAAACAGGACACTTCTGATAATCAGCTGAAAACAGAACTTTTTATTGCAGTTCAGGCAAAGAACAAAAAAATTCGGAGAGTTGTCACACCCGCAAAAAAGATTTTCGCAAATTTGACAAAATACGTATACGACGATTTCAAAATTTTGCCAAAAAAACTAGGCATTTTAACAATCTTGGCAAAGAAACCGGGCATTAATTTGTATATTTGCATAAAAAAGTACTTTTATTTGATAATTCTAGGAATAAACATGATCTGTTGGACAATTTGAGGCAAAAAATCAGTGCTTTTCACCATCAATAAAATTTTAACAAAAGACATTACCTTTTCGGCCAAGAACAAGACTTTAACCTGACAATATCAACAAGAAAAACTAGTTTCTTTTACCATTTTTGGCAAAAACGAGACGCTTTTGACAGTCTAGCAGAAAACAGAACTTTTTATGGCAGTTCAAAAAAGAAAAACAAAGATTTCAGATAATAGTCAACTTTCACAAAAAAAGTTTTCCGCAAATTTGACAAAAAATAAGACTCACTGAAAGCGTTTTCTGACAATTTTGGTAAAGAAAAATGCTTTTAAGCAATTCTGGCCGAAAACAGGTCTTTTGGACAATTTACAATTAAGGGAAACAAATTTTTTAAAAAAATATGATATCATATATAAACCGTCTCATCTGTCAAAAAACAAAATTTTCTGACGATTCCGAAAAGAAAAAAAAACTTCCTTTGCCACTTTATCAAAAACAGAACACTTTCGACAAATGACAATATTCTCCAGATCTATAGACACTGGACCTGCGGAGTAAGACAACCAACTGCAGGCCCAGGGGAATGGAAACGGTAAAGAAAGTTTGTGTAGGGATAATTTATCCCGCTGAGTGCTCTTGGCTGCGCTGTACTTCAATCCACAGGCAACGGGGGAAAGGGACGGTAGTGAGTTTTGTGTAGAGCCAATTTCTCCCGCTGAGTGCTCTTGGCTGCGCTGTATTTTGCATGTAGTTTGTTCAAGAAATCGACAGCAGCGCAGCCAAGAGCACTCAGCGGGAGAAATTGGCTCTACACAGGTTTTTTTGGCAAGATGGCTGCCCGTTGGTTGTCTTACTCCGCGAAGCGGACAGGTCCAGTGTCTATATCCAGATCCAACAATTTTGACAGAAACCGGAATTTTTCAACAATTGAGACAGGAATCAGGACTGCTTTAATTCCACTTCACCCTCTCCCCCTCTCCAAGCCAAAAAACGGGATTTCACAGATAAAATATAACACTGAGTTCACAAAACTGTTTTTGGCAATTTTTACAAAAAGTAGAACTTTTACAAAATACTGTCAAAAAACAAGGCTTCCTGCCAGTATCAACAAGAAAAACAAGGATTTCTCACCAAAGTTTTTCGCAAATTTGACAAAAAATAGGACGTTTTGGAAATTTTGGTAAAAAAAAAACTGAACATTCTGACAATTTTAGCAAAGAAACAGCAAAATTCATCACCTGTCGAAATTTCAAGTGCTATAAAGTGCGTTTTTCGATTTTTGGTGAAATTTTGACAATCAAATTCAGGCTAAAAATGAGGGAAAAAATCAAAATTTTACCAAATTGACCAAAAAAGCAGAAATTTGGAATATACCCTATTTTCGACATGCCAAATCGATTGGAAACAGTTTCAAACCGTTTTGAGCAGTTCTGGAGTATCCAGCAGATTTTTGAAACTCGAAATTCCCACAAAATATTATCAAAATGGAGTTGGAAAGCTGAAATTTATTCTGCAAACTAATTTCAATACGCTACGAAGCCAACTGCAGGGGGGTTTCAAGTCGTTTTGGAGCCTCCAGCGATTTTTTTAAATTACTGGAGCCTTCAGCAGATTTTTGAAACTTGAAATTTCCCCAAAATTTCATCAAGCGGAGATGGAAAGTCGAAATTCATTCTGCAAACTAATTTCAATACACTACGAAGTCGACTGCTGGTGGATTTCAAGTCGTTTTGGAGCCTCCAGCAACTTTTCGAAAGGTCGTACCTATGGCGTTTTTTGGAAAATTGAAATTTCCAAGAAGTAGCTGGAAGCTTTAAAACCATTTTTAAAAAAACATTTGAAACCACCATGTACTAGACTTCATATCGTATTGGAATTAGTTAGCGAAGTAAATTTCAGCTTGCCAACTCCATTTGATTTCAAGTTTCAAAAATCTACTGGAGGCTCCAGTAATTTTCAAAAAGTCGCTGGAGGGCTGGAGGCTCCAAAATGATTTTAACCCACCTGAAGTCGTCTTCAGAGGGTGTTAAAATTGGAGCGTAGAGTTAATTTCAGCTTTCCACCTCCATTTGATGAAATTTTGTGAAAATTTAAAGTTTTGAAAATCTGATGGAGGCTCCAAAACGGCTTGAAATTCGTCAGCAGTAAGTACTTCGTGGCGCATTGAAATCAGTTTGCAGAATAAATTTCAGCTTTCCAACTCCATTTTAGTGAAATTTTGTGGGAATTTTGAGTTTCAAAAATCTGCTGGAGGCTCCAGAACTGCTCAAAACGGTTTGAAACAGTTTCCAATCGATTTGGCATGTCGAAAATAGGGTATACCCCAAATTTCAGCTTTCTTGGTCAATTTGGTAAAATTTTGATTTTTTTCCCTCATTTTTGGCCTGAATTTGATTTTCAAAAATTCGCCAAAAATCGAAAAACGAACTTAAGCACTTGAAATTTTGACAGGTGATAAATTTTTGCCTGATCTTTCGATCTACCTTTGTACGGTTTGAAAAATTTTTATGCAAGTCCTACGAGTATGTTGGAACGCAAAATCTGCGATTTCGGCTGACCTGTCAATCAAAATGGCCGCCATTTTGTAAGTAGGGCCACCTTTTTTTTGAGTACAAGGGCTAGAAATGTTCCTTAGGACTCCCCCTTCAAGAAAAAAGTTGTCCCGGAGGATCGACGGAGGGGTGCTATAGATCCTTAAGCGATCTCCCCGACTAAAAAAAGGACTTTTCACACAATTGAGGCAAACATCAATCATTTATACAAGGTCTGGCAATAAATCAGGCTTTTTGAGCAACATTGGTCAAAGTTGAGACATTTTGAGAATTTTTGAAAAAAATGAAACTTCTTGACAATTTGTTGAAAAAAAAATTCTTTCCGCAATTTTGGCAACAAAAAAAATAAGCAATTTTGGCGAAACATGGGACACTTGACGACAATTCAGACAAAATACAGAACATCCTACATAAGTCCAGAATCATCAATTGACAATCGTGGGAAAAAAGTGTGTTTTGTTTTTGGACAAGTGAATATTTTCGGGGCATTTTGGCAAAAAACTACGACTCTTTTCAGCAACAAAGCAACATAGCACGACATATGAGCGAAAAGCAGTACAAAAGTAGAGAAAATATGACGAACAAGACCTTTAGGCATCCTGTACTAATTACGCGTCCAGATGAATACACAACAGCGAACACCCCATAGCGACAGGCAATTGGCAATTAGCGAATGATTGCATCAGATGGAGTAAGGCGGATATGGCGCGATGCAATGCATTTTTGCGATAGGTAAATACCAGATTGCTACAGTAGATAGGTACCTACTATAGGCAAGCAATAACGCGAGATATTATACAGCTACCTAAACGCATCTATGCCTACCTATTTGATGTACATATACAGCTGAATCAATATTAATATTCTAAGTAGGAAGATGATTGAAAAAAAAAGAGATACGAAAGTACGTATAGGTACAAGAAGTTGAATTTGAAGTCCTAACTGACGTTTACGATTACGAATAAGTCTTACGCGAATAGCGCAGTCATGTCTATGTCTCTCACATTTGACGACCTCGACCGTTGATGCGCTCAACGCCGCCGAGGGAGGCGGCAATTTGGCCGTGGCAATTTGCGCGCATTCTCAAGAAGGGGAAGGTCGCTGCACAATGAACACAGGTTATAAATACTGCAAATCTACGTGTTACACTTTGTTTTGTTTTGGTTTGCTAAGGTTTGGTTTGGTTTCGTTCGCATTAGACGCGAGCACGTGGTGCTACCGGCGACAAAGACGTAAATATACTTGCAATTGTTAAAAGAATAATTTTCGTTTTGGTTTTGTTTTTTTTAGTTTTGTTTTTCGTTCGCATATTTCTTTTTTTGCGCGCGTAGTTCGTTTTTTTTTTGGTTTCGGTTTTGTTTTGCGCTTTTCATATTTTTCTCCTATTTTTTTTCGGCCTATTGTAATTGTTGCGAAGCGGCATACCTATATACACATTATTCGCGCTTCGTATTGATTTTCGAAATTTCTCACTCGCACCTATACATATAGGTACGAAAGGATTTTTGTAATTATTTTCCGCAACAAAGTACACATCACTCGCTGCAGTTCGGTTTGTTTTGTTTCGTTTTGTTTGCGCGAGTTTGTCGAGACTTGAACAAAAGTCGCGTCAACGTTTACGCTACTGTGCTGTATAGTTTACGAGACGGCAGTTAATAGACATTCGCCGTCATCGTAACGGTATATTCTTTTAATTAGGCAAGTTGTCCGTTCGGTGCACTTTTGTCGAATCGCATACTCTACTGTGAAAACGCTCACAACACATTGTGCTACCAACCATCATCTATCCAACCAACCAACCAAAAGCAAACAATCAGTCCCCGATCAAAGTTGCCATCGGAAGCCGTATTCGTGGTACGTTGCTGTCGCGTGCTGATTAAGAACACGGAGGTCGCCCAATAGACCATTATCCAAGTCAGAGGTCACTAACGACTCCCATTTGACACTCACATCGCGCTGGAGTTCGGCGCTTTCGGAATCTATAGCTACTCTTTCAGATCCAATAGCCGAGTAATCGATTGCAAAATGGCGGTGGCTGCTGCGCAAAAAAGTCGCGAAATGTTCGCCATGAACAAATCGTACAGTATCGAGGTAAGTTGACAGACTCGAGAAGAGTATTCAATGTTGATTTGGAAGGGTTTCAATGGAATTTTTTTTGTTGAGAATTCGGAGAATCTGAAGGCTCTAGAATGGTTGGAAAACATATCCAACTGACTCAACAAATTTAGGGTGGTTCTTATTTCCGAAGGTGGTATTTTCCTCCCTCCCAACCCCCAAAGTGGTGACTTCTGATGAAAAAATAATTCCTTATTATTTTTTCATTTTTTCCATTTTCGAAAAACTCGGGGTACGAAGGGGTCCCTCAATTTTCAAAAAATTTATAAAATACAAATTCACTGTAAAAATTGAAAATTTCAAGTTTTATTGTCTCTAAAAAGTCTGTTTCGAGTAAAATGAACTCTCATGACGATTTTAGCCTCCTCCATTGAAAACCAAGCTGACCCCCTAAAAAAGCTGAAATTCAATGTAAAATCTTGGGTTTTCTAGGAATGGGGTTAATATCCTCATGAGAATTCATTTTACTCAAAAGAGACTTTTTAAAAGTGTTGGAACTTGAGATTTTCGAATTTTAAAAATTTTGCTTTGAAGTTGAATTTTTTCAAATTTTTGAAAATTGAGAGGCCCATCGCAGCCAGAGTTTTTCAATAATGGAAAAAATGAAAAATAGGGAATTATTTTCTCACCAGAGGTCACCACTTTGAGGGTTGGGAGAAGAAATCGCGAATTTTTTTTGTCAAATATTTACTCAGCATGTTAAAATTCAAGGTACAAAGGAAATTTTAGATTTTCAACCTGAGTGGGTAACATTTTGTGGAATTTTGAAGTTTAGAAAATCTGCATGACCGATGCTCCAGAACTGCTCAAAATGAGTTGAAACCGTTTCCAATCAATTCCGAGGGCCAAGAATAGGCTACATACCAAATTTCAGCTTTCATAATCAATTTGTTGAAATTTTGTTTTTTTCCTGTCATTTTTGGTCTGAATCTGATTTTTAAGATTTTTAAAAATTCTCCAAAAAATTAAAAAAAATATTTAACCAACTCGACATATTGAAATTAAATCAGAAAATAAATTTCAGTTTGCCAAATTTTTCGAAATTTTCAATTTTGAAAAATCTATCTACTGGAGCCTCCAAAACTGCTCAAAATGGTTCAAAACCGTTCCCAGTCGATTAGGTGGATCGAAAATAGTCCACATACCAAATTTCAGCTTCCCAAGTTTGGTGAAATTTTGCTATTTTTCCACATTTTCGTCAAAAATCTGAAATTGAAAAATTCTTCAATAAAAATCGAAAAATGCATTACAGCGTTAAAATTCTGACTGATGATGTATTTTTGATCACAATTTCCATTCAGCTTTGTACGGTTTAAAAAATGTTTTCCAGAAGTGAAGGGTTAAAGGGGGAGGGGGTTAACTTGCAGACCCTGAAAGATTAGGCCTTCGAATTAATACTCAAAACTGAAACCATTTCGATAAGAAAACTTGAACTTACAGGCCCTAAATTTGGTATAAAGGAATATATTTATCTGAGGAGAAGACCCCAGGACCAAAGTTGTAATAATTTTGTGATCTGATCGTATATTTTAAAATTTCATTTTCCATTGAAAAATTGATAATTCGAGTAAGTAATAAATTCCAACCAAGAACCTGCCTTTTTCTTCCCCTCAAAAAGCAGAAAAAACTCCACCTTTTTGGAGGATTCAACCAATTTTTTACGTATTCAATCGTTATTTTGAAAAATATTGATTTTTTTTTCTATTCAACAGTAGAAAAATGCATATTTTCGGATTGTCAAAAATTACATTTCTTCAAAATGTTGCCCTCACTTTGCTCAGTCTACTTGATGAATTTTTTCATTTTTAAAAAAGTTTTTGAAAAACAGTAGAAAAGGATATTATGTTAGGTTAAGATAGGTGAATCGACCTTTGACAGCTCTTGAAGCAAAACTGAGCCCACAACCACAGGATAATCTATAGGATAGTAAGAAAAAATTGTAAAAAAAAAATAATGTTATGTACCTTCAGGGTAAGATTTTTTTATAAGAATGGGGAGCAAAAATGTGTGATTTTCATCCCGAGGCAGTTTTTTCATTGTTCATCAAGTTGGGATAAAAAAGTTATTATTTTCTAGAATACGTTTACAAAAATAAGTGGAGGGAAGGGGGTCCCTACAGAATTTTTTTCAATTTTCTTTCGATGATTTCTCGTCGACTTAGGTACGTCATTTTGAAATTTTCAAGCGGTCATTTGGCAAATGAATTTCAGAGGTACAGTCGCCATTTTTTTTTACAGAACACGTGTAATTTATCTTGAAATATTTCATAAAAATTTTTAAAGCTTCCGAAAGGGGCAACATTGGTTAAAAAAATGATAATTATATCATCCCCCTTTTGGATCATATGAACCATTTTTCTCTCCTCGACAGAAAATCTGGATAAAAAACGAACACCAATGAGTATTCACTTCGGTAAATTTGCAATTCTATTCCAAAATTTTACACGGATTTGAAAATCACAAATTTGCAATCGACAATTTTCATTTTTTTTCAGCTCCTCACCCTTTCTATTAAACGAACGATGCCAATGTTCTTTAAATAAAATCAATTCGTGAAACAATTTTTCGATTTTCTGGTAAAAATCGATCGCTAAAAACACGGTTCCCATAAACATATATTCCACAAAACTGATTTCTTAATATTCCTGTATTTTTTAATGATTCATTGTCTAATTATGCGAATTAAAAATTCTGGATTTTCAAACGATCAATTCATCATTAATGAAAAAATTACATTTACATTTTCTGAAACCAACTTCGTAAACTATTTCATTTTAGCGAATATTTAGTCAATTTTACACAATTTTAGTCGTTTTGATACTCTTTACTCTCATTTTCAATCTTTTTCAAAAATTTTCACGTATTTTCGACGAAACAATCGAAGCAATTATTGTTGTGAAAATTAAATCAATTCTGAAAAAAATCGACGAAACCCCGATTTTTTCAATCTCGATTCATTCGTCGTAGGTACCTATCTTCATTCGGCCCACTTCGGATGTAAGTGCAGGAATTTCGGCGTTTTAGTCAAGAAATACTGAGAGCAAACCGGAAGAGAAAGGGGGTAAAGTATCCTCAAAATATACGAAAATCAGTGGGTATTTCAATCGTTTTTGGAGGTTATGTCACTCCAATGACTTCATGAATAATTGGAAAATGCATGAAAAGTGGGGACCGAAAAACAACTTTGATCTTACAGGAACCCACTGAAACGAGGCCGGGGGAGGATTATTTGCCCCAAAAATGCATTTCAATGGCGAAATTTACTTGCAATTTGAGCATTTTAGAGAAAGTTGGAATATAAGAAACCTGAAGAGATAATTGATTTCCAAAAAGGTGGAAATTTTACCCCCCCCTCCCCTCCCCCAACACAAATTGCTAAAAGTTTCTCATGTTCTACATAAAACCAGCGTATCAAAAAAATGATGGATAAAAATTTCAATCTCAATTACTGCGTCTCAATTGACCCTTCTTCAACAAAACATCGATCTCAGCGCTCCCAAGCGTGAAACTTCGATGTTGCACTTCTGAGAATTTTTCAAATTTTTCATGAGGTATTCAAGGATTAAATAAGTACACAAATTTTGTGTAAAAATGGTAACTTCATCTCTGAAACTTCATTATAAAATGATCACTTGAAAATTTCCAAAAACCATAAGTCAGCGAAAAATCGTCCAAAAAAAATTGAAAAAAATTCCACATATTCCTCTTACCACTAGGAACAGATTCCAGAAATCACAAACTTTTCACCTCAACTCGGCGAAAAACACAAAAATTACCTATAAAAATCATTATTATAGCCTCCACTCCTACCTGGAGGTCCAAAAATAGTTTCCCATCTTGGTTGCGACCTTCTGGACCCAGGCTACGTACAAGAATTAGACAATAAATGCAAAACTGGGTGTATCACATCGTATATACTACTCGTATAACAAGTTATGTCATTTTAATACCCATGTAGTTACTACCTATTTTCATCTACTTAATGTGCATAATACATGCATGTTTTATGAATGTAATACGTACGAGTATCATTCGTTGCACCTCATCGTGGCGTAGACATTGACGTTATATGTACCTCTTTGATACGTCAATGAGCGTAGATGTCATTTACCCGTCCACTCGTCACGTCGTCATAGCTGTTCGCGTACGTAAACGCGGACGCGAGATGATTATCTCCAATTTACCATGCTCCAAGTCGAATGTATCAATTCGCTACGAGCTAATACAGCAATATATCGACATACCCCGCCATTCCAGACAGGTTTATGGCTATAGGCTCAGAGTTACCTTCCTGCCTGTTTCTATAAGACGGAATAAAGTAACCATTCTATAGGTAATCCTACTGCCCAGGAAGACTGATACATAGTTAGGTACTTTAAAAGACGTAAATTCTACCCAAAAAAAAAAAATTGAAAAAATTGAGCAATACGTGCTTCCTTTTTTGCCATTATGCCAAACACGATGAAATTAGGAAATGCAACATGTACCTACACTGTTGCGCTCGTATGCTCGTATATGGTATGGAAAACCTAAAAACCACTCTAGTTGTATCTGCGATGAAGTAGAGACGGCGGGGTGGTCACTACTGCGCTGACGTATGCGTCAACGAGATTTGATTAATGGGAAAACAGCTAATTTAAAATATATGTAAACGACAATAGTTATGGTACCGTTCGCTCTACCGCACCTGTAGCAACATATTCGAATGCGTAGGCAAAGGTACATATTATCACGGATACTGTGTGAGCTACGTCTACGTATGTCATCGAGTATTCGCTTCGTCAAATCTCGTCGCCATTAGCTGGTGTTTTTTCTACGTCATTATTGCATCATTTCGGATACGGATGCGGACGTGGTCAGTATACGAGTACATAATATGCATCTACCTAACAGCCAAATTAAAAACAAAAATGCTCCGGAAATGGAATTTGGCTGGCGTTTTTGCAGCCTTTAAAATTCAGTTAGAATATTATTTGAAGTTCAGATATAAAACGCTAGAAAAAAATTATTTTCGATTTTCGAAGTTGCACAGTAAGAATGGTGGGGGGATGAAACCTTCAATTTTCGAAAAAGTCAAGTGCAAAATTTTTTTATAAGTTAATACTAAGGCACATTCCTCACTCCGAACTCGAGTCAACTTCAACTAGCCAATTGCACAATAAGATGTTGGTTTTTCTTTGGGGGGAGTTTGGGGCAAATTTAACACAAAACCAGAGGACTAAAAGAAATCATATCCACAGCACAATGGAGTTCGTTTCACAACCAGGCATAACTATGACCAAAAAGTTCTTTTAAAAAATTATTCAGAGAAATTCAAATATTTCCACGAAAATGTTTTAAAGCACTTTTGAAGAATTTTAGAGCACGAAATTAATTTAAGATTAACAGAATCTTTTAAAAACGTGTCATACGAGCTATCAAAATGAGTTAAAATGTCGAGAATGAATCAGAAATTTCAGCCGAAACTCTTTTTGGGTATTTTTAAGAAGTTTACAGCTGAAAATACAGTCAATTTTCCTGATAGCTAACCTTTGAAAATATTATGCAACTCGTCAATTGCATATTTCCGTTTCTTTTGTGATTGGTACATTTTTGATACGACGAATTAATTTTTTTAGCTCATATTTGAGCATATTTTGAGTTTGAACGCCTATATTGGCATATTTTACCAAAAAAATAGTCTCACAGCGCATATTTATAGCGTGTAATTCGGATGATTAACGCATATTCAGAAATATGTAAATCACGAAAACTGATGCAAAAAATACACAAAATTTTGAAGAAGAAAAAAAAAACACAGAAATTATGTGGATTAAAATTTCAAAAAGGAACCATTCGTATTGGAATCATCTCCGTTCAAATATACTTCACTTGCTGAACTCAACTGGTTCAAATTAGTTCGGTTTAAACGATCATTCAGCAAAATCGAAAAATCTTTTTTGATTGAAAACTTGGAGGAAAATCTTATTATTGGATTTCGTTCTACTGCTCAATATCGCCTTCTATATTTCCTAGCTCAGATTGAAAATATGTACCTTCACAAAATGACTGAAGAGAAATAATGCTGACTGAGGAAATCATCACCACCGCGCTAGCCTTCGGTCTGGTAAGATATCAACTACATATCTGATTCCAAAAATAAAGACCTACCTAAATTTTGGACTTAATCTGCCAAAATTTGAACCCACATTGATGAATCTTAAAAAAGAAATCCTTTTCAAAAATCTCCAAATAATGTGGACTTGTAATTCTTTAACAATGCTCAAAACTCATTTTCGTCGAAATATTCGAATTACTCGTGAGATTTCAACCTATTTTGATAGGTGTAAGGTGACTATTTCAGCAAACCCCGAAATTATGAAATTCATAAGCCAATTTTAGGTTCAAAATTCTTCAAAAAAGCTCAAAACTCATTTTCGTCTAAATATTTGAATTACTCGCGAAATTTCAACCTATTTTGATAGGTTGTAAGGTCACTATTTCAACAACTCTCGAAATCATGAAATTCATAAGCCAATTTTTTGGTTCAAAATTCTTCAAAAAATCTCAAAACTCATTTTCGTTGAGACATTTGGATTTTTCGCAAAATTTCAACCTATTTTGACAGGTCGTAAGGTCACTATTTCAACAACTCTCGAAATCATGAAATTCATAAGCCAATTTTTAGGTTCAAAATTCTTCAAAATTGCTCAAAACTCATTTTCGTCGAAACATTGGGATTTTTCATGAAATTTCAACCCATTTCAACTGGTCGTAAGGTCACTATTTCAGCAATCCTCGAAATCGTAAAATTCAGTAGCCAATTTTAGGGTTCAAAATTCTCCAAAAAAGCTCAAAACTCATTTTTTTCGAAACATTGGGATTTTCCGATCAATTTTAACTCAATTTGATGGGTCGAAAGGTCACTTCAGAATAATTCTACGACAGCTCATTTTTACTGAATTTTTCACGAACTTCGGTTCAGTGAACGTGGCACGAATTCCCTCATGCTATGCATATGAATTTTTTGGGCTCTCGACTTAATGATACCAGGACCCAGGGTAACCTTTTTTGAACTAAAAAATGTCCAAAAATCACACTAAACGGGCGCTAGCGCCCTGTTGTTCAATTTTCCTGCTGAAGTGAATATACATACATTCGGTGTGAGGGGAATGCCCAGTAGTACCTGCTAACCTGTGAAAATTTCGCTGTTATTACAATATTATCATTCATTAAAAAGCATTATCACCTACATCTACGCTACAAGCGCGAATAGTATAGGTACAAGTGTAGGTAGGAGTACACGGAACTCGTGTCTCGTGCTTGCTACCTGTTCACTTTCCTTTCTTTTCCTTATCTCTTCGCTTACTTTCCGCAGCGTAGCGTAAGATAGGCGAGTGGTTGTTTTTAGAGTTACGAGTTGCAAGTTTAGGTAACTTATGTAAGTACTTTGTGCCTTTTTCAGAGAGTTGCGCTTCGAAAATTGGGTACCATACCATAATAAAAACGAAAAACATGTTCGACTGTTTGACACGTCTCGATTTCTCGCTACTTGTCGATTCATCGTGGGTATTTTTACGAGTAATTTTAAGGAATCCGACGACGACGTACGACTCGATCGAATAGATACCTATTCAAAATTAAAACTTGCTGTATTTTTGTCGGCCGTGACCGTAAAGCAATTCATTCTTACACCTTGATTGTACACGGTCCTCCTATATGTCAATTGTCACAAGATGCGACAACTTTTTTTTTTTTTTTTGATGAGTAATGATCCTAATTAACGGTAGTACTGCGGTGAAAATTTCGCAATATTTGCCTTGAAATTTTAAAACGTACTATAGGTACTCGTATTTTTGATTTGAAGCCACACCACGCCATCCCAGGCCGATGCTTGATATGGGCTACAAAGTCACTAATGATAGGTACCAACTTATTCACTTGCCTATTTACTTATTCAAGTGTATGTTAGTTGGCCTGATATTTGGACGACCTTTCAATTCCATCGAGTGAGACAGAGATTTTTATTAGGAACCGAGTAAAATGTCTCTCAACTGCTTTGCATCTTGCACTAGAAGAGCTCCTGGCTGCATAATGCACAGCAACCATTCCTCTATCTAATAGTAGCATTCAAGTACACAATGGGAGGAATTATTCTTCACCAAAATGTATCTGTTCTTTGTGTGGCAAACTGGTGATATTTTTTTCTTTTCAAGTTCTATCCTTAAAAACTCAAAGTACCTACTTACCTAGGCATCTAAAATTTTCAAAAAAAAATTTCCGAATTTTGATGAACCCAAACAAAAAAATCATGACCAAATGACCTCAATAAAGTCAAAGAAAAATTTGAAATTTTTTGGCGAACGTTTGCCCCCTCCTTCACATCGAGCTCAAAGTTGACAAAATCTGAAAAAATTTCAATTGTTTCAATTTTAAAAAAAAATGTTTCTATCAATTCAGGTAGGTATAGTCTTTTAAGATCTTAAGTACTTGCACACGATCGCTTTCATTTATGCCATTAGATAGGTTCAAAGTTGATTTTTGCTCAAATGCAGGAGTTCTCAAAATATTCGTTTTTTATGAGCAATAATAAGACCACCTAAGCTGAAAAAAAATCAATTTTTTTGGGGATCAAACGTTGACCAAAAAATTCTGAAATTTTTTCTGCGACTTATTGAAGTCATTTGGCTATAATTTTTTACCAGGGTTCAGCAAAATTTGAAAAAAAGAGTAGAAAAACGACCTATCCCAAAAGGCAATTTTACAAAATGACTTTTTTTGATCGTCTTAGAAATCACACTGTAATAATTGAACTTCTAAATCGACAAAACTTCAACTTCAAAATTTTTTTTGAAACTTTTATTGTGTTTTTTTTCCTCGAAAAGTTAGATACGTTTTCAAAGATAGGACAGCTGAAAAAATAAATCTTACACATCTCACGAAACGAAGTGAATTGGTGTTTAAATAGCCATTCTTTCTATTCTGTACTTCAACTTTGCTGTCATTCCTTCATCGCATTATTCACCCATAAAATAAGATAGCAGAATAGGATTATTGGAACAACTAAATCAAACTCAATTTGCGAGCGAAGACGTTCATTCTTTGCAATTCTGCTACAGAAAATTTGAAACGTGATCAAAATTTCACCATTCACAAAAAATTGATTTTTTCAAACTTTTCAACTTCAGCTCGATGTATTTGGAAAAAAGCTGTTGGAAAATAAATCACATTCTATGTACTACAAAAATTGTTTTTCTGAGTTTAAAAAAAATCGAAAAATGGAGCAACTATCATCATAAAAAATGGAAAAATGGTAAGTAAGGCTTCAATGAGGAAACAAAGCTTCACACCAACAATACAATGTGATAATTTTTTTTTTTAGAAGGTTTTGCTCAGAAATTAGCATTTTAACCCTTTGGAGTTTCTCTACGTTCCCATATTTAGGAAACAAATTGCTTTGAAAATTCAATTCGAAGCTTGAAAAAAAATTGAAAGCAACTACTTTGCATTGTGTACCTGCGTATTGTTTCAAATTTGGCACATTTGCAACAAGATGAATATTTTTCGTCCAAAAATTAGTTACCATGACTTGGTTGAAGATCTTAGCCATGGATGTGGAAAACAAAGTGCATTTTAATTGTAACAGAAACCACGCCAAATTTCAGACCTCAGCTTCCTCCGAATGCTAATGTTGCCACAATCTACAATGAAAAATTGATGCATATTCTGAGAGATCACAAAAAAGTTGAGCTTTCAAAAAAAATCATTTTAGAAAATAAAATGAAAGTCTTGAAAAATCTCAAATCCTCAAAAATTCCAACAAAACAAATGAATATAAATTAGAAATTTTTTTCCCGAAAAATATACGTAAGTCAATAACATGAGTAGGTAAAAACATTTGTCAAAAGTATTTTTTGGAAATTTTTTAAAAAAGTAGATACTTTTGATCATTGTTTTTTTAACTCATTTTGTTGAATCAATTTTGAAAAAAAATCCAATTTAAATTCATTTGTTTTTTTAGAAATAGAGGACTTGAGCATTTTCAAAACTTTCATTTTCTAGAATGATTTTTTATTGAAAGCCCAACTTTTTCGTGATTTGGTCAACTGGGCAGGGTACCTTATTACACTTTTCAGTCTTCAAAGCGGGTTAAACAAAAATATGATAGCTCAACTTCACATATGTAGGTAACTCTGCGTGTTTGGTAGGTAGTTAGGTACTCTTGAAGTACAATATAAGTAGTTAAGGCCTAATAACTGGCCAAGGTGTCAGTGGTCTTGGTATTGTACCTACTGTGTACGCTTTAAAAAATGCGACGATGATGATTTCGATGACTGTGACGGTGAAATGGCGTATATAGCGTCGATACAACGACACGCCACGCTATAAATTAAGATACCTACCTACTTATAGAGAGGTACACGATACATACTCGTATAGATGCCTATATGTGCGGTATACGAGTAATTGCGCTATAATCGAATATACCCACCTGCCGAGCACCGTATCTAATCCGTTTTATAGCATAAAATACGCCTAATCACCTCTTAGTACGACGTAGTTCACGCTCACTTATGCGTTCATGTACCTAGTTAATACTTATATAGGTATTTTATATACCTACCTACCTACTATGTAAGTGCAAACTCACAATATTATTCATGTCGGTTTCGACGTAATTATGTTTACAGAACGGATACCCAGCTCGAAGAAGATCCTTGGTCGATGATGCCCGATTTGAAAGTCAGGTCGTCAAGCAAACCAAACAGAGTAAATTGGAGGAAGCTAGACAACGTGCTAATGGTGAGTTATGATTATGACTCTTCTGAGTTCGAAATTAGCGACTTTTTTCAACTCAAAAGACAGTTTACGAATACAGTAAGTAAAAGAGTCGAGTTTTCAAGTACAATCGTTGGTTCCCAACTTGGATTCGAATTTTCATCAGCAGTAGGTACCTAAGTTTGGCAAAAGACAAAACCACAATTTATGCTGAAATAGTGTCCTAGCTTAGCTTTTTCGTCAATTTTTTTCCTGTTTTTTATTCTCACAATGACATGCCTGCTTATTTCCTGTATTGCAAAAATTCCCCATTCGAATTATACTGGCTTGAAAATTCATCTCGCAAGCAGGGTTTCTTCACATTAGCTTTTGTGTTCGCAATCGTAATTTTATTTTCATCTTCTTCTTTCTTCCTGTTTTTCTTTCGATCTATATTTTTCATTCTTTCTGTCTGTCTTTTCTCATATCTGGGGATGACAAATACTCTTACGAACACTCTAACGACAAAAACGTATGTATTTCGTGAAAAGAAATGCTGCTGAAGCGAATTTCGTTCCGCACACGTCAAGGATTCTCAAACTTCAAACCTCGAACGTGGATGCTATTAAGACTATGGCTAGGCAGCTATTACTTTATAGTGTCCAGTCCACGAAGAAATGATTTTCCCTGACTTTTCCTGCTGGTTTTCCAATTTTCCAGATCTTTCAATGATCGACTATTCTTGAGTGGAGGGTGGAAGGGAAGGGGAGGGAAACTCGCGAACGAAACTGCGAGCATACATATTATCACGTAGTGCATTTTTCATTTCATCTTATAGATCGTGTGTAATGTTACCTATTTGATAGTACATAGCTAACGTTATTATTGGTTTTGCTTTATGCTGCTCTTCTATAAGCTAACGACCTTATCTTTTTTTCCATTTTACTTTTACGGCTGTAGTAATACTCGTAGAAGAAGCGAATATTTCAGAGCGAAAAAATCTGATTCCAAAACCATTCGACGCCGTTCACGTGAACAACGGTAAGAAATCAACTCGCCATATGCATTGCTTAATATACCTATACATATTACATAGGCTATTGCTACGCTCTTGTTTTGTATCTAGTTGAGATTGCAGATGGCCTGATTTTCCTTATAGAACGAAGGAAATATTGGGCTCGTACGATTTATCATGAAGGGGGAGGGCTGTGGTAGAACTATACTCAATCCTAACAGATCATTTTCGTCGAATTTCCAAGTCAAGATGTTTTCCAGCCTTTTTTTTCACCAAACTATAGAGTCAACTCAACAAGAAGTATTTCCACAAAATTAACTCAAATTTGGGTATTTGGGCTGGGTTTGTCGTTTGATTGAAGAAGAAAGTGGACGGAAGATGACCTTGACACAAAATTTTCACACTGAGAAAAATTTATGTTGGAATTTATACTATAAATCATGAGATTTTGGATGGAGTCTGAAAATTTGACAATTTTTACTATAAATTATAGTAATTTTTGATTTTTTAAATAAAATATAGTAATTTCTCTCAAAAAGCATTGCAAAAATTATTATAATTTATAGTAAAAATTGTCAAATTTTCAGACTCCATCCAAAATCTCATGATTTATAGTAAAAAGTGCAATACATTTTTCTCTGTGCAGGAGCAGGTGAAGGAAAATGAAGAAGGTCACGCTTTTTCAAAGGTTTTGATTTCGTGACATTGCTCAAGCCTTCCCAAATTGACTTAGGAGGCTGAAATTTGGCCAATATATCTGGAAGGCACTCTAGATATCCTTTTTGGGGATTTCGACTTTTCAACCCTTCCTCACTCTTATTCAGCAAAAAAAAAAAAATACGATCTGGCTAAAACTTCATTTTTCTGGAAAATTCATGTCCATAAAGGCAATCTTCAAAAGGAAGAGTTCATCGGAAAATCAGGCTAGATGAGAGGAGCGAATTTTTTTCTATTATTATGTTTAGCTACACGTATGAATCTCTTATAGCTTTACTATCTATCTAGATTACTGATTAAGCAATACAATATCAACGCATGTGGTATCTACAATGTGCATTTTATACCTATTATCTACACACATGCCTATCATCTAGCTACCTCTTAGATTTGCGCTTTCATTCATAATTCTTACATTTTTGTTGTTTTGTTTCGTTTCGTTCCTTTGTCTTTGCTACTGGCGTAGAAATACAAAATGCTTTGCAACGTTTACAAGAAAAAATTACCGAAATAACCGCTTCGAATGAAAACGAAGGTACCGACGATTGCAACGAAAAGAAAGGTAAGTGACATCATCACACCATTACACCATAAAACCATAATTTATCAGTTTATAACGAGTTAGTAAAACTTCGAAATATATTTTGGCCAAAGTAAGCATGTCAAAATATTAATTAATAGAGTCATTGAACATGAAAAAAAAAGAAATGCTAACTCTTTGTACTTAGATATTATTGAATTTTTTTTTTTTTGACTAGGGGTGCTTATTTTCGGATTGTTTTCACTTCGAATTTACAAGAACTTAAAATATCAACGAATTAAAAAAAAATGTTTCAACTTGACTAAAAATGACGAGTTTACACATTTTACTCCTCTCAATTTCTGGGCCATTTTTCACCTTTTTCTTGGTCCATCTGAAATAGTTTTCGATGATGGATTTTGGTCAAAATCTGGAAAATTTGCACGAAATTGGAGATAATGGACGAAATACAAGATCATAGGTTGGGTCAAAATATACATTCGACGAGTCTAAAATATCATTTTACGATTTAACCCAAATTATGCGAAACATACAAATTGAAACTGGGCTCGTTTGACCCACAAATGAATCGCAAAAATTAACCTGATATTATGTCCAATCATCTCAAACGATTTCGCAGTTTAAATTCAATCTATTTCCCTCAAGGGTACTTTTACTCGTACTCATCGTCAGCTTAGCTTACCTACTACTACTGTACTTATAGGAAGTATGTGCTTGTACTGAAATGTTTTCCTGCGACGGCCTATCATCATTATTTTTCAATGGTAATAGGCAATAAAGTGTTCTTACCTAAGTCTTTGGTGCTACAAAATACGAATTCAGACATTTAGACATTGCTACAAATGCTTGCTTGCTCGCTAGTCTGTCTGCCTCCGCTGCTCGTTATTCCCTGCTATCTTCGTTGGAACCTCTCGAGGTGTCTTTTTTCAATTTCAATGGGACTGCGACTTCGGAGAAAGCACAGATCGAAACGATGGATAATTTCCAACGATCCTTAGAAAAATATGTAGGTATATCCGAATCGAATCTCACAGTTTCCGGACATTCTGGAGCTTCAAAAGAGATTTTCGATTTCTCTAGAAGTCGTAGAAATTAATTTTGGAGCTAAAAAACGAGTTGTGAATAATTCTCGACCTGTTATCAAAGGGGGGGGGGGTTCAGTTTGGCACCTACCTATTCTCCACTACTTACACAAAAAATTTTGAACCGAACAAAGTTGCATTGAAAGAGCATGCAAAAATGAATCGTCAAGCAAAATTTTAGGTCCTCATGACCCAAGTGCATTTTTCGATTTGATTTTTGGTTAATTTTTAAAAATCAAATTTGGATCAAAAATGAGGGGAAAAATCAAAATTTCACCAAATTAACTTGCAACCCACCAAAGCGATCGGTAAAGATTTGAGAAATTCGGGAACCTCCAGGCTCCAGTAGTCACTCTGTGTCATAATTTCAACATTCTGAGTCTATTGAAGGCGGATTAAAGTCGTTTTGGAGTCTCCAGTCGCCCAAAAATGCCATAAAATCTGCGAAAATTATTTTAGAACGTCTGCTCGCGATTGATCATTGCTGGTGGCCCATTTGGATCGATTTCACACCCTTTTTCCAAAATCAGCGAGTTCCAGTTCGGAATCAAAATTTTGTCCAGCTTGTAAAAAGCAGGATATGAATTGCCAAAATAATAGTTCCTAACTGGACCCCTCCCTCCCCCCCGGATTTCGGAAAAATGGCGGGTAATTTGACAAAAAGGTTACCAACTATCAATAGAATCGCGAGCATACGTGCTGAAGTTTATTTGGACAGATTTTTCGGCATTTTTTTGGAAAACTGGAATTTCTAAAAAATCTCTGGAGAATCCAAAACGACTTGGAACCATTTTCAGTCGACTGAGTACCTTGAAATTACGACGAGGGGTGACTGCGGCAGTTTTCCAACTCAATTTGGCAAAATGTTGTGGAAATTTTAGGTTTGAAAAATCTGCTGGAGGCTCCAGAATTGCTCAAAACGGTTCGAAACAAATTCCAATCGATTTTAAAGGTCAAAATTAAGGTTTTCTCGAATTTCAGCTTTCTAGGTCAATTTGGTAAAATTTTAGATGTTTCTTTAATTTTTGGTCCAAATTTGATTTTTTCAAAATTGGCCAAAAATCGAAAAATTCACTTTGGCACCTGAAATTATACCTGGGATGGTATAACGTATTTTTGCATGCTCTTTCGATCTACATAGCTTTGATTCGCAATTTTCTTGAGCGAGTTGGGATATCCCCCCCCCCCCCGTTAGAATATTAGGTATACAGGATGAATCCGTAGTCTTCTGGTTAAATTAAAATGTAGATAGTACTCGAGGAGACGAACAAAAAAAGTTATTATGATAAGTTGCCTATCTTGTAAAATGAAGGGGCTACGTGCTTCGCAAAACCAAGAATTTACCAATTTTGAAAAATTCATCAAAAATAAGAAAATGTTTGAATCATTCAAGTGATGTCCCTAACCCATAGTACTCAAGTGGACGAACAAAAAGTGGTATTATGACCAATTGCCTATCTTCAAAATGGAAGGGGCAAACCTGATTCAAAATTTCCAAATTTCAAGTGCCCCAAATTTGAATTTTGAAATTGTGCTTGCCCATTCAATTTTTAAGATAGGCAATTGGTCATAATAACATTTTTTGTTCGTCCACTCAAGTACTATGGGTTAGGGGCATCAATAAAATGATTCAAACATCTTCTTATTTTAAAAGAATTTTTCAAAATAGGTAAATTTTAGTTCGAAAATGGGGTAATTTCTTCAATTTGCAGACAGTAAGAAAATGTTTGTATTATTCAAATCGTGCCCCTAACCCATAGTACTTGAGTGGATGAACAAAAAATGTTATCATGACCAATTGCCTATCTTAAAAATTGAAGGGGCAAGCACAATTTCAAAATTCAAATTTGGGGCATTCGAAATTTGGAAGTTTTGAATCAGGTTTGCCCCTTCAATTTTGAAGATAGGCAATTGGTCATAATAACATTTTTTGTTCGTCCACTCGAATACTATGGGTTAGGGGCATCATTTGAATGATTCAAACATTTTCTTATTTTTGATGAATTTTTCAAAATAGGTAAATTTCCGGTTTTGCGGAGCACGTAGCACCTTCATTTTACAAGATAGGCAACTTATCATAATAACGTTTTTTGTTCGTCTCCTCGAGTACTATCTACATTTTAATTTAACCAGATGACTCCGGATTCATCCTGTATTTACCTGCGTATAAAAAATATTCTGACTGAGAGTAGTTCTATTTGTAGCTATAACTTATAGCTACTGATGATAAGATAGGCAGTAGCTCTAGCTACCTGTATTATACGTCTATAAAAGTGGCAGGTGTGCGATGAGATGAGCGTTTATATTACGTCGAGTTGACGATTTAACACACAGATTTTATACCTTCATTGAATGCGATTCGTGTAGATGCGGTAAATTTCCCCACACGCTTCCGCTCTCCATAGATGCTCGCCCGTTTTACCCCGCACTGTTTCACCTTGTCATCGTGTCGCGGTGAAACAGTTGCCTATCTTGTCGTAGTCGAGGCGTCTCATCTTCTCGACGTATCCATGTACCGATGTAAGTTTGTTAAAATGCTATAAAATCAGCACCGTTCGATTGCAAAAATGTGGGAAATCTGATTCTGTATTTTTTGGGAGGTGGAACAGGAGGACAAAGACAATATAGGAATTTTTTTTCAACCTTCAACGTAAAATAAAATACCTGCGGAAGGATTAGGAGACCATTTTTTTTCATCTTCTGGTCCAAATTGAGTCATGGGGTAGAAGTTGGATGGGTTGGACCTTTAAAACCAAGTTGAAATTCTGACTTAGCATCGCCAAAATCCTCACGAACAAAATAGTCACAAAAAATCGCACGTTCTTTTCAGCCATTGTTAACATACCCCCCCCCCCCACTCGATTTTAGAGCAAGGTGCAAGGGTAAATCATTTAATATTTTTTACTTCAAGTCATATTTCGATCCTGTAAAGACAACGAAGAGACAGCACAACGGTCGAATTAAGCTGATTTCTCATCATTTATCAAATTTAGGCCCCTATAGGAGAAAAATTGTAATGACAAAAAATTTTTCTTTTCTGATGCTCCACAACTTTTATTCGAAAATTTATCCATTTACAGTGTCTTGTCTTCAAACAAAACTTCCCTTGCTGATACGATATTTTAGGGATGTTGATGTTCTTCTGACCTAAAAAGCCTATACCATCGTATCATGAGAAATTGAGAATAACGCAATTTGACACGATGTAAGGTACTAGATTGTACAATGAGATGATACGGTGGCATTTTGTGCATCTTCGGCACACACACACCTGCTACCCTACTAGTACATCATGCATCTTGCATCGTCGCTCGTCGCATCTTGGCTCGAAAGCAAAATTGCCTTACACGACGAAATATTGTAGAAGAAGAACAAAGAGGCAGAGAGCTGACGGAGGCCATCCATTACTATACGCCACCGCTACAAAAGGAAATCAATTTTACAACGTTCTAATAAAGAGCGTCCTAAATAGCAGCCAATTTGCCCCGTTTAACATTTTAATTTAATATGAAAGCTTTTATGCTTTCGCATCGTTCGACAACATTTTCAATATATCCGTTTTAATTCAGATTACCTATCTGCTCGTGCCCCGCCGAGCCTCTGCTTTTTATATCGTCGTTAGAAATGAATTTTCTCGTAAACCTTTTCGTACCGGAAATTACTTTACTCGATTTACAAAGAAGCCACCATCTCTCGTTCGCGCTGTTTCTTTCCTCCAGTTTCTTTCTTTTCCGTCGTTACTCCTTATTTTTTTCCATATTCTTTCAGTTTTTTCATTTTCTTTCTTCTTTTTTTTTTTTGCCTCAGATATTTTGATTACCTCGTAGAAATGTATTTCTCATCCATTTTTATTCGTGGTACTGAAATCGAGTGCAGTTCAATTCAAGCATAAGTACCTCTCTATTGTAGAAATGTATGTAGGTTGCATACTTATACACCTACAATATATGGGAGCAAAAAGTGCTACGTAAAATGTAATATGTAATATACGAGTATGTGCCAATAATGGACCCTTGAATTTGTCAGTTCATAATCTGACTGGCGAAAAGTGCACTAAAAATAGAATTTGGCTGGAATTTTTGCAGCTGAAAAATTCCTTCATCTTTCTGATATTACATGAGTTGAGTACGACTCAAAAATATCAGAGGAGATGAATTTTTCATTTTCTAAACAGCAGAGAGGAGGGATTAGTCTAAAAAACCAGGTTACGCAGGTGTCACCAAGTCCCGAATCAAAAAAAAACTCATATCAATAGCTCAAAGGAGCTAGTTTCACGTGCATTGAACCAAAATTCAAATAAACAGCTCAAACGATTTAGGCGCAGTCGAATTTTAAAGATGCATCGCCCTCCCCAAAAATATGACCCTGAGAAAAACCAAAATTATTTTCGTTTTTCGAGAAAAATTCATGCATTTATACGAAAATGTTTTTAGAGCATTTCTGAATAATTTTGAATTTAAATTTAGGTGATTTCGAGGTTTTTGAAAAAGTATCATGTGACCAATCAAAATGGGTTAAAATTTTACGAGAAATCTAAATATTTCAACGAAAACGTTTTTTGAGAATTTTTGAAAAATTTTCAACCCAAATTTGGATCACGATTTACGGAATTTTCAAAAAGAGTATCGTGCAACTCACTGTGTTAAAATTAGTCGAGAAAGTCAAATATTTCGATGGAAACAATTTTTTAAGAATTTTTGAGAAATTTTAAACCCAAATATGGGTCATGAGCCTCATGACTCTCGATGATTTTCGGTATTTTGGAAAATGTATCATATGGGTTGAAATTTCGCGAGAAATTTAAATATTTCGATAGAAACCATTTTATTTGAGAATTCTTGGAGAATTTTGAACGCACAATTATTGGTCATTATTTTCAATAGATTGAAATTTCTCGAAAAATTCAATTACACTGTTTTTGAGCGTTTTTACAAAAAATTTGTGCTCAATATTAGGTCACTATTTGAAGAATTTTCCAGATAGGCGTCATGCGACCAATCAAAATTCAGTTAAAATTTCAGCAAAAAATCAAATATTTCATCAGAACTTATTTCTGAGCATTTCTGAAGAATTTCAGGACCAAAATTGAGTCCATTTTTCGAGTCAACATTCAAAATTCAAAAAAACAAAATTGTGACCCAATTATGGGCCAGAAATTCTTCAGAGTTGATAAAAAAAATTGATACAGAAATTTCTGATCCTCTGTTGAAAATTCAATCCACTGAAATACGAGTATGTAAATTGCACGGAAATTTTTCGAAAATTCCGAAAATCATGACGAAATTTTGAGATCAAAATTATTCAAATATGTTCAAAAACATTTTCGTTCAAATGATTGAAATTTCTCACAAAATTAGGTTGACAAATTCTGGGCTCAAAATTCTTTAAAAATGCTCAAAATATACATTTTCATCCAAATATTCAAATTTTTCGCGAAATTTTAACCCAATTTGATAAGTCGCATGACGTTATATCCGAAACTCCAAAAATCACGAACCAAATTTGGGGCTCAAAACTCTTCAAAAAAGTTCAAAAAATATTTTCAACCAAATATTCAAATCTTTTGCAAAATTTTGACCCATTTTGATAAGTCACATGTCATTTTATCAAAAAATCCCAAAAATCATTACCGCAATTTGGGTTTAAAATTTTTCAAAAATGCCGAAAGGTCATTTCCATTAAAATACTATTTGAATTTCTCGCGAGATTTTAATTTATTGCATGACATTTTCCCAAAAACCATCAACAAATTCTGGGCTCAAAATTTGAAAATGCTCAAGAAACATTTTCCTGCAAATATTTGAATTTTTTGCGAAATTTCAACCGAATTTAATACTCAAGTGATATGACATTTTTTTCAAAAATTTCAAAAAGTATTCACAAATTTTGGGCTTAAAATTCTTCAAAAATGCTTGAAAAAAATTATTTTCACCCGAAATTGAAGAGAGATACGACTTCATAAATTCGACTCTGCTCAGTTCTGAGATCAGTTTTTTGAATTTTGATTTGATGGGTGTGGAGGAACGAACTCCACAACATTATGGAAATATCAATTTTTAGAATCTTTGAACTCTGATACTCGTATAAAGACGTCTGCGTAACCATTTTTGTGATTCAAAATTATAAGCAAGCGTACGACAGAAAATCAACTGATTTACTCACATTTATAGATGTAAAAATTGCAGCCAAATTCGATTCATTCACCACTTCTCGTCAACTAAACCGTAGACTACTGGTCTTTCAACTCAATTAAAATCGGATACCTATACCCACCTACTCAAACTAAAAACAAAAACAATCTAGAAATAATAAGTTTGTGGTCAATTGGCGATGACGTTGTTAACAATGTGCTAATATTTTTTGCAGATGCCGGCCTGACCGAAGAAGAGGTGTTGATCGAGAACTCGGTGACTCCGGAAACCATCGAAACTATCCAACGCACTACGTTATTATTGCGCATGAAAGATGGCATCGCTTCACTCGCCAACATACTCAAGATAGTCGAAGTACGTCGATCAATTTTATCACATCGTAATTAAGTATTTCCACACCTCACCTCGAACGCGAGCAATCAAAATTCGTCTTTAGCCACAATTATAGGGAATTCTCGATTACCGTATTTAAGGACCCAGATCCATCCTTCGATACATCGACAATGCAGCTTTTTAATCTCATATCTCAAGTTAAAGAGGTACCTATATCAAGTGGAACTATCGACTACCAGAAAATACACCATCTTTGGAACAATACCTTCAAATCCTGGAAAAATCTAGCCAAGATTTCTAAATTTATGATCTCAGAAAAAAAAGGACCAAGTGGTCTTATGTACTTAAACTGAAAAAAAAAAAATTTAATCGCAACAGTAAAGTGGTCAAATATTTATAACTGAAGCAATCAAATAATTGAAACACTTTGGTAGAATTTTCAGTCTCATTCTCGTGAATGAAAGATTCTAAATTTGCACAATCTATTCGTAGGCATGTAAGTAAAGTCACGATTGTTTAATGGTATCTTCATCCTAACGAAGGAACGTCTCGAACGGACACCTTCCGACTTTTAACAAATCCAATTAGTTAGATCGAAAAAGCATGTCCTAATAAAATGCATTTTTAGCGAATTTTTGAACATTTAAAAAATTCAAAAAAACTACTTCAAGAGCAATTTCTAAACTTCTTTATGAAATACATTTTTTTCAAGCTGAGTGAACCAATGCGACAATTTTTTTTCAATAATCATCAATACCCACACATCGATGACTACTAGTTTGAGGCCATTCTGAAGCTTTCAGCGGTTCTTCATTTTTCTCCAAAAGCTTCAAAAAAATGAATTTAAGCATTTGTTACTTTCCTTGGTGCTTACTGGAAAGCGAACACCTCGTCAATTATTTTTAGGTGGCTTGAACTGGTACTCCTGGAACTTCTTGAAGGGGCTCAATCAGCACATCGACCAAACTCGTTGACGCTGAAGTTCACTTTAGGCCTTCCCAAAGTGATTTGAAGGTTCCGGAGAAAATTGAAAAATTGCCAGAGGCTTCAGAACGGCTCCAAACTATTATAGACAATCATGTGTGGTAGTTGAATGTTAAAAAATATTCACATTGGTTCAGGATCGAAAAAAATTATATTTCAGTAAAAAGTTTGAAAATCGTCCTGAAAGCAGATTTTTAAAGTTTTCAAACTTTCGAAAAAATCTCCAAAAATCGAAAAATCAATTTCAAGGCTCGAAATTTAAAATATGATGGTTTCAAGACATGGGCTTCTGATCTAGTTTCAATAATACAGAGATCATTTTCAATCACGCAATAGCCTCCAATTTTTGAAGAAAAAAAAATGATAAAAAATTCAATTTCAAAAATCGAAACAGTCGTCAAAGATGGGCTACGAAAATATAAACTTCGCAGCTTCTTTGTTTGATGGGCAAGTCATTATTTTTTGGAATTTTTTTCAATTTTCGAGTGATAAACTTTTGCATGAGCTTCAAGTAATATGTATAGGTATTCATTTTATGAAAATTCGAAACGATGATTTTTCTCAAGTACTCGACAGAATACCTTTATGAGGAAAAGTGAAGGGTAGACTATCATTTTTTCACAAGGAGAAAACAATTGAATTCGAAAAGGTCAAATGTGTCGTTTACTTCCACTGGATCTAATTTAGGAGAAATTCGATCGTTCTCAAATGACTTGTCAGCTGTCAGAAAATCGTTCGTGAACGAATTGAGTCCAGTTTTTCATATTACGAGGCTCAACTGTCCAGTTTCAAAAATGTTATCCACAATTAATTGGATTTTTCAGCGATTCATTCCTTTGCGAATTTATGCTTAGAGGAGAAAATAAGTTCGCGAACAAATCAATCCCAATTTTTATTGAAGCATTAAAGAATGTTATTTTTTTTAAATTGCTCGGGTGTGTCTCGAGCACATTTGCTTATTTAATTCATGTAAATACTCAACTAACTCAGCATGATTTTTGGTTTTCAGAATGGAAGAGGCGTTATCGCGCATTTAGAGTCACGTCCGTCTAAGCAACCCGGAGCTCAATTCGACGTGCTGGCCAAAATTGATATATCACGAAAAGATCTTCTCATATTGATGAGAAGCCTCAGACAGAGCTCCATTCTGGCCGAAGTCACCATTTTAACTGACAATAAAATCAACGTGAAAGGTAAGAAAGAAATCGGTAAAAATTGCAAAATTCGATCACATTGGAGGAGGGGGGGGGGGGGAGAAGGAGATTCCGAACTGGCAGACCATTTCGAAAAAACAAGCAAAAATAAATAACCAGCCAAAATTTCGAGAACTAAAAAGCATTATTCGATTTTTGGTGAATGTTGGAAAATCAAAATTTAAAGCTAAAATTTTTAAAATACGGCTGGAGGCTCCAGAACGACAAGAAATCACATCCGACCGACTCAAAACGTTGAAATTGGAGGCTGAAAACAAATTTTAGCTTTGTAATGTTGTAGGGTGAAATTTGCAGAAATTTCAACTTTAAAAAATCTGCTGGAGCCTCCGAAACTACTCAAAACGTTTTGAAACAGTTTCCAATTAATTTGGAAGGTTGAAAGTACGAGTCATACCAAATTTCAGTTACCTGGGCCAATTTCGAAAAATTTCAAAAAATTTCGATTTTGCACATTTTTGAACCGAATTTCAAAAATTTACAAAAACTCGAAAAATGAACTTCAACACCTGAAATACATTTTTTCGTGCTTTTTCGATCTAGCTTTGTCTGGTTCAAAACAAAACTATCCCAGTCGAGATACATGACTCGTTGGACTTGACCCTGAGTGAGGCATGTGCAGGAACCTTTTTGATTAAATTTCGTTATTTATTATACCATAAGTACATAAAATATGTAGGAACCTCGAAGGGCGTATAATTAACCAAATTACTCACACGATCACGGTAACTATTCCACAGATCCGTGGTTTCCGAGACACGCCAAAGATTTAGATAATTGCAATCATTTGATGACGAAATACGAACCGGAGTTGGATATGAATCATCCTGGATTTTCGGACAAGCTTTACAGAGCTCGTCGTAAGGAAATCGCCAACATAGCCTTCAATTATAAATAGTAAGTATATCGTGCGGTGGCCAATGGCGCTTCCGCTTCCGCATCGTGACAAATATAGGCTTGGTTTTGGTATTTGGACAATAATTTTAATTTCAATTTTTTTTTGCTATAGCGGCGAACCTATTCCGCGTATACAGTACACCAAAGAAGAAGAGGCTACGTGGACAGCTGTATTCAACACGGTGCTGGATTTGATGCCGAAACATTTCTGTATCGAATATCAACGCGTGTTTTCGCTTTTGCAAAAAGAAAGCATTTTCAGACCGGATAAAATTCCCCAGTTGGAAGAAATGTCCGACTTTTTGAAAAGTAAGCCTCCACAAATTCTTTACCTTTTTGTTTAGTGTCGTACACCAATAAAATACTCGGAAATTCTCACGTGATATTGCATTCGTGTACTTTTGCAGGGCACACCGGGTTCACACTTCGACCGGCGGCAGGCTTACTTACAGCCAGAGATTTTCTGGCCAGTTTGGCATTTAGAGTATTCCAAAGTACGCAATATGTGCGTCATCAAACTACACCATTCCACACACCCGAACCGTAAGTATATAATGAAGGTCACAAGATCGCCAAAAAAAAAAGAAAATTTGGTAAAAGTACATGTAGTAATACTGGAAATGACCACAAACAAAATGTCAGTCGAATTTGTTGACAAAATTCAACGAAAATTGGGTAAAACGCCGACGAACCACTTTCGAACAATCGAAAATGAAAATCATTAGAAAACTATCATAACGCAATAAAATTTTAACGAAATTTGACAAAATGCACTTAAAATTCTGCAACACACTTCTCTGAAAATAACTCGAAAACAATGATAATTCGATCGAGTCGCTATAAAATCGACAAACGATGTTGAAATTTCAAAGAAATTAGACCAAAATCCATGTAACAATGTTACAAAAATGTTATGATCAAACCCAATAAAAAAAAAAATTACCAAGAATTATCTTGAGCATTGAAATTTTAGCGACGTTTGCCAAAAATGCATTAAAATCATGATACATAATATCAAGGAAGAAGTAAAAATTCAGTACAAGACGACAATATTCAGCAAAAAATACATTAAAACATGGTAAAATTTCAGTGAAATTTGATCGAATTTAGAAAAAATTGGATGCAACGTGGTCGAAAACCACCTCTCAATACACAAAAAAAAACAACCAATAAGTCTCAATAAAACATCAGACTCAGACACTTTCTGACAAGACAAAAACCAGAATTTTCCGACTATTTTGGCAAAAACACGATTTCTTGGGGTTATCTCGGCAAAAATAAGCTCTTTTTGACAATTTTACCAAAAATTGCCCCATTTTGATATTTTTACCAAAAATGGACAATTTTTGACTATTTTGACAAAAGTAACGCTACATTGACATTTTTTTTTCAAATTGCCACTTTTTTAAATGGCACATTTTTCTTAAAAGTGGCACTTTTTAAAATGGCACCTTTTCTCAAAAATGGCACTTTTTCCAAAAATGGCACCTTTTTCTCAAAAAGGCAACTGAATTCTTTGAATTGTAAAAATTTTTGACATTGGATTATTACAACATTTTAAGCCATCTGCAATCTAAATTAAGTATCTCGAAAGTGGCTTCAAAACAAGGATACATTAACAAAAAATGAAAGAATTTCAGTGAAACGTTTGGAAAACGCATAGAAAAGTGTTACAAACGTATCAAAACAATATTTAAAAATTCTCAAAAAAGCATAAAAATCACTAAAAATGACCAAAAACCAAAGTATAAAATTCAAGAAGAATTTGATGAAAATGTAGGGAACAGTGTAACCAAAAAATGTTGAAATGAACTACACAGAGTAAACACACAAAAACGTTTGAAAATTACCCAAAAGTGCAAAAAACTCCATGATATATTTTTAAAAATTGCATAAAATAGTGGGAAGAAATGTCAAAACAACGTAAAAACATCAGAATCGATTGAAAATTACAAAGTAGCAAGGCTATCGAGAGCAGAGGCCGGTAAAAGAAGGGCCTGTTGATAAAAGAAACCAGTTTTTTTCTTCTCAAAAAACAAATTTTCAAACGATTTTGCCTGCGCTTAGTTCCAGCTTGTTTTTTTTCTTTTTCAAACTTGAAATTTTTCAAGTTGAAAAAAACTTCTCCCATAAAAAGCATGGTTTTTATGCCTCTCGAAATACAAATTTTCAAACATTACAAATTCTAAAATTCTAAAAGCTAAAAAACAAATCCTTTGCATGAAAAAAAAACATTGCCCTCTTCTTCTTCTCTGAATCAACTTCCTCTAAAAAAAACATCGTTTTCAGGCCCCTCTCGAAATGAAATTCTCAATAACTCTCGTCCTTGCTTCGATCAGGTTAATTTGTTTCATATTTTAAAATAAAAAAATTCACACTGGAGTCCCAAAAATCCAAAACAGGAAATGAAATTTTTCAGAAGTCATAATATAGTCTATGAATATGATATCAATCGCCTTCATCGGCAGATTTGGTATTTTACGTATTCCCTACATCAGTCGGCAAATTTTCATTCGAACACCTACCTTTCTCAAAAAATCTATATTTATTTTATTCCCCAGAAACGGGGCCAAATTATTTTTGCCTCGAGCTAGCATTGGCTTTCGGGGGCCCTTCCAAATATACAGATTAAATTTCAACATAATATGACAAGCTGAAATTGCATAAAACATTCCCAAAACCTCTTCATACCTCTCAAAAAAGCACTAAGGATGAATAGAAAATCATCAAAAATCGAAAAAAATAACGCAAGTTTGGTGAAACATGTTGAAAATGCATGGAAATGTGTTTGAAAACATTTTTATTTTATGACGTACCTGCCTAATCATCATCAAAACAGATTTCAAATCATTGAAAATTACCCAAAATTAACGAAAATTAAGAGAAAGCCAAATTGTAAGATCAGTCACAAAAGCATTAAAATCACTTGAAATTACACCAAGTTTATGTTCAAAACTCTTCAAAAGAACTAAAAAACAGCTTAAATGTAAATTTTCAACTCTCTGTTAGAATTTTATTAACTCGTTTTGATACAAAATATTGGATATTTTTCATTTTAGCAAGGTTCTGGAAGTAAAAAAATTATGGAATTTTGTTTCAAATAAACGCAGAGACCTAGCAAAAAATAAATAAAAAATACAAAAAATATGCCCCCTCTCACTTTTTTCAAAATTTAACTGTTCGGAAAAATTGCTTGAAACAACTTTTGATGGAAAATTTTGATTTTCTGTCTAAATTTTAATTCATTTTGGTAGGTCGTACTGAAACTTTCACAAAGTCCCATAAATCATGACTCAATTTGTGGAATTAATAAAATTATTCAATCATGCTCAAAAATATTTTTCTGTGCAGAATTTGAATTCGTCACAAAACTTAGAACCTCGTAAGTCGTCGCATGACACTTTTTTCGAAAATTCCAAAAATCAAGACCCAATTTTGGAATGAAAATTCATTTTGAATTTCCACCAAACTTTACACCACTTTGATAAGTTACAAAGTTGCGTTTGAATAACTCTACAACAGATCATTTTCGCAAGAAATTGGAGAATGAGGAGACTTCAGAGTCAACTGAGCTCTTGACTTTTGATACTGAGCCATTTTCAAAAATTGTGAATTTTAAATTGCACTCAGCCTTTCTACCTATTGTGAAACTCGAGTTTCGAGCTGATAAATATTCCAAATGGTTAACATTACATTATTTGTTTGTTTGTTTTTGTAGCGATTGTATTCACGAATTACTTGGACACATGCCGTTGTTAGCCGATCCTAGTTTTGCTCAGTTTTCACAAGAAATTGGTCTCGCTTCGTTGGGAGCTTCTGACGCCGAAATTGAAAAATTGTCGACGGTATGTATACTACACTAATGCCCTAATCAGCACAAGTGCTAGTTCTTATATGTAGGTACTCATATGAAATCTTCTGCGTAGGTATACTGGTTTACAGTTGAATTTGGACTGTGCAAAGAAAAGGGTGAAATCAAAGCCTACGGAGCTGGTCTATTATCGGCATACGGCGAGCTATTGCACGCCATTTCCGAGAAACCAGAACGTAGACCTTTTGATCCGAATGTGACAGCCGTGCAACCATACCAAGATCAAGAATATCAGCCCATTTACTACGTTGCCGAAAGCTTCGAAGATGCCAAAGAAAAATTCAGGTATGCAATACACATTTCTTATATTTGATCAGTGACCAGTGATCACAAAAGGATGGGCCATCTTCAACTTTTTTGAGAAAATTGGAGATTTGTTGAAAAGTTGTGATGGACCTTAAAAGACAGCACGAAAAATAATTTTCGACTTTTCTGCTCGAGTTTCATATTTCAAAATTTCAACCATCCCCATTTTTTCCCAAAAAATCTTGTTTTTCGTTCTCAAAATAGAATTTTAAAATTTAAGATCCCCCCACCCCCGGTAGAAAGTGATGGTTCAAGTCAGGAATCCGAAATATTGTTCCTGCTATTTTTCGAGGTGTCCTCATAATTTTTTATTGAATCCTCCTCCAATTTTTCAAGGAAAAAAAGGTCAGAGACGGCCCATCCTAGTATCATAATACTATGTATGTATTACGTTGACATAATAACGAATAACTAATTGAATTATGTATTAATATTGCAGACGCTGGGTATCCAACATGTCGCGTCCTTTCGAAGTTCGATATAATCCGCACACGCAGCGAGTCGAAGTACTCGATTCGGTTGAAAAATTAGATAACCTAATGAATCAACTGAATTTAGAAATATTACATCTGAATACGGCTTTCAATAAATTAAAATCTCAATATTTTTAACAATCTTTACCTATTAAGTTTAATTATGTACCTATTTTATGAAGCTTAATTAATGTACGACCGGTCCTCTCATTATTAAAGCTTACAAGTTCGGTTCGAGTTTCATTACACTTACACAATACACATGAGTGATCATCGATGTACTCTCACTAATCTACAACCATGCATTGCGGATATTTATTTCTCAATTCAAAAGTGGCTGTAAGGTTATGCAACTTTAATGTCTATATCGAATACAGAATGTCGAAAAGTACAGCCGTCGCTTGTTAAAGCATCAATCATTTCTAAATAGGATTTACCACTTGCCAAAACCAGTATGATTAGAAAAATGCTACACGAAGCATTTGTAAGCGGTGGCGAGAGAATGCGAGGATCGCCTCCGAGAAGCCATTCAAAAATTATTGTATGCCGCAGAACAAGAGAATAAAGAAATACGTTACGAAGAGACGCACTGTTTTATACTCCAAAAATAGATTTTTCAAGTATAGAGGTTAAACCGTTTAATACACCTGACAGATCTGAGATCTTTTAGATAAAAGCAAGACTTTGACAATTTCAGCAAGAAGCAGGACTTGATGGTAATAATTATCGAGAAAGAACATGTTTTTTTTTGTAATTTTGATTTTAAAAAAAGTAAAATTGTAGACAATTTTGAGAATAAAGTAGGATTGCTAATGGGTCATTCCATGTCAATTCGATCAAAAAAATGCGATTTTGAAAGTCACGTCTTTCGTATCCGCTCAATTTTTTTCACAATATCTACCCACTCAATTAATAAGAAACGCGCAATCAGTTTGGTCCCAGTCCCCTCAGGGGGTGGGTGGGGGGCTTCAATTACGTTCATATTGTCTCGATGTACTCAACTTCAGCAGCGCATACATCCAAACATGTGATACTTTGATTAAAACTGATTTTACATTGATATCAATTATTGGAAAAAAAACATTCTTCTTTGAAATTTTGAATGAAAAAGCGAGAATTCTGGAAAATTTTCAAAATTAAAACAGTGGTTAAGCAACAGTGATTTATATTTCAATTGTTACCAATAAAAAAAGACTTTTAGAGATTTTCTGCAGAAAAACAAAAAATTTTAGCCTTCTTGAAAAGCACTAATTTTTGACAATTTTTAGGACATGAGCGAGACTCTCACAATTTTTAAGGAATTATTGATCGAAAAATTACACTACTTTTTCGCAATTTTGCCAAAATAAGTCATACTTTTGGGTAACTTTAGAAAATAAAATTTGGAAATTTTTGGAATATTCAGCGAAAAGGCGACAATTTTTACCAGCTGGAAGCAAATACCGAGACTTTTTGGCAATTTTGACAGAAAACAAGATTTTTTGTTTTTTGCTTTTTTTGGCGGTTTCCAAATCAAATTTTTTTGTCAACATGAAATTTATGAGAAGCTATGAAATTTAAAAAAACAAAAAAAATCACCAATGTTAAAAAAAGGGTTACTTCAGGGGACCTCAGGTCTTCAAAATGTTTATCATCATTTCCAATTTCACCCTTTTTTGAGTTTCTTTCACTACAATATGAAGGGAAAGGGCGCTGAATATGAAAATCAACTAATTGTTTGGATTCCAACCCCTCCGAGGCTATCATCGAATCGCTTATTTTATGAAAATGGAAATTGCAAATTAAAAATACAACTATAAATGCAGCTTGAGTGCATCATCGAATGACGATGACCTCGTTCATCGCCCAAAAGTTGCCAAATTATTCATCAGCATAGTTCGTTGCTTACATTCCAGCTACGTACATACATAGGTAATAGGTAATAGGTAATGATTCAATAATTGACGCGCTTCCAACTTGAAACATTATTCGCGCAGTTCTCTTCTCTGGTACATTTTAAAATCGCTATCGCGCCGTTTAACACATTCTCTGGCCGGTTTGCGGCTGCTGCTGCTGCTGTTGTTATCGTCCAAGTGTGCAGTTCTCGTAATTAAGTTTCATTCTTACTCGAGAGTGGTTCGCCGATTTCGTTTTTGTTGAAGAGATCGTCCTCCGGCTGTTGATAATCGTCGTACTTTTTCATCCATCGATTTCCATAAAAACAAAGGCGTCATGTTTCTTTCCAAGAGGACCAAGTCGTACAGCTATCGGTCGACCGGTGGCGGTGGAAATGCCGATATCAACATGTAATACGCTTCCGATTTAGGAGCTCTGTAGTCTGTACATATTAGAAGTAAGTACCAATGACAAGTTCGATTCAATTTTTTCTCCTTTCTAAATCCTAACCTGTGCCAAATTTTGATCAATTAATTTACACATTTCAGACTCGTTTTACCCAGTTTTTTTTATGGTGAATTTATTTCTACTCTTTTATTTGTGTCTTCTTTTAATTACACAATACATAAGAAAAAATTGAAATTTTTCACACCAATTGCGTATTTACTCGCAATTGTTAAAAATTATTTTCTCAAAAACATCGCAGTTTTTTGATATGTTGTTCTTTATAAAAAGGGCTATTTTTGAGAATTTTTGTACAACTTTCAGTTCCTACCTTCATACTTCAATTTGAATTACAAGTTTTTGATGTGCTTTTTTCACATCACCAAAACCGGCAACACTGATTGTGGCGCCATGGGCAAACAATTGGCAGCCATTCTGAAAATCTTCAAAAGCACCTCGTCACCCTAATACGTAAAATATCTAACTCCATTTTTGTAAATTGTTCAGGAAATGCGAAAAACAGCATTATCAACTATTGATGGGTGTTACATAGTTGAAGTTATTTATTATAGTAAAAAAAATATTTTGGTAAAAAATTTTTTCACTTGACACCTTTTAAGCCACTTTGAGTGGAGTTAGATAGTTTTCTCGAATTCAAACGTGGATGGTACACCAATGAATTCACCTGAAGTAATTTTCAACATCGGAAGTTCCATACGAAGTGTTCACCTTTCAAGTGGTGTTCATAACTCATTTTCATGTAATGTAAAAATGAAACAGTTTCACGTAGCTAAATAAGCAGTGCGTTATCGTTTAGTGGAGTTAGATAATTTTCCTGACTTCGAACGCGAATTGTACACGAATGAATTGGCCTAAAGTAGTTTTTAAGGTCGGAAGTTCCATATGAAGTGTTCACCATTCAGATGGTGTTCATAACTCATTTTTGAGAAAAAATGGAGTTAGATACTTTACGTATTAGGGTGACGACCTGCTGCCCGCAAAAAATCCCAGGGACCTCCGGTTTGCGCCATTTTACATCGTTTGATGACCTCCACCGAAAAGCGAAAAATTAAAAAAATGGACGAACTCAACAGCCCATTTCAATGTTTTATAAGTGAACTACCGTGTTTCTCGACCCAAAAAGCCTACATTTTGACATATCACTCGATTTTTTTTCATTTTTACAAAATTTGATTTTGGTGGCACCTCCCCAAAGCGTTTGAGGAAAAAAAAGACCTCAGATTCGTGTTTCTCGACCCAAAAAACCTACATTTTGACATATTATTCGATTTTTTTTCATTTTTACAAAATTTAATTTTGGTAGCACCTCCCCGGACGTTTTTATAAAAAAAAATTGACGTGTTTTTTTTTAAAAGATATTTATATTTTATCTAATTGAATCGGTGGGTGCGGAAAGGGACTAAGTCACATTTTCGCATTTTTCAGGAATAACAAAAAACTGATTTATTTGAAAATCAAAAATTTTTGCTAAACATGCTTAAGGTCATTGAAAGAGGACCCCAAGACACAATTTTTAGCACTGTTTAGAAAAAAAAATATTCACGTGCGCCGGCGCTGTTGCTGCCTAAACAAATGGGACTTAGACCCTTTCTGCACCCAATCGACAAAATTTCTTTTGAAATTGCTCGGGCACGAATGGGGCTTGATTCTACATCTAAGTACATCATTTAGACTGCTATCTCGTTTAAATTGACCAAAAACCTCTTGAGTTCTAAGACTTTTTGCCGAAGTTGTTAATTTTTTCATCATTTTGCAGTTCAGAGATTAACTTAAATTTCAAAAAATGGTCTTCTCAAAAATGTTAGTTATTTTTCAAGGAATTTAAAAATTTTTACAAAAAAGTCATAAATGCGGATCCGCCCTTTTTCTGCACCCAAATACCACTTTCCCGGCAGTTTTGCGGAAATCTGACATCACCAGTCGATCCGCCGTGCTTTGAAACCCCTATATCCGTGAAAAAAAAATTTCCAAAAATGTGACTTGGTCCCTTTCTGCACCCACCGATTCAATTATGGTAATCATGTTGAAAATATCTGAAATTAACTGTTTTTTCCCCAATTTTTTTCATTTTTCTTTTTAATTCACGTTTTTTGACATAAAAGTTGATTTTCCCGGCGAACGGTGCATCCTAGAGAAAAATGACCCTAAAGAAAATTCTAGAGGATAAAATTTCCTATCAGATCAATGTCATTAATTTTTCTTTAGGAGGCTTAGTTCTTGAATTATATGTGATTTTTGATGGTGTAAACTGACTTTTGGGCACCACTGTATTTCTAGTAATGGAGGGAGAGGCAGGATTTCGAAAAAAAATCAGAATCATGATCCATGAGAATGGTGGACTTTTCTGAGGATCACTGAGTTCGAATACACGACAAAAATTTGTGAAAAATCTGAAGGATCCGAAATTAGGGATCATTTTCATCCTCAATAATTGCAAAATAGTCCTAAAATATGAGCTTGAGAAAACTAGGAAGGAACCTCCACCACTTCAAGTACCTCAAGCCACTCACTTTCCTATCTCACGACCAAAAAATCCATCAACAGAACCTCGATAGTTCGTTCCTCCACCACTTCAAGTACCTCAAGCCACTCACTTTCCTATCTCACGACCAAAAAATCCATCAACAGAACTTCGATAGTTCGTTCCAAGAATCACCTATTAACTCAAAAAATAACAATACCGCACGTAGAAGTAGATGCCACTCACCACCTTTCATGTTACCTGAGTAACAAAGCTTGATTTTCTTTTTCAATTGGTGTTTACAGGACAAAATTCGACTCCTTCAAGAAGATTTGGAATCAGAACGAGAACTCCGTCAAAGGGAAAGTACTCAGATCAACCTATCACCTGTTTTGAGCCATTACCGATGCCAATCATTCTGCAACTAAACCTATTTCAATCCTCTCATATCGACCGATATAACATGGAATTTATCATCTATGAATTCAAAGATACCTTTGCTCGTCAAGCTGGATTTTCCAAGACAATTCGTTGGCTTCATGCAATCTTAGTGATGTTGTCTTGAGGAAATCAGCTTGATAAGCAAAGTTATCTTTGAACTCGTTGGCTTCATTCGATGAATGAAGCCACGAATTCAAAGATAACATTGCTTAGCAAGCTGGTTTCTCCAAGGCAACATCACTACTTCTGAAAGATTTGGTGAGTACTAGAACGAACGCAGTAGTTTTGATTAACCGACCTATGTTTATCTTACAAAGTGGGCACATACGAATAATTATTTGTACGAGGTTGTATTTTTTATTTTATCTGTTCATCGAATTCATCAAATCAGGACTACATTCAAGTTGATAATGATTTCTTGTTATTCAATGCTTCCAGATCGTAGAACATTCGGATATTGTCGCGAAGCAAAGTTATCATCAAATTCGTTGGCTTCATCCATTTCTTCTTTTGCTGAAGCAATATCCAAATGTTCTACTAGAGTAGAACATTTGGATATTGCTTCAACAAAAGAAAAAATGAATGAAGCCAGCGAATTCAGAGATAACTTTGCGCATAAAGCTAGATTTTCCAAGGCAATATCACGTTACTTCTGTGACTCCTTACGAATTTTCTGAAAGATTTGGTGAGTACTAGAACGCAGTAGTTCTGTTTAAACGACTTATGTTTTTCTCACAAAGTGGGCACATACGAATATTTTTTGTTTTATCTATTCATCGAATTCACTTCCGGCAAATTGTACAATGTACATGGGCAACGTTTTGATGAATAGTGATTCAAAACCACATTATCTTGAAAAATAGAGCAGCTAGTCAACAGTCTTTTAGGATTTTGCGGCATACTGATAGTGCCCAAAGCTTGAAAAACCTAGAAAAATTTCAGAATCATGATCCATGAGAATGGTGGACATTTCTGAGGATCACTGAGTTCGAATACACGACAAAAATTTATGAAAAATCTGAAGGATCCGAAATTAGGGATCATTTTCATCCTCAATAATTGCAAAATAGTCCTAAAATATGAGCTTGAGAAAACTAGGAAGGATCATCGCGACACCTCCAAAAATAACAATACCGCGCGTAGAAGTAGATCCCTCTCACCACCTTTCATGTTACCTGAGTAACAAAGCTTGATTTTCTTTTTCAATTGGTGTTTACAGGACAAAATCCGACTCCTTCAAGAAGATATGGAATCAGAACGAAAACTCCGTCAAAGGGAAATTACTCAAAGCAACCTATCACCTGTTTTAATCCATTACCGATGCCAATCATTCTGCAACTAAACCTATTTCAATCCTCTCATATCAGCCGATCTTAACGTGGAATTTATCATCTATGAATATTCAAAGATACCTTTGCTCGTCAAGCTAGATTTTCCAAGGCAATTCGTTGGCTTCATGCAATCTTAGTGATGTTGTCTTGGGGAAATCAGCTTGATAAGCAATGTTATCTTTGAACTCGTTGGCTTCATTCAATGAATGAAGCAAACGAATTCACAGATAACATTGCTTAGCAAGCTGATTTCTCCAAGACAACATCACTACTTCTGCCACTCATTACGAATGTTATGAAAGATTTGGTGAGTACCTACTAGAACGAACGCAGTAGTTCTGATTAACCGACCTATGTTTATCTTATAAAGTGAGCACATACGAATAATTATTTGTACGAGGTTGTATTTTTTGTTTTATCTGTTCATCGAATTCATCAAATCTATGCTAAAAGTTGGTCCTCAAAAATCAAGTGATAGATTCTTCGTTGAGATTGAGATAATTTTCTATCAATAATGAAAACAGAACGCGTGAATTCTGTTCGATGTTTACAAAATTAATTTCTTGAGATTTTTTTCCCATTTGAAAAAAATAACCGTGTAAACGTTCGTTTTGTACAAAATTTCTGTTTAGTAAGAGGTTTCTTTCCAGTTCGAGCTGAAGGTGAATCAAGTATTCAGTTCACAATCGATTAGCATAGTGTTTACGAGCAGTCAGAAAGGGCGAGGGAAAAATTTGAGTTTCAATGGATGTTGATAAATACTAAAGTGGTCCTTATTTTCGAAATTGGGATGTTCTCCCCCTCCCCCGAAGTGGTCACCTCTGGTAAGAAAAAAATTCCATATTTTTCATTTTTTCCATTTTTGAAAAACTTGGGCTGCGGTGGGCCTCTCAATTTTCAAGTTCTGTTATCTTTAAAAAGTCTCTTTTGAGTAAAATGAACCCTCATGACGATTCTAGCCACCTCCATTGAAAACCAAACTAACCCCCCAAAATACTTAAGGTCTAATGTAGGTACCAGTAAGATAGGAATTTCAGCAATTCCAGGGGACCGTCTCGGTTTTCTAGGAATGGGGTAAATATCCTCATAAAAATTCATTCTACTCAAAAGAAACTTTTAAAAGTGTTATAGGTAGAACTTGAAATTTTTGAATTTCGAAAATTTTGCTTTGAAGTTGGATTTTTTCAAGTTTTTGAATATCGAGAAGCCCACCGCAGCCGGAGTTTTTCAAAAATGGAAAAAATGAAAAATATGAAAAATGCGAAATTATTTTCTCACCAGAGGTCACCGCTTTGAGGGCTGGGAGCAAAAGAAATGGTGATTTTTTTGGTCATGCATTTAAGGACCACCCTAATAAATACTCAGCCTCGCATCGAATTCAATTTCGATACTGATGAATTCTCATTTTTTCCATATTTTGAGACAGGATTATCCAGAATGTTGAGTATTTTCTACAGAATCCAAAGAGTACCATAACAAAGTCAAATTTCTAAATATTTTCATCGCACTATTTACGTTTTTTTTTTTTTTTTTTTTTTGGTTCACTATCCATTATACGACGATTTTTACATGCAGGCTTGAGAAGGGGACGTACAGTTTATTTCGATAAATAGGTTCACAATGGAAAATAAAATGAAATGTATTTTTTTTTTTTTTTTACAGAAAAATAAATGCGAGAGTTGAGAGTAAAAGATTTAATCATGCCACTGCTCCGAACAGAATTTGAGGAGTTCGAAATTTTATTCCTGCCTGCCATGAAACTCTCCAAGGAAGACATGGTTGATAATCAACTGATCTGGTTTTCGCTATCCCGAGTTCTTAGCATTGTCAACGTTGAATCGTGTGCTTATCTTTTTTAATTTGATTAGGTACTTATAATAGTGTTTTCCTCTTGTTAAATAACTAATTGATTAAGTAAGGTACTCGTTATTGAATTCACTATATTCACGCTGGAGTAATTTCGTCAACAAAAACTAGAATATCAAGGTATTTTGTAATATTTTTCATTGTACAGGGGTCGGCATAAGTTAGTATTCCGATTTACACAAACGAAAAATTTTTCAAATAAAAATGAATTTTTTTTCTGTAGTGACATAGCGGGGAATGAAACTATTGTTACCAAAATGTTGGTGGGACTTCCACGAACACAACGCACTACCTACAAGACCTTCCATCTACTCATTACACACAACAGAATGTTAAAAAGAATGCATCAGTTTTTGAATATGAATATTAACTTATGCCGACCCCTGTATACATAAGCCTGGAGAATACACTTTACCGTTCTATGTATAACATTATTCAACTCAACAGTTTTTTGCACGAAAAATATCTTACAAGTAATAATAATGCCAATTATTTGGAAGGCAAATAAATCTGGTGGGGATGAATAAATATTGAATCTTTCTTATATTTTAATGGAACGCGAAGAAGGAACACGTTTGAATTCAGATTTGGGTAATGATTTTCGGAGATTTCAAAAAAGTATCATGCGACCTATACAACTTAAAATTGGTTAAAATTTCGCGAGAAATTCAAATATTTCAGCGATAACGTTTTTTGAGAATTTTCGCAGAATTTTGAACGCAAAATTGGTTATTTTCAAATAAATGTCATGCAACCTTTCGAAATTGGCTTGAAATTTTGCAAAAAATTCAATTACACTGCTTGTGAGCGGTTTTGCAAAAATGTGCTCAATATTAGGTCACTGTTGGAATGATTTTCGAGCGAGGCGTCACGCGTTTAATCAAAATTGAGTTAAAATTTCAGCAGAAAATCAAATACTTCATTAGAACTCATTTTTGAGAATTTTTGAAGAATTTTAAAACCGAAATTGAGTCAATTCATTAGGTCAAAATTCAAAAGAAAGTTTTGGTCGAAATTCCTGTTTTTTCCCTGAAATTACGACTCATTTCGATATGTCACATCCCAAAATCGTGGCCCAATTTTGAGCAAGAAATTCTTCAGAAGTGTTCAAAAAAATTGATACGGAAATTTTTGATCTTCTGTTGACATTTTAATCCACTATAAATGCAGATTGCACCGCACTTTTTCAAAAATTTCGATAAACACGACACAATGTTGAGCCCAAAATTATTCAAAAATGTTCTTCGATAAGTCACATGACATTTTATTAAAAATTTTGAAAATCGTGAACCAGCTTTGAGCTAAAAAATAATCGAAAAAATGTCGCTCAAATATTCGGATCACTGGCGAAATTTTCATTCATTTTCATCACGAAAATCATAACTAATTTGGTTTCAAAGTAAATATGGACCATTTTGTAGGTGCTTGACAAGTATCAAGCGACCAAGAAGCGAATATTCATGTTTTTGATAATTTTTGATTTTGAGCGAAGCAAATCTCAAGGTGGTTTCAAAGTTACCGCAAACCGCAAAGGCTGCGTAACTTTGAAAGGCACTTCTTATGGATCTTGCGCCTGACAGAATAAAGGTAGGCAACTTCTGTAACCGCCAAAACTTGAAAATAGATGCTGACATATCTTTATGAAAAGCACCACACACATTTCCCCTACCTCCGCCATTCATACCTCTAAACATAGAAAATTCTGAAAACTCTTTCAATGTTATAGATTATTTGAATTTATTGCGAGATTTTAGCCTACATAAGGTATATTAAATACATACATCGAATCACACGTTCCTAGAAATTATTCAATTATCATAAAAAACTTGAAATTTTTTGGAATTTTCAGTAAAAAACCAACATTTTTTAGCGGAATTTTAGACCAAAAAATTAGACTAATTTTTCACAATTTTGACGAAAAATCGAGATTTCTTGGCAAAAGCGTTTTGGGTAACTTTGAAAAAAAATTTGTAATTTTTTGGAATTTTCCGCGAAAAAGTGACAGTGTTACCAGTTCAGAGCGAAAACCGAAACTTTTTGCCAATTTTGACAGAAAGCTAGATTTTTTTTGGCGGTTTCGAAATCAAATTTTTCTGTCAACATCGAGAAGCTATAAAATTCGAAAAAAAAATCACCAAATGTAAGTAAGAGCCACTTTAGGGGTCCTCAAAGATTGGGTCTCCACTCTCCAACTTGTAACATAATTTACGATTTCACCAATTTTTGAGTTTTTTTCACTTTAAGGGGGGGGGGGTGCTGAATACGAAAATCGACCAATTTTTTTAATTTCAAACCCTGCAAGGCTTTCATTGCATCGCTTATTTTATGAAAATAGAAATTTAAAATACAAAGATCACGCAGCTCGAGTGCATCATCGAATGACGATCACCTCGGTCATCGGCTAAAATTCGCCAAATTATTCACCAGCATAGTTTGTTGTTCACATTCAAGCTAGGTAAAGTAGGTAATGATTCAACCATGACTGATGTTTTTTTTTTTGGTGACCGTTGTCCGCGATGCAAAGGAAGGAATGAGACAAACGAAACGTCAGTTTCCGCGTTGTTTATTAAATAACCAACGCCCTATAAATAAAATAAATAAATACCGTCGATGACATCATATCAGTCTCTCTAATGGGCTAGTCAGAAAATTTCGAATCAAAGCTACATCAGGGCGGCAGGGAGCAGGGTTTGGAGTTAAAAATCACATCGTGTATTGCCCATCGCCTTCGTCCACACTCCACAGCCTGCCCATTCTCTACACCAGTGAAGGGATACACATTGTACAGTGGTTCCCAAACTTTTACCCATATTTACAATTTGGAAATCCGCGTATCCTCGCGCTATTCTTACGGTTATTTTAATCTCGTTGACGCGCTTCGAACTCGGCTCATTATTCGCGCATATCTCGACTCTGGTACATTTTCAAATCGCTATCGCGCCGTTTAACGCGTTCTTCGGTCGGTTTGCGGCTGCTGCTGCTGCTGTTGTTGTTGTGGATCGTTCAAGTGTGCGGTCTCGTTACTAAGTTTCATTCTAGCTCGAGAGTTTTCCGGCGATTTCGTTTTCGTTGAAGAGATCGTGCTCCGGCTGTTGATAATCGTCGTGTTTTTTCATCCATCGAGTTCTATAAAAACAAAGACGTGATGTCTCTTTCCAAGACGACCAAGTCGTACAGTTATCGGTCGACGGGTGGCGGTGGAAATGCCGATATCAACATCGAATACGCTTCCGATTTAGGAGCTTTGTCCAGATTAGAAGTAAGTACCGATGACTCGTTCGATTCAATTTTTTCTCCTTTGTAAGTCGTATCGTGATCCAAATCTTGACCGATCAATTTACAAATTTCAGACTCGTTTCACCCAATTTTTTTGTTAATTTATTTCTGCTCTTTTATTTTCTCTTCTTTCAATTCAACAACCCAGAAAAAAATTGAAATTTTTCCCACCAATTGGGTATTTACTCGAAATTTTTAAAAATTATTTTCTCAAAAACATCCAAAAACCAGCATCGCAGTTTTTTGATATGCTGTTCTACATAAAAAGGGCTATTTTTGAGAATTTTTGCAGAACTTTCAGTTCCTGTCTTCATACTTTTATTCCAATTGCAAGCTTTTGAACTGATTTTTTCACATCAACAAAAATGGCAACACTGATTTTGGCACCATGAGTAAACAGCCCTTGGAATGTAGAACAAAACGAAAAAAAAAAATTTGAACCGCTAAATTGATTGGAACCATCGCAACAGGCATTTGAAATTTTCATTTGGTAGCCATTTTGAAAATCTTCAAATGCATCTCCTACCTGCAAAAAAATCATAGGGACCTCAGGTTTGCGCCATTCCTCACCGTTTGATGACCTCTACTGATATGCAAAATATGAAAAAAATCGATGAACCTGATGGACCATTTCAATAATGTTTTATAAGTGACCTTGAATGTAAGTTGAATTAAAAAATGAGCTAAAATGAATAATATCAACTCATGAACTCCTTCAATTCGAAAATTTTCGCCAAAATTTGACCGAATGTGATCAAAAAATTGTTATCGGGTATTTTTTAGACCGATTCCAATGCTCATTGTACATAATATGAAGATATTCGATTGAAAGCTCGACTTCGGTCAAAAAAAAAGTCGAACTTACAGCTCGTGATGAAATTCAACGTTTAAAAAGAAAATTGGAATACTTTCAGTAATGGAGGGAGGGGGGGGGGATTTAAAAAAAAAATCAGAATCATATTCCATGAGAATAGTGGGCTTTTTTGGGGATCACTGATTTCGAATACACGAAACCCTTTCACTTTCAACTAAAATTTGTGAAAATCTGAAGGATCCAAAACTAGGGATCATTTTCATCCTCGATATCTGCAAATCTGTCCCAAAATACGAGCTTGAGACAACTAGGAAGGATCATCGTAACACCTCCAACACTTCAAGTACCTCGCCACACACTTTCCTAGCTCACGACCAAAAACCCTATCAACAGAACCTCGACAGTTCGTTGCAATAATCACCCATCAACTCAAAAAATAACAATACTGCACGTAGAAGTAGATCCCACTCACCACCTCTCATCTTACCTAAGTAACAAAGCATGATTTTCTTTTTCGATTTGTGTTTATAGGACAAAATCCGACTCCTTCAAGAAGATTTGGAATCAGAACGAGAACTCCGTCAAAGGGTAAGTACTCAGAGCAACCTATCACCTGTTTTAATCCATTACCTACCCCAATCCAATCATTCTGCAACTGAACCTATCTCAATTCTCGTATCAACCGATATACAACGTTGAATCGATCATCTATAGTCGTAAAACATTCGCATCTTCACGCGAGTCGGTCGCGTTTCAATGATAAATTAACGTTCACGAAAGCTATTTTAGTCCATCTCGAAATCTCGAACGAGCCGTGTGGCGAGCCGGACACTTAAAATGTCATTTTTGGTACTCGTTAGTTGAATCATCACCACTGATGCATATTTCTGTCAACACGAATTCGTTTTTTAAAAAATTCCAAAAAAAAAACCTCCAAATCTGCGAAGAAATATGTGATAAGTACTTAGAGCATTTTAAACGTGGAAAAATACCATCCTGGAGAGTGAAAAGTAGTTCAGGGATAGTTGACCATTGGATAGTCTCCAAAACCCGCCACACATCGTTCGAAAACATCCGCATAAGGTATCAAAACAATGGAGCGGTTTCTGCGCCAGGAGCCCATTTTGAAAAAAAAACAAATTTGGAATTAAAATAAAGCGAAAGGTATTAATCATCGTACGATTTAGTTTAAAAACTACACGATTATTCTTCACGTTCGAAGCGTGAAATTATTCCCATTTACCTAATCATAACGAAAAAAAATGCCAAATTGGCACACAACGACAACACGTTCTCAATCCCAAGTATTTAAATGGGTTCTCGTACAGTCTCTCACATGTTATGAAAATCCATCCCTTCCACCCTCTACTTCTCCCTTAACCCACCCACTTTGTCCATTTTTATAGTCACACACAATTCTCAGCTCTCGTCATTCCACGTTGGTTCTATATTTATCATCTCGTATACAATATCCAAAATGTATAATGTTTTCTTTAGCCTTATAGTTTTCTAAACGCATACGATAAGTAATGCGTGAATAATACAAAGTACCATAGCGAAAAAAAAGCTGTGTTTGCATCGAACCCTAATCACGGGCACACGAGCACTTATTCTTATTCATTATCTAGGTTAAAAGTAAACAAATGTAGGAAGGTACGGGGCGAATTTACGAACTATCGACGAATAAAATCCAGACGAAATATTTAATTTGTTGTACAAGGCTCTAGTCGATTACTCGTACTACGAAATAAGTCCAAGTACGAACGTTTAAAAACGGAAATTTGAAGAGAAAAAAAATACACCACTGGTAACATGAAACGTGAAATTTTGGCACGAATTTGATGGCCACGTGTCAATTCGTAACAAAAATGTAAAATTATGACCGGAATAAAATGTTTAATTACTCGCGAATGGACTATACTATACGTACATTTACGCATGTAGAGTGTAGTGTACTGGGTATCATAAGCGTGCGTTCACACTACCAGAGTATTTTATTATATATCGTCGACTTATTGGTACGATTTTTTTTTTTTCAAAGAGATTCCGAGTACTTTACGTTATAAGTTTTTGACGACGCGGAGCACGATTTAATATAGTATCAAGTACACATTACACATAGGCTATAAGTAGCAATTAGCTAACGTGTATAAGAATAGGTGTGTGGGCGTGAATTCTTTCCTTCAGATAGCTTACAAACGTTACACGTTTCCACTGGCCATTTTCCATTGGACGGATTACTTACATGTGTGTGAGTTGATCCAAAAATAAGTTACATACATTTTTCATTTTTTCGACTTTTTTTCTCCAAGTAAAAACGTTCAATAATTACGTATAATAGCTGGGTCATTCGATGTCAATTTGACCAAAATTTTGACCTCGTGTCTTTCGATATTCACCCTCCAACTAGTCCCAAAAAAGTTTGCTCTCAGTCCCCCCTCTGAAGAGCAATCGGGAGGGGGGAGGAGTCAAGTAAAAACGTTCAATAAATTAAACCTGGGTCATTCGGTGTCAATTCGACCAAAATTTTGACCTCGTCTTTCGATCTAGTTCAAAAATGTTTCACATAATTTACTCACCCAACAACTCACGAAAAAGTTTGTTCTCACCCCCCCTCCCCCGAGAAACAAATTGGGAAGGGGGCTATTTTTGTTTGTGCAATTTTCTGAAGTACTCCACTTGGAGGCTTCTAATTTCGTCGCTATGAAACTTGGCTCAAAACTGATTCCAAAGTTCGAAAGAGCATCCAAATTTGATTCAAAAACGCTCGTCAAAATTCTCAAAAATTGAAAGCTGAACTTTCAAATTGAAGTTCAAATTTAAAAATGGCGCTAATGAGTATATATGAGCGAGCTGTAATTTAAAACTACGCCAAAATGACCACAGATGTACCTTTTCATGTTGTTTCAAGATATACCACTTTCAAAATAGACACCCTCGATAGGGACCTGCTGTGCCCCCCTCTTCTCCCATTTGGGCTGAAATTGCATTCAAAAAAATATGACAGTGTGACATATCAAATGGTATGTTTTCGAAGGTGCTGAACACGAATATGACCTCAGTTTTTCAATTGATCTTCATCCAAAGCCCCCAGCACCCCGTCCCCCAAGAGGCCCAAATTCCAAAAAAATTGTTTGGGTAACTTGATACATGTTGGAAGATACAGAACACGAATGAGATTTGTTTTTTGCTTGTGGGCATCACCAAATGCCTCAAAACGATTTTTTTATTCCAAATTTGAGCCTGTAGTGGAGTTTTAAGGAATTGAAATGAGTCTCAATCAAAAAACAAAGGTCAAATTCGTAATTGGCGCCCTCAAAAACATACCATATCATGTAATAAGATTGCCAAAATCGTTTTTTTTTGTTTTGGAATTTGACTCGGTGGAGGGAGGGTGCTTTGGGGGGCCCTGGATGATGCCCAATCGAGAAAAAAAAGGTCATATCTGTGCTCAGCGCTTCAGAAAACATGCCTGTCATTCCATGTATTACGTTACCAATTTTTTTTTGTTGGAATTTGACACTGAGGGGGGATTGGGCGTGCTGAGAGCTTTGGATGAACCGCAATTAGAAATCTGAGGTCATATATTAATGTTCAGCACCACCAAAAACCATACGAAGGTCGTTCAAAAAGTTCCAGGCCTTGTCTATCATTAAGTGTTTTGATTTTACGAACATATAAAATTCTGTTTTATTTTCATTTTTTATTCATCAAGTGTTTAGATTTAATATAAACATAAACCTCTCGGCTCATTGTTTTTTTCTTCGGATTAGCCATTCCTAAGTGAGTTAAAAAATCATCGTGAAATATCGCCAAAAAAACACAACCAATAAAAGGTACCCGGTACATATTCATTACCGGAATCAGCATCTTTGCTTGATAATCCTTCGAGTATTAGTCTGCGCTTTGACATAGGAGATGTTTCACGAATAAGCTGTGTCTCGAGCAAAACCAACGAGCCCACACCTCTGCAGTCTCGATGTCAAAAATCCACGAATTATGCTTCTAATTGCTACCCCATCCGGCCTATTCGCCAGATTTAGCCCCCTGCGATTATCATCTATTCTCAAACCTCAAAAAATGTCTCGAAGGACAGAAATAATCGAATAATGAAGAAGTGATAGCTGTTGAGGATGAATATTTCGAGGACCTCAACGAAAATTCATATACTTACTCTGTTGGTATTTAAAAACTTCCGGAGCGCTGGAACGAATGTGTATCCCTAAATGGATGGCTATGTTGAGAAATTAAACCTAGTTTTCGTAAAAATATGCGTTTTTTATTCAGACGCCCGAATCTTTTCAAACAACCCTCGTACCAATTAATAAATCACTCGATCGTATTTTTTTTTTATTTTTTCTATTTTTTTTTTTGAAATTTCGACCCAAATTTGGGGAGGCACAGCTCTCAACTATCGAGAGTGCTCATTTTGAAAATGGTTAATTTTGAAATAGGTAGCATAAAGATTTACATCTGTGATCACTGATCATTTCCGCATAATTCTGAATTAATGCTCGCTCGCATAGCACTATTTTGAAACTTGAACTTTAAATTTGAAGGTTCAACTTTCAACTTTTGTCAACTTTGAGGAACGTTTTTGGAGCAGATTCGGATGCCCTTTCGAACTAATGAATCAATTTTGAGCCAAAACAAGAAGAGCTCCCTTCCCATCATCCTCTCGAGAGGGCTGAAGGCGAACCAGTGGTGTTTTTGTGAGTTGTTGGGTGGGTAGAATATAAGAAAAAATTTGAACAAAATCGAAAGACATGAGGTTAAGATTTGTTTGTTTTTTTTGGTCGAATTGACATGGAATAGCCCACCTAATTATACGTATGACCAATCATCATCAAAATAGACATTTTATGAATTCACACAGAAAAAAAAACCTGCGACAGCAAGTCGTAGGGTTATACATATCATCATCGAATCAGACATTACTTCAGCTCGACATTATTACAAAACATATGACATCGAAGAAATAATTCAACCATTGATTAAATCAGCCGATAAACGGTCACATCCAAGTTCAAAACTCAATCAGGCTCTATTAAACAGCCAGTTGATTAGTCGTACTGAAAACAGACATCGATCCCAAAGTTCAATTTTATCAAATTAAAGAGTTTGTATTATGATCCAAGATCCAGAAGAGTTAGATCAAAAAAGTAATTTAAAATTCGAAATCAGCAACCTTGAATACCTAACAAGCCACAGGTCACACGAATTTTTCACATTTTTTGAAATTCGGGAGTTTATCGTAGGTTATGGGGCTTAGAGAGTTTGTGTCAAAAAAGCAATTTTGAATTCGAAATTAGCGTCTATGAAAACCTAACAAACCACAGGACACACTCCCATTTTTTTTTTTTTGAAAATTCGAGGACTTTATTGTGAGTTATGGAGCTTAGGGATCACGTGCCCAAAAAAATAAGTTCAAATTCAAAATCAGCGTCCACAAAAAACCTAACAAACCACATGAGACACAAATTTTAAATTTTTTTGTCGAACCAGAGGCTTACTATGTGAGGGGGGGGGGCTCGCAACAAGAAAATAATCTGAAATTTGAAATCAGCGTTATCGAAAACATAACAAACCATACGTCACATGATTTTCAATTTTTTAACTCAAAATTCCACCAAAATGGGGAGGATATGAGCATAGGAACGCAAGAATATTTCCTCCTCCCATAGCACGATTTCACCCACCAAACGTGCGAACTTGAGTACATATTACTATCGAATAATTCATGTTAGAAAATTTTGATTAAACTTTCAGGCACATAGATTACGAACCTGAAGTCATTTATCCAATTGGAGTGGTGAAAGAGAAGTCGAGGGAATGAGGGGGAGGAGTGAAGATAGACGAGTGGATGGGGAGACGAGGCACTGTATTCTAGATTGAAATTTCACGAAAAAGAACGTTATCGTAACTTCGAGAAGAAAACACTATCAGCTATTCGCTGATTGCAAGATGGTTTTTGCATTTTGCTTTCACCATATTGGTTGATGGTTGCATTAGTTATTGCTAAGTTCACACTTAAATATCAACTTGAAGCAGCTGATTTTTCATTTCTAGATCTTTTTTTATAATAATTTATAAAATAGAACGTAACTAGACCTACGAAGTACTGTTAATTTCTCGTAAATTACTTAGAACATTCAAAAATTGCGCAGAAATGTCTGATGGATACAGTGCTGAAATCAATAGACTTGTTTAGGGTCTCAGGAGGCTCGTATCAAACAAATGAACGAAAATTGGAAATCATCGCTATTAAGAACCTAACAAACGATATGTCAGTCACATTAACTTTTCAAATTTTTTCATTATTTGGTCAAAAAGGAGGGAGGGGAGATTGGAATTTAAGAAATGGCGTTGCGCCTACCTACCCTTGAGTAGGTTTTCGTTGTTCCTCGAGAGTATTCTTTCATCATCATCGTCGTCGTCGTATTTTTGAAAAATCAACGCTCAGCAGGATGACAACTGAGATAAAAAATTTCAGGTCATCAATAAAATAACAAAATCGGTACAGAAATACATGTTTTCGAAGACACTGATTGCGATTTTGAAAACCACTCGGCCCCAAAGGCAAAAAACCAAAAAGTCAGAGCAAAACTTGATCAAAGGGATTGCAGCCGACATCTTTGAAAAATGCAATGATGGCTGTCAAAATTTAGGTTTTTGACTTTTTGAACACTCCAATGCTCAATCTAAAACCCATTCACCCTCAAAAATCAAAACTGAACTTTCATATGAGGGTTTGGATCCCTAAATTCGGAAAATGCGATACGGGTGACAAGAATTCAGCCTTTCTGGGGAGCCGACGCGACGCCAGGTTTGATGTTGTCCTCAAACAATTGTAAGAACATAAATCAGTGCCTTCAAAAACATAAAATTCGATACCAATTTCACTTTGAAATCCCCCCCCCTCTCTTCCTCTTCCGACAAACTAAACTTCTGGAGACAATTTTTGAAATATACTCCTAAAAATCAGAAATGTGGCGAAGACCTCAAACGATGACGCAATAAATTTCAACCTGGCACTATAAGGCTTCCTGTCCTCTGTCTCAAGTTTTGGCTTAATATTGAAGCAAAAAAAAAATATGTGACGGATCGTTTGTTATTTTTTTGACAGCGCTGATTCTAAATTTCAGCATGATTTTTTGGTTCGAGGTCCCTATGTATTAAAATAAGCCTTCATACTTTAAAAATTGAAAAATTTGTATGAGCTGTGATCTGCTTGGTTTTCTTAGGCGCTGATTTTGAGTTGCTACTTAATTCCCCAAATTAAAGAAAATTTCAAGCCATTGACATTTTTTTCAAGTTTCAAATTTTAAACACTTTCCCTACTCAGTCCCCATGCATAAATTTAGCAAAAAATTTCTAATACGTTGCTAATTAGTCTTCGAAGTTTGATTGAACGATTTTAGCTTGAAATTACAATGTTTCAAAAACCCTCAAAATCAAAATACAGCTGTTTTGTTGGACCCTCTTGAAATTTCTTCTGGATTTTGATAACATTGGAATTCCCATTTCTTTTCTCATCTCGAACAGTTGAAGCGTGAAACGAATTTGATAGAATTTTTAAATAATAATGAAGAAGGTCTGAGCCAAATACAAGACTATTTATATTTAATCGCTTGTAAAACTCATTAGACAACATAAACATCAAGTCTGATCATCGAAATTTATCCCGACAGCTCAATTTGAGCATTTGAAAGAAAATTAAAATTGTGATGCTTATTTGAAAAAGGGCGAACAATAACATATTTCCGTGCTCAGTATGTTATTAAAAAAAAACACTTTCTGTGTAAGTTGATTTGAACAGCCCCAAATGCTAAAAATTTCCAAAATTTTCGACACAATCTGGCGAAAAATTTTCATTATTTCTTTCGCTACAGAAAAGCACAAAATAGGTACTCGAATTTTAAAAAAAAAAAATTGGAATTTCATCCTCAAATGATCGATGGTCTAAAATTCTAAAAAAAAATAAAAATGACGATAGGTAAAAATATTAATAATTAAAAACACCTCTATAAATACTCCGTACCCAGTACTACCTACTTAAGAGACACACTTCGAGTATAAAGTCGACTTTGAACTACTTCTAGGTGTTATAATAAGTAATTTGTTTTTCAAACAAATCACGCCAGCGTGAAAAAGAACCGAGGCGTGAAATGAGAAGACATTTGCAAAGTACCAACATCGCTGTAGGCTTCGGTTACTTACACTTCATAGAGCCAGCTATACAATAATGCCGGTGGTAGGTAGGTAATTTGACGAAATATTTTTAAAAACTCGATCTAGTTTTTTGGCATTGTGAGAAAAAAAAAATCTCGTAATTATTTGGAATTCGTTACGTGTGGGAGTTGTACAATACACGTTCATCCGAATTATTTTTATTTAGTGTATAGCATACATATTATGCATATTTGTTGGAATCTTAGGGGAGTCTAACAACCAGCCGATGACTGTACTAGAGACGAAATCTCAATCGAGTCGATGCGGCTTTGAAAAATGACATAGAATAGTATAAAAGAGATGTTTCGTTTCGTCTCTTCGCCTCCCCGGTTCGTTCTCGAGTTGGAGTCGCTATTCGTCGCCGTTTAAAAATAGCTCTCTAGTAGGATAAGTGCACAGAATGCCCCAACAAGGGGGTCCCCTCACTGGCATCCGACAACAAGAACTGGCCTCAATATCCGTTGCCAAAATTTTTATAATATTATTACAGTGAACTAGTCTTGGGTAAATTTTCTCTCTGTGTACGTTTCGTACGTTATTCTATACACCTTCCATTTAAACTGGGAAATTAAATTAAAAATGAGTAGCCGGCGGAATGACTAATTTTTTATTCGATTACCTTCGAGAATCACGAGTGTTCCGGATATATTTTTTTTTGTCTCTTCGGAATAATTATTTCAGTATTGAGACAATGCATTGAGTACTACAGAAAACAATTTTATTTTTTCGTTGATTTTCTTTTCCACTTTGAGGGGCTTTATATAAGGGAACTACATCATTTGGGAGCCCAGGTGAAGGTTTTTCTTGAAAATGTGCTTATATTAAAAGATTCTGCCCAATGAAAAATCTTCCAAAAATTTTTTATATTTTTTTTATTCCATCCAAATTTGGGGATGAAGAATCCACACGAAAGAGCCAACAGAATACTCATCATTCATGTAGAATTCTGACGCAAAAACAAAGGTGAATTGATTTTTTTTTTCAACTTGTGAGGAGACTACTGGCATCACTTCCTTTGCAGAAGGGGAGGATTTCTCCAAAACAACAATATAATATATTATAGTGGGGCAAAAAAAAACAAACGGATTTTGATCAAATTCAGCAGAGACCTTCATTTCGAGTTAAAAGTTACCCACAAAAATTTTTAGCTCCGAAGGTGCCCTGAAGGGAAGGTTAGAGCCCCAAAGAGGGGGCATTTTTGAAAAAATCGTGGTTTTGCACTCCTTTCGCTACACAACTTGTTTTCGGGAAAATGGCCTAGTCTCAAATAAAAGTAAGTACCTATTTGAGATCCTGCATCGATTTACACAATTTTCATCAAAATCCAAGACTACTTTTAAGAGTCCTGCTGAGCAGTTGAAAATTTACAAATCGATCATTTTTGGATAAATTTATGTTTTGAAGATTTTTTTCTTGGCAAATATTTCACATTTATTATGTCAAAATATTGAAAGATATCATTCCTGAAACTAAAGAAAATTTTTTGAACGGACTGGTACAAATTTTTCAATCATTTTTGCCAATTTCAAAAAATTGAAAAAGAGTCAAAAGCTTGACAATTTTTTTCGGTTTTTTGAAATTGGCCAAAATTATTGAAAAATTGGTAGATACGTTCCAAGTAAAGCAAAATGAGTGTTTGCCAAGAACAAATTTTCGAAACCCGAATTTATCCAAGAAGCAACGATTTGCGAATTTTCAACCGTGGAACCCTGAAAACGTATTTGAATTTTGACGGGAATATGTATCATAGATCGACGCAGAATCGTCAATACTTTCATTTGAGACTGGGCTATTTTTCCCTAACAGGTTTTGAAGCGATAAGATCGAAAAAACTGTGATTTTTCCGGAAATTCTCCCTCTTTGAAGACCATTTTTTCTCTCCAAGGAATCTCTGGAGCTTAACTTTTTTTATGGATAATTTTCAACTCAAAATGAAGGTCTCTGTGTCTGCTGAATTTTGCCGAAATTCGCCAACTTTCAACCAATAAATTAGGTACAATAGGTAGGTAATGATAAATTGAAGCCTAAACTAGGTATTCATCGTACAAGACCATATAATTCGTTGAAAAATCTTCAAATAGAATTTCCAAAGAGCATATTTTCAACATAAGACCTTTTTATGTTACAGATAGAACGTGAAAAAGCCGACTACAGCGTTCAATTGATCACATTACAAGAACGTTTGGAAGAAGCAGAAGGTGGAGCCGAAAGTCAGGTGAATATTCATTTCACGATACCGTTTTTAAAAAAAACAAATTAGCCAGCCATTTGCCTAATACGTGTTGTAATAATATCGACAGTACGAAATAAACAAAAAAAGAGATACCGAATTATCGAAATTGAGAAAACTTCTCGAAGACGTACACTTAGAATCTGAAGAAACCGCAGCTTTATTGCGAAAGAAACATCAAGAAGTAGTCAATGATTTCCAAGAACAGCTCGACCAAGTTGCCAAAGCCAAAGCTAGGTAAATTTCTCATTTTTTCAAAAATACAATATTAAGCTTACGGAGCTACAGCACAATAGAATATTCAATGTACATAATAATTCATCATTTATTTGTGCTGAAGTAACCACGTATGAATATTTTTATAGGGCTGAAAAAGACAGAGCTAAATTCCAACAAGAAGTCTACGAACTCTTATCGCAGATCGAACTCATCAACAAAGATAAAGTAGGTAGATGCCCAGGGCTTACCGAACAATTTTAATTAACCTTCATATTCGTTCGAAAGACGACCATGTAATGTTTCATTTAAATTTCAGTTAGTATCTGCAAAAACAATCGAAAAATTAGAAATCACTATTCACGAATTAAACGTCAGAATCGAAGAAATAAACCGAACAGTAATCGATATCACATCGCACAAAACTCGACTTTCGCAAGTACGTATAGTGTCTCATACAATAGGCTTGTATAAATGATCCGCCATATTTTCTATTCGATAAATAATTTCTCCGATTTTCGTTTAGGAAAACATCGAACTGGTTAAAGAAGTACAAGATATTAAAATCCAAATCGAAAACGTGAGTTATTTGAAGAGTCAAATCGCCGGTCAACTCGAAGACGCTAGAAGACGATTGGAAGACGACGAACGAGTAAGCTTTATACCTACTAACTCATCAAATAACCCAAAGACAGATTTAACCAACGGTAAAAAGGACAATAACCGGATAAGCTCCCATCAAAAATGAACTCCTTTTAATATGACTGAGTATCGAATTAAACAAAATTTTGGCAAGTTTGGAACGTGTTGAAATGATGTAATAACTGTTGAAAAAGAATTAAAATCACTGAAGATTTCCAAAAACCCAAGAAATTCAGACAAAAAAATTCGCAAAATGCACAAAAATGTGCTTGTTTAAAAAAAAAACATTGAAAATTACTGAAAATTATTAAAATTTCAATGAAAGCTGCCCAGAAAACGCACGAAAAGGTGTTGAAAACCCTTAAAAATGAAGTTAAGCACTTAAAAAAAAAAAAAAAAAAACGTTAAAATTGTTGATAATTTTACAATAAAAATGGAACTTCAATATTTGCCTAAGAAGCTTACAAAATATGTATCCAAAGAGAAAACAATCATGAAAAATTCCCCAAAAAATATTGAATTTTGATGAAATAGGTAGTGTTGAAAATGCGTTAAAATTAAAAAGATTGAATGCTTTAATGCTGCCAAGAACGACCTGTTTGTGTAGTCTTTTGCCCAAATCGCTGAAAACCTTTTTTTTTTTTTTTTTTTTGGTCAAACTAGAAAGTCTTGCTTTTTTATCACGAAAAAATCTGTTGTTCTTTTTGCCAAAAATCAAAATTTCAAAAAAAAAATCATATTTTATATGTAAGGTACCGTAAACTGGGGTAACATTGAAGGATTTTTCAGTATTTTTTATGTTTAGAGGTATAAATGGCGGAGGTAGGGGAAATGTGTGTGGTGCTTTTGATAAAGCTATGTCAGCACTACGTTTTGGCGGTTACAGAAGTTGCCTACCTTTTTCCTGTCAAGCGCAAGAGCCAAAAGAAGTGCCCTTCAAAGTTACCCAGCGTTTGGGGTAACTTTGAAGACCCCTTGAAATGTGCTTCAATCAAGGTCAAAAATTATCAAAAACATGAGTATTCACTTTTTGGTCACTTTATACGCGTCAAGCACTTACAAAATGATCCATATTCACAATTGAATTTATGAAAGAGTGCTCCAAAATGATAATTTGGAATTTTTCTAGTTTTCAGGCGCTTTTCATGCATTTTGGCCAATTTGACCAAATTTTATGATTTTTTAATGATTTCAGAGCTGTTTTTCAAGTTTTCACATCGTTTTTAACAAGTTTACAAGCATTTTCATGCATTTTTGTCCAATTTTACCAAAATTTCATGATTTTTTTATAGACTTCAAAGTTACCCCAGTTTGAATATTATTTTTTTACTCCTCAGGGAACAACTTTGGCACATGAACAAATGCGCTAATTTATAGTCGGGAGATGTACCAACACATCTATAATGTCACTTGACTCGTTCTTTGAAAATTCAAAATTCCAGACACCAAGCTTTTCATGTTAATTAAAATTGATAAAAACAGCACTTTTTTTCGCTTGCTTTTTCACTGGTGTTGGAACCACTAGTTGAAAATGATAACATAGGAAAAATAATCGCCAAAGTGTACTCTATCCATTCCCGGTGTCAGAATTGTTCCATACTTCATAGTTCCACCGCCATGGAGCATAATATGATGAAAAACCGCACCCTTCAATGTTACCCCGCGATTTCAATGTTACCCCAGTTTACGGTATCAGAATTATCGAAAAATCCTCTTTGTTAAAAAAAAATTGTAAAAACTCCACTTTTCTGTAAACCACAAAAATTATCAAAATTGCAAAAAGATCAATTTTTTTCTCCATAACATTTCCGAGTGTTATTTTTGCCACAAATTGCCAACAAAACAACGAACTTCATAGACAAAATTTCCAGAAATTCTCGCTATTTTGTCAACTAAATTTGCTTTTTCAAGCAAAATTACAAAACAGTCGGTGTTTCATCAAAATTAGGCCAACCAGAAAATCTTATCGACTTTTTTTTTCAAAATTGTAAAAAAAAAGTCTGTTCTTGATTAACATTTCCAGCAAGCTTAGCCTTCTGGCAAGATTTCAGATAAGTAAACTTTATGTTGGTCAATTTTTTTCTTTTTCTTGGTGAAAATTACAAAAAGAAAGAAATCATTTTTTGTTTGTTTGGCAACATTGCAGAAAACCCTACTTTGATATTGAACAAAATAAAAAAGACCTATTGGCAATTTTTTGTAAAAATTGTCAAAAAAACAAATGATTTTTTTGCCAAAACTGCAAAAATCTCGTTTTTGGATAAAAATTCAAAATTAAAACGAAAGGTTACATTTTTATTGTAAAAAATCTGTCTGTTTCGTCAAAATTGCAAAATAAAATCATTTCATCAAAATTACTACCAAAAAATGTTACCTCTTTCACTAAAATGTGACGAATCCTACTTTTTTTTTTTTTTTTGTAAATAGGTACCTACTGTAAAGAAGACAGCTTACTACAAGAAGTCAAGTTTTATGCAAAAACTACGTAAAAAATCTTCTCAGCCAAAATTTTTCAGAAATTAAAAATTTAATAAAATCAGTTTCTTTTTATCAAAATTACCAAAAAACGTTACCTTTTGGCCAAAATTGCGAAATATGTTTTTTCTTGTACCAGCAGTAAATGGACCCATTCAATTCAAAAATTGTCATAAAAATTGCTGAAAAGTTTATTCTTTGCCAAAATTGCTCAAAACACTTTCTTCATAGTCAAAATTTCCAAAAAAATTTGTTTTTTTGTTTCGAAAAATGTCCAATAAATCTTACTTTTACTGTCCAAATTTTCGAAAAAACCATACTTTTTTGTAGAAAATTTTAGAAGTACCCACTCCAAAAAAATTGGTTTCCGGTCAAATATGCTTCATGCAGTCTATTTTTTTATCAAAAAGTCCCTAAAACATCTGTTTGTTCTTCTTGTCATGATTTTCCTCAAAGTCTATACTTTTTGCTTGCCAAAATTGTAAAAAATCTCATTCCTTCCATCAAAATCATAAGAAAGACAAAATGACAAGAAATTTTCACCTTTGAAAATTATGGATCTGAGGGAAAATTCATTCAGGAGAGTAGTCGTTTGAGTAACATCAACTCGAGAAGTCAAATTCGAGAATTCATGAAAAAAAGGTTCGAGGAAAATTGATGATTTGGGGAAATTGTCATTCGGCACGATGACAGTTCGGGAGATTATCTCAGAATCCAATTTTGGATATGAAACAGGAGGGGGGGGATGGAAAAATTATTTCTGAAATGGGCTCTTATAGGACGTTCTACATATTAGATGGGCTTTTCCGCTTAAATCTGTCATGCCATTAACACAACCACTCAACTCCATAACCTATTTAAAACACCCTTTTCACTTTTCTACAGCGACGTTCCTTATTGGAAGCTAGTCTTCACCAAGTTGAAACCGAATTAGAATCGGTTCGCGTGCAATTAGAAGAAGAATCCGAAGCTCGATTGGATCTCGAAAGACAGTTAGTCAAAGCTAACGGAGATGCTCAGACATGGAAATCCAAATACGATACCGAAGCAGCTGCACGTGCTGAAGAAGTTGAAGAACTTCGGTAAGACAGGATTGCAATCAATCAATTTTTTTCCTTGTTTGCGTTCCATCTTGATAGTCCAATTTTTCTTTTCTTTGATCAGACGCAAATACTCAGCTCGTCTTCAAGAACAAGAAGAACACATCGAAACACTCATTGTGAAAATCAACAACTTGGAGAAACAGAAATCTCGCCTACAAAGCGAAGTCGAAGTTTTGATCATCGACTTGGAGAAGGTAAGGGCTGAGCATAAAGAAACCATAATAAGCCTATTCATCTCGCTAATGAGGAGATAGAAAATTTATGGTGGTTTTTGTTCATCGTCCTAGGCTAATGGAACAGCTCGCGAATTGCAAAAACGTGTCGAACAACTCGAACGCATCAATATCGATTTGAAGACTCGTCTTGACGAAACCACTTCGTTATTCGAGCAAGCTCAACGTGACTTACGTAACAAACAAGCCGAATTACAACGTTTGACCCACGAATTGGACAAAACCAGGGAACAGAAAGATGCTCTTACTCGTGAAAATAAGAAATTGGCTGGTATGTGAAATGTTTACTCAATTTTTAATGACAGCTCAAACTAACCAACAGCAGATTTTCAGTCCAAATAATCTGCTTCAGATTCGATGTGTCCATTCACGTAATTAAAAAATACCCAAAAACATTGTATAAGGTAATAATTTCCAAAATAACACTTTGCAGACGACCTCCACGATGCCAGAAACACCATCACCGAACAAAACAGAAGACTGCACGAACTTGAAATCGAACTACGCAGATTAGAAAACGAAAGAGAAGAATTGAGCGCCGCTTATAAGGAAGCTGAAGCTGTAAGTACCTCCTCTCTTTCATAGGTACTCAAAATGTCAAACTAGAGAGAGAAAATACTCATTGATACTTTTGCAATCAGGGACGCAAAGCAGAAGAATTGAGATCTCAAAGATTATCTGCTGAACTTGCACAATTCCGTCATGAAGCTGAGAAACGTTTGGCCGAAAAGGACGAAGAAATCGAATCTATTCGGTAAGTTGCAAAATTTATCAACCTCTTGTACCTATACCAAGAAAAACATCCTAAGATTTCTCGACGTCATTATGCTGCCTTGGTCCAGTCTGTTTTTTATTCCTCGACCATTGGGACCCCCCCCCCCCCCTAAAAAAAAACCTTTCGTGTATTCACATTTATTCTGTAATGATATCTGAGCAATATCTAACATTGACGATGTTATTTTTCAGCAAACAAACCGCCATCGAAATCGAACAACTCACTGCTCGCGTCGTCGAAGCTGAAACGAAATTGAAAACCGAAGTTACTCGCATCAAGAAGAAATTCCAAATACAAATCACCGAATTAGAAATGTCTCTCGACGTAGCAAATAAGAACAATTTAGAGTTACAGAAAACAATCAAGAAACAATCGTTACAACTTACGGTAAGTTCATTCTTACTCAGACATTCTTCTGCGAAGTGCAAATACCTACAGTAACTAACTGTTATGTGCTGGAAAAATATTCGCAGGAATTACAAGCTCATTATGACGAAGCTCAAAGACAACTCGCTGTTACAATGGATCAATGCGCTATCGCTCAACGTAAAGTACAATCCTTGACTGGTGAATTAGAAGAGATCCGAGCCAACTACGATTCGGTAAGTTTTCATACAAATTTAATTCGAGCACATCAACTTTTAGATGAATTCAATTCAATGTAATGCAATGATTTATATTTTCTATAGGCCTTACGCAGCAAACGCCAAATTGAACAATTATACGAAGAAGCTCAAAGCAGAATTAACGAATTAACCACTATCAACATTAATCTCGCAGGATCACGTTCCAAACTTGAACAAGAATTAACTCAAGTTGCCACCGATCTGGAAGAAGCACACAAAGAACTTAGAGTAAGAAGCAATCCTATACTTTTCTACACAAAAAAAAAATGTCAAAATTGCAAAAAGAAAAATTTTATTGGACGAAACTTACTTTTTTGTCGCTAAAATTTGCTTCTTGCGTCCAAATTGCGAAAAAAAAATCAGTGTATCATCAAAATTACACAAAAATATTTACTTAATTTTTTTGTTAAAAATGCGAAAAATGCTCATTTTTAAATCAAACCAGTAAACGTTGTCTTTTGAAAAATTCACGAAAAAAAGTTTCATTTTGGTTAAAATTCTTGAAAAAACTTTGCTTTTTTTCGAAAAATGCAAGAAGAAAAAAATCTGTCTACGTTAGGCAAAATTGCAAAAAACTATTTTTTTCAAAATAAAAACTGTAAAAAGGACCAATTTTTTATCAAAATAGCCAAGAAAACAATTTCTCCATCAAAATCGCGAGAAAATCATATTGTTTTGTCAAAACTGCAAAAACTCCTGTTTTCTGGCTAAAATTGAAAATTTTTACAAAGTTTTGCATTTTTATTGCAAAAAACAAAAACGCTGCCCTTTTAGTCACAGCGAAGGACAGAGTTTCAAGTTCTGAATATTTTTTATTCAATGTGTTTCATTATTTTTATCCCAAAAATTACTCGATTGAAGATTTGAAAAAAGTTCAGTCTCAAATTATCACCCAACATCTTGTCATTTGAGAATTTGGTGTTTTCATCCCATTTCTGAATATTTTCTATCATTTCCAATCATCTTCAAAGGGTAATTATGTTCACACATCAACGAAACAAAACCCAGAATCTAATAAATTTAAATGTTTGCAGATTTCCGACGAAAGATACCAACGCATAACAGTTGAACTCAAACACACCGTTGAAATCTTACACGAAGAACAAGAAAGAATCATCAAGATAGAAGCTATCAAGAAATCGTTAGAAATTGAAGTGAAAAACTTATCTGTCAGACTGGAAGAAGTTGAAGCCAATGCCATTGTCGGTGGTAAACGCATCATCAGCAAATTGGAAGCTAGAGTAATGAAACATTTACCTCCCAAAATACACCTTTTGCACATAATGTGAACCCTTTTTGAATATTTCTCTACCGCATCTTTATTTGATTTATAGATTCGTGATATGGAAGTAGAATTAGACGAAGAAAAACGCAGACACGCTGAAACCATTAAAATCTTGCGTAAGAAAGAACGTAATCTTAAGGAAATTTTGATCCAAAATGAAGAAGATCACAAAAATGTTCAAATTCTTCAAGAAGCTTTGGATAAGACTAGCCAAAAAGTGAATTTGTACAAGAGACAATTGCAAGAAACGGTAAGTAAAATATTAATTTAAATGCATTTGACAGATAAAATATGTACCTATTCTCAGGGTGAAATCAATTAAAAACAATCCTCTAAAATATCTGCAAGTCGACTGACATAAACTAAGTATCTGAAAAATTCCTAACTCTAATTTCACATTCCAGGAGGGAATGAGCCAACAAAACGTTACCAGAGTACGAAGATTCCAACGTGAATTGGAAGCTGCCGAAGACCGAGCTGATGCTGCTGAAAGTAATTTATCTTTGATTAGAGCTAAGCATCGTACATTCGTTACAACAAGCTCTGTTCCTGGTTCGCAAGTCTATTTAGTTCAAGAAACTAGAAACACAACTACAACTGAATCCTTCTAAATATAAAAATCATTATGCTTAACACTACGTCTACTTATTTTTACTCAAAAATTTTCAGTTTTGTTTCTAGTTTACTTTTACAATCGCCGAATTTGAAATCAAAAGTCAAACCCCAATAAACGAGTAATCTTGTGTTTTACATTACAATAAGTAAATTTACAATAAAAATGAAAATTTTGTTCTCGAAAGTGTATTGATATGTATTTGTAGGTACCTATTTTGAAATGTACCATAGGCACACCACAAACATTTCGATGTAAATGATACTTAACTATTTTTATACACACATCACTAACGTTCTTAATTTGATTTTGGATAATTTGTTTCAATTTTTTGTCAATACAACAAATTATTGTTTTATTGGTAAGAAATCAGAAAAAAAGATCAGAATCACATAAATTGCACTAGTGACATAATGACCCACAGCGATTACTCGCCCATCGTGGTTTTCAAAAATGTATTCGGCGCCCACTCACTTATGGTACAATACCTACATACTACGATGTATACTCTTTCTCAAGTAATCCAATAAAATGTTTCAAAATTGAATCGTCTAACTTGATTATGTTGCATTACACCTTCTATACATATAGTAAGTATTATTATGAATTATTCGCTCACAGATGTTGCGAACAACCAACAAAAAAAAATATAGTGATATTTTTCCATTTTTTTTTGTCGATGCATTTCAGCACCATGGAAAGCAGACGCCATCTCTTGGAGAAATCAAATAAACACTAAGACGTTATCATTACATTATGATGATGTAGATTGCTGTCGCATATGGTTTTCATCTTCCTGAATTAATATTTTGTTATATTTTTATACTCGATCAAATATCAGTGCCTACAATATCATTCTAAAATGAAATGAAAATCGTATAGGAGGGGAGAGGGGAGAACAGGATTCTCACTGTGAAGGAAGGGATCGTGTTTTTGAGAATCGCACCCATACGTTTCTGTTTGCGATTTGCATCCTGAAATATGAAGAAAATTTGACTGTTTTGTAAAAACAGTTCATTATCAACTGAGTTTACCTAAGCGAAGAAGAAAACGACTTAGATGGAATTTCGGTACCATACCATTCACAATTAAAAATTATAGACTATCTCTTCCAGACGGACAATAACAAAAATAATATCCACATTTTTTGAAGCTCTTAGTTGCCCTCGGAACTGTAATACCTACCTACTAATACAATCAGAGTGTCTACTAAAATCAAAAAAGCGAATTTCTCGCCTTTTTCTTGCTTTTTTCTTGCTTCCAAAAATGAATTTTCTTACCCCCCTTCAAATTTACGCATTTAGATAATCTTCGCAAACCCCTCTAACCCCCCCCCCTCCCAAACAAAATTTCTCAAAAATTTATTCTTCAAAGCAGAGAAGTGAATTAATTTCTCAAATGAAAAAAATAGTAATAAAAAAACGTGATAAAAACAGACGTTGAGGCATGTCTACTGAAGTGAATTCAATTCTATGATGAAAACAGTAACAAAATAAAAAGTTAACTCGAATGCGGATCGAAGTCAGGTTATTTGGGGGAGGGGGTGTATGCTGTATGATGTCATTTTTCCAACAAAAAATTGTTATTTTTCCGACAAAAATCAAAATTTTAACGTGCTAAATACCAGTGACATATACAACAATTACAGGATCAAACCATAAAAGAGCTTATATTCTTATTTGTGATTGAGGGGAGAGCAAAATCAGAAATTTAGACACGAAAAATGGACATTTTAGGTAGTTTTCAGAAAACTCTTCACATTGAATGATCATTGTATTGAAATGAGGGTAAAATTACAGCTCGAGCGAAGCGAGAGCGAAAATTTGTTGAAAAAATTGGTGTAAAAAACGAAAAAACAACCATTTTGTATGCTTTATTTTACATTTTCAGCGAAGCTCAATAATATCAACAATTTTAAAAAAGTTAGTCGTTCTGTTCAGAAAATGAAAAATTTGCACTTTTCAAATGGTTTGGGTATTACCTGGAAATGAAAAATTTCCTATTTAATTTTTGAATTCTTGAAAATTTTGAAAATAGTATCTTGAATGGCCCGAGCGAAGCGAGGGCAAAATTTTTGGAAAATTTTTAATTCGAAAAGTAGAACATCATCAATTTTAACAAAATAAAAACTTAAAATTTTGGTGGGATAACTTCAATTTTTCAGAGATTTTTGATGTGAATTCTTGGAAATTTTCTTGCTTTTCGAAGGAATTTCTACACTATTTTCTAACTTTCTTGCCACCCATGTGAATTTCTCGCCTTTTTCTAACTTTCTTGCCTTTTTCTTGCCAGTAGACACCCTGACAATGAAATAAAATTGTGTAATCACGAAAAAAATAGTGGTACAAACTTCAGATCCGGATGGGTGTGGCCTATCTTCAAAACTGAAGGCACAAAATACATTTTCAAAATCAAAAGAGCCGAAATCCAATTTTGATCATGGGGGTCGGTGGTATTTTGAAAAATGAACAAAATTACCAATTATGACTTTTTTGTCCAACTTGCAAATTGAAGGGGTTACAAATGACTTTTTTAATTTCAAAAAGTAGAGATGAAAAAAAATAATGCGGAAATGAATACTAAGTACGTCAAAACACAAACAAATTTTGTTATGATCATTTTTTTTCCTTACTCTATTTACTTCAGAAGTTTTTGAAGCTCGAAAATTGTAAATTTGATAAAATTTTTATAGCAAATCCAAAATTGTGGAGCTTCAAAATGTTTTTAAATTTTAGAGTAAGGAAAAAAATGGTCATAACAAAACGTTTTTATTTTTTGACAAAATAGGCAGGTATTCTCATTTCCCACATTCTTTTTTTTTTTCATCGCGATTTTGCGAAATTAAAAATCAGTTGAAGCCCCTTCAATTTGCAAGTTGGACAAAAAAGTCATAAGTAGGTAATTTTGTTCGTTTTTCAAAGTACATACTACCGACCTCCAACGTATTTTGCCCCTTCAATTTTCAAGATAAGCAACTTGTTTATCTTACGTTTTTTTACTCATACTCGGTAACATCCAAATCTGAAGTTTGTACCATCTGAGCACTTCGTTTTTAATGACGTTACCCAGAAAGTGACGAAGAAAGGAAAAATTCAGTTTGTTTTGACACACTGTAATGAAAAATTCAAAAAATTCTATTCACCACTGAAACAACTCTCAATAGATGAAGCGTTATTACGTAGCATTCAAAGGTCGTTTGTCATACAAACGATATATTCCTTTGAAACAAAGCCGCTCCAGCATAAAACTATAGGTAATATTATGAACTTTGTGCCCATCATGGATTTGGATACGTTATGGACATTATTTTGTACACCGGAAATAGAACAATTTGAAGAATCTGTCACAGCTGAGAAAGGACATGCGTATCGAATCGTGATAAAACTTTCAGATGGATACAAAAAATAAAGGTCACGCACTTTATCTCGATAATTTCTACACCAGCATTAAAATGGCGGATGATTTAGGATAGCTAATCGGAAAGGAATTTCAAATTATCCCAACGTTGATTTGAAAAAAGAAAATTTTACATAAAGGTTAAAAAATTACTAAAAATGCAAAAAGGCGAATCGATGTTTGCAAGGCGAAGTTATTTACTTGAAGTTTTGAAAATACACTACTTCTGATGTTCAGAAAAACAAAACCACGAAAATGGAATCAGATTAGCAAGAAGAATTCCAAGAACACTGGAAATATGCAATGAACTGATTCTTGAAGTAGGGGAATTACACCACGAAGAATAGGATTCTCTTAATATAGGGGATCAATGTTGAGGAATTGGATTACGAATTCTTAGGAAACCGTCTCAGGTCTATTTCGTATGGTTTCAAAAGACTGAATTCTGATTGGTCACTGTTGAATAAAATTTACATAACGTCTGAACTTTGAAGCTAATTAGCAACTTTTTGAACTATTATGGTTCAAAAAATTAAATCTTCTCCATGAAAATCTCAACTTCACACAGCTCAAGTAAGTAGGTACTATGTTTTAAAATTCTAAAATTTTCGCAAAAGTTCTTCGAATATTACTTTGTTTCCAATCAATTTCATGAAATCTGATTGGTCGAAATTGATGCAACTCGAATCAATTAAAAAAAACATGGCTATAATAATTTAAAAATTTTAGCAATTTTCTATGAAATTTATGATGAGATTGATGAGGTTACAGCACAAATCTTTCAACTTAGAATGAGAGACTGCGCTCCATTCTGAACTTTCAATAACAATCAATCCAAAAAAATGCTGCATTCTGATTGGCCAAAATTAATGAGATTTTAATCAACATTAGGCAGCTTACGTAACCATTTTTCAAAAGTCTAACTAAAACCTTCTCCGAAGCAAGCCTTTCCAATGATGCAATTCAATTTCAAAAAAATTAAAAATCTTTGATTATTTTCCACCTGTGATGAGAGCATTTTCAATTACATATCTTCAATCATTAAAAAAATTGATACATTCGATTTAAATTCGGGTACCCTATGGTATAGTTAGGCATCGTTTATCATATGTTGCGAAGAAAAAATTGGCCAATTGAGATGAAAAAATGTTTTTCTAAGGGTCTTCCACCCATATTCAAAATTCTGAAAAAAAAACATGTTATACAATGTCAGGTTGTCTACTAAATCCAAAAAACAAAATTTCGTACCTTTTTCGTACTTTTATCGTATTTTTTTCGTACAATATATATTTTTTAATAATCATACTTTACATCTACATAGAGGGGAGGGGGTGTATCATGTCATTTCGGCCACAAAAATCAAAATTTGAACGTGCTGAGCAGTGTGATCTGGGCCGTCAAGAGCCAATGCGAAACCGAAACGAATATAATTTGCCCATAGAGGTCTTTTGAGAAGAGGAGGGGTTTGATTGAAAATTGGTCAACAGAAACAGGGAAAAAATACCCATTTTGCTGATTGATGTCATAATCACAAGACTTACAAAAATTTTCACTTTCTGTTTTAAATTTTTGGGGGCTCAAATGTGATTTTTTTTCTATTTCAAAAGAAGAAAAAAAAATTTGAAAATTTGATTTCAAAAGACTTGAAAACGACACTTTGAAAAAAAAAGTAAAGGCCCGAGCGAAGCGAGGGCAAAAACTTTGGAAAATTCGTATTTTGTAAGAGCTAGGTATAAAAAACAATGTTTTTTAATGCAAAGAGTTCGTTTTTTGGTTTTTAAAATTTTCGAATTAGAAAGATTTTTCTAGGATGTGAATTTTGATTTTTTTTTAAAAGTCAGAGAACAAGCGCCAGTGAAAGTGAAAACTATTGAAAAAATGTAATTCGAGAAGTATGTGAGAATTTTATTTTTTCACTTTGAAACCACATGTAAAAATTGAATGCTTTTCCAAGAATTTCAATTTTTAAAAAGAAAAGAAAAAAATTCCAATCCCGAGCGAAGCGAGGGAAAAATTTTTGAAAAAATAAGAATTTTAAGGATATAATGGCGATTTTGTCGGCAGGCAAATTAAGAATGGAATCCTTTCAAAATTTCGTACTGTAGGTAGGTAGGTAGGTAGATCTAGACGAGATACATAATATACGAGTATATTTTTTTCATATTGCACTTACGAAAGAACTTATCTACCAAAAGTGCCATTTGAAAGCTAAAAATGCGCGTTTTGCTCAGAAGATATGGTTAAAAAAAAATTCAAAAATTTCCAGGAATACCCATTGAAGGTGTCTAACATCTCTGCAAGTTTGAAAAATTCGATTGCAAACCGTCACAGTAGGGAATTTACAACTGAAATTGCAATTTCATCCTTTCTGAAAAAGTAATACAGGGGCTTCGACGATCTGAAAATTCATCACGAGGGTACTGAACCATAACAAGGAACAACTTCCGCTGATTAGTTTATAAATCCATGGATAAAGCCAAATCGCTTTATTTACCCGGCTATGTTCTTATCAACTCTCAAACACTCGGAACCCATAAAGCGCACACTCGTAAAAATCGATTTTCGCCTGTTCTCTCTGAAACGCAACAACATAACGTTAATTTCTGATACATTTACGTTCATTAAAATATTATTTTTGCAATATTTCCGGGAGTCAGAATGACTCAATAATTTGTTTTCCGTATTCGTTGAAGATGCGATACACCTGATGACATTCAATTTCAGTGATCGAGTTGGTGCATAAATACCTACAAAAAGTATGTCGGGATGTTGTCATAATATTAGGAATCTGTTATGGCAGATGGGAAGCGATGGAGATGATTTGTGCAGTCAATTCAGCAGATATATATCGCCAGCCTATCACCACGATAAATGCGAAAGGTACTTTTTTTGTAGAGTTCACATTTTCATAATCTGATATTGATATTGAGTGTAATTTATTTCCGTGTTTTGTCTATGCCTAGATGCGTTCAAATGAGACTGTATTCTATGAATAAGGGCGAAATCACATTTGTTTATTTCATATTCGTCATACTGTGGTTACTTGCTTTAATAATCGGATTATCTGGTGAGTGTAAAACATACAGAAATCAGAATGGGTGTATTAGGTATCAAGTTTAATCCCATTACAACATATATTATTATTTTGAACGATATGCGTCTTTCTTAGGTCCTCCGATCGAATACACTAGTTATAGAAATATCTCGGAATCAACAACTTCAGCTATTTTTGGTCAAAATGGACTCGAACATGGAGGTCCATTCAACTTAACAACACCACCATTAACGAGATATAATAAACAATTATGGTTATACGCTATTCTACATACAGAAAACGTAGATGGTAGGTTTACTTTACCCCACCTTTAACTAGGCTGTATTTTCGTTTTTTTTTTACTACGAAAAGCATTTTTAATCGTTTGAAGATGATTTGTTTTTTCTGTTTAAAAAGATGAAGTATATGCTGAGAATATGTTACTGAGTGTTTCCGCTATTGGATTACGTTCTTCGCAAGGTGATCAGAGTATTCGTGGTAAAAATCAAAGCGATACGTCAGCTATATTCCAGAAATATACTTTCAAGAATAGGTGAGTATGTAGAAGCATAGACTGATGTTTTACTTCAAAATTGACTTTATTTTTGATTACAAATAAATTAATCAATGTTTCATTAATTACGTATATTTTTCAGAACAAGACACGTAGAATGTAATAAGCGTATCTGCGATCCCATAATGGTGGCTCATTTGGGATTTATTAAATTCGTCCGGTATAGATTTTATGTCAAGTTTCATCATTTGGAAAGCTTTCATAGAAAGTATACGATTAAACAAGTAACATTCGTGGTAGGTAATCCAAAAAATACAAGTCCTACCGGCAAAAATATCAAGTTAACTTGCGTTTTTATGACCCAAAATATTTTAAAATATCAGAACAGACGAATTTAGGTTTTCACAGTTGCATGATAGGGAGCTGAGGCCTAAAAGCCCTCAACTTTCGAAATAGCTCCGAAGCAAACGATTTTTTCACTATAGGTTAATTTGGAGCACTCGTCTCATTCCGAATAATGTATGTGTTAACTTGAGCTTGCTATCTGCACCAATGGGGCGTTTGTTCCCCACAAGTGTGATTAAAAATGGTTTCGCTGGCGTCATCATCAAGTCAGCGAGGCAAAAAAAAAATCATATCTATAACATATAAAGGAGTTCATTCCGCGTCCATCGAGTCAAAGTTAACGAAAAACTGGTAGCATAATACAGAGCAGTTGAATTTCAAAGTCGCACCGCGCCCCCTCACCCCAATTTTGAGTGGAAATGAACTGTTGTAAAATTATTCAAAAAGGGTGTTGCAACCTATCAAAATGGCTTAAAATTTCTCGAGAAATTCGAATATTTCAACGAAAATGTATTTTGAGCATTTTTCAAAAATTCAGAGCCCAAAACTGAGTTACAGATTTTTGAGAATGTCTGAACAAGTGCATTTCAATACATTAAAATGGGGTAAATATTTGACAAAAATATCAAATATTTCCACGAAAATGTTTTTTGAGTTTTTTTGAAAAATTTTGAGCTCAAAACATGGGTCATGATTTATGAGATTTTCGTAAGTGTGATTCGTCCATTCAAAATGGATCAAATATTGGCAAAAAATACAAAAAATATTTCCACGAAAACTTTTTTGAGCATGTTTGAAAATTTTTTAGCTCAAAACTAGGTCATGATTTTTGAGATTTACGAAAAAGTGTGATTCGTGATTTAAAAATGGGTCCAAATTTCGCAAGAAACCCATTTTTCCACGGAAATATTTTTTGAGCATTTTTGAAAAATTGGAACCAAAATCAAAATGGTTATAAATTCCAGCAAAGCATCAAACATTACTATAACACTTTTGAACTGCTGAATCTAAAGTAGGTAATTGTGTCAATTTTTTCGAATACTTATGAAAAAATGTCATGAGATACATCAAAATGGTTCACATTGCGAAGAGAACGTCCGGTGTTGTAATCTGCCTATATTATTTTTTAACATCAATTTTTTTTTAAATTTAGTGGAGAAAAAGCTGATGAAGATGATCAGTCATTAATTTGTATTATTACGAAGTATTTTTTTGTTTTGCTTGTCTCCTTATCATGCAAAAGTGTTTCATAAATTTTCAATAAGATACCAACAAAGCATTATATCTAAACGATTGATTTCTTTATACTTATAAGTTTTACCACATTCGATGAGAACTTGAGAAGCATATTTTTTCTTCGACAGTATCCACAAAAATACTCAAAAAAGAATTCTTTGAAAAAGCTGGGAAAAAACGGATTTTTGGCAATATTTAGTTTTCTTGCGAAATTTTAACCCATTTTGATTAGTCGAAGTACACTTTTACAAGAATCGCAAAAATCATGACTCGGTTTTGGGCTCGAAATTCTTCAAAAATGCTCAAAAAAGACTTTCGAGGAGATATTTGAATTCCACGGAAAATTCTAACGCATTTTGAAAGGAAAAATCCCAAAAATTATGACCAGGTTTTGAGCTCAAAATTCTTTAAAAACGCTCAAAAAATATTTTCGTAGAAATATTGGAGTTTATCGCGAAGTTTTAACGCATTTTGAAAAGTCGATTTCAACTGATTCAAAAATTGCAAAAGTCACAACCCAGTTTTGGGCTCAAAATTATTCAAAAATTCTCAAAAACCATTTTCGAGGAAATATTTGAATTCCTCGGAAAATTTCAACGCATTTTAAAAGGAAAAATCTCTAAAATCATGATTCAGTTTTGGGCTGAAAACTCTTCAAAAATGCTCAAAAAATATTTTCATTACACCTACGCGAAATTTGATATGTCAAATTACAATAGATCAAAAATCTCAAAAATCATTAAGGTGAATTTTTTTTTTGAATGCTCGTAAAACATTTGCTTGGAAATATTTTGATGTTTTCGCAAAGTTTTGACTATAGACAGTATAGGGGAAGACGATAATCTCCAATGGCGAATAATAGGATTATCGTCCCGCGTTTGACCGCGGATTAACTAAAAAACCAGAACGCGCTGCAGTGCCGTTTCTCGGCATGTTTTCCATTTTTTGTGAGAGTTGTAATCGAAAATACGCGTGATCGCAACTTTGACCTCTAATATTTCTTGATAGAAAAATGCTAGGACTTCGGGGAAAAAACCATCGTGAAGAGGATGAAATGCTGAACATTTCCACAGTTTTAAAACCCTATGTGTCCATTCAAAATTTTGAATAATTTCAACTCAAAGTTAACAAAGTTATAGAAATCGAATCAAGCGCGACGAAAATTCAAACTTTGAGTACGCGTTACTCAAAATCTTGAGTGGACACATAGGGTTTTGAAACTGTGGAAATGTTCAGTATTTCATCCTCTTCACGATGGTTTTTTCACCGAAGTTCTAAGCCTTACCATTCGAAAGCTATTCAAGTTTAAAGTTGTAAAAACAAGTCAAGTGCGGCATAAATGTACCTTTGAACTTTTATAGCTTACGAATCATAAAAGCTAGAGCTTTGAATAAACAACCAAAATGGTACGAATTTCATCCTCTTCATTTTAATTATTTATCCAAAGCTCTAGCTTTTATAATTCGAAAGCTATCAAAGTTCAAAGCTAAATTTATGCCACGCTTGACTTGTTTTTACAGTTTTAAACTTGAATTTGAATAACTTTTGAATGGTAAGGCTTTAGATTAGAACTTCGGGGAAAAAAGCATCGTGGAGAGGATGAAATTCTGAACATTTTGGTTTCGATCCAAAACTCTAGCTTTTATATTTCGAAAGCTATTAAAGTTCAAAGCTACATTTATGCCGCGCTTGACTTGTTTTTACAACTTTAAACTTAAATAGCTTTCGAATGGTAAGGCTTAGAGCTTTGGATAAAAATCTAAAATGAAGAGGATGAAGTTCTTGACATGTTGGTTGTTTATTCAAAGCTCTAGCTTTTATAATTCGTAAGCTATAAAAGTCCAAACTCCAAAGCTAAATTTATGCCGCACTTGACTTGTTTTTACAACTTTAAACTTAAATAGCTTTCGAATGGTAAGGCTTAGAGCTTTGGATAAAAATCTAAAATGAAGAGGATGAAATTCTTGACATTTTGGTTGTTTATTCAAAGCTCTAGCTTTTATAATTCGTAAGCTATAAAAGTTCAAAGGTACATTTATGCCGCGCTCGACTTGTTTTTACAACTTTAAACTTGAATAGCTTTCGAATGGTAAGGCTTAGAACTTCGGTGAAAAAACCATCGTGAAGAGGATGAAATGCTGAACATTTCCACAGTTTCAAAACCCTAGGTGTCCACTCAAGATTTTGAGTAACGCGTACTCAAAGTTTGAATTTTCGTCGCGCTTGATTCGATTTCTATAACTTTGTTAACTTTGAGTTGAAATTATTCAAAATTTTGAATGGACACATAGGGTTTTGAAACTGTGGAAATGTTCAGCATTTCATCCTCTTCACGATGGTTTTTTCCCCGAAGTCCTAGCATTTTTCTATCAAAAAATATTAGAGGTCAAAGTTGCGATCACGCGTATTTTCGATTACAACTCTCACAAAAAATGGAAAACATGCCGAGAAACGGCACTGCAACGCTCTCTCTAGTCGGCGGTCGGCGAATGGTACGATTTTTTAAGAACGCAGATTTCCGTCTTCCCCTATACTGTCTATAGTTTTGACCCATTTTGATATACATAAATGTATTGAATTACACTTTTTCAAAAATCTCAAAAACCATGACCCAGTTTTGGGCTCAAAATTCTTCAAAAATATTTTTGTGGAAATATTTGAATTTCTCGAAAAATTTTGAAGCATTTAGAATATAAAAATCTCGAGAATCATGACCCACTTTGAGGCTCAAAATTCTTCAAAAATACAGAAAAAATTATTTCATAGAAATATTTGGCGTTTTTGCAAAATTTTACCTCATTTTGATACATCGAATTGTACTTTTTCAAAAATCTCAAAAATCATGACCCAGTTTTGGGCTAAAAATTCTTCAACAGTGCTCAAAAGACATTTTCGTAAAAATATTCGAGTTTCTCGCGAAATTTCAACCCATTTTGATAGCTCGCAACATCACTTTCGAATAATTTGACAAAAGTTCATTTCTATTCGAAATGGGGGGGGGGGGAGACTTTGAAATTCAGCTGCTCTTTTTTTGTGCAAGCTGTTTTTCGTGAACTATCGCTCAATGAACGTGGAACCAACTCCTTCACTGACGTACTTCTTTTTTGACATTTTAGACCCATTATCTATCAAAAGCAAACTGATTTTTTTGAGTAGCAAAAATACATGAAAGTCAGATTCGATTTCCAGAGCATGTTTTGCCAGTTGGACTGTAGACTATAATTTATGTTGAATTGAATTAATTGATTGATTGAGAAAATAGGTCGAGGTAAATATATTCTGAATATTGCTTTGAATTTCAGTTCAGAAGTTATACTCCAGAATACACACAGATTGAGATGTCGTTTCGAATTATATACGTGATTATGACGTTCTTTGCTACAGTGAGTATTAAAATCTATACCTGAATGAATTAGGGTTTTATTCCTCGATACTCCTGATACCTACGATTGAAGTACAAAATATTTCATTACAGTTATGGTTCGGAAATTCTTTGCGTAAATATGCGATTAGTGATTGGGCCTACGAACAAAAATGGCTGATGATATTATTACCTTTATTATTACTCTACGATGGTGAGTCTTTATGAAAAAAGTAAGCAAATCATCGATAAGATCTCGATGATCTGATAAACTGCTTGAGGTCTAATTCAGGATACATTTCAAATCATACTCCTGATTGTGAGCTCAAATCAGTTGGTTAACTAACTGGCAATGACGAAGTGTTGAATTGATGATGGAAATGCTTCTGTTACAGGTCCCACATATTCCATGACTACGATTTGTGATCATTGGCTGATCGGTTTCCTCGACAGTATATCTCAAATAACATTTTTAGCCGGAACAACTCTATTTAATTTATGTATCTATCACGCTTTCAGACAGGTGACTATACCTACTTTGAACTCAATTTAGCGATCAAAACTTATCTTTACTTTTCGTTTCCAAAAATCACTTATTTCACGTATTTTGTTACAGAATGAAAGACGTTTTATTCCATTTTATTTGGAAAAAGTTGTGATCGTTTTCGTCTTATGGGTGCTCTCCGCGACAATTGCTTATTATCAAAAAGTATACGAATATTTGGATTACAGCTTTAGTTTCAAGTTGGATTCAGTTGTTTATCAGGTAGGTAATTCCACTCGAGCTAAAATTTTTCTTTAGGTACCTACTGAGAAAAGAACAATGAATGAGTTGTAGCATTGATTCACAGTTATTCACTTTAATGTTGGTAATACCTATTTTTACAGACGATTACGAAATGGTGGGTCTTATTCGTGGTATTCTACATGATCTATCTCCTTTTATCTATGCTCAAAGCCTACACCGATCTCCGAACTATGCCATTTTTTGGTAAGAATCAAGACGTCATAAACCATTCACAGAAGTCAGTATTCTGAATTAATCGACGTGAATCATTTCAGATAAACGTCTCAGATTCGCAACCACGAACGTAGCAGTTTTAGGCACCATTTGGTATGGTACTTGGAGCCTAGATTATGGAATCACTGGTATCCTCGAGGATCAATATACAGCCGATATAAAAGACAAACAATCACATACTACATCTGTGACATTCATGGCCTTATACGCTTCGCTTAATTTTTACGTTTATCTCATGGTATATGTTTATTCTCCCGCACAAAAATCAATATTTGGTAAGTAAAAGCTGATTTTTGTAAACGTTTACTTATCCTGATTTTTTTTATTTTAAATAATTTGTACATTTTTTTTTCATTTAGAAAACGTCGTAATGAAAGATAATCCCACGTTTTCGATGATTAACGATTCCGACGAAGATGATATTACAACGACGACTCTACCTTCCAAAACAAGAACAGTTACTGATAAACTATCTTTATACACGTCCGAAGATGACGACGGTGAAGACAGTCTTTGTCCACTGAACCGAGCCAACGCACAGAATCGTACCGATGAAAGTGATTGAATTTCGATTGTTTTTTTTTTTTGTACTGGTGAAATATTTCGGGGTTGTGTCAGGGAATAATACTTGTATGGCGTGAGGTGTTTTGTATTTTCCTATAAATTCATTTCAATTCTGTTTATACGAAACGATTTTATAATATTTTGATCGTAATAATAAATGCATTAAAGCTTATTAAATGAACTGGTTCATTGGACGATTAGAATAGCAGTTTGCCCCCCCCCCTCCCCGATGAAAAATCAAAACGTGTTAAAAACCTGAATCTCTAAAAAATTGGATATTGAATTTGTTGAGAATAAATTTTCAAAAAGAGTTTTACAGGCACAAGTTGATCTTTTGATTTCTCTCAAATTTGGGGGGCTCCTTATGCAGGTCTCGTACTCGGTTACCTTTTCAACTTTTTGGTTACTCAAGTTACTATTCTTTGGCAAATTGTAGAAAATTCATTTTTTAAAAATTAAATGAATAATTTGCGAAAGTATAATACACTGCATGTTCATTTTTTTTCAACTGGCCACATTATCTTTTCAGCTTTACGGTGACAAAGCTCAACCTTTTGCTAAAGTTTTCAAAGTCTCGCTTTCTGTCACAGTTAGAAAACCAGTAACTATTTGCAATAAACTGGTCAAATTAGGCATTTTCTCATTTTTTCCCCCATCAAAATATGATACCTACTCAAAAATATCGATTTAGCCAAAATTGCGGAATAGTAGTAATTTTTTGACCAATATAATTCCCAAGAAATTTTCAGTCTCGCTTTTGGCCAAAAAAAAATGTTAAAAATTGATGCTTTTCAGAAAAATGGCTACGAATTGACATTTTTTTTTGCAATCCAAGTCAGTCAATCCATCTTTTTTCTCAAAATTGTTCAGAATTTTGTTTTTTTGACCATTTTTTCAATAATTGCCATTGAAATTGTCAGCTTTGTTTTTTCTCAAAAATTGACAAAAACTCTCACTTTCTGGCGGAGTGTTTACAAAATGTCACTTATTTTTATAAATTTCATAAACTTTCTCTTTTTTCAATAAATTAATCAAAAGGTTAGCTCTTCTGCATAAAATTACGGAAAAAGCCTTTCCTTTTGCTAAAATTGTCAAAATGTTGCTTTTTATCAAAAATTCTCGCTTTTTCAAATCTGAAACAAGCGAGGTCCGCGAGACCTGGCAAGAGGGTTCCCCAGATTTGGATAAAAAAATCCAGTGATTATTTTTTTCAGATTAAAATTCTGTTTCACCCTACAAAGGAATAAAATACAAATCCAAAATCGTTAATAAGAGTTTTTCAATAATTCGAAAATTTGAAAAATTAATATTCAATTCAGACATCTAGTTTTTTGGTTTTCTTTTCTTCAACATCATGCAAAAGAAAAGGAAAGAAGTCATTTGTTATCGTGAATATATGAATTTGTTTTTCAAATTTTTAGTGTCCACAATTTGACAGCTTTTTCATAAAAAAATGTTTATTGACGAAACAAAATACTCGCAAATCGCAGTAGGTTTTCAAATTATTTGACTTCAAACAAACGTTCAAAACAATAATAAAAAATACTCGTTTTCTTCGATCTTGATTGGGGGGGGGGGGACCCTAGAAATTGTTAGCTGATAAAACCTAAGTTGAAAATGCTTAGCGAATGTAGCTTTGTTGAAGAAACTGCAAGTGACTTGGAAAGTACAAAGGTGCCTTATGTGTAACGTAATACGAAACACTTGAGACACCTTTCTAAATACATGTAACGTGACGTGTCAAAGAATTCTTCATAGCGATTTCAATAGGGTTTCCCTTGGTGGGGGAACCCTAAAAAATGGCTGCTTTTCAACAAAATGACAAAAAATGGTCGTCTTTTTGCAGGAAATTTCAAAAAGTGATGAAAAAACTCGTTTTTGGCAGGAACTTGCGACACTAAGTATTTTTTTACCCCTAATTAGGTACCCAAGCAGAAGTTCTGCTTTTTGCTAAAATTGTCAAAGTCTTGCTTTTTGCACAAAAATCGACCAAATTCCCGTTTTCAAAAATTTACAAAAAATTTCGTTTTGTAGAAAAATGAATAATGATTGTTGCTTTTCGCAGAAAACTCTTAAATATCTCACTTTTTATCCAAATTGTCCGTAATTTGTTCTTTATTTTGACCAAAATTGCAAAAAAGTATCTTTTTTGTCGATAATTGCCACAAAGTCATCTTATATTGAATTTTCTCAAAAATTGATAAAAACTCTCGCTTTCAGGTAAAGTTGCTGGAAAATTTCACGTTTCTCTAAAAATTCTTTTGCTTCAGAAAAAAGTAGTAAAATTCAACTTTTTTCTCCAAAAAATTTCCATTTGCTAAAATTGTCAGTCTGACAATTTGTAAAAACTCTTGCCTCTAAAATTCAACTTTTTTCTCGAAAATTTCCATTTGCTAAAATTGTCAAAGCCTTACATTTTGTAAAAACTTTAGCTTTTTCCAAAATAACGAAATTATTTGCATTCAAACAAAATGGAGAAATATATGTCTCCTTTCTCGAGAAAATTCCAGAAAAGTTTGACTCGTTTTTCAAAAATTGTTCAAAATTTTCGTTTTTGGCAAAAACTGCGACAATATATTATTTTTTGGCCCCTAATTACATTAAGCCAAAGTTCTGTTTTTAGCAAAAATTGTCAAAATTTTGCATTTGGCCAAAAATTTACAAATAGGTACAAAAATATACGCTTTCTAGAAAAATTGCTAGTGATTGTCACTTTTTGCAGAAAATTCCTCAATATCCATCTTTTTGTTCAAAATTGTCCAAAATTGCCCAAAATTCTCACTTTTTCATGAAAAAATGCAAAAAAGTACCATTCATGTCAATAGTTGCCATACTTGAGTCTTGATTTTTGAAAAAATTGTCAACTCAAGCAAAATTGCCAAAAAATTTTACTTTTTCCCAAAACTTGTTTCTGAAAAAAATTATCCAAAAGTCAAACTTTTTTGCCGAAAATTGCCAAAAAGTCTTTCCTTTCGCTGAAAGAGTCAAAATCTTACTTTTTGCTGATAATTATCAAAAATTTTCGCTACTTCAAGAACGACAAAATGTTGGAGAAGAAATTTCAAAAAGTCTCACATTTTTCCAAAAATTGTTCAACTCCTGCCTTTTTTGACAGAAATTTCGGAAAAATAGGTGTAATTTTTTGGCCCCTGATTACCATAGATTTGCACTTTGGCTCAAGCTTTTTTTTTAGAAAATGGTATCATATGGACACACGGCGAAAAAAATAATAGCAGAAGGGAAATTCCATCTTTGCAAAATAAAGTATAGCAACACACTAGGATGATCTCGTTGCCCTTTAGTCAATCAATTATCAAGAGAAGATCTGTAGGAATTTAGTCCAAGATGTATTAGTAAGTACCTACATCTACCTAGAACCCATAACCTATACCCATTTCCAGTTACCAAATTACCTACACCTGTATCACGCATTCGATATCGTGATCATAGCGGTACTATGCTGCTACGCTATGAACTCAAATACCTACAGTATACAATTAAATACAATATGAATGCTGCTATGTTCATTCATTCATCCATTCATTCGCCACGCCGCCTCGGTTCATTATAAAGGCAAAAAAATGGGCGTTTTTCAAAAACTAAAAACTACGACGACGAGTTTGCGGTCGCGGCAGCGGTCGTCGTCTTCGTCATATCCTACCTCATCGCTTCGAGATCGGCGGCGCGGAGTTATGGTAACGATTTTCACGCTAGTAACGCACCCGATACCCGCTTAGCCGAGCGAGGAGCGACACCGAATACTCTGAGAACCCACTGTACCCACTGAACCCAGTTACCCACCGGAGTACGAGTCGATAGTCGAAAAAACTCATCGCCAGTTCAATGTCAGCTCACTGACAATGAGGTAGTGCAAAGTTCGTTCGTTATAAGGACGTACAGATTTTCGTGTATAGATAATATTATCGTGTTGTGTATTTCGAATGATGCGAATCACCCGGTGTTTGATTCTTTAATATTTTTCTCGTAATCGAAATATCGCTCAAATCTGCTCCTGTGGCCATGTCTGTCCCAAACAGACGCTAGTGCCAAGTTCCAAGTTTTTGCTCCTCTGCTAGTTTACGTTCTTTTTACTTCATCTGTCTCGGATACTATCGTCTAGTCGGCAACAATGTCGGAAGATGCGGAAGAAAATGAGAAAATTCGTATGACTCAAGTTAAAGACGCCAAGCAACAACAGCCAACATCTGGTGGCCAGGTTTGATATGATATTTTTTCTATTCGCACTTCTCCATCTTCGATCCACAAAAGCTTTTAGCAACATAACAGTATCTCATCAATTTCAGAATAGCAATTTTCTGAACTTGCAAAAGCGTTCGATTTGAATGAAACCAAGCTAGATCGAAATAGCATGTTCTAAAACCACCAAACACCAAAATTAATGAGGTTGTTGACGAATTTTTGAAAATTTGAAAAAATCAAAGAAAATGTTTCAAAGGTTATCATTAAATTTTTTCATGGAACGTACATTTTTCTGAACAAAGAAGGCTAATGGTTATTTCAGAGCTTCCAGCGATTTTTCATCTTTCTCAAGAAATTTAAAATCGCTTTGGAAGAGTCAAAAATTAACATTAAAACCTGTAACATGGGCAATTGGGCACCCTCTCGATCGTTTTAGGTGTGTCAGTTCAAATTCCAGTTGAAGTGGGAATTTTTTTTCTCAAAAATACAATCACTGGAAAAACTTTGATTTTTGGACCATAATCAGCACAATGTATTTCAGAAACCTGGTACCAGAATTGATCAAAAGAGTCAGAAAGACGGTAAATCCCATCTTGACACTCATTCCCTACACTTTTCCAAGCAATGGAGAATCTAAAAATCAGTTGGAGGCTCCAGAACAACTTAAAAGTATCACCATCTTAGTTGGAAGGTCCAAAGTAGGGTACAAACCAAATTCAATCCACTATTTAATCGTTTGTAGAATTTTTCATTTTTTTCTCTCAAAAATTATTATTGCTGGAGAAAATGTTGGCTTTAAATCAGAGCAAACTGATTTTGAGAATTCCTGCCAAAATTGAATCGAAAGGGTCACGAAAGACAGTAAATCCAGGTTTATACCCACAGAATTTCATTTTGGCCAAACTTATGGAGTTTTTTCGAAACCTGGAGAATCTGAAAATCTACTGGAAGCCCTAAAACGGCTCGAAACCATCACCAGTCAACCCGGAAGGTCGAAAATAGGATGTAAACCAAATTTCAGCATTTCACGCTAATTTGACGAATTTTTGATTGCTTCCTTGGGTCATTCCACGTCAATTCGACCAAAAAGTGGTAAGGGGGGGGGGGGAGGTCGGCGATTTTTTTGAAATTTATTCTGTGGAAAGGTCTTCAGAAGGGATGACCAATGTTGTCCTTTTTTAAAGGCTGCTAGGGGGTGTCAAAGTTTTCAGTGAACTTGAAATATCATCCATTTCAGCAGTGGATTACTCGAAAACCGCGATACCTACCAGAATGAATTTTTTTTCCAATAGGTAGGGGTTTCGAAAAGCTATTTGGTGATATCATAAAAATCAGTGTTGTCACTTTTTTTCGTACTAAAAATTAGCTTGAAAATTTTAAAAACGTAGTTTTCATATCGTTTCGACTCTCAACAAAAATTCTAAAAAAAAATATTATGGACAACTTTTCATGCTGAACAACATAATTATTAAAAAATTGGGATGACATTATATCGTAAAGTCGATTTTAAAAAAATTGAAAGTTTGCGAAAAAAATGCGATTTTTTGATTTAAAACATGGAAAAACGTTTTGAGCGGTGAAACTGACCCATATGACCCCTATTTTAACGTATCTGTTGAAAGAACCCTTTCACTCGATGAAATGAACTCGTCACAAAAAAATCAAAATTCGAAAAAATTCAACAAATGAACGAATTCTCATTTTTTTACTATGAGTGTGATTTTTATCAAGTTTTTCATGAAATATGTCAGAAAGAGGTCAAAATAAGACAACAGAATGAATTAAAATTTTTTTTGAAGTTTGGAATAGAAAAATGGAATTTTTTCGAATTTTGATGTTTTTTTTGATGAGTTTATTTCATCGAGTGAAAGGGGTTTTTCAACTTTTCCAAACGATACGTAAAAAAGGGGTCAAAGGGGGCAACTTCACCACTCAAAACGTTTTTTCATGTTTTAAATAGAAAAATCGCATTTTTTCGCAAACTTTCAATTTTTATAAATCGACTTTACGACCTAATGCCATCACAATTTTATAATAATTACGTTGTTCAGCATAAAAACTTGTCCATAACATATTTTTTTCAAAATTTTTAAGAGTCGGAACGATATGAAAACTACATTTTGAAACTTTTCGAGCTAATTTTTCGTACGAAAAAAAGTGGTAACACTGATTTTTATGATATCACCAAAAAGCCTTTCGAAACCCCTACCTATTGGAAAAAAAATCATTTTGGTAGGTATCGCGGTTATCGAGTAATCCACTGCTGAAATGGATGTTATTTGAAGTTCACTGAAAACTTTGACACCCCCTAGCAACCTTTAAAAAAGGACTAGAGGTCTGGGATTTGCGCGATTGGTCGTCCCTTTCGAAGGTCCTTCAACAGGAAACATTTCAAAAAAATCGCCAACCCCCTTACCACTTCTTGGTCGGATTGATGTGGAATGACCCCCTTCAAAAACAAATAACTAATGAGATTTTAAAATTCCCCAAAAATCTATTTTTTTGCAATTGTGCACGCAATTACATCAGCTTTGTTGATTCCAGTACAAAAATATGAATGAAAGGAACCCATGACCCCCCTCTCATGGGTCTCACGTAGTCGAAATCATCCTTCCAGGTTCGTTTTTCATTCGTGGGATCTAAAATGTGATGACAAAACGTACAAAAATTATGAAAATACTCATTTTTGAAATTTTGGGGCATTCGAGCCCCCTCCTCCTCTCCCTTCCAAGGCTACCTCAGGTTTTTCGTATCCCAAAATACAACCCAAGTACATATTATTTGCTTCAATTTTTCAGTCAAAAAAGTAGTCGAATTTTGTCAATTTTCATTAAAAAAATTGGGACACATGAACTCTCCCCCTCCCCCCTCTAAATGGGTCTCATAAGGTCAAAATTATTCTGCGATGTTCACCCCAAATGGACATTCCAGTTTCATGATCAAAAAAGTCGACGACATCAAAATGCATTCCTAATTGAATGTTTTCCTTTTTTGGCCTTAATTGAAGGGGGGTTCCATCACCCCCAAATAACTCTTCCGGATACAAAAAACATAATGAAACATGCACACAAATATTTTGGGATTTTAAAGAAAAAACGTTTTTTTTTCGGATTATCATGCTGAAAATAGGCGAGTGTCTGTGTGTGTTTGAAATGGAAAGCGTAAACATAAGAGCCAATGCCTCCGACTTATTGCGTAATACGAGTAAATACTACCACACCTTTACCATCTCGCATCTTAATACCGAGAGGGCAAAACTACAGGGTAGTTATAAGCTGAACGCGATGCGCGTAAATCCACCAACGCATATTGTCGCTCTTTTCCTCGTAGGATATTGTGAGTAGAAAAAACTTTTGCAGGCTTCCAATGTCGACTGTCTACCAATCAATACATAGAGAACGGCGAAGGGCAAAGGCGAATACACAGAACGTGCACGCCAGTTGTGAATTATGACGAAAATGATTTCAATTTTTCATCACCCACACTCCTCACACGTTACAATGTCTAGGGAATTTTTTCCCCTTCGCTTTCGAATAAATAGCTTTGGAATTTGAATACGCAATATAGCTCAACTTTTACGATAAGGAAGAATTTAACATCGATTTCTTCGCATTCAAAGATGGTTCTTTTTTCCTTACTTCTTTTTCATGTTACGAGTAGAGGACCTAAAATTATTAGGGTGGATTGAAAAAAAAAAAAAAAAAAAACGATATCCTGGGTATTGATAAAAATTGGAGAGGAAGTTTACTTCGAGTGGGAAACTATCTAGAAAAATTTTGAGCCCCCCAATTGTTCAGGAGGCTGAGCCAGAAGTCCTCAAGGTTGGGTCAGTTTCGAAAAAAAAACATATTCTTAGTCGCTTTTGGGTGGTATAACTTGCGCAATCACTCGATCATCCCCCCTCCCCCATCCACCATGAAAAACTCCTTTCATAAAAAAAACAGCGCTAAATTTGCGTGGAACTAGTCAAAATAGCCCAATTACTACACTTTTCACAATCATTTTGATCAAACTGTCCAAATTCACTTTTCTTGCATGAATTTTTTTAATCACATCCTCTTGATTAAAAGTTCGCGAAAAGTGAGGTATTTTGACCAGCTGAACACGAATTCAGCATTGGTTTTCAATTTCAAAAATTTAATGGTGGAAAAGTGCTGAAAAAATGATGGAAAATTATAATTTTCGCGAACCGTCGATATTCGAGAACTTGGTAGAGAGCTAAAAATAGTATTGAATTTTGAATTCAATGAGACAGGGAGTTTCAGAAACTCAAATCACAACTTTTGAAAGAGATGATCGAGTAATTACAAAAGTTATATACTACCCAAAAATGGCAAAAAAAAACAACACGATTTCTTCGAAAATGACCCTACTTTGGAAACCCTTGGCTCAGCTCCCCCAACACTTAGAGGGCTCTAAATTTTCCTAGTAGTATCCCCCACTCAAAGTGAACTTCCCCACCAATTTTTGTCAAAATCCAGCATTTATGTTTTTTTCTGTCCACCCTAATGAATAATTATAACGATTAAGCCTGGCCATACTTGGCATTCGATAAGGAAGAAGATCGATATTAAATTTTCAAGAGAAAAAAACATCTTCATTGTTTTCGTCCCCATCCTTCTAGCGACGCTTCGTTCATTTTGAAAGGGTACCTATTTAGGCATAACTACCTACTCGTATCAAGTATTCATACGAATTTTCCCCTCATATTTTGTAGGCTATTATTACGTACCTACTTATATCTAACAGATACTTTGTGGTCGGAAAGCCTACAGCCGGAAATGAAACACATTAACACATAAGCGCCGTGATACCGGCCGAAATATCAGTTCGAGTCTGCGTATAGTTTTTCTCAAGTCGATTGAGAAATTTGTATACGAGTTGAGAAAATGCGCAGCTTTAATAATTCAAGGAAAATTAATGAAAAGTCACCTTAAGCTACGCCGCGCCGCGTGCTAAACTGCTGAGATGCGAAATCCATGTAACAAAGTATAAAAATTCTGTTCACGAATTAAACAGACGATATTTATAAACACTCTTATTAGGCACTAGGTCTGGTATACTCTAACTTTATTCGATAAATTGGCCATAAATTATTTTTAAATTGAATTTCCCGCCGCAAAATTAGACATTCAGTAGTGGTTTCTCGTTTCTCCTTCTCGTATAATTTGTGGCGAGAATTAAGCGAGTATTTTCGGCGGAAAAACCTCGCATTATCGATAAACGGATGACCAAATGATAGGATATCTAAAAAAACAGTTGACATAGATAGGTAGGTCTTCTTATAGCTTATCATGACTTATCTATAAAAAATTTTCGTGCTCCCGGTTCAATTTTTAAAAACCTCAAATACTATGGAATTATTTATTTAAAAAAAAAATTATTTTGAGCAAGAGATACAAATTATTGCCAGAGCATGGCAAAGTCAAAAACTTTCACAAATTCGTATTTTGATGGGTAATCTTGGAATTTCAATGACGATTTTCTTTACAAATTTCAAGTATGAAAAAAAAAAAAAAAAACAGACTCGAACGAACTAAGGGCCAAAGCCTAAGGAAATTCATATTTTGATAGGTTAAAGAGCTTCGCTTTACTTATGCGAGGAGTTTGATTTTTTTGGTTTCAAAATTTGAGAATTTGAATGATGGTAGATATTTTTAAATAAAAATTCAAACCTCTAAACAGAAAAGCAAACCAGCCCGAACAAAGTGAGGGCAAAACAAGCTTTCAAAAATTAGAGTTCTGAGAAGCAAAAAAAAAAAAACGTTCATTTTTTGATTTAAACATTTTTTTGATGTGAATCAAGAAGTAAAACAAAAAGCCGCGCAATTTCTTCACATTTGCTATTTTTGAAATTCAGAAACAGAAAAACTACATGCACAACAGCTTCTTCATCAAGTCTAAAATTTTTTAAAATCTGCCAACGTTGTGGAAATTTGTTCAAGGAAGGTGGGGGTGGGGGGCGATCGACGTCTCCCTTTGGTTTCGTCCCTGCCAATGATACCCTCACTCATAAAACGTGCTGTATACGTTACGTGCGGTACAGTACCTATAGTACTTCTGATTGAATGTAATTCGTTTCGATTGTAATACGCTCAATTGAAAATACGTGGTGAAAAATTATGCGCTATAATGCCGAGTTAACTTGTTTTGATTTGAGTGCCCGCCGTGTCGTCTATTTTTATTTTCAAAATGCTATTCAAAGCAAACAACATGAAGCTTGTAAATTGTTTGTTGGTTGAAAAATACTTTCGAGAGGGTCAGAGAGAAGTGAACAAGCGCTTACTTACTTATTAGGTACAGGGTAGCTATTCCCGAAATTTCGGTATGCGTGATAAGCGAGTTATAAGAGTTTCAAAACGGTTAACAAACGCAGTTACCACAATTACGGATCGGTAACATGTCGGTTAACTTACTTACGTTAACTCCAAAGTTAAGCTAAAAAACAGACAAAAAACTAATGGTTGCAGTCTTGGAGATGTAGGTAAATGAAGTTTCTTTATTGCTTCATTTTGTTTTAATTGCGAGTTTTCAACTATTTTGATTAAAATGTAATTTTGCTATGGCACCTAAAGTATTAGCAAATGATGAAAATACAAAATACGGATTAAAAATGTTAGTTCAATTTAAAAATATGAAAATAGTTTATGACGGTGCGAGTAGTGTCCATTCCATTATTCCGAAAACTTGTGGCTACTCATCAGTTAATGTCCAACGTTACGCGTGATAGTACGGTGATAGTAAAAAAAAATGGGTAGCTATTCCTCAAATTTCGGTAAGCGTGATAAGCCAGTTATGATGGTTAAGTTCCGCAAATAACGTGCGGTATTTTTTTTTACTATCACCGTACAATCACGCGTAACGTTGGACATTAACTGATGAGTAGCCACAAGTTTTCGGAATAATGGAATGGGCACTACTCGCACAGTCATAAACTATTTTCATATTTTTAAATTGAACTAACATTTTTAATCCGTATTTTGTATTTTCATCATTTGCTAATACTTTAGGTGCCATAGCAAAATTACATTTTAATCAAAATAGTTGAAAACTCGCAATTAAAACAAAATGAAGCAATAAAGAAACTTCATTTACCTACATCTCCAAGACTGCAACCATTAGTTTTTTGTCTGTTTTTTAGCTTAACTTTGGAGTTAACGTAAGTAAGTTACCGACATGTTACCGATCCGTAACTGTGGTTAACTGCGTTTGTTAACCGTTTTGAAACTCTTATAACTCGCTTATCACGCATACCGAAATTTCAGGAATAGCTACCCAGGCTTAGAGAAATAATATTTTCAGCGAAATACAGGGGTCGGCGTAAGTTAGTATTCCGATTTTCACAAACAAAAATTTTTTAAAACAAAAAGTAATTTTTTTCTGTAGTGACATAGTGGGGAACGAAACTATTACTACCAAGGTGTTGGTGGGACTTCTACGAACACAACGCACTACTTACATGACCCTCTATCTACTAAATGAGCGTACACACGATCCAATATATTTGACAAACCAGGTTTGTCAAATTGACATCGTTCTGGGTAGCTATTCCTCAAATTTCGGTATGCGTGATAAGCCAGTTATGATGGTTAAGTTCCGCAAATAACGTGCGGTATTTTTTTTTACTATCACCGTACTATCACGCGTAACGTTGGACATGAACTGATGAGTAGCCACAAGTTTTCGGAATAATGGAATGGGCACTACTCGCACCGTCATAAACTATTTTCATATTTTTAAATTGAACTAACATTTTTAATCCGTATTTTGTATTTTCATCATTTGCTAATACTTTAGGTGCCATAGCAAAATTACATTTTAATCAAAATAGTTGAAAAATCGCAATTAAAACAAAATGAAGCAATAAAGAAACTTCATTTACCTACATCTCCAAGACTGCAACCATTAGTTTTTTAGCCTTTTTTTAGCTTAACTTTGGAGTTAACGTAAGTAAGTTACCGACATGTTACCGATCCGTAACATGTGGTAACTGCGTTAGTTAACGGTTTTGAAACTCTCATAACTCGCTTATCACGCATACCGAAATTTCAGGAATAGCTACCCTGATCGTTGATAAAATTTATCAACATAAATAATCAACATATATTTGGTTGCATGGAAAGTCAAATATATTAGATCATGTAAACGCTCTGATAATCTAAGTTTTTTTTTCCAAATTTTCAACGTTTTGTTGATCGATGACACCAATTCTGAAAATAGAAATTATTTATATTTTCAGAATTATTTTCAGAGTTGTGTGTATGGTGTCTCCGATCAACAAAACGTTAAAAATTTGAGAAAGACATCATCAGAGCGTCCACACAACCGAATATGTTTGATTAAATTCAATTTGATTTGACAAATCGAGTTTGTCAAATATATTGGATCATGTGTACGCTCCTTAATAACACACAACAGGGTGTTAAAGAAAACTCATCAGTTTTCGAATGCGAATACTAACTTACGCCGACCCCTGTATTTGTAGTTGGATTCGTATGAATAAAAAAAATGGATTAGTAGTTACATAGGTACAATGGTACATACATACACAATAGGTAGGTAGAGGTACATAAGTTTTTAGGATGAAAATTGTACACATACATATGTATTTATGGTCCTATGCACTGCTACATTAGATTTTACTTCGAAGAAATATTTGTACATTGCTTGATTTTTTTTTATGTTTCAGAATCTCACCGGTAATCTTCTCTTTGCTACATTTGCGGCAGCTGTCGGCTCTGCTTTTCAACATGGATACAATACAGGCGTTGTGAATGCACCTCAAAAAGTGAGTACCTATCGATACATAACATACCATTTACAAAGAGTAGGGATGAACACCTTTACACGTCAAAAATATGCAAGGACTCGATAAAAATTACCAACAACCGGAATAAATCCGTCAAAATTTGGTAAAATGTAGCAGAAATTGCATAAGCATAAAACAACGTCAAAAAACCTATTAAAATACTTGATTTAAATCACCGTCCAATCAACAAAAAAAAAAAAAAAAAAAAAAACAGAACAAAACAAAAACGATTACTTTTCTGCATAATTTGACAAAATTTAAATTTGCATACAACATTTTTGAACCTTGTTCAAGAATACAGGTGAAAGTACAGACAACAGCATGCAGTTGCTTCTCTGAGGTCAATTATTACTGGATTTTAAAGGGCCTCTTCCAATAGCTCGGGGTGACTATCATTGGATTTTAGTAGTGATGGACCATTTTTGAAAACCAAGCTATACCCAGTTCGAAATGCAACTGCTGAGAGTACGAATCATTCGTTGTGTGACCATGTTTATTGATGAAATTGGTCCAATTAGTGCTAGGAATATTATCTGACAATGGGCAACAATTTTCATCCCATTTGTGGCAAAGAACGTTGGAAAACTTGAAATCAGATCCACAAGAACATTGGAAATTTTGAAATTAGATCCAAAAGCTATTACACACTACAATCAAATCCTGTGGGACGTGTTATGGGTACCATAGACTAAGTGTATTTCGAGTAAAATATGCAGAAAATCATTGAATGTAAAATATTTATGTAAGTATGTTACATAGATTCAATATTTGCCAGATATTCAACATAAATTCAACTCAATCAAGTCATGCATGTCAGACTTAGTACCTTATGAAAATGCAATGGGAAAAGCTACTGATCAACTAATCTAACAAGCCATTAGCTATTCGCTGATTGCAAGATAGTTTTTGAATTTGCCTTCATCATACTTACTATAGTTGATGGTTGCGTTGGTTGCTACGTTCACTTTTAAATATCAACTTGAAGCTGATTTCTCATTTCTTGATCTTTTTCATAATTTATACAGCAAGAATGTACCTATTCTTTTAATTAAAAGGAAGTCACAACTTCTGATGGAATAATCAACGTAATCTCACCTTAGACATGTAGCATCAATTTTTTGTTTGATTCCAATTTTTCAGTTCCACTTCTTATTGATCGAAAGATGTCTGATTTATTCAGAAAATAATTTATGTGCCATTTAAAAATAGATGGTTCTAGGTTCCCATGTTGAGGAAACAAATTGCTTTAACGGGTTTAATAGGGTACCTTGCCCAATTCACCAAATCACAAAAAAGTTGAGCTTTCGAAGAAAAATCATGTTGGGAAATAAAAGCTTTAAAAATGCTCAAATCCTTCATTTCCAACAAAACAAATGAATATAAATTGGAAATTTTTTTCGAAAATAACTCAACAAACATGAACCAAAAGCACTTTTTGAAAATATTTTTGAACAATTGATAATAAAAAAAATCGTAGAGCCCTGATAACGATAGTAAAAAAAATCGTCTGGCAGTTCACAAATTGAGGTAAAATCTTGTTGGAAATCGGGCCGAAACATGACAAAAATTTGACAAAATACCGAGGTTCGTCGTGGAAGTAACAAAATAATAAAAACGTTTTTGCTTTGAAACACGAGATGTTGCATTGAATTTTCTTTCATTTTGGAAAAAAATGAATATTTTACCACTTAATCAGATGTTTGAATATGAAGATGAAACATGGAGAGCAACAGTGAAAAAACACAAATCCATAGCGTAAACGAAATGACAGACTAAGTATAAACTCGCAGATGAATTTTGTACTCTTGTTTACTTTTTTCGCTATTTCTCTTCATGTTCATCTTCGTTTTCCAACATCTGATTAAGTGATAAAATAATTATTTTTTCCAAAATGAAAGCATTTCTATGCTGCATCTCGTGCTTCAAAGAAAAAATATTTTGATTACTAATTACCCCCCTCCCCCAGACAAAGCTCGCAATTTAGCCAAATTATGTGTCATATTTCGGTCCGATTTCCGACAAAATTCTATGACTTGATGAAAACTCCTCTCTTAGCGGCATAGATTTTGGACAAAGATATTTCATTTACCAAGTTTTTATCATTGCTCAACTTGTAAACTGCCAGACCACTTTTTTTACAATCGTTATTACGATTTTTTTCCTTATCAATTCTTCAAAATGATTTCCAAAAAGTGCTTTTGGCTTATGTTTTTTTCACTCATGTTGTTGAATAATTTTTTTAAAAAATTTCTAATTTGATGTGTTGAAAATGAAAAATTTGAGCCTTTTCAAAACATTCACTTCTCAACATGATTTTTCTTCGAAGGCTCAACTTTTTTGTGATTTGGTCAACATTAAAGCAATTTTGTTTCCCGTACATGGGAACCTAGGAAACCTCCAAAGGCTTAAAACGCTCTCCTGTAAAATTAAAAAAAAAAAAAAACTGATTACGCCATTCTTTCCACGTACTATTCAATGACAAAAAATTTCGTTTCAAATGTTGAAATTATTGTCCGTCATACGAGTGATAATTCCGTCTTGAATGATGACAAATTTTTTCTCAAAGTTGAAAACTTCGTTTTTATGATAAAAAATTTCGTATTAAATGTTGAACAATTTTTTCATTGCAACTCATACCCGATAATTACGTTTTAATGAAAAGCACAATCTTCAAATTAATCGTGAAAATGATCCTCGATTGAAATATGTATATTGATTCGGGAAATTTTTGATGAAATTAAAATCAATAATATGCCAACAATAAGTGAACTAACAAAAATGCGTTTTATTATTCCAAGATATTGAAAAAATGATCGAGAAACTAGAAGATGAAATTTAGGTACTTTTATGATGAACCGTTCAAAAATTAAAAAATCATTCGAATTGAAAAATTCTTCAACAAAAGCACCAACACTGGCGGCAAAACCGAATGAAGATGAGCAAAAGAAAAAAAAGCTTGACAAATTATACCTCGAAGACATTTCAACGTTAGCTGAAACGCAAGAAACGACTATTATACTAATTTTCTGAATTCAACTCAAATATCGAAATTGGAAATATGCATCAGAAAGATGTGTTCTGTTCACTGTTAAACTATACCCAGATGGACTCACGTGTCATCTTTAACCCATCGCTCAAATATGTACAAGCAAATCTCCATTTTCGTCGTGTAGCCGTTGTTAAGATTATACGTAATTACCTCGGCATTATGTCGACGAGTGTCTCGAACTAAAGAAAATTAATTGGTGGAACCTGTTAAGATTGTAATGTAACTGAATAGTTTTTCGTCTTCTTCTCTTCTCAAGCAACAAACCAATACACCTGGCTTTGTATAGTTGTTTATAACCTATCACAGTCACACAGCTCGTTATAGTCGCGACTTTTTTCTTACATAGGTACCTTATACTCGAACCTCGTTGTTGTTTTTCATCCGTTGTCTGTCTTGTCTTCATTTGGGCTCGTTATTGAAACAGTTCAATGGCATTGTTTCGTACTCTCATTTGTACTTGAGCCTATCTGTTGATGCTTTGTAACCATGATGAGACGAGATGCACGAGTCAATTGTCTGTACTTACGTCCCAGTTTGATGGGTGTGCATAAGCATCAAGCAACCAAAAAGGCAGATCTTTCAGAAATCCAACTTGAAGGCTTTGTCGATATCACTCCAACATTCATTATGGAGTTATAGAGTATCAGGCATAGGCAACTGGCAATAACGTCAAAGTAGGCATTATTTATTCAACTACCAACTAAATCGAGTTAAACCTTATAGGTTTAGGTACCTATATATACGAGTATAGTTTTGCCTTTATCCACGTTGATTAATTTATCTTGTAATTTGCTTGCAGATGATCGAAGCGTGGATAGGAGACGTCATGAAGAACGCTTCGATCGCGAATGGTGGCACTGAAATTATGAACGAACATACACCGGTAGTGATTTATGCAGCCGCAGTTGCTATCTTCTGTTTTGGTGGCATGATTGGCGGTCTAATGGCAGGCTTAGTGGCCGAAACCCTCGGCAGGAAATGGGCCATCATTTTGAACAATATTCTCGTTTTCATCGCAGCACTTCTCATGGGTAAGGCATGATCAACTATACTCAGTACTTTACCTACTTAGGTGACCATGTTTGCATTAGTCTTTGAAAATTGACAATTTTTCACCAATAAAGTTTTATACATACCTATATACATGGGTACAACTAGAGAACAATCTTTTTTTCTACAGGTAAACAGCATGATGTGGCGCACTAGCACGCGGAGCACTTTTCATTTATTAGTTCCTTCTTTAGATTTTTTTTACCTTTGGCGTATCGTGCCCCCATCTTAGCATCTTGCATGTTGAAATAGCCCTACTCTGTACCTATCCAATTTACCATTGTTTTTTTTTCAAAATCAGTCTGAAAATTCATTTTGGGAAAATTCAAAAATGTGCTTCTGAAATTTATACTAAAATACAGACTATTGCTTTCATAATGAGGGAACCATTTGAAATACCCAGCTTCTGTGTTGAAAAGATCTGAATTGGGGGGGGGGGGGAAGATCAACATATCTGTGACAGGTTACCTTATCAGTTTTAAGTACTTGAGCTTGATTCGTTTTGTTTTTTTCTTTTATTTATTTTATTTTTTTGAATTCTTCTTCACCATGTAGGCTTGTCGAGAAAATTCGGGTCGTACTATATGTTGATAATTGGTCGTTTGTTCATTGGAGTAAATTCAGGACTGAATGCCGGTTTAATTCCTATGTATTTATCAGAGATCTCGCCTACCAATCTTAGAGGAATGGTAATCACAAGTTTTGCTTCCTTTTATTTTATTTATTATTGATACGTAGCGTAAGATTGACTTAGATACCTACTCGTACTTATTTGACCTATTTACATTCCTACTTTGATTTTGCTTGTGCCTTATACGAATTTCATAACCGCATACCAAATTACCTACCTAATTAATATAGTCCGAAAATGAGAGAGACTTTCCTACATGTTTTTTTTTCTATTTCCATTCTGCATAATTTCTATACGTTCATCGATGTTGGTACCATACTGTAAGTGGCAGAAAACCACAAACTTTAGGCAATTAAACATTAGTAGGTATCAAAACCAGCGGATAGGTAGGTATTGCTAGTCATTAGCGTGTTTCAAATATTACATTAAATACGTAAGCAGTAAGCACCATAGATAGACAATAAATTACTTGAAGTTTCAACGTATTGTTAGTGTTAACTCGAACTTTTTTCTCATATTTGTTTGCAGATTGGCAGCTCTTATCAGTTGGTGATCACAATCTCGATTTTGTTATCTCAAATTTTGGGTATGAAAGGTATATTGGGTTCGCCTGAAGATTGGCCGATTTTATTGTCGCTAATCGTGGTGCCGGCTGCTCTCCAAGTACTCACCATGCCATTTTGTAAAGAATCGCCGAGATATTTATCGAGTAAAAGCCAAGATCAGTCCGCCATCGAAGGTGAGATACGTCTTATAGGCAATTAAAGCTGTCAAAACTCACAATTATGTACTTTCGTAGCTAAATACCACTAAAAGGGAGGAAAGGAGGGATTCTGCAAGAATTTCTCCTTTCTCAGGAACCTTTATTTTGATTTCAAATTCGTATGGAAAAAATGTCACCTTCGAAGGGATGAATTTGCTTGCAAGATATGAGCTCTCAAGTCTAAAAAAAGATTCATTTTCAAAATGGAATCGTGTTTTCAATTTTATTCTTCGAATACGCATTTCGTACTCAATTTATTCCAAAAAAGTAGCCAAAAAGTACTCAAAAAAAAGTAACAAAACATGAAAAAAAACAACATTCTGTTGTAGAAAAAAATGACCGACAAAACAGGTTTTCAATTTCAAATAGTTGGAACAATTTTTCAACTTTTTGGCAATTTTTGGCAGCAGAGTGAGAATTTTTGCAATTTCTGGCAAAAAAAAAAAAACAAGACTTTGGATATCTTAGCAAAAAGCAGAATCTTTTAAAAATTTGATACCTTCCAGCATTTTTCAAAAAAAAAAATTAAGGGCAACAGTGCAAGACTTCGACAATTTTAGGAAAAATTTGGACTTTCTGTTAGGTGATTACAGGTCAAAAAATTACACCTATTTTTCGCCATTTCTGTCAAAAAAGCAAGACTCTAACAATTCTTGAAAAAAGTGAAACTTTCCGGAATTTCCTCCAAAAATTGGCCGATTTGCTAAAAAGTAAAACATTTTTGTCATTTCTGAAAAGCGAAAATTGTTGAGAATGTTTGGCAAAAAAGCTAGAATTTTGGAAACTTATTTAAAGAAGATAGACTTATTGAAACTTTTGGAAAAAAGGTCAAATTTTTCAATTTTAGTCAAAAAAGCAAGAATTTTGGGCAATTTTGAATAAAAAATTGGATATTTAGAACTTTTGATTTACAAAAAGCGACAATCATTAGCAAATTTTCTAAATGACCAAGCGAAAATTTTGTCCATTTTTTTGGCATAAAGCAGGACTTTGAAACATTACAAGAAGTAGGACCTCATGGCTACTATTGAATAAACATACTTTTTAGCAATATCTGTCAAAAAATCTAGAATGTTGGACATTTTTGAAAAGAAGAAGCACATTACGGAATTTTTTGCAAAAAAAGAAACGAGAATCCTTGGCCGTCAATTTTTCTAAAATATCAACAATTTTTATTAATTTTTGAGAAAGTGAGAGTTTTTGACACACCAAAAAATTCAAATACTCAACTCTAGAAAAATATTTCAAAGCAGAAAAAAACCACAAAAAAAAAAACAAAAACTTAAATTAAATTCGATATTAAAAAATTACGATACAAAACGTTCCAATTAAAATCTGATGAAATTCAGGATTCTTTGACAAATGTTAACGGTGAAGTACGAGTAATTTTTATCAACATAGTGAGTCAATTTTTCGCAATAGAATGAGATTTCTTGCAAACGTTTGGAGGAAACGTCGAACTTTTTTGAGTTTTCTTCATCAGAAAACTTATTTTTAGAAAATTTTTTAGTGAAATACGAGAGTTTCCGGAAATTGTGATCAATGGCGACACTTTTTGCAATTTTCAGCTGAACACGAGACCATAATTATAATAATTTTAGCAAAAGTAACGATTTTCAGCAATTTATGGCAAAATAAATAGCGAAACTTTCTGGGAAAAAAATAAGACATTAACAATTAATGGCAGAAAATGAAAGTTTTTCGCAATTGAACAATTTTGGCAAGAAAATTTTTTTTCAATTTTTGGGGAAAAGCTGGACTAAGCTTTTATTGGCAAAAAAAATGCTTTTACACAGTTTCCATTTTTTAAAAAAAACGAGATTATTCTTCACAACTTTTTGTGAGCAAACGAGATATTTAGGTTAGGCAGTTTTTGGCAATATAGCAAGAATTTTTTGGAATTTTTCGCCAAAAAGATGACAACATTTAGCAATTTTTGGCTAGAAACAAGATTTCTTGGCAAATTTGACGAGACTTTTTGCAAGTTTTGGCAGAAACCTCAACTTGAATAATCTTATATATGTACTTAGACTATACAGCACCATTGTGTATTTCCTGTAACGTACATTTAAAGCGTTATTTTCGTTAATTTAAACCCATTTAGCTTTGCAGTGGTTTCGAGGCACTACCGATGTCAACGCTGAATTTGAATCCATGAAATCTGAATTCAACTCGCAGAAATCCACTGGCAGCGTGAGTCTGGGACAAATGATAAGTAATCCGATGTTACGAATACCTATGGTGATCTCAATTGTAATCATGTTGGCGCAACAACTTTCAGGAATTAATGCGGTACGCAATCCAATACACATAAGTACACATAATAAACACTTCGACAGTAAACTTTATATGATTATATCCCGAACCAACAGAAATAGGCATATCACCCATGGTGATTCATCTTAATATTCAAACAGCCCACCTAGACCTACACATATCGCCAAACTCTATGGCAAAAGGGAAATTTTGTATTTCGAAAAAAAAAGTCAACGACGTACGAAGAATAATTATTTGACATTTTGCTCAGGTTATATTCTACTCGACATCAATTTTTGAGTCGGCTAAATTGAAAGATTCAGAGGCACAGATCGGCACGATTGCGATGGGAGCGATGAATGTGGCGATGACCGTCATCTCCTCGCTGCTGGTTGAAGCAGCTGGAAGAAAAACATTACTATTAATTGGATTCGGAGGCATGTTCATCGACACCGTGTTACTGTTCTTTGCCTTGGAAAATCAGGTGAGTTGCCATCTTCTCCTTTAATACTGATCACTGATCACATTTTTGTAAAAAAAAAAAAACGAAAAAAAAACAACCAAGTATTACTTACTGAATACCTTGTGTTCATTGTGTTTTACAGTTGCCCTATGTCTCAATAGTATTAGTAGTCGGATTTGTAGTAATTTTTGCCACCGGTCCGGGATCCATACCTTGGTTCTTGGTCAGCGAATTATTCATGCAAAATGCTCGGCCATTAGCTACTAGTATTGCTGTAGGAGTCAACTGGACAGCAAATTTTTTCGTTGGTCTTGGTTTTCCTATTCTACACGTAAGTATTCATCACTACACCTGCTTTTTACTTCAAATTCGGTGGGTTCTTCACAGCATTATTTTCTCCTCATCACTACGTTGAAAAGTGGCCATTCCACACAGCATATTTTACAACGAAACATTCTCGTTTGTTTATTTTGCAGAATCATTTCGGTTCCGGAGTATTTATCGTCTTTGCAGTATTACAAATCCTGTTTACTTTATTCATCTATAAGAAAGTGCCCGAAACTAAGAACAAATCGATCGAAGAAATATCAGCCGTTTTTCGCCAAATGTCGTACGAGTCGTAATTGCAAGAAACAGAGTACAAAAACCTACTACCTACCTATCTACCTACCTATTTTTTTCTTAAATGTTATCAAATATCAGTCATTGTTGTCGTAGAATTTAGCTTACAAATAAAAATTACTTTCTTAATTTTGAAATACTCGTATATTGTATGGTATGATAGGTAGGTGTACCCTACTCGTGTACTCGTGTACTGACAGACGAGTTTTGAAAGTTGTTTATTATTTTCTCTCCAAAGCAAAACAACTAATGCGTAGCTCTAGCTTTAGACCGCAGCTTTAACCACTTTTACATCGTGCATAAATGATTCAATCATACTTAGGTACAGTCCGTTTTTTTTTTTTTTGCAACAACTTCCTGCAACAAGCTGCAACATGGTGGAAGTTGCGGATGTACGGTGTTCTATGTAATTTTTTCGGCTAAACAGTTGTCACACGTTAGTGACGTCATCATTACTTTATCATCCGTTTGAAAAAAAGTACAGGACAAGTTCATTTCTGATGAATTTGAATTTTGAAATGAAATGTGCAAATAGACGTAATTTTGGATCATACTCGCATAATTATAATATGGAGTTATTTTTTCAACTCAATAAAATCATTAGTCAATTTAAAGGCGTTTCGAATGGTTATCATTCTTACTCTGATACATACATCGCAAATGATGGAGATTTTTGAAGACAAAAAATGTCTGTACCATATTTGTTAGTAATTCATTAAATTCAAAATAGTAGGTATGCAAATATGTTGCTGTAAATCTTAATTTCATTCAAGGGAAAAGCAGCATCTGCGATGAAATAGTATGGAAATTTCAGTTGGCTGTTCGGTAATACCGAATCAGGAGGCCAACGTTTATCGTCATAGGCCATTGAGGACAATTCAGTACCTATCACCAAAAACAGCACTGTCATGTAAAGATACTTCTGTTCCTGTAAAGTAAGATATGTTATATATTGTTTGTGAATTTGTTGTAATTTGAATATTATTTAAAAATGAAGTTTGGTTTAGCTGCAGATATCAAATTATGCTCTGTAAGTATTAATTTTTTTTAATTAACGTGCATACCTATGAAATTACAAAGACGAATCAACAGCATAGTTTTTTACTACTTGAAAGCTGAAATGAATATAACATCTTCTGCTTCGTTTATTTCAGTTGATGGAAGGGTACACTGTAATATACAACAAATCAGATTCCAATTATGAAAACAAGCAAATTGAAGCAGAAGTTTAGGCCGATGTTGCAGAGAAATTGAATACTGATTTGCAGCAAGAAGTAAAGTTCACTGTTGAGCTGCCCATAACAATTTCTATCCTTCTTATAGTGTCAACAAAAATGATTTATTGCCTTTTGATACCATTCGATCTTTTCTTTTTTCAGAAGAAGAATGTAAGTCGAGATGGGTTTAACTCAAAGATAGATTTTTTAAAGAATTCAAAAAAATCCACAATGTGGCATCCGGTGGAGCAGGAAGCGAGGGAGTTTCAACTTGGGATCAGTATCCCTATCTGTTGTACTTCCAAGCATACATGTCCACTCGGAAACGAAAAAATGCAGATCTGATTGAAAATGATAATATAGATGGATTCAACACTGAGGCTCAGTTAATGGATGAAAAATTACTTGACGATCCAGATGCTGTAACAGCATACTTAAATCCTGAAACAGGTAAAAAATTGCCAGTGCTTTTATACAGTCATGTCACCAGTCTTATTTGAGTAGAATAGAATTCATCAATAATGTTGATATCATTTTAGGTGAAATAGTTCCAATCACCTGCAAAAGCATATCTGTGCTTGATGTAGCAAAGAAGAAGAAACTGTCCAAACAAAGCGACGCTGATGCAGTATGGTTGAATGCAATTAGTTCAAATGTTGGAAACGATACCGTCACAGGCACAGCCATCACCTCAACCACCTTCTGAAGATATAGACACTGGTCTACCAAGTTATTGCAATAATTTATATCAAGAATTATTAGAAGTGCCAGCAGATAAAAGATCTGCTTATAAAAGCTTTATAATTATGATGTTGTCCACGGTTTTAATTAGTTTCTAATCTAAGTCACTTTACATTGTGATAGCATATTACTGATTATTCTTAATATTCTGTTTTGTTTCTTTCAAGACATAATTTTTAAATTGTTAAGATAAGTATTCCAAACTTTCTTTAGATTTAATACTCTTTTTCATTTCATGAGGATTTTGTTCTACCTAATAAAGAACTACAAACTTGAATCACAGTTTTACTTGACATATCCAGGTACAATGCGTCCCAGACGCTTTGACAAAATAAACAAATATACAAAGATCTGGTGTTCCAGACATTTTAATGAATAATTCATGTAACAGGTAACCACACATCGCGATCGTCAATCACTCAGGTAGGATTCTCTTCATGCAAGGAAATAACTCTCTTCAAAGCTGCCGTGTACTGTTGGAGGGCAGTCTTCAACTACTCTGTGATAACACTGTCTTGATTTAACTGTTGTGCTATGTAAGAGTATATCATATCAGACACAGTGAAAAGAAATTTGATTTCTTTACTTGTTAAAGCCATTTTAACCAAGTTTTGTACTCGAATTTACAAATTTCATCACATTGTTCGCAATGAATACGTTTGGTTTTTGTTATTTTCCATCATTGCTTAAAACAACTGTAAGAAGAAAGCCTACCAATGCAGGAGCAGCGAAGTGTACGATGACGAAGAGCGAAACAGCACCGACAACAGCTCCAAACAGCCCAACGACGTGAATTAATGAACGCTGAGCCAGATGAAGGCATTGAAATCGACGCTATTTCTGACATAGGTAGAGTATGTATCTGACAAGAACGTTGAGGACCTTCCGTGATAATGATGAGAGCCCCGACGACAAAGATGATGACCAGCCACCACCACCTCCGCCGGTGGCTCCACGCCCAAGATTGCTGGACAAAAGCTTCAAATCATTCTTTCCAGCAAGCTACGTTCATCTTCTCGTTTCAAAACCACAGCTTTTTTGACTCAACATTATTGATTTTGGCCTAATCCAATTTTCACCAAAATGAGCATGTTTTCTACCAAAAAATCCTATAGTTTTTGGTAAAGTTGTCTAAAAGTCATTTTTTTGCCAAAATATTAAAAAAAAATTTGTTTTTAAATTATCAAAAGTTGGCTACTGATAATAACTTATTGTGATCAGCTCATATGTTTCATTTCAAAATAATTTGTTATTGCCATACGTGTTTGTGTATTCATTCAAATTTCAAATTTCATGAGCAATCACTCGCCTTTAAAAAAATACGCCTTGAAATGGAGATAAAACATTATCAAATCTTTCATGTAAATAAAATTAATAGAATATTTTGATAATTGAAAAGGTACTTGTATGCACATAGTACATACATCTACATACTTAATATATTATAATTTATACTTAAAGATAGATTTAAGAAACTCTGAAGCAGTTAATTAAACAGCTGTTTTTTTTTTAATTTTACAAATTACCTATGTATTACATTTATTTTGTATCACCAAAATAACTAGAGAATCGGTTTACAAAAATGAAAATTGTATAATTACGTATTACATTTATTTTGTATCACCAAAATAACTAGAGAATCGGTTTACAAAAATGAAAATTGTATAATTATGTATAACATTTTTTATACATTTTTTCAAGTTAATTCACAGATTCAAACGAACTTCTGCAAGAAACTTCAAAAGTCCATAGCATCAGTTAGCAGTTATTTGATTCACGAAGAAAGGGCATTTTTCAACTTTGACAGCTGATTTTTGGTGCTTAAAAAGGTGGCAACACTAATTTCTATCACATCTCAAATAGCTCTTTTAGAAAGAAGATGATCCTTCTACTATGAATAATTCTCAAGAATCAGGACAATCCTCCTCAGCTTCTAAAGCAGCAACCTCATCTGTAGCAAAAACTGTAACATCAATGAATATCATTCCTAAAAAAAATGAAGGTGCTACGGCGAAGCAGCTAGCAAGGTGCGGTGATAAGTTGACAAGTGTCCAAGAGGCAATCGATAGGAAGATCGAATTAATGGCCCACAAAGTGGTCAAAATTCCAAAAGTGTAGGTACCATTTTGTACGAGTAGTTTTAAAAATTGTTGATTTTCATCGTTTTTTTTCTAATGGGTGGTAACAGTGGGTACTTATGCTAATTATTTCACAAATAATTTTCAACTTCTTTCATGCAAGGTAACATTATTCAGAAACTTCCGATTGGTCGTTTCTGCTGGTGGTGCACAATGTCTACACTTTTTTTTTCAGACTTCCACCATTATTTGTGTGTTAGTTCATTAGTTGTTACGTTTCCTTAGGAATTTTAAATGATATTAGCAAAAAAAAAATGGGTATTTGCTGCAGAAAATTGTATAAATTTGTTTTGAATCTTTGGAAGAAGAGTAAGTACCATTTTACTAAGTATGTAAGTAAGTAAGTAAGTAATTATATGCATAATGTATTTTAGTATGATCTGTCTGTATAAAATAGGTATCCCTATTTTCTAGCAAACTTTGAGCAATCCTATTATTCCAGCATACGAAAATAGGAATAACTGCATCCTCCGGGACAACTTTTTTCTTGAAGCGGACATTCTGAGGATCATTTCAAAGCAAATTTGCCCCCCCCCCCCAAAAAAAAGTTGTCTTTAATAACAAAATGGCGGCCATTTTAATCATTTCAACTGGACAAAGATACATCGAAAGAGTGTTCAAAAATTCATCACCAGCCAAAATTTCAAGCGCTCAAGTGCATTTTTCGATTCTTAATGAAATTTTGAAAAATTAAATTCAAGCCAAAAGTGAGAAAAAAATCAAAATTTTATCAAGTAATTTGACCTAGAATGCAGAAATTTGGGATAATTGCCCTATTATTGACCAGCCAACTCGGCTGGATACGATTTCACACAGTTTTGAACAGTTCTGGAGCCTCCAGCGACTTTTTGAAAATTTTTGGAGCCTCCAGTACATTTTCATCGTCATATTTATTTCCTGTACCAGTACATAAAGTACTATTACAAACATAACGAAACCTATTTCAATACGTTGTGATGTCGACTAGGTAGATTTCAAGTCGTTTTGGAGCCTCCAGCGGACTTTTCAACGCTCGAAATTACATAAAATTTTACCAAACAGAGCTGGAACTCCAAAATTTACTCTGCACTCCAATTTCAACACGTTATTGAGTCGACTGCAAGTAAGTTCGAGTTATTTTGGAGCCTCTAGCGGTTTTTTGAAAATTCCTAGACCCTCCAGCAGACTTGAAATCTACCTGCAGTCGACTTCATAGCGTATTGAAAAAAGTTTACAGAATGAATTTCGGCTTTCCAACTGCATTTTATGCAATTTTGTGGAAATTTCAAATTTCAAAAATCTACTGGAGGCTCCAAAATTACTTCAAACTCAGCAGCAGTCAACTTGATAGCGCGCTTAGGTTGGAGTGCGGTGTGAATTAGGACTTACAGCTTTATTTGAAGAAATTTTGTGAAAATTTCAACTTTCGAAAATCTGCTGAAGTCTGCAGAACTGCTCAAAATCGTTTCCAATCAATTTATTAGGTCGAAAATAGGGTATATCCCGAATTTCAACTTCCAAGGCTGAATTGGTAAAATTTTGATTTTTTTTCTCATTTTCGGTGTACATAAATTTGAATTTTTTAAAAATTCTGTTGGTTGAATTGTAAAAAATCGTAATCGCGTAACCGAAACCGTTTTGTTTATTTATTTTTATTTTTTACTTTTGAAGATAGATGGTTGCGTTTAAAAAAGAAATCGTACTCGTACCGATTTAGAATTAATTGGCTATTGAAAATTGTTCAGTTATCAAAGTTTACAACTTTGTTAGAGAGCTTTTGCTCGTCATTCGTTTATATTTTTCTGACAACATAACATGTCAATATTTATACTGTTGTGTATAACGTTTTGTTTTGTTTAAAAGTTCGTTGAACTTTTCGTAAATAAATAATAAATATTTTGTTTTCAATTCAAATGTCTTTTGAAGATATTTATCGACGACGATGTTATTTTGAGTAAGAGATATATTGATTAGTTCGTATATTTCGTAACAAATTCACCAGAAATTTAAAAAAATGTACTTGAGCAGTTACACTTTTGGCTGGTGATACTTTTTTGTATGTATGCTTTTTGATCTAGGTTTGCCCAGTTCGAAGTGGCATGTTGAAAAGCAAAATCTGCGATTTCGGCTGACCTGTCAATCAAGATGGCCGCCATTTTGTTAGTGAGGCTAACTTTTATTTTTGACAAGTTTGCTTTAAAATTTTCATTATAGGATGTCCCCTTTAAGAAAAGTTGTCCCAGAGGGTCGTCAGGAGGGGGCAATATTCTTATTGGCATTATTATGTCGGACTACATCTTTTGCAAATGCACTTGGAGAATTGCGATTTGCGCCACTCATTAGAAATATTTTTAAAACGCGGACGTTAAGTGAGAAGAGCTCGGCAATTTGAAATATAAAACGACCCTGTATAATGCAAAATTGACAATTTTTAGCTCACTTTCTTTCACGTAACATCACACAAATTCATTTCACGTAGTTTCAATAGAGGACGCTCCGTTTACCCAAAACAAACAAATTGACCCACTATACCTACATATCTGGTGATGGTTTGATAGGTAGATAGGTACGTGCTCGGATAAATTTTTTGAGCTTTCGACTCGTGAGAAACTTTACGCAGCTTAAGCCAGCCACTAGCGATAATTACGGTCTCGTAGAGTACGAATAATCGCCCGCTATCGATCCTCAGTTTGGTACGGCCAGCGCCATGCGCCATCACCGCCAACGACGACGACGACGAAGAAGACGGCGACGGAGATGGCGGTGGCGACGGTGACAGTGGCAGTAGTTATTTTCGTTTCTCGTTTCTTTCGAACAAACCCAACGGCGGACAAATCGTTGCCTAGTTACTTCTACACATTTCAACGTTAGTACAGTGGAGTACTTTACTCGGTACTGACACACTGAGTTACTCGGTCGTAAGTGAAGTACGGAGAGTGGATTGTGAAGTGGTGCAGTGGTGTCGCCGACATTTTGGTTTTGATTTCGATTTTGGTTTTAACCTGCTCAAGACCCCGTGTGTTTTACCTAGGTATATGGCGACGCAAATTTTGCGAGCTTTTTAAGAAGACCACGACGACACATCGAAGTTTCGCAGCCAAAAGGACGAACGGACGGAAGATCAGCTCGAAAATGGTGGCCGTAGTTGTACCTGTGCCTGTAGTATTTGTGCCTGTGCTTACGCCTGTGCCCGTACCCCTGCCCGCGTCCAGACCGGTGTCGAGTACGCGTTATGAATAACGTTGGCCGAGATCGTTTTGCAAACAGAACCGTGTTTCGATACGATTCTCCATTAAAATGATCACGTGAAAAGAGTAGAAAACGTCAACGCACAGCGCCAAAAATGCCCGAGAAAATATCCGAATGCTTGGTGGTGCTGAAAGACCATTTCGAGCAGCCAGTGCCCACGCAAAACGAATGCCTGGAGGATCGAAAATGGTGGTTTTTCTTGCTCTCCAGTATCTTCACCTTTCTACTCGGATTACTCATCGTGCTGCTGTGGAGAGCGTTTTCGTTCTTATGCTGCCGCAAAGAGCCCGATCCGTGTCAGCACGATCAACTTGCCAAGAAGGAGCCCAAGAATTCCAGGCAGCAGAAGCAAGAGTTCGAGGGCACTTTTATGACCGAAGCCAAAGACTGGGCTGGCGAGTTGATTTCCGGTCAGACAACAACTGGAAGAATTTTGGTAAGCGTATACGTCTCTCTTTCTCTATTCTTGTTCTTTCGATCAAATTTCGCAGAGACCTTTGTTTCGAGTTGAAAGTCAGCAGGCAACAATTTCAGCCTCGAAAGTGTACCTAACCGAGCATATCTTGTTCCTGCTTGGGAGGACAAAAGGGTCCACATTTAGGTTTTTCAGCCCCAATTTCCTAAATTGCTCAGACACAAGTTGTAGAGCAACGACGAAGGAAGATTTTTGTCACCACAAATTTTTTCGTAGAGAGTGCCTCCGACAAGGAAGGCAAGATGGGCAATTTTCCCCAACCCCTCATTTTTCGAGGGCAGAGGTTTTCAAGACTTCATTTTGTTTATGAAGAGAATGTTCTTTGGAAGAAAAATGGAAACATTATGGAGCAAAAAATTATACAACTCTGATTTTAAAAAGGTTTTTTGTGAAAAACTTTCTCTCAAAAAAAAAAAAAAACTCCCCAAAAAATTGTTTCCCACGAAACAAAATTTATTCACCTCAATTTTCAAAAAATGACAAATTCAAGTATGATTCCAAATTTTTGAAAAAAAAATACTCGTATTTGAAAAAAAATTTCAACAATTACATTTTTGAAAACGATGTTTTGGAAAGGGGGAGAGGAAGGCATCTTCATATGGGAAACTTGGGGGGAAAATATTGCTCTGTGAGCAACTCATTTTTGACCTGAATGTAAGAAAAACAAAAAAAATACTTGATTTTTAGAGGAAGGAAGAATTGTGAAAAATTTTCAGGAGACGCTGATTTTTGCCCCAGGCTCACATTGGCTCTCGGCGGCACTCAAAAAAGGTGTCCAAACAAAATATGTTGTTGATCATTAAAAAAGAAACACTTTTCACCTTGAAATTGTTTCTTCGAATGTTCGGAGGGGAAAGGGTGAGGGGTTATCGCGTACTAAAAGCATCATGCCATCAGATGAATTCAAAATCTTCATGGATAGAGCAAAAAATATGACATGATTTGTCCTTCATTTCAAAAATGCGAGAGCGAGGAAATTTTGAGCAGGCCTAAAAATTACAGACAACAGCGTAAGATATATGGTTTGTAAAGTATTTGGGGACCCTGGGTCTGAATATAACCTGAAGTTTTTTCATCTGACTTTTCCCATCTCCAGGATTCTCCAATTTGACTATGAAAATGAAACAGATGATAAGAGTCTGTGTCATATCGCTCATTAGGTTATTTAGGGACCTGATTGTGAATATTAGATTAGCCTTCGGATCTCCATGGCTCGTACCCCCCCCCCCCAAAAAAAGGTTCTCGATTATAATACCTACAGAGCGATGGCAGAGAACATTCCCAATGCAGGAAAAAAATCGAACAAAACTTCAAAAATTTTAGCAAAAAGCAGAATTTTTAAAAATTATTGACCAAAAAAAATCCTTCGCAGCACTGGAAAAAGAAAAATTAATTATTGTGCAACTTCTCGGTACAAAAAAGTATAACCTTTCGACTGTTTTCAGCAGAAAAGTGAGAACTTTTTGCAATTTTCAACAAAAAACAAAACTTTTTTGAAAACATGTTTAATCAAAAGCCAGATTTTGACAATTTCAGCGAAAAGCAGAGCTTTTTGGTAACCTCTGGAAGACAAACGAGACTTTAGACTAATTTTGGAATAAAAGTGAGAAATTTTGAGATATTTTTGCAAAAGAGCGAAAACTGTGAACATGCATTTTTTGGCAAAAACGAGACGTTTTGGTAAAAAAGGAGGCATATACCTACTGTAGGTAGAAAATTGTAGGTAAGAGAATGGAAATTTTCCACGATTATAGACAAAAAGCAAGATTTCAAACTTTTTAGCAAAAAGCTGGTTTTCAAGGGAATTATTGAGAAAAAGAGAAAGTTTTGATGAAGTGAGACGTTTTGAAATATGTTGGCAAGAAACGAGACTTTTCGGTAATTTTTCGCATTTAAGTGAGAAATTTAGGCAATTTTTGGCAAATTATAAAGTAAATGAAAATTTTAAGCAATTTTCGGCAAAAAAGAGGCTGTTGGGAAATTTCGACCAAGTACAAAGGCAAAACTTTTGACTATTTTTGGCCTGAACCCAGACTTTGTGGATTTTTAAAAAAGCAAATCTCAGCAATTTTCAGCTAAAAATGAGACCAGTTGAAAATTTTTGTTGAACTTGAAAATTTTTGCAATTTTCTAGAAACAAGACCTTGAAAATTTCAGCAGAAAACAGTTTTTTTGGCAGAAAGCCACACTTCGAATTCGAGACTTTGGGAAAAATGCAGGGCTTTGAACCGTAATGATGAAATGGCAGTGCAGCCAAATGGAAATTCATAAAAATCTATATGCACTTTTGCAACATACATTCCCAACATTTTTGTCCTTTTTCTTTTAAAAAGATGGAATGTTGAAAAAAAACACGACTTACTCTCAATTTAGACAAATGGTAAAAATTTTACAATTTTGGGCAAGAAAAAGAAACTATTAAACAATTATTCTAAAAAAAGTGGGACTTTCTGACAGTAAAATGGCAAAATACAAGACTTCCCGACACTTTTCGAAAATTATTGGAAAAAAGTGATAAATGTTTTGGTGCTCTCTGGGGAAAAAATGAAACTTGATAAAATATTTTGCCAACAAGCGAGAAATTTCAGCAATTTTTAGCAAAAACGCCAAAATTTTGGGTAATTAATTTTTGGAAGTAAAAGTGAGATTTTTCTGACATTTTTTTTTTTTTGCAAAAAGCAAGACTTTTTGGCAATTACCTATTGGCAAAAAAGTAGAAGGCCAACTTTTTCGCAATTTTTGTTAAAAAAGCGATGCTTTTTTCTATTTTTGACAATTTCTCCCACAACGATGACTTTTTCATAAAAATGTCGGTCCCTGAACAGTGAACAGTTAGAAATAGCTACAGAAGTCTTTTCCTTTTGACCTCACACTACAGGCAAAATAACCTCGCGAGTCACCTATTGAAAAAAAAAAAGACGAAACACTTGATATAAATACAATATATACTCGAACAATACCAACATTATGTACAGTACATTCTATGTACCTATTTAACTTATGTGTACTACGTGTTGTATGTATAAGGATAAAGAAGTTGGGGTTGGTGGGGTGGTAGCCAGGAGGCATTTGCGCTACCGTATCTTACTCGACGCAATTGACCCACTTTTGTTAGAAATACGAGTTGCTGTAACGCGGTGTTTTTAAAAAATATTTGTAAATGCAGAAAAGGCTCAACGACGGGCCAAAGCTATTGGTTTGAGGTTCAATATTACAAGTAGGTATGTGCAGCTCTATTTAAAAGGTGAAAGCGTAGAAAAAAGATAACGTAACCGTGATGACGAGGCCCATCGTCAAAGCAGAGCAGCGAATAAATTAAAAATTTTCTCGACAAAGATTCGAAAAATCTTATTTTTCTCGAAACCTACATCGCCTCGAGTATTTTGATCGAACGAAAATTCCTTTTACTTGGAAAAACGAAATTTCGCAGCGTTTTTTTCAATGGTGCCCTTTTCCATGCTTATGATTTCATCGCTAATCTTCGGCCTAGTTTTGGCGAATCCGACAATAGCGTAGCTAGGCGCTTGCGCGTTCAAATACACACTATAAACTGTCGACAGTCTCAACTAGTATCTGCTGCGTACGTAATTCGTAACTTTTTTCGCATTATTTGTAGGTAATATTCGTGTATCTTGGACAATGCCAATAAACCCTACCAGAGCATGGCGCAGCGCGGCACCAATGAGTCAAACCAAACTTTAAAAAAAATAATTATTGGGGTTTTCTGAATTGTTTTTACAAATTTGACAATTGGTCAAATCATGTTGAAACACAAAAAGCCTACCTTTTTACCAAACATTCCTGAAAAATTGCAGTTTTTTCGAAAAAAATTCCAAACGTCAATTTTTTCTAAAAATTGCTATGAAAGTCTTGCTTCTTTGCCAAATAATAGTATATAAAATCTCGCTTTTATGTTTCCAGAAAATGTCACGAATTTTCATTTTCAATTTTTTTTCCAAAAATTGCTCCAAAATTTCGTTTTTTTCCAGAAAATTATGAAAAATTTAATTTTTATGATTCAAATTGTCAAAGAATTGTCGAAAAACCTTGCTTTTTGTCTAAAATTGTCGAAGTCTTGCTTTTTGTCGACATTTTCAAAATACAAGAAACACTTTCATTCCATAAAAAAAATTCAAAAAGGCTCACTACGTTGCAACAAAAATTGAAAAGTACGTAATTCGCTGAGAAAAAAACTCAAGTCTCGCATTGAAACCAAAAATCACTAAAGAGTTGTCGGTCGTTCTTTTTTCGAAAAAATTCTTTAAAAATCTTGTTTTTTTGCCAAGAAAATGCCAAAAAATGTTACTAAAAAGTCCAAAATTGCCGAAGAATTGCCCAAAAGCGTTGCTTTCTCGCTATAATAATTGTCAAAATCTCACTTTTCGTCAATATTTTTTTAAAAAATTCACTTTTTTACAAAACAGTTGCAAAAAGGTCTCAGAACTGTAAAAAAAACTTGCTTCCATCCCAAAAATGCAACAAATTGCCAAGGTCTAGATCAGCTTTGAAATTTTTTTATAAAAAAAACTTTACAACTGCTTATTGAATTGCAGCCTTGTGTATGCAATAAAAGTGAACGTGTCCACTGTCTCACGTCTGTGTACGCAGCTTAAAACGATATTCGTGCGGTTGTGTGGTCCTACCTTCGGCGGACAAACTAATGCAATACACGTATACTCACAAATAGTTACATTGTTTGTTGTTAATTTGAAACAATTCAACGCCCTTTAATCCTAATGCGAAATTATTCGCCGCGTAGCATTGACTAATTACTACAAGTATTAAGTTGCTATTCAACTCTCGATTCGTATACGGTAGGTGTGGGTTTAGTTTTCACTTTTCGCCGATCGTCCATCTCTGAATTATTTTGGAAAATTGGAAGGCGATTAAATAAAAAGTGGTAGGAGAGCTTCAAAAGATTGAAGCAAAAATTTTGGATCATTGACTTGTAAAATCACTTTTCTATTGGAGTATCAAATTTGTACAATTCACATTGAAAAGAAAAAAAAATTCCGAAAAAAATTAGAAAGAAATTTGGAAATGATTTTTACTCTGAAGTGAGAACGTAGTTTTTTTTTTAAAAAAAAAATCACTTTTTTAGGTGATTTTACAGAATTTTTAAATATGTATTAGGTCCAAAATCAAGTCTTGCAAAATTCCTGTATATTCTACGGCGTTTTATAGAAAACTGAAATTTCTAAGAAGTCGCTAGAGATCTCAAAACGACTTGACGTGTTGAGATCAAGGTGTAGAGTAATTTTTGCCTTTCTTACTTTTCACTTGGCGAAATTTTGAGGAAATTTCAAGTTTAATATATCAGAGGAAGGCTTAAGGCCTGCTCAAAACAGTTCGAAATAGTTTTCAATCGATTTGGCGGGTCGAGAACAGAGTATTATGTAAAATTTCAACTTTCCGGGTCCATTTGGTAAAATTTCAATTTTTTTATAATTTTGAGCTAAAAATTTCATTTTTAAAAAATCACCAAAAATCGAAAAATCTTCAGGCAAGAATGGGTTTGAAAAAATTCTTAGGATGTCCCCTTTGAGACGTTGAGAAAAATGTGTCTCAGGTGACCATTCGGAGGGGGAGGGGGTGAAGATATCTACTTATTCCAGAGAAATTTTCTACGCTGAGCTACATACATAATTACATACAAGAATCAAGTACGAGATGTTCTCGTGAAAAACACAACATTTTTTCTTTCTTTTTTTTTTTTGTTTTCAAGAATAAAAAAATTGCCACACATTTGAAAACCCATAGCTATGCTTCCTCCCTCGTTACCATTTTACACCTCCTGTAACTTGGGAATCTCAATTTATAGTTTATGGGACATGAAACTTTCAACTTGAACTAAATTGTGTCCGTGGATTTGGTTGGTTGGCATGCGACCGTGTTTTTCCTCTTCGTTAATGTCCTGATGTGTATTATTGTGTAGTACGAGTACACGAGTACATACTAGTTAATACGAGTAATGGATGTATTTGATGATTTTCAGGTTGTCCTTGTGTTCATTTTAAGCATCACTTCGTTGATAATTTATTTCATCGACGCTTCCAGGTGAGTACCAAACAATTGATGAATAAATTATTAATTACAATTACTCCAACTCGCATTTTATTCGGAGCCTTTTGAAAAAAAAAAAAACAACATTCGGCATCATCGTAATCGAATTTTCGTTTTGATTTGCAGTGAAGAAGTTGAGCGATGCGTTGGATGGAGCGAGAACTTTACTCAACAAATCGATCTGGCATTCAACATCTTTTTTATGGTTTATTATTTTATCAGGGTAAGTAAAAAAGTACCTCCGCAAAACCCAATATTATTATAAGTGATACATAATGAAAGCAGCTGCATCTCATCTACGAATACCTACTCTTAGCTCTATTTCTTTCTCCTGATTTAGGTGAATGAAGGGGGGGGGGAGTGAGAAGAAACATTTTAGTCATAAGAATCCCTCAGGAACAGTTTTGACGCCTTAGGTGACCCTGAAAAGGAGATATGAGCCATCAATGAGGGGGCGCTTTTGCCCCCACTCGACAATTTTCAGCAAAAAATTGTGCAGTTCCAAAAGATAATATTTGCAGGAGCTTGTAGCCTTGTACTCCTATTTTTCCATGCAAAAGTAACCTCAGCGACCAAAAAAATTGGAAAATGTAACTAGGGCAATTTAATAAAGAGAAAAATGACCAATAAAACAAGCACATTTCAAATTGAACTATTCTGATAAATAGATTTTAAAAAGTTGGCATTTGGCTGCGAAGTGACAATTTTTGCATTTTGCAGCTGAAAAAAAAACAATTGGATTTTTTGCAAAAAAAAATTGCTTTTTCTTCACTTACTTAAAAAAAAACTTTTTCGAAAAAGCGAGAATTTTTGGGAAAAAGTAACACTTCAACAACTTTAGCAAAAAGCAAGACCATTTGGAAGGTACTTGGAGTGGCAAAAAAGTGATCAGTTTTTGTCAATTTTGGCAAAAAGAGGAATTTTATTTCAAAAAAAGCCGACATACTCGTATTTCAAGCCATTTTGTTGAGTACCTGGCAAAAATTTTTATTTTCAAAAAACCGAGAAGTTTTGAGAATTTTTGGCAATTTTTGCATTTTCTAGCTGAATTTGCAAAAATTTTCATTTTCAAAAACCGACCAGTTTGGAGAAATTTTGGTAAAAAATAACACTGACAATTTTTAGCGAAAAAACCCGAACTTTTTGGCAATTTTTGGAAAGAACGTCGAACTTTTGAACAATTTCTGAAAAAGAGTATATTTTTCGGAATTTTTGGGAAAAGAATTACTCGTGAAACTTTTCAGTAATTTCGCTAGAAATTGAGGAGAATTTTCGTCGATTTATTGAAAAAAGCAAAGACTGCCCACTTCTTGTAAGAAGCAGAATTTTAACAATCATAAGCATTGGAAAAAAGGTTACATTTTCGTGATTTTTGTTGAAAAAGTGAGACTTTTGGACAGCTTTAGGATAAATGTGGAACTAGGGAGAATTTTTTGCAAAAAAAACAACAACAACAACAATCATTGGCAATTTTCAAAAAATCCAAAATTTTCGCTAATTTTTGAAAAATTGAGAATTTTTGACAAAAGCAAGAAATTGACGATCCAAGCAAAAGACAGAACTTTTCAGTAGATATAGTATCTAAATAATTGTCAAAAAGATGATTTCTTTTTGCAATTGTTGTCGAATTAGCGAGACTTGTTTTCAACTTTTTAGTGAAAAGGCGAGAACTTCAAGTAATTTCAGGAAAAAAATTGAGGCTGTTTGAAAGTTTTTGAGAAAAACAAAATGTTTTTGCACGTTTCCTCCAAAAAATGAGACTTTTTGGTTTAGACTTTGTCAACTCCCAACAAAAGACAAAGCTTCGTAATCGAAAACAATTAAAAGAGTTTTCGCCCAAGCTCCTCCGCTGTCCAAATAAAATCAAAGGTCAATTATCGACCGGAACGACGATTAATTGTATATAAAATGTGGGTGGTGAAAGATTTCAATGCGTTCGCGAGTGAATATAAGCAGATAGGTAGGTACTCATAGTCTCGTAGTCGCAGACGTGTACTCGACCACTCGTCGTAACTCTGGCGAAAGGCCAATGTTTATGTATCGAGTTACTTTCGGCTTTAAACTTCATAATTGTGTTTACCATTAACATAAGCATTACCCATACCGACTGTTACGATTATCTGCGGCATCGCATCACATCGTGGTACATAGTTTGAGTCTATTAACATTTTATTAGCGATCGCTCCAGCCACAGTCTGCTGCTTATACATATGTACGATTACTCGATTTACGATTATTTACTACCTATTTATGCATCAATAAATTATTATAGTTGATGTACCGCAGCAGCAGCCCACCTAGTCGATATTTTATAGTCGATACATAGTACCAAAATATATATCGTACCTATAAGTAAAGTACTCGTTTTCGTATTCGAATAATCAGCCACATGTATGACATTTTTACAGTTCATAGCTGCCAGTGATAAATTATGGTTCATGTTGGAAATGTACTCGTTCGTCGATTATTTCACCATTCCGCCGTCTTTCGTGTCTATATATTTGGGAAGAACGTGGATCGGTACGTACCACTACCATCAGTTTGTTTGTCTAGTTATTTATTTATTTACTTTTTTTGTTTATTTGTTAACTTTTCAACTTCGGTTTGAGCGCAACTTTCTATAACCGCTTCAAAAGATTCGGCGTACAATTTACTTATTCGCTCGGGGAGGTGTTGATTAATTAATGGTCGAATTCGAGTATATAGCGATAAGTTCTTGAGAAATGCTGCTTGTTTTTGTTTTTGTTTCGTAACCCTATGGAATAAAATCGAATACAAGCACCTGCGGGAAATTTCGCTCGTTTGACGTTATTATAAATTTGCCCTGACTGATGCTGATTTACTTGGGCATTTTTCAAAATGCTCTTTAACCGGTATAACAGTGGGCAGTCACATATCTAAATAGGCACATGACAGCGATGACCAGTTTCTCCCATATCGTAAATATTTGAGTGAGGTAAGAATCGACGTGAAGAAATGATCGTTTCTTATCTTTCAATCTGAGTACTGAAGCTTCAATTCCAATAGTATAACGCCGCAAACACGTTCAATTGCGCCTGGCGCAGAACTGCCATATCCCAAAAGCACACTTTTGGAGTTGTTTTACCCTCTTCTGTTATTTTTACGATTAAATATTCGAGACTCGCAGTCGATTTCAATTACCTTTGTGTTATTTCACGAAAATCGAAGTACATAGGTTAGGTTATCCTAATGGTACTGATACTGAAACGAGAATCATTTGGGCGTTACAGGGCTGAGATTTCTGAGAGCTTTAAGATTGATGACAGTTCCGGACATTTTACAGTACCTGAATATACTAAAGACATCGAGCTCGATACGATTAGCACAACTTGTATCTATTTTCATATCGGTATGGTTGACAGCAGCTGGAATCATTCATTTGGTAAGTAATAATCAGATATATATTTATTTATTTATTTATTTACAATTTAGGTCTCTCCAACAGCGTAAGCCAATTACAGGAGAGACCGTTTATAGCTAAGAGATAAAACTAAAAAAAAACTGGAAAACTATAACTTACAAAAACAAGAAAAAGAAAAAAAAATACCATAAAAAAAACCAGTAAGAAACAAAAGAAACATTAGTACATTATCAATATATATGTAGTTCTTCTCATTGAAAAAAAAGTAAGATAAGCAAAAAAAGAAAATAAAAAGTACAAAATCAAATAGAAGAAAAACAAAAGAGTGAGGGCAAAAACCCAAACTTAAGGCTGATAAAGGGGGGGGGGGGGGAATAGAAAAAAAAATCTGGGATATGAAATGGCTCATAAACAGCTCCCACTGCATCCACGCTCCTTTTCCCTTTGATCGCAAAAATGTTGATAGTCCAGGAAAATTATCACAAAAAATAGGGTCATAGGGAAAAGTTTTATAACAAGCTGAATTTTGTTATACGTTTTTTTTTTTTAATACGCAGAATACGAATTTTGGGTGTCCGGGTGAATCCGGTGTATGCTTCCCTTTTTTTTGTGAACCCTAACCCCCCCCCATTCGGTTTTTCGCGTATTACTCCGAAAATATGCACTTTTATGCAAAAATGCTTCTTATCGATTTTGTTCTCCTCTAAATTCCGCGTCGAAGGAGGGGTCAGCGAAGTTTCCAACCCCAAGGGTAGTGACCTATGGTCACTCGAAGTAGGGGTGTTTGGAAAAATTTTCAAAATACGTAATTGAGATGGCTTTTTATACATGAAAAATGTATTCAGTAACGTCACGATCCCTAACAAGGGTCAGTAGGTACTCTACAGATTCCTCTCCCCGCTCCGACCCCCTCCTAGTCCAACGTAATGAGTTCAACGGATAAGACACATAATAAAAAGTTTCACTTGAAGCTGAATTTTGGTATACGGAGGGTTTTTGATACTCTGAAAACGAATTTTAGGTGTCCAAGTACATCCCATGTAAGCTTCTCCCTTTTTGTGGACCCTAAGCCCCCCAATTTGGTTTTTTGCGTATAAGTCCAAAAATAAGAATTTTTACGCAAAAATGCTTCTCATTGATATTGATCTACTCCAAATCTCATTAGTTTACAGCAATTTCAATTCTTCACCGGTGTCGATGTCTAGATCGGCAAGCGTTATATGTCTTCCAGATTTTATGAATTCGAGATCTGCAAGTGCTATATGCCATCTAAATCTGAAGGAAAATCTCAAACTTTGAATTGCTTGTGTAGATGTCACTAGAAAGCAACGGGAAACTACTAGTGGAAGCTCGATACAACGTCGATTCCCTAGAATAATCGCAGTGGCAATAGGCATACGCCTCACCCTGTTAGGGTACCACAAAAATGCGATTTCCAATGTCCTGTAAAGGATAAGGAACCACGACGACGACGAGAACAATATCAATGAGAAGCATTTTTGCGTAAAAATTCTTATTTTTGGACTTATACGCCATAAACCAAATTGTAAGGGGGGCTTAGGGTCCACAAAAAGAGGGAAGCGTACATCGGATGTACCCGGACACCTAAAATTCGTTTTCAGAGTATCAAAAAACCCCCGTATACCAAAATTCAGCTTCAAGTGAAACTTTTTATTATGGTGTCTTATCCGTTGAACTCGGAGGGGGTCGGGGCGGGGAAAGGAATCTGTTGAGTACCTAGACCTACTGACCCTTGTTAGGGATCGTGGCGTTATTGAATACATTTTTCATGCATAAAAAATGGAATACGAACCATCTCAATTACGTATTTTGGAAATTTTTCCGAACACCCCTACTTTGAGTGACCATAGGTCCACCCCCCTTGGGGTTGGAAACTTCGCTGACCCCTCATTCGACGCAGAACTTAGAGAAGAACAAAATCGATAAATAAGAAGCATTTTTGCATAAAAATGCATATTTTCGGAGTAATACGCCAAAAACCAAATTTGGGGGGCTTAGAGTCCACAAAAAAGGGGGAAGCGTACACTGGATTCACCCGGACACCCAAAGTTTGTATTCAGCGTATCAAAAAACCCCCGTAAGATATACCAAAATTCATCTTGTTATAAAACTTTTCTTTAGGGAATGCTAATTTTCCTGGACTATGATAAGTGTGCGATTGCATTAGGAAAATGTTCAGCAAGGTTAGGTTACAGCAAATTTTTTGGAACAATTTCGAAAAATGTACCACAAAGTCTAATCAGATAAAGTACGATATTTTCGAAATTTTGAAAAAAAAACTTGTAAAACAATTTTGTGCAGCTTTGAAAAAATCAGGATTCGTTTATCGCAATCAACAAAAGAATGCAATTCTTTCCAAAATCGAAAAAAAAAAATTTTGTTTTTCAAAATTGAAAAATACACTCGTTTTAAAATTACAAAAATTCCATTTCCCCCAAAATATCGCATAAAAGCAAGCTTTTCTGATGAAATTGCAAAAGTGCAGTATTTTTAGTCAGCGTTAGAAATAAAAAGTGCCAATTAATTCTGCGCGCTTTTCTGCATAACATTTTCAAAAAACTAATTCAGGGGTTCCCAAACTTGTTCGTAATGTGTACTTTGAGGCATTTCTTCACTATACATTCAACAGCATCTTGCAAATATGTACATACATTAGTGATTGCTCAAAAATTAAGTCGACAGAGCAGAGACCTTCGTAAGAATTCAGTTGAAACTTACTTGCGATCAGAAAACATTTTTGCTTCGGAGTAGCGATTTCGAGACTTTTAGGGTTCTAATGAAAAGTAGAAAATTTGCGAATCGCTAATGTTTAGCTGATAAATTCGTTTTTTGAAAATATTTTTGCAATATTCCGCATACAGGGTGTCTACTAAATCCAAAAAACAAAATTTCGTACCTCTTTCGTACTTTTATCGTATTTTTTTCGTACAATATATTTTTAATAATCATACTTTGCATCTACATGGAGGGGAGGGGGTGTATCATGTCATTTCGGCCACAAAAATCAAAATTTGAACGTGCTGAGCAGTGCGATCTGGGCCGTCAAGAGCCAATGCGAGACCGAAACGAATATAATTTGCACATTGAGGTCTTTTGAGAAGAGGAGGGGTTTGATTGAAAATTGGTCAACAGAAATAGGGAAAAAATACCCATTTTGCTGATTGATGTCATAATCATAAGACTTCAAAAATTTTCACTTTCTGTTTTGAATTTTTGGGGGCTCAAATGTGATTTTTTTTCCTATTTTAAAAGAAGAAAAAAAATTTGAAAATTTGATTTCAAAAGACTTGAAAACGACACTTTGAAAAAAAAAGTAAAGGCCCGAGCAAAGCGAGGGCAAAAACTTTGGAAAATTCGTATTTGGAAAGAGCTAGGTATAAAAAAAACAATGTTTTTTAATGCAGAGTTCGTTTTTTGATTTTTAAAATTTTTGAATTGGAAAGATTTTTCTAGGATGTGAATTTTGATTTTTTTTTTAAAAGTCAGAGAACAGGCGCCAGTGAAAGTGAAAACTATTGAAAAAATGTATTTCGAGAAGTATGTGAGAATTTTATTTTTTCACTTTGAAACCAGACATAAAAATTGAATACTTTTTCAAGAATTTCAATTTTTAAAAAGAAAAGAAAAAAATACCAATCCCGAGCGAAGCGAGGGAAAAATTTTTGAAAAAATAAGAATTTTGAGGATATATTGGTGATTTTGTCGGCAGGCAAATTAAGAATGAAATCCTTTCAAAATTTCGTACAAATTTCGTAAATTTCGTACATTTTTGACGTTTTTTCGTACTTTTTTGGGTCATTTTCAAATTTCGTGCTTTTTTCGTAAATTCGTACTTTTTTCGTGCTGTAGACACCCTGGCATAGATTAAGCAAAAACATCGAAAGATACCAATTCTTCAACTGGGGAAATATTTTGGAACGCAATGGTGCCAATTTTTTAGTCATTATTAGAAAATGTCAAATAATTTTCATAATTTTTTGGCCATTATTTTTCGTAAATTTTTAAAATTGACCGAAATGATCCGAAAATTGGCACGACTTTGTTCCAAAATATTTCCTCACTTTCAGGAATGACATCAAAATACCCTACCCAATTGACCAAATCACAAAAAAGTTGAGCTTTCAAAGAAAAATCATGTTGAAAAATGAAAGTTTTGAAAAAGCTCAAATCCTTCATTTCCAACAAAACGAATGAATATAAATAGAATTTGTTTCTTTCAAAAATAATTCAACAACACGAGTAAAAAACATAAACCAAAAGCCATTTTGAAAATTATTTTTAAAAAATTGATAAGGAAAACAATCGTAATAACGGTAGTAACAGAGGTCAGCTAGCAGTTCACAAGTTGAGCATAAATAAAAACTTGGTAAAAGAAATAGCTTTGACCAAAAACTGAAAAAAAAAATTTGCTACTAAAGAGAGGATTTTTCGTCGAGTCAAAAAATCTTGTCGGAAATCTGACCGAAATATGACACAAAATTTGGCGGAATTGCGAACTTTGTCGTGGAAGTAACTAATACGAGTGATAAAAACATTTTTGATTTGAAGCAAGAAATGTAGCATAGATTTTTTTTTCATTTTGGAAAAAAATTAGTATTTTCCACTTAATTAGATGTTGAAATATGAAGATGAACATTAAGAGAAATAGAAAAAAAAATCCATTGCATAAACGAAATGACAGACTGAACTCGCAGATGAATTTGTATTTTTGTACACTTTTTTCACTATTTCTCTTCATGTTCATCTTCATTTTCCAACATCTGATCAAATGATGAAATACTCCTTTTCTTAAAAAATGAAAAAAAATTCCATGCCACACCTCGTGCTTCAATAATTCACAGCAAAAATGTTTGTATTATTATAGTTACCCCCCCCCCCCCACAAAGCTCCCTATTTCGCCAAATTTTGTGTTATATTGTTTTTTCAATTTACTAGACAAGAAATTGCTTTTACTAAGTTTTTATTTTCTTCTCAACTTGGAAGATGCCAGATAACCTTTTTTACTATCGGTATTAGGGCCCTACGATTTTTTTCCTTCATTAATTTTTCAAAAATATTTTCAAAAAGTGCTTCTGGTTTATGTTTTTTACTCGTGTTGTTGAATTATTTTTGAAAAAAAAATCCAATTTATATTAATTTATTTCGTTGGAAATAAAGGATTTGAGCTTTTACAAAACACTCATTTTCCAACATGACTTTTCTTTGAAAGCTCGCAACTTTTCTGCGATTTGGTCGATTGGGCAGGATATCCTATTACACCCATTGAAGGAAATTGTTTTCCCAACATTGGCCCCTATAGAACCTCCAAAGGGATATTCGAGAAGAAAACATTTTCAAATCACGAATTTATCCAAAAATGAGCGATTTGCACATTTTTAACTGCTGAGTATAACTCTAAAGTGGTCTTGGATGTTGACAGCAATAGCGTAGATCGACGCAGAATCGTAAATACTTTCATTTGAGAGCCCATTTCTTCTCTCCAGGAGCACCTCTAGAGTTGAAAATTTTTCGATCAACTTTCAACACGAAAAGGAAGATTTGTGCTGAATTTGATCAGGTGTTTGACATTTCAATGCTATTATGGGAACTACTGCTATTATTTGCCTTTTTTACGTCACAATTTCAGAAAAATGCTGTTTTTTTTTCAAAATTCCAAAAAAACGTGTTTTTTCAGATTTTTTAATTTTTTTTCTTCAAAGATGAAAAAAATCCTCATTATTTGCCAAAATTGCATAAAAACCGGATGTTTTGTCAAAATTGAAAAAAATACCCAACATTTTGAAAAACATTATTTTTTTAAAAATTGAGAGATTTCAACAAAGAAGGATCTCACTATCTATTTTAATTTATTTTTTCTTTGTATTGTGTTTTTAGCTGGAGAACTCGGGCGATCCTTTCGAGTTCAAAAATCCGCAACAGCTTTCGTACTGGACTTGCGTTTACTTTTTAATCGTTACCATGTCTACCGTAGGTTACGGTGATGTTTATTGTCAGACTATTTTAGGCCGTACATTCCTTGTTTTTTTCCTACTAGTTGGTTTGGTAAGTACTATCGAATATTCGTATACTTATAATAAATTATTTACTCATCGTCAGCGGTATCAATCACCTACCATTATAAGTACTCGTAGGTTTCTACAGCCTGCTCAGAAATTTTGAGCATCCTTCAATAAATTTTTTTACTTGGAAATTCAACCGATATTCGTGAAAATAAATCATTTTTTCACGACTTTCGGGCAGTTCCAGAGAACTTATTGGATTACTTTGTCAAGTTTCTACATTTTTTGCCATTCAAATTGAAAAAAAAAACTGGAACTTTTTACTGATAAAATCCGTACAAATGGTCTTATGGATGAAAACGTGCTAGAATTGTTAATAATGAAATTCGTATACCGAATAAGCTATTTCGCCTCGACTGGGCTGGCTGGTATTAAATTCAAACACGAATATTTTTTCGAACCGTTGTAGTCGACGATGACCGACAAACGGTATAACATAGGTCTAGATACGAATGAGTTTTTGCCCGAAATATGGCATCCGCAAACGCTCACAATTAAAAATACCCATCCTAATGGAGTAAAAATTGGAATAAAAAATTCGCCTCGACCGTTTTCCTTAATTAAATTTTTTCTTGGCAGTTATTCGAGTTTAGAATGCCGACGTGACGTGGCGTGGCGGTTCGAGTTCCGAGTTCGCTCGGAATGTAAATTGAAATTTCGCTACGTCGCGTCTCGGGCCGTTGTCACCTGTGTTGGTAGGCAGGTAGTAGGTACTTCACTAGATAGGTAATTATAATATGGTGAAATGCAATTTTATTCGATCGATTAAAATTTTCGAAAATTTGTTTGCAGGCAATTTTTGCGAGTTGTATTCCAGAAATTATCGATTTAATTGGCACTAGGCCAAAATACGGTGGAACGCTGAAAAACGAACGTGGTAGAAGGTGAGTTAACGATCAAGAAGCTCGATGAATTTTCGGATTTCATTTTGTACATACATACGTAATAATAACTAAGCTCATTGCTCGGTAATTATGTGCTAATGGTGTACCCCCCTTTTTGACGATTTATGCAGGCATATTGTCGTCTGTGGCCATATTACGTACGAGTCGGTTTCACATTTCTTAAAAGACTTTTTGCACGAAGATAGAGAAGATGTAGACGTCGAAGTAGTATTTTTACACAGGTAAATACCAACTTACAAGTTTTCGTATGAAATATGGTACTCGATCGTACGATTAGGCATATGCATACACAATCATCATACTTAGGTACTCGTAAACTTACTTAGGAGGTAATAGCTAATAGGAATTAGGTACATATTAGGTATAGGTACGTACATTAATAATATTTACTTCGAGTAGGTAGTTACTTAGTTAGCAGTAGCTTAAGCTATGCAAAATTTCAATCGTAATGTCAGTCTCAGCAGTGGCTTATGTGTACGGTGCATGGCGCCCATTTTGAAAATTTTTATACCACAAGATATTTTGATCAATACACACGTACGCCACTGCAAATTTTACTTATATTTCGATAGATTTATACTCGTACAGTTAATTCGCTTTCGAATACAGATGTAGGTATAGGTATGGGTATGAGGGTACAATACATAGAAATACACATGTACATTGCATACATTAGTTACGTACGAGAAATACAAGCGTATAGGTATGTATCATACTCGTCGTCATCCTATGAGGGTTCGTATAGCCTCCGGTTATTCGTAGATTATCAACTTTTTCCATGAAAATTTGAGCGTTGAAAATTACCAGAAATCCATTAGCATTTGTCAAAATTTGACGAAATTGGCATAAATTGCATGAAACGTTGTTAAGACATGCAAGAAAAAAAAAGGCTTAAAAACATCCATCAGTATAAAAACAGTAAAAATTTCGAAAAACTGAGGAAATTTCAGCAAAATTTGGCAACATTGCAAAATGTACATATAACTCGAATATTACGTTTTCAAAAAGAAAAGAAAGATATACAAACAGCCCTATTTTTTTCGGTTAGTTGGAGGCGATTGAAGATGAAATGATTGATTCCTGGCGCAGAACCCCTTTACTTCTGTATACGAAACTTCTCATCATAGCCTACAGTTACCTGTAGACCACCAATCAAATATCCATTACTAAATATACTTTATCAATTTCCAATCGGGACCGTACACGCTGGTTTTTGGGTTATCAATTTTTTTTTTTTTGAATCAGTGATATCCATTTTGGCAATGCTTTGGGGCAAAAAATTGTCTGCTTCACGGATTCACGCAACATTGCGTATTTAAAAAGGGTGGGGAAGGGAGGGGATGAAAAGGATTTGAGTGACGACGAGTATTAACATTACTAGCGAAATTTACGCTGATATTTGCGAGTTTACTAGATTTATTTTTTGATAATTTAGAACTTGAACCAGGGTTGCAATTGATTAAGTATATGAATCTATGATCTTGATCCTTTCCAAATAATCAGGGTCTTCAAAAAAGTGGTTCGTGACTGCAGATCACTTCAAAAATTGAAAACAATATAAAGCCAAAAATGAATGAAAAAAAAAACAAATAAAACCACTAAATGTTGATGCATGTTTTTTTATTTAGAAGGTGGAGGAGCTGAGGGGGGAGTAAAAGACGATTTTGTGTTCTGCAAGACATGTTCTTTCAATGACAAATTCAATCAGGACTCGTGCTCAATTTTTTCAAAACAAAAAACAACAATAACTTTGAATAAAAAGCTTGAAAAAAAACGGAAAATTAAAAAAAAAATGAAAAAAACAAAAAAGTTACGAAACGCGAGCAAAACATTTAAATACCCAAAAAAATCAAAAAACCGACAATTTCTAGCAATTTCGCTGAAAAAGCTCGCTTTTAGAAATCTTTGGAAACAAAGTGAGAATTTTTGCAATTTCTGGCAAAAAATCCGATTTCAAAAAGAACAGATTTTTAGCAATTTATGGGGAAAAAAGTTTAATCATCGAGCAATTCTTTCTGGGAAAAATCAAACTTTGACAGTATCGACAAAGAGCAGGACATATTTATTTGGGAATTATTGGCAATGAAGGGATATGTTCTTTTTTGCAATTCCTGGCAAAAAATCGGGTCTTGTGGATTATTCGTGTTTGAAAAAAAAAAAAAATGAAAATAAAATCTCTTATTTGTCAAGGAGCAAGAATTTATTCAACAAACAAAAATTTGAAAATTTTAGCAAAATTTAGTACCTAATCTTTGCATGTTTTTTTCGATAAAATTTGCAATTATTTACAATTTTTTCGAAAAGTGAGATTTTTTGCATTTCTGAAGTAAAAAAACGACACTTCATAGTTCTTGGCAAGTTTTGAAGAAAAAAAGCGAGACTGTTCAATCGCTAAAAACAAGCATTTTTGGCAAAAAAAAAAGCAAACCGAATGCAAGACTTCTAAACAATTGTGAAAAAAAATATATATTTTGTAAAGAAAAAAACGAGAACTTTTGTGAAAATATAAAAAAGCGAGAATTTTTAGCAATAAGCAGGATTTTTTGGAGATGCTTGGCAAAAAAAAAATGATAGGTACCTGGTTACTTTTTTTACAATTGAAATTTTACTATTGAAAAGCAACACTTTTTCGCATTTTTTGGCAAAGCAACGACAAAATTTTCAGCAAAAAACAATATATTTGGCAATTTCGAAAATGAAAAAAAGAATTTTTGATTTTGGGCAAAAAGCAAGGGTTTGACAATAATTCTAGCAAAAGGCAGAGCATTTTAACCGTACCGCTGAAAATTCAAAGTAGCCAATTGGAAAAGAATAAAAAAGCGTATACTTTCGCAAATGATTCATTTACTTATGTATTGATTTTTTTTCAAGGTAAAAGAATAAAAAAATCGAATTTTTTTTCTTAATAAAAGTAATTTTGTTGATCAAAATGCAGAAAAAGTGATAAAAAGTCACTTTATCAACATTAGCAACTGAGTAAGAAAGTCGAGCAACAAATTAGGTAGGTACATCTACATAGGTACAGCTTATTGAGGATGTTGGTTTTACTATGAGCATAGAATTGACGGTTTTACCAAAAAAAAAAAAATCACAAAAATGAGAAGGGATAGGTATGAGTATGAAATTCAAAATTCGACGAAAATGATGGCAAGGGAGAACAATATTATAGTGAAAATAATGACTCACATTCAAGAATGGGTACCTTTGGAAATCTCACTTAATGACATTGTTGAATCGATTTTTGAAAATTGTTGGTTTCGTACACTTCTTTTGTGAACCGAAATTCCAATTTTTCACGAGTAAAACTCTGGTCAAGCCTGGCTGAATTTTTCATCGAGATCACTGTGGATTCAGGGGTGGTGGTCACAGAATAGATGAACAATAATTATTTTTCTCTTTGCTTGGAAATTGATCCGAAAACGTGAACAGATGATTCGCTCAAAAATTCTCTGTGATCTGCGATCCAAATCATTTTCTATCGTGATCCGTTGCGACCCTGGCGCAAGATATTCGTAGTAATGGGAACCTATACACATAGGATATTTAGAGGTATAGGTATTTAAGCCTATGCAGTAGTTACATTCAACTAGCTAGATTTACTCGATACCTAATCAAATCGAAATAGCCAAACCTGTACCTACATTTTGTACATCTGCGATTCGCTTCATCAGTTTCAAATGCTCTAATAATCTCTACGTAGGTACTAGGTACCTTTAATTTACTTTGTAGTTATCAACAATTAGTACTTACATAAATTAGTTTTACGTATAATTTGTAGGTACGCTGCGATACCTTCGTATTTAGGTACGATTAAGTATACCTAATTTTACAACGATACTTATTTATTTATTACAGTGCAGAAATGTGTATTTTTAACCCTTTTTTTGTGTGTGTTCTTTTGTCCTTGCGTGTTAACGATCGGGCATGATTTACTTAAAGGTACCTACCTATTCGTTTGTACGGGTAAAAAATAATAATAAATTAAAAAAGAAAAAAAAAGGAGAACTACTTAAAGCGATAAAAAGTGAAATTTTTCAAATCCAAATGGGTGCCCGATCGTTGTACGCGCACGTTTCCAATTTGCATAAACTCGACTATTTTGAAACCGTTTCTATTCAGTACCTATTTTATTTAGGAGAAATTCTAGCAAAAATTAGTATCAGTTTTCAAACTGTTATGAAATGGTTTATAGATGGTTTTGAAACGAAATAACGTAAACAATGAATAATTTGTTTCAAAACGGGTTCAAAACTGCGAATTTTCTCTCGCTGGAAACGGTTTCATTACAGTCTCACTTTGCAAATCAGAAATTGAGCTTGACTGACTGCTCGTTGATTATTTCAGAAAAGAGCCTGATTTAGAATTAGAGGGTCTTTTGAAACGGCACTACACTACTGTCGAGTTTTTTCAGGGGACAATGATGAATGCGGTAGATTTAGAGAGAGTGAAGGTAAATTCAGCTTATTCTGATTCTCGCTCTTCCATGTATTATGGCTCTTTACTCGTAATTTTTCTCTCGCCTTGTACGTATACGTAACGTAGTCAGTAATCCGTATATTCCGTATTCCGTAGAAGATCTAGCAGAAATTAGTTATTCGTAAAATATACTCGTACGTTGGTCTATAGGTATCAATTAATTTTGGTACTCGTATTAATCGTAATTAAACGTCCGCGCCATACCACATTTATAGGTCTCGAATTTTTTCTTTTTTTTTTCATTTTTCGTTTCTGTATTTTATTGGTTTGTTTGAAATTTATTTACATACGTACTTAATTTTTTACTCGATTCGTTTTCATTCATTTCGTAGGTACGTAGGTAGAATTCATGTACACATCATTTATACACTTGACAATTTTCAATTTATCTTTTTTTACGATTTACATACCTACTTCGTCTCACCATACATTACATTATCTATTACATAATTCATTTTTCCCCTTCTTTTTGCGCTTGGAACAGGTGAGCGAAAGGGTGCACCTTACTTTGATTATTTGGAATTACATCCACCCCCCCCACACAACGTTGAAAAAATCGAAAAATTGGGGGGGGGGGAAATCGCATCATCAAAATTCTAGGTTTCTGCGTCACAATTTTTCTAAATAATCTTCTTTTCAAGAAAAAACTTTTGTTGGACTCCCAAATAATGTTATAGCTCTCTTGAATTGAGCCCTCAAAACTTTAGCAGGATTTTCAAGATTTTTTTTGTAGGAAATGTCAAAACGAACTTTTCTGCAATTTTTTCTAGGACTCCCTTACCATCTCCTACCATAATTCTTTTAATGGATAAAATCGGGGTTTTCAATCAAGTTTACACTTTTTACTTTTTTTTTGGAAAGTTTTGAAATGACCAACTTTTAACAATTCCCACCCATAAAAAAAATTTGAGAACTTCAGTGATTTAATCCAATGAAAGAAAAAAACATTCTTAATTCAGAGTTGGTAATTCAAAATCAAGAATTCGCACCTTTTTTTGTTTTTTTTTTCAATTCATTTTCAGTTTTTGATTTTTGAAAATTGAAGGAGCGAAATTCTTGGATATTTTTTCTATTTCATTCCAAGATTGAAATTTAAAAAAAAATCGTTTTTTTCATATATTTTTTTGAAAAAGGGAAGCTCCACTTTTTCATCAAGTAGAGAGGTCAAAAATACTTGACAATATTTCTAGTGCGAATAGACCAAATCTAAAGGTTAGAAAGTGAAAACACGTAATATTTCAAATTTTTGGATTTCTCAATATGTCAATACTCGACACTCGTACATTAGACCTACTTACCTACAAGTGAAATGAACTACCTACGAGTAGAAATGTACGTCATGTAAATAAATTATGAAATCAAACATCGAATGACGCGAAGTTTGCATCGACGAGGAGCAAATAGATTTTGTAAATTTGTGCTTGAACTGAAGTACCTACATATCGAAAAGATGGCGAAAGACGGTTATTTCGATTTCGCAGAAGCCGAATTCCATTACTTCTATTTCGAAGTTCGACCAATATAAAAGTACCAAATTGATCTCGTGAGTCGAAAATAATCCATCGTAGTACGTGGCAAATCTCAAAATCTTAGCTTCTTACAAATAATAGCCGAATGTTATCAAAATTTAGACTTCTATTCCAGTCAAAAATCGAAAAAATGAATTCAGGCTCGTGAAATTCGACTCGATGAAGTATGCGTTGGAATATCTCGATACTTCTCGGCTAACTATACGATCGGAATAGCTTTCTGATGGATGGATTATCGCGTGAAATCATCCAATTAATTAATCGCTCCGATTATCGCGTGCATACTGCATAATACAATGTTGCATTTCGCATAAATTTCACTCGATGACGCGAACCTCGATAGTGTGTACTCGTACTTGGACAAAATATCGTCACGTCACGTCACTTTCAGTTTCATTTTCATACCTATTTTGTGCATGCGTTAGCGTTTGCGTTCATAGACCCTTGCTGAATTTTGAAAATTGTATGTAGCTAAACCACTCTAGAGTCTAGGTATACTATAAATACTCGTACTACGCCCTACACCTCGTCTGCGTACCTACTTTACAGAAACATCAAAAGTAACAATTGTAACTATAAACGTCTACCTACTCATTGTACTGAACTTAATCATTTATGTACCTGTACCTACACTTATTATTCACCAGTACTTTACCGAGGTACTTACTTAATTGACTCACTATTTTCAATTTTTGTACATATATAATTACTAGGTTGTTGTGTAAGACGCTTTTTTACCCTCTGTAACCTTTTAGAAGAAAGATTTTATTGTAAATGCGCGCATGCGCACTTGCACCCTCGAGCATATAATTGCTTTCGGCGCTCAACATTCAGTACATTGTAAAGAAAATGGTCCTATCGATTTTCAACAAAATATGTAGTGTGTAACTACACTAACTATACTCGTACACTAGTTCATATATTCGTGTACATTACGCACTTACCTACTTACTTACGAGTACACAATTACATATTAGGTATTTATGATATTTGCTTATGTTTTTGCATTTTTGAAAATGAATGGGTGTGATGCATGCTGCTGTCACTATACGATAAAGGCCACATACCCTCAAAGAGGCCACTTCGGTGTCCAACTGGAGATATTTAAGACCCAAGGGAATTCAAAAATTCAAAAATGTTCTGGAGTGCGGTATTAGGGTGGTCCTTATTTTAGAAATTGGAATTTTCTCCCCCCACCACCAAAGTGGCGACCTCTGGTGAGAATATAATTCACTATTTTCTTTATTTTTTTTCATTTTTGAAAAACTTGGGCTGCGGTGGGCCCTCAAGTTTTCAAAAATTGTATAAAATACAAATTCACTGTAAAATTTTAAAATTTCAAGTTCTTTCATCTTCAAAAAGTCTCTTTTGAGTAAAATAAACTCTCATGACGATATTAGCCCTCTCCATTGAAAACCAATCTGACCCCCTAAAATAGCTGAAATTCAATGTAAAATACGAATTTCAGCAATTTCAGGAGACTGACTTGGTTTTCCAGGAATGGGGTAAATACATATCTTCATGAGAATTCATTTTACTCAAAAAATACTTTCTAAGTGTATAAAAAAATTGAAATTTTTTGAATTTTGAAAATTTTGCTTTGAAGTTAGAATAGATTCTTTCAAGTTGTTGAAAATTAAGAGGCACACCGCCGCAGCCTGAGTTTTTCGAAAATGGAAAGAATAAGAAAAGGGAATTATTTTCTCACCAGAGGTCACCACTTTGAGGGCTGGGAGCAGAAGAAATCATGAATTTTTTTTTGTCTTGTATTTAAGGACCACCCTAGTGCGGTATATACCAATTTTCTGCTATCCAAGTCGATTTGGTGACATTTTTTTGCTATTTTCATGTGGCTGCTTATGCTAGGTAACTTTTGGTTTTTTGACAATGTCAAACAGCCACTTTTGGAGAAAAAGACACGATTTTCAAAAATTAATTTCGGCTATAATTTTGATTTACTGTTTGGAAATAAGGTGTTCAAAAGATGTGAAATTCACCCTGCTTTCGATTGATATGACTTTCACAGAAATTCAATCAAACACTTCCCTGATATACTACACAATGCCTCTGCCTACACATGTATACCTAAATTCAACTTGTTCATATTGTGCACTGTTTTACTGTGGACCAGATCAGCATGAGCATTAGGATTGGGTTCAACATCGATTCTTGAACGCATCTAGGTCAAGAAGTTACTCGATAATCTTTTCTACTAGCGAAACTTTGGCGGTTATATTGACAGCACAGGTACCTAACATACGAGGTATTTCAGAGTGCAGAATGATGTGGTGGTGTGGGCGTCGATGGGAAATTGTTTATTTTCTTCAAGGTAGACGCTTGTTTGTTTGTTCGTTTTCGTTATTTTTCTACCTACTTCATAAATTTGACAGTCGAACAAAGCGTATCTAAAGAAGGACGCTCATCTAATGTCTGAATGTGTATCTGTGTGTCCTGTTGGATTAAGTGCATGCGAGGTAGCGACTGAATTCAGCTTCGTGTTCCTTATTGGAAGCAACCGCACATTATTTTTTATTACAGCTTATCTTGGGCTATTTAATTAGTGATGAAGTAGCCTTTACTATTATTTTCTCTGTAATATTCCATTTTACGATAGCATTCTCATCATTTTAAACACAGTCGTCATTATTAACATCATCATCCTCATGATTATCTTTATTATTACGTGTTATTCATTACCAGTAGTCGTAGATACTCGTATTAGTCATAAATATTGTTATTGGGTTTGGGTATCATCTATAATCAACCATTTTTATTTCAAATTCAGGTGCGATTGTACTTACAACTCTCACATGTTAAAATACAAATAAGTACCAAAAACATTGAAATCGCCAAAAATTGAATCAAATTGTACCTAATTGGCAGAAATTGCATGAAAAAATCTCCAACATTTGTCAAAATCACACACACAGATCAACTCAAAAATTGCCAAAAACCATCACAAATTGATGAATTTTTTAAAAATTTCACAGAACTTTGTAAAAATTGGATGAAACATTAATTTTATTAGAAATTGGTTCAATTTGAAATTTCCAGAAGCATGATCGTTGAGATGACTAGAGTAATAATCTGAAGAACGCATCAAAATGACAGATACAAATCTAATCACCAAATTGATGCAGGGCTCATAGTCATTTTTTCCAAGAAAAATTAACTTCAGTAATCGAAAATCTAAGTAAAACATAGAAATTATCTACCAAAAAACAAACATCAGACCTAGGGACGAGAATAGGTAAATGTCGGGAAAAGAGGGGAAAATTTTGAAAATTTTGAAAGCAGATAAAGAACATTGTATTTTGCTACATTTTTGTAAACTTTTGCCCTCACTTCCTTTGGACCTGTTTACTTTTTCTTCCACCTATAAATTTCTGAAAAATCATCACTCAGATTCTAAAATTTTGAAACCGAAAAATCAAACTTCAACCATAAAATTGAATAAGGAAAACAAAAATTAATGCAAAAACTCACCGAAACCTAGAAAATATTTCCAGCGCAGATAAATGACGGCTGACACAATCCGATGTTATTAAATGTAACACAACAAAAAAAACTTTCAAAATTATAAAAATTTACCGAAGAATCAGAATATGTATTAAAAAAATTTGAAGTGATCATAATTCGATCTCGGTGCAGGTCTATAAACGCAGTAAATACGTTAGGAGACACGAAGATGAGATTCGAAGCCTTCATAGATACTTCTCAGAGCTCGAATCTGGCATGATGTTTCTCAAATCGTAAAACTGTGGATACAGCCCAAAGCCATAGCGATGTGCTCGGCGCGTAAGACGGGTACATTTGAATGGGCTTCCTGCGTCCAATTTGTAGGAAAAAAAAATTATGAATGAGAAATTGGTAGGGCAACATACCACTTTTCGTCATTGTCAAACAAAATAATTCCGTACAACCTCTTCCAAGTAATATTTGGCTGTATTTTGACAACGAGAGGTGGCACTTTCAGTTATTTTTTTCTCATGGCCACGAACATTATGTAGGTATTAATTAAGTATAAAAATTGAGAAAAAAATTAACACCATTCTCCCGAAAGACACATTTGGAGATTCACTAGCATCCAAACACTTTCAAAAGCTTTCTAAGATGGAAAAATAATGTGGCTACCCTAGCTAAGATCACCCAACAGTGATGCACATCCGCCAAACTCACATCAACTAGTCACACACTTGTATGAGATTCGCATATAGATCATCTATAAATCAGGGTTAATTTGTCAGCAGTCATCTTTTTCGATGTTAAATACGAGAACAAATCGAAAGCCACGAATTTTCGACGAGCTCCGAGGGTCCGACGATACTGGGGTCGAAGGGGAACAAAATATAAAAAAAATATCGACCACAATCCGGCCTACGCCATGCTTTAAACTATATGCGAGGTGAAACGGGGAAATGAAGTCAACGACTCAAAAAACTATTTTGGAGTATCTTGTAATTCTGGTTCTTTTTCCAATTTGAATGAGGGGAACGATCCAAGGATTCGATCAACTCATCAACTGATTTACAAACCAGGATAAACAACTTCTCAATTAAATATTTTTCAAAAAAATGTCGTTCAAAAATTCGAACTCCATCAAAAAGTGACCAAAAACTGATCGTTAGTCCCATTTTCCTTATTCCAATCACATATTTCTGTCTAAAGGTACATATAACAAGACGTTACCGGGGCAGTACTGATGTAAGACACTCATCGAATATTCATATTCTCAATCTTCACATCGAAAATCAAGCAGAAACAAAAAAATTTGAAAAATGCAAAAATAAACCAAAAACACACGTCAAAAAATCATTACAAAAAAATAGCGCAATTTATAGTAAAATTTGTCAAAAAATGGCAGAGTCGAAAATCTATCAAAATCAGGCGTGAACGACCAAAAAAGCAATCCCAACAAAAGAAAAAAAATTAAGATTCCCTTGAAACCAACAAAATTTTAGAAAAATTTGACTAAAATGCATTCGAGAAAAAGTTCAGAAGGCGAAAAAAAATTACATTAGAACTGTCAAAAATTCATTTCAATCGTTAAAAAGTGCTCAAAAATGATGAAATTTCATCAAAACTTATCAAAAAATCCATGAAAAATAGTAGAAAGGAAATTTCATAAAAATTTGGCAAAAATGTAAGAAGAATTGTTGAAAACTGAGACAAAAGCTCTAAATTCACTAAGAAATTATCTACTATAAAGCGATGAAATTTCAATATTTGCCCCCCCCCCCTCCATCCAAACAAAAAACAAGAAAAATGTCCAAAATCTCGAAAAATCCTGTAAAAAACACCTAAAACGCAATAAAATTTCTGAAAATTACCCAAAAATGAAAATTTTCTATAAAAGTCTCCCAGAATGCAGAAAAAAAACTAAAAACACGTTGAAATGATTTAAAAACAATCAAAAGCGGAACTGAAATCGTTGAAAAATTGCAACAAAAAAAATAGTGTAGTGATAGTAAAACATGCCAAAAATTGACGAAAACATGTCGAAAACACATTAAAAAGATGAAGAAAAGCAACAAAAGGCAATAAATTATTTTTAAACAGTACCTTGCCAAAAATGCATTAATACACTAAAAAATTACGCGAAACCAAAATTTCAGAAAATGTACAAAAAAAAATGTTGAAAAGGATTTCAAAATGGAAATCATTGGCACGACATTGAATTATTTATCGAGAAAACGAGACTTAGGTATGGTATATTTTTTTTGGTGAAAAAAAATACACACAAAATTTTTGGGTAACTTCTGGTAAAACCAGAAACTATTGAAAAATGTTGGTAAAAAACGTTCAATTCTTTTAGTAAGCATTTAAGCAACTTGGCAAAAAGTAAAATATTCTGTCAATTTTTGTATCACGACTCAATTGGCTATTGAAAAATGAGTCAATTATCACGCGCATTCCACCCATATAAATCTATAGCTATACTTGATGCTCCACTGCAATTACTCACAACTCAAATTTGGCGATTTTTCGCTGATTTCGCAGTTGAATTTTATCGATACGATTCTTCAATCTTTTTACTTATAACCGACTTGTACTTGAAAGTTGAATGTGAAGTGCAGACAAGTAACGTTAACGGTAACAATAACAAACTATAACGAATATGGATAAACGTAGGTGGTGTACGCGTATCAGATCGCATGTGTAAATGTGCCACAGGCTATATGTACTTATCGTACGTTACGTAGAGGAATATTTCGTTTCATATTCGTAGCACTTTTGGGATATTTTCAGTCGTAGGCTACCTATTCGCCAAATATCTAATACCTATACCTACACATACGTAAACGTAATGCAATCGTTTACGTAGAACAACTTTATTCGATCAACAATTTGCTCAAAGCTGCAGGAGTTGCTGATACTTCCCTTCAATTCAGGGTTCTTTGGAGCACTAGCAGTCTTTTATAATTCAATTTGGGATGTGGCAAACACAGCTCTCAAGAAGTCTAATGATGGCAAAGTATAGGACTCTGGTTTCAAGCAAATTGTACCTGATAATGCATAAAACAAAATACATGTTATCATGAAGTACTGTGACTGTTCTAAATGTAAATAGCAAAACGTTTGCACTACGTGGGAAATATACGGTATAGGTATAGCCATATAGCCATAGGTACCATTTCTACTGTCATTTTTCGCTCGCATTTTTAGAATGTACCATTCTGCACTAAATTACTAATTAGGTACTCATACTCGTACTCGTAGTTGGTAGTTTTACGATTAAATTTACATACGTTAAAACTTACGTATTAAATACTTATACATTTTATTAGGTATGGTATACGTATTAATAACAAAAGTGAAATCATAGCGCTAGAATATACGATTAAAAATTATCGCTAGTCAATTATTATTTTTTATCGAGTAATTTTTTACAATTTTCTTTCTTTTATACTCGTACAGTTGTTGCTGGCTGTAGTTATTATTATTTGTACTGCTATACGCATTTTTTTTGTCCTTCTTTTATTTTCAAATACCTATACTGTTAGGAAACCGCCAGATTTGGAATTAGAAGGTCTTTTCAAGAGACATTTTACTACGGTAGAATTTTTCCAAGGATCGATTATGAATCCTATCGATCTGCAGAGAGTCAAAGTAAGCATTTTGGCATTAATTTTTTGCGCATCGTCGCCATACCTATCTAATTCTATACCTGTTGTTTTACAACCTCTACTCGTCGTTGTCGTCGTCGGTTAGTTACCTATCTATTTACTGACTTAATTAATTCGCACGATCGTAAACCAAACAAACCCATCGGGATTAGAAGGATTATTTGAAACTACCCATATGCTCCGGATCAATTTTTCAAAATTCATCTATTTAGGCCAGAAATGAAAAAAAAATAAAAACTGCTATGCAGGTCTGAATTCTGAGGTATGTTTTCGAAAATTGCTGAGGATGAGGGGGGGGGGGGGTGAAATACGATTCAATAACTCGACTAAGCTCCAACATCTGAAATTCTCAACAAAAAGTAACAACATCCAAGATGCCTCAGGACCAAAAATAACTCCAATAGAATGAGAGTGGGGAGATATGAAATTCAAAAATTTTAAAAAAATGATGACATCGAAGATGGATTTTTGTTTGTATTCCATTCATTTGATACCGACGCATTGAATGTGAAAATGTGGTAGTTCACAATATTTTGTAGCTGATTTCTGAGCGCGGCCGATGGCTTTTCACTTAGGTATTTACTTTTTAGTTGATCATTCAAAATATCCCACTACCCAGTAGGTGTAGGTACTCGTATTTTGTTAGTAGGTACTGTGTAAATACGTATGCGCATATTTTTTTAGCAAGTAATTCGCTTTTGTACTTGTATACAGTATATGTTATGTATTCTACGTACACGTGTCTTGTCCATATACATGTAGGCAATAATCTATTACCATACCTGACTGTATTATCTAGTCATTTCTCGAATCATCGTCTACCGCCGCGTCATCGCCATCGCCGCCGCCGTCGGTTGATTTTGGTTATCGGTATTACCATCCCCCCAATAATGTTTAACGTCTGACGCGATTTTTTTTTTTTTTGGTCGAAACGATGCACTACTATAACATGTAACTGGCGGTATGATACATTAGGGTGAATTGCGAAAAAAAATCGGTGGATTTTAATCAAATTCAGTGAAGACCTTTTCTAGTTTGGGTTGAAAGTTGCTCAGAAACAATGCTGGCTTCGAAGGTGCCTCTTGAGGGGTGAAATGGGTTTGCCAGGAGGGGTCATTTTAGAAGAAAACGTGGGAACCTGTCTTGGAAAAATTGCCCACGGTGTTTGAAATTCTGTGTCGACTTGGGCAATTGTTGTCAAAATCCAAGACCTCTTCAAAAGATCTACTGATTGACTGAAAATACCTTACTAATATAAGTACAAATCGCTCGAGTTTGAGAAAATTTGTGTTTTAAAAAAATTTTCTTGGCGTTTGCACTAATCAAGTATGCAAAAAAAAAAAAAAAAAACATTGAAAAATATAGTTTTTGAAACAGTGGAAATTTTGCAGAACGCAGTCGAGTCAATGAATTTTCCAGCTATCGTTGCCAATTTCAAAAAAATATAAAAAATGATCAAAAAACACATCAATTTGTTTGTGTTGTGGTTGTTGTTGTTGTTTTTTTGAAATGGGAAAGAATAATGTTTTGGCAATTTTCAAAACACACTTAAATCAAAATGAGCGATTCGCAAATTTTCAACCGCTCAGTAGAACCCTTGACATTCAAAGGCTCTCTAGATGTCCATGTTGGGGAAAAAATATTTTGAGGAGTGTCATAGGGTACCCTGCCCAATTGTCCAAACTACAAAAAAATTGAGCTTTCAAAGAAAAATGAATTTGGAAAATGAAAATTTTGGAAAAACTTAAATCTTTCATTTCCAGCAAAACAAAATATGGTAAATCGATGTTTTCTCAAAAATAACTCAACACCATCAGCAAAGAACAACATTAGTTGAAAGCACTTTTTGAAAACAGTTTTTAAGAAAATGATTAGAAAAAAATCATAATAACGATAGGAAAAAAGTCATCTGACATTTCCTAAATTGAGCAAAAATAAAAAATACTCAAGTAAAAGAAATATCTTTGTGCAAAAAATTAAGAAAACAAAAATCAAGGTCGCAAGAAAGAATATTTTATCAAATCATAAAATCTTGTCGGAAACCAGGCCCGAAATATGATACAAAATTTGTCAAAATTGAGAGATTTGCGAGAGGGAAGGGGAAACTAATGATAAAAATATTAAATTTGAGGCGGTAGATGTAGCATAGAACTTCCTTTGATTTTCCAAAATGGAAGAAAGTTCAATGCTGCTTCCCCCGCTTTAAACCAAAAATGTTTCTATCATTAGTTAACCTCACCACAAATCTTTCAATTTCGCCAAATTTTGAGTCATATTTCGGTCCGATTTCTGACCAAAAAAATCCTCATTTTACGGCCTATAAATGTTTGTTATCTCAAATTATTGGACAAAAGCATTGCTGTTACCACGTTTTAATTTTTTGGCAACTTGGGAGATGCCAGATTACTGTTTTTATTATCGTTATTAGGGCCCTACGATTTTTTTCGTTGATAATTTTTCAAAAATATTTTCAAAAATAATGCTTTTGACCAATCTTTTTCACTATTTTTGAAAAAAATTTCCAATTTATATTAATTTGTTCTGTTGGAAATGAAGGATTTAAGCTTCATCAAAACTCTCATTTTCCGAATTCGATTTTTCTTTGAAAGCTCAACTCTATTGGGATTCGGCTAATTGAACTGTGTTCCCTATTAAACTCTTCAAAGCAATCTTCGACGCCTAGTGCGACCGGTGTTTCAAAAAAAAATCTGTTTCCCCAATATGGAAATCTAGGGGACCTCCAAAGGCTCAAAGAAGAGGTGTTGGATTTTAATATCGATTACTCAAAATCATTTTTGAGCTTTCCGTGGAAATTTCTAGGCCCAGTTAACGAATCGCCATTTAAATAATACGAGTATGCACCTTTAATGAGCACACTTCCACGACTGTTTTTTTTGTTTTTTTGTCCAAGTTTCATCAACCACTCGTGATTTTTTACAAAATGGGTGAATATGTACTACATGGAATATGAATGGACATTTTAAAAACCTTTTTCAACGATTCTGCAACTAATAAAGAACCAATAACATGATATTTAACAATTTTTTTTTCAATTTTTATATTGACCTCATAATTCCATAATACTGGAAAAAAATTTTAAAGGAAATTTCTGTTTAAAAAAGGGTATTGTCAGAGCGAAAAATCCACAATTCATTGAAAATGTCGACTCGTTAAGGACTTATATATCTCCCCTCCAGGAACACTTCTGGAGCTAACATTTTTTTTGAGGAACTTTCAACTCGAAACTGGGGGGGGGGGGTCCACTGAATTTGAACAAAGTAACTTACACCAACATTTTTTTCCCCGAATCCGCCCTAATAGTTGGTAGATATATTACCTATCTATCTATTACGATACTCAGCCATTTTGGCGGTTCGGTGTTCACCTCGCCACCGCCAATACCGCCATCTCCATCACCTCCTCGTATTATGTACTTGTAGTTTGAAGTTTGTAAATTTAGTTACGTATAAATAAGCAAGTACATCATTATAAACACACTAACGAATGCGACCGATCCCCATGCATTATTCAGGTGCACGAAGCGGATGCTTGTCTTGTACTAGCTAACAAATACTGCCAAGATCCGGATGCCGAAGATGCTGCCAACATAATGAGAGTAATATCGATTAAAAATTACTCGGATGATATACGAGTTATCATACAGTTGATGCAGTATCACAATAAGGTAGGTATTGCGTATAAATGTGCTGTAAACTTTGGCAATTTCAGTATACTCAGTCATCATTTTCCATCTGTAGGCTTATTTGTTGAATATTCCCTCGTGGGATTGGAAGCAAGGAGACGATGTCATTTGTTTGGCCGAATTAAAGCTGGGATTCATAGCTCAAAGTTGTTTAGCTCCAGGATTTTCCACCATGATGGCGAATCTGTTCGCTATGAGGTCGTTTAAAACGGTACGTATCAGTCTATAAGAAATACAAGCAATTTTTAACACCCATACATGCGTTTATATTCTATGTACCTTTACACAGTCGCCAGATACCCAAGCGTGGCAAAACGATTACTTGCAAGGCACAGGCTGTGAAATGTATACAGAAACGTTATCGCCATCGTTTACCGGAATGACATTCCCGCAAGCAAGCGAGTAAGTTGGCCTCAAACGTGCTACATATTCAAGTTTTTGAGCAGGTCGAACAAGGGCTTGGCTAAGAACTAGAAAGGGTCATCACAGGCCTTAATTTTAATGCTTTTGTCGCCTAACATGACTCACTTGACTTTTTAAAAATCATATGAGGGCAGATAATTTACTCTATGCTTCGATGGATCCGATTTGTAACACAAGGAGGGGGGAGGGAAGAGGCGTGCTTGGAAAATCGTAAATAGATGATAAGAATTTTGTACGGGTTGCTGGACCTAATACTCATGATACGGATGCTGATGCCGCAGGTTATGCTTCACAAAACTGAAACTACTCCTATTAGCGATCGAAATTAAAGGCGAAGGAGGTAAAGACAGCAAAATATCGATAAATCCTCGCGGCGTCAAGATCATGCCAAGCACTCAAGGCTTTTTCATCGCTCAGTCAGCCGATGAAGTGAAAAGGTACGTTCAAAAATACAGGTGCATATCGTAATCACGAATTTACTGTGGTCAATGCCTCAATGGTCATCTTTTATACCTATGGTGCTTCTTTTTCTAGAGCGTGGTTTTTCTGCAAAGCTTGCCATATCGATATCAAAGACGAAACGTTGATTAAAAAATGCAAATGCAAACTTTGTGAGTATAATATTGTGTCAGTTTATTGTTAAGGGAGAAAAATGTGATTTAAAAATGATGCGTTCGTTTTTTCGTATGCTTGTTGCAACCATAGGTGATGTCGGCAAAGATAAAGACGATTATGGTAAGTCGAATGCGTCTCATTTCTCTTTCATTTTTTCTTTCCATCGTTCTTCCTTTCATTAAATTGACGATAGGGTTCACTTTGAGAAATGATTCTCAAACATAGGCGTTGTAATCGGGTAGCGTAACATTCTGTCTGTCTACTTATGTAGACGTACATCACAGTTGATGTTGATTGCTGATAGTCTTCTCCAAATGATTTACAAACAAACGAACCAACAAGCAATACTACGTCCACAATGGTTTCCAAAAAAATCCCATTCGAGTCTGATGAGAATTTTCTTGTCACAAGGGAACTGGGAAGTTTAGGTTGAATAATATCTACAGACAGAGATGACTCACGTCCCTCACATGTATTGATACCAAACATTGAATCGGTTCATAGGAGTTGAAAGTTTCATGCAAATAGAAACGACTGAAAAAATCAAACTCCTCCAGTCAACCAAAATTCCTGCAAGTGCTTTTTGAACCAGAGCAGCATTCAGAAATGATACCTGAAATTGGGTCTAGTGTTAAGGACTTGGTAAAACGCAAAAGTTACATCTCAGGAAAAAAAAACTTTCTTTATGGATACATTATTAATAGAAAGCATTAAAAAACAAGATCAATGATTCAAACACTTCGAAGGTAGAAATATTCACCAGGAATACAACGAAAACACTTTTCAAAAAAATGAAATTTTGCATACTTAAAATAGAATGAGTTTTTTGAAAATTACTCAAAAACAGCCCATAAATTTATTGTTTACAAGTTGTTGAAAAATTCGTCTTAGAAAAAATCAAACTTTACAGGAAGCACACATGTTATCAAATTTGGAGGCGAAAATGTGATTTTTCGATTCCTTAATTGTTCACTAATTCAGACCAATAAAAAAATGATAAAAAAAATCAATTCATTAGAACTTTCTCTATGAAAATGTTGACTGGTGATTTTTTAAAACAAATCCTGTTAACATTAAAAAATATAACAAAAAAGGCTCATGGTTAAAAAAAACACAGTCTCACGATCATTTTTGTCATCACATTTTCCTTGTTATGGATTTTATGTTTTTTTAATTCAAAAGTTAAACGAATTAATTTCAGAGTTGTAAATTTGATATTTTATACCCAACACTGGGAAACACTTTTGAACTTTTTGTTTCTGCATCGTTTGAAAACACGATTACCCGATAGCAAAGGTTAGGAAGCAAAAACCAAAAAAATATTATTGAAAAAAATCAGCGTTTTTTTACGATTTATTGCTCTTATGGCGAAGTTTCTGTAACACTGGGAACAAAACCAATAGCAAATTCGAAATCCACGAACATTTCTCAGAAATCATTGTTCTTGGTTTCTGGATTTTTCACGTTTAGCGCACCTTAAAAGCCCTTTTTGGCCATGTTTATAAATTTCTAAAAATTGAGAGGTGCTACAACTACATTTATATGGCTGCTCTATTGGACCGGTGTTAATTTATATTCTCAGGGATTAAACATTCAACTTGCCTTGAGCATACCCAATTATTAGATGAATCAATCGAAAGTGCTGTAAGTATATCTGCCAATTCAGCATTAAATGTCCACAGTGGGGATCTCATTTTGAGCTAAATTTCATTATATGTATTATTACCCTACACGCTTATTTTCATTTTCACATAACTATACATAAATTGTATATACCTTCTGTTGAATAATGAAGCAGTGTATGTGCGTCTTCTTAGAAATATACCATCGGAAGGTAACGCCTTCAACTCTTTTTGGCCGCTGACAAAACATGAAAGCTTCAAGCTCACAATTCAGGGGACATGTAGGCGGTAATTGAGGCTATTACCTTTCGTAAAAATTTCATGCAATTTGGTGCATTTGTGCCCAACCAACGAACGTTTAAAAAACCAAGTACGCCGTTTCACAAAGGACTCCCCAGCATCTCATACTTTACTTTTTTAATAGTCCAAATAATTTTTAGTCGCAATTCATGTGCTCAGTGCGCATTTTTAATTCATGAAAAATCACCAAAAAAAAAGTAATTTTATCGCATTTTCCAGGGGGTTTTAAATTTTAGAGAACGTGTAAGTTGAAAGTGTTCAACATTTTTACGCGAAATTTTCCACTAATTTCGTTACCTTTTTTGGTCATTTTCACAGATTTTGATGACATCGTAAGTTTTCATACAATTTGAACATGTTTTCAATAATACTTCACGAGCAATTTTTTATGACACTTCGATGCAATTCAAACATTTTACGGTGATTTACAATGATTTTGTCGTTTTTTTTGTGTTCTAATAATTCGTTTTTAAAATTTTTTCTTGCGATTTTTGCGAAATTCTATTGAAATTCCATGAATTTCTGATAATATTAATTCATTCCTATCCTTTATAGTGTTTTTATATAATTTCAACATTTGTTTGTATAAATTTCGATGAAATTTCTACCAAATTTACTCCCACTTTATCACTTTATTTTTGGGAATTTTTTATTGAACCATAATTTTTTTGTGTTTTCACACCATACTCGTATTAGCAAATTCTCAACACTTATCAATCATTTTGATGCTTCTTCATGTTTGTACGAGTACATCGTATTCAATTTCAATATGTACATTTCAATGAAATTTTGACAAATTCGACGGAAAATACTTCAATGCTACTCAATCTTTTTCATGCAACTTTCGCCACGAGCATTCAACCATATTCAAAATCATTGTTGATGAATATTTTTGGTAAAGTTTCATCAATCTTGATGCTTGTTTCAATTTTTTCATGTTTACGGTTCAACATCAATGCAATTTTTTGCCAAATTTTAGTCCAATTTAATCATTTTTTGGGAATTTACTTGGAACTTCATGTTTTGTTTTGTGCTCTTATCATTATTTTAACATGTTTTTCACACTTTTCACGCAATTTACGACAAAGTCCATAGTAATGTTCTCACTTTTCGAAAATTATTTTAAACCTAGAAATTCATTTAGAAGATACTCAATATTAGGTAAAGTTCATTACACAAGATAAACATTGGTGACGCTTGTGAGATTTCATATGCATAGTCGACTAACGTAGGGTTTGTCAACTCACATTTGAACATCAACATGAACATGCCTTGGGGCAAGAAAATTCTCATCAGCAATGCTCGATATTATTAGGCACCCTGTATGTGTATCAATACCTTCCTAAAAAAAAATTCCTATACAATGTATACATGCTGTATAATATGTACGTATTACATACACGTATTCGGCAATAAAATTTCAATTATGTATTGTACATGTTCTTGGGTGCAGCCGGAAAGAATCAGAAGTTATTATATAACGCCATAGACGCGTCCGCTAAGCAGAATTTCTCCAAAGTTCCCTTCAAAAACGAAACAGATCTGAGTGTTGCGAGGACTAATCACGATAGGTAAGTTTAAAGTTTCAATCTAGGATCTCTTCATAGATGTACCATCCACAGACAGGCCGTAGAACTTACAAGTACACCGGCGTCATTTTTATCCATTTTAAATTGCTAATTTTTCTGTTTTCTCGCAGGAATCCAGATACTTCCACTTACGCCGGATATCATTTAGCTTACGAAGTGAAAAAGCTCATGTAAGTGAACCAAACTGGCCAACCTACTCTATCAACTAATTTGTACTAATGCCCTTTTTTTGATTACTTTGTTGAAAAACAGGCCTACTAACCGAGGCTCGGTGGGTAGCGATATGAAAAATAACACGCTGCAGGTAGGCATCGCTGACGACCAAGCCAAAGATTTCGACTTCGAGCGTACCGAAATGAAATACGACTCGACCGGCATGTTTCACTGGAGTCCGTCCAGAAATCTGGAAGAATGTATACTAGTAAGTTGGGGGTCACCTTCACCGCTACTGTACCTTGAGCCAATACCTACAATTCAACCTCTAACCTAACTCTCCTTTCATAGGATAGGAATCAAGCTGCGATGACTGTGCTGAACGGGCACGTGGTAGTGTGCCTTTTCGCTGACCCTGATTCGCCGTTAATCGGTTTAAGAAACTTGGTGATGCCTTTGAGAGCTTCCAATTTCCATTATCACGAATTGAAACACGTCGTTATCGTGGGCGCCGTCGAGTATATCAGAAGAGAGTGGAAAATGTTGCAAAATTTACCAAAAATATCTGTCTTGAATGTGAGTATTATGAGTCGTCGACTCGATGTTGCCTTATGAGAACACTGGAGTAATCGTTGCGTTGCAGGGATCGCCGTTGAGCAGAGCGGATTTAAGAGCGGTCAACGTGAACTTGTGCGATATGTGTGTTATATTATCGGCCAAAGTGCCCAGTAACGACGACCCTACGTTGGCTGACAAAGAAGCTATATTGGCGTCGTTGAATATTAAAGCGATGACTTTCGACGACACTATCGGCGTTCTTAGTCAAGGTAAGTAACCAACACTTTGAAAATTACTTTTTCACATACCTCGGGCCTGGGAAAGGGAAATAAACGACCCTAGGTATTTTTTCTCGTTTGTTCCGATGAAAATATAGAAATACATATAAAGTCTTTGACGCCACCGCACAAAATTTCTAGAGTTACCACAGTTTTTGGTCACTCGGTACTGGTATTAATGCTGGATATATTTGTTACAGAGGAATCAGGCACTAAGTACCAACAACCTGAAGGTATCAATTGCACAGGCGGACCAATCATTTTACAAAGAAGAGGTTCTGTGTATGGAGCTAATGTGCCAATGATAACAGGTACGTCTACTTCAACATATCCCTTAGCCGTTTTGCACTCGTCGGTTGTTTAGTTGCTGGGCAGAATCTTGTGGATGAAATTGTTCGTCAAATTGGGTCAACATATTCGGCAAGTATTAGAAAAAAAATCATTGACAATGCGGTGCTTCGAAAATATTAATTCAGTCAATACGTAAATGATCAAGTTCTTTCATTGAAAGAAGGTTGAAGACAAGATACAAATTGAAAATTAAGCCTTCCTCCTTGATCAGATCAGATTTTTATTAACATACCATTCAAAAATTGAATTTATTAAAATTTTCATAATTTAAAAAAAAATGAAATTCATTCAGACCCTAAAATTGTACATCACAAAGATGAATTAAGTATCACAACCAAAAATTTGTCAAAGTTTATCCCATATTCATTTATCAAGGTTCCACACCTGTAAAAATTTAAAAATTAGAAAAAAATTGAGTTCAAGCTAGTAGGCACATTTTCAACGATTTCATGATGTTTGTTAAATGATTTTGAGAAATGATCGATTTAGGAAAAAATAAGATCCACACTTTTGAAAAATAGGTAATTTTAGGAGTTGGCAACTTGGCAAATCATAACTACATAGAAAGAAATGTTTCTCGAATCGTGGAGTTGATTTTCTCAGAAAAGGATACCTGATGCAAAATCTCTATGAAAGCTAGAACTTAAAAGAAATTACTGGGATACTTCTAAACCTGCATGCCAAATTGAACAATAAAACGGTACCACATATGAAATGGTTTCAAATTTCAAAAATATTCCTTGCATGGGTAAATGACGGCTGATACAATCCGGTATTAGTAAATGTAACACAACCAAAAACTACCAAAAATAATAAAAATTTACCAACGTATCGAAATTTTTAAAAAAATGCAGTGATCATAATGCGATCTCGGTGCAGGTCTGTAAACGCAGTAAATACGTTAGGAGACACGAAGATGAGATTCGAAGCCTTCACAGATACTTCTCAGAGCTCGAATCTGGCATGATGTTTCTCAAATCGTAAAACTATGGGTACAGCCCAAAGCCATAGCTATGTGCTCGGCGCGTAAGACGGGTACATTTGAATGGGCTTCCTGCGTCCAATTTGTAGGAAAAAAAATTATGAATAAGAAATTGGTAGGGTAACATACCACTTTTCGTCATTGTCAAACAAAATAATTCCATACAACCTTTTCCAAGTAATATTTGGCTGTATTTTGACGACGAGAGGTGGCACTTTCAGTTATTTTTTTCTCATAGCCACGAACATTATGTATTAATTAAGTATAAAAATTGAGAAAAAAATTAACACTATTCTCCCGAAAGCAACATTTGGAGATTCACTAGCATCCAAACACTTTCAAAATCTTTCAAGAATGGGAAATTAGTGTGGGTACCCTAGCTAAGATCACCCAACAGTGATGCACATCCGCCAAACTCACATCAACTAGTCACACACCTGTATGAGATTCGCATAGATCATTTAAGTAAATCGGGACATATTTGTCAGCAGTCATCTTTTTCGATATTAAACACGAGAACAAATCGAAAGCCACGAATTATCGACGAGCTCCGAGGGTCCGACGGTACTGGGGTCGAAGGAGAACAAAATATAAAAAAAATATCGACCACAATCCGGCCTACGCCATGCTTTAAACTATATGCGAGGTGAAACGAGGAAATGACGTCAACGACTCAAAAAACTATTTTGGAGTATCTTGTAATTCTGGTTCTTTTTCCAATTTGAATGAGGGGAACGATCCAAGGATACCATCAACTCATTTACAAACTAGGATAAACAACTTCTCAATTAGAACATTTTCAAAAAAATGACGTTCAAAAAGTGACCAAAAACTGATCGTTAGTCCCATTTTCCTTATTCCAATCACATATTTCTGTCTAAAGGTACATATAACAAGACGTTACCGGGGCAGTACTGATGTAAGACACTCATCGATTATTCGTATTCTCAATGTTTATCGAAAATCAAGGGGGAACATCAAACAAAAAAAGGTAATAATCATAGTGTAGAAATATCCCAATATCACGTGTCAATAAAATGGGAAACAACATAACAAAAAAATTGCGAAATTTATAGAAACCGAAATTGGTCAAAAATGTGTGGAAGTGTCGAAAATTTATCAATATCAGGTAGAAATGCCCAAAAAATAATTTCACTGAAAAAAAATTCAAAATTGCCTCAAAACCAACAAAATTTAAGAATTTGACAAAAATGCATTCGTAAAAAAAGTACAGATCAAGCAAAAAAATCATGTTAGAACTGTCGAAAATCCATTTCAATCGTGAAAAACTGCTCAAACTAATAAAATTTCATTCAAACGTGGCAAAAAAAATATAGGATACACAACTTCCCAATGAAATATTTTTCAAAAAAATGACGTTCAAAAATTCGAACTTGGTCAAAAAAGTGGAGAAGAGCCGAAAATCTAACAAAATCAGGTGAGAACAACCAAAAAAGCAACCCCAATCAAAGAAATAAAAATTATAAATTCCCTTAAAACCAACAAAATTTTAGAAAAATTCGACGAAAATGCATTCGTAAAAAAGTTTAGAAGGCGAGAAAATTATCTTTAGAACTGCCAAAAATTCATTTCAATCGTTAAAAAGTGCTTAAAAATGGTAAAATTTCATCAAAACTTGGCAAAAATGCATAAAAAAAAGTGAAAAGGAAATATCATAAAAATTTGGCAAAAATGCAAGAAGAAATGTTGAAAACTGACACAAGACAATTGCTATAAACTGAAAACTCGAATAAAAAGCTCTAAATTCATTAAGAAATTATATACCATAAAGCGACAACATTTCAATATTTGCCAAAAAAAAAACAAAGAAAAGTGTCAAAAATCTCGAAAAAATCCGTGAGAACACTTAAAAAGCAATAAAATTGCTGAAAAACTACCCAGGACTGAAAATTTCCAATAAAAGTCTCCCAGAATGCAGAAAAAAAGAAGCTAAAAACACGTTGAAACTATGGAAAAACAATCAGAAACGAGACTAAAATCGTTGAAAAGCTGCAAAAAAAAATTATGAAATACGTCGAAAATTAACGAAAAAAAGTCGAAACACTAAAAAAAGGCAATACAATTTATAAAAAATTCATTTCAACACTAAGAAGTTGCTCAATATCAAATTTCAGAAAATGTACGAAAAAAGTGTTGAAAAAGGTTTCAAAATGGTGTGAGAAGACTCGATGAAAAAAAAAATAATACAAACATCTTGATACAAACAAATTTCCCCCTGTAAAATCATCCAGGTTTGGCAACATGAGCTATCACAATTTTATAATTTTTGTCCATTTTCACATTCATATAATTTTACGTATTTTTGACAATCTCAACTTTCAATGTTTTTTCGTCATTTTCATAAAAATTCAACACACTCAAGGATGACGATCCCGAACATGTTGCTCGGGATCAGGCTTATAAAGGATCAGGATCAAGGGTCGGAGTTCGGATTTAGGGTTTAAAAGGTTCAGGTTCAGTGCCGATTCGAGATCTAACAACAATCGGGATCATAAAAAATCTGATCGGGATCAGGCTCAATTTTTTTCTCTGCCTCTTGGTGATGGCGTAGATTTTGCTGGCTACAGAAATCGACACAAGCTGAATGGATACAGAATTATATACTTAGACAATTTTTCATGAAAAGTTTCTTTACCCTTAACGTAAGAGTCGTGAAATTGTGAACAAATCGGTCTAAAAAATACCAAATTTTACTCTCGAAGTACTACAATTTACCTTTTTAAAAATTCCAAATAGTACCTAGACCTACTGTGTAAAAAAATCATACCTTCAATTTTTTTCCAAATTGTAAAAATCCAAATTTCAATGTGGTCAAATGGGCGAATAAACAATCCCAAAATTTCAAATTTTCAACTTCGATGAGAGATCTGAGATTCACTCCGCAGCTTCCCGATACCTTCAATCTTTCAAATCTCATTCAAAATTGATAACTACCTGTCTACATGTTTACTTTAATTCGAAAAATAGTATTCAGTGGTGCCAATAATGCCCAGATAATAATGTTTTGGGAACACCTCATAATTTTATGAACGCAATTTACTATCTTGTTTTTTGTTTTTGTTTTCAACTATTATCGAAAATTGACCCATTTACTGAGAATTCTGTCCGCTGCGATGGGTTCGACTTAGAAGAAAAGGTGGATGATACAAGCGAACTAAAATAACCACAATTTGAGAATCAGTCCTTTCGAGATGTAAAGTTTTGTCGCGAAAGCCTTTCTTCTAAGATACACCACTGCTGCTGGCGCTGACTTTATCATTTAATAAATTAACAGCGATGGTTTTTTTTTTGTTATGGTTGTTGTAGAACTCGTCAACGACAGCAACGTGCAATTTTTGGATCAAGATGACGATGACGATCCAGATACCGAGTTGTACTTGACGCAGCCATTCGCATGTGGTACTGCGTTTGCCGTCAGTGTGCTCGATTCGCTCATGTCTACGGTAAGGGCTCACAATAGGCCTAAAATACCTTGTTTTTTAGACTCCCATTTTAAATTTTTATTCAATTTACAACCTATACTGTAATGAAAATGAATAACTTTGTGGTTGTTTGCTCGCAGACATATTTCAATCAAAATGCACTGACACTGATCAGATCGTTGATCACTGGAGGAGCTACCCCCGAACTAGAGTTGATATTGGCCGAAGGAGCTGGTCTACGAGGCGGCTACAGGTATCAATACCACATTATGTGCAAATTTCTCCATTCCCATACAAATATACTCGATTACTAATTGGATTTTTGTGCATTTGTCGCAATTCGCAGCACATCAGACAGTTTATCAAATCGAGATCGTTGCCGAGTGGGTCAGATATCGCTGTATGACGGTCCTCTAGCCCAGTTTGGCGAAAATGGAAAATATGGCGACTTGTTCGTGAACGCGCTGAAATCGTACGGAATGCTGTGTATAGGCTTGTATAGGTAAGTTGACGACGAGTTCTCGACAGGCGGTCGTGAGGGCAACGTTAGCGAACCTCTCACCCATACTAGATACCTTTTTCGTAGGTTCCGCGATACGAGCTCGTCTTGCGACGCGTCTTCTAAACGTTATGTGATCACCAATCCGCCGGATGACTTTCAATTGTTACCAACCGATCAAGTATGTGTACTTTTATCGTACTGTGTAACCGACTTTATGGGTAGAATTTTGCCTGATCATTAACTGTGTGAATGTTTCAAAGGTTTTCGTACTGATGCAGTTCGATCCTGGACTGGAGTATAAGCCGAATCATAAAGGAGGCTCGTCCAGAGGAGGCAAAGATGATAATTCCTGACTTTTGCTGTGTAGCGCGCTCACCGATGGTCCGTACTCTTACATTTAAAGCATCTTAAATCATACCACTCCTCCTCCTCCTGCTCGTTCGATCACATTGATTTTCAAAATAACCACCAAGGCCTAATTTCGACCCAAAACGAACCAATGTCAGTCGAGTTCACTTCATTATAGTGTTTTTATTCTCTACCTCTGTCGAGCTTACATCGTTAACACAGGGTTTAAACTAAATTCAACTGTGATCTCATTAATACATCGATGTATGTACGTATACAATCACGCTGACTTGCTCAAAATCTCTATTCGATCCTTCTCATTCAGAGGCCTACGCAAACTCGTATATTGATGAAAAAACAAAACCAAAAAAACAGACAGAAAACATATTCAAAAAAGGTAGAGGAGGAAGAGGAGAAATTTAAGATGATGAGATACGGATTATCAGTGGGCGTTGCTACACTTTCCATAAATGGATTAAACTTTTGCGAAACTCATTCATAACTTATAAGCAAAGCTAACAGACGACGAAGCGTCTTTTCCGTTTTTATTTTATTTCCGTTTCCGATGCCACGATGCCATCGCTGTTGGTAGACGTTTAGAAGTACCCAATTTTGTTTTTACGTATTATTATCGTTATCATCATTATTATTATTTCATTTGTTTATTCATTTCCCTTTTCTCTTTTTTTTTTTTTTTTTTTGAAAAATTTTGACTTGGCAGCTCGCTATTATATGAATGTTTTGTTTGATGTACCTAGATGAAAAATGTAATACGACGCTTATTGTTATTTATTATGTACCAGTTGAACAATTTTGTACTTATTCGTTAAGTTTTACAAGTTTCCCCTCCTACTTTTTTTTTGTTTCGTTATTCAATTTATGCCCCGTTTAACGAGGTTGTAAATATCACTCGAATTTTTGTAAATTTTACGCGCAATAAAAATACGTTACTCGAGAATGATTTTTGTCTCAAGAATAAGCTTCTATTTATAACTCAATTTGACATTATTACGAGGCAGTAATTCGATTACGTAGGTAATTTGAAATTTACTAACAAATTTTTACAATCATCTTTGTAATTTCTAACATGAGAATGGAATTTGAAAAAAATTTGGTTTGAAATTTATACAGATATGCATTCGAACTTCGAATTACACAAGTCAAGTGATTTTGAGAAATAATCAATCAAGGAAAAAAATTAGATCCACACTTTTGAAAAATATGTAGGTACTTTTGAAACACTTTTGAACCTGCACGCCAAATTGAATGATTTCAAATTTCAAAAATATTCCCTGCACAGGCAAATGACGGCTGACACGATCCGGTGTTATTTGTAACACGAAAAAAAACGTTCAAAATCATAAAAATTTACCTATGTATCAGAATTTTAAAAAATTCGAAGCGATCATTATACGATCTCGGTGCAGGTCTGTAAACGCAGTAAATACGTTAGGAGACACGAAGATGAGATTCGAAGCCTTCACAGATACTTCTCAGAGCTCGAATCTGGCATGATGTTTCTCAAATTGTAAGACTGTGGGTACAGCCCAAAGCCATAGCGATGTGCTCGGCGCGTAAGACGGGTACATTTGAATGGGCTTCCTGCGTCCAATTTATAGGAAAAAAAATTATAAATAAGAAATTGGTATGGCAACATACCACTTTTCGTCATTGTCAAACAAAATAATTCCGTACAACCTCTTCCAAGTAACATTTGGCTGTATTTTGACGACGATAAGTGGTACTTTCAGTAATTTTTTCCTCATGGCCACGAATATATGTATTAATTATAAAAATTGAGAAAAAAATTAACACTATTCTCCCGAAAGCAACATTTGGAGATTCACTAGCATCCAAACACTTTCAAAATCTTTCAAGAATGGGAAATTAGTGTGGCTACCCTAGCTAAGATCACCCAACAGTGATGCACATCCGCCAAACTCACATCAACTAGTCACACACCTAGTATATGAGATTCGTATAGATCATCTAAGTAAATCGGGACCAATTTGTCAGCAGTCATCTTTTTCGATGTTAAATACAAGAACGAATCGAAAGCCACGAATTATCGACGAGCTCCGAGGGTCCGACGGTACTGGGGTCGAAAGGGAACAAAATATAAAAAAAAGATCGACCACAATCCGGCCTACGCCATGCTTTAAACTATATGCAATGTAAAACGAGGAAATGATGTCAAAGACTAATATAAACTATTTTGGGTTTTCTTATGATTCTCGTTATATTCACAATTTTGAATGAGGTGAACGATCCAAGGATTCCATCGACTCATTTACAAGCTAGATTAAGCAGCTTCTCAACAAAATATTTTTCAAAAAAATTACGTTCGGAATTCGAACTCCTTTCAAAACTGATCGTTGGTCTCATTTCCTTATTCCACAAGGTGCATTTCCCCGGCCCCCCCACCACCACCGATAGACTTCAAAAATATGTCATTCGTTTGTGCTACGTTTGTGCTGGTTTGTGCTGAAAATTTTTTCGTTTGTGCTGCCCCCTTCCTGAGATATTTTGAAAAACTTTTGGGGGGGCTGTAGAAACGGGAGCCCCCCCACTTTCGCGTAGAGGGTCCAAAATGGTGTCAATCGTTAGTGCTACGTTAGTGCTGGTTTGTGCTGAAGAAATTTTCGTTTGTGCTGCCCCCCTTTCAGAGATATTTGAGAGGACTTTTGGGGGGGGCTGTAGAAACGGGAGCCCCCCACTTTCGCGTAGAGGATCCAAAACGGTGTCAATCGTATGTGCTACGTTAGTGCTGGTTTGTGCTGAAGCTCTTTTCGTTTGTGCTGACCCCCTCCCTGGGGTATTTGAGAGGACTTTTGGGGGGGCTGTAGAAACGTAGCCCCCCCACTTTCACGTAGAGGGTCAAAATTAGTGTCAATCGTTTGTGCTACGTTTGTGCTGGTTTGTGCTGAAAATTTCTTCGTTTGTGCTGGCCCCCTTCCTGTGGTATCGAGGGGTTATTTGTGGGGGGCTGGAGAAATGAATTTTAAAAAGGGGGTTAGACGAAAGGTTGAGAAGAGAAAAATATATGTGTCGTTTGTGCTTCGTTTGTGCTGGTTTGTGCTGCCACCCGTAACCCTCTAACCCCTCCCCTCACTGAAATGTGGCTTTCCACCATTTATTAGGATTACGTTACCCCTATTATAAACTAAGCAGATTTCTTTTTTTTCGAATTTCATTGTTTTCAACAGCTAAATTGATTCATTATCGCTGAAAAATGAGATCCTTAAAACTTAAGTTCGAAAATTTTATTTTGACCGGTGCCCTAAGCTCCCCCTCCCTTTTACGGAAGTTGACGTACGGAAACATGGTGACAACGTTTTTTTTTCTTCTCGTTGTTACTTTAAATTCCCAAATATGTTATGTGTACTTGCTTCATTACGAATAACGATGCATTTTTGACTTAGAAGATGTACGGTGGAGGGGGTGGAGCTGGACCCCCAAAAATTGAGTCCTAAATGGGGGGAAATCGATTACGAGTGAATTTTGGTCTCATCCGCGGTCTGATTGATCACAAAACTAGAACAACCGTCTGCGGTACACATCGTAGAATAATTTTGACCCATAAAGCCCCCCGCCCCAGTGGGGGGGGGTCATGTGCCCAATTTTTTTTAGTCAAGAAATTTTTGTCGAATTCGAGAATTCTTTGACCGAAAAGTCGAAGCAAAATACTCTAATTGAAAGTATTTTGGATATAAAGCACTCCAGACAGTCTGCTGAGCAAGAGCAGAAGGGGGGTTATATTCTCCAAAATTTTGAAAATTGGATTTTTGTTATTTATGTAGGTACCTACATTTGTGCTCACTTTTCATTCATATTACCTATGTTATTAGAATCAGCGAAGTTAATGCGGAGGCAAAATGTACAAAAATTACCTCAATAAATCATTTTTGAAATTTCAGGGCATTCAAACCCTCCTTCACAAAATTCTCGAATCCGGAAAATGTTCATAATTAAAAAACAATTGGCGTACATGAACCTCCCACCCCCCCCCCCCTTAAAAAAGAGCCACACGGAGTCAAAGCTACTTTTATAGGTTCTAAGTAGTCAATGTGATGATAAAACGTAGGTACATATGTACTACATAAATAACAAAAATACCGTTTTCAAAATTTTGGAGCATCTAACCTACATTCACTTCTTGCTCATTAGTTTTCTCGAGTGCTTCATATCCAAAATACTTACAATTTGAATATTTGAATACCTATTTACTTCGACTTTTCAGACAAAAACTCTTGAATTCGGCAAACTTTTATAATCAAAATAAGTTGAGGTACATGAACCCTCTCACCCCCTCTAAATAACCCTCACTGAGTCAAAATTATTTTACGATGCCCCTCCCCCTCCCCGATGATTGTTCCGGTTCTGTGATCACTGATCAAAGAAGTCGACGAAACCAAAATATTCACTTATAATCGATTTTTTCCCCATTTTGGACTCAATTTTTGGAATCACAGCATCACTCTCTTCTTCCTCCCTCATAACTCTTCCGGGTCAAAAATGCATCGTAATTCGTCATGAAGCATATATTTTGGGATCTTAAAGTAAAAACTGGTTTCTTCGAGTAAAGCTAGAAAAAAAAGTTTTTACCGTGTATGTCTGTGTTGACTTCCATAAAAGAAACGGGGAGCTTAGGGCATGGGTCAAATTTTTGAGCTGAAATTTTCATGATCTTATTTTTTGAGGATTAATGATTATGAATAAATCTAGCTATTGGGAGCGATGAAATCCGAAAAAAAATAATTCATCGTGTATAAATCAGGGCGATCACACTTGAGGAGGAGGTATCTTACCTCTGCTCTTTTCCTCCGTAAGTCCATCCCAGGTCTTTCCTATCCCAAATACAATAATTCAAAGATTTTCTTATATTTTCCAGACAAAAAAAATCTTTGAATTGACCAAATATTGATTACATGAAAAGTTTTGAGACCCAGCCACTTACCGCTCTCCCATAAAGCGCATGGACTCAAAATTATTTCGCGATGTTCACCTCACACCAATGCTGGAGTTTTATGATCAGAACAAAAACGTCAGGACGAGGTCAGATTTAAAGCACAATAGATTTTTTTTCATTTTTACCTTAATTTTGGGGGCCTGCAGCACGAGTTTCCTTCGAAAACAATAAATCTTGGGGTCCAAAATGCATCGCAACGGAACGAGTACGTGTACATTGTAGGCTTTTGAAGGAGGAAAAATCTTACACACCTAATGCTGAAAAATAGAGAATAGGTGAAACTGGCTTTTACCATACTTTCCTGTTGATTTTCATAAGGAAAAGGGAGAGCTTGCGGCATGGGGTAAAATCCATTTTTTGAGTTAAAATTTAAAGGATCTCACTTTTTAGCTGAAATGAATAAAATAAATTCTCGAATCCGGAAATGTTCATAATCGAAAAAAATTGGTGCACAGGAGCCCCCTCCCCACCAAAAGAGGGGTCACACCCAATCAAAATTATTCTTCGGGTCCCGTATTTCTTACTCATAGGATCAAAGAACTCGATGTGATGACAAAACGTACATAAATAACAAAAATCCAATTTTCAAAATTTTGGAGAATATAACCCCCCTCCCATGCTCTTGCTCAGCAGACTGTCTGGAGTGCTTTATATCCAAAATACTTTCAATTAGAGTATTTTACTTCGACTTTTCGGTCAAAGAATTCTCGAATTCGACAAAAATTTCTTGACTAAAAAAAATTGGGCACATGACCCCCCCCCCCCACTGGGGCGGGGGGCTTTATGGGTCAAAATTATTCTACGATGTGCACCGCAGACGGTTGTTCTAGTTTTGTGATCAATCAGACCGCGGATGAGACCAAAATTCACTCGTAATCGATTTCCCCCCATTTAGGACTCAATTTTTGGGGGTCCAGCTCCACCCCCTCCACCGTACATCTTCTAAGTCAAAAATGCATCGTTATTCGTAATGAAGCAAGTACACATAACATATTTGGGAATTTAAAGTAACAACGAGAAGAAAAAAAAACGTTGTCACCATGTTTCCGTACGTCAACTTCCGTAAAAGGGAGGGAGAGCTTAGGGCACCGGTCAAAATAAAATTTTCGAACTTAAGTTTTAAGGATCTCATTTTTCAGCGATAATGAATCAATTTAGCTGTTGAAAACAATGAAATTCGAAAAAAAAGAAATCTGCTTAGTTTATAATAGGGGTAACGTAATCCTAATAAATGGTGGAAAGCCACATTTCAGTGAGGGGAGGGATTAGAGGGTTACGGGTGGCAGCACAAACCAGCACAAACGAAGCACAAACGACACATATATTTTTCTCTTCTCAACCTTTCGTCTAACCCCCTTTTTAAAATTCATTTCTCCAGCCCCCCACAAATAACCCCTCGATACCACAGGAAGGGGGCCAGCACAAACGAAGAAATTTTCAGCACAAACCAGCACAAACGTAGCACAAACGATTGACACTAATTTTGACCCTCTACGTGAAAGTGGGGGGGGCTACGTTTCTACAGCCCCCCCAAAAGTCCTCTCAAATACCCCAGGGAGGGGGTTAGCACAAACGAAAAGAGCTTCAGCACAAACCAGCACTAACGTAGCACAAACGATTGACACCGTTTTGGATCCTCTACGCGAAAGTGGGGGGGCTCCCGTTTCTACAGCCCCCCCAAAAGTCCTCTCAAATATCTCTGAAAGGGGGGCAGCACAAACCAGCACTAACGTAGCACAAACGATTGACACCATTTTGGACCCTCTACGCGAAAGTGGGGGGGCTCCCGTTTCTACAGCCCCCCCAAAAGTTTTTCAAAATATCTCAGGAAGGGGGGCAGCACAAACGAAAAAATTTTCAGCACAAACCAGCACAAACGTAGCACAAACGAATGACATATTTTTGAAGTCTATCGGTGGTGGTGGGGGGGCCGGGGAAATGCACCTTATTCCACATCACATATCCCTGTCTAAATGTATTAACAAGACGTTACCGGGGCAGTACTGATGTAAGACACCCATCGATTATTCGTATTCTCAGTGTTCACAATGTCACATCAAAAATCAAGCAGAAACAAAAAAAACCAAAAAAAAGTGAAAAAATGCAGAAATAACTCAGAAACACCCGTCCAAAAAATGTAAAAAAAAACACTACGAAAAATCGCGAAATTTAGAGTATAATTTACCAAAAATGTGTGAAAATGTCGAAAATCTATCAAAATCAGGTGGAAAAGCCCAAAACACGATTTCAATGAAAAAAAGAATCCAAATTGCTCCAATGCATTGGTAGATAAGTTGAGAACGCAAAAAATGTTAGAACTGTCAAAAACTCCTCTCAATCGTTAAAGATGCTCAAAACTGATAGAATTTCATTAAACCTTGGCAAAAATGTATGAAAAATTGTGTAAAGGAAATTTCATGAAAATTTGGCTAAAAGTGCTAGAAAAAATGTTGAAAACCAGGATAAAACGATGGGGGGGGGAAACTCGGATAAAAAGCTATCAAGTACCATACAGCGATAAGATTACAATATTTGCCAAAAAAAAAACCAAGAAAAGTGTCAAAAATATCGATAAATTATGTGAAAACATCTAAAACGCAATAAAATTGCTGAAAAATCACCCACACATGAGAATTTTAAGTGAAAGTCTCCCAGAATGCAGAAATAATTATCAAAAATAAAAACTGATAATAATGATTCTCTCATATACGAAATCGATGATGATGGGAAACCAATTGTTGCGGTGATGACCCCATTCATGAAACGTGTGCATCGAAAGATCAATCATTCGTCAGAGATTGTATTTATGGATTCGACTGGTGGGTTCGATTCTCTACAGCATCGCTTGTTTATTTTGATGACGCATTCATATATGGGTGCCTTACCTCTAGGCCTTGTGATTACTACTACCGAAAAAGCGGACTCCATTGCCAAAGGACTACGATTACTGTTGAAATTAATGTCTTCTGATGAAGTATTTTATGGTAAAAAAACACCAGCAATGATCTTGACAGATAATTCAGCCGCTGAACGATCCGCCCTGAGATCTGTCTTCCCAGGAGCAATTGTGCTGTTATGTATTTTTCATATACTCCAAGCGGTTTGGCGGTACTAATGGAAAGCAGAAAACCATGTTGAGAAATCCGATAAAAATAATTTATCCAACATGTTTAAGAAGTTATTGTACTCCAAGACAGAAGCTGATTTGAATGCTCAGTATAAATTTATTATTGATAGCAAGGTAACTCAGAAATACACAAAAGTTCAGAACTATTACATGGATTTATGGGCTCAGAAAGCAGATTGGGCGTTATGTTTTCGAAATACTTTACTGACTCGCCAGAATAATACCAACAACTACGCTGAAGCTACCATGCGAGTTCTGAAGGACAAAATACAGGGCCGGCGGAAGCTTGCACACAAATCAAAATCCCTCGAATTTGAAAATTATATAGGTAAATAAAAAAAAATAAAAAAAAAATGGAATTTTTATTTCTGTTGCATACAAATACATAGATTGTGCAACGACCACTCTGTCATGTAAGGAAAAAGTAAAAAAAATATCCTGAATTTTGACAAAAAATTGGCGACGAAGTTTACTGAGAGGGAGATGACTCAGAAAATCAGATCTTTAGTGTAAAAAAAATACCTCCTACTTATGTTTTTATACAAACCCCTCCTCAAAAAAAGGGCCAAGACTGAATAATTATGATGAATTGAATTAAATTTTTTTGGTTACGTAAATAGGTATCCCTCTATTGTTGTATTGTTTTCAACAATTTTTTTTCTCAAAAATAATAAATTTTAAGCATTTTGGCGCTTTTAAAGTGATGGATGAGAGGTAGGTGAAACTATTTTTTTCGGAGTTCCAGTTTTCGTCATTGTAGTCTTTTAAACATCATTCAACTCTTGTTGAAAATTGACCCTACGCGTCCCTGCCGATTGAGTTTTCTCAAACTTGGAAAAACCTATCGAATGAAATCTTATCTAATCGAGCAATTTTTTATATTTTTGGAACGTGCCTCATGCATACTTGAATAAGCTGTGAAAAAATTAGGTCGATCTCAAAAACCTATCCATTTTGGAAGATAGAAAATTTGAAATTATATTTTGTACCTATCGAATAATTCCAAAGGGGGAAAACTGATTTTTTTTAAAGCAGTTGATTATTGATTCAGAATATGTATTTGAATATTTCTAACCTTCAAAGACCTAATCATTTTAAGATGTTTCAAAAATTCACTAAAAATTAAGGGATCAATAGTCTTTTTTAGCTAAAAAAAATCCGAACTTCAATTTGCAAAATCAATTTAATTGAAACATTTTCAGTTTTCTTTCCAGCTCTTCGTTTGTATAGACAATGCAGTGCTGATTGCTGCAATCTCGCCACCTTTTTTTTTACCCCCCCTCTAATTCAAGATTTTTGTGGTTTTTGTTCACCCCCCCCCCTCCACACACAAAAAATTATTCACACTTTTCACCAGAGTTTGCACCTGGCGAGAAATTGAAAAAGTGCCGGCCCTGACAAAATATTTCACCGGACACGTGCTTACAATATTATTCAACTGATCGACTTCTTTGTAACGAAAATTGATCCTTATTATGAAAGAAAATTGTTGAATTTTGCAGCTGGAAGAAATATTCAGACTCATTTACAAGCTCGTTATTCATTGGATGTTTTAAACAAGAAAGCAGAAAGTTTCGAAATCCATGGTAGTCAAGATAATGATGCAGTGTTCAAAGTGAAAAATTTGACAAAAAATACTGAATATGTCGTAAATCTTGAGTTGGAGATGTGTAAGTGCTTTATTGGAAATACTGGCGGCCCTTGTAAACATCAAGCTGCAGTTTTGGTTGAAAAAAAATCGAATACTATGAATTTCTTTGTTGGAGATGAAGATCAACGGCGATTTATACACGAGCTTGCAACAGGGAAGACTGTGCCATCAAAGGCGATTTATACACGAGCTTGCAACAGGGAAGACTGTGCCATCAAACTTCTATGCAAAGCTGTCTGACTTACCATCAGATAATCAACAACAAGTTGAAGTTCTCCCAGTGGTTGGCGAAAAACGAAGTACAGAAGAACAAATGGATATTGATTGCAGTGTTAGTACTACCTCCGCGCCAATACTCCCAGTTCCCGCATTACGTGATATTACTAACATCACTGCTACTACGCCTTCAACCACAGCTACTGCAATCAACATTGATGATGATGATGGCGATGATGAGCTTTTTATGCCAACTTTCGATGTACAATTGAAGAAATTTTGCAACACTGTAACTCAGTTCAGTAAAAGTGAAGAAGGCGCAACAGCATGTAAGCAATTTTTCAACAATTTTTCGCATTTGAAAACTTCATCATCATTATCGCATGCCCTGTGCACCTTTGGGAAAGATGGGAAAATTAAGCCAAGATTGCAAGGATCGACTATCAGTGTACAACCTACTTCGAAATGTCGTCGATTGCGAACGCTAGGTGGAAATGCTCCTATCCTTAAAGGGAGGCCTCCCAAAAAAATCGAGTTTAAGGAAAATGTCAATTTTGCTACCCAATCTCAACACGATTATTTACGTACTTCGAGAAAAAAAAAGCACCCCACTGTTTGGCGTTTTGTGTGCAGGAGAACATGGGGTTGCCGGCAACTCAAGTCTATTGCATTTTTGCGCAACGCTTTTCTAAGTTTTAAGTTTATGTTATCCAAATATAGAAAACCATTATATATTTAGATATAAGGTTACCATGTAATTAATGTGTAATCCATACCATTGTTAATTTGTTAGCGATGTTGATTACTGAATAAACATGATTTTGAAGTTGCTATTATGATTTGAATAGTCTGATTGTTTTGAACTTGTGAAGAGCGAAGATGGTATTACATTATCATCATCAAATGACAGAAATGCGAGAGAATTGAGAATAAAAAGATGTAAGTGTAGTGTATTAATCATTTAATTAATTCGCCGTAAATGTAATATTTGCGTGTTGATTTCAAAATTTTCCCGAGTCCAGAAAATATTGATAAGGCAAAAAAAACATTTATTTGAATGGGTCCTCTGAACGATGCGTCTGATTGGTCGAATGTCACATCCTGCGTGCGATGTCCAAATACGCATCACAGTACGACTGAGAGAATAATATTGATTTGTTTTTTTTTTCTTTTCTACTTGTTACACTTAGTAATTTTCAGCTCACTGCAGGCAGCAGACATTATCAGGAATAGTCACCTTGATTTTCGCTGGTCTGATAATAATAACAACTCAGATGTTTCTGGATGACGAAGGTGTACCTAATTATTTCATTTACATAAGCAGTCGGTAGTCTTCACTTGATCGTATTCAATCCATGAATTTCCATGGGAATTCATGAAGAAAACTGGTTGTAAACGGTGGGAAAATTTTTAAAAAAGGTTTAAATTTTGAAATTTTTCTCCGTTTTAAACTTTATATGTAGGTACATTACATACATCATTTTGCAAAATTTAAAAACTCATCATCTCAAAGGTAAATACGTACTGACTTTTGGAACATCGCAGAAGAAGACTGAAATGAAAGCCTGCTCACTAGTCTGTATAAAAAAGCGAAGGCCGAAGCCGAAGACTTCGTGAGTTACTCCATCAACCCGAAAAACTTCACATTCAACAAACAATCCATATAAGTGCAATTCAGTACAAACTTATTGAACTACCTTCAACCAAGTCGTACTATCGCTCCACACATTGTAAGTTAATATTTCACCAGTTCTTTTTTTAATGTCTACCTGGGGTAACGAATACATTCAAGAGCCAAAAATTTATCAGATTCCGCCATAATGCACAATAATTTAATATCTGCGATGAATTCGCAAATATCTTTGATCCAAACTGATTCTCCAACTCGACTGAAATTCAACGCAAATTATCAACACTTCTGATGAAATTTCTCAACAGGATGCTTATTTTCACTTTATGCAATTATCTAGCGTGCTTATTTCAGACATAGACATTTCAATTTCATATGGACTGCTAGTCTTTCACGAAAAAATATTCATTCGTTTCTTTTCTTTTATACTTGTTACACGTATGTTTTTCTTAGTGTCATATGTAGTAAGTATTTTCTGTACCATGGTCATATGTATTATGTTTGATTCTCTCATCAACTTTTTGTTACTTTGTATCTTGTTAATTTGTCTCATGTAATGTGTATATTTCGTTCGATGAATTTGTACTCTTGCAAATTCTGTTCGTCAATCCCTTGTCAACTTTGTTCAATTACAACGGTGTTTGCGATTAACGAAGTTTGTACTACCGAAAATTTGAATTGGACTCGCCATATCCTTTTTCATGGCGCATCGATGAAAATAATCCGAAATATACCACTAATAATCATATATAAATTATTTATTTACCTCCTCTTCCTTCAACTCATGTTGTATGTTTGTGTCTCTTATTTGTAGTATTTGAGATTCAGCGTCGACCTAGGCATTGCCCTCAAAAACAAAGACCGATTTCCGCTCAGATTTAAGCATTATAATATACAATGAATTCAGTGGAAATCGACATATACCACAATCACTCCCACTGTGCTTCCAGCTTACCTTAATCGGGCAAGTTTAGTTGAAGGAACTTGTCCTCCTGAAGGTGCAATGGGAAAAGTAGGTGCACTTTAGCTGATCATGTTTTAAACAGAAGAATGTTTGATGCTTCCTACTGTGATTTTTTGATCATGAATTATCATTTCAGGTTGTAGGATGACGGCAGTAAGTAAACTTCACTTTTCACATTTCATCGGGTAGAACTTTTCTTGCTGAAATTGCTCTCAATAACCTGATGAAGGCTCCAGAGCTGTTCAAAACGGTTTGAAAATGGCTCCAATTAATAAGGGGGGGGGGGGGGTAGAAATTCAATCATAAGGGGGATATCAACTTTCCGAACTTTCAACTCTCTAGAATAATTTGGTAAAATTATAATTGTTCCCACACCGCTAAAAAAAATTGGATCGTTCAAAATTCAGAAAATAAACTTCCAACACCGGAAGTGTTGGCTGGTAATTAAGTATAAATGACAGGTACAGCTATTTCAATTTAGCTTTGTTTCAGTCAAAAATGAGTTTCTATTCTTTAATTGGCATAATGAGTGTCCAAAGAGTTACATAAATGAATTGATCATAACTAGGGCTCGGCATTATATGTGAGTAAAAAGGCCGAAATATGCATTAAATATGCGACCTTTTTTACCCCAAATATGGCCAAAATATGCGTTTTTGTTAAAATATGTAAAAAATATGTAACTTTGATATGGGTGTCATTTTGTAGCTATTCGAAAACCAAGTTCAAAATTGTTGTACAAATTTTACTCCGAATTAAAACACCAAAGAAAAATGCAAAAAACAACAAAAATTCAAATTTGTAGAGAAAAAATTTTCAATTTTTTTTAATATTATTTTTAAATTTTTTTTCAATATGATTTTTTACGAGATTAAAAACGTAAAATGACCGTTTCCTCAATTTGGCAAAATATGTGAAAATATGTGTGAAAAATACTCAAAATATGTAAAAAAGTGCGTTTTTCCCCAAAATATGTAAAATATGTAAAATGAAGTTGGGCTCAAAATGCAGGGATTTTCCTGAAACGTAAAATGCTTTCATTACTTTTACAATCCAAGATCACCTGCAAAATATGCATATGCATATTATGCCGAGCCCTAATCATAACATAATTATTTTGTGTGTAGATCCTGCTCAAGAAGGAGATAGCGAGGGCAGACATCAAAAACCAATAAGTAAGTTATTCCTTTTTCAAGAAAATTTTTACTAAATTGAATAGCAGACATTACTGATAAACATCACAGCATACACAGATCTAACTTTCCACAGCCAGGAAAAATTTTACTAAATTGAATTCGAAGAAATTTCAACATTAATTTTAATTAAATGATTTTTCATTATCCATTGTTATATTCTATCGAATTTAAGCGATGAATCGAGTGATTCACATGAGCACTTCAACAGATTTTTGCCTACTTTTGCTATATTTCACAAAATTTACGTCAGTTTTCGGTAATTTTCAAAACACATGATTTGATAAATTTTTGCAAAAACACCGAGTCATTTCATCAAATTCCAGTCGACTTTACTTGTTTTCATTTCATTTTTCAAGTTTTTCAAAACAGTTCGAAATATAAACCGGGACATTTTCCCGATAAAACCATATCATTATGCGTTGAAATACCCCTCCGCTCTCTTCCAAAAATTCCATCAAGTAACTTTTTCACCAAATTCAATCTTAAATTACAATTCACTGAAACCACAATTAGCACCACTGTGCTTCCAGCTTGCCTTAATTGGACAAGTTGAATTGAAGGAACTTTTCCTCCTGAAGGTGCAATGGGAAAAGTAGCTGCACTTTTGCTGATTATGCCTACTGTGATTTTATGATCATGAATTGTCATTTCAGGTCGTAGGATGAGGTATGACAGAGAATGGTAAATTATCTGAGCAATTACACACAGTCAATATGCGGTACATAAGTCGCAAGTGCTGCCTGAAGTATAGTACATACCACAAGAGTTTCTCCAATTTTTAACATTTGACAAATTCTGCGCAGGCTATTTCAGCAATTTTTAAATTTTTTTGTTGTATATATACTTAATCTTAAAATTGAAAAAAAAACCAGTGAGGCATAAATTTACCCTACGCATGTATGCTAACACGTAAATAGACGAATAACAATAAGCAGTAACGCAATTTCTTTTCCTTCCCCGCTAGATGGATCCGATTCAAGACCCTCATGTTGATGGCAACAATCTAGATGAAATCCAGATACTATTGCCCAAGGAGACGGTCAACGCAATTCCAGTCGCCCCAGCGTTATCATGTAAGTAAGGCAGTAAGTAAGTAACTTTCACGTTTCCAATTTCATCGGATAAAACTCTTTTGTGGAAATGTCAGCTTTAAATGACCTAATAATGGCTCCTAAACTGTTCAAAACAGTTTGAAACTGCTATACCAATTAATTCGGCAGAGGGAGAAAGTTTAAAATAAGAGCCATAACAAATTCCAGCTTTCTACTTTAATTTGGTAAAATTATAATTCCTCCTACATAGTTTAAAAAAATTGGATCATCCAAAAATCAGAAAAAATGCACTTCAACAATAACAATATATTTCCCACTCAATAGACACATAATACGAACATTTTGAAGATAATTTTGATATTCGATATCCTATCACTGAGCGATTTGAAATGAATTTTTGAAAATTGATCGATAAAATGTTGGTATTTGTGTATGTAGCTAATCTATTTGAAAGTTTTATGCATACATTATAAGGGAAATGGAAAATCAGAAGCTCGATTCTTTGAAAAATGAAATTTGGTTCAAAATTCTCGAAAACCAATAATGATTTGGACAATCATTCAGTTTGTTTGAAATTTATCATGGAAATGTTTTGTACACACAAAAAGGAACTTGAATTTCATTTTTGAAATTAGAGTACTCCACTCTTCCCTAGAACTTTATTTTTAAAAATATTGTTACTGTTACAGATTTGCTATTGTTACACATTATACATACGAGTAGTTGATAGTTATCTCCATGAGTTGTACCTAATTTAAGAATTAGGTTCTCTTGTTCTGAGAGGTCTATGGTTCTGCCTCTGAGTAAGTACGAGGGACAATCATGAATCGCAAATTATCTTGAAAATGGTTGTTTTTGCATACTTCAAAAACGAGATAAAATCATCAATAAAGTGAAAAAACTGATTGAAAATTGAATTAGTTACATGATCTTACAATAAGCCAAATCTCAGCTCAATCAAAGTCGAAGAACTGTGAACTTTTACTCGTCGTGTTTCTGCGCCAGGAGGAAGGATTGATCATTTTGTGTGTAGGTCCTTCACTAGAAAAAGGAGACAGCGGGGGAGGCTTATGTAGACGGCAAAAACCAACAGTAAGTAATTTCTTTTCAATAAAAATTTTACTAAATCGAATTCAAGGAAATTTCAATAACGTTTTTTACTTACTACTAGAAAGAGGATTACACCACCTGACAGAAGTTCTCAGTATAAAGCAGATATTACTAACATCACAGCATACACATGATCTAACTTTCCACAGCCAGTGGATTGCATCAGTTATCAGAGGTAACAACACCAACAGTAAGTAATTACTTTTATAAGAAAAATTTTACTAAATTGAATTTTAAGAAAATTCAATATTCCAAATATCATTATGATTATTCGATTTTTTATTATTTATGTAAGGTGGTTATGGGAGAGATGCCGCACTGTTTTTTGATCTCGATTAATTTTTTTTCTAATCAACTTCAGGAAATGGTGATTAGATCAATCAAAAGGTATCCATGAGTACTTTGGTAGATTATGAGGAAATTTTTTTTGGGGCCATATTTTTTGAGTATTTCCATTTTCAAAAAAATGCGGCATCTCTCCTCAAAAAAAAAACTGAGGAGAGATGCCGCAGGTAAAACACATAAGAACACTATGGGGGAGAGATGCCGCACCTGCGGCATCTCTCCCATCTGAGGTGAGATGCCGCACCTGGAATAAAGCACTAAAACACATGACTGAGAGATGCTGCGCCTAAGAATAAAGTAAAAAATTAAAAATTGAAACATTCTAAACAAGATAAGGAAGTATTTATTCTCTTTGAGCCGCTATTTTCAAATGACAAAATTCTACTTTTTTTGAGCTGCTATTTTCTTGATACAAAATTCGCAAGTACAAATTTCAGCTGTTTCTACAATCCCGGCACAACACTATGTACCCAAATTGAGTAATTTTGGCTTATGAAATACGAATGTAATTGGTGCGGCATCTCTCCTCAATGTCAACTGCGGCATCTCTCCTCTTTCCAGTGTTGTTGAAAAAAAATTTTTTTTTCAAAGAAAAATTTACTCAAAATTTTTAACAATGCCCTAAAATTAATCTACAAACCTTACCCTTTCCATACATCTAGGTTTCATTTCGATATGTTGCTTCTGAGCCAAAAAATTAATTTTTCAAAAAACATGAAAAAAATTAAATTTTTTTTTTCAAGTTTTTTTTTACAAAAATTGCAAATTTTCGAAAACTATTAATGGCGACACTGCCAAAACTTGATAGGATAATAAGTAGGTAGTAAGGAATATTTTTTGATTTTTTTTAATTTTTTCGGTGAATTACCAGCTGAGATATTGAAAGTGCGGCATCTCTCCCTTAACGACCTTACCTTTTAGTGGTCTGCACGGGCCTGTCTGAAAGCCCGCGGGCCGAGCCTAATTCAAAATTAATTACCTATCAGATTAGGCCAAATTGCGTTAATTTTTCATTTTTTAAAATATTTTTATCAACTTTTACAAGTTTTTTCTTCTGCGTTTCTTTTTAATCCTTTGGGAATAAAAAATAGGTAATCTAGATGGTAAGAACCCCACAAACATAAACAAATCAGACAACAAAAACCAACGGTGAAACCACAATCACTCCCATTGTGCTTCCAGGTGACCTTAATTGGGCAAGTTTAATGGCCAAACCCTGTTTAGGGTATCCATTGAACGTACGTTCACAAACCAACGCATTCGATCTATGGGTAGAAGACCATCTAGTACAATCCTTATTGCAAGTAATTAACCAGAACAATAATTAGTATCAGGTAACACTTAGATTCTATTATAAAATGAGTAGTTACATGAAAAGTCGAAAGAATTTTTCCTCCGGAAGGTGCGATAGAAAAAGTACATAGGGGCACTTTTGCTAATCATGTTTCAAATATTAAAAAAATGCTAGATGTTTCCTACTGTAATTCTTTTATCATGAATGAATTATCATTTCAAAGTTGTAGGATGAGGTGTCACTGAGGGTGACAAATTATCTGAGCAATTACACACAGTCAAATAAGGGTGACAAATTATCTGAGCAATTACACACAGTCAATTTGTCATACACAAGTCGAAAAAACTGCACTGCCTAAGTATCTTGAAATTACAGCAGTAAGTAAACTTCACTTTTCCAATTTCATCGAATAGAATTCATTTGTGGAAATTTCAGCTTTCAATAACCTAATGAAGGCTCCTAAACTGTTCAAAACAGTTTGAAACTGCTATACCAATTAATTCGGCGGGGGGAGAAGAAAGTTTAAAATAAGGCCCATAACAAATTTCAGCTTTCTATGTACATTAATTTGGGAAAATTATAATTCCTCCCACATTTAAAAAAAAAATTTGGACCATCCAAAAATCAGGAAATGCACTTCATCAATATATTTTCCACCCAATAGACACATAATATGAACATTTTGAAGAAAATATTGAAAAAGAAACAATTTTGATTTTCAATATCCCATCACCGAGCAATTTGAAAATATGAATTCTTAAAAATAGATAGATGAAATCTTGGTATTTGTGTATGTAGCTAATCTATTTGAAAGTTTTATGCATACATTATAAAATAAAGGAAATGGAAAATTAAAAGCTCGATTCTTTGAAAAATGAAATTTGATTCAAAATTCTCGAAAACCAATAATGAGTTGGACAATCATTCAGGTTGTTTGAAATTTATCATGGGAATGTTCAGTACGTATACATATAGAAAAGGAACTTTACTCCACTTTTCCCTAGAACTTTATTTTTGAAAATATTGTTATTGTTACACATTGTAGATATTTAATATCTACATGATACCACGTTGTAATTTAAGAAGTAGGTTCTCTTGTTCTGAGAGGTCGATGGTTCTGACTCTGAGTAAGTATATAGGTAATATGTACCTATTTTGTTTTGTAAATTTTTAGTCTTATTTTCATAATTTACAAAATAATTATTTTACAGTTATCTCCTTTGAAGTTACCTTTAAAGTTCATGTACCATTTTTTGTGTACCTACTTTGGGTAAACTGATGAAAAATTTCCAGAGGAGGGGACATCATTTTAGTACTTGTTACGGAACTTTGAGGGGGGGAGGGGAAGCTTGGATCAACGTTTCATCAATAGAATTGCTTTTAGGAAATTGGGCGAAAATTAATATTTTTCACCATTGTGTATTGAACAATTAGGTATCATTCATGTTTCAATGAGGCAATAACTGTTCATGACTTCTGGAATTTTAGAACAGTTTCTAGTTCACAAATCTGATCTTTTTTTATAAAAATTATTGAAAATGTTTGAAAACTTCATGTCACCAATCTGAATTTTTTCATTAAAGAATTGCTTACTGTTCGATCAGTTACCCGAGAGGTAACAAGTAACAACCCTACAAACAGAGCGATATCAATGTGGGAATACAAATTTGCCGATGAAAAAAACGATTAGGCTCCTTTTAAAAAATGACGAAGCACAGAGCCAAACTCCTAAATTTCGGTGGGAAAAATGATTCTTTTATTCTTCAGCGCCTTTCCCCTGTTCATGTTCCTTGAGATAAGTGATCAGTTCCAAATTCAAAATTCTTCAAGATGCCTTGCGGCTTTTCACCTCAGCTTCAAGAATTGGAAAAAATCAACAAATTATCGTAAGTAATAGAAATAATGAATCTGAAATGCATAAAATTTAGTTTTCAGTACTTCCCACAACCATTTTTCTAATTTATCATTTCAGAGAAAGTTCCGCTAGAATGATCTCTTCTCACAATATTCACCGCATCGCATTTGTGTGCCGCGGTCACCAAAGATTGAAATATTTTTCGGCTTAAAGTTAAGAAAATCGATATTCGATGGAATAAATTCATTTCTTCAAGATTGGAAAGTACAACGTAAAGCGCAACAAACATTACATAAATTTTTTACCAAGGACGTTGTCGCCCTGGTCCTCTCACTCGTCATTTTTGAAGATCGTACTCATGCAACTACATTTTTAGAGGCGACTTTAGCAATGATGACGAAAATGACGAAAATGACGATCAATCAGAAACCGATATGTTTTCTGATAAAGGAAATACACACGAATCATTCATATTAGAGACCTAAACCTACAGTATATTATCAACATGTACTCCTAGTTTCAGAAATGCTTCAATATTGCAAAGAAAGGAATGAAAGAGAAACAAAATAATAGTACTCGTAGATTATTCAAATTATTCAAACTATTGACGATACAACACTCGACATTTCAGTTTCAATGTGGTAGGTAAAAGCGTTATCGATGTTTATTCTGATTTCATCAATGCATAGTTCGTTCCATGAACGAAACATACATATAAGTTAAGAAGACACAAAAAAGTAGACATTGAACTTCAGTTTGTATCCTGTTTTTGACCTCTCGAGTCGATTGATTTCCGATTGAAACTCAATCCACAGGTTCATTTTTCAAAACTGCGAGCCCCATCCCCCTCCGAAGGAGGAAGGAGCTCAGGTGGCTCCTGATCTCAGAGACTTGATTTAGGTCCCAAAATTCAACATAACAAAAATGCACATTTTATTTATCAAATTTTATTAGTAGATGAATCATCGTTCTTGTTTCGAATTTCATAACTGGAAAAACTGTGAACCTTTGAAAAATGTAAAGAATCGATTATTCTGCAATGTTTTCCGAAGGTGAGGTTACATAACTTGAAAACATTTTCAACACAAAAACAGTATTTCCACCTTTCAGAAAAATGACATCAAAAGTTCACCTTTCGGTCTAGAAAACAACGAATTCGTTAGCGGTGAGGTATTACATTTTACAAAATGTAATCGAATTGCGGAATCATCACTGTAATCTGCATCTCAGAAAGAAAGTTCTGATATTCATAAAAAGTATATTTTTTATGTGATTATTTCTATTTCATTCAGTTCATTGGTTAATTATCGTAATGTCAAACAAATGGTAAATGGAAATCATTCATGTTGGAAAAAATTGGATCATCCAAACATCAGAAAATAAACTTCAACACCAGAAGTGGTTGGCTGGTAATTAGATACCAAGTACTATTTCAATTTAGCTTTGATTTGGTAAAAAATGAGTTCCTATGCTTTAATTGGCTAATGCGTGTCCAAATATTTTCATAAATGAATTGACCATAACATAATTATTCTGTGTGTAGGTCCTACCACTGAACAAGGGGATAGTGGAGGCGGCTTAGACAGCAAAAACCAACAGTAAGTAATTCCTTTTCAATAAAAATTTTACCAAGTTTAATTCTGAGGAAATTGTAATAGATTTCAATTACTAGAAATAGTATTATACCACCTGACCGTAGTTGTTTGGCTAGTGGATTTCATCTATTATCCAAGAGGTGACAACCCTACAAACAGAAACAAACCAGACAACAAAAACCAACGGTAATGTCAATCCTTTTTTAAGAAAAATTTTACCAAATTGAATTTGAGGAAATTTTAATATTAATATGCATTTTAATTATTTGATTTTTCACTATCCTTTTTATTATGTAACTAACTGTTTGTACTTGTAGGAGACTGCTCCGGCTATACATTTTATAAACACCCTACACTGTAATAGTTCCATATCCTTTGTAGTTCTGTACTCCGCCAAACAATTCACACAGCACAATTTACTGGAGTAAGTATAAGGAAACTTTATTGAAATTTACGTGTGTAATATTTACAGCAGAGTAGTAGGCACAGAAATACAAAGTAGTCAATTGCATTACACTGAAGGTCAAAACTGTGCAATAAACTCATTTTCCTACCAAAATTTAGTTTTATTCGTTCGGTATTTGTGTTAGTTATGTAATGATAATTTATTGGCTGCAGAGCCATAAAAGCATAGTTGAAGGAACTTTCTATCGATTGTTAGACAGACCTACATGACGAAAAATTTAGAAAATAAGTAATTTTTACCACCTTTTTCGCACATATTAATAATGAGAAAAACATATCTACGATCACAGATTGTATTAGAGGTTCATCGAACCTAATTGTTTTTATCTTAAAATAAAAGCTTTGTTATGTTTATTCGATGTTATCGTTGAAGACATTTTGAGTTTTTTGGTGTCATTTTTATAACAGTTATTGCATATTTTGAAAACGAGATAAAATCTCCAATTAAGTGAAAAAACCAATTGAAAATGGTTTTTTACTCCTAAATAGGCACAATGCGACCAAACCATCAAAAAAATTGAAAACATTTTTTTTTTTAATTTTAAAGTTTTGAACCCCAGTTGTGAAGTGCTGGGTGAAGTCTGAGACCCCAAATTTTTCCTACAGTCTTTTGAGGTCCCCCTACAACTTTTCATCACCCCCCTCTGACCAAATTTTCAAAAAAAGTCAAAGACGGTCCACCCTAGTAGGCACATCCTACTCTGATTCAGCTTTGATTCTGTCAAAAATGAGTTCCTATGCTGTAATAGGAATACATAACGATTGCCCAAAAAGTTACATGAATGAGTTGAACATAACATAATTACTCGTATTCTGTGTGTAGATTTTACTGCTTAACAAGGAGATAGTGGTGGCGGAGGCAGACAGCAAAAAACCAATACCTAGTAAGTAATTCCTTTTTTAAGAAAAATTTTACTAAATTAAATTTGAGGAAATTTTAATAACTTTTTTTACTTACTACTAGAAAGTAGAAACAGGATTATACCACCTGACAAAAACTGTCAGTATAAAGCAGACATTACTGACAAACATCACAGAATACACAGATCTAACTTTCCACAGACAGCCACTGAATTTTATCCGTAAAAAAATGGTTAAAACCCATCGATATTACACTAAATGGACACCATAACCCCACAATCAGAAACAAACCGGACAGCAAAAACCATTCCTTTATCAAGAAAAGTTTTACTAAATTGAATTCGAAGCAATTTTAATATTCATTTTAATTATTTGATTTTTCATTGTCGATTTTATTAGACCGTTCATCTAAATAGCTTGGTAATAATCATAATTCATAATCAACTTTCTTCATCAAAATAAATCTAATCCCATCACTCACACATATGCTTTCAGCTTGCCTCAATTGGACAAGTTTAATTGAAGGAACTTTTCCACCTGAGGGCGCAATAAGACAGCATCTTAAAATTAAGACAGTAAGTAAACTTCACATTTCCAATAATTTCATCGGGTAGAACTTTTTTGTGGAAATTTCAGCTTTCAAAAAACTAGATGAAGGCTCCCAAACTTTTCAGAACAGTTAGAAACTGTTTCCAATTAATTTCGGGGGTGGGGAGAAAGTCAAATATAAAGACCATATCAAATTTTGGCTTTCCATATTAATTTGGTAAAATTATAATTCTTCCCACATTGTTGGATAAAATTGGATCATCCAAAAATCAGAACAAGGAGATAGTGGAGGCTGCTTTCATTACTAGAAAAAGGATTATACCACCTAACAGGAGTTGCGAGTGTAAAGCAGACATCATTTTTGTTTCAAATTTCACAAATGGAAAAATTGAGAACGCCCTTGAAAAATTTTCCGAAGATGAAATTATATAAATTGAATAAATTCCATGATTCAATAAAAATCTAACACAAAAACGGCAGGTATTTCCATCGTTCAGAAAAAATGACATCAAAGGTTCACCTTTCCATCTTGAAAACAACGAATTAGTGTGTGGTGGGGTATTACATTTTTACGAAAAGCAATCGAATTTCGGGAACATTACTGTAATCTGCATCTCAGAAATGAAGTTCTGAAAATTCATTAAAAGAATTTTTTTTCAAATTATCAATGTGCGGTGTTACGTAAAAGTCAAACAAATGGTAAATGAACATCATTTGTTCCGAAAATGAGCCAGCAGGTAGCTGCTGTAATAACACCGACACTTCTTTAATTCACTTTTTTTTCAGTTTACCGAATTCTAGCATAGAATTTTTTTTTCTACGATGAATTTGATCATACTACGATAACATATTTTCTATTTTGCTTTCAGATATGGTGTGGGAGCTTGCATTAGAAGGCTTTTGGTTCTTATTGACGTAGAGGAGGAATCCTCCTTCGTTCATCATATTCGTGTATTGTATTTTTAGTATGTTTCTATACGCCGCTGATGAAGGCTACTAGCATAGCCGAAACATTCGGTACTATTTTACCTACAAATAAAGCGTGTAATGTGTCGTACGATCATTTTTTATTTAAAAAATTCATTTTGGAAACATCCTGAAGATACAACAGACCCAAGACGTCTGGAGTGCCCCGGAATAATACAAAAATACAGCCGAGGAAAAATACACATTCAAGGAATTCCATGTGAATGAAGAAACTATCAAGTTGGATTACTTCTGTAAATAGAATCAGGAATACACATACAATACACAATCCAAAATAGAAGATTACAACAAATTATGAAGAGTTGGTAAGAGGAAATATTATTTAAAGGGTACTGGGTAAACAAAACCATACAAAAATTGACCTACTCCTGCATCGTGCTATAAGAGCCCATATCTGAGAAAAACATTTTTTTTTACTCCTCAGACAAGAAACTCAATGTACGAACTCAACAAAATGCAAGGTGTTCTTTAAATCATTACAAGTAAATGTACTTGTTGATATCGTCTACCACTCAACTGAAACGAATAAAAATGAAAACTTATCAATCACAGAACAGAAAAGTTTCACTCGGAAAATTCCTCGAAAAAATGCTATGTGCACAGCTTGAAAATCTCTAGACAAATAGTTGATGGAAATACGAAATTTTTGGTTGAAATATAACCCAAATGACTCAAAAAATCCATATCCCAAAACAAGAAGGTGAGAAAACGCAGAAACATTCCAATTGAAACAACGAAATAAATCAAACTGAGCCGATTTACAAGAAAAATTCGGGAAAGCCCAACTAGGAGCTCGAAGTGTGGATACAAAAAATAAAAAAGTTCCCAGTCACGGAACAGAAAAGTAGAAAAGTGATTCTAAACTCAGAAAATTCTTTGAAAAATGCTATGTGCACAGATTGGCAATCTTTGGAAAAATCATAAATAGAAATGTAAATGCTTATGAATTCTTCTCTGGATAAGCCTCACAATCAGTCGCAAATGAAACCCTTGAAATATGCAACCTTTTACTCGTAGATTTATGTGTTTGGTGCGAAGAGTGGGAACATTTCAATTTATTTTTTCTTTTCTTTTTTTCATAATAAAAAGTGTGGCTTATGCCCTCTTTTCTTTCATTTCAAAATAGAAAAATTTTTAATGTCAGTACTCACAGTAAGAATAATGGAACGTTGAATTAAACATATTTTTAATACTGGGGATGTTCTCTTTTTTAAATTTTTTTTACACAATATTATAACAGAGTTACATGAAAAAGCAGGAAACATGAAAATAAAGTCTTTTGTCAATGTACTTAGTACGTACTATACGTACCTAATGAAAATTAAATGTGAAATTTCAAGATGAGGTGTGGTCTTTGTATGTAATGTTCATTTTATTTGTTTTTACATTAATTTTCTTTTTTTTTTCGTGTTCTTCTCTTTTTTTTTGCATTTAAACAATTTTTCTTCGCTTTTTTGTTGTGTTCTTTTGTTTTTTCATTTTCCATCGCATATTCTCATTTTTCCTCCCACGAACAGATTTGGCATTTTATGCTACAGGTAGGTAATCAATTTTCTAGTACAATGTGTGATTTTCAAATTTTTTTCAGTTTCGTCATTTTCATTTTTATTCAAATTACTCGTTTTTTTAAACAATCATTCTTTTCTTTTAGATAAAATGATATGTTCAAAGAATTTAAAGCCGAAGCAAAAAACAAAGTTTTTCGCGACCTCTACTTTTCTCATTTTTGTTCTTGATAAGAAACATTTTCAACAGAATATGTATTATGAGGAAGTATTTTAGACAACACCAATCGTAGTTTTTTTCCCATCAGACTGGAACCCGTTCACAATGTTGGTTGAAATTAAAATAAATCAACAGAAGTATCTGTCATCTGTCAACAATGTGACATGAAGAGCTGTTTTCTTAGTTTCACACTCGTACACCATTGATCGCAGTTTTTTTTTCCAAGAGGTCAACGTTATTAAAGTATGTACTTTAAAAACATACATAGTTGACGATGTCACTTAGCGCAATTGACATAATAATGTGACATATAACACGTAGGTACTCAACGTGTCAGCGGTCAAAAAACAGTTGATGTGACATTCAGCCACTTCGACACACATTCACAATTAGGTACGCAGAATAAAAAAACAAAGATGCAACGCATCTGTACGTGGTACTCAAGATTCATTGAGGATTCCCTAAACGCCGACATTTCTGTCACTGCAATAACATAGGCACGCGAGAAATGAAAACTAGAAAACTATGGTTAAAATTAATTGAATTAAACGTGTGAACACACTCGTTTCTTGGAACACCACAACACGAAGCGAACGGGTCCATACCGGAGGAAATTGATCTGACATAATGACAAAATAATTATAATCAATTTAGTAGCAAAGTTCGCAAAAAACATTTTTTTTTGGAAAAAAAAACAATTTTTTTCTAAAAATAAAAACACTGAAAATTTTTTATTTTTATCCCTTTTTTCTAACAAAAAATATACAAAAATTGCCCGAAAAATCTGAAAAAAAATGGTATAAAAAAACATGTTCTAAACATGGTATATTATATTTCTTTTTTTTGAAACTTGTTCAATTTTTTTTTTTTTTTTTGTTATTTTAAACGCAGTTTCAAACTTCAAACAGTTTTATACGAACTCAAGAGTACATATAAGCTTTCAGTGGTTAATGCCGGGCCTAATTTATTTTCTCATTAAAATGTCAAACCATTCTGTTTATGCTGGAGGAAATAGAGAATAGACGTCAAAATTTTCAAAAAATGTAAAAAATTCAGAAAAATCTACTCCCCTTTTGAAAATTACATGTAACTGATGCTATACCTAATAATATGTACTTAATATCTCTCTTTTCATTTTTTTTTAATTTACCGCCCAACGATTTACTGTCCGAACGTTCTCAAACTATTTCTTTGGCACATTTTAGCTCAGTTCATACAACTCTTGAAGATTAAAAAAAATTTAGGTATATTGAACTGTCAACATTTCCAGTACAAATATTAGCTTATTTTCCCAATTTTCATTTCTTTTAGTCACATCATTCCATTTTTTTGTATCTACAAGTAATTCAGTGCATTTTCAGAGGTAGTTTCATTTGAGACATCACCTAGAGAAGATTATCGCAGCATGAAACAGCACAGCACAAAATGAGAATCAATAGAAATAAGATCTAATAAATTACGATAAAAACTTTAGGAATTGTACTATGATTTTGTGGGTTTGTTCTAGTTCTTTGAAGATAAATGACGAATTATAACTCAAGCTATTGGTTTGCTTGTAGGATGTTTATAAGCATAATTAAGCCTCATTTCCAATAACTTGCAGTTCATTGTTTTTAATAATTTTAGTGATGCGCCATACCCATCTCGCACTCATTTACTTATTTATTTATTTATCCAAGGTAAGATGATTAATAAATCTCAATCTTATTTAGAAAGCTCGAGAATGCAAGAGCTTTCCTAAATTTGTTTCGCACACGTGCACTTTTCTATCTCAATTAAATCAACTCTCATCATTGAATACAGCATTAAAAATTTAAACCGCAAAAAATTCACGAAATTGCGGCTTTTCTGAATCCTAATTCAAACAATTGAAATCCCTCGATAAAGTTATTTTCTCACTTTCAATGGACGAGTACTGAGCAGGCATCAAGCAAGTCGGTCGGACTGCCGAGCCAAGCAAGGGAAACAAAACAAAACAAGACAAATAAGGTACAACAAAAAACCACGCACATAGAACAACGTTGAATGAAAGTCCAACCACCTAGTCCTTAATTCTCTGAACGATCAAATATACTACCAACAAATATTATATGTACAGATGACTTTTCTTTCTACAGTGCACGTCAGAACAGGCCAAATTGGCCGGAATGGGCAGTAGAAGTGGATGCCCACATTCGCGATTTGCCAACAGTTATAATTCTGTCTATAGGACCAGTTTTGAATGACGAAGTGTTCACTTCGCCATCACTGGAGAAACTGTTGCTATAATTCATGCCTCTGTTAACCATATTGGATTAACTGTAAAACTCAACTCGATTATTTTTCCAATTACTGATTCAAAGGGCAGAACAATTAAAGAAGGAAAAAAACTGCGAAATAACAGACAAGAATTGCACCGCATGACATAGACATTAATGATACGCAAATTGACAGAAAAATTGAGATTTCGTGTAAGTAGTTACTAGTCGAGCGACATCTTTTCGTTTGCTTTGCTAGGATGCCGCAGTCAAAATTGTAATTTAATGATAATTTTGCCTCAATTAAATAAACCGTTTTACATTGCTTTTGAATTATCAGGTACTGAAAATCGGTAGCATCCAAACAAACGCATGTTCAATGCTTGCTAAGTAGATTGATAATGTTGTAATTAAAAGTAGAGAAGATAGAATAATATTCAAGGCAACACATATTTTTTCATGCTGGAGGTTGCTTATTGAAAAATTTCAACTTGAATACATAGATGCAATTTTTCAAATTGAGTTAAAAGGTTTTTTGAACAACCTTTAACTGAATTTAAAACAATGTACTTAAACATTATTCCAAGAAACACAAGCGATCATTAATACTAACGAATACTTGTGTAATTTGTTTCAGCTAAAAACACTTGAGCACTCTCTGAGCTTGAATGCTCAATTAAACAGACCGAACAATCGAAGAATTTAAGCAAAACTCGTTACATGCATTCAATTTTAATATTCTTTAATTATGTTGCTTCTCTTTTCGACTATCGCTTCGACTCTATTCTCTTCCATCTACCTCTATGCTATATCTAATACTTTCGCTTAGGTAATTTCTTTTTTCTGGTTCGCACTTTTTAAATGTGCATTCAATATCCCTGGGTACCTGGTACCTTTTATCGGTTGATTTCCGAAAAATAAAAAATAATGAGATGGTACGTGAAATTTTCTCAACTTTTCAACGAATTGTTCATCTTGCAAGGATTCCACCAACACCATTTCATACACAAGCGAAAATCAGCAAATGTTTTCAAATTCTTCAAGGACTATCATTTACGTACGTATTATGATGTAAACTAGAAAAATTTCATCTTCACTGCGTAGTTTTTTAGGCAACAGTACATACATGCGATTTAATCATCGTTACTATTACCATTATGTACCAATCAAGCAGATATCTGCAAGATTCGGTGTATTCAAAAAATTAGAAAATTTTCTCAGCTGTGCCCTAACACAAGAATTACATTTGTATGTAGAATAGACACAAATGTACAATCATACCTATCATAGAAGAAAAATATTCATTATATTGTTACTCATGCATTTCTTTTCAATCCTACACGGATAAAAAAAAGTTGTCCCTATTTGTGCCCAATGAAGATTATAAAACTCGGTCATATACCTAGGAAACTCCTTTTTTTCCAACCAATAATGCATGTTCATTTGTTTGAAGGTCGCGCGATACATTTTTCTCTGTACCTGATATAAAAGCCATTGAAAAATGGGAAAATTATTCGTACATTTTCCACTTTCATTTTCTTCACCACCCGGAGCCTATAATTTGGAGAGAAGAGGAGATAGCTGCAGAAAACGAAGAGGAGGTAGAGGATGTAGAACCTTATATGCATGGATACATACCTCCGCAATAGGAGGATGAAAAGAAAGAGGACCTAGCACCCTGAGAACGATGCGCGATTTGTCTTAGTCACAAAAGTTGTTTCTATTCTATTGGTAAGACTGTACCTATTTTCAATTGTGATTATTAATCGTTTGGGTATAGCCCTTCATTTTTTTTTGTGAACTTCATATCTCTTTTTTTCACAAATAATGAGCCAATGTAAGTATCCTTATAAAAATGTAGCTCACTGTTTATCTAACAATGCGCACTTCCTTATCTAATTGCGATTTTGCTCATATTATAATTTTTATTTGATGTTATCTTTTTAATGCTTGTTATATTCATTTGATATTTTTACTCTTCAATTTTTCCAGTTTGCCGACTAGGTAATACCTACTACATACTCAATATTGTTGATTCGTTAACCTAGTTGTTTGCAAAAATTCTCAATAAACAATGTGGTGGCCACTTTTAAACCCGCGGCACTTCATACTTTTCATGACTGCAACGGATGCAGTTCATATTCAGGATGAAAAAATAGTCAAGCAGCATGTAGTGACAGTTGAGGCTAAGGACAGAGCAAGTAAATATGTGGAATACATATCAATGGATTTTTTCCTGTTATTAGTACTCAGGGGACAATACAGATACCTTCACGAACATCACGCAGAGTATGATGTGTTAAATAAGCAAATTTGTCAGAGAGTAGATTATTTGAATATCGGCCTCTGTGACGAACGAAGTTCAACCATTCCGCCCCAAGGTTCACCACACGGTCATTATGTACATGCACGACTGTCTGCACAGCTGAAACCAGTGTACCTACGATAAGGTGCGGAGAATACAATCATCCGAAAATTTATAAAGACCGCCTTAAGATAACAACAGTCAGACTTCCTCTGGTAGCGAATTCGCTAACGTCTGAAAAAGAGGGATCGTATTATCAATCCTTTAGTTTGTTGATGACATTATTGATAAGTTCTGTAAGATTTCAAATGGAATCGTATTTGGCCCGACGTCATAAATGAAATCGCAACAAACAAACGAATAACTGCCAACTGTTGGGCAAGAGGGTGGTTTTTCATCAACTAATAAAAAAACATGGCGAATATAGTTGTAATATCTGCCAAAATCCAACATACCGAACAATAAATGGAATATTGTTTCGTTGCTTTGTTAAACACTTGAAAATTATGAATCCAATTAATTAGGTATAATTGTGGCGACTGTATTCGAAAACAACCAATAATAAACGCAATAAACCACATATTTTATAAACAAATTTGTTTACGGTCATGTCGATCTTAATCCATTAAAATAGTGTTCGTATTTAGGTTGAAATCGCTTTCTATGGTAATTTTTGTAGTTATAGTAGGTCAGATGTGAATTCATATACGATTTGAAAATTACATAATCATTATTCTGACAGATACGTTGTAATTGCAATAGTTTTTCTCAACGTCAATTGTGCAAAATCCATGCAAGGTTGTTTTTAAAATTTTCAATTCAATGTGTCTGAGTTGGAGTTGAAGATGAAGCTAAAGTTATACGAGAATTTCATTTTTTAGGTAGTAACATGTTCTTCAAAAATAAGTTGAACAATTCAACAAACACATAATGTAGGGGAAATTATACCTTGAAACTGCTTCGCCGCGCCGGCACGGTGGTATGTATTTTTCAATTATGTATCTTTTTTTTTTTTTTTTTTGGTTTAGGTACAAATACAATGTAATATTTACATCCGAAAAAATAATAAGTGACTCAATCAAATTTTTCAATAATACCATGTTTTTTTTTTAGGTCATCCTCCTCCCACAACGATTCTGTGGGATGTAAGCAATGACGGAAAACCACAGAATAATACAAAGTTTTGGGTGAACGATTTCGCTCTCACATTATGAAAAGTAAGTTGAATTTTTTTCAATGATCACATTTGGCAATAAGTGTTGCGACAAAATGAATACAATCACTTTGATTCATACTTGTCCTTTTTCCAGATTCGCTTCAGTTCATCAACGAAGATGCACCTACAGAAGTTGAAATACGTTAAGAGAAATCTTTGGAACTGGACAGTAAAGCTTGAGGTAAGTTAATTATGAAGAGAAGATATAATTCATTATAGTTGAGTAAAATGCTCAGGTACAAAGATCACCTACCCTAAAGCGGTCACTTCAGTGTTGAAATACAAAAATTAGGAGCCAATTAGATAGGGATAATTTTGGTAAATTTCATAAATTGTTGAGGAAAATTCAACATTACATAATTAATTATTTATCTATCCATCTATCTATCTATATAAATTAAAAGATTCTAGAAAATGTTGTTCCAGTCGGTAAGCCTCTTCCACTGGACCGATTTCGCTCAATTTTTTTAAAAATGTTCCTTATGACGCGTAGAAAAAAATTGAAAATTTTTACCAATTTTCTTTTCCTTTTTTTCTTTCACAGGGAGCAAGGAGTGGCTGAAAAAGAAATTCGAAGAAGTGCGCCGCCGTGCTGAACACAACCAGCAAGCACAGCAACTTGCTGATCGAAATCGGAAAATCATTGAAGAACTTCAACGCCAAGCACAGCAAAGGACAGAACACAAGACTTTTTAAGCACAGCAATAATTAATGAGAATGATATTCGTGCAGCCGACGTGTACTTATCCAATCACGAAAGATGTTTCTATTCTATTGGTAAGACAGTATTTTCAATTATTGTTATTGTTAATCGTTTGGGTATTTGGGTATTGCCCATAATGTTTTTGAGAATTTCATACATTTTTTTTTTTCACAAATAGTGAGCAAATATGTAGTACCTACAAAAGGCGATCCGCTCGATCGTGATATTAAAAGCGATTTTATGATCGATTATTCTTCTACAATTTACACCCATAAACGAATAAATTTAGCTTGTTATGCCTATCTTTCCCCCTCACCTCTTTCCGAGGATCCATCTCCCTAACTTGAAAATCGTTCTAGGTATCTCCTTATTTGAGGGCTGTACGAAAAAATGTGTCAAACAAAAGTTGTTCCTTGATGTCTTTCCTATAATTTTAGTTATTGAAAGCAACCCTTATTATCCCTTCAGAACTCAAAACTCATTTCCAAAAAAAGTCAACATCCCGTTTTTCCTATTTTTATGGAGAAATATCGAAAAAATTTTTTTTTGAAAAACTGATTATCACTTGTTCAAAACTAAATTTCCTTTAAAATGAGCTATATCAGGATAGATTTAACCCCCCCTCCCTCCTCGAGGATTCAGTTCAAAAAGTTAACATTCACAATTTTCACATTTTTCGATGAGAAATATTGACAATAATGAAAAATTTGCAATCGGCAAAATTGTTCAAAATTAAATTTACCATCAAATGAACCATTATAATATGGTATATTTTATTGCTCTTTTCTTACTCTATAAGGTGCATTCTCAACACTACACTCTTCAATTATGCAAATTTCAATTTTTTTACTTTTAGGAATTTATTTGTACCGGCTTATATGAAAGCAGATTTTTTATTAATGCTATAGGTATTTTATTTTATGGATCTAACAAACACCAACGAACTATTCACTTGAAAGCCATGTGCGAATGAGCTTCGATGCTAAGAGTTGTTAGCTTTTCACGCTTTCACAGGAACTGACGTAGGTAAGCGGAAAATTCTCAAGGAAACCCAAAGAACGGTGTTTTGGTTTATTCTTACACATTGAAGATGCTGAATTGTCTGGTTTAAGTGACTTATATGAAGCTACTCTGAAAACCTCTTCTTACATCTACTTGGAAAAATTCGTTTGTCGACTACCTAAGAATAAAAAATTTGATAAGTTGACGAATTGTGGTGGTTTCTCTACTCCAACAAGAATCGTAAGAGCGAATTCTATCATGATTCGTATGGTTTCCTTCTCGTCTACATAGGAAGAGTACTCCATCAATTCCTGTCTGATTAGAATATCGTGCGGCAGGAATTTAATCTCATAGAACAATAGTGCATAAATATGGCCATTATCGTCATACGCAGAATTAAATACAATTTGCTTACTTTGGAATCGTGATTTCTGACAGAACATAGAATAATTGTGATATTAGGGCTAGTATCTGAATTTGAGAATCTCGTAAAAACTGCTCTGATGATTACTATACCGATTGAAAAAATTGAAAATTGCGTGAATTTTACGAATAGCTTGACAGAGCCTCACCGTTGGAAATTCCAATACTTAAGAGGAAAGTATTCCTCTTCCGTACTATTCTTCCAAGCTGTCCATTAACGATATGTGTTCATCTTGGTTAATATTGCATGGGACAAAATTTATGGCAATCTCATCGACAATTTTTTTGCTACTAACAGTATTTCTCTGGCAGTTAATCGTACCTCATTTTTTAAAAAATAATTATTTTGTTCAACCAGAACGCCTTGGTCAAGAACTTTACAAAGACACGGAATTATTTAGGTACATTTTGTGAGAAAAATGGTCATTTTTTCATTTTCTTGGAACGAAAAGAAAAGCATCAAAAATGGTAAATTCATGGTGCTAATTGACTTTCCATCAATTAAAGCTGACAATGGCTGAATCTGCTTCTCTGATTGTCTTAAGTGTCTCTGTTCTACACAGGATGATCTGCTGTGTAAGTATCATTATTGTTCTTTTTCTTTAAAATTTTTTTCATTTTATTAGCGCGCATCTATTGTTAGCATCATAGACTGTGACATCCCAATAACACATGGTGGGAGCGGATCACTAAAAATAAATTTCAGTAGCGGAAATTTTATACGTAAAGATAAGTTTCCTGACGTTGTAAGTCGTGACTTGAAGTAAGTAAGTAGATAGATATTTGATCGATTGGTGGCAGTTTCAAATTGTTCTGGAGTCTCAAGAAAATTCTTAGGTACCTTATGTACTTTCTGGTTTTGATGATGTTGCAAAATGCTCAAGGTGTCTGTCCTTACGACGTCTCACCTCAATTTTGGCCTAAATTTTAAAAATATGTTTACGCTCAGCTCCAAAATTTCTCACCACCAGAGTGTCTACTAAAATCAAAAAAGCGAATTTCTCGCCTTTTTCTTGCTTTTTTCTTGCTTCCAAAAATGAAATTTCTTACCCCTCTTCTTATTTACGCATAGATAATCTTCGCTAACCCCTTCAACCCCCCCCCCCCAAAAAAAATTCTCAACAAATTATTCTTCAAAGCAGAGAAGTGAATTAATTTCTCAAATGAAAAAATAGTAATAAAAAACGTAATGAAAACAAACGTTGAGGCAAGTCTACTGAAGTGAATTCAATCCTATGATGACAACAGTAACAAAAATATAAAAAGTAAACTTGAATGCGGATCAAAGTCATGTTATTTGGGGGAGGGGGAATATGATGTCATTTTTCCGACAAAAAATTGTTATTTTTCTGACAAAAATCAAAATTTTAACGTGCTAAATACCAGTGACATATACAATTACAGGATCAAACCATGAAAGAGCTTATATTTTTATTTGTGATTGAGGGGAGAGCAAAATCAGAATTTTATTGTTAGACACGAAAAATCGACATTTTAGGTTGTTTCAGAAAACTCTTTACAATGAATGATCATTTTACTGAAATGAAGGTAAAATTACTGCTCGAGCGAAGCGAGAGCGAAAATTTGTAGAAAAAATTTGTGTGAAAAACGAAAAAACGGCCATTTTGTATGCTTTATTTTACATTTTCATCGGAGCACAATAATATCAACAATTTTGAAAAGTTAGTTCTATTCAAAAAATGAAAAAATTGCACTTTTCAAGTGGTTTGAGTAATTACCCTACCTGGAAATCCAAAATTTCCTATTTAATTTTTGAATTTCTAAAATTTGTGAAAACACTATCTTGAATGGCCCGAGTGAAGCGAGGGCAAAATTTTTGGAAAATTTTCCATTTGAAAAGTAGAACAACATCAATTTTAACAATATAAAAACTTGAAATTTTGGTGGAATAACTTCAAGTTTTCAGAAATTTTTGATGTGAATTCTTGTAAATTTTCTTGCTTTTCAAAGGAATTTCTATACTATTTTCTAACTTTCTTGCCACCCATGCGAATTTCTCGCCTTTTTCTAACTTTCTTGCCTTTTTCTTGCCAGTAGACACCCTGACCACGGTTTAAGAGAAATTTAAAAAAGAATTTCAGCAACTGAAAATTTACGCTGATGAGAGGTGTTGGTTTTACAACGTGTGCGTAGCTTCAACCAAATTAAGAGATTTTTATCTAGTAAAAATAACTTAAAAAATCTAATTAGAAATCATTACTAAAGCATTAATTTGATGAAAGAAATTGTTCCTCCCACCCACAACAATTCTGTGGGACATTGACAACGTATGATTCATACGAAATAATACAAAGTTTTGAATGAAATTGTTAGACGACGATATCACCCTCACATTGCGTGTCATTCAAATTCGTTTTCACCATAGGGTGCCCACCCCAGTACGCAACACTTGTTCGCAAATTTAAAAAAAATAAGAATTCTTTTTCGCTGGCAACACTGCCAGTATTTTTAAAATGAAACTTCAATCTTTCCTCTTTCTAAGTTTCCATATGTCGATTTTTTCGACGGTGTTTTATTTGTGTTAGATGGCAAGTCATTCATGTTTTTGAACCGGAAAGTGTATTAAAATGGTGAGCAGACATCAATGTATCACTAAAAACATTTAAAAGGCTTATATTTCAATTTAACTTCAATAAATTAGTTAGTTGCAAATGGGTGTAAAATACTCGGGAAATCCAGTTTGCAACAATATGGCGTTGCAAACTAGCGTATTGAGTGTAAAAAGTACGCTCCTATTTGCAACAACAGTGATAAGAAGTGGCCTGTAGAATACATTTTTATGACGATTTTCAGGTTCCAAAGGCGAATAAAACTAGTAATGATTTTTCTCCATGCAAATTAGGGAAATGTATGAACGAAATACGAAGCAAAAATTGTTTTAGACACGATTTTTGAAAAATATGGCACAGCTAGCAGTATTACTAAAGGATTCAAAAGATGTGGTATCAGTCCATGGTCGCCTGATGCCGTTGTTTATAACAAAAATTGTGAAGAATTCAGTACAAGACTCTTCAACACTGGCGGATACTTCTAACTCTACAACTGTCACTGGATCACAAACAGTCTCAGATTTTTTTTAATCAAAAATTGACCCAGGCTTATTAAATGCAACTTGGACTGGTGAAGAAAAATTTTCTGCTTTATACAACACATGGTTATTGTTTTTGAAATATAATCGATCTTATAATGCAATCAGCAATGAGGATACAAAACGCATAAGCTTCAATTCGTCGTCAATTACAAAGGGTGTAGGACTGTAGGTTTGCTTTTTACAAAACATTTCGTTCAATGCAACCCTTTTCAAATTTTACAAGAAGTCCTGACGAATCTTATTCCAGTCAAATTGTAAATAATGTGTTTTGTAAATTACCCAAACTGTTTTGTGAGTAATTTACTCTTTTAATTTTGAGTGAAGCTTGAGATTTTACAATAAGTGAACTCGACCATGTGTGGGGAACGAGTAATAGAAGATGAAACATGTGTCCTAATAGTTCGGTGTATGCTAAGAAATTATATCCTACTGAATACTATATCAACACTCTTGACACGCTGTCAGGCATTTTAAAATTCCTCTACAGAGAAGGTCGAAAGAAAATGACAAAACTTTTTTTAAAAAGTTTTTATTCGGTACATACGAGTAGCATAAAAATCCATAACATGATAGTTATTTCGTTCTTGACATATTATGCAGGTATAATGGGCAAATAGGAGCAAGAAAAATCTGTAAGTAAGGCTATTGATTTAGGTTTAGATGCAGTACAACGTTTTGTGAAAACGTCAGCTTTAAAAGGGGAAATATTTCCTACTTTTTCTAGCCCTGATTACCAATTTAAAACCCAAAAAACTTGTCGTTTTATTGTTGGTTTTTCTTGTTTGTTCGTTTAGGTGTTGTATGCAGGACACATACGACATTTAGAACACATGGCGCGGAAAATTTAATTCACCACGGAACAGAGAATTGGACGGTTCAGGCAAATAGGATACCTGTCGCGATTATACTATTTAAAAGTACCTCTTCTCCCACGGTGAGCCATATTCAAGTGGCAAACATCAGCATTAAACAAAGCAAAACTATTTCAACGTACCTTAATGGCACCACAATCAAGTCGAATAATAATGTTGCGTTTAGAAACACAGACAAATTCATGAATTTTTACTATAATAAGACCTTCAATAAAACTGTTTTAATTATAATACTGAGGGAGAAGAGATATTTAATGAAACATTCATTATACGAGTCCCTGGAGCATGAAAATATTTCTTTTGCTTCTATAAAATCAACCGATTAGAAAATTGTTGTATGAGATTAGGTGTAGGTTGAGTGAGTTCTTCTACCAAATATTTGAAACACAAGTGTACAGTTTGGATAGTTTAATCACGACTAAACTTGGTATACAAAATGATATCTTAAGCTAGAAAATAGCTTATATTTATATGGGTAATTTAGGCTTAAAACTGACAGTCGTTGTTTTATTGTTTTGTTTTTATTTTCTCGCCTCTAGTCACGAACCTAGCAAGGCATCGTTTTACGTATGTCTTGTTTTGGTTCGTTGGCCTTCTCTCTATCTATTCGTTCATATTTGCATACTGCAAATTTTCCTCTTCTCGGAAAAAAAAATGTCCTCATTTTTACTCTATACTTTCTTTTCCTGAAAAAACCTTTTTTCAATTCTATCACAATTTCTTTCTAACTTTTTCTTCTCTCCTCTAGTAAGTCTAATTTTGCATTATTTTAAAAAATTCTATTATTTATCTTATAAATAAAATGTAAAATCCATTGAATGGCTGCAGTTATACTCTTCTGGGTAGTCCTTCTCAAAAATGATGCTGTGGTTTTGTGATTTCCAATTTTGAAAGTTTTTCTTCCAATTCTTTCCCCTTGGTTTTGGTTTCTTCATGTGGTATCTGGTGTTTCCATTCGAAATGTTTTGGAATTTCTCTGATTTCTGTTATGTTTATGTGACTGTGTCCATTTTCAGTCATTGACCCTTGGATATGGATTGAAATGGCTTCTGTGGCAGGTTATTACTGATTCTGAGTTTGTTTTTCTTTTTTCCTGTGATATTGCTATTCTATATACATCTATTTCATAAAAATAGCCTATTCATTCAACTATAGGAATAATTTATATGAAGTACTAATTTTTCTATAAAATGAATTCTGCTGAATTGGGGCAGTTTTAAATAATTATGTACATTGTGATCGCGATGTATTTGCGATATATTCTCCATTGCTATACTTAGATTAATTCTTAGTTTTAACTAGGTAGGTGGATACTGGATAGGTACCTACATTTTTTTTTTTTTTTTTTTTTTTTTTTTTTTTCATTCATTTACAGTATGTATGTTTTCATTGATATTTACAATCTTATATGAACATTATTTACATTTTGGGCACTTGAAGCCCCAAGAGGTCTAGTTTGGGTTACTTATACCTATATCAGGCCGAATTACAATCAGGAGAGGTTCTGAGGACACGATGGATAAGGTACTACTATTTCCTTATCCTTCCCCAGAATTTTCTCTCCAACCCTGCAAGCCCTCAGATGTTCTTGCAGGCTCCCTACATCATTGATCTTTACAGCTACACTATGTCTAATTAGGGGTATTTTGTCAAAATTAAGTACATTTTTCAGTAGTTTTCTGGAATATTTATTTTTATTTCTATTTTAGCAAATTGTTACACATACATAGTACATGTTCCTCGCCTTCTTTAATCTTTGTATGCTGGGCCCATAAAATTTGCTGATTTGTGCACATTTTCTATTCAATACTCAATAATTTTAGCTTACTTTATATTTTCATAAATTTACTTTTTATGGTTAAATCTACAATCGCGAGTCATAGATGGCTTAAATATATTCATAAATCTAACTTTTCCTATAAATAATTTTGTAAATTTATCCCTTAATCCTAAATTTTTTCAGCAAATTTTTTGATTTTTTCAATCTCGAATTATGTACTTTTTGAGAAGCCTAATATGAACAATTTCAAGCTTGTCTTCTCTTTCTATCTCATAATTCAAGTCATTCATCTTCCTAAGCACTTTATAGGGTCCATTGTACTTTGCAGCAAATTTTCCCTTATGCTTAAATGGAATTTCTAGAAGTACCATATCTCCAGGTGAATGGTTCACTTCTTTGTGTTTTTTGTCATATTCAATTTTCTCTTTTTTCTGATTTTCAAAAATTATTCCAGGTACCATTTTTCTGATTTTTTGGATTTCTTCTATTTCTTCCATCCTGTCCCTTTTTGCCCTAGTGTCTAGGGACAGTCTGTTTTCTATTGGTTGATTTGGATTTTGCCCATACATAATAAAGTATGGACTGAGTCCTTTAAATCTCACCAATGGAGTGGTATTGTATGCAAAAACTACAAATTTCACAAATTCACTCCAATTTGTCCTATTTTGGTTACAATAATGTGCCAAACTTTTACTCAGCACACCATTAAATTTTTCAGTCCCTCCTTGAGTTTGTGGGGAAAATGTTGAGCTAAAGGTCAGTGTAATTCCGAGTCGCTTGCAGGTTTCTTGAAATTCAGAATTTTTAAAATGAGTTCCATTATCACAAGAAATTTTCTTTGGGCATCCATAAATCGTCATTAATTCATAAAGAAATTTTATGACTGCATCAGAGGAGGCTGTGGCTACTGGTTTGGCAAATGCAAATTTCGTAGCTCTACATGTGCCCACCAGTATGTAGCTGTGTCCGGAGCTTTTGGGCAAAGGGCCCACAAAATCAATTTCTAAATGTCCTAAAATTTCACAGGTGTTTATTTCAATAGGTTTCAAAAGTCCTGGAATTTTTCCAGCTTCTTTTTTCCGAATCTGGCAGGAATGACAGCTCCTCACATAATTTTTCACATCCTGAGTCATTCCAGTCCAATAATATTTCATTTGAATTTTATTCAAAGTTTTATTTGCTCCAAAGTGTCCTCCACTTATAGCACAGTCATGGTATGCATGTAGTATCTCGTTTATAAGTAGGCGAGGTACTACTACTGGCCTTCTAATTCCCATTGGAGTTCTTTGATTTATGACCAATAATTCATTTTCATTCAAATCATACCTCCTACTTGCCCTTTTATACTGTTTATAATTTGGATGTTTTTTATCAAGCTGACCTTTTTTTGCTTTTATCAAATTGTTACAATATTCATCTTTCTGTTGTTCTTCCTTGAAATTGGTTCCAATTTTTATTTCATTTGCCACTTCTGTTCTACTGAGCACATCAGGGACCACATTTTGTTTCCCTGGTTTGTGTCTAATTTCGAATTCGTAGGGGGAGAGTTTATCTATCATTCTCCCCATTCTGGCATTTGGATCTTTCATCCCTCTACAGCTGACCAGAGCTGCATGGTCAGTGTAAACTGTGAAGGGAATTCCAAATAAATACTCACGAAAATGGGTAATAGTCTCCACTAGAGCTGTCATTTCTAGGTCATAGGCACAATATTTCTGCTGTGATGGTTGCAGTTTTTTACTGAAGTAGGCTACCGGATGAGTTTTACCTGTTTTTTCATTTACTTGAGATAAAACACCTCCAATAGCTATACTAGATGCATCTGTTTCAACTATAGTTTGCCTATTTTCTTTATAAATTCCTAAAACTGGTTCACTGGTCATCAATGTTTTCAACCTTTGAAAGGCTTTTTCATGTATTTCTTCCCATTTCACTTTTGTATTATTTTTGACATCTCCTTCAGTCAGATCAGTCAAACAAGCTGATTCTTTGGCAAAATTTTTTATGAACTTTCTGTAGTGCCCTACCATTCCAATGAATGATTGGACCTCCTTGATAGTCCTTGGTTGTCTGAAATTTACTATGGCTTTTATATTTTTATCAATTGGTTCAATTTTCTTTCCATTCACTTTATGGCCTAAAAGTTCAATTTCGTCATAGAAAAATTTACATTTTGAGGTTTTGAGCTTTAAGTTTAATTTGTCTAGCCTTTGTAGGGTTTTTTCCAAATTGAGTAAAGCCTGCTCAAAATCTTTTCCATAAGCACAAATATCATCCATGTAAGCCACCATGGCCTCATAGAGTAGATCCGCAAATTCGGCATTTATGGTTTTACTAAAGGCTGCAGGGCTGTTCATCAGTCCCTGAGGTAATCTTGTGTATTGAAATAACTGATTTTCTATTATTATGGCAGTTAAATATCTTGAAGCTGCTGAAATTGGGATTTGATGAAAACCAGAATTACAGTCAAGTAAGTTGAATAATGTGGCTCCTTCTAGGGCCATGAGTATGTTGTCTATCCGAGGTACAGAATTTTTATCAGCAATTAATTTCTCATTGAGCTTGCTAAAATTGCATAAAAATCTGTATTTGTCTTTTTGTTTGAGTAGAAAAGCTGGTGCACTGTATTGAGATCTTGATCTTTCTAAAATGCCTGATTTGAGCATCTCTTTTACCTGTCTCCAAATTTCCCTCCTTTCTACAGGAGCCAGTTTATAAGATCTCAAGCTAACAGGTTCGTCATCCTTTACTTTGAGCTCATATTCTTCCACATTTGCCTTGCTGATATGCAAAGAGTCCATGGTAAATAAATGCCTAAATCTTCTCAATAAATACACAATTTTTTTCCTATTTTCTCCTTTCATTTTGGGTGAAATATCAATCAGGTTTCCTTCTAGGTCTCTCACCTCATCTTCATTTTCGTTTATTTCACCTTGGGTGTGGTTTTCCTCGCCTTGAATATTATTCACTACCTGTTGTTTGTTTTCTTTATGGTCTTTAAAAACTCCGATTCTTTGCAATTGGTATATTTTTTTACTCACGTTTGTGTAATTAAACAGCTGAAGTATGGCCTGTTTGTTATTTTTTACACACACGCCTGTTGCTTTTATGCCTGATTTTTGATGAAACAAATCATTAGGTATTATCAGCCTGTTATTTTTATTTGGTTTTATGTCATCAATTGTGATTATTTTTCTCTCTTTAGGTTTCAAAATAATTTCTTTGAAAGAAATTACATGGTCTCCAATAGTGTCAATTTCTTGTTCAGGTTGTTTGAAATTTTTCAACCATTTTTCATCCATAGGTATTTTTATGGCATTTTTCCCAGTTCCTAGTTGGATATATTTATTTACGAAATCTATGACAGCTGCATGTTGTAAAAGAAAATTTATCCCTAAAATGATATCAGAATTCAAACCCTCTGTTACATGAGCTTCTACCTCATATTTCTGGCCTTCAATACTGAATATTTTCTTTAATTTTCCTTTCACTTTCATAGCAGAGTCATTTGCACACACCAAATTTACGTCAGATTCTTCAAGTTCACTTTTGCTATGTGGTATTTTTTCATTTATCAGCGTTAAATTACAACCAGTGTCTATGACACCTTCATATACATGGTTACATAACTGTATACTAACGTTGAGGTGGTTACCATTTATTTTACCTACCTTCAACTTTTTTGCTGATTTTGCTTTTTCCTGTTTACATTCCGAACGTGCATATTTACGAGTATATTTACGTTCGTTGATGGTTATAATTTTTTCTATAGTCTTGGTCTCGTCTGTATTAAAATCTTTCAACAGAGTAAATTTATTGAAATGTACAATATTTCTAAAGTACTCTGTTTGTTTTCCATTCTGTAGATAAAATGTTGGTGTGTGATTCGGAACTGGGTGCCTTCTTCCTCAATCTTCTTTATTCTTTATCTTCCTCTTACTTGGGTCCAAAAACCAACAATCATCAATTAAATGACCAATTTTCTTACAATTTGTGCAGGTTTTATTGGACTCGTTTATGGTTTTCTGGTCATTTTTCTTTTCGTTTTTCTGTTCAGTATTGGTTTCTGAATGCCAGCAGGTTTCCTTGAGATGACCTGGTCTTTTGCAATTTGTACAAAATTTGCTTGATCTGTTTGGAGTTGGTCCTTTTCCACCATTATTTTGACCATTTCCCCAGTTTTGTTGTTCATTTTGAAATTGATTTTGCCATTGACCCCACTGATTTTGCGATCCTTGGAACTGATTTGGTGATCCTTGGAACTGATTTGGTAATCCTTGGAACTGGTTCCACTGTGGTTGGTAGGTATTGAATGGATTTTGAGAATACATGGGATTTTGCCAAAAATTGGGTGGTTGCCAAAAATTATTTTGTTTCCAGTTTTTTGATTTATTTTTTCTCCATTGGTCATTTTTTGATTCGTTTTGGTGTGATCTTTGTTCAACTACTTGGTTCACTTTTTCAACTTTTTCTCCATCTGATTTACTGATTTTTTCTTTCAATTCAAAAATTGCCTGTTCCATTTTCGCTACCCTATCTTCTTCCTTGCTGGATTCGATTAATTGTAGATTATTTTCGTATTTTTCAATGTTGTGCTTTAATTTTTTCAAATCACTATTGTCAAATAAACCTATAGCAGAGATTATTTCTGGTCTTAGACCTTTCATTATATGTTTACAAACTCGTTTCATTTCCATTTTATCGTCTACTATAGCACAGTAATTCACAACGTCAGTAATATATTGCATTGCTGACTCATCTTTTTCTTGCTTCCTTCTCATTAATTTATTTTCAATTAGGTCTATGTTTGCACTTTCATTGAATTCTTCTTTAAAATTCTTTTCTAATGTTTTCCAGTCTTTGGCATTTTTCTCTATTTGATAATAAACTTGTAAAGCTAGGTTAGTTAGGTAGGCAGGAAAATATTGGAATTTTTTATCATCATCCCATCCATTAATTTTGGCATATAATTCGTAATTTTTCATAAATGTAGTCACATCACTGTTGATTCCTGAGAATTTTTCAGGATGGAATGTAAGTGGCTTTATTATGGTTGTATTCGTTCCTGAACCTCCTATTGTCATTTTGAAAAAATCTAATACTTCTGGGTCTTGAGGAGATGTAATTAATTTTTCGTAAACTTCCTTAAAATATTTTGTTTTAAATTCAGTTCCTTCTTCACAAAATTTTCGTAATTTTGATCTGTATTTTTCAACTGTGGTTTCTCTTGGAATTTTTAATTCATCGAAATATTTGTCAAATTTTTCTTTTGGAACACCAATAATCCAACTTAGTTCCAAGTTTGCAATTTTTTCCAACTTTTGAGGAGATGAAGTAAATAAATTATCACTTGATATTTCTAATAAAATACTACTATCTAATTCTATACTAGAGGTTAATTCACTTGAGTCACTTTTAAAATTAATTTCACTTTGGTTATTGATTGAATTTTCATTCATTTACCTTGATCATAGTATAGGTAGGTACACTCCGTTCTTGGTAGGTCCGTTCGAGCGCCAATTTGTTGTATGAGATTAGGTGTAGGTTGAGTGAGTTCTTCTACCAAATATTTGAAACACAAGTGTACAGTTTGGATAGTTTAATCACGACTAAACTTGGTATACAAAATGATATCTTAAGCTAGAAAATAGCTTATATTTATATGGGTAATTTAGGCTTAAAACTGACAGTCGTTGTTTTATTGTTTTGTTTTTATTTTCTCGCCTCTAGTCACGAACCTAGCAAGGCATCGTTTTACGTATGTCTTGTTTTGGTTCGTTGGCCTTCTCTCTATCTATTCGTTCATATTTGCATACTGCAAAAATGTATGCCCCATGAGGCTCATTTGCTATACCACTGTGCATGATTTTATCGTCGAACCTACGTAATATGGCATAGTGGTCCTCATCACCGGTTATCGTCACGTTGACGCGTTAACTCTGTTATGGCGCTTTTTTTTCAATGCATACTATTTCGTTGTGATTTTTCCATTAATATATAATAATTTTCAAAGTTTTAAATTTGAAATGAATTTTTTAAATTATGAAAAATGGTGCGGAGCCGACGATGCTGCGCAGTGCGCATGCGGTATTTTGAATGAATCTTTATTCAAGTAATGAGTGTGAATTATTATACATATAATTTGCATTGCATGGCGATGAATTAGGTTTTGAATTTGTTTACATGTTTCAGAATTCCTAGAAAACTGAACAAGAAAAATATGGCTTTTTTTGAATGCGAAGAGTGTTTATTTTTTTGTTTTTTAAATTTTAATAATGAAATGGATGTTTTTTGAAGGAAGTTTACTCTTGAAAAAGAAAAGAGAACAGGCTCGAGCGAAGCGAGGGCGGAAGCTTCTGAGAATTTGAGTTTCGAGAGGCATAAAAACGAGGTTTTTTTATGTGAGGACGAGAAGCTTTCTTTTGGCTTTTAAAATTTTAGAATATTTGAATTATGTTTTTTTTTTGAATGAATGAAGTTAATTTTGAAAAAGAAAACAGAACAGGCTTAAGCGAGGGCGAAAGCTCTTGTAAATTTGTATGTATTTTGAGATGCTTAAAAACGCGATGTTTTCTTCGAGAGGAGTTCATTTTTTGGCATAAAAACTTGATTTTCATAATCTAGAAATTTTCATGTTGCTTCTGAAAAAGAAAAGAAAACAAGCCCGAGCGAAGCGAGGGCAAAAGCTTTTGAAAATTTGCGTTTCGAGAAGTAAAAAACCGTGTTTTCCTCTCATCACAGGTCCTTATTCAAAATTTTCAATTGATCGTTTTTTCAAAATTCCAGGGATTTTGCGTGAAAATTACGAAATTCCCTGACTTTTCCAGGTTTTCCAGGTTTTTCAGACCTGTGGACACCCTGTTTTAGGATGTGAAATTGAACCTTCCAGGTTCAATGCTCTGCCACCGTCTGTAAGGATTTGTATTTCTCACTTCAGGGATGATGATATCACAATGGAGTACTGATATTACTGATACGGTAATCGTCAGAAGAAGATTGAAAACAGATGCGATTCCTTCCATAATTATTACTCCCTTTGTATTTTTGTATCATTGTATGCAATATTATTTTTTCAATAATTGTGGACTTGCAATTTCATTAATACGTGTACATTCTAGACCAAGAATTCGGATTCAGAAAAAACGTTTCGAAAGAATTGCTTTGTTTGTGGACGCATTGACAGCTCTGAGAACCCTTCCTTTCACAAGACGATATTACGTAGATATGAATGTAAAATTCAGTCCAAAAAAATCCTCTTCCCTTGACAAAAAAAAACATCCACTAACTTGCAATAAAGTAACTAAAAGATTACAACAAAAACTTACGTCAGCAATCATCGACGTCATCTTTAGAATTTGGATGAATGATTACGAAAGCTATATTCACGCGCACGATGGAATTAAACACGGAGCAACAAAAAATATCAAATAAGTGCTAAAATTCCACAACTGATACGTAAAAATAACACACACAACTGCTGCGAACTTTTTTTTTTTTTTAAATTTTTATTATGAAATTTCTGCACAACTTAAATAAATGCTTACCCGAAGGTTTATAAAATAAAGAAGACGAAGACCAACCACATTTTATCGCAATACTACACAAAATAAGATACACTAGAGACGAACCGCACAGGAAATAACCACTAACAGACTAAGCGAACGGCCAGCACAATATAATAGCGATAAGACACATTGGACTTTGAGATACGAGGTATGGCACCACTGCTTTATGATGTATGCGAGTACATTATACATTGGAGTACACGTAGGCACAAGAAATATGGTTTCACCTGGCGACAACTTCACAAAATTTTCAATTCACCTGTATCTGATATTCTACTAACACTTGGTATCGAGACCGGATGCAGTCACCTTAGTTTGCCTTAACGAATGCAGAACTAAGACTCACACTCACCGCGGAGTATATTTAAAAAAACAAAAAAAGATACGTAATACGCCATTAGCAGCTTAATGCCTGAATGTGGGTAGAAGGGGGTTCGCTACGCTGGTCTCATACTGGTCTCCTGAAACCGTTGCTTCGTTTGCGATATACTGTCAAACTTCTAGCAGGAAAAGTAGACAAACCAAGTAATTTTTCAACACAAAATTGCGAAGCAAACTAAAAGTAGCTAAAGTGTAAGTCACGAATCAGATAATTTTCATCTTGAACCGAAAGTGCCAACTGTTGCACAATATCGTTTCTTTTTTCAATAATCCCATAAATTGCTTCGGAATTACGTCAACTCGTAAATGCTACGTAAGAGGCAGAGAAAGATCGTCAACTACATACAATGGAAGATGAAGCTTCGTCAGGTTGTTGACTACACGCCAAAAATTAAAAATCAGACAAAATTTCATGCAGTCCAAGCGTTCGTTATTTCAACAATTTGGAATTGTTTCCCAATTTTCACAAATTGTTCAAAGTTTTGGAATTTCTTGATTTTTTTCAAGTAGTTGACAATGCAACTCGAAATATTTGTACATCTCTCTATAGCCTCGAGGTAAGTCCAAGTACCACCATAATTTCAAATAAAATAAACCTCAGAAGTGAAGTGCCGACTCGCACGGACTTTCACATCATTTTTGCTACGAAAATATGTAACTGGGAGCCCCCATTTGAGAAATGTTTCAGTAAGTAAGATATTCTCACATAAAGGACAGACTCGAAATAAATTAATCATAAATAATACAGTGCGTTGTTTCAGTAAGTAAACAGCTTTTGACATATACATAATGCATAAATGACTCAATCATAGCCACAGTGTTAATAAATCACAATACAACATTAACGAATGATAGCCTAACTAGTGCTAGTACTCACAAATGTAAAACACATTGGTTTTGGTCTGTGAAAGTGTGAATGAAAAATTACAAACTTTCATTGCCTTCAAATTACAAAACTTCAGAATAATTCATTCATAGTTTGCATTGCCTCTAAATTAAAAATAACACTTGGAATTATGTTTATAAATTAGAATGAAAATAGTTATTCAATAAATTTCTTAATAACGTTTCATTTGTTGAAATGCAATTGCTCACTTACTATTATGAAAAATTTGGACGTTTATGTGTAGAAGTTACGAGCATCTGAAAGTAGACAATTTTTAATTATAAAATTTTCGTGCTCAGTACAGGAAAGGCAGAAAATGCTTTCAAGGAGGTCGTTCGACTAACGAACTCGTCTGAAGCAACTTCAACTGTGATGTCGCAAGTGATATTGAATCGATTTCTCGCCAAGAAAACAATGATATGCTAAAGTGAAATCAAATAGTATACTTGATCACAGTAAAGAGATAGCAAGTTTTTACACTCTTACTCAAGATAATGTAGCTGGAAAATCTATGCAGAGGTATCTGTTTTCAAGCACTGTATCTGCTTAGACAAATCCTTGATCAAAATAAATGTATCTCTCCTTTTCATCACGCTGCAAAAAGCTACGTCTCAAATTCCTAGGCATATCACATACGGCACTCTCTTGTCAGCTACTAACTCATGACTGGCTTGAGAATTAAAAATCTGTGATTAATAATTATTTTTTGTTTAAATTTAAAATTAGAATTTCATCAATTTTTCATTTACTTTTTTTTATTAAAATTATCTTTATGTATTTTTACTTCTAATAATCGTACAATAAAATCTGCAATAGTTGCTGAGAGGGCTTTTAAAACAAAAATTACTCTTCGGAAACTACGATCACTTAGCATCGCTTCAACCCTCTAATAACAAAACTTGTCATACACATTGCTGATTAATTAGTAAAAAAACAGCTAATCGTAATTAGGAACTCCACATTTTTTTCAGATTTCAGCAAATGTGAGCAGCATCCCGACACTACTGAACAGTGTTTCCTAAAACGCATCGCAATTCCAATCAGAAGACACCATTGAGTTCGGTTTTCTGATTTACGATCAGCCGTGCGATTTCGGAAGTTCATGAAATATTCCACCTTAGCAAAATGGATCTTTTCACAATTCGAAAATTTTTGAGAATTTAAAAAAAATTCAAAAACAACTTTAAAAATGATGAAGAAATTTATCATAAGAGTATACTTGACCATTCAAAACGGAGTGAAAGAAGCGTCCGACGATTCCAAGTCCAGAGACCTACTGTAGGTAAGGTAGTTTCAATGTTTCGTGATGTGGGGCCCTTTGTTCGTTCTCATTAAATATTCAATCAAGGGTATGGTTTTAAATTTTCAATCAATCAATTTTTTCCAATTATTTACAAATCAATGGTTCCCATTTTTGTACAGAATTTTTGGTTTTGACTGCTCTTAAAACAAACTACAAACTCAGTGCGACCGGTTTTTTTTTTGAGAACCGAGATGATAAGCAATTACTTATTTGTATTGTTTTTAAATAAGGTAATTCTGGTGGGCCATTGATGATGCCGATTAACGATTCTTACTATGTACTTGATTGGAACCACATCATATAGCATTGGATGTGCGAGTAGCTTTTACCCTGGAGTTTATATGAGTCGTATGTATACTTTCAAGATTTGGAATTGAAATGTGATTTGTTAAATAATAACTTATTTTAATCATTTGTTCGATTTTTATTTATATTTTCATTAGCAAAAACTTTTAGACAAGGTCTCTTCAACAGCCGGAAACCAATTACAGGAGCTTCGTAGTTACTCCCTACATCAGGTTAATTAACCATTATTTTATAGAGCAATGTATTCTTATTCATTTATAAATGAATAAAAAACTGTTTATGGTAATTGTCTTATTTCACCTGATGTAGGTAAAAGGTATGTAGAATTATAAGAAATTAGAAAAGTAGGTAGGTACAGTCAGTCTATATTACTTTTAGAAGTAGCCCATATTATGGCACTAGATCAATTTGGAGGAGCTGTAGGCATTCCTAAGTTGAAAAACGCATTAAATTCAGAAACTGGGAACCGGAAAGCGGGGGGGGGGGAATTGCAGCAGAATATTGCAATGAAACTATGTAGTAGTTTTCGATTTTTTTTTATGTTTGTATATTCAAGTACTTAGTTAATATTCTGTTTAAAGCTCCAACAATAATTCATTATTCACTTCGTAATCAAATATTTCTTCAATTACCATAATCGAATTTTAATTTTTCAAAATGGGTAGGTAATAGGTATATATCTAAGATGAAAAAACAACGGAAAGAAATTAATAATTGAAAATATAATCGATTACGTCAAAGTAGGTAAGTATATGTATTACACTTGGACCGATATTTTTGTCAACAATCAAAGGGGAAGAGGCGGTGGGCTTTGAAATTTGTATCTTTCCTACATGCAGTAATACCCAAGTCGTTTTCAAGCGAGAGTAAAATCAGAAAAAAACTGATTTTCTCATTAGGTACATTTTATGACATTAGAGGGGATCATGCTTTTAAACTTTTGAGCTGAATTCGCGATTTGTGTTGTATTTTTTCGCCATAATAAGTAACGCGAATGCCAAAAAAATTACAAGCCAACTACTTAGTACTTACCTTACTAAGGTAAATACACGTTCGACCGAGACATGATAACTGAAATTATGAAACACCATGTACCTCATTTCCGTTATAGTACGTAAATAACTCTACCTACTGAAATATTGACAATTACAACATACGAAAAGTTTGGTCCAAAAAAAATCCTCTTCCTTTCACAAAAAAAAAACATCAATCAACTCGAAAGCAACCAAATGAAATAAAACAAAAACTTACATCAGCAGCAATCATCGACACCATCTGCTGAATTCGATGAACGATACGAATGTCATTTACACACGAATAACACAATTAACATTTACCTACCTCGCGAAATCAATAACCGCATTTTCGATGGAATTGAAATTCAAAGAATCACATTACATACCTACGTTCAATATAAAAAAGTGCAAATCGTAGAATGCCATAACTGACAAAAATAAAATATAAAGTAACACAATCCGAGGACTAAATAAGACCGAGAACGAAGACGAATTGTAACTTTTCTTTCCACTATCAAGATAATGAACGACATAACGAGACATCTATTCCAAAACTTCAACAGGCTTACATCTTTTTCACTATGTTTTCACTAGATAAATAGTGTAAAATTTGCTAGTGACGAACTGCGCAGTAAATAATCTACCACCAACCGACAATTCAAACGGCCAGCACAGAAAAGCGATAAGGAACGCTGGACTTTGAAATATGTACCAAATTTACATCTACGAGTATAGTCTACACATGTACTTATGTATAAGCAGTAAGGCAGTAAGCGATGTACATAACCATATGTATAATATGCATGCAAGTAGATGCTATGCTTACATTATACATACATTAGGAGTACACCGCATTACCTCCTTCCTATCACTAATGATGAACACTTGACGATGAACATTCATATCATATTTATCATATGTATTTCTACGTAATTTAAAGCTGAACTGAACCAGTCTGGCGAGTTACGATAAGCTATATCACTATCCCCACTCTTGCGCATCGGTGAACTGATAAAGATAAACCATTTTTCGTTTCTTTTTGTTACTGCATTATTGTAACATGTGAGCACTACCTGCCAGCGTGGGATTGAAAATATAAAATTTGAGCTGATATGATTTTGTCAGTCTTGTTCGTTTTTTCTGGTCTTTCATTTACTCGTATTTTCTTTCGATTCATTCCTAATCAAGTCCACTTTTCTTCAAAATACTTATAGGCATCCAACATGATTTGAATTTTGTTTTCACTTACAATAATTTTAGGAATAGATTTTACACAAAAATTCCCTCTTGTTCGATGTCAATTTTCGACAGACACCAAATTTCAATTTTTTTTTACGCTTTCATCAGAATTTTGTATTTCTAACGCAGGTAAGTAACACTTCAAATCAATAAGCGGTTTTATTAGCCTTCAGCAGCGATAAGAGTGAAAGCAAAGTGTGCCCTTATCATTCCGCAATTTCTCAGATTCGATCATCAGTAACGATGACTTCTTTCTTCAGTCGATGCTCGTTCGAGAATCAACTTTTATGTCATTGTCGTAGTTGAGGAAGGCTGCAGAATAGTTGGTATCACTCAGATTCAGAGGTCATCTTTGTTGGCAATGGAGGGTGGGGTTGAGGGTTCTGAGAGGGTGTTGTTGAAGGTCGTTGAGAGATGACTTGAATGGAGATATACCACGAGGTGATTTTCTGCCTTAAATTATTCGATTGTCATCTCAGGGGAGGACATTTCCTAAAAAGAAACCGGTGTCTCGTGACCAGCTCCATGACATGTTTTAACCTTAAAAATCACTTCAACAATTTCTTATCTACTCTAAACTGCATAATATAAGCAGTTTCATCTTCCTTGGTAACAAATCTTCCTCAAGCCAGTCTAATGTTTCGTGACTGGAGAAAGAAATCGACTTTTACTCTGAACGCTGCTGAAGACGGATAACACTACCTATCGTAGTGAAATAATAATCAAAACAAAGACAAATGAAACGTTTTTTGAAAAACAGAAACAATTCATCACAAAAACTGAAACATTTTCTTTCCAAAAAATTGTTCAATCCAGCAAAGTGAAAAAATAAATACTTGAATGCACTACATGTATAAGTACAGGTAAAAGCTCGAATGAAACGAAGGGAAATTTTTTCACAGGAAATAAGATGAGAATCTGTTGGAAATTAATTTTTTAAAATAAATTTTCGATTAAATTAATTTGTTTTCGTATCTTATTATAATAATATCAAGTAATTGTTATTAGTCTGATTCTTTAACGAAATCGCAATTATACCAATCTGAACCACCTATCACAGTGTAAGTAGTAGGTAAGTATTCTTAAAATTTTCAGAATTATTCGAAAGTATAAGTAGGTACGTAAGCATTAATGTAACTGGTAACAAATCTCGAAAGGTCATTCTTCGCAGAAAAAAAAGTATCAGATATTTAATGAAACTTCGAAAATTCAACCAGAATTACCCACAGTTCAAGAATAAATACTGTAGGTAAAGGTACCTACTTTTAATGTTTCATGATTAGGGATCCTTTGTCCGTTCTCATGAAATATTCAATCTAGAGTATGGTTTCTAATTTTTATTGAATTAATTACTCTCAATTATTTTTCGTGTAGTCTTCCCAAGTTACAATTACGAAATCAATGGTTCTTTTAAGTACGTAGGTCTAGGTACAGAATTTTGTACGGCATATTTTATACTTCAAGACTATGAAAATTGGACCAATACTGATTACTACGAAACGAAAATTGTTGAACATGAATCCCATGTTCGTTTCAAGAAAATCACAGGTAAAATTCCATTAAGTAGGAGTAGCTAGGTACATAATACCCCTGGCCAGGCTACTCTTCAAGTTGGGAGAAATCAATTCTGAAGTATAGGTAGGTAGCTAGGTACCTAATTACCTATAAAATAATATTTTAAGACATTCTAGGGGTAAATGAGAACAAAAGGAATACGTCACAATACACTGTAATAATCATATCCACGAGTTAAATATGTACTCTACCAATTGATACGAGAACACATCAGCATACGATTACTTCTGACATTTCCATGAAAAATACAGAAGCTCCCAATTAGTCTTCTATTGAAATAACGCCTGAATAAATTACTTCAAGTCTTCAAAAAATTGATCATAGGATCATATTTTATAGTCTACGAATAAGTTCATTTTTCAATGTTCGAAACTGAATCGATGCCTGGTGACACATTAATACCTATCTATATACGAATACGAATTTCTGTCCTTTCAATTTCTACAACTGAAATATCGCAACGTAATGCAGAAGGCAACATCGAAGTTTGAGAATGACTGAAATTGCACGATACATTATTTTCAAGCTATTCCCAAGTGTTCGAAGGACAAGAATAATCATTTTTCCTCGTCTGATCGAAGAACCAGGGGGGGGGGGGAATGGAGCAAATCTCAGCAGATCTATATTTCTCAACTTTTCTTTTTTAATCTTAAAATCATTCGAATTGAAAAAAATGTGCAATCATGACACCAGAACAATTCCCAAATATTAAATATACCATTATTTTATTAAAATAAGTAAAGCTCATTTTTGACTCTAAATTTTCTGTTTTCGTTTCCATTCAACAATTATAATCACAATACAATGCGTATTGTTTCACTCGAAATATTTTAATCGACCACTTTCTCAATTCTACTGATCTTTAGGTATAATTATATTCAACAAAATTTGATGAATTTTCATTCAAATTCTCTGATATCGTAGCATTGATTGAAGTTTCAACGAATATAGTTTTTAAACGGATAATTAATAATGTACGAGTACACTCTATCGAGAAATTATTAACATGGTTGAAGAATACGTAGAGGTACACCAAACCTGAATAATCGAGGGTGTTCTCGTGAGAAGGGCTAATCTGCTTTTTCGAAACACGGTCGCGTAAATGATTAAAAATGAGTTCCGAACACAATTCACATAACATAAGTAAATACGCTACAGCAATCTGCTTTCATTTGGTATTCAATAAGTTCAATTAGATACTTACAACATACGAGTCTCGTATTGATTTTTCTTATAAAAAAGTAACTTCAGGAATCAAAAAAATTTGAAAAAAACATAAAGAATCAAAAAAAACAAAAACACGAGCAAAACATTGAAATGCTCACAGGACAAAAAACACAAAAAACAGAATTCCGATTTTCAAGGGTGGATTATTTTACAAGTTTTTAGTAAGTAAATCGGAAATAAAAATACCGAATATAAATACACATGAATACCAAATTATTCCAAATTTTACCACAATTTCGTATACGAAAACGTTGAACTTTTTCATTGACAGAGAGTACAATTACTCTGAGTAAAGGAAAGATGATAAAGTACCTTCATGTCTAGAACACTGTAAACATGAAACCAAAAGTGACCTAAAACTACATAAAATAACCAGAATTTTACGAGAAAAAATTCAATCATTCAGAATTTCCATCCCTACCTGCCTTTGTCAGAGTGTAAGAGAGGTGAAGAGTCAGAAACAGATGTTCCGAACACAAATGAAAAGTCAACTTCCGAAATGACCTTTCTAAAAAAAAAAACACATACATTTTTGATGCTATCTGTTGGAGAGAGAGTCCTGAACCACACTTACATCTGTGTATTCCTGTGCAGGGGCCCTTCCTGTTCAGGACTACACAGGTGTAAGTGTAGTGCAGCACTGTACCGAAGGTGGGGGGGGGGTTGTTGTTGAAAAACTGATGATTCTAAGTCAAACAACATGGTTCATGACACGAGACAATGATTTTCAGGGTTTAAACATTTTCGAATTTCAAGAATTGTTTACAGGAAATTATGGTAAGTTATCTTTGAAAATATGAATAAATTTAGCTCTGAAGAGTGGACTATCGAAATAACCTTTCCATAAAAAAAAAATAAATCATCTTTTTTTTGTGCTACCCGTTGGAGAGAGTCCTGAACCACACTTACATCTGTGTATTCCTGTGCAGGGGCCCTTCCTGTTCAGGACCACACAGGTGTAAGTGCACTTCAGCTCTGTACCAAAGCTGGGGCAAAAACTTGGAAAAACTGATAATTCGAAGTGAAACATCGTTCATGATACGAGAAGTTGATGTTCAGAGTTGAAACATTTTCAAATAATTTTAAGAATTGTTTTCAGGAAATTCCGATTAGTAATCTCTACGAAAATAGCAATAAATTTAGTTCAAGGGAAACGAGGGTAAAAGCTTTGAAAATCTTCATCGCCCGAAACCCGATTATTTTCACGTATTTATTCCACAAACAAAAAATGTAATTTTGACTACAAGAATTCTACACTACATTACACCGAAAATAAAGAGCACGAAACAAGAACCGCGAAAAATGAAGAATTCAAAATACGTGCGAGAAATGTCTACTCGCGAGTTCAGTGGTTGGCAACATTGCGTGTAGCTAACGACAAGAGTGTTGTTGCCAGTCGACGCACTAGTTAGGTACTTTTCCCTTTCACTTTCCCCATTTCCCGCCAAATGAAACAATCGAACGAAAGATATTTTTTACACAAGAAATTCAGTTTGAAAAAAAACACCATCAGATCATCGAAAATAAAAAACGCGAAACGACTTGAAAAATTATATTGATCACGGGAGCGAATTAGGGAAAGAGAAATCACTTGCAAGTTGCAACAAACAATACACTATACAGAAAGGACGCCTAATGGCGGCCATTACGGCGTCTATTCCCGGGAATTTTTACAAAGAGATTTCGGAAATATCGTAGAGCGTTTTCTCAAGTATTTTATAATCGAGAAAATAATGCTATCGTGAAAAACATTTTTAGGTCTGAGCTTTCTATCAAAATTGAGTAATCAACGTACATGTGGGTAGCATGAAAAGATAAATTGCATAAGGTGTTGATACAACTATAGGCTATACAATATTACAAAATTCAACTCATCGTATGCTCGTTGAATGCAAAACACTCGCCAAAATCGAACTTGGTGTACATTTTCCGCCATAGTACTCTGGCTAGGTGTTTTAAGCTATCCAGCTTTCGGCCGAAACAAAGGAAAAATACCGCCAGAACGCGATCGACATTCAATCACGAATAAAAATGAATAAAATGCAATCTTACCGATCATAGGAGCTCTTCACGTATTATTTCAGGCACATATCGAAGGAATAACCGAATTTCAAACACATTTTCTAGCTATCCAGTGTTCCGCCGAAACAAAGGAAAATTGCCGCTCGACTGTGATCGACATTCAAACACGAATAATAGTAAATAGTTATACCTGATCATATCGTTACAAGAACTCTTTCGACAACGCGAATTATACGAAGAAACCGAATTACGAAACCTTTAAATTAATTACAATAAATTAACAAAGAATTTAGAAAACAAAGACGAGACGCGCAAACAGAAAACCCCAGTAAAACAAAACCACAAACGAGAAACGAATGCTAAATGCTACGATGACGAGAAAAGTGAGGGAGGTGGACGTGGACGAACAACGAGTTCAAATCCGCAGCAGCGTAGCCACGTCTTCGCGCATGCGCGTTACCGTTTTCATATCCACAACACGCTCGATCTTGCTCGATCGCATGGGGATGTTGCTGAAAATGCCCATCGCTCACCGGAAACGCGAACGTAACGAAAGCGAATGAAAAATTCATTTCGGTAATTTTTGAATTTTCAATTTTCAGGTTAATCTTCAGAAACCAACGAAGAAAATGAATACTTCTTAACTATGTAGGTAATCGAATTCGAAATGCAGCTTTCGAATTTTGTTTTCTTATTCTTAGTGCCTATAAACCATTGAATGCTATAAACATTGTGTATAGCTTGAAAACTAACATGGAAACCTTTACAACTCATCAACTTCAACTTACTCAAATCGAACTGAAAGAGCCTGAGCTTGTTATGTAGATCTCAGAACCAAATTTCCAGGTGCTGAGCATGCTCGCTCTTTTTGTATAAAATTAATATACCTATTAATAGGCTATAACCGTCTTTTCAATTTTAAAAATTCGAATAAAATCGAGAAATCAACTTCGATAGCTGGACATTAGGTTTGGCCGTCTCGGCGAGTCGGTGATGTGCTCTTTCAGTGAGCCAAATGCCAAATTTCAGCTCGATCGGAATAAATGAGTTGTTGAAGTTTCCTCGTAAGTACTAAGTACGATAATATAAACACACGATATGCGACAAAACTTCATTTAAAAATACCCTTCATTGAAAAATCACTATCAATGAAGAAAAAGACTTTTCAGAATTTTATAGCTTCCTTCTCTAAAACGAGCAAATAGGCTTATGAACAAATTCAATGCAACCTCGTGATTCTAAAGCCATTGTCAACAAATAAACGATAAAAATCAAAATTAAAATGCAATCAAAACATTTCGGTATCATCGATCTAATCAATCGACACAAATAACTGAAATAATAAATCACGACTGAGAATCGATGAAGTGAAACTTCGTAATAGGTATTCCAGAAGATCGATACTTAATCAAATTTCAATATTTTCGTCAGATCTTGCAGATCAGCGAGCAATGTACTGACGACAGCCGGGCAAATAAGAATAAAATCGGGACAGTATGTTTCGAAATAACAAGTTTACTATTGATAATTTTAATTACCTTACCTTGAGCTTGAAGTAACCGGATAACTTTGTTCACAGCAGCTTTCTTTACAATCATCGTCAGCAGTTCTAAAATATTCACCGACACATTCCAAAACAATTGAATGAAAGGTGCAGTACCTGATCACTGATGAAACGACATGCAAACAAAAAACCTGCTGGAAAAAATCACAAAATTAGATTTCACTATACGTGAACACAAAGAAAAAATGAATAAATCAATTCGATCCAATTCAATACTAACCTTTTCAATGATCGTAATTTATTCCTTGTAGGTAAGTGAATTACGTTCGTTAATGAGCTCATAATATTGACTTGTGTCATGTCATCGTTCGAAAAAGCTTCGTCTTTCAAAATTCAAACTTTGCATCACGAAAACTCGTACCTGAATCAAACATTTATTTACGTTATCATCAGAAGTATAATGGAGAAAGATATAGGAGAAAGTTTTGTTTGACTGTGATTTGAATAGGCCAAAACCTATAATTATTACCTACCTACTTGTCATGAAGGCGTGAATGAAACTTTCATCAAAATTGACTAATATAAATTTCAGTTCAAAATTGCTGCAATTATTTACCAAATCTGCAGTTTTCTTGAAGACATTCTTCCTGCACAAGAATAAAATTAAAGCATGATTGAGAACTACAACAACTAACTTAGAATAAAATTGAAAAAGAGCGATCAAAAACTGATATTTTAATGTTTGGCCTACCTCTTCCATAGGTACCTACGTATATCTATACGTAAGTTGACCGAACCAATACTGGCTAAAAATGAGTACGTTCTGTGCGGCACATCTTCGTTTGAACCAGGTGATAAGTAAAAGACAGAAATCAATCACTACAGAGATCATTTCATGGAAGACCAATGAAGATAAACAGTTCGAAGCCAACTCAACGTCATCGCGAGCTTGTCATGAATCTCTTTCTTCGCCTACATAGATAACGTATAGCGTTGTTCAAAATAATCGAAAACTGGTGCAGATCGTAGACTGAACTGTAAAAATGAAAAAAGATATGGTATTCGGTTAGGAAAAGGCGAGATTTTCAGGTTTGAGGAGAGTATATCTGCCAATTTTTTGTAATCTGAATATGTATTAATTTTTCGTCCGCCAATACCTTCAGTTCGAAGCCAACTCAACATCATCGCGAGCTTGTCATGAGTCTTCTTCTTCGCCTGCATAGATAACGTAGGTATAGGTATTCAAAATAATCGACAACTGGTTCGTCATATCGTAGGCCTACCTGCAAAAATAAAAAAAAGAGATTCGGTTAGAAGAGTAAAGGCGAAATTTTCAGGTTTGAGAAGAATCTGTCAATTTTTCGTAATGTAAATATTCTTCAATTTTTCGTCCGTCAATACCTACAGTTCGAAGCCAAATCAACGTCATCGCTAGGGATCTATATCATCGCGAGCCTGTTCTGAGTCTCCTTCTGCGCCTAAATAGCTCATCGTATTCAATATAATCGACAACTGGTTCAGATTCAGATCGTAGGTCTAGCTCAAAAATGGAAAAAGAAATACAGTTAGTAAAGAAACAGTGGTATTTTCAGGTTTTAGGAGATAATCTGTCAATTTTTCGTAATAAAAAATTGAAAAGCAGTCAACATCTATAGAAAACATAGGTATCAAAAAATAAATGAGAGCTACCTATATCATTCATCGCGAACACGACGAATTTAAGCCGAGAAGAGATTCTCGAGTATTTTTCACTTCTATTTTCGTAATAGTTAGATGAGTACCTAGGTGAATATGCCTATATATTTATGCACTATCATCTCGTTGTGATAAAAGGATCGGTAGTTGGCATCGAACTCTTCATATAATTGAGTATAACGAATTCAAATAAACACTAATTACTTTCACTCTCATAATAAATGTGTGAAATCATCTCTGATTGCTAGTTATAGGTACTTATGTAGCTAGAAATCGAAATAATTACCTACCTATACGTTTAAAATTCATCTGATCGTAAATTAGCTCTTATTCGTGATGTTTCATCAATTTCGAACATTGAAAGTGATAATTTAGGATTTTTCAACGTTTAAAAAATATAAGCAGGTTATGAATGATTTATACGACCTAAAGTAGGTATATGTAGATACCTAAACGTTTTTGGGTGCGAATATACCTTTATTCATCGTAGAGGATTTTCTTCTGAAAGTCGTATCCAATGGCTCCTGAATTTCTAAATTTCGCCACAGGTCTGTTCCTCTGATTCAATTTTTTCGGTTTCTTTCTTCTGCTCTTTGAGTTCTTTTTCAGTTGCATCTCTTCTCGACGATTATATACGTTCTCGACTACTTCGTTCTAACGATCTTCTCTTCGAGTTTTCGAGTTTGAGTGATTCAGTCCTGAAAAATACACCGCTATTAGAAATTGACATGAAAATATGCAACAACTCGAGTAAATATTTTTACAAATTAGCTGTAGGTTTTGAAACAGATTCTAAAAACGTATCGGAAACTGCGGTGGAGGGAACGGAGTGTAACTTAACAGATGTACCTAATTAAATTTCTAAACAATTTGGCTTCGTAAACTCATAGACTGTTTCTTAGTGATCGAAATGGTGAACTATAGACTGCATAAAAACTGCACAATTACGAAATCATTAATCGATATTGACGATGAATTACTTGAATTAGGATGACGAACAGGTATCACGAATTGCAAAGCAGCGTTCGTTGCAATTATCACCGGAAGATTCGAAAGAGCTATCGCCCATCGGAACATTTCAATATCTTTCTTATTTACATTTTACGTTGAAAAAAGCATTTTGACTTGGATCGGCACATCGATAAATCTCAGCTTCGGCATTCGTCAAATCAGCTATCTACCCTGTGAACAAAAAGAGAATAAAATGACACCGGACGTGCAAACTATTCAGTGATCACCAATGTATAGGCCTAGATATGCCTACAGATCTATTTTCAACTTGCCAGTTGACTCATATATGTATACGTATTATAGTTCTAGTAAACGTGAAAAATGATCAAGAAATGAATAACATACGATTTCAGACCATAAGATAGTGAAAATTACTCACTCGTTGATGTGGTTCGATTTCAAGTCAACGAAAACAAATCAGTCAAGTTTTTCTTCTCCGAAAAGTCATCATGTGCGATGAATTTCACATCGAATACTTTGGCTGAAAGAGTGAAAGCAGGATAAAACTGATTAACATTAACTGAAATATTAATCACAAAATATAACTACCGGAATTACACTTACTTACGTTATGTCGAAGAAAGAGATTCATTTTACCGATACTCAAATTATTTACTTTTGTTTGGGTCGCCAAACCGAACAAAGACCAGCCTAACCGGCTTCACCGGCTTGCATATGATTGCGAAGGCAGGGGAAAAAAACCGCGAACCGTTCTGCTAGCTCATCTGCGCATGCGCAATGAAGCGTCATTTACGCGCGTCTAGAGTCTGACGGGCTACGAAACGTTCCCGCCAATCACAGCGCAGCGTTATGTTTATCACCATTATCACTGAAGTTCAAGTGTTGTACTCATTCTCATTTCTCACAATATTGAAAAAACAAAGTAATTTAGGTATAAATGGACGTTTTGCATATTATTTTAAATAAAACACTGTCGCAATGCAGAAATAAAGTACGTACAAGTCCTAGGTAGCTATTCAGATTAACTTTATCATTCAGCACCGGCATTCCCTGGCAAGCATTATAGACGTAGCAAGAATGAAGTAATCTGATAAGAAAGAACTATCAGTTATCACACACTCATGTATTTTTACTATTTTTACAAATTAATAAGATCTCATCAGTAAATTCAATACTTGACATTTCAGCGGAGAAAAATGAAAATCAATGAGTAAAATCTGGTATCTAAGTAGATAGAGATACGTAGGCTCACGCTAGTTATGCAGCTAGCTATCTGTATCTGTACATTCATTTTCACTAGCTCCAACTGCAAAGTATTTCTTTTTGAAGTTATCGATCTCGATTGCTTTTATTGATGTAATTGTAATTATCGTAAATTATGATGGATTTGAAATGAAAACAAGAATGACTTTTCCTATTTGGTATTCATTCAGTAAAGTTGTAAATGTAAAGTTACAGTACTGTCGTACGTAGGTTAAAGATTAGATTACCAACCAATTTGAAGAAAAAAGTCGTTTAATTTTCTGTTTTAATTAGTAAAATCGCAAAAGCTCTTTATTATATCGTATTTTCAACGAAAAATAAAAACTGAAAAAAATTGCAAGTCCATAGAACCGCCCCTCTGCGCTGTGATTGGCGGGAACGTTTCGTAGCCCGTCAGACTCCAGACGCGCGTCAACATTTTGATTATTTCGTTCTTTTCCATATTTTCGTCATTTTTTTTTACATTCATTTCAAATTTCAATCAAAATGGCCGAAGCCGAAAATAATAGTGAAATTGTGAGTTATTATTTCTTTGTTTTATGATTATTTTTATTTCATTAGAAGTTTATCATTGTCAGTCCAAGTAGAAGTAACGTAATTGAAATTTTCGCTTCTTCTTTTCTACAGTTGCATTTATTGTGTTTTCTACGGTTGGTTCCTATTTCCTAAGAATTTCTTTCCATTCAAATATGAAAGGATGGAAGTTAGCACTGGACAGTCTGATCAAGCTAACAAGCTTTGTGTGATATGTGAATCAAACATCATCTTCACATCTTGGTACGTAGATAAAATAAATAATTATTGAATAACATATGTAGCTCTTCCATAACTCCATAACACCATAAGTCATAATAAGTATAGGTATTTGTATTTTCTTATCCTTTCTACTCTTCGTCGTACACATACCCTGACTGAAAATAAAAGAAGTGACTCTGTTATGTTCTAGGAAATTGAAAGTATCGAAAAAAAAACAGAATTTCGGCGTTATGTGATTGCTGAGATGAAGAGAGATGTCCTTAAAGAAATATTCGACTGTTTCAACGATGAACGAGACAACGAATACTGGATTAGCAGAATTGATGCTCTGGGTATAGTCGCAGTTAAAAATTCGTCGGTCGAATAAGCCATACAACCATCGCATACAACTACAAACTTTAACCTATACTGTACGCCGTTGATGCAAAACTACATAAATCCAGCGAGTATTGAATTATAATCACTTGTAAGGAATAGGTATTTCTGATTGCATTTTAAAGTTGATCATTCGTTTGATTACTCTTCTCGTTTTCTAACAGAATTCGTTGTTTATTGTGTTGAGTAATATTCTTGAAGGATGACGAGACTGGTGACTGGATGAAGACGAAGTTAACAGAAGTCAAGGTAGGTAATTGAAACAAATTCTATACCTATTGGTACATCTTCTAAATGTGTTAGAATATTAAAATTATCATTTTATCGTCCATGTGTTCGTCAATGATGTGTTTTTCTATTCATTGATACCTTATCGAGATTGGTAAATTCTCCATTTTCACGTTCTAAGGTCGAAGTGTTTGTTCGCTTTCAACCTGGACGTACTTAGATTTTGAGAATTTTTTCTCACAAAATCATGTAATACTTATCTCGTAAAATGTTTCTGCGCTATTTTGGGTTCTGTTCTAATTCTTTACAGTGTAAGATAATCATTCATTTAATGCGTTTTTATTCTTATCTGTTTTGTTTCCAATACAGCTGAGCTGATTCATGAGATCATTAGAATGCAACGACTAATAATACGCTAAATGGTATCCGGAGTCTTTGGTAGAAGGGAAGCGGCGGCGCCGCTCAGCTGCGACTTAGCTGAGTGATAACTTGATATTGATAAGGTATTCGAAGTCTTCGTCAGAAAGGAACGGTTCTTAGAAGATTTTTTTGTTCCTCCTGTGGTACCTAATTATTTTCTTTCTCTCTGTTCGGTGTTCGTGTATTTTAGTTCTTATAACAGTTATAACTTTGTGTTGATTATCGTGTTTGTCTCATTTGTGTCGATTATGAATGAGTTCGAAGTTCAATGATTAGATACAGTTCTGAGTTCTCCCATCTCGTTTTCCCCGTAGGTTTTTCGAGATAACGTTTGAATGTGTGTTCGTTACATTTCTCGTAATTCGTGGATTTTCAATTTATTCTAGTTCGTGGTATTTTTGCCGAGTTTCACCGAGTCAATGAGAGGAGTGATCGAGTGAACGATTTACAATTCAAAGGTGGTTTTTGTTCTTGTTCGTCTATCGTCTTCGTCTGTCCTTTACGTAGTAGATATCAAATACAGTGCAACTCTTGTCGAATTGGAATCAGCGATCGTGGAACGAGATGATGGAGGTGAGTTTGAAGTATGCTTAAATCAAATCTTTTCACTTTCACAATAATACATAATATAATCTTATTTCCTGTGATATGGAGGTAGAATTTCGAAGTAGAGGTATTTCGGTATTTGTCTAATTAGTGCAAATGAAACATAATATCTATACTTAAAACGAGTACCACTGTATTTCATTAATATTTTTTCATCACATTCGCAGATGCCCGATAGTGATGAGCAATTCACCATCCTTATTGTCAGTTGCCTGACCATCAGAATACAAGATCAGCGTTCATTAAAAAACTGGTAAGATAACTTTTTTGAAGTATCTACATATTTTTGCACGTCGTATCCGATCTTTGATAATTCGACATGGTTCAAAAATTCTCAAAATCATTTTCGTCGAAATTTTCGAATTTTTGTAAAATTGTACTACTTATACCATTTTGATATGTATGTCGCTTATTGATATATATTTTTTTTCAATCTCGAAAATTGTGGTTCGTTTGAGTTTAAAATACTTCAAAAATGGCCAAAGAAACATTTTCGTGGAAATTTTTGAATTTTTCGTAAAATTTTAAACACTTTTGAGATGTTGCTTGATATTTTTTTAGAAATACCGAATTCATGACTGTTTTTTGGGTTCAAAAATGCTCATAAAATAATTTTGTCGAAATATTTTTTGCGAGATTTTAACCCATGAGATCGAGCGCAAGGTCGCTTTTGATTTGTAATTCGAATACGTAATAATATGCTCCTTTGCTTGAGAAATGCAATGCCCTAAAAATTGTTTCCTTTAAAATTTTTCTCTATGACCTATAATTTTCCTCAAAAATCAGTTTTGTGTTTTGTTGTCAACCAGAGGGGAAAATGCGAGAACGACGAGAGACGAATTCTTGTTCCGTTTATTTGGCAAACCTGTTTTTCTGATGCATGTCTCGCCGCGGCCCGCTCCTTTCTATTTTTTTTTAGACGGACGGACCTTGTGGTTCGAAGTTCGAACTTCTGACACGTAGTACCGGCGATGCGCGCGCAATGTTAACTACGCATTTGCAAGATTTCTGGCATTTGATTGTGGTCTCATGGTCTGGCCGTTGAGAAAGAGAAAAATTACCTGATTGCTCAGTGATGGGATTTCATGGGATTTTTCCCAAATTGTGGGATTTTTCGAGTCCTGTGGGAATGGCGTGGGAAAAAGGGAAAACGTGGGAATTTCAAAGAAATTGACCTTAAAATGGGAAAAATGTGGGGAATTTTGAGTGTTATCGATACTTTTTCATTTTTTCTCGTTTTTCCAATGTTGAAAAGTGTTTACTGTTTTTACTTTTTTTTTTTTTTTGAATTTTTTTTCCAAAATCAAGTTTTTATTAGCTGTTAGTACTTGGTGTAGTATTTTCTGTTATTTTTTCTGATTTTATTTTTCATTTTTTTAAATGAATATTCATTCATTTCTATACTGAAAATTAAAATATAAAGGTAAAAAGGTGCATTACAATGCATGTAATTGAAATTATTCAATTATTATTTTTTTATATTGAAAGCAGCTGAATTTGAAAAAAAGGGGTAAAAATTTTTCGTTTTGACATAAAATTTGATGAAATTTGTGGGGAAAATGGGAGAATTTTTGGTATGTCGTGTGGGAAAAAATGGGAAATTTCGAGCTGACGTGTGGGAAAAATCAACATTTTAATATCCCATCACTGTGATTGCTATAGCCGTATAGCATCTGTGACTTTGACTCAAGTGTTTAGTGCGCGTCTGCTAAATTAATGTTGTATAGAGAAAACACCTTTTACTTGCACGAAACTTTTAATAAAAATTGAAAAATTAGTACATATACGAGTGAGACGCGTTTCGGTCTACACAGAGACCATTATCAATCACGAATGAATTAGAGTAAAAATAACAAGTGGAAGATCTGTAGCAAAATGCGTCGTAAAATTGAGGAGGGGGGGGGGTGGGAGAATCAATGAGCACATAACAGCATGGAAAAAGGGTCATGTGGGAAAAAGTAACTTTGCAGATCATCTTATAAATTCTGGCCACAATTTTTCACCTGACTCCGGTATAACGATTCTACACATAGCCGAAAAAGGCCATCGACTCAATACCTTAGAATTAATAGAAATCAAACGTCATGAAAACTCCACACGGTTCAATATGGTCAACGATGTCTCGCCTAACAGTGTTATTGATTCCCTTCTACCTCTTCTAAATGAACCCCTACCTATCTCGTAATTTAAGACGTATTTTTTGACGCATGTTTGTACTTAGTTTTTCTCCCACCCCCCCCCCCTCCTCAATTTTACGACGCATTTTGCTACAGATCTTCCACTTGTTATTTTTACTCTAATTCATTCGTGATTGATAATGGTCTCTGTGTAGACCGAAACGCGTCTCACTCGTATATGTACTAATTTTTCAATTTTTATTAAAAGTTTCGTGCAAGTAAAAGGTGTTTTCTCTATATTAATATGTGCGAAAAAGGTGGTAAAGATTATTTGAAAATTAATGTTGTGTTGTGTTTATGTGTTCGATTATTTTGCTATTGTTCGCGTTAATTTTTCATATTGTGTTTTATTTTTTCCGTCATTAGTAAGTTTTCTTCGGTTTTCAGGGAAAAGAGGAACGCGAATTCTGTCCAAATATGGCGGTCCGGCTGCCCCTGGTAAGATCTTTCATATTGTACAAATTTGTACGTTTCTGATGCGGTTATCGGTGAGTGTTCTATTCTATGTACATAGCTAGATTTTCATTTTTCAAGTTCCTTTTGAAATATTTTTCGTGCTTTCAAATAATTCGATCCAAAAATTCAATAATGAATTTTTGTGATTTGAATTTCGATCATGAGAGAAACCACTTGTTTTTTAAAATCATGATGTTTTTCGCACATTTCTGAAATTTTGCAGAAGAGTTTTTCTCCTGATTTTCATTGAATTCTTTGGGTCTTCTAAAAAAAAAAAAAATCAACGACATTTACATTTAATGCTCTTTTTTTCAAAAAACAAAAAAATCGATCAACTCTTTACAACCACTTACATCAACCAGTTCGCGTATTAATAAACGAGTAGGTAGGTACGTGTTCAAGAATGAAAAATGAAAAAACAATTGTAATTATTAATGATACGAGTAGGTTACACTAGGCAACAATTTTTGACTTTTTTCGTGTGTTCGGGTTGAAAATGGGCTTAATCGATAGTTTAGACCCTAAAACAAAAAACAGAGTGGGATTTTTCAATTTGAATTGTTTTTGTGATCAGGAGAGATGATCAAAGTTTCAAAAATGGCCGTTTTTGCCCTATTTCACGAGTTTCTGGCGACACCAGTATTGTTTTTCGAAAAAAAACAAGGTCATATTCGGATTCTACGCACTTTTTTAAGTAAATATCTTTCCCGGATTTTCGATTTTCGAAGTTTCAAGCGCATACGGACGATTTTTGTTTGTAACATATTTTAAAACTCGGAGCGCGCGACGCTGGCGTTACTCCACGATGTAATCGTGGCACGGAACCGTGTTCGCGCGGGCGAGGTTCTCGTGCAGTAAAAATTTCGTGTTACAAACGAAAATCTTCCGTAATGAGCTTGAATGTTCGAAAATCAAAAATCCGGGAAAGATGTTTACTTAAAAAAGTGCGTAGAATCCGAATATGACCTTGGTTTTTTTCGAAAAACAATACTGGTGTCGCCAGAAACTCGTGAAATAGGGCAAAAACGGCCGTTTTTGAAACTTTGATCATCTCTCCTGACCACAAAAACAATTCAAATTGAAAAATCCCACTCTGTTTTTTGTTTTAGGGTCTAAACTATCGATTAAGCCCATTTTCAACCCGAACACAAGCATGCCGTTGCCTAGTGTTATTGAAATATATACATTCTATGTAAAAGGACATTCCTATACTCCTATTTACGATCGGGTTCATAAAATCTTGATTCAAAGTGTATAATTACAATCAATTGAACATGTTTGAAGTACGGAAAATGAAATATCAAATAAGGAACTTCAGAAACAACAATTAAATATTTTTACTTACTCCTTTTTCCCATTATGGAACTCATAATTGGTATATTGTCGTTTTTTCAACGTTTGGGCACGTTGTTTTCTATTCCATTCCTTTTTCCCATGATGGAAGTCGTAATGCCCTTTTTTTACACTGACTTTTTTATAAGCATTTCAATAATTTTTTCCCACATTATAAAAAAAATTATTATACTTACCTATAAACGATGAAACTTTTAAATTTTTTTATAGGTACCTATTTAAAAAAAAAATTGAACAAACAAATAAATACAAATTGAACACTTTAAACTATCTTCGAACCAATTCCGCACCTTTATCGTCCTCTCAAGAAATTTGATGGATCTTTTACCTATATTCAAAATAATTTCGTGGTTTTTTTTTTGCATCCTTTTCGACATCGAATTAATCGCATTAGTAGTTGTGGATTCGTTTGACTGTCACGATGAGCCCTATAGTTCTCTGGTCAGCGTTGGAATATCTTTCGTCTTGTTTCTCAGTATGACAAGCGATTTACACCTTTTGCAGGGGATTTTTACACTTTCTTTCCTTAGTTTAGCTACAACAGATGGAATAGATTGTGGAATACCTACTTCGATCTCATCGTATAATCGCAGACTCTGATCTGCTGTTTAGGGGGTATAGTAATAATAAGAACCAAATATAAAACATTAGTAATGAACAGATTGATTATCAAGATCGTAATGAATGTTTATTTACGAAACGCGATTCGCGAAGTTACAACAGAAAGAACGTCAATGCTAAATAGCCAATAATATGTGACGCTACATATACATCCCTCCTTTAAAATAAATAATGAATAAATTATTAGATATCATAATACAACTGATTTCTTAAAAAATCTTAAGTTTAGGAACGATCTGAATTACATAAATAAGCTGGTTTTAAACGATCTACAGAAACATTAACATGTTTACCTTTAATCAAAATTTCAAAATTTTTATCATTTTTTTTAACAACTTTGAAAGGTCCTAAATATGGTTGTTGAAATGAAGTTTTTACTTTATCATCTCTAAGGAAAACATAATCAGCAGAGTGTAAGTCTTTTGGAACATAAAAAATTTTGTTTTTTGATAAATGGTGAAAAGTTGGAGCAGGACTCAAAGAATTCATCTTTTCACGTAAATTAGAAAGAAATCCTTCTGTATCATGGATATGATTAGAAGGAGCAATAAATTCACCAGGAAGACGTAGAGTAGTGCCATAAATCATTTCAGCTGGACAAGTGTTCAAGTCTTCTTTGATAGAACAGCGAAGCCCTAATAATATTGACGGAAGAAGTTCTACCCAATTATTAGTATATCTGCATTTTATGGCTTGTTTCAAAGTTCTATGAAACCGTTCTATAAGACCATTGGAGGATGGATGAAAAGCTGTAGTGTGGATAACTTTGGTACCCATTAAACATGCTAAAGATCGAAAAAGGTTAGATTCAAACTGACGACCTTGATCAGTAGTGATTTTCAAAGGAATGCCAAATCTACAGAACCAACCTTGAAATAACGTTTTTGCAACTGTCTCAGCGGTTTGATCTTTAATTGGAAAAACTTCAGGCCAACGAGAAAAACGATCAATTGCTGTTAAACAATATCTAAATCCATCACATGAAGGTAAGGGTCCAACCAAGTCGATATGGATATGATGAAAACGTTCTGACAATACAGGAAAATTGGATAATTCTGTTTGAGTATGCTTATGAATTTTTGACCTTTGACATGAAATACATTGTCTTACCCAATGATTAATATCTTTATTGATACTGGGCCAAACATAACGTTGAGATATAATTTTACGGGAAGCTCTAACACCAGGATGGTTTAAATTATGAAAAGTGTCAAAAATTTTACGGCGAAACAGAAGCGGAACAAAAGGCCTATAACGACCTGTAGAAATATCACAATATAGTGTTTTTTCTGAATCATGTAAAGTACATGGGACAAGAGTTAGAGAAGATTTTGAATTATTTTCCAACAAGCTTCGAAATTCAACATCATTAGTTTGAGCAATTGCTAATTCTGTATAATTAATTACATCAGGTGTTGTAATTGTTTCAATTCTTGAAAGAGCATCAGCGACAACATTATTTTGACCAGATATATGACGAATATCTGTGGAAAATTGTGATATAAAGTCCAACTGTCTCAACTGACGAGGAGAAGCTTTGTTTAGTTTTTGATGAAATGCATATGTTAAAGGCTTGTGATCAGTGAATATATAGAAATTCCTACCTTCTAATAAGTATCGAAAGTGTTTAATTGTTTCAAAAATAGCCAACAATTCCTTGTCATAAACACTATAGTTGAGTTGAGAAGGGGATAGTTTTCTAGAGAAAAATGCTAAAGGTTGCCAATCATTATCAACAAGCTGTTGAATTACTCCTCCAATACCAAACTCTGAGGCATCCACCATAATTGATAACTGAGCATCAGGAGATTGATGGACCAATAACACTTTGGAAGCTAAACCAAGTTTCAATTTCTGAAATGCATCATCTAAAATATCATTCCACTGAATGAGAGATCTATCATTTTTCCTACGACCAGCAATTAATTTCTGCAAAGGAATTTGTAATTCTGCCATATGAGGTATAAATCGATTATAGTAATTCACTATACCTAAAAAACTACGTAGTTGATCAACTCTAGTCGGAATAGGATAATTTGAGATGATTTCAATTTTATCTTTCAAAGGTTTCATCCCATCAGGTGAAATTTCATGACCTAAAAACTTGACAATAGAAGCACCAAAACAACATTTTGCTACATTTATAGTAACACCATAATCCTGTAAACGTTTGAATAGTATTTCTAAATGTCGTAAATGTTCGCTTTCACAGGTAGATGCCACAATGATATCATCAATGTAAACAAAAACGAAGTCTAAATCTCGAGTAAGCTCATGCATGAATCTTTGAAATGTTTGAGCAGCATTACGTAAGCCAAAAGGCATGAAAGGGAATTCAAACAACCCAAATGGGGTAGTGATGGCAGTTTTCTCAATATCTGCTTCGTTAACAGGTATTTGTTGATAAGCTCTTACCAGATCAATCGTAGAAAAAATTGATTTGCCATACAGAAGGCTGGAACAATCTTGAGCATGAGGCAAAGGATATCTATCTGGTTTAGTTTTTTTGTTGAGATTCCGATAATCACCGCAAGGTCTCCAAGAATTATTCTTCTTTGCAACCATGTGTAAAGGACTTGCCCAAGAACCTTTCGAAGGACGACAGATACCTAATTTAATCAAAGAGTCAAAAGTTTCCTTTGCCACTTTGAACTTGGCTGAATTTAATCGTCTGGGGGTGCAAAAAACAGGAGGACCTCTAGTTTCAATGAAATGAACTGTTGAATGTTTTACTTTAGAAGAATCCAAAAAACGTTCTTGAGTAATTGAGTGGTACTTTTTCAACAGTTCTGAATAAGGTGATTTCTGAGAAAGGGTAGAAATATGAGAAATGTTAGATTCGAATATTTTCCCTTTAGATGAACATTTAGTAGTTAAATCAATAATTTGATTACCTCGAAGATCAAGTAAGAGACCGAAATTATAAATAAAATCTGCACCAATAATGGGAGTATTAATATCAGCAATTTGAAATTCCCATTGGAAAATTTTTTGAAGGTTAAGACTAACACGAATTGATTTAGTACCATATGTCTTAATTTCCGAATCATTTGCACCATACAATTTAAGCGAACTTAAAGTTAATTTATTTTTATCAAAAAAATTTGATGGCAAAATCGAAACATCCGCTCCAGGATCAATCAAAAAATTAATTTTTGTAATAGGATCTACAATAAATAGGCGACGTTTTTTAGAAACAACGCAAGCCGTCGCATCTACACGCTGTTTATCTAGTTTTCCGAAAAAGAAATTGAAGTACCTTTTTTCTTCTGTACAAAATTACAAGGCGGTACACATCGATTCGCTTTGGATCTAAATTTTGCATGATACCAACAAAGATCTTTGTTACTGTTATTACCTGGAGTTGGACTTCTGTGACGTAAATTCACATAAGAACGTGATCGAGAATTTGAACGTGAACGTGACGAGCTTTTTGAATTGTTGATCTGAAGTAATTTATCCAATTTTGATTCCAGCGAACTCATTCTGCTTTCAAGTTCAGATTCTTGTTTAGAAACTGCAAGAATACTATTTTTCTTTAAACCTGGAATACTTCCGATTTGATCAGCTAACTTGCCCAGTTCAGTCAAATTTTCATTTTTAGAAATTAGAACTGCTTGAATGTGAGGGTCTAATTTCTGTAACCATAATGTTTTTAATAGAGAATTCGAAATATTCGATCCAGCCAGTTCTTTCATATTTTTCAATATTTGTGATGGTTTTGAATCATCATTGGAATTGGTTTGAAGTAACTTACGAGCAAGCTCGTCTTCACTGTCAGCAAATGACTCGATTAATCTTGTTTTCAAAGTTTCATATTTACCTTGATTAGGCGGATTGAGAACAATATCACTTACTGCTTCTAGAATTTCGCTTTCAATATGTCCTACAACGGTATTGTATTTCGTAAGATCAGAAACAATATTTGCATTCGAAAATTGAGACTCTATTTGCGCAAACCATAATCTGGGATTGATCTTCCAAAACGGAGGACATTTAATGGCGACTCTGGCAACATGCAATTGTTGTTGATCATTTGCGTCTTCGAATACTTCTCCGTCACCAGGCATTTTATTTTGAGTCGGGGTCACCAAATATAGTAATAATAAGAACCAAATATAAAACATTAGTAATGAACAGATTGATTATCAAGATCGTAATGAATGTTTATTTACGAAACGCGATTCGCGAAGTTACAACAGAAAGAACGTCAATGCTAAATAGCCAATAATATGTGACGCTACAGGGGTTTCTCAATTTATTTGTATTTGGGACGGTATTGGGCGACTTCATGCAGCTAATATTAATAGAAGATCAATTTGCTCCTTCAACAAATTGATTTTTTTTAAAAATAATTATTGGTACTGATTATTAGTTTAAAGAGAAACCAGACTGATCGAACATCGTGATAAGTTATTACTTTTCGACGTGTTCCCAATGTTCTACTTTCTAGCTTATTAATATCACTCCTTTCTTGAAAGAATTCGATTACACTATTTATTGTATAGTGAGTAGTCAGGCTTTGAGGAAATGTTCACACTTGTATCTAGCTGGTAATTGTCCAGTTCAATTATAAGCTTTGATACTTTTTTTTTTTGAACTACTTACATTAAAATGGGAATCGAAGAGAAAAAAATAATTACTTCCTATATGTTTGGTATATAGATATCGGCACTTGGTTGTAGTTCTTTAAAAATAACCCCTCCTTTCCCGTACATACAGCTTACAACTTATGGAATAGTAGCACGAATTAAAACTTTAGTAGGTACGCTACCATAACCATCTACTTGGATTAACTAAAATGGGTGGAAGATAATCCCTCTGCAAAGCTCTAGATGGCATTCCATCCTAGCAATAGTGAATTCCTGAACGAATCCATTCACAATGCATGCTGATGATTGTTCTTCATATAGCATTCATAGACGTGATTCTCTTATTTGGAATAAAGGGCAGTGCATCACACATTTTGCTGTGAAAGATTAAAAAATCTGGTATTTTGATGTAGGTATAGGTAAGAGTGTCGAGTTGAGTAGCTAAATAGCTATTACCTGTAATGCTGATCGTGTGTAAGTATACGAGTTGATAATGGGCCCTTATCAAGTCATATATTTACATACGTATCGGTATGATGGGAATTATACCTATTAGAGTTGGTAATATCATATGTATGAACAAACTATTATTTCGAGGTTGTGAATTAACGCTGATGAGCTTTTATTCATGCAAGTTCTTGTCTTTTTTATTATCTATAACACTTTTCCCTCCTCTCTATCGGTGGGTAAAAGCAACGTGTACGGTGCTTTTTGCCATGTTATAATAAGTAAAGGTTTCGTAATCAATTTTTCCTATTTTCAATTTTATAGTTTCAATTCTGCCATATATTGCTCAGTTTCAAAAAACATTCTGATAAGCGAGAACTTTCTTTATAATTTCAGTTGATTTGGCATAGTGGATGATCCTATTAAAGTTTTTTGAAACAGAATAAATTTTTAAAAACGTTAGTTCAAATAGATATAGGTACTAACTTATATTAATTGCAAATGTGTTGATTGATATATCTAGGTATATTCAGGACATGTACTCGGTTTGGTCGAAAAAAAAAGACATCGAGCAGTTAAAAACCTAATTAGTAGGTATGTGATAAATATTAGATATGTGAATGGCTATGATGTATTACGAGCAAAAGCAATATCTCGCTTATTTTCACTTCACCAGACTTGGCGTTATGCACGTCTTAATAATGTGGTCCTGAAAAGAAACATTTTGTAAGAATTATTTTATTATTATGAGTTTGTGTTCAACTTCTGTATCAAGTTCATGCATACGTACTCTTGGAATGAAAATAGTTTGTGAATCCTTTGGAAGAGTGGTCAATTGAGAAGTACTTGTGGAAAAAATCATTGTGAATTTCTTTTGTCAAGGAGAATTTGCATTTGTAGAATGACACATTTGAAGAAAATTTCAGGTGGTAGGAAGGTTATCAAATGAATTGACCTACATATGGAGTGCTGGTTTGGCTTCTACTTGCTCGAATGTTTGGTTCATTTTACCGGCTTTTCGAAGAAAAGTCAGGTACTGTATTTGTCTCAACTGTGACAGTTTTGGTCCGGAGTAAATTTTCTTTGCGTTTTGGGGTGTTGGGATCATTGTGGGACCATTAGTTTTTTTTCAGGTTTCCTTAAAGTTTATATATATATAGATATATAAATATTCTAGGGGGTAAACTCGTAACTTTTTTATAGATTAACCAGCAAACTCATAACGTTTTGACAAACTCGTAACCTTTTTAGGACGTGACTTTTCGATGAGGTGCCATATGAATCTACAAGGTGTGGGGAGTCTACTGGCAAAGTTTGAGCAGGGACGTGAGATTGCCGTTTATACACTTTCTCTTTTGACTCAATTTTCAAATGAGTGCATAGCCTAAGTATTATGTACAAGGACATGAGGAAAAGGTGTTTATTGCCAAGAATCATTTTTTACGTTTTTTACGTTCTTTTTGGTGATTTTGGTGGTTGAAGATGTCCTCTTTCACATGGCGTGGTCAAAAATCGTCTAAAATAAATTGTTGACTGCTCAATTTTAATTTAAAGTTGATTATACAGGTCCGAATTTTCGTGTTTTTCAGTCTAAACAGTGATTTTATGGGAAAAGTATGCATCCTAGGAAAAAAATGCAATGAAGGAAATTGTAGAGAATAAAATTTTCTTTCTGCTCAGAGCTGGTTATTTTTCTGTGGGATGCTTTGTTAAAAAGCTATTTGCGAAAAACAGAGACGTATGGGACTTTTAAAAAAAAGCTTTTCTGAAAAATTGATGTTTCGGCAATGAGATACCTCTCCACAGGTCACCCAAAAATCAAGTTAACGAATATAACGCGGCCTAACATCGAGTACTATCAGGCCTATGGGGTGACGCGTCGAGCGCATGCACAGCAACGAAGTTATAGGTGGGACGTGAGTTTGTATTTTATACAAAACGTAATGAGTTTACCTGTATGCGGCTATATATATATATATATATATGTGTTTATGTACCAATTTTGTGGCAGAGTAAACTCGAAACCTATGAAATTTTGAACAAAGTGCTTTATCCCTCCCGACTGGTGTATTGCCGAAATTTTGAGATTTCGAGTTTTATTAAAATCGGTCCAGGCGTTCCCTCGATATTTCAGATTAAGTGATATTTTTTGTCATTTTTGCGTCCTTTTGCAGACTTCCTGATCAGTTTTGTTTTTGGTATACCTAGTTTTTTCTAAGAATAAATATTTTGCTTAGCAATAATCAGTAACGTCTGTCTTAATATACCCAAACGATTTCTCAGTTTATTTCTTGTTAGGAACTCGATGGAAAGTCGGTTCACGTGTTCCTCTGACAGTTCAGCTTAGGTAGGCCTAATTGATTTTTGGTGGCATTTTTGCAGACTTTTGCAGACTTCCTCATCAGTTTTGTTTTTGGTACACCTATTTTTTTTAAAGCATAAATGTTTTGCTTAGCAATCGCCAATGTCTGTCTTAATACCCAAACGATTTCTCAGTTTATTTCTTGTTTCGAAATATTTAGGTTTCGAGATGGGACTCTTTGACGGAGGGGGAGCACCCCCACCCCCAATTTTGGGTGACACTTTCAAAAGAAAATCTGGGGCATGTGATATATCGAATTGTATGTTTTCGGTGACGCTGAACACGAATATGACGTCAGATTTTTGATTGGACCCCATCCATGGCCCCCGGCACCTCCCCAAAGGGAGTAAAAATTAAAAAAAGTGTTTTGTTCGTGCGACACATGAAATAGTACGTTTCTTGTAACGCTGAATACGAATATGACGTCAGATTTTCTATCTATTAAATTCTAAAAGCAATTTAATACTAAAATTTGCATATTGAAAGACATTGTTATGAATTCTATTTGAAAAGAACAATATGAAATCTCCAAATTTGCTTTATTGAGATTTTATTTGTTTTTTAAATTTATTTCAATGAATTGAAATATTATACAAATTTAAAATTAATTACGCTATTGTAATACTTGAGAAACTAGTGAATAAATAACTGACCCGAAGTTGATTACGACGTGGTAATGTTTAAAATCACAATCAAAAATTAACCCAAGAAATTTTAAAATTTTCCAGTCATAATTGAATTATGAACACCCTCGAAAAAAAGAACAATATGAAATCTCCAAATTTGCTTTATTGAGATTTTATTTGTTTTTTAAATTTATTTCAATGAATTGAAATATTATGCAAATTTAAAATTAATTACGCTATTGTAATACTTGAGAAACTAGTGAATAAATAACTGACCCGAAGTTGATTACGATGTAGATATTTTTTTTATATTTTATAAAACTGTTATACTGATATAAATATAATTAATATGTTTTTAATACATTTTTTAATTCTGAAAAGCCGGTTATCTCACGCTTTTTTGCGTGAGTGTTTTTTTTGTATTTTTTTCTCCATCTCTTATCAAGAACGATTACAGGAAAATTCATCGCGCGAAATTCACCGCGCGAAACTCACAGCGCGAAATTCATCGCGCGAAACTCATCGCCGGGTAAAATTGACCGCGAGGGAAAATTGATCGCGGAGGAAAATTCATTGTTGTATAAAATTGATCGCGAGGGAAAATTCAATGCGGAGGAAAATTCATCGTTGCATAAAATTAATCGCGAGGGAAAATTCATCGCGGAGGAAAATTCATCGTTGTATAAAATTAATCGCGAGGGAAAATTCATCGCGGAGGAAAATTCATCGTTGTATTAAATTAATCGCGAGGAAAAATTCATCGCGGAGGATTTTTACCAATTTTGTCCATAGAATCGAATTTGAAATGCCGGAAAAGCTTCTTCAGACAAAATTTTAATTAGATTCGTGAGGTCACCATCAAAATTAAAATGACCCAAAACTCACCATCTCCAATATGCTCCTTTCTCTCTCTATTACCACCACAATCCACATCCCATCAATTATCCTTCCATGAGTTTGTCGACAGCTTGTACTTAATCCCTTCCTGTACATATTACAGTATTATAGAGCCAGGTATGAAGAATGAACTACTTTAATTTCATAGCATACTCGCATTTTCAGTATCTCACAAATGAATCATCGAAAAAAAATTTATGTACGGCAATGAATTTTCCCTTGCGATTAATTTTATCCAACGATGAATTTTCCTCCGCGTTGAATTTTCCCTCGCGATTAATTTTATCCAACGACGAATTTTCCTTCGCGTTGAATTTTCCCTCGCGATTAATTTTATCCAACGATGAATTTTCCTCTGCGTTGAATTTTCTCTCGCGATTAATTTTATACAACGATGAATTTTCCTCCGCGATCAATTTTCCCTCGCGGTTAATTTTACCCGGCGATGAGTTTCGCGCGATGAATTTTGCGCTGTGAGTTTCGCGCGGTGAATTTCGCGCGATGAATTTTCCTGTTACCATCAAGAACTATTTCAAGGCGTCGATTTGTTCTTGAATTTTTAGGGCTGTTCTTGAGAAAACGTCACTTACAATGGTGAATTCATCAAACTCGTGCCTTGTGCTAGGTACAATGTTCCAATCTTTTCTAGCGGTATGTGGAGTACATACTTATTGCCATAAATTGTATTCACATGACATATCAAGAAGGTTCATCAATGAAACATGCGTATAAGTTTTTAATTCTACCCTCTCCCTGCTTTCCTCCCTCCCTCCCTCCCTCCCAATAATAAAGTCTAGTGTCGGAATTCAAAAGCTTGTAAACATACTTATGTATGTATTCGAAAAAGAAAAAACTTTTTTTGAAAAAAATCCTGCGAAAACAGATTTACGGAATCAGAATATTTGCAGTCTGTCAAAACATATTTTTGTACTTAGCTGGTTTTCTCACATTATTTTATCCTGGAGGGGGGGGGGGGTTGAAATATGTTTACGATGCGTTTTGCCATGTTCTACAAAATAAAGGTTTCGTAACTCTGCCATATTTTGCTCAATTTCAAAAAACATAATATAAAAGTGAGCACTTTCTTCAAAATCAAATTGTTCATAATATTGATATTTGCCTGTAATTGAGCCGCTCTGGCATCTTAAAGTACCTGTTCAAAAGTTGAGATAATTCGAAGATTTCTCATATTAAGATGAAAAATTGATTTTAAAAAATCAATTCTTGTGATGGGCCACTTTTATGCCCATTTATCGGCCAGTCCAAAATGACTTACGCCTCTACGAATGAAAAATTAGGGAAAAAATACTTTTTACCTACCTATTTAAAATTGAAAAATTGAAGAAAACCCCGCATGTTTGAAACGATAAAAATTATTTTTAAAAAGTATAAAATGAAAAGTGCAAGTCTTCTTACTTGATAAGATTTTCATAACCGGAAAAAAATAATTGGTCCGTAGATATTTCGACTGAGTTGCTTATGGAGGTCTTTCGATCGTCTGTGTACCTAATGATGGATTTTGTTACGTGATAGAAATCGAAAATTGGAAAACTGACTATCGAAAAATCAGGCTAAAAGCATTAATTTTCATAAAACCAATTTTTTAAGCGAATCAGTATGCAGAAAATTTGGATTTTGGAAATAGTTATTGTAATGACCAGATGAAGGAAAAGAGCTTTTTGGCCATTCCTCAAAGTTAAATGAAGAGAAAATTAAAAGAAAAGTTGAAAAATTATACCATACGTACGAATAATCGAAATAATTAACAAAATGATTATTTTACATCGGTAAATGCTAATCTTCTGGGGGAGGATGTTGATAAAAAAAATCCAAGGCTCTCATCTTGAACCATCTTGTTTGCTTCCACTTCGACATCGAATCAATTCCCCATCTTGATCAGCCCCTTAAGAAATTTGATAAATGATTAATTTAAATAATTTCATTTTTTTTTTGCATCCATTTCGACATCGAATTAATCGTATTAGTAGTTGTGGATTGTGGATTATCCATCGAGTTCGTTACTTCCTCGACAATGTCAGTGGGTCCGTTTTAAGGTGGAAATACTGCTTCGTTTGACTGTCATAATGAGTCTACTATGAGAAAATCTTACAAACGTTCTGTTGGAGTACGATTTGCAGGAACTCGAAAATAACTAAGTATAGTAGCTAGCTGTAAAAAATTATAGAAATCGAGAAAAAATATGTACTTCTTAGGTAGACAGTTGTTGATAGAAATGTAATTTCCTAGATGATCTACCTGCGACGAGGCTCTTGCAGGTGTCATAGTCATCGTCGAAGTTATTGCATGAGTATTGAGTACCTTACATGATATTGTTCCTCTATACTTGAAGAATCATAAATAGTTCTCTTTCGTGCAAATTTCAGTTGATTGGGTATGGTGGATGACCCTATTAAAGTTTTCTGAAATTAAATAAAATTTTAGAAACTTAAGTTCAAGTATATATGTACTAACTTACATTAATAATTGCGAATGTGTATGTGTGCTTGAATTTTAATCGAATACATTTACACCGAATTTTCTGGAGCGTTTGTTGAATTTTTTTCATCTAACTTATGTACTTAGGTGGTTTCGAAAGGAGCATTTGAGAATTGCCCAGTTACCTACACGAGAAATACTTAATAAATAAGTGGACTTTTTACTTGAAACAATTATTGATTTTGTGTTTCATTTCCGTATCAAGTACATAAGTATGTACTCTTGGATTGTAAATACCTAGCTTGTGAATCGTTTTGGAAGAAAGGTCAACTCGTACCTGTGGAAAGAATCATTGCGAATTTCTCTCGTCAAGGAGAATTATTTAAAGAATGACGCTTTTGAAGAAAATTTGAGTTGTTAGGAAAGTACCAAATAAATTGACCTACACATTGAGTAATGGTTTGGCAACATGCTTGCTCGAATGTTTGGTCCACGTTTTGTATTTTTTTTCTCATCTCTATTAAGAACTACGATTTGCTCTTGAATATTGCCAGTGTTCTTCTTCAATGGTTGGTGCGATTGCTGAAGTTACGAATTATTGGGTCATTTCTTCACATGGTTCAGTCGGTCGCTGAAAAAAAGCATTTATTCAATCTGCAAGGCGCACCTTGCATGAGTAAAGGTTTCGTTTCATTAATACATATAACATTTTACAAGTATATAATCTTATAAAATTAAATTTAAATATGGGAACATTCGGCACAAATATTTTTGAAAGCACAGAAATTTGTAAAAGCTAAAAAATGAAATTAAAAGAAAACTAAAAAAAAGTATACCTACCCTACCTAACTCAAGGTGCAAAACCTAAATTTGAATTATATTACGATTGTCTTCTGTGTTCCGAGCAATGTATCGCAGCTAGAGAGTATTCTCGATTATGTAGAATTAAGCCATAGTGCCCTTTATCAGAAAAATCTTGGATGCATGGAGAAGGTTGACTTCTTTAGCTCCACTTGAATGTTCTGCCTTCAGGACTTTTTCGGTTTCAGTGATTCCATTGATGGCTGATTACGTATCAGTTGTATTCCTAAAGTAGGTACTAAATTTATGTTACTACTCCGGAAGCGGTTTTCATCAAATGAGTTGATACCTATATAAGAGAATTATTTGTTCGATACCATGGGAATTTTGATTGGGTGGTTTCTAGTTTCTTGATTTTCACTTGTGTGCCGAATGTAGGTATTTTTGAACTGTGAACTTTTTGTTTGAAACATTCTGCAGTTTATAATTCTTAGTGAATTTAGATGGCTTCTTTTTAAGTTGCGACAGTATACTTAAATCCAAAGTCTAAGATATCTACGTACATTAACTTGTACGAAGCCAATAGGCGCTAATGTATGTAATAATGAATTTAATTGAATAAATTCATGATATAATGTTTTCTTTTTTTCAGTGAAAAGGAGAAAATGATGGCTTACCTTTTTTTTTTTAAACAAATACCAAGCATATGCTTAGTATTTGTTTAACGATCACTGGGTGGTATAATATTAGACCACCCAGTGATCGTTTTTTTAAATAAATCACAGTAGGAAGCATGTAACATTTTTCTATTCAAAATATGATTTGCTAAAGTGCACCTACTCTTCCTATTGTACCTTCTGAATGAAAAGTTCCTTCAATTAAGCTTGTCCAATTGAAGCAAGCTGGAAGCAGATTGCAATTTTCTGCTGAAGAATTAAAATTACGGTACCACTTGCATAATTGTTTTCTGAACCGAAGTAGCCAGTCATTTCTGCGAGTGATCCGAAAGGATTAGAAGAAAAGCAGAAGAAAAAATTGGATAAGTTGAAATAAAATTTTTTTAAATGAAAAGTAACGCAATTTGTCAAAATACCAGCATAATACCTTACTAAGAAGTCTTCTGTTTGCAAGAGTTTAACTCAGCACATTCCAATATCATGGCACTATTAACCTCCTTTATACGTATTTCGAATTTCAGCATTACGCCGAGCTTGTTCTGGTTTGTGTTTCTGATTCATTTCCTCGGCTTTTTTCAGCAGATGGTGCAAATCTTGAATCATTTCACAGGTATCAAACTGATTTTCCATTGCGCAAAAAATGTAAAACCTGTTTCACTATGTAGGCTCTAAAATCCCAAACACTAGAATAGCACTACAAGAAACGAAAATTAAAGTCAAGTTTTTTTTTTTTAAATATCTATAGATGGGGTATTCACAAGAAGTAAATTTTTCAAAAATCAAGATGTAGATAAGTGTTGAATTTTTAAAGATTTTAAGAGTGCGTACTTATAAAAAATTAGAGCCAAAGGTTAGGTGGTTTTTTTTTTTTGCAAAACTATGTGGAAGTGAGCCCGATGAGCCTGAGCCCGAGCTCGACCTGACATTAATGCAGTGACCCACACCACGCCGTAGTGATGGAACTCGAGAAAGTCAGATAGGCCTGACCGGACTCATGTTGTATCGGGCTCAGACCACTAAAAGGTACATATAAAAAAATGGGTAATGAAAAATCGAATAATTAAAATAGTATTAGGAATATTAAATTTTCTTACAATTCAATTTAGTACAAATTTTTCTCAAAAAATGAATTAATTACTGTTGATTTTTGTTGTCTAGTTCGTTTGGAGTTGTTACCTCTTTGATCACAGATAAAATCCACTGGCTGTGGAAAGTTAGATCTGTGTATGCTGTGATGTAAGTCAGTAATGTCTGCTTCATACTGACAACTCCTGTCAAGTAGTGTAATCCTTTTTCTAGTAATAAGAAGTTGCTTCTACTGTCTCCTTGTTGAACTGCAGGACCTAATGCACACAGAATAATTATGTTATGGTCAATTCATTTATGCAACTTTTTGTACACTCATTAATGCTAATTAAAGGATAGGAACTCGTTTTTGACTGAATCAAAGCTAAATTTAAATAGTATGTACCTATTGATTAATTACCAGTCGTGCAGCAGAAGATTCGGTTGGCCTTATTTTCTGTTGTAAGCGACGACGTTTTTTCGAGCATAAATGGTTGGCAGTTGAAATCGAAGTCAGAAATAATTAATTCAGGCAGGATTCCGTGCAGATGCTCGTCTTTGCAAAGTGCATAAACATACATTAATAGGAGACAGTTTCTAACTGTTTTGGACAGTTTGGTAGCCTCCATCAGGTTATTGAGAGCTAAAATTTCCGCAAAGAAAGTTGAGCTCGATGAAATTGGAAAAGTGAAGTTTACTTACTGCCGTAATTTCAAAATTGGAGGTTTTTTTTTTTGATTTTCAGTAATAGTATACTATTTTAATTTCATATGAGAGGAAAATAAACGCTGAAATTTAAAAAATTGTTAATTTAGAATTTGTAAACATGGCAGTTACTTTCCGCGCTTGTTCAGATAGACGCGTTAAAGACGTATTTTCCACCAACAAAACTATCTAGGAAACTACTCATTTTCCGATCATATGAAATTTAAATCTTAATCATCTACTTTTCTCCTTTCACACGTTCCGGTGGTTTCGTGGTGATATGAGAATTCATCTTATTGAAAATGTTAGCGATGGAAATTTCCAAAATCTCGCAGATGAGCATGCCCACATTTGCGTGATTTTGTCACATCTTACTATTACAAGTAGATAATAGAAGATTATATACGTTAAAGAGGCGAAGAAGTAATCTTAAAGGCAATTCCATGCACGTATGTCCAGAAAAAAATACGCAATTTTACGCTTCACTAATGAGCTTCTGGCGTGCCCGGAAATAGAAAATTATCATCTGGGCACAGCAAAATTGAACTCCTATGAGGATTCACGAAGTCAACCGATGTGTGATCAGAACTTCCCAAACTGTTCCAGGCACGCCAGAAACTTATCAGTGATGATACGCTAAAAGGATTTTTTTTTAAATGGACGTACACGGAATCTCTTTCAAGGTACATATAACAAATTTTTTTCTATTTCATCTACCTGTTTGGATGTTATTTTCTTGGTCAGATGAAACAATATCTAATTTTTCAGTTTTGGAGAAAATCTATTTAAAAAATTACTTACACATCTCAAAAATACCCATCCGTTGCTAAAAGGTTGTCATGCATTTCATTTATCTGGTCAGAAGGCCTTACCTATCGCCATGGTTCATAGATATTGAGCTGTGAATCTTCGAATTGCTGCGTTCATAGGTCATACAATGTACAAATGAATAAAAAACTCGTCTATTATAGATATGAGCTCTGTATGCAGTTACGTTGAAGTACTTTAAGGACTGGTTCAATTAAAGAATTGATTGTTTTAATTTAATTGAACTGTAAGGGAGATAGACTCGGTCATTCGGCCTTTCGGAAAAATAAAAATATGCAGTGAAAGATCACCAATTCACCATGTATGTTGTTGGATAATCTCATTGATATCTTCGGTAGTTGTGTCTGAGTCAACGTTGGCGATAATTATTGCTGGAGAGAGCGCGGCGTGGTTTGAGAAATTTTAAATCCATAGGTTCTTCCTTGACGGCAGTTGTGAATTTTTTGTGGTGAATTTATTAGCAAAGTTTATTCCTGATTTCTCAAGTTTGATTTTTCGTATAAGATTGTTGATACTCGAGCAATATTAGCGCCTTTATCATCTTTTTTTGAAGAAATAATCACCTTATTTAAACTCGTGGGAACGTGCTTGGGGATTACCTACTATACTTGAGGTTGCCACGAGCGGCTGATGCGAAACTGAAATTCAGTGGTTCAGGAAAAGCTGGAGTTTTTATTCCACGTTCACAAAAATAAAACTTAATTTTAACACAAAAAATTTGAACGTTATCAGATTCGTTCTTGGTAATTCAAATTACCCTATCTAGACGCATTAAAAAAACATTTCGTTGTGAGTTCGATTTTACCTCTTAATTTTCAACATTGAATGCAGGAACTGGCTAATGGCTTAATACGCACTTTAACCTTTCCTTATCAAAGATTTAACTAAGTACATAGCAATTCATTTGCTATCCGAGCTAATTAATCTAATTATTCAAAAGTACGAGTAGGTATAGTATGTTGCCTCTTAAGACGACGCAAGACGGATGTCTTCAGTAGTGATTAGGTATCAAAGTTTGGTTCGAGACTCGAGTAGAACTACATATTTGATCTTGAAATTTCAGCTAATCCTGTCACGATTCGTCGTTTTTGTCGTTACGCGAATGAGAATGTATTTTTTCGATTCGAAATTTGTCGCGGCTTTTCTCTCATGTGTTCGAAAGTTTTCGGTATAATTGTGGTGTTCGTGTTTGTTATCGTGTGACTCAAATGTTTCGCGAGTAGGTACTCGAATTCGATATTGTTCGTAGGTTTTTTCGTGAATTTCCGGTTCCCTAAGCTAAATTTTAAATAAATGATAATTTGGTCGTCGATGTGCTTCTTCGTGAATTTTGAGGATGCATTCGCAACGTCTCAAGGATCCAGTTCCAGCTTCCAGTTGGGTAAGTTTTTGCATCTGTTTTTTTCTAATGCTATACCTACAATGTTCATATTCAGGGAGTACAAAACATTTGGCATGCAAATGCACATCTCTTAAGTTAAATCAGATTATTGTTGAACTTATATTTCATGACGTTTTTATACCAAATGATGATTATTCATACCGATAACTTCGCTATTCAATTCCAGCGATTTTCTAGCTACAAAGGTAAAAAAAAGTTTGTGAATTGCTGAAAAATTTCATATTTGAGAAGGAAAAGTAGTCTTACGTCTTCTTAGTTATCCTCTTTCCATCAATTTAGTCCCCGATTCACTTAAGTATACGAGATGATGAAAGAATAATGATTTAAAAAAACTACGTTTCAAAATTAAAAAATTGTAAAATCTTTGGCAGCTTTTCGAAAACTGGAACTTGCAAAACTACGCATTTTCAGACGGTGCAGTTGATTTTTATCATACCTACGATATTATGTACTCGTATGTTCGATGATGTAGTGAATTTTTGTTCTGCAGAAAAAAGATCTGATTTATGTATAGAAAGTAACTTCGTTCCATTTACCACTAATAAATTACTGGAAGATGCTATTCAGGATGATACGATTGCGTAAAATTCAGCAAATCATTCTTGATAGGCCTGCGATTTTAAGCAGTTCTCCTTTCTGAGAACAACACCCTAGGTAAAGAATAATAAGTTATTGTATGTTTGCTCGATTGTATTCAAGACATGGAGCTCTCATGACGAAGTTTATTTTCTGGTCTTTGTATCCATCTGAAATACTTGAATGAAGTTTTAGTATATGTAAAACCTCTGACAGCCATGATTAGAATTCTTACCTTTTTCTCTTTTTACCTTGACTACATTTTGAAAAAAAAGACGAGAAGACCAAAACTAGATAAATTGATGACTTACTCCTTAGATTTTGTACACAAATGGGATTTCGTTTTTAATGCAACTATTTCTTTATCGTTTGGTTGTCGTTCACTTGTAAGTTTCTTATTTCCTAGTCTCCATATCTATTTGAAATAGGTATGCGAGTTTGAAATGTAAAATATCTGGTTTTATGCATAGAAGGTTATGTGAACGTGTGGCCTATCTTCAAAATTGAAAGGGCAAAATACGTTTTTAGAATCCAAAAGCCAAAATCTAATTTTGGGCATGAGGGTCGGTAGTACATTATGTAGATAATGTACTTTGAAAAATGAACAAAATAACCTATGATGACTTTTTGCCCAACTTGCAAATTTAAGGGGCTATAAATGATTTTCAAATTCGAAAAAAAGCGATGAAAAAAATGAATGCAGAAATGAATACTACTTCAAAAAATGAACAAATTTTGTTATGATCATTTTTTTTCTTACTCTAAAATTTAAATTTAATAAAACTTTTAGGAAATCGAAAATTGTTGAGTTTCAAAAACTTATTTTTTTAATATTAAGTAGGTAGATAGAATAAAAAAAAAAAAAATGATCGTAACAAAATTTATTCATAACTTGAAGTAGTGTATTTTTTGTCATCACCATTTTTTGGAATTAATAATAATTTGTACTCCCTGTCCCTTCAATTTACAAGTTGGGCAAAACGTTACAATAGGTTATTTTGTTCATTTTTCAAGGTAATACCGACCCCGACCCGCATGGTCAAAATTGGATTTTGGCTTTATAGATTAGTGCGAGTATGATAAAAAAGAGCCCTAACTCGTCAATTTTTGTTAAAAATTACGGTCAAGATTTTTTCATTCTAGCCCTTGCCCAACTTGTTTTGAGAAGAATGACCTTGTTCGAAAATATGGTAAGTATTTGAGATTATTTGTCAATCTAGGCCATACCTACATTGCCTTCAAAATCCAAGGCAATTTTTAGGGTTCTACTGAGCGATTGAAAATTTTTAAATTATTATTTCTGGGAGAATTCGTGTTTCGATAATATTGTCTTCTCGAACACTAGCTGATACTTATAATGGGTTAAAACGATATAGTTTTGAAATGTGGGAGAATATTCTGCTGGAATGCAGTAAAATACGGAATGTAGAATATTTATTTATGTGTATAATAAGACGTATTTTGCCAACTTATATATTTTTACAATGAGGAAATTGTGAAATTGAACCATTCGTTTCGTGTTTTCGCGCGAATTCATAAAACACATCTCTCGAGTCTAAATGTTCCATTTAGTTGTAAATTATTGATGATTTCTGTTTGAAATACCTATTTCCCCTTTATGAATTTATTTTACAAGTAAACCAGTGGAAGTGAGAAGGAAAATACATACATATGTATTTTTGGGCGTTGGAGATAATCCAAGTCTAAGTATTTAAAAATGTACTTATCTCAAAAATATCCACCGTCGCTCTGTTACATACAAATGCAATGTGGCTGTACTTTGGCTAATTTCTCTGAACAAAATTGGTTTCGTAAACGTTTTTCAGTTTGATGGTTTCGTGTTGGTTCCAAATTGTCTTTTCAGGTAACTTGTTTATTGCTGGGAACGTTGTATTCTCCTCTAAAAGCCATGGTGTGATGGTATGGCTAAAGGAGGTGGATTTAGGTTCTCTTTAATGTATTCGTCAGCTCGTCGAATGCTGTTTGTTTGTAATGGCACTGGGTGAAGTAATGTTTTAAAGATCACAAATCAATTCGGAGGTAGTACCGATATCGAAATAAATAAATTTGCATAATCGCATTTTGACTCTTCGCTTTTAATATTACGAGATGATTTGATTTTAGCCATTTCAGAGTAACCCTAGAAACAGAAACATAAAGACACTCATTTTTACGGCATACCTTTCAGAAGATTTTCGTAATATTTTTATCGAGTTCAGTTGCTTCAGTTCGCTCGATCCTTGTATATTCGATGATGGGAGTGAATTTTAGTCCTACAAAAAAATCTGATTGTATGTATGCCACTAATAACTAGAAGATAATGTCCAGGTTGATACCATTGTGTAAATAATTCAGCAAATCACCTTGAGCGGCCTCTGATTTTAAGCAGTTCTCCTTTACATAATTCTAGGCGCGGAGCTCTCGTGGCAAAGTTCATTTTCTGGTCTCTGTACTTATCCATCTGAAATACTTGAATGAGGTTTTAGGATAAGTATATTATAAAACACCTGATAAGACATATGATTAGAATTCTTAGAACCTTTCTCTCTTTTTACCTTGGATACACTTGAAAGAAAAGAAAGAAAGCCAAAACTAAATAAATTCATAACTTACTCCTTTTTGCAAACTAATGAAGGCTTTAGTTTTGGATTAAAAACATAAACATTTTTCAACACATTTATGTACCTATATTCAAAATGAATTTCCAACTTTTGCGCGAAGTAACTCAAAATCGAAGTCTCTTGAGAAAAAAGGCGAGTGGTGCATTTCCGTAGGGAAATTTTATGTTTTAAACTTGATTTTGTTTCTTTCTATTTTATCTGTAGAATAGGTAAGTAATTAATTTTTTTCATAAAAATTCAACTTACCTTATGCATGATGCAGTGACGCGCATCTCCCGTATAGCACATTTTTTCAATAGGAATTTTTGGGTGTTAATGAAAATCTATTTAAAAAAGTACTTACTCATCTCAAAAATATCCACCGTCGCTGTGATAAGGTAATTCCTCTGAACAAAATTTGTTACGGAATGGTTTTTCCGATTGATTCTTTTGTGTCGGTTCCAAATTGTCTTTTCAGGTGACTTGTAGCTGTATAAAATTCTTACGCTTCAGTCTTTTACCTGCGATGATGTCTGAAAAATCTTAAATTTTTACGGTTTCCGTCTGATATACAATTAAGAGTTTTAGTACAAACAAATTCAGTGATAAGCATACCTAATTAGAATTATTACATTTCTGTAACCGGTACATATTTCTTTAGCTGATAATTAAAAGTAGGTGGAAGTCTATAGATCTAGAAGGCTGCACTTGAAGCGCCATTTTCTCCTAAAACGATTGACCTACTATCGAATCGTACTGGTACATCCATTAATTTATTGATCACTTCTTTTTTGTGTAGAAACCACTTTTGTGGAAACTTCACTCGTTCACCACCTAGAACACATGTCAAATTAGAAAGTCCTGTTCTGGTTGAGACTCGAGAAGTTGTTTTTTTTTTTTTTTTCATTAGTAGTTCTCCTTTCTGAGAACAGCATCTGAGAACAAAATAATAGTACATTAAGTATGTTAAATAAAATTTAATTGAATATGTTTTCATGAAGGCGAATGGTCTTTTAGTGTACCTGCGACTAGAAAAATTGTTTGAAGTTTCAACTAAGCCCTATTGAGTTGGTTGAGCGAAAATCTAATCCACAATTTACATATGATTTCCATGGGAGATGAGACTTCCTCTCTATTTTTCTCTGAAGAAGTATGTTGCTTACCTTCTTAGTTCTTAGTATTGAGCTATCATGTTTAAGTTCTTCATCTCCTGGGCTTCGTGTCCATCTGAAATAAGTATGATTCCAATTGCACACGTCAGTCATTAGAATTCTTACTTTCACTCTTTTTACATACTTCGACATTTGAAAAAAAAAAACTGAATTGATTACTTACTTCTTTCATTTTGTAGTTATTAGCAGTTGATTTCTAATACATATGTAGTATTCTGATGTCTCCATCTCCGCGGAAGGAATAAAAATTAATAATATAAATGAGTTCAAGTTGTCACGACTTCGCATGAGATTCGTAACGTCATTGAATTGAATATTGAATAACAGTTTTCATTAAATTGTTCACTCCTACCTGTACACCTACCTTGATTTCGGTATATAGGTTTAGGTATCTTAAGACGTGGTAGGTAATTCAAATAATGATAGAGAATTTTAAAATTTCGATGGTCACTTGAGCTCTGTCAGTAAGCAGCAAATAAAAACAATAATTTTTACCTCTAACCATCAACTTATATACTTTCTTGAGCAGATTTATAAATTAGCGAGGTCATATCAGGTATTTGTTTTGAGAAAATTTACCAAGATAGCTCATCGTCGTAAACTTCTTTCCATCTCACGAGTTTACAATTAAGTTTCCAATCATCTCGTGTGCAGTTTTTCTATGCCAAAGAGCAATTTACTCGTAGAGATGAAAAGCACGCAGTTTATCCTATTTTTTTAGGGTTTGAAATTGCGAAAAGAATACTAAAAAATCAACACGATATGGCATTTTTACTGCTTGAGAAAAAAAAATAGTGGAGATACCAAAACTTATGGAAAAGGTGCGAGACAAACAGAAATCTTAATTGTGACATGAAGAGAATAATGTAATGAGGTGAAAAAGTACTTACTCCTTCTTGACTGTTCGCAGTGTGGGAAGTTAATCAGAATGCCAACGAAGTATAGAGTCGTGTTGTATAGAGAAAATTGATAGATTTGAATTAAACAATCAGTGAAATTTCTATTCGGAAAGAAACTGAAAAATTTATCGTTGCAAATATCTCGATAATCAATCACATTTTTTTTCTCACGAAAAAAACAACACATTGAAAATAAAATCAGAAATATGTATGTGATGCATGGCTAAGGCTAAAATTAAATTTTACGTTTCAAAATCGATAAATATAATAAGTATTTTTTTTCAACTTTATAAAGTCGGTATTGAATATAAAAAAATGCAGAAGCTTATGTGATCTCAAGTAAGATTCTGTAGGTAAAAGTAAAAAAGAGTACTTACTAGGTGAAGTTGGTGAAATGTATGCGAATAAGTGTGTTGTTCTTGACTGGTAATTTCCTTTTCTACATACTTATCGAATTACTTTTTCTTGAAGCTGGTGTTCTTTTGCTGAGTGATTAAGTTTGAAGATTGCTTCTCGGAAGCATATTGTAGTCGACGTAAATAAAGAGTTATCGGACAAAGGAGTATAGAATGGGGATTGTGGATTCCTCTGAAATTGATTAATGTAGAGGGATTAAGGAAATGACACGAGATGTGTCAAAAAGGGTGAAAATTTCATAAGAAAATCAAAACTATCCTGTGTTTTAATGAAATTCTTGAAAGAACAGTGTTGAAATATCAATGAAAAATGATGTACTCGTACATAAGTATTTTAAGTATTTGAATGTTTAGTGAACGTCAACTTAGTTTCTCCGTTTCCTCAATTATTGTTGAATAAACTGCACTAACGATGGAGTTTTGAGTCTTTTCTCGCGTATTCTCATTTCCTTCTGCGTAAATAGGACGGATTTGTGCTGATTTTTTTTCTTTGGATCAGTGATGAAATACGTTATTGAGAAGAAATCTCCCTGTTTCGCATATAAACAAGATTTTTCAACCTCAATAAGGCAATATCATTTACGGGTTGCCTAGAGGAATAATCGAGATGAAAAATACTCTCCTATGGGCCAATTATTTTCAATTTTGAATAGAAAAAAATGAATGAGATAGTACATTACATATATTGAACACATGCTTTTTTTGTTTTCTGATGAACAACGTTTCATCTGAACCTATTTTCTGTTTGTTTGCGGTGTGTTAATTGGGGGGATAGAAGCCGGTTTTTTTTTCATCTTGAGACGTGATTTGATGCAATTTTGAAGCGTCGTTTTTGCACAGTTTTGTTGTTATCTTTCGTCGTGTTTTGTTATTAAAAAACATGAAATTCAAGTAATCGAATCGTAAATTTTTTTCTTACCGACTAGAACCGACCTTATAAAACGCATACGACGTATATCTTGATTTGTTTTCTAGCTACGTCAGAACTGTTTGTTTGAGGTTTTGGTGGATATTAAACTATTGAAGCTTTGTACATTGGATTAGACAGAGCTCACAAGGGAACCACACGAGTGTGTAGTAACCGATTTGACCCGAATTTTTTTTTCAGGAAAGAGACCCTCAAGGGTAGTTGATCAGGAAATATATCTAAAATGCGTCTACTTTTCCTATTGTTCCTTCTAGAGCGAAAGTTTCGTATTTAAACTCAACCAATTAACACACGCAAATTCCGTACTCTTGAAATCATCGTAGCCGTTGGTAGCATATTGCTTGATGAATTGCATGGTACACGATTTTAATTGTTGTGGTTTGTATCGCAAATAGCTTGTGAGAGCGTGTGCAATGAGCAGCAATAAAATGCTACTTGCTGTCCACTGACTGCGCGGACAAAAGCTAGCAGTATTGTCCCAAATATTCGAGGTTTGAGAAAATTTATTTTTGCATAGCTCCGACCATCGTCTACAATTTTGCCCAATGTGAAATAGAATACCATGGGTATGATATCAAATATGGGGAAAAAAATTAAGGAAAGGTTCAAAATGCTAATGAAGTTGAATTTGAGAAAGAAAGTCGAGAAAGCTATAATCTCGGAACATTTTATCATTGAAATACACTTCGTTTTTATACCAACTTACTCGCATTTAAATACAAATACGTATGTAACAAGATAAATTTGCACCTCCTATCATTAGGTACATTTTTTGATAGCCTGTGTCAATTGTCTTTCATAAATTGATTATCAATTTGAAACAAAAAATAGACTTGACCGGAATAGAATGATTAAAATTAAAACAGGAATAAAAAAATCACCTATTTAAATCGGTAAAGTCAATTCAATTAAGTAAAAGGAAAGAAAATAAGATGAGCGACACATTCAGCGAAATATTGATATCTAAACACTCACTCGAAACATTCAAATAAAAATTTCATGTGAACAATTTTATATCACTGAAATTGAATTATACTGTTAATCAATTACAAAAATTGACTCCAAAATTCATGAACTACTCTGTGAAACAAAACTATGCAGCATCAAACATATAAAATTTAAAGAAATATGGCTGCGAAGCTATTCTGGTCACCATTACAACTTTTACAGGTGTACCAGTAACCGAGAAGATTTCGTGAATTACTCTGTTCGATTACTTTACGGTATTCGAATTCGAGTTGGTGGCATTGGCATAGGAAAGAAGTTTTTGTCAACTTCAGCTCGCAGAGTTTGCGAGTCGACTGCAAACGATCTGGCGCTGAGATTCTTTGGGAATATCTGTACCATTCCTGACGCCGAGGACCGTGCACGGGTGTATGCCTTTGAATTTAATCCTCCAGTTCGAGTTTTTTTTGGAAAAGAACACAGTAAATTTTGTAGAATATGGAGTAGAATGGCTCTCGTCCTGAAAAATCTGAAATAAATTTGCATATTGCACTCGTGGCAACTATGTACCATGAACGAACGTTTACTGAAGTTGACCAATAATTTAGAGAAGTTGAAAACGTGTCTTTCTTGTTTATTTTGAAACACAGGTGTACCTACCTATAGAAAAATGAAATTTTAAGAAAATTCAATAATTTTGTAAACTAAATCGACATATTTCTACAATTCAGAGGTGACGCTAGTCTGTTCTCGAATGCGACTCGTAACACGACTCATCTTGATGACTTGATTATTAAAGACTCCCGAGTCTTCAACATGAGTGACTTCACACTTGCGAGTCTTAATTTGCAAATCCGAGTTATCGAAATACATATTTATATTTATATTTATATTTTCTTAAATTGTTCTCTCAATGCAGGAAAAAAAGAACGTATTTATTCCTCAGCTGATCTTATTTCTTGCCCCAAGCGTAATAAAGTTGAGAATTTGGGTACTTAACTGAGAGAAAATGATAAGATCAAATGAGAACAAAACTGATGAACTTCATTCACAATATTGATCAAACTGAATCCGTGAAACGAGATGTAAATTAATCTGCCTTATAAGATTGAACCAGGCCCGAAGAAACTACATCATATTTAACAGTATCCAACTGTAATGGTATAAGTGGTAGTCTGTTTTGCTAGTTTCTCTACGGGTGGTATAAAGATCAAATAATCGAATCGTAAATTTTTCTCTTACCGACCTGATTAAATTGAGTATTTTTTGTACCATTCATCTTATGGTATGGATTTTACTATGGATGATTTTGGGTAGAGAATGAAGAAATGTATTCTACAAAATTAGTTCAAAATGAGTGAATTTTCGCGAATTTTAGCACCAATTAAACCAGACCTAAAATACCTGTGGTTGATGGGCTCAATGTTCATGGCTTGCTTCTAAAGGAATATTTTTGTTGGTAGATATTTCTTTGTTTCGTTCCATTTTATTGCATGTAGTTATTAAAATTTAATTGTGATGAATTTTTACCTCGAAGAATCTATAACCAAAAAAAAGTGTAAGTAAGTAAATGGGGAACTGATTAATTGTTTCAAACGTTCTGCTGTGTATTTGTGGATGTGTATTTGGATGTCTTCTTTTTTAATTGTGATAGTATATTCTTTGTTTCTTTATAATTACATATTCGTTGGGTGGCGGTATTTTGTCATGTACAGGGTGAAACAAGCAACTAAGTACCTACTGTATATTTCAACAATAAACTCTCCCTGTAAGACCCTGAAAGAAACTATCAGATACTAAGTATAGAAACCGGCTAATATATGTAGGTAGATGGAAGTATACGCTATCTCCTGTAAAGGAGTGCTACCACGACGATGACGAATGTAACCTTACATTATCGAATCTTAGTTTATGTAAATTTTTCTTTCCCAGCTCACTTCACATCTTCTTGTCATTGCTAAAAAAAATGGAATAGCGTAAAAATGAAGTTATATGTTGGGTTCAACAGCGTTTCTCGCGTTGTTCTGTATATGGACCTTTTGATTTTTATTTCTGTTATGAAGTAGCTCGTGCTAACTTCGCCGACAACCACTTCATATTTAGCCGGATCCTCACTTGAAAATAGGCCAAGAAAGCAATGAGCAGCAGTAACATTAAATATTGGTCTGTTTTGCTAGTTTCTCTACGGGCATAACGATCAAATAATCGAATCGTAGATTTTTCTCTTACCGACTTGCTGATTATCGCGCATTTGTTTGTGCCAGTTCCAAGAACTCCTGAACTCGTACTTATTTCCTCTTTTTCTGATCGCGAAAATAGTGTATAGCAGGTCTTTTCTGTATCAGCGTATTTAACAGTCTAGTTGGGAATCAAAATGAATCTTATTACCTACTAGTACGTAGTAATGGGGGATATTGGGTACACTTTTTTATCTGCATGCCGGGTGCGACGGCTTCTTCATTGAACATTCTCGTTGACGTTACATCTTAGTCCGTTGAATTGACGACGATTCATAATTAATACTGTATTTACATTTTGATAAAGGGAAACAAAATACATTGCTCTAGTTTGGGAAGCAAACTACATATGCATAAGGCGCAAGAGAACAATTTGAAAATTGAGTCCAATTCGAGGAACGTACTATACAAGTAAATAAGTTTTTCGCTGAATTAATTTTTCATGACGGACCAAAATTGCTCATGTTTCTGATTTTTTTAAACATGAATAGATGAATACATACTAGCAGAAGCACTTACTCAATACGCAATAGCTATTATAATTAGAACACATCGAAATGCCTATATGAGAGTATATTTGCATATTTTTTAGGATATCCTCAAAATATTATTTTCTCCCTCCCTCCACTAAACATTTAAATTCTCAGTATTGTGCACCATGCTTACGCGTGATTTTTTCATCCAATTTACATGAAACTGCAGATTTAAATTTGCATGGAGCTGTGAAGAATTTGCCGTGTAAAAAAAATACAAGAAAAAATCACAGTATTAAACATTTTTTTAAGCATTTCCTTCACCGTGGAAAGGCTTACTTATCATTCACCTGCCACATGATTTTAGGTGGAGGATAGCCTAAAAAAGAATAGAAAGGTTCCCCTTGTCACTCCTAATAAATCGGACTATATGATGACTTTTATCATAAATATTGCTGGGGAAATGAATAGGTAATTCTACGCTGTCTTCGAGTACTCGACTGATCGATCTAAATAGCTGATTATTGATCAAAAATACAATAAAAAATCATTATTACTTCCTAGATTAAAAATAAACAATATAATTATATTTAAAATTTGAAAAAATAAGTTAGATTATTACTTATGTAAAATATTATATACTTATTGAATAAAAAACTATAAAAAATGATTAAAATTAATATATTAAAAATTCAACTTGAATAATCAATTTAAAAACATTATACTTACCTACTGCTCAAGTACGAATCTATATTGGACATGCTCCAATAGTGTACCAAAAAACCATCATCTTTCATGTCTTGGATGACTTTTTTGTACGGAGATGTATGTTTGCGAATGGATGATGCCAATACAGTAAGTCCCGCTTATTAGAATCGATTTGGGACCAGGAATGTTTGATTCTATAAACCGGAGTATTCTATAAAGCGGAAGGATAAAAAATGCAAAATTCCAAATTATGTTGAGATTTTTTCACTTTTTGATGTGTTTTGAAGTTAATTCTATTGAACACTTTTTTGTACGATTTTTATAAAATTAAAAAAAAAATCCATCATCTTATACCAATTTTCACCAATGTAAAATATTTATTTTCGCGTTTTTATGCCATTTTCGCAAGTTTTCATTCAATTTTTGCTAAATTTTGCCAAAATTCATGATTTTTTCCCATTTTTGAAGATTTATCAATTCTATTAACCGAATGAAATGCTCTTTTTATTCCAATAAACGGAAAAATTTGCATGTAAGAAGATACAAAAATGTTCTGTCCCAGCACATTCCATTCCATTAACCGAATTATTCTAGTATTATCCGCGATTCTATGTAATAAGCGGGACTTACTGTATATAGAATTGTCATGTGTTTGAGAGAGTTTATTTGCTGACTGCTTCATTTTCCGAAAAACATTCAAAGCTGAAAGGTCACTATGTCCCATGTCTCCAAACTCTGGACTTTCTAATGCCTTCATTCGACGTATAACAGATGGTGTTTGCTTTTAATTCATCATTTTTTGAAGATACATTGTTCGGTTTTCGCCTGCAATTCTTCTTTTTTTCCTACACCTGCTGATAGAAAATTCTCCCTTATGTTATTGTACAACATATGTATATCAATATTACTGCCATGTTCAGGTTTTCCAGAAGCTTTGAAGCATACATTGCTCACTTTTTGAATGCCAGGGCACGTGTCAATTTTGTATTTTCATGAAATTTGATTCTTATGAATTCTGTCCATTCGTATAGGTTTTAGGGTAAAATATGATCGTAATCTACATGTTCTGTCTTCACGTTAATGATATGTTGTGTATTTCAAATTCTTCCATTTATCTTTTTTTTCAAAACGAAAGAACGGATAAACTTTTACCTTTTTATTTTTTTTTAGCAAATTCCAATCGAGTTTATCTAAAACTACGTAATGTCTTTTTATTTAGAAAAGGAAAAATTTCTACTTTTTTCTTTTTTTGAGCAAATTCTGAACGAAATTTTTGACAGATTTTTCATATCATGGAAATGAAAAAAATGCGAGTACACAGGTTCCCTCCCTTTGGTTACTAAAGGAAATCAGTTTTTTGATATTAATATTACATACTTATGTGCCTACATCAAAATAACGATTTTCTTCAGTCCTAGAGTCCTAAGGTTGAGCTGGGATTTTTATGCAGAAATAATATGATGAAAATATGCAGTATTTTATGAATTTTTATATATTTTTTGCAACATACACATATGCAATAAGTGTGCAAAATTTTAGTACATATGTGGAATTTTTTGAACAACAGAAGTTTTTAAAAATCCACTGGAAGCTATGAAACGGATTGAAATGCCTGCAATCCACCTCCTTATGCGAAAAAAAACAACAGCAAATATATTTACTTACTCTCATGAAAAGACTCTTCATTTAAGTTCCACTTTATGCTTTCCGGAGGAGGATACCTAAAAAAAAAAAAAAAGGTTCCTTCCCTTTGTCTTTCCTATAATAGATCGGACTATATGATTGGCTTTTATAATCGTAAATATTGTTGGGCAAATGAATATTTCCACGCTGCTTTCGAGTACTTGACTGATCCATCTAAAAAAATTAATTACCATAATTAAAATTATATTTAAACATGAAGTTGATTGGATTATTATTTATTTCAAAAATCAATCTCAAATAAATGAATTAGAAAAAAACAATATAAAAAAATTATTGATGAAAATCTAATCATCTTGAAAAAAATTTCGGAGCCGGTTTGGGACAAAATGATACAGCTGGACCGAACAACGGCTGTAAAATATGTAATATGAAGCAAGATTAAGTTGCGTCATTTTGTTTACCTAATTATACCTATACTTCCACTTAGCACGTAATTGGAAAATCGTGTTGTGTTCGATTAGAAAAAAAACTATGTAAGCTGAAAAATTATGAACATTTTTTTTTGAAATGTTGTTAGAATGTACCAACTCATCACTACCTATAACATTGCGTTGAAATATGTATCAGGGTTTCTGCCACCTCCTTCTGAAGAAGAGCTATAATTTCATTCGGTTAGGTTTGAAGCTGTTCTGTATAACCTTGTTGAAGATTATTCGAGTTACTCTTGCGGAATTCAAGTTCACTTTTCCTTAGGTATACCTATTGCTTTTTCAAATGGTGTGCGTGTTCTTCAGAACATATTTGGTGTGTATCACATCTCGCAAATGAGGGATACGTATTTAAAAACAAGTGGATGAATTGATAACTATATTTGCTTACTATAGTACCTAGTGAATTTTCGTCGTATGGAATTTTCTCACCTCTGCGATTGAATTTCATATCAACATTCGCCGGATTCAGTTCTTCGCATTTCTCTATGAAAGTACATTATTTATGGTTACTACAATAGGTGATGTAAATCGATTGATTATTTTTAGTGTGCGTAGCACCTTATTGGTTTTGGTCAGGCTTTTCATTCACTATTCCAATAAGGCTGTTGCAATATTTTGAGAAAGAAGCTTTGAAGCATACGTTGCTCACTTTTAGAAAGCCAGGGCACATGTTAATTTTGTATTTTCATGAAATTTGATTTGTATGAATTCTGTCCATTTGTAGGTTTTAGGGTGGAATATGTTCGTAATTTACATGTCCTGTCTCCACTTTAATGATATGTTGTGTATTCCAAATTCTTTCATTCACCTATTGTAAGAGAATGTGAAGCTGAGTTCATTTGGAAAGTTTTCATTTGAAGAGCTGCTGCCTGAAGCGTGTTCGACTTTCATGATCACTAACTTCACTTTTAAAACCAATAATTTCTGAAACATTTCTATAACTTGAATATCTATTTAATTTATCGAGGACGAAGAGGGTGTGGAATTTTGAAATATGCACATGCATCGTAGTGCGCTAACGATGCACTAACGGTTGGTGCATATTTCAACCTGAAATTTGATATGGGCATCAGTGCTGGCCAGTCGTAAGGGGGGATGTATGGGGCGTGGTGGCAGGGCCGGCGCGTGACGATAACGACTGATTACCTAATAACGACCAGTTGAATTTTTTCTCATGATGATGCGAAATAAATTTACTAACTGCGTGTTTCTATCTCTCAAGTCTCTATCGTGGCAAACATTACGTAAATTGCCCCGCATTAAATGAATGCTATTAAAGGGCGATCTGGCCTCTCCTTTGAAACGCTTAATCATTTCTGTGACCGTGAAAATAGTGTTCTTAGGCAATTTTGTCAGGCTAATAAAATTACTACATTGACCCATTCCAAGCTTTTAAACCTTTTCTGATAGGCTATGCAAAATAAAAGGTTTACGTAGAAAAAAACACAAATTTGAAAAAAGTAAAATTCAATACTTACATTATCCACTCCTGATGATGATCTCTGGTCTGTCATGGTAGATGTCTGTGCCTAAAAAAAACAAGACAATTAATAATTTTTTCAAAAAAAAAACACAAAGTATTGGAATTAGAGCAGGAATTTCAAAAAAATCACTAAGACTTTTTAAAGTATTGGAATCGGAACAGTAACTGAATATTTTTTCAAAAAAAGCAAAGTAAGTAGGTATTAGAATTTCAAAAAAATCATCAGACTTTTCAAAGCATTGGAATTGGAACAGTAATTGATTATTATGTTTTTTTCAAAAAAAATCACATTGGAACAGTAATTGAATATTAAGTATTTATTTTTCAAAAAAAAATACTTTGGAACAGTAACAGAATATTTTTTCAAAAAAAGCAAAGTATTAGAATTTCAAAGTTACTTACTGAATATTTTTTCAAAAAAAGCATACTTTTTAGGATTTTAGAAATATGAATACCTAATCATCAGACTTTTCAAAGCATTGAAATTGGAACAATAAGAAGTAAAATAACACTTATGAAATGAAACAACTTGACTGAATTCACCTGAAAAAATTTCATTCTTTATATACAATTTTTCCCACATAGTTATAACCCTTAATTGAGGTGATAGCGACCGAATGAAAAAGTCACTTATACCATTACACCAGGCAATCTACAATATTGATATTTTCTTAATAAGGTGTTTTCTTAAAAAATTAATAATTAGAAGTAGGCACATACTCGTACAAATAAACTGCATTCTTTGTTATCTGAAAGTGCATAGAGCGTGGTTATTTTTTAGCAATAGTTTATCTTTTTCTTTCAATTAATTTGAAATATAAGTAAATCAACTTCATTTCTAATTACGTATTTCTCCTCTATTCTATCAGGTGGGTTAAGTAATGCAGACAACTTATGATGAGCTTCTTGTAAAGGTGATTTTACCTGTGGAAAAAATTACCATTGTCACTTCATTTCTCTGAAGACTACACCTCCAAAAAAAGTTCAGGTTCATATTGAATTGTATTCTTATGTTTTTTGAAAAGTCACATTCGTGGAAGGAGAAGAGTATTTGTATTGCACGACTTGACACTTTCTTGTAATGACATTTACATAGTATGATGCAACTTGGAAAAGCCATTATTTGAATAACAACGTTCTTTTTCAATGTGCTTTGTGCTCGATTCCGAGTGATTTTTTGAAACATGAAGTTTTCTTGAAAACTGCTAACAGACAATATTCATTCTGATTGAAAATATCAACTTAAACCTTATGGGTAATGCAAACTTCCATACTGAAAATATCTCTGGAAAAAATTACCATAGTCACTTCATCTCTCTGAAGACACCTCCAAAAAAAGTTCAGGTTCATATTGTATTCTTATGTTTTTTGAAAAGTCACATTCGTGGAAAGAGAAGAGTATTTGTATTGCACGACTTGACACTTTCTTGTAATGACATTTACATAGTATGATGCAACTTGGAAAAGCCATTATTTGAATAACAACGTTCTTTTTCAATGTGCTTTGTGCTCGATTCCGAGTGATTTTTTGAAACATGAAGTTTTCTTGAAAACTGCTAACAGACAATATTCATTCTGATTGAAAATATCAACGTAAACCTTATGGGTAATGCAAACTTCCATACTGAAAATGTCTCTGATTTCTGTTTTTGTTTGAGCTGCTTCATTGACGCTGCTATGTTCAAGTTATAAAAATATACTTACAATCTAAAAAAATGAATTTCAACTAGGTACCAACTAATAATTAATTTTGTATATTATATTGGTCTCGGGATTGAGTGATCATCACCTTCCTGTGTTTTCAAAAACATGGTACGTTTTTCGTGGTGTATTATGCTGATAATCTTCTCTGGATAATGTCTCAAATGAAACGTTCTCTCCTGCTAACAGGCAATATTCATTCTGATTGAAAATATGTATAGAAACTTAAACGTTACGGGTAATTCAAACTTCCATACTGAAAATGTCTCGTTTTGAACAGAGAAAATAGGTTGATTTTCTTACGTAATTTTCCTAATTTTTCAATGATATTCTGCCCAGTTTCTTCAATTATTGAATAAACTGCGCTGACAATGGATTTTTTGAACCATTTCTCACGTATTTTCATTTCCTCCCGCGTGGCAGAAAGAATATTCGCCAATAATTTTAAATTGGAAAAGATGAAAGCACGTGCTTTTTTGGTTTTCTGGTGTACTTATTTGTGTAAAAATGGGTTTTTTCATCTTGAAACGTGATTTGATACAATTTTGAAGCATCGTTTCTGCACTGATTTGTTGTTTTCTTTCGTCATGTCTTGCTATTAATGATGTAGTAGAGATGACGACGTTATTTCAGTGTGATTCGCAATGATATTTGAACAGAATCTGATACTTGTTTATAATGCCTTGAATTTGGGCATTTCCTATAATATGGTTCTGTGTTCGTCTTGAACGATCTTCGGTACAACGAGAGTAGATGCGTTGCATCTGTTACACTTCACTGTGTAAATAATTAAGTAAATGCGTGTCAAAGTGGATGAAAATTAAATCCTGTGGTTAATGAGTTGGCCGCATAAGGTGTGTACACCTTTGTTACCTTACATGTCGCATTATTATGCAGAATCGTCGAGTGACTTCTTGCACAACGTATTTTTATTTAAGGTACTCTGAGGACGTCGGTTTTCTCGAAAAAAGGTCATTAATAGCAGACCGAGAGAGAAAACAGTCAGGTCAGTCTTAATGTTATTTCTTTTTAAAAAAATTTAAAAAATGATTTTTTTTCATTTTTTGAAGTTTCTTCTCTTTGAATCTAAATTCTCAAGGGATCGTGAAGGGGTTCTTGTTCAAGAAACTAGATGATGAAAGTTCTAACCGGAATAAAAAAGGGAAGTTCTAACCAGAGTAAAAAAGGGAATAGGAAGTAAGTACTTATACATAATAAATATATTTATTAAAAAAATCGATTTTTCGGTCTGAAGCGTTTTTATTGCTTTTTGACTGCAAGTTTTTTGGACGTAACGTTACAGAAATGAAAAAACACAAAACAAAATAAAACGAAGAAAAAATGATAAATAATCGTTAATATCGCAGTTATTCTTAAATTTGATGTAAGAAACGGAAAAAATCTTTTTGCAACATTTCTTTTTGAGTATGTTCGTGGGAGGAAAAATGGAAATACGCGTAAGAATGAAAATAAATTTTTAAAAAATGGTAAAGATTGCCAGAAGGCACACCTTGTTGTAATACTTGACCACAAAATGGTTTTAAATTCTGTCTGCCAGATTTGAAAAAAATAATATGATGAAATACTATTGGTATTTTAGTGAGGAAACATCAGATAATACGTTGACAGTAATCGATGTTTTAATTTTATGTCGGTTTATAAAAAAGTTGAGAAAAAATATCTTTAGTTTTCAATATTTCAATAATGTATTTTAATTAGTTACAAAAAAATTTGAAAAGACTACTTGAGTCGAATTTGTTTGTGTTGGAAAAAAGTAATACGTTTATTTGCAATTTAATATTCTATCGTTTTACTTTTACCTAAATACTGACCCGAAAATACGTTTTCAAAAACAAAAAAATTCATTGTCACAAGCAACGCTAATTTTATAATGATGAAAGCTTAAGCTTCACTACTTTTCAGATTGAATTTTTCTTTGATTTTGACATCCACGAATGATTGAAATAAGTGGATGAAAAAACAAGGAACCTTGCATGTTGTGAGATTTTCATTTGTCAGGCTAATCCAGAGAAGAAATGGTACCTCAATTTCGGCGAAGTTTTTTTTTTTTCATGCTGGATCTTGTGTTCAGAAATATATGATCATTTTCAATGAACAAATTGCGATTCTCGAAGTTGGTATGTATTTGATTTGACGCATAATGACGACGAGTATCCGGATTCGATCAAGTTCAAAGGATAGGTACATTTTTCAAGTTTGAATAAAGTGATGATTTCTTTTTATATGGTACATTTTCACTGCTTGAAAATTGTGCTGGTTTTCATTAAATTATCGTCGTCATGTATTGATAATCTGGTGTTTGGTGACGTTTGTTAATTTCTGCAATTCTTGAGAACCTGTTGCTCCTTATTTTTTTTCTATTTGGTGAAACAAGGTGTATTTCCTGGTTCGTCCAATTTTATTAGATTTTTCGGCTCTTTGCCAAAACTTATGTAATGGCACTTGCAACAGTGAACTTTTTTCAAATGTTGATCGTTTTTGTGTTCATTTGTGTCTTTGGTTGTGCGATTTCTGTTTTTAGGCTTTCATTATTTCGAAGCTGAAAGCTTGTTGGGTAGAAGCATCATTTCTAAAAATGTGTCCAAAAATTTCATGTTATCTAGTACATTCCCCTGCTGTATCCACCTCTATCAATACATAATTTATAAAAACGGGGGTTAGATTAAAAAAATTATTTGCTAAAAGTGAGTTACATTAGTCGAATTAATGACCAACTACTGATGTTTGCCGGTCGAGAAGGAACCAATTAGCAAACATTGTGGATTATCACCAAAAATAAATTCATTCTTCCTGTAAGGAAATTACAGCTTTCTTATTGTTCCAATTTCCGGCCTTTCAATGAAATTGAAAAAATCGAACGTGCTTGGAAATTCCACAATGATAGAAATATTTTGATGATTTTCAAGTAGTGGTATCTCTTCGCTTTGCTTGAATTTTCTACGTTAAAAATTTCAGATATCCCCCTCCAGGTGGACGCACCCACAACATTGAAGGGGGAAATCGTCATCAATGGTTTTTCCCAATTTGGTCCAATCATTAGACCTCATGAAAACTCGAACCTGTAAAGGTAAATATCGTATCTAACTTGCCGTCCAAGACAGGACAAGTTAGAATACGGGTATACGTCCCACCCTTCCGAGCCTAAGCTTTGTCAGAGTTACCTTTAACTGTCTAGTACTCAAGAACAACACTTTCAATTCTCAACTGATTTATTGAACGAAGTTATCTTATGACAGAGTACTAGTTCTATTCTAATACTTATAATAGAACGGCGTGTTGTACAATACTGTGTATTAGCACTTCTGCATGAGATGCGACTACGACCATAGCTTTACGATATAATGAGGCCACAGACTTCCGAGATGTTCGTCCTGCGCTCTGTCCGAACTAATCCGTCCAGAGCGCGCTGCTACGCAGTGCAGCCTCGGCTTTAGGGCATAAAGTTCCCTACTATAGCGAGTAACTTTGGTCCTCGAATACTCTCTACATATGCCCCGGCTGCGGAGTCCCGCGTGCCAGAGGGCGCGTCTGGGCGTCGAAGCCTCAAAAAGAGGAACGACACGTTCGTCCAGAGAGCATCGAGGACCGCTGCCCCGCTTCGTCCGAACAGAGACGTCCTCTGTGGCCCGTCCGGCAGAATTATCACGTCTGGCAGAAGGCTTTCTAAAACTAGCGACAGAGAACGCGAGCTTAATAATAGTACATACGAAAAACATATAAAAACATCGCGAATTACAAGTAAAAAGAGAGAGTACGGAACCTCTTGTATACCGACGGTGGAACAATTCGCGCGGACACGTCCGTGCCGCTGGAGTCGGACGTCCTTCCTTCTGTCCATGGGCTGCTTCTGGCTGGACTTTTGGCTGGCGTCTTCTTGCTGGCTAGGGTGAGGGAATAAAAAACTACGTCACTGCACAATTGTGCCGTCTTTACTCAACGTCTTGTTTTTTATTTACAGGTTTGCGTCCTGTGCCATCCGTCGCCCAACGTCCGTTACCCAACGTCCGTTACACCGTCCAAGTCCGGTTATGTTGTCCGGTATCTGCGTCCGTTTACTCTCGCAGTCGTCCGTGGATATCAGTCATTCTAGTCAAACCGCCACGGGAAGTCTTTACTCGCACTCTCTTTTACGACGTTTTCAATGTTCCACTTTACTTTGTGAAACCTTTCTGTTTTTCAGATGTTCCGGCGTCCGGCGACTGGTCAACCAGACCTTCCGTCTCAAGCTCGCTCATTCTCTCTGTGTGTCCCACTCTGTGTCCGTCCGTTCTAACAACGTCACTGTAATCGGCGTGACACATGAATACGTCAGTCTAAACCGACTCGTGCAAAAGAAAAAGGAAAAAAACTTATCCCTTCCGGTAAAGAGCTTCGGATAGGGTATTATAATAGTAAAAAAAACAAATAGAAGAAAAAGAATAAATAAGTACAGAGAACACATGGTAACTACGGCTAGTACAAAAAGCACCAAACGGCGAGATGGCAAAACGCTTTTCCACCAAGTGGCAAATCGACCAGACGTCCGAGCGTCTGTGCTTTAAAGGTCTAGCGGTCTCAGCAACGTCGGATTCCAACTATGTCCGAAATGAGAACCTGTGTGTTTCAGACTATTTGACGAATACACGAGATGACGTCCGAAGCTGTATCGTGCGTCTTACACTGTCCGGATACCACCGTCCGACACCACCTAACACTTTATCTTCCAATTGCAGGAATCGAGTTTCTGTCTGCTTAGGTGTCCGACGCGCTTTATGAATGGCAACCGTGTCCGATACCAATCGAACAAAGAGACACCTTAAGCTAATTACTTTGACCAAGGAAAATTCCAAACTAAACATCTTCGTCAACGGAGCGTCCGTCACCTTTCTTCACGTCTCGACCAGACCAACGGATCTGCGTCCGACACGAAACAAACAAACAGACATCGATCAATATATCGCGACATAAGACGTTTAACGAATAATTTGACGCCTTTACAGGGTTAGAAATGGAATTACGTCTTACCTTTGATCCAAGTACCTCGGACGTCAAATGAAAATCGGCTATCTTTCGCAGGAGAATTTCTTCTATTTATACCACCAATAATACGACACTAAATGTTTCGCGAAAAGCAAAATGCAACGACAAACGCACTTAAATAGCCCACGGCCGCTTTAGGAAAAAATAACATCAACTAAATACTTCTAACCGACCGCACAAAAAATAACATGCTCATTGTAAGCACAGAACAACATGAACTGAGCTCAATCATCAAAAGTTCGATGCATCAAGTGTTATCTCCTTTGAAAAAAATAAAAATGGCGGCTGCGGCCGAAGCCCATTGTACTGCAGCTCGTCGTTATCTCTAGCAACGCTCGCTCGCCTTTTGTTATCCGATTCCAACGAATTTATCACTACCAACACGGCATATTTTTTCCTTCTACTACGTGTAGGTAGGTAATCACGGCTAACTAAGTAGGTATCGAAACCTTTTCACGTCTATACACGTCTCTGTACTTATGCATAGAATAAAACATACGGTTAAAATATGAATCTTTCGATCCAAGAATAAAAAATACTTGCCAAAAGCGGCTAAAATTCACACTCACAAGAATAAAATATATTTACACAGACAAATACACACACATAAAATGACATACAATTTTCGTTACCTAGTAACGTGGAGTTCGACAAAATTCAACTTGTCTTGGCCAGGAAAAACTTTCCGATTTTCAAATTCGACCAACTTATAGCAAGTTTTTATTCGACCAAGTCTTCGTACCTGTTGTAAAAATGTACGAAAGATATCCGATGATGTCCTTCTAATTTATCCATCGCCAGATAATTAATCGTTTTCTTTTTTCTTCTTTTTGAACTTGGTTCTACATCCGGACTTGTATTTTCTTTGTCCGATTCCGACACTTTTTTACGGGCTCTTTTCTGGTACTTTTCCTCCGCATCCTGCAATATCTTGTCTGCTTCTTGATTAGTACCAACGGCCCTTCGAATGCATTTCCGAATTTTCTCTTGTTCTTTCTGGTCCAATTCGCGTCTGGCTCTTTTCTTGAGCTTATCGAACTCCTTGAGTCTTTGGTCTTTCGAGTCCTTTTCGGACTCTTTCCGTCTTTTCTCACGTGCAAGTTGCCTCGCGGCTCTTTCAGCGACCTGGTCGTGAATTTCCAGGTCGAGGACGTCTTCGTCCTCCTCTTCGTCTAATTCGTGCTGCGGACGTTCCTTCGGCATTACTTTTTCCTTTATCTTTTCGATAAGAGGACGTGTGTCCGATTTCGACTGTAGTTTCGGATCCTCTTCGAGCTGTTTTTGTTGCTCAACTGTAAGATATATCGACATCTGTCTAGCATTGACAATATGCTCGTCCGATTCGTCCGAGATGCTTCGGACGCGATAGGCATTGTGTCCGACGTGTTTCTTCACCAGATACGGACCATATCTCTTCGGGAAGAGTTTCTTCGAAACGCCTTTATCGTACGACGATTGTCGATGGTCGGTTAGCATTACCATATCGCCTTCTTGATAGCAGATAGGGTCTCTGTGAATTTTATAAAATGCCACCTCGTCTTTCGACCTTTGTATCTTACGTTTCTCGCGTATGTAATTTAGTAACGCCTGTCTGTCGTCCATTTCGTCTATACGCAGTTCGAGTAATTCCTGCGTGTACACGGCCTTTCTCGCAAGCTTATCGGCCGTATAGTTGTTTCGATCGAAACTCCTGGCTGGAGTATATTTCAACTCGAAACATTCAAACTTCTCCTTCAATTCCAGTATATGCTGGAATATCTCACGATGACATACCGTCTTGCGTCCGGCATTCTTCCATCCGTTTGAACGCCATTTTTCGACATTATAATTTATAGCAGTCGTTAGGTAGCAAGAATCAGAGAAGATCTTGCCCCTGCGGACGCCGGCTTTTAAAAATATCTCCATGGCTTTGACAAGCGCTATGATTTCAGCCAGGTTGTTCGTCGCTCTGTAATTAGGGTGTTGGACGCGTTCGGACACATTTAGCTCTCCGGACGGCGTCCAGGCTATTCCGATTCCGGCTACAGCGTCCGAAGACCCGTTATTTGAACAGGCTCCGTCCACGGCGGCCCAGTAATAGCCATCTTCGTCTTTAATTAGTTGACCAACGTCCATAGGGTGTTCGAGTAGTAAACTACTCGGCACGGATTGCGGATTATTTGCAATCATGTCTTGCTGTAGCTTTTTTAGCAAAAACTTAGCGTTGGTCTGATTTGTCTTAACCGGTAAGTTCGCCGAAAATGGATCTTTGATGCCCCATACCTCGTTAGGTTTTACACCCAATTCGGTAGGGGTGTTATTGATCTGGTCTTCGATCTTTTTAACGTGCATATGCCAGCCATGGTGGCTGTAATCGTCATTTTCAGGCTTTTCATTAATCTTAATTCGTAACCTATCCCCTATTATCCTCATGGTCCTTTCGACCAAACTCGACTGAGGGTTATAGGTGGTCGTGTGTCCGACCTTAATGTCCTGTCCGAGTAGGAGTTCATTCCAACTAGAACTCGTAAATTGCGACCCATTGTCCGTGATGACTTTTCGGACTTTGTAACCTTTGTCCTCAACGTCTTTGAGCACGATTTCCATAGCTCTCACTACTTTATCGGCGGGGACACTTTCGAGTGGTACAATCCATACTTTACCAGTGAACACGTCCTTCACTACCAGCATGTACCGCGGCTCACCGCTCTCGTTGGCGATTGGTCCGCACAAGTCGGCAGACAAGACGTCCGCGATTGTATAAGCCTCAATTTGAGCAAACTGCAGTCTTTTCTTTTCGCTGTATCCCTTGTTGTTCTTACACGTCAGGCACTCGCTCGTGATTACTCTCGTAATCTTGACAATATTCGGCGAGTAATACAGCCTCTTAAAGACCATTTCGACCTTATTCGCTCCGATATGTCCGTACATCTCGTGTAGGTACACTACCGTATCTCGGAACAACTCGTCAGGCATCACAGGCACTCTCGACCCATCCTGAAACTTTCAGAACAATACGTCTATGTCTTTTTCACTGACTAGTGCGTACTTTTGTTGCATTTTCCTCTTGGAGTCCAATTGCTTAGCAGTCATATCGACTTCATCGGCTAACAACTTTCGGATGATTTTCGAACACATCCGGTCCTTCTTCTGGAAAATATCAATTCGTCTCAGGTGATCGATAATTTCGTCCTTAATCAGGTCCACCAGTGATACCTTCTCAGGTAGCATATTCGTCCATTTGCACTTGTATATGGTCAGTTCCGGAGCCCTGATACCATACCAAGCGCCCCTGACCTTATGCTTAAGATCGTAAATGAGCTCATAGCAATTCAACTGGGTTATCCATCCGGCAGCCTTGCGGTGTACTTTCGCAAGCGTCGTAAATTTGTGCACGATGGATTGGATATCGCTTCGTACGTGCATCCGGCGTCCGTGCACCCAGAGTTGCAGCTTATCGATTATTCGGACCAATGCGTACATCTCTTTCTCGATCGCCGTGTACCTTGTCTGGTAGTCTTTCAACGCGCAGCTTGCGAACATAACGATCTTATCTTCACCGTCAATGTTCTGATAGAGTACACCATTAATGGTGTCCTCCGTCGCGACCGTGTCCAAGTACAGGTCGTATCCGGCTTTCGGCGCAATTACTTTCGAAGTCTTTAACAAACTCAGCTGTCAGTTCTTCAACGGCCTTTTCCTGTTCTGGACCCCAGTGAAACTTTACGCCCTTTTTCGTCAGCTCATATAGCGGCTTAACTATGTCCTGATAGTTTGGAATAAACCTACTGTAAATTCCAGTTAGACCTATCAGAGCGAGGACCTGTTTCACATTGCCTAGGCGTACTTTGCCTGTCCGTTTCCAGGTATGCTTCTTTAAGAAGTCCATATAAGCTTCGATTTTCTTACTTTGCTTCCCTATTCGGCCTGGTGATAAGGTATAACCAAGATGATCAGTCTTACCGGCAAAAAATTTACATTTGTTCGGGTTTAAACGGAGTCCGTGCTCCCGCAACGTAGAGAAGATTGAGACCAGCAGTCTGAGCATTTCTTTAAACGTCGTAGCTCTTAGGAGCAGATCGTCCACGTATTTGGTTAAGCCGGCCATGTCCGGAATGATCGAATTGATCATTCGGACGAATTCGGCCGAAGACACTTTCAGTCCGTACGGCAGTCTGAGCATGTGATAGACACGTCCGTCGACCTGGAAACCGCAGTACTTGCGAGACTCTTCGTCTAGCAGTAACTGCCAGAATCCCGCGACAAAATCGAGGGTACTAAAAAGCTTAGCGTCCTCGTCCGACGTCACAATTCTATCCATCAGTCTGGCCTCATTGTAGTTGACTTCCAAAATTGGATTCAATTCGACCGGATTCAGACAAAGTCTGATACTACCGTCTTTTTTCTCATTAGGGACCAGGGGGTTTATGTAGGGGGTGTCCGACTCTTCGGCAATGCCATGTTCTAGCATTTCGACCAGCGCCCTTCTTATTTTACCCAATTGATGGTTAGAGGGTGTATAGTTCGGACCTCTGAACTTCGGAATATTGTCCGGGTCTGCGAATTTTAATTTCACAGGTGCCCCTTTAAACGTCCCTGGATACCGGCTAAAAATGTCTTTGAACTCCAACAGCTCGTCTAAGGCTTCGTCCGACTCTTTTTGCGTAATCCGTCTCTCTCTTACCGCATCGGCCAGATATCTTTTCAGATATCTTTCGAAAATGGCCGGGCCATCGTCTTCAGGCGACTTTTCTTTGCGGAATAAGTCCGCGAGAGCAGCTCTGTTTACTATTTCGACAATTTTAGGTATACTCTCTTCGTCCATCGTTACTCTATTTATACACTTTTCATTCCTACATTCGTCTTTCGTAAGGAATGGTAACTCCTCGGTGATTTTCAACCCTCTAGGGGTACAAGTCGCCTTTCCCTTAGGAAAATCTAACGTTATACCCAACTTCTCGATCGAGTTCGTGCCCAATAGTAGCACATTATTATCGCCTGGTAGGACGAAGAAAGGGATCTTCAGTCTGTGTCTACCGAACTTCAAGGGTAAGACCAATACCGTCTTCCACGTCTTTACCGAACTGTTGTCTGCTAGAGTACATTTTATAGGCTCTTTCAAATGAATACGATCAATATGTTCGTCATAATTATTTATCAAGAAGTTAGCAATACCTTCAGATATAGCATTCGGTGTAGCGCCCGAATCAAGTTGTATTAATAACTTGATGTCTACAAATCTTAAACCCACAACGCAAGTTTTAGCTTGGTGTAATTCGGTGATTTGCACAGACACGTCCTGATCGACTTTGTCCAGGTCCGTTTCATCGTCGGACACTGGTTTCGACTGTCTGACACTGGCTTCCTTCGGTACTGGGACGCTTGCTGATATCTGATTTACTACGGCTGTGGTGGGTAAGCGACTGGAACTTGCCCCATTATTCGGCATGGTAGGTGATGTGTCCGAACCTTGTCCGGCACTAGTTTTGTCGGACGTCCGTTCTTTCATTTTCGTCCATTCTTTACAGGCCTTGCTTACTTGCCTTTGCCAATCCGGCATCAGCTTGACTTCCATCGGCGTTAGTTCTTCGATTATTTTAGCAATCGGACGGCTCTTGTGTTTCGGTATCTTGGCTTTGATGACTTCACGTTCGTCCTTAGTGGTGACTAAATAGTCCTCTCCGTCTGAACCTGTGACAATGTCCCCCGAGGTGTCGGTGGATTTCTCAATCACCTGTTCGTCTGGCCCTAAGGAGGACGGTTTCGGCTTGAATACAAAGTTGTAACACTTATTCAATTCGTATAGCAGTTCGTCTTTTGCCCCATACGTAGGCCGGAAACGATTGCGTCCTTTCGCCTTGCGGAATTTGTTATCCCTTGGAGTAACGTTCTTATTTGCGTCCGGAGCAAATTTCAGCCGTCCGTCTTCAAGCTTCTTCAACCTGATAAACACTGCCGCTGGCGTCCACCACAAAGTGGTTGTTCGATTGTCGCATACCTCGTTGAATATTCTTTTAAATGCGAAATATCTCGCCGATGACACCCGCTTTTCACCTTCTTGATATGGACATATTGGAGGAAAGAGGATTTTAATGTCTTTTATCCCTTTCTCCTTTAACGTGTAAATTATATCACGGACGTTCCTGCGCATCTGAGTGTCTCTTACGGTGCCATAGTTTAGTTCGGACATGCCAAAGGATATGATGACTTTATCCTTTGTAAACGACTTATTACGTACGTAATTTAAAATTTTACTTATCGTCGCCCTATCACCTAGGGTTTTGTCAAGTTCGGTAGCTTGGCCAGCTCCCTTTGACCACTGTTCCGCAATGTATTGCGCCGTTGCGTCACCGACTATTTCGTACTCGTCAAAGGGTAGCCTTTTTTCGGCCTCTACTGCTGAGGTGCAGACGTCTGATCGTCGTTTAAAGACGACCCTTCGGAGTGTTGGCTCTCCTGATCGCTTTCGGACATGTTCGCGTCCGGTGGGATCTCTCCCGCGTCCGCGTCCATATGTCTGACTGGGTGCGAGTCCTGACGTCTTTCTTTACGTTCAGGTGCGGTATTTGTTGTACCTGAATTCGCGCCAGCCGCAGGCGGCCTATTTCTGTTGGTATTACGTCTATTCTGAGAATTCTCAGCATTCGTGTCACGTCCGGTGTTTGTCCGGACGTTGTTGGAACGGCTTCGGTTTTCGTTCCGTCCAGATGTATTGTTCAACCGATTTGTAGCGTTGTTGTTGCTACTGCTGTTGTTATTCGGTCTATTATCGTCTGCCGAGCGACTGCGTTGTTCCCCGTTTTGCCTGAGCTGAGTTCTACGTGTCCGTATAAATAGCTCATTCCCAGTGAGCCTTTCCAGCCTTATAGCAAACGTCTCTATGTCTTCCCTATCGTCTTCTGGGATACGTATCTGGATTCTCTCGTCCAGTCGCTCGTAGATCGGGTTTATAATTTGCCAGTCCGTGGAGTCCACACTGGACAATATTCTTAGCCATTTCATCGCTACAGTTATTTGCGACGACGACGAATTTTGTGGCATATCGACTTCTTCGAAATATTCCGTAGCATCTCTCTGTTGTTGTTGGTTCCACATCGTCGCTAGGAAGGAGTCTCTCAACTTGTAATAACTGTTGTTACTCTCATTCCTCATTTTCCATACGTCCGCCGACGGGTGTCTGATCAGCTGTCTGAACGCTTTGCAATAAGCAATTTCAGACGCCACGTACTCGTCCATCGTTTCTTCAAACTCCCTTACAAAGAGATGCGGTTCGAATTGTCTGTTATGATCGAATGCTATTTTGAACGACGGCACCATTGTCTGCTTGAAATTGGTCTGTCCGGACCTATAGACAATGTTGTAGCATCTGGGTTTGCTAGCCAGTTTCAACTCGACCGTGTCGGCTTCGGTTTGCCTATTATCGAAATTTAAAGGCACAGGTTGTGTTGGTGTTGGCGTTGGGTATGCCTGAATTCTAGCCGGCCTTTCTTCTGAATTTGGTCTTTGACCAAAACGGCTGTTTGGACGACTGTCTGGTCGGCTACCCTCACGACTAAGACTGCTGGCCGGATGGCTGTCCTGTTCGAATCGGACACCCGACCCTGCTTGGCTATTTGCACGGTCTCCGCGGCCACTATCAAGTATATTGGGTTCGAATCTTGCCCCAGTCCTATTGGATAGGGTATCTTCGAATCCGTCTTCGAACGGGTTTCTTTCAGAACGTCCGTGAGGTGCGCTTTCTCTTTCTTGAACTTCCACAACTCTTTCTCTGTTCAGCAATTCTTCAAATTGCCTCCCAAATTCGTCTCCTCTACGGGCCCGACCTGTAGTTTCGTGTTGAGGCGGGGTCTCGTCTTCGGCGTCCGACTCGTTGTTGTGTCCGACACCAGACGCGTGTCCGGGTTCATTAACGTCCTCGCGTTCGTGGTCTTGGCGGATATTTAACGCTCTTTCGAGTGCTTCTATCCTGCGACCAAATTCGCCTATTATAGCACAATCATGGGCTCTATCATCTCTGTCTGCCACAAATTGGTCAGACAGCGTCCTGAGCCCTTCGATCACGCACGACGTCCTGTTTTCCATCGTTTGGGTGTACTCGTCTAAACGAGCAGTAGTTTCACGCATACGCGTGCCGAATGTTTCCACCAGATCCAGTAGGCGCCTATTTAGACTATCATAATCTATCTGCCTACCCTCGTCCAGTTCAGTGTAAATTTCTTGCAAATCGCTGCGAGTGCGCGAGAGATGATACTCTATGCCTTGCATTCTGTCATCCATTATATATAAGTTATCTCGCAGCACACTTGCTGGACCGTCTTCCGCTATCGGCATTAGTTCATATATCCCACTAAGATCGACTGGGCGGAAATCATGTCTGGCTCGTGCGTCCGGCATGCCATGGCGTGGTGTTGCCAACAATACCTGAGGTGGTTCCCATACACTGTGTGTGAAGGTATCTCGACTGAACCTATTGCCCCATGGGTTGCTTACAACCGTCGTGTCCGAATCGTTTTCGGTTTCAGACGATGAGAAATCGTCTGGCACCTGTGCACGTCTCATTAGGTTCATGGCATCCGTCGCATTCGCTTCGGACGCGTGTCCGTTTCGGGTGTTTGTGTCTGACACCAACTGGGTGTCAAACGATTGTCTACTTTGGTTGTTAACGTCCTGTACCTCTTGGATACCTGACGTTCGACTGTTTCGGGGGTTTTGTCCGTATGACTGCGGACCATTACCATTTGTTCCTTGGAACGTTACCGACCTACCCTCCACCGTGCCTGTCCTGCTTTGCTTTTGTTGAGCAGGTTGTAGAGGTGTTACGTCGTACAGGGCGTCAATCGCTCTCTGAAACGGATCGTCTACTGCACGTTGGGTCTCACTATCATTCCTATTGTTGGGATTAGGCAAGGGTCTAATATCGTCCAAGTTTATATTCCGACGTGTCTGACTACGTCCAACCAAATTTAGGACACTGCTCGAACCAGTATTCGACCCAGTGTTCCTACACTTGGGTGCTGAGGCTTCCTGTCTTCTGGCCTCGCCAGTGACTACAGCCTGTCGTCTTCGACAATTCAGTGTGCTACGGACACTCGGACTAGTTTGCCTAGATCCTGACAGACTTCTGTCAGAACTAGGACTACCAAAATTATGTCTACATTCAGACAAACTACCACTTCGGGTTTCTGAATTATAGCGACCGTTCATAGTTATCGAGAGAAAAGACAATAAAGCGCGTCCTGACGTGAAACAAAAACTCTTTGTCCGCAGGTAGGTACTATCGCCCGTCCAAGCCTGCCGAAACGAAGCAATGAACGAACGTGACCTCGACTAGATAACGTCGTGCATAGCGCAACCTGCACACGTTTACACCCACTTGCGAAAACGGCCACTGAACGCGAATTTACGAATTTCTCGACGATTTTAACTGAACGAACGAATAAATAATATAAAATAACACTAACCTGGACGTTTCTCTGCAGCATTGGCTGGAACTTCGCTTCGTCATACGAACACGACCATCAAGACTAAGCTTGTAATTCGTCCAAGTCCAAAGACTTACGGCAAGATAACGTCAGTGCTTTGGATTAAAAAATCCACGACCAGTTCGAAAAAGCAATGCTTTTTCGTTCAAGACCCACGTCAAAGAGCGCCAATGTAAAGGTAAATATCGTATCTAACTTGCCGTCCAAGACAGGACAAGTTAGAATACGGGTATACGTCCCACCCTTCCGAGCCTAAGCTTCGTCAGAGTTACCTTTAACTGTCTAGTACTCAAGAACAACACTTTCAATTCTCAACTGATTTATTGAACGAAGTTATCTTATGACAGAGTACTAGTTCTATTCTAATACTTATAATAGAACGGCGTGTTGTACAATACTGTGTATTAGCACTTCTGCATGAGATGGGACTACGACCATAGCTTTACGATATAATGAGGCCACAGACTTCCGAGATGTTCGTCCTGCGCTCTGTCCGAACTAATCCGTCCAGAGCGCGCTGCTACGCAGTGCAGCCTCGGCTTTAGGGCATAAAGTTCCCTACTATAGCGAGTAACTTTGGTCCTCGAATACTCTCTACAAACCCCTTGCGACTGGAATTTAATGTGTATAGCTACATATGAATTTTGTAAAATCAACAAAATCCAGTTTCTTCGTTTACTTACTTAATTGATAGTTAGGGGTCAGGCGTATTTTTCAAATTCTATCACACTTTCTTGTAAAGAAAAAACCCCAAATTGTAATCAGATGTAGAAGAAAACTTGGTAACAGTGTGTATAGCTTATTTTGTTATTCTTAATAAACTAAAAGTTAATTTTTTTCTAAAAAATATATATATGCCCAAATTTCCTGACATGTGGACCACTCAAGATTCCTAAAATAAATTTTTTTGAAAAAAAATTGGAAAATTTCCGAACTGATTTAAATTTTGAGTGAATATTTATATCATAATAGCCTGACTCTCATCAAAATGTTTGATTATAATAATTCTGCCATGGAGCAATAAAATACAGATAAATCACAAGTAAAATTTTTTGTCTTGTACACACAATTTTTGTATGATTATACGTACCTCAAGCAGTGTTTCCCATTCTACAGGCTACACATTAATTGTAGACTCGACGTTCATCTCCGCGACTCGATTTTTAAACCGTGCGCCACCTAGCGGAAGTTGATGAAATGGGGTGGGCCACTTTGTATGTAGCCTATACATTTGACAATTTGGCCCTGGGCCACATTGTCGACTGGGCCAGATGTTATGTAAGATTTACACGTAGCATGGGCCACATGGAAGGAAATCTAAACCTATATTTTTTAATTCAAGAAGAAATTCAAATTTCAAATTGAAATTAATTCATATTAGGTATTTAAAATCATTTAAAATAATCAAAGTAGAGGTAAATAAGGAACCTTTTAGCGAGAAGAGAGTAAATTTTGGTATGCATAATTTTAAAAAAACAAATCATTTTTTTTGGAAAATTTCAAAAAGGAATCATTGGTATAGATGCTCTAGATCCATTTTGTGGTGCTGGTCTGAATTCATTCCTCAAGGGGGGGGGGACGAGGAGCAAAATAATTCAAAACTTGTCCTTCGACTTGGCAACCAAAAAGGTAGCATTTTTCATTAGTAAGTACCTACAAAACGCGGTAACACTTGAAAATAGTACATGACTAAACTCTCTCGTTTTCTTAACACCATCAATATCGCTGATAGCTGTCATACTTATAACGAATTGAACTTCCTTGATAAAGTTTCATTATTTGGCAAAAATCAATGTCCTTCGATTTCTCTTTTTACAAAGGTTTCTCAGTTACTCCCAAAAATTTTCCGAAAATGAACAGAAAACTGCTCGAAGCTACTCCTAGTGGTAAGTAGATTCTTATTAGGGAATAAAAATTACGTAAATTAAATCATAGGTACTTATATATTAAAGGCGACCATGATCGTCAGTTTGAAAAATTGAAAAATCAAAAGTGTCCTCCTATTTGGGTTTTGCTCCGCTTGTGGTGATTGCTGTGAAGGACACTAGTCGAATTCTGGTTTGCCGTCAGAATGTTTACAGCTTGAGAAATTCGACGCTTCAAACTAATGGACGAGAAAACGAAAAACAATCAGGAATTTTGCATTAAATTTGTGACATTTCCAGGATACGTAATTGTTCATTTTTCGATGCCGAGACTCTCTCATGGCTCATCTAGGACCTGAGTATTTTAGTATCGACTCAGTTTTTACCAACTTACTTAATTACGATGGTCGTCTCAAAAGTAAAGTAACTAATGAGTAATGATCGAATGTCCCAAAGAATTGTTGTGGGAGGAGGATAGCCTAAAAAAAACCATAGCAGTGAAAAATTTGTGAGTTTCAACTTCCAAGTTTTTCGGATGTAAAAATATTACCTAATTAAAAGATGCATACCGCTGGCGAAGCAGTTAAAAGATATAAAAATGTCCTCTGCCGTATGTGTTTTTTATCCTGTATAATATATTATTGTTGTGAAAGCACTTTCTAAAAAATGATTGACGATGGTCAGCCGATTATACCTGTCAGATAGGCTATCATTTAAAGAAGAAATTTAACAAAAATGCTGAGATAATAAATAATGAAAACAATAATTGAAAAAAATGAAAAATTTGAAAGAACAAAAATTGAAAAACTATTACATATTTTAAAATATAGTCATGCATTCGAACTTTGAAATATGAAAAAGTCGATCAACTTTCACAACATATCATCACGAAATAAATATAATTATTTCAAGAAAACGAACATTGAGAATTTGGAAACATGCTGCAATTGAAGCATACGTTTCCAAAACGCACTAAGTCCAAAAAAATATTGATAAGAAATTCATGGTACTTAGTACAATTCGGAAACGTAGAAATGGCCCAAATTGGCTGATTTTTTGATATGTTGTAGCCATGACCTTTGGGCACAACATATCAAAAAACCAGCCATTTTGGGCCGCAACTTTATGCTAGATGGCCTTGCAACCTCAGAATCTTTGAAAATGGACTTAGTGCGTTTTGGAAACGTAGGTATGCTTCAATTGAAAAAAATTTAAATCATCTAAAATTTTATTTAGAAAAAAACCAATAAACAAATTGAAACGTGTTTTTTCAAACTAGAAAATCAAAGAAAGTTCGAGATACAAGTTGCTGTAAATGGCTCTTAATAAATAAATAAATAAATAAATAAATAAACATATATTACTTGAAAAGAAAATGAAAAAAAGAAAACTCGAAATAATTGCTACTTTAGAATTAAAATCTAGCAATATTTTGTGAAAGAATCCAAAAAATGAATAATTCTTGTATTTTCAAAGTAAAGGTCGAATTTAAGGCAAAATATTAGAAATAATTTGGAACTTTGAAATATAAAAATATATGTATTACGAGTATATCTATTTTGCACAATATTCTACCATGAATGCAATTTAAAAAAAATTGCTTACATTATTTTCCAAAGAACTTTTTGAAAAAATAAAACGGAATTTCGTGCGTTCGTGCGTCAAACTTCGCGGAATTCCCCCCCCCCCCCCCTCCCATTTGCCTTTTCTCATGCTCCATAATCCTGCAGAATAAAATGAAAAATCAAGTCACACCTGGAAGGAAATTCTCCTTCAAGTATTTCCTTGTATACTGGAATTAATTGCATTACTTATTCACCAAAATTATATATTTTCTGCCTCATTTTTGTTGTTGAAAATTTAGGTAGAGTAAATACAGCACAAACGACTTTAAAATTAATTTCAACGTCTTGAAGCCCTTTGCTTTACCTCGAATAGACTCATTTCAATTATCATTTTTCAAATTAAAAAACTTTACTTTCCGTTTTTGAAAATTTTGAAATATTACAACCTCTTTTGAGGACCAAAAGCGACTTTTCCCCAACCGTTGAATCACTTCCTTTTCCTATACGTGAACGAGAAAGCAACAAGGACCGATCATAGATCATTTCCATCCCCATAAATAGTAGGTACTGACATTGAAATTGAAACCTCAACCCATCATTTCAGTAATTTCTTTTACAATCAAAATACATATTCAAGTTGAATTTCGATCAAAATGTGATGGCGGGCAGAGAGATTGTACTCAAATATTTCTCAAAAAAAAAAAAATCGTAAGTAACCAAAAAAGCTGGAAAAAGTAACCAGAAATATTTTTAATGTATGTAAAAAAAGGTACTGGTAACCAAAAATTGACAAAAGGTTAGATTATTAGCTATTATACTCGTATGTACGAGTACCACACGTTACGGTGAAGGTAGGTATAGAAACTTACATCATAATTTCATAATCAATGACAGTAAATCATTCAAACGAAACTGTACTCAAAACTAAAACAAAACTTTAGCTAAAAGACAATCGCCGGTTGACTGTCTAGACGATCTAGAACAATCTGCTGAGTGTTAGGAGATTGAGGATCGATATTCAGAATACATTCCCCCTCTCCCACGCCCACAATAAAAATTAAATACTTACATTAAATTTGAGCGGTGGTGTAGTCGTCTCAATTGTTCGCCGTTCACTATTTTGGTAAGGATCTCCTTGGTTGCTCACATCAAAGATGAGGATCTGAACCTATTTGAGCGTGAACATGATATTTTTGTATATTTTAGCTTCATTGACAACTCCAGCTCAGACGTATTGAATTGAAAATTTTAAAAATACCTATCTACGTATTAGAATAATGATTATTTTTAATATGAATTTATACCTGATCTAGTAGGTAAAACTAGAAAAATTACCACAGAAAGTGATTCCAACATACGAGTGTAGTTAGTAGGTACATACTTACCTAAAGGAGTAGGTAAAATGTATGAGTGATTCTATTTTGTAAATTACACAAAAACGGGCAAATGGATCTGCCTCATTTTTGCATTTCACTTTACCATAACAAATTATATCTCTTCATAATTAACGTGCCTACAGCTTTACAATCCAGTTCCAAGGATTTCTCATCACGTATTTCAATGTTTGTAAGTAAATCTTCATTGATGAACTGAAGCTACCTAATCTGGAAAAAGGACAAGCATGAATCAAAGTAATTGTATTCATTTTGTAGCAATACTTATTGCCAAATGTGATCATTTAAAAAAAAAGTTCAACTTACTTATAAATTCTGAGTTGTCAACCTCCCAGTGAATTATTGTGGGAGGAGGATCGCCTATGAAAAAAACCATGGTATTTTAATTGAGTTCCTTCCAAGTTTATTGGATGTAAAAATGTTACCTAATTGAAAAAAAATACACACGCTGGCGGAACAGTTAAATGATATAATTTCCCCTACATGTGTTTATTATCCTGTTCAACTTATTTTTGAAGACCATAGTAAAATAAATAAGATTTTAAAAAGTGAGTAAGAAATTACTCTACTGAAAATTTAGTAGTTTACACTTATACATACTTGAAAAATTATTCTAAAAAAATTACGAAGTTCAAGTATCGTTTCTTCTAATTTTTTAAAACAATTCTAAGTGGAAGCTAACCTCGAGCATGACTAAAAAAAGAATAATCAAACTACTAAAACGATAGACAAGATCATCATAGCTGTAGACACCAGAACTATTCCAATGGGTGGATCAAAGAGTGATAAACTAAGTACCTACCTGTAAAATTCAACCACAATTGTCAAAAATTACAATAAAAATTATAGAAAACATGTTAAAGTGATATGTACCTATACTACCTACCTATATAAAAAGGCAAAAAATTCATTGAACTTCAGTATTCTGTAGTTGTCAAAAACTAATAAAAATTCTAATCCAACCCTCCTGAAAATTCTGTAACTCTGAAATAATCTCCACTCAACACCTTCTATTTTATTGTCCCTCCGTCAAAACAAAACGCCGGCCAATCCTTGAACATTTCAGACCTCGACCCTACAATTCCTGACAACATCAAACAGATGGAAAACGTTATTAATCTCATCAAAGAAATAAATCTTTCGAACCAAATCTAGACTAACCCCTCGAGGCCTTGAAACTGGACGTAAAAATCCTGGCAATTATACACACCCAGTATAAAAAATGTAAATAAAATAAATAAAAAAATTAAAAAAAGTGTCTTACTCGACAGTTGATGGAAAAAATGGGTCTGTGCTTACGGTGGAAAATGATACAAATTTGTAATTTTTTGTCGCGTTGGCCGAAGGAATCTTTCTGGGGATGAGTAACCTTTGGCTGTTCCTAAGGACTTTTTTTTTTAATTCAGGGTAATCTTGAATAGAATATGTTGTTGTTGTGAGAGCACTGTTCCGCTGAATGGTGCTTTCATTCGGAATTATCTTTCAATCTGAACATTTTAATAAAGTTCACGTGGAATTCGATTCTGAAACCGGGTTCAACATCAATATCAGTTATAAAAGGATTTCCGCTTTTTTTTGAATATTCAATTGTGCATTTTTGATCTTGGATCATTATGTTTTGTGTTGTATTTTTGAACATATTCGGTGAAAACAGCTCTGATATGTTCTGTTTCAATGTAAAAATGTCAGCCACTTGATGGATTAAACCAAAGTTTTTCAACCAGTTCATGAAGTGCATTACTTATTTTCATTTTTATTATTTATTTATTCCTTATTTTTTTAGGGAGGGGGAGAATTATCGTACTGATGTATCACTAGACGGTTATACGAGACACAAAAACATTTAAATGAGTATATTGAACTTTTTTCCCCATTAATGGACCCCAATAACGACTTTAAAATCCACTTTTGAACTTTCAAGTCACTTTGGGGAAGGGCCCAATTTTGAAGGGTGAAACGAAATAAAACTTGGCTATTTTGTGACAAAAGGCGAGAATTTAAACTCAGAAAATTTTCTGAGTAGGCTCCCTCTCAAAGTAATTTCCTCGCCAAGTTTGGTCGTTTATATCATTAGGATTCACTTCTCGGGCAGCTGTGAGAAATTCACCCAAAATGAATTAAACTGGCCTTGAATCTCTAATCCATAATTCACTCGACAAATTTCCGTAAATATGTGTAGAAATTGTGTACACAATACACATTGTGAATATGCTATCATAGACAGACAAAACACCTTACTATACTTACTAGGGGATATCTAGGGATATTTTTTTGTGGGCAATTAGTAATAGATAGTTTTAATTGCCAGGTAGCTACATTGATATATTTTTTATCAACACGATTATATTATGTACATAATATGTAGGTATTACCGACATTTTCTACTTAATAAATTGAAGTGGTGTTTTCTTTGTAACGCCATCACTGCAAAACGGCTGGACGCAAAATTGTGAAAAAATACTCAAAATGTTCAGCGTGATGCGTAGATGGTTGTACTGAATTTTTTTTCGCGATTAGAGGCCTTAAAAAGCTATAATTAAGCTTCAAAGTTTTGATGACCTCACGAATATCTTTGAGCTTTCATTTCGCTGCCAAATATTTCTGATTTGCTATTAAGCATTTATTATAAAATCATCAAAGCTTCAATTTTTAACATGGAGAATAGGAGATCGAAGGTGGATCTATTCGTGAATGAAACTCGAAAATTATTGGCGAACTCAATGGCCAATCATCTCTTCAACTTCAATTTTTTTCACTTAGTCAATTTGGAATTTTTATTCCTTGCATAAAAATCAGTTTTAAAACGGGAAATTTGATAGATAAGTATAATATCCAAAATGGTTAGATTTTTTTTTGATTGTAAACATGAAATTTTTACACCTTGCATAAGATTAGTTTAAATACAAGAAATTTGATAAATATGTAGGGTAAAGTCGCCAATAGTTGAACAGATTTTTGATACTTTTTGATAAAAAACAATCTATAGCTTAAGGTGATATTTTTTTGAAAACTTTGGTAAGCACATCTAAAAGAACATAGTTTTCCTTACATTTTAATTTGTGTTTCACATTCGTAAGTTCGTTTTTGAGCTTTTTATGATCATTTAAAAACGTGTCCAAAAAACCCCAGTAATTGACATGAAGTTCTAATAATTGACACCCCAGTAGTTGACAAAGTATTTTACAAATTTACAACCAACATTTTTCAACATTTTGAGGTGGTTATTATCCCATTTGAAAGCTAATGCGATACACTTTCTTTCTAACTGCTTTTGATTGAATTATAATCACATTTTCAAGAAAGTGAAAAATTCCAATAATTTAGGCCATATAAATGGATGTAATTTTTAATTCACTTTACAGCACTTATAGCTTCTTGAATATTCATCTCATACTTTAATAAGGCTATTTTTGAATAAATCGGTAAAATAATGGTGAAAAAACATTAGAAAATACATCTTTTTATATGGTGTCAATTATTGGAATTTTTCATTTTTTTAGCGCCAGTAATTGACACCCGGCTTATCGAGCTGAAAGTGTGATTATCAATCAATCAAAAGTAGTTGGAAAGAAAGTGTATCTCATTAGCTTTCAAATGGTATAATAACCATCTCAAAATGTTCAAAATTTTTGGATGCAGAAAAATAATTGTAAAACACTTACCATTAAAATTCAGCAAAAAAAATTTGCAAAATTTTCATGATAAGTAAAAACAAAAGTTGATGAAACGCAAAAAGTATGATTGATAATCATCACCTAACTCACGGCCAACTCACTTTGATTCAAGAATTAAGTACTCAAAAGCTCTGAGTTTTTTTTTGTTTGTTAGAAATCACGTTTTGCCAAATCTTTGGGTCTGCCTGATTTTTTCTAACATTGCCAAGTTTAGTTTTTTGCCAAAAATTATTAAAATTTCTTGCATCATAAATAATTGTTATCTACTTTTTAGCAAAATAGCTAAAAATTGTTGTTTTTTTGCAAAAGAAATCCAAAACGTCTCTTTTGTTCCCAAAAATTGTACATAAAAATTCTTATCTTTTTAAAATCTTCATGAACTGAAAGTTCTGATGGAAAAGGAACCATTCGGCCTATAGCACTCGGGACATACTCGCTTATTACAAAAAATGTAAACACAATTTAAATGGGAAAAACAAAGGAAAATAAAGCAAAAAAAAGAAAAAGAAAGAATTGAAAAATTACATCTCGAAAGAGAAAGAAATTTCTCTACACCCTACCTAGCTACCCTATCCGGACATGTTGATATAGACCAAAGGAGGTGCGAACCCCCAAGCTTATTTCTCAAATATTAATCCCATGTTAGCAAAATGTCTATTCAAAGTAAAAATAAATAAAAATTACTTACTTACTTTTTTCTTCAAGTGATGGAAATACAAATTCACTATCGGTCGCGACTATGCTTACTTACTTTATTCTTCAAGTGATGGAAATACAAATTTACTATCGGTCGCGACTAAAATGACACTATAGTGAAACGTGTACACTGTAGAGTATCGAAGTACCTACATCGACAGTAAGTATCATACTGCCTAATTTTTCTATAATGATACGAACAAACGCACTGTACTTAGAATTTTGGACTAATACTATGATAACAAATCCTCCCTCTTACATGTATAAATTATAATATAATAATAACGGTATCCTACATTCCCTATCAACGACGAGGAGATCGCGGATTTTTGATAAGGAAATATAAGTAGGTAAACGACCAATATTGGTTTTTTTAAATACAGAAAGTTCAAAATCAAAATACAATTTGCATTAAGAAAAAGGTACCCCCCCCCCTCCCCCCATAATTACAATTCGACCCTTTTCGATGTGTAATATTCTGGAGCTATTTTTCTGCTAGGGTTGGAAGGTGAGACGTGAAATTGGAAATCAAAGATTCAAAAAGTCAAAACTGCGAATGCTATAGGTAGGTACCTACTTTTATTACAGAATGAATAATACAAAATGAATAAAAACAAACTTTGAATACATAAAAAAGAATAATTTATCATCTGAAATAATACTTATAACACAGAATACATATAGATAAAATACTAAATTTCACTTGAATTAGTTTGCTAGAAGATTCATTCTTTTCAAAGATTCAGATATGCATAACTGAATATTGACTTCAAATAATATAAATCTGTGGTATAGTTCACTTCATTCAAGCAAAATTAAATTTAAAAAATGTAAACTGGTCGAATTGGAAAATGAAACGATAAAACAAACAAGAAACGAAATTTGAAACCAAATTTTTTCAGTTTTTTTAAAACAGTTTTTCTCTTGTACTCTCTAAATTTGAAGCAGTGAAAATTCACTGCTTAGCAGTCATGACATTTTGCAAAAATTTAAAAATGAATTCACACAAATTTTTACAGTAATTCATTTCATTACCAATAAAATTTATTAAAAATAACTTACCTTCAAACATTATTTTATCTAAATATTTATGATGTTTTTGTGTCACCAAATCTTTTTTGTTAATTCTTTTAAACTCTAACTTTCGAAAAGTGGGCCTCTTCTGTAGTCATCATTGGTTTCAAGTTTTCATTTAATTTTTTGAAATCTGCTTCACCTGTCTCAATGTAATTTTCCATCAAGTGGTTTATTTCATTCCTAATGTTGAAATTTTGTGTTCCCATAATTCGTTCTGCAGTAGGTACATTCAAATTTGTCATTAGGACAGTCGTTATGAAAATCCGGCATAGTGTTTTAATTTACAATAATTCAATTTTTTCATACATAAATACATTCACACAAATTCTTACAGCAAATCATTACTTATAAAATTTATTAACCATTTGACTCTATAATAGAACGTTATCATCGTAAAACTTTTCCAGTGCTTCTAAGAAATTGTATACCATAGTCTCTGATAGAACTTCGAAGATTTCATTTGGACTACACGTTAATCCATCCAGAATGGCATAGTCATAGTATAGATTATGGTAAGTGGATTGTAGAAAATGTTCATCACTAGTACATATGACATTTTGGAAAATGCGCGTAGTTGCGCGCGTCTATTAACCAGTTAACAAAAGCCTTCAAGTTGAAAGTATCTCCAAGTGAGCGTAGGTCCGGTGGGTTTAGTGTGGAAGGCGTTTTGATATCATTTACGCCATTTTCCTTGAACTCATTTAAAATCTTGACCACTTCGCCCATCGCAATAAAATTTATTCGTAAATGTTCTGTCCATGTCATGCACTGAAACAAGTAAAAGTAGATTGAATTTACAACAACAAAAATTTTTAAAAAAGTGTAAAGTCAGTTTTAATGCTGTCCTCGCTAATTTAATAATATCCAATAGCTTTCATTTGAGGGTAACAAAGAAAATGGGAGGCGTTTCAAATGCAGTTTTGAAAGATACCTTACTTTCATCAAATCTAAGAAGGAGCTGCTTACTAATGAATCTATGATATCATTAGTACTAAACATAGCAGGAGATGCAGTCAAAGATGTTTTCAAGCAATTTAACCTTACATCAGATCAGAAAAAGAAATATGACACAGTGATAAATAAATTGGTGCAATTTATCATTGGTTGGTAACAATGAGTGGTCAAGGTGCCAAATGAGCCTTCCAGCTTCTTTGCCAACTGGACCAACTCGTAGTTCGTTTTCGCGAGTCTTCGAGTTGCCAAGTTAATATGTCCTTAATTCTTTAGAGCTCCGGCCCTAGGTTTAAAGTGTTCTTGTATAGTTTTAATTAGTGTTAAATAGAAAAATAACATACCTTGAATTGTTTTTGTTGAATGTCTTTGGATCGTCGCTATGATAAGTGAGTAACAGAGATTTCCAAGAGATTAAATTACTTACTTACTGTACCTACAATTTTAAATTTCTTATTTAAACGTTGAGAAGTGAAAAATCTAAAATTAGAAAAAAATCACTGTGCGTCGTAAATTTTTTACCGTGAGTAACGATTCGTAGGCTTTTGTGATGTAAAATTGCACATTCATTGTAAATTCTTCACTTTCTGGTGTATATTTTTTGCCCTATTCAGTTTTTTCTATAGCTGAGTGAAATCAATGTCACTGTCAGAGGGTATTCTTCAAAATATGACCAATGCGCGGATACCTTCATACTAACGATATATTCCTACACTGATTGCGATACTATAGTATAAAGTTTGCAAAGTTTGTTTAATTTATTTTCTTAAATTTTTTTTTACATTTCTTTCTTATTTTCTTAATTGCTACATGGTTCCTTAGAGGGAGGACGGGGGTGGGAATTCTTTCCCAGAGAATTTTTTTGCGAATATGTAATTGCATGAGACTTCATATTTATTCGGAAAAGTTCTTTGGGTGTTCCTTCCCAACTTTGGAATTCATATACGATAATTTTGCAAATTGGCAATCTTCTGTAAATGCCTTCTCTATGATCATTTTCAGATTTTTGTTCTAGATTGTTGACACTTTTTGAACTCATTAATCCAGTCAATTTGTAAAGTTACTTAGATCTGGGCATTTCACTTTAATTACTTTATAGGGTCCAAGAGAATACAGAGTGATGAACCTATGTTTGTGTTTACTTTTGTCTTGTAGAAGCATCGTAATCAACTATTTGGAAATCTAATGAGGATTTATGTTTTACATTGTATTTTGATTAGGAAGAAATAACTCTTGCTTCTCAGTTTTTACTATTTATTAGTGCAAAGCTTTTCAAACACCAAGTGTTCATCATCAGGCTTAAATCACTATTGAACAGAATAACCAAGTCTACAAGCTTATATACTAGTGTACAAGGGTGTGGTAGTTTAACAGTACAAGGGTGTGGCAGTACAAGGGTGTGGTCATGTGGAAGAGGGTGTGGTTGTAGGTGAGGATGTGGTAGGAGCTCCTACCGCATCCTCACCTACAACCACACCCTCTTCCACATGACCACACCCTTGTACTGCCACACCCTTGTACTGTTAAACTACCACACCCTTGTACACTAGTATATAAGCTTGTAGACTTGGTTATTCTGTTCAATAGTGATTTAAGCCTGATGATGAACACTTGGTGTTTGAAAAGCTTTGCACTAATAAATAGTAAAAACTGAGAAGCAAGAGTTATTTCTTCCTAATCTAACAAACTTCTCGCTAAAAGGTTCTTTTTACCATTGTATTTTGATTTTACTTTTTTTGTTTGTAACGATGTTATGTTTATTATGGGCTAATTCTTGAGCTTATTATTATTATTTTTTTCATTTTCTTCTCTGTAATCGTCATAAGATGTGAATGGTAATTCATGGAGTTGGAAGATATGGAAGATTTGGTTCACGGCAAAAGAGTAAACGGTATACAATGTCCTTGAAAAGCTACATTTTCCATTCAATGTTCATGGTTCAGGAGACTTTGAAAAATGTGATGTGTAGGTATTTTAGTCGATTTTCTTAACAAAATTTTTAAAAAGTGAGTTTTGATTTTAAGGATTGGACTGGCTAATTTCCATAAAAATGAATTCGTGAGTGCATCGCTGAATTCTACACACTCTGGTCTATTAGTTGAGCTAGTTATTTTTCATCAAAATTATTTGCAAACATTTTTTAGAGGGGGTAAAAAAATAGGGAACGATTCAAGCTCAGGTTTCTAATTTTTTTATCCCACTATTTTCAGAATTTTAGCTCGCTGACGACTGTTTAAAGGCGTGATATCACTTTTATTTATTTTCGGGGAAGTATTTGAACGTACGGTTCTGAACTTTTAAAAATAATATTGCCCAAAAAACACTTGCTACAGTTGATTGCTTCAATGTAAACAATCAACCAAAAAAATTGAATAAATGATCGATTCCCCTCTAATATAGGTTTTCTGTGAAAGCAAACGAAACAAAAACGGATACAAAATTGAAGACCTTAAGTATAGCGGTAACATAAAAACAGAAAATTGGAACAGGAACTTTCACCGCAACTTTTCATTACCTATAATAACGGCAAAAAATTTACAGAAAATAGGTAGTTTCTCGTGAAAAACTAGACATCCATCTAGTGGTCTAAGAATTTTAAAGACCAAAAATACGTGTATTGAAATTTTTTTGTTGAAAATTTGCACAAGAATACACTAATGGTAATGGAAAGGGCACTATTTGGCGTGATTAATTAATAATTTGTTAGGAAACGTTGAAGTATGTTGTCACAATTGAAAACACAGTCTCCTTAACTCTGATTGATTTATGTAAATTACATAATTAATATTCACTTTTTTTCTTATGTTCACATTAACATCTCTTGCTCTTTGGGCAATGTAAAAACACTGAATGTGAAAAATATGTACTTGAAAAATTAATTTTTTTACCAAATCTTTTTTAAATTCATCACAATTTTTTGAATTCTGATTTATAGAAGTGTTCGTGCCCTTCCGACTAGCAAACTCATATGTAGAATATAACTCTCGAATCTAAGTATACTTACTGGAATTGACGATAAGTTTGGTAATAGGTACCTAGCTACCTAGTACCTACCTATATGAAACTTCCTGCGACTGCAGCGCAGCTTACATATCTACATAATTATGTATTTTGCTTCGTCAGTCAGTACAAAAAAATCAAAGGCACTGCTTATAGGAGCCACGTGAACTAAACGAGGATGACCAATTGACCATACTTTACGGATCAATTATTAACCATTTAGGGGATGATTCGAATAGCCATTTCTGCTCTGATTTATTGTATAGAATTTAAAGACAACATTGAACTGAAAAATCAGCTAAATAAATAACGCTATAATGTTATCGAAACATAATCGAATACTTACATAACTGGTATGATGATTCCAGCCAGTTCTGTCTTATTGTATGTCCATGTTATGTTTGTTAATACATAAATCGTCAAATTACAACGGACTCTGTTCCAGCTGTTAAATAAATAAAAATTAAAATGTGGATGGCCTCACTGTCTTGGGAGTGCATTATGTAATGATTTTTAAGTTGGTGAGATTCTATAGGACTTGGTAATTCTGTCCTTTAGAGGTACCTGAATGACTTGCTGCGGCGGTCTTCAAGTTTCGGAAAACGAATGTATATACCACATCACCCTTACTCACCAGCAGTTGTCTCTGCTTCAAAAATCTAGACAAAAATATACAGTAAATTTAAACACAACAGAAATAAAAACGAGTGTTTCATAGCGATGAAAATATGGTTTCTCGTAGTACATAAATTTAAATACCTACTATTTCTTTCATCGGCGATTTTTAGGACCAAGTTCCTGAAAAATGAAAGAGGTTCAGAACTTTGATAATTTGGCCTATTCCATAAAAGCCATTTCAATTGTCATGGATTTGGTTTTCTTTTGTTCAGCTGATATGGTCTTCATGGTTGATTTTGCTTGGTACAGGTTATACTATAAAATGAATCCCAATTTTGCCTTTTGGCTTGCTCCATTCTCAAAACAAACCATAGAAGGATAGAAGTTCAATCGACAAACTGGCGGAATGTTTGCTCCCATTTCAGCAATGGAAACTTACTACTGGCCGCGGCCAAAAAGAATAAATATATGTATTAACATAAGAAGAATTGATACGCGTGTGTAAGATTGAATAAAAACATCTGAGCCATACATTACAACAATCAAAATTATTCATAAATTATGTACATAATAATATTAAGTATAACGAATATAGTCGCGTGTAAATTTAACAATTGAATATTACAAAAATAATACGTGATTGAAGAAACTGAGGAAGACAAAATTGGGAAAAACAAGATGAAATCGGGTAGAAATTATGCATACTTACTTACTACAATAAGTAATGCAAAATTTTGTTTAAAATGCAATGAAGATGCGGTAAGTATCCGATGAAATGACACCAAAGTAATTGGTAAACATATTGCATTTATCCACATCTTGAACATTTCCGAGAGTTTAAGTCTCACCAGTTACTCCAGGAAACACAACACTTGAGTACTCAGTAGTGAGCTCTTTACCACTGATATGGTTATGTATTCCCTCGATCTGATGGGCAACATCAGTACTGATGGCCTTTCGATCATTTTTCAATTTAATTGTTTAAAATGCAATTTATATGCATTTGTAGGAACGTTGGCTTTCACGTGCAAGTCTGCAGTACCTTGTCCGGATCTTACATATTTAGATGGTGCCACCATGAATGCCAAATTGTGGGTAATCGGCTTCGGTAGAGTTGAGTCATTAGATCCGGGTCCAAAAGTATCCACTAAAGTATTTGAGTCGATGACTACTAGAATTTCAAGGATTTGGCTAGGATATTTAGGGCGATTCGTAAATTTCTTCCAAGTCTTATTGTATTTCCAAAAAAAACACAATTCAATTATTTCAATTTTAAAAAATACGATTTGTATGCACTCGTATTCGACATTTGTAAATTTCTTCCAAGTTTTTATTTCCAAAAAGGAGAAAGAGGGAAGTGGTTGATTGTTAATCGAAAACGAATCGTGTGAATGAGCAAATGACTCTTTCCCCATGGAAGTCCGGGAATGTAGCAAGTCCCTTTCCGGGAACGTAAGTATAGATCGCATAACCATTACTAGTTGTATTTGCAAAATACTTATGTGAAATTAAAGGGTGAAAATAAGGCTTGTTGGGTAAAACACAAAAGATATATTTACAAAAATTCACAGAAAAAGTACCTTACATTACGAAAAGAACATCGCGAACACAATGCTATGAAGAGACATAATGTGACCCGCTCTGACAAAACCGACCATTTCGACAAAATTTCAAAAAATGTTTTTTTCTCAAAAATCTGATCTTTCAACCCTTAAAACTCATTTTAAACATCACTATTTTGGACACTTTTTTTGTCGAAATGGTCGGTTTTGTCAGAGCGGGTCATATATGTACTAAGCCTTTCTGAAGGCGCGGCATTCGAGCCTGAAATGCCATAAGCCCGGTGGAGTTTTGTCCAAAGCCAAACACCTAAAGTTTGTGACTAAATAGGATAAATAAATAGGACATGAATACATACTAATTTTTATAAAAAATGAAAATGACAGTATTTACAGAAACACTAGTACCTAGTACCTACTTATAGGTCAATCTAAAACACACGTGATCAATTTGGACACTACGTAAGTACGTATCCTCTGCTGGTTCTAATATGTGAATCTAAAAACAAACAGTATTAAGTAATTATTCATTAGGTAAATACTCGTTCATTGAAATCTATAAAGTGAATTCTTGTGATTTTTTGGTATTTGAAAGTGGGTAAATAAGACTAGGTATAATGCATCGCCATCTAAAACTTCAGGCGCTAATAAAGTGCATTTTTTGATTTTTAGCGAATTTTTGAAGGTCACATGTCAGGAATGGGTAAAAAAATCAAAATTTCACTCAACCAACCTCCAAAGTTGAAATAATACAATTTTACATTAGAAATAGTGTAACTATATTTTGTACTAATGAGATAAAAATTAACCTTGGAATTTAAGTTGATTTTAATAATGAAAATTATTGAATCAATAAAGTATAGGAAAATATTGGACAGACAAAATGTCACATAAGAGAGACAAAGAACTTATGAATACCAAAATCGAAGTAAGTATTATCAATCAAGCGTGGATTAATGCGATTGCAGTTACCTCCCAAGAATATGAGTAATCGTAATAGTGTTTTCTCCTGAGACCTAAGACACAACATAGAACCATACCATAGTAAATAGAATTTTTTTTTAATTTCAAAAGAAAAGAAAAATAATTCATGATAAAAGAATCAAAACTTACTGTTCATATTAAAATCAACTCTGAAGTTTAGAATGATTGCGCGTAGCCGCGTACTTCTATGCAATCCTGTGTCAGTCTAATCACCAGTTCTTGCAAAAAGAAAATCGCGCTCATTTTTAGAAGTCTATTTGTTTATATTCCAATAATGAAAATGGTGAATAAAACAGAAATGGGTGTATTTATTGAATGCAACAAAAGTTGAAAATTGAACAAAAAATTATTTGAAATTAAATTCCAATACTTTACTAGTAGATACGTACAATTTCTGACAAACACAAGTAACTATGATCAAGACATTTAATGAGAATGACCCTGAACAAATACAAACAAGAAAAACCAGAACAAACTTAAACTAATCTCAGTAAGTATCAATGAATAGAAAAACACATCATTGACGAACAAATGGGTGAGAAAATGATAACTTTAGTATTCTAACGCATTTATGTAAGATGTATAGAATTGGTTTCAATTACCTTAACTTCTGTTAACTTCATCCAGTCACCAGTCTCGTCCTCCAAGCATATTTCTCAATTCTTCTCAACAAAATAGACTAGGTATGAATTCTGTATCAATTCTGTTAGAAAAGGAGAAGAGTAATGAAACGAATAATCAACTTTACATAAATTAAAATGCAATCAGAAATTAGAGAATTATTTTGAATAGGTATACTTACAGAACTCTGGATTTAGTTTTGAATCACCGGTTTATTTGGCTGCCGAATTTCTAAAGCCGACTTTTATATCTATGGAGCATCTGATCTACTAATCGAGTATTCGTTACAAAAATATTAAATGAGGAGCTCATTGCAAAAGTAGCCCTTGTCACATGAACTTTTAGACCTTTTTCACTCGATTGCACCTATTGCCAACTGCGGAGATCATGTTGTAATGTTGAAATGACCGTCAAGTTGGTCTACCCTGAGTAGCCCTGAGATGAGAGGAATTGCTTTATAGAGTTTACATTCATGATACTGGGTACGCTCAAGGGAGAGCTTTGGAGATTGTATAGGTTCATGTGACAAGGGCTACTTTTGCAATGAGCTCCTCAAATTTAATAAAACGTTGATTCAAATCCGAGGAACTCGTTGCCAGGTTGCCTAGTTTGTTTCAAAATTTCTTTTCTTCATTTTCTTCAATACACTTTTCAGAAATAATATTTATATCAAAGATCAAACTAAATTCTAACCACAATAACTTTATCAAGTTAGATACCTACTACCCTACTACCTACTTAACAAAACAGGGAGGTCATCAAATTTCTGTTAAATAATGTCTTATTGAAAATGTATGCAGACATGCACACTAATATTATTTTTCTTAAAATAAAAATAATAATGAATGAATATTTCGTGAACATGATAACTAAATAGGTACTTAATTAATTGTAGAAAAAATTTAGATGAAATAATTATCAAAATACATAATGTCTAATACGAGAATTTAAACAATAAATTGGCACCTAAATTCGCATATCCATATGTTGTGCTATTTTTATACAGCACTTGGCTTGCTGCTTGATGGACATCTCATCCATTACCAAATTAATGGGTATGCCTCTTTTATGCTTTTCTGCGAACAATTTAATCGCAACCAGACTTTCTTTTGAGTAATCAAGCTCTCCATTGATGTGTTGGTACCTTTTCTTATGTACCTATACAAAGCTTTAGTTGAATAAAATTTCAATGCAAGCGTGTTGGAAGGAAGGAAATACATTATGAAATCGATAATTCACATTATATTAATTCAAGTAAGAAAAACGTTTGTTTATTCTACAAAAACTAGAAAAGGAATGAAACTTTTATAAATATAGGTATTTAGACAAATCTTTAAAAAAACAACAAATAATGCAATACCTACCTATCTCATCCATAACCAAATTAACGGGTAGTGTTTTTTTTTATGATGTTCGTTTAATAGCAATCAGTCTTTCTTTTGTGTTATCAGGCTCTCCATTGATGTTTTGGTGCCTTTTCTTATGTAAGTGTACATATAATTAGGTAAACTTCAGTTGAATAAAATTTCAACGTAGGTAATAGTATTGAGAGGAAATATGAAATCGATAATTCACATTGTATTTATTCAAATAAGATAAACGTATGTTCATTCTACAAAAACTAGAAAAGGAATGAAACTTGTATAAATATTTTGACAAATCTTTAAAAAAAAAAATAATAAATAATGCAATACCTAACTGTATTACTGATATAAATAATTAATTTTCTTTTTTTGTAATTTAATAGGAGAGCAAAAAATGCCACGCTATATTTCTCCTATCTGTGGCTTTAAGCTCTGGTCATGAGCTTACTCACACACAACTTAATATTATTAAGTTATACCAGTCGCTATGTTTTTATTCATTAACGATTTGACATCATCTTTCATCTTCTCGTAAATACTCAGGAAAGAGACTAATTACAAGTCTTTTGTGTAAAATAAAAATGAGGCGATGTTTGTTTTAATAATTGAAAAAAAAAAAACAAATTATTAAGCTCAGCTGAATTAATAGCAAAAAAAAATTGGAATACTCAGCTGAGAAATCAACAATACGTACGAGTAAAAAGGAAAAAAACATCAAGTTTCCAGCTCAGCTAAGTAATTATTGAAGGAAAAAAATGTGTATTCTCAGCTCAAATTGTATTAATAAATTGACTAAATAATAGAAAATTTGCAGCATAGCTGAACTCGGCTCGGCTCGGCTCAAGTGTATCAATAAATTGACAAGAAAATTCAGTATTTCCAGCCGAGCAAAAAATTGAAAACTTCACCTCAACTGTACCTCTACCTATCAATATCTAAATAAACAATAAAATTAGAAATTTCCAGCTCAGCTGGGAATATGTACCTACCTATGTAGATGATTTGAAATAGGCCATAATAGGCCCATTTTGCTATTAACGAGTGAAAACCTTCCAAAGTTGGTATTGAGATAATTTTCAGATTGTGTAGCCTACCAGGAGTTACCTACCTTTAGTATCCTTCTCTGTATTAGTAGGTATTGCTGGATTTTTTTTTTAGGCAATACGAATGAAAAATTATTCATTTATGAGCGATTGTTCTGATTTTAAATAACTGCTGTTTTGAATGATGCTACTAACGCTATCTGTAATTTAATAACGTTATCATTGTCATTTGTTGATAGCTGAGGTACTGTTTGATAGGCTGTTTTGAACGATTTCGTCATTCAGTAATTAATTCTGTGTGTATTTTGAACATCGGTGTATATGTTTGCGGTAATGTAATCGTTCAATAAAAGTAATTTTATTAAAAATTACACGAAACTTGCTATTATCAAGATGAATAACGAGATAGCACGTAAGGCAGCGTTCGTGTACCCGAAAACGGCCCGATCCCGCTGACGCCTCTTTAGCTCAGTGGTAGAGCACTGGTCTCGTAAACCAGGGGTCGTGAGTTCAAACCTCACAGGAGGCAGGAATTTTTTTTCTTTTTTTAATCTCAATAATGATTTTTAATTCGATTTTTTGACTAATTTGAATTTTTTTCTCAATTATTATCATGTTTGACGCATGTTTTTAAAGAAATTTGATTTTTAACGTTGAATTTTAAGGTGTCATTTGAGCTATTGATTTATTGATTGGTATGTTATTATTTATTTATTTATTTTAATTTAAAAAGTCTTTTCGAAATTCGAATGTTTTTTCTAAAGGAAGACCGTTTCAACGTTTCATAAAAAACAACAACAACAACATTACCTATCAATTCGGTGTAAAAAATGGAACTTACCAAAAATTTTTGGGTATTTACCTATATAATTGTTCGTGGCCTATTTCGAAATGCGAATGTTTTTATTAAAAGAGGACCGTTTCAACATTTCAAAAAAATATATCAATTCGGTGTAAAAAGTGTAACTTACCAAAAAATATTGGGTATTCCAAACATTTTTGAAAAATTAAAACTAAAATTTAATTGCTAGGTATTGATGCTACGTATTTATGTTAATCAATAATCTGTTTTTTCAAACGCTCTAAAATTTAAAGTGTAGGTAAATGCGATATGTATATATATATTTTTTTTAAATTCAAAACAGCTAAAATGGCATTTGAATTACGTATTTTGGAGATATAATGTACAATTTAATGTACCAGTACGGGTAACAACCGCCTAGTTTTTTTTACCCTCCCCAAGAATTTTGTGAAAAATGAGCCACCAAAGTCATAAATTGTTTTGAAAACCTTATTAACACGTTTTGTGCTTCTTTTGGAACACGATGGCTTTGAAAAGCTTCATTTTCCATTCAATGTTCACATGGTTCAGGAGACTTTGAAAAATGTGATGTGAATTTTAGTCGATTTTCTTAACAAAATTCTAAGAAAGTGTGTTTTGATTTTGAAGAATATCTATACAATCGGATCTGTTAGAGGAGCTAGTTATTTTTCATCAAAATTGTTTGCTAAAAATGTTGAAAGGGGATTAAAAAATGATGAACGAATCAAACCCACGTAGCTTTATAATTTGTATGGTTTCTGTGAAATGGTGCCATACAACCCATTACTATGGGTTAAAATTTTGGCAAAGAATTTAAATTTTCTATGAATTTTTTTTTTTTTGAGGACTCAAGAAGAATGGTAGATACCTAAGCGAGGCAATCATTCAAAAAATATTCGATGCAATATTATTTTGATTTTTTGTCGACGTATTTAAATGGTCACTTTGATTGATTTCATGAAACCCATTTCAAAGATTTCGAAGATCGTGGCCCAATTTTAGGCTCAGCGTACATAGATCTCAAATGCTCAAAAGACATTTTTCGTCGAAATATTAGAATTTTTCTTGACATTTTATTTCAATAGGTATGATTAGTCGCTTGATACTTTTTGAAAAATCTCAAAAATCGTCGTCCAGTTTCGAGATTAAAATTTTAAAAATCGCTCAAAATCAGTTTTGTCGAAAATTTTTGATTTTCTGCCAAAATTTTAACCCTAAAAAACTTTTATATCGAGAAAATTCAACAGAAGTTTGCAAAAAAAAATGCTCAAAAATAACAAAAATCTGCTTAAAAAATTATGGAATTGCGTATAAAGTTTTGGGTTTACGAATAAATTATTACGTAACCAAATAACGATAAATAACGTTACGAAAATTTGAAATTCCTGACAATTTTAACAGGTCATTTTTTAAACCTTTTAAATTTGAAAGCCGGAAGGACAAGGGGTGGGGGAGGCATAATTTTGCATTCAAATTTTTCGTTTTTATTTGATCCATTTTTTGTAACATTGCGCAATTTTTTTCATATACCTATGTACCTAATTGACAACTTTTTGCTGTTTTATCAATTTTTAACCTATTTTTGCAAATTTTTGTGTGATTATGCTAATTTTTTCACCAATTTATGGTAACTACTTTCAGTGAATCGGAAGTTAATTCAATGATAATTTTTATGATTCAATAATTTTCTGCATTTTTGACCAATCAACATTCAATTTAGATTGAGTTCAATTTTCGACCAAAAGGATTACATTGATGACCTACGGTCCAAAACGATGCCTTTTTGATGACTTCGATGATCTGGTGGACATCTTGTTTTTAGTTTATGTTGACACAATTTTACATGGCGACGCTGAAAATTATTTAAACCGATACACAGTGGATTTTTCAACCACGTTGCGTATTTCTAATACTCGTGGTGTACAGATTCAGAACATAATCTCAATCCTCAAAAATTGGAAATGACGAGTAACGAGTCTTTGATCAAAGGCACTTAGTTCGAATATTCATTCATATTTTGGATACCTGTGTCCTTTCCATGTTCCTCCAGCCAATAGCGATTTTCGAGCCATTTAAAAGGTGTTTGCTATTTTCGAAATTTTGAGGCTCGTTTCCTCCTGAGGTCAAATAAACGCTTACAAGAAGTGTTTTGGCACGAACTCTCATAAATCATAATATATGTAATTTAGCCGTTTTGTGTTTTACGTTTTTTTTTTTTTTTTTTAATATAATTTATTGTAGGCATGCATAACGCTTTAATGAACTCTAACTTAAATATAATATGATAGGTATTCATAATCATACGTAAGTAGTTCAATCATTCGAAAATATATTTCATTTCGAAGATGAATAAGAATCTGAATAATTAAAACTCGTATAGTCAAAAAATTCCCTCTAAAGTGCTGCTTTTTTTTACAAAAAAAATTTGCTTGACGAAAACTCTCCAATTCTCCATGCTGCCTTTGGGAGGTGATGACGTCACCATCTGTTCAGCATTTGCTTCAACAAGTTAATGCATTTGTGCTCGACCTGCAATATTTTGATAACGAAGAGTTGTCAGAGTATTTACTTCCAGTACCAGTGCCAACACATCACTCGTCATCCAGACAACTCGTACGACAGATTTACAATTAAATTAGCCAAGTACATAGATTCTCGAGACAATCGAGAAGTACATACATAAATGTAAAGACCAAGATATTAGATAACACTATAGGTACACGCACTAAGATCTAGCGCCGAATAAAACCTGATTTTTCGTAGGTAATGCGAACCTGTTTATGACGTCAGGTTCCAGCGACCAATGGAATCGTATTACCACTTTCTCGCTGCCTTCACTTTAAACAGATCAAAGTACTCTCTTCGGTATTTGGTCGCTAGAGAAATTGCTTTTTGATTAACCAAAGCCAGTTGTCTGTCGAATGGACATGATGTGATACACGAGTGTAAAATATTCGGTGTCGAAAAATCGGTTTTCTTTTTCGTGGTATCGTGGTGATCGAGTTTTCTTTATAAAAAAATCATGTAGTGTGTTTATATGCAAAAATGTGTTGGTGCTGTTCTTTATGATATTTTTTATTGCAAAGTTAACATGTGATAGTTCAATTACACCTTTTATCGGTGTAGAAGATATTCCAATTCAACGTCAAGATCTTGTCATCGTCTTATCAACGGTGTCTTTACGAATCTCATTAACCTGTTTCATGGAGTGATCGAATAGGTAAGTTTTTTTTCTATTGATTTTGCATATTTTTGGTCAACTACATAGAGACCCCCCCCCTTATCATTTCAAAACACATTTCGAGTTTAGTGCTGAAAAATCAGTAGGTAGGTAGTATAGGTAGTTAGCTTTTTTCCATCAGAAAGATGCATAGAGGAATAAACTTCCAAAATTATTCGACTTTTTGAAGACCAAAATATGAAAATGAAATCATCTACGGATGTCTAGACCATCCATTCAAGTCAAGTAGGTAAACAACGTCTCATTGCTGTTAGGACGATGAACTTTTCTAGCATCCTCGAGGCGCAGGAATTTGCATCCCATATACGTAATAAATCCAGTCTTGATCTAATACTTACTCGTTTGAGCATTGATACCCAATTACGTTTGTAATCATTTAAAAATGATTATGTATTTTAGAATTTAGACACGTGTGAATGGTTAAAAGCTCATAAGTTTTTTTTTATTGCACGAATCCTTTTTGAAAAGAGATCAATGATCAATGACTAAAGAATTTACGTAGCCAGGGTTGGGCAAAGCAATTTTTCACAAAGATGAATAATTCATTTTGGAAAAGTGACAAAAACACAGATCAGCTATTTCGAGAATGAAAACCTTTGTAAAACTTTCGAAATAGGAGTCAGTTCTGCTGTAGAAGTTTCCAACAGTTGAATACCTGCAACTTTGAACATTAAGAAACCCTCGAGCATTTGTATTGGGCACAATTTACTTTTCGATATTGGAGTTTTCAGTTTTGATGCAGATCAGATGTACAGTTTCTTGACTTGGAGGTTTTACAGAATCATTATTCACTTCTGAATGCACTTTTGGCAAATACAGAAATTGTGACATTTTTTGTGTATTTACTGTGATTTAAATGCTCTTTCATGTTTTTGATGTATCATTTCAACACGTTTTTATTAACACTTTTTCACGTATTTTTGGCAAATTGTATTTCATTTTGATTTTTTTTTGTAATTTTCAGTGATTTGAATGCTTTTTTAATCTTTCCAACATACCTTACTTCTCATTTGTTTTCAATGTTTTTTCACGCATTTTAGGCAGTATTTTACTGGAAATTTATCATTTTTTGAAAGTTCCCAATGATTTTGATGCTTTTTGAGTATTTTTACATGATTTTTATCCTTTTTCATGCGTTTCTGACAGATTGGTGAAATTTTCATCTTTTTTATGCAATTTTTAGTTCTTTTGATGATTTTTAAAGTATTTTTACAACATTTTAAGACCTTTTTAAAACCCCTTTTTATCCTTCTTTGGCAGATTTTACTTCAATTCCATTACTGTTTCACATTTTTCGTAATTTTCGAAGCTTTTTCCGAGTGTTTTTACATCTTTTTAACCCATTTTTCACATCTTTTTTGTGCATTTCTGGTGAATTTCCTTCAATTTTTATAACTTTTTGGTGATAAAAATTGTTTCAACGATGTTTCATGATTTTTTCGCCTAATTTTGAAATATTGAACTGCGATTTTCATCATTTTTCTGGTGATTGTAATTTACTCAAATTCCTTTAATCTTTGATGATTTTCCATAATTTTAAGGCTTTTCTGAGAGTTATCACATCTTTTGAACTCATTTTTCATATTTTTTTGTGCTTTTGTGGTGAATTTCCTCCAATTTTTTTTCAACGATGTTTTTATGATTTTTTCGCCCAATTTTGTCAAATTCAATTTGTGATTTCGTCATTTTTTGGTGATTGTGATTTTGATTACTTTTCGAGAATTTTTACATTATTTTAACACATTTTCAATCATTTTTTATGCATTTTCGACAAATTTCAGTAATTTTACAGATTTAAAAAAAAATGTTTTACTTAATTAATTGAGGTTCTTATTGTGATCTAAATGTTTTTGTGGCTGTTTTTACATCATTTTAACATTTATTCGTTCACATATTTTGCAAGTTTTCACAATTTTTTGATGATTTAAATTGTTTTTTAATGCTTTCAGTGCATGTTTTGAAGGTGTATCAACGATGTTTTACGAACCAGTTTTCGCTGAATTTTGTCGAAATTTGCCGAAAATTCTCTATGTTTTGGTCAATTTTAGATATTATTTTTTATGAGTGGTTTTTAAATCATTTCAACGCTGTTTCAACACTTTCACGTACTATAATTGACAATTTTTACCAAAATTTTATTGATTTTTTTGGTACTATTTTGTTTTTCTAATGGTTTTTGAGTGATTTTTACATTATTTCAATTCTTTTTCATCGCTTTTTAATTCATTTTTGCCAAATTTCACCATCTGATTGTATTTTGGAGGGGTTTTAACAATGTTTCGTTCCAATTTTTGCTGAATTTTGTCGAATTTCGCGGTAACTCCGTCACTTTTTGGGTCTTTGCCATGATTTAAGAGAGTACAGTTTGGCAAAATGTTAATCATTGTGATGAATCGTGGAAAAAATGCCGGGATACTGAACATTTGCTCCTAATTGTTGAGTCGATTCATTTTCACCATAAAATGAGATTTTTTAATTGTAATAAGTATTTCAAAATTATCGCGAAAATTGAAAAAAGTCTCGAATATCAAGAAAAAAATGTTTAAAATTACTTACTATTAATCGAATATTCGCTGATTACTCATTTTTGAATTGTAGGTGACGGGTGACGTGTATCTTTTTGTGCATTTTTAACAAATTGTATACGGTACTGCTTCCTCATTTCTAGAAATAAAATGATATTTCAAAGTTTAACACTTCTTCGTGCAATTTTGACGAACACTGAAATTTTGTTTCTGAGGAAGACTGAATTCGATTTTCTTCTATTGATTAGAAAATTTTGCAAAAAAACACTATTCTTTTTTATGTAATTGAACTACTATGTAATTTCAACCTGTACCCGATAGCTGCATAAAAATAATAAATTTGAAATTCTATGTAAGTACTACAAATCATTGAATTTACAGTGAGATCTTCTTTGAAATGTTACAAAAATTATCCAAATCGAGGCGTGCATTTACCTAATTAGCGCTTGAAACACGTTGATTAGGCTTTTTTCAACACTAAAATATCTACAACTGCTTACTTGTGTGTACTTGTGGATACTGCAACGTGTGTATTAGACCAGAATGTACCTAAACGATTGCTAACTTATCAGGACATTAATTTCCAGTCGGTGATTTCGCTCGAAATCCAGCACTCTCGTTTTCCATTCATGTTCTTAATCATGCACCTGTCATTAATTAACCATTTATGATAACGATCAAACAAGACCGATTACTTAAATATGTACTTGAACAAATAAAGACACATCACCCGCATAATTCTCGAATAAGCTCAACACTGTAATGTGTAGGTAATATAGGTCAATTAAAAAAAAAAAATACTCTGAAGAATCAGCGGATGACTTATGTGTATTATTCCACGTAGGTTGAAGTATAAGCACCGAAAAAAAAATACAGCAAAAAATTACATAAGTAGGTGGTCAATACCGCAAACCATCTTGTCCAGTTTGATTCATCTGTGACGTATCTACGAGTAGGAATCACGCGGTGATGATCCATGAGCCTCGGCCCTTGTTCTCAGGTACGCCAACCCGAAGGCGAAGGCTTTGTTACTTGCCAGATTCAAATCTGAGCTCAGGTCGTTGCTCGTGCGAATCCTTCTTACGATTACGTAACTTATGTACAATGGTAATTATTTTTTTACCCATAAAATGATAAAATGCAGTTTTTTTCTTTTTTCACTATACTTACTGGAGATTTCCGCGTGTAAGTTTCGTGTCATCAGATGTCGTGCAACGGAATGGAGAAAATTTCGTAATTTTTACGAATTCCGGATCAATATAAAGTGATCCGGTCGGTAACGAAGGTGGTTTCATCATAGGATGTCTTTGCCATGATTCAAGAGATGACAGTTTCGGAAAATGTTAATCATCTTGATGACTCGTGGCAAAAAATGCCGAGATACTGAACATTTGCTACCAATATTGTCGAATCGATTCATTTTGACCAAAATATGAGATTTTTTATCATAAAATTTCAAAATTATTGCTAATATTGAAAAAAGTCTTAAATATCAAGAAAAAAATGTTCAAAATTACTTACATATAAATTGATCCAATATTCAGTGATAGTTGATTGATGTTTATCGCGGTAAGATTGTTGTGCGTTTCGTGAATTATTGGCAAATTTTCCTGCTATAATTTTTATAGAAATGAAATGAAATTATGAAGTTTCTCGTAAACTGTAAAATTTATCTTGAAAATCTTTCAAAGTCACTAAAATAATTGATGGAATTTTAGTTAAATTACATATTATACTTTGCATGGATTGCTTAAAATGTTTACAAAAACTAATTGTGCAAAATAATATTGAAGTATCCAAAAACGACCAAAACTTGATGAAATGTCACAAAATGTAACTAATTACATATTAAAAACTTCCAAAAGTTGCCTACATTGATTAAAGTTATTGAAATATTCTTAACATTACATAAATTCTTGCGAAAGAGTTTTCATACCCTTATAATTAATTGATACAGAGAAGTTGTACTTATTATTATCTTCAGCATTTATAAGGGTTGTTATTACCTTAAAGTAATATCGATATTCCTTGCATCGTAAATTTGGTTCATATTATTAATCAAAAGGTTGTTGCTGAGTATTAATGCGTCAACATCATTAGATATACGAATCAATTTTTGAGCTTCGGATTTACTTTTGAATTGGTTTAATTGACCTGTGAGTGTAGCGAGGATTTTTGGCGGCATCTGTTTGGATTTATAGCTTCCTTGCAATACCTAGGTACATGGTCAGTTTGAGAAATCCATTCGCCATTTCGTTATTGTCTTTATTTGATCGGTTGAGTTCATCAAAGACCCGAAGTGGCTGGTATTTATTGTAGTAATCTGTTGTAAGTATTATCTTATAGCTAACTACAGGAAGGAGTATTACAAACTTACACTTTTTGTTTGGTTCGGTTCGTATTGGTTGTTCTTATACAGGGTGGCTACCAGGTCGCGAAAGTCGCGAAAAATTCGCGATTTTCTCCAAATTTCATCAAAAATTACCATAAAAGTGGTGAAAAATCGTCCCGATTCTAATTTTCAAAAACTTTTCGTATTATTATTCAATGTTAGTGCTACTGCCAAATTAGCATTTTAAATAATCCTAAAAATTCAAAATTTCAAAAGCTTTCGCCCTCGCTTCGCTCGGGCTTATTATTTTATTTCCTTTAGCCAAATGTTGAGTCTTGATGGTAGAAAAATTGACTTCTCACATCAAAAATGATATTTTTTCACTTCTGGAGAATTGTGAATTTTTGTCTTTCCAGTGCTTTTGCTCTCAGTTGGCTTGGTTCGTAGTGGCCATGATATGTGTATTTTTAGAAATACCTATTGTAAGTTTTTGGGAATTATTGTTAGATTGCTGGAGGAGTAGGACCGTCAAGAGGGGGAAAAGAGGACAGTCTACTCCGGACTCGCTCATTCTGGAGGGTCCGTGATGAAAGAAAAACATGTTTTTTTTAATTTTCAAAACTCAAATTTTCAAAAGCTTTTGCCCTCGCTTCGCTCGGGCTTGTTTCAAAATTTCTAAAAAAATATCATTCAACTTCCAAAGTTTTAAAGTGAAAGAATGAACTTCTCGCTTAAAAAGTATTGTATTCAGGCTTGCATCTAAAAAGCGCATAGTTGAATTAAAACGTAAACAAGAAGATAAATTAGTGGTTGGAATGACTAGAAAAAGAACAATCGAAGAAATTGAAATAAAATTTTAGAACTGAAGAAAGTTTAGTAGATGGAAAAGGAAAAAGAAAAGCTCGAAAATTGGGATGACTATTTATGTCACATGGAAACTATTGAAATTTGTCCACCCCCTCCCATCCCCCAATAAGTGTGAACTTTATTGGAACCCAATTTTTTTTGTTAGAAAATCGAGGGGGGTACTGAAAAAAAATCGCGAAAAAAGGTCGCGAAAAGTCGCGATTTTTGAATATCAAATTTTGGTAGACACCCTGGTATATCGGTATGTCACGGACTTTGTAGTTAGTCGAATTAGATTTAGTAAAAGTACATAACATGAATCATGAAAACTCTAAAAATGGGCGTAAAAAAAAGTCAAATTTGTGAAATCTTCATAATATTGAAGTGACCTTGACAACAATGCTTCAAAGCATCATTCTAAGTTGATAATTAATTCACCACGTAAACGGCCAACGATAGGGGTATATAGTTTTACAAATTTTTTTATTTATTTTTTTTCACCGCAGCGACAGCGACGACGGTTTGCGGCGATATTAATGTCCTGAAGTATATCTCAAAATGCGAGTGAAACGTTACAAAAATTAAACGAAATTTCGTTTTTGCAATAAAAAATTATTAGGTAAAATGACGTACTTACTTACGCGGACAAAAAAAGGAGCGAATGGAGAGAAATCATACGGACTGTGTAATCAGCAACTGTGATTGTCAACTGATTTCACTTTTTCCAAGAATTGTCCCAAAAATCTTAGCTTTTTTTCCCAAAAATTGACAAAAATTCTCGGTTTTTGCTTTTTTGCAAAAATAAAAATAATAATGATAATAAATAAGCAAATGAATAAATGATAGATAAATTAAATACAAAAAGTCTTCCAGCATGATAGCAATTGAAAAGTTTCGCTTTTTACCTATTTCCAAAAATCATGAAGAAGCGTTTTTTTTACCTAAAAAATGCTGAAGAAGTCTCCTAATTCAAAAGAATTGAAAAAAAACCGTTACCAATAATTCCCAAAAATTGCTGATATCTGCTGAAATTATCGAATTTTTGCTTTTAATAAAAATTCCCACTTTTTAGCAAAATTACTCAGGATTTTCATTTTTTTCCAAAAATTTTTTTCCAATAATTCCCAAGGATCTACTTTTTGCCGGAATGGAAAGCCTCGTTTTTTGCTAAAAATAAAAAATTCTCACTTTTCAACAAAGTTACTGAAAATTATCGTTTATCTGCAAGTAACCCAAAAACGTCCAACTTCTTTTTCATAAGTTGCCCAATAGTCTCGCTTTTTGTCAGAAATTTGTCAAAAGACAAAACATGTACATTATTCTAATTATTTTTGAGAAAATTTGATTTTTCCACTCCATTGTTTTCATTTCTTTCACTTCAAAGTTGCCAGATTGCCTTAAGTATTGTTCCATCTTGCCAAAAATAGGTTTTTTGTGAGGGATTGCTGAAACACTTCAATTTGTAATGTCCTTTGTTTTTTGTGATTTTTTCTAGGCTCTCGCTTCTTGTTACTTTTTTTGTTACGGTTTGGTTATTTTTTGAAGTTTTTTTTGTCGTATCAAGTTACTTTTTTGGAAAAAAATTAGTGTGTACGAGCCTTGCCAATAAAGTGCTTTTTTGGTTCAAAATTTTCAGAACGTCTCAATTTTTGTTTTTTCTGTCAAAAGTCCTAATTTCCGAGAAATTCTTGATTTTTCATCAAAACGTCCTAAAAAGTACCTATTAATTTTTGCCTTCACTGTCCAAAAAGTCCTGTTTTTTTTTTGTTTTTTTTTTAAACCAAAAATTTTGTTCTAAGTTATAAAAATCCTGTGTTTTGCCTGAAGTCCTGTTTTTGTTTAAGTAGTTAAATTGTCAGAAAACTTCATTTTGTTCCTAAGCTGTCAAAAAGTCTGTTCTTTCGTTAAAATTGCTAAAAAGTTTTAATTTTCCTGAGTTGTTGAAAAGTCATGTTTTTTTTGCCAAAATTGCCAAAAAGGATGTGTTTTTTTGTCAAAATGTCAGGAAGTCGCATTTTTTGTCAAACAGACCTGTTTTGTATTATACTGCCATTAAAAAGAGTAAAGTTCACTTTTTTTTTTCATTTCTTCAATTAAAACTTTGTACAGAATTTTCTATTTATTCTCTTCTTGCAGAATTCGATTCTTTTCATTTTTTTTACAGTTCTTTTTGGAAAACATTTTGATCCTTGAAAATTCCGGCTCAAATAGATTCAAACCTCTCCCTTCTCGAATTGTCCTGCCGAAAGTCATCTTTTTGTATTTTGTACTGCTTTGGCATTTTGCCTTTTTTTTTAGGACACCTTGTACCTTGTATAATTATTCTACTTTTTTTTTTACCATTTATTCATTTTTTCTGGAATTATTTCAAAGATCGCACCTACGTTCAGATAGGCTTGATCTTTCCGGAGTGGCTACCTGATCATCAAATGTATCGAAAAGTCATCCTTTTGCCCAAAAATTCAACTTGTCAAAATTGAGTGACCATTTTTAGCACAAAAATAACGGGAAAAAGTACAAAATTACATTCAGAACCATAAAAAGCACGAAATTTTAGCGTTGAAACTTCTTACTTATACCAAATATGATGTTTCTACCACAAAAACTGTAACTAAAATTAGATCATAGACCAGCTTTCCTTCGCCTCCTACATCAGCGTGTGTTCGTTCAACACTAACTTACTCGTACACATAAACTATTGAACCAAATAGGTGTATTGAACTTGACAATTTTCTAAACCGAAGTCGAAGTTCTTACGATCATAAAAACTCGATCACGCGTGTACAATAAAATGAACCGCGTAAGAAAGTCGTCGCAGAGTAAATTGAAACAGCATACGAAAGCTGATCGAGGAGGGATACAGAGCTGAGGGAGAGTGTAGAAGATACTCGAAATCATTGCGAACGATAAAGAGAACAAATGAAAAATTACGAGAAAAATGTTATAATCTATTACTGCTGTGTAGTGTGTGCGCTGGTTAATGCAAACATTAAATGAGATTTTATATCTCGAGGCCCTGTCTGCTTCTCGTAATAGCGCCAATGACCTGACAATAGAGGGAACGTTTGGTACCATTCACCTGGATACTCGTATCTTGGTTACAATGTAAATCATCGAGCATTACATAGTCGTAAATCAATGACAACCTAAGTAGAAATTTCTTCTTTCGTTCGTTAGGATAAAAATTCATACGGTTTCGTTATAAAATCATGTTAACAATTTACTTAGTATAATATGTAGGTATTACCTACTTGTTTAAAATTACTACCTACCTACTTGTGTATTTAGCCAACTGTGATACTAATAATATAAGTACACATTCAGGTACCTATATGAATTTCTACCATTCAAACCAGGTCGTAAAACTTGTTAGTGTGTTAGTAGGTCCCACACGTATGAAAGATCTAGATATCTACCTACACATTTAGATCTACATGGACAGATGAGCCAAACGAAAACCTAGGTATCTTTCGATCTTCTCCATACCCAAAAAAAAAATCCGTCTTACCTTAGCATATTAATATGGTACCTGATTATAGAATCCCTGCATGCATGTATTGTTGTTCTTATAGACCCATAATGGCAGTCTTAAGGCCTAGTCAAAGCTCATCTGCTGCTCCAGTCGTAGTGAGAGACAGCGATAAAGAATTTTCAGACGATGATGACGAGAATTCGCCATTAAATCAAGACATATACGGTGGCAGGTAAGAGAAAAGTTGATTCATATACGTGATTTCATTGTATAAAAATAAATCTAGAATATCCACCTACGATATTTATAATTTTCGTCGATGAGATATTGATAAAAATAAAAATAAAAATGTAAACACAACGACAGACAGAATGAGACGTTCATTGCGTAACACGGTGTTATGATTTTTACGCGCTGAAAAATGTAACGCGTACTTTAATTAACTGCAATGAAAACCGAAAGTGAATCGTTTTTGTACAGAAAACGAAATGAACCGGTGAAAGTGTGGGAAATTTGCAGGAAATTAACGAGTCTAACTATACGCTCGAACCGATGCGATGATTTTTTTCGTATGTCTCGTGCAAGAATGCGGTGTTCCAACTCTGGGCTGTGTTATGGTATGTGTTTTCCAAAAGAATAATTCGACCAATGCTGCGGAAGCATTGGAAGAGTTCTTCTCTTTGGTGGGGGAGGGGAGATGTTTAAATAGAAATTAAACCAAGTTAAAAGATGACAATTTTAATTAGAATATTCGACAAGACGAAAACTAATTGTGGATTTAGATGATCTATTAACCATATCGCGACGTTATCCATTTCAATCCGAACAAAACCTTTAGTTCTCATTCAAGTTGTACGTTTGAATTTCCTGGAAATCTTTAAAATTTCGAATAAAGAAGAGTGAGAGACGTAGAAAAAAAAAATGAAAAATTTACTTACTTACCTACATATGGTTTTCAATTCAGCGAGAAATTTGGAATGATGCATAGGTAACATTCTGTGATATGAGGTAATTCTATAACATTTTTCATCCCTCCGGGGTGAAAAAAATTTTTTAGAATAAAAAAAAATTTTAAATGGAAAAAAATGAAAATTAAAAATAACAACGATTTTGAAAAAGTAAGATAAAGAATAATTGAGTAATATAAAAAAAACATGATTAAATAATAAAAAGTTGAAAAAAAACAAATAAAAACAGAATGCAACGAAAAAAAATGAAAAATTGATTACCTAAAATAATCTGCGTTTTTTAATATCGTCGCCTCTTGTTAGATTAATACACAATTTCCGTTTAAGTCCTCTTAGACTTTGATTTTCTGGAGTTTCTTCTGTATCCATGGGTTATTCTTTTTTTATAGCTGGTAGTGGACGTGGAATCGAATATGGGTTGTAAATTTCCTTAGTTAATTGTATAATTTTCCGTTCAGAACTTGCTTTTAATATGTAGGATCAAATTTGGTTGTTCTTTGAATTGTCAATTTCACGGTTCAAAATTTCAAAATTTTTGTTCATGATATTAATCTGCTCATTCCGACAAAGTAAGTAATAAAAAAATGTACTTACAAAATCAGCATTTATGATGATGGAATCGATTACATACATACAGCAATTATGAGTATTGAAAATAAAATAATTATAGGGATAAGATTATGAGAAAAATACGTTTTTTAAAAAGGGTCATATTTTATGAAATGAACGTACTTACTGAACATTTTCAGTCACAGCATCGACCTTTTATTCAGGTCGATGAGTCACACCAATATTAGATACGGGAAGTTTATGTTAGGAATGAATGCCTCTTCCATTAGGTTGTTGCATCATCACCGACAAACTCCGTATCTCTATAAGTAGATACAAATTTAAAAAAATTAATCAAAAACAAATTTATTTAGATATTGAAAGTTGAGACTTGAGAAGAATGAAATGAGAGTTATTAAAGTATGGTTAAGTACTTTATATTGGGGACAGCATAGGCTGTGAGCTTCCAATTGATCTATTTTTTCAAATGTAATTAGTCATGGAAGGGAAATATGCAAACAGATTAATTTAAATTTTTATACGTATTACATAATGTACAGACATCAAAAGCATTCACATTTCAAACTTACGGAAAATAACACAAGGATGGGTCCCTTTTTTTGGCACAATTTGCACTTATTCGATGTTTTTCAAGTTCTAAGAAATCATATGGTAAATGTAATACTTTGAATTTGAAATATGTATTATGTGGAAATGTAACATGAACTCACAGTTCATTCTTGTTTTTGATGGTTGACGTGGCATCTTTGTTTAGAACTCGTTCAATAACGATGCCCTCCTGATTCGTGTATTCTCTGTCTATAATTTTCCTTATTGAAGCGCCGATGACAGATTTTTTTGTCTGGCGCAACAAATCTTCCTTCAGCTCAAAGAAAGCAAGCCACTCAAATTTTGTGGATGAATCCTTGGGGATACTACAAAAAAAAAAGAAGCCATGCAATGTATAGGACTATTATTTGTATAATTGTGGATTTAGATGATCTATTTATTTAACCATATCATGATGTTATCCATTTCAATCCAAATTAAACCTTTAGTTCTTTCAAGTTGCTTGTTTGAATTTCCTGGAAATTCTTTCAATTTTTAATAGAGAAAAGCGAGGGATGAAGAAAAAAAATGAAAAATTTACTTACATGGTTTTGAATTCAGCGAGTAAATTGTACATAAGTATTTATTTATCATCTGTCAATTTTGTAGAACGCAATTTTATGATTGATTATTATTATACACTCCCTTTCCAAATATAACTCGAATGATGAGATAATTCCTTCGGCCGCGGTGCAACTTTGTTTTTTTTTCATCATTGGCACACAAGTCCTTCATTTGGTTGAAAAGGTACCATTGGCGTTTCAATGTGAGTCCAGGAGGAGTAATACTACTTGGCTCACTCCTGAACTCAACACTTTCTCCAAATCTATGAAGTGAAATGTACACAGGCTCTGAAGCAACCAGTTCTTTGCAGGGTATTGGTGATTGCTGAGTGAATGTAAAATGAGGGTACATATTTCGAAATACCCTTCAACGGTGTGTATTTTGTGGGAAAATATGAATCAAAAAAAAAAAAAGGCACAAGTAAACTTCAAAGAGAAAATCAGAAAACATCATAGAATATAAGTAAATGAAAAATACATGTCAAAATAGGTATATCTCAATTAATTAAATATAAATAGGATCGATAAATTAATAATTAAAATCTGGATAGATTATTGTTAACAAAAAAAAAATAGGAAATAATTCTTTACACAGAATATATTGATGATAGACAGCTAAACAGCTCGCTAGGTACCTATTTCATGTCACTAGGTATATGGTCGCTGGATAACCAATATAATACCATAGTGCTGGCATCCTTTGGCTGGACATTTAGATCATCAATTTCAGAATCGTGAACTGATAAATCTATATTATTAATTTAAAAGAAATTCGATTAACTTGCAAAAATTCAATTTGAAAATTCAAACATTGAAAAATTACTTATAATTTGAACTATAAAAAACTGTAAACATAGTTTTCTGTACGTGAGTCTTTGCATTTGTTGTGGATTATTTTATTTGTATATAAAACCGCCATTTTCTTGCTAATGGGGTAATAATTACTTCTTACGTAGGGATTTTCAATTACTCAACTTATGCTACAGTAATCAGTATACATACATACCTTTACCTACATGATATGAAAATAAGTAAAACGTAAAAAAAAACATAGGTTTTGGAACATTAAAAACTTACACCAAATTCCAAAATGATGATAACTTGACCCTACACAAAAAAAAAGTAAAACGTGAAAAACTTGATAAAAATAAAAATAGGTAACTAACTCTCTAAATACGAATCAGTCATTTTTTACTGATTCACAGTCAAATTTCACTGATTCAAAAAGGCAGAATTTAGCTACTAGCTGTTGAATCAGTGAAAAAATACTGCCTGAATCAGTCAAAATAGTAACTGTTTTCTTCAGTACCTAGTAAGTCAGTAGATATTAATTACTGTTTCAATCAGGAACTTCAGGCTCACCATTTGAAACAGTAGATTCATTACTGGGAAAAGTAGTCATTTTCTATTTGACCAATTCTTTTCATGAATTTATTTGAATGATTGTATTCTGTAATCAAAAATTGAATAATTTCAACTAAGTGTTTAAAATAACGATGTTTATTTAAAATAAAATTACTCAGGTTAAAATTTACATTACACACACTTATGTAATGTAGTGTTTAGCGAATTAACAGAGGCATAGGGTTTTACATTTTTCAATTCGTAGATAAAACAGTCGATAAAATTATAAAAAAAAGAAGTGGCTTGGGGTAACTAGCTGATATTAAAAATATAAAATATCTTCCACAGCTTTTCCGCTGCTTCCAATGCCGACACATTATGAGACAGCTGAATGGCATGCTTATCTGCCACTAAGAAAAAGTCCATCGATTCGTGGTTTTTTTCTCTGCAGTGCCATCAGTAGATATGGATGGTGTAAGTTTACGATTCATTATCTTTTTCTTTTTTTTTTTTCGGAAAATTCACCTTTTTTAGTTTCAGTTGAAGTGGTTATCACTTTTTTCCGAGGATTTGTTTTTGCGTGAAGTAGGCTTATCTTTCTGAGAAGACGTCAACGTTTTTAGGTGTTCTTCAACACTGGTATGTATAATTCTGTAACCAAAGTAAGAACAGAAAAAAAGATTAGTGCTATCTGCTACATTAAGTACCAATAGGCTAAAAAATATCTGAATTGTGTATATTATTCGAGAGGCTTACAGTCAGTTTACTACAATTACGAACCTATAGCAGAAATTCACTGCTAGAGCGGGAAAATAACATAAAAAAGCAGGGGCAAAAAGAAAAAAATTGGCACATAAATTTTTTCTTTGGGAATGTGTTCGGATGGACCCTCTGAACCAACAAAAAAAAACTGACTCTCCTACCCCTGGAGGAAAATTTTTTAGGGGGCTGAAACCGGTTCCGATTCACGTTTTTTGCGTTTTACTCCGTAAATATTAGGTTTTTGAGAAAAACTACCGTGACAAAAAATGTTCCCGTTCAAATTCTCGACAAACCCCTAATATTTACGGAGTAAAACGCAAAAAACGCGAATCGGAACCGGTTTCAGCCCCCTAAAAAATTTTCCTCCAGGGGTAGGAGAGTCGGCTTTTTTTTGGTGGTTCAGAGGGTCCATCCGAACACATTCCCGCTTGCGGCAATATTTCGATCAATAAGCACAATGCCCGAAGATTTTCTGTAAAAATAATGCATAAAATTTAACAATCATCTAATTTAGCATACCAATATTACTCTAAATGCCAATGCTATTCAATCATTATCTCATTTTATGCTGAAATACCGCGATTGTAGACTCCGCCTATGCAAATTTATGCAAATTAATTACTTCGAGCCATGCGTTCTTTCAATAAGCGATCCAACCAGCTGCTGGATTTACTAGCGTCCTTGTCGTAGAATAATTACAGATCTGACGAGTAAAAGCACGCGGATGCAGCTAGGTATAATATCGAATTATCGTCTCTAGTACATTCTACCAAAAATAACCTAATTTATGACCAAGAATTGAACATTCTGACGCATGGTACGCGAGTACTTACATAAAAAATCTATCCATATTTTTGGCATACAAAGAGATGAACGTTGATAGCTCAACAAATTATGCGAGAAAGAGTCGACGTCGTCGTCGTCGGTGTTTGGGCAATACGATTTTTGTGCAAAAACTGATCCACGTACGTGTACCTATTGTCATTTTTGTTAACGCGTGCTCAGACTAAGCCCTCTTAAGCGGTGCTATGTTGCCGGAGGTTTGAAATGCGGAAAAAAGGTGTTAACCAAAGACGATTATCTAACTTCAATAACTTCATAACATACGCATACGCCTAATCCAAATATTAGTAAACTTGAGAAGCACCAGTGGCAACTGGCAATTGCACATACATTTTAATATCTTAAAAACTTTGCGGCCCGCGAAAGGTCATACTGGAAAGGGAATGTATAAGACCTTGAACAAGAATTCCCATTCTCTCGGTTCGTACTTACTTCTTATCTATCTGGTTTGCTTTTGCTCTAATAGTAATAGCAGCACATGCAGAGACTATCGTAGGTACCTACCGAAGTACAGCGTAAATAGAATGCCAATAAAAAGTGATCTCATTCATGGATCATTCGTTTCGTATTGTTTCTCTCTTATGTAATCGGCTGATCGAGCCATGTCGCTGTTCTCTACAGCAGCTCGCACTTCGCAGCTGTCCGCTGTTGGTTGATTCCTTTGTTAGTACTTACAATTTTCGTGTATTTAATTTGTTATCTGCGAGGCTCCAGAGTGTAGTCACCTTTGTCAGCCTCTGCACTTCGATACCATTCAACTTTTATGCGTTTCAAGTTGGTAGTAGGTTTTGAGGGCAGGAGGGTGAAGGGAGTTTGACTGAAATTTTATGGATTTTTCAGGGCTCAAATGTGAATTTTTAAATTTTAAAACAAAAGACAAATTGGCCTGAGCGAAGCAAGGATGAAAGTGTTTGAAAATTTGATTTCGAGAGGCCTAAAAACGATACTTTCAAATTTTAGAATATGAAAAAAAAATTCAGGATGTTAATTTTAAAGAAAAAAGAGAACAAGCCCAAGTGAGGGCACAAAATGTTTAAAATTTTTATTTCGAGAGGCATAAAAGCGATACTTTCTATGCGAGAAAGTGTATTGTTTCACTTTGAAACTTTGAGAGTTGAATGATATTTTTGTTATTACAAAAGGAAACATGAGATAAAATTGAAACACTTTTATTTAAAAAACTGAACTTGAGAACTAGAAGTTATAATGAACATGAGAATTAAATTTTTTATAATTATTTATTTTAAATATTCACACTTGTTGAGTTGTAATTTCAAGTTAATTAAACGAAGTTCATCACAAATGTACAAATAACATGGATCTTCTTGGTGTGATCATCTATATCTGCTGCATAAATGATTATTGATTATGTCATCCGAAATAGACAAAATATTGTAATCCAGTTAATCCTTATAATGCAATGTACATCATCCTTTGGAAGGTTACAGCGTCTTTTTTGCAACCAAAGGGCATTCAGGTCCATTCAAAATGTTCATGAGGGGTAGAAAAATCAGTTTTTTGAAACAAGGACCAAAGTAGTGAAATATTTTGAGTGTCCCAATGGGTCCAGAATTTCGACAATAATTGAGTGAAGGATAAGCATCTCCAACAGTAACATCGTTCCATTCTATTTGACCAGAGGCATCCTTCTTTTTGGGTACTATCCAAAGTGATGCAGACCGCGAGGGCTAACTGGAGGGCGGATGATTTTTTGATCCAACACCGATAAGATAATTAAAGAGGAATATCTACTTACAAACCACAGAAGAAAAAATGATCTGTGCTATTATGTGCGCCACATTTGTAATTGAAAAAATTTTATTTAAAAAACTTGAGTTGAAAACTAAAAATTAAACTGAACATAAAAATTGTATTTTTTTAAAAATAAAATTAATATGAGCCTTACTAGGGGGTTCTGCCTCCTGGCCGCTTCGCGGCTCAATCCCCATGCCCGTAATTGTAAAAAAAAATTTTTAAATGTCTCGCTTTTTTGATCGATCGAGTTTTAAGAATTCCTCTTCATATTTTTCTATCGCTGTATGCATATTAATGTTACTTCAAGCTATCATACACTCGTATTTTTTATTCAACTGCACAATCATTAGCCGATTCATCCGAATCATTTCCGATTGATACAAAACACTACTTTGTCAACTGTAAGCTCCGGTGTCTTCAACTCGATGAACAGTTCTTAGAAATCTACAATATTGAAAATTATTATCCGTAGGATAATTTACTAAAAATTAGCCGTGCTTCGCTCAAAAATACCAAAAGTGATTCGGTAACTTTCCGAAAACTTATGGCAATTGTTTGTGATTTCTGGTTTTTTCAATTTCGATTTTTTCTGATTTTCACCTATAATAATTTTGTATGTACTTAATAAGAATAACGAACATAATCGTATTTTTGACTTTGAGAATGGGCAGTACTTTGGAAATTAAACAAATTTTGTTATTATGCATTTTTTCCTAACTTTGAAATTGAGGGGGCGAGAAATATTTGCTTCTTTTGAAATATTTCTAGTCCCCTTTCAATTTCGAAGTTGGGAAAAAATTCATAATAACAGAATGTTTATTTTCCAAATTACTACCCATTTCCAATGTCAAAAACACGTTTTTCTCAATTTTTTGTTTTAAAATATTTCTGACCCTTTCAATTTCGAAGTTAAGCTAAAATTCATAATGACAGAATTTGTTTATTTTCCAAATTACTACCCATTCCCAAGTTCAAAAATACGTTTTTCGCAATTTCTTTTCAAAACTCGGTATCCCCTTAAATTTCAAAGATAAGCAACTTGTCCATTAACTTTTTTTTTTTCAAGTCGTACCCAGTTATACTCAAATCTGAAGTTTTGACATCCACTCACCAGACACCTTGTACATATATGTATGTACGTAAAATATTTTTTTGTACAATGTATGTACATATCTTACATCGATAAACCATATGCTGCATATCTTGATAAATGATTGACTGTGACAAATCTTAATTATACACCAAGTTTCTATTAATTATGACGTGTAAACTGCGTTTTGGTAAAGAATGGCGTAGAAACATATGTACATAAGTAAGTACTTCAAAAGATCGACATATGTACATATTTTTTTTTACCTACTTATTCAATATTTTAATTCGATCGTCATGTCTTAGTAATGCCATCTGACATATTACATGTGTACACATTCATATACATAGACAAACGAGACAAATACTGATCTAGGTACGATAAGATTTAAAATACGTAGGGTATCTTGATTGACATTCCATATCCAAGACTTTCTTTTGCGTTGTGTACTTACTTGAGAAAATAATGATGTTGGCACAATACATATGCCCTCAAAACCCTAATCTGAGATTTTTCAGTTTGAATCATCAGAAAATATCACAATCTGTGACCATAATTTTTGGAATGAGCACGTTTTGAAATCCTCATAACCTATTGTATCAAGGACCATTTACTTAGTGGTGGGAATGATATTTCACTGAGATTTCAATTTCAGCTACCAAAATGGATTTTTGGCAAATTTTTGATAACTCAAAGTGACCATTTGAACTTTCTAATTTCGTTCCTAATTAATGTTTTGTTTTCGTTTATGCTTTCCTATGTACATTTCACCATATTATATAAAAAAAATCAATGGGTCATTTTTTGCAACATTGGAAGTTTTATTGGCTTTCATGATTGAGAAAACTTCTTTTTTTAATCATTTTTTTTCATTTTTGAAAAACTTGGGCTGCGGGGGCCCCTAAATTTTCAAAAAATTTACAAATTCACTGTAAAATTTTAAAATTTCTGAATTTTAAGTTCTGTTATCTCTGCAATGGTCTCTTTTGAATAAAATGAACTCTCATGACGATTTTAGCCCCATCCATTGAAAACCAAGCTGGCTCCCTTGAATAGATGAGATTTAATGTAAAATACGAATTTCAGCTATTCTAGGGGACTGACTTGGTTTTCCAGGGATGGTGTTAATATGATCATGAGAGTTCATTTTGCTCAAACGAGACTTTTTCTTGAAATTTTTGAATTTTAAACATTTTACTTTGAAGTTTGATTTTTAAAAATTTTTGAAAATTGAGAGACCCACTGCAGCCCAAGTTTTCCAAAAATGGAAAAAATGAAAAATAGGGAATTATTTTCTCACCAGAGGTCACCACTTTGAGGGTCGGCAGCAGAAGAAATCACGATTTTTTTTTGTCATGTATGTATTCAAGGACCACCCTAATGCACACTTCAACATTATACACAAAATCAATGGATCATTTTCTGCATCGTTGGAAATTGTATTGACTGTCATGACTGGGAAAACTTTTTTCTGTCTAGATATGAATTTTCCCTTCGCACTTGAGCAAGCTAGGAAACTCTGCAAATCTCCCAGAGGATTTACCCGAGCTGTAGGTTTTTCATTTTCAACTTTCTGAGAACATTTTTTGATGTGCCTGTACTGGTACGATTTTCTGAACTGTCCGAAGCAGTGCTGGCATTGGACGTAATCTTTTTGACTCGTAAAGTTTGCATTTTCCTTTACAGTACTTTTCACCGGACACACTCCTTTCTTCTCAATTATTAAATCAAACTTTCCTTGTTTTCTTATGACAATAATTATTTTTTTCTAGTTATAATGTAATTAAACTCGAATTTTAACTTAGGTGATAAATTACTACTTATTGTATTATCCAAGACAACTTGGACTACATTTTTTATGGTGATCCATCCACACCTTTGAATTTTCATACAACATCACTTAAGTATCTGAATATGGTCTGTTGTGGTAGCTTTGTTAAGATAATGAAGTCCAGCTATGCTGCGTTTTCCCCGAGAGACTTGACCATAGTTAAAAGGTCAGAACGTGATGACCTCTGTTTACCAGATCTCGATGCCTAAAAAATAGAAAGCATCAAGTACTCTTTAAAAAAACAAAAGTTACTTACATATTACCGCCTGATATATGGACCAATGTTACATGGTATTGGGATCGGATTTTGATGCCTAAAAAAAAGCTGGTAGGTTTGAAATTTCAATCTCAAATATTTTTTCAAAATAAATAACCAGTGAAAGAACAAAATAAAAAGTTTGAAATTTAAACGAATAAGTACTCATATTTCGTTAAAGAAAAAAGCTGGTGGGTTTGAAATTTTTTCAAAAAAGAATAACCATCAAGAAAACGAAATTAAAGGTCTGAAATTTAATTTTCGTTTTCAAAAAAAAAATTATAATCACTTAGGTACTGAAATTTAATATTTTTTCAACAAAAGGAGGTATGTTTCAACTTTTTTCAAAAAAAATAACCATCAAGAGAACGAAATAAAATGTCTGAAATTTAAATTTCGAATACTCCTATTTCGTTTTCAAAAGAAATCCCTACTAACTTGAATTTAATGAGCCTCGGTGGTGCTTGATTCTGAAAAAATGTAAAGCTTATCATCCATCAAGTAAAGACCTTGAAATAGGTAGGTACAAAAGTAAGTCTTCAATATTTTCTTACCTATTTATTCAAGACCTCGTAAATAGAGGTGGGAATCTCTACTGAAGTAAATCTGAGGAGAGGATCCGCCTTTCAGCATTCTTTCAAATTCGCGAATCCGTGGAAAATGATAAAGTAGGTACCTATGTGAAATTTTGAAGAACAAAAAAAAGCCAGATTTCTTCATTAAAAAAAAAAAAACAAATTGAAGCTCCTGTGGGTTTGAGATGTTTTTGTGAGGTACTTCTCCTCAATGATATTACTTCCCACAAGAGAACCCCAAAAGATCACCTGAAGTGAAAAAAGTAATCAATTAGTGCTATATAAATTCATACAGTCTTTATTACTAAGTAGGTATAAGTATCTTTCTATAAAATAGTAAACACTTACACGTTGGTAGCTCGTTGCGAATACATAACAATCAGGCGAAAATTCAGGTAAACTGGTTTTCGCTATTTAAAGATTGTTTTTAGAGAAATGAAGAAAATTATGTATAATTATTGTATCTTAAAACTATTGAAATCGAATCATATTCAAAAACAATTGATGTATCGTTATCGTTGAAAAACTGACTACCCACACTACAAATCATAATCAACAAAAAAAGTGAGAGTAAGACTAAATGTAAACTAATACCTACATCAATCAAGATCAGTTGCTAATCTTAAAAGTAAAATATTATGAAGAATTTCTTCAATTAAACGATTTCTTGCCTCACTTAAAGCTGAGATGGCTGGTGAGCTTTTTAACACAAACTACATACTGAGTTAATTAAGTAAATACAAATACAAATAAAAATTTTGAAGAAATTAAATGCTTTGTGTTCACGCTTTGAATTCGTGTCATATTTTGCAGTCACCATGTTGGTTCTTTCTTTGAAACAAGAAGTATAGGTAATACAAACACAATTAGGAGAAAAAAACCCTTTTTTCTCATTTTATTAATTTTTTTTTTACCGAACTTTCAACATGGAAGTCGAGTCATCATAAATTACGATAAAAAGTCAACTTACCTATAACAAATAGAATAAATTTCAACTTAATAAAAAATCATTTATCAGCTCAACTTGTATGTTAGGCTGTAAGGATGATGTGGGGATAGTAAGAACAGAGAGTACTTTACTGTAGAACAGTTGAAAGATGAGTCATTTTATTAATATGTACACATGAAAATGACAAAGTACAAAGATCTTATAAAATTGTGTATGGCAGAAATTCACATTGAAATGAGCTACTTCAAAATACAAAAGTTACTATGTGACTGATTATGGTTTTTGAATATTACATTTAATGAATAAATTACCCTATTACCCATCACCTAAAAAATGATAAAAACTAGCACGAAAGAGGAAAATAATAATATTCAGATTGTTGCAAATGCGTTTTTTTAAAATATATTTTCAAGCCGTTTAATGAATATTCTAGTTAATTTTTTACATTAACAAATTTTTTCGCAGAAATTGAAAATGTGAAAAGTGGAGTACTTTACATGAATATTGATAGCTTTCATATTTCTTTAAAATTCTGAACCATTCTGGGGAAAGAAACCCAAGATTACTTACTGAAATTTGCATGAGTTATCAAGTACCTAGATAGGTTTAGAGTGTTTCAATACTAACTTAAAATTGGTCATTTCCTAACCACATAAGCTACTTTCCAATTTCCATCCACGTCAACAAACTAGTAAATAATAGATCAATGTTAATGGCTTTTTCTTGAATTAATAGATACGTATTACCTAAGTGTTGTAACAATCATTAAGTAAAAAAAAAAAACACATGAAAACAAATACCCGCCTTCTTTCACTCCTCAAGTCAAGCTGTATACCTATTTTAGCCAAGTCTTCGTTGCACATAACGACCAGTACATTTTTTTATTTTTTACATCAGGGTTTTTTTTCGTATTTTTATTCGAAAATAACAGCTCGATTTGGATTTTTTGTTGTGCTATGTTTGCTATGTTTATTAGCGTATGGTTATTATACTTGTGTAAAAGAAGTACTGTCGATTATGGAAAGAGAGTGTGAAGGTATCGTAGTTACGCTCTCTCGTCACGAACGCCGGAACCGTTACCGAATAATTCGCGTAGGTACCTATTCAATTCATGAATCATTAATACATTCAGGTAGCGTCGCTAGATGCCTACTCAAAAGCATACACATGAAAGAAATGATCAGCTTGACTCATATGTATGTGTATTGTGTAGTTGGTCGAATTTTAAGCATGTGTAATAATTTAATGAAGTACTTAGTAATACATACGAGGAGGAAAGTTGAAAATAATTTGGGGAAACTTTCCATTTTTGCGTTAAAATTGCTCTATATTATTATAAAGTTCTTTTTAAGGGAAAACCTCCTGATCCTCCAAGCTATGCTGATTCATAGTATGGATTCACTCAAAGTTGAAAATTTTTAAAAAGATTGAATAAATCAAAATTGGTGGGTTTTTTTGAAAAAATTGCCCATTTTAATGTAAGAATTATTCCAAATGATCTTCTTTTTTAAAACGATTGAATACATCAAAATTGGTGTTTTTTTTTGAGAAAATTGTCCAAAAGATGATCAACAGAAGTCTACACATGTACCTACACATTTTTCAAAAAAATGTTGCTCATTTGAAAAAAATCCTTTTCAATGAACTTTTTTGTAAAAAAAAGCCTCTCTCGCCCTCTAAAAACATACCTATTTCCTAAGATCAAAAAAATTCAAAAATTTAAAGTGAAAAAAAAGTGCAGAAATTTCACATCTTGAGTCCAGACCCTTCTGGATAACATTTTTTTTTTCAAGAAAAAATTTTCCCAGGTCTTCTGACAGAATCTTGTCACTTCATTTAAAAAAGGTCACCAAAGTTTAAAAATATTAAAAAATTGAAAAATTGATATTTTTCGAAAATTTTGAATCTCAGTTTAAAAAAATGATGTATAAATTTCGAAATGAAAGTTCGAAAGATGTATGGCTTGAATAAGTCTCGAATGTTGTTCAGAGAATGAAAAAGCGTACAATCAGCATCCAATTTTTCACGTTGATTGTTATTATCACCATTATACCCATCATTATGTTCATCCTCCAATTGAAAAATCCACTATATTGACATGTTTCAGTACAAGGACTGTAAACGAAACGAAAGGATGGGACGTGTTCAGAGATTTACCACCAAAACGGGACAGTGGTTCGATGGAAAGTCAAAAATGCCTGGAATTCACCGTAAAAATCCTAAAAATCTTCACCTACGTTGTGACATTCGCAGTAGTTCTAGGCTGCGGTGTAGTGGCCAAATGTTGCGTATTCCTCATGGCATCGCAAATCCGCTCAGATAGAATTGTTCCTTATTGTAATAAAGATTTAGGTATGTAAAATAATTACACTTGTCTAATTAAAATGCATCAAATTTCTCGAAATGACGTAAGGTACATCGGGTAATTGCTTGTAAAAAAGTGGAAGAAAAATTTAAAATGGTAATTCAACTTACTTCCAGTGTCTACTGTGTAATGTTGATCGAGGATAGAAATATTTAGCACTGTTAATCGCTGCCGAGAAAGTTAGCATTTTTTATAACGGTATCCATGATAAATGTAGAGAATTATCTACAATATTTAGCATGATTTCTGTTCCAGGTCGAGATAAACAATACGTGGTGAATTTGCCACCCGAAGAACGAGTAGCGTGGACTTGGTGTCTGCTGTTTGCTTTTTTTGTTCCTGAATTAGGGACCTTGATAAGGTCGTTAAGAATATGTTTTTTCAAATCGTGGAGGCGGCCGCCTTTGAAAGATTTTGTATTTGTTTGTGGTATGGAGACGTTGCACACGATAGGTGTCGCGTCTTTAGTATTCAATGTGCTTCCTAGTCTTGATGTAGTAAAAGGTGCCATGATAACCAATTGTTTATGCTTTATTCCTGCTTTTTTAAGTGAGTTGCAATTTTGCCAATTTTCCATTTCATACGATGGACATTTATATGAAATTGATGCTGAGTAATTATGATTTTTTTGCCCTAGCTCTTACTTCAAGAAACGCCAGAGGTGTTTCAACTCGTTCGGATAAATCTGAACTGTATGCGAAAATAGCTATGGATGTAATAGCAGTAGGGGCTCAAACGACAGGATTCGTGCTTTGGCCATTGCTGGAAAAGCAAAGAGATCCTGTTGAATTAATTATAATCCCAATTACCTTATTTTTAGTCTCTTGTGGTTATTGGGAAAACTATGTAACCAAATATTCACTTTTTGGTAAGCATTTAGCTCTGGGTCTGGGGGATTCTTAGTCACCATTTTTTATTTAATGAAATTTATTTGCTCCAATTTGATTTTTTACAGGTTTAATGAGACCTTTATGGCGTATAAAGGATAGACTTAAGCATACGAGGTATTTTTCATACATTTTTATTTCGATATGGAAAATGTTCTGCTTCTTTTGCTGTATGATTGTGTTCACGTTCTTGAAAAACGAAAACATTACCAATTTATTCTCGCTTTATTCAGCTGGATTTTCAGATCATAAAATCAAAGTTCTTGAAGTAAGAATTCGTTGTCAGCTTTTTTAAACGTAGAATTATTGCGATTAGCAGTGGTGGATCTAAGGTTGAAGGTTCAGTCAGCAAAATGCGGAAGGGCTCATTGTAGAAATTCGCATTGAACCCCCTCCCTTTCTTCTTCACTATTCTTCTGCAGGGTTCTTTCAAACCAAAACATGGACATTTTCAATAACAGCACTTAGAGTTGAAAAAAAATCTTCCATGCCTAATGATTTCAAAACCTTTAAGGATTTTCAAATGATTATCATTTATTTATTTTTTTGTTTAAAAACGCAGCTCTGCTACCATATTGATTTAAACATTGATATTTTTGCATTTTTAAAACCTGGATCTGCTACTATGTTAAATTGAATGCTGTTATAGTTGACAATCAGAGGTGGTGCAAAAATTATATATTGAGCTCTGCTACCATGTCTAATAACTTCAAAACCTTCAGGTATTTCCAAATCAATTTTTTTTAGGAACGCAGCTCGGCTACCATACATGATTTGAATGTTGATATTTTTGCATTTTAAAAACTCGGCTCTGCTACCATGTAGATTTGTATGTTGATATTTTGTATTTTTGACAACCAAGTTCGGCTGCCATGTTGATTTGAATGTTGTCAGTTGACAACAGAAATGCTCTGCTACCATATTGATTTGAATATCAATGTTTTTGCAACTTTTAAAACCAAGCTCTGCTACCATGTGTTTTTGTTTGTCGATTTTTTGCATTTTTAAAAAACCCAGCTCTGCCACCATTTCGATTTGAATGTTTCTAGTTGACAATCTGAGGTTTGAGGTGATCCAAAAATTGTATAATGAGTTCTGCTACCATGTCTAATAATTTTAAAAACTTTAGGGGTTCCCAAAGTATGCAATTATTTTTTTTGGAAATCCGGCTCTGCTACCATATTGATGTTGATATTTTTGCATTTTTGAAAATGCGACTCTGCTACCTTTTTACATTGTGCGAAAACTTGCTCTGCTACTCTCCAATTACCATGTCAATTCAAATATCTATGTTTTGCTTATATTTTGAAAAATTTGCTCGGCTACCAACTAATTTTAAACTGGTATTCAAAATTTTTGAAACGCCCGATTTACTCAATAATGCCTCAAGAATTTAGTATTTCAAATTGTTTTCATGAATTTTGAATACAAAATTGAAAATTTGGCTATTAAAATCTTCTATTCCAGAGAATTACAACTGCCCAATGCTAGTAAAACTTTTTGATTTGAAAAAAATCAGTGAGGTCAAATCAGAATCAAATCGAGTTGTCCAAATCAATTTCCACATTTGGCAAAATTTTGAAAATTCAAATTTTGCTCATTTCTTGTTTTTGAAAATAATTAAAATTTGATCAAATTGACGTGTAAGGTTGAAATTTGGTTTGTATCCTATTTTCGAACTAAGGACTGAATCTATTGGTGATAGTTCCGAACCATTTTGAAGCCTAAATCAGTTTCCAGTGGGATTTGAAAACTCATAGAGGAAATCAAAAAATTTTTCTGGAAGCTCAAGGTCAACCGGTAATGATGATTGATAAAATTAGGGCTCAGGGCTGAGATTAGCAGATGTCTGAGTCATCTTACCAGTTTGATTTTTTTTCTCCAAATTTTGAATTCTGATGTAAATTTTTTATTGAGATGGCCAGCTGAAATCCACTGGAATGGTGATTTTTGAGGGTCAAAAACCGAAGTTGACTTGAAACTGAATTCTGAACCGTTCAAATCAGTTTCCAGACTTCAAGTGAAATTTAGTAAAACTTAGCTCAGAAAATCACTTTTGAAATTTCCAGCTCAAATTCGTTGAATTGGTGGATTTTTGGGCTCAGCACTTTGAGAACAAATGACAGTCAATTTTTCAGTAGCTCATAAACGCTTCCACGTTTCCAGAAAGATCTTGAAAATTAATGGAGAAAAGCTAAATTTTGCTTGAAGCACCCAATCAATAGTAAATATGACGAAATTCTGACTTGGAAACCATCTTCAATATTTTTATATTTGCACGAAGATGTCCAGCTAGAGTTCCCTCGAAGGGCAATTTTTGTAACTGACCAGAAAACGTTTTGAGCTAGTACTCTCTGATTTGAACGAAACCAAGCTAGATTGAAAGAGCCCAAAATTTTAGGGCCTAAAGTTAATTTTTGGATTTTTGACGAATTTACAAAAATTTAAATTCAAAAAGGTTATTCTGAAGGCGATTTTTTCAACTTTTTTTTTACAAATTTTTACTATCAAAGTGTGAAAAAAAATCAAGTCAGGGTTCTTGAATTTGTTTAGTTGGACCCCATCACTTGACCCAGAGACTCACAGTCAAACGTGCCCAATCCGCATTTGCCTGTCTGCTGAATCATTTGATCTGCCTCTGACAATAAGAATCAGACTATAACGTGTTGTGTCTTATTTAATTAGATCAAACCTGTTGGAGATGGACTCACCCTACCTGATCTCGCAGAAATAGTTCCAACTGGAGAAACTGTTGAAATTGATGCCGATTATAACATCATTATTTATGTTTTACTGGCTCAAATCTTTTGCTCTTACTTCTGCTACATTTTTGGTAAATATTCATAGTTCATTCCCCTAAAATTTGTAATCTTCCAAAAGGAGTGTCACAATAGTAATTGGAGCACATTCGTCGCCTTTACAGGAAAATTCGCTTGTAAAATAATGATCCAAGGATTCAGTTACGCATTTCCAGTCAATTTGACCATCCCAGTAACATTATCTTTGCTGATTTCTGCTTGTGGTCTAAGGCACGAAGATCCTTGCTTCTTTCATAATTCCATCCCAGATTACCTTTTCTTCGAATCGCCTCCGGTGTACTTTTTGAATGATTTCATATCAAGACAGGTACCTAAATTGATTCACTTATCGTATCATTAGCCCCTAACTGAACTAGATAAGTATCTACTAATTTTTTAATGTTTAGTATGCTTGGGTATGGCTGCTTTGGCTATTATCACAAACTTGGGTGACATTACACATCTGGACGCCAAAATGTGAACGTCTGGCAACCACTGAGAAATTATTTGTTCGACCTATGTACGACTCTTTATTAATTGACCAATCGCTAGGATTGAATAGAAGATGTGACGATGAGAAAGATGTCAAAACAGAGGTGATTATTCTAGAGCTTGATTTTAAAATTAATAATAATAAAAAATAATAAAAAACAGTTTACCTCACAAATGCCTTATTTAATAGGAATTGGTGGATCGCGAAAAGGATCCCGACGAGTACTACGAAACAATCTCTATTCACACAGACACCAGTAGTACGACCCCTAAAACAGTTAAAAAGTCTGACAGCATTACTAGAATATACGCTTGCGCTACCATGTGGCACGAAACCAGGGAAGAGATGATGGAAATGTTGAAATCCATCTTACGTATGGATGAAGATCAATGTGCCAGACGTGTAGCTCAAAAATATCTACGAGTAGTTGATCCAGATTATTATGAATTTGAAAGTGAGCTTCATACTCATAACCCATCCTCTTCCCCTCACATTTTTACCCCAAAACTCCACAGTTAACTACAATAATTGGCTATTTTTTCAGCACATATATTTTTGGATGATGGTTTTGAGATCAGCGATGTTAATGATGAATGGAGTCAGGTAAACAGGTTCGTGAAAATGTTGGTAACCATCATAGACGAAGCTGCAACCCACGTGCACGAGACCAATATCAGAATAAGACCACCTATCAAGTACCCTACTCCTTATGGTGGTCGTTTGGTGTGGACTTTACCTGGAAAAACCAAAATGTTTGTTCATTTGAAAGATAAATCAAAAATCAGGCATAGAAAACGATGGAGTCAAGTACGATTCGTTGATATTTTCATCTAATAATGAAAAAATCTCTCATTTAATGGGCTTTACCTAACGTTATAATGTTTCACTTGTGTAGGTAATGTACATGTACTATTTACTTGGTCATCGACTTATGGAACTGCCAATACCAGTAGACAGAAAAGAGGTTATGGCTGAGAACACGTATCTGTTGACTTTGGACGGAGATATCGACTTTCAACCAAATGCTGTACAGTTATTGGTAGATTTAATGAAGAAAAATAAAAATTTAGGAGCTGCTTGTGGTCGAATTCATCCCATCGGTTCTGGTAAATAGTAAAGAAAAATTATTGGACCTTGTTGTAGGGTTGGGTAAAATTATGAAAATATTGGATCATTAGTGAAAAAAAGACGTGATTCGACTTATTTTCGCGAATCGTTGATTCTGACAAATGATTCTATAATTGATTGTGTTCTGCTAAATATGCCCCATTTAATAGCTTCTTTTGTGATATTTTGAGCGAATTGCATCATTCAATTTACACACAAATAGCTTTGAAATCAACTGAGTTTTGATGAATTGTTTTTGAATGCGTACAATTTGAGTTACAAAAAATTTTCAAGTAGGTACCTGGCAAGATTTTTCGAATTTAGTCGAAATTGCATGAAATGTTATCAAAACATGTTGAAAAAAAACACCAAACAAATATGATGAAATTTTTGCAAAACTGCATAAAACGTAAGCATGTAGTTAAAATCCTATCGAAATAACATAAATTTCTGATCACGAAAGCCCGATGAAATTCTCAGTGAAATTGGAAAAAGTAGCATTGAATACGTTTTGCTTCGCAAAACATGGTATAATTTTTAAAAAGCATCGTCAAAAATGAATTATGAAATTGAGAAAATTGAAATTAGCAAAAATGTCATTAATCATGACTGAAAACTTATTAACAACAATATCATTATAATATGTAGGTACCTAATTGAAAATTACTTACTACAAAGTGATAAACTTTCAGAAAAGTTATACATAGATTAAATAACATTTTTTAGAATTCGGTTGAAAACATGATATCAAAATGAGCTAAAATTTCATTAATCATACTTAATTGGAAACTTACAAAAATAATATACGAGTAAAAACAAGAAAATATCATTATAACCACTGTACCAAAAAAAAGTTTATCGATGCTTGCTATCTGTGACAGCAAAAGATCTTTGATTAATAATTAAAAATTACTTACCTACTACAAAGTAATAAATTTTTAGAAAAGTCATAAGTACATTGTTCACCTTTTTAGAATTTGGTCGAAAACATATTAAAATGAGCTAAAATTTCATTAATCAAGGCTGAAAACTTATTAAAATAATACATATAAAAACACGAAAATATCATTATATTTCTAATAATTAAAAATCACTTACTACAAAGTGATGAACTTTCAGAAAAAGTCATAATTTGATTTTAATTACATTTTTTAGAGTTTGGTCGAAAACATATTAAAATGAGCTAAAATTTCATTAATCATGGTTGAATACTTATTAAAAATACCTCTAATATAAAAACACGAAAATATCATCATAATAATTGAAAATTACTTACTATACGAAGAGTGATGAACTTTCAATAACAGTCACTTGAATGAATAAAAAATTATACTTTTATTTTCAGGGTATGTACGACGAAGGGTAGAAAGGATAAGAAAATACAAAAATTTGCATATAAAACATCTTGGAGACATGTTGAAAATTGTAAAAAACACTTGATGAAAACACCTGTGACCAAGTGATTTTACTTAATGTTTCGAAGCCAAGTTGAAAGTCGTAAAATTGTTCAACTATGAAATTTTGAATAAAATTCGGCAAAAATCCGAATTCAGCAGAATTTGTCAATTTTTTAAAATTGGCTTTTGTTAAAAAATTAACCACATTTGTCAAAATTTAGCAAAGTTTGTCAAAAAATGTCAACATTTGTCAATTTTTCAAAATTGGCGAAATTTACCAAAAATTAAGCAAAAGTAAGCAAAAATTGTCAACATTTGTCAATTTTTTATAATTGGCAAGATTTATCTACCATTTGTTTATTTGCCTTGTTAATTTATTGCCTGATGGTCCATATAGTATAGTGTAATGTATTGTGGACGCAAAAAAGCCTATGATGCTGAAGCGTCCTTAAATAAATTATTTCATTCATTCATTCAAATATGTCAATTTTTTAGAATTTGCAAAATGTTTTGAAATTAAGCAAAAGTAAGCGAAATTTATCAAAATTTACCAAAAATTGTCAACATTTGCTAATTTTTTATAATTGGCAAAATTTACCAAAAATTATCAAAATTTACCGAAATTTGTCAATTTTTTAGAATTGGCAAAATGGATTGAAATTGAACAAAAGTAAGCAAAATTTGTCAAAAATTGTCAACATTTACCAAAATTTATCAATTTTTTAGGATTGCTAAAATTTTAGCAAAATTTGCATAAAATATTGTAAAAACAAGTGGTATAAAAATGCTACCAAAAAAAAAATAATAATAACGATGAAATCAATAAAAATTATCAAAAAGAAATGAAAATACGGACTAAAAGTAATTCGTAAACACGATTCGTGGCTTGAAAAAAAAATTATTCGAATAATTAGGAATCAAATCTGCACCGCATTTTTGATCCGAATCGTGACTCGAATCATAATTAAAATCTTCCCCAAGCCTGGTGTGCAGCATAATTATTATAAGTATAACTTTGTACCATTCTTCAATAATCTTCTGATCTTCTATTCAAGGTCCAATGGCATGGTATCAAGTTTTCGAATACGCGATTGGTCACTGGCTTCAAAAAGCCACCGAGCACATGATCGGTTGCGTACTTTGTAGTCCCGGATGTTTCTCGTTGTTCCGAGGAAAAGCTCTCATGGATGATAATGTCATGAGGAAGTATACCACAAAATCTCAAGAAGCTCGTCATTACGTTCAATACGATCAGGGTAAATTTTTTCATCCTTTTTTCTCCTCCTCCCTACTAACTTCAAGTCTTGAGTTATTTACAAACATCGAGTGGAATTTATTCACACAGGAGAGGATCGTTGGCTGTGTACATTACTATTACAAAGAGGCTACCGAGTCGAATACTCCGCTGCTAGCGATGCTTATACTCGTTGCCCTGAGAATTTCAATGAATTTTATAATCAAAGACGTCGATGGGTGCCATCCACTATAGCTAATATCATGGATCTGCTGATGGACTCGAAAAGGACTATCAAAATTAACGATAATATTTCTTTGCTCTATATCACTTATCAAGTGAGCTGATTTTTTTTTCAAGCTGTGGACTTTGGTGAATTATTCAAAGAGCCCTATATCATGCGATTCTGTTTTACAGTTCATGTTGATGGGTGGCACTATCCTGGGTCCTGGTACAATATTCCTTATGTTGGTGGGTGCATTTGTGGCAGTTTTCCATATCGATAATTGGACCAGTTTCTATTACAATATTATTCCTATTTTATCATTCATGTTTGTGTGTTTCACTTGTAAAAGTAATATCCAGGTGAGCCTTATTTTCATGCATTATGCTAAAATCACCGAAAAATCTTCAGATTTGACTTTGAGGAGTTGAAAAAATGAAAAACTAATGTTATTTCTGATCATTTTTGAAATACCTACTTTTGTTTTTTCAGTTACTAGTCGCTCAAATACTATCAACAGTTTATGCATTAATAATGATGGCTGTAATAGTTGGTACAGCTTTACAATTACGAGAGGATGGTATCGGTTCGCCTTCAGCCATTTTCTTGATATCCATGTTGAGTTCCTTTTTCATAGCAGCCTTACTTCATCCTCAAGAATTCTCTTGCATAATATTTTTCAGTATTTATCTGTTATCTATTCCGTCCATGTACCTGTTGTTAATTCTTTACTCAATAATTAATTTGAATATTGTTACTTGGGGTACTCGTGAAGTGCAAGTGAAAAAGACCAAAAAAGTACGATTTTTTCCTAAGATTAACACTTTGATTTTTAAAATTCCAAGCGACTGTTCTAACAAATTGGATTCCTTTCTTAGGAACTGGAATTGGAGAAAAAATTAGAAGAGGAAGCGAAACGTAAAGCTAAATCGAAATCTTTACTAGGATTCTTGCAAAATAACCCAATGAACGAAGATAACGAAGAAGGTTCTTTGGAATTATCGTTTGCTGGACTATTCAAATGTATGTTTTGCACTCATCAAAAACCTATCGACGAAAGGCAACAAATTCTTCGAATAGCAGAATCTTTGGATTCAATGAATAAACGAATGGAACATATTGAAAGGTCAGTCAGTGGTTGAATTCAGGGAAAAAGGTGCATGATGATTAATTATCCATGTGTGAAATCATTTGTTGGCTTGTGTTGCGCAGATCTTTGGATGGGCATGGTCATCTTGGGCCCAAACATCGTACTCCCTCCACAGTGAGCGTCCCACATGCTAATATTGGAGTTGGAATTCAAAATGACGAGATTCCAGAAGAAAGTGATAGTGATGAAAGCGAAGACACCAGTTCTTTAGGTATCTACCTGTTGTAATTAGTTAATTTGGCAAAAATTGTTTCAGAGATCGAATTTGGCTGGAATTTTTACGACACGAAAAATTCAGAATGATTTTTATGTATATGTGATATAGGTCTTGGAAAAAGGGGGGAAAGTATTTTGAATTTTTGGATTTCCAGAAATGGAGTGGGATCTAAAAATACTCAATTTTTAAGATTAGGAGGCCCTTGAAAAATGTTCCCAAGTTCTGCAGCGGTTAACGCTCCTCAAGTGTGATTTTTTTTGGCATTTAGCACAAAAATGGTCACGTACTTGAGTCACCTTACGACCTATCAAAATGAGTAGAAATTTTGTAAGAAATTCCTATATGTATTTCGCCAAAAATGTGCTTGAGGCATTTTTGAAGAATTTTGGGCCCAAAATTGAATCATGATCATGTCTTTTGAAAAAGTGACATACGAGCTACCAAAATGGGTTATTTTGTCGAAAGTGGTTTCTGACTATTTTTGAAGATTTTCAAGGACAAAAATGCATCGTAAGTAATCTAATGAGTTAAAATTTTTCGAAAAACTCGAAATATTTTTTGAGCACTTTTGAAAAATATTGAGCCAAAAATTGAGAAAGGTAATATGAAACTCATAAAAGTGGATCAAAATTTTACGAGGAACTGAAGATATTTCGACGAAAATGTTTTTTTGAGCACTTTTTAAGAATTTTGAGCCTAAAACTGAGTCGTGATTTTTGGGATTTTTGAACAAGTTAAATCAAACTTATCAAGGGGGTTAAAATTTTACGGGGAACTGACGATATTCAGACGAAAATGTTTTTTGAGCACTTTCGAAGAATTTTGAGGCCAAAATTGAGTCGTGATTGTTGAAATTTTTAAAGAAGTGATATGCAAGTGATGAAATTGGTCAACATTTTGCAAGGATCTAGAGTAATTTCGACGAAAATGTTTTTTGACCACTTGTGAGAAATTATGAAGCCAAAATTGAGTCGTGATTTTTTTTTATTATTGAAAAAGTGATACGTGGATTGAGTGCAATCAAAAATCTGACGTCATATTCGTGTTCAGCGTCACCAAAAACATGTTATTCCATGTGTCGCACGAACAAAACACTTTTCTCAACTTTTACCCTTTTTGGGGAGGAGCTGGGGCCGTGGATGAGGGTCCAATCAAAAATATGACGTCATATTCGTGTTCAGCGTCACCAAAAACATACAATTCGATATATCACATGCCCCAGTTTTTTTTTGAAAGTTTCACCCAAATTTGGGGGAGGGGGTGCTCCCACACCATTAAGAAAATCCCATCCCGAAACTTGCATATTTCAAAAATGCATCAAAATGTACATCTATGGAAATTTTTTCAGAATTTTGAACGGTAGCTCTCACTTACAGCGCCCTTTTGAAATTTGAACTTTCAATTTGAAAGTTCAACTTTCAACTTTTGAACATTTCAAAATGCTTAAAAAGTTCAGAATGCAATGCCCTTTCGAACTTTGAAATCAGTTTTGATCAAAGTATCATAGCTTTGGAGGAATGCGCTGCTGAAGTTGAGTACCTCGAGCAGGGTGTCTACCAGGTAGTGAACTCAAGTGAAAGTAGTGAAAAGGTAGTGATTTTGAAAGTCGGTAGTGAAAGTAGTGAAAAAGTAGTGATTTTCAGCAATTTTTCTTAAAAGGTAGTGAAAAATGAAAAAAAAACGAAAAATCCAATTTTCCACACAAGAAAATTTTTGTAAAAAATGGGTCATTTTTATTGACTTTTTTAGAACTTGAATTACATATTTTTGAAAGCTTTCTTGGCCTCGCTTCGTTCGGGCTCGTTTGCTTTTTTTCAAGTTTGGATTTTTTTTTTGAATAATAGTTCAAGTTTTAAAATTTTGAAGCAAAAATAATGAACTTCTTCATTCATTACCGAAGAAAACAAGGTTTTTATACACCTCGAAATTGTAATTTTCGGTAGCCTTTTTCATAAAATTGGTATCTTTTTTCCAAATGTTGTTCAAATTTTCCATTATTTTTTCTAATTTTTTTTTTATGAAAAGTTCTTTATTCGCCCAATTTTATTACAGTAACAAAAACCTTAAAGGTGGAAATAAAATCAAAAATTGAAATGACAAAATTATATTCTCAACATCCGCTTGCTTGGGAAAAAATCTTGAGATGTTTGAAGATATTGGAATAGCGAAAAATTTTAATGTAAAATTTTGCCTCGTCCACCTTCTCCCCCTCTTGAAAAACCCCAAGCGTTTAAAAAATATGTCCTGCTAAAGTCCTGATTTTTTATTTTGAAAGTTTGTTCCACTTGACACCCTGAAAAATCAATGCTAAAATTTTTTTAAAAATCCTTCATCTTTCATATTTGAAAGAATTTTAGTCTCGAAATAGTTGATTTGTTAATTTTTCGAATTCGCTCATTTTAATGGTTATAAAATCATTGAATTGATTTCAAATTGATGAAAACGTGTACTTACTGCTCTGTAAAAAATTACAAAGTTCAAACCAAAAAAAAAAAATGAAAAATCGTTCGCGTTGGAGGGGGGGGGAATTATTTTGGAAGGTAGTGATTTTTTTTTGAAAGGTAGTGAAAAGGTAGTGATTTTCGGCCGAAAAATTCCGGTAGACACCCTGTCGAGACAATGTGAAAATAATTGAAGCCCCCCACCCGCCCCCCTGAGGGGGCTGGGACCAAACTGATTGCGGGTTTTTACTTATTGAGTGGGTAGATATTGTAAACAAAATGTGAGCGAAATCGCAAGACATGACTTTCAAAATCGCATTTTTTTTGGTTGAGTTGACATGGAATGACCCACCCATTCAAAATGGGTCAAAATTTTACGAGTCATGTCAATATTTATTCGAAAATTTTTTTGAGTACTTTTGAAGAATTCAATGTTTAGCCCAAAATGCGACATGTCAAGCATTTTAAAAGAATTTTGTGGAAACAAATAGGGTCACGAATGTCACGATGTTTAGGATTTTTTGAACGAACGAAAACGGTATAGTTTACTACTCGCAGATAAAGTCTCGCGCACTAAACGCTGGTATATATACAACGTGAAAACGACTAGCTTCCGTACTCGCTTCGGCGGTACATATACTAAAATTGGAACGATACAGAGAAGATTAGCATGGCCCCTGCGCAAGGATGACACGCAAAATCGTGAAGCGTTCCACATTTTTTGGATCATATTATAGTCCTCATTTTATTTATTTTTTCTCAGATCGCCCATCAATATCACTTGTAATTTTCGTCAAAAAATCAAATATTCCATAAAAACTTGATAGTTTTTTTTTTTTTGTAATTATTGAAACGTCCTTCGTAACATTCCACATTAGATCCATTTCTGTAAAAAAAAACAACTGAATTTTTTGGGTCGCCATAATATCAGCCAAGTGTGTACTTTTTTGCCCTTTGGATCAGTAGTACCTACTTTTAAATGTGTATAAATACCTACAATAATAAATGTCATGATTTAACAGAACCCAAAATTGAACGTCATGATGACATAAATCCATACTGGATAGAAGATAAAGATTTGAAAAAAGGTCCTGTGGCTTTTCTATCAGCGAATGAGTCTCAATTTTGGAAAGAACTCATTGAAAAGTATCTCTTCCCAATTGACGAAGATAAAGTTGAAAAGGTAACACTTAATTCATTCATGAAATCAATCAAATTACATTCGAATTACATTGATTCTTACATTTCTATTTTTACCTATATATATTTTTACAACTATTGCATTTTTCCTCCTCCAAAAATGAATCCCTGAAAACGAGCTTAACTACCTATATTGTCAGCTCTCAGCAAATCAAGAAAGATCTGCAAACAGTACTGCGGACAACTGGACAAGGGGGACCATAATATCTTTTTGTTTTAGGCACGAATCGCTTCAGACTTGAAAGATCTACGTGATAGAAGTGTATTTACATTTTTCATGTTGAACGCATTATTCGTAGTAATCGTATTTCTTTTACAATTGAACAAAGATATGTTACACGTAAAATGGCCATTCGGAGTAAAGACTAATATAACTTATGATGAAACCACCCAAGAGGTAAGTTTAGCTCTCAACTGCGACTCCAAAACTATCAACATGGTAGCAACGATGCCATCGTCATTTTAGAAACATCAAATTCAACTGACCCACGACCCTCCCATTTGAAATTTATTGTGCTACAATTTGGTATTTACAGCGCCTCGTTGGTAGTTTTGGTACGCTATAATATGGTATTTTATGTATATGCTTGTAGGCTAGAATAGCAGCCGATTTAATCGAGCTACGAAACAAATGCGTTTTCGCGTTTTTCATGATGAACGCTTTATTCGTACTGGTTGTATTTTTGTTGCAACTCAACAAAGCAGATCTTCATGTTAACTGGCCTCTAGGTGTTAGAACAAATATCACCTATGTTGAGGAGACCAATGAGGTATAAAATATTCCAATCAAAAGCATGATTTCGATTAACAAATTTCCGGTCATCTTACTATCGATGTGGTCCTTTTATATTATTGTGGAGCTTCGATTGCAATAAATGAATTCACTATACTTATGTACCTAACACGTGAACGCAACTACCTACCTCTTTTTATCACTTCTCCAGGTTTCCTTTTTTAAAAAAATATCATTTCGTGTCTGTATATTTCTTTTGTGTTTATGGTTGTAATTATTTATGTGTACGGTTGTGGTTACCAGTTCACCATGTGATGTACCTATTAACACTGTATTAATGGAATATTCGAGTACCTACTTTTTTCTATGATGTGGTATCTACGATTTATGTTCTATGTTCGGTATTATTGTCAATGAATGTTCAAGTGTTCGGATAATAACAGCATGATCGATGATTTTTTTCCTTCTGGAATTTATTGTGGAAATTTTTTATCGAACCCCCCCACCCCCCTTACGAAGACTAGGTCGATTCATTCCTTTGGATATAATATTGATGATTCATAATATTGGATTCTTCAAGTCTATTAACCATGGTTTTTTTTTTCAAAATGGAGATTTGATCGTGAATAACCGAGGACTTTCTGGTGGTTTTATTAACACCAATAATATCGTCAAGATTATCTGTGTTCTTTTTTCGGGTCTTAATCGAATCCGCACTGAACTCACTTCAATGCATACGTTATTTGCACTTTTTTACTCGATGTTTATTTACCTACTTCTAAATAATGCAACCAATATTAGGTTTACTGTGGAACAGAGATTACGACGTGTACGTATTTTGTACATAAATTATGTGAAAATGTGTTGTAATTTCTCAAATAACTATTAATTCTACGCCAAAACTGTCAGTACTAATTATGATAGAGCCCTAAAAAGGTTATAATCTGGCATATACGTAGCATATATGGAGTAATTTTACCTCCCTCCCGATTCTCTGGGACACCTTTTTTCTTTAAGAGGACATCCCAAGAAACATTTTAAACCTAACTTTCCAAATTTGATTGACAGGTGAGCCAAAATCGAAAATTTTGATTTCTAACATAAGACTCGCTCGATCGAAAGAGTGTGCAAAAATCCATTATCAGCCGAAATTTGAAGTGCTAAAGTGCATTTTTCGATTTTTGGTGAATTTTTGAACATTTTTAATTTAAGCCAAAAATGAGAAAAAATTAAAATTTCACCAAATTGACCTAGATAGCTGAAATTTGGCAATAATTTTTCTTCCACCATTTTCTCGAGTTTTCAAGAGGGGGGTGGGGGAGGATTTCTTCTGATAATCTTCGTGAGCAGGAATATCCATTCTATGACTGTTTTTACAAAAGTTTGATGAAAAAACAATCTTTCTACTTCTTAGCAGAATTTTTAAAGCAATGAAAATTTTTTTTTTCAAATTTCATTCTCTCGCCAAATTGGTGAAGAGTTTAAATCGCCACCAATGAATAATGAATTTTCGTTGTGATCAGTATTTTTCACAAATTGAAAATTCAAGTAATAAACTATAAGTTTGAGGTTGAATTTATGAAAATTTTATCAGAAATAATCATCCCTAGCTCCTGCATTTCAAAAACGTTAAAAAATCATGTAATTTCCTCGAGCTTTCAAGAGGGGAAGGGGGAGAGAGAAGATTTGTTCTGATGATCTTCATGGACAGAAGTATCCATTCTTTGACTATTTTTTACGAAAGTCTGATAGAAAATAATCCTTCTATTTCTTTAGCATAACTTACCTGATTTTTAAAAAATTAAAAAAAGATGTTTTCAAATTTTTGGGCGAACAGATCCAAAAATTGTCATCAATGAATTGAATACCAAATAAATTTTCATTGTAATCAGTATTTTTCACAAATTGAAAATTCAATGGGTTTTAATTTAATTTATGAAAATTTTATCAAACATTATTTTTCTTCCTACATTTCAGAAATGTTGGAAAAAGAACTACAATTTCCTGGAGATTTCGAGGAAAGGGAGGAGGATGATTTATTCCGGCGATCTTTGTGTGTAAAAATATTCATTTTGTGACTATTTTTACAGAGTCAAATAAAAAATGATCTTTTCATTTCTTAGCTAATTTTTAAGAAATGAAAAAAAAAAAAATGTTTTCAAATATTCGCTCACGAAATGGGCGCACAGAGTCAAACATCGCAACAAATGAATAATGAATTTTCATCGTAATCAGTATTTTTTATAAATTGAAGATTTAAGGAATACGTACTCAGTTTCAAGATGTATGTTCACATGAAGTTGAATTTTTTAATTTGATGGAATTTGGAATTTTGGATCTTTGCTCCCTTAATCTTCTTCACTTTTGACATTTTTTCATAGCATCACCTTCTATGGGAAATTTTTCAGGTATTTGAGTCATTTTGGAGCATCCAGCGACTTTTTGAAAATCACTCGAAAATTCCATAAAATTTTACCAAATAGAGTTTTAAATCTAAAATTCCCTCTGCACTCCAGCTTCAACACGCTATCAAGTTGACTGCAGGTAGATTTCAGGTCTTTTTGAAGCCTCCAGCAACTTTTTGGAAATTGAGGCTCCAAAAACGACTTGAAATCTACCTGCAGTGGACTTCAAACTGTATTGAATTTAGTTTACAGAATGAATTTCAGCTTTCCTAGTAGGTACCTACATGCATATTTTCCAAGTTTCAAAAATCTGCTGGAGGCTCCAAGAATTTTCAAAAGGTCGCTGGAGGCTCTGAAATGACTTAAACTCGCCTGCAGTCGACTTAATATCGTTTTTAAAGGAGTGCAGCGTGAATTTCGTATTTCCACCTTCATTTTCAAGTTTCAAAAATCTGCTGGAGACTCCAGAACTGCTCTAAACGGTTTGAAACCGTTTTCAATCGATTTGGCAGGTCGAAAATAGGGCATATGCCAAATTTCAGCTATCTGGGTCAATTTTAGTAAAATTTTGATTTTTTTCTCATTTTTGGCTTGAATTTGATTTTCAAAAATTCACCAAAAATCGAAAAATGCACCTTAGCCTTTGAAATGTTGACTGGTGGTGAATTTTTGCATGCTCTTTTAATCTAGCATTGTCCAGTTCAAAAAATTTCGGTTAGGTCCTATGTTGGAAAGCAAAATCTGCGATTTTGACTGACCTCTGTCAATCAAAATGGCCACCATTTTGTTAGTAGGGCGAACCTTTTTTTTTTTTGGTCAAATTTGCTTTAAAATGTTCCTTAGGATGTCCCCTTTGAGAAAAAAGTTGTCATTGGAGAATCAAGAGGGGGTGCAATTAGTCCATAAATGCTATAGGCCGGACTAGAGGTGGAATAGAAAGTAAAATAAAGAACCACTTTTTTACTCGGTTCATAATTGGTACTGGAAGTACAAATATTTTAATCGAATTTTAATTTTTTAAAATGTTTAGTAAAATAAAATGTGTACTGATCTCTAATCCGTGGCTTTTTCTATTCAACCAAAGGTATTAATCAGCAAAGAGTATCTACAACTTGAGCCGATTGGATTGGTATTCGTATTCTTCTTCGCCTTCATTTTGATAATCCAATTCACAGCTATGATTTTCCATCGTTTTGGTACCCTATCGCATATCTTGGCTTCTACAGAACTGAACTGGTTCAGAAAGAAGGTACCTATTTGTGAACGTCTACATTCTTCTTGTATAAAATTTGCTCCCCTTTTCCAATCACGTAATTACCTACTTAACTGTTTTTTACCTCTCGTAGAAGGATGATTTATCACAAGATGGCCTCTTGGATAAACAAGCTGTTGACATAGTAAGACATCTGCAACGTTTGAAAGGAATAAATGGAGACTATGAGAACGAATCTGGGTCTAGTGGTGATCGAAATGTGGGAAGAAGGAGAACGATTTATAATTTGGAGAAACAGAAGCATAAAACGCGAACGATTGGTACTTTGGATGTGGCGTTCAGGAAACGATTCTTGCAGATGAAGATGGAAGGCGATGGAGATGCTGGAAATGGTAAAATCGATTTGCTTGGAAATATTTTCTATATGTAAGGGGAAAACATTGGATTCGATTAGGTCTGAATTGATCTGATCTAATTGAATGTGGGATAGATTTGGGAACTGGCTACATCAAATTGGATCTAAGGGATGACCAAATCTGATCAAACTGGTCTTATCAGATCTGTTAGCATTTGATCAAATGTAGTTGGATTGAGAAAATGTTCGATTGTCGGATCTGATCTGATCTGATCTGATCTGATTTGATTTAATCATATTTTATCATTTTCCCGTCAAGTTCTACCCTAATGAATTAAATTCATCAATGAGTTATTTTTCTACTCAGATACTCCGGTACTTGGTCGAAAGTTAACAATGAGACGAGAAGTACGAGAAGCTTTGGAAGTCAGACGAAAATCCCTACAAGCTGAACGTCGTAAATCCCAGATGCAAACATTGGGAGCCAATAATGGTTTCGTGAATAATGTGACCAGAAATCATAGATTATCTTCCACGGCGGGTAAATACATACATTTGAAAATCCTTTTCAAGGATACCTAAGTGCCTACTTAATATTTCAAGTTTTGAAAATTTTCCGAGAAAAAAATGTGACAAAACTGTTTTTTGAGCATTTTTGAAGAATTTTGAGCCCAAAATTGGGTTCTGATTTTTGAAAAAATGTCATGTGACCTATCAAAATGAGATGAAATTTTGCGAGGAATTCAAATATTTCGACGAAAATATTTTTTGAGCATTTTTGAAGGTCTCAGAGTCCAAAATCGAGTCATGATTTCGAAATTTCTGAAAAAAATGTCATTCAATCTGTAGAAATAGATTAAAATGTTAAGAAAAATTGAAAATTACGATTAAGCTTTTTTCGAACACTTCAGGAAAATTTTGGCCATGAATTTCGGATTGTTCGGAAAAAGTGACATGCGAACTACCTATTAAAATGGGTATGCGTTCCCAAAAACCTGACCAACGACTTGTCAATGACTGTCTGGAGTGATTTTACGTATTTATTTATCACGATGCATTTTTTCAAATATTCGTTTTTCAGGAGTAAACGTCAAAGATATTTTTGGTGGTCATCAAAATCCATCCTATGAACACGACGAAAGCCCCAGCGAACATAATTTAGTCCGTTTACAAAGTCTGCCAAGGAATACGGTAAATTGGGCTGAAATGGAACGAAATCCTCAATAAAACAGTCCTAAAAAATTCCTAATAATTTATTAATATTTTACTTAACGCCATATATCGCATCGATCAATGATGTTAAACTGAATACTTAAACCTTGTGATAGATGAAATTTATTGTTGAACGATTTCAAATCGTATCTGTTTGTACTAAGTAATTTGAAGTGTACCTAGTGTACCTTTTTTAATAATACCTACTCATCAAATTTCATTTGAAATGAAATATTAATAGGTAATAGAAAGAAATGAATCTTTCTCGACAAAGCGTTATTTTTACCTCTTGAATTACTTTTTAAGACGATTTTTTTAATTTTGTTACGTCGTTTTGAATAGAAATACCTACTGTAGGTAACTATGTAAGAAGAATTCATGTAGCAATAACATGACACTCGTTAATTTTGTCGCCCAATTTTTTTTTATAATTTTATACGTTTTTTTAATACCTACCTATATTTTTAAAATCTTGTTTATGATGGTTGAAAAATTTGTGAAATTGTTTCGAGTCAACATATTGAACAATTACCTACCAATAAAAATTATTTAAAATGTTTTTATACATTTTTCCAAGTTTGAAATTTCGTAAGTACGATTTTCTTTTTTTTTTCTTTTAGAATACAAATACATAGGTACCTGCGTTTCTATAATTTTATTTTATTTTTCCAATTATTACATAGGCCTATTGAATTTTATGCATGAACGAGGACAGTGATAAGATAGTCGAAATTTTAGCAAACTTTCATTATCATTTTATAGATAAAGAATTACTACACGTATCTAGCAACGTTGGTGGTGTGAAAAGAATCAAAAGCTTTCAAAAATAATTAATGTTTATGGTACATGTAATGTACTTGATATGATAAGAATCGTCTTAGTTTGATCGTTCATCAGGAAAAATCCACAACAGGCGATTAATGCGTATAAATAATACAGCATTACTTACTCAGATTAGAATACCTAACGTGATCTTTCTGTAAAAGGTATCACGTGCTCAAAGTTCTATTGAACTAACTTAATGCACCGACGTCGACTTTTATCGGAGAAGATAAAAATATAAATTATAGGTAGCTTTGGTTTTTAACACTATTTCGGAATATAATAATTATTTCGTTCAGTAGAAAGTGTCTGTTAAGTGAGTGATATTTTGATACCTCAGAATTGCACGAATGAAGTCAGAATCGTATCGTATTTAGACGTAAATTTTGAGTAGGTAGGCACGTACATTATTACCTACGTATGTAATTTATGTATGTAGTTGTAATATAATTAGAGTAAAAACTGCCGATTGATATCGTTGACTCGACTTACTTACAAAAATTTTAATTTTCTGTTTCGGATTTTTTGGGGCTCAAATGTGGATTTTTTAATTTTGAAAAAAGAAACAAATTGCACCGAGCGAAATTGAGAGGCTCAAAAACAATGTTTTTTTTTTTTAGAAATTGATTTTGAAAAACAACAGCAAGACGAAAACTTTTGAAAATTAGAAACTTTAGAGAACTAAAAACGATGTTTTTGTAATGTGAGAAGCTTATTTTTTGACTTTTGAAATTTTTAAATTTCAAATTTTTTTTTATGATGGTAATTTTGAAAAAGAAAAGAGAACAGGCCCAAGTGAGGGCAAAAGATCTTGAAAATTTGTGTTTCGAGAGGCATAAAAACCGATAACTTTTTATGCCAGAAGTTTATTTTTTGACTTTTAAACTTTGAACGCTGAATGAATTTTTTTTTTAATTTCAATTTTGAAAAAATGACAAAAAAAAAGTCTGAGGCGAAGCGAGGGAAATAACTTTGAAAATTCGTAATTCGAAAAGTGAAAAATAGATTTTTCTTTCATCACAGGCTCTCCTTTAGTCGGACTGTCCTGAAAGCACGGGCCCTCTATCCCTCTCTCACCTTCCTCAATTTAATTCCCAGGGATGTAAAAATTGAATGAAAGCAGATCATTAAAAATTAGCATCTGTAGGAAAATAATACCTACATTTTTACATTTCACCTAATCTAGCAAAGTTGTCAACATTTTGGAACCTTTAAAAAAATGAATCGGATGGTAAATAATATCAAAGGTCTAGTTTTATTCGTCTCGAATTCAGCTCTATTGAAATTGTTGTCGAATTGACCTTCCAGGTTATGAATATTATTTTTATTTGAATAATACCTCATTATAATTATCCTTTTGCATGTGAGATATCCGATCTGGCAGAAAAAATTTTGAAACGGACAAAGCTAGATCGAAAGGGGATGCAGCCAAAACTCCAGGAGCCAAAATGCATTTTTTGACTTTCGGCAAATTTTTGACCCCAAAATTGTAAAAAATCAAAATTTTACCAAATTAACTTAGAAAGCTGAAATTTGGTATGAACTCTTTCTAAGACCCGCCGAATCGATTAAAAACGGTTTCCAGCCGTTTTGAGTAATTCTGGAGCCTCCAGTAGATTTTTGGAACTTGAAATTTTCACTAAATTCCACTCAACGAAGATGAAAAGCTGAAATTAACCCTCTTCCTTATAATTGTAGCGTGTTGAGTAGACTGGCAGTAGTTTTAAACCGTTTTGGAGGCTCCAGCAATATTTTGGAAATTCCAGTTCTCCAAAAAACGCTCTAGAATCGGGCCAAATTAACTTTAGCACGAATACTTGCGGCTGTTGGTACTTGTTAGTGACCCACTTGATCGATTAGGTATACATATGATTTTTCCAGAATCGACGTCTGCCAGTTCGAAACCATATTTTTGTCCAGCAATTTTATAATATTAGGTGCATAATATTGAAAATTTGAAAAATTCACTGTGCTCAAGCTGTTTGTCGAAAAAAGCTGAAATTCAGTTTATATATTCTATTTTTGATATGCTGAGTCGATTCCAGGAGTTTTCAAGCCGTTTTGAAGGCTCCAGTTTTTTTTTGTTTTTTTTTTTGAAATTCCAGTTTTCAATTATAAAGTTTTATTGTTGGATAAGGCAATCAAGTGGGTCACTTATGAACACCTACCGCAAGCATCCGTGCTAAAGCCAATTTGGACCGATTTTAGGGCTTTTTTTAGAAAACTGGAATTCTTGAAATGCTACTGGAGCCTCCAAAACGGTTCAAAACCTCTGCCAGTCGACTCAGCACGTTGCAATTGGGGTACATAGTGTGAATTTCCGTCCTCCATCTTCGTTTTGTGAAGTTTAGTGGAAATTTCGAGTTTCAAAATTTTTCTGGAGGCTCCAGAAGTGCTCAAAACGGTTGAAACCCGTTTCCAATCGATTCGGCGGGACTTGAATAGAGTACATATCAAATTTCAGCTTCTTAAGCTAATTTGGTAAAATTTTGATTTTTTTTTTCAATTTTGGATTCGAATTTAATTTTTTTTAAATTTTCCAGAAGTCAAAAAGTGCACTTCAGCATCTGAAATTTTGGCTGGTGCTATATTTTTGCATGCCCTTTCGATCTAGCTTTGTCCAGTTCGAAAATTTTTCTGCCAATTGAGGCACCTCCCATGTTAATATTTATGATTCTGAAATTGTATGTAAAATTAGATAATCCCGAACTTGTGAATTTATGAGACTCGTTGTAGGCAACAAACGAGAATGCGAAATCTAGAAATTGCTGTGCTTGGAGCTGGAGTTGTCGGTGTTAATACTGCATTAAGGATCCAGGAAGAATTTCCATCTGCTAAAGTCACCTTGATACATGATAAATTCTATGGAACTGCTTTAAGCTATGGTCCTCCTGGCATTTTTTACCCTTCTTCGGATTTCGGCGGATTTGATAGGGATCTTGCCAAGTAAAATTTTATTCAACATTTGTTTTTAATCAGTGGCAGGTTCTGTAATTATGAAACATGGCGACGTTGAAGAATATTTAAATTCTACCTTTCGTAATTCGCATAAAAAATTAATCATCATGAACCGAACCATAATTAAAATTGTTGTTTCAAATTGTGTAAGAATCTGCCATGTTTAATTTCAAAAGTATTATCGCGAAGAGCAGTAAAACACAGAGTCCACTTTTAGGAACATCGTTCGTACTTCGTTCAAGTATTACCAACAATTGCTGAACATCCCTAAAAGCGGAGTGACAGAAATTCGCGGATACTTATTTTCTGATACGAATGAAAGCAACGTCCGAGTGGGTAAAAAATAGTATTCGAGATTTTTCCACGTCTCGTACCTATTTTTTTTCTTTTGCCTGCCTTTCAGAGTGACCTTATGGAAAGTATCGTTCCATGCTATCGTCCTACAACTGAGGAAGAACGTCAATTAAATTCAAAGTCGTGGAAATACGGATCGTACTTTGAGACAATAAGAACCCAATGCACGTTATTTATTCCTTGGGCGTTAAAGAAGTGAGTGATCATGATGAGAAATTTGTTGTATCAAATTGGAGATAAAAATGATGATGAAGATGAGTCGAAAATTCGAAATAATCCCAACCTACTTGGTGAATATTTTACATCCACAATTTGTTGCCTTATAGGTTCAAGCAGAATGGTGGAGTCACGTTGAAAAAACACATCACCAATTTCAGCGAATTAGAAACCGAATACGATGTCGTTTTCAATTGCACTGGATTGAACGCGAAATATTTATGTAACGATCCCTTCATTGTACCCATTCGTGGCCAGCTTATGCATGTAATACACAATTGGTTACTTACTTGAGTGCTTATTCTGGATATGAGAAAATCAGATGATAATATATGGCGCATTGTTTACTTACAGGTGTACGCTCCGCAAATAAAAAATTTCTATTTCAACGACTCCAACACTTACATATTTCCCTTGGGAAATGGAAAAGTTTGTATGGGCGGTAGTCGTGATTACGGTAGTTATGAAACCGAAGTGAATCATTTTGACACCCTGTCGATTATAAAACGGTGTAGCGAAATTGTTCCCAGTTTGAAGGAACCGACTATTCTGACTCAATGGGTTGGATTGAGACCGCATAGAAATATTGTTCGATTGGAGGTGGAAAATTTGGGAAAATTGAAGGTAACTGAGCAATAATTTAGTAATTAAGTTAGCCTAACAATGAGTATAATTGAGGAGTCGGCCTGCAAAGTGACCTAACTGCAAAAAATTGATTTTGAGATAAATGAGAAAAACGTGTCCTAGGAAAATGAAGTCATATTTTCGAAATCTGTTTTCGGGAATCGAAGGGGTCAACCCTCACTCACTTAATCACCTTTTCGTTTCTGAAAAATATGAACACGGGTTCGCTACAGGGTGCAACAAAAATGAAAAATGCTGCAGTTAGGTCACTTTGCAGGCCGCACATACGTTTTTTTTTGTTTTTTAGTGATATGTACGCAATTTTCTCCGGTTTTTCATTGCGTATGTTATTTTTTATGAAAGCAAAGATTTATTCATTCATTCAAGATTTTTTTATGTACAGGAAGCTGGGTAGCTAAAACTGGAGTTGTGGCTTATTCTCAACTTACGATTTTACCATTTCGAATCATTCTGGAGCCTCCAGTGCGATTTTTGATGTCTCCAAAATTTTTGAATTTCTTCAGAAGGGGTTAAAATTAATTTTGATTTCAACAAACAGTACCCTATGAAACACATTTTCGGAAAATCGTAAAAATAAGGTCACTTTGCAGGCCATGCTTTTAATTTTATCATTTTCAAGGGGGGCAAAAGGGGTGTTACGAGTGAAACTGGATGAAGGATATATTTTCCTTTTGTAGGGCACGTCCTAAACTATCAGATAGCGTTGCTATCTCAAAAATCATTTTTTTGCAGTTAGGTCACTTTGCAGGCCGACTCCTCAATTAATGTTAAAAATTTGTGTAAGGTGAACTTTGCCTTAGAGAATAACTTTGGATTCTCATAGAACCTGATTTGAAGTGAGGTTAGGTATGAGTTATGAATTTGTAAAAACAGGGAACATTCTCCAAAATTCAAGAACCTTTTCAGATGAAAAATCGAAGCTTATTTTCCAGTGTTGTTTGGGGTACGACAGATTAGTGAAAGAGAATGGGGTTAAATGCCCCAAAATTTTGAAAGATTTCGAGGTGTCCATCTTCGATTTGAACGCAGTTGCGATTTTTGTAAAGAGTATAATATTATGGTTTGATACGTCATCAACTTAATCTGCAGCTGCACAAATTGATTTTTTGATTTTTGTCGAATTTTTGAAAATTCAACAAAATAAGTGCTGCCTTTCTGCAGAAAACTTGGAAATCAATTGAGGTAGCAAAAAATCGAGTTGATGAATTATTCTCAATCTTGTTCAACTAATTTATCTATACCTTTGGTCCAATTTCGAAACAGACACTTCGAATTCGTTGTTTTTTTTTCAGCAGAATTTGTAAAGCAAATATGTACTTAATCAAAAAATTATAAATTATATTCGAAATTTTCTCGAATGGTTGTACGTTTCATGTTTCAACCCAACCCTTCCAAATCTTCAGTTTCATCATTTCCGACCATTCTGAAGTCTCCAGCTCCATTTTTGATTTTTTTAAACAATTTTTTAATTTTTTCAAAATCCGCAGAAAACATAATTCGAGCGAAGTGAACGTCTCCAGTAAGTATACTGAATTAATTTTCACGCGTTCTGGAGACATTTGAAAATTCTAGAGAAATCAAAAATTGTACTGGAGGCTTCAAAACAGTGGCGCACACAGATTTCTGGGGACCTGTTGGAAGCCTTTAAAAAGCCTTTAGTTTTTCCTTTCACCAAGGACCTACTTTTTAAAAAATGGGGGGAGGGGCAAAATGTTCAAATCGAATTATTTTGCAATCGACTTTCGGCATCTACAACTTTTAGAAAATGCGTGCATCATTTTTAATGTGTGAATTTTTTTTTGGACTCAATATTTTTCTTATTTACTTAAATAGAAACTTTTTCGAAATTCGAATTTTAAATTTGGAGAAAGAAAACCAAAATGGCAAAAATTTCCGAAAATTTATAAATCTGGTGGTAAAAAAGTATCATTTTTGATTTCTAAAATTGTTTTTTTTTTTTGATTCATTATTTTTGAGATCTTTCAGAAATTGGAATTTTGAATTTTGAAAAAGGAAACGAAAGTGACCCTAGCGAAGCGAGGGTATTAGCTTCCGATAATTTACAATCCAGGTGGTAAAAATGCATCATTTTTCATGTCCGAAATGATTTTTTCGGATTTAAGAGATATTTTTTAGATACGAGTATAAATACAAACCTTCTAGAAATTCTAATTTTGAATTTGGAAAAAGGAAACCAAAGTGGTAAAAATGCATCATTTTTATGTCTAAAATTGATTTTTTTTAGTGTGTATGCTACTGCTTTAAAATTAATGGAAATTGTGAAATTTTTTGGTGAATTGTTGGATTATTTTTTTTCATCATTTTTATTGTGTAAAAAACATTTTTGAAATGATGTCATTTTTGGATTTTTAATTCTCCATAAATCAGAAAATCAATTTAGTCAGTTGAAATTTTGAGTATTGTGGTATCAGATCATGATTCATGATCTTTCCAAAAATCAAAATCGTTTGCAAATCAGGAAAATTCAAATTTTTGGAAAGTTAATATGGTTCAAGAATAATTTGAATTTGAAAAATATTACTTTCATCGCAATTATTATTGGAAAATGGAAATTCAATAATTTTGAAAAATCTGAATCCATTTTAAAGATTTTTTTAATGTTGGAAATTCGGAGGTACCTACATAAGCTATTGGGAAATTTTTTCAATTTATTCCCCCCTCCACCTTGTAAATCGATTTTCGATATGATTTTAATGAATTTTTGAGAAAAAAAAAAGAAGTTTAAAATTCATATTTTTCTTATTTGTGTGAATTTGAAAAAATGATTACAGAAAAAGGAATTTTGATATCTGAGCACGATTCAGTGGTATTATTCTTGAGAAAAATTTGTAATGCTTGAAAAATGCCACAAAATTTGTAATAAAGTCGTCATTTCCGAGATCTGCCAGCCAATCTTCAAGTCGTTTGTAGAGAACCGAAAGTGGTCATTTTCAAATTTGAATTCCCTAGATAAGGAATGTTTAAAATTTTTTTGACGTTTCTCCCTTCTCCTGTTTGCTGGGAATTTTGTGTGCGTATTGATGTTTGAAAAAATGAGAAAATGAGAAAGATTAATGTGGAAAATGACGAAACGTTTAGAAAAATAATTTCTCTGAAATACTGAACAGCGAACATGCTTGATTCTATTTTTATTCATTTACAGATTGTGCATAATTATGGACACGGTGGTTCTGGAATTACAACTGCTCCTGGTAGCGCTGATCACGTTGTTGATTTATTTAAACATTCCCATTCCTCCAAGAGTAAATTGTAAATTGAGCAATTATTTGAATGGGCGATTCATTCTCCATTTTAAAACCTCAATTTTATTTCTCTTCTTAAGATTTAAATTTTAAAAAAAGCCCGAGCAATTTTTTGTATTTTTTGTTTTCAAGTTACTCTTAATACTTACCTAATAAAATGACTTTTAATACTTATGTAATTAATTAATTATATTTTTCATTCGACTATTTACACACTGAACAACCTCTTCAATTTCTGTCACCTCGTTTCAATTTTATGTCTATGCTATCAGGCGTTTTAAACGGAGTTGGGTGGAATCTTTTGATGAATTGGGATGCAGTCCTGCTCATCTCGTAACTGGTATCATTCACGTATTCTAAAAATACACAAAATAAATACAAAATTATTAGAATGATTATTTGGGTAGGATGCATCTTGGCTATACATTAAGTATGCAGTCTTGCATATGAGCTTTCAAAGGGGTTTTAATTACCTACGAATGGAGTATCCTTTCGTTCACCTGAGTCATGAAATGAAAACACGAGTGAGTATTTATTATTGAAATTGGAAAAATATGTGATTTTCATTTCTACTTAAAACAATCTTACCCATTGCGCAAACCCATACAGTGCAATGTAAATAGGAATTGAAAGCATCTAAAAAAAAAAAAAAAATCATTCAGGGATTATGGTCATTGGTCATCTTAATATTGGAAAAGGAAGCTTTTGATCTTTTGTATACGTCTTAATAAATGAATTTTAACAATAGTTCCAAAGACTTCTACAGGGTACTATTGTGTATGAGTCTTCTGAGCTGAAATAACTAACAGCTCAAAATCCATCATTCCATCGATAATACCCATTCAAGTTTTTTACAATGGAATAAAAAAAGTGTTTTTTATGCTTTTGGGCAATACGTAATATTATTAAATTTGATGATATTACATTGCATATCTTCTTTTATTGGATAAAAATGGAATTTATTGAATTCCGTTTCGAGATCATCGATGTAATGCCCAGCCCACAATTGTCCAATTTCTGTCAATGTTTTAATATCTGTAAAAAAAATAATTTCATGCGTAAGGTAGCTTTAAAATGATCTAATAAATGTGGAAGTAAAGAATTAATATTGAATTACCGTGTACTTCCAGGTTTTCACAAGCTGCAATACATTATAAGAATAAAGAAATTGAAAAGTTTCAATTTAATGTACGAATAATTATGAGTACGAGTTTGCTTGATTTTTTCTTCATAATTCCAATGTCAATTGAATCGTGTCTTTGTGCATATTTACTTTTTATATAATTATGAATTCCTTTTTCATATTTGACGTGTACTTTTTCGCGATGAAGGAAATGTTTAATGTGTGTGAACCACTTCTGTATTGTCTTTTCATCTTCTGGAATCACAAAGAATAAGACTCGTTTGTGTAGGCCTAATTTTGATTTTAAGTATTTTGTTTCAATTTTTTCAGATTTTGAAAATTTTCGTATTCAGTTTCAGAGTTGAGTTATTCGTAAAACATCGGTCTTATACTTATATATTACCTTTAGGTTTACTTTGATTGTCACTTGGTTGGATTAGATTCTCAGTTGAGCCTTCCGATCCTGCCCCGTCTTCCTCTTCATCTTCTGAAAAATTGAATGGATATTATTGTTTCAAATGAATGATTCCCTCTTGATCATTTGCTTTTCCTGAATTCAGGAAGTGTAAATCGGCATTGAATGAACCAATTTCGCCCTCACCTTCAGATTTGACGTCTTCTTTTTGAATTTTATTGCCACCACGGTCGATATCTTGGTTGTCGGATTTTTCAGCTGGGGCCTGTTTTTCATTCGCTAAAAATTATATGTATATTTTGAAATGTAAGTGGACGAAATTAGGGGGCGGACCAACCCTACCAAAGTTGTCATAATTATGTACTTATTGAAAAAAATCGGCAAATTTACATGAAGCTGACAAATTTCGACAAAGTCGGAAAGTTTTAAAATTTTAAAAGCTTGATTAAAAAAGCTATTTCATCTTTTTTGGAACTTGAATTGCACATATTTTTTTTTAGAAGTTGTAGTCCGGCATATGACAATAGGAGTAATTGTACCCCCCCCCCCCCCCGCCGATCCTCCGGGACAACTTTTTTATTAAAGGGGACATCTTAAGGAACATTTTAAAGCAAACTTGCCAAAAAAAAAGTTGGCCTTACTTACAAAATGGCGGCCATTTTGTAAGTAAGGCCAACTTTGTTTTTGGCAAGTTTGCTTTAAAATGTTCCTTAGGATATCTCCTTTAATAAAAAAGTTGTCCCGTAGGATCGGCGGGGGGGGGGTGCAATTACTCCTATTGTCGTATGCCGGACTATTGGTATGTATTTCTAAAAAAACTTAAACAAATTTTTGAAAGTTTTTGCTAAAAAACTTCATGTTTGAGGCTTCTGAAAATAATTGAACATGGAAAACGATAATTTTTATATGTCATAATTTAGGCTATAAAAGACCTAATACCTGGAGACTTGCCACTTTCAATTTCCAACTGCTCTGAATGCACACGTTCGCTTATGATCACTTGTATGAGCCAATCAAATATTTCGAATAGCCTTACTGCGCACTTTTCTAAACACTCGATGGCTTCTGCGGAAAATCATGAATGACAGGAAGAGGTTCGTTAATGATTACTCGATTAGATGCAGTTTTATGATGATAAATTGATAAATTCTGCTTTGATATGCCAGGTATGTTACTTTTTTTTGGATAAGAAGCGACTTACTTGGTTGATTGTTTTTATCTGAAATTTGAAAAATCATTAGTGGGCCTTTTTATAGAAGTAGGTACCTACTCAAATGTCATATTTTTTTTAAATAAAAAAGAATCGCTCATTCACACTTATGAGTGGGAGACAAGGAGAGATTGATAAATCTGAATTTTCAACCCCCTATTTCAATTCAGGGATTCCAAAATGGATTTTGTACTGGACCCTTCTCCATCTTGGAATTGAAATTTAGTCTAATAATAAAAGTTTTCTCACCTAGTTCTTCGTATTTCACCCATTCGTGTTCTCCGCAAAGACCTGAAATTATCATAGATCGAAGGTTGGTTTTATTGCGGGTACTTTCGATGCTAATTATTCACCAAATTTTTGAAGCTGAAACTTGATCGAATACTAACCAACTACTACTAGAATTATTTCAGGGTACGTGTTAGCTCTCATCGCATCATTAAATGCGTATTGTTTATATCTGTTGATCACCTCCTCAGTTCGCTCATTTGCCTTATCTGAAGCATCTGCCTCAGTCGACTTAATTTCCTTGGTCGGATTGGTGGTGTCGCTTGTATTAGCCTTATCTGGCTGGTTTGCTTTCTTTGACTCTTCTAACTCGTAATGTTTCTTCAAGCATTCTTTGAGGTCTTCGTATGCTTCTTTGGGTGCTATTAGAAGTTAAAATTTCCTTAATAGAAAACTTTACTTGTACATACAATTCTTACTATGAAAATATACGATGTCGAAAACATTTTCACTTACTTTTCTTAATTTCTTGCAATTTGTTTTTAAAATGTTGGTGATTAGAACGTGTTTCAGTGCAAAGGTCTATGATTGAAAAAAAAACAGTTTTTGAAATTGCCTTTGTGTACTTAACTTACGATTAAGCCATTTATATTAGCGCAATATTATCATGTATGTAACTCACGAGACAAATAATCCTCTACTTGTCGTATTCGATTTTGATTTCTTAAAAAATTTGCATCCAGACATTTACCAACCGCTGCAATTTGGAATTAATATTTCATATTTCTTTTAACCTGATTGTACATTTATAATTTTTTGTAAAAATATTAAAAGTATCCACGTCTACTTACCCAGTCGTCCATCATCAGCTATAAAGTAAATTTAAATGTAATTAGACCTAAGAATAATTTGATTTACAATGCGTTAATTTGTACTCATAGATGATTCACTTACGTAATTCTTTTTCATTCGCTGTTGCTGCAAAAAAATTGCTGAAACCTGGAATTTGTACGAAGAAAAATAAGTATAATTTGTGGACGGTGGCTTGAAGAAGAGATTTTTTCAAAAAAAACGTCGCATGTTATGTACATATTTTTATTTAGGCGAGTGGTAAGGAAAAATCCTTGAGTTGAAAAAGGAATAGAATACTTCAACTTATGACCTTCGAAAATTGAAATAAAATTAAACAATTGAAATTTTCTCTAAAAATGTTACCACTTTTTTTTCTAATTTTTGTGATCAGAATTTGAAACTAATTTTTTCATCGCACTGGAAGTTTCTCCTTTGCCCTGTACGTTAATAACTGGAAGTGGTTTCGGATCGGAGTTTTGAGTTACAAATTCCTAGTTAATTAAAAATAATATTTTTTGGATTGAAATTTTACTTACCAATAAAGAGAATAATAGGAATAAAAATCATTTCGAAGTTGATGATATTGAACGAATATCTATGCCACGTTGAAGGTAAAGTTGAATCGCGAAATGACGATGAAAAATATGAAAATTATATCCTATTCCGTAGAGAATTGATGCAATGAAGACGTGTTACGAACATCTGTCTAAATAAAGAAAAAAAATCTGTGTTTTTCGTGAATTATTGTACTGATTTCGTACGATGACTCAAGGTTGACGAAGTCATCATTTTTTGGCGTTCTTATTCAAAACTTACAATTTCAGTGATTTTGTGGCAAAAAGTGCTCTAGAGATTGAATTTTGGTTGGAATTTTTGCAGTCGGCAGTCCAAAAAATTCAGTCGATTGTTTGTTGATATGAGTTGATTAAAAAATGCCAGAAAAGATATATTTTGAATTTTCCCACCTTCACAATGAGAGGATGAAACTCAGAAAATTCCCATTTTAAAAATTCCTCAAGGCCAAGAAATATTAACGAGTTGATGAAATGTTGTAAAAAACTCAGATATTTCGACCAAAAACGTATTTTGCGCATTTTTAAAGAATTTTCAGCTCAAAATTGGGTCACGATTCTTGGGATTTTTGAAAACACCGTCATACGATCTATCAAATTGAGTAAAAATTATGATAAAAGATCTAAAATTTCAATCAAAATCTTTTTATAGCACGCTTGAAGAATTTTCAACTCAAAACGTGGGTCATGATTGTTGAGATTTTCGAAAAAGTCTCACGTAACTTATCAAAATGTGTCAATATTTTGACGAAAAATCAAAATTTTCTATCTAAACTTTTCTCGAGCATTTTTCGAGAATTTCAAACTCAAAATTGAGTCAATGAATGATTTTTGGGATTTGACGACCTATCAAAAAAAAGTGGAAATTTCGACAGAAAATCCTGAATATCTGTCAATACTTTTTTGAAGCACATTTGAAGAGTTTTGAGCTCGAAATTGGCTCATGATTCTTGAGATTTTCAAAAACACCGTCATATGATCTTTCAAAATGAGTAAAAATGTTGATAGAAAATCTGAAAATTTCGATCAAAACTTTTTCAAAGTACGCTTGAAAATTTTTAGCTCCAAATTTGGGGCATGATTTTTGAGGGTTTTGAAATAGTCCCATGCAGCTTATTAAAACGTGTCATATTTCGACGAAAATGTTTTTAAGAGTGTTTTTTAAAAAAATGTTGAGCTCAAAATTGAATGATGATTTCTAGGATTTTCGAGGGAAAAAACTGCTTTGCTTAAGAAGTTAATGACCTACCAAAAAAATGAAAAAATTGGACAGAAAATCAAAATTTTTCATCAACACTTTTTTTTGAGCATTTTTGAAAATTTTTAGTTCAAAATATTGGGTCATGATTTTTGAAATTCTTGAAAGAAAAACTGTAATTTTTATAATAACGTAGGTACCTATTGAAAACAGGAAAAAATTAGACAGAAAATCAAAAATTTCTATCAAAACTTTTTTAAAGCATTTTTGAAGAATTTTAAACTCAAAATTGAGTCATGTTTTTTGGGATTTGACCTACCTAAAAAAGTGAAAATTTCAACAGAAAATCCAAAATACCTGTTGAAACTTTTTTACAGCACGCTTGAAGAATTTTGAGCTCAAAATTTGGGTCATGATCTTGGAGATTTTTGAAAAATTCTCATGCAACACATCAAAATGGGTGAATGTTTTGCAAGGAATTCGAAGTTCTCAATAAAAATGTTTTTTAAAAAATTTTAAACTCAAAATTGAGTCATGACCTTTTGGATTTCAAGTTGAAAAAAAAACTGTCTTATGACCTCTTTAAAGAGGTAAAAAAAATTAACAGGAAATCAAAATTTTCCATCAATTACTTTTTAAAAGTTAGTTTTGGAGGATTTCAAGCCCAAAATTGGATTATGAGGTTTTCAAAAAAGGTTTCTTGCGACCTTTTAAAATACGTAGAATAAAATTTCGGCTGAAACTTGAGAATTTCTGGCAATAGTTTTTTGAGAATGTAGAAAAACATTGCTACTTAAAATTTGGTTTGGCACTTTTGGGAAGCACTCGGATAAGGGAAATGTGGTCCATCATAATTTTTTGTTAAAAAAAAATAAGTTTTCAGAGGTGCTTAAGACATTTAAAATTGCAAACTCCAATTTTTGTGCAACCACCATCATTTCTGAAAAAAAAACGAAAAAAACGAAAAACGCTATTTTGAAGAGAAAATATTGGAGAGGAACTGTGAATAGCCTCTCTCATTGACATGATGTATGTATACAACAAGAAAAAAATCACGATGCTACACAATTTTTTTTTCGAAAAAACATGTATAAAAATTTTGTAGTGGATTCGAAATTTTTCTGACAAAGGGTTCTCGATGATACTCATCTTCCATAAAAAAAAATCAACCCAAAAGCTCTCGACTGCAAATGTTTCTTTCTTATCCATTCAGAGATTTTTTTAAAAATTCACCAAAAATCGAAAAATTCACTTCAGAATTGGATACAAGTATTTTGGCTGATAAAATGATTGCGTTTATTCATTTGCTCTTTTTTTACACCTCTAATTTGTAAGTCCTCATCTTGATATTACAACGCAAAAAATTCATCACACTCTGTGATAATATTCAAATTGAAACAGCTCTGGGAATTTTATATTTTTTTCATAATACGAGTAGGGTACTTGAAAATAATTGGAATTACCTAACGCACAAAAACATAAAACGATCACGTATTGCAGCAGGTATATCTTAAGTGTTTTCTCCTCCAAAAATAATGACTTCGTACAATAAAACAATGTTAAAGTATGTACGTCTACGTAAGTATTTTCTGTTGCACTGATCTTCGTTAATACCTCCTTTTAATCATAAAGATTAATCGTTTCTGAAAATTCATTGACGTACAAAGTTACTTTCTCACATATTAAAAAAAAAAATCTGAACGAAAAATGACCAAAGAAATCTATAATCTCTACAAATGATCAACTTATATTTTTTTCAGTATTGGTATTGCGCAGTTGGCAGGTTTGAGTAGGTACCTGATTTTTATTGTTTAGAATTACATATTATTGAAATTATAAAACAGGTTGAAAGCTAATTAAATGAGTATTAATTCAGATAAAAAAAATTATAAAACTTGGAAAAAATTGATTGAAAAAAAATCTTCCAAACAAAGAACTTTAATTCTTTGATTTGTGTAAAAATTCATTATTTATTTATTTCAATAATATGTAATGTGTTTTGAAATCAATTCTATTTTTTTGTCAAAAGTAACAATCGATTAAATCGAGCGTAAATTTTCAATATTGAATTCATTCAACTTGGAGTTGGACGTTTAAAAGTTCAGTTAATTCATATTTAAATGAAAGAAAATTTCAAAAAAAAAACTCGAAAAATACACATGTTTGAATTGCTCCTTCAAAACTCAGGTCTACAATTCTCCCAACACTTGAATAAACTAGATTGCAGCACGTGATGGTAAAATGGAAAAAAATCTTACGATTCTGCAAATTCTTTTCAAGGTGTGAATGTAGAATGTCTCCAATTACCACCTCTTCGCAAAAAAATGCATCGAAATTAGTCATAAAGATGACAAATTTCACCAGCATGTTAGCAACGTAGATTTTTCATCAACCATCGATCGTATGCAGGATTGCAGGTTAACCACAAAATTTCTCGTAACATTTTTTTTCAGAATATTTTCATTTGAAAACTGCATTTATCAATTTGCATAAAAATGCAATCTGTATTCTGCGCTTTTTACTTTTTGTTTGTCAGTTTCTCGAATGACCTTGTTTTATACCTACCGAAAGATTTGAATAGGGAGGAACACATGAAAACTAGAAATCTGCATCAATAAAATTTTCATAGTGCCTGGGTAGGTACCTACTTATTCCTCATTGTTAAATATACTGTGTGCTTTGGGTAAAGTAAGTTGCATTGTGCTAATTATGCTAACAATAAATTACATTCGCGATTAATTTAGTCCTATTGAATTCGAATAATTTGGGGAAGTAAACAAACAACCAAACAACTGAGTGAGCTCTGAATTCTAATAATTACACGAGTGATTTTTTTGAGATTTTAATTACCTGAAAAAAAGAGGTAACTTAATTTGGTACCTACCTAGTTACTGAATACACATTTTCGTGACTGGTTATGCGTTTCGATTCAATTGAATAAGTAATCAAGGTAATGTATGAAATTTACTTAAATTGAATCCTTGAAAAAATTCCTTCGCATTCATGGAAAAATATCTCAAAATAGGAAAAAATCAATATTTTTTCGTTTTCTGGAATTTTCCTACGAAGGATTTTTTTTTACAAGTTCATTCCAAAAATTACAATACTTGAGTAAACGTAATTTTTTCCCACAAATAACGTTGATTTTGTCTTTCTATCAAAATCAAGTCAATGTTTGACTAAATTTTACCCAAGTCAACCTATAAATTCGAACACAACAACATCTAATTGAATCCTGTCAAAACATCGAACAAATAATCCATACAAAAAAACCTGCATCGAACGACGACGTAGAAAACCATTCGCTCTATTCATCTGCGTGAAAAAACAATAGTCTACCTGGTCATCTGGCTCCCTTCACCTTTCCTCTTCATCATCTGACCCATCATTCTTGAAAAAAATACCCATCGTTTTTTGACGAACAAAACAAAATATTCTACCTTCCCCAATACACAATATGCACTGTATGTACTTTCGTTATTATTATTTATTACCCTAACGTATCATCTTGAGCAATGAGTTGCATTTTTTTTTACGTAACAACGTAAAGTACATTACATAGGATGTACTCGTATACCAGGGGTAAGATGGGGATCTATTCAAAGGTACACAACCATATCGTTTTTTTTCTCTCTATGCGTACCTATCCTTGCATCTACTATCTACATAGTTTAATTTCACACCTGCTATACAATCGACTGATTTCCGTTCTTTTTTTTTCAACACATTGTATCGTGTTTTAGGTACAGTACCAATACAAAGACTTGGAAAAAATTTGCGTCCGCTGAAAGCACACGCGTGCGTCCAAGTAATAATTAAAAAGCGACAATTGCGATTATTTGTCAAGGTCGTAGGAGGTTTTAATTTTTCCACGCTCTTTGAAGATGCGACGACGTGCAGAAACACGTTGAATTTCATTTACTTTGCGTGCAGAGAGGGGGGGGGGTAATTGATCAGCTGATTTGAAGTGTTCGAAATTGTTATTTTTCTCTGGAAGTAATTTGTTGTAGCTTCGCCCCTTCGAACCAAATACGAGACGAATAAGATAGGTACGTAAACGCCAACACGAATATCCAGATCACCAAATAATCATAGATTTCTATTTTCTGTACGTGACATTTGTTTATCTAAGTATTTGTAAATTACGATTACGAGTCAAGTTTCGTCATGCCATCTTCACCTAATTTGATTCATTAGTGATTCATTCATTAGAAAACGATTTTTTCATCTCTGAGTAAATCGTTCAAGAACAAATCATTTACAATTCTTAATGATGGATTTGGAAAACTTAAATTTTGCCACCACTTCTTCTTTCGCTGTATTTGATTCTGTTGTGATCCAGTCGTTCTTGAATCGTTTGCCGATTCTTGGTTCGTTGACGAACGAATTGAGAGTCTAGACTGGATTATTTGATTTGATCGTTCAATTTTCAGTGATTCATTCGTTCGCGAACGAAATTTCCTCTGCGAACGAATCATTCGTGAACGAATCGATTCAGAATTGTAATGATGGATTTGTAATGTCAAATTCTAATTTTAGGGTCAAAGGTGTGATTCATTCGTTCGCGAACGAAAAAAATTAAGTGAAGTAGTGAAGTAGAAAACTGATGAAAGTTTGGGAGATTGGGACCTTCACAGAAAATTGGATGATTTTCCCCATGTGATCAAATCGTTCGCGAACGAGTCAACTTGAACTTTTATTGAAATACCTAGGTAATTTTAAAATCCGAATTTCTCCACTTCCTCGTCTACTACTTTTGAGTATTCGTTCGCGAACGATGTTTCTTTGAGCAAATCGTTCGCGAACGAATCTATACAATTTTTTATCGATGTGTTGAAAAATTTTTCATTTTGTCTTGTCGTGTTTTAGGTACCTAATTGATTCGATTTCCCAGTGATTCAAAATGAATCGATTCCAATTTTTTTTATATATTAAGCTCATGCTATGTCAAGTTTTATAATCAAATCTTTCATCTGATTTGTTTTTTTAGCGATTCATTCAGTCCTAATTGTGGATCGATTCTGAGTAAATCGTTCGCGAACGAATTGAGTCCAGTTTCTAATGACTGATGTGAAGTTATCTAGTTACATATTTCTGTAGGTACGTCATTGATGAATAATTTGGCTTTTCAGCGATTCATTCGTTCGTAAACAATTTCTCTCCTTTTTGAGCCAATCATTCCATTCCTCAACTAAACATTATCTTGTTCTTGAATGATTTGTCGACTCTGAACGAATTGAGTAGGTACTGTTTAAAAAGATGACGGTACATATTACGTCGTTAATAGATAATTTTGACTTTTCAATTATTCATTCGTTCTCGAACGATTTTTTTCCTATGAGCAAATCATTCGCGAACGAATCATTTCCAATGCTTTTCTTGATCGATTTGAAAAATCCAAATTTTTTGACGTCCTGGAATTTATTTAGTGGAGATACGGTGGTTCTTGAATGATTCGTTTACTCTGAGGGAATCGTTCGCGAACGAATTGAGCACTATTTTAAAACTTTGGACGATGGAATTGGAACTGTCAAGTTTCGTCGTGTTGTCTACACTTGGTTTGATTTTTCAGTGATTCATTCGTTCGTGAACGACTTTTATATTTTGAGTAAATCGTTCGCGAACGAATCATTTAGAATTTTAATGGACAGGTTGAAGTACATATGTACATATATCTCATTTTATCTTGTTGTGTACTTATTATGTGATTTGATTTCCAAGTGATTGATGCGTTCTCAATTAATTCATTATTTCTGTGTGAATCGTTCACGAACGAATTGAGCACTGTTTTGGATAGTAGCATTAAAACTGTTGAGTTTAGCCGTGTTTGCCCATACTTGGTTTGATTTTTCAGTGATTCAGTCGTTCGCGAATGATTTGCTCGAACTATTGAAATCGTTCGCGAACGAATCAGGAATCATTCAGCGTTTTTATGGACAGATTGAATAATATTCCATTTTTTCTTGTTGTACATATATTATGTAATATAATTTTCTAGTGATTAAGTCGTTCTCGATTGATTCATCGTTTCTGAGAGCGAATCGTTCGCGAACGAATGTTACGCTATTTTAATATGCAGCTGAAAGAATGATGAATTTTTTCTTTTCGTGTATCATGTACGAGTATGTACTTAATTCATTTATCAGCGATAGACTTTTTTGAATCGTCACTTTTGATTAAATCGTTCACGAACGAATCGTTTACATATTTCCAGTAGATTCGGAGTGTAGGGTCAAAAATAGATCACCTACCAAATTTCAGTTCACTGGTCAGTTTGGTAAAATTTTATTGCACAGAATATCCACAAAATTATTTTTATGCAATAAATGATTTTTCTGCATTAAATTTCAAACAAACATGTACTTACTTACTTAGAATAATTTCAACGAAAAGTACCGGAAAACAATTTTTTGACCGAATCAGATTTCATCACACACAATCATCTCTATCAAAAAATTCCGAAACCCCCCTGTCAATTCTGTGAAAATGAACCTATAGGTATCCATCCAACATTTACTATTCACCTGTCCTAAATTACAGTAAACAAGACTATCTCTCCAAATAGACCCAAATTCAATGACCATCCCAGATAACCCCTCTGAAATCCAAAAATTTATAACCCTACTTAAAAGCACCAACCTAATAAACCAAATCTAAACCCTTCTAGCCACGGGTGTAATAATCCTGTAATTATAAACACCCGAAACAAAAAAAAAAAAAAAAAAAAAAATAATTTTCAATTTTGAGATTTTTTTTCAAAGTTTCACAATTTGCCAATTTCTTTGAATTTTTCGGTCGTATGACTTTTAAAATGAAGGCAATGTTCTAGGAAATACGAATATTGCGCAAAAAATATGAGAAGTCAATTTCCAAAAAAGTGACCTCAAATTTTGCAATTCACCCCAGACAAGGGAGAATGTAAAATAAAAAAATTCAAAAACTTGAATCGTTTCGCATTCCAATTAAAAGCAGTCTACTTTCAATATTTTGTACGTCATTTTCAACAATTTTTATATCAACTTTTGAAACTTTACCAAAAAATTTACGAAGTTGACTTTATTTTCAGTTATTTTTTTTCAAGTTTTGCTGATTTCAAGAAATTTTTTTGTATCGTTTTATGCAACTTTGATGATATTTTATCAATTTTTTTTTAGTCTTCTTTACAAATTTCTGTGATTTCCAGCCAGTTTTGGATTATTTAACCAATTAACCATTTCATCACAACTTCCTGAATTTTTAATCATTTTTAATTATGTCAGTTTTACTCATTTTAGTCATTTTTCTTGCCAATTTCTTGAAATTTTTTTCATGTATTTTTGCTGTAGAATACTTTTCTCAATACTTTATCATCTCCAGAAATTTTCGGATACATTTTCGCATTTTTATCAATTTTTCCTCAGTTTTGAATCATTTTCAAGACAATTTCATCACTTTGAAAATTCTGGCTTATGATTGGTCGAAATGAATGCAACTTTTTAATGATTTCATCTCCTATTTCATTTTAGAAACTCGTTATTTTATTCTGCAAAATTTGGTAATTTTTTCACATACCGATCGACAAATTTTCAGCAACCCCCCCCCCCCCTCCATCACTCCGAAAAACCGCCAGTTTTGTTTCTGTCAGTTCAACTTATTTTTTGCAAATTGAATCTAAACTTGAGAAAAAACAGGAGGAGGAAGATTCTGTGGGGGAGGGGATACATTTTTGAGAGCCCCATTCGCCGCATCCGTCGCAGTGCCCCCCCCCAACCAACCCATTCCGCGCCTAAAAAGAGGAAACGTCCATCGTCGCATCAGCACACAATCTTCCTCGGAGAGTTTTCAAAGCTTGAAGAATCAATCTACCTATTGCATCGAAATCTGCAACTCGCAGCTGATCTGGAGAAGAACGGTATCGCGATTCGCGAAGCTACCGATACCGGGACCGGCGGCGGCGGCCACTTTGGCAACGGGATTGCTTCTGTGTTCGCGACTTGGCGGTCGTCGCCTCACCTTGTGCCTGTTTGGTAAATCTTTGTTCGACGCGATCAGCAGCGACGACCAAAGCGAACGGCGGAGCCGCGGAGGAATCGTCGTCTTCGACTCTTCGCCTCTTTGGCCACTAAAGATTGCGCGTCTGCGTGCTCAGTATTGGTACACATTGTACGTTATGTTATCTTCTCTCTCTCAGTCTCTCTGTAGCTGTGAACCATACTCTCATACAAATACACACTGACAGTCTTCAGTCTTCTTGGTGGTGGTTGCGCGGCGGCGAAGTAAGAAGTTGGCGGATGGCTGCGGCGGTAGACGAACTGCATCACGGTACCCCCTGCCCTCTGCTCCTCATCTTTGCCCCGTCTGCTGTGAGTCAGTCAACGGTGGGCAGGAGTTGAACAACGTGTACAGGTAACCGAAACCAACCTGACCAGCTTCATAAGTCAAACATCCACATCCACGAACAACTACCAGTACAAAATACCACTCACACTCTCGCACCGTGTTTGCTGCTGCCATCCACTTCCACCAGTCCACACAGACACACGCGACGAGTACGTAGATACACCGCGACTAATAATAATACATTCGTGCGGAAGGCAAAGTATAAGCAACGTTCGAGCTAACCATTGCTTCTCTTCTCAACCAGAGTCGAAAGAACATGCGAACGTGGTAGTCAGTGTCGAGTCGACTTTTTTCATTAAACTCAATTTTTCGTTGTTTATTTTTTCGTGTTCGTGTGGTGATAAAAAAAAATCATCCTCAATGTGATCCAGTGATCTTGTGCTAGTTGCTAAGTTCGGTACTGTCCATCGTATGTACCTTCCGCTATCATCAGCTGATCTGCTTCCGTTCGCTGTAAGATGGATATGAATGAATCTGCGCCCAAAATTTCCTATACAAATGGCCAAGGTCGTCGGAAAATTTCGTCTTGCCGGATGCAGACTTAGAACTGGTGAGCTACTTGCGATTTTCCTTATCGTTATCTACTAGTAAACGCTACCAAAACCCAAAACAATGCACGAAGTTTTTATAAGTAAATACTCGAGAGATAGTATTTCGTCGTCTTATAGGATAGGTACCTATATCTGCTCATATTGTGTTTACGGGTCGTTAAATATTAATTAAGATTATCGCGTCGTATGTGTTTATTTGCGTTGTTTTTTTTTCTTTCTTAAAAACGTGTTCCACTAAATAGTACACGCCGAGCGAGCCATTCCCTTCTAGCATATCATGCTAATTACACTAACTACCTACATATGCAAGTCGTACTCGATCACCCTCTCATCCTACCTGTGCTAAAAACTTCGCCCATCTTTGACCTGACAATCGAACGAGGTACAAAAATTTCAATAATTTGCATCTAGAATAAGAATAACCTATTCATCAAATTCCTCCTTACAAGATAACCCCATCCCTCCCACAGTCGCATAAGTATGATATTTTCCGATTGGAATGAAACGTGTATGGGTGGAAAGAATACCCCCCACCGGCCCAAGAAAACCCCCATGCCCCAATTTTCAGTTGCTCGAGTTGGTTTTTCGATTTTTGGGGAACGTTTGAAGGTTTTTGTGCACAGATGAAGTTGTTCGAGTCAGAAAACGAGGGGAAAATACAAATGTCTGGGTGTCTTTAAATTTTCAATTCATTTTTCCATTTTTGTGGAATTTTGAAAAAATGTCGTCGTTTTTTCTCATCTGAATTTTTTGCCCTCGCTTCGTATGGACCGAAACAGATTCCTTTACTCTGTTGTTAGTTTATTTTTGAAGAACAGGAGCTGTTCTAATGAATGAAATTAGATCAAACTTGGGCAATTGGGTTTTTTCAAGTACAAAAGTGGATCCCTGGGGAGTGGGGATGGTCAAAGTTGGAAAATTACAAAAAGGTTATTTTTTTGAAGGGGCATAATATGGCCCCAAATGGAAGAAAAGGGTCCAAAATTGTACCATTGATCAGCACCTCTACAGCTCTACTATGATCATCATATCCAAATTTCAACTTCCGGGGACATTCCCACCCCCATTTGAGGTGGAAAAGACCTGATTTTACTCCTATTTTTGACCCCTCTCCACTGAAAATTGACCTAAGAGAGTACAAAATTTCAAACAAGAACTGTTCTAATGGATGAAATGAGAACAAACTTGAGGAATGGGGTTCTTTTAAAAACTAGAGTTGGCCCCAGGAGTGGGGAGGGTCAAAGTTTAAAATTACAGAAAGGTCATTTTTTTGAAGGGGCATAATATGGCCCCAAATGAAAGAAAAGGGTCCAAAATTGTACCATTGGTCAGTACTTTTACTGTGATCATTATATCCAAATTTCAGCTTCCTGGGGCATCCCCACCCCATATGAGGTGGAAACCCCCGATTTTACTCCTATTTCTGACACCTCTACCCCGAAAATTGACTTGGAGAGTACAAATTTTCAAACAAAAACTGTTCTAACGGATGAAACGAGATCAAATTTGGGAAATTGGATTCTTTTAAAAACTAGAGTTGGCCCCAGGAGTGGGGAGGGTCAAAGTTGAAAATTACAGAAAGGTCATTTTTTTGAAGGGGTATAATATGGCCCCAAATGGAAGAAAAGGGTTCAAAATTGTAGTATTGGTCAGTACTCTCACTGTGATCATCATATCCAAATTTCAGCTTTCTGGGTCATCCTCGCCCTATTTGAGGTGGAAAAAACCCGATTTTACTCCTATTTCTGACCCCTCTACCCCGAAAATTGACCTGGAGAGTACAAATTTTCAAACAAGAACTGTTCTAATGGATGAAATGAGATCAAACTTGGGAAATTAGGTTCTTTTAAGAACAAAAGTTGACCCTTGGAGTGGGGGGGGGTCAAGGTTGAAAATTACAGAAAAGTCATTTTTTTGAAGGGGCATAATATGGCCCCAAATGAAAGAAAAAGGTCCAAAATTGTGCCATTGGTCAGTACCCTTACTATGAGAATTATATCCAAATTTCAGCTTACTGGTTCATTCCCACCCCATTTAAAAGGTGAAAACCCCTGATTTTACTCCTATTTTTGAACCCCTTCTTACCCCTAAAATTGACCTAGAGAGTCCAAATTTTCAACATGCCATGGGAGAGTGCCACTTGAATGCCTTTTGCAGATTTCAACCTTCCCGACCATATTTGACCTCTTTACTTACCATTTTATCTCGTTCTCAATCAATAAACTTTAATTTTTTAACTTATTTCCCTTTTTTTGGTGGAATTTTGAAAAAAAATCGTCGTTTTTTCCACGACTGGTGGAAAAAATTTGTGTAGAAACATCGTCTTTAGCAGATGGAAAAATACAAACATTCCCAAATGAAAAAATTTTCCCCTTTTACTCGAGCAAATTGTATAAGTTGAAGAACAAGAACGCATTTATAATTATTTTTCAACGTTTAAAAACTTCAGGGTGTCTATGATGACTTGATGAGGTCTCTATAAGTCGCTAAAGTGCGAAAAAGTCTAAATTTTACCACAAATCAGCTAAAAAATCGCTGAAAAAGGTGCGAAAAAGCACAAAATTTGCATCAAAAATCAAGGTGCGGAATTTCATTTAAAACTATCCAAAAACACGCGAATTTCGCGTTGAAATTTCGTATGTGAAAAATATTCATTTTAGAGCCTGTCAAATTGTAAATTTTTGAAAACTTTTACCCTCTCTTAGCTCGATCAAAATTGGAAAACTTTTCAAAAATTTTGCCACTTTGATTCACTTTGGCAATAAAGTGTTTTCTTCTGTTTTTGAATTCAATTTTCAAGGACCAAAAAATGAAAAAGAGCTTAAAAAACAAAAAAACAAAGTTGAAAATTTTTGTTTTTGAATTATCAATTCTGCAGTACATAACTTGAGAATTTTTTTTTTGTTAAATTAAACTACTGAAGTTTTCAATTTTTTTAGAATACAATAATTATTTTCTCAATCTTGAGAGTAAGTATGTACTTCAATTCGTACACTTTTTTATGCCTTGTGGTAACTTTTGAAAGTTGGTCATTTCAAAACTTCCTAAAAAAAATGTAAGAAAGTGGAAACTTCATCGGAAAACCTGATTTTTTAATTTAAAAAATTGAGGAGGGAGGGGAAGGGGTACTAAAAAAAGTCGTGAAAAAAGTTCGCTTGTCACCCCCCCCCCTTTAAAAAAGTCCTAAAAGTCCAGACATTAAAAAAACGAATAATTAAGAGTAAAAAATCGACACTTCTCCCCCCCCCCTCAATAAGAAATTGTGAAGTATTTGAAAAATATCCGGCCAAAGTCCTGGAATGTTTTTTTTTAAAGTTCTCTTTCCACCAGTCAAAGTTTCATTCCAATCGAACATTATCATGTGTAATTGGGAGGGGTGGGGGTCCCTTGTTAACTAAACCCTTTTCGTTCACACTGTGCCCTTTGTTATCATTATCAGAGTTTCTCACCTTTGAGCTTTGAAGGTGATTCCAAAGTCTATTCGAGTGTAAAAAGATGCAATTTTACACTAGTGTGACGTAATTTACGTTGTATTCTGGTCAAATGGTCATCATATGCAATCTAGTAGTCCATCCATTTAGAAATTTTATAATGTTCTTTCTTCTTTTGCTAGACGATTGGTTGCTTAAATTCTATTTACTTAATGGTGTACAACCTATAGTCTTAAAAGCCACTACAATGAGAGAATATTGCGAAAACCACAATAAAGCGTCAGCTCAGCTGATGTACACTAAATCATCCGGGGACACGAAGACGAAGAGAGAGAGAGAAAGGAAGATGTACACAAGACTATTTTACGTACAACAATAATATTCGCAGAAAGAGTCTATTTTCTGCTAAAATATCACACAACAACTTTCCAACTCTCTCATCGTCATCTGTTCGGTGTATTTTATTTTATACTCGTATATACGTTGGACGTGGTACGAGTACACACATAAGACAGTAAATGCACATACTACATGTGTACACGTCCGTCCTAGAAACCTAAAGCAGCAGGCTCGCAGCATCTTTTAATACAGACGACGATCGTCGTCGTCGTCGTCGTCAGCCCTCACACACACACACAGCTCACAGTCACAGCCGGTTATTGTTAAATGCTGAAAGAATAATCACCAGTAAGTAATCGGTACGGTTCACTTTAAGTTTCACGAATCGAAAGTGTTCTCGGGTTTCCACGTTTTTAACAAGTTTTTGCATATGAAGGAGTGGAGGGGTGAGGTAGTGTTGGGACTGTTGGGTTGAATTTACAGAGTGTGCCAACGTTCTCGAGGTTGAAGAAATTTTATGATCTCCTCAGTCCTCAATTTTGAAGATGAGAGCGATTGAGGACGAGGGGTCGGATCCTAACACCTCAACCTCACGTTAGTAAAAATTAAAGAAATTCACTGTACTTTTCTCGCCTTCCCTTGCAACTGAAGCTTGCTGATCGAATTTCCATCACAATCGAAGAATATTTGATCACAGAACGTTCCACTTTTTATTTTTATGTACGCATGATTGTGATTTTCCTATTTTTTTCCCCCAATAAGAGATCTGAAGGAGCATTGAAGAAGTGTAGGTATTTAAAAAAAAAATAAGTATATATAAAATTAAATATTCCAACTGAGATTATTGAAAGCCCTAATGAACGACAATGTGTGGCGTATCAGTTTTAATTTTCGCAGAATATCCTGAAAAATTGTTTGAAAATTGAGAAAATAGACGACATCGAGATTTTCTAAACTGATAGAGCAGGCCAGAGGCAGTTCGAATGAATTTTTTTGGTGTGGAGTCCGCCCAGCTCCCCATAACCAACATTTCAGCTGCCCAAATTGATTTTTCAATTTTTGGCGAATTTTTGACCATTTTCAACGATTTAAATTTTTTTTGTAAAAATGATGGAAAGTAGTTCTGAAACTAATATCAACCCCCTGAAACTGAATTTCACTATTTCTGGCCATTTTGGAGCTTCCAGTGCAATTTTCGATTTCTGCAGTATTTCTAACTTTCTCTAGAAGGCATGGAAATCAATTTGGACGGTTAAAAATCGAGTTGTGGCTTATTCTCGGTCTGTTTAAGGGGATAATTCTCATTTGAGCAGATTTTCTGGTGGACACCTCAAGTTTTTTTTTGGTCAATTGAAGAAAAAATTCAAAAGTAATTATTTTTGTCAAAAAATCGTATGTGTTTGAGGTGTCTCCCCCCTCTCCGGAAATTCGCTTAAATATGGATAACTTTTTTATAAACAGGTCGAGAAAAGCCACAACTCAATTTTTAGCTCCCCCAATATTGATTTCCATCGAAAATTGCGCCAAAAGGCTCCAAAATGACCAAAAAAATGGTGAAATTCGTTTCGAAGGAGTTGATATCTGTTTCAGGACTAATTTTGGTTTTGGTGGTCTCAGGCCATGATCTTCCCATAAAACGTTGTCTCGTTCAAATTGAAGGCGGACACTTGAACTTCGAGAGATTCCCATCAATTTTGAAATTGAAGCATACGTTTCCAAAACGCACTAAGTCCATTTTCAAAGATTCTGAGGTTGCAAGGCCATCCAGCATAAAGTTGCTGCCCAAAATGGCTGATTTTTTGATGTGTTGTGCCCAAGGGTCTTGGCTACAACATATCAAAAAATCAGCCAATTTGGGCCATTTCTACGTTTCCAAATTATACCAAGTACCATGAATTTCTTATCAATATTTTTTTGGACTTAGTGCGTTTTGGAAACGTATGCTTCAATTATTCGTGCTTTTCTATGTACGTACTACATACGTACAAATAGGTAGGTAATTTTATCGTGTGATTTGAATTCAATGATCAGGAAAGTGAAATTCTGGCGTCCATGAAAGAAAACAGCTTCAGTTTTCATCATTTCTTTGAACCCGAAATTTTCAAGATTTTTTTATTTACATATTTCGATTCAAAATTTGTTGTGATTTTAACAAAATTGTGGTATAACGCTGAAATATTTGTATGTCGTGCACCGTAATTTCAATCACCCGAATTGATTGATGGTAGCCTGGTTCGTTTTGGAGTCTCCAGAAAAATGCATAATTTTCCAGTTCTAAAAATGTAAAATTAGAACGACGAGTTCAAAGTTGAAACCACTACAAACGATTTTTGAAAATTTCTGCCTTGGTCTTTTTTTTTGGTAATTTTACATTGCTTTGAAAAAAATTTCAAAATTTTTCCCCTTTCACCTCCTCTTTATCGGTGACACCAACCAAAAAACGTAATTTTTTTTTTAGAAATAAGTGAATTGATCAAAAAATGGTGGAGGGGGGGGGGGGGTAAAATATAAAAATCGAATAAAAAACAAAGAAAAATATGCCTTTTTGTTTCCTAAAACAATTTTTTCGAAAAATCTCGCCCTCGCTCAACATTGTTTACTCATTGCAATTTTCCCTGAAGGCATTCAAGGTACAGTTTGCGATCATCTCGGATCTCTAATAAGATATATTTCAAAATGCAAGTCTCGTAAACCTTTTTTGATCCATGGATTCTGAAATTCATGATCAATGACCGTATTTTACCTGCTGTCGATGAAAGGTTTTCGGAAATATCGCTGCAGAAATAAATTGCCCCAAACGTATGCAGTGTGTGAGATTCGTGTTGGTGTTGGTGATGTACTCGTATCTAGCAAAATTCTTTTTGAGGTGGCGGTGGAGGGGCGAGGGCAAATAATAACCGGAACTATTAATTACGACCGGTATGTTTCCGCACACCTTAGCTGCATCGGTGTTTATTATTTTCGGTACAGTCACGTAAAGAGATGGAGAAAAAATTATTTAAGCGTGAAATATTTTTCCGGTGTGGCTGTATTTACGTGGCTATTACATTGGTGTAGGTTACGGAGAATATCGTAGCCTGGTAATAACGGCCATTGCCGTAGATCCGCTGTTGATTGTATAGATCTACGTTTTATATCTACTATAATGTATAAAATGGTACAATTGATAATTTTAGATTAGTAAAAAAAATTGAAATTGAACCCTTCGCGCATCATGCGAGTTATAGCTATCTAATTTTATCGAAATCGAGCCCATTGGAGGAATAAAATGGTCTTCGAACACATACACCACTTTTAATGGATGCTCTAATGCATTTATGGTGCCTACGTAACTTGTACTTGTACTTGTAGCATTTATACGTTTTTTTTTCTTCTTCTATTCCATAATTCATATGGTATTTACGACGTGATGCTATATGTATGTGGAACCTAGAACTTGAGGATTGTGCTGAGAATAGGTAACCTGACGACCCTGGTTTACATTCATGAATCACGTATCGTATCAGTAATTACGCGTACTAAGCGAGTATAGTTTGTACGATAAAAGAGGCGGCTGCAGCGACGATGATGACGACGGCCCCAATCATACACTTTGAATGACCGATCATCCTAATCGTATGATTTCAACTCTGTGTTTTTTTTCTGCTTTTTATATCTTTCTGAATAGAAGATGAAATTTCACATACTAAAGTGATGTACGAAGCATTTATAAGACAGTTTAAAAAGTACTGACATTGGAGTATGATTCACGGATCTATGCAAATACCAAAACAGCAGACTGTATGCTCGGTTTAACTTATTCGTCATTAATTAATTTATCGCGAATCGAGACATAACAACTTTATCAGTTGCCACGTAATTAATTCGCTTTATTCGTCGCCCAATCGAAGACAAAAAAAATAACGATCGAATTCCTGCTTGTTTTTACGTCATCCGAAAAAGTAAAGCCCAGATCGTCGACTGGAGTTTACCGCTTTACCTTATTGCTTGTTCGATTCTTAGAACAATACGCGATAATTCTTCTCGGTATAACTTTGCTGCCATGATACAGTGTGAAGGAAAGGAAGACGTGAATGGAGCCTTCGAGGAAATCCTTCATTATCTCTACGTAGATCGAGGATTCGATAATAATAATATGACATTTTAGAGTCTCATCCTGTAATAAGTACCTAGGTATAAAGATTCAAAAGATTGAACAATACGATACATTAGTATAGGTTGTCTTGTAACTTCATCGTCGTTTTGTGGATCGTCTACAAGGTGTGACGATCACGCTGATGAGATTCGTGAAAAAGATGAGAGTAATTCGTCGTTGTGTTATGAATGAAACAGCTTGATGTTTGATGAAAGCATTCGAGTAACTATTGGCTGGGTTAAATGGCGCCCAAAGTGTAGGAAATGATGAACTCGAGAAGTTAACGTCTCGATTAAGGATGGAAGTGGAATGAAAAGGTTGTGACGTAGTCGTCGTAGATGGATTTAAAGAAAACGCAATTGAAACAATTTTTTTGAATTTTTGCCCATTGGGGAGGTTCTTGGGGCCATGGGCGAGGTCAATTTGAAAAACTAAGGCTATATTCGTGTTCAGCAATATCGAAAACTTACTATTTCATGTGTCACACAATGACCATTTTTTTTTGACTTCAACTCTCTTTGGGGAGGTGCTGGGGGCCGTGGATGGGGCCCAATCAAAAATCTGACGTTATATTCGTGTTCAGCCTTGCCAAAAACATAAAATTCGATGTATCACATGCCCCAGATTTTTTTTTGGAAGTTTTGCCCAAATTTGGGAGAGGGAGTGCTCCTCCTCCATTAAGAGATCCCATCTCGAAAATTGAATATTTCGAAAAAGCATCGAAAGATACATCTATGGAAATTTTTTCAGAATTTTAAATGATAGCTCCCACTTACAGCGCCATTTTGAAGTGATTCAGTCGTTTTGGAATGACTCGTCATTCCTGAGCGAAATGTTCGCAATCGAATCGACTCTAATTTTTGTTGATAGATTTGCAATAACAGTTTCGTATTAGGTATAATCTGTGATCTGGTTTAATTTATTGATGATTCATTCATTCGCGTTCGAATTCCCACCTGTGATGAAATCGTTCGCGAACAAACCATCTTCAAGTGTCAATGATGAATTTTATGATTATATGTAGAACGATTCGTCGGGAAAATAGAGAAAAAATTCATAAAAAGCTCATACTACGAAAATTTCTCAGAATATCGACAATTTTTTTCAGAAAACTAGATGGAAATTCAGTACAAAATAAATGGGCATAAGTTGAAATTATCAAGAGCACCATGTTTTTGCTTTGCCCAGCAACCAAATTGCCTTATAGTGTACCTGAAATTCTCTCAAAATTGAAAATCATGAATATTCAAAAAATGAGTTAAAAGTTGGTAAGACACTAATGACTATTAAGATTATAGAAAAAAAAAATCTGAAAAACTACTCGATGAAAGTCGAAAACGACATCAAAATTTGAAAGTTCATCTTTGGAATTGAAAAAAAAATGTCAAAAAATTGCATAAAAACCACACACATGATTGAAAATTAGTTAAATAGGTATGGATTTGCTTGCTGTTAAAAATCACAACATTTTGAATCGAAATAAATAAAAAATCTTGAAAATTTAAGGTTCGAAGAAATGATGAAAAGTGATGCTGTTTTCTTTCATGGACGCCAGCTTTTCTCTTCCCTGATCATTGAATACTCAAATCACACGTTAAAATTACCTGCATAAAAAAGCTCGAATTTCAAAATTGATGTGAATCTCTCGAAGTCTCTGCATCCCTACATCGAAAATTTATTTTGGAAATTGAAATAGAAAAAATGTCCATTTTGAACCTTTCCTCGAATTTCAACATACAATTTTGAGTGAAACTAAATTTTTTTCACTTGTCACGTTATGCTCGGGTCTCAAAGGGCCAAGATGGCTCATTTCTAAAACGCTTTTCATTGACATCTTCTTCCTATATATGTAGGTAATATGTGTTGAATATTGTATTTTACAATCAAAATTCTGAAAAATGTTTCAATGTTTTTTTAATGATATTTTTCAACTCGTGTGCGAAAATTTGAACTGATAAAATTTTGAAATACAGTTCAAGTGCTGACCTTTCTTTCAGCATAGGTCCCATTTTCACGTCAAAACTTGACATGATTAATTAGGTACGAAAAAAATGGAAAAATTACGTGGGTATGTATAAGAAAATAATCACCTTCGCAACGTAATAGTTTTAACTTGAAACCGTCATCATTCAATGTCCCTCATCTTATTCAATTGCATTTCAGTTCTAAAAGAAATTAATTTTCACGCGCGAATCGTCTTCTTTAGATATTTGTACTTACAAAATATTTATGTACCTATTTATTCTTTTCTGAAAAGGAAAAATAAACAATGAAATGAATTAAAACACTTCAGACTCGTGTAAGTACGTATCTTTTACTCAAATTAATAACGCGTAAATCTAAATGGTTTCAGGTGAAGGGCATTTCTTGAACATCCTGTAGTAGTCGTGTGCTTGTAAAATATGTATAATAATGGAGTATTCATAGAGGATGAAAAATGTATCTTAATTACACATCTATTTCATTTGTATTGCATTGAAAGGACAGAATAAAATTTATTTACGCAGCGAGCGTACGTTTCCTTGGAATCACTCTACCTTTGAAAAAAATAGTGCTTTCACGAGAAAAATTCCTATTCGTCACTACGTTGACCAAAAATGTTAAAATTTCTGTGGTGTATAGAAGGGCTGAGGATCAATCCAGGGATTTTTTTCAATTTTTTTCCGCTGTATTCTATAGCCAAAAAATCCTCAAAAAAATTTTGACAAACTATTTCTTCGAACCTGAAAGCATTGCAAGTTAGATTTTTCTGTCAAACATGTCGATTTTAAGCCATAGCATTATTGTCATTCTTTTCAAATTTTGAAAAAAAACAAGTGAGAGTCAAAAATTGAAAAATTTAATTTTTTGAGACTTTCTGAAACTCTGACCGATTAATTTAAAAATTCAAGAGCACGTCTTTTTTTCTTCTTCCAAACCACGTAAAAATTCGCTTATGGCGAAAATTACGATTTTTCATCAACTTTTTAGCACTCCATCAGCAAAAAACTGTTTGAAATTTCCTTTTGTAAAAAACTAAGACTGAATTCGTGTTCAGCTAATACCCCGATTAACCGGACCGGGGGCAAATATAATTTGGTTCCATTTTCTAGTGACGAAAAAATTTCACGTATTGGGATTCACTTTTCAAATAGCAAATTTTTAAAAATTTTTATTTATAAAAAATCAAAATTTGATCAAATTGACATGAAAGGCTGAAATTTAATTTGTAGCCTATTTTTGGCCGCTTTAGTCAATTTTTGATGGTTTCTAAGGGTTTTTGAGCCTCTCACCAAAATTTCATGTTCTTTGATTTTCACAAAAAAAAAAAAATGCTTCAAGTTGAATGAAAATAAAATTCACCTTCTTTGTGACCTTTTCGATGCATTTAGGCACATATTTTCAAAATTCTTTCTCGTTAATTGATTTTGAAAAAATTTTGTTAAATCTGAGTTTCTAGGTACTGGATTTAATTTTCATGCTACTCAAAGTGATTTCTAGGAATCAGGAGAATCCGAAAATCCACTAAAGGCTCCAGAACCCTTTGAATACTATCACCAATATATTCAGGATGCCAAAAACAGAATAAAAATCAAATTTCAGTTTTTTTTTGTCATTTCGATCAAATTTTGATTTTTTTTGTGAGAAACGAGCCTAATTTGAATTTGAAAAAAAATGACAAATGAATTTCAGCTTTCGAAATTTTTGTTAGTGGTACATTTTGGGACCCTTTTTCGATTCCATTTTGTCCAGTCCGAAAATATTAGTTTTTCAAAAAATGTAACCTCCTCGTGTACTTCAAATTCTTCTACGACCAAGGCTTCTAAAGCCAATGGAGATCCAGGACAAGCACAATTTGGTTCCATTTCTAGAGACGAAACTACATACGAGTACGTGAAGATTTTTTGAAAGAGGAGGTGGGGGTTTACTGAAAATTCGCTGACTGATATAGGGGAAAATATACCAATTTGATATATCGTATTCGTGTATGACTTCTATAAATTTTAATTTTCTGTCTTGCACTTTGGGGGGGAGGCTCAAATGTGAATTTTTTTCACTTTAAAACAAGAAACAAGTTGGTCCAAGCGAAGCAAGGGCGAAAGTTTTTGAAAATTTGATTTCAAGAGGCCTAAAAACAATGTTTTTTTGAATTATTTTTAAAGAATCACTCGCGAACAAATTGATTCGTATAAGCGACTTGTTCGCGAACGAATCGATTCATTTAATTAATTTTTCGTAAATCATTCACGAACGAATTGAATGATTTTTGGTGAATCATTCTCGAACTGAAAAATCAATTTTTAGTGAATCATTCACAAACGAATTGATTAATTCATAATTGTTGATGAATTATTCGCGAACGAATTGAGTGACTCGTTTGCGCACGAATCGATTCATTTGATCAATTTATAGTGGATCATTCACGAACGAATTGAATAATTTCAAGTGAATCGTTCGCAAACGAATCGATTCATTTAATTATTTTTGATGAATCATTTACGAACGAGTTGAACGATTTTTGGCGAATCATTCGCGAACGGAATAATCAATTTTTAGTGAATCATACACAAACGAATTGATTAATTGGTCGTGAATCATTCGCGAACGAATCGATTCATTTGATCAATTTTTAGTGAATCATTCACGAACGAATTGAATAATTCATTCGCGAACGAATTAAATTATTTTTGGTGAATCATTCGCGAACAAATCGATTCATTTGATCAATTTTTGGAGGATCATTCACGAACGAACTGAATACTTTATTCTCGAACTAATTGAATAATTTTTGTTAAACCATTCGCGAACGAATCGATTCATTGGAATAATTTTTGGTGAATCATTCGCGAACGAATTTATTCATAAATTAATGAATTAGTCGAACTTTGATTTTGAAGAAAAAAAGAACAGTCTCAAGCAAAGCGGGGGCGAAAACTTTTAAAAATTTGTATTTTGAAAAAACTAAAATCAAAGTTTTTTTATGCGAGATTTTTTATTGATTTTTAGAATTTGAAAGATTTTTTTCAGCATGTTAATTTTGAACAAGAGAAGAGAGCAGGCCCAAGTGAGGGCGAATATTCTTAAAAATTAGTATTTCGAGATTTCTTCACTTTAAAACTTTAAAAATTGAATATTTTTTTTTAGAAATTTCAGTTTTGAAAAATAAAAGAGAACAAGCCCGAGCGAAACGAGGGCAAACGCTTTCGAAAATTTGTGTTTTGAGATGCAAAAAAGCAGGTTTTTCTTTCATCATAAGCCCTTAATTTTCCGGGCCCTCCAGAAAGCTGGAGACCGGTGCAGACAGCCCCCTTGCCCCCTTCTCAGTGGACCTGATTTTGCCAAAATTTTTATGTAATTTGCTCACATTAAGTAACACAAAATACGAAATCATTATATTGTCATCATAGGGTGGAGATCGTATTGAAAATGGTTAATGGAGCCATCGACGAGACTTTGGCACAGCATCCGTAGTCAATCATGGCATGATGGCGATGGCACGAAAGGGGAAAGACTCGTTTACACGGTTACACGTTGACTCGTTTCGATTACAATAGCTTCAGTGATTACCTACACAACATACAAAAAATACAATACAACACGATCGTAAATATAGGGGGAAAACATCTCGCCAGTCTGTATCAGCTGATTACATCAATTTTCACGATTCAATCTAGGTGTGATCAATAATTAATCGCGTCGAAAACGACACACGCCGACGTCACGTTCGTCCCGAATCTGAAAATGTGTAACAATCATAAGCCATAACAACAACAACTACTACAACAGCATCGTCTTATGGCAGAATCAACACCGATAAGAAAAACTTAATACTTACCGGACGCGAAACATGGTACCCATAGAATAGTTGCATCCAAGGTTGTCGCAACCTTCACGGTGAATATCACTTTGAAAAAGTGCAACCTATATCCGAGTTGCATTCGGTGCTAAAGAGCTGCATGCTGCATTACGTCGTCGTCGAGCTGTCGTCTTGCATCTGATTCTCAACCCGGTTATCATTTTAAATATTACGGGGCCGAATTTGTTGAACCATGTAATACTTCAGAGACATTGTACTACCTTATAGTAGAAAGGTCGTGACTATCAAACTTAGACTGCAGTACTCTTAGGTGGGGTCAGCAGCAAGCATACGGACAGTTGGAACCCCCTTGGTCCCCTCGTGTATAGTATACCGTATAATAACACCGAATTGTTTTAATTGCGGTTGGACACCTGGCTTGGCTGATTCACACACACAGTTATAGCAAGATGAGAATGGTCTATAATGCTCGAATGATGAAAAAAAATCGTGCCCAATTTAGTTTACCGTTGCGTGTGGAGCCATTTGTAGTGGCATCGTCAACCAAATCGGGCATTTGGCCAAAAACAAAACAAAAAATACGAATATCTTCCTATTGACGTGAGCACTGACTGTTTCATACGCGAATGACTTTCGTATACTCGTATTTCCTTTCTCCACGCGATCGATCAGATTCCACGCAAGTTACCCGAGCGTACGATATGCTTGACACATGCCTCGTCAAAATTTTCCTCCTTCTTTGATATGGTAATATTGGCGGATCGCTTCGGTAGGTAATTTTTCGTCCTTGATGACAACTCGCAATGACTTCAACAATGCAGATTAAAGCGTAACGTTGCGCTTGTAGTAGCCGCATTCTTTACGGATACGAATTACGATCGCGAAGACCTATAATACACGCTCATATGGGCATGTTACATCATCATGAGTACTTATTGACACAGAACACCCTGCTAGAGCTAGACTGGGAAATTTTCCTACATTTTGTTGAAATTTGAAACCGCAATAATATATTTTTTATGCGTTTTAGAACACTCATAAGGCCACAATTATTGCTCATGAACTTCAATAAGAAAGACAGTGGCACATAGTTAGGGGAGAGACGCCAAATATGGAATACCATCTTTAAAATTGAGATTGCTCAGCCCCAAATCAACTTAAGGGTGATCTCAAACAACCAATGGGTAGCTGCAACCCTCTAGTTTCACCCTCTAAAAGCTCAGTTCTCAAAACCAAAAACTTTTCCCCCCACTCCCAATTTTGTAGAAAGTGTCATTTTTGGACTTTGAAAAAATGGTCCCCAAATATGGAATAGTTTTTTTTTCAAAAATTACTCTCAAAAATACGTATTTAAATGAATTTATTTGACTTGAAATGTAATAAGTAATTAAAACCTTGACTACAATAACAAAATTAACATTTTAATCAATTTAAAATGTGAAATTATCTGACTTTGAAAAAAAATTTTTTTTCAAAAATTATTGGATAAAATTGCGTATTTAATCAAATTTATTCGACTTGAGACCTAAAATACATCTAAGATGCATAATTAGGTACTGACGTTTTGAACATGTGTGATCGAAAGAATACTTAAAAAATAAGAAACACAACATATTCCATAATAGGCTACCCAAAGAATCTGAATAAAAAACGATCATAACTTTTTTATTTGCAGCTTTCGAGAAAAACTGATGAAATATTCTGAAAGTACTCACTTTTCACTTCTAGAAGCTATCTTCATACAAATGTTTTCGCACAATTTTCTGCTAAAATTTTTCAATTCAAAATTTTTCACAGAAAAATTTTTTTGTTATCAAATCACATTTTTGTCAATTAAACACAGATAACTTTACGGATCACCACCAAAACTTGTATAGCCTGGTTATTTCAATAGCTTAATTGATTCTGACCATCGCCGGTAGATTTCGCCGGTAAACATTCGAGATATTGTCGCATTCCATATTAGGCAACATTCCATATTTGGCGTCTCTCCCCTACTTATCTATCTCTATCTACATAGTACAGTATTTTTATTTTTGAGGAGTCGACACGCGTCCCATGACTAGAAGAATTGAGCATTTAATTTACACATCCATTCACGTGCTGTTGTTTTTTTTTTTTGGTCGATCTGTTCGGGGTTCTTTATTTCGTGGTCACGTCTGAATCTATCTGCAAGTTATAATCGTATTGACGATTTTCCTCAAGTTCTAGTTCACAATGATGACGGTTATATGTGATCGTGATCGCAGAAAGATGTGATTGCGGAAAAGTCTCTGGCATCTGTCTCCATACTGAAAATAATCGATTATTCGAACACGAGATGTAATTTTATTATTTCGATGTACGAGTATTTTTTTTTCTACTGGACATTCATTTGTTAATCTTGCAAGAGACGAGTTTTCAAAAGGTTGGTAGACTAGGAACTTGGTAGGATTTTTTCAATTTTCCAAAGACTTGATAAAATGTCAAGAATTCATCTTTGGAAGTTGGGCAAAATTGAAATATGTACCTAATCATTGTTTTATTTTTCAAAGCTCTCGATAGTCGGACTAGATGATTTACAAGTTTATTTATTTATTTGGAATTTTACTCACTTCAACCTTTTAGGTTATTTCGTAAGTTCATATACTCGTATGTACATACGATACATAGTAAGTTAAACTATAAATTTATACACTTTTATGTCTAAAAGATGATATGCCAAAGTTGAAAATTTTTTTAGAGAAATAGGGACAGGCAAACATCCGATTCTAACCTTTTCTGGGTTGGTACTGGAGCGTTTGATATAGTTAGAATGGGATAGATTACTTAAGGGAGAGAAGGAAATGTTTGATTTCGTACTCAGTGAAGATAAGAATTATTCCTTACGTGGGGAATAATTGCCTATTGCCAGCTAGCTCAGAAGGCTGTAACCTATCTATTCAACCATACACATTCAATGTTTATAGTCATAAATAAAAACGCTGTTTTACTTATACTATATATTTACACTATTTACAAATCGTCATAAACACACATCGAGTGCAATTATGTTTTCACATAGCATTTGAATGAATGATATTTGGAGACGTAAATGACTTAACTCTACCGATAGTGAGAAAGCCTGCAGAGAGATATGTAATTTTACAAGTATTACTACTTCATCCATGCCACTCGCAGGTGGAATAGGACGTGCAAAAAGATATATGTACCTATTAGGCACCTGATAATATAACTAGGTATTCATCTAATTAAGGTCGTAGCACTAGACATTTTAGTCAGACGTACTACGACGAAAAACTTATAATTAAATAGTAGGTATACACATTTTATTACTTACAGAACACTATACGCTTTTTTCCATCTCTATTGTTGGCCTCCCCAATACTAAAGGAATCGATGGAACTTAACTAAACGAGATAGCATGTAAGACTTTGCATAATCCGAATACACTGTGGAACATAACAAACTACCAAAAAGATACTATTTATTGATCACTGGATCGATCAATATAATAAAACAAATTGAATTACCTCGCTAGAAGAGAGTACAAATAACCATCACTCGATCGTTGCCTCCCCTGGGGGCGCATCCACGATCCGTTATATTAACAGGCCACAAGGAACCAGCTAACGCGTATTTGCCAAAACCAAGTGAGGATTTTTCTCAAGAAATCTCTAATATAAAAACGTACATAGCAGCAAAACCCCAACCCCTAAAGAGTGGTGGTATATGCGCAATGCGCGAGAATTGCTATGTATAAGTACAGAGCTAATAAATAATTTTCTTAAACCCTATCTTCGATCATAAATGTCATCATGACGCGAGCCGCGAGATCATTAATTAATTGACCTGTCACAGGGGGTGGAATGCCGCCACATATGTTGCTAAACAGAGATCTCATAAATCTGTCATTCTAACATCCTTGTCGCGAACCCTTTAATAATATAAGGAGGGTTCGGACAACGATCTGAAGTCATGTATGTAAAGTACAGAAGAATGCGAGATTTTTACATTTCTTAATAATTTCAAACATTCTCAATATTTTCAATATAAGGGGTCAGTAAAATAAGCACTACCTTCGGCAGTGGGGCCAATCTGCCCTATGTCAAGTTGAAGGTTAAAATGTACAAATTGTTGCGAATAAGTTCACCATTTCTTTTGGATTTCATGATTGAAACCTCAATGACACCTTCGTCTTCGAGTTTGTCCAAGATAGTTTCTTTTGAGAGAGTTTTCAGTTTGGTATAATGAATCACTGCTTTTGTTGTATTTAATCTGGACTGTGAAGAAACAACAATTGTCATCGCCATTGAACTTCTTCAGTTTCAAGAGAGCATTTTTTTTTCGCAGGCATTTGGTATTTCGTCGATTAGTCCTCTATTTTTGTTCTTTCGGATAACGGTTTGAGGATTTTTATCAGCGAAGGCTCGAGCACTGTGAATGGATTTGCATTGTAGAATTTTTTCTCGGGATTAGCTAAATTCTCAAAAATCAGACAAAATATTGTGAAATCAAAATTCCTACTTTCTAGAAATTGGTACAATTTTTTTTTACGAGTTTTTAGAAGTCTGACACAATTGACAATATCAAGAATTTGACAATTTTACCTCAAGTTTTCAAGTATCAGCATGAATAGACAATGCTTACCAAAAGCTTCAAGTAATTGATGAAGTATTTTCGAAAATCATACCTAGGTACAATAAAAGTTCCATTTTCAAGTTCTGGAATCCACAAAAAGTTTTGAAGTCGTGTTTTTTTGAAATAAATTACCTGAGAAAAAATATCGAAGGATTGTGATCAAATTCAATGAAGACCTTTATTTGAGCAGGAAGTCAATCAGAAAAAATCTTAGCTCTGAAAATGCTCCTGTGGGAATTATGAGTCCTCAAAAAAAGAGAATTTTCGATAAAATCGTAGGTTTTTCATTCTAGTCCCTACACAATCTATTTTGAGAAAAATGGACCAATTCTAGAAGATATACTCGTATTTTGAAATTCTAGGTCGACCTGGGTCATTGCCATTAAAATCCAAGACCACTTTTAGGTTCTACTGGGTCCTTGGAAATTTGCAGATTGCTTATTTTTGGATAAATCTGTATTTTGAAAATTGTTTTTACTCGAAAATTTCCCATGAATTAAGTCAAAACATCAAAAAAAAACTATTTTTGAAACTGGGGATACGTGCCAATTTCTTGTGTATTTTGTTTCAAATTTCAAATAATCGAGAAAAATATCCAAAAACTTATTAATTATTTCGTTTTTTTAAAAATTCGCGATGGTGACCAAAAAATTGGCACCACTGCATTCCAATTTATTTTCTCAGCTTTAGACAGGATGAGTTTCGATGTTTTCGCTTGATTAATGTGAAAAATTTAAGAAGAAAAAATTTTCGAAACGAATTATTTACTCAAAATGAGCATTTCACAAATTTTCAAGCCATTTTCCCCAAAACAGGTTGGGAAGGGACTAGAGCGAAAAAACTACGATTTTTTCGAAAATGTCATTTCTTTGAGGGCCCATTTCTCCCCTCGAGGGCACTACCGGGTCCAATATATTCATTTTTCTAACGAACTTTCAGCTCAAAATGAAGGTCTCTGCTGAATTTGGTCAAAATCTACCGACTTGGGGGGGGGGGCAATCCACTCTGATATTGCCTGTATTTTCTACTATTTAATCAATTTACCGAAAAGAGTCCTGGTAGGTAATTTATCCAAAATTGCTACAAGCTACCCAACAATTTAAGGGAAAATTGCACACATTTGACCAAAATTGCCAATTATAATTATACCTACCTATTTAATAAAATAAGACGGAAAAACAAACTCAAAGTACCTGTAAAATTTCACGCTCAAGATTTTTCCTCATATTTTGGACATTAGGAGAAGCTTCAGATAATGATGGATACTTTTTATCGATGAATTCAATAGCTTTTAAATTTATGAAAACGCGATTCAAACGCTGTTCCCATTCAGCAAAATTCTCTTTACGTTTTTATTTAATTAATACAATCCATATTCAACATATTTTTTAGCTAATGAAAATTGCTCATGTTTATTGTTCATGGGTCACGAAGTATCAATACGAGGATCCATTTTAAATAACGTACAATCAATAATTGGCAAATATTTCCATTTTCAATATCAAAAAAATTCTTCCTGAGACTCTCCAGTGTCTTCACTATCCATTTAATTCATCAAATGAACCTGGAAATCCAAAATTCACGCTGCACTCTTACTTAAACACGCTATTAAGTCGATTGCTGGTGAGTTTAAGTTATTTTGGAGCCTCCGGCGATTTTTTGAAAATTTCTAGAGCCCCCAACAGATTTTTGAAACTTGAAATTTCCACAAAATTTCATAGAATACAGTTGGAAAGCTGAAATTCATTCTGTAAACTGATTTCAATACGCTATGAAGTCAATTGCAGGTAAATTTCAAGTCATTTTGGAGTCTCCAGCGACTTTTTAGAAATTACTGGAACCTCCAGTGGATTTTTCAATGCTGGAAATTTCCATAAAATTTTACCGAACTTGAGTTGTAAATCCAAAATGCACTCTGCACTCTAATTTCAACACGCTGTAAAGTCGACTGCTGGTGGGTTCAAGTCATTTTGGAGCTTACAGTAACTTTTTGAAAATTCCTGGAGCCTCCAGTAGATTTTTGAAACTTGAAATTTCCACAAAATTTCATCAAATGGAGTTAGAATGGCGAAATTCACTCCGCAATAATTTCAATACGCTATGAAGTCGACTGCAGCTGGTGGTTTCAAATCGTTTTGAAGCTTCCAGCTGCTTTTTGGACCTTCGTGACCGATAAAGTACTCGTTATTTTTTTCAAACTCCATTTGACGAAATTTTGTAGAAAAATTTGTAGAAAGAAGGAGGGTCATTATGGGCATTTTCGTGCCCCTCGCTACTTCGAGACTTGAATGGCCTTTTCTTATAGGGGATGGTCCCTAGTATTAATATTAGGCGATATTTTCCCAGAAAAGCCCATAGGGGGGCTGTGGGGTGGCCCCAAAGTCGAAAATTTCAAAAAATTTTAGAACCACTGCTCGAAAATGTAAAAAATTAAAAGTTGCGAATATATGTTGCTTTAAGGGTAAGCAATGCAGCACGTAACGCTTTTTTCATTTTTGACCTTTTTGGGGGTTGTGGTGGGGGTATTTCTATTTTTGAAAATTTTGAAACCCCCTTTTTTGACCCTTCCCGTCGAGCCCCGCTAATGCCCTTTTCATGGTTTATTGCTACTAGTAGTAAGTTCAATTGATATCATTTGCAACCCCCTCACCAACTTGGCTCATATCGAAAAATTCAATTTTTGACTTTTTTTTGAGGTCCATATTTTGGGAAACCATGAAAAGCTATCGAGGTCCGGTTTGCGGCAAATATGTTGCATTTTACTTCTTAATCGACTGGCATGCTTGAATTTTTATTTCAAGTCAATTTTTGACCTCATTGTTGCAGATCACTTTTGGGGGTGGCGAACTTTGAGAACCCCTGAAAAAAGTTCTAAAGTGAATTTTTTCAAACTTTGAGCTGAAATGGTCTTAAATACATGTGTTTAACCAATATAATATGCGAATGCGATATTTTAATACAATTTAGTCATTTTGGCTAATTTTATCAAAAAAAGTAGTGTTTTAACAACAGGCATAGCATTTCCGGCAAAAGTTCTGAAACTTCAATAACACTTTTCTCAGTCCCATTCCAACCGATTTTTAAAATTTTTCAGTATGTTATGTATATCCTTATTAGGTATCCCCACAAAAATTTTCAACCCCCTCCCCTTATATTTACCTTCAAAATGGCGTATTTTTCTACTTATGTTATGCTTTTTAACAATAATAAAAATTGAGGCAGCCAAGTGCTCTGTAGATGAGTGTAGCAAAAAAATCTGACGTCATATTCGTGCTCAGCGGTATCGAATCATAAAAAAACTATACCCTACTCATTAATTCTTAGTTATTTTCCCTAAAATTCCCATTTTACCCCCAACCTTCCCTATGACACATTTTTACACCATTTTGAAGGATAAATATTTAGGGGAGGGGGTTGAAAATTTTTGTGGGGATACCTAATAAGGATATACATAACATACTGAAAAATTTTCAAAATCGGTTGGAATGGGGCTGAGAAAAGTGTTATTGAAGTTTCAGAAAAGGGGGGCTCTCCAAAAAGGGGAGGGTGTGTGGATCTGAAACATTCCACGCGGAAGTTTCTCAATGGTACCTACCTCCCATGCTTATATCAACTCGAACGATTTCGGTGACCATTTCACCCCTCTTAGGCGCCTATAGCCTTTATGTATTTTTCAGTGAACCCCTTCATTTGAATGGTTGCAGTTTCGCCCCTCTTGAACATACAAGGGAAGTTGATACATCATTACATCGGAAATTCGACATAGATTCTTTTATCTAGCCACATATTTTTCGCTAAAATGCAATGCGGGGGAGAAAATCGCGAAAAACTGATTTCGGGGGAGGTTCCACCCCTATTGAGGGGGTTCCGGACCTCGTAGGGGCCAGGACTTTTAGTAGGTTGTTGAGGGGACCTCTGTGAACAATATCTGCGAAAGATCGGTTTGATATTAATTTTTCCTGCAAAAATGTCTTTAATGACTGGACTACACCACGAATACACGTAGCTTAACTTTTGCCAGAAAGCTATGCCTGTTGTTAAAACACTACTTTTTTTGATAAAATTAGCCAAAATGACTAAATTGTATTAAAATATCGCATTCGCATATTATATTGGTTAAACACATGTATTTAAGACCATTTCAGCTCAAAGTTTGAAAAAATTCACTTTAGAACTTTTTTCAGGGGTTCTCAAAGTTCGCCACCCCCAAAAGTGATCTGCAACAATGAGGTCAAAAATTGACTTGAAATAAAAATTCAAGCATGCCAGTCGATTAAGAAGTAAAATGCAACATATTTGCCGCAAACCGGACCTCGATAGCTTTTCATGGTTTCCCAAAATATGGACCTCAAAAAAAAGTCAAAAATTGAATTTTTCGATATGAGCCAAGTTGGTGAGGGGGTTGCAAATGATATCAATTGAACTTACTACTAGTAGCAATAAACCATGAAAAGGGCATTAGCGGGGCTCGACGGGAAGGGTCAAAAAAGGGGGTTTCAAAATTTTCAAAAATAGAAATACCCCCACCACAACCCCCAAAAAGGTCAAAAATGAAAAAAGCGTTACGTGCTGCATTGCTTACCCTTAAAGCAACATATATTCGCAACTTTTAATTTTTTACATTTTCGAGCAGTGGTTTTAAAAATTTTTGAAATTTTCGACTTTGGGGCCACCCCACAGCCCCCCTATGGGCTTTTCTGGGAAAATATCGCCTAATATTAATACTAGGGACCATCCCCTATAAGAAAAGGCCATTCAAGTCTCGAAGTAGCGAGGGGCACGAAAATGCCCATAATGACCCTCCTTCTTTCAAGTTTCAAAAATCTACTGGAGGCTCCAAAACGACTTGAACATCCACCTGTAGTCGACTTTATAGCGTATTGAAATTAGTTTGCAGAGTGAATTTCGTCTTTATAACACCATTTGATGATATTTTGTGGAAGTTTCAGGTCTCAAAAATCTACTGAAGGCTCCAAAAATTTTCAAAAATCCTCTGGAGGCTTCTAAATGACTTAAACCCACCATACGCTCAATTTAAAGTGCAGCGCAAATTTCGGATTTCCAACGTCATTTGATAAAATTTCAAGTTTCAAATATCTGCTGGAGGCTCCAGAACTGCTCAAAACGGTTCGAAACAGTTTCCAATCGATTTGGCAGGTCGAAAATAGGGTATATCCCACATTTCAGCTTTCTAGGTCAATTTTTTGGTAAAATTTTGATTTTTTTCTCATTTTTGGCTTCAAGTTTGATTTTTAAAAATTCACCAAAAATCAAAAAATCATCTTTAGCACTTGAAATTTTGGCTTGTGATGAATTTTTGCATGCTCATTCGATCTAGCATTGTTGTCAAGTTCAAAAAATGTCATGCGAATTTTATGTTGGAAGGCAAAATCTGCGATTTCGGCTGACCTGTCAATCAAAATGGCCGTCATTTTGTTAGTGAGGCCAATTTTTTTTGGCAAATGTCCTCTAAAATTTTCCTTAGGATGTCTACTTTGAAAAAAAAAGTTGTCTCAGAAGATCGACGGTGAGAGGTGGGGGAGGTGCTGATCCAACTCCACCATTTCAAACTTTTTCGTTGAAGGCTTACTTCATACTATAAGAACCATCATACTACATCTCCAGCGGCAGTTTCCACCGATCATACATACTTTTGTATCGAATGTCTATACCCTTCGGCATTTCAACTCTTCTGAAATTCGAATCCAAGGCCTACTCAAGTCCATGAACCTCGTTTGCAGAAGCACTAAAGTAAAAAAAAAAAAAAATGGTATAAACTTCGTATACTAATATTCTGATCAGAGAGAAGTGCAACGTTATAACCACGCAGATTGGTATGTAAAACGCGATGTTCTATTACGTGATCTAAATGTAAATTCCTCCGCCTGTGTGCGCTTAGGATAAGCGTTAATTACCTAACGGTCTTTGGTCAACCAGAGCCCAGTTCTAATCGACGGCACGAATGTTCGAACAAACATTACTCATGTACTTGTAATCTGGCTACGTACATGAATCTAAATTCGCGTTAGGGTTTGGTGCCAAGAGACGAGAGGGAATTTTCTTAACCTAAGTGAGAATTTTTTCCAGTTTGATACGACGGTGGGAAAATCATCAGTCTCAGTCGAGTCGATTTAGGCCAGCGAAGGAACAATGATTGTAATAGAAATTTCTTCGTCATTACTTTGGTACGTTTGATATCGTTGGTATTTTGGTTAGTTGCAATATCAAAATTGATTACTTCATCGTGTCAAACAGTACACGCAGGTGTATTTTTGTATTGGATTTAAATATAGACCTAACCGCGACGTCATCTTGAAATTACAAAGATGATTTCAATGAATATTGGACTTGGTGTATGATGACTTCATTGATACATGAAAATTGAAAATACACAGGTCCTATTCAATCTTAACAAATAATTCGGAAATAAATCTCGGTAAATCGTACCTTCTCATCGTCAGGTCAGTCACGACGATATCTTATGATTATAACCTAGAGACTCGTCTATTCAACTATACATAACATTCATACATGCATTGAGGGATGTACTCGTATGTACTTAAAGTCTATACGTATAGTTCGTGTAGTCGCTCTACCAAGGTTATACACTGCCTTAAGGCCGCCATTATCGTTCGCTCAGGTATCTTCTATACCAACGCTGCTTCAACCTGCAGGGTGTTCGTCTTCGAATACTTCGACTATTGATAAATAATTTACGTACTTACATCAATAATGGCACCAACTTCGGCTCATTTCGTGTCTTCGTCATCTTCTAAATTTGAATTATGGTATTGTAAAGCGTTCGACGATGAAAGTACCTAACCTTAAGACAAACAGAAGACAAACGTCAGATTTCATCATAACTAGTCATAAAATACTAATCCATCAAATTCCCATGCACCACTAACATGTGGACGATTCTGATTATGCTCATAAAGAGCATCGTGGGGTGAGGGGGGTTGAATAATTTCCAATCAAACTTTTTGAGATGAAGGAATGTTTGGTTCTCTCAAGTATAATTTGTTTTATTTACCAATATTTTTTTTAGTACTTCTTCGTCTTGAAATTGGTTGAAAATTTGAAAAACAGGGGTAAAAATGTTGGGTTCAAACAAAACGAAATCCACAGAACATGCAAAAATAGAATTTTCAATGTGTTGTCGTGAGGGGAGGGAGAACTAAAATTTTTCCATTTTTTTTGTCAGATTTTTCCAAATTTTTACCCCAGATCCTTTTTAGTATTTTTTATGCTAATTAGCCTGATGTGGATCGAACTAATTTTGGAGGGGAGGGGTAGAGTTGGAAATAAAAACGGCGAGTAAGTTTAAATGTTCAAAAATTATGCTTTCAAACTTGACAAAAAATTTGAATTGTTCTATGGCAAGGTTGGTAGGTACTGAAACCAGAAAGCAAATATTTTTCATGGTTGATTCATGTTACCCCCCCTCTCATAATCAGCTTTCAAAAATACCAAAGAACTTATTTTTTCAGACGTTTTTGACTCTTGAAACACTGTTGAGAGTTTGGTTGAGAATTCCCCTTTCATCAAAAATACATCCTAGAATTAATTCTCCGTCTTAGCTAAAGTAATTGCCAAAATCACGTATTTTTTTTTTTTTTTTAGAATTTTCAAAAACTGCCTAAAGTTTTCCTTTTTGTCAGCGTTTTCCAAAAAAGTTTGAAATTTTTATAACAACAGTTGCAAAAAACCTCACTTTTGCAACAAAAATTGCCATAAAACTCACTTTTGCAACAAAAATTGCAAAAAAGTAGTTGTTGACTTTTTTTTCTGAAAATGCCAAAAATTGCCCCAAAGACTCACTTTTTTTTACGATTACTGAAAAATTGTCTTTTTTTGCAAAAAGTTCCACAGCGAAAAATCTTGATCATTTTCCAAAAATTGCTTCCAAGTCTCGTTTTTTTTTGCCGAAAATTGTACAAATAGCTCCACCTTTTACTCAAATTGTCAAAATTTCGCTTTTTTCCGGCAAATGCCAAAAAATGAAAATGGTCTCTTTTTTGCGTTTTTTAATAAATTACGTATTCTGGTTTTTCTTGTAATTTTTTTCCTACGTTAAAATAATTTGCTCGCATTTTGTAGCATTTTTGGTTACTTTTACTTTTTTTTGGAAAAAATTGAGTACGAGTACTGCCCTGAGTTTTCAAAAGTTGGCCTTTTGCAGCTCAACGTTGCATGAATTTCGGACACCCCCCCCCCTTTGATGAACATATCTGTATCAAAATACCTCAATGACCCTTCGAAAAGGTCCAATAGTCCTTTAAATATTAAACAAGAATTGATTAAGAATTACGAAAACAGTTTTTTTTTTTTAAATAAAAAAAGAAATTTTGAGTCAATAAGAGGGTGGAGGGGAGTGTGGTAATTCACGAGGACTAAAAATTTTACCAGCAAATTTTTAAACCGCAAGAACCAAAACCAACTTTCCACCTAATGATTTTAACAAATTTTTGAAAAAATCAAGAACGCCTGCAAAAGTTTGCAAAAAAGTTGAAAAATTTGAGCGTGAAAAATTGAATGAAAAATTGAGGGAACAAAAAAAGAAAAATACTTATTCTGAGTTTAAAATTTTGCTAAAAAAAATAACACGAATTATTGCTGAAAAACTTCAAAAACAAATTCAAATTACTTATTCGAAAATGTAAATTAAAATTATTGATTTTTTGATTTTTGGCGAATTTTGGTGTAAAAATCATTGACAAAAAAAATCAAAATTTCATCAAATTACCCTAGAAATGTTAAATCTGACAAGTGCCCTATTTTCGACCGGTCGAATTGATTGGAAACGGTTTTTAATTTTTTTTGAGCAGTTCCGGAGCCTCCAGCAGATTTTTGAGAATTGAAATTTCCATACTCGATGAATTTGAAAAGCTACGATTCACTGTATGCCCTCATTTTAACATGCTGAGTTAATTGGAGGTAATTTCAAGCCGTTTTGGAGCCTCCGGCCATATTTTGGAAATTCCAGATTCTCAAATAGTGCGATGAAAACTGTTCAAATCAACTTGAGCACGATGTAAAATGTAAATACGATTATAATGGGTTTTAGTGATTTACTTGATTGATTATTTACCATTTTTCCAAAATCGATTTCTGCCAGTTTCAAAACCGCATGCTTCTCCAGGGATTTTACGATTGAAAATTTTTAAAAAATGCGGATCCAACTTGGCAGAAACCGATCTTTGAAAATTGATGGGTTATCAATCAGCCCAGTGGTAGTCAAATATACACTGACTGATCACGTTTATAGGTGCTAAAGATCATTTCAACAGATTTTAAGGCGTTTTTTTCGTAAACTGAAATTTTTAGAAAATTTCTGGAAGCTCCAAAATTGCCTGAAGCATCTCCAGTCAACTTGACTTGTCAAGAATAGGGCAGTATCTAATTTTATCTTTTTTTTTTAGTTGATTTGAGACAGTTTTTATGACGCTATTGACGCTTGCTATTAACGCTTTTTGAAAATCTGGAGATTCTTGGACATGGCTGGAGGCTCCAGAACTATTCGAAACGGTTTGAAATCGTTTCCAATCGATTCCAGGAGGAGGTGGGCGAAATGTGATACACATCAAAATTTAGCTTTCTAGGTTAATTTGGTGGAATTTCAATTATAGACCAAGTTTGACTTTCAAAAATTCATCAATACACTTAATCAAAAAATCCTCTCGAGTTCCTGAAATAATTCTAATAGATTTTGGGTGTAGGTATTTTTTCGTGCTCTTTCGATTCAGCATTGTTCGATTTATAACATTTTTATCGGGTGGGGTACTTCCTTTATCTCTCTTATCAGCAACATGAATATAAAAACCGTAAAAAAAAATTACTCGTATCACAAATAATCCATTGCGTAAGTACACGTAATGCCAAAATTCATGCCCTGCTATCAAGACAGCGGTGAACGACGGAATAAATCGCGAAATTTTTCATGTCTATTCACCACATTTGATTGTGAGCACATTACTTATATTTATCTGCTTCTGCTCTCATTCTATTCCAAACAGTTAATTCAATAATTACTACATTAATAAACAGACTAATTCATACTGATCACCTTTATCGTCCGTTAATCGCAGCCGTAGTACATAATTGTACATATACCTACGTTTTTTTTTTCGCTCATGCGACGCTCCATTTACTTTTTTATTTTTTATAATCGTGTAAGTCCATATTAGTCGCAATCGGTATACCTATGTAACTGTGGATTCGTGGCTAGATTTGATGGATCTGTACGTGTTGTTAAATAGATCCACGTAATTTTCCGGTCTTCCGATATACGAATACAAAAGTATGATACAGTTAAATCTGTCTTTAAAAGATATAGTTACTCGTACGTGTGACCGTTTGTTGATTGTTGACAGTTATCGAAATGCGCACGAGGTTTTTTGGTGAGTAAAACTGAAATTAAAAACAACTCTGATCCATTTAGTTAGCATCGATATTGCCTTGATTCATTGTCAAATCTGAGATATCCGAGTTGTTCCAATTTACGTTCAATGTGAATAATTTATCAGTGGGCAGGGTTTTTCTGAAATTCAAACCTATTCAAATGATTTTCAAATTACCTCAAAATAATACATTATACAAGATTATGATTGGATTATCCACTTAAAAAGCCCTATTAGTTGTGCATATGACAATAGAAATAATTGCATCCTCCCACACCCCCCCCCCCTCCGATCCTCTGGGACAACTTTTTTTTGTAAAGGGGACATCCTACGGAACATTTCAAAGTAAACTTGCCAAAAAAAATGGTCCTACAAACAAAATGGCAGCTATTTTGATTTACAGGTCAGCCGAAATCGCAAATTTTGCTTTCCAAAATAGGGCTCGCACGAAATTTTTTGAGCTGGACAAAACTAGATCGAAAGAGCATGCAAAAATTCATCACCAGCCAAAATTTCAAATGCTGAAGTGCATTTTTAGATTTTTGGTGAATTTTTAAAAATCAAATTTTGAGTCAAAAATGAGAAAAAAAATCAAAATTTTTCCAAATTGACCTAGATGGCTGAAATTTGGCATAACCCCTATTTTTGACCTGCCGAATCGATTGAAAACCGTTTCGAACCATTTTGAGCAGTTCTGGAGCCTCCAGCAGATTTTTGAAACTTGAATTTTCCATAAAATTTCATTAAATGAAGTTGAAAATCCGGAATTCTCGATCAACAATCGACTACTGGTTATTTTAAGTCATTTTGGAGCTTCCAGCAATTTTTTGGAAATTACTGGAGCCTCCAGTAATTTTTTGAAACTTGAAATTTTCTCAAAATTTCATCAAATGCAATCTTCAGTGACTTTTTGGAAATTACTGGCGACTTTCAACTTCTGTTTTTAAAATAATGCAACAATTTTACAAATTCATTTACACATTTTCATTGTTCGTCTATTCGAACATTTATGTATGTCTTTAATAATTAATATCTAAACCGTTATGATGATCACCGAATTTTGTCAGCTTCGGTAATGATTCTTCTGCCAAATGCTCACATGTAGGAATGTTGTTTTGGCAAATTCGCTTTCTGTTCTATTACAAATCACAAACACTTTTCCGAGAGCGAATGACTTGGCCCGGTGGATCAAGAAGCTGGCCAATTCAGAAGTAATTGAGTTCTCTGTAATATAAAATAGTCCAATTAAATTGCTTCTTAGGAATATTAAAATTACATAGGTATTACTTGTTATATCGTCAAAGTGATAAAAACAGCTATCAAATGAAGACTGAACTGTTATTTATTTCAATTTAAATAGACCTCTTGGGTAAAGTCGATGAATTGAATGAATTTGATAGATATTTCGATATCGAAGAATGAAGCTTTACTGATATGCACAGATCACCATTTGATTATTTAAGTTTAAAAAATTTACTGGAGGCTCCAGTATTTTCCAAAAAATTGCTGGAGGCTCCAAATTGACTTAAACTCGCCAGTAGTCGTCTGGATAGCGTGTTTAAGTTGAAGTGCAGCGAGAATTTCCAATTTCCAACTTTGGTATGCAGAAATTCCAAGTTTCAAAAATCTGCTGGAGGCTCTAGAACTGCTCGAAACGGGTTGAAACCGTTTCCAATCAATTTGACAGGTCGAAAATAGGGTATATGCCAAATTTCAGCTTTCTAGGGAAATTTGATAAAATTTTGATTTTTTCCTCATTTTTGGCTTGAAGTTTGATTTTTTATAATTCACCAAAAATTTAAAAATGCACTTTAGAACTTGAAATTTAGCTAGTGATGAAGTTTTGCATGCGCTTTCAATCTAGCTTTGTCCAGTTCAAAAAATCTCCTGACCTGTTAATCAAAATGGCCGCCATTTCGTTTGTGAGGACAACTTTTTTTTGACAAGTTTGCTTTAAAATGTTCCATAGAATGTCTCCTTTCAGAAAAAAAGTTGTCCCAAAGGATCAGGGGGGGGGGTAGTGCAATTAGTCCTATTGTCATATGCCGGACGATATGATATAAATTACCTAAGTACCTACCTATGTGTATTACCGAAAGTAACTCCACTCAAAGCTAACATTATCACCTCCATCTGTCATTCCAATTGCCCGCCATATGCAGGCATAAGCGAAACTCAACAATATACCAGTTATTACGAATATTAATCGATTTTCAACTCGAACGGTACCATCATCGCAAAAATTCATTACAAAGTAACGAGTTTAATGACACTCCACTCGAAAAAAGCTGGCTGCTGGCCAAAAAGAAATTTGAAATTATCGACGGGTCGTCGTCTCACACACACTGCGTTTGCCTACAGTGAGAGAGAATATCATTATCATGTTGCGATATTGATGTTTATTACACTCTGTGTTGTGTGTATACACATTATGCAGCGTGTCATTGCATCTCTCGAACTAATTCCACGAAGTCTGCGCCAACCTCGAGAAGAAGAAGAAATGGGAAATCTCACATTGCATTGATTGATAAAAAAGTAAATGTCAATTTAACGACCGACGATAGAATTGGAAGTGAACAAGGTGCTTATGTAGATTTTTATATGTGTAATATGGCGCATCGTCGTCGTTGTTGTTGTTGTGGAGGAATCGTTTACGATGTCGTTAAATTCGTACAATGCATGCTTGCATTCGTCTATCAGCGGATGATTACGTCGATTGGAATTTTATTTATGGCCGGTGTGATTCGATCAATGGATAAATTTGCAGGTACACGATTACACGAATGGAATGCTCGCGAACAAATAATTCGTTGGTCTATTTATAGTATTGATTGGGATCCCGTTAAAAACTTATGTGATCAGGTGATTTGGATTTTGAATAGGTACCTAATACCTATCTATTGTTGATTTAATCCAAAACGAGCGATGGGAAGATAGCTGGAAGTTGGTAATATCAGCTTTGATTGGTTATTTTCTGCAATAACTTTTAAATTTTATTCTATTGGATATCACCACATGTTTTCAATTTAATTTTGATACTCCAATTTCTCCGGAAAGGTCAATGATTCAACTTGAAAAAATATTTTGGCTGTAATTTGAGAAGTGCATGGCCATTGGCCATCGAATATCTCCAATATTAAGGTAGATATTTCACATAAATTTTCAGCAACTGAATTACGAACATTAATGGTACCTACTACCTAACATGAATATTAGTAGGTAGGTAGAGGTACATACTGACAATGCATTCTATTCTATACCAAAATATTATCATCGTTGTATCCGTTATACCAATCACTGTATGTATCTAGATATCATTTTCAACGATGTAGTTGAATTAGTCTAGCTCTTTGATGCTAACTATAGAAACAAATTACCAGAAAAGAACACCATGTTAAACAGCTGGCCACGATGCATCATCATATCGCATGCCAACATTTCCTATAGGGCGCTACCACAGTAATAAACGCTATACTCGTATAACATTCGACAATGTTTTCACCTTCTCATTTCCTTACTTAGTACAATTCGATTCAAACGTTGCGTACTTCTGTATACTTCCCAGATATTCTGGTCGATTATTTCCTAATTTTATTCGGAAGATTTTTAATCTAATTCGCTGACCATTGTTCTAGTTAATGTCATGAATGTGAAACATTATCGTAGTACGTACTACGTACCTTACCTACGAGTAATAATAAACACTGATACCCGAAAAAAAACCATTCAATGAAAATATTTGTTCGAAGGAATTAATGGTTTCGGTAATTTACTATAACAAGACGGTGTCTCGAAAGTTTTTCATTGTGCTGGTAAAATTCAATTTCGGTGAAAAGATTCCTAGAATTGAAATTTTCTCAAATTCCACTCACGTTCAGTTGTTCTAAGAGCTTCTGAACGAACCTGAAAATAGATACGTACCTGTGAATACGAGTACTTAGCATTTGATTCATTCGCTCACTTTTCTCTCTTCAGCAAATCGTTCGCGAACGAATCATTGACAATTCAATTGACAGATTATGCAGAATGATTCGTTTCTCGTCATGTAGTCTCTAGTTAAATTTATCGAAAACCACCTTTTACCCGATTTTTTTTGGAAATTAAAACATTAAAAAGAACCCCAAAGGAGTTAGATCATGAATTTTTTTGAAGAAAACATTTTTTATCGCGAATCGAGTTGAAATTCTGGCTGGGCGATTTTTTTGGACGGCGAATTCATTTTCGGTGTTAGATTTTCACCAACGCGCACCCTTATCTCAGAAATGGCCCATTTTTGGGTGTAAAAATGATCCAGAAAGAGTTCAGTGCATTTTTTTTCACAAAAAATGACGCATTGAATTTTCCTTCATGGGGTTTTTTCGAGAAGGCAAATTCATTTTTGGTGTCGGATTGACGCTGCGGCGCTTCCTTCTGCAGAAAATGGACCATTTTTTGACTCGAAAATGAGCGTAAAAAATTCATCGACATTTTTCACATTTAATAACGTTCTCTGACTGATTTGAGATTGCTGAGCACGAAAATGATGCTCATTTTAAAATTTGACTCGCACTTTATGAAATAGTCGAAGCTGTTCACTAAAGCAGAAAACTCATGACAAAAATGGACATCAGATTTGGACTTGGCGACCTCGAATCAGTCAAAAATAGTGTTTTACTCGGTTTTTTTTCGAAATCAAAAAAATTCAAAAAATGCAAAAGGGAGACTCTTTCAAAACCACAAAAATAGATCAATACTTTGAGAAGCAAGACAACTTTGGAATGTCATACTGATGGTTTAATGATCTTAAATATCCAGATAGAAAACCAGATGACCTTCAAAAGCCAGTCAGACAGGTCAATTACCTTAATAGGTCAGACAGAAAGCCATACGACTTTCGGGAGCCAAGAAAACCAGATGACCTTCAAAAGCCAGTCAGACAGGTCAATTACCTTAGGAGGTCAGACAGAAAGCCATACGACTTTCGGGAGCCAGACAGAAGGGTCAATGACCTTAGGAGGTCAGATAGGAAAACAGACGGCTTTTGGGAGCCACACCAAGGTATCAAACAGCTAGTGAAAAAAATGAAAAAATTCATTAATGCGTTCATTTGTATTGTTTTTTTAAATTGAAAAATATGTACTTTGTATGCAAGTTTCCTTTCAATTTCATTTTTTTTTTTTTTTTTTGAAAGTTTTCATGTGAAAAATTTGACTTGATTTTTTGGTGTTTTGATAGAGGGAGGGGGTCGAGTGGAGAGGTTTCAGAAAATTTTGTCAATAAAAAGTAGTGAAAAATTGGTGATTTTTTCAACAAAAAAATTCCATTCGATACCATGCAGATTGCAGACAAAGAGGTCAATGACCTTTTGAAGTCAGACAAGAAGCCAAACGGCCTTCAGGAGGCAGACAGACGAGTCAATGACCTCGGAAGACCAGATGACGGTCTTTGTGGGCCAAGCAGATGGGTCAATGGCTTTTCTGGTCTAGACAGGAAGCCAGACGGCCTTCGGAAGCTATATAGACGGGTACGTAAATGACCTTTTGAGTCTAGACAGGCAGCCATGATGGCTTTCAATAGCCAAACAGATAGGTCAATGACCTGCGGAGGCCAGCCAGGAAGCTATATATGACCTTCAGAAGCAAAACGGATGAGAGGAAGCATATGACAGACAGGTCAATGACCTTGCAAGCACAAAATAGAAAGCCAAACGGTTCTTAGAATCCAGGCAGACGGGGCAATGACCTTAAAACACCAGACAGAAAGCTAGACAGACAGTTCAATGACCTTAAGAGGCTAGACAGGCAGCCAAACGCCTTCGGATGTCTGGCAGATGGGTTGGTGACCTGGAAGGCCAGACAACAATATTAAGGTGGCCCTCAGGAATCACACAGACAGGTCAATGATCTTTTGAGGACAGACAGGAAGTCAGACAGACGGATCAATTCATTTCCAAGTGATTGAGTTGTTCTTGAATGATGCAACATTTTAGAGAGAATCGTTCGCGAACGTATCAACTCCAAGTTTTGTCGATAGATTTGTGATACCACATTTTGTACATAGGTATTTGGTCTGATTTGTAGGTGATTCATTGATCAACAGTCCATTATCCGTTTTTAACCAAATCGTTGGCAAATGAATCGTTTGCATTTCTTATCGATTGACTTGAAAAAAATAATCAAATCTCGCGACGTCCTTTTAATATTGTATTCGACTCCATAGTGATTCCTCAGAATCAGTCGTTTTCTAGTGAATTATCGATTCTGAGCAAATCGTTCACGAACGAATTGAGTCTAGTTTTCGATGATCGAATTAATACTGTCTGCCATGTTATCTATCTATACCTGATTCAATTATCCAGTAATTCATTCGTTCGCGAACGATTTTTTTCTCTCGAGCAAAATTTTCCAATGATTCATTTGTTCGCGAACGATTTTTTTCTCTCGAGCGAATCGTTCACGAACGAATTGATTCCAGTTTTTGATGATGAATTAAAACCGTCTGCATTTAATTTTCCTGTGATTCATTCGTTCGCGAACGATTTTTTCCTTTCGAGCGAATCGTTCGTGAACGAATTGAGTCCAGTTTTTCGATGATGAAATTAAAACCGTCTGTATTTAATTTTCCAGTGATTCATTCGTTCGCGAACGATTTTTCTCGAGCGAATCGTTCACGAACGAATTGAGTCCAGTTTTCGATGATAAAATTAAAACCGTCTGCATTTAATTTTCCTGTGATTCATTCGTTCGCGAACGATTTTTTCCTTTCGAGCGAATCGTTCGTGAACGAATTGAGTCCAGTTTTTCGATGATGAAATTAAAACCGTCTGTATTTAATTTTCCAGTGATTCATTCGTTCGCGAACGATTTTTCTCTCGAGTGAATCGTTCACGAACGAATTGAGTCCAGTTTTTGATGATAAAATTTGAACTTTCTGCCGTGTTATCTATACCTGATTTGATTTTTCAGTGATTAATTCGTTTGCGAACAATTTTTTCCTTTCGAGCGAATCGTTCGCGAACGAATTGAGTCCAGTTTTTGATGATGAAATTAAAACTGTTCGTCGTGTTGTCTATACCTGATTTAATTTTTCAGTGATTCATTCATTCGCGAATGATTTTTTCATCTCGAGCGAATCGTTCATGAACGAATTATTCACAATTTTTATTGATATATTAGTGAATATTTCGTTTTTTCTTGTCGCGTATCAAGTACCTATGTGATTTAATTCCATAGTGATTCAGTCGTTCGCGAATAACTCTAACTCGAATTATTATTACTAGGTTTGTGATGACAAGTTTCAAGGTACTATAGTCTTCTACATATCTGGAGTGATTTATTGGCAATTCATTTCTTCGTGAACGATCACCCCCCCCCCCCCCCCGTCCACTGAGTGAATCATTCACGAACAAATCTGCTTCATTTCTTGTTGATGGGTTTGAAAAAGTGTAATTTTGTCACGTTCTCCTTCACTTGATTTGATTTATGTAGTTGCGGTTTAATTGTTCCCAAATGATTCATCAATTCTGAGCAAATCATTCGCGAACGAATTAAGTTCTTTTTTTTGATGATAGGATTAACTCAGACAACTTTCCTCATGTAAAGTCATCTATGCCTAATTTAATCGTGCTGATTTATTCGTTCGCGTACGATTTTCCCGATTTGAATAGAGAATTTGCAAGAAATTAAAAGAACCTCAGCAGTTGAAATCAACTTGTTAAAGGGACTCAAATAACGACAGCAATAAATTATCTTATACCTACTCCTCATCAGCTTTCAGTTAGGTAGGTAGGTAGGTAGGTGCTGTTATAGTAACAAAATGAACCCAACACAATTAGGTAAGTACGAGTAAGAGGAATAGGCACCTGGCACACAGACAGAAAATACATCCAAACAAATCCAAGAAAATACACTCTTTATGAGAGTATTTCCTCGTAAAACATACCTATTTGTAGATAACATGCAAGTACCCAGGTATAATTTCGGATTGACATAAATCTCTGCTTTGAAGTTCGTTAGGCACCGGAATGGGAATGCACTCGTACAATTACCCATCTTAGTTAGTTACTCGTCCTCTCATATTCGAACTAATCTCAGAAACTCGACTTGTATCTCGCGTGTGTACGTATTTTTTTTACGACTCGCGAGTCAAAATATTATTAGTGGCAATGCTCGCTACGGTGCATAGGCTATATTTCCTCACATACACATAAATATCTAACTTTTGTTAAATAAATACATCTACAAGACGTACCTACTGGAATAGCATCTGTTTAAATATTTACACTCGAAAGATTTTTTCCAACTCTATCTTCTTCTCCACAAATACCTACCATAGTTTGTAGTACTTACACGATAAATATATCTTCAAAACCAAACCACTACCTTCCTTTTGAAAAAATCAACTAATCTGATTTTTTTTTCATTTCACAGGCATGCATTTAATGGAATCGAGACCAATCCGCCGGGCACTATGTTTTCTTTTACTATGGGGAATCATCGTGATCGCAATACTGCAATTCCGCAAATACCCAACTCTAGAGAATCTCTACCTATACCCGGAGAGCAACGTCGTATACTACAAATACCGAGACAAACGAGGTTTCAAGAAAGAAATCGAGTCACCCAAACTCCTCCTCCAGGACTACCGCACCCTCGAGCCTCAAACCGATAAAAACTCTCAATACTCCGAAGACGATATAATCCGCGATATTCAAAACGTCCTTCCAAATTTACCAGTCTCGTACTGGAATAAAAATAAAAACAAAGCTATCTACTATAAAAACGACACTTGCGCTAAATTTCCCAGTATTTACGATATAGAATTCAATAACCTATACTGGCAATCTTTGCACAGCTCGAATGGCACATTTCACCTCTACGGAGCTTATTACGATATCCGAAAATTAAGTCGAATCGGCCCGGCGGTCCGAATCCTAGGTATGATTAATCGTATCGAACCTACCATCAAAACATATTGCCAGTTTTGGTTCTCCAATCACAAAGAGCCAGTTGTAGTCAAGAGCATGGAATACAAATACATCTGGTATAAAAAATGGGGTAATTATAAACAAGGTGTATTTCAACCGTACTTGATCGCCTGCCAAATACCGAAATCGTTCCATCATCTGGTCCCAGTCTCGGTATCGTTGGTTGAAAAAATCTGCGATACTGCTACCAATAATTTGAGAGTAGTTTACAACAAGGTTGATAAAAAGAAAGGATTCGCTGTCTGCGTCAAAGGTCTAGATTTCCTCTACAGTGATTTATCCGTCAGACTAATCGAGTGGATCGAATTACTACACTTGTTGGGCGCCGATAAAATATTCTTTTACCAATTACACATCCATAAAAATGTAACCAAGGTGTTGGAGTATTACGAGAAACAAGGCAAAGTCGAAGTCACACCCATCACTCTACCTGCCGGTCAACCAAACATACCAGGTTTCCAGCATCTCTACTTGACCAAAAAAGTAAACCATAAACGTCAAAATGAACTAATACCCTATAACGACTGCCTCTACAAGAATATGTACAGATACGAGTATATAGTCTTACTCGACATAGACGAAGTAATAATGCCTATAAAAGTATCCAACTGGAAAGACCTAATGAACTCGGTCTTGAAAAAAGCCCTACACGAGAAAAACGAAACCAGAGCTTCGTACAATGTACGAAACGTATACTTTTTAGACGACTTTATCCATTCTCACGGTTGGTTCGAAGATGTACCACCGTACATGCATATGTTACAGCATGTTTACAGGAGTAAGAATTTCACCAAACCGAACCAGTACATAAAGTGTTTCCATAACCCCGAAAGAGCTCTAACTCTTCATAACCATTTTCCTCTGGCTTGCCTTAGCCAAGGATGTACTTCGTATTCCATCGATACGGCCGATGCTCAATTACAGCATTATAGAGCAGATTGTGTGAAAACATTGAAGAAATCGTGCGACGATTTTAAGCATAACAGTGTAATCGATACGACCATTTGGAGGTATAAAGAACCTCTGGTTAATCGCACCTTGCAAACGTTACAAGTATTAGGATTCTTTGATAAAGCTAGATAGATTTATAGCTTTCCTGTAGCCCTTTTTAAAAATATTTTACCTACCTGTGTACAGTATTAGTTTATTTTTTTCCCTCCCCCTCCCTCTCCCTCATTCCTGTGCATATATGTATTTCATTTTACTACATATCGATACGTGTGTAAAAATCAATTTATATATTTAAGACGATGTGTATTGTGTATGTCTTACAATCATGTTATGTTTTCCTAAATACACGGTTTTAAATACGCGTGTATCAGTGTGGCATATGTTTTGTAAGTAAGTATGTATTAATGTCATAAATACGAAGAGTGATAATCTACCTACTTCATCATATTATTATTTATGTATTTTACTTATAATATACAGCCATAACAACAACAACAACAAATGCTGAAAAGTAGCCCGCAATTATACTCGTACGTACGATAAAAAGTGGTACGAGTACGATGGATAGCTAGGTCAAACAATACAAATAATTCGCCGCATATTTCAACAAAAACCACGGTGTAGGTTTTAAAATGTTAAATGAACATTGTCATTAACGCGCCATATCCGCGAGTCCATTTCACTTAACGTCGTTGGCGTCTGGATGAATTTCATGTGATCTGCGACTTCTGCAGACTTCACGCGTAGAGTAATTTCTCGACACTCTTCGGAGTACCTATACTTTGACGCTAATTATGGCACCTTGAATATATCAACCAAGGTTAATAATTAAATACGCGCTTGTTTCGGGCAAATAATATTCATTATTTGGTGATTATTGTGCGAATATAGAATCTATGGAATTTCCAAATTGACCAAAACATTGAATTCGATGTAGGGTTATAATACGTCTATTCGACCAAGAATTGGTGAGGGGGAGGGGTCGGAAATTTTTTTGAAATTTTTCCTGTGGAAAGATCTTTCGAAGGGATGACCTATGGCACAAATCGCAGCCTCTAGGGCTTTTTTAAAGGCTGCTAGGGGGTGTCAAAGTTTTCAGTGAACTTGAAATATCATCCATTTCAGCAGTGGATTACTCGATAACCGCGATACCTACTAAAATGGAACTTTTTCCAATAGTTAGGGGGTTTGAAAGGATTTTTAGGTGATATCATGAAAATCAGTTGTTATGTTCCCGAAAAAAATTGTAAGTGTTCAAAAAAAATAAAATAAATTATTTCAAAAAATTACAAACGTGTGAAAATTAAAATTTTAAACTAAAATTAAAATTACCTTTATAAAGTTTGCAACAATGTAAACAAACGATTCCTGAATATAATTAAACAGCAACAAAAAAATTGACTTGAGTTATAAAAAGAAATTCACACAAACCAAATAAAAATAGAAAATTTACTCAAGTCAGTAGTAAAAAATTCAGAAATTAGTTAAAATCTTTGTAACATAAAAATTTAAGTAATTAATAAAAATCTGACACTCTGAATTATAAAATTACGAAAAATAAATGTTTTAACTTTAAGAAAATAAGGTTAAGTTGCACTGTCTTGAACGAGTAGGTATTTACAAATATTGAGTTAGAGAGAAGAAAGATGTTACACATAAAACAATAGCTAACTAACTAACCGACTATTGTTTTTATTTGGAAGAGGATAATATTAAAATTATCCTCTCCCAATTACTCACCAACACTAGGAAACACAGAAATGGAAATTTACTACTACAAGGAAATAGACATGGAAAAAGGTAAAGGAAAAGTCGTAAAAATCACCCACACAAAAACACTTCCAACAAAGTATTTTTGTTAGTGTGTGGGTGATAACCCTCTGGAATGCACACACACAGTGGCATTCGGTAGTCTCATTGACACAGGGTAAAAAGACATAAAAAAGTCATAAAAGTTTGACCACAAGCTAGGTGCAAATGGAAAAACATATGGAAAGCCAGAAGGAAGACAGAAGGTAAATTGTACAATGATGAGTAGATGAGTGATTGAAACAGAAGCATATGAAGTCGTAATATAACATGTTAAATTACGAGTTCATACATATACAAGACAAAAATATGCGCTTTTAAAAAGCAGTTTAACCAAATGCATAATGCATAGGTAACCAATGTAGTCGTAAGGCAGCAACCTCGGCAGCTAAAGCTCTTTAAGGCAGCAACTTAACTCAGTGTTGCCACTTTTTTTGTACAAAAAATTAACTTGAAAAGTTTCAAAACGAAGTTTTCATGTCGTTCCCGTTCCGACTCTTAAAAATTCTGAAGAAAATATATTATGAACAACTTTTTATTCTGAATTACATATTAAAAAATTAAGATGGCATTATTTTGTAAAGTCAATTTAAAAAAATTGAAAGTATGCGAAAAAAATGAGTTTTTTTGATTTAAAACATAGAAAAAGTTTTGATTGGTGAAGTTGACCCATTTGACCCCTATTTTTACATATCCGTTGAAAAAGTTGAAAACTCCCTTTCACTCAATAAAATTAACTCATCACAAAAAAATGAAAATTTGAAAAAATTCAATTTTCAATTCCAAACATCAAAAAAATTTTAATTTATTCTGTGGTCTTATTTTGACCTGTTTCTGACGTATTTCATGAAAAAGTTGATAAAAATCACACTCGTAGCAAAAAAATTAAAATTCGTTTATTTTTGAATTTTTTCGAACTTTGATTTTTTTGTAATGAGTTCATTTCATCGAGTGAAAGGGTTTTTTCAACGGATCCAATCAAAACTGTTTTTTATGTTTTAAATCAAAAAATCTCATTTTTTCACAAACTTTCAATTTCTTTAAATCGACTTTATGAAATAACGCCATCCCACTTTTTTAATATGTTGTTCAGCATGAAAATGTTGTCCATAATCAATTGAGGAGCTTTATATCAAAACGCACTTGCACCATTTTTTCAATTTTCTGTAAATTGAGAAAAACACTGAAAATTGAGGGGGGGGGGTCAAATGAGGTATCAGTGGAAAGAGGAAGTCCTCCTGAGTACCAAACAAGCTTTTGTACAATTTGCGCAGTATGTGGGGGGGGGGGACAAAAACATTTTAGTGCGTTTTGATCTGAAAATTGGATGTTGGTGCGTTTTGATCTGAAAAATGAGGATTTAATGCGTTTTGATCTGAAAAATATTACGTAGGTATCTTGCACACAGTTTTCCAGTTCAAAATGAGAGAAAGTTTTTTCACATCAACATACTGAAGAAACAATTTTTTTTGTTTTAATACGAAATGAATACAAAATTGCTTTAATATGAAATGAACACAAAAGTAGGAACACTTATTTTTAATCAAGTTAATAAAATTACCAGAGGAACTCAAAAATAACACTTATTTTTAATCAACTATCAAGTTAATAGAATTACAAAATGAACACAAAAGTAATACTGATTGTTAATCAAGTTAATAAAATTACAAAAGGAACTCAAAAGTAACACTTATTTTTAATCAAGTTAATAAAATTACAAAATGAACACAAAAGTAACACTGATTTTTAATCAAGTTAATAAAATTATCAGACGTAACACTGTTCAGTCTTTAAAAAAATATCATCAATTTAATGAATGGACACATGGCTCTTCCAACAAACAATCACACTTTTCAAACGGATCATCAATTTCTTCTTCGTCATCGTCGACGTCATCTTTAGGGGTGTCTGTTATGGAAAGAAGATCTTCATAAAATTTTCCAGTATCGTTTCGATTACGCCAACCAACGCCAAATCTGGATTCCAAAATTGACAAAATATCTTTTCTCTTTTTCAATTTTAATGGGATCCGTTCATTTTTCAGTCCTGGAGGCACGATCTCTTCGAATTTAACGTTTGGTTTCGTGATCAAATAAGGTTGCTTCGTTGTGTCACGAATATGGTATTCCTGTTCCATTCTGACAGCTACGCCACTTTTTTTGGAATATGTGAACAAAACGAATTTTTTTTACATCTTTGATGCCAACGGTAGGACGCATTGAATTCATCAACGATTTGTATTGAAGAATATTCCAGTCTTTATTTACTTTGTGCACCTTTCCAACTTCGGAGTATAATGTGTTGTATTCGGACGGCAGTAGAATTTCTTTGATTTTGCAGAGTGTTTGCTCAACCTGTCCGAATACATGATCGGGAGGGAGGTAGGAGTGTCCACGTACTGGGAAATACAACAGTACCTTTCGAACATTCAGAGGAGATTCGTTTTTCAACCAAAAAGATAGGGTGTGGATGATGTGCTGGTTTTTGTTTTGGCCGGCGCACAAACTTTTCGAGCTAATTTTTCGTGCGAAAAAAAGTGGCAACACTGACTTTATGATATCACCAAAAAGCCTTTTAAAACCCCTAATTATTGGAAAAAGTTCCATTTTGGTAGGTATCGCGGTTATCGAGTTATCCACTGCTGAAATAGATGATACTCGTATTTCAAGTTCACTGAAAACTTTGACACCCCCTAGCCGCCTTTAAAAAAGGGCTGGAGGGCTGCAATTTTCGCCATAGGTTATCCCTTCGGAAGGTCTTTCTACAAGAAAAATTTCAAAAAAATCGCCGACCCCCCCCCCTTACTACTTCTTGGTCGAATTGACGCGGAATACCGATCGCAGCACGTTTGCCTTTTCTTAGAAGCATTAGCTCGAATAGCGGAGGGGGGGGGCTAATAAATTTTTTTTGAGCACTTTCATGAAGTTTTCTGACAAGTAAATTTTACAACTCGTCAACTCCAACCGAAAGCTGAAATTTGGCTCAATGGAATTAAAAAATCTGAAATTTTCTAAAAATTCCAAAATCGTAAACTTTTTAAATTAATTGCTTGAAACTTCGCCCATCTCCTAAAGGTGGCCCACAGAATCGATTGATACCATTTTGATGCTGATCTGGAGCCTCCAGCAGAAGTTGACTTTTCTCCAGTAATTTAAAATCGCTCCAGAAGGCGTTGTTATCAACTTTGGCAGCTGAAAATTTAATCCTATCATAAGTTGGGTTTTCCAAAGCGATTAATGTTGATGAATCGGAAAATCGAGGTGACGAGTGGAAAAGTGTATTTTTTTTACAAGTTATTAAAAAATCACAAATAATTTTTTAAAAATTCCAGAATTGTAAATTTTTGCAATGAACTGTTCAAAACTTCGCCTCTCTCCTGAAGTTGATCCCCGGAATCGATTGACACCATTTTTATATCCATCTGGAGCCTCCAGAAAAAGTTGACATTTCTCCAGCAATTTAAAAATCGCTCCAGAAGGAGGCGTTGTAATCAACTTTGGCAGCTGGAAATTGAATCCTGTCGTATGTTCGATATTCCAAATCAATTAGGGCTAGTGAATCGAAAATTTTAGGTCACGAGGTGAAAAGTGTAGATATCCTTTTTTTTTTTAAAGTTAAAAAATCTCGAGTTTTCAAAAAAATTCCAGAATAGTCGATTTTTGCAGGAAACTGTCCAAAACTTAACGTACACCTTAAATTCGACCCCTCGAATGGATTTCCACAATTTTTGTACCGATCTGGAGCCTTCAGCTAAAGTTGAGTTTTCTCCAGCAAGTTCAAATCGTACCAGAAAGCGTTGTAATCAACTTCGGCAGCTGAAAATTTAATCCTATCATAAGTTCGATATTCCACATACCACATCGATTAATGTCGGTGAATCTAAAATCCGTGGTGACGAGTTGAAAAATATATTTTTTACAAGTTGAATAATATCAAATTTTCAAAAAATTCCAGAATCGTCAATTTTTATGATAAACTGTCCAACGCTTCTCCTACTCTTTCAAATTTCACCTCTCCTCCCTCCCAATCGATTGCCCCTGTTTTTTTATCGATCTGGAGCCTCCAGTAATAGTTGATTTTTCTCCAGCAATTTCAAATTGTTCCAGAAGTCATTGTAATCGATTTCGGCAGCTTAAAATTCAATTCTGTCATAGTTGGACTTTATTAATTGATTGGGGCAGGTGAATGGCTAAATCGAGGTGACGAATTGAAAATAGTATCTATTTTTTACATGTTGAAAAATCTAAAATTGAAAAAATTACTCCAAAATCGACTATTTTTTCAAAAAATTACTCGAAAGCTGATCGTCTAGCCCTCAAAACTGACATCACAAATCGATTGCCACCATTTTTCAGCCATTTTGAACCCTCCAGCAAAAATTGAATTTTCTCCATCAATTTCAAATCGTTCCAGAAAGGAGTTTTAATTAATTTCGGTAGCTGAAAACTTGACCCTGTTCGACCTTCTGAATCGATTAGGGCTTGTGAATCGCAAATGTTGAAAATTGTATACTCTTATCTTTTGAAAAATCTCAAATTTAAAAAAATTCCAAAATTGTCAATTTTTGCAAAAAATTACTGAAAACTTCATCTAGCCCATAAATTTGACCTTACCAATTGATTGCCACCATTTTCCAGTCTATCTGGAGCCTCCATCATAAATTTACTTCAAGTTAAAAAATCTCAAATTGGAAAAAATATTCCAAAATTGTCAATTTTTGCAAAAAAATACTCGAAGTTTCGTCTAGCCCCTAAAATTGACCTACCAAATCTATTTCCATCATTTTCCAGCTGATCTAAAGCCTCCAGTAAAAATTGAATTTTCTCCAGCAATTTATAATCGTTTCAGAAGGGTTTTTAATCAATTTCGTAAATCCGAGGTGGCAGACTTAAAAAGTGTAAGATTTTTTTTACAAGTGGAAATCTCAATATTTTTTTAGGAAATCCAAAATCGCCAACTTGCGCCGAAAATTACTCAGAATTTCTTCTATACCTTCAAAGTCGGCCTTTGAATTCCTGTTATTTATTTTCAAGTGGCTAAAAGTTGGATTTATCACTAGCTACTTCAAATCATGGAAACATATAAGATGATTATTTTATTTAACAATGTTTTAAGGAATGACAGGTAAGTGTGTACTTTTTAAATATCTAAAATCGTATTTCGATTAAAAATAACGAGGTTCTGGATATTCACAACGAGCAATCTGCCTATGCAGGTATCGTATTTGTAATGTGCAGAACTTGAACGAATTTCAGGTGCTAATTTTTGGAGTGGATTATAATATTGACGAATGTCGAATTTCACGTAGATTTAGCCAAATTCATCTGAGTTCTGATATTACCCACGTAATCTAGAAACAAAACAAACAGGTAGGTACATACATAAGTAGGTAATGCATATTTAAGAGGGTATTTTGTCTTCGAAAAAAGGAACTTTTCAAATTTTTTAGTTACCTATGAGTGGGATATCTTTTCGGTTACCTGAATAATAAAATTACAAGATTAATATACCTAACTTTTAAATAAATCAATTGTTCTGGTAACTGTTTTTTAATCTTACCCATCGCACAAATCCACCTACTGCAGCGAAGATACGAGCTGAATGCATCTGAAAATTTGAGTCGTATTAGAATGGTCATTTTAAAAACTATAAGTTCTTGTTCTGATACATTATTTTTTTTTTGCTTTATAAGACGGTGGGGGGGGGGGAGATCTTTTAGCTTCTGTATTCCTAAAAAATCACTTGACAGACTAAAATTCTTATAAATGTTGTGGTATGAGTCTGAATGCTATAAAAAAATTTCAACCAGGTAAGGTATATAATGCCTACCTAGCACATTATCCTTTGTTTTAGAAAAATGAAATTTATTGTATTCAGATTCTATATCATTAATGTACTTTCTTGCCCACAATTCTCCAATATCCGTTAAAGCGTCGATATCTGCGAATAATTAAATTGATCAAATATTTGTCGCATAAGGTCACATACTCGTAATTGGTTAGGTAATAATGAATAATTACCGTGCTTTTCCGCGGATTCGCAAGCTGCAAAATTACATTACGAGTTGAGAAGATGATTGAATACGATGATTAGTAATTTTGTACATTTAATTGAGGAAATTCTATTTGATTTACATAACTAAATTTGAATGTAGATAGGTACATACTATTTACGTAATTATCAATTCCTTTTGCATACTCGTAGCGAGAGGTATCAAAAAGCAAATTCTCAAGTTGGGCAAACCATTGTTTCATTGTATTTTGTTCTCCTGAAATGGTTTATTTTTTTTTAAAAGGTAAGAAATAAAATGGTGACTCGTTTGCTTACTTTCGATTGACTTGGTTTCAAATGAATATTTCTCTAACCTTTTTCACTTTGCTCGTCACGTGATTCAGTTGGATTTTCACTTGTTCCAGCTTCCTTTTTATCTACAGAAAAAGAAATGAATATTGTACGTTTTAAATTGAGGGTTCCTTCTATTCTCCCTCCTTAATATGGATCATATCATTTTACTATTTTTGAAAAATTTACTGTTTTTATGCTTACTTTCAAGTTCGCTATCTTTTTCCTTCTGATTTTCAGCATCTTCGTTTTGAACTTTACCGTCAACGTGGTCAGAATTTTGGCTAATGTTTTCTTGATCAAGTATTTGTTTTTCATTTCCTGAAAATTATGCAGTTTGACATGTAGTTTTCAAAAATGATCGCAGTTATCTATTGTCTCGTGGTATTTTTTGTTTGTTTTTATACCCTGAGACCCGCCGTTTTTGGTTTGCTGCTCTTGAAAATTTTTATGTTTGGTTTGGATTTCTTGAATGAGTCGTTCGAATATGTTGAATAATCTTACTGCGCAATCTCGTAAGCAATTGTAGGCTTCTGCAAGAAATTATTTTGTCGATGTGTAGGTACTTTTGTTCAATACGGTTTTGTGATATCATAGTTGAGCTGTAATTCCTTCGTTGTGTAATTTTTATTGGATATAGGAACCGACTTACTTGGTTGATTCACCTGATCTAAAATAAAAACGCGATTAAAAAACATACATTGTATTTCATGACAGCATTCTGATGTCATCTCGGGTCAAAAAGTAAAGACAAAGTGAGCTCACCTAAATCTTTATATCTCACCCATTCGTGTTCTCCGCAAAGACCTAAAATTGCGATTAAATTGACGATGGTTTCAGTATTAATTTTTTTTTACCATTTTTTAAAATTGAGTGGAGCATACGAAATACAAATACGTATTACGTACCAAGCACTATTTGCGTTATTTCGTGGAATTCATTAGCTTTTTCTTTCATAGTAGTGATTGCGAATTGCTTGTATCTGTTGATTAGTTCGTCGGTTTGTTTATTTGACTTATTCGTCTCTGTTCTCTTTATCTCCTCAATTGGCCTATCGATCTCGCTTGTTTTAAATGCAGCATTTGGGTCATTGGACTCGTAATGGTTATTCAGACATGATTTTAGATCATCGTATGCTTGGTCAGGTTCTATTAAATGAGTTGAAATTATACAAACATTTGCTGACTTGGTAAAAAAATTAACCAATTTGAAACATTTTTCAAGTATTACATACTCTTCTTAATTCCATCCAGTTGTTTTTCAAAATAAAAAGGATCATTCGGCGTTGCATCACAAAGAACTGGGATTGAAAAATTAAAAAAAAAATCATTTTAAAAAGTGCCTCGATTTTTTCAAAAGTAGGTAGGTACCTATTCATTCTGCAACTTTGAATATCTCACCAAATAGGTAATCCTCTACTCCTTCTATGTGTATTTGATTTTCATCGTATTTGGGGAAATTTGCATTCAAACATCCACCAACAGCTGTTATTTGGAATTGATAATTATTTGTACATTGTTCTGGCACCTGGTCATATTATTATTATTTTTTAAAATCAAAGTCATTCAAAATTTGTACTCACCCAGTCGTCCATTATCAGCTGTAAATGAAATTTGAATTAAATCAGGTAGAGATCAAACAAGTAGGTAAGCCTAATTCAAGATGAGTTATCTTTATCTAATACAAGGTATAGGTAATTGGCGAATTCACTTACGAAGTTGTTGTTCATTTCCTTTTACTATGGAAAATCCTCCTAAACCTGGATATTTGTGTGAAGAAAAGTGTCATGATTATTTTAAAGAAGATTTGAATTGGTAGGTATAATTTTCATATAGAAATAGGTATAGATGTTTTTGTACTCACTGATGCAGAGAATGATGGCGATAGGAAACATTTCTGTGTTGGTATCGATAAAAATTGTGTCACGTCGAAGCTGAAGTTCGATAGCAAAATGAATAACATAATATGAAAATAGGTACCTTTATGTTTTGTAAGAATGATGTCTCGTGGGGAATCGAAGCAACGAAGACAGGTATGAGCTATCGAGCACCTGTTTAAATAATACAAGAAATATGCTTTAGACGCAAAATGAGGATACGAACGAGGGTTCATGAAATTGAATATGTGTGAGTCATATAACTGTAACCTTCATATATTCAAAGATTATGTACCCATAATTTCAGTAGTATAGTTTCTTAAAATTTCAATTCAAGCTTCAAACGTTCTCAAAATAAGTCCATTTTACATAATGTGGGATAACTTTTTGTTTTTGACGATGCAAGAATACACGAATTCGACATTTTTAAAAATCGAATTCTTTTTTGATTATTTTACTCCACTTTGAGTCGTTATATTATACAGTATGTTTGTTTTTTGACCTTTCATTTTATTTTTTCTCTACGAGGCAGATATCCGAACGAGCAAGAACACGAAAGGGCATTCAAAACCTACTTACCCCATCGTTTTTTTGTCGTATTTTGAGAAATTTTTAAAAATCTACAGAGTTGTTTGAATTTACTACATTGTATTATACATACCTAGTTACAAGTATTTGCCTTGAATTAGTGTACAGTTTTTTCTTTAGATTTCTGATTTCAATTTTTGCACTCATATTACCCATACTACAAATTTAAGTCAGATGGGGGGGGGGGCAATTTTCAAAATTTCCAAAATTGTGACATTGATTTGGAAAATGTGATTTTTCACTTGATTTATCCTACCTACGTGTCTTTGAAATAATCGAAATCGTTACCTCAAAAGTGCTGATTTTCGTTCCAATGTCACAATTTTTGAAATTTTGAATCTCCCTTCAGAGACTTAGTTTGAGTCAGGGATAATATCAAATTGACGAAATCGAAATCAGTGACCTCAAAAGGCCAGATTTCCACACATATTTGTATGTGAAAATTTTTCAAATTTTGAGCTCCTCTTCATGGGACTGGATTTAGGGCGAGGTAAAATCCTGTGAACGAATCGAAACCAAGTGATTTCAAAAATCCAGACTTCCATGTCCGTGACTCAATTTTTGAAATGTCGAACTTCCCTCTGGAATTTAATTTGGAATCTGTATAGTAAAATCTATAATGAAATAAAATCAAAATCAATATCCTCTAAAGCTTGAATTTCCATGCCTATATCACAATTTTTGAATTGTTGAACTCCCCCTGTGAGGCTTTATTTTGGGTTACAAGTAAAATGAAATGTTGTTAATAATGAATAAATAAAAGTTGGCAATCTCATAAATCCAGATTTTTGCATTCTTTTTTAAAATTATTATATGGAAATCACTCTCTGTGGAGGCTCAATTTGAACCAGTGATTACGAAACTCGCGATTAAAAAACTGCTCAAGTAGTCTGGTGTGTGTCTCAAAATAATTTAGAATTTATTTTTTAGAAATTTTTCAGCTCACATAAAAATTGCATTTCAAATGACGTTCAAAAAAATATTTTCATTTGAATAATTGGGTGAAAATACTACAACAAAATGATGCAAAGATTTTCAGTTTTTGTTCAGGTGGACCAGAAATGGAAATTTTTTGAAAATATGATCTTACCCACTTTGTACTTATTATAATTATATACATAAAAAAAATGCAAAATAAAGATGATGAAAAATAAAAGAAGAAATGAATAAAAAAAATTTGAAAAATCGAACTAGAGTGAAAAATATTTGTAGGTACTCGTACATACCTACTGCCAGATGAAATGAAATGAAGACGAGAAACTGAAATGTCGAAGGTAGTTTTGACCAATCTTCTGCCATTCTCCCTCGAAAAAATCTTGAAATACTTGACAACATTGAAGAAGTAGAAAATTGAACTCTACTTTCTCATAAAAATTTGATGACTTCACACTCGCAAAAAAAAATCATCGCGGAGTGTTCGAAAAATATCCTGCGAAAGAACTGTTTTTTTGTTTTAAAATTCTGCTTGATATCCTGTCTTTTGTAAACTCAAAAAATGACAGAATAATCTACAAGTAGGTAATTTGCATTTATTGAAATAATATTTACAGAGTGATTGAACTTATGTAATTTAAAGCAAATTTTCAAAGAATAGGTATTAGGTAAGCTGTAATTTCCTACCGAAGGATGATCGCTCAACGTTTCCATGTTGAAAAAAAATAGTCTTCTATAGTTTATTCGATTTTCAGGTTTCGAATGAATCTTGAAGCAGTTTTTTATCATTTTCGCTGATGCGGTCGATGGTATTTTCCAAAAGATCTACATGAAGTCAAAAGTTGTGACAATTAATTCTGTGTAATTATCGAGATTTTCAGTGGAAATATTTAATGTAGGTTAATGAGTTACCGACCATAAAATGGAACTCCTTCACGTGTTTCTAAAACCAATGCGCCAACATTTTATTCAATTAAGATACTTAATCTATTAAAAATACCCGCCTTTTAAAAAAATTGTTTCACTTACTCATGGTACAGGTCCATTTAGCGCATGCAAAATACGAAATAATACTGGCTAAAAAATAAAACGCACACTCATTTTAATAGGCAATAATTCAACCTTTGCTTACACAAGTTACAGGTGGGGTAGAGGAAAAGACTGTAATTTTTTTTGTGACTAAACAAACTGAGAATATAGAATCCCTGTTATTTTTATTTTCAGCCAATTCAAGCCATTTAATCACAGTACATTTTTTTGTGAAACATTTTGCTAACTCAATTGTATAAATATTTTCTCACCGACGAATTTGTCTTTCGTTTCACCAGCTGGATAAGTGTTATAAAATCCATTAATGTCGTCGATATAGGCCCTGACATATTTTGATCCAATTTCATTCAACATTGATGCACCTGTTTGAAATTTTTTTCAGTTAGTGGTTAAATCTGGATGAAGGTATAGCCATTCGAATGAAGAATAATGATTGAATCTTTCCTTTCTCACTTATATCAGTTTCATTTTCGCATTCTGAAAAACGGAACGAATTATTTTCACGTGTTCCCAAAATCCTTATCTGGGTAGGTACTGTATTTTTTCTTTTGAAGGTAAACATCATTGCTCACCTCCAATGTAATTTTCGATAGTTTTCCTAGTTGAAGGCTCGAGTTGATCTGATTCTTCTTTTCTTGTCATTTTGTCATTGTTTCGTTGTAAAATTTTTCGAAGCGAATCAAATTTTCCAAAAAGGGTCACAGCACAATTTTTTAAACATTTCAGAGATTCTGTTGATGGAGATATAAATGAAATGTAGGCGATAAGAAACTATCACACAATATTCCAAGATTTCGTAATTTTTTTTTGTGCCGATTATGAATCATTTGGTATGAAAATGGACAGCTTTTCCACTTACTAGATTTTTCTTCATCGTCTATAAATGAAAAAATTGATTCGATGAGTTCGAGCTTAATTTTTTAAATAGGTAACGTTTTTTATTTAGCTTACCCAATGTCTCGAATTCAACTAATTCTCCAGTTTCACATAAACCTACAAAATTGAGAAGTGAATAACTCGTTTCAAGATGAAGAATCCTTCTAGGTAATCTGATCGTACAAATAGTCTTCAAAATAAATTCTAAATCGTCGATGAAATAATGACGAACCTACTACCAGTTCGTTGATTTTGGGAAATTCTGGGTTTCCCACCCGATCTCTGGTGGAATCGGGTAAACATTTCTTATACCTTGTGATCAGCTCTTCAGCATGGTTACCCAAACAGGTACGTACTTGATAAAATACTTCATCAGGATCTACCGAGATGAAATTCAAAAATTTTATCATCTGGGTATTCTATTCAAGATTACAACTGAACTTACTCAGATGTTTTATTTTTAATATGTCTTGAATGTGTGTCTTTTCGATATTTGTGGCTTCACAAAGCTCTGAAAAAAAATTGCCTCATCAAATTTCGACCAACTGTAATTTCTAATTTGTCATGTTGAGTCTGGAAACTGCTCACGATATAAACGGTCTTCTGTTTTGATAAATTCGTCTTTCACCCATGACAGACTTTTACCCAAACATTCTGCTACTTCTGATAAAATTTCACTAATTTAATAGGAGAGTTTTTAAAGTCTCATTTTGGATATTGTCAAGTTGAGGAGTTACTTTACCTAGCCTCCCAGCATCTTCAGCTATTTATGAAAAAATTAAGGACTGTTTCAGAAACTGGAAAATAATGCAAAAAATGTGGATATAAATTAATTGTTCAACTCACGAAGTCTATCTGCACATTGACATGGAAATTGGCTGAAACCAAGTATTCTTGAGTAAAAATTGGATAAAGATGATGAAAATCGCTGACCACCAAGAAGAAGTAAAAACACACTGACGAAAATAATAACCGTCGAAGGAATAATTTCCATAATAATTTCGATATCGGTTCCCTCGAAGAAAATTTTTAAAACTTATACATATATAAAAGCGATTATCGTGTCGAAGAAACAAAATCAGCTGCTATACTGTCATTAACAATGTTTCGTGCAATCTCATACGTATTTATGGGAATTCGATGTTCAAACAGTGCATCAGTTGACTCGATTTTTCTGCTGTTCGTTTCTGCTGCGTTTTCGCTTACCAATGTAGATTTTATTTCAACAGACGATTTCGAAGTTGGTTGTCAAAATTATTGGCGCTAAAATAAATTTCCAGTTATGCTGGTTCAGCATAATTTATTGTGTGTTGGCATAATAGAATTACACGTAATGTTTGGGTACCTAACTACCTATGTTTATTGAAATTGATATTCACAGAATGTTTAAGCCAGATTGAAAATATGTTTAAAGCAAAAAATTGATTTTCGTTTTAAAAATATGCTTTCAGATTGAGAAAATTGATGATGATTTATGATCTATAATCGATTAATCGAATCGTTTTCGATTTTTAATCACATGAGATCAATCGCAGGCAAAATAAAAAAAATGTATTTCAATGCCAAAAATATGCTTCCAGAACAGAAATTAATCATGATCAACAATCGATTAATCGAATCCTGAAAATCAATTCATTTGCGATTTTCGATCCCTCAAAATCGAAGGATCAATTTTAGCGTCATATATGGTTCTCATATAAGACTTGATTATGATCAATAATCGATTTATCGAATTGCAATAATCGATTCAATTGCGATTTTCAATCTCACATGATCAATCATGTTCAAAGTGAAAAAACTAATTTTCGTTTTGAAAATATACAACCGTGTAAAAAATTGATCATTATAAATAATCGATTAATCGAATCGTAAAAATCGACCCATTTGCGATTTTCGATCTCACATAACCGAAAATGTTAGGAATGAGCAATCAACATTTTAGCTTCAAAACTAAATTTCTGGATCGAAAATCGAATAATCGAATCTCAAAAATCAAATCATGCGCGATTTTCGATTTTTTATGATCATTGATCAATGATATTTAAAATGAAAAACTTAATTTCAGCCTCAGAAATATGTTTTCGGACCATAAAATGATCATGAATCATGATCAACAATCGATTAATCGAATTGTAATGTGCGATTATCGATTCCACATTTTCGCCTAAGACTGAAATTTCAGAAGTGAGCGAGTGCTCAAAAATGCTTTAAAAAACAAATCCATTGTTGATCCGCCAAATAGGCCTTGAAGACCACCTGATCTCAAAAATCAATTAATCAAACCCCAAAGATCGACTCATTTGCGATTTTCGATCACATTTTGACCGGAAATGTTCGAAATGAGCAAACAGTATTATTTAGCTTCAGAAGTAATTTTCGGGATCGAAAATCGAATAATTTGATTGAACTTTGAAATGAAAAAATTGAATTCAGCCTCAAGAATAGACTTGCAGATCAATAATCGATCGTGATCGAAAATTGAAAAATCATCATGGTTAATAATCGATTAATCGAATCGTAAAAAGTGATTAATTTTCGATTTTCGATCTCATGAGGTCAATCATAGGCGAAATGAAAGTATTCATTTTGTTCACAAAAGTATTCTTCCTGATCAAAAATTGATCATGATTAATAATCGATTAATCGAATCGTAAAAATCGACTCATTTGCGATTTTCGATCTCATATGACCGAAAATGTTCGAAATAAGCAATCAATTCATATTTTAGCTTCAAAACTGAATTTCCGGATCGAAAATCGAATAATCGAATACCAAAAATCGATTCATGCGCGATTATCGATCAACATACGATCGATAATTTTTTTAAATGAATGAATCAATTTCAGCATCAAAAATACGCTTTTGAACTAGGATGTGATCATGATTAATAATCGATTAATAGAATCGTAAAATCGATACGTGTGCGATTATCGATCTCACGTGATCAATAAGTAACTAGTGGCGGTGAATGAATAAGTAGTACATTTAAATGAAATAAGTAGGTACCTATGTAATGAATAATTTTCAACTACATACATGGAAAAAATGCATTATACTGTCAGAGTTTTCAACTGCTCAAAATGGTGACTGATGGTATTTATATGTAGGTATCTAAAATATTGATCCATAGGCCATAGTATACCATTCTCAAGGTTATGCATATTGCATATTGGTAGGTACATATCAGTGCATATTGTGAAGATTTTAAATTCTATTGTAATTTAACACCACTCAAAATCACGAGTGAAATTTGTCATTTTCAAGGCCAAACTATACTCTGGATCCAATCTAGATAATGCGACACTTTGGTGTAAACTCCCGGGTATTTGTTATGTTTACAGATTCCAGTACCAAAAGATGCGATTCCTATGATATTCCACACGCATGGTTCACGCAACGGAATTTGTAGCACACCTCCCGAGTCAGCCTGTTTTTAAAAAAATCACAAAAATTAGTTTTCCCCCTCTTCTGGTGTACCTGAAGGCAGAAAACACGCTCTTCTTCTTTGGCTTAAAGTACATAGTAGGTAGGTACCTTAATGTGGCTCTCCTCAAACGATCGACAATACGAGGGCTCTCCTGAGTGTACATCTCGACCACAAATCATAGTATTTGAATCATAAACGCGTGTTAACTTGGTGGAATTTCCGTTAAATGATGCTTCGCATTCATAATGTTCTACTATTTCTACTTTTGCTTCCAATAAATTGTTGCTAGTTTGTTCGGCTATGAAATGAAAATCAATGTTGAGAGACTGTCTATAGATTAAAGGATTACATCGTATCTAATATATTCTACCTATGCCCGTTCTTTCCCAGCCAGTAATGGTCGGATAGTCCGAAAAGATAAATCTGTCAAAGGATGTCGATATACCTAAATGTACTATCAGTTTTACTGATGGGACGCGACGAGGTGGAAAGTTTCACAAACGTTCTCTTTTCGTAAATTCATGTTTACAAGTTGTTTTTTTTTCAAAAAGAGTAAATTTTTCGATTTTTTTTTTTTGGTGGGGAATAATTTATTTTCCCGGGCAATTACTTTTTAGGCGGGCAATAATTTATTTGGATGTGGATTACATTTATTTCGTCGTTTGTATGAAATAAAATTGTCGTTCGTATTACCTAACTTGTCGTGCTGAACTGTCGTTAAAAATCGTCGTTGAAATAGCCTATTTTGTCGTTCAAATGTCCTGTCGTTTGAATCACTTTTTCTGTCGTGCCGATATATATTTCCCTTCTATATGCGTGTATAGAATTTATAGGGTGAAAACTCTACTCAACTATAAAAACTAAACTTATATTCCAAATTACCTGAGATAGTGGAGATGGATTAGAAGTCGTCAGGACAATATTTGTCGAATTGCAGCATATCTTTGAGCCTTTTTTATCAACTTCATCTTGAAAACCGCATAGTTTGGCTTGTTTACTCTTTATAAGAGATCTTGAATTGGAACATTCGGAGTACAGTACGCAGAGCTGTCCAAAATGGGTACAGTTGTGAATCTTGACGTCTGAAATTATGTTTAATACAATACAATATGTGTAATAAAGCATCGAAAGATACATCTATGAAATTTTTTTCAGAATTTTAAATGGTAGCTCTCACTTACAGAGCCATTTTAAAATTTTAATTTTCAATTTGAAAGTTCAATTTTAATTTTTTGAAAATTTCAAAATGCTTAAAAAGTTCAAAATGCAATGCCCTTTCGAACTGTGAAATCAGTTTTGATCAAAGTGTCACAGCTTTGGAGGAATAACTTACGCTGCTGAAGTTGAGTACCTCGAGACAAAGCGGAAGTAAAGGAAGCCCTCCCTACCCGCTCCTTGCGAGGGCTGGAACGAACCTGATTGTGAGATTTTTATTTATTGATTTTCAGTTTTTGGTCTTATTTTTAGAAATAGAGTTTCATGTTTCACTTTTCGGAGTTTTTCATTTTACTCAAACTGTAGAGTAGAGCTATGATTATAATACCTATGTGAATTTTTCGAATGACCCAATTATAGTTACTGTACGCGGAAATGAAAGTTTTGCATTTTTTATATAATGTAATATGGTACGTACTTTGTAAAGCTATTTGTATTGCTGTGGAATTCTTGGAACTTGGCACTGGTTTTGAAGTAGCTGATTCCATATCAAATGGTCCACAAATTTTCTATCATCAAGCAGTAAATTGCATTAAGCATAAAATTCGAAAAAAGGTAATCAAATTTTGGCCCCTCCCGAAGTTCATTTTTGGTCCTTCCTGAGCGATTTAAAATTTCTGGAGAAAATTGTAAAATCGCTGGAGGCTACAGATTTTTCCAGAACTAATAGTTGTTAATATGAGGAAGTCAAAAGGTTCCCTTGTTAGTCGCTTGATTTTGGAAAGAAAAAATACGCTTTCAAAATACGAAATTCCTCGAAAATATGCAATGTGAAATTTTTTTACCGTCTTTTCTGTCCAGCACTAAAGCATATTAGATTTTACACCGTTTATTTATGACATGACGTATGTAAGTGAAAATTATGTTCAATCAAACTTTTAATTCCAAATTACCTGAGATAGTACTGATGGATGAGTAATTGTTGGAGTACAATAAGTCAAATTGCAACGCAATTCAAGATATCTTATCCAAGTATTATGTCGATCAGCTAATGGCATAGTTTTTTCAGCATCAATAAGCTCTCTTGCGTTGGAACAATCAAGAAGCGTGTTGCGGAAAGGCCCTAGGCAGATAAGTATGGTCGAGCGGCCCCCGGGACCTTCAGAGATGAAACTCATGTGGTGTATAGGTACCCCCAAGATAAGTATTTTCCCCAAGTTTTGGACCTCAACTCTGAGTGGTTCTTGAGTAATTCCTCAAAAATCGAAAATCGTTTTTAATTTTTTTCTCAGGATTGACTCGGCCGATTTTTTTCAAACTTGAACCAAAGTGTACGTATACATAAGGGCTTTCCCCAAAAAAATCAACAGCCCCCTCCCCCCACTTTTCCCCCTTCAAAATTGAGATTCAATTTTTTGAGGTCCCCCTTACCCCCCAAGGCCTTTTGGCACACTTTTCGAAAAATATTTTTTAGATGCAGTATTGATCCTAGAACAACATATAACTTACCCAAAATTGTACCTCGGGTGCGCCATAGTCAAATTCGACCAAAACCAACACCCCCTCACCAGTAATAAGGTTAATGTGGTACCTACGCCACTGCTATTGAAGAAATTTCTGGAGTATTGTTTATAATGTTGTCATTTTTAAATGAGAATGATGTTTTTGAGAGTCGTTATTCACAAATTCCCATTTAGGGGCAGCGAAGCACCCCCTCCCCCAAATTTGGGCGAAACTTTCAGAAAGAAACCTGGGGCATGTGACATATCGAATTATATGTTTTTGATAACGCTGAACACGAATATGACGTCAGATTTCTGATTGGACCCCACCCATGGCCCCCAACACCTCCCCAAATGAGATGAAATTTTAAAAAAAAAGGTTTGTTCGTGCGACACATGAAATAGTATGTTTTTGGCGACGCTGAAACCGAATATGACCTCAGGTTTGTGATTGGACCCCATCCATGGCTCCCCAAAAAATTTTTTGGACAATTACCCATGGGAGGAGGTTCTGGGAGCAATGGATGACGTCAATTTGAAAAACTAAGGCTATATTCGTGTTCAGCGATATCGAAAACGTATTACCTATTTCATGTGTCACCAGAATGAAACAATTTTTTTAGGATACTCCCCTTGGGAAGGTGCTGGGAGCCGTGGACGGAGTGCAATCAAAAATCTGACGTCATATTCGGTTTCAGCGTCGCCAAAAACATACTATTTCATGTGTCGCACGAACAAACCTTTTTTTTTTAAAATTTCATCTCATTTGGGGAGGTGTTGGGGGCCATAGGTGGGGTCCAATCAGAAATCTGACGTCATATTCGTGTTCAGCGTTATCAAAAACATATAATTCGATATGTCACATGCCCCAGGTTTTTTTCTGAAAGTTTCGCCCAAATTTGGGGGAGGGGGTGCTTCGCTGCCCCTAAATGGGAATTTGTGAATAACGACTCTCAAAAACATCATTCTCATTTAAAAATGACAACATTATAAACAATACTCCAGAAATTTCTTCAATAGCAGTGGCGTAGGTACCACATTAACCTTATTACTGGTGAGGGGGTGTTGGTTTTGGTCGAATTTGACTATGGCGCACCCGAGGTACAATTTTGGGTAAGTTATATGTTGTTCTAGGATCAATACTGCATCTAAAAAATATTTTTCGAAAAGTGTGCCAAAAGGCCTTGGGGGGTAAGGGGGACCTCAAAAAATTGAATCTCAATTTTGAAGGGGGAAAAGTGGGGGGAGGGGGCTGTTGATTTTTTTGGGGAAAGCCCTTATGTATACGTACACTTTGGTTCAAGTTTGAAAAAAATCGGCCGAGTCAATCCTGAGAAAAAAATTAAAAACGATTTTCGATTTTTGAGGAATTACTCAAGAACCACTCAGAGTTGAGGTCCAAAACTTGGGGAAAATACTTATCTTGGGGGTACCTATACACCACATGAGTTTCATCTCTGAAGGTCCCGGGGGCCGCTCGACCATACTTATCTGCCTAGGGCCTTTTCGGGTTTTCTGCCTTTGTTTTTGTGAACAGATTCTAAAACATTTTTAAAAGTTGAAATTTCTACAACATTTTACCTAATGAAGTAGGAAAAATAAAATGCCCTAATTTTAAAATGTCGAGTCGATTGGATGTGGTTTCAAGCCGTTCTGGAACCTCCAGCCTAATTTTTAAAATTCCAGATTTTCAAAAAGTGCCATAAAACTATCCAAAATTACTTTTAGCTCACACAAACGCGATCGCATTTCATATTTTTTGAAAACTCAAATTTCCAAAATAGGGTCTTCAGAATGGCGTAGAATTACCTTCAATTGTTTCATCAGGTTGAAAGTGTGAATTTAATCAAAATTTTAGGATTTGAACTTGATCAAATAAAATTTCAACAAACATTGGTTACGTGTAAGTAGGTATTTTTGAACAATTGTTGGCTATGTGTAGGTTTAGGTTCTGTTGGAGCAAGGAAATTATTGTCGTTCGTTGTAAAAATGTATTCTAGGTATAATAATTTGAAATATAAAATATTATGTTCGCACAATGATTCGTTATTTAACAATTCAGAAGTGGGATAAACCATGGGAAAACGAATTATGTATAGATGGCACTATTCAAGCTCGAGTTCGTCATGTTCAGCCTACAGTTCAACGACTAGTTCATCTTGTCTTTCACCTGAACAAGTTCCATTGTCATCAACATAAAGGGAGACGCGGTGCTCTGTTTGGTGCGAATTGTGTTCCACATTTGAACCAGGCAAAGTTGATGTTAGTTCCACTAAATTGTTATAATTATAAACTCAAGGAGTTGGTAGCAGTAGATGATTGATCCAAGCGTGAGAACTGAGAAGAATTATGTTTTTCAAACAAAGTTAGCTGCTTATGCTAAGGACTGGTATGCTACAGTTTCCATCACATGATTTATCATGGAAAGAATGGAAATGCAAATTAATGGCCATGTTCCCAGACATCAAAGATTTTTCCACCCAGCTGAATTGTAAGAAATTAGCTTAGTGAAACTTGGGATCAATAAGTATTATTTCATCAAGTTTACTATCAATTTGTGAGTGCAGAATCAAAGACGAGGATGCAGTATCCTGTCTAATCAATGGCATTTATGATAAAGTTATAGCTACTGGAGCTAGAGCTGGTCATTACCTTTCTCCTCAAGGTTCTTATGCAAATTTCTTGAATAGTTTAAATCGTTTGTTTACTGATAGAAATGGTCTGAGTGACCAACATGATCTGCATAGTAATACTCGTAATCTGTGTGGTAATGATCTATGTGGTAAACAAGATCTAAGTGATCGACGTGATAAAGACCTGTGTGGCAATTGTGATCTGAGTGATTGTTACAATGATAAACGAGATAAAAAGCCACAACCCAACTGTTATAATTGTAGATGTCCTGGGCATGTCGCCAAGGACTGTGAAGAGCCAAAAGTGTCTGTAAAAAAGAGGAATTGCGATAAGGCCATTTTTTGTCACCATCAAGTTTTCAACTCGACCACTCTAAAAATGTTGTAATAAATGTCCGAAATACAAATCCGTGGTTAGTTAACCCAAAATGGACATTTTTTAGGCTCCAGGGGTCCCCAAAGTTGCAAATAAAAAAATAATTTTAGGAACCACTAAGCATCATTTTCAAAAACTTTTTTTAGCGTAAAATATCTGTTTGAACCTGATAAACATTATGTGAGGTGATTTTCCTACTGTCGACCCTCGGGGGCAGAAATGGGGGGGGGGTCATTTTTTTGAAAATTTTGGAACCACCACTTTGATCGTACCCCTTTGAACCCTGCTAAAAAGCTTTTCACAGTTTATCAGTATCTGAAAGATCTCCATCCTACTAAATTTTGAGCTCAATAAAAATTTTCGCTGGTACTCAAAAATCCAATTTTCCGTAATTTCGATATTTTGGGAACCCCTGGGAAACTAGAAATCTGCGATTTGCGCCAAATGTAACTTTTTGAGGTATATATTCGATTATCCAAGTGAAAAAGTTCAACTAAGCTTCCTGAATATTTGCAATTTTGAAGCCTTTTTTAGAGCCCGCCCCCATTTTAAGAACCCCTAAAAAAGGCGTTTATGCATATTTTTTCAAATAAATTGAATAATTTGCATTTGAAACGCACTAGCAAGTGCTCGATAATTTTTCATATGATTTTCTCAATAACTTTCAATATTCAGCTATTTTGGGTCAAATTCTGAGAATTTTACTCTTTAAATCGTGAAATGAAAACGTAAGTATTTTCGAACAGTTAAATCTCAGAATTTGACCCAAAATAGCCCAATTTTGTAAGTTACAGGAAAAATCATATGAAAAATTATCGAACACTTGCCAGTGCGTTTCAAATGCAAATTATTCAATTTATTTGAAAAAATATGCATAAACGCCTTTTTTAGGGGTGCCCAAAGTGGGAGCTCTAAAAAAAGGGTTCAAAATTGTGAATATACAGGAAGCTTAATTGAAATTTTTCATATAAATTATTGAATATTGTATACTTCAAAACATCAAATTTAGCGCGAATCGCAGGTTTCTAGTTTTCCAGGGGTTCCGAAATTTATCGAAATTACAAAAAATTAAAAAATTGGATTATTGAGTACCAGCGCAAAATTTTATTGAGCTCAAAATTTGGTAGGATGGAGGTCTTTCGGATACTAATGGACTGTAAAAAGCTTTTTAGCGGGGTTCAAAGGGGTAAGTTCAAAATGGTGGTTCCAAAATTTTTCAAATATCAACCCCCCCCCCCATTTCTGCCCTCGAGGGTCAAAAACAGAAAAATCTCATGATGTTTATCAGGTTCAAACAGATATTTTACTTCTATTTTCATTAACAACTTTGGGAACCCCTGGAGCCCAAAAAATGATCATTTTGGGTTAACTAATCACAGCTTTGTATTTGGGAGATTTATAACAGCATTTTAAGAGTGGTTGAGTCGATAACTAGCTGGGACCAAAAAATGGCCTTTTCGCAACTCCTCCTTTGTTTTCGTTTTGGTCACATCGAGTCAAACTGCCATAATCCTTCGAAGAAACCCAGTTCACAAAATTGGAAGTTGAATGTTACTTCTTGTTCTCAAGTGGAATCTTGATATGAGTGTAGCTGATTGTTACGTAGGTATTTTTTGAAAATTGTTGGCTAATGTACGAGTAGGTTTAGGTTCTGTTGCAGCGAGGAATTTATTGTCGTTCGTTGTAATTTGAAATATAAAATACGGTCGCTCAATTATTCGTTATATAACACATTCTGATTTTAAAAAAATGGTTGGAGGCTCTAGCACTTCTGGAAACGTCAATTTTGGGGCCATAGACACCTCCTGCTCCAATTTTGAGACGCAAGAAGATTGACAATATGGATATCGTTATCATATGAATCAAAATCACTGAACACGAATATGAAGTCGGATTTGCAGTTGGGCCCACCTAAGAGTCACATTGGGGGAAAAAGGATTCTCAAAAATTGAATTTTTAGTGAAAAATGTCTGATGAAGCATGTTTCACAAAAAATTCAATTTTTGGGGAACCCAAAGCCTCGAATGTGGTCTTTAGAAGGGTTTAACTGTAAACATAACTTCATATTTGTGTTCAGTGGGATTCTTCGCAAATATTTCTCATTATTGATGCGAAATATATTGAAAGATATCATTCCTAAAGATGAAAAAATATTTTGGAACGCACGTGGTACCAATTTTTTGGTCATTATTTCCAACTTCAAACCTAAAGTTTTGACAATTTTTCTCGATTTTTGGAAATCCAAAATATTGGCATCACTGCGTTCCAAAATATTCTAAAATATTTCTTCAGTTTTAGGTATAAAAATAATAATGATAATTTTCACTTACCTTCTGCTTGACAAAGATTCAATATGAGAAGGATAGGAATTATTATTAAAATGCAGCATATTGATAATCGCTTCATTGAGATGATTAAAAACCAAAAAAAATCTCGAACTCAGCTTTAAATAAAACAGTGTTATACGAGTATGTATACCTTCCACGAAACCAGTATGACAACGAAATGAACGAATGATGCTGTACTCTTAATGTAGGTACCTATTCGTCTCTGAATTTGAAACCATAATATTATGTTGCTGTAAAAACAACTGTCCTGTTAACCTCTTAACGGCAAGTGGATTCTCTTAACGCAAATTTAGATAGGTACTATAAATTAACAATGTTAGAAATTCCTATTTAAAATACTGCCGTACTCTGAAACCTGGATGGTGGTAGCCATTCGAATGAAGATATATCAGTTATATTTTCGCATTCTGGAAATAGGAGTGAATTATTTTTACCTACGTGTTCCCAAACTACTTATCTGGGTACGTGTATTTTTTATTGCGATTTGCGAGTGATTTTTTTGAAGGTAACTCACCTCCAATGTAATTTTTGATAGTTTTCCTAGTTGAGGGCTCGAGTTGATCTGATTAAACCTTCAAAAATGATAAAATTACACGTAATGTTGGGTACCTATATGTTTATTGAAATTAATGTTTACAAAATAAATAAGCTTGGATTGAATAATTAAAAAAAAAATAATAATATTCTACATTATAAAAGATGACCAATCAAAATTGCAGTCAATATTAATTTTATGGAAATCTGTACAATTTTTGGAGTACATATTCCTCTCTTCAACTATTTATCCAACAGTTTTTCGTCAGCTTGGCTCATGACGCCGATGGTATCTTCTATAAGACCTGCATGAAAATGAAAGTCGATTAATTATTGATAGTAATTTAATAATTATATCATTGGTGTAAAGGTCAATTCAAAAGTTGATCTTTCAAATTAAAATGTTCATGAAAATGAGTTACCAAAGAATGGAACATCAACGCTTGATTCTAAAACCAACGCATTAAAAATTTATTCAGTCATTTGCTGGTTATAAAATGTGACTAATGAGATGTTCTGATACGTTTCTGAATTACTTACTCATTGCACAAGTCCATTTCACGCATCCTAAGTATGAAAAAATGGTCCCTATAAAAAACAAACGTACGGAGTATTAAATTTGAATAGGTGACTAAAATTAAAAAAAAATTGAATAATTGTTTTCTTAAGGCTTAAGTTTGTTCTTGGCCTTCTGAAATTACGTAGCAACTGGAAATTTTCTGTTGTGAAATTCATGTCAAATGTAGGTACGTTATTGTTTCCTCACCGAAAAAATTAATTTTCGTATCTCCGTTTGGGTGTGCATTATACAATTTATTGATGTCATCGATATACTTTCCAGCGTATTTTTTTCCCGTTTCACTCAAAAAAGAGATATCTGTTGAAAATACTGCTCAAAAAATTATTTGTGGAGGATATATCCTATCTTAAGTTTGAACGAAAACTAATGATTGAATTTTTTCTTTTCTCACCAGTTTCCTCTTTCTTCTCGCAATCTAGAAAGTAATAAAATTTATTCGTGTGTTTAGCCCAGAGCTCTAAATTTTTCTATACGTACGAATATTCTCAAAAATGAATATTTCTCACCATCAGTGTACTGTTGGATGGTACTACTCGTAGTCGAGGGTTTGGGTTGATCTTGTCCTTCGTCTTCTGCTATACTCGTGTTATCATTATTCGGCTGTAAAGCTTTCTGTACAAGTTCAAATCTCCCAAAGAGATTCACAGCGCAATTTTGTAAACATTGCAGAGATTCTGTTGATAAAGGAACGAGACTTATTATTCATTACTCTTTTGTATTCGACCTTTAAATCGTGACAAGATCAAATAGTAAAGATTGCATTTTGTTTGTTCCACTAACTTGATTTTTCGTCGTCATCATCTGTGAAAAGAAAATTTTATGAGTACAGAGTTATTTTTTCGAGCCTGCTGGAGACTCCAAAGTGAGTGTGAACACGAAAAGCTTGTTATATTTATTTACCCAAGTCGTTATATTTGACCAGTTCTTTAGTTTCACATAGACCTAAGAAAAGGTAAATTGGTAACACGTAACTCAGTTTTCAAATCTTGTGAAACGTTCAAACGATATACTGAATAAAAAACGAACCTGTCGCCAATTTGAACATTTCTGGAACCGATTGCACTCCTTCCACTCCTTCTGAATTCTTCATGTGGTCAGGTGTGAAATTTTCATATCTTTCAATTAGTTCTGTGTGGTTGTGTGAATTTAAACAGTCGCGTACTTGACGGAACACGTCATCAGGAGCTACCATAGTTGTAAATTTGAAAATTTATCATCAGGGTGTCCGTGAAGTGATTAACCGGATTGAAATTTCAGATGGATTAGTTCTCGTACTTGAAAATTCAAAATTGAAGAGGCGAACGTTCTCAAGAGAGAAAAATAAAGAAAAAGATTTGTTTATTCATGTGTAACTTTTCGTTCGCGACCGAAATTTCAGAACTAAGAGTGGTCATGGGTCAAAAATGCCTAATGATCCACCAAATTTAGGCATTGCAAGACCTCCTGATCGAAAATCACTCAATCAAAAATTAAAACGCGACTCATTTTCTATTTTCGATTTCGTATGATCAATCACTTTTGAACTTTGAAATGAAAAAATTTGAATTCAGCCTCAAGAATAGACTTAGCTGATCAATAATCGATCGTGATCGAAAATCGATCAATCGAACCCCAAAAATCGACTCATTTGCAATTTTCGATCTCATGTGACTGAAAATGCTCGGAATAAGTAAGCAATCGGTTTTTCAACTTCAGAAGTGAATTTCTGGATTAAAAATAGAATAATCGAATACCAAAAATCGATTCATGCGCGATTTTCGATTCCATACGATCAATAATTTTTTTAAATGAAAAAATAATGTCAGCCTCAAAAATACGCTTTTCACCAGGAATTGATCATGATCAACCATATTCAAAGTAAAAAATTTATTTTGTTTTAAAAATATACTTCCAGATAAAAAATTGATCACGATCAATAGGTAATCGATTAATCTAATCGTAAAAATCGACCTATTTGCGATTTTCGATTTCATGAGATCAATCGTAGGGATGATGAAAAAATTTATTTCAGTCTCAAAAATATGCTTCCAGATCAAAAATTGATCATGATCAATAATCGATTAATCGAATCGTAAAAATCGATTCATTTGCGACTTTTAATCACACATGAGATCAATCGTAGGCATAATGAAGAAATTTATTCAGTCTCAAAAATATGCTTCCAGATCAAAAATTGAACATGATCAATAATCGATTAATCGAATTGTAAAAATCGATTCATGTGCGATTTTTAATCTCATGAGATCAACTATAGGCAAAATGAAAAAATTGATTTTGTTTTAAAAATATGCTTCCGGATAAAAAATTGATTACGATCAATAATCGATTAATCGAATCTTAAAAGTCGACCCATTTGCGATTTTCGATCTCATGAGATCAATCGCATAATGAAAAAATTTATTTTAGTCTCATAAATAGATATGCTTTCAAATAAAAAATTGATCATGATCAATAATCGATTAACCGAATCGTAAAAATCGATTCATTTACGATTTTTAATCTCATGAGATCAACTATAGGCAAAATGAAAAAATTGATTTTAGTGCCAAAATATTCTTCCAGATAAAAAATTGATTATGATCAACAATTGGCTAATCGAATCGTGAAAATCGATTCATTTACGATTTTCAGTCCCCTTAAGATCAATTTTAATGTGCTCAAAATTAAATGATTAATTTTTCCCTCAGAAAGATGAGTCTCAATTGAGTATCAATCATGATCAATAATCGACGGATTCAATAATCGATTCATTTAGGATTTTCGAGCTCAGGTATACCTAATCAAACATGTTCGAAGTGAAAAAATCAATTTAGTTTGGCAATAATGTGCTTCCCGCTTAAGAATTCGATCATGATCAATAATCGATTAATCGAATTGTAAAAATCGATTCATGTGCGATTATATCGATCTCACATGACCAATCGTGTTCAAAGTAAAAAAAAATTGATTTTTGTTTTAAAAATATGTTTCTCGGATAAAAAATTGATCGTGATCGATAATCGATTAATCTAAACGTAAAAATCGACAATCAACATTATAGCTTCAGAACTGAATTTCTGGATCGAAGATCGAATACCTAATCGAATCCCAAAAATCGAATCAGATGCGAATTTCGATTTCATACGATCAATGATTATTAAAATGAAAAACTTAATTTCAACCTCACTGTAAGAAATGTTTCCGGACCAGAAAGTGTTCATGATCAACAATCAATTAATCGAATTGTTATGTGCCATTATCGATCCCACATTTTCGCCCAAGACTGAAATTTCAGAAGTTAGAGTGCTCGAAAATGCTTAAAAAACAAATCTATCGTTGATTTACCAAATTTAGACCTTGAAGACCTTTTGATCGAAAACGAAAATTAATCATTCAAACCCCAAAAATCGTCTCATTTGCGGTTTTTGATCACATATTGACAGAAAATGTTCGAAATGAGCCATCAATATTTTAGCTTCAAAAGTAAATTTCCGTATCGAAAATCGAACAATCGAATTAGAAATTTTCAGTCTAATTAAGTACGTTCTTTACAGGCGTCCTGTAAAATTTTTCTACAAGAAAACAGCTTACCGATATCTTGCCCTAATCTGTCTTTCTTAAAGAGCTCCGCAACACCAAATATAGCATCTTCGCAAAATTCTGAAAAAATTAAATTCAAATTACTTATCTAAGTGCTTGAATTTTTATTCATCGTGATCTCTGGTTTACGAGTATCGTCTTTGGTAACTAACTAGATACGAAAATCACTCACGGTATAAGTATGTTTCTGTTTGAAAGAATTCGTCGTACTCCCATGATAGACTTTTACCCAAACATTTTGCCATTTCTGAAAAAATTTTATTGGGTGAGTCTTGGAAGGCTTCTTGTTTTATTTTGAACTTAGTTAGTACGAGTATGAAAGAAAAACGTTACCAAATCGACCATTATCTGCAGCTGTGTAAAAAAATCAAATCAAAAATCAATTTCAAGTACTTGCCTAATTTATTTACAACCTAGGCAATAGTTGTATAAATTTATGTTCAACTCACGAAGTTTTTTATCTGCCAATAGAAAAGAGAATTGGCTAAATCCTGAAATTCATACAAAGAAATCACATCAAGATAAAAATGTAAGCTTGAGAAGCTACAGCCTACCAATACGAGTAACTTAAATTGAGCTCACCGATGAAAATAATAATCGTTGAAGGAATAAGTTCCATGATAACTTTAACCCTGGGTCTCTGTCAGAAAAATTGTACCGACTGATCCAATCGATGATATTTTATAGAATAAAATCAGTACCTACGTAGATGTACTAGGTTGATGTTTTTTTTAAAAAATGTGTGTATGAATCATTTGCCCAATTTTCGTTTGTTCAGTGTTCTCGACGATGACGAATTTTTTCGTATAACAAGTTGCCATGTCGCCATATCGTCCAATTCCTCCTTTTTAGAGAATTTATCCCCCCCTTACCCCTTTAGATCGAGACCTCATTTTAATATGATTGTGGTCGATTATGAATTCAATTATAATTTTTTTCATCGTTGTGGATACTTCACCTGACGTGGAAAAGTAGTTAAAAAAATTGAAATTTTCGAAGCTCAGATAGAATATTATAGGTGAACTTGTATAATGTGCAACCTTGAAGACGTACATGTCGACGTATCGTGCAATATTGCGACGGAATTTCAAATTTTCGACCCCCCTTGCTGTCTTCCCTTCGCCATATTCGTCTCTATGCAAATAATACGTTGTCAAATTTGTGAAAAACGATTTCGAAAATACGAGTACGTCAGTGTATCGAATATCATGCACCATGCTGAATGACGTAATTTCAAAATTTTTTCAACTTCTTCACTCTACTTTGTGTAGAATTACTTAGTAGCTAAAATATCGTTGAAATGATTCAAAACATGGGTAAAACATCATAATCTCTGCAAATCTACTAATAAAGATGAAATTTCAACAAACTTCTGCAGAAATTGCATGGAAAAGACGTTGAAATCATAATTACTAAAAACTAGGTACCAGAAATGTAATTCCAGTGAAAATTGGCAGAAAGTTGATGAAAAAAAGACACGTTGAAATGATTTTAAAATGCGAGAAAAAAATCATTAAAAATATAAAAATTTCCAGAAAGTAATGAAATCTTAGCAAAGTGAGCGAAAAGCTGTAAAACCATAAGATAAAGCTCTAAAATCGATAAAAATGATCAAAAAAATGACGAAATTGCAGTAGAATTGGGCAAAAATTGAATGCAAGGATGTGAAAATATTTTTCACGCTAAAATTACAAGGAATACGTATTCGAACATTTGAAATCGATAATCGCAAATGAATCGATTTTTGGAGTTCGATTAATCGATTTTTATTCGAAAGTTAATATGGAAAGTTGAAATTAATTTTTGATTTCGATCATGCTCAATCATACAATATAAGTATGTGATCAAAAATCGCAAATGAATCGATTTTGGATTTCGATTAAATCGATTTTTCATTCAAAAGTTTATGTTTATAGAAAGTTGAAAACATTCGAAATCGATAATCGCAAATGAATCGATTTTTGGAGCTCGATTAATCGATTTTTATTCGAAAGTTAATATGGAAAGTTGAAATCGATTTTTGATTTCGATCATGCTTAATAATACTTATGTAATCGAAAATCGCAAATGAATCGATTTTTTAAATTCGATATCAATTATTGTTACGGAAGTTTATTTTATTTTTCAACCAAAATTTTCGATTATACGAGTATGAGATCGAAAATCGCAAATTTATCGATATTCTGGATTACATTGATCGATTATTGATTATGATCAATTTTTGATCCGGAAATCCATTTTTGAGGATGAAACCACGTTTTCAATTTCAATCATGATTGATCATGTAGGATCGATAATCGCTGACGAATCGATTTTTGGGCTCGATTGATCGTATGTTGATAGGTAGGTGTAAAACAACGTGTGGAAGATTACGAAAAATTGATGGAAAGGATTTTATCAAAATTTAATATGTACCTACAGTTTTGCGAATATAATCCTGAACTCTTCTCGAAAATTCGAAAAATGCAAACAAGCTTTTGACAATTGCCAAAAAATTGACCAAAAATTAAGAAGTACGAGTATCTCAGAATTTTAGAAAAATGTCGTGAAAATTGCGTTTGAAAATTGTTTTGATAAAATTGATCAAATATCGTCAAAGTAGAATAAGATTTGCCAACAAATTCAAAAAGTATCATGAAAATTGCATGTAAAATAACCATGAAAATATTTAAAAATGTAAAAATCGATGCATTTTAGTCAAATTGCAGTCGGCAACAATTGGTTTGAAACATCGTTTGTAAGGTAGTACCTATAACAAAATTGGAGTAAAATTTTTGTCGAAATGATTCACGAAAGTGATTCATAGTTCATAAATTGCTATTTTATGACTCATATCGTGATTTGAATCGTATTCAAGCCTGGGTAGATTGTTCACACTTTTTATAAATTTCTTCAGTAACCGAAAAATTAAATACTTTTATGTACAATAATAATATGCTCATAAGACTGTACAATGAGTATATTTATTGAAATGAGGTAGCCTATGATCGGTATTTACATGATAATTAATGAAAAAAGAAAACAAAAGCGCTGAAATAAATGCTGCGTTGAATGTTTTTCCAATGGGTAAGTGAACCATGATGTATAGGTATGAAGATAGGTAAAATTATTACTGTTCATTGGTCTCTTGTATCGACTCAGTTGAAAAGTCCTTCACAAGATCGTTGTCATCTTCACTTATACGGCCGATGACTTTTTCTAAAAGATCTGCACGAAGTGAAATTGAGATTAATTACGAGACAAGTGAGACATTTAGTTCTAAGGACTCCATGGTCCTTAATTACTGTACACTTTTAGGATTTTTTTTTTGTAAAATACTTAAAGTTGTTTGTTCTCATTTCAAAAAAATTCTCTGAAAATTTTAGACCCCCGAAGGAAAACGTATTAAGTGATATCAGAAACTGATTCGATTTAAATTTCTCATTTTTAAAGAAAAACCCGTGCTCTTGGTGCCTCAACCCCTCCCCCTCGTCCTTACAGAGCATTCGAAAAAAAATTAAAAATAAAAAAAAAACAGAAAAAATACGAGTAAGCTACGTAAGAGAGAATTAGTTAGTGAAGATTTTTCAAAAATTTCTGCATCATTTTTTTAAACAAATTTTTTTTGAAAAGAAAAAGTTGTCTGGTCCCTCATCAAAGATTCCCCTCCCTCCCATGGTAGGTATCTGGTATATGTATGATTGAACTTTGCTTAGTCTATATTTGAAAATTATTTACTTCTGAATGGAATATCTTTTTCTTTTTCTGAAATCAGACAGTAAATGTGTTATTATTATTAATAAATTGTGTCATTTGAAAAAAAAAATTGGTTTATAATAATTATGTACTTAGGTATCTACTTACTCATGCTGCATGTCCATCTTACACACGCGAAATACGATTGAATACTCACTGGAATAATAAATCGTTTTATTTTACTCCAATCAACTTTAATTTTTGAATTAGATAAGTATAGGTAATTGGTTATCTTACGAAATAATTTCCCTTTCTCTTCTTTATATGGGCAGACTTCATACAGTTTATCAATATCTACAATGAACGTTTTTGCATACTGTGCTCCGAGGATGTTTAAAAGGGATTTATCTGTTTAAAATTTCATTTAAAAGAAATTATTATAGGTAGTTTTGAGAATAATTCTAAATATGAACACGAAGAACAGTTGGTAATTCGAATATTTTCTACTTGCCCTTTTTGATTTTATTTTTGCATTCTGAAAAATAACCCAGTGAATTACTTCATGGATTTATTTTTATTTTTATTATGGGTTTGAAAAAATATGAACGCTTATACCATTAACGTATCCTATGACAGTTTTTCTCAGCTCGAATTTTCTGGGCGAAATTTTGGTTAGATCTAGCTTTTTTGGTTCGTCAATTGCATCTGTGTCAGCATCTGTTTGTTTGGCTGCTCGTAAAAATTAAAGCATAGAATTAAAAATTATCTCATACGTGAGTCGTTTTTGTGGTTTTATTTGAAATGGCCAATTTCAGCTATACTTACGTATGTCTATTTGCATCAGTGGTTTGATTTTATTACTTTTTAGCATTTCATCGTAGTTATCTTTGAAAATTTTGTACATAGCGACAAATTTTACAAATAGACCCGCAGCACATTTTCGTAAGCATACAATTGATTCTGTTAATGTGAGGGGAATTTTTAAAAAAAAATGGATTGATAAGTAATTTCATTTTCTATCTAGAAGCCCATATTTATCAAAATATGTAATTTTCTGAATTTCGTTTTTAGGGAAGATATTATATTTTTATTATTTTATTGATGCGTAATTTAATGTATTAATCAACTTACTTGGTTTTTCTTCGTCACCTGTGAAAAAAATGAGACTCTAGTGTGAGTACAACGTATCTGATGTTTTTTTGAAACTCTTACCGAGCTCGAAAGGGCACTCTTGGATAAAATAGGTGAAATGCCCCTATCCCTGGATTTTTGAAATTTTGATAAAAAAAAACATTTGTTCGGTACCTAAGGTACCTACCTTTCCGTGTTCTTGCCCTAGCTACGTACATTTTTTCGAAATATGAAGTTAAATTTACAGTTAATCCCTTCTGAAGGCCACATTTGAGGTAAGAAAGGAGGAGTTACCCAAACATTGATTTTTTTTTGTGAAAAATGCTTCATCATAGCGCGCTATTTATGCCATGCAACTTCCTGATCATAGCATATAAATAGTTCTACAATGATGCATTTTTCACGAAAAACAGAATTTTTGGGCAACCCCCTCCTCCCTCTCACCGAATGTGGCCTTCAGAAGGGTTCAAATACAAATCTAACTTCATATTCGTGTTCAGCAGGTTCGATTCTATGATAACGATACCCATATTGTCAAAATTTTTTCACTCCAAAATTGGGGGAGGGGGTGTCTAACTGTCTATAGCCCCAAAATTGAGTTTTCAAGATATTGTTTGGTTTTCTATTGTTTTTGGAGGTCCGCATGCGAAATTTAAGAATTTTATCACTGGCAGTAATTCTTTTTTTGGTGGTGATGTGACGCAAAAAACACATTTTCGAGTGTTTTTTGAGGTTTTGAAGATGACCCCCCCCCCCCCCCGGAGGAAAAATTTGAAAAAAATTCAAATTATAGTATTCATGCAGACATACTTTTGAGAGAGAAAAAAATCGTGTGCTTGAATCAGGTTTGGAGGTATGGGATTCCAAATTTGGTCAATACCTCCCCATAACTTCAGATTTTCGATTGGACTCCATGCATGAAAATCATTACCTATTTGGGGAGGTTCTGGGGGCCATGAGTGAGGTCAATTTGAAAAACTAACAAGGGAACCTCTCGAGCTGTCACATTCCGATTTGAACGGGGCCGCGATTTTTGGAAAGAGCATAGTCTAAAACCTCCAAAACCAAATTTTCAGGTGCCCAAGTTCATTTTTCGATTTTTGGCGAATTTTTGAAAATCCAAAATTGACTGTTTTTGACGATTTATGCTTTTTTATTAAAAGTGTGTACTTAATCAGTAAAAATGGTCAAAATAAGTCCCAAAACGAATATTAATTACCCAAATCCAAATTTCACCATTTCCAGCGAGTCTGGAGCCTCCAGCGCGATTTTTCAATTTCTCCAGAATTTTGAATTCGCTCCAGAGAATTCGCTCCAGAAGGCGTGAATATGCTGTTGAACAGATCGAGTATACTACAAAACTCGATTTTTAGCTGTCCAATTGCATATTCACGTCTTCTGGAGCAAATTCAAAATTCTGGAGAAATTGAAAAATCGCGCTGGAGGCTCCAGAATGGCTGGAAATTGTGAAATTTGGATTTGGGGGGTTAGTTTTGGACAAAATACAGCAATTCGCGTAAATTTCAAAAATTTCCACTTAAACGGGAACCTTTTGATTTTTGCATTTTGCATTTTGAAAAAAGCTGGTCAAAAAGCCACTTTTGAGGTGTCACTCTCAAAATCGGCTGAAATGTGGATAAACTCGTTAGACAGGTCGAGTGTAATATACAACTCGATTTTTAGCTGCCCAACATTCACGCCTTCTGGAGCAAATTCAAAATTCTGGAGAAATTGAAAAATCGCGCTGGAAGCTCCAGAATTACTGGAAATGGTGAAATTTGGATTTGGATAATTGATATTAGTTTTGGGACTTATTTTGACCATTTTTATTGATCAAGTACGTACTTTTTTTTAAAAAAAGCATAAATCGCCAAAAACAGTCAATTTTGAATTTTCAAAAATTCGCCAAAAATCGAAAAATGAACTTGGGCAGCTGAAAATTTGGTTTTGGGGGTTTTAGACTGTGTTTTTTCGAAAAATCGCGGTCCCGTTCAAATCGGAGTGTGACACCTCAAGAGGTTCCCTGAGCAAAGAGATGAGGTGGGGTAATTTTTTTTGGCTCCAACATTTTTTTTTGAAGTGCTCAAAAATGTTTCATCAAAATTTCAAAAATCTGAGGATAGGGGCATTTTACCTATTTTACCCGGGAATACCTATTTACCCTTTTACCAAAATATTTTACACTTACTTAGTTTATCAAATTCTACAAATTCTGGAGTTCGACATAAACCTGGTAAGTGAAGGTATTTTTTATTATCATACGATTTATTTTCCAGTATCAAGCTTAAATGGATAACGCTTGACTGAAAATTTAAGTTGATACGAGTGGTAATTACGAACCTAAAACCATTTCGTTGAATTCTGGTAATTCTGATGTTTCTTCCGATTCTTCCGATTCTTCCGAGCCGAAGGGTGAAGAATTTTCATTTTCTGGTAATTTTGGTGTACCTTGTGGTTCTTTCGGAGGAATGGGTGAAGAACTTTTATTTTCTGGAAATTTTTGTGTTCCTTCCGGTTCTTTCGTATTACTAATAGGTGAAGAACTTTTATTTTCTGATAATTTTGGGGTTCCTTCCAGTTTTTTTAGAACAATGTGTGAAGGCGGATTCTCATTTTCTGGTAATTTTGGCACTTCTTCTGGTTCTTTCGTATTACCAACGGGTGAAGAATTGGTATATTCTGGTAATTTTTGTATTCCTAACGGTTCTATCGTGTCAATGGGTGAAGAATTTTGATTTTCTGCTAATTCTGACATTTCTTCCGTTTCCTTCGTACCAATTATATGTAGAAAAGCAGTTTTGTACCTAGTAATCAATTCTTCACCGCGATCACCCAGACAGCTTCGTATCGTCTTCATTCCTCCTTCGGGAGCTAGCAGAATAAAGTTTGAAATTCGTCATTATTATGAGGATGATAGATATTAATTTTAAAGCAAGAATTGAATAAAATTGTATTGCCACGTGTTCCTCTTCTGCTATTTTAAAAATTTCGTTAACTTACTCAGCTTTTTTCCTTCAAGTTGCTTTTGAATATACTTCTTCTTTAAAGCAGTACCGTTGCAAAACTCTGAAAAATAATTTCAAACAAGGCACAAATTTTAACGCTGTTTTACTGACGAGAGTAATCGTGACCATTCCCCCCCCCCTATTAGATTAAAAGGGGGAAAAACTTACCGAATAAATGCTCTTCTGTTCCTTCAAAATTATTTGTTTCCCAAGAAAGGAAATTGCCTAAGCATTGTGCTAACTCTGAAAAAAATCACAGGTTCTGAGATGATTTTTTTGCATTAATTTGCGAAATTGTTGAAAAAAACATTCAACTTACCTATTCGTCCATTATCTTCAGCTGTTCAAAAAAAAATCGATTAAAAAATTAATTTATCTGCTGTGATTTTAGAAAATGAAAATGTTTACTTACGAAGTTTATCTGCATTTGAAAATGAGAACTGGCAAAAACCTGTAATAATTACATCGAAAAAAATTATTTAAAGAGAATGGACATTTATTAGTTATTATTGCTTATTGGAGTCTCAAAACTTACCGATGAAAATGATAATTGACTGAATCAAAATCATATTTGAATTTCCGTAGAGAAAAATCAATGAAAATCTGATAGAGATCAGAATATCGACGTGTCTAAAATTCAATTCGTTAAGCTTCGATCAAAGTTAAAGTACGAAGTACCTGCGTGAAAACTCGCAAGAAATAATGTAATAATGATATTTTCTGAATGCGGCTGTGTAAATAGTGAATCAGTCGACACTAAAATTTTTTCACGTGTGTGATGTCACAATATTCTCTGCCTGAATCTACTGCTTGATTTATACGACTTGCATTTTTCGTTTATCCGTTAATTTAAATATCTATCCTTATTGCTCGTGTACGATTTTGATCGTAGTTTCTCTGTAGTTCTTAATGGATTGATATTAGGATAGCATGAGCATGAGCTGTTTCTAGCTTCAAGATTTCTTGAGTTTAAAATGTAGCTAAATTTTTGAAGTTTCAAAAAATTCGAGAGCCTTCAATTTTGAGTTTAATCAATATGAATGCAGGGCCAACTCTACTTGCAGAACTTTGAATGTTCGACAAAGAGATATCCATCTTCATAATATTTCGCCTTCATTTGAAATTGGAGAAGCATGGAGTATATCTACTTGGGAAATGTCAGTTACTCGTAGCATGACCTCTTTTGAAGAGTACCCCTACCTGTTCAAAGTTTCTCAAGTGGAGTTGCATTGATTTGTTCTAAACTCAAAATTAAAAGTGCTTTAATGCTCTACAACAATGTCATGTTCATAATTATGTTGTCTGTGTCTGAAATTGACGATGCCAGAGCATTACGTATGAAAATTTTAATCGGTCATCAGTCATGAGTTATGATTGATTATGACCCTTCGATTTTGAAGATAACCTAAAATTAAAAAGATCCTTTTCATACTTGCTTCTTTCAAAAATTCTTCTACGTGGTGCAATCGGTTTCAGTTGATTGTAAGAATCGATACGAAACAGTTCATAATTTTGCCCCTTCAGTTATGAGGATCGGCAACTCAGCTTACACTTCGCGCAATTTGCCAGGCAGAATCCCAGATCGCCTGGAGAAGAATATTGTTAACACTGCTGCTGGTAAAAAGATAAACACTAAACATCTCATGTTTGAGGATTTATGATATATCTTCGTTTTTTGATGAAGAACATTTTTTGAGACAATTTTTCATGCTGTAATTCGTCTCATCGTCAGTTCTAAAATTTCTCGTGATAAAAATATTCTTATTTCCTCCTCAACCCTCCTCCCAATTTTCTAACTCTCCTGTTTGCGTGCTTTCGTGGAATAATGTTGAAGGTTTTTTGTGATTCTTATTCAGAGATTTTGAAAAAAAAACACCCTGAGAAGGTTTTAAAATGACCTCCTCAGATCATGTCTTTTTCGAATAGAATTTAAAATTTGCGAAACAGATCGTAATTGTGAAATGTTTCTATTTGATCTCAGTATCATTAAATACTGTGGATTAATTTCAGTTAGGTACTTTCAAGTTGTAGTCTGAAGCACGATGAAGTAATGTGTCGAGGGGAGGGGGGTGGTAGCAGACTGAAATGTTCCCAACTTTTAACTTTAGTCCCCTCCCTCCCTGCCACCAGTATTTTTCATGCCAATCAGCTAAATGTTTTGGAAAGAGGGGTTGGAAAACAAAACTTGAACAAAAATTCGAATTGTTCTATGTATTGCAAGGTTGGTAGGTAACTTGGCAGGCTACTGAAATCCATAATCAAAAATTCGCAATTTTTTCGTTTTTTTTTTTTTTTTTTTTTTAGCATTTTTGCTTTTGAAAATTACATTTAAAAATGAGAACAGAACATTTTTCGATTTTGACCGAGCGAATTGAGGGCGAAAGCTTCAGAAAATTTAGGTACGATTTGTAGGATACAAAAAAAAATTATTTTCAAGAAGTTTTAACGCCAAAATTTTATGCTTTTTGGTGTTAATTTTTTAACGAAATTTTGCACTTTTTTTCATAATTTTGTGCTTTTTTGCACTGATACTAACCCTGTAGTTGAATTTCTAAAGTTGATTTTTCATTCTTGAAAGTTTTTAAAAAATTTCACAGAGAGTTCAAAGTCCGAGCGAAGCGAGAGTAAAGGCTTTAAAAAAATTGATTTGAAAATTAATAAGTAGGTATATGCATAACTGATGCAAAAGGTTGATTTTCATAGCTTAAGCTTTCGAAAATTAATAATTTTTCAAACATAAAGCAACATTATTATTATTATTTTTTTTTTGGGGGTGTTTATAATAATACAAGATTATTACACCCGTAAAAAGAAGGGGGTTAGATTTGGTTTGTCAGGTTGATGTTTTTTATTATTTTAAATGTAAGAAGTCAATTTTTCAACGCTTCAACTTTGATTGATCAGAGAGAAAAAAAGGAAAATGATTTGAACTGAGCGAAGCAAGGACGAGAGCTGTAAAATGTTGATAATTTGAAAACTTTTACAAAAAACAACAATTCATCTATGTTTACGACAGTAAGCAAATAAAATAACTTACAATAATATGTAATTGGACATTTTTCATTTTTCAACTTACAATATAGTTACAAATTATCACAGCAAATTGGCAAAATCATTTACTCAACTTTAGCTAATTCCTATAGTACAATAAATTATGAAACCTATAGTTTTTGAAATTTCGTATATTATAAATGGCTCACATACTATAAGAAAAGAGATTCAATGTACCTATATTACTTACATATACACAGTTTCTAAGTTTCTAAAATGATTTCGTCAATTCCTATTCGTAGGTGCTCAGTTGTGTATCGAAGATTCGACTTGATATTCTTCGCTTTCCAGACTATACGTGACACGAGTTAATCGCGTTTCTGTCCAATCCTGTCGCGTATACTATTTAAATTTCATATGAGAGGAAAATAAATGTGGAAATTAAAAAAAAAATGTAAATTCAGACACAAGCGTGGAAAACAGTTATGGGGAGGAAAGTAACTACGAGTACTTTCCGTGCATGTGCATGTTTCATCTTAGCTTTAAAGACGTATTTTCCATGAAATTAAATATCTTTATTAAATAATAAGTACCTAGTTACAATAAAACTTTATTTTTTCAGGTCCAAAAATTCATTTTTTTAAAAAATTTTATTCAAGTCTAGAATTAAAAATTAATTTAACTCAGCATAGAAGGCCATGTTTCATGTCCATATCGTATCCTGTGCAATAGTCGTAATTTTTTTTCATTTGTCTTCCACCTGGAACAAAAGAGAAATACTTAAGATTTAACTAGCCCAGTTGCTCGTATTTTTAGACTTGAAACAAAAAGAGAGATAGGTAGGTTAAGAAACATATAATTTGAAAATGCTCGTATTTTATTTTTTTAATTTATTTTGTTCATGCACATAGTTTTCATACTTACGTATCAGAATGACGCTCCATCATGTTCGTCGTCAATCATCATTGACAAGTCATTCCTGAAACAGAAATTTTTACCATGTTTAATTTTTTCATAGAGAACAAGTTCAAAAAGACTGATTAGAATTACGAAAAGAAGAAACAACGTTAGACATGTATAAAAGCCGGAAGAAGAACGGTGTTTCATCATAAAAATAATTTAATTTATTAGATTGACTAGGTTAGAGCCTATTATTTATTTATTTCATTTTTTAAATTTTTATACCAGAAACAAGTGTTGAAGGAGGGTGTCTGATTGACAATACTTAAGTGTCAAGCGTGAAAAATTACCTATATTCTTCGTATAGTACCTGCTACCTGCGCAGGAAATTTCTTTTTCCCCTTAAACAATTCGTAAAATGTGTGAATTATTGTTTGAATACCTACATCTACTCGTATTACGCACTTGACTTGACACAATAAAGCGTTACATTACAGGGGAATTTGACCCCAGGTCCTCCAGGAGACACCCCACATCTATCTGTAGGCCTACAGATCTCCAACCATCGGACTACTGTGGTTGTTGGTTAAGAAGGCAAAATGCGTTTTTTAATGCATGCACTAAATTCAAGAGAAATTGCCAATTTAAAATTTTATAACATAGTTTCTGGCATAACTTTTCAAGATGAACAAAAACGGTTATCTCATGAAATGACGTATCTTCTAAACTGAAGGGGTAATATGAGATCACATGTTTTTTTTCAGCAATTTTTTTTGGACTCACCTGAAAGGTACTAGCGCTTCTCCAGTGATATGTAGCGTTCGTATTTGTACGTGGACTCCACTTCTCCAATAATTTCAGTCCCTGGTCGGTCACCTGAAACGTTTAAAATTTCCGCTGAGTGCTACCAGCCAACACACATGAGAAGGGTAATTGGTAGGTACTTATCTCACTAAAAGATCATACTTAATAGGTAGGTACATAGACTCAAAATAATTAGCCTAGTATCGTTTTTCAAAATGTTGCATACCTTATTCGAATATTAGGTACCTATGTTTAGAGGATCATTTCGAAACGAAGATAGTAACTGCAGAGTGACCTGAAAGTACAAACTTTTCCCCCACAAAAATGAGACAACCCTGTCCTGTTGAAGGAAAGTATGATCTTGAGGAGAGGAACGGGTCAATCACAATGCACAAATAGGTACGTAATTGGATAAAGTGAAGATTTAAAAAAAATATGCACAATTGCACATGCCTTGAACTGCTTGCAGGTATACCATCTCAAAAGTCACAATTTCGCAGTTACATAGGTCACTTTACAGATGCTATCGACAAAAAAATCACAGTGGTGAGGGATGATGTGTGTGTGTGGGTGGATTAAAAATTCTCTCGAGTCCTAGCGTGTAATAGGAACCCGAAATTCGGGTCTGAAATGCCCCGTGAGGACTGTTTCATACCAGTCGTGGGTTTACTAATCCCCCAGGGGAATATTCATGCGTCCAAGCAGGGCGTTTTTATTCCCGAGTCTCGGGTGCAAGAAAGTTCCCCTGGAGCATTCGTAGACCCGAAAATTGGGATGAAAAAGTCCCCTGGGGCATTTGTAGACCCGAACCTCAAGTATGGAAAATCCCCCCTGGGGCATTCGTGGACCCGAGCCTCGGGGTGCCTTCAGATGAAATTTTTGGATCGCCATTTTACCTTTTACCCTTCAAAAGGAGCAAAATTGCTATATGATAGGTATATCCTACTTCTCACATAATATTTACTCAACAGGACAACAGAGTGGTTTGCAGAAGTCCTACTTTTGGGGGTTGGTTCGCAAATGGATACATTTTGAATTAGAATATTATATGAGCATAATAATTCTTTTTCTTCACCGTCACCATCCTGTTGTGGTTCGCAAACGGGTTGCTTTTCGGCTGTCATTTCTCCTATTCATGGTTCGCAAATGGGAACCGGCCTTCCGCATGAATCTGTATACCTTCCAGTAGGTGTCTAGATATTTCTAAGAAGTTTTGGAACCCCTGCTTTCCAAACGCGCAACCGATTCACGAAAAGCGCAAATAGTTTACAGCCCCCCCCCTCCCAAAAAAAACGTCATGTAGCAGTTGAGAACCTCACCAAAAACGTGAACGAAGAACTTCCAGAACACCTCGGGGTTGTTTTTAGAGATGCATGTGTAGGCGCCAGTGTCATACCCTGTGACGTTTCGTATTCTGAGAATTTTTTCACTAGGTGTAACTACTTGTACGGAACTATTGGTCTAAAACATAATTTTAAAAAATGCATTCAATGTTCATGCAGGTATCTCGTTTTACTGAATGAAATTTATTGAAAACTTCGCAAATACAAGGTTAATTAGAGCAATAATTACGAACTACATTTTGGTATAAAAACGCAGTTAGTTACATACCTACTCCAGTATTATGATTGAAATGCAAAATTTGAACTTACTTGGTCGGTAGTGTCTATTATCCACTCAACTTCACTTTTACCATTGCAAATTATGGAAACATTTTGCTTGAAGTAGAATATTACAACATTACCATTAAAACTTCCAGGAGGTAGTTTAGAAAGTTCCAAATCTGCAAAAATTATGTTCTTTATAGGTGGGTAATTCTCGAATTCTCAAAAAAAAAGGTAAATCTTGTTAGGTAGGTATGCATAATTTTGAAAAACAAAAATAACTTTTTGGAAAAATTTCAAAAAGGAATTACTTACTTACAGTAAAAAGCTTGTAGTCCAACAGCTATACCTACTGCGATTGCCCCGAAATAACTCAAAGCTGGAACTGTTCTCAAAATTTAGTATACATATTATGTACCCCTATTTTAAATGCACTCGGTCTGCCAATCCGCAGCTACTGCTTTAAAACTCAGCGAAAGCTCGAAAATTGACAATTTTTATGAACTTTTGGCCGAGAAAACTGATGGCTCAAATTAGTGCCAAATTATAGAATTTTTCGCACTGAAACCGAATATGTAGGTCTGTCGACCCTAAAGTTCTGCCAAAGCCCCGCCAGACTGGTTGGATCAAATTTCGCAAATTTCATCTTTTTGGGCTAAATTCGCATAAAAAGCTATAAAATCGGTATGAAAATGATTTTCAAGCAGTTTAACGAAATGCCCTAAGGGTAAGATGATTTTTGGGCGCCAAAATTTTTCAAAATTTTCTTTTTAGGGGAGGGAGCATAAGGAGGGTGTCGAGAAATTCACTAAATATGGCCTTGTGATACATCAAAATGCATTGGGCCGCAGAATTCGATTATAGCAATATTTTTCACATCACTCGGTCTCCCTACTCGCAGCCACTGCTTCAAAGTTCAGTGAAAGCTCAAAAATTCACAATTATTCTGAACTTTCAGTCAAGAAAACTGATGACTCAAATTGGTACCCAATTTTGGCATTTTTTGCGCTGAATCCGAACATGGAGATTTGCCGACCCTACAGTGCTGCCAAAACCCCGCCAGACTGGTTCAAAGGGGGAGTAAATTTAGCAAATTTCATGTTTTTGTGTTTTTGGGCTAAATCTTTATAAAAAGTTATAAAATTGGGTTAAAAATTATTCTCAAGCAGTTTAACGGAATGCTCTAGGGCTGAGATGATGAATTTTTTTTCAATTCAATTCAAGTTCAATTTATTGATTGAATCTAGGTTTACAAAATCGCGGCAAACGGAAAACTTGTTGAATGTAATCTAATAAGCTCAAATTCTACGCATGCATATTTTGCGATGTATAGGTATCAGCCCCTCCCCCCCATTACTCTCCAATGTGAAAAATATTGCCATATTTGAATTCTACCGCCCAAAAAACATACATTTTGGTGTATCACAAGGCCATATTTGGTGAATTTATCGATACTCCCCTGATGGCCCACCCCTAAAAGGAAAATTTTGAAAAACTTTGGCGCCTAAAAATTATCTTACCCTTAGAGCATTTTGTTAAACTGCTTGAAAATCATTTTTATACCGATTTTATAGCTTTTTATGCGAATTTAGCCAAAAAAGATGAAATTTGCGAAATTTGACCCACCTTTGAACCAGTTTGGCAGGGCTTTGGCAGCACTGTAGGGTCGGCAGACCTACTTGGGTTCAGCGCGAAAAATTCTATATTTTGGCACTAATTTGAGCCATCAGTTTTCTCGGCCAAAAGTTCATAAAATTTGTCAACTTTTGAGCTTACGCTGAGCTTTAAAGCAGCAGCTGCGGATTGGCAGACCGAGTGCTTTTAAAATAGGGGTATGTATACTAATTTTTGAGACCAGTTCCAGCTTTCAGTTATTTCGGGGCAATCGTAGTAGGTATAGCTCTTCTAATATTGATAGAACGGGACAATAACATAAAAAAGCAGGGGTGAAAAGGAAAAAAAAACATCTTGCGCAGTTCGCAAGATCAACCGACTTTGCTCTAAATAACCCCCAGCAATTTACCAACATTTACCTCAGTAATTTACCAGACATTACCTCAAAATTTACCAATTTACCAAAATTTATGGAACTACTGAAATTTACCAATTTACCAAAATTTACCAATTTACCAAAATTTACCAATTTACCAAAATTTACCAATTTACCCAAATTTACCAATTTACCCAAATTTACAAATTTACCCAAATTTACCAATTTACCAAAATTTACCAATTTACCGAAAATAACCCCAACAATTTACCAACATTTACCTCAGTAATTTACCAGATATTACCCATTAATTTATCTACCAATTTTCCAATTTTCCAAAAATTACCCCAGCAATTTACCAACATTTACCTCAGTAATTTACCAGACATTACCCCACTAATTTAACAATTTTTAATCACCCCAGTAATTTACTTCCAAAGGTTGACACAAATTCAACAAAATAAATTACCCCACTAATTTAACAATACCAAAAATTACCACAGCAATTTACTAAAATTTACCAATTTACCAAAAATTACCCCAGTAATTTATCAAAATTTTCAACCAACTTTAGCGAAAAACTGAAAATTACCCCAGCAATTTACGGAAATTTACCAATTGGAATACCAATTTACCAAAAATTACGCCATTAATTTACCAAAACAAATAAAATTACCCAAGCAATTTACCAAAATTTTCGACCAACTTTAATTACGAGTAATTCACCAAAAATAACTAATCATTTTATTTACTAAAAATTAATATTAATTCACCAAAAAAAAAATTATCAAAAGTTACTGGCTATTTACCAAAAACTTAATGTTTTTTGTTAAAACAAAAATTACACTAGAAATTTTTGAAAAATTTTGATTTTTTGTGGCAAAAAAATTTTGGACAAATAAAATTAACAAAAAAATCAACAAAAAAATTTCGCCTCTTGACTCACGCGGGATTCGAACACCCGACCTCCGGTGCACCAATCCGCAACCTACACACCCTAACCACCCCGTCTGTTTGTTGGGGGTGAGCCGTTTGCGAGATATAAGGGTTTACACAAATTTCAGCTTATCCATAACGTTGAAACACACTTAAACGTTCATATCTCGTAAACGGCTGAATCGATTTCGACCAAATTAAAAATTTCTCTAGTTCAGTATCAAAGCAATATTTTGCCATCATCAGTTTCGACTTAAAGTTCGGAGCTTTTGAGTTCAGAGTGACACAAATTTATATATAGCCGCATACAGGCAAACTCGTAACGTTTTGTATAAACAGCAATCTCAAGACCCCTCTATAACTTCGTTGCTGTGCATACGCTCGACGCGTCACCCCATAGGCCTGATAGTACTCGATGTTAGGCCGCGTTATATTCGTTAACTTGATTTTTGGGTCACCTGTGGAAAGGTATTTCATTGCCAAAACATCAATTTTTCAGAAAAGCTTTTTTTTAAAAGTCTCATACGTCTCTGTTTTTCGCAAATGCTTTTTTAACAAAGCATCCTACAGAAAAATAACCAGCTCTGAGCAGAAAGGAAATTTAATTCTCTACAATTTCCTTCATTGTATTTTTTTCCTAGGATGCATACTTTTCCCATAAAATCAATGTTTAGATTGAAAAACACGAAAATTTGGACCTGTATAATCAACTTAAAATTAAAATTAAGCAGTCAAAAATTTATTTTAGACGATTTTTGACCACGCCATGTGAAAGAGGACATCTTCAACCACCAAAATCACCAAAAAGAACGTATAAAACGTAAAAAATGATTCTTGGCAATAAAAACCTTTTCCTCATATCCTCATACCTGTTAATTAGGCTATGTACTCATTTGAAAATTGAGTCAAAAGTGAAATTGTATAAACAGCAATCTCACGTCCCTGCTCAAACTTTGCCAGTAGACTCCCCACACCTTGTAGATTCATATGGCACCTCATCGAAAAGTCACGTCCTAAAAAGGTTACGAGTTTGTCAAAACGTTATGAGTTTGCTGGTTAATCTAGAAAAAAGTTACGAGTTTACCCCCTAGAATATTTATACATAAATTGATATATACATACATAGATATGCAAACGGTACCTCTACGTCACCTTTTATATACTCACGCGTTCTCTTCGTCACCGAATTCGGTGACGGAGGCGTTTTGCCGGTGACGAAGACGTTTCCCTGTGTATAACAAGTTCAAACGGTTTGTTTTCCCCTGAAACGTTAAAGGGCAAAACTTTGTCCGGTGACGAAAAGGTCATGTATACACCTACTGTATACAGATTTTAAAAAAATTTTTCCATCAACACAAACATACCCTCGACGTCACCGTATATAAACAGTACCTTTTGGTCACCGCTTTTTAAATGCTTCCAGTTGTGTTATATTTTCGTATTCGTAGCCAGCGCAGTTGCAGTCTATTAGGCAAGGCAGCAGGTGACAATTTGGTATAGTCAATATCTTTTTAAATACACAAGTTCACGGAAGAGATCAGTTTATAGTCGGAGGCAAATTGGTACCATTCTCGTAAATTTTTTTTGTATAAGCTTAAAGCATGTAAATCAAGTGGGGAAAAGAGTATAATCACTATTACAACTGTGCTGGTTAAGAATATGCTATAAATACACCGCCGGAGGCATTTTAAAGCCTGGTGACGAAAAGGTACTGTTTATGTACGGTGACGTCGAGGATACTTAGGTCCATATACATATATATATAGCCGCATACAGGTAAACTCATAACGTTTTGTATAAAATACAAACTCACGTCCCACCTATAACTTCGTTGCTGTGCATGCGCTCGACGCGTCACCCCATAGGCCTGATAGTACTCGATGTTAGGCCGCGTTATATTCGTTAACTTGATTTTTGGGTGACCTGTGGAGAGGTATCTCATTGCCGAAACATCAATTTTTCAGAAAAGCTTTTTTTTAAAAGTCCCTTACGTCTCTGTTTTTCGCAAATAGCTTTTTAACAAAGCATCCTACAAAAAAATAACCAGCTCTGAGCAGAAAGAAAATTTTATTCTCTACAATTTCCTTCATTGCATTTTTTTCCTAGGATGCATACTTTTCCCGTAAAATCAATGTTTAGACTGAAAAACACGAAAATTCGGACCTGTATAATCAACTCTAAATTAAAATTGAGCAGTCAAAAATTTATTTTAGACGATTTTTGACCACGCCATGTGAAAGAGGACATCTTCAACCACCAAAATCACCAAAAAGAACGTATAAAACGTAAAAAATGATTCTTGGCAATAAAAACCTTTTCCTCATATCCTCATACCTGTTAATTAGGCTATGTACTCATTTGAAAATTGAGTCAAAAGAGAAAGTGTATAAACGGCAATCTCACGTCCCTGCTCAAACTTTGCCAGTAGACTCCCCACACCTTGTAGATTCATATGGCACCTCATCGAAAAGTCACGTCCTAAAAAGGTTACGAGTTTGTCAAAACGTTATGAGTTTGCTGGTTAATCTATAAAAAAGTTACGAGTTTACCCCCTAGAATATTTATACATACATACATACATACATACATACATACATGTAAAAACCATACATTACGAGATCCGTTTTATATAAAATCGGGCATTGCGAGATCCTGAGATCCTTTTGCCGGATCTCGCAAGTTCTCTCATATGCCACGGTACTCGTGAGATCCGGGGGACCCTGTACACACATTTTCAGCCGGATCTCGTTTTGCATACTATTCATATACTTATATACAATTTTTGAAAATAGATAAACGACGCATCTTGCGAGATCCACCCCCAAATCAGGTTTAGGCCGTTGGTGGATCTCGGTTTATGCGGATCGCGAAATTGATGGCGGCAATGCATAGAAAGGCACTGTTTACACACTACAACGTGCGTTCGAACGAAGTTATAGGGTTATTATTTCAGTTTTTAGCATTTTTCGGATTTTTTTTGGGTGGATCTCACAATGCCTGTGTATATGTCGGATCTCGCAATGTACTCTAAGACAGTATATATATATAGATTTAAACTTAGTCATTGTGGTGCCCGTTTCAAGTATACGTAGTCATTGTGGTGCCCGGTTTTGGGCTTGTGGCGCCCAAATCGGGCACCACAAGGTCTTTTTATATAAAACAATGCAGAATCGAGTGAAATGCACTCTAAGGTGATAAAAAAATTTTTGAGGCAGGCACCACAAGTACCAAGTTTATGTATCGGGCACCTCTATGACTAACTATGATGAAAAATCCAAACTGCACCAAAACACCTTTATCATACATATATATGTGATCCTCTATGTATGCGGGCACCACAATTACCATAAAAGACCCGGGCACCACAAGGTACTAGGTACGTGTATTCATATAGATATATATAAACTTATCTCGTTTTGCGTCATACGTCTTATCGTGATCAGCACACTTCAATTCGTCAAGAAAACCCACCCCCACCCAAATCCTCAACCATCATGACAAATACAATACCGTACTTTTCCGTTTCACGGCAAAGTCGGTAAAAATTGGAAATTGGTACATAAATTTTTGCTTCGGGAATGCGTTTAGATGGATCCTCTGAACTACCAGAAAAACGCCGACCCTTCTATTCTGGAGCAATCTTTTTAAGGGGCTAAAACTGGTTCCACTTCACGTTTTTTGCGAATAACTCCACAAATATTAAGTATATTTACCTAACGAGAAAAACTTACATTTACACGACTAACAATGTTCCTCTCTAAATTCTCGATAATTTGATACCACGCTCGATACCAGATACCCACCTCTCAAGGGGGGAGGGGGTGTCTAAAAGAAGTGATGGTAAGCGCAAGTGTTTCAAAAAAGGTCAGTCCAACAAATTAATCAAAATTATCACTTAATATCGTTCGTTTTCGCTCAACATTTTTTTACAAAGCCTACTCACCCAACTAAAGTACGAATCAAACCTCCACCGATTGGTCTTCAACCTTCTCCGGGGGTTGGTGGAGGGGGGATGCTTGATTTTTCAAGTAACACACAACTGAATCATATGTTTAAAAAACGAACCTTGGGGTGCGATATATCGAATAGTATGTTTTTGAGGTCGCTGAGTACGAATATGAACTTATTTTTTGGGTCCAATCCCGTAAAGCTCATGACTGCCCCAAAAAAAAGTCAACATTTTTGAAAAATTGTGGAAAAGTCTGTGATACATCGAATGGTATGTTTTCGAAAACACTTAACCCGAATATGAACTTTATTTCTGCTTAAAATTTCTCAAAACCCCCCTTAGTCCCCCTAAATAGGATACAATTTTGAAAATTTGGCTAAAATCTTGTACCTAATTATACATATATAGAATATAGCTTGATTTCAAGATCGCTAAACACTTTTTAGAATCCAATGCACAATGGTTCTTTGCCCTCACCCTTACTCTTCATCCTCAATACAAAAACAATAATCATTTGTGTGTTAAGTACTATTGGCCAATCACAAATTTTCGACTGGAATAGAGTTTGTTGCAGCAAGACGTTCCTTCAGAACTTTCCACTTTTTTTAGACACCTCCTCCCCCCTTGAGAGATGGGTATTGTGTATCGGGTACCGAGCGTCGTATCAAAATTATCGAGGATTTGGAGGGGAACATTGTTAGTCATGTAAATGTAAGTTTTTCTCTTACGTAAATATAATATTTACGGAGTTGATCGCAAAAAACATGAATCGGAACCAGTTTTAGCCCCTTAAAAAAATAGCTTCAGGATAGAAGGGTCGGCGTTTTTCTGGTAGTTCAGATGATCCATCTGAACACATTCCTGAAGAAAAGTGCCAATTTTATCCTTTTTAAACCCACTATTTGCCTACTCTATAACTAAAGCAGACAATTCGCATGTAGTTTTCATCACCTTTTTCGCACATTTTTCAATCATCATAAAAAACACCTTTTACAGCACGAAACTGACGAAACTTTTAATGAAGAAATTTTTTAATTAACACATAAGAGTGAGACGCTTTTCGGTCTGCTCGCTCTGCCTCTCATTCTTACTATGTGTTGATTTAAAAGTTTTGTGCTGTAAAAGGTGTTTTTTTATGATAATTAAAACAGACAATAAAATACGTTTGCTTTTCGAATACTCAACTTTAGAAAAAAATCATAATGATAATATAGATAATAAACTTACCGAAAGAAATAGCTGAGCATAAATTCAATACTACGAGCAAGATCAGACGATGTGGCGTCATTTTTGAAGTAGGATATTTTATGAAATAACGCAGAAATCTACTTCTGTATTGGAATGCACTGCACGATACAAGAAAACAACTGAAGAAAAGGGGCATAATGAAGGCGACAGTTTAGTATGTAGGTACGTACTTTGGTAGTTTCAACGCCTACCTGAAAATGCCGTTAGTCTTATTTATGTCATCTGTTTTTCTAAATAAAATCAAGATACGAAATTAATGTGACAGTCAAGCAGTTTCAACTTCCACCCTCCACCGTAGACGTTAGTTTTATTTTTGTCGTCTGTTATTCTAAGCTAAAAGTATCAGTTCGCACAAGCTGCTTGTTTCTTTTTCAACAGTTGATTCTTGTTTCACTTGCTGATAGGTACTAAATTTTTACATCAGTGTAATTCCAGTAATAAGAATGACTCGAAATCCTTTGATTTTATTCGTAGTGCTGATTTCTTGCTCAGTAAGTTCCATCGGTAAGTAGTGATTTAATTTTTATGCAAGCGCTTGGATTTACATTATTGCAATTATTAATAGGTAATATGTATAATATGAAACATAATTTCGACAGGTTTGGAAATTCCATACAGAAACAACTCGCTTTTAACACTTTGCATAAATCATCACGAGAAAAACTTCACCATACCTTGTTCCGATGTAGATGAAGTAGAATGGCTGATCAACACCAATACGAAAGTAATTGCCCTGATCATGATTAATATTATATACGCAGATTTTTTTTTTTTGGTATTTACTGGCCAAAACAAGATTTATTAATATGTACCTTCTTGTTCTCAATTTAATAGGCGAAAAATTTCATACAAGTGTTGGCACCAAATAAGAAAAATGTCGTAATCAAGGATGCCAACATGTGGGATACTGGAGTTTATAAATGCTTCTCGAAAAATAACCCCGCAGTGTTTATGAAGGTTGTTCTTCGCGTTCAGTGTAAGTCTATACTCGATGCTATTTTTTTTTCTTTCAAAAATCCAAGTAGTACATATTTGTATTACCTACTCATACATTTATTTATTTATCAACTTGAAAGTAATGGAAGGAAATGGAAAATAATCGAGCATAAGAAAAATACGTCGATGTGTGATTAATACCTTACCCCTTGAGTGAGAGCAACCTGCTACCTGACCTGACCTGGCTTCTATGTACTTTGTCCTAAACAGCTAGTTTCTACGAATTATCCGTTCATTTTAGGCTGTGTGATAATGTACGTAGTTGAGAAGACAAATTCTTCGCGCGAAAAATAATGTGTATTCGTCTTCGAACCTTCATTAATGGTAAAATACATGTGTTTCCAGTGTTTCGCAGACAGAAGCAACCACCTTCCCTTCATCTGTTTAGTCTGTCATTTATACCTGCACTCAATTCTTCCAGTTTCTACCCATGCATTCCTCGTCTCCAAAAGTGAAATACACAAACGGGTTTCCAACAGGGTCGTACGTATTAGTACTTTACTGGGTATTTGCCCAGCTAAAGGTAGGAGTAGTGGTGGTGGTATCTGGGTAAATATTTAATGAGTTAATATAAGAAAAACTACAGGAAACAGAAGAAATAATTTACTTGAAATAAATTGTTGGCTTCACTACACACAGAGTTGATAACTAAGTACATATTACACGATTTTTGGCGGGTTTTTAAAATTTTTATCATATTTAGGGAATCGCAAGCAGAAAAAAGTTCATATCCGGGTTCAGTGTTCTCAATAACATACCATTCGATACATCACTCGACTTTTCACGATTTTTCAAAATTGTGACCCTTTCATGGGTCAGTTGAGAGCTTTGCGGGGATGGTCCCGAAAAATAAGTTTATATTTGTACTCAACGACCTCGAAAACATACCATTCGATATACGTACCTATCACATGATTTTTACAATTTTAAAAAAATGTTGCCCCCCTTTTTGGGACAGTTAGGAGCTTTGCGGGGTAGGGCCCAAAAAATAAGCTCGTATTCGTACTCAGCGACCTCGAAAACGTATCATTCGATGTATCACACGTTTTTTCACAATTTTTCAAAATTTTGTACCCCAATCTTTTTGTACTCAGAGGGGCTTTGAGGGGTTAGACCCAGAAAATAAGTTCATATTCGTATTCAGTGACCTCGAAAACATTCTATTTGATCGCACGTCTATATTCGTTTTTCAAATACATATGATTCAGTTGTGTGTTACTCGAAAAATCAAGCATGCCCCACCAATCCCAGGGAGGGTCAAGACCAATCAATGGTGGTTTCATTAGTAGTTGGGTGAGTAGACTTTATAAAATATTTGAGTGAAACCAAATGATATTGTGGTAATTTTGATTAATTTATTGAACTGACTTTTTTTGAAACACCTACTCTTCCCACCCCTTTTTTTAGACACCCCCTTGAGAAACAGGTATCGAGTGTTGTATCAAATTATTGAATTTGAAAGAGAACATATGAATGGTGCTATTCAAGAAGGTCCTATCGCCAAAAAACTGGTTTTGAGAAAAACACATTTTTATATTTCGGTGTTTTGCTATTTTGGTTTACAATGATATAGCGAGCTCCGGTTTTTTTTTTGTTGAACAGAAGCATCTTTCCACTATTTATTTCCTGCGTAGTAATTTTTTTTTCACCACCAATATTTCCATGGGAGCGCTTTACAAAAGAGACCTTGATAGGACCTTCTTGAAACGACAGGACCTTCTTGCGGTTATTCCACCTAAAAATCGATTTTATTCCTTCTCAAACCCACCAAAAACATGAAATAGTTCAGACAACTTGTTAGGTACGTAATTTACAAGTTTAAAACACCAACTTTTGAGGAAAAAATTAAATTCAGAATCACTCGATTTTTTCATTTTTACAAAATTTGATTTCCGTCGCACCCCACTCCCCCTCCCCCAAGGGGTCGGGCAAAAAAAAGGACATCGGATTCGAATTCCTCGTTGAAAATTACTAAGAAATCACTACTTCCAACTCTTGAGTTTTGTTGTAAAACCCCATATGCGCCCTTTTTTTGCCATCCAAGTCACTGTGGTGGGCCGGCCTCACTAACTCCATATGGCTGCTGTTTGTGAAAAACACCACATAGTGCGCTGTGGTTTGCACCATTGTGTGCAGAAAATGTCAGAGATTCAAATTTCATGAACTCCTCAAAAAGGTCCTATTGGTCGATAGGACCTTCTTGAATAGCACCATTCATATTATATTTTAGTAGTACGAGTTCTTCTTTTAAATGGGTCATACCACGTCAATTGGGGTAGGGGGGTTCGTGCGATTTTTTTGAAAATTTTCCTGTGGAAAGACCTTTCGAAGGGATGACCAATAGCGCAAATCGCAGCCCTCTAGCTCATTTTTAAAGGCAGCCAGAGGGTGTCAAAGTTTTCAGTGATTCTGAAATAACATCCATTACATCAGATGGATTACTCAATAACCGCGATACCTACCAAAATGGAACTTTTTCTCATAGTTGGAGGTTTTTGAAATGCTTTTTGGTGATATCATAAAAAGCAGTGTTGCCACTTTATTTCGTACAAAAAATTACCTCCAAAAGTTTCAAAACGTAGTTTTCATATCGTTCCGACTCTCAAAAATTCTGGAAAAAATATATTATGGACAACTTTTCATGCCGAACAACATATTCAAAAATTGGGATGGTACCATGTTGCAAAGTCGATTTAAAAAATTCAAAGTTTGCGAAAAAAGGCGATTTTTCGATTTAAAAACATGAAAAAAAGTTTTTATAGGTGAAGTTGACCCATTTGACCCCTATTTTTACATATCCGTTGAAAAAGTTGAAAAAACCCTTTCACTCGATAAAATGAACTCACAAAAAAAATCAAAATTCGAAAAAATTCAAAAAATGAACGAATTTTTATTTTTTTGTTGTGAGTGCAATTTTTATCAACTTTTTTATGAAATACGTCAGAAAGAGGTCAAAATAAGACAACTGAATAAAAATGTTTTTTTGATGATTGAAATTGAAAACTGAATTTTTTCGAATTTTGATTTTTTTGTGAGGAGTTCATTTCATCGAGTGAAAGGGGTTTTTCAACTTTTTCAGTTGGTGACATGAACTTTTTAGTCTGCCAAATTTCAGCGAAATTGGAGATGATGAGTTGACAAGGTTTCCTTGTTAGATATAGGTCGAATTTTTCATTTGAGCCAGAATGACTTCGATATTGTAATAGTACGAATACTTAATTGCAGAATCCTCGTTTTTTTTTTTTCAGATGGATGACCATCATTACCATCAACACTCATCTGAGGTACATTATGTCATTCTAGTTGGAAATAATAAACGAAAAACAATTCAATCAAAGATCCACAATGAACAAAGTTTGTTTTAAAATACTTTTTATTTTATGTATTTGCCCATTTAGCCACGTAAAATCTTGCATTTTTTGAACTGTAGGTCAAAAAAGTCCCTATTAATGTTCCTATGTTTGAGAAAAAGTCGCTGAGATGGGAATTTTTTCGACCCCCAGTGCAATATTTTATCGAGCTAAGTAATTGCAATTCATTTCATTTTTTTAATTTACTAATTTTTCATTTATTTATTTATTTATTTTTCATGATGGCGTGTTTTTTGGTGAAAGAGAGGAAGGAAAGGGAGAGAAAATCTATTTTGGAACTACAAAAAATTTATCCGCTTACGAGTATTTGAAAACCCAAAAATTGTAGAAAACTGGTTTCGATGAGCGTGCTAGAAAAAATTTTCAAGGCCAAAGGTCACTGCCAACAACAAAAAAAAGAAAAAGAAAAAGGGCAACCAAAAAATTAAATTTTACCTCGGTTCAATTTCCAGTAAAAAAAAACAAATATTTTTGGCAGGAAAATGTGAATCATTCTAGAATTGGTCACATTTCAATTGATTAAATTATCTAAATGCTATAGGTATTAAAATTTATCTGAAGCACCATGAAAAAAAAACTAATTAATTTTTTTGAAATCTCCGTTTTTAAATCAAAAATAATTTATACGAAGCTGAAAAATAAAAGTCGAAGTAAATGAATTTGAAAAACTGAAGTCATAAATTCTCAATGTGAGAATGCTACCTACGTTGCGAAAAAGCTCTTCCTCTGACGTTTTTGCCAATTGATCTGTTATATTAAATTCTGTAGGTACTTATTAGCTTGTGATGTTCTCCAAGAAGTCAAAAATGCCTATACTCAGGACTTTCTCTCTTTCAGACAGTCAATTCAGTTGTACGAATGCATTAACTTACGATTGGATAATTATTGTGTAAGCTGTAAAACGTATTTTTACTTTCACCTAACGCCATAAATGGCGATAAATAAAACATCAGTTAAACTTATCTCAGCGTTTTCTTCGTGATTTTTATGCTTAATAATATACTCGTAGATGTATAAAAGGAGGCGAGACTGAAATTTTTTCAACTCTTTCACCAGATTTTCCCAACTTTTTCCAACTCACCCAATCTTTCCCGAAAATTCCCAACTTTTCGCTCCAATTTTTCCTCTGGCTGTAGTTATACTGAAATGTAGGTTCAAATTAATAAAATTCGACATAGCCTATAACGATTTTCATAGCTTCAACATTAAAAAAATAATTGTAATATGTACTCATTTTCAGAAGTGGGAATAAAGACTCGAGCGAAGTGAGGGCAAAAGCTATGAAAATTTGATAATTCGAAAATTTTTACGAAAAACACAATTCATCTGTGTTTACGACAGCTAGTAAGCAAAATAATGAAATAACATACATACATGCGAACAGGCAGTCTAATATGTAATTGGGCATTTTTCATTTTCCAACCAACAATAGTTATCTACAAATTATCACAAATTGGCACAATAATCTACACAACTTTAGCTAACTCATATAGTAGGAGTACAATAAATTATAAAACCTATATAGTTTTTGAAACTTCGTATAGTAATTAATGGCTCAGTTATTCACTATACATTTCTTATAGTTTCTAGGTTTCTACAGTGATTTCGTCAATTCCTAAAGGATTTTTCTACCAAGAGGAAAATCATCAATTGATTGATTGTTGATTATTATTTTGAAATAGGTAAATACAATACTTTAATTTATAAAATTTTATTCACAGAGAAATAAATTTACTACCTATACTTACAATTAAACCCAAACAGCGTGACAGATACGTAGGTAAGGATAAGTGTCTAAGACGATAAGCTAGATTACAAATGCATTATCATCTATTTATCCTCTGAGGGTTTTTGGTTTAATTTTGTGCAGCTCCAAAATTTCCTCAGAGGAAGCTCTGGGTTTTGGACTCACCTGAAATTCACTATAGGGGTTCTCCAGTGATATGTAGCCTTCGTATTTATATGTGGGCTCCAAATATCCAAAAATTTGAGTCCCTGGAAGGTCACCTGAAACATTCAAAATCTCCACTGAGTACTACCAACCAACACACATGAGAAGGACTGATCATAGGTACTTATGTACTCGTTATTTATAAGAGAAGAACAATGTAGTTATTTATGAAACTCTGTTGAAGTAAAGAAATAAGTGCTTCCGCATTAAATATGTACCTTCCAGTAGGTGTCTACATATTTCTAACAAGTTTGGGAAGCCCTGCTTTTCAAAAGCGCAATTGATATAAACAAAAGCGTAACCGATTCACGAAAAGCGCAAATAGTTAACAGCCCCCCCCCACGTCATGTAGTAGTTAAGAGCCTCACCAAAAACGTGAACGTAGAACTTCCAGAACACATTGGGGTTGTTTTTATAGATGCATGTGTAGGCGCCAGTGTCATTCCCTGTGACGTTTCCCATTCTGAGAATTTTTTCATTGGGTGTAACTACTTGTACGGAATTATTGGCCTGAAACATAATTTTAAAAAATGCATTCAATGTTCATGCAGGTATCTCGTTGTACTGAATGAAATTTATTGAAAACTTCGCAAATACAAGGTATGATCAGAGCAACTACATATTAATTAGATTTTGAAATACAAACACAGTCGAATAGTCGAATACTTGATTAAAATGCAAAATTTGAACTCACCTGGTCGGTAGTGTCTATTATCCACTCAACTTCATTGTTACCCTGGCAAATTATGGAAACATTTTGCTTGAAGAAGAACATTACAACATTACGATTATAAAGTCCAGGAGGCCAGTCATTGTAATCCTTCGAACCTGCAAAAATTATGTTTCTTTATACCTACGGGTATTTAATTTGTCAAGTGAAAATGACTTTGGGAAGAGCTACAACACTAAGAACAGATCTAACTAAAACAGACAAAAACTTTTAAATAGAATATGCTCCTGATTTGCGCAGTGGCAATTTAAAATATTTGTTTGCCATTGAAGCAATTGAGCACAAAATTGCCAACAACACCTACTAAAAAGTTATAGATATTATAATTTCAAATATTTTTAACCAAAAAAAGTGTGCTTTATTTTCAAACTTTCTAAAAAAAAATTCTCCGCAGTCATTTTCAATTTCAAAAAGGAAAAAATTTAATGCAAAGTAATTTTGAAAACTGTTTTACTATAGGTAGATGTCTTTTGAAATATTTTAAACCAAATTATCAAAAAAATCCAAGCAGAATAATTTTGAAAAACAACATTTTTTAAACTGAATTCATAAATCCTTAAATATATATATAAAAAAAAAAATCACTATAAACCCCCCCCCCTCTCCACCCAAAAATATAAGACTGAACTCAAAACAAACAAAATTAATCAATATTTCAGTATCATGGAAAATGTTGTAAAGATTTCATTTTAAAAATCAAAGAAAGTAAGTAGGTATGTACACAATATATACCTATAACGATTACTTAAGGAAAACTTATTTTCATTTTTTTTATTCACACGTGATGTTCGTTTATAAAAATAATAAATTTAAAATTGTTTAAAAACGATTAAAATATTGCATCAGTAATTTAATATTTTTTTAAAACTCAAATAAATTTGGAATACATTTTTTTAAAAATCCCAATCGAGCCAAAAATTGTAAAACTAAATTCAGAAATTTTTTTAATTCGCATTTATAGAGCAGGCAAATAACAGTTTTAAAAAGGAAAAAATTGGCAGATCAATTTTTTCTCTGGGAATGTGTTCAGATGGACCCCCTGAACTACCAAAAAAACCGACCCGCCTGCGCCTCCTACCCCTGGAGCTAATTTTTTTAGAGGGTCAAAACCGGTTGTGATTCACGTTTTTTGAGTTTTACTCCGCAATGTCAGTGAGTCAAGATGCACAAAAAATAACCCCATGAGGGATGGGTATCGAGCGTATAGTATCAAATGATCGAGAATTTGGAGGGGAACATTGTTATAGTCATGTAAATGTAAGTTTTTCTCGTAAGTAAATATAATACATATGTGCGGAGTTGATCTCGAAAAACGTGAATTGAAACCAGTTTTGGGCCTTTAAAAATATGAGCTCTAGGGTAGGTGGGGATTTTTTCTGGTAATTCAGAGGATTTATCTGAACACACTCCCAAAGCAAAAATTCACGCGCTAATTTTATCCTCTATTGAAAACCGCTATTTGCCCGCTCTATAACTTAGTACTACATATAATAGAGAAAAACTTTAAAATAAAATACGTTTGCTTTTCGAATAGGTATCTCAGATACTCAACTTTAGAAAAAATTATAACGAAAATATAGGTAGGTAATAAACTCACCGAGAGGAATAGCTGAACATGAAATCAGTACTACGAGCAAGATCAGATGATGTGGCGTCATTTTTGAAGTACATAGGATACTTGATGAAATAACACTGGAATTCACCTCTGTATTGAGGTTGCAACCCACGGAACTAATACCCCTATTTCAAGTAAACGACACTAGCGCGGCACCTGAATTTGCATTTAATTGAGGTAGCAACTTTTGGAACTATACCCCTATTTCAACTTTTATCCTTTGTTCTTTGATAATCAAAGCCTTTGTTATCAATTCATGCAAAACGACACTACCGCGGCACCAGAGGTTGCAGCCACAATTGGAAGACACATGGAACAAAGAAACAACTGAAGAAAAGGGACGAAATGAAGGCGACAGTTCAGTACTTACTTAGGTAGTTTCAACGCCCGTTTAGTTTTATTTTTGTCGTCTGTTTTTCTTAACTAAAAGTAGGTAAGTAGCTAAAAGTACTCGTATCAATTCGCACAAACTTTTTGTTTCTTTAACAACAGTTACTTAATTCATTGTTTCACTTGCAGATACTAAATTTTTACATCAGTGTAATTCCAGTGATAAAAATGACTCGAGATCCTTTGATTTTATTCGTAGTGCTGATTTCTTGTTCAGTAAGTTCCATCGGTAAGTGAATTAAAATTTATTCAATTAATAAAAGTTGGTTTTTAGATTTGCAAAATATGTGTACTACTCGTATGTGAAAATACATTTTCTTCAGATAAACCTATTGTGTCAATCATTGATCGTATTAAAAATTCAGAAGCATTGGAGATAAAAAATTTAATGATAACCACTTTGTAGAGGAGATTTCAAGGAACAATTTTCATCCGAACATTTTTTTTTGAACGCCTAATTTGGTGAAGAGAGATTGTCGAATTTTCTTGGTGGCGGGAGGGGTGGATCCTCGGAAAAAGGGAAGGTGAAAAATAGGCATCTGGGCTGAATTTGTTTTCGTTGACGTGTTGAACAATAATCAATTATATCTATTTATAAAATTACATTCGACAGAATATGCGAACGAACGCGTTTTTTTGTCAAATTGAGATCTGACTATCATCTCTGACTCTTGACCCACCAATCAGGAGGGGGGGGGGCAAAATTGTAATTTCAGTTTTGAAAACCCAGCTATTTTGGGTAGTAATTTAATTTTTATGCTAGCGCTTGGATTTACAGTATTGCGATTGATAGGTAATATACGTAAGTATAATAATAATATGAAACATAATTTCGACAGGTTTGGAAATTCCATACAGAAACAACTCGCTTTTAACACTTGACATAATTGATCACGAGAAAAACTTCACCATACCTTGTTCCGATGCAGATGAAGTTGAATGGCTAATCGACACCAATACGCATGTAATTGCCCTGATCATGATTAATATTATATATTGTATATACGCGGATTTTTTTTCGTATTTACTGGCCAAAACAAGATTTATTAATTATGTACCTTCTTGTTCTCAATTTAATAGGCGAAAAATTTCATACAAGTGTTGGCACCAAATAAAAAAAATGTCGTAATCAAGGATGCCAACAGATGGGATACTGGAATTTATAAATGTTTTTCGAAAAAGAACCCCGCAGTGTTTATGAAGGTTGTTCTTCGCGTTCAGTGTAAGTCTATACCTGATGTTTTTTTTTTTTTTCGAAAATTCAAGTATTTGTATCACCTACTCGTACATTAATTAATTTATTTATTAACTTGAAAGTACTTGCAAGAAGACTGAAAGGAAATGGAAAATGATTGAGCATGAGAAAAATACGTCGGTCTGTGATTAATACCCTACCCTTTACCCTTTAAGTGAGAGCAATTTGCTACCTGACCCGGCTTCTACTTTGTCCTAAACAGCTAGTTTCTGCGAATTATCCGTTCATTTTGGGCTGTGTGATAACGTAGTTGAGAAGACAAATTCTCCGCGCGAATGATGATTTGTATTCGTCTTCGAACCTTTATTAATGGTAAAATACATATTATTGTGTTTCGCAGACAGAAGCAACCACCTTCCCTTCATCTGTCTAGTCTGTTATTTACCTACACTCAATTCTTCCAGTTTCTTCCAAAAGTGAAATACACAAAAAGGGTTTCCAACAGGGTGGTACGTATTAATACTTAACTGGGTATTTGCCCAGCTAAATGTAGGAGTAGTGGTGGTCTGGTGGAACTTGGGTAAATATTTAATGAGTTTATACAAGAAAAACTGCAGGAAACAGAAGAAATAATTTTCTTGAAATAAATTGTTGGCTTCACTACACACAGAGTTGATAACTATTACACGATTTTTGGCGGTCTTTTAAAAATTGTATCATATTTAGGGGGATTGAAGAGGGGGTTTGAGGAATCGCAAGCAGTAAGAAAGTTCATGCATATTGGGGTTCAGGGCCTTCGAAAACATACCATTCGATATATCACATGGTTTTCACAATTTTTCAAAATTTCGACCCTTTTTTGGGGCAGTTAGGAGCTTTGCGGGGTTGTTCTCAAAAAATAAGTCCATATTCGTATTCAGCGATCTCGAAAACATACTATTCGATGTATCACATGATTCTCACAATTTTTCAAAATTTTGACCCTCTTTTTGGGCCAGAGAGGGACATTGAGGGGTTGGGCCCAAAAAATAGGTTTATATTCCTACTCAGCGACTTCGAAAACATACCATTCCATATATCACATGATTTTCACAATTTTTCAAAATTTCGACCCTTTTTTGGGGCAGTTAGGAGCTTCGCGGGATTGGTCCCAAAAAATAAGTTCATATTCGCACTCAGCGACCTCGAAAACATACCACATCGTACATCCATATTCGTTTTTTCTTATGTATGTGATTCAGTTGTGTGTTACTTGAAAAATCAAGCACATCCCACCAAGCCTCGAGGAAGGTTGATGATCAATCAATGGTGGTTTGATTAGAAGAAGTTGGATGAGTAGACTTTATAAAAAAAATTTGAGCGAAACTGAATGATATTAAATGGTAACTTTGATTAATTTATTGGACTGACATTTTTTGAAACACCTACTCTTCCCACCCCTTTTTTTAGACACCCCCCACCCTGAGGAATGGGTTTCGAGCGTTGTATCAAATTATGGAATTTTAAAGAGAACATATATTTTAGTCGTACGAGTTCTTCTCGTAAATATAATATGTATTTGCGGGGCGAATCGCAAAAAACGTGAATCAGAACTGGTTTTTGCCTCCTAAAAAAATTAGCTTCAGAGGAGGTATGAAGGTCGGCTTTTTTCTGGTAGTTCAGAAGGTCCATAGCAAAACATAGCTTTACTCCAGCACACCGGAGTCGCTCCAGAAAACACAGTAATCAACTTCGACAGCTGAAAATTTGATTCTGAGGTGTTGCGTTGGTGACATGAACTTTTAGTCTGCCATAATTTCAGCGAAATTGGAGGTGAGGACGATGAGTTGACAAGGTTCTCTTTTTAGGAATAGGTCGAATTTTTCATTTAAGCCAGAATGACTTCGATATTGTAATAGTACGAATACCTAATTGCAGAATCCTCGTTTATTTATATTTTTATTTTTTTCAGATGGATGACCATCATTACCAACAATACTCATCTGAGGTACATTATGTCATTCTAGTTGGAAATAATAAACGAAAAACAATTCAATCAAAGATCCACAATGAACATGAAGTTTGTTTTAAAATACTTATATCATTATTTACCCATTTAGCCACGTAAAATCTTGCATTTTTTGACCTGTAGGCTGTAGGTCAAAAAAATCCTTATGTTCCTATGTTTGAGAATAAATCGCTGAGATGGGAATTTTTTCAACCTCCAGTGCAATATTTTATCGAGCTAGGCAAATGCAATTCATTTCATTTTTTTATTTGCCAATTTTTTATTTATTTTTTTTTTTTGCATGACAGCGTGTTTTTTGGTGAAAGAGAGGATGGAAAGGATCAGGTCATTAAATCATACAGGTACCAATTAGCAAACAACTTCGATCTAGGTAATTGAATTGATTAGAGAAATAAAAAAGAGAAAATCTATTTTTGAACTACAAAAAATTTCTCCGCTTACGAGTATTTGAGAACCCAAAAATTGTACAATACGTGTTTCGATGAGCGTGCTATAGAAAAAATGTTCAAGGCCAAATGTCACTCTGCCAACAACAAAAAAAAAAGAAAAAAAAGGGCAACCAAAAAATTAAACTTTACTTCGTTCAATTTCCAACAAAAAAAAACAAATATTTTTGGCAGGAAAAAAGTGAATCATTGAATTGGTCCCATTTCAATTGGTTAAATTCTTTAAATGCTATATTAAAATTTATCTGAAGCGCCATGAAAAAAACTAATTAATTTTTTTTGAAATCTCCGTTTTTAAATCAAAAATAATTTACAAAGCTGAAAAATAAAAATCGAAGCAAATGAATTTGAAAAACCGAAGTCATGCTTAATCCATCATAAATTCTCAATGTGAGAATGCAACGTTGCCAAAAAGCTCTTCTCTGACGCTTTTATCTATTGATCTGCTGTATTAAGATCAATACCTACTTATTTTCTCATACGATTTTCTCTCAAAAATCAAAAATGTCAATCCAGGCTTCCTCTCTTTCAGACAGTCAATTCAGTTATACGAATGCATTAACTTACTTACGATTAAATATTGTGTAAGCTGTAATTTTTACTTTCACCTAACGCCATAAATGGCGATGAATAAAACATATCAGTTGGACTTATCTCAGCAGTTTCTTAATTTTTTCAACTTTTTCCAACTCACCCAATCTTTCCCGAAAATTCCCAACTTTTCGCCTAAATTTTTCGTCGAGTAAGAGAAGAGAGACCCCCCCCTCCCCCCCGTTCGGCACGGTTCTGGCTGTAGTCGCATTGAAATTTAGGTTCAAATTAATAGAATTACGTGTATGCAGAATTATTACTTGAGAACCAAGAGCTTACAATAAGGAGTTACCTACTTAAAATTATTCTATTTTATAATTATTGGGTAGTATTATGATGATTGACGACATCGCCTAGTTTATGCTACTTTTGATTTATTTATATTAGTCCTTTCGTCCACTTCTTCTTGAGCAGAACTTGTATTCACTTCCACACTTGGATCCAACTGTTTTTTGAGCATGTCACCCGCAGAAGGTTCATTCTGAAATTCGGGCTGTTTCTGCAGAAGCATTCTGAAAAGTGCATTTTTGATATCCGGATTGCGTGCATTTTCCTCTATCCAGCCTGTAAAAATGAACCGAAAATTTAGTAAAATTCAATACCTACCTAAATCACGAAAGGATACGAGTATTTATAGTAGGTGGGTATCTCTTTCTCTACTCACCAGATAATGGAAAATCACTATGGTTATCTATTAAAACAAACGGCAGAAAGAATTTCAAGTTTTTGTAATTTGTGCTAGTTCAATCATCAATGGTTTCAGATTTGTAACTATAAATAGGTATGTAGGTACTTACATAATGAACAATCCCATTTCACGCAACTTTCATAATCAAAAAAGGCCTCTGCAAAAAATTATCGTATCATTTTAATCAAAACTGATTTAAATAGATTTTTGCTTACATGTCACGATATTTGAATATGATTCATAAATAATTTACGTGGTAGTATTTCATCCATTTGCGCATCAGTTATTAAAATGTATTCAGAATGGAGTTTAAAATAGACGTCATTGTATTTCTGCAGATAAGATTTTGCAACATTGGTAACTTGCTGTGGAGCTGTACATACGTAAAAATTGTGGTAAATATGAGTATAGAAGTATCCAATTTTATTTCATTTTTGAATAAAAACTTGGAAGTTGGTTCTCTTTATGCCTTGGACTGGACAAATTAATGTAGGTATAGTGTATGAATATCTAAAATGACACCTACTTGAAACCTTTGCAGCCATACAATCTAAATGTGAGCAAATTATTCCAATTAGTATTTTTATGAAGTTCTATCATCAAGTTCTTGACAAATGGTATTTTACTGTACCTGGGATAAATTTGAATCGGTCCGGCAGCTGTGGCATTTTGCCCACTGTTCGAGTTTCTGTAACGCATAAAATAGATACCTAAATAATGTAGTCCATGAATGTATTTATTGGTTTTGTGTGATTTTTTCTCTCATTATTTTTGCGAGTGAAATTTCACTTCTTTACATCAGAGCAGGAATAAACTATAGCCTATATCTAGCTAGGTACTTAGCTACTGACCTGCACTTTTTGCAATCTTAGCAGCTTCCGTTGTCTGCCATAAATTTTCCAATACTTCTTGAATCCTTTTGAATAACCTCGAGATGCATTTCTCACTGCAAACCAACGTGTCTGTGAAATACACAGGTATTAAAATTTGAAATTATGGAAAATGATCTCAATTTTAGTAGACTAAGGTAAGGTGGATGGCTAAAAAAAGTCGGAGGATTTTGACCAGATTCGCTGGAGACCTTCATTTTTGAGGTGAAAGTAATCCAGAAAATTCTTTAGCTCCTGAAGTGCTCTTGGAGGGAAGATATGGGTCCTCAAAGAGATGGAATTCTCGATTTTAGTGTGCATAGCACACTTAGCACATAGTATTTATTTTCGGTCTGGAATTTGAAATCTTATTGATTTATAGAGCGGGAAAATAACGTAAAAAATCAGGGGCAAAAAGGAAAAAATTGGCACATAAATTTTTTCTTCGGGAATGTGTTCGGATGGACCCTCTAAACCACCAAAAAAAGCCGACTCTCCTACACCTGGAGGAAAATTTTTTAGGGGGCTGAAACCGGTTTCGATTCACGTTTTTTGCGTTTTACTCCGTAAATGTTAGGTTTTTGAGATAAACTACCATGACGAAAAATGTTCCCCTTCAAATTCTCGACAATTTGATACCACGCTCGATACCCATTGCTCAAGGGGGGTGTCCAAAAAAAGGAGTGGAAACAGTAGGTGTTTCAAAATAGGTCAGTCCAATAAATTGATCAAAATTACCACTTAAAATCATTCGTTTTCGCTCAAATTTTTTTTTACAAAGTCTACTCACTCAACTACTAATCAAACTACTATTGGTTTGTCTTCAACCCTCCTCGGGGGTTCGTGAGGGTTGCTTGATTTTTCAAGTAACACACTACTGAATCATATATTTGAAAAACAAATCTGGACGTGCGATATATCGAATAGTATGTTTTCGAGGTCGTTGAATACGAATGTGAACTTATTTTTTGCATACAACCCCTCAAAGCCCCTCTGTGCCCCAAAATGGGGGTTAAATTTTGAAAAATCTTGAAAAGTCGAGTGTTTGGCCTTTTTTGGAGCAGTTGGGAGCTGTGAGGGGTTGGGCCCAAAAAATAAAGCCATATTCGTGCTCAGCGACTTCGAAAACATACAATTCGATATATCACTTGACTTTTCACGATTTTTCAAAATTTTCACCCCCATTTTGGGGCACAGAGAGACATTGGGGGGTGGGACCCAAAAAATAAGTTCATATTCGCACTCGGCGACCTCGAAAACGTACCATTCGATACCTATATCACTCGACTTTTCAAGATTTTTCAAAATTTAACCCCCATTTTGGGGCACAGAGGGGCTTTGAGGGGTTGTATGCAAAAAATAAGTTCACATTCGTATTCAACGACCTCGAAAACATACTATTCGATATATCGCACGTCCAGATTTGTTTTTCAAATATATGATTCAGTAGTGTGTTACTTGAAAAATCAAGCAACCCTCACGAACCCCCGAGGAGGGTTGAAGACAAACCAATAGTAGTTTGATTAGTAGTTGAGTGAGTAGACTTTGTAAAAAAAAATTTGAGCGAAAACGAATGATTTTAAGTGGTAATTTTGATCAATTTATTGGACTGACCTATTTTGAAACACCTACTGTTTCCACCCCTTTTTTTGGACACCCCCCTTGAGCAATGGGTATCGAGCGTGGTATCAAATTGTCGAGAATTTGAAGGGGAACATTTTTCGTCATGGTAGTTTATCTCAAAAACCTAACATTTACGGAGTAAAACGCAAAAAACGTGAATCGAAACCGGTTTCAGCTCCATAAAAAATTTTCCTCCAGGGGTAGGAGAGTCGGCTTTTTTTTGGTGGTTCAGAGGGTCCATCCGAACACATTCCCGAAGAAAAAATTTATGCGCCAATTTGTTCCTTTTTAAAACCGCTATTTACCCGCTCTATTACCTATAACCTTGAGAAAATAAATTTTGAATTTTTGAAATTGAACGATGGGAAAGATAGAACTCTTGATGAGAACTTTGATGATTCAGTTTGGAACTTTTCTTGATTATTTCAAATGATTTTATATTGGTTTTATAGTAGGTATTTTTTTGCATTTTTTTCGTTGTTTATTCTAGAAATAAATTTTCATCTAATGATAGAATTTTAATTTGTTTAAATTTAGCTTACAATTAGAATTATTAGTTTGGGATGATTTCAAGTGAATTATTCGTGGTGATTTAAAAATTTGTCTGAACTTTTGATTATTTTTTTAAAATTTAGCCTAAAATTTTTTGTGCCAATTACAAATTTTTTTTTAATAGATATTGAATTCTCACGATTTTTTTTTGGAATGATTTCATGCGAATTTTTTGTGGGTGGAATAAATTTTTCAATGTTTTTCCTGATGATTTCCAATGGATTTTTTAGGTGTTGAATTTTTATGAAATTTTATTGAGATGACAAATGCATTTTTTCGGAATGATTTCAACTTGTAAGTGCATTTTTTAAATTCTTTAGTCTTGAATTCTTATGAATTTCTTTCAAGTGAGGACATAAATTTTTTCGAACTGCTTTTCAGTGAATTATTGGGGTGATTTAGAACAAATTGTTCAAGGATGGTTGTTTTTTGTTTTTTGAATTTCAGTGAATTTTTTCCGAGCTATGACAAATGAATTTTATCAGAATAATTTCAAAGAGAATTTTGGTGATTTAGAATGAATTGTTCTTGATGATGATTTAGTTAGGAACTTTTTCATAATTATTTTAAATGATTTTTTTTGTTGTATTTTGTAATAAATTTTTGCTTATGGTAGTGATTTTAGAATTTTATACCTATTTTTAAAAGCTTAAAATTTTTTGTGGCGATTTCAAATTGATTTTTTTGCGTTGAATTCCAATGATTTTTTTCGAAGTATGAAAAATGATTTTTTGGAATTATTTCAAGTGAATTTTTTGTGAAACTTTCAACTTAAAATGAAGATTTCCACTAAACTTGACGAAAATCCTAAATCCTACCGATTTTTTTCGCGATCCACTCTCATTTAGATACGCATTTATTTAAGAAAAAGTGCAATATATAGTACATACCGGTTATATCCTTGGGATCTGCGAAGAAATGAATTTTAAAAAATGTATTAGTCAGAGACGATGATGCGATGGTTTTTCAAAATGACATATCACAATCTCACCTTCGATGTCTTCAAATCTGACGAATTCTGTCGATTCGCATAATCCTTCAGATGAAAAAAATAATAAGATATGTAAAAATTACAACCGCGATTATAAATGAATGATTTCAGTGTCTATCCTTATCTCGAAAAATCCCTTTTGCCCACCTGTTGCAAATGCGGTGAATTCGCTCTTTTTAAATATTTCCGTTGATTGTGAAACATCTATGCCAGTTTCATACTCTTCAAATGGATTCTGTAGAGAATCACTTTTTTGCTGATCATCTACGTCAGTTGATGGACTGGCTCGTGCTGGTGACTGCGGATCCGATACTTGGGATTCTGGTAGTTTCGTTTTTTTAGTTTCCAGTTCTTCGTGTTGTGTTTTTTGCTGATCATCTACGTGGGTTGATGGACTGACTCGTGCTGGTGACTGCGGATCCGATACTTGGGATTCTGGTAGTTTTGGTTTCTCAGCTTCTAGTTCTTCGTCTTGATTTTTTTGCTGATCATCTACGTCAGTTGATGGACTGATTCGCAGTGATTGCAAATCCAATAACTGGGATTCTGGCTGTTCCGAATTTTCAGCTTCTACGAATTGTTCTTCGTGTTGTTTATTTTTTTCCAAGATTTCGGTTCCAATTTCCAAGTATTTTTGAAACAGGTCTTCTTCTGCGTAATTTAGTATGCAATCTTTCACTTTGGCAGTGATATCCAAACCTATAGTGCGGTTATAAAAATTCAATTATGTAATCGGGGAGAATTTTATCATAAATTTCCCACAAAATATGTGAAGATTTTACCCTGTTTCGCAGATTTTTTTTCAATTTCTTTTAAGCTGAGTTCCGTACAGAAACCTGTTTCGAAATATGAGAAATTTAATTGTGTAAGGTGAACTTAAATTTTGAAATGCGTCTCTTATAAGTACAAATTATGATGATTGAAATATGAGCCATACTTCCTAAAAATTCGCCCGTTGAGAGATGTGCGCGCATTCCTACTACGGATATGGTACTGATATGTAAAAATATGCAGTTTCCAACCACTGAAACGAAAATTTGGTTTAAAATTTAGTATACTTACGGAAGAAACACATGATTGCTACTTGATCGAGGTTTTATGAGAGATTGATGAATATTCTAATTTGAAGTTCGGAAGTATCTTCTTGTGAATGTGAACGGAAATGGAATCTTCAAGGTGTTGATTCACCATTTCTTTCGAAAAATAGATGGCGATTTTATTCAAAGAAAAAGTATACAAGTTCTTACCATATCGATTTTTACTGTCGGTTTCTGAGAAATTGAAAAAAAAACGATCATTTTAATGAAATTTGATATTGAAAATGGAGCGATTTTATTCCTAAATGGATGTGGAGAACTTACGTTGACCTGCCTTTACCACACAAACTGCTATAATTTGTCGAGTGGCACATTGAATATGTGTTCAAAAAATTTCATTAGTACAATTTATGAGATATTTTCATGTATTTATACGTAAATTAGCTACTACATTATTGATAGTAAACCTCCACTTACCAATAAGAAACGGAAGAAGTGAGCTTAAAGTGAATCGCAAAACTTTCTGGAAAATCATCTTGTATCTAGACTACTAGATCAAGGCGAAGTTTATGAAATGAGTGAAGATGTTGAAAAATCAATAGGTAGGTACTAGGTACTAGTCAAAAAATTGTTACAATTGTTACAAAACTTCGACGATACCTAATCCTAGTTCCATTGCAACACCTGCTTAAACATTAATAGATACCTAGGTACGTTGTGTTTTTTATGTTTTGAAGTTGTTTCATGTTTGCATACGTAGTCAGTGAATAATCGACGAAATCGCGTCATATTTCGTGATGAGTAACACATTTTAACGGAAACATCTTTATCCCAGTCCTATGTTCCAAGGAGTGAAAAAATTACTTACTCATAAAGTTTCAATGAAATTCATGAATTTGGAATTTCTTACTTCTTACCTACCATGAAGAGTTGCACTGGCAGCTCTGATTTTAAAAATTCCAGAATATTTGGAAACACCACATTAACCTCTAATTTTTTTGAAATAAAGTAGTCATAACTTACCATTTGGTGTCGCTCATACATTTTGAGAAGAATGGTCCAGCGTTAAGAAGTAATTGCACCCCTCCCTCCGATCCTCCGGACCAACTTTTTTCTAAAAAGGGGACATCATCCTAAAAAGAATATTTTAAAGCAAACTTGCCAAAAAAAAGTTGGTCTTATGTCTCTGCAGCGTTCCTGTATGGAAAGGTCAAGGAAGAAGTTTACGTGTGGCAACCTGATGGTTATAACGATGGTACATACATACAAACCGAGTTTGTCGATTAAAAAGCAGCTTGTGCGGTCTAAAACAAGCACTAGGGTGTTGAAATGCTCAATTCCATTTTTTCTAGCTAAGACTTGGTTTTGTCCAAAGTAAAGAAAATCTTCGCATGTACATCTTCTACAGGAGATATTTCCTTGGATCAATCGCTTTATATCGAGAAAATCATGAAGCAATTCGAAATGGCGGGCTGTAAGTCAGTAGATGCTCTCATCTCATGGTTAAACATTCTACAAATTGAATGGTGCTTTTCAAGAAGGTCCTATCGACCGATAGGACCTTTTTGAGGAGTTCATGAAATTTGAATCTCTGACGTTTTCTACACAAGATGGTGCAAACAGCAGCTATATGAAGTTGGCTAGGAAACGCAACTGGAAAATGCGCGCATTACCTTCTTCTCCGAAATGGTTGATCACAACTATACCAGAAGGCACTCTTGAGTAGTAATTTTCAACGCAGAATTCAAATTTTGAGTCAATTTTGCCCCTCGACCCCAAGGGGGGGTGGTACCAAATGAAAATTTGGGGAAAATGTGAAAAAATCGAGTATAGTGTCGAAATCTTGATACTTTGGGTTAAAAACAACGATTTTTGAGTCAATTTACCTCGTAGCCCCCCAGGGGGGTGGTATCAAATAAAAATGCGAAAAACTCGAGTATAGTGTCGAAATCTTGGTACACTTGGGCTGAAAACCCGATTTTCGAGCCAATTTTGTCCTTCGCACGCCAGGGAGGAAGGGGGTGGTACCAAATCGAAATTTGGGGAAAACAGTGAAAAAATCGAGTGCGCACTCACACATGCATGGCTAAAGTATGAGATGATACAGATTTTCGCAGGTTTCCGCAGGTAAATCGATCGCAGTTGTTTTACATACACTAATAAAATGCATAATTTTTCATATTCGTCGTTTTGGGGAATGCTGGCGGAAGAAACTTCTGCCCTACAGTATTAAAGATATTACATTAAAGTACTCAATTTTTTCACTTTTATCCTAAATTTTGATTAGGTACCACACCCCTCCCCCCGGAAGCCGAGGGACAAAATTGACTCGAAAATCGGGTTTTCAGCCCAAATGTACCAAGATTTCGACACTATACTCGATTTTTTCGCATTTTTATTTGGTACCACCCCCCCTGGGGGGCTACGAGGGAAATTGACTCAAAAATCGTTGTTTTTAACCCAAAGTATCAAGATTTCGACACTATACTCGATTTTTTCACATTTTCCCAAAAATTTTCATTTGGTACCACCCCCCTGGGGGGCTACGAGGGAAATTGACTCAAAAATCGTGGTTTTCAACTCAAAGTATCAAGATTTTGACACTATACTCGATTTTTTCACATTTTCCCCAAATTTTCATTTGGTATCTACCACCCCCCCCCCTGGGGGTCGAGGGGCAAAATTGACTCAAAATTTGAATTCTGCGTTGAAAATTACTACTCAAGAGTGACTATTTCATGTTTTTGGTGGGTTTGAGAAGGAATAAAATCGATTTTTAGGTGAATAACCGCAAGAAGGTCCTGTCGTTTCAAGAAGGTCCTATCGAGGTCTCTTTTGTAAAGCGCTCCCATGGAAATGTTGGTGATGGAAAAAAAATTACTACACAGGAAATAAATAGTGGAAAGATGCTTCTATTCAACAAAAAAAACGGAACTCGCTATATCATTTTAAACCAAAATGGCAAAACACTGAAATATAAAAATGCGTTTTTCTCAAAACCAGTTTTTTGTCGATAGGACCTTCTTGAAAAGCACCATTCAATTCAGACATCCTGAAAACTTCTGATTTTCCATACCAATCAGCAGTTGGTGTGCTGCTGTATGTCACCAGAGGTACTTGATTTGATATTTCATACACAGTTGGCGTATTATCAAGATCCCTGGAAAATCCAATACCAGAAGATGTTAGCTGTTTGAAACGCGTGATTTGTTACTTGAATGGTATGATGAACTTCAAGTTGGTTTATAAATACAATCCAACTGTCAAACAGCTAGAATGTTATAGCGACTCAGATATTGTTGGCTGTCCTACTACATCTCGATCAACAACCTGCATTCTGATTAAATATGCTGACGGGGCAGTTTCCTACATCAGTAAACGACAGTAGTTGGTAGCTGACTCAAGTTTTGAAGCCGAATTGATTGCCACTAACGAAGCATCAAAGGAAACCATCTGGATTTCGAGATTATTTTGAGAAATGGTCAATCTGTCAGATGTTCCTGTAGGTACTGTTGGTGGATAATGAAAACGCCATTCAAATTGCAGAGAACGTCAAATTCCATAGCAGAACGAAGCATACCCAATGTAAGTACTTCTTCATCCATGACCAAATTTGAGTAAACATGATCGATGTTCATCATATTTGAACTGAGCAGCAATTGGCTGATGCTGATATATTAACAAAGCCCTTGCCAAATCCGAGTTTGTCAATCTTGAGAGAACAATCTGGATTGATATCATGAATTGTCTAGATAGGGTTGCCACAATTTTTCAAAAATTGATCCGGATCACGGATCATGGATCGTAGCTGTAAAAAACGATCCGGATCACGGATCACGGATAACCAAGTAAAAAATGATCCGGATCACGGATCACGAATCATGAATCATGCTCAAAAAAGTGATCCGGATCACGGATCACGGATCAAATTTCTGCGGATCGTTTTAAAATGATTGTTTTCTAGAAAAACGGCCAAAATTCGTCATTTTGCAGTAAAAAATCCCAAAGTATACCACTTTTTTCCAAAATTGATCAAAAGTTTTGCTATTTTGAGAAAAAATGACAAAAAATGACATTTCTTTTCAGAAAAATTGCTAAAAAAGCACACTTTTTCTCCAAAAATCATCCAAAAAATGATCCGTGATAGGTGATCCGTAAATGGCAAATTCAACGGATCACAAATCACGGATCATGTTATAAAAAAGGATCCGGATCACGGATTACGGATCTTGCCTGAAAAAATGATCCGGATCACGGATCACGGATCACAAAAAGATGATCCGGATCATTGATCCGGATCGTGGCAACCCTGTGTCTAGATCATTGCTCGATAAACTCTCAAATTAGGGAAAATGTTGAAATAAATATAAAATTCGCGTCAGGATTGTAATCATTTATTTTCACAGTTAATACTTCATCATCATCAAGTCGTATAACCGCTCGTGGTGGTATCGCGTACAAATCAACGCGTACCCTTATGCCGAAATGGGTATTTGGGCTAACATCCTTTATGTTGATGTTGCCTCTATCGCGTTGATGACGTATCTCATGGAAATTTATTTTCGAGCTTCCACTAGTAGTTTCCCGTTGCTTACTAGTGACATCTACACAAGCACCTTGGAGCTAGCCGGGTAGTTTAGAGACCCTGAGCTCCTCAGTGTTGACCTCTATAGACGCTCGAACCAGTTTCAGCTTTTTGATTCTGCTAACAGATGGCGTGCATTATCTGTTAGCTCGGCTAATAACTGGTAGTCCCCCAGTACTTGGCGTGTAATGTTGATAATTGCACGAAAGATTTTTAATTACACGCACAAGCTTGCCTCTGTAGCTGGGTTTGAACCGGGTACCTCGTGAACGGATACTTACCTACTGGTAATTCTTCGAACTGTCAAGATTGTAACCTTTCTTAAAGTCAATTAAAAAGCTCCGATGATAACTTTGTAATTTTTGTATTCAAATCTCTGTTATTCTAACTAGAATATTACGTTTTCAATCACATTATGGTGATTTTCTATTTTTCTAATTTATGTGCATATTTTGTATTCGTGTAAATATGTTGAATACATCTTTTTATTTTGAAGTGTGCATCGTATTTTATTATTATACTAACAAAATGGCGGACATTTTGAATGAAAGATTAGCTGAAATCAAATATTTTGAACTAGACGAAGCTGAATCAAAACAGCTTGCAAAAAATCTATCACCAGACAAAATTTCAAATGCTGAAGTTCATTTTTCGATTTTTGGTGAATTTAAAAAATCAAATTTATGCCAAAAATCAGAAAAAAAATTATAATTTTACCAAATTGGCATAGAAAATTAAAATTTGAAGTATACGCTATTTTTGCTCTTACAAATTCTTCAAAACCGGTTTTGAACCGTTTTGAGCAGTTCTAGAGCCTCCAGCAGATTTTCAATGTTCGAAATTTCCTTAAAGATTTACCGAAACGAGTTGTACTTATATAGATCCGAAATTTACTTAACTTCAATTTCAACACGCTATCAAGTCGACTGCAGGAGGTTTCAAGCCATTTTGGAGCCTCCGGCGACTTTTTGAAAATGACTAGAGCCTCTAGCAGATTTTTGAAACTTGAAATTTCCGCAAAATTTCATAAAATGGCTTTACAACTCTACCTGATTGAATTTTATAGAAATTTCCAAGTTTCAAAAATCTACTGAAGGCTCCAGTAGTTTCCAAAAAGTCGCTGGAGGCTGCAAAACGACTTGAAATCCATCTGCAGTCGACTTCATGGCGTGTTGAAATTAGTTTACAGAATACATGTCAGCTTTCCAACTGCATTTGATGAAATATTTTGGAAATTCCAAGTTACCAAATTCTACCGGAGGCTCCAAGAATTTTTCAAAAAGTCCCTGGAGTCTCAAAAATGACTTAAACCCACTAGTAGTCGACTTAATAGCGTGCTAAAGTTAGAGTGCTACGTGAAATTCAAATATTCAAATTATCAAGTTTCACAAATCTGCTGGAGGCTCCAGAACTGCTCAAAACGGTTTGAAACCTTTTACACCTGTTCTGTGAAAAACGAACCAACTTCAAGACCACTTTTAGAGCTCTACTGAACGGTTGAAAATTTGCAAATCCAGGGGCACGCTCGTGAGCCTTCCCCCCTCGAGAGTCGTTGATTTTTGGGTGAATTCGGATTTTGAAATTTTTTCCTCGCAAAGATTTTGCATTAATTACCTACTAATTATGTAATCCAAAACATAAAAAGATATCATTTCTCAAACTGGGAAAATATTTTGGAACGCGGTGGTGCCGACCTTCTGACCATTATTACCAATTTCAAAAAATTGAAAAAACTTGATATGTACTTACTTACTTAAATTTTTGGTATTTTTATCGTTTTTTGAAATCGGAAATAATGGCCAGAAAATTGGCACCTCTGCGTTCGAAAATATTTCCTCAGTTTCTTAAGTTATGTCTTTCCATGCGCTGGCATGAATAATGTAAAATATTTTGGAAGAAAAAATTTTCAAAATTCGAATTGACCCAAAAATTATTGATTTTCAAAATCTCATCGCAGTAAAAAATAAGCAATCACGCTGAAAGATCAGTACAATGCGGGCAAAAGCACTCAAGTAGGTACCTAATTTACTTCGTCAAAAATTGACTGAAAAATTTGAAGAAAAAAAAACATTTTATTTTACAGTACCTACTTATATTGTTTTTTTTTCAAATAATCTAAATTTTATTTTCAAGTCAATTATACAAATATCATCGCCTTATTGGAAAAATTGTGGAACACCTTCGTAATTAATATGGCTACTTTCATGTTGTCCATCGTTATTATTAGGTTGAGCAGGATTGGCGACCACCATACCAGGTCCCAATTCATCCGTAAGAATCTGAACCATATCTACAGGGTGAGATTCAGGTGGTGGTGACTGAAGTTCATCTGGATTTTGCATGAGAACTCTGGCAAGCTTGTTTTTAGTAGGTGGCAGCGCATTTTTCTCCAACCAGTCTGCAAAAAGTGAATGTCAATTTTAAATGCTCTAACAAGCCGGAATCATGCCAGGTATCTGGCTTCAATTTGAACACTGAAAGAAATGAATAGCAAAACGATGCAATGAGCACCGCAAAACGCGGTAATTTTGGTATAGGTACATTACTAATGTAATGAGTGAATCAAGAGTGGTAACCATTCCCGAACTGAGATGGATTGATTTCTATATTCAATTCCTATACCAAAATTACCGCGTTTTGCGGTACTCATTGCCATTCATTTCTTTCAGTGAATGTAAATGCGTTTTTTGAAAAGAGCATGAGCTGAAACCCTCATAACCAGAATTTCAGCTGCTCAAATTGATTTTTTGATTTTTGACGAATTTTTGAAAATCTCAAAATTAGGATAATCAATAATCATTTTTGACGATTTATGCATTTTTTTTCAAGAAGAAAGGAGTGCGAATTAGTCTTGAAATTCCTTAATACGTATCACCTTATGATACAAATTTTATCTACGAGTATCTTGGTCAATTTGGTAGAATTTTGATTTTTTCCCTAATTTTTGGTGCAAATTTGGTTTTCAAAAATTCGCTAAAAATTGATTTGGGCAGCTGAATTCCAGTCGTTGGGCCGTTTCAGATCATGTTCTTTCTGAAAATCGCGATTCCGTTCAAAAAGAAAGCAGACATATCGGAGTGGTTATTTTGTAAGCAGAATTATCAAGGGCTTAATAACGTATGTAAATGCTTTACCATAAAGTGGTTCATCGTAGCCAGTCTCTGTAAATTTAAATCATAATATTTTATAAAGCTTCAGTTGAATAGGTATTTACTCGTATGAAGTAATCTACTCAGTTATGGTTCATGTATGTACCTTCCAAAATCTTCATAATTTCAAACATACTTACTCAAACCGGCTTCCCAATGTATACAGCTTTCGTAATCGAAAAAGGCAGCTGGAAAATTTATAATTGGTTGGTTTCACGATAATACTATTTCAAATTACGTTTTCTAAAGTATGTATTAAAAATCGTCCAAGTAGGTACATATTATTTGCTTACTCGCCAATTCTCGATCCATACTTTCTAACGCATCTTTTGTCGGTAGGTTCGCGTAAATATCGTAGATGGTATCATAAACACCGCTGTATATGCCGATCCAACTTTCTCCAACTTCTGCAATTTCCTTGAGATCTGACCATTTGAAGGTAAAATTGTAATGAAGAATTAAAACGAGTTTTTTATACACATTAAACGCAAAACAAAAAAAAATGAAAAATGTTGAATAGAATATTAAATAATTGTTAAAAAGAAAAAAATTAACCCAATCCTTTTTGGCTAAAAAATATTGGAAATTTGTTTGAAGATTGTTGCGTTTTATCTTGATTTTTTTCATTACAACAAATTATCATTATTTCGACTTTTGGAGTCTCCCCAAACCTCATTTTTCTACTGTTATTGAACTTACTCGTGAATTCGTTTTGTTTACATACTGTGCAAAAAGTAATTATTGATCGTATTAGTGTATTTTGATTTTAAAAAATTGGATCTGAGAATGAAGTCACAGTAGTGTGATTACCCACATTGCACGAAATTATTGAGGAATGACATGATTTCTTCTCCTTCTATTTCTTTTTTAGCTACAGGAATTGGAATAAGACGTATTATTAGTATTAGAGGCTTTTTGGCTGTCTCTTGAAGAGAAATCAAATTACTTACGTGGTTGTTCTTTTATCTGGTGTATTTGAACGGTTAATATGTTTTTAATTCTATTGAGGAAAGTTTGAACGCATTCTTCGCTGCATTCTACAATTCCTGGAATATGAAATCGCAATAATTCAGACGATATGGATGTCTCAATATTCTTCACTTATACAGGCGTCTAAATTTGTCTTCGAGCATAAATAAAAAATATAGAATAAAGATTTGCTGGTTTTTACCTATTCTTCGAATGCGTTCTAGATGATTGAGAAACATGGAGAGAAGAAAATATTACTACTAAGTATACCAATTAACTATTTACTGAACATGTGTTCAGAAAAATAAAAAATACAGAGAAGATGTGATGATCTTTTACCTTCTTCGATTTCTGAATAATCGAGGATCGTAGCGAAAATGAAAAATAGGTAATAATTACTTCTTTCCAAATGTTGTGGGTATTTTATAAACATACAAATACACTTAGTTAGTCAATTACATATACATACGTTCATTGAGGTCATTGAAATTGACAAATTCGTTAGAATTACACAAGCCTTTTGGAAGCAGACATATAAAAAAATTAATCAATTAAAATCGCGATATACCTAGACCTACCTACCTATTTTGTGCATGAAATATTACAGAAGTATGTACCTACCTAAAGCGAATCTTGCAAATTCGCTGCAATCTTCGGCTCTAGGAGGCTCCCAAATATTTTGCCCATCGTAATGTTTGGAGGTATTTGGAGGACCTGCAGAAGAGACAGAACCTGTGGGCGGAGGATTGAACGGAACCAAAGCCATAGATTGCTCAGGATCAGACCTGGTCTCTGGCTGAGTAGATCTGTCTGCCACTTGCACAGGGGCAGAACCTGCTGGCTGAGGATTGGCCACAATAATAGCCATAGAGTGTTCATTTCCAGAAGTAGCATCTGACTGAGAACTTGCCGGAACCAAAGCCATATTATTATGCTGTTGATCGTGTTGTTCTGATTGAGATTGTGCCAACGACACCGATGGGGCAGACTCTTCAGTTTGTTTCTCGTGTTGGTCTCTCTGCTTGTCTAAAAGTGAATAACCATAAATCATGTATCGAGAATATAAGATTAAGGCATCGCTAGTATTTTGAAGACATGTTGATATTTCTTTGTTGATGGTGTTTGGTTCGCTCGTACTCGTAGAAGCTACATCTGTCTCTTTATTTCGTTGCGCTTCTTGATATTTCTTTTCTATTCCTTCTGCAGAAAGACTGATACAAAAAGCTATCAATAGGTAGTGAAAGTTGCAATTATTAAAATGAATTGGTCGAGTATAGAATTTTTCGAAAGGTTGGCCGAGTTTCATACTTCCTAGAAATTCCGCAGCTGACAAGTTTTTACGTATTTCTTCTGGGTACAAGGGCTCGATGGTTTCTCGCAAACAACGTCCAACAGCTGAAAAGAATCATGTTTAACGTCAAGGGAACAAAAGCTATTGAATTCAGTTGAAGTATTTTTTTTCTGACTGTTGTGAAAGTACACGAAGAAACTGAAGGTGCTTTGATTTTCAAGTGACGAAATTAAATCACCGAGTATTTTTTGGTAAATTAAATTTTTGTAATTTTTCTGTAAATTATGCTTATTGTATTTTTTTTTTTTTTTTTAGTAAATTACTGGTAGGTATTTATTGAGGGCAAGGTGCAATTTTTTTTACGTAATTTACCAAAAATTACCACTTAATTTACCATTTCAAAAAGTACTGCGTAATTGTCTAAAAATTACTAATAAGTTTAGGTACCTAAAATTACCACGTAACGTAATTTACCAAAAATTTATAATTAATTTAATTTACTGAAAATTACCACATAACGTAATTCACCAAAAATTTCCAATTAATTTACTGAAAATTACCATGTGATTTACCAAAAATTACCACATATAACGTAATCAACTGAAAATTACCACGTAACGTAATTAACTGAAAACTACCACGTAACGTAATTGACTGAAAATTACCACATAATATAATTTACTGAAAATTACCACGTAATTTACCAAGAATTACCAATTGATTTACCGAAAATTATCACGTAATTTACTGAAAGATACCTTGTAATTTACTAAAAATTACCACATAACGTAATTTACTGAAATTTACCACGTAACGTAATTTATTGAAAATTGACACGTAATTTGCCAAAAACATTGCCACGTAATTCTTGACAAATTATGTGGCAATTTTTTTGGCAAATTACGTGGTAATTTAATTTTTGATAAATTACGTTAAGTGGTAATTTTCAGTAAATTACATGATAATTTTCGGTATACTAATATGTAATTTTTGGTAAATCACGTTGTCATTTTTGGTAAATTACGTGGTAATTGTTTGGCAAATTACGTGATAATTTTCGGTAAATTATGTTACTTGGTAATTAAGTAAATTACCAAGTAATATAAATTTATTAAAAATTAGTAAATTAAATTTATTATTTTTTAATAAATTTATGTTACGTGGTAATTTTCAGTAAATTACGTTGCATGGTAATTTTCAGTAAATTACGTTGCATGGTAATTTTCAGTAAATTACGTGGTAATTTCTCGACATATTACGAGTACATATAAGGTTATTTTTTCATAAGTTTCTGGTGTTTTTTGGCGAATCACATGGTAATTTTTTGGTTAATCACACGGTAATTTTTTGGTAAATTGCGTTCTAATTTTTTTGTAAGTTTTTGTCTATTTTTCATAAATACCGAATACTTTTAGTACCTAAATTACAATGGTCATGAAAACTTTGCAAAAAATTATATCTTGAGTTTCATCTTTTAAAAATGACTTTCTAATATCTTGCAATCCTTTTGAAAACTTGAAAAAAGTCATGTTATTTTCCCATCGATTACGTTTTATTATCAAGAAGCCAAATTTTATGCGTACCGGGCCCGCATTGACTCTTTAACATCCCTGCAGCTAAAAACATATTTTTTGCACACAATTTAACTTCTGGCCAAGTTTGAAAATTTATTTTTTACCGTATTTTATATAAGTTCAAAATTCACGAAATTGAAAAAAATCATTCAAAACTGAGAAATATTTACTGAAGTAGCTAAAAGTTTGAGTTTGGGGGGGGGGAGGGGTCGGTCGAATATGTTGTTTGGATCTTATGAGTTCTCTACAGGAGAATAAGTGACGCAAAAAGTATGTACTTACCAAGTCGTTCTGCTTTGGTGGCAACTATGCCTGACGTATTCATTTTTTCATTAGTTTGGAAAAAGTATGAAAATTGCTGTTATTAGGTTTTTGCACACGAGTAGAAGTTATGAGAGTAAAACTTACGAAAATCTGCAGCTTTTCCTGAACTGGATGGTTCTGTTGCCGAAATAAGGCTTATAGAGGAAACTGAACAGATGAGTAACCAATTTGTTTTAATGAATTTTATAGGACATCGTCATCTTATATAGGTAAATTAATATTTCCATATGGATCGTTACCTAGGATAAGTGAAATGAAGAACACCATCATTCTAGTTGCAAATTGTACAAAATGAAATTATGAATTATGAATATCTGTGCGAAAAATTGTGAAGAATTTTCATCAACGTATGAAAGATTTCGTGAACGATATGAATTCTCGAATCAGAATTTCAATCAAACACCTATTCAAACATTATGTGACGTATAGATTGCGTTCTTTCTACGTTTTGTAAAAAATTTATACGTTGTGTTTGCATAGGTTTAGTCATGGATGAAATGTTGCCAAATCATCGTACCTACGTTAATTATCTACTCAGGCAAATTGCTCAACATTTGGTTTATGGCATGTTTTCGAGCTCCTGAATCAAGTTGATGAAACCTCCAGCGGATTTTCAAATTTTTTAGTTTTAGAATGAATTGCAATAGAAAAAGCTTTGAATAGGAATTGACTGTCTTTGTGATCATTTCGATCGATTGAAGATTAAAAATCAGCTCATTTCACGAGCCGAGTTTTTTCAACGTCAGAAAATCCAAGAATCGGCTGAAGACTTCAGATTGACCCAAAACTATCACCAATGTATTAACTAGAGAAATCCTAGAAAAAGAGATTTAAAAAATTCAAAACACGCTTGAACGTAAATGTGACATTTATTTCATCGTCATCAATGAACATTGATCACATTTTTTCAAATACCTACCTACCTAATCGTATCCTATTTGTTATCTATGTACATTTTCTTGCAATTCAGCCGAATAGTAAGTTTCATCGATGGGAATATCCACGTCTACATCTTTAATAACTCCTTGAAAGTTATACGATTCGATTAATGGCTCGATGTACCCTACATAAATATCGTATATGCGTCTATCACTCGATTTTTGCCTCAATCCCATAACTATAACTTGGACATCATCGCCAGATACACAAGTTGTTACCGGGAATCGATGACGATACGAGAACAAAATATAGGAAATGGAAATATGAACGTAGAATGTATGCACTTGCATATTTGTTATTAATGACTCAATTGATTTAGCGCTCTTTCCGCCAAAAAATCTCTTATAATAGTCGTCTACTTTGAAGATTGCGCATGCGCAAAGTTGCTTCAACAAATGATCGTCCAGTTTCGAAGTACTCGTAGCAGATGAAGAATATCCGAAAATCATTTTTGATACTGAAATTGTTAATCAACTGATTTATTATGCTTCAATTAAAAAATGTCAATTGCCTACCTTTTGAGCGAGAAACTCACAGTGACTTAGTCTTGGGAATTCGCTTCTAAATTGAGCTCTCAAATATTTATACTTGTCTGGTTGGTATTTTTGACCCATGCAAGCGTTCGGATCAACTAATAGGAAATTTGACCAAAGTTCACAGGATATCAACACCAAAGTAAATTTCATATTTTAAATTATTTGTACGTACGTACTCGCGATTGACTTGAACCAACCATAGTGAAAAATCAGAAACAATCTGAGTTATATTTGAACGCACTTAACGAACTTGTGGTGTACCTGTCGATTTGACACATGTTACTGAGGAAAAAAAATATGTACTTGCGAACATTTTACTTGATTGCTGAAAAAATTGCGGAAAATCGAGTGATGGGTGACTCGACGAAGCATTGAAAATAGGTTAGGAGGTCGTACTTATGTACATATGTAGGTATGTATATGTGTATTTGGCATGTGGTAGGTACACATTAATAGAGATACGTACTTCAATGACTGTGGCATTGGCCTTAAGTTGATTTGAATCTCAATGTCAAAAAATTTTAACGTAGGTACTGGTACATAGGTACAAAATTCAAACCTCTTTCTAGTTGTACTCAACACGACGATGTCGAAGTTTTTACACAGTTTTTTCCTGTTGAAAGTAACTACTCGTACATTAATATTTGTAGTAAAATTTTTCATATTTCCAAAGGGAGTTCTCTAACCGGTACAAAAACCTTCGAAACAGACGGAAAGAAATCGAAAGAGGACTCCAAAATACACCACCAGCAAATGTTTCAGCAGCTGAAATTCATTTTCAGATTTTTGACAAATTTTTGCAAAATTCAAATTTGGCCCATTTCTTATGAAGAAAAATCCAGCGGATTTTCGGATTCTCTGGATTTCTAAAAAACGCTGTTAGTGGAGTGAAAATGAAATTCAGTATATGCCAACTTCGATGTTCCCTCTTAAGGTATAAAGTCTATCCATTTTCACCCCCCTGTGGAATTTTTTTTCTTAAACTGGAGAATCACAAAATCGGCTGGAGACTCCAGAACACTTTGAAACCATCACCAATCGATTCGGAAGGTCATGAATTTTGAAAATACAAAGTACCTAAATCGATCGAAAGGGTCGCGAAGATGGTAAATTCAACTTTATTAGGTAGGTGCTGAATTACATACATTTACATATTATTTTATTGACCTTAAGAAGGTCGAAAAAAAGAATTCAAACTAAATTTCAGCCTTTGATGTCAATTTGACCGAATTTCGATTTTTTTCACGAGAATGGGGCTGTCAAATTTAAATTTTCGAAAATTTGCCACTTTGAAAAATTAATTTCAGTTTTTTGGTGTGTTTTGAAATCCTTTTTTGATTCTCTAGGACAAAAAAATGCAAGCCTTGTGAAAATTTTTCACCATTTTCCCCTCCTCTAAAGAAAGCAAGTATTTTTCATTTTTTTTTTTTTTTTAAGGAGTTGCTTGCAAAACAAAATTTTTCCACAAGTTTTCCTCCATGAAGAAGTCCCTCCTCTCTTCCGGTGCAAAAAATGGTAATTTCATGTTCTAGAAAATATTTTTTGGAGAGGTTTCTCCTTCAGAATTTTTTCCAAATTTTGTAAAAAAGTATTTTTGAAATAAATCTCCATCGTCTGTATTTTAATGATGAAGCTTACAATCATGAAGAAATTGCAGAATCATCCATCTTGCCCCCCTATTTTTAGTGGCATTGCTCTTTTGTCTGGTTCAATAATTCAAATTTCGTCTGTTTCGATTCGATCATTTTAATCTACCAATTGATACGTAATACGATAATAATACTCATAAATAGGTACTAATGAGCTCTTCTTTTATTTTTATTGATCAATTTTCGAATTCGATCAGTCAATTTTAAATCAATTGAAATTGGTTCATTTTAACTATAAAATAGGTCAGTTTTTTTTGTTAAAAAAGTTGACCTTTTTCATAAATTTAATCTGATCGCTTCTGTTTCAAACCCGGTCAAGTTTGGATGTTCCCTGAATTCAATTTGATGCGATCAGATCTAATCAGCTAAATGTTTTGATAGGCAAGAACCTCTTGAGGTTTCACACTCCGATTTGAACGGAACCGCGATTTTTGGAAAGAGCAATAAGAGCATAGTCTAAAACCCCCAAAACCGAATTTCAGCTGCCCACGTTTTTTAAAACTCAAAATTGACTGTTTTTGGCGATTTATGCATTTTTTTAAAAAGTACGTACTTGATCAGTAAAAATAGTCGAAATAAATCCCAAAACTAATATCAATGACCAAAATCCAAATTTCACCATTTCCAGCCATTCTGGAGCCTCCAGCACGATTTTCAATTTCTCCAGAATTTTGAATTTGCTCCAGAAGGCGTGAATATGAAGTTGGGCAGCTAAAAATCGAGTTGTGTATTATACTCGACCTGTTCAACGAGTTTATCTACATTTGAGTTAATTTTGGGAGTAAACTTGATTTTTTGGATTTTTTAATTTTGAAAAAAGCTGGTCAAAAAACCACTCTTGAGGTGTCACTCTCAAAATCGGCTCAAATGTGGATAAACTCGTCAAACAAGTCGAGTGTATTACACAACTCGATTTTTAGCTGCCCAACTTTATATTCACGCCTTCTGGAGCAAATTCAAAATTCTGGAGAAATGGAAAATCGCGCTGGAGGCTTCAGAACGCCTGGAAATTGTGAAATTTGGATTTGGAGAGTTAGTTTTGGACAAAATACAGCAATTCGCGTGAATTTCGAAAACTTCCACGCAAACGGGAAACTTTTGATTTTTTGCATTTTTCAATTTTGAAAAAAGCTGGTAAAAGAACCACTTTTGAGGTGTCATTCTCAAAATCAGCTCAAATGTGAATAAACTCGTTGAACAGGTCGAGTGTAATACACAACTCGATTTTTAGCTGCCCAACTGCATATTCAAGCCTTCTGAAGCAAATTGAAAATTCTGGAGAAATTGAAAAATCGCGCTGGAGCCTCCAGGATGGCTGGAAATGGCGAAATTTGGATTTGGGTCATTGACATTAGTTTTAGGATTTATTTTGACCATTTTTACTGATCAAGTACGTACTTTTTAAAAAAATGCCTAAATCGCCAAAAACAGTCAATTTTGAATTTTCAAACGTTCGTCAAAAATCGAAAAATGAACGTGGGCTGCTGAAAATTCGGTTTTGGGAGTTTTAGATTATGCTCTTTCCAAAAATCGCGGTCCCGTTCAAATCGGAGTGTGACACCTCAAGAGGTTTCCTTGTTAGATCTGTTCAGATTCGATCAAATCCAATGATTCCCCCCTCCGGTCATCGAATCATTTATGTTCATTGAAGATGACGGGAATTCAGAAAAAATGATTTCAATGTATTTTTGAATCAACTTAAACTTCTTTCATGCATCATGCAGAAAACTCCCTCCCTCTTCCCCCACTAATAAAAAAAAGTTGGTATAGCTATTTTTAGCGAAGTCAATTTCAATTCTTCCAATAGATTTTGTTCTCATCCGAAGCTCCTGTTGTTAATTTTTTGTGACAAGGAAGGTATTTTATTCGTGAGGAAAATTCTTTCGGCTGCACAAAACTAAAAATTCTCTTCCAAAGTAAAGTTCTGAGAGCTGAATGTTTTTTTTTTTTTTTATGTTATGTAGGTGAATTTTTTTAAATTTAGGTTCTTTTGAACGCTATTTTTTTTTTGACTTGTGGATTTATAAAAATTCAAGTCCGGTTTAATTTAGGCTATTATTCAAAAAAATCAAAATTTAATAAATCAAAATAGACGGCCGAAATTTGTTTTAAGTACCCTATATCCTATTTTTGAGCTTCATAGTCGGATTAATATACTTACCTATTTAATGATTTCGAGCCATTGGATATCTGGATTACCTGGTACCTATTTAGAAAAATAGTAAGTAATAGAAAAAGGCCAAAATAAAATTCAATGTCTCGAACCCTCAAATTTGATACCCTCTCAGTAACCTTTTTGATCATCATTTTTTTAGTAAATTTTTTTTTTTCAGAATTAGAAAATTTGAGAATTTGATGGAAATTTTGGAATGGCTTGAAACTACAATCAATCGATTCAGGATACGACACAATTTTATCGAGTTGTAGATAACATGGTTCAAATTCGAATTCTTTAAGAAGTTTTAGCTCATAAAATTTAGCCTGCTTTATCCACTTTTTTTTGTTTAGTTGAAAAAAAAAAAACGTTGATTGGGATACGTATTTCCCATTTTAGGATCGAAATTTACGATAACTGTTTATTATCTAATAAAGGATCGGGACCGAAGTATAAAAAAAATTCAAAATATTAGAATGTAATTAATGTCGCATTTATTTTATCATCATTAATAGATTCATCGATCACATTTTCAATTTCGGAAGTTGCCTACCCATATTCGAAAAGTTTCTTATTTACGCCTAGATTGTGTTGTTGTTTCAGTCATCTCGTTTCCTGGGGTGAATTTTCTTGCGTTCTTCGACTGAAAAGAAATCCAATCGTCGATTAATTTTTCGAATCCTTGGAATAGAAATGAAAAACAATAAAATAAACTTGCTTACTTTTTGATACGAAAATATTACAGCACTCACTACCAAAACCACACCCAATATTGATACAAGCATCCAATAAAACCATTGCTCAGAATACCAGGAGGCTAAAAACAAAACAACACGCGTTTTATTTCAACAAAAAACCATATAGATGGGTAACTTTTAGATATAGGTACTTGGATCGATTAGGTAACGAGGATTACTCAAAACTCGAAATTGAAAGATACTTACCATCGGTGACATTTAGATAAACAATCGCTTTCGCGGATTTACCACGACCATCTTCAACGAGGCATGCATACCTACCCGCATCGTCAAAAGTGACATTGGAGAATTTTAGTTCTTCGGGTTTTACTCCCTCTGAAGCATTCAGCTTAAAATAAAATAAAATATCTACCTATTGAAAAGTTTCATTTTCACTATTAATCTTTTATACAATTTACTGATACCTACAGGTGTTTCCTGATGTGACGAATTCATGTTGTGGTACCAATGGACAGTTAGAGAAGAATCAGCAACTGGGCATTTAAAACTGAATGAATCACCTATTTTCACTGTCGCATTGCTTGGCAATTCTGTGATGAATTGTGATGGTAGAAGTCTCTCTACACAAATGCAATACAGAATAAAATAATTATCGACTGGTTAGGCGATTTTAATGGGAAATAATTCCAGAATTGATGTTCCAATGTTTTTAGTGAACTTGAATTCAAGGTACTAGACTCACTTTTTACTTCAACTTCATATAAGTGGGAGAAAACATTGCCATTCAAGTCATCTACTGTACAAGTGTAATTTCCGGTATCATTTTGCTCACATTTCTTGATTTTCAGTTTGTATTCACTGTCTATGAATTCATGACCATTGGTTGTGATCCATTTACTGGGAGGTAAATTATTTTTTAGCCAGTTAACCTTTGGTACACGGAATCCTAAATATAAATTTCAAGAGCTGTGTATTTTAAAAGTTATAAAGAATTCTTGGATGAGCAACATTTTACCAACCTGTGCCGCATACAGGACATTTCAATACGATCTCATCACCTTCCTCGTATTTTTGAGTTTCATTTGCTGACTCTGATTTGGTATCGTAACGTAGCTCGCCGAGTTTACATACAGCAACAGGATCATCATCAACTATATCATCAGTAGGATCAGTTTGTGAATAATCACCATAATCGTCACTACCGTCACTTCCTCCTGTAAGATTTTCAAAATAGAAAGTTTAGTATCTTATGATTTGGTTATAAGTACCAATTATAGGGTGCAGCTGGTCTAAAAATTTAACAGTGTGATTTTCTTACTCGCAGGTAACAACTTTGTAGGCAGTAAGAGCAAAAAGTTTGTGTGTATTGTATCTACTTACTCGCACTATCCAAATTCATAATACATAATAACGCACTTAACATAAACAAAGTCACTGTTTTATTCATTTTAAAATAATTTATAGAAAAAATATTACTTTATAAAACACTATGACTGCAGATCGTGTGTTGTTAGATATCTTATAATTAAAGTAAACCTCCGTCGAATGGAAATTAATCGCTCATTTATCGACTTCCTCTGTTTCGTAGTTGAACTTATCATAATATTTTATCGAGTTTCATACGCCATAATGCGACAAAATTTTTGCCAAGTTTAATTTATCTTTTCAATGTTTGATAAATGCGTATCGCTTTCTTAAAAATAAAAATTTAAAATTAAAAAAAAAATAACAAGCTAGTGAAGTAGGTTAACTAATTGTAACCTAGTTCATACTTTGTAATTGTATTTTTTTCATATTACGGCTGTTGAACAATGAATACCTATATAACAGAAAATTGTCACATGACAACAAATTTTTTGAACCTGACGAAGCTGGATGGAAAAAGCATGCAAATAAACATCACCGCAGTCAAATTTTCAAGCGCCTAAGTCCATTTTCAGATTTAAAAAAATCAAATTTTGGCTAAAAATGTAAAAAAAATCAAAATTTTGTCACACTGACCTTAGAAGCTAAAATTTTGTATGCACTCCATTTTTGACCTCTTAAATCGATTTAAAACAGAGTCGAACCGTTTTGAGCTGATGGAGCCTCCCGCAGATTGTTTTCCAATCCGTGAATTTTTATGGAAACTTTAAAATCAGTCTAATGAATTTTTAAAAATTCGCTAAAAATCGAAAAATCAATTGAGACAGTTGAAATTTGATTACAAGTGGACAATTCGAGTGGGCTCCCTGTCTGAATGAGAAATAAATTACGTTCTGCTTTAACTTCTTGTCATTGAATCAATGTAAATGATTTATCTCTTTAAAAATTTAGAAATTTTCCATATTCCTAGCACGGTTGAAAACTGGCTGGTAAAAAATCATAGTTTCCTTTTTGGTATTTTTCTCTGACAGAAGTCTAAAAAGTTTTTTTATATTTGCAAAAAAAAAGATCGTCTGAGTTCTGTTCGAATATGTGAAAATCTGTTTAATGTGTATTTCAGAGACATACTTACTTGAATCAGACTGAAGTAGTATTCTATAAGGGTACAGGAACGATTAAAAAGAACAGCTCTTGTCTCTGAAGAATATTGTCAATCTTGAACTTCTAGACTATAATCCATACACAAAAAAGACGTGCTCTAGAAGTTGATTTTGTATTTTTTTTTCGGGGACCAAAAAAATGCGCTGCCAAAATGAAGGTACTACCTGCCCCATTCAGAAAAGTGCAATTTTGAAATTTTTACCCCGCACAACGAGGGGACAGACCCTCAAAAAGGTGATTTTGAAGACATGGTCGGGACCGAAAAAACTCGACGGGGTTGTGTTGGGGGACTTCTCCCGATGCCAAATATGTAATTTTTTCCGTGAAACCCTGCACAACTGCATTCTATGGCACTTTGAATGCAATTTTTATGCATTTTTGATGGTAAAATGGCTCTTATGTCCAGGATATGGCTGAGGACCGAACGATTCTTGGACGTTTGTTAGAAGGGGCTATTTGAAACCCAACTGCGAAAAAACGGCGAAAAAATACGATCACAACGCGATTTTATGAGCACTAATAGGCTTGTTACCACTCCCCCACCCCCAGAATTAAATAATGCATTGTCTATTCGATAATATCGATGCGACCCATCAAATTGGTATAAAATTTCGCGCTGAACTCAAAAATCGCAATCATTTTTAATTCTGACCCCCCGCGGTGGAGTTTTGCCCCCCAGACTGAAAATAACGATGATAATTATTAATACAAGTCGATACTGAGGATTTATGTGTACGTAATCAGAATGATTCTCGTATTCGTTGCTTGGGAATATTTTTTCTTCAAAATTTTTCATTCAATCCCCACCCTTTCCCCTCCCTTTTATAGACATGTTTGAACATGGATTTGATAACTTCGAACATGACCTATCAAAAATTTCAAAATTGCACTTTTCTGAATGGGGCAGGTAGTACCTTCATTTTGGCAGCGCATTTTTTTGGTCCCGAAAAAAAAATACAAAATCAACTTCTAGAGCACTTTTTCGTGTATGGATTATAGTCTATTCTTTGTTAGGCTGCAATCAGAAAAATAAAAATAAAAATAAATCGGAATAAGTATGTTGTGAGTCATTCCACGTCAATTCCACCAAGAATTATGGGGGAGTTGGCTAATTTTTTGAAATTTTTCCTGTGGAAAGACCTTTCGGAGGGATGACCGATGGTGCAAATCGCAGCCCTCTAGCCCCTTTTTAATGGCTGCTAGGGGGTGTCAAAGTTTTCAGTGAACTTGAAATATCATCCATTTCAGCAGTGGATTACTCGATAACCACGATACCCACCAAAATGGATCTTTTTCCAATAGTTAGGGGTTTTAAAGGGCTTTTCGGTGATATCATAAAAATCAGTGTTGTCATTTTTTTTCGTACGAAAAATTAGCTCGGAAAGTTTCAAAACTATATATGTATGTACATTTTAAATTGTACGCTGTACATAACGATCCTTATTTTCTTTTCTGACTTTGACTTCACCAGGTCATGTCAAGTAATCGGATGTGATTTAAAGTTCAAGTTGCGAATGTCTGGTTTCATTCCGTGTTATTTTTTAAAACCTTGTTTTTATAGGAGAACTCGGACTTTTACCAAAAATTCTGAAAAAAATATGTATATTATGGACAACTTTTCATGCTGAACAACATATTGAAAAATTGGGATGGCATTATGTCGTATAGTCGATTTAAAAAATTGAAAGTTATGAAAGAAAATCCAGCGTTAATGTATAAATAATTTTATTAGCGAAATGCCCTATTACGCAGATATCTGATGATTTATTTTTTTCTTGATCCACCAAGTATAAAATTTCCGTTGAAAAACCATTACTTTAATCACAAGTTCCTAAGTACAAAATATGTTTGTAATAATAATTATTAAAATAATGCAATATGATTCACTGAACAACTCAATTAATTTGAGTGAAAATCACGCAGAAAAAATTTCAGATCCGATGAATAATTTGAAGATATCCCTGGAAGGAAGATGTATCATATTGTATGTATCAGTCCTCAAAGACAGAACATTTTCGAAAAAATAGAGTTTTTTTCATCTAGCCCCCATCCCAAATTGTTTTGGACAAAATGACTCTGCATTCCTGTACAGAATGAGAGAAATTTATATTTCACAATAAATGTCTGCTGTTTGTGTGGCGAATTTGTCATTAATTTACTGCTTCGTTTCATGAGGTGTGTACGAATTTTTTCAAAAAAGTTATACTATTTTTAAAAACTCGTCTGAATTTTTGAAAAAAAAAATGAATTTCTGAACAATTTTTTGGGAACTACTTTTTTAATGGGACACAAAAAATACACGTTTTCTTACAATAAATATAATCTATTTCTAAAATTGAAGGCAGTAATATTGGCAAAGGAAGTTTCTAATTTATTCCGGCTTCTTCAATTTAGAAAATGGGAAATTTTTTAGAAGGACTTTTTTTTGCTCGTTTAGAATAATTACACTGCTCCTATAATTAAGCTAGGTACTTTCAAAGCCCACAAAATTCCAACGTTGGAAAATTTTATAGGATTTGAAAAAAAATCATTCCTTGAAATTATTATTTATGTGCCAAAGGTAAGTTGGAAATTTCCAAAATTCAGATCATCATAATTCTCAACCATACCCTTGGTTTCGGAGACAAACAAAAAAAGTTCTTTCATGACATGGTCTCTTTTAAAACTACTGAAGGCACGAGTTTAATGGACATATTTTTAAAAAATTGGTACTGAAATTTCTCACAAGTGTTAAGTCTCACAAAACTTTTTAAAATTGGAATTGTTGACTTTAATGGTCAATTATAGAGTAATTTTTTGATGTTTTCTTTTTTTTTAAATTTTGCCTCGCCTCGTCAATTTTTTGTCTTTTTTACCATGTTTGATTTGATTTTATCAATCAACACAATTTTCTGATATTTTTAGGCAGTTTCGTTATAATGTGTTCATTGCTGTCCAATTTTTGTAACAATTGACAATATTTCTACATTTTTTCCAGAAATTTTAGTAGAAATTTTCCATCTCAGCATAGCCTATTACATGAACATCAAACGTATGATTCGCACAACCTATTTTGTTGCATACAATACACGTGTATTTTCCCGAATCGTAACTGGTAGAATTTTCCTTCTCTATTGACCATTTATCTGAATCATACTTGAAAAGATCAGCACTTGCGGACACTGGGGAACCATCTTTGAGCCAAGTAATATTTGGATACGGATTACCTATAAACGCGCACAGTCAAGTATACGTATTTTAATTTAATGTGCCCAACAACGTGAAATTATCTTGAAAATTTTATTTGTGTGGTTGAACACTTCGTGTATTATACGGTACCTGCTGCAGGGCATTTCAATTCTAAATAATTTTGAGTAGGTTTAACAACGACGCGGGGGAATTTACGTGATTCAATCAAGTATGGCGCACGAAGTCTATGTCTAGTGTTTTGAATTCTTTTATTTTTCCAATCTGCTTCTTTAGGCTCCGGAGTACCTGCAATTTGAATACCTACAGTTAGAAAATTGTATATATTCAGACACATTCGCAAGTGGATGTGGACGAGAGACACTCTAAAGTCCCCTTGGTCCTCCAAATAAATTTTTGATTCCCTTGTACGAGTTTGGAACCTTTAAAGTCGAAAAATATCAAAAAAGATGTAAAATAATTTATGTCTGCAGGGAAAAATTTTATTTACTTATTTGAAAAACTTCCATTTCTGAGCAGAATACCTACTTCTAAACAGGTCTTTTTTCACTTTTTTTTTGGGGGGCACGCTAATTCTCGAAAGTTGTAAGTCCATGATTTTTTGTACCCCCTTTTCACCCTAAACCAACAAAAAGAATTGATTTTCGCCTTATCTGTATAAAAAGTCATCTTTTGTTCTAAAATTCCTAGGTTTTTTTGGCAAGCTTGCCTGTATAAGGTTTTGTTTTTTTTCTGTCAAATTTGTCCAAGTTAAAAAAATGTCAAAAAGCGTCAATTTTTGGCAAAATAGTCAAAAAGTGTTCATTTTCAGCTAAAAATAGTCGAAAAGACGTGTTCATTTTTGGCGAAATTATCAAAGGGCCCAATTCTTGCCAAAATTGTCAAACAGCCCTGTTTTTGTTAAAATTGCCCAAAAACCTCTGCTTTTGCCAAAATTGTCAAAAATTTCCCATTATCGTCAAAATTATTATCAGAGAGAGTCAATTTTTGGTGATTTGACGAAATGTTGTAATGTTTTTTCGTCAAAATTCTTATAGGAAAGTAATTTTTCAATGAAATAGTCAAATGGTCGACATTTTTGCCAAAACGTTCAAAAAGCCTTGATTTTTGTCTTACCTGCCTAATTAGTTCTCTTTTTGTTTCAAAGTTTGCCAAACAAAAGTCCTGTTTTTTCACAAAACTGCTTAATAAGCTGTGTTGTAAAATTTCATTTCCTCTCTTTCCATCAAATCTTTGAGTTTTTTCAGTTTTTAGGGCAATTTTTCAACATTTTTGATATTTTCTGAAAACCCCTAACAATGCTGGCCACCTACAAAGAGACCTTACAAGTCGAAAAAAATCAAAAAGATTGAACAAATTAGGAAGTATTTTTTTTAAATGTATCTCTCAGATTTCTTTCACCTAAATGACTTTTCTTCCACAAAAAGTCTCACTTATTTGATGTTTCATTTTCATTGTGGCAATTGAAATAGTGCTTTCCTGATGAAGATGGACAAAATCCAAGGATTGATTTTTTTTAAAACTGAAAATATTCCATTTTTTCATTTTTTAAGGAAGAAAAAATTTTCCATCATAATAGATACTGATAGATATATAAATACTTGAGGTACAATTCAAGTGGAGAGGAGGGATGGTGTTTAAAAGTCTTATCTTTCAATCCAAATTCAATCATATCCGAGAGATCTTGAAAATTTCCAAATCAAGTAGGTAAGTAGGTAGCTAGATACCCACCTACCTAATTTAATTAAAAATCAAAAAAAGTAGTTTCAGTTTTCGTTTTATGGAATATTTGAACGTAATTTTTTTCGAAATCTGGTTGTAAAGTTCTAAAATGTTGTTCACCTTTTCTCTGTATTTTCATGACTGACCAAGTTGCATGAACCAAGAGGCCTCATTACAGCCGAATATTACCTCAATAGGTACGGAAAATTGTTCACTTATATAGTCAAAATACGATTACATACTTGCAACATCGATTACAGTAAGGTATATACTCGTGTTTCCTCGATTTCCTTTGTCATCTTCAACAAAGCACGAATACCAACCTTCATCGCTGCGAGAGATATCGTATAAAACGAACGATTCTCCAGCACTATTTTGTCGAATCTGTACCTATGAAAAAAAAAATGAAATTTTTAGAGAGTCAATCTCAAAGATGAAATATTCCTTTCCCGGCCTTTTCTCGAAACTAAAAAAAAAACTTACTGCGGTATGATTTGCGATCAATTCAGTCTTGTCCATGAATTGCAAATTGATAAGACTATACCAGAAAACAGTGAAGTTACTTTCTAGAGGAACTGAACATTCAAACCTGTAGTCTTCATTAATTCCTGCAGTAACATTATGTGGCTTATCTAAAATTATTTCTGAAAAAATAGAACCGTTTTGTGTTTTAAAAGGAGGAGTTTCATCAATTTTGAAAAGTTTTAAGAACGAATGCCTTAAAAATGTACTTTAATTTGAGTACGAGTACAAAGTCATGCTACTCACCTTCATTTGCTATGCTCCTCAGCAACGTAAATAATGTCAACAAAATTGCGCGAATTTCATTCATTTCTCGAGTAAATCTTTACACCATGCAGAGTTCTAAAATTATGATAAATTTTTTTTTACCTGCAATCAGCTAGAGCAATAGCAATTAACCTTTGGTAAATTTCAATACGCGCACACATTTGTGCAAAACTGCAAATGTGCATGATTGCATAATATAAGTGGATTTTTGACCGTGAATTGAGTCAATAATTGGAGAAGATTAATTGCATATAGCTTACACATGGGTATTTTACGAGTGAGTACGTAAATTATCAAGAAGTCATTAGGTATATTATTCAACTTAACAACTCTTATCAAATGTTTTGGCGTGGCTAAAAGATGTAAATGTTTAGAGAAGTTCGTGTAATATTTGATAATAAATTATAATTAGGTATGTACTTACCTGTTTTCGATGTTTCTTTATAGGTAATCAATCAATTCAGTTGCTTCGTATCATAAAAATAATCAAATTTGCTCGTGACGTAACTCTAAATTTAATGTGAAAGTAATCGAAATGTACATATCTTTTTAATGATGAATTCTTCCCCTGATAACTACTCCGAATAGTACCTATCATTTCTCAATTACTTCACTTTTTTTTTCGTAGAATAATCAGATTTATTCATCACCATTGTCGCATCTTAATCCCCCTTTCCACTTCAATAAAAAAATGAAGTAGGTGTACAATCATTATGAATGTTGAACTTCGCTCTGCCTTTACTTTCTTTGTTTAGATTTCAATTTTTCAGAAACTCTAATCATTGAAAAAAATAATCAAACCATCATTAATAAATTATTTGTCGAAGTTGGCACAAGTAATTATTTTCAATTACGATTCACGAACGAATAGCTTCAATTATTCTCATTGACGTATTTGAAAAAAAGTTTGCCTCTTTCTCTTTCATTGAATTTGATTCAGTAGTGGCCTAGTTTACGTGATCGTCAGTCGTTCTCAAATGATTTTTCGATTCTGAGCGAATCGTTCGCGAACGAATTGAGTTTAATTTTTCAACGACAGGATTAAAATTTCCAATTTTCGTCTCATATCAATAACTAATTTTGGTTTTTTTCAGTGATTCATTCGTTCGTGAACGAGTTTTCCACTTCGAGCAAATCGTTCGCGAACGAATTATTCGCAATTATTGTTGATATATTGAAGAATGTCTCGTTTCGTCTTATTGCGTATTATCTGATTTAATTTTCGACTCAGTCGTTCTCGAATGATTTTTCAATTCTGAGCAAATCGTTCGCAAACGAATTAAGTTTAATATTCAACGAGAGGATTAAAATTTTCAAGTTTCGTCTCACATCATCAATACCTAATTTTGATTTTTTCAATGATTCATTCGTTCGCGAACGAGTTTTCCACTTCGAGCAAATCATTCGCGAACGAATTATTCCCTATTATTATTGATATATTGAAGAATGTTTCGTTTTGTCTTACTGCATATTATCTGATTTGATTTTCAACTTGGTCGTTCTTGAATGATTCGTTTTTTCTGAGCAAATCGTTCGCGAACGAATTGAGTTTAATATTCAACGAGAGGATTAAAATTTTCAAGTTTCGTCTCACATCATCAATACCTAATTTTGATTTTTTCAATGATTCATTCGTTCGCGAACGAGTTTTCCACTTCGAGCAAATCATTCGCGAACGAATTATTCCCTATTATTATTGATATATTGAAGAATGTTTCGTTTTGTCTTACTGCGTATTATCTGAGTTGATTTTCAACTTGGTCATTCTTGAATGATTCGTTTTTTTCGAGCAAATCGTTCGCGAACGAATTGAGTTTAATTTTCAACGCCAGGATTAAAAATTAAAAATTTTCAAGTTTCGTCATTTGATCAATACCTAATTTTGATTTTTTTCAGTGATTCACTCGTTCGCGAACTTTTTTCCTGCTTTGAGCAAATCGTTCGCGAACGAGTTATTGTGCAATTTTTATTCGTTAATTTTAGTTTTACTTTGTCGTGTATTTAGTATGTGATTGATTTCTAAGTGATTCAGACGTTCTTGAATGATTTATTGTTTCTGTGTAAATCGTTCAAGTCGTTCACAAACGAATCAACTCAAATTCTTGTTAATAGATTTATTTGGTCTGATTTATTGGTAATTCTTCCATTCACGATCGACATTTCGGCTCTGATCAAATCGTTCGCGAACGAATCATCTTGAATTTTTGATGGTAATTTTTGAATGAAAAATTCATATTACGGAAATTGTTCACAATAATGTCAACATTATTTATAAAATGGTCCAGAAAATTGATGAACGTAAATTTGCGTGAAATCATCAAAACACCAGTAGTAAAATTTTCGTAAAAATGCTAAAAAAAAAATAAAACATAAAATAGGTACTTGATACGAAAATTTTAAAAAATGTATGAAAAGTGAGCTTTCACAAATAATACCTATGTTAAAAATGGAGTAAAAGTTGATAGAAAATAATATCGTAAAAGCTTTTCAGAAACGAAGAAAAAAAGTGACATAAAAACTCGTGAAAATAATGTGAAATTTCAGGAACGTTTAGCATCAAAACCTGTTTCACCAAAATTCGAAAATATTTCATCACTTTTAACAATTTTTACACCAGTTTTACTGATTTTTTGATTATTTCACGCTATTGTTTTCATTTGTGATTTTTGCCAACTTCGATCGAATGAACTTTAAAAGTGACTTCTTTTTCAGTCATTTTTGGGTGATTTAGCCTAGCTGATGTTTTCAAGAATTTTAGGAAATTTTTTGTATAAAGTCACGTAATTTTGATGATACCTATTTTGTTAAAGTTTTTTTTGGTTTATTTTCGAAATTTTCGTGATTTTTAAGCATTTTTAAAAAATTATTTAATAAGTAGATAAATTTTGTCAAATTTTAGGCAATTTTATGTTGTTTTTTTTGTTGTATTTTTGCTATTTTTTTTTTATAAAACTATGATTTTGAACTTTGATTTAAAAACATTCAAGGTCTTAATGTAGGTACCTACTACATATTTATAATGTATATTACACTTGCTGCAATTCTAAAAATAAACCACGTACAAGTTCGTACAATTTTTATAAAAAAATTATGCGAGTAGGATGCAACAGTTGTTTATGACTCGATAGCACTTCGAACCAATCTATACTCGTAAGACAGCCTGCAGATTGCATATCAAAAGATCTCCTATCGTTGACACAAAAATTATTTCAACTCTGAAAAATTTTAAAAATCAGTTTCACATCACGTTGTTGCTTCAGGCATCTCAATTTCTAAGGTAATTCTTCTTGCCTAATTCATCAAACAGAAATAAATTCATAAATTAATTCATCAAGCTGTTCAACTTATAATTAGTTTAAAAACGAAAGGGATTAAGCCAGACTTACATTTCTAATTTGAATAAACGCAGTCCCAGCCAGCAGAAATGATATCAATATTGATAGGAGTACCCAATAAAACCAATTTTCAGAATACCATGGAGCTAAAAGTGGAAATTTTCATTTTAACAAAAATGAATCTCGAACGATATTCATTTAGGTATGTACCTTTAATTAAAGTGCATTGTAAAGTACTTATAGTAAAATATATGTACAATTTACATGTCTACTTACCATCAATGACCTTTAAATAAGCGCTCGCTATCGCAGTATTATCATTCTCATCCGTTACTAGGCAAGAATACAAACCATCATCTTCTAAAGACACACTAGGAAATTGCAATTCGCCCTCTACTTCCACCTTGATTAAAAAAAATAAGTGGATTGTTTAAAAATTATGGTCAACATTAAATTCTTCTTTAAGTTTGAAAAAAAAATCGAAGAAATTGAAATGAAAAATTTCTTGGTTCATGAATGATCTCTTATAGTGAGTTTTCCCAAGATTTAACTCCTTATTCACTGTAGCCAGAGGCGTGACGAAGTTATGTGTCGTTGTGGGGGGGGGGGGGGAATGACTGAAATTTTCACAACACAAATTTTGGAAGGGGGAATTCGAGGTGTAAAAATAATCCATAATTTTTGGTAATTCTTTTTCTTCCCAACTTTCCCAAATTTCTCAACTTTTTCCAAATCACCCATTTCCCTCCTAAAATTCCCAAGTTTTTCTGTTGTGGGGAGTGGAAGGGATGTATGATCCGTTCTCACCCCCCTCCCGTTCGGCAGGCCTCTGACTTTTGTAGATGAAAATTCAGGCACAGAAACTTAGGTAAGTACTTACTGCATTATGTTCCCTTGATTCAATTATATTCGTCGTTTCCAAATCGATATCAGGATACCAATAGACATGAAGAGTAGGATCAGAAGCTGAGCATTTGAAGCTGTGAGTATCACCAACCATCACAGTTGCATTTTGTGGTCGTTCTGAGATGAATTCTTCAGGAAAGATTCTTCCTGCAAGCAACATTCGCAAACGATTCAACAAAACAGATCCTATATAGTAGTGAAAAATGCTTCAAAAAGGTTTGAGCTCGATCGAAATTAATTTTTCGAGTCAATATTTTCAGGAATCTGTTTAGCTCTCTTTTAGAATAGATACTTTATAGTCTGAGCAAGACTTACTTTTTAAAAAAACTGAATATGTGTGGCTAATGCTGCCAGCATCGTTATACAACACGCAGGTGTAGTTCCCCTCATCGTCTTTATTTAATTCTGTAATCTTCAACTTGTATTCATTGTCTATAAATAATTCAGGACCGTCTGCTCTACTCCATTCGTCAGAAGGTAAATCCTCTATTAGCCATGCGATCTTTGGTCTAGGGTAACCTAAACAACAGTTTTACGTATAGGAATAATTATAATGAACACTGCGAAACAGACTAGAGGTACGAATGTGACATCAGCAATTTTCCATACCGCATGCAGGGCATTGTAATTCTACATTTTCTCCTTCCTCACGGCTTACAATCGCAGTCAGAGGAAGCGATTCTGTGGAAAATCGAAGATCACCTTTTTCACAAGCTTCATCGCCATCTACAGGTTGTTCTACGGAAGCTTCTATAAAACAGGAAGGAAATTCAATAAAATTGCCCCACAGGAGTTCCAGTTGCAGCACTGACTATAGCTAAGTGAACTTACCTAATTCATCAGCATTTCTCACATTCTTTAATGACAATATCAACACAAACAAAATTACACAAATTTTATACATTTTAAAAATAACGATTGCTTAAACATCCTATCACTGTGATGAATTTTAACGAATACAACGCACGTACTTACCCAGGGAAGAATAATTAGCGAAGAATTCGAAGTCCTAATTACCGAATGAGAAAATATTTTTACGTAAAATAAAATGCGATATGATGGTTTTAACGACCGACGGCACGTTATGTATATTCGTAGGTAGGAAATGAAACGAGATAAATTAAATTATGTTGTAGGTAATCGATGAATGGTAGGGAAACAGATCAGAAGTCACCGATCATAATACCGTAACTGCGACCACGAGTAGGCTCCTGAAGTGTCAAATTTCGGAGCGATATCTTATCTGTGAAGTAAAACAGTAGTTTCTACTTCAGCCATTTCTATTTCCGGGCTTGAAAAGAAATAAATCGAATTAATAATTGATGCAGATAATCTCCTTATCAATTATCTACTAATTACCATATCGATGTTCTGTTACGAGTGTACGAGTAGGTATAATTTATAGACAATTAAAATTGAACTATTTTTTTGCAGAAGAGAAAGAATAGGCAGACCTATAAAATGTTTTACACCCCACGAGGGGATCTTTACAATTCGTCAACACCGATCGAAAGAGTATGCCAATCAAACCTCAGAACCGAATTTTAAGCTGTCGAAGTTGAATTATCGATTTTTGAACATTCGACAAAACGAGCAAACAATGGAGATGAAAATCTGAAACTCGGTTTATATTCAAAAGTCGAGCCCCCGAATCGATTGCCATGATTTTCGGACCAATCTCGAGTCTCCAGCAAAACTTATAGTCGGGGAGCCCGCAAAAGGATTAAGGATCTATTGTACCCCCCCCCCGGTCGATCATCCAGACAACTTTTTTCTTAGAGGGGCAGTCGTAAGGAACATTTCTAGCCCTTGTACTTTAAAAAAAAGTGGCCCTACTTACAAAATGGCGGCCATTCTCATTGATAGGTCAGTCAAAATCGCCAATTTTGCGTTCCAACATAGGACTTGCACGAAATTTTTTAATCCGTTCAAAGGTAGATAGAAAGATCAGGCAAAAATTTATCACCTGTCAAAATTTCAAGTGCTGAAATGCCTTTTTCGATTTTTGGTGAATTTTTAAAAATCAAATTTAAGCTAAAAATGAGGGAAAAAATCAAAATTTTACCAAATTGACCAAGAAAGCTTAAATTTGAGATATACCCTGTTTTCGACATGCCAAATCGATTGGAAACTGGTTCAAACCGTTTTGAGCAGTTCTGGAGCCTCCAGCAGATTTTTGATACTCGAAATTCCCACAAAATGTCGTCAAATGGAGTTAGAAAGCCAAAATTCATTCTGCAAACTAATTTCAATACACTACGAAGTGGACCGCTGGCGGATTTCAAGTCGTTTTGGTGCCTCCAGCGACATTTTGAAAGGTGTATGGCGTTTTTTAGAAAATTGAAAATTCCAAAAAGTAGCTGGAAGCTTTAAAACTATTTGAAACCACCATGAAGTCGACTTCAAATCGTATTGAAATTAGTTTGCGAAGTAAATTTCAGCTTGCTAATTTCATTTGATAAAATGTTGTGGGAATTTCAAGTTTCAAAAATCTGGTGGAGACTCCAGTCATTTTCAAAAGCTCGCTGGAGGCTCTAAAATGACTTGAACTCACCTGAAGTCGCCTTCAGAGGGTGTTAAACTTGGAGTGCAGAGTAAATTTCGGCTTTCCATCTCCGTTTGATGAAATTCTTGCGAAATTTCAAGTTTCAAAAATCTACTGGAGGCTCCAGTAATTTTCAAAAAGTTGATGGAGGCTCCAAAACGACTTGAAATCCACCTGCAGTTGACTTTGTAGCGTTTTGAAATTATTTTGCAGAATGAATTTCGGTTTTCCAACTCCATTTGATGTAATTTTGTGGGAATTTCGAGTTTCAATAATCCGCTGGAGGCTCCAGAACGACTTGAAATCCGCCAGCAGTTGACTTCGTAGCGTATTGAAATTAGTTTGCGGAATGAATTTCGGTTTTCCAACTCCATTTGATGAAATTTTGTGGGAATTTCGAGTTTCAAAAATCTGCTGGAGGCTCCAGAATTGCTCAAAACGGGTTGAAACCGTTTCGAATCGATTTGGCATGTCGATAATAGGGTATACCCCAAATTTCAGCTTTCTTGGTCAATTTGATAAAATTTTGATTTTTCCCCTCATTTTTGGCCTAAATTTGGTTTTCAAAAATTCACCGAAAATCGAAAAAGGCACTTCAGCACTTGAAATTTTGACAGGTGATTAATTTTTGTCTGATTTTTTGATATACCATTGTACGGTTCAAAAAATTTCGTGCAAGTCCTACGTTGGAACGCAAAATCGGCGATTTCGGCTGACCTGTCAATCAAAATGGCCGCCATTTTGTAAGTAGGACCACTTTTCTTTTTGAGTAAAAGAGCTAGAAATTTTCTGATCGCTGCAGAAGGCATCGCTTCGCTCGTACATGCAATCACCTTCAGCTGCTGAAAATTTAATTCTGTCTTAAATTTTATACTTCGAATCGATTTAGAGAAGTTAAATCGTAAATCCGAGGTTATGAGTTGAAAAGTGTATGTTTTTACAAACTCTCCCTGTAAGACCCTGAAAGAAACTATCATATATAGAAGTGCGACTACAACGACGACGACATTCTACTATCTAAATTTAAAGCAGTCAAATTTCACTGCTTAGCAGTCACGACATTTTGCCTTTTTAAAGCAGTAGTTTTTTTTACTGCAAAACAGTGAAAAAAACTACTGCTTTAAAAAGGCAAAATGTCGTGACTGCTAAGCAGTGAAATTGACTGTTTCAAATTTAGAGAGTAGAAAAGCAACGAATGTTTAAAAATCATCTGTGCAAAATTTTCAGCATTCTCACACTGTTGAAATGATGCTGAAATTTTGTAAGATTCTTGAAAATTTAGCTGCAAAAATTGTTCAAAATACCGACTAACATTTTCTTGAACAATATTGTGGTCAATTACAGTATACAAAATTGTTAGAATACGTCTTAATGCTTATTTAATTTTAAGAATATTGCAAAAATTACGAAACAAATTGCTGAAAAAGACTACAAAAAAAACTGTAAAATTGGTATAAAAATGGCTAAAAATGAAAAAAGAAATTGACAAAATTCTATTAAAATTAAGTCCATCTCACACAAATGACTCTTCTCCTAATTGACTATCATCCATTGAATGTTACAATGGAGTACCTACTTTGACTAATCCATTAATTGATGAGTGGTCCAAAATTAGGAACTATTCGAGCCGAGTTGAGCTTGGCAATAGTGTTTAGTTGGGAAAATTTTCGAAGGATCTGCGGAAACCTATTGTAATGACATGAAATCATACATTTCCAGCCACCTACAAGTACCTAATTAGGTACTCACCTCATTACAAACTCATCAAACACCTCTCTCTTATCAAATACAGAATCACATTACGAGTAGTAAACATGCATTTAATTTTCCAACACCAATTTCAACACCTACCTAAACCATCAATGAAATCCAAATACAACTTCATGATCAAAATAAGCTGTTTTACAAAAGCACGAACAAGGCTGGTTTGAGAATATGAAAAGGTATATTTTTATAATAGTAGTTTCTTTAATGTCAACTCGAGTAACCAATAGAAGAATGTTTCAAGTTGGGGTAAGTACTTGTATGATTGAATTTTTCACGCTTTATTGAACCTAGATAGGCACATAAGTATTAAGTAAGTATACGAGATTATTAGAATCACACACAAAATTGTGAAAAATTTTCAGAGCACCGAGTACGCCTTAAGAATCACTAATTTAACCGATTGCGACGAATTCACAAATGCACCACTATTGAAAGATATCAAATTCACAAAAAATGGATATGCGCAGTACATAAATGGAAAATTTTCTTTGGAGAATGATTTTTGTATCAAATTAGTAAGTTGAGATTTTTTTAAAAACCTAGAGCTATTCATCATTTGAAAGAACCTAACCTAACAATCAGATTATGTTCAGATAAGTATAAAATTGAATCGCTGCTTGAACAATAACTACGTTTGCGAGTACTTCCAGCATTGGAATATAACGGACGTATGTGTTTTTACACATATGCGAAACTCCATTTTGCGGCCATTTTACGACTCGATGACACCGTTAAATTGGTCGAAGAATTGCCCATGTTTTAAAAAAGTAAGTACCTATATATTAATAATACAATACAGTCGATTTTATCTCGTAATTCCTTGCTCGTTGATGTTAAACTGAAATATTAATTTGTTTGCTAGACTGCGATCACATTGAACAATTCTACAATCAGCATCAGTGAAATCATGAATTTCTACCCAGAAGCTGCAAAATATCATTGGCAAGTGCAAGCGAGAACCTACGACAGACATAACGTCAAGCAAAACTGCCTTTATTTGACGTTCTACATCACATCGTATAATACCAAAATACCAATAACATCAACAACGCCTGCTATTTGAACCACATGTACTATAATAAATTCAAAATGTGCAAAAGTCAATCAGGTATAGTATTATCTACTTAGGTATATTTTTAGCCTTGAACATGAGGTTGTTATGGCGTTTAATTCGATTTCAAACTGATAAAAATGTAACACAGATGTAATTCTCATTTCCCGCCAAAATACACATTCATCGCGGTTGTTGTACGTTTAATGTGTTTGCTGCTGATTTTTATCAATAAATGGACCAGTAACAAGAATCATCAAATTAATGTCGAACGATACGAGTGTGAATGGCAGTTTTATCCTGTTCCTCGTATTTTTTTGACCCGTGCTGAATTTTTTTTTTTTTTTGGAAAACACAGGTAAGTACTTAGAGCCAATTTCTCGGTTACTCTTCAGCATTTTATTCATTTTAAAGTAGATGAATAATTACTGCAGGGGCATTCCACGTCAATTCGACAAAGAAGTGAAGGGGAGTCGGCGACTTTTTTGAAATTTTTCCTGTGGAAAGGCCTTCTGAAGGGATGACTAATGGCGCAAATCGCAGCCCTGTAGCCATTTTTTAAAGGCTGCTAGGGGGTGTCAAAGTTTCTAGTGAACTTGAAATATCATCCATTTCAGCAGTGGATTACTCGATTACCGCGATACCTATCAAAATGGACTTTTTTCCAATAAGTAGGGGGTTTTAAAGGCTTTTTGGTGATACCATTAAAATCAGTGTTGCCACTTTTTTTCGTACGAAAAATTAGCTCGAAATGTTTCAAAACGTAGTTTTCATATCGTTCCGACTCTCAAAAACTCTAAATAAAAAACTTTCCATGCTGAACAACATATTAAAAAATTGGGATTGCATTATATTGTAAAATCGATTTTAAAAAATTGAAAGTTTGCAAAAAAAAATGCGATTTTTTGATTTAAAACATGAAAAAAAGTTTTGTGTGGTGAAGTTGACCCATTCGACCTCTATTTTTACGTATCTGTTGAAAAAGTTGAAAAAACGCTTTCACTCAACTCATCTCAAAAAAATCAAAATTTGAAAAAATTCAATTTTCGATTCCAAACATCAAAAAAAGTTTGAATTTATTCTGTTGTCTTATTTTGACCTCTTTCTGACGTATTTCATGAAAAATTTGATAAAAATCACACTCATAGCAAAAAAATTAAAACTCGTTTACTTTTTGAATTTTTTCGAATTTTGATTTTTTTTTGTGATTTCATTTTATTGAGTGAAAGGTTTTTTTCAACTTTTTCAACGGATACGTAAACATAGACGTCAAATGGGTCAACTTTGTCACTCAAAACTTTTTTTCATAGACAAATTTTTAAAAAAAATGGTGAATATAAATGTTGTTCGAAATTCTCTTCCTATTTTCTAATGACTTTATAAATGTTGAATTTGGAATGAAAAAAAAGCTGGGGGAAAGTAGGGGAACTCTCCTGCACCATTCTAATCCTGAGAATAATTTGGAAATTTTTTTCTCTTTAGGGTCTTCTTCTTCTTCCTCGCTTGTCCATATCTGGACATTGCGACTACAAAATCCCCGCAAACAGTTCCCTCCAGCTATCTCTGTCCTTGGTCATTCTCATGCATTCTCCCAGTGACGCGACATCTTGGCAGTTTTCTCAATTAAGTCGGTGTATCGGGTGGGTGATCTTCCCCTTCCCCTCTTGCTTTCTATGTGGCCTTGGACGGTCAATTTTTCCAGGTTGTCCTGTCTCACGATGTGTCCGAAGTAGCGTAATATTCGTCTCCTGATGACTGTGCTTAGCCTTTCCTTTACACCCAGTTGTTCATGGTATTGACGCATTTGTTCTTTTCTGGACCCATGATATCCTTAGCATGTGTCTGTAGCAGTACATTTCGAATGAGTGAATTTTATCTTGATCTGCCTTGCATACTGTCCAGCATTCTGACACATACAGGAAGGTGGAGAAGACTATCGTTTTTACAATTCTCAGTTTTCTGGCCTTCGTGATGTGGCTTTTCCATATCTGGTTGAGCTTTCCCATTGCTGTCTTTGCTGTGGCCGACCTTCTCTTGATTTCTCCAGCTAAGCTTCCCTAATTCGTTATTAATGAACTAAGGTAGAAGAAGTCCGGTACAACCTCTATACCATCAATCTCCAATATTTCAGGTCTGTTCTTTTGCTCCCTATCGATTATCATTATTTTCATCTTTTCTTTGTTGACCCTCAGACCTGCCTCATTGCTGGCTTCTTCAATTTTCCTGAGCATTTCCTTCATCTCATCTGGTGTCTCTGCGAGCAGGGTTGTGTCATCCTCATATTGTAAGTTTGACAATGTCTTTCCTCCAATTTTGACTCCCTTTTCCCAATCCTCTACGGCAGTTCTCATTACCCATTCTCCGTATGCATTGAAGAGAATCACAAAAAAAACAAAATTTGAAAAAAATCAATTTTTGATTCCAAACATCAAAAAAAGTTTGAATCTATTCTGTTGTCTTATTTTGACCTCTTTCTGACGTATTTCATGAAAAATTTGATAAAAATCACACTCATAGCAAAAAAATTAAAATTAGTTTATTTTTTGAATTTTTTTCGAATTTTGATTTTTTTGTGACGAGTTTATTTAATCAAGTGAAAGGGGGTTTTCAACTTTTTCAACGGATACGTAAAAGTAGGAGTCAAATGGGTCAACATTACCAGTCAAAATATTTTTTCATGTTTTAAATCAAAAAATCGCATTTTTTCGCAAACGATCGATTCTTTAAAATCGACTTTACGAAGTAATTTTTCAACATGTTCTTCAGCATGAAAAGTTGTCCATAATGTATTTTTTTTCAGAATTTTTGAGAGTTGGAACGATATGAAAACTACGTTTTGAAACTTTTCGAACTTAATTTTTTGTACGAAAAAAAGTGGTAACACTGATTTCTATGATATCATCACCAATTTTTGAAGAAAAAAAAATGCAATTTTATGCAGTTTTATTTTTTGGTTGGGCAGGTATTTCTACATTCACATCGTTGATTACACCTTGATATATGAACTTATCCTCTTTAATTTTCAAATCTCCCACGTAAATATTATACAAGGACTTGTCTTTTGATTGCTTCTTTAATCCTTTGAGCAAAGCAAAGATTACATCGCCGCATATACAAATAACTGCAGGTAATTTATGCGATATTGGAAAAATCGTGTACAAAACTGGAACTGTGATTCTACTTCTTCGAATACTTGTGTGGTTCAAGATCTCTTCGAATGATTGACTGATGTTTATCGTGATACTTCCATCGTCGTTAGGAACTTTAGGTTCAGAAATGATTTTATCTTGCTTCTTGTACATGGCACAAGCACATAATTGTTTAGTCATTTCATCATCTTGTATCGTTGGTGTTTTTCTTCTGCCCAAGCAGAAGAATCGTAGAATTTTCTTTTTTACTGAAATCATAAATTAAATTTGTAAGTAATCGAGTCAGCAGATGGCCATTTTTTTCTAGCTTTGGTAGGTATTCAATAACTTATTCATAATTTAATTTCAATTTACCGAAATCGAGTCTCGAAAATTCGTTCATATAGAGCTTCTGTATGTCTGGTGGATCACCTGTTTTATACGATTGATTCATACAAGCGTTTGAATCCGAATGAGCGAATGATAAATTGAACGAAATTAGAATACACGCGAACATCGAGGCGAAATTCATACGTTTGATAAAAAAATACATATTTTTCGAGTAATAAGTATGTCGATTAATCGTGAATATTTTTCACCAAATATTGTTCGAGAGAAACGTATTAGGTACTCGTTGCCTAGTTTCAAAATTCAAATCGACTGAGAAAATGCATTCAGCAGATGTTCGTTGCAAATTTTTAAATTTCAAAGTCGAGAAAAATAATGAGAGACTATTACGAATCTGTGGCGTGTTTTTGCGAGCAAAATGTTCTGTACTTATAGTCATCTGTTCGTATATTATTCGTGAAATTTTCAACGTTATGACGTCTATGTTCTTTAATAATCGAGTTGTCAGCCAGGTTACGACTGAATAATTTTATAAAATAGGCAACGAACGAAGCAGATTAGATGGTTTGTATTTTAAACTATAACTTAGATATTATTAAATTAAACAATGTAGGCAATGATACTTTTAAAGAAAAAAAAATTACCAACTAGGTAGGTAATCTATAGGCTTATATGTATAACTGGTTGAAAACATTGAAATTAAAACTAAAACAATTAAAATAATCATTCATGATTTCAGCTTTGAAAATCTGAATCAGCGTCGATATTCGGTCGCAATTCCACTCTAGCCCTGTTGCTGGCTTTGTGATAAATCATCCTCGTCACCAGTATTTGGATATTTTCCGGTGAGTACTTTGTAGAATCTGTTTTCTAGATCAACTTCTCCCTTCGGTTGTCGTGATTCGATGTCTATAGAAACGTCTGGTACTTTTTTTGCTTCGTCGTGTATAAATTCTAGAAAGAAAAAAAATTAATCGGTGTAGGTAAACCTATCTACTTATTTCAAAGAAACCAATCTTTCAATAAGGAATTTTTCCTCGACTTACTGAACATTGGAACACTTTTGGGAGGTTCTATTTGGCAGAAAAGCAAAATTAGATTGATAAAAATATCCTAATTCTCAATATTGTAGGTCTGATTATTGAATTAATCACTTACCCATGAAACATTGCCTTATGGCGCAGCTTTTTTGATAAATGTAGGAATCTGTGGACGATATGAATTTGTTTGATTTTTTTTTATATATACTTGTAAATACACTGACTACATCCCCAATCTCCATGTACCGATCGATATATATATCTATAGAAATTTGTAAAATTGCATAAACGTACGTCTCAATTTACTGTTAAATGATTCCTCTTCATCATCATCATCATCGTCATCATCATCATCATCATCGCCATCATTGTTTTCATCCTGTTTGGCATCTTCGATCTCAGTTTTCTGGACTTCAGGAGATGGCTGATCAAGATCTTCATCCGATTCGATATCAAATTGTTCTAAATATTTGGTTTCGACGGAGTAAAAATGACTGTAAAGTTTCAAATATTCTGTTCCCGTTTCGTTGATAGATTCGACATCTGAAAAAATAATCGTTCTCAATGAGATAAGAAGTTTTGCATAAAATTTTCTTACCAAGTGCGAAAATTCAGAGGTGTACGTACTTTCGAAGGGGTCGTACTTTTTTTCTTCTTCATTTTCATCGTCGCTGTCATCTTTATCACTATCTCCGATATCACTATCTCCGATATCACTATCTCCGCTTGCAGTTTCTTTTTCTAAGGAAAATCAATATCATGATAAAGATTGTTTTTGCTGTTTTTTTTTCAAAAAAAAAATAGGAAGTTAAAAGTACTTTCAGAAAAATTTATGTTTAAAATAAACGGTTCAATTTGAAAAAAAAGTTGAAACTTTTTGAATCCCATGCAAAAAAATCATAGATTAGTAGTACTGCAGTAGTACCACAATACTACTTTCAAAGTCATGAACAATTAGTATACTGGAAGTAGTACTGGTATTATACTTGAGTAGTACTGCAGTACTACTTTCAAATTCATGTACTATTTATTTAGTAGTTCAGTATTACTCAGTATTACAGTACTGGAAGTAGTACTAATATTATACTTTAGTAGTACTGACCATGTACTGACTATAGTACTGAAGTAGTACTGAACCTCGCATCACCCTACAACTCACAGTGGGCTGTGAGCACCCTCAAAACGGGCGTAATTCAAAAACTTACAACGAACTCTAAAACAATGGTACATACAATGATATCCTCCCTTATGTTTTTGGGGTCGCAGAATACGAATTCGACAATATTTTTTTGTAGGGGGTGGGGGTGAAGGGGGCGAAGGGGGCGAAAAATTCAAAATTTGACTATAATGATGTGTGATACATCGAAATGTATGTTTTTGAGGGTGTAGATCACGAATCTGACAATACTTTTTTCGTAAAGGTCAATGGCGGGGGCTGAGACGGTGAAAATGGTTAAAAATTCAAAATTTGACTATAATGATGTGTGATATGTCGAAATGTACCGAATATGAATAATTCAACTAAAAGTGAGTAATTTTCATCAATTTACTCAATTTTAGTTGTTTTTGCCTACTCTGCTGCATAAATAGGAATAGAACAAATTTTTGCACGTAGATGCACGGGAAATTCCAGCTGCTAGTAATACTTGAGGTAGTGTATTTCAACATGTCAATTGGCATTTTTGCCCCCAAATGCCCCGGCGACCACAACAGTCAATTATACCAAGTGAAAAATCATGGTGAATTTTGTTCAAATGTTACAAATTTTTTCTTCCAGGGACTTTGACTGCTCCCCAATAGAAAAGTCTTCATCCCCCGCCCTTCATCCCTTCTACACCCTCGAAAACGTACATTTTGATATATCACACGTTATTATGGTCAAATTTTGAATTTTTCACCGTTCTTACCCCCTTCATCCGCCACAATTCACCCCTACGAGAAAAATATTGTCAAATTCGTGATCTACACCCTCAAAAACATACAATTCGATATATCACACATCATTATGGTCAAATTTTGAATTTTTCACCCCCTTCATCCCCCACCATTCACCCCTACGAAAAAAATATTGTCAAATTCGTGATCTACACCCTCAAAAACATACAATTCGATATATCACACATCATTATGGTCAAATTTTGAATTTTTCATCCCCTTCACCCCCCACCATTCACCCCTACGAAAAAAATATTGTCAGATTCGTGATCTACATCCTCAAAAACATACATTTTGATATATCACACATCATTATAGTCGAATTTTGTATTTTTCGCCCCCTTCACCCCCTCGCCACCACCCCTACAAAAAAATATTGTTGAATTCGTATTCTGGGACCCCAAAAACATAAGGGAGGATATCATTGTACCATTGCTTTAGGGTTCATCATCGTAAGTTTTTGAGTTACACGCCTGTTTTTAGGGTGCTCATACAGCCCACTGTGCAACTAATGTAATTCAAAAATGCTCCATTAGTACTATAATAATACTACAGCATGTTTTAGATCCGTCTTCAGTACTTTCACAGAAGTTAAGCAGTCTCAAGCCTGGCTGGAGGTTGGATGGGTGACCGTTTAGAAATTATTTGCTAGGAGTACTGAAGTTCGGTAGTTCAGTAGTACTGTAGTAAAACTATTAGGTGCAGTTCTGCTGTGTGATACTATTTTTTTTCATGGAATCGTGAGTTACAGTACTACTGAAAAGTATTACTGCAGTATTACTTTTCAGTAGTACTGTGGTACTACTGTGTGATGGTACTAGAGTACTACTTGAAAAGTTCAAATTGTTACTACTGAAAGTAGTACTGCTTTCAGTATTAAATTAGTAGTACTTACTATTTTTTTGCATGGGTATAGGGTCATTCCATGTCAATTCGACCAATGTTTTTGAGTCATGTCTTTCGATTTCGCACAATTTTTTTTTTACAATATCTACCCACCCAGGAAGTAAGAAACCCGCAATCAGTTTGGTCCCAGCACCCTCAGGGGGGGGTGGGGGGCTCCCATTATTTTTACATTGTCTCGAGGTACTCCACTTCAGCAGCGCATTCCTCCAAAACTATGCTACTTTGATCAAAACTAATTTCACAGTTCGAAAGTGCATTGAATTTTCAACTTTTTAAATACTTTGAAATTTTCAAAATTTGAAAGTTGAACTTTCAAATTAAAAGTTCAAATTTCAAAATGGCGCTGTAAGTGGGAGCTACCATTTAAAATTCTGAAAAAATTTCTATAGATGTACCTTTTGATGTTTTTTTGAAATATTCAAGTTTCGAGATGGGATTTTTTAATGGAGGGGAGCACCCCCACTACCAATTTAGGGCAAAACTTTCGAAAAAAATTCTGGGGCATGTGATATATCGAATTGTATGTTTTTGGTAACGCTGAACACGAAAACGACGTCAGATTTTTGATTGAACCCCATCCACGGCCCCCAGCACCTCCCCAAACGGGGTAAAAGTTCAAAATAGGGTTTTTTCGTGCAACACATCAAATAGTATGTTTTTGGTGACGCTGAATACGAATATGACGTCAGATTTTGATTGGACTCATCCACTGCCCCCAGCACCTCCCCAATGGGGGTAACCTAAAAAAAAAATGGTTTAAATTGTGTGACACATGAAATAGTATGTTTTCGACATCGCTGAACACGAATATAGCAGTAGTTTTTCAAATAGACCTCACCCATGGCTTCCAAAACCTCCCCAATTGGTAAAAGTCCAAAAAAATTGTTGGAGACCGTAGATGGGGTCCAACCAAAAATCTGACGTCATATTCGTGTTCAGCGCCACCAAAAACATACTATTTGATGTGTCGCACGAAAAAACCCATATTTTGAACTTTTACCCCATTTGGGGAGGTGCTGGGGGCCGTGGATGAAGTCCAATCAAAAATCTAATGTCGTATTCGTGTTCAGCGTTACCAAAAACATACAATTCGATATATCACATGCCCCAGATTTTTTTTAGAAAGTTTTGCCCCAAATTAGGGGTAGGGGTGCTCTTCCTCTATTAAGAGATCCCATCTCGAAACTTGAATATTTCAAAAAAAAAATCAAAAGGTACATCTATGGACATTTTTTCAGAATTTTAAATGATAGCTCCCACTTACAGCGCCATTTTGAAATTTGAACTTTTAATTTGAAACTTCAACTTTCAAATTTTAAAAATTTCAAAATACTTAAAAAGTTTTAAATTCAATACACTTTCGAACTGTGAAATTAGTTTTGATCAAAGTAGCATAGTTTTGGAGGAATGCGCTGCTGAAGTTGAGTACCTCGAGACGATGTGAAAATAATGGAAGCCTCCCCACCCGCCCCCTGAGGAGGCTAGGATCAAACTGATTGCGGGTTTCTTACTTACTGGGTGGGTAGATATTGTAAAAAAAATTTGAGCGAAATCGAAAGATATGACTTTCAAAATCGCCTTTTTTTGGTCGAATTGACATGGAATGACCCTATAGCAATATTGCTTGATTATTCGGGGGGGGGGGATATTTAGACTATACTTACATAACAAGAATTTGTCATAAGAATATACATTCCCTCATCATCAATTGAAAATTTAAAAAAGAGTTGTGATAGGCTTCAGCTTCCTTACATATAAGAAGAAGTTTACGTACTTTCTGAGGTTTCCATCCTTTCTGAGGTTTCCATCTTCTTTTCTCTTTCATTTTTATCGTCACCGCCATCTTTTACAGCATCTTTGCTTGCAGTTTCTTTTTCTAATGAAAAGCAATACAGGTAATGATCAAATGAAAACAAGCTATAAAAAATTACTCTTTTGGTAAAAAAAAAAATAATTCATTTTGTAAAACATAATTTTTCTGTTTTATTGCCTACGAAAAGATTATTTGTTGTCGTTTTTTTTTTTGCCAAAAAAGATTAGAACAATAGGCAGAAATTGAAATAGGTAGGTACTTACAAAAAAATTCGTACTCAAAATAAATGATTCCATTTGAGAAAATTTTTTTTTTACCATTTAAACACAGCAATATTGCTTGATTTTTCGAAAATAAATTATCCACTTAGGTTACTAAAAAGGGAACATCTTGAAGTATCTTCTTATTTGCCTCCAATTCAAGTAGGACGGCGATTTTTGTAAAGAGCATGGTCTGAAATCTTGGCCATAATCAAACTCTCGGCTGCTTGAATTGATTTTTCGATTTTTGACGAATTTTTGAAAATTTAAAATTGACTATTTTCGGAGATTTATTTATTTGTTTAAGTATTTATTTATTTTTTTGAAAAAATGTAGGTACATTTATTCAGTAAAAATGGCGGTAATTGGTCACAAAATTATTTATATACGTATAAACTCCCTCGAACCGAATTTCACAATGTCTGCATATTCCGGAGCCTCCAGCGGAATTTTCCATTTCTCCAGAATTTTAAAATTTCTCCAGAAGGCGTCAAAATTACTTTGAGCTGATGAAAATCGAGTTTTGGCTTATTCTTGACTTATTTAACGAGTTGATCCACAAAATTCTTTAGATGAACTCGTTAAGCTAGATGAAATTCGATTTTCGATTCCCAATACATAATAATTATGAATTTCCACGTCTCCTTAAGAAATTGTAAAATTCTGGAAAATCTAAAATCGTGTTGAAAGCTCCAGAATTTACTCGAAATTCTAATATTCGAATTCGAGGAATTATTTGTACAAATTTCAAAAATTTTCCTGCGAACAGAAAAACTTTGATTTTTGGAATTTGTTTCTTTATATAATAATGTACTTCAGCTTAAATATTCTTGTCAAAAAAATGTGGCGTCCACCTCAAATGTGGATGAAATCTTCAAACACGTTGAAAGTAAGTCAAAACTCGATTTTTAGGTGCCCAGATTAATTTCCACGCATTCTGGAAAAGTTTTAAAATTCGGAGAAAATCGAAAATTGCTCCGAAGCCTCCAGAAAGGCTTGATGTTGCAGATTTGTATTCGAGGGGTTGGGTTCAAACAAGATACAGCTAACAAGGGAACTACCTGAACCGGCAGAAACGAAAATAAACGAATCAAAGCTAGATCGAAAGGGGACACCCTCAGGACCCTAAATCCAAAATTTCAAATGCTAAAGTTGATTTCTAGATTTTTGGCGAATTTTTGAAAACTGAAAAATCCGAAAAATGATCAAATAATACCAAAAATAGAAAATATTGATGAAAAATGGAATTTTCTCGGGAAGTGGTTCAGATGGCGTCCGTAACTTATTTACAACTATCGAAATTCGTAAAACCTCAATTCCAGTCATTCTGGAGGCTCCAGCGATTTTTCATCATTTTTTCAGAAACTTGTAATTGCTGCTAAAAATCAACTTTAGCACAAATAACTTTATTTGGGACCTATGTGGGTTGCCTTTAACCATTTTTTGCGGTTGTCGTGAAAATCGGTGTCTGCCGGTTCAGATGTGTATTTTTGGCCACTGGAAAAAATGACAAAATTTGAAAATGTTAATGGATGCTCCAGAATGGTCGAAATGGAGGTTTCACCTATTCGGAACGTCAAAAATAGGTCAGAGCTCAATTTCGGATAGGTAGCATCGCAAAAGATGGAATAGTTAACATTTCAAATTTTGTCATTTTTTCCAGTGGTCAAAAATACACATCCGAACCGGCAGACGCCGATTTTCGCGACAACCGCAAAAAATGGTTAAAGGCAACCCACATAGGCCCCAAATAAAGTTATTTGTGCTAATGTTGATTTTTAGCCATTCCACAGCAATTTCAAGTTTCTGGAGAAATGATAAAAAATCGCTGGAGGCTCCAGAATGACTGGAATTGAGGTTTTACGAATTTCGATAGTCGTAAATGAGTTAGGGACACCATCTGAGCCACTTCCCGAGAAAATTCCATTTTTCATCAATATTTTCTATTTTTGGTGTTAATTGTTAATTTTTCGAATTTTTCAATTTTCAAAAATTCACCAAAAATTGAGAAATCAACTTTAGCACTTGAAATTTTGGGTTTGTGGTCCTCAGGTGGTCCTCTTTCGATCTAGCTTTGACTCGTTCATTTTCGTTTCTGCCAGTTCAGGTAGTTCCCTTGTAAGAACGCGTACTTATTTGTGCAAATTTCAAAAAAAAAATTCCGAACAGAGAAATTTTGGTTTTGTAAACATTTTTTCTGATTAAAATAAATTCTGGCCAAAAAAATATTTTCGGGGATCGTTTGGAAATCGGGTAAGTACGAATAAATCTGTTGAATAGGTCGAGAATGAGTTACAACTCGACTTTTAGCTGCGCAAATTAATTTCCACCTCTTATGGACACGTTTAATATCACGCTGTAGGTTCCACAATGACCGAAAATGACGAGATTTCAATTCGAGAGAGTTGATAGTAGTTTCAGGACTAGTTTTAATTATTTTTACTAATTTAATTTTCAAAATTTTGCCAAAAAATCGAAAAATCAATTTATGGAGGTTTCAGACCATACTCTTGCCCAAAATTGCGGTCCCATTTTAGTCGAAGGCGGACACCTATAGATGTACCAAAAAATGGTTCAGCTTTAAAAGATGGTATTTGAGATTCTGTGTCAACCTAAAAGACAGTGACATCGAAATCCAAGACCACTTTTCGGGTTGTGTTTTATCGGTTTAAAATTTGCAAATCACTCATTTTTGGATAAATTCGTATTTTGAGAATTTTTTCCATTGAAATATTTCGCATTAATTATGCCAAGATGTTAAAAGATATCATTTCCGAAACTGGGGGAATATTTTAAAATGCAGTGGTGCCATTTTTTTATGTTTTTGCATATTTAAAAAAATTGTGAAAAATTGCCAAAAACTTGTCATTTTTTTCGAGTTTTTGAAATAGGAAATGAAGTAAGGGAACTTGTTCCTTTGTAAAATGGTTGGGTTTCATCCCCCCACCCCCTCTCCCTCCTCGAGTTAAGAAAATAACGTGAAAATACGAGTTATTTTTTAGGCCCTTTTTTCCAGTATAGGTACAGACTCAAGTATGTACCTTCCTCTCTTTCAAAGTCAAGATAGTTGTGTATTTTTTCAAAACTTACTTACTTTTCTTTATATTTTGGAAAAGTTCTGTAGGAAAAAAAATCGTGTTGAACTAATTATGAACTGTCTAATCAGTAATGAGGCACCAAATCAAAAAAATATTTACCATGATGGAATGATGTAGTGTTTGGAATGGTGGTTTTCTTTTTGAATTCTTGGATTTTCTCTGTGTTGAAAGTTTATTACGAGTTGGTTAATTTTTTTCTTATTAAATAGGTATTAATTTGAATGCATAAGAGAATTTTTTCACTGACTGATATATTCTTCGGAGGAAATCTTAAAATTTTCAAGCGATGCGTCGCTCATTGGGTATGTTTTGTCAGTTTGCTCTTCATTGGCATCTGAAGTTCTTTTATTACTCGATGATTCTGTTTTATCCGCAGTTGTGCTTTGGTCTGGTGGTGTTTTGTTTTCACCTGCAAAAATTTGTACATCGAGTTTAGCTTTATAGGTACCTTTTGCCATAAACGAATTTTGAGGATATCTTACTTTCTTTTTTTGACAATAATGATGCCTTTTTAGTCAGAGTGTCGACTATTTCTTGATTTACGGACTTGACAATGCTACCGATTCTGTCGAAGAATGTTCTTGTGCATGTTGCCAGACATTCGAACGTTTCTGCAACGAAAAAAATGACGAGTAAGCATATCACAGAGAAAATAAAAGTGGGCTTATATTTTTTTGTAGTTTGGCAATTACTTGTTTTTTCACTTTCTACTGCAATATCAAACAAAGAATAAAAAATTATTATGATTGTTGCGATTAGAATTTTAAAAATAATTAATCGTTTACCTTCGAGTTGATCGAATTGCACTGTTTTGAAATTGAAACATAATCCTGATGGATGTGTGAAAATGCAAGAATTATTTCATTAGCATTATATCTATAGGTAGGATTGATTGCATGATTCTTAAAAGCGTTTTCGAAGAGTGCACAACTTACCCACTGCGAATTTACTAAGATCTGAGTATTTTTTCGGATCGAAGGGGTCGTCATCTTCAGGCTCATCATCTAAATCGTCTTCCATACTTTGATCAGTAGCAAGTACAGACTGCTCTTGACCTTTAGATGGATATTGTTGAGAAGCCTGAGACTCTGCTGTTGCATCTTTGCTGTCATATTTTGTAATGGTTTTAGGTCTTTTCATGTCTAGGTCTTCGTCGTCATCGTCATCTTCCTCAAGTACATCATAACCTCGTTTCTTTGCGTCTGAAAGGAGCGGTTTATCGGATGACACATCTTTATCTAGATACTGCTTATACGGTGCCTTTAGCCTATCTAATCTCGCTTTCTCTATCGCTTTTTCGCCATAGTCGTGATATTTTTTATAAGTCGAGCCCAATTCCTTATTATTCATACACTCTGCGACTTCTCCTCCGTGTTTCGTATCTGCAAAAATGTCAAAAATAGAGGTTTGCTTTACGAATTCTTTGAACGATGCTACACGTTCGACGACTAAACTTACGATCTTTTGAGATCCGTTTTTCAAGTTTATCGATGTCTTGCTCTTTGCAAAAATCTGAGGTGAAAAATTCACGTGTAAAAGTATGATTATTTTTCGAAATTTAAATGGTTTTTCGATTTCGTTGCTTACTTCCGAGATATTCTCCGTAACTCAGGGGTTCTTTTTTACTCTCACGGAAGGATCTGGGTATGGCTTTGTCACCGATATATTCTCTTAAACATTGGACGGTGTCTATACAAATGAAAATTGTTAGAATTTAAATCACCTTCTAGTTGCGGTTGCTATTTATAAGTTGACTGCTGGTGAGTCAATCTTGTTACCTTCCAAGTCGATATCGGCTGGAAAAATGAACAGAAATGTTTAATTTTTCGATTCAATAATCGAGGAAAAAATATCGAAAATGATTTCCACGTTACTTACGTAATTTTTCCGCGTCTGCGAATTGGCTCGAATAATATAACGCTACAATTAATCAAAAAAAAAAAAAAATTGATAAAATCAAGTGTTAGTTTTTCCTTAATTTGGATTTAGTAAGCTAATTATTGAACCTACCAATGAATAAAATTGGCCATAAGATGGCTCTTGATTTGAAACTCATCATGATCACTGATCACTGGATGAAATTTTTGCTGATGTGTGATACTTGAATATAAAAGTAAGTAGGTATATCATGTAATACCTAGGTACGTTCGAAAAATCATGTATCTGCGATGAGGTTATCGAAACGAAATGAAACGTAATACCTATGTGAGAGTCTTGAAGAATTCTGAACAATATATTTTCGCAGCTGTTTAAATAAGTAAAACTGTTTTTCATACTATGCAATGATTCCTAATCGCATTTACGTAAAATCTTACGCACGAGCTGTCGTATCTACCTACCTACCTACATACCTACCTACCTATGAAGTTGCCTATAATCGATGAATATTGTTTTTATAAAATAGTACTGATGACCTTGGAAAGAGGCATTTCATCGGATTGAAAATCAGGACATACCTATGATTTATTTTTTGACAATGTCTGGTAGGAATCATACGGGCTTTCGCCTGCTTTAAGGAAGGTAGAAAAATGTTTCAGGTTATAGTATTCGTTGAAGCTCGAGCACGAGTCAAAATCTGTGCAAATACGAGTATTGCGTATTTTACTTATTTTTGTTGTCAAATAGCAGTAAAGCTGTTCGGTAACATGAAACATAGGTTGTGAAGTTTTTCAAAGTCTTAACTGCAACACAATCCCATCGATTAGGCTCGTCAAGAACTGATAATTGTTCATATACGAGTGATCAAAAAGCTGAAAAGTTATAAATCAAATTCTAGCGTTTTTCATGGATGTACGTCCCTGCTAAAATTCATTTCTCGATTTTTGGCAAATTTATAAAATCTAAAATTTGGTCAATTTCTCATGAAAAAAAAAATACATAGGTAATATCAAAACTTAGTCAATTAACGTAAAAGGCTGGAATTTGGTGTAGACTTTACTTTAGACCTTCCGAATCAATCAGTGAAGATTTTGAAACATTTTTGAGTTCTCAGGGGATTTTTTCAATCTCCAGTTTTCAAAAAAATTCCATAAATGGGATCGAAATGAAATTCAACGCCGCTTATAAATTTTGATTTACTGCCTTTGTAACCTTTTCGATGAAAATTTATTTTTTTAAGACTTTTTTTAGTCATAATTTTTTATGTAAGTAACACTTTTTGGAACATTTTTCGATTTTCCTGTGTTTTCCTTTTTTTTTTTTTTTTTTCAAAAATGTAAGTACTGGAAAAATTGTAGAACGTGTATCAAAATAGATCAAAAGAGTCAGAAAGACGGTGAATCTGAGTTCATTAGCAGGTGGTAAATTCCATCCTGGCCTTTATTTTTTTGCATTTTTTCAAAAACTGGAGAATTCAATAATCTGCTGGAGGCTCCAGAACTTCTTAACCCATCGCTTGAAAGGTCCTAAGTGAGGTACATACAAATCTAATTCAAGCCTCTTTTATTTATTGGTTCGCAAACTTTTTCCAGTTTTTTTCCTCAAAATAATTACATTATGTACCTTTTTCTTTTTTTTTTTTTTTAGTTTGAAAATTTTTATTGTGTGAATATTGGGATACAGTGTGCACACCCTCACCGCCTCAACATGCCACAAGGCTTTTATGAGGGGCTACATTATGTACCTAGTACCTACCTATTGCTGGAAAAAATATTGAATTTCAATCAGGACAAACTGATTTTGAAAATACGTGCCAAAATGGATCGAAAGGATAACGAAGACAGTAAGTAAATCGAAAATATATCGAAAGAATTTCATTTTTACCTTATTTATGGTAATATTTTTTCGAAATCTGGAAAATCTGAAAATCCGCTGGGAGCCCTAAACAGGGTGTCCGAGGAGTGGTGGTACAATCTTCAGATTTGGATATACATATAACCTGGTACGAGTAAAAAAAAAAAACACTCATGCATTATGCGTCAGAAGACCGACTTTTCTTAAAATACAAAAATCTTTTACCTACATGAACAAATTGAGTCTCTTTTTTAAAAAAAATTGTATAGGCAACTGATCTGCTCACAATCGAATCGAATCATTTACGAACGATTGGTGATCAAATAAATTGATTGATTTCTTGGCGAATCATTCGCAAACGGATAAATTAATTTACGATTGATTCGAGTTTTTGTGAAACTACTTATTAGTTATTGTATAGGAATTGGTCTGTTTTCAAGCGAAGTGAATCGAGTTGAATCGAATCATTCACAACCGATTGGCGATTAAACAAATTGATTCATTTCTAGGTGAATCATTCGCGAACGAATTGAATTTTTTAGTGAATCATTTGCGAAAGAATTGAATCTAAGAATCATTTTTGGCGAATAATTCGCGAACGAGTCGATTTATTTACTTAATTTTTGGCGAATCGTTGGCGATTGAATTGAATTTTTTAGTGAATCATTCGCGAACGGATGGAATAATTTTTGGTGAAATGTGAATCATTCGCGAACGAATTGATTCGTATAAGTGACTCGTTCGCGAACGAATCGATCCATTTACTTAATTTTTGGCGAATCATTCGCGAACGAATTGAATTTTTTAGTGAATCATTCGCGAAAAAATTGAATAATTCTTGGTGAATCATTCACGAACGAATTGAATTATTTTTGGTGAATCATTCACGAACGAATTGAATCATTTTTGGTGAATCATTCACGAACGAATTGAATCATTTTTGGCGAATCATTCGCGAACGAACTGAATCACTTTTGGTGAATCATTCGAGAACGAACTGATTTGTATAAGTTACTTGTTCGCGAACGAATCGATCCATTTACCTAATTTTTCGAGAATCATTCGCGAACGAATTGATTCATAAATTGAAGAGTTGATTAATTTGCTCCGAGAATGGTCCCTTCAAAAAATTAATCAATTCGTTCATGAATGATTCCCTTAAATGAATGAATACTCTCACGAACAGTTCACTGAGAACTGAATCAATTTATATGTAAACAATTCGTTTGAAAACAGATCCACGACTTATTAATAAAGGATTCGTTAGGAATGATGGAGGCTTTGTGAGATTTCAAGTAGTAGCTAGGGATTCCCAAAGTTGAGAAATTTATCAAGAAAACTCAGTTTTTCGTAATTTTCTCACCTTTTTTTGATGAGTATCAACCCCCGATTCCCCTCCATATACTTGATATTCGAATTTCGTCTCACCAAACGAGTCGTAAAGGAAAAATAAATTCAAACAGAAGTTATTTTTTGACATCTCTGTAATTTTATCTCTTACAATACTTAATTTTATTCTAAGAAATCCCTGTCTTTAAAATTAAAAATATAAATATTCTGTAAGAAATTGTGAAAATCGTGCTTTTCTCATTTTCATTACGAAAATCTGCACTAATAAAGCCAAGTTCGTCGTCTTGAAATGTATTTAGATTCAGAATGAAATTTTTTTTCTAAGCGGTTTAAAATCAGTTATTTTCTACACTGAATAACCACATTCAAACGAATTCAGAAAAATTGTTGTTGTTTTTTTTAAGTGACTAAAATTTATGTAAGAGCACCACTTCAGCCAGTGTGTCACTTTGTGAACTTTTTTTTGTGCTCGTCATCGGTAATGATAATTTTAATTGTTGGTGGGTAATTCTCAAAAAAAAAGGTCAATTTTGATGTGCATAATTTTGAAAAATAAAAATCATTTTTTTGGAAAATTTCAAGTGGGAATCATTTGTATAGGTGTCCCAGATCCCTGTTCTAGTGTTGGCCTCAATTCAATTCCCCCCACTGTGGACCCCGGCCCCCCTAAAACAGCGATAATTAGGATTCGACCCTCATCGATGTGTAATATGTCGATTATTGATATGTTTTCGAGGTCGTAGAATTCGAATCTGGAGTTATTTTTTATGTAGAGGTGGAGGGTGAGGCGTGGGGAGGGGGAAAATGTCAAATTTTGCTTATATTATCGTGTAATGTGTCGATTCATGTTTTTCAGGCCGCAAAGTTCGAATCTGGACTTATTTTTATGGTAGGGGTAGAGGTGAGGTGTGGGGAGGGAGAAAATGTCAAATTTTGCTTGTTTTATCGTGTAATATGTCGACTGGCGCGATAAAAGTACAGCTGTCTGAAATTTGGCCAAGTCGAAGGACAAATGGGCGCTGGACAAGCCGAAGGACAATCTCAACGTTTTTTCGTTTCTAGCCTTACCTACTGGACATTATTCGATTTTTAACACGTAATAAATGTGTACTTATCATGTAGAATAACTTCCCTTTCTCAATTATTGTTTTTGGCGGGTTCATCAGGGTAAATAAAAAGGCAAGCCGAAGGACACCGATTTTGCGAAATATCATATTTTCAGAGACAAGTACGATCAGAACGAGCCATTGCGTAGGTTTTGAAAATAACATTGCGGGGTAACATTTTTATGAAGACAGTGAACCAGTGCAGCCACTCGCCAGAAAAAAATGTTGGATTGGGAAGCTACCAAAAATAATTGAAAATTGCTCTAAAATTTGCGCAAAAAGTGTGTGACAGTTTTCAAATGTGAAATGTGAGCTTCCTATGGACTTATTCCAATTGCAATTTGCACAATAATGGACCTTCGTGTTCTATGATAATGAGTATGTGTCAATTTTTCCCCAAAAAAATGAAGTTCATGACACTTTATAACATTCATTTTCAAAAACATGGCGTGTGACAGCCAAGTCGAAGGACATTTGGGGTAGGTATAAAATCGAATGTACACCAATGAAAGGAGGGGCTAAAAATCTCAATACCATATGTGAAATGTGTGGGGGATGATCCTTGAATGGACCAAAAAAAAGATAAAAAATTTCATACTAAAACCTTTGAGAAATTTGCCATGTACACGATTTTTACCTTTTTTTGAGAATTACCCTGGTACATATCTACGTACATATTTTAATTTGCAAGTTTGTATTCACTTGACCATCAAAGAAACTAAAATTCACCTTACCTATGTAATTATTTAATAATAAAAAAAAATTATTCAATTATTCTAGACTAGGATACACTGATTAATCATAATATTTAAAATCAAAAACTAAATTTTAAAAAACTGTCATTGAACTGAATGAAATAATATCTAATTTCGAATAATTATAATATTTACATTGGTTTTGAATCATTAGTTCGTTTTAATATTAGTTTTCGAGTCGGTGGATAGTGGTCTTATAAGCGCTTTGCAGAATCTTTTCCAGTTACGTGGACGTAATCTTATCCATTCGTATACTTTTCCTTTCCAAGTATTAACGGTATTAACGATTGTCGATTCATTATCTCTGGCATCCGACTGGATATCATCTATGGAAATAAAATATGACAGAGTTGGATTAAGTGAAGAATTTTTTAATGAGCAACCTATTTGTAAGTATAGGTACTTAAGAAGGTGTTACGTAGGTAGGTATATTTACTCACCGTATAATGGAACACTATCGCGAGCTTGAGTGAGTACAAGTAAAATAATTAAAATGAGCGAGTGGTTAAAGACGTCATATACTGTACGTGTTGATTAAAAAAGCAAAATAATAGCTGTATTCAACTTACTCACGCCACAACCCTGTTCTGAACAGTAGTTTTGGTACACGTAAAATACACCTACACAATGAAAAAAATTTACCATGGTATAATTTTATCGAACAATTAATACAGCCTTCCTCTCCTATTTTTCTCATCGACAATTTAATTATACGAATATGTTGGTAGGTACCTAACCTATACTTACCACCTAACTTATTATCAAGATTCCCTAGAATCGAATCTTCCTTTTCAACTTCTGCTGTTAAATACTCCGTCAGGCTATCGTAAAGTCCACCCAACTTGATCAAGTATTCTTTTCCAACGTGTGTTATGGTTGTACCTGCAATATTTCAAAACACTTGAGCTTTATTTGAGATATTGGCTAGAAACAAGACAATATTATGTAGGAGTAGGAGTTCTGTGAAATATTTTTTCAAATTTTTAAAATGTGTTTTTTTTTTTTTTAAATTGGTCGCATTATATTTTGATTGTGAGTTGAGTAGTCGAGTTTTTTGACACAGTAAAAATGTTTTAATTTTTGTGACATTTTGTTGAATTATTTTTCAAATTCGAGAAATTCTTTTTTCTCAGTAAGTAGGTACCTACTGATTTTTTTTCAAATTTTTCGACTTATTCTTTGGTCTATTATGATTCCTAAAATGGGTGTGAAACGGATGACGAAATCCAGTATGGGGTCCCTGAAGTCCACTTTCATTGATTTTACGTAAGTAAATGCCTGAAGCCTGATACATATTAAGGAATTTCTACAAGATTTGCTGACATTTAATATTTGGGCTTGGTTTGTGGTTTGATTGAATAGGTTTGATTGAGGACGATCTTGGCTCAAAATTCATGGGTATTCACTTAGCGTATTTTTTTCACTTTTTTCAACACGTTTGATTTTTTGTAATCACTGGATACCTAAGATGTGCTTTTTGAGAGTTTCGATTTTTCAACCCCTCCTTATATACTTCTTCACAAATACAAAATAATGAATTTTCACACCTTTTTTAAGGTTTTTAATTTTGTATGAGCCTCCCCAAATTGACCTGAGGGGGACGGATATCGAATTAAATGTGCCTTTTTGGGGGTTCACTTTTTTCCTCTCTCATGAGGAGGAGTGATTATGATACTCATCTTATGTACAGTTGCACATTTTACTCACTTTTTGACACCGAAGGAATTCTTCGATCTGTAAAGAATGTGAGTTGATAACGAATAATGAATGATTAATAACGTAGAGTGAATGAGATATTTCAAAGCAACAAATCAGAATAATCAATCAAAATAATTTTTACCCGAATCAAACTTTTCTTTAGTATATTCTTCTGACAGTTTGGCAACTTCTTCTAAATTTTTTTTTCGAGCTGTAATTTGTGAAAAAAAACAGGCAAATTTACATTTTAAAACTCATCTCAAGAAGCATTAATTTTGTCGTTATTTATAAAAAAATCAGAATCCAATGTACCTACTTTCACATTCATCTTTTAATTTCAGTTCTTCCTCTATTGGTATAGTGCTTGATGGCTTACTAATTTCTTTTTTGTTAACCTCTATTACTTGTACGGCTTCTTCTTTTCCAGCGGTCAAAAGTGTTCGAATCCTTTGTATTAAATTACCGGTACATTGTGTGAAGCATTCTAAAATTACTGATGTAAAAAATTGAGAAATTGAACTGTTAGAATTTGATACGAGTAATTCCTTTTTTTAAAAACAAGGTATTAATTAAACGTAAGTGGTTATTATTTTTGTATTCGTATGTATTACTCGTCTTCTGTTACCTGCTTTGTCGTTAGCATCTAAAAATTAAGTAAATGGGGTATTTTTTAAACATGTTCTGCTTGTTTTTTCGTCAATTTTTTGAAACTTGAGGAATTACTCACCCGTCAATGAATCAAACGATACAACTTTTTTTTCAGAATGGCAGACTCCTGAAACAAAATAATTCAATTTTTTTGACTACATATTCCATTCAAGAACCTTTTTTCGTTCGACTAAATAAGTGAATAGAAAGAATGAAAAAAACCAAAAGGAAACATACCGTCCAAAAAGTAATGAATTGGAGTATCTGCTGACTCTGAATCTAAATGTGCAGATTTTGCTTTGGAAAAAAGTTTAGATTTTACTGACTGGCCTTCTCCTACGAGTTTTTCAGCTTCTAATTGCGCAAAACCCTTGCCCATTTCGGCGTAGTCATGGAATAAATGTGCACTGTACTCATTTTGTAAGCATTCCTCGATGGCTCCTCCTTCGTAATTTCCTCCTGCTGCAAGCGAGATGAAAATATTTGCTCATTGAGATCGAGTAAGTAGAAATGTGTACGGAGGTGGATACTATTTTTAGTTTATACCTTTTTCTTTAACGGTTTCGTCGATCTTTTCTGGAGCGAAGTCGTTGCAGAAAGCTGTGAATGTAAAATTGATTGTTAAATCAAAGTGATTGAAGCACATAATAGGTAGGTATAGGTACGTGGCAGGTAGTTGCAATTAATGCGAGTTTTAAGCTACCTGCGAGGTATTCTCCATTGGTTAAAGGGTTTAGTTCATTTCGATAAAGTTCTTGTACGAATTCATCTCCGAAAAATTTTCTTATACATGGGACAGTCTCTATATAAAAGGAAATTATGTTATTTTTCGATCTGATGTTTTGTGTGTGATTTTCCTTTGCTGTGTAGGTACTTACTCCAAAGATCTTCATTTGCTGCAGAAGATGAAAAAAGAATTAATTATCGACTAATTTTTGTACGAGTATATTAATTTTTGGTTACTTATGATAAAGTGAAAACTTGGACTTACGTAGTCCAGCCTCGATTAATTGAATTGTTGAATAAAATGCTAGAATTGGGTAAAAATTGAGAAAAATGAAAAAAACAATCAATTCCACTAATTTACATAAAATTAATTAGGACGAAGCGTGTATAATACATATTTTACCATACCGACAAAAACTGGTAACAAGGTGACCTTGGATTTTATTCCGAAATTGAAATTCATCGTTGATTCGCTGTAAAGAATTTTTTGATAATGGGGAACACGCGAAACTATAAGTATGATTCGTCCAAGAGGCAGTGATACTGTAAATGACTCATTCAATTGTTGAAAAATAGGCTTAAGTTTGGTGGTAGACATTCGATTACACCTGTTTAAATATTACATATCGAAACAAGTACGTAGGTAGGTATTCGTTTCATGTTCGATAGTGCTTGAGGCCTTGAGAATATTACGATGTGACACATTGATGATATTTTTCTTGAACATTTTATGAGCCATGAGCCATCTAGGAAATACATTGAGTAGATCGCTCCCAAAAAAAGTTGGTGGATTTTGATCAAATTCAGCAAAAGACCTTCATTTTGAGTTAAAAATTACTCAGGTTTTTCATTTATGGGGTTTTCGTTCCTATTGCTACCTAACCTGGTTTGGGAAAAATGGACCAGTCTTAAGTAGAAATAATTATTTGAGAATCTGGTTTTAATCTATGCAATTGCCCTCAAAATCCAAGACTACTTTTTGTGTTCCACTGAACGGTTGAAAATTTGCAAATCACTTATTTTTGGATAGGTAAATTCGAGTTTTAAAAATTTGTTCTTGGAAAATCTTTTGCATTAATTATGCTAAAATACTGAAAGATCATTCCTTGAGACTGGAGAAATATTTTGGAACGCAGTGGTGCCAATTTTTCAGTTGTTATTGCCGATTTTAAAAAATCGGAATTTCATACTCAAGTTTTATTTTATCTCGCTTTGCCCAAAAGAGGTCACTGGAAAATTCAGTACTGTAAACTGGCGTAACATTGAAGGATTTTTCAGAATTTTTTATGTTTAGAGGTATAAATGGCAAGGTAGGGGAAATGTGTGTGGTGCTTTTTATAAAGCTACGTCAGCACTATACGTTTTGGTGGTTACAGAATTTGCCTACCTTTTTCCTGTCAAGCACGAGAGCCAAAAGAAGTGCCCTTCAAAGTTACCCAGCGTTTGGGGTAACTTTGAAAGCCCCTTGAAATGTGCTTCGCTCAAGGTCAAAAATGATCAAAAACACGAATATTCACTTCTTGGTCACTTTATACGTGTCAAGCACCTACAAAATGATTCATATTCACAATTGAATTTATGAAAGAGTGCTCCGAAATGATAATTTGAAATTTTTCTAGTTTTCAGGCGTTTTTCATGCATTTTGGATAGACTTCTAAGTTACCCCAGTTTGAGTATTATTTTTTACTCCTCAGGGAAGAATTTTGGCACATGAACAAATGCGCCAATTTATAGTCGGGAGGTGTTCCAATACATCTATAATGTCACTTGACTCATAATTTGAAAATTCAAAATTCCAGACACCAAGCTTTTCACGTTAATTAAAATTAATTAAAACACCACTTTTTTTCATTTGCTTTTTTACTGGTGTTAGAACGACTAGTTGAAAATGACAAAAAAGGAAAAATAATCTGCCAAAGTGTACTCTATTCATTCCCAGTGTTAGACGTTCTCCATGCTTCATAGTTCCACCGCCATAGAGCATAACGTGATGGAAAACCGCACCCTTCAATGTTACCCCACAATTTCAATGTTACCCCAGTTTATGGTAACAAATTTCACCAAATTGATCTGAATACCTGAATTTTGGTGTAGGTAGATACACCATTTTTTCAACACACCCTCCGTCCTCCCTAATCAATTGGAAACCATTTCAAACCATTTTGAGCGCACTTCTGGAGTCTCCAGCAGGTATTTCAGTTGAAAGTTTTCTCAACATTTTAGCTAATATAGTTGGAAAACTCACATTTGAATTTACATTATGCTCTAGCGCCTAAAAACGGGTAAATTCGGCTAAGGGAGTAAACTCCAGCAGAAAATCATGGTGGAAGGCAATGGGAAACCACCACCATTACATTTCCCTAGAGTTATATGGACATCAATTTAGTAACGGCCCTAAGTCTCTGTCAGGCTGATCCTCATCCACCAAGACAGCGGATAGGGTGCGAAGAATATGCGGAGTCAAAACAAGCAGAACAATCATCAATGTCACAACCTGGAATGTAAGAACTTTGTATCAAATCGGAAAACTTCCTCATATAATTATGGAAGCCAGGAGATTACAAATTGATGTATTAGGAGTAAGTAAGTCATGTGAGACCTGATGAACTGGAACTGGTAGAAACTGGGCAGATAAAGATTATGACACAATTTACACTGGGAGAGACACACACAAACATGGCATGGGTATATTAATACATACCAGAATCAGCGATAAAATCACTAATCAGTGCCATAATTCCAAGATCAGAGATCAGAGAGGATACTACTTGTGAGATTGGAGGTCAAGCCAAAACCAATCGTGATAATTCAAGCTTATGTGCCAGCAGTGGAAAGCAGTGCAGGGGAAATCAACAACTTGTACAATGACCTAGAAGAAGTGATGCTGATGAGCTGCTCAAATAACACCAATGTTGTGTTTTTGATGGGAGACTTCAACGCAGAGATAGAACTGATTATAATTGATGCTACATCAATTACATTTTTCACAAAATAATCGAGCATAATCACCGAATAATCGACCGATTATTTCGGCCAAATAAAAACATCAAAATATGACGTCATGCGAGACATTCATAGCCATTGACCAATCAAAAAGCCTGAAATATTAGTACAATATAGGTAGCGCTACGATCAGATTATTCGACAATGTCCCATTTATTTAATGGGAAATACATAATTGAACGATAAAAAAGGTGGTTAGCACGATAACCATTTGAACGATAAAACTTGGCTTAGTAACGGTAGTTTAGGTGGTGAGCACAGCATTTTTCAACCAATAAAAAAGGTTGTTAACCCGATAATTTTCATTAATAAACACGATATTTTTCATTGATTAGCACAATATTTTTCATTGACAAAAGAAAACGCTGGCACACAGTGGGACAAGATTCATTTTTTAGGGTGTCAAAAATCATATTTCAGAAATGAATGCAAATTTGGATGTCAATCTTTTTGAAACACAGGTACATATTTTGAGGCGCTGAATTCATTTTTGTCGTTATTTTCGTTCGAACCTCAAATGGGAGCCCCACGAGGAGGGTGCAAAGGGGTAAATATTTTGGGAAAGTCGAGTGGCGGGGTATCAATATGTACGTTTTTGGGCTCCAGAATTCACTTTTGACGTTATTTTGGTTCGAAACTCAAATGGGACCCAGGAGGGGATGCAAAGGGGTGAATTTATGAAAAAGTCGAGTAGGGTATTGATATGTATGTTTTTTGGGCTCCAGCATTCATTTTTGACGTTATTTTGGTTCGAAACCCAAATGGGGCTCCAGAAGGGGGGTGCAAAGGCCATCAAATAGGTAAAAAAATAGAATTTTTCGTAATTTTATTGAAAATCTGTGATTTTGACAAGTCCAATTAGGGGAGAATCGGGACATTTTGAGAAAAAGTATTAGGCTCAGGTGAAAATTTACCGAATTTCAACCCTCCCTTGGCAGCAAAATCCATCCCATTGAGTCAAAAACATAAACGAGGTCGTCCGATGTTATCTCGTAAAGCTTTATTGAAATAGGTACCTACCTACTAGAACACTTCATTTTTTTTCACTGGCAAAAATCTTATACTTTTTGTTGTTCATTTATCCTTATTTATCGTGGGCATCACTTATTTGTTGTTCATTCTGTCAAAAACTTCTTGTGGAAATTGTTTATTTTTTATTGCTCTCACTATCATATATATCATGGATACCACCTAATTTATTGTTTGTTTTTTAAGAAATCGTGCAATACATTTTTTTATTGTGAAATACACTTTTTTTATCGTGCAATCCTTTTTTTCATCGTGAATACTTATTTATCCTGATAACCCACTACTGTTATCGTGCTAACCCCTCTTTTTTAAAGTAACGATAAATTGCACCCTTATTTAATTGGTGCCAAATAATTGTTCCATCTCTGCTTCAACGCCAAAGTAAGTAGGCAATGTCATGGCAGCCAAGTTGCATGGAGGTAGGTACACACTTGGAGAGCAGAATGAAAGAGATGAAATGCTTGTAGAGTTTGCAGAAAGACACAATCTAGTATTATGCAATACCAGATTCAAACAGCATACCCTGCTGAATGTGATCATTCAAAGAGCACTAAATGCAAATAAGGAAATCATTGCTTGCTTTGTCGATTGTGAGAAAACATTTGATCGTGTCAACCATGAGAAATTGTTGGAGATCCTGAAGAAATACAAGGATGGTTCAAAACCATTTTCAGTTGATTTGGTGGGTTGAAAATCTAGATTAATTTGTCGACATTTTATTCTTTATTTTTCAAGTGACCACTTTCGGATTTGAATTTTTTCCTTTAAATTTTGTCTGGTGTTTTTTCAAGGTTATATCTCAATTCCTCTTTGTCCGGTTCAAAAAATTGAGTGTTCTTTGGGATAATTGCATTGTGGGTTACATTAAGGAGGGAAAGTATCATGACAGGAGAATACTGGAATCGAACGGAGCTAAATTGAAAGAAGAAATCTGTTAAAATGCACTTTAACATTCTCAAACGTAATCAATACCAACGTTTCAAGGACCCATTTGACCAAATACACACCAATTTTCCAGAGTCAGTTTCTATCTTTACAGAACTGCATACAAAATTTCGAAATTTTAAAATTCAAAATCAATACTGACATGAACCGGTTTTGGGAAAATGGCACGTAATCAATCAAGTTGGTCACTAACATGCTAAAGTTAATAGATGGTTTTTATGACATTTTTTGAAGATCTGGAATTTCCAAAACATGGCTTGAACCACCTTACAATCGATTCAGCATGTTAAAATGATGGTTAAAAGTTTGTAGAAATTTTAACTTTCAAAAATTTGATGGAGGCTCCAAAACTGCTAAAAACAGTTTAAAATCATTTCCAATCGATTCTGGGCGAAGTTGAGTTGTAGATACCAAAATCTTTAACCATTTGCGCACAATCTGATAATTAAAAACACCTCCAAAAAAATTTAAAAATTTAAAAAACAGTTGTAAATGAAGATCAAAACAAATCACTCTTAATTTTTCAGAATTGTATTTACATTCATGAATACCTTATTAACTAATATTATAAATTTATGATTTCGTGTAATTAGGTAGGTACCTATTTCTACACCTCCCCTTTTTAATTCGAACTATTACTTCTGGATAGCGACGTATTGGACCCCGCAGACCCCATAAACGCTTTGCAGAAATTCTTCCAGTTGTGCGGATGTTTTTTCGCCCACTCTTCGATCGCTTCCAAGTACTGTGGGTTCTCTTTCACCCAACTGTCTGCTTTAGCTAAAATATCGTCGAAAGTTTTCACAAGCCCATTCCCTTTAGGAGTACTGCTCAGTCCTTTTCGGACCATACCAAAGACCATTTGGCAAACTGGTGAGGAGGCGAGTGAAGTCGGATCTTTGAGCGTTTTGCAAGATTCCCAGCCTTCTGGGTTCTGCTGTACCCAATTTCTGAATCTTTCTTTAGCGCTGTCAACATTTTTCATTATTGCGAATTTAGGATCTCTTGCACCGGTTTCGATTAAATCTATGAGGAAAAAATGACCCAATGTTAAGTACCTTAAGGACTCGATATAATTTTAAGTGCTCAGTAATTTGGGTTGCTTACCGTATAATGGAATACTCTTTGAAGCTGTGAAAATAGACAAGTTCAAAATTTAAAAAAAATAGATGATTTGATCCTACTTAATTGAGTGCTGTTTACTAGATAATGATAATGCTTGTACATATGTTACATTACTTACCCATGCCACATTCTAACTTGGCGCAATTTTTGTACAAGGAAAAAATACCTAACAGAAAAATTTTCGGTTATTTTTCTTCTTGCTCTATGGAAATTTATTTTCTAAAATCCTAATTAGGTACTTTATTACATTTCGGTATAAAAGTAGGTACTTGATACGTTTACTTACCACCTAAATTACTGTCGAGCTTTCCTAGGGCAGAATTTGACTGCATTGTCTCTTTCGTTCTGTAAAAACTTAGGACAAAGTAAAGTTCTGCGTACAGCACCAGATATTTTTCTCCAATTTCTGTTATTAAATCTATACCTGAAACAGAATTTTTCAAAATTTTGAGATTTGTAATGCTTGATAAATAAATAAACATGGAACATATAAACTGCAATTGAACTTCGATGTTGACTTTTGGTAGGATTGTGGTGTTGAAGAATATTAAATTTTTTGGTGGTTATATATGCCTAATTTGGAAATCTTTCAATGAGCTTTTTCGCAGTGATTTCTGATGGAGTTATTTTTAAAATAAATTTTCCGATGGTAATTTTGAATTTTATTTTGAAATTCAATTCAAAATTTTTTTTACAAATACACTGCCTATGTCTGTAAATACAAGTAAATTGCTTACCCTTTGATTTATCTGCTTTTTGAAATTCTGTGAAAAAATTAAAGGTAATGAATTAAGGTCTTCAGATGTACCTAATACTTATTCTAAAAAATCACCTCAAAAAAAGTAAGCATTTTTTTTCCTCTAAAATTTTAATAAATTGATAAAATAATCTAACCTGAGTAAAGAATTTACTCCCAACAGTGATGAAATCATTCCCAAATTTTTTTTTCAAATTTTTTCTTTGAATTTTTTTTTTTTAAAATTCAAACATCACGTAAAATAATCCACTTAAATCTTACCTAAATGAAATTTCTCCTTGGAGAATGCCTCCGATGGCTTCGGCATATCTTGCAAATTTTTAATTCGTTCTGAATTTGAGAAAAAAAAATCATTCTTCATTGTAACGGTTCATAGATGAATATTAGGTACCTATACATTTTTATTTTCAAATGCCATACCATCAAAAGCTTTTAGCCGTTCTGCTATTTGTTGTTTCGATGCAGCATCCTTTGACTTTGGCGAGTCCAACGATTTCTTATTCTCGTCGGTTATTAGACTTTGTATTAATTCTATGGCTTCATTTTTAACATCATTCAACATATCTCGAAGTCTATCTATGAAGTTACTGCTGCATTTTGCCAAACATGCTAAAGTACCTGTTGCAGTGAAAAAGAAAATTGAGGTTTCATCAAAGAGTATAATAATTTTCATCTTGAAAATAAAGAAGGTAGATAACATTCTATTGATGAAATGTTGAGTGTATTTTTTATTTATTTAAGGTGTTACCTTGCTGCTCCTTTTCACCTGAAAAAAAAGAACAATTTTTTAAGTTATTTCTCTGCCAATTTTATTGATTAGGTACTTGAATTAGAGGACACCTACCTTCTATTTGATTAAATTCAATGATTTCTTTTTTCGAGTTACATGTTCCTAAAATATGAAAAAATTCGACGGAATTCAAGAAAAAAATAATTTCTCGATTAATTCATTAAGAATAATAAGTAGGTATGGTATAAAATTAAGAAACAGCCTTTGCACCTTTGAAAAAATCCAAAACTAGAGAACCCGAATTAGAATTTTCAGATTCTGTTTTTTGAAGACTTTCCGATCCTGCTGGCTTACTATTCTGTTCTGGTTCTCCTAGATTTTTACCTAAATCGATGTATTTTTGAAATAAGCTAGGATTATCTGCCCGTATTAAACATTCTTCTATCGGTGTTTTTTCGGAGTTTTCAGTTGCTGAAAATGATATAAGAAGGTTGATTTGTTTCACGATGAAGTGTGGAAGTGAAAAGTAGGTATTATTAGTAGTTATTTGGCTGTTCACTTTTTTGTTCTATCATTTTATCGAGATCATCCTGAGGTACACTGTCACAAAGAGCTGAAAAAGAAATCCAAGGAATTTGTTACTGGAGATATTTTTAAAAAGAAGAGCTTTAGAAAGGGAATTTGATTTCAGTGTTACCTCCGAGATATTCTCCATTGTTAAAAGTATCTTTGATGGTTGGAAAGGGTTTCCGTGCACATTCGTCTCCGAAAAATTCCCTCAGGCAAGGTATAGCCGCTGTGAATAAGGTGATCATTATTCGTAATCGTTACATACGTCCAATGAGATAATGGATACGTTTCGAAGTTCATAAGGGAGGGGAGAGGGGTATTGAAGCGTCAAGAAAGTAATTTCCAAAAATAAAATCTGACGCTAGTGTCTCATGAATCATGATATTTGATTTTCTGACTGAATTTTATTTAGAAGATTTCAAAATTTATCGAATGACGTCATCAGTTTGAAGTACGCTTATTTTTAACCATAATTAATTCAAGTTTTCAATAGATTTATGGGTTCAGTTTTAGAGGATTTGACATTGGAATCACTGAAAATTTCCATTATTCACTCATCCATTTTCATTTTCAACGTCTGCGATATTTTGTACTGATTGCTTGTGTATGATTTTACTGATCGTCGTACTCACTTGAAAGGTCGTTATTATCTGCAAAAAAAAAAAATTATTACATTAATTTTGGAACTTGTGGTGGAGAATTATGCATCAATTTTGCTGTTTGATTTAAACAGCTGGATAATTTTTGTTTTGCATAATTTTTTTTGCGATTTCAAATTGAAATGGCATCTTTTGATTTCAGCAAAACCAAGCTAGTTCTCTGAAAATCATAATTTGGACCCCCCTCCCCCCTGGTAACTAAAATTTCATGTTTTAAAATTAATTTTGAAATTTTTGGCGAATTGATGATACCTTTTTTTTCAACAAAAAACAAAGCAGTGTGAATCATTACGTGGGGGGGGGGGGGTTTATAATCATTTCAATCTCTCTCCTCCTTCTGTTTCGAAAAACATCAGTTCTGAGCCATTCTGAAGCCTTCAGTGAGTTTTCATCAATTATTCTCTCTAGTTTCAAATTGCTCCATGGAAGGACCGTTGATGAGCTTGAGCAGCCATGTAACTTTTATTAGTGCTTATTGGGCATTATTTTGACAATTTTTGGTAATTATTGATGAATTTTGGCGAGATGTCAGTTTCAGAAGTGAATTATCAACTTATTTGTAAATTTATTGTGGGCGCTGAAGATCATTTTGAGGCATATCAGAGCAATTTGAAATTTCTGGATGAAATTCAAAACTCACTGGATGCTCCAAAATAGACAAAAACTAGAAGTTGGGGGCTCGAATCGATTTATTAAAACCAATTTCTTAAAATTTTTCAATTTCTCAAAAATTTACAAAAAAAAATAAAAATGAACTTTGGTGCTTAAAAGTTTTGTTGCAGACTGTAGAGTGTAGAGGTTTTAGGGCGTGCTCTTTTGATCTAGCTTGGTTTCGTTCAGATTGGATGGTGTCAATTTGAGAAGTTTCATTTTTAGGTTAAACTTTCCGACACCAGCTTTAATTTTGCTACCTATCACTTAATCCATCCTCCACTTGAAAAATTATTATTTCTATGACTCGATTTTCTGCAGTAACCACCTGAATTTTTCTCACTCCTCTTCGATTGAAAAATCGAGGTTAATCGAAGGAGTGAAAGGGAGTTGTTGGTTTTTTCGGGTGTGAGAAGAGGAATAATTGGACTTTGGTGTGCCAGGAAATTTTTAACAATTTTCCAACGAAAGTTATCTTTATTTAAATTTTCTTTCCAGAAGATGTCAATCAGTATCTTATAATTATTTTTACCCATCAATTTTAAAAATTCCCCAGAGTTGATCCCATATTTGGAGGAAGGATTTTGAGACCTCGAGTTTTTTTAAATTCATAACCACAATCAATAAGTTTTAATATGAATGAATAAGTGCAGAACTTACGTAAATGAGCATCGGCCATTTGAATGGTGTTGTATTGTACTGAAATTTGATAAAAAAAAATTAGAAAAAATACTTGATGTTGATTGAATCTTGTAATTAGACAAGTCATTAATCATACCCAAAGAAATTGATAATAAACACAGGATGACTTGAGGTTTAAGCGTGAAATTCTTATCCATTTTTGATTTGTGAACGAAAATTTTCTGTCAGGAAGGAATACGAACTATACTTAGGTATCTCTGAAACTCGTGTAAAAACCAGTGATATGTAGGTACTTCGATAAATTATTGAATTGAAATCAAAATCGACTTACGTAAGTATAATTTTCAAGGTTTCAAACCAGCGTTCGATTGCACCTGTTTCTATGCTTTATAATGCGATATATTTATTCTAATGTTCGACGATTACACTTCTGTGATGATTTTCTGACGTTCTTTCGCGCGCAAGTTCAAATTTATTTGAAGAACGAATAACCTTGATGATCTTTGAAGGGCATATTTTTCAGAAACTGTGATTTGCGTATACAAATGAGCAAGATCAGGAATTTTATCACGTTCGATTTCTTTACTTTCAAGATTCTCAAGCTGGAGGGAGGAAGTCTTGTGTATTAAAGGGTGTTTTTGCGACAGGAGCTACAAGCTGTCTTAAAGGTCATGTAACTCATGAAATCGGTAACATAGCCTGAAAATGCACTTTTTTGATCCTGGAAAGGGGTCAAATAGGGTTGGAAGGTCGAAATCTACAAAAGGCACTTAAGTCACATTCTCTTATTGTACTGTAAAAATTTGGACCCTCTAGGTAAATTTGGAGAGGTTGCAAGCTTTACTAAACATAGAAAAACACGTAACGTACATAGCCCAAAAATCCACTTTTTTAATCCTGGTAAGGGGTCAAATGGGGTTGAAAGGTCGAAACTGGCAAAAAAATTTTCAAGCACATACTCTGACTGTACTCTAAAAATTTGGACCCTCTAGGTCAATTTGGAGGGGCTGCAAGCTTTCCTAAACATCGAAAAACACGTAACACGTACATAGCCCAAAAATCCACTTTTTTTTATCCTGGTAAGGGGTCAAATGGGGTTGAAAGGAAAAACATTCAAAAGGCATCTTTTCATTGTATGATGGAAATTTGGGCCCTCTAGGTGAATTTTAGGGGTTGGGGCATCAATAATAGGGGTAAAATAAGATTTTTCCATCTTAATTCCACCTTAAATGGGATAGGGATGGCCTAGGAAGCTGAAATTTGGATAAGTTGATTGAAAGAGTAGTAATGACCAATGGTATGATTTTGGACCCTTTTCATCCATTGGGAGCTAAAATATGTCCCTCCAAAAAAACCCTCCTTACTCCAGGGGTAGAATATAGGTTCCAAGTCTTAAAATATTGGGCTATATAATTTCCAATCTTTAGATAGGCAGTTGTATTTTTAATTTTTGATTGAAGATCAGAACAAATCACTCTCAATTTTGCATAATTATATTTACATTATTACATATACGAACAATTATATTTAGGATTTAGGTAGTGTAATTAGGTAGCCTATACCTATTTTCTACATCTCCTTTTTCCAATTCGAACTAATCGCACTTCTGGATAGCGATGATGTATTGGGCTCCTCCGACCCTATAAACGCTTTGCAGAAACTCTTCCAGTTGTTCGGATGTTTTTCCACCCACTGTTCGACCATTTCCAAGTACTGTGGGTGCGCTTTCACCCACTTGTCTTCTTTATCTATAACGTTTGCTAAATTTTTCTGAAATGCTGATTTAGAATCTTTTACCCCGGATTCGATCAAATCTGTGGCATAAAATGACTCAATGTTGATTACCTCAAGGACTCGATGATTTTAAATGCTCAGTTATCTGGATTACTTACCGTATAATGGAATGCTGTTTGGAGCTGTTAAAATGGGGAAAATGATTATTGATTTTATAAAACTTGAGTTCTGTTAACTTTATAATTATGCTTGTACATATGTTACATTACTTACCTATGCCACATTCTAATTTGGCGCAATTTTTGAATAAGGAAAAAATACCTAAGAGGAAAATTCTCGGTTATTTTTCTTCTTGCTCTTTAGAAATTTATTTTTTAAATTCCTAATTACTTTATTGCATTTCGGTATAGAAGTAGGCACATACTTGGTACGTTTACTTACCACCTAAATTATTGTCGAGCTTTCCTAGGGCAGAAATCGACTGTTTTACCTCTTTCGTTCTATAAAAATTCAAGTCGTAGTAAAGTTCTGCATACATAGCCAGGTAGTCTTTTGCTATTTCTGTTATCAAATCCATACCTGGAACGGAATTTTTTTAAGTTTGGCAAATTTTAATAATAACGTAGGTACTATGTACTTTTGGTCTGTACGTTGAAAAATTCTTTGGCTCGAATGTTCTTTGTAAATACTTGCATAATTGCTTACCCTTTGGTTCATCTGCGTTTTCAAGTTCTATAAAATAATTAAAGGTAATGGATTAAGGTCTTGAGATAGAGGTTATCATTCCCCCCCCCCCCTAAAATTTCAATAAATTAATAAAACAATGCAACCTGAGTAGGTAAAGAATTTACTTGCAACAGTGGACTACTTTTCAAGAAAAATTAAAGTAGTTTTTTTTAAAAATATGACTTTTGAATTTTTTTGAAATGAGTTTTCAGAATTAAACACATGAAATCATTCCCAAAAAAGTTTCAAGGTACATATTTTCCTTTCAAAATTTCAAAAAATTCATGTGACATCATTAGGTATAGGTTAATAAACGATTTACTAACAACTGTTTGTGTAAATTTTGCGTTATTTTTAAAGAGAATATTTTTTTTTCTATTTTTTTAAATTCAAACACCCATAAAATAATTCATAAACCTTACCTAAATAAAATTTCTCCTTCGTGAATGCCTCCGATGACTTCGGAGTATTCTGCAAATATTCAATTCGTTCTAAATTTTAAAAAAAAATCACGACTTTATTACATATAATGGTTTGTAGACACATTCTGCATTTTAATTTTCAAATTTCATACGATCTAAACCTTTCAACCATTCTATTTGTTGTTTCGCAGCATTCTTTGACTTGGTCGAGCCCATCAATTTGTTTTTTTCCTCGGTTATTTGATTTCGTATTAAATCTATGGCTTCATTTTTAGCATCATTCAGCATATTTTGAAGCCTGTCTATGAAATTACTGCTGCATTCTGTCAAACATTCTAAGGTACCTATATAATGCAGCGAAAAAGGAAATTGAAGTTTCACTGATGAGTAATAATTTTTATATTTAGGTATTTAGGAAGCTTATGCCTGGCATTACATACTTTGCTGCTCCTTTTCACCTGAGAGATTAAGAAAAGAGACGAATGAAACAGCTTTTTGGGTTATTTATCTGCCAATTCTATTCATTAGGTGCTTGAATTTGGACACTTACCTTCTATTTCACTAAATTCAATAATTTCTTTTTTCGAGTTGCATGTTCCTAAAAAATATAGAAAAATTCGATAGAATTTAAGAAAAGAAAAATTCTCGATTTCTTCATTAAAAATAGTAGGTATTGGATAAAATTGAGAAACAACCTACTCACCCTTGAAAAAATCCAAAATTAGAGAACCCGAATTGAAATTTTTAGATTCTGTTTTTTGAATACTTTCCGATCCTGCTGGCTTACTATTCTGTTCTGGTTCTCCTAGATTTTTACCTAAATCGATGTATTTCTGAAATAAGCCATGATTATCTGTCTTTGCTAAACATTCTTCTATTTGTGTTTTTTCGGGGTTTTCAGTTGCTGAAAATCAAAATGAAATAAGAGAACGTTGATCTATATTATGATGAAGTATGGAAATGGAGATTAGTATGTATGTAATTGGACAGCTCACTTTTTTGTTCGATCATTTTATCGAGATCATCCTGAGATACATTGTCACAAAGAGCTGAAAGAATACAAGGAATTTGTTACGGAATAGATTTTTAATTTTGAAGAGCTTTAGAGTTGGAATTTGTTACCTCCGAGATATTCTCCATTATTAAAAGTATCTTTGATAGTTGGAAAGGATTTCTGTGCACATTCGTCTCCAAAAAAATCCCTCAAGCAAGGTATAGCCGCTGTGGAATAAGGTGATAAATTTTATCTCTAAATCGTTGCATACAGTAATCCAGTGAGCTAATGGGTACGTTTCGAAGTTCATGGGAGGGAGAGGAGGGTTGTGTTGAAGCATCAAGGGGGTAATTTCACAAAAATATAGTGTCCATGAATCATGATTTTCTGACTGAATTTTATTTCGAAGATTTCAAAATTCATCGAATGATGTCATCAATTTTGAAGTGCTCATATTTTCAACTACTATCACTTTTAATTTAATTTTCTAATATATTTATGGGCTTCAGTTTTGCAGGACTTGACAATGAAACTGCTGACATTTTCATTATTCATCCCTTTTCCTTGTTAAATGTCTGCGATATTTCGTCCTGATTGCTTGTGTATGATTTTCGTACTCACTTGAAAGGTCCTTATTATCTGCAAAAAAATGCATTACATTAATTTTGGGACTTGTAAAGGATAAGAATTTTTTAAATAACTTTAGTTGCTTGTTTCAAAACATTTTCAATAGCTGGCAAATTTTTGTTTTGTGTAAGATTTTTTCGGCGATTTCAAATAAAGCTGGCATCTTTCGATTTTATAGCAAAACCAAGCCAGTTTGGAAAAGCATAATATGGAACAACCCCCCCCCCATCCCCCCGGTAACCAAAATTTCACGCACTAAAATTAATTTTGGGATTTTTGGCAAATTTTTAAGAATTTAAAAAAATTATTTAAAAAAACTGTTTCCAACTACATATAACAATTTTCAAACTTAATTATACATTTTTTCTTTCAAGAAAATAATCAAATCAGGGTGAATCATGACTTCATTTCAATCTCTCTCCTCCTTCTGTTTGGAAAAATATCTGTTCTGGGTCATTCTTAAGCCTCCAGTGAGTTTTCATCAATTCTCTCTACTTTCAAATTGCTCCATGGAAGGACGGATAATGAACTTGAGCAGTTATGTAACTTTTACAGGTGGGTCATTCCATGTCAACTCAAAACCAAAAAAAGGCGATTTTGAAAGTCATGTCTTTCGATTTCGCTCAAATTTTTTTTACAATATCTACCCACCCAGTAAGTAAGAAAGCCGCAATCAGTTTGGTCCCAGCCCCTTCAGGGGGCGGGTGGGGGCTTCCATTATTTTCACATTGTCTCGAGGTACTCAACTTCAGCAGCCCATTCCTCCGAAACTATGATACTTTGATCAAAACTGATTTCACAGTTCGAAAGGGCATTAAATTTTGAACTTTTTAAGTATTTTGAAATTTTCAAAAGTTGAAAGTTGAACTTTCAATTTGAAAGTTCAAATTTCAAAATGGCTCTGTAAGTGGGAGCTACCATTTAAAATTTTGAAAAAATTTCCATAGATGTACATTTTGATACTTTTTCGAAATATTTAGGTTTTGAGATGGTACTCGTTGACGGAGGGGGAGCACCCCCACACCCAATTTTGGGTGAAACTTTCAAAAGAAAATCTGGGGCATGTGATATATCGAATTGTATGTTTTCGGCAACGCTAAACACGAATATGACATCAGATTTTTGATAGGACCCCATCCACGGCCCCCAGCACCTCCTAAAAGGGGGAAAAAGTTCAAAAAAGCGTTTTGTTCGTGTGATACATGGAATAGTATGTTTTTGGTGACGCTGAACACGAATATGACGTCAGATTTGTGATTGGCCCCGTCCACTGCTCCCAGCACCTCTCCAAAGGGAGTGACCTCCCCGAAAATGGTTACATTCGTGTGACACATGCAATAGTATATTTTCGATATCGCTGAACACGAATATTGCCTTAGTTTTTCGAATCGACTTCACCCATGGCCCCCACAACCTAACCCCAATAGGTAAAAGTCCAAAAAAATTGTTGGGGGCCGTGGATGGGGTCCAATCAAAAATCTGACGTCATATTCGTGTTCAGCGTCACCAAAAACATTGACAATTTTTAGTAATTACCGATGAATTTTGGATATATGTCAGTTTCAGAAGTGAATTTTCAATTGATTTGTAAACTTACGTGATTGAGCTTCGACCATTCGAATGGCATTGTAATGTGCTGAAATTTGGTGAAAAATTAGAAAAAATACTCGAGATTGATTGAATCTTGTAATTAGACACTTATTGATCATACCGATAGAAATTGATAATATACACAGGAGAACTTGACGTTTATCTATGAAATTCTTATCCATTTTTGATTTACAGCGAAAATTTTCGGTCTGGAATGAAATACGAAACTAGAAGAAATTCGTGTGAAAATCAGTAACTTAATACTTCGATAAATTGTTGAATTGAATTGAAATTGAAATCAGTTTACGTAATTCTTAAGGTTTCGAACCAGTATTCGATTGCACCTGTTTCTATGCTTTTTAATGCAATAAATATGTATTTATTCTAATGTTCGACGATTACACTTCTGTGATGATTTTCTGGCGTTCTTTCGCGCGCAAGTTCAAATTTATTTGAAAAATGAATAACCTTGACGGTCCTTGGCGGGCATGTTTTTCAGAAATTGCTGTAATTTTCAACTTTGATTCTCCCTATTCTAGGGGTCTAATATGATTTTTGAGAGAACCCTATTCACCAAGTTTGACTTTATTTTGATCAATTAGAACAGGTTCCAAGTCATAAAATGTTGGACTGAAACTTATAATAGCTATATATCTGTCGAGCCTACTGCAATAGCCATCATTTTTTATAAAAATTTGGCTAAACAATCCAAAAAATCGATGGTTTGAATTATTGAAAATGTATTAATTTCAAACAGATGAATTTGGGTTTTTAATACTTGATGATTTTTTAACATCGTTTGTTTTTTCATTTCGAAACTTCGTAAAAATATTTCATTCCAGTACGCCAGTTTAAATTGTATATTTCTGTTGAATTAGATTATAAAAAATATTACAAGGAAAGAAAAACTATTGAATATTATTCTACTCAGAAAATATTATTACAAAATATTATTGTTCAACTTTTTACGTGGGTATAATTATTTGAGAAAATTTATACATTTATTTGTTTTTAAAATTTTTTAAAATTTGTATCAACTGAATTCGATACTTACTCATTCCATGCTCAGAATTAAAAATTACAGATTAACTATAGCTCAGGTTAAATATGGCACCCATTGTCATCGGCAACATCCTGCGATTTGGAGTTTTCAGTTTGTGGAATAGTGATCTGTAGTCCCATAAGTATTCTGCAGAATTTTTTCCAGTCATGTGCATGTATTCGTACCCACTCTTCTAATATTTCTTTGACATTTTCCAAACGCTGCTTCATTTTCGTTTCACGATCGCAAGCCGCGGAATGAATTTTTTCTAAAAGGAAATAGTATGTTGAAATTTATTAATTTTTTCAATTTGGTCAATGGTGATTTTCGAATTAAGCTAGGTACTTGAGACTTTATGGACTTGATGAATTTTTCACTCACCGTATAATGGAATACTGTTCGAAGCTAAATTGCCAATGAAACAAAAATTAAAATGAGTCAAGAGGTTATAGCATTTGTTTTGTTTGAAGGTTCAGAGAGTGAAATAAAAACAGGGCTGCACTTACCCATGCCACATCCTCGTTTACCGCAGCTTTCGTACAAATGGAATATATCTATGAAAATAATTTAATATGTAGGTACTAGATACTCAGGTTCACATTTTAAAATTTGAATTTTACCTATTGCATAAGTACGAAAAGTACCTACTTACCTTCTAAATTGTTATCGAGGCTTCCTAATACGAAAGGTTTGTGCAATTTTTTCATCTCTTCAGTTACGTAATGATTCAAATAGTAGTGGAGTTCACCGTACCAGCTGAGGTAATCTTTCGCAGCTTTCGTGATCAAATCGACATCTGTAGAGTATCAAAAAAATGAATATTTCGAATCAATCTTTGGAGCTGTAATTTTCAAGATCTCATTTTTTTTTTAAGTCAAAATGAACCATTTTTGAGCTACATATTAATATTCATAAAATTTATACTTCGAGGGTTCGAAAATGAGCCTCGATGAGGCTCGAAACGACAAAAAAATCAACATTTTGCCGAAACAGTCCGCTTTTTCTACCTATTTTTAAAGCCACAGAGTTATTTAAATGTTACACGTACTTCTTGGTCTGTCTTTGTTCAAAATTTCTGTAAAGAAAAAAAATATACTCGTGTAGGTAGAGGTACACGCGTCGATACTTAAAAACTTCAAGCTGTACCACGATAATTGACGTACCCGCATGAAATGGGCCTTCTATGAATGTCCATGCTGGATCAGGAGTATTTAGCAGCTTTTTGATATGTTCTGTAATTCAAAAAGAAATTTAGAAATGAAAAATAAATAGATACTCGTATCTTGATCAAAATAATGTGATTTTTGATCATTTTTATTAAATATTATTGATTAACTTCAACCCCGAGATTGCAGGTTGTGATGAATTTTGGCCAATAATTGCCAAAAATTCGTGCTTTTCCCAAAAAAATAATAAAAAGTGTTGCTTTTTGCTAAAAATTGTTAAAATTTCTAAAAAGTTTTACTTTTTTCCAAAAATTTCCCAAAAGTTTTCCCTAATGCTGAAAATTCTAGATTTTTCGCAGTTGGAAAGTCTTAATTTTTTTTATATAAAATTGCCATCAAATTGCATAGTGAAAAATCTCGCTTTTCGAAAAAAAATTGCGAAAAAAGCGTGATTCTAAAATTTTTGGTCAAAAGAAATAAACAATGTTTGAAAAACTTTGTTTTTACCTCTCGAAACCCGAATTTTTGAAAAAGTATCCCAGTTTGAAACTTCCATAAATTTAAAAATGAAAATAATAATTTTTTAATGTACCTAACTTAATAAGTATGAACATTATGTATCAATTGGCTTAAAAATTCATAATTTTATTCGACAAAATTGGTATTTTTTTTCTCGTACCTGTCGGAAAATTTTCAGACAACACCTTACTCCCCCTCCCTCAAAAACTCCAGTTTTTTTCTTGTCAAATTGACTTACCTAATTCGCAAAAGTGAATAAAAAATTTTAAAAAAAAACAATTCTACATACAACTCGCATTCAAGTATCCGAACCTGAGAAAAAGACAGTTGCAGAAAGATTCTGCGGGGTGGAGGAGGACTTTGAGGGTCCCATACGTATAATTTGGCATGAAAAAAAAACCGGGGAAAAGTAGGGGAACTCTCCTGCACCATTCCAACCCTGAGAATAATTTAGAAATTGAACTAGGTATTTTTTCCCTTTAAAAAATATGCATAGTAATTTATATTTACGATAGATGCTGAACCCACCTTCATACTTTTGTCTGAGCTCCTGCATCTTTTGGTATTGTTTTCTCGCCCCATCGTCTGTTTTCGAATCCGTTGTTGTTCTATTGACCTCCTGTATTTTCTTCCGTAATAAATCGATCGCTTCCTCTCTCGCATTATATAGTACTCTTTGTAGTCTGTTTAAGAAATTAGTGGTACATGTTAACAAGCAGCTGAATACCCCTGAAAAAAAATTAAAAATTAAATTTGAGTAAAATATATGAACTTGAAAATTTTTAATTTCTGGAATATATGTAATACGATGGTTTTTTTCATTCAACCAGTATTACTTTTAAAGTCTTCTTCCACTGAAAAATAAAAATACACAATTATTAGGGGATTTACTTTTCATTTTCTTATAATTTTATGCAATGTATAGAATCATAAGTAATATAAGTAGAGGGTATTTACATATCAAGTCTTCAAACTCCTTGATTTCCTCTTTAGAATGACATGTTCCTAAACCATAAAAATTAAGTTAAAATTTATGGCTGTTGAAAAAATTTTTTTATGTCAGAAAAACAGTGGGTATAATACATACATACTTAAGAAGAGCAATAACATACCCTTTAAAAATTGAATGATGGGTTTTTTCGAATTCGAAGGGACTTGCGATGAGACTTTAGGAGGCTGGGATTTCGTGAAATTATCTTCTTGTTGTGTTACACGGACGGCAGAATCATGTTTCTGAACGGAGTTCAATGAATCTGGATTTTCAGACTCGATGTTAGAGGTTACAAATTTTGGATTTTCAGGTTGTCTTTCAGTGGCTTCAAATTCTGGATATTTAGGTTTTCTTTCAGTTGTTTCAGATTCTGAATTTTCAGGTTGTCTTTCAGTTGTTTCAGATTCCGGATGATTTTTGAGTTTCCTTTCAATTGTTTCAGGTTCTAGTTTTTCAGTTTGGCTTTCTAAAATTTCAGGCTTGTGCTTTTGAAGTTCTCTTTCAATGGTTTCAAATTCTGGATTTTCAGGTTTTGTTTCAGTGGTTTCAGATTGTGGATTTTTAGATTGCCTTTCAATGGTTTCAGATTCTGCTTTTTCAGGTTGTCTATCAAAGGTTTCGGATTCTGATTTTTCAGGTTGTCTTTCTAATGTTTCATATTCTTTATTTTCAGGTTGTTTTTCAATTTCTGGATGGTGTTTAGATTTTTTTTCAGTCGATTCAAATTCTGAATTTTCAGACTGTTTTTTAGATGTTTCAGATTCTGGATTTTCGGCCAATTCTTCGAGAGTTTCAGACTCTGATGGAGAATAATCTTGTTTTAGCATTTCAGCCCCAACTAGATTTTCAGACTGCTTTTTAGAGGTTTTAGATTTCGGATTTTCGGTAAGTTCTTCAAGAGTTTCAGACTCTAATGGAGAATGATCTTGTTTCAGCATTTCAGCCCCTACTAGATTTTCAGATGGATTCTTAGACGTTTCAGATTCTGGATTTTTGGTCAGTTTTTCAAGAGTTTCAGGCTCTGATGAAGGATCATATTGTTTTAGCAGCTCAGCCGCAAGTTCTACCATTGGCCCTTGTGGAATGCTCAATTCCTGATATTTTTCAAATAAGTGTTCGTTGTTTTTCTCAGCTAAGCATTGTTTAATGGCAGCTCCATCATAGTTCCCTTTTGCTGGAAATGAAATGAAATTTTAGCTTATAGTTTGGTAGGCATGGTACTTGGAAAAGTATTCGAATACATACTAAGGTAGGTGGATTTTTAAGTTTACCTTTTTTCTCAATTATTTCATCGATACCATCTGGGTGGAGATAGTCACAGAGAGCTGCAAAATTATAATCCATTGTGTAAATACTTATTGAAAAATCTCCAAGGTTGTAGAACAATTTTTTAAAACTACCTTCGAGATATTCTCCTTCTGTCAGTGTACCCATTTTCATTTGAAAAACTTCCGGTATAAATTCCTCTCCAAAAAAATTCCTCGTGCATGGTATGGTGTCTATGGAAGAAAATCGTATTGTTTCAAATACCTAGATTAATTTTTTGCATGATTAAGTAATTCGATATTATACTTACGGAGAAGATCCTGGTTGGCTGTAAAAAAATTTGAATTAAGTAGAATTAGTTCGTAGCCAATTTTATAAACTTGCAAAATTGAAAATTGTTCTCAACTTACGTAAATCAGCTTGGACTAGTTGAATTATCAGATGAAACCCTGAAATTTGATGAAAATTTTTAAAGATACACCTTGGCTATTTCAATTATTCTAATTATAGATAGGTAGATATCGTTGAATGCAATTTTTGGGTCATGTTTACCTATTAAAATTGATGATAAGATGACTCGAGGCTTAATTTTAAGCTTTGTATTCATCATTAAATTTATGATGGATTTTTTTTTCAGTAAATGAGAATTGAAATAATGTATAGTTATTCGTTCAAAAAGCAGTGAAACTTATTGCGATCGAAATGCAGAGACGTAGGTACCAATTCTTCGAATATTCGGTTCAGGTATCCCATCTTACACCTGTTCAAATAGAATTTTTGACGTGTTTATGTCGCGTGTGGTATTCAGCAGGTGTAGTTTTGCGAATAAGTATTGTGTTAGTCATCTGCTTGAATAATTGCGACAAATGGTGATCTTGATGGATTTCTTCTCTTTTTTTTTTCGATAAAAATGTTATATTTTTTCGAAACAAAGTAGGTACTTAATGAGAATGATTTCTTTTGTATTTTATTTTTTCAGAAAGGTTACGATTTGCAGAGAGTTGATCAAGTTTCGAATCAAAGAATGAGATGAGCATTGTCTTCAACTTTGGTTTTTATTTGTGTACTTATTGAGGTTTTTGAATCTGTGGAATTAATTGCTTAACACAAATTGTGGAAAATTAGTCTCAATTTCTGTGAAATTCCAAAAAAATCGAAAAAAATCAAATTCTCTAAAAAGGTACATGGGGAGCTATTTTTTCAGTGAGATATCGTTTGTCGTGTCTTCACGATCATCTGACTCGAAGGAAATTTGAAATTAGTCTCCTTGGAGCCTACAACGAGTTTTCCAATATTCCCAGAAATTTGAAATCACTGTGAAGAAGCCAAAAATGTCAAATTGCGAGCGTTTAATTTTTGGATAAACTGGAATGAGAATCCTGTAGAAAGCAATGTAAAAAATCTTGCGTAAATTTTTGGAATCATTCAGTTGGAAAAAATTCAATTTTTTCAGACGATTTAAAAATTCTCAAAACCAGTACATTTTCGTAAAAAATCTTCAAAAATTGAGCATAAAAAAATTCGACATATTTTCTCACGCTTTCTGATATAATTTAGCATTCTTTTCCCCTTCATCTCGAAAAAATTTCAGATGGCAACACTGCATGTATTTGTGTCATTCAAATCTATGGCCCTTTATTACTAATTAATTTATTTCAATAGGTATAAGATAGGTACTCACGTTTATTTAATTGCTTATAAATTATCGTGTAAATCAAGGCTTAAAATTAGTTACAAAATAACTTGAATTTTTCCATTTCAATTCCATAGGTATCAGCTATGAATTGGAGTTCTCGGTCGGCAAATTCTCTGGACCTTTGAGCGCCTTGCAAAATTTTCGCCAACCCTCTGTATATGATTCTATATATTCCCTTATACTTTGCTCGTCGTATTGAAAAGCGCTTAAAACTATCGATTCATCATTATTGGTCCCAGATTCGATTAAATCTGAAAAATAAATAAATAAAATAATAACGAATTGAAAATTATCGATTGGTAACAGTGGAAATGGGTCACCAAATTATTACTGATTGACATATTTTCACTCACTGTATAATGGAGCACTTTTGAGAGCTAAATCATAGCAATTTTCAAAAAGCAAATTATTAGCTGATTTCGTGAGAAAAAATGTTATAAAAACTTTACTTACTCATGCCACATCCTAGTTCAGTACAGTCTTTATAAATTGAATGCCTCTCTGTGTGAAAAGAATTTCATTCGACATGAGAGTTCGTTTATTTTGTATTCGATTACTCACCATTGTACTCACCATATAATTTATCATCAAGGCGTCCCATTACAGGATCCGAATTTCTAACTTCTCCAATCAAGTACTGATCTAAGATATGGTATAATTCATTGTATCTAACCAAATATTGCTTTCCAATTTGAGAGATCAAATCGATACCTGTTAAGTTTAAAAATATTCAGATTGGAAATTACTGGTGAGGGAATCTTTACAACCTATGTGTAAGTCTGATCGAGTTGAAATTTAAATCATTAGAAGAGCATGTCATCCTCAACTTTGAACCAAATTTTAAGATAATAAAGAAGTTGATTTTTCCAAACGAATTAATTTTTACGAGAAAAGCGAATCTGGAAATGAAAATCTGAAAAATGTGTAGGTATACCGGGCCACATCTGCTCGCCCCCTCCGATCTCTTTCGAATGGATTTGAATCCTTTTGAAATTAAGTTTACTCATCTCCAACTATCTGAAATCGATCTTCAAGTGGTGAAAATTTAATTTTAGCAATGATTTTGACCAAATTCAGCAGAACTCTTCCTTTGGAGTTGAGAACTACCTCAAACAATTTTTAGCTGCGGAGGTGCCTCTGGAGGGGAGATTTGAGCCCCCAAAGAGGAGGTATTTTCGAAAAAATTGTGGTTTTTTCACTCCTGTCGCTACACGCAACCTGCTTGAGGAAAATGCACCAGTCTCAAATGAAAGTACGTGTTTGAGATTCTGCGTCGATTTATGCTATTTTTGTTAAAATCCAAGACCAGTTTTAGGGTTCTACTGAGCGGTTGAAAATTTGCAAATCGCTCATTTTTGGATAAATTCGTATTATAAAAATGTTTTCTTGGCAAAAATATATCGTATTAATTATGTCAAAATATTAAAAGATATCATTCCCAGAACTGAGGAAATATTTTGGAACGCAGTGGTACCAATTTTTCCATCATTATTGCCAATTTCAAATTCTTTAAGTTGGCAAAAATGATCAAAAAATGGGCACCAATAATTGCGTTCCAAAATAGTTCCTTAGTTTCAGGAATGATATTTTTCAATATTTTGAGATGATTAATGCCAAATATTTGCCAAGAATAACTCGATCAGAGTTGATGGGATGATGGATACTTACTCAAAAATTGTGAAGAATGTTCGAGTTCTACAAAAAAACAAAAAAAAAATGAACAGAAAAATTTGAGTTTGAAATATTTGTTCCAAAATTTTTAAATCATTCGAAAGTATCTACCTAAGCTTTTAATAAACTAATCATTCATACCGAAGTAAAAATTTTCTTTTGAGAATACAAATGGCGAATGTGGAATACCTTTCACGTGTTTGATGACATCTGTAATTTGAAAAAATACAATTTATACCTAATGAATAATGGAAAAATTTTCAAAATTAGTCTTACTATTCAACATAACGCACATTTATCCATTCGAAGACTAGATGTGCTTATGGCTTTGTCTCTCATATCAACCAACAAGTTTTTCACTCTGGAAATGAAATTACCGGCGCAATTTTTCAAGCATTGTAACGCGTCTGGTTTTAGAACAGTAAAAAGAACAATTTGAAGGAAATTTGTTATTATGTATTTTTGAATTTCAAGAATTGAGTTTGGGGCGGATTTTTCTCATTTTCGGGGGATCGAAGTCGTAGATACCTGTTTTATCCTGTTCGTCTAAAAAATAAAAAATAAATTGTTTTGATGATTTTTTTTTTTTGAAATGTAGATAAATAGGTAGGTGTGAACTTACATTCCAATTGAATGAAATTTACGGGTTTTACCTCAAAGTTACATACTCCTATAACAAGAAAATTGAATAATAAGTTGAGAATTTTTCACATTCCGTGATAGTAGGTACCTATTTAGGAAAAATATAACACCTTTGTGAAAATTGAGGGCTGGTATATCATATATCGAGAATCGTAGTGGCGCTGTCTGAGCAAAACTTTCAGATCCCTCTGAATTGTCATCTTGTATTGATGCTTCATATTCGGCTGCTGCATGATCATGGCCTATTTTACTGTATACATTGAATAAACTTTCACTGTTTGTCTTTGCAAGACATTCGATTATAGCGAGTCCTTTATCATCATTTTCCGCAGCTGGAAGTGAAACAGAAATATTAGTTCGATGTAGATGAATAAGATTGATGAATATTTTGGTTCGATGTGATAGATATGATCACCTGCAAGTAGGTCATCCATAGAGACTATTTTGCAGGACACTGCGGGGTGAAAAACAAAAATAATTGCTTGAAAAATGCTTAGATATTAATATAAATAAATAAATAAATAAGGACATGGACAGAAGGAACTGTTGATTAGTTTAGAAAAATTTCAAATGCTCAGCATAAATTGTAAAAATTGAATTTTTATCAAGTTTTTGACATTACTTCCGAGATATTCTCCATCAGTTAAAGCATCTTCATTGTTTTTATAATCTAATGGAATGAAATCCTCTCCGAAAAATGCCCTCATGCAGGAAGCTATGTCTGTGAAAGATTTTTTGACCTTGTAAGTGGCTTCTAGATTTCATTAGGTACATACATATTTATATGTTTGAATGATTTGACTTTACTCATAAGATCCTTGTTGGCTGGATTAAAAAAAAATGAAAAAATCATGTTGTTAATTTAATTACTTAGGTAAATGGTATGTATATGCTTACATTTTCGAATAAAAACGTGTCCAACTTACGTAAATCAGCCTCGACCATGCGAATTTTGAAATAAAGTGCTGAAATCATGAATGACGATTGAAAAAGAAAAGAAATTAAGTAGGTACCTTCTGTGCAATTTGTGTTACCATACATATTGTCTTATTATTACAATCAATTACTAATCATTAGGTACATAATTTGTTTGTCATACCTATGAAAACAGAGATTAAGACGAATTTGAGATTAATTTTGAAATTTGAGTTCATCGTTGAGTAATTCTTCAAATAAGTACAAAAAAATTAGTGAAATGAGAACACTTGAAGTGAAGTTACTCGTTCAAGAAATGAAAGAACACACTGTGAGAAATTATAGGTCATGTCGAATTGTGGTAGAAGATGACTGACGTTTTCTTCGAAACGTCGAGTCATGTTTTTGTTCTACTTATTTATTGACACCTGTTTAAATAAAATAATTTACCATATGTTTTGGTTCTTCAAATATGCGAATTGCGAATCTTCGTAAAATGAAGAGAAAAAACTCGTCTAGAAGAAACCGATGCTATCCACTTGAGATTAGATTATCTTTCGAGTCTCTTATTGAAAGTGACTTAATAATGTAGGTAGAGGCACCTGCTTTATTGATATCTGAAAATGTTATTAAAATTTTTAAACTGAGTCTTGTTGTGTTCCTATCAGAATAGTCACAAAACGTTAAAGATAAAGCATTGAAAAAAATTGATTTTTTTATGTTATTCCAACGTTGAAAAATTGGTTGAAGGGGATTAGGGACAACGGCCCAGTTTCTTACCCCACCCCTCCTAAAAATTTTGGGAAAATTAGTCAGCAAAGTCGGGAATAGATTTGAAAACGATATTGACATGTTTTGTGCTTTTTTTGGAACACGATGCCCTTGAAAAGTTTTATTTTCCATTCGATGTTCATGATTCAGTAAACTCTGTGAAAATAATTGTGATACGAATTTTATTCGATTTTCTTGACAACACTTTTAAAAAGTGTGTTTTGATTTTAACAATATTAGACGGGCCAATTTTCATTGAAATTAGTTCGGGAGTACATCGCTGGATTCTGAACTCTCTGGGCTATTAGATGAGCTTGTAATTTTTCATCAAAATAGTTTGATGCTAAAAATATCAAGAGGAGGGTAAAAATATAGAATGATTCGAGCCAAGTTTTCCATTTTTACATTCTAGCTTGATGAGTTAGACCCATTGAGAAGCTTTTTGTAAGAGCGTTTTAACGTAGAGCCACTTTTCAATTACCAATAGTTATACTGGTATCACACAAGCTGGATGCTCAGAATTGACTTGAGGTTTCTGATTCTGGTTCTTCATTGCTAATTAAGGCATTATCAATCACATCAATTGATTTAATGGTTTATTTATAAATTTGCTTGAGATCACATCTTTTGAGATTTTTATGTAATTGTATTGTAGATCATTAATTTTGGACATTGGATGTGAAGAGTTCACTTAGATTTTGGTCTTTGGTTGAATCTGACCATAATCAAAGATCATTTTGCATTTCTTAAAAAATGCAGCTTTAATGATTCTTTCTGGTTTGAATATTTTGTGCTTCAAAGCAGTCGACCCTGTGATGTTATGAACTGGCATAATTTCACAAGGTTCATTTTGTAATTAACAAAATTTCCCAATCCTGATCAATGGAATCTACATGGTTTAACCAAGCTTCAAAATTTTGTTGACGTATAATTTGCATTATTGAATTACATATGTACATCACGATATTCCAAAATTGAAGGAAAATATCGCTTAAGTGCAGGAATATAATGGAGTTTCTGCTCAATTGGCATTATTTCTCTTCAAAGTCCTATTTTAGGTCATGTAAAAAATCTGCCCTCTTCACAGATGACGTCTGTTTGCAAAAATCTCATAGTAAGTTGGATTATTCCAAAAGAGTACTTTAGGATGAGTGGCTACACGAGTGTATAGATTTTTGAAATCAATATACCTATTGGTATAGTTTTACATCAGGTTCATCAGAATTTTGAGGTTTAACTGGAGGAAATGGAAGAATTATCGATGGCTTGGTATAAAAACCTCGTAAGTCCAATTTTTTTCAAAAATGCTTTTTTTGTGGTTTCTTTAGTAAAAAAAAAATAAGGAATCTGAATTTAAAAACCTCATAAGTCTAAAACGCATCCTAGCGCTCTAATCTGCGAAAATCCAACATTAAAAAACTTGTAAGTCCAACATACAAGGTAAGTACAAGAATTTCATCAATTGCAAATTTGAAAACCTGATAAGTCCTTGTTAAAAACCACGTAGCCTAAGTCGTACGTAAGTATATGATGAAAATCGCATATGTCGTCTCTAGATGAAACCTCGTATGTCCTTTCAAAGCGCTTCAATCAACTAATTATATTTGATCAACCTATAAAATATCATCAGGCCATACTATTAAGACCTCTAAAATATAATAATACAATCTAAAACTGCAAATAACAAGATATGAATGTTTTAAACGTTTTTTTTGTTCTCCTGAAAAATTTAGGATTGTGGACTTACTTACACGGTATTTATACCAAGCCATCATTATGCTTTCTGCCCCTTTGTCAAGCAGCAAAAGTTTATTTTTGTTCCCTCTAGGCCAATTTTAAATTTCTGATGATATATGGAAACCCACTGGCAGGCGTGAATTATAGTTTGGTGGTATTACTCCTAAGAGAATTGACGGGTTCCCAAAATGGTGAAATTCAAATGTGCCATAATAACAATTTATAAAACATGAAAAAATTGACAAATTGGGTCCAAATTCAGGTTAATGGTGTAGATGGGCGTGTTTCCTTTTTCATTGCAAAAGAAAAAAAAACTGAAAATTGTGAAAAATCAGTTTTTTGCATTTTTGGAAGTCGTGTATCTGTATAAAAAAATTATAAGAAAAAAAAAATCTTGAAATGAAATGATCTGGCTATTGAGTGTGATAGGAGTAGATCTTGAATATAAAAAACACCACAGTCCACAACTGCCTACAATGTGTTTGAGAACTTTATACCTATGTACCTGAAAGAAGATATGAAAAATTTGGAAAAATTGGTCTGAAAATCCAATCATTTCTCTGAGAAAGTAGATACTCTAAAAATTTTCAGATCCATCTTTATATCGTTCAATTAGGTAGGTGCTTTCGGACTTTTAATTTAACATACAAAGGTCAGTCAACAAATAAGTTTCCCTCGTTCAGAAAATTAGGAAGGAAAACACCTAGGAACTTGAAATTTTCAGGGAATCTTGATACAACCTTTGAGCACTACTCTGCAAAATTTTATTTGGATCCGTTCAGTAGTTCGTTTATAATGAGAGTTTGAAGATGTGCTAGGAGTTTTATAGCGTGTCCGAGGTTCAAGTGGCTCAACGAGGAGTAAAAAAAATTCAATTTCAAAAAAAATACGTCAATGAATTTTTACAGATGCCTACTGATCCTCCATGAAGAAAAAATTGTCCTAATTTGAACAATATGTGAGTGGTGCCGAAATCCAGCGGTGAGCGCACGAGCGTGATAAGTGATCATAGGGTAGGTTGCACAACTAGTGTTTCAAAAACGAACTCAACAGCCAAAATTGATGAAATTATACACAATAATTTTAATATCAGTATCAAAAACATCATATGTGAGCATGATGCTTCATATTTGACTGCCTAAAAAACATTATTGAACTTTGAAAGTCATTTTCAGTACCGGTACCTCTAAATTTGAATGTGCTGCGTCACAAACAAAATTTCGCTGTTCAAGTTGCTGCATGTCAAAAGAATAGTCAGAATTTGTGTAAGAATGATGAAAACAAGTTCCTCAACACAATGGTAACCAAAAACAGGGTTGAGAGCATCACTATGCCTCGCAAATTTGGCACAACCCCCATCGTGAAATCGATTTAAGTTTGAACTCGGACCCGCTATAAAACTCCTACCAAATCTTCAACCTCTCATTATAAACGAACAACTGAACGGATCCAAATGAAATTTTGCAGAGTGGTGCTCAAAGGTTGTATCAAGATTCCCTGAAAATTTCAAGTTCCTAGGTATTTCCCTTCCTAATTTTCAGAACGAGGGAAACTTATTTGTTGACTGACCTTTGTATGTAATAGGTAGGTAGATGATTCTTCTTAATATTATTTATTTACTCTTCCAAGAAAGCTAAATTTTCAGTAGGTACAGAACACAGCAATCAAGGAGAACAATGCAAATATATTATATTAATTAAATATTACTCTTATAAATTAATTATCTTAATTCTAGAAGCTTATAATTGAAACCTATAAAGACTACTATTGAAGATAGATTCTAAAAACTATTTATTAAAAACTAGTGGTAAAACAGCTACAAAATTTTAATCCACATTTTCCTCCTGCTGCGAGTTTTCTTCTGAACTAGTGTCAGGCTCTATCATGAGCGCTCTGCAAAATCTTTGCCATTCGCTCTTATGTTCGCTCATCCACTTCTTAACGTCTTCTTGGTCATTTTCAAATGGTATCAAAACTTTCGAATCATCATCATCGGCTCCAGCATCAATTAAATCTGTAAGAAAAGTGAAACGTTTGATTACCTACTCGTTAGCATTTTAATTATTTTTCGAATTGATTACCACATTAGACCAGATTGCTTTATATAGGTACTATACATATGTATGTACTTACTGTATAATGGAATGTTGTTAGTAGCTGAATTGAAACACAAAAAATTAGATAACGATTAGAGAGGAAAATCATCGGTACTTATAGGCCTAAAAATCAACTTACTCATGGAACATCCTATTAGAGCGCAGGTTTGATACATCTTGGTCATACCTATATGAAAAAAAATCACCATATTGATTCAACTTAACTATAGTGAATATAACTTGATTCTTTTGATATACGTAAGTACCCGCCGTGCAAAGCAACACGTCAAAAAAGTGTCGAATGACACTTTTTTGACGTGATAATTTTGACAGTACGTTTGACACTATTTTGACAATTTCCAACCAATCAGAAAGAAGCTGAAAGTGCCGAAAACGTGTCAATACCATGCCACCAAACCGGTTTTTCGGCGATCTCTTGGCAAATATTTGACAATGTTTTGACGAAATTTTGACTATTTTTTGACAAAGTTGAATAATTAAAATTAATTTTTAAAAATCGAGTAATTAACTGGGGAATGTAATTTAACATGTAATGCACTTCTGCTATAGGTAGGAATTGATCTGCATCATCGAAATTTGAATTCAACTTCGAAAATTCCTTACCTCTCCTGGGATTCGAACCTGTAACCCTAACATTTCCAACTACCCTATAACCTTCACCTAACGTATGGGCTACGCCGACTTGACTGTGATGTAGGCATTAAAAGCAAAGTATATGTGTGCAATGATAAGATACCTATACATATAATTTGTTATGTGCTCTTTAAAAACTCTGCTTGGCAGATAGGTACGTAAGTGAATTTAATCTACCAATTTTCTTGAATTTTTTTACATGAATAACGAATTGAAATAATTTGGTATTAACTTTTGATTTTGAATGTACCTAAGTTAGATGGGTACCTAATACTTACATTAAAAAAACAGTGTAAAAAATGCTCAACAAAAGATAAACCCTTTAGAATAAACTCACGTAAAATGTTAATTTATTTTTAGGCCTACTTGGAAATGAAGTACCTACTCATGGATTCCGCGAAAATTACCCTTAATTGGATCTCAAATTACATAGTTGATTAATTAATCTATCAATTGTGTATCTTTATAAAAAATTGATTTTTATTTCTTGCATAAACATTCGATTTAATAAAAAAGTGAATGTAAGTAGGTATTTCAAACTTGATTTTTTTTAAAAAAATAAGGTATTACCCAAAAATCTCTAAATATTACTTTTTTTCACAAAGTATGTATGTACCTACTTACTTGCAATTATTAAAATAAATTTTCGAAATATTGATAAGGTAGGTAATAGGTATCTACTTATAACAATTTTTACACTAGGCTATTTTTGAAAAAATTTCATTGACATCAGAGCTCAAAAATTACCACAAATCAAGAAATGTCTCAGCAAATGATAATTCTAGGATAATGTCACGAAAGTGTCACATAAGTGTCAAAACCTAGTCAAAGACCCATGGTCGTTTCACTACATTAATTTAATCAATTCGGTGTCCTTGAAAATTGTCAATAATACGTCAAATTAGTGCCAAATTTGTGTCATGAAATCATGACACAAACTTGACGCATATTTGACTGTTTATTGACAGCGTCAAATCTTTGTCAAACCTGAAACTCGAAAGTAGGCGGAGCCACCTCTATTCTGATTGGTTGAAATTCTGTGACAGAGAATTGACGATGTTGTGGCGGTCAGTTGACAGTAAAATAACACGAAATGTTCGGCGGGTAGATATCTTGATGTGATCGAGAGAACATTACCATATAAATTGACATCGAGGTATCCCAGGTGTGGGTATTCTTTTGTATTTGGTTCCACTGTTGCATACTTAGTTATTACGTTGTTGTATAGTTCATCGTAATTAATCAGGTATTTTTTTCCCATTTCGGAGATCAAATTGGTGCCTGCAAAGTATCGAAATATTGAGATTGAAAATTTCTTTTTAAATATACCTACCTATTACAATTTCCATGTTACCCCCATTTTCTCCCATATTGTTGACTCAATATGGGGATACTCACTCAGTAGTTTTGCTTCTGTAGCTTTGTCAAGTTCTATGGAAATAAAAAAAAAAAAAAGTTAATAAAGTCGAAATATTATAATAAGTAAATAAGAACTCATCTTCAAGTTTTTTAGTTTGCTAAAAAAAATTGGGTTAGTAAACATTCGAAAATAATAGACCGAGTACTTCTACGAGTATATTTGTGTTATTTTCAATGTGAAAAAATGAGGTTTAGTTCGGAGAGGTTCTCAAATCTCGTTCTGAAATTTTTTAAAATTTTGACTGCAATTTGGAACTCTTGTGCCCCTCCCATTATTGTTAGGACGCCATTTTTAAAATTTGTACGACAATATGAAAATTGGAAACTTATTCAATCTAACTGTATTTTTTTTTTATTTGCAGAAATGTTAATTTTTTCTCTCTTCTCCTTGTTTTGGAAAATCTGACCAAGTTATTGAAATCCATATGTACAGTAGGTACCCGAATCAAATTTATCCTTCTTGAATTTCTTCGATGATTCTGGAAGATTATTCAATATTTCTTCTTCTTCTGTAATTGCAAAAAAGAAAAGAAAAAAGGTTAAATTACATTTAAAAAAAAATTATTTTCACCCTTAAACACACATACTTTCACTTAATTTAATGTCTGGTGAATTGATGGCTTCTTTTTTCGCATCATCTATCAAGATGGTTATTCTGGTTAAGAAGTTACTTGTGCATTCTCTCAAGCATTGCATCACGCCTGATATGAGAAATAGTACGAGTGAGATGTTACAAAAGAGCGAAAAATTTGCTTAAAAGTGAAAAGTGAATTTTTTAAGTTTTTTTCTTTTTCAAGATTTATACCTTTTTCTTCCTCTTCATCTGAAAAAAAAACAGAAAAGGAAAAGTTTAATTGAATAATTGCTTGGTCAATCGTTTATATGAACATTAGGTATAACGCACTTTTCAATTCAGTCAACTCTACGGGTTCTAGATCTCTTCCAGTTTTGCATGTTCCTAAATCAAGAAAAATAAATTTTAAAAGGAAAGCCATGCTAACGAATCAGGAAAGTGTGCGATCCAAAATTATTTATTTTTTGTGCTCTGTGATTCCAGATAATAAAAAATAAATAAAAATTTTACCCCGTATGAAATGCCAAATTGCAGTATCTGATACCGAAATTTCATCTTCAGATTCTTTTAAGTCGTCATTTATTTCTGATTTTCCATCGGTAGGCGCTGGAATTAATTTTAAATTTTCTAATGCTGGCGATATCTGTTGAGTTTCTGGTTTTTGTGGTGGGACATCGTCTTGTTTTAATATTTCGTCCGCAGATGGTAGTGCAAGTGTTTGTCCTAATTTGACGTATTTTTGAAATAAGCCTCCATCGCCTGTCTTTTCCAGACATGCTTTTATAGATGATCCGTTGAAGTCTTCGTCATCTTGAATTCAACGCAAATTGGTTTCAAATTTGTCAGTAGGCATTCTTATGGTGAATGAATATTTTCGTTTACTTACCATTATTTTCGATCCGTTCACGTAGGTCTTCCTCCAATATATATTGACACATAACTACGGAAAAACATAGAAATATGAAAAAAATTAATTTCAATTTTTATAAATTAAAGAAACTGGATTTTTTTCAGAAGTCGAGATTCAAGTGCAGAGTCTTAGTTCTACATACTTTCAAAATATTCTCCATTTGTTAAACTAGTAACTTTATCGGGTCGAAAGTTGTCCCATGCGAATTTGTCTCCTAAAATATTTCTCATGCAGACAACAGCCTCTGTGAAAGAAAATTGTATTTGTTTAAAGGCCATTGCTTTTGAATAGTTCAACTTATTGGAGGGTAGATCTAGGTACAAGTAGGTACTTACTCATTACATCCTTGTTGGCTGTAAAGTATAACATAAGTATTAATTATACAAGTACAATCCGTTTTACCTTGGAATTTGTATCAATATTTTTTAAATTGAGAATGGATAACTTACGTAGGGATGCCTGAACCAATGGAGTTGTCAAGCAAAGTCCTGAAATTATAAATAAGTGGTAATCAAAAAGAGAAATTTTTTTGATTAGTTGAAGTTGTTGTTCATATTTACCGATAAAGGCTAAGATTGAGATGAATTGAGGATTGATTTTGAAATTTGCACCCATCGTTGATTCGCGAACGAAAATTTACTCGAATGGCGACCGTGAAAATATCTGAAATGAATCGTTTAAGAAGTTACAGTGATACCTACTTGATTCGAAAAATGTATCGAATTTTGACGTGTGACGACAGTTACTCGTAGATTATGGTAATGTTTTCTGCGAAACTTTGAGTCAGATGTTTGCGCCGTTTGCAGTTGTTTAAATAAAATTCGTCATGTTTTTATGTGTTACGTAAGTAGAAATACATATGCGAGGGGCTACGACGAGTCTTTCACGCGCGCAGTTATCTCTATTTGGGCATTAAGTAATACAAGCGCCTGAAAAATGAATCACTATTAGAGAGGGGGGGGGGATTGAAAAAAAATCGTTCTTGAAAGAAGGATTTTTTTCGCATTTTGAACACATTAGGTTATGAAGCTGGGTTCAGGGAGAGGGAGGGGTGATGTTTTGCATGAAACCTCGAGTCAGATTTGATTGTGGTCCCATCTGCTTGAATAGGTAAAATTTGAAATTTTGTTAATTTTTCACAACTTTCCAGAATTTGTCAGGTATTTGGTAAACTTTGAGGATATTTTACTCGAATTTCAGTACCTAATTTCTCACTATTCTTGCCACTTTTTAATAAAATAAGCAAATTTTGCTCATTTTTTCTGATTTTTTCATCCATTTTATGATAAAACAGTCAAAAACATACTTAAGATGTCAATTGCACAAAGTTTATAACACTTTCTACAATAAATTTTGATAAATTTTCATGCGATTTTGAGAATATTCAATTAATATTTAATAACGTTAGCGACTTTTGTAATGTTTTACTCGTATACTTTGAGATATTTCATCAAGCTATGTATGGTCATTTATCAGATTTTTTTATGGTGTCATTCTAACAAATTTGCAACAACTTTTTTTTAATAATGTATTTGAGCGTTTTCAAGGTATGTATCTTGCACCTTTTTTGTGACGTTTCATCACATTTTTTTTTTTCATTTTTGATAAATCATTGTTCAGTTTTGAGAATTTTTGTCAATTTTTGATAATGTTTAACGCTTTTTATAAAATGTCCCCCCAATTTTGAGATATTCGATCGTTTTCTAAATATCTTAGACCTTAGCCCATCAATTTTTGGTATCTGAATTTTAGATTTTTATTGAGCAGTGATTCGTGGTTCGAATCGTGGCTGCGATCTTACCCAATTCTGTCTTTGATTGTCTGAAATTAAATTTTTCCAAAAATGATATGTTTTTATATTACATATTTTAATTTTCCCTTCCCTCGCCGTTTTCAGGTTTTTATACAGGGTGCCTGGAGAGTGGTGGTACAAACTTCAGATTTGGATACAACCAGGTACGACTAAGAGAAAAGGTCATGTGAAGGTGTAGCCTCAAATGATTTTCAATTTCAAAAAATCGCGATGAAAAAAATAAATGTGAAAATGAATATACTTATAACGTCAAAAAATGAAAGAATTTTTGTTATGATCATTTTTTTTCTTACTCTAAAATTTGAAAAGTTTTTGAAGCTCAAAAATTGTTGAGCTTTAAAAACTTTTTAAATTTTAGAGTAAGAAAAAGAATAATCATAACAAAGTTTGTTCAATTTTTGACATACCTACTTATCTAGTATTCATTTTTTTCATCACAATTTTTTAAAATTAGAAACCAGTTTTAGCCCCTTCAATTTGAAAGTTGGGCAAAAAGTCATAATAGGTCATTTTGTTCATTTTTCAAAATAGGGGAGAGGGAGGATGTTTTTGACACTTTTCTTTGATTTGAAATTGCGAGCGATAGGAAGCACCTAGAAAGGTGGGGTTGGTCTTATTTGAAAGAGGATCTCAACGCGCATATTTTGATCTACTCAAATAATTTTTAAAATCCAAATTGAATAAACCACTGGACTTTGAAGAAAACACGTTTTGGGTGGATGTGTTGGACAAGTGGGTGATGTTTTGGACACAATAGGTGGATGTTTTGGACATGCTGAGAAAAGACGTTTTTTTGAATGTTTATTTTTGGAAATCCCAAATTTCAATCCATTAGAAATCAGTTGTCAGTATCTTGTCCACAATTTCACACATTTCAGTTGACTCGGCTTGTTTTTAATATTAATGAGGCAATGTTGAAGAGTCGACTTTTTTATGCCATATTTTTCAGCCAGTGCTGGTCTACTCGAATTGACATATTTTCAGTAGGCAACTTCAAATCGTTCTTGATTAGCATTTATCATTCCAGACTCATTAAAAGTCTTTCCTGGATTTGTCGGATAAAACTGAGGCATTCTTACACCCAAACATAACAAATTAACACGAATTTATCGCAGTGTCCAAAACATCCCCACTATGCCATTTCTACTTAAACTGGATGTGGGAAAAAAGTATCAGCTTTTCACGAAAAGGTAATTAGTGATTATTGACGAGAAGGAATCAGAGATTTTATTTTACTTGGGCTCTTGACGAAACTCCTCACGGTTATTTTTCAGGAGTTCAAAATGTGAGATGAAAATTTTTTCCAAAAACAGCACTTCAAAACAAAAGTTGAAATATTTTTATCACACGAGTTGGTATCTGGTAAATGTTGTCAAATATCAGTTGTGGTACAACCGTGCCACATAATAGTGAAAACCCTGTCAAAAAAAATCAAACCAACTCGTGTCCAAAACATCCTCCCTCTCCCCTACTACCGACTCCCATGGTCAAAATTGGATTCTGGCTTTTAGATTTTGAAAGCGTATTTTGCCACTCAGTTTTCCAGATAGGCAAGTTGTTTATCTTACCAAGTAAGCTCAGTCTACAGTTTTGATTTACTATTTTCACGATCAATTTTGTTCTCAAAATGTTAGGGAAGGTAAGTTTTTATTTTTACATTTCCTTTTCTTACAATCGTTTGGTTTTCGATTCGATTTTATTTCGTTTGTTTCAATTCAAATTTTTCATGATCGAGTTAATTTCTAGAATTTCACGTTTTTGTTTATCCATTTCGTTTTCTTATACCTATTCATTTTTGTTTGTATGTAGAATTCTTTGTGATGAAATTGGTTCCTTTTCATTTCAAGGTTTTTAAGTTTTCGATTTTTTTTTGTTGTTAGTTTTTGTTCATGTAATTTTTTACGTTTTCATTTTCAATTTTTTGTTTTCTTTTCGGGTTTTATTTTTGCAATTTTTCTTGTTTTTGGTTTTTGATTTGATTTTTTTGTTTCTACTTTATGAATTTCAATTCAGTTGTTTCGGAGTTTATTTCGTTTTAAAAATTTTTGTCTGCGTTTGTTTTTACATTCATTTTTATTATTTTTTTTGGTTGTAATTAAATTTTTACGCGAATAATAACAAATACGTTAGCAGGTAAAAACGAAGTTGAAAATGCTTTGGAATTCGTTATATGTACTTTACTGCTCAAATTCGATTAAAAATTTGCCCTAGTTTGTATACAAATTTATTGTATTTCAAACTTTTTTTCAAATTTGGGTACAACTTTTGAAATTTTTTTTGGGTGGTGAACTTTCTCCTCGGTGAACTGTGAACTCTTTTGTGTGACAAAATTTAAGAACAATGCAAACATATTATATTGATTAAATTACTCATATAAATTAATCATCTCAATTCTACGAGCATATAATTGAAACTTAAAGGCTGCTGTTATTAAAGGTACCTAGATTAAAAACTATTTATTAAGATCAATTGATAGAAGAGCTACACAATTTTAATCCACGTTTTCCTGCTACTACGAGTTTTCTACCGAATCAATTTCGGGATCTATCATGAGCACTCTGCAAAATCGTTGCCATTCGCTGTTATTTGATTGGGTTCCAGCTTCCATTAAATCTATTGGAAAAGTGAATCGTTTGATTACTCGTTAGTATTTTAATTATTTTTCGAACTGATTAACAAATCAGACCAGATTACTTTTGGTGTTGTACTTACTGTATAATGGAATGCTGTTAGTAGCTGGAAATTGAAACACGCAAAATTAAATAATGATTAAATACATTTTCAAGTTTTATTAGGTTTCCGAGGAAAATGATACTCAGACTTAAAACTTTACTTACTCATGGAACATTCTAGTTGAGCGCAGATTTGATACATCTCACGCTTACCTGTGGAAAAAATTCATCATAATGAATCAACTGAACGATAACATGATGCGATTCTTCTAATATCGATTTGATATCTTGTTGTGAACGAGATTGGATTACCAAATAAATTGACATCGAGGTATCCTAGTTTCATGTGTCTTTTTTTATTTAGTTCTTCAGTTTTATACTTAATCAATTCGTTGTATAGTTCATCGTAAGTAAACAGGTATTTCTTTCCTATTATAGAGATCGGATTGGTGCCTGCGAAGTATCAAAATAATGTGATTGAAAATTGCCGTTGAAATATTACGATTTGCATTTTACCCCATCCGCTCCCATTGGGTTCACTTAAGTAAAAAATAGGTAGGTACATAAATAAAGTACTCACTCAATGGGGTTGTTTTCATAGATTCATCAAGTTCTATGGAAATAAAATGAAAATATGGTCGAAATATTAGAATTTTATGAGAAATTATCTCCAAATTTTTTAGTTTGCTAAAAAAAGTCGGTTAGTAAACTTTTGAAAATTAATGACCAAATAGACCTGTTTGTGTTATTTTCAGAAAACCACATGTTTATTTGGATTAAAAATTAAAGAAAATTACAGCCTCAGCTTTCAAACAATAAAAAAAGGGCTGGGAAATGTTTTTAAAAAAACTGCATTCAGTGGCTCCAGAAAAACATCAATATGTTGTTTTTCTTCCGGATTTTTAAAAAAAATTTTGTCTGCAACTTGAAACGCTTGTGCCCCCCTCCCCACGAGTGTTGAGATGCCATTTTGAAAATATGTTTGCCAAAAAGACAATTATAACAAAGAGTTTAATTCGACTGTTTCTTTTTCTAGTTGCAGGAATGTTTATTTACAACTTCTCCTTGTTTTGGCAAATCTGGCCAAGTTACATTACAGTACCTACCCGCATCAAATATATCCTTCTTGAATTTCATTGACGATTCTGGAATATTGTACAATATGTCCATTTCTTCTGCAATTGTAAAAAAGAAATGGTTTACACCTTTTTTTTTTTTGTTTTTTTATTGTTTAAATCATTTCACCCATAAACATAGACGTACCTTCACTTAATCCAATGCTTGATGAATTGATAGCTTCCTCTTTCGCTTCATCTAACAATTTGGTTATTCCGGATAAGAACTTGCTTGTACATTCCCTCAAACACTGTATCGCGTCTGATATGAAAAATACGAAGGTAGTACGGGTGAGGTGTTTGAAATGAGCGAATATTTTGCTTAAGTTAAAAAGTAAATTTTCATAGGTAATTTTTTTTCTTCTAAGATTTACTTACCTTTTTCATCCTTTTCATCTAAAAAAAAAAAAGGTAGGTAAGGAAGAGTTTAATTGAATAAAAAATAATTGCTTGGTCAATTTTTTAGACGAACATACAAATACATTATAGGTAGGTATACGCACTTTTCAATTCAGTAAACTCTACGGGACTTAGGTTCATTCCTGATTCGCATGCTCCTAAATCAAGAAAATTGAATTTAAAAAGAAAGTTATGTTAACAATTCACAAAAGTGTACGATTCGAAGATGATTAATTTTTTGTGCTCTGTGATTCCTAATGATAATTTTAAAAAAGTAATATTTTACCCCTTTTGAAATACACAACTGGAGAATTCAATTTTGAGTTTTGAGGCGATGTTGGTTGAGAAATTTCATCTTCGGATTCTTCCGAGTCATCGTTTAAATTTTGTAGTGCCGGTGATTTCTGTTGAGTTTGCGGATTTTGTGGTACATCATCTTGTTTTAATGTTTCGTCCTCAGATGGTGGTGCATGCTTTTGTCCTAATTCAACGTATTTTTGAAATAAATTTCTATCGTTTGTATCTTCCAGACATCCTTTTATAGCTGATCCGTTGTAGTCTTCGTTAGCTGCAATTCAAACACGAATCGGTTTTGAATTTGTCAATAGGCATGGGTATGACTAAAATAAATGAATGTTTTCTTTTACTGACTATTTTTTTCTATCTCTTTACATAAGTTTTCCTCGGATACATGAATGCACATAACTACGAAAAAATATAGAAATTATTTTTCAAGTTGTAAAAAAAATGGCTCGCATTGCGAATTTGTGGACGAATTGAATTTCAATTAAAATGACTGGATTTTTTTGATGAGTCGATATTGAAGTAAGTACGTATAAAATTGTATACTACATACTTCCAAAAAATTCTCCATTTGTTAAATTTCCACCGTTTCGAGTATTGTTCAATGCAATGTCGTCTCCAAAAACTTCTCTCATGCAAGCAGCAGCCTCTGTGAAAGAAAATGGTATTTATTTTTAAAGCTCATTGCTTCAACTAATTGGAAATACATATACATGATAGATCTAGGTAGGTAAATACTCACTCATGACATCATTGTTGGCTGCAAAGGATAACATAAATATTAGTTATACAAGTAGCTATATACCATCCGTTTACCATGGTGTATCAATAATTTTTAAATTGAGAATAGATAAGTATAGGTAACTTACGTAGGTCAGCCTTGACTAATGGAGTTGTCAAGTAAAGTCCTGAAATTATAAATAAGAGATGAAGAATGAAGATGATTAGAAAAAGAAAATTTTTGTTTAGTTGACGTTTTTGTTCCTTGTTCGTACCGATAAAGGCTAAGAATGAGATGAATTCAAGACTGATTTTGAAATTTGCACCCATCGTTGATTCGTGAAAAAAAATTTACCTAGTCGAATGGCGACCGTGATAATATCTGAAATGATTCGTTTAAGAAGTAACAGTGATACTTTATTCGAAAAAATTTTCTTTGAAACTTTGATGTGGTTGTTTGAATAAAATTCGTTATGTTTGCATAAAATTTGTCATGTTTACATATTTTACGTAAATACTTACACCTGGTGTCCATGGGGCTACGATGAGTCATTTGTGTGATGTTCCATGCACGTAAGTATCTATCTATTTGATCAATAATTCTACCACCTGAAAAATGAATCACTATTCATTTTCAGATGGACAATTTTACTGAATGTTGGTATTTTTTCGAGGGAAAAAATTGAAAAAAGCATCTTCATTCTCGAATGAATGATTTTTTCACATCTTGATCACATCAGATTATGAAGCTGTACAGAAGGGGAAAATGAAGGTTGTATTCACGTTGAGCACATTCGAAAATATTCTAATCGATGCATGTAGGTATTGCACTAGTAGGGCTAACCTTATCCATTACCAACGTAACAATTATCACTTATCAGAAAGTGCAGCTACCATAATACACAACCTTTTGAACACGCTTTCTAGACTGAAATTTGTCGCTCAACATTTCCTTCCTATACATTTTTTTTTCACATCATAATCCTTGGATTTGGCCCATTTTCATTAGAAATACTGCTAAATATTTTATGACCTGTCTACATGATGAAAAGGTAGAACTTATCTCCTTCCCCAGAAAATGAAAAAATGTGGATATTATTACATTTTTCTCTTCCATATTTTAATCCTTGGATTTGGTCGATCTTCATCAGAAAAAAACTACCTATACCAGACTTTTAAGAACTTGTAGAAAAAGAACGAATTTCTGAATTTTGATTTTGAGAAACATTGATGCAGACGTTTTGTAATAAAATTACCTTGTCAAATTTTCACAGAAGACTTATTGACGTTCTGATATTTTGTAATGTAAAACTTGAAAACTTGGAAAAAATGTCAGGAATCCCTATCAATGAGATTTCGTTTTCAAATTTAAAGCAAAAAAAAAATATTGATTACTTGAACAGAACACCCCTGACCACCTGTTCACACCCCTGAACACTCCCACACAACCCCGAACACACCAGAGCACCCTTGACCACATGTTCACACCCCTGAACACGCCCAAACACACCAGACCGTCTTTTCACACTCTTTAACACTCCCAAACACGCCTGAACACTCCACAACACAATTGACCATGTGTTCACAAACCTAAAACCTCCCAAAATACCCCGAACACTCCAGAACACCCCTGACCTGCTGTTCACACCCCTGAACACTCCCAATCACCCCCAAAAACTCCAGAGCACCCTTGACCACATGTTCACACCCCTGAACACTCCCCAACACCCCTGACCACGTGTTCATACCCCTGAACACTCCCAAACAACCCCGTACACTCCAGAACACCCCTGACCAAACGTGCGGTCATGCGAACGTGCGGTTGTGCGGTCGTGCGAACGTGCGGTTGTGTGGTCGTGCGAACGTGCGGTTGTGCGGTCGTGCAAACATGTGGTTGTGCGGTTGTCCAGGCGTGCAAACGTGCAGTCGTGCAAACGTGCAGTCGTGCAAACGTGCGGTCGTGCAAACGTGCGGTCGTGCAAACGTGCGGTCGTGCAAACGTGCGGTCGTGCAAACGTGCGGTCGTGCAAACGTGCGTCGTGCAAACGTGCAGTCGTGCAAACGTGCAGTCGTGCAAACGTGCAGTCGTGCAAACGTGCAGTCGTGCAAACGTGCAGTCGTGCAAACGTGCAGTCGTGCAAACGTGCAGTCGTGCAAACGTACAGTCGTGCAAACGTGCAGTCGTGCAAACGTGCAGTCGTGCAAACGTGCAGTCGTGCAAACAGGCAAAAGTGTAATTTGCAGATATTAGACACCTGTCAATTTCAAAAATCAAGCCAAAAAATAGCAAGAATTGAAGTAAAAGAAGTTTAGTAATCAGAATTTAAAATTACTGACCTTTTGGAAGTCAAATAATGATCTATGTAATATTGAACTAATTAACCATTCAAGAAGACACCTATGAGTAAGCAAAATTTCATCTTCTGGAAGGTAGATCACTACCCACCTATAGGCTAGACTTGCCAATACCTACTGGCCTGAATCACTATGCCTATATTTATATGCATATAGTCTAAACTTGCCACTATTAATTGGTTCTTGATTATAAAAACAAAAAATAACAGTAAACCAAAATTAAAATAAAACACAGCAATAACAAGAACCAAAAGGTGAAAAAATGTACCCCTTGATATTAATATACTCAAGCTTATTTCTTAAAGAAAAAATACAAATGAAATCACACATCCAATCTCTGAAACTAAAGATAAAACAAACAAGGAATAAATACATAATATAAAACACTCGTTCACCCATTAGGTATGCACTTGATTCACTTATTTTATTCACCTTATCACTGCAAATACAAAGTCGTTATGACAAAGGCCTGTAAACACCAAGGATAAGAATTTAAAATGAAAACAATTTAAAAATGCACTCATTGTACTATAAATATTTTTTAAAAACACTCATACCTATATAATTACAATATCTACTTTGTCAAATGATGGGCAAGTAGTGCAAACGTGTAGTCGTGCAAACGTGCAGTTGTGCAAACGTGCAAACGTGCAGTCGTGCAAACGTGCAGTCATGCAAATGTCAAAATTCAACACCAGAAAACCAATTTGAAATAAACATGAATGAAAAGATAAAAAAAAAACACAACATTCTGCTCGTTATTGCATCCTTGCGTGAGAACATCTGAATGCTCACTCGATTGAACGTGAAACAAATGCGAAAATCACATGAAAAATATTGTAAAAGAACTCTACTAAATTCGCCTTCTATTCGCCGGCGAATAGACCGCGGAAATCAGGCTGAAAAAAATTTAAAAAATCGTTGCGAAATTCGTAGGTATATCGCCGGCGGATTCAGCAGTGTTTTTTTCAAATTTTTTCAGCGCGATTGTCGCGTTCGATTCGCCGGCGGATAGAACGTGAGTATCGCGTTGAAAAAAATCACTGCTGAATCCGCAGGCGATACGCCTACGCATTTCGCAACGAGTTTTTTCATTTTTTTTTCTGCGCGATTTCCGCCGTCTATTCGCCGGCGAATCGAACGCGATCTTCGCCACCGCGATCTCTGCCGGCGAATCACATTCGGTGTGTTTACCGGGCCGGCACCACTTTTTTTACATTGGGGGGGTGGGAGCTACAAAATTCGAACTTTTCAAAATAAGGTACATACTAAATTTGCTTCCTCTACACATTCTGCGCGGTACCAGCATTTTCTCCTCACTATTCATGGATATCGATTTTTTCCGCAAAAAACGCGTCGTTTGCCTGTAATGTCCTGTTGGGGGGGGAGGGGGTTGGAGGCGGAAATTCCGCTCGAAAACTTTTTCTGGAGATACCCAACAATAATACATAGTCAACTGCATATTTGTGTTCGAGTCGAAAATGGGCTTAATCGATACTTTATAGAACCTAAAACAAAACACAGAGTGGGGTTTCTCAATTTGAGTTGTTTTTATGGTCAGAAGAGACTGTCAAAGTTGCGAAAATGGTCGGAACTGTGTTCACCCGAAGTTCAAATCGAATTTTGCGTATTTCGAAGAATTAGTCTTCTGCGCTTGAAACTTCGAAAATCAAAAATCGGGGAAATTAGTTTACCCACTTGAAAAAGTGCGTAGAATCCGAAAATGATCTTTGAACTTATGGAGAAAAACGATGCAAACATAAGGTCATTATATGTATTAATTAAATCACTCTTATAAATTAATCATCTTACTTCTACGAGCACATAATTGAAACTTAAAAACTATACGTAGGCATATTATTAGGGTACATTGAAAACTATTCATTAAGATCAATCGGTAGAAGAGCTACACAATTTTAATCCACGTTTTCCTGCTGCTGCGAGTTTTCTACCGAATCAATTTCGGGATCTATCATGAGCACTCTGCAAAATCTTTGCCATTCGCTCTTATGTTCGCTCACCCAGTTCTTAACGTCTTCTTGGTCTTTTTCAAATGGCTGTAAAACTTTCAGTACATCATCGTGGGTTCCAGATTCCATTAAATCTATTGGAAAAGTGAAACGTTTGATTACTCGTTGGCATTTTAATTATTTTTCAAATTGATTACCAAATCAGACCAGATTGCTTTTTGTATTGTACTTACTGTATAAGTAATGGAATGCTGTTAGTAGCTGAATTGAAACACGTAGAATTAAATAACGATTAGATAATTTTTCAAGTTTTGGTCTTCGAGGAAAATGATACTTAGGCCTACAACTTTATATACTTACTCATGGAACATTCCAGTTGAGCGCAGATTTGATACATCTCGCGTGCACCTGTGAGAAAAAATTACCATATTGATTCAACTGAACGAGTAAACATGATTCGATTTCGATATCTTGTTGTGTACAAGAAAACATTACCTACCAATTAAATTGACATCCAGGTATCCTAGATTTCTGTGTCTTGTTTTATTTAGTCCTACTTTTTTATGCTTAATCACGTTGCTGTATAGTTCATCGTAAGTAATCAGGTATTTCTTTCCTATTTCCTCGATCGGATTGGTGCCTGCGAAGTATCGACATTATGTGATTGAAAATCGCTGTTAAAATATTGTAGTTTGCATTTTACCCCATCAGACCATATGGTTAACTCAAGTAGAAAATAGGTAGGTAAGTATGTAGGTATAAAATATGATATATGCGGATACTCACTCAATGGGTTTGTTTCAATAGCTTTGTTAAGTTCTATGGAAATAAAATAAGAAATATATCAGAATAAGTTTACCTATGAGAAATTACTTATCTTCAAATTTTTTAGTTTTCTATAAAAATATTTGTGTTATTTTTATAGTTTGAAAAGTTTCTTGCATTTCTCGAATTTTTTTTTCGTGTTTATTAAAATCATATTTTTACTTGGATCAAAAATGAAGGAAAATTACGACCTCGGCTTTTGAAATAATAAAAAGGGCCGGGAAACTCTGAAAAACTGCATTCAGTGGTTCAAAAAATACTCAAATTATTATTATTTCTTTTGAAAGATGAAGGTTTTAGCTCACTTAGCCCCCATAATATACAATTATTCTTTTATTTTAAGGGTCCTCGGTGTTTCTAAATGAAAAAAATTCTCTCAGTTTTCAGATTTGATTAGTCATCTCAGCTTCCTTTTGAAAAAAAAATGAGGCTCTTTAGGGTCACTCAAATGAAAATCGAATTTAAAAAACAAGTAGATAGGTACTATTTCGAAATATTACAATAAGTACCTATCTAGGTATATGAGAACTCATCTCCAAGTTTTTTAGTTTGCTAAAAAAATGTTGGTTAGTTTGGAGAAGTTCTCAAGTCCACAGAGTCAAAATTTCAGTAAAGTAACGATAGGTAGGTATATATTTTTTTAATGCCTTCTAAAATCCTATTGAATATTTTTATTTTTCGCTATTTGGACCACGTTTAGAAAACTTGGGTGGAGGAAGGGAGAGGGCCATGGAAAAGTTGCTATCAAAAAAATAAGCCAATGTTCGGATCTGTGGTTATCGATTTACCAACTATCGATATGCCGTTTTACTTCTGGAATTTTTTTAAATTGTGACTGCAATTTGGAACTCTTGTGCCCCTCCCATGAGTCTTGAGGGAGCCATTTTGAAAATTTGTGACGTCAAAAAGAGAATGTGAAACGGATTCAATTTGACTGTATTTATTTATTTTTTTTAATTTTCCCGAAATGTTCATTTTCTCTCTCTTCCCCTTCTTATTAGAAAATCTGGCCAAGTTATTGAAATGCATACAGTACCTACCCGTATCAAATTTATCCTTCGTGAATTTCTTCGATGATTCCGGAAGATCATTCAATATATCTTTTTCTTCTGTAATTGCAAAAAAAAAAGATTTACAATTGAAAAAAAAAAACATTTTACCCTTAAAAACACGTATGTACCTTCATTTAGTCCAAGGATTGATGAATTGATGACTTCATCTTTCGCTTGATCTAACAAGATTGTTATTCTGGATAAGAAGTTACTTGCACATCCCCTCAAGCACTGTATTGTGTCTGATATGAGAAATATGTAAAATGAGTGAGGTGTTTAAAATAAGCGACTAATTTTTTTTATTTTTCAAGATTTATACCTTACCTTTTTTATCCTGTTCATCTGGAAAAAAAAACAGAAAAGGAAAAGTTTAATTGAATAATTGCTTGGTCAATTATTATTGGGATGAACATTAGGTTTACCCACTTTTCAAATCAGTAAACTCTACGAGTCCTTGGGCTATTCCAGATTGGCATGCACCTAAATCAAGAAAATTGAATTTTAAAAGGAAAGCTATGCTAAAGAATCAGAATAGTATTCGATTCTAAGATGATTTATTTTTTCTGCTCTGTGATTCCTAATATAATAATAGAAAAAGAAACATTTTACCCCTTTTGAAATACAGAACTGGAGAATTCAATTTTGAGTTTTGAGGCGATGTTGGTCGAGAAATGTCATCTTCAGATTCTTCCGAGTCGTCATTTATTCGTGATTTTCCATCGGTAAGCTCTGAATCTAATTCTAAGTTTTGTAAGGGTGGTGATATCTGTTGAGATTCTGATTGTGTTGGTGGGACATCGTCTTGTTTTAATGTTTCGTCCGCAGATGGTGATGCAAGTGTTTGTCCTAATTTGACGTATTTTTGAAATAAATCTCCATCGCCTGTATTTTCCAGACATGCTTTTATAGATGACCCGTTGAAGTCTTCGTCGACTGAAATTCAAACACGAATTGGTTTTGAATTTATCAATAGGCGCGATGAAGATGAATGAATATTTTCTGTTACTTACTATCATTTTGGGCGATCACGTCACAGAAGGCATCCTCAGATACTTGATTGCACATAACTATACCAAAAAATATAGAAATTATTTTTCAAGCTGTGCAAAAAGTGGCTCGTATTGCAAATGGGGGCTGAATTGAATTTCAACGTTGAAAATTTTCATTTTAAAGAGGAGGTAGACATTAAAAGTTGTGAATTTTCAAGTCGAAAAATAATGCAGTAGTCGAGTTGAGAAAAATTAATTTTAATTTTGATACCTAAATTTTTTAAAAACTGGATTTTTTTTAAAAGTTGAAATTCAAGCACAGAATTTCAGTACAACGTACTTCCAAAAAATTCTCCTTTTGTTAAAGTAATTCCATCGTTTCGAAAGCTTGTAATGACGTCTGTAAAAACTTTTCTCATGCAAGCAGCAGCCTCTGTGAAAGAAAATTGTATTTTTTGTAGCCCGTTGCTTCTGGATATTTCAACTTATTGCCTATTGGAGGTAGATCTAGGTAGGTAGGTAGGTAGGTACTTACTCATTACATCCTTGTTGGCTGCAAAGCATTACATAAATATTAGTTATATACAAGTATGTACATTACCATCCGTTTAGCTTGGAATATGTATCAATAATTTTTAAATTGAAAATAAATATCACTTACGTAGGTCAGCCTTGACTAATGGAGTTGTCAAGTAAAGTCCTGAAATTATAAGTAGGTTATAATCAAAAAGAGGAAATTTTTTAATTAATGGAAGTTTTTGTTCGTACCGATAAAGGCTAAGAATGAGATGAATTGAGGATTGAATTTTAAATTTGCACCCATCGTTGATTCGTGAAAGTAAATTTACTCGGATGGCGACCCTGAAACTATCTGAAATGATTCGTTTAAGAAGTACCTAACAGTGACAGTTGATTCGAAAAATGTATCGAATTTTGTCGTTTAGCAGTTCGATGGCAATGTTTTCTTTGAAACCTTGAGTCAGATACGTATTTCTACCGTTTGCAGTTGTTTAAATAAAATTCGTCATGTTTTTAAGTTTTACGTAAGTACATATGTGTAGTGTTCATGGGACTAGGTACGGTGTCTTATTGTGATTTTTAATGCACGTAACCATCGTTCTGCTTCAATATTAATGCAGGTACCTGAAAAATGAATCATATATAGAGCTGGATAATTTTTAGAGAACGTTGTATTTTTTCGGGGGGAAAAAATTGAAAACCCCTCATTCTTGAATGAATGATTTTTTCGCTTTTTGATCGCATAAGGGTCGAAGCCTGGTCTAAGTGGGAGGGATGAAGGTTATATTCACAATCAGCACTTACAAAAACATCCTAATCGATGTATTGCACTATAGTAGGCCTATTCACTTGAATTTTTAAACCTATATCAGGAAGAGTCTATAGGAGCCTTAGATGAGGTCCAATCAAAGAACTAAGATCATATTATTCGTGTTCAGCACCGCCAAAGACATGTTAATTAATATGTCACATTGCCCATTTCGTTTTGTTTTCGTTTATCAAATTTTCGCCCCATTTTGGTGGAGGAGGAAGAAGGAAGATGTCTTTTTTAGAGGCCTAACTCTATCTCACTTGGAGAAAATACGAGTATTTTGAACTAGAAAAGGCTAAATTGGAAGAGCCTGCAAAAATATCAATAAATTTTGAGCTACTTATTCGTGGAAATTTTAAGTTGAGAGAATTTTGTTTCCAAGTCCCCCCCCCCCTCCCCCGACAAATTTTCATTTAGCAATTATTTCAGAAAATTTGGTAAAATTCAGAAAAATTTCAGATGGGGGTCTGGTGATGAAAGAAAAACATTATTTTTTCACTCGCTTCGCTCGGGCTTCTTTTCGTTTCTTTACTTTTTCAAGGTAAAGATGGAAATTCCTAAAAAAAAATTATTATTTTAAAGCCAAAAATTAAACATTGTTTCTATGTCTCTCTAAGTACAATTTTTCAAGAGCTTTCGCTCTCGCATTTTTCAAAATCAACTAGGTATGTACGTACTCGTATCTACCTTTAAAAAAAAAAACAATCATTCAAATTCCAAAATTTCAAAAACTAAAAAATAAACCACTCGTCCTCACATAAAAAAACTCGTTTTCACGCCTCTCATAAAATACAAATTTTCAGAAGCTTTCGGCCTCACTTCACTCGAGCCTGTTCTTTCCTTTTTCTAAATCAGCTCCTTAAAAAAAACATCATTCCAATTCTACAATTTTAAAAACCAAAAAATATAAACTCCTCGCAGTAAAAAAACCCTCGTTTTTAGGTATCTCGAATTATAAATTTTTAAAAGCCCTCGCTCCCCTCGGTCCAATTTTTTTTCTCATTTTAGAATACCTAAATAAATTTTACATCTGAGGCCTCCAAAAATCCAAATAAAGAAAATAAAAATTTTCATAAGTCATAAGAATATTAGATATAGATAAGATTAATTGGCAAAGTTGATATTTTTCTACCAGATCAATCGACAAATTTTCAGTCGACACCCCCCCCCTCCCTCCCTCTCAAAAACCTGAAGATAGCTTCTTCTTTGGATTATTCTTGCTATTTTTGTCATTTTTATACTGGAATAAATAAAAGCGAATTTGCTCTCAATGATTTTTCTCTTAATTCTGTCAGGCAATATTATTCTCTATTTTTGATTTTTCATTCGGTATTTTATGTACCCAATTCACCCCCTCCCTGGATTTGAAGCGCGACGCTATTGATGGAATTGTCCGAATTGGTCCACATAAAAAGTAGAACTTATTAAATCGAATGGTTTTGGTGGTTTTGACTTGTTCTATGGCCTCCTGTGATTTTCTAGTTTTAAAAAAAATGTCATAGGAATTGAAAAAAATGAAATTCAGCTCCCATAAAATAAACTGAAATACTCGATGGTTTTCTTAATTACCCTGGGTGAATTTACCAGAATACCTATTTAAGTGACCCGCTCTGACAAAATCGACCGTTTTGACGAAAAAAAGTTTCCAAAATAAGGACGTTTAAAATGAATTTTAAAGATTAAAAGATCAGATTTTTGAAAAAAAAACATTTTTTGAAATTTTCTAAAACTTTGTTTCTGCTAGTTTAAATCCAAAAAATTTTCCAGCAATATTTTTGACAAAACAAAGCAATAAAACAATAAATGATGAATTCGTAGTTTACGAACTTGGCCTAAAAAATTAATTACTCGTATTTTTATGCCATTGTGGAGCATTCTGATTACTAGCAGAATTTTGAATCCTTCAATCCTCCAACTTTTTGTGCTGGATTTCATTTTAGCCCTTTTTATTATGTAGGTACCTACAATTTTTCCTAAACTGAAAAATCCGAAAATTCATCAACAAACGATTTGGTTGATCGTAAGTGTGATTTAAATCAAATTTAAAAGCTTTCTACCTCGATTTGAATAAATTTCGAGCTACTTATTCGTAGAAATTTTGAGTTGAGTATTCATTGAAATTAGTTTCCTTTTTAGAGATTAAAAATTCTCAAAAAATTAAATTCAACAAGCACCTGAAATTTAGCCTGTTGTTGTATTTTTGGACGTTTTTTTAGCGATGAAAATAATAATAAACTATACGCATCTTCAAAGAGAATGAATTTATTTAAATAGGTAATTTAACTTACTCACTATAATACTCGTACCTATCCACCGAGTAAAATTAATAGATTTAGATTTATGTATACTTAAACGCTAAAAACTTATTACATGCACTCTTAACTAATTAAAGACAAATACTCGTAATTCTAATCATTACAGAACTATAAATTTATCAATTTAATAGCAGCTGTAACTATACGTAGGTACATTATTTCTATTCTATGAACGCTTTGCAAAATGTTTTCCAATCGCCTGTTTGGCGATCTATCCACTTCCTCAAGTCTTCGTTATCATTTGTAAATGCCTGCAGAATTTTCCAGTACGAATCTTGGGCTCCAGATTCGATTAAATCTTTAAAGAAAAATTGTCAAGTTCATTATTTTTGCTGAATGATTTTTTCACATAGGTTTTTTGGAAAGGAATTATAAAGTATTTCTATGTACTTACTGTAAAATGGAGTACTGTTCGAGCCTGAATTTGTAAATCACAAAATTGAAATAATGTAAATTGACCTTTTTATATTTTAGCCAAGTAACTATCATTGATTGAGAAGAATACTCGTATTATACTAAAAACTCTGCTTACCCATGGCACAGTCTAGTTGAGCGCAGTCTTGATACACCAGGAGCATAGCTGTGAAAAAAAATTATTTATGGGAAATAGGCATGTAATCGAACGATAAAAAGTACATAGTATAAGAACGACAATTTAGGTGGTAAGTACATAATTTCTAAACGATAGCTGCTGGCACGATATTTTTGATTGATAAATATGTACTTACTGTATAAGTGATGATCAAGATTAGCCAGATCAGCAATTGATTTTCTGACTCTGTCATTCACATACTTATTCAGAGCTATGTATAGTTTACTGTAAGTGACCAAGTACTCTTTTCCAACTTGGGTGATTGGAACAATACCTGTAAAGTTTCAAAATACTGGTATGGAAACGTTTTTTTCTTTTTCAAAAAATCCTCCTTTTGGAGGGCTCATATATCTCTTGCAGCCTCTTGCCCAAGGCTAAAATTAATCTGTGTGATTTTCAACTCGATGTGAATATCCTCCCACATTTTGCTGCGATCCACCCTGTACTAATTATGCAAATTACTCACTCGGTGTTTCATTGTTTTTGTCGAGTTCTGTGGGGAAAAAAATGTAAAATGAGTTACTCAAAGAAGGCCAATTTTAAAAAAGTTGAATTCTTTTAAAAATTATTAATGACGAAGGCGAGTATAAGTCTTTTTCCTCCCTTTTGGCAAATTGTGACTACCTCACTGAAGTTAACATACATACTCGAATAAAATTCGCTTGTGGTGAATTGCTGCGATGAATTTGGAATATAATCCAGCACTCTAGGGTCGCCTGTAATTTATTTTTTTTTAATTTAACCTTATTTTTCCAAAAAATCCATTCCTATTGTCGAAAATACGTACTCTTGATCTGTTCATTTAATGGTGAACTCATAACTTGTTGTACTACACTATTTAAATAGCCAGTAATTCTGTGCATGAAATTATTGGCACATTTTGCCAAACATTGTACCGTTTCTAATTCAAAAAGAAGTTTAAAAAATGAGAGCAAGTGGTTATTAAATTTAAACTTTTATGTAGAATTAGGTAGACTTAGTTGCGAGTTTTTTCCCCATTTTCAGTACCTACCTTTCTTCTCTTTTTCATCTGAAACGTATAGTAAGTAAAAGAAAATTAAATTGGTTGTTTTATTTACAGAAGTTTTGATGTTATAGGTATGTATCATTCTACCTGTCAATTTACTGAACTCGATGGTTTCTATTTCAGATTGACACACTCCTAAAAGAATAAAGTCAAATGAGAACTGAGGCAATTTTTTGATAACTTGCCAATTCATTTTTCATGCCTTTAAGTGGCAAAATCACGTAACCGTGTACCTCTTTTAAAATTTAAGGCTGGAGTATTCAATAAATCTGAGTTTTGTGTTGATGGAGTCTGATGATCTTCAGATCCATATGGTTCTTCATGCTCTGCCATTTTTTCAGCAGGGGTTCGTAAATCCAAGTACTGTGATGACGGTGTCTGGTGATCTTTAGTTCCAGCTGGTTTATCATGCTCTTCAGATTCTTCAGATTTTTGCCCTAACTTGACGTAATGTTCAAATAGGTTTTCACTATTGGCCTTTGCTAAACATTTTTTTATGGCAGTTCCTTCATAATCTCCCTGAGCTAAAAAGTCAAACACGGATGGTTGATTTTTGTTGAGTATACCTAATTATTGAATTCTGTATGAATTAAATTTTGGTTTACCATTGTTGCGAATCCAGCCATGAATCTCTTCAGTATCAACTTCTGGACAAAGAACTGCGGAAGAAATGATATTATGAGTATTAACAAATGATTGAAGAAAGTCAACGTCGGGTGGAAATTTGTTTTTTGGAAATATTTTAAAATCGATAGTAGTCCAGTAGAATTAGCTTCGAATAGTGAATCTCTAGGTGGCAAGCTGATTTTTGGTATACTGGTCCATTTTGATGTCCTGAAAACGAATCCGAGGAGTCCTCTACTGTCCCGGGTGTGCCTTCCCCCAAATTGTGGATCTTAGCCCCCCAAAATCGGTTTTTGACCAATATATCGAGAACTATTGACTCGGGACAGTAGGGGACTCCTCGGATTCGTTTTCAGGACATCAAAATGGACCAGTATACCAAAAATCAGCTTGCCACCTACAGATTCACTACATATAGAGCCTGTTTTTTTGCTAATCATCAAAATAACTTTATTTCGAAAATTCGTGAAAATTGTGGGGGGCTGAGGGGCTCTGGAGAGGGGTAGGTGAGTGTAGCAGAAAATGTGAGGTCATATTCGTGCTCAGCGGTATCGAATCATATGAAAACGACACCAACATCATCAAAATAACTTTATTTCGAAAATTCGTGAAAATTGTAGGGGGCTGAGGGGCTGTGGAGAGGACTAGGAGATTGTAGCAGAAAATCTGAGGTCATACTCGTGCTCAGCGGTATCGAATCATATGAAAACGACACCAACATCATCAAAATAACTATATTTCGAAAATCGTGAAAATTGAGGGGGCTGAGGGGCTCTGGAGAGGGGTAGGTGAGTGTAGCAGAAAATCTGAGGTCATATTCGTGCTCAGCGGTATCGAATCATATGAAAACGATACCCTACTCATTGATAGTTATTTTTTTCAAAATTCCCATTTCACCCCCTACCCCCCTACGATACATTATTCCAAGTTTTCACCACGGCGCACCAAAGCAAAAAGTTCTAATATAGTATATGATGTTTGGGGGCCAAAAATACATCCAAAAAACGTGTTTACAAAATTGTACCTCGCAATTTTGATTGTTAATAGGCCTAAAAAAATGAAAAAAACGCCATTTCGAGGGGTAAATATAAGGGGAGGGGGTTGAAAATTTTTTTAGGGATACCTATCAAGGATATACATAACTTCCAGAAAAATTTTCAAAATCGGTTGAAATGGGGCTGAGAAAAGTGTTACTGAAATTTCAAAAAAGGGGGGTTCCGCAAAATTGGGAGGGGGTGTGGATCTGAAATTTTTTGCGCGGAGGTTTCTCTATGGTACCCACTTTTCATGCTAATATCAACTCGAACGCTTTCAGGGACCATTTCACCCCTCTTAGGCGCCTATAGCCGTTATGTATTTTTCAGGGAACCCCCCCTTTTTTGAATGGTTGTGGTTCCACCCCCCTTAGGGGTAGAAGGAAAGTTGATATATCACTAGATCGGAAATTTGACGTAGAACAACATTCTTCAACCACTTTTGCGCTAGAGTCAATATTTTTCGATGAATTGGTCAAAAACCGATTTTGGGGGGCTAAGATCCACAATTTGGGGGAAGGCACACCCGGGACAGTAGGGGACTCCTCGGATTCGTTTTCAGGACATCAAAATGGACCAGTATACCAAAAATCAGCTTGCCACCTAGAGATTCACTATAGAGCCTGTTTTTTTGCTAATTCTACTGGACTATAGGTATAAATATTCGATTTGGGAAAAATTCTGGATGATTTGGAAAATTTCCATTTCAAATTGCACAGATAAGTAAGTGATAAGTGATGAAAAATTACTTCCGAAATATTCTCCGTCTGTTAAAGGACGTCCACTGTTTCGAAAGGTTTCTCCTAGGAATGTCTGACCAAAGAATTGCCTCATGCATGAAGTAGCCTCTGTGAAAAAAAAATAGTCATGATCAACTTCTGTAGATATTTCTCAATTGCTTTAAAATGTTGTAGTTTGACCTGAGTATTGAAGGTACTTACTCATAAGATCCGTATTAGCTGCAAAAAATTTAATCGAAATTAGTTGTTAACGTGCATAAATCGGTATCTTACCCATAATTTTTAAATATTGAGATGCCAAACTTACGCAGATCAGCCACCACGAATCGAGTTGTCAAATGAAGTGCTGAAATTAAAGATGACAATTGAGTTTATGGAAAAAGTAGATTGTCTATGAATCGATAGGTAGGATTTTTTTCTGATTTGAAAATACGTAATCAGGGATTTTGTATTTTGCTTACCGATAAAGAGAGAGAATAAGATGAGCTTAGAACTTATTTTGAAATGTGGACCCATCGTTGATTTGTAAAATGTGATTTTTTCGAATGAAGACTTTGAAAGTGGCGTTATTCGTTCAAGAAGCTGTAAGACTTACTGTGACTGATGGATACAAATTTTGGTCGAAGTTAGGTGATGTTTTCTTCAAAATCTCGATACCCGGTTCAGTTTATTCGCATCTGTTTAAATATAACATTAAAGATGTTTTTCTCGAATGCGTATATTGTTCAGGCCGCTGTATCATTTTTTCAACAGGTGTTCGCCTGAATATGTACTTATACAATATCGGGGGAAAATGAATAGGTAGCATTGGTGGTTGATTTTTAATCAATTTTCACATTTTTTAAACGGAAATTTGAACTGGTATATTCAGATTTTTTTACAAAATGTAAGATCTGCAATGGTTTCGAAATCACCACCAATCGATTTGGGTAATCAGAAATGACGAACAAACCAAATTTAAACCGTCTACCTCAATTTATGGATAACAAATTTTGAGTGTTTCATGAAAATGAGTTTAATTTCTGTGGCATCGAATTTTCTTCAAAAATTGAAAACCGAAATTCAGTTGGAAACTGAAATTTAGCCAGGTGGTGTATTTTTGGATGCTCTGTCGATTATAAAAATCAGTGTTGGCCGTCAACTAAAAATTTGACATAGTTGACGTCAACTTGGCGTCAACTATGTCAAGTCAAAAAACCATAGTTGACATATCAACATATTTTTATGTGTCAACTACGTCAAATTCATTATTATTACAAAAAAACATTGTAAATTTGCCAGTTTTATTAAAAATTTGAAAAATTTGGAAATTTCTACATGACAACATGAGAATGAAACAAGAAATCAAAATCAGAAATTGAAAATAAAAATATAAATTGTTGACATCATGAGTGGCTGGAGGAAATCTGATTTTTTAAAATGAATTTTGATTGGCCAATTCATTTGACATAGTTGACATAGTCGACATGTCAACTATGTCAAATGTCAACTATTCTATTTGACGCGTAAAGGTAGGTACATCACTGATAAAAATTAATGAACAACGACAGCTTCTTCAATGAGAACGAATTTATTTAAACAAATAGTTATGCTTACCTACCTAAATATCTACTGCATAATGAATACCTACTTAAACGCTAAAAACTTATTATTGTCATTTTTTTTATTATTGAGAAATGAAATAATTCTAATCGTAAAATGTACAAGTACCTATACTTGTAATGAGAGCTGTAACTGTAATATTTCTAGTTCGTGAACACATTGCAAAATGTTTGCCAATCGCCTGTTTGATCGTGTATCCAATCCCTCAAGTTTTCGTTATCATTTGTAAATGCTTGTAGAATTTTCCAGTACGTATCTTTTGCTCCAGATTTGATCAAATCTGTGAAGAAAAATTGTCAAGTTAATTATTGGTGCTGAATGATTTTTTCTCATTGGATTTTTAAATATAATTCCTCTGTAGGACTTCATTCTTCTATTATGAAATATTTCTACTTACTGTAAAGTGGAGTACTGTTCAAACCTGAATTTGCAAATCACAAAATTTAAATACGTAAATGAATTCGTCTTTTTTATTTTAGATAACTGCATCATTACTGAGAAGAATACTCGTATTTTACTCGAAATTCTACTTACCCATGGCACAGTCTAGTCGAGCGCAGTTTTGATACACCAGGAACATAGCTGTGAAAAGAATTTATTTATTACATATAGGTAGGTACATAAGTCACTTGAACAAATGAACGTATGTTCTTGGTGAGTTGGTTATTTATTTTGCCATCGAAAACATAATTATGTATTAATGAGCATGAAGCCTAGATAAATATACTTACTGAATAAACGATGATCAAGCTGAGCCAGATCAGCAATTGTTTTTCTGAGTCTATCACTTATATACTTATCCAGGGCTATGTATACTTTACTGTAAGTGACCAGGTACTGTTTTCCAAGTTGGGTGATTGGAGCGATACCGCCTGTAAAGTTTCAAAATACAGGCATAGGAAATATCAATGAAATTTGCTGAAATTTGGTACGTATTTTGGTCTTTGTTTGGCGTTTTACGAGTAGTTGAAAAAGATCAAAACTGCCAAATTAGGAACCAATCAGTAGGAAATCGAGGGTTATACGGCATACTCAAAATTCAGCGGAGCGATTTGAAGGGGAAAAATACAAATTTTCAAGGCTATTTTCACCTTGAAACCCCATGTTTCACGTCCTTGACAAGCCCTCTTTGTGTGAAAATGTAGTCATAAGCTCTGTAAAGGGGCCCAAAAGATGTATTTTGGGTGTGAACGAATCAAAAAACCCAATACATAGCTCCGCTGAGGCGAATCGAGTAAAATGGTCGTCATCACGCAATCAAAATATTGTAAATATATGTGGTTGGTTCAGGCACAGTTTCGAGTCTGTAGTTGTAATGAAACCAAAGGCAATTGAGTCAACCATATTTTTTCGTTAATGCGTGCTTCCAGGCCCAAGGAGATAGTTGTGGCTGAGTCAAACACGATAGTGGGTGTTTTCCGACCCAAGTAAGGACCTGTGGTTGAGTCAAACACAGTTTTCAATCAGTGGGTGTATTCAGACCCAAGTAAGGACCAGGGGTTGAATCAGACACCGTTTTCACTTTCAGTCAGTAGGTGTTTTCAGACCCAGGTTAGGACCAGTGTTTGAAACAGACCCCATTTCAATCAGTGGGTGTTTTCAGACCCATGTTGGGACCTGTGTTTGAAACAGACACTGTTTCAATCAGTGTGTGTGTTCAGACTCAAGTTAGGAACAGTGTTTGAAACAGACTCTGCTTCAATCAGTGGATGTTTTCAGACCCAGGTTAAGACCTGTGTTTGAAACAGACCCCATTTCAATCAGTGGTTCAATCAGTGGGTATTTTCAGGCCCAGGTTGGGACCTGTGCTTGAAGCAGACCCCATTTCAATCAGTGGGTGTGTTCAGATCCAAGTTAGAACCTGTGTTGCAAACAGACACTTTTTCAATCTGATGAAAAAAGACAAAAAGATGAAAAGACAAAAAGACAAAAAGACAACTAAAAGACTAAAAGACTAAAAGACTAAAAGACTAAAAGACAAAAAGACAAGAAAGCGAAAATGCGAATCAGAATTGAAAACAACTGTATGTGGTTGAGAGTTGAGACCAACATTGTTTCTATCAGTAGGTGTTTTCAGACACAAGTGAGGATCTGTGGTTGAATTAGACACAGTTTTCAATTATTGGGTGTTTTCAGACCCAAGTGAGGACTTGTGGTTGATTCAGACACAGTTTTAAATCAGTGGATGTTTACTGTTTTCAGACCCAAAGTCCTCCTTCTTGAAGGCTCCTATATCTCTTCTTGCCTCCTTCCTCCCCCCCCCCGAGACTAAAACTAATCTGTAGGTATAATTTTCAACTTGATGTCATAATCTTTCCTCATTTTTTTTTTTTTTTTTTTGCCATCCACCCTCATAATTCTGCACATTACTCACTTGATGTTTCGTTCTCTTTTTCAAGTTCTGTGAAAAAAAAAAAATGAGAAATAGAAGTCATAAAATGAGTTGGTCAATGGTGAAAGAAGATCAACTATTAAAAAAAATAATGAATTCCTCTAAAAATTAATAATGACGTAGGTGAGTATGAGTACCCAGGTAGGAAGTAGTACTTACTTTGAGAAAAACACTACAAAATTTTTAAATATTTTCAAATGTTTTTCCTCTCTTTTTGTAAATTTTGACCACACCACTGAAGTTAAGTTTTACATACCCGAATAAAATTTTTCTGTGGTGAATCTCTGCGATGGATTTGGAATAGATTCCAGAATTCTGGAATCACTTGTAACTGAATTCATGTTTGAAAAAAAATATAACGATATTTTTTCAACAAAAACCATTCTTATTCTCAAAAATACGTACTTTGGATCAGTTTACTGAATGGTGGTTTTGTAACCTTGTCCATCGCACTACTTAAATAGCTTGTAATTCTGTGCATGAAGTTATTGGTACATTTCGTCAAACACTGTACCGTTTCTAATCCAAAAAAAAAAAAAAAAAAAAGGAAATGAGAGCAAGTGGTTATTAAATTTCAACTTTTATGTAGCATTACAGTTGCGAGGGTTAATTTTTCATTGTCAGTCTACCTACCTTTATTCTCTTTTTCATCTAGAAAATATCGTAAGTAAAATCAAATTAAATTGGTTGTTTTATTTACTGAAGTTTTCGTATCATATTAGGTCTAGGTATTTGTTTGGTTTTTTATGATTTTAAATTTAGACGTACCTACCTGTCAATTCACTGAACTCAACGGTTTCTATTTTAGATTGACACACTCCTATAAAAGAACAAAGTCAAATGAGAACTGGGGCACTTTTTTGATAACTTGCCAATTAATTTTGCATGCCTTTAAATGATAATAAAAGCACGAAACAATGTACCTCTTTGAAAATTTAAGGGTGGAGTATTTAATAAATCTGAGTTTTGTGTTGATCGAGTCCGATAATCTTCAGATCCATCTGGTTTTTCATGTTCTGTGGCTTCTTTAGATCTTTGCCCTAACTTGACGTAATGCTTAAATAGGTTTTCACTATTGGTCTTCGCTAAACATTCCTTTATGGGAGTTCCTTCATAATCTCCTTGAGCTAAAAAGTCAAATACGAATGATTGATTTTTGCGGTTGAGTATAATTATTGAATTCTGTATGATTTAAATATTGGTTTCACCATTATTGCGAATTAAGTTACGAATCTCTTCAGTATCAACTTTTGGACAGAGAACTGTGGAAGAAAAATGTAAAGAGTATTAATGTGGTTAAAGAAAGTCAACGCCTGGTGGAAATTTGTTTTTGAGACATATTTTAAAAGCGATAAATAATGTATTCGAGTTGGAAAAAATTATGGACAATTTGGAAAATTTTCATTTCAAATTATTGCTCGGATAACTGAGAAAAAATTACTTCCGAAATATTCTCCGTCTGTGAAAGTGTGCCCAGTTTTTCGGAAGGATTTCTCTAGAGAAGTTTCTCCAAAGAATTGCCTCATGCAGGAAGTAGCCTCTGTGAAAAAGAAATAGTACCTAATGATTCCTAATTGCTTTAAAATTATTGTTTAGTTCGTCCTTAATATGTATACTTAGTACGTACTTACTTACTCATAATATCTGTATTATTAGCTGCAAAAAATTAAATCAAAATTAGTTGCCAATGTGCATAAATTGGTATCTGCCCATATCAATTTTTTTTAAATAAAGAAATGCCAAACTCACGCAGATCAGACACCACGACTTGAGTTGTCAAATGAAGTGCTGAAATTAAATTTGACAATCCAGTCGATGAAAAAAGTAAACGTCTAATAAATCAGAAGTTAGGATTTCGTTATAATTCAAAAATGATAACTTGGCGAATTTGTGTTTTTCTTACCGATGAAGAGTGAGAGTATGGGGAACTTGAAACTGCCTTTGAAGTTTGAACACATCGTTGATTTGTGAAATGATGATTTTCTCGAATGAAGACTGATGGATAAAATTTTGTCCGAAGTTGGGTGATGTTTTCTTTAATATCTCGAAGTCAGGTTTAGTTTTTTCACAGCTGTTTAAATAACATTCAAGACGTTTTGCTTGACTGCGTACGGTTTTCAGGCTGCTGTACCTATCGTTTTTTTGCGGCAATACCTAGCATTGGTGTAAAATTATTCGAATCGCGAATCGCGAATCAAGTCAGTTTTTTCAATCGCGAATCGCTCATTTCGAATCCACGAATCACGAATTGTAATTTTTTTTTAAAAATCAGTGATGTTTTCCTCTCATTGTTTTTTTCTGACATTGTTTTCAAATTTGATTACAAAAAAAAATAGTAATAATAATGAAGTCGTCGTTTACGAATACGTCAGCACAAAAAGATGAAATCTAGTTCACCATCTTAATTATAAAGTGCTGATGAAATTTATTTTGCCCCTTTCATTGCAATTTTTTCTAAACTGAAGTATCCAAAAATCTTATGGAAGCTCCAGAATGGCTCCGAAACCATCACAAATGGAGTTGAGTAATCAGAAATATGATACAAACTAAATTTAAGCTTTCTACCTCAATTATAAGTAACAATAAATTTTGAGTTTGTAGTGAAAATGAGATCAATTTTTGAGGCATCGAAAATTCTTCAAAAATTGAAAAACGAAATTCAGTTGGCAACTGAAATTTGGCCAGTTGGTGTATTTTTAGATCCTCTTTTCGAACTTAGGAAAATTAACGAACAATGGCTTCTTCAAAGAGAACGAATTTATTTAAATAAGTACGTAGTTATTCTTACTAAATTATCATAATTATTAATACCAAAAACGTATCTACCTACTGCACAATTAACACTTAGGTAAACGCTAAACACTTTTTATCGGCACTCTAAAATTAAAGATAGGTAAATAATTCTAATCATAAAATAATAGCTATATAAATTAATCAATGTATTATCTCTATAGGTACAGCGGAGTACTCTTTAGTGCTGGATTCTAAAAGTAATGTAATTAATGACTTAGATTATTTTATATTTTAGCCTAAAAAATTAATTACTGGTAGGATTCTGGAGCATCCAGATTACCTGCGGATTTTTGAATCCTTCAATTCTTCAGCAAATCGATTGAAAGGACGTGAATCAGCAAAAGCAATTTCTGGAAATTTCTGCCTGATTCGTTCGAAAGGGTCACAAGTATGTCGTAGATATGTATTGCAGTTTGTGCTGAATTTCATTTTGGCCCTTTCTATCGAATTTTTTCCTAAACTGGAAAATTCGAAAATTCACCAGCCCAAATTTAAGCATTCTACCTCTCGATTTGAATAAATTTTGGACTACTTATTTTTGGAAATTTTGAGTTAGGTATTCGTTGAAATTAATTTTCTTTTTAGACATCAAAAATTCTCAAAAAATTTAACACAGCAAGCACCTGAAATTTAGCATGATAATAATGTATTATTTTTGGGTGGTTTTTTGTGGGTGATGTAAAATAAATAAATTACGCATTTTTTAAAAAAAAACGAATTTATTCAAACAATTTCACTTAGGTACCTACCTACTACATATAATATGTACCTACTTACAATTTACATAATGTATATCCACTGAGTATAATTAATAGATACCTACTTAAACGTTAAAAACTTATTACAGGTACTCTTAAATTAAAGACAAATTCCTAGATCGTAATTCTAATCATAAAATGTTTATTTGCCTATTTATTGGCAGCTGTAACTATAACAATATTTCTAGTCAATGAATGCTTTGCAAAATGTTTTCCAATCCCCTGTTTGGCGGTCTATCCAATCTCTCAAGTTTTCGTTATCATTTGTAAATGCCTGCAGAATTTTCCAATACGAATCTTTGGCTCCAGATTCGATTAAATCTGCGAAGAAAATTTTTTCAAGTTGATCATTATGGTGCCTTTAATAATTTTTTCACATTGGTTTCTATAGGTACATAAACATAATACATTTATAATAAATTATTTCTACTTACTGTATAATGGAGCACTGTATGAACCTGAATTGTAGATCGAAAAATTGTCGGATGTAATTAGGTTTTTTTATATTTCAGATACAAGTACATTATTGCTGAGAAGAATTATACTCAAAACTCCACTTACCTATGCCACAGTCTAGTGCAGCGCAGTCTCCATACACCAGGAGCATATCTGTAAAAATAATTGATCAATATTACAATTTAGCTGAACAAAATATGGACGCATGTTCTTGGTAAGTTAATTGACTTATTTTGCAATCGAAAACAAAAATACAGTATAACGAGCAAGAACCTTAAACATACTCACAAAATAAATTATGATCAAGATCAGCCAGATCAATAATTGATTTCCTTTCTTCGTCACTTACATACTTATTCAGGGCTGTGTATGCTTTAGAGTAAGTGACCAAATACTCTTTTCCAATTTGGGTGATTGGAACGGGACCTGTAAAATTTCAAATCTTGATATGTGAGGTATAGAAAGCTGAATTTCGGTACACCGATGCATTAAAAAAATCAGAATTTGAAAAAAAAAACAGGACTATTTTGAATCTTTTACCAAAAAACTAGAAAATTTTTCAGATTTTTGACAAAAATTAGAATTTGTCAAATTTTTGGAAAAAATCAAGACTTTTCTGGTATTTTGACAAAATTTGAAACTTTTTTAAAACAGTTCTGATGAAAAATCAGAATTGTTGGAAAATTGCGACACTTTCGAATTCCTGGAAAAACTTAGAGGTTTTCCTAAGAAATCGTGATCTTTTTCAAATTTCTGATAAAAGTTGTTACTTATTCATTAAAATCCTGAAAAAAATCAATTTGAATCACCTGCTTGGAAATTAAAATTTTTTCAAACTGGCGAACATTGAGACTTTTTTCAAATTAAGTAACTTAAACAAAAAATAAGGTTTTTTTCAAACTTTGTTAAAAATTAGCACAGATTACCCCATTTTTTTAAACTTCTGAAAAAAAATCAAGTCGATTTCAGCATCGAGACATTCTGAATTTCTATAAAGAATTGAGGAATTTTCTCCAATTCTGGCTAAAAAATCGGAACTTTCTCAAATTTCTGATAAAAATCATGATTTCTTTGAAATTCCGAAAAAAAATCCGGAACTTTTTAAAATTTCTGGCAAAAAATCAAGACTTTTTGAAATCTCTCGCTTGAAATGCAAGGTTAAAAAAACATTTTTCGACTAGAATCAGGACTTTTATATCAATTGCTGGCAAAGAATCATGTTTTTTTTCGAACTCTGGCTAAAAAATCAAGAATTTTTCTTTCTGACAAAAATCATGACTCCTTTGAAATCCTAAACAATGAGGACTTTCTTGACTCTAGTCAAAAACCGGAACTCTTTTTTTATGGCCAAAAATCTTGACTTTTTTGAAAACTCGACTAAAAATCAGGACTTTTCTTCAATTTGTGGAAAATGGATACTTTTCGAATTTCTGGCAAAAATCGAAACTTCTTTGAAATCCTTAAAAAAGCAAACTTTTCTTAAATCTTAGAAAAACCAACACTTTTTTTGAAATTTTGGCAAAAATCATGTTTTTGGGCAAAAAACCACGATTTGTTTGCAGTTTTGACAAGAAAGTAGGACTTTTTGGGTACCTATAGTAAATTTTACGCAAAAAATACATTTGATGGGCACTTCCGATGAATCTTGTTAGGGTTCAAACGTTCAAACCTCTGTTTTTGTCTCATCACTGCAGGAACATCGTTTGATCAGCACAGGAAATTGATATGTTTTTTCTTTTGTAATCCACCCTAATAATTATACAAATACTTACTCAATGTGTCGTTGGCCTTTTCAAGTTCTGTGCGAAACAAAAAAAAAAAATGAAACACAAAAATCATCAAAGAAGATTAATTGAAAAAAAAATGGATTTCTCTATAATTATGTTATCAGTGGCGTACTCGAGGCTAGGTACGAGTACAAATGAAATGCTATAGGATGGTACATAATTGCCTATACTTTGAAAGAAAAAAAAACACTAGAAATTTTTTTCTGTAGTTTTTGAAATCTCTCTCCTCTTTTTTGGTAAATTCTGACTATGCCTCTGAGCTGAATACATACTTACCCGAAGAAAATTTTTCTGTAGTGAATTCCTGTGATGAATTTGGAATACATTTCAGCATTCTGGGGTCACCTATAATTTATTTTTTTAAACAATAGATATATGTAACGATATTTAAAAAAAAAAAAAAAAAAAAAAAAACATTCTTATCCTCGAAAATACGTACTCTCGATTTGTTTACTTAATCGTGAATTCATAACTTGGCGTATCGCCTTTCTTAAATAATCTGTAATTCTATTCATAAAATTATCGGCACATTTCGTCAAGCACTGTACCGTTTCTAATCCATGAAAAAGTGAAAAAAAAATAAATAAATAAGAGCAAGTGGTTATTAAAATAAAATTCAATGTTCACACAGAATTAGTTGAGAGGATAAATTTTTTCATTTTCGGTGCCTACCTTTCTTCTCGTTTTCTTCTAAAAAATAAATAAAAGCGAATAAAATTAGTTGTTTTTACTGAAGTTTTCATGTTATAGAATTGAAGCGTGGTTTTCCAAAACGCATTAAGTCCCAAAAGTAAGTTCCGAGAAAAAGCATAAAACATACTCCTATTTCATTAGAGGGCTTATTTTGAGTATGCAACCAACCTAACATTGAAGTTTAGGTATAGCTTGATATGATCCAACACGCGGTGTTGAGTTGAATGTTGCACAAGAGATTCAACAAGTGTTGAAAAACATGGACTTAATGCGTTTTGGAAAACCACTAGACGTTTTATGTTGAAAAATGAGCATTCATTCAGGAAAATTATGAGCTAACTATAAGATAATTATAAAAATGAAAGTACCATCTTGTAGGAAAATCAATTTCCAACAAAATGGTTCCTACTACTAATGTTTATTTTCAATCGCGAGTGCACAAATTGAAGAATTAAAAATAACACCACGCGAAAAGTACATTTTTCTGCCTTTTCTCCTTTCCAGCTTGCATATTACCATTCAATTCAAAACCTCTTATCAAAAATTATGTTTGTATTTCACTTCTGAGGAATTGTGATTTTTTGAAAGTTTTTGCCTTATATTTTCGAATTTCGTTGATGATATTGATGTCGTTTTCTTGTGATTCGATACTGCTGAGCGCGAAATTCGTATGAAAAAGATTCCATGTTGTAAAAGCAGCTTAATTTTGAAAATGGTGGAAATTTAGGAGAGGGCTGAGTGAGTATCGAATCATAAGAAAACAACGAAAACGACACCAAATTCATCAAAGTACATAACTTTATTTCAAAAATGAATAGAAATTCAGGAGGGGGCTGAGGGCTCCGGATGGGCAGTTTCAGTGTAGGAGAAAATTTGACGCCATATTCGTGCTCAGTGGTATCGAATTGTAAGACAACGACACCAACGTCATCAAAGTAACTTCATTCCCAAAATAGTGAAAATTGAGGTGGGGCTGAAGGCTCCGGAGGGGCTGTGGGGGTGTAAAACAAAATCTAACGTCATATTCGTGCTCAGCGATATCGAATCATAAGAAAACGACACCCTACTCGTTAATAGTCATTTTCCCCAAAATTCCCATTTCACCCCCCCCCCCCACACACACACACACACATTTCCCAATTTTCTAACATGGCGCACCACCGCAAAAATTTCGAAAAAGGTATGGGGTCAAAAATACGTCTAAAAAAGGTGTTTCTAAAATGTACTTCGCAATCGTCATTGTTAAATACCATAAAATAAGTTAAAAAACTGAAAACGTCATTTTTGAGGGGTAAATATGGGGGGAGGGGGTTGAAAATTTTTGTGGCGATACTTCCTAAGGGTGCACATATACAACATACTATAAAATTTTAAAAATCAGTTCGTATGGGAACAAGCGATTCTACAAGCGTTAAAAAACATGGACTTAATGCGTTTTGGAAAATCAAGCGCATTTCAACAATTTCACAAAAAGCTGGAAAGAACATGGATAAAATAGGTATTTTAGGTAGGTATGCGTCTCAGATGATGTGTCCTGACGTCACTAACCAAATGGCGCGAAAAAATCAATTTCGAAAAAAACGGACTTAATGCGTTTTGGAAAACCACGCTTCAATTGTATTAGGCTGATTCGTTTAAGTATTACGTATGTTAATGAATCTAGACGTAGCTACCTGTCAATCGATCGAAGCCGATGGCTTTTACTCTAGATTTACACACTCCTAAAACAAGAAAATCGAGTATGGAGCATTCTTTTATAAATCAGCCTACCTATTCATATTTATAATATGTAATATGGTGAAATTAATTGGCAAAAGCACGAAACAGCGTACCTATTTGAAAATATAAAATTGGAGTATTTAATAAATCTGAACTTTGTGTTGATGGGGTCTGATGATCCTCATACCCAGCTGGTTTTTCATGCTCTGCAGCGTTTTCAGAGTTTTGCCCCAGCTTGACATAATGCTCAAATAGGTCATCACTGTTGATCTTTGTTAAACATTCCTTTATGGCAGTTCCTTCACCATCTTCCTGAGCTAAAAAGTCGAACACAAATGATTGATGTTTATGGTTGAGTACAATATTATTGAATTTTGTACGATTTAAACAGATTTTGGTTTCACCTTTGTTGCGAATCAAGTCACGAATCGTATTAGAATCAATTTCTGGGCAAAGAACTGCGAAAGAAATGTAAATAGTAGGTGCGTTCTTTTTACCTCAACTTATTCAACTGTTGACAAAAGTTGAGAAAAGTTGAGTTTTGGTCGTTCTTTTTACTCAGTTGAAAAAGTTGTTGACAACGATGACATCACGGATTTCAACAGATTTCTGTTGAGTGCGTTCTTTTTACGTAAAATTTAAACAGTTTAACTCAACTTTGTAAACTGCTCCAGAGCAGTTTACAAAGTTGAGTTGAATTAGTTGAGGAGTTTGTTTATGTTTATCTGATGTACCTCGTGAATTTTGTTCAGCACTCTAGTAAAAGTCAACAGTTTAGTGTTTTTTGTTCTTTTTGGAAAGGAGTTTTGTTGAAAACCAAGTCAAATTTATTAATTGTGACGTCGACGCTGTTTCAACTCAATTTTTTAAACATAAACTAGTTGAAAAATTATCCAACAGTTGACGGTAAAAAGAACGCACCTAGTATTAATGTGGTTGAAGAAAGTCAACGCCAGGTGGAAATTTGTTTAGTGAAAAAAATTACGTCCGAAATATTCTCCGTCTGTTAAAGTGTATTCACCTAGAAAAGTGTTTCCTTCTAGGAAATGCTCTCCAAAGAATTGTCTCATGCAGGAAGTAGCCTCTGTGAAAAAAGATAACGATATTTCCTGATTGCTTTAAAATTGTGTATTTCGATCTTAATATTGATGTGTACTTACTTCTAAGATCCGTCTTAGCTGCAAAAAATTTAATTGAAATTAATATAACTATAATAGGTAGGAAATTTTAAATAGTGAGATCCGAACTTACGCAAATCTGCCAGCACGAATTGATTTGTCAAATGAAGTGCTGAAATTAAAGATGACGATTAAGTTGATGAAAAAGTTATAGGTGTCTATATGAATCGATAATAGGATTTTTTTTATAGGTAAGTATTCGAAAATAATTATGACGAATTTGTGCTTTTCTTACCGATAAAGAGTGAGAATAAGGTGATCTTGAAACTTCCTTTGAAATTTGAACCCATCGTTGATTTGTGAAATGTTGTTTTCTCGAATGAAGACTTTGAGAGTAGCGTGTTCGTTCGAGAAGCTGCGAGACTTACTGCGACTGATGGATAAAATTTGATCGGAGTTGGGTGACGTTTTCTTGAAAATCTCAAGACCAGGTTCAGTCTGTTCGTACCTATCTGTTTAAATAACATTCGAGATGTTTTGTTTGACTCATTGACTGTGTATGGTGTTCAGGCTGCGGTGTAATTTTTCAACAGGTATTCGGTTGAAAATGAACATGAACATGATATGTTCAACCATAATATGGGGGGGGGGGATTAATAGGTAGCATTGATGGTTGTTTTTTAATCAATTTTAATATTTTTTGACATAAATTTAAGCTGGTAGATTCGTAAAAAAATTCTGATGTTTTCTGAAAAAGCTCGTAAAACAGAATTTTTCAGATTTTTTTTACAAGGGAGAGGTATCTTTTTTCGCATTAAAAAAATTGTACCGGATAAAATTAGATCAAGAGAGCTGCAATACTTACTGCGACCAATGTACGAAATTTTGATCGAAGTTGGGTGATGTTTTCTTCAAAATATCGAGCCAGGTTTCGGTTTACTTATTCGCTTCTGTTTAAGCAGTACTCTATACGTTCAAAATGTTTTCCTTGATGTACATTTATGGTGTTCAGACCGCCGTATGATATTTGAACAGGTGTTCGTTAAAAAATAATACCTGGGGGAAAAGAATGAGTCATTCCTATGTTCACGTTTAGTATGAGGTCTGAAAATGCAGAATATAAATTTTCTGGATCCGTTTTTTCACCGTAATTGCAATTTGTCCTCAACTTTGACCATGGTCGAGCCCATGACTGGAACGTTGGCTCAATCAGCTTCAAAATTTTTGCACCAGACAAATAGGAATTAAAAGAAGAGTCCGAAATACAGCTCGAGCCATAATTTTAGCTTCTAAAATTTATTCTTCGATTTGTGGCAAATTTATAAGATTTCGAATTTGGTTCATCGTTTCTGAAAAAATCAATAGGTACATATTAGATGAAACTGAGATGAAACGCTGGAATTTAGTTTATACTCTATTTTCAACTCCCTGAATCAATTTTTGATGGGTTTGAGTCGTTCATGAAATCTCTGGCTGATTTTTATGTTCTCTTGTTTTATGTAAAAATGCCATAAATAGGGTCGAAATGAAATTCTGTTCCTATAACAACTCTGACGTATAATCTCAAATAATTTTATTTCAGACTGGCCAATCGCCCCTCCAGGTGCACCTCCGGAGCTAAAAAAATTTGCGAGTAACTTTCGACTCAAAATAAAAGTCCCTGCTGAAGTCGACTTTTTTTTCGCGATCTACTCCAATGCATTATCTCTACTTACTGTACAGCAGAGTACTCTCTATGAAAATAATTACTTTGATCATTTTATATTTTGGCCTGAAAAATTAATTACTGGTTGGATTCTGGAGCATTCAGATTACCAGCGGATTTTTGAATCCTTCAATTCTTCAGCAAATTGATCGAAAGGACGAGAATCAGCAGAAAAAAATTCTGGAAATTTCTGCCTGATTCGTTCGAAAGGGCCACAAGTACGGTGTATGTATTGAAGTTTGTGCTGAATTTTATTTTGGCCCTTTTAATTGCAATTTTTCCTAAATTGTAAAATCCAAAAATTCGCCAACAATGGATTTGGTTGATCGTAAATGTGGTGTAAACCAAATTTAAGGTTTCTGCCTCGATTTGAATAAATTTTGAGCTAAGTACTTATTCATGGAAATTTTTAGTTGGGTACCTATTCATTGAAATTATAGTTTCTTTTTTTTAGAGTTCAAAAATTCTCAAAAAATTAAAAGAGGCTGAATTTATTCAAATAATTTAACTTACAGGGTACTTACTATAATACCAATATCCAGTGAGTATAATTAATAGATGCCAGTATACTTAAACGTTATAAAAACTCATTACAGGCACTCTTAAATTAAAGACAAATATGTACCTACTCGTAATTCTAATCATAACAGAATTATACCTAAATTTATCAATTTAATAGCAGCTGCACCTAAACAAATTATTTCTATTCTATGAACGCTTTGCAAAATGTTTTCCAATCGCCTGTTTGGCGGTCCATCCAATTCCTCAAGTCTTCGTTATCATTTGTAAATTCCTGCAGAATTTTCCAGTACGAATCTTGGGCTCCAGATTCGATTAAATCTGTGAAGAAAAATTGTCAAGTTCATTACTTTTGCTGAATGATTTTTTCACATTGGTTTTTAGAAAAGGAATTCCTCTACAGGACCCCACTACCCTACTATAATAAAATATTTCTACTTACTGTAGAGCGGAGTACTGTTCAAACCTGAATTTGCAAATCACAAGATTTAAATAATATGTCAATTGACCTTTTTATATTTTAGGTAACTATAGGTACCTACATCATTGCTGAGAAGAATACTTGTATTACATCTACTAAAAACTGTACTTACCCATGGCACAGTCTAATTGACCACAGTCTTGATACACCTGGAGCATAACTGTGAAAAGAATTTATTTATGGGGACTATGTTATATAATAATTGAACGGAAAAAAAGTGGTTTGCACTACGAGTTAGGTACTATTTGAACGATAAAACGTGGTTTAAGAACGACAATTTTTAGGTTGTACGCTCATCGATTTTTAAATGATACATAGAAAGGTGTTAGCAGTTAGCACGATATTTATTTTCATTGATAAGAGAATAAGGTGTTAACACTCATTCTTCTGTGAGATAAGATGGCCTTTTTTGGTCGCTCAATTCTTGAAAGTTGCAAGTCCATAATTTTTCGTACTCCCTTCCCACTCCAAACATCCAAAAAAATTTATTATCGCGTTCAAGAAGTCTTCTTTTTATTTCAAAATTGTCAAAGAAGTCCAGTTTTTGCCAAATTTTCTTCGGTAAGTATAAAGTAAAGTGATATAAAGTTTTTTTTTTACCAAATTTACCCAAGTCAATAAAGGTCAGTTTTTGGAAAAGTAGGTAGGTAATCAAAAAATGTCAATTTTTGAAGAAAAAAGTTCAAAAAGCGTACATTTAATTGAAAAATGTTCATTTTTGGCACAGTTCTAAAAAAATGCCCATTTTCATCAATATTTTTAAAAGTGTCCATTTTTGGTAAAATTGTCAAAAGGGGCAACTTTTTGCCGAAATTGTTCAAACAATCCTGTTCTTGCCAGGATTACTCAAAAAGATTATATTTTTGCTAAAATTGCCAGAAAATTCCCGTTTATTATCAAAATTATCAGAGTGTCAATTTTTTGCGAGTAGACAAAAATTGTAATGTTTTTTCGTTAAAATTCTCAGGAAGTAGTTCGTCTGATAAAACAGTACAGTGGTCGTAATTTTTGTCAAAATTGAATTTAAAATGCATTTTTCGCCAAAACATCTAAAAAGCACTGATTTTTGCCTTGCTTGCCTGAAAGGTCCTCTTTTTGTTTTTCGAAGTTTGCCATACAACTTCATTTTCTATTCGCATCATGGAAATGGCATATTTTGTCGTTCGTTTAGCAACTTCTTAATTTGGTTAAAAACTAACATAATTATGTAGGTACTTACTGAATAAGTGACGATCAAGGTTATCCAGATCAGCAATTGATTTTCTGACTCTGTCATTTACATACTTATTCAGGGCTATGTATAGTTTACTGTAAGTAATTAGATACTCTTTCCCAACTTGGGTGATTGGAACGATACCTGTAAAGTTTTAAAATACTCGCATGGAAAATTGTCAACGAAATTCGCTCGAATTTGGTAGGTACATATTTGGTCCTTGTTTGACGTTTTAGGTGAAAAAAGTCAAAAACGTAAAATTTGACGTATTCATTCAACTTTTCAACCTCTCCCCGCCACTTTGCAGATAACAAAAGGTGGCAATTTTCGCCAAGACAAGTCGGGTAGTTGTTAGGGTTTAAAAACCGTGGCTTTTCTCTCGAAAATTCCTCTTTTTTGAGGACTCATACATATATCTCTTTCAGTCTCTCCTCCGATGCTAAAATTAATATGTGTGATTTTCAACTCGATGTCAATATCCTCTCATATTTTGCTGCGATGTACCCTATATTAATTATACAAATTACTCACTCAGTGTTTCATTCTTTTTGTCGAGTTCTGTGAAAAAAAAAATGAAAGATAGAAGTCATAAAATGAGTTAGGTGGTTAATGAATGTCAATTATTTATTTTCAAGTCTTTTTCCTCCCTTTTGGCAAATTCTGACTACGCCACTGAAGTTAATACAATACATACTCGTATGTACATACCCGAATAAAATTTGTTTTTGGTGAATTCCTGCGAGGAATTTGGAATATATTCCAGCATTTTAGGGTCACCTGTAATTTATTTTTTTTAATGAAACGTTATTTCTTCAAAGAAAATCCATTCTTATTCTCGAAAATACGTACTCTGGATCTGTTTATTTAATGGCGAACTCATAACTTGTTGTACTACACTATTTAAATAGTCTGTGATTCTGCGCATGAAATTATTGGCACATTTCGTCAAACATTGAACCGTTTCTAATTCATAAGGAAGTGAAAAAAAAATGTAAGCAATTTATGTATGTAGAACTAGGTAGACTTAGTTGCGAGGTTTTTTTTTCATTTTCTGTAGGTACCTACCCTTCTTCTCTTTTTCATCTAAAAAGTATAAAATACAATTAAATTTGTTGTTTTATTTACTGAAATTTTGATGTTATATTCAGGTCTAGATATTTGTTTGTTTTTCTATGTAAGATTTTGAATTTAGACGTACCTGTCAATCTACTGAACTCGGTTTCTATTTTAGATTGACACACTCCTATAAAAGAACAAAGTCAAATGAGAACTGGGGCACATTTTTGATAACTTACCAATTTATTTTTCATGCCTTAAGTGGAAAAATTACGTATTAATGGTGTACCTATTTTGAAATTTACGGCTGGAGTATTCAATAAATCTGAGTTTTGTGTTGATGGAGTCTGATGATCTTCAGATCCATGTGGTTTTTCATGCTCTGCCATTTTTTCAGCAGGGCTTTGTAAATCTGAGTTCTGTGTTGATGGAGTCTGGTGATCTTTAGTTACAGCTGGTTTTTCATGCTCTTCAGCTTCTTCAGATTTTTGCCCTAACTTGACGTAATGTTCAAATAGGTTTTCACTATTGGCCTTGGCTAAACATTCTTTTATGGCATTTCCTTCATAATCTCCCTGAGCTAAAAAGTCAAAAACGAATGGTTGATTTTTGTGGTTGAGCAGATTTATTGAATTCAGTATGATTTAAATTTTGTTTTCACCATTGTTGCGAATCAAGTCATGAAGCTCTTCAGTATCAACCTCTGGGCAAAGAACTGCGGAAGAAATAAGGTGAGTAAGTATTAATATGGTTGAAGAAAGTCAACGTCGAGTGGAAATTTGTTTTTGGGAAATATTTTAAAAGCGATAAGTATTCGAGTTGGAAAAAATTATGGACGATTTGGAAAATTTCCATTTCAAATTGCACCGATAAGTAAGTGATGAAAAATTACTTCCGGAATATTCTCCGTCTGTTAAAGACGTGTATTCTCCCAGAAAAGTGTATCCTTCTAGGGAAGGCTTTCCAAAGAATTGTCTCATGCAAGAAATTGCCTCTGTGAAAAAAAATAGTCACGATTTACTTCTGTAGATAAGTCCCAATCGCTTTAAAATTGTGTATTTTGACCTTAATATCGTAGGTCTAGGTACTTACTCCTGAGATCCGTATTAGCTGCAAAAAATTTAATCGAAATTAGTATAAGGAGGTACCTACCTACATATAATAGGTAATTTCAAAATAGTGAGATCCAAGCTTACGCAAATCTGCCACCACGAATCGATTTGTTAAATGGAGTGCTGAAATTAAAGATGACAATTAAGTTGATGGAAAAATTAGGTGTCTATGAATCGATAGGTAGGATTTTTTTTTATTCGAAAATACTCATGTAATTGGCGAATTTGTGCTTTTCTTACCGATGAAGAGTGAGAATAAGGTGAACTTGAAGCCGCCTTTGAAATTTGGACCCATTGTTGATTTGTAAAACGTAATTTTCTCGAACGAAGATTTTGAAAGTAGCGTGGTTCGTTCGAATAGTTGTAAGACTTACTGCGACAGATGGATAAAATTTTGATCAAAGTTGGGTGACGTTTTCTTGAAAATGTCAAGGCCAGGTTCAGTCTATTCGTAGGTACCTATCTATCACCTGTTTAAATAACAATAATGATGTTTTGTTTGACTCATTGACTGTATAACTATGGTGTTCAGGCTATCGTGTAATTTTTCAACAGATATTCGCTTGAATAAATGTATAATACCTGGTAGAAGTTAATGATTGATTTTAAAATGATTTTAATATTTTTTTGACGAAAATTTGAGCTGGTAGATTCGTAAAAAATTTAGGTTTCTTCTGAGAAGTTCGTGAAAGCGAATTTTTCAGATTTTCTTACAAGGTAGGTATCCCATTTCGCATCAATTACTTACATAGGTATTGTGACTAACGTATGAAATTTTGATCGAAGTTGGGCGATGTTTTCTTCAAAATATCGAGCCTGGTTTCGGTTTATTCGCTTCTGTTTGAGCAGTACTGTACGTTCAAAATATTTTTGCTTGAAGTGCGGTGTTCAGACTGCTGTATCATATTTGAGCAGGCGTTCATTAAAAAATAATATCTACGTAAGATGAATCCATCGTTCCAATATTCACGTTAGTTAACTATGAGGTCTGAAAATGCAGAATATTAATTTTCAGGAACTATTTTTTCGTCGTGATTTCAATTTGTCTTCAACATTGACCATGATCGAGCCCATGACTAGAACGTTGGCCCAATCAGCTTCAAAATTTTCGCACCAGATAAATAGGAATTAAAAGAGGAGTCTGAAAATACAGCTCGAGCCCTAATTTTAACTTCTAAAATTCATTCTTCGATTTGTGGCAAATTTTTAAATGTTCGAAATTAGTTAATCTTTTCTGAAATTTGGTTTATACTCTATTTTCAACCGCCTTCCGTATCGATTTTTGGTGGTTTGAGTGGTTCTGAAACCTCTAGCTGATTTTTATTTCTCCTTTTTTTGTAAAAATGCCATAAATAGGGTCGAAATGAAATTCTGTTCTTACATTAACTCTGATTTACTGCCTTTATGACCATTGCAATCGATCTGCATTTTTTTTTCGAAAATTGGAGAATTCAATAATCCACTGAAAGCTACAGAATAATCTTGAGGAGGTTGAAAAACCAAATTCCAGCGTTTTCCCTCAATTTTATCAAATTGAGATTGGGGGAGGGGGGTGTTAGGCCACAGTGCGTCTACAAAAGTGGTTTGGATTTCTTCTGTTTTTTTTTAATATATAATAATGAAATGATAACTTGGAAGATACAATAAGTTTTCACTGTGGTTAAATTAAATACCTACGATTAAAAGTTTAAAATCTAGTCATAAAATGTGTACATAGTTAGCTGTTAATTACTCATCAGTTTTTTCCAAAGTTGGCTACGAGTGAGAGTTTAATTAATTTTATAATAATTATTCCTCCATAAATGCTCTGCAAAATTTTTGCCATTCGCCCGGATGCTGCTTAACCCATTCATCATTTTCAAACGTCTTCAGAATTTTCCAATAGGAATCTTCGGCTCCAGATTTAATTAAATCTGAGAAAAATATGTACACAATGATCATTCAATACGTAGGTAGCACTTAGCTCATTAATTTGTGAACGATCGCGAAAAAAAAAGTCGGTGGATTGTGACCAAATTCAGCAGAGAACTTTATTTTTAGTTGAAAGTTACCTACGAAAGTTTTTAGTTCTTGTAGGTGCCTTTGTAAAAATATTGAAAGATACTTATCATTGCTGAATCTGCTGAAATTTTTGGAAGCCAGTTGTGCCAATTTCTTAAATAATTTTTGCCAATCCCAAAACATTAAACTTGACACCAGTGGGTTCCAAAATAAAATTTCTCCAGTTTCAGGAATAAGTAATATTTTTCATGAATTTATTCAAAAATGAGCGATTTTTCAACAGCTCGCGTCAGTAGGACTCTAAAAGTGGTCTTGGATTTTTAGGGCAAAGCATATAGATCGACGCAGAATCTCAAATGCTTTCATTTCAGACTGGCCAATCGCCCCTCCACTAGGTGCACCTCCGAAGCTAAAAAAATTTTATAAGAATTTTTCGACTCAAAATGTGGTATTTTTTCCGCGATTCACTCCAATGCATTATCTTTACTTACTGTACAGTGGACTACTCTCTGATGCTGGATTGCAAAATGCGAAATGAAATTGATTAGGTACTTAGGTCATTTTATATTTTATATATTTTCAGGAAAAAATGTTACCAAAACTTTACTTACATATGGAACAGTCCAGTTCAGCGCAGTCTTCATAAATCATGCGTTTAGCTGTGGCAAAAATTTATAGTGTTAATCATATTTTGTTTCTTAATTGAACGATAGAAAAAAATGCCCACGTAGCGAGAACATTGTAATGTAACGTATGGTATCATACCTACTCGTACTTACCTGATAGCAAAGAATCAAGACGGAACGATTGAAATATTTGTGACCTGACTGTATCATTCATGTACATATCCAGGTTGTAGTATATTTTATTGCAAGAGATCAAGTATTCTGTTCCAATTTGTGTGATCGGATCGATACCTGAAAAATCACAAAATACTGGGATTAAAAAAAAATATCACAAATATTTTTATTCTCCGATTGAGACTAAGTTTAGATTTTTAAAAATTGGAAATTTGATGTACCTATTCTTTTATAAGATTGCGAAAACATAAAAAGAGGGGTTTTATTACTTTATGTACCATATCCAGGTTGGTATTAAGTAAGTACATACTTACTCAGTGGTTGATTTGTATTTCTAACTTCTGTAAAAAAAAAATTAAAAATTAAAAATCGAAGTCATTAAAAGCAGGTAATTACCTAATTAAAAGCTATCCTAATTGAACTGACAATCAAACAAAAAAATAAAATAAATTTCTCCATTCTTGAACATGATACTTTTTTTAAACCTGAAAAATTGATATGGCTTGTTAGATATTGTTTAGGTGAAACCGCAATTTTAGACTTAACGTAAAGTAAGTACCTAATTAAAATCACATTTAGAGACACAATTTAGGAATAATTGAGAATTGAGGAAAAATAGGTATCAGACTGTCGTTCTCCAAAAATAGATGCAGTGTTTTTTTTTTTTAAAAAAGACCAACAAGTTACTTCATTTTCCCCGCCTTTTGGAACTCGTACATACCCGTAATAAATTTCTCTGATGTGAATTCCCGTGATGGATCTGCAATATTTTGTAGCATATTGATTTCACCTGTAATTTAAAAAAAAAGAAGGAATGCGGATTCTTTTTCAAAAATCTATTTACAGTTGATAGATACCTACGCACTTTTACTCAATTTATTAGATGGTGACTTTATAGCTTCATTTCGCACGCGATTTAAAAAGGCAGTTACTCTATTAATGAAATTACCGGTACATATCGTCAAACACTGTACTGCTTCTGTAATTCAAGAAACGGTTAAAATTTAAAGCTAGTGGTTAAAAGCGTATCAAAACACAAAAGACATTCATTCACCAATAACATGTACAACCCATCCTGACTACAAGTATCGTTCTTATAAATTAATAAAAAGTCTCCTCCCGTATTATTATGGTCAATGTTTCTTTGCAAAAAAAAAAAAAAAAAAAAAAGAGCTTCCTCTTTTTAATATTGCAATCCCTACTCTTCTATCTTGATCGGTTAAAGAGTTACTCTCCCAGGAAAAATTTTTTTTTTCAACTTTAGGATTGTCAAAAATTTATACCTAGTTATAAAATTTTTTGATGGGGAAAAGCTGAATCGAAAGAGCCTGCAAAAATTAATCGTAAGTGAAAATTCCAGTTGCTGAAATAAATTTTTCTATTTTTGATAAATTTTTCAAAAAATCAAATTTTTGAGCCAAAAATGGAAAAAATGAAAATTTTACCACATTGATTTGGAGAATTAATTTCATCAAAATTTTTACCATGAACGAAGTTGGGATGCTAAAATAAGGCCGTGCGGAGAGGAGGGGCAGGAAGGAGCTTCCCCTCCAGGCGTCCAGAAAATGGAAGAAGTTTGCAAATTGGTGATTCTCACTCGTCAGTTAAAAAAAAAGGTCCTAATTGAAAAAATGAAAATTATTTCAACTTGAATTCCAACATGAATACTTAGTTGCCAACTGGATTTTGAAAAACTAACTGGAAAAATTCCTTTTCTTTTTCCTTATAAAAAACTTATTGCTCGAATTCAAAAAATATTCGAAATTTGAATCAGAAAAATGAACTTCTCCCTGCTTAAAGAAACTTTTTTTTTACTTCTCAATGCATGAAGCTTTTGTCCTCGCATCGTTTTCTTTTATTTTTCAAGTTTGATTTTTTTTTTTAAATCGTCATTCAAATTTTAAAATTTTGAAACAAAAATAATAAACTTCTACATTCATAACACAAGAAAACATCGTTTTTGTACCTCTCAAAATACTTTATTTTCAAATTCCATTTTGAATTTTTCAAAAAAAATCATCGTTTGAATTTCAAACGTTTTATTTTATTACTTTTATTTCGAAAAATTAGTATATTTTTCCCTCCAAATGTCGTTCAGATTTTCCATTAAATTTTTGTATGTTTTTCAAAAATTTGTCATGTTGAAAAAAGTTCTATATTCGCCCAATTTCATCACATTATAGCAAGAACCTTCAAGGTAAAAATGAAATCAAAAATTGATATGATGAAATATTATTTTTTCGACATCCACTTGCTTGAAAAAATCTTGGGATGTTTGATAACAAATAGCGAAAAATTTGAAAGTAAAAGTTTACCTCGCTCACCTTCCTTCTCCTCTCTTAAAAAATCCCAAGTGTTTATTAAAAAATGACCTGCTGAAAGTCCTGCTAAAGGACTGCTTCTTTATTTTGAAATTTTGTTTTGCTTTTTATGTCAATTTTGGTGAAACTTAGATTTTTTTCTCATTTCTAATTCAAATTTAATTCTGAAAAATTTGTCAAAAACTGAAAAAAATACCTTCACTTGAGAAGCTGAAATTTTGGCTGGTGATGTTGTTTTGCATGCTCTTTTGATCTAACGTTATTAAATTTTTAAAAAAGTTTGCCAGTTGGGATATTGCGCTTGCCAAGTTACCTTTTTTTACGTCAAGTTTTAATAATTTTAAAAATGAATTTTTTGGAAAATATTTTTCAAAATTCGAACGCTGATACGTGATAACATTTTTAACGAATCGAAATCTCTACTAGCTCCAAGTTTCATAGTTCTCTGGTAAGTGACTTGAAAACTAACCTCCTTGAATCGCAGGCTATAGGCAAGCACGCATACTTGTACTCGGGATGGGTTTAATAATTTATTAGGTAGGTAGATTCTAAATTTTTTTACTTCCAGGAATCTCGGAATTTACCTTTTTTCTCATTTTCTTCTGAAAAATAATAGAAAGTCAGAATTATCTTTTTTTTTTCGTTTGGTTAATAATGTAAAATATAAATCTGGACCAACAGACGTACTTTTTAGTTCACTGAAATCGAGAGCTTTTATTGGAGAATCACACACTCCTATAAGGAGATCGCCAAATGAGAAATAGAACGCATTAATTAAGTACATCTGATTTAAAAACCCATACCCCTGTAAAAATTCATTGCTGGAATATCCAGTAATGATTCTGAATTTGGTACTGATGAGGGCTTCTGACGAGATTCGTCACTCTCTGATGTTTCAATCATTGGTTTACGCTTCGAAGCCAAAAATTTTTGTCCTAATGCGACGAATTTTTGAAATAGGTTTTTACCATTTGACTTCGCAAGACATTCTTTGATGGTTTTACCGTCGTAGTCTTCCGCAGCTGGAAGTTGAAACATCAATTATAATTCTGTGTGACTGGGTGAAATTTATTAATGATAATATGATAGGTAAAATATTTTGGTTTTACCATTTTTGCGGATCATTTCATAAAGCTCGGCATCCATAACTTCTTTGCAAATAACTGAAGGGAAAAGTAATGTGAAAATGGCTGATAAAAGATGCGGTTAATGGAAGAATAATATGAAGAATATCATGTTTTCTCGTGAGTTATGAGTCTCAAGCAAAAAACCAATCTCGTCAACATACGAGTAATTTTCCAGTCGGATTTTTGTTAGAAATAATTCAAGTTGGAAATTATGTATAATAAGTACATGACTTGGAAAATTATATAATCGGAAAAATGAAATTTACAAGTTCTCGATACGATACGACGTACAACTCACAAGTCACATTAGTCACAACATACCTACCTCCTAAATATTCTCCATTTGTTAGAATGTGTCCATTTTTTAGGAAATTTTTCATTGATTCAGTTTCTCCGAAGAACTTTCTCATACAGAAAGTAGCCTCTGTGAAGAAAGACGTATGTCTTATTAGCACAATATGAATAATTTGCGTATTTTTTATTTGCTATTGTGTTATTTTGTTGATTAGAACTATTAGAAGTATATGTATTTGTACTTACTCGTTACATCTTTGTTGGCTGCGGCTGCAAAAAAATTTCATGAATTTTGTTAGAGGTTTAAAAATAGATTAATTAGGTAATTTTCGGTTAAATAATCATATAACTTACGTAACCCAGCCTCAACTAATTGAGTTGTGGAAATGAGTGCTGAAATTATAGCAAAATTAGGGATACATTAATCCATATTATGATTTATACAGTTTTTGCTTTCTTGGTTAGTTAACGAATATAGATTTTGTCCATACCAACAAATGCTGAGAGTACGATCAATTTAGGATTGACTTTGAAATTCGGGCCCATGCTTGGTTCGTAAAAAATAATCTCCTCGGATATGTAGGTCTACGTATCCTAAAGTTGTGTTATTCAGTCACTCCTTAGTGTGACAAATGTATCGGAGTTATGATCGCGAAGTTGGTTGACGTGTCTTCAAAATCTCGAGCTCGGTTTCCATTCTATTCGCACTTGTTTAAATAAAATTCAGATGTTTTTGTCTCGCGTGTGGTATTCAAGCTGCTGTGATGAGTTTTCAGTGTGCTTTTGCATCAGGGTGGTACACCTAATCTATCCATTTGAATGCGTCGATGTATAGGAACATGCGACTCCATTAAGTAACCTAGGTTTCTGAAAATTTGAAAAATATGGATTTTTAGAAGATATGAAAATTTATTAGAGGGGCTGGTGAACTTCAGTTTCTCATTTTTTTTTCCAAATTATTACAATAAAATTTTGAAAAGCAGTGATGCAATTAACACTACTCTCGAGGGAAAGATTAATCGACGAAATTAACTCTTTCTGTTTTAATTAGGAAACCCATTCATGGTGTTCATTTCTAATTTGTACGATATGCGATTTCTGGAAGGAACATGAGCCAACATTTCAACTATGCTAGTTAATTTAAAAATCATAAAATGACAATTTTCCGAAATTTTGTAGGCCTATGTTTTTTTAAAATAATTACCTACTCGTCTACTTTTTTTTGTAGAAAAAGAAAATGAAAATCAGATCCTGAACTATTACGTAATATCTATTCTACTATTTCCTTTGACCTTTCAAAATAACAGGTCCCTCAATTCTCCTCCTCCGATCTTAGCTTCATGGGCACACCGATCGCAGGGGAAGTTTTAAAAAATTTGGACCTATTTATATTTAACGAATTTATCTGGATTTGGTTCGATTTCCTGGCAAACACCTCAAGTAGGTTTTTTGATCATAAACCAGAATATAGGAGTAAAGTTGGTTATTCAGGAACCTCTGATGCGATTTTCGATTCCTCCAGAAGTTTAAAAATTCTCCAAAAAGTGATGGAAATTAATATGGACTGCTAAAAATCGAGTTGTGGCTTGTGATAGTGTATATGGCCAACCTGGTGTCAACGTACAATTAGGGTTTACTACTGTGGTAACACTGCGTCCGTCCTTGTAAGCGGAGCTCCGTCCGAGCTACGTAGAGGAGAACGAGTTAGTCTGCTGGTACCAGTCTGTTAAGTCAGTCGAGGTACTGGTAGCGTGAGTCTGTTCTTATAGCTAGGAGAGACACCAACGTGTATCTCCGTGCTCGTTCTCCCTGATCAAGAGGACAAAGGACAGCTCGCCGTCCGTGTTCGGTTTAATTACCACCCATTATAATCTTAAATGAGTTAATTTACCCGTTCGCGGGAGTTTTGTTAATATACCCCATCGAGGGAGTTCGGTTAATATTTAAAGTACCCCATCGCGGGAGTAATTTGTGTTAATATACCCTTTAAGGGAGTTTTCTTGTTAATTTAACGTAAATAAATACCTCTTGAGTAACCAAAACCGTATTTATTATCGTAATATGCAATATTCTAATTCATCTGTACTGTGTATCCTGTGCTATCCGAGCAAATAAAGGTAAGTCCACATAGTGGTATAAATATTCCGTCTAAGTGGTATTTCCAGTCTTCACCCCGTAACTAGGTAACTATTATCTTCTTCACCTAACGCAGCCAGGTGTCTTTTTATATTACAGGCTTATTCTCAATTTCGACTCATTCGAGTTTATCCGCATTCGGTCCGATTTTCAAGGGGACACTTCGACACCCTCAGAGCTTTGAAAATGAAGAATTTATTGATGAGTTTTATAATATAAAAATTATATCTATGCATATTCATTCATGAAATGAAATGAAATGAAATGAATTTATCAATTTTCCGAAATAGTACAATCTACACTAGTACTGACGACAGTGACGACCCCTCTATGCCCGGAGGCGAGGCAAGGAGCCGGAATATTATTACTATACAAGCCAATTGATCAGTGTTGCAAGAGTGGTGGTTTCAGCACTACTCTCACTCCTTACTCACTCCAAAGGAAATGTCAACACTCTTACTCCACTCCTACTCCACTCCTTACTCCCATTGTTTTTCATTATTTTTCAGGAATTTTGACTCTACAGATATTGAGTGATTGATTATATCCATAAATTAAAGGTGTAAGATGGTAAAAGTATGTCAATAATTGATAAAATAGTATCATTGATGATAACTAATGAGAAAAACAGTAAAATAAACAACTAAAAAAAATTGAAAATACTGAAAATACGTGAGTAACATCAACATTTTGATGTAATTAGTCACAAAATTAGGAGAAAAAAGAGGAGTAAGGAGTTTTGATTTGACAACACTCCAACTCCACTCCTACACCTTTCAAAAATTCTCACTCCTTGCACTCCTTACTCCTACTCTTACTCCACTCTTGCAACACTGCAATTGATACAACAACCAAATAAGAAATAAATAAAAACATGAAAAATGGCATAAAGAAGATAATAGAAAACAAAAGAACAAAAATACAAACATATATAAAAATTTGGGTATGATTTATCGTTACGACAAAAAAGGGGGAATGCACGACAAAAATAAGGGGTTTAAGCGACAGAAAAAATAAATACCACGGCCCACAAAAAACACGACAAAAAAATTACTTCAACGACCGGCATTTTATATTGCACGGTAAAAAAATGCATTCAACGACAAATAATTATTTTACACAACAACCAGATAAGCGAAATTCACGACACAATAGTATCTAGGAACGACTAATTTTATGATTAAAAAACGACAATTTATACAATGAAAAAGAGGCTACACAGACTACACATTTGCAAATTGGTAGGAAAAAAAAGTTTTATTGCACCAATAGTGCCCTTTCGGATTTAGCTGGCCTCCCACGCTTGCGTTTTTGGCCGAAGGAAATGGATTTCGCCTCGGGGGGGGGGGGCGAACCCATTTCTGACACCTTTGCATTCCAAGTACATGTTTACGTGTTGTTCTTTTCATGAAATATGGGCATGAGCAAATTGTTCGATACAATGCTGATTTTCCAAATTCCATGCGTAAGTTTGAGGAATTCGTCAGAAGTTTTCCAATGTTTGTCTCCAGATTTGAAGGTTTCGATCAATTTGGGAGTAATTGAGTGTTTGACTGTGCTGGAGGTGGTGAAAAAAAAGGAAGCAGCGCTGGAATCGCCTGGAATTTGAATCACTTTTTTGTTTTGAGCAGCCCATTGATACCCAGAGATCCACTCCTTTGAAAACACATCTGGAGAGTTGGCAAAATGTAGGTACAGTTTTGAATTACAACTTTATCATAGTCCATCATACCAATTAGGTATGTGCAGTTCAAACACTATACCCAAGTACAGATGTAGTTGTCGCTGAAAATCACACTTTGTCGTTCTAACACTCATATCTGTTGGGAGAAGTAGTCGTGATTCATAAACAAAAATAGTCGCGATGACGACCTATTTAGTCGTTTAAAAAGTTCTGTTTTTAGTACCTAATTTGTCATTAATACCTCTCTTATTGTCGTAAGACTTGCCTGTCATTCAAACCACCTTTTTTGTCGTTCGATTAAATATTTCCCTAAAAATTTCCCCATCCCCTCCAACCCCCCTCCCATCCAACGAGATAACCGCTCAACATAAACTACAAAAGGAGAAAGATTTAAACAATGAACACACAGGTGACTATTTGAGATATGGTGTAGCAAAAAAAAATAACAAATAAAAAAAACATAACAAGTACACAGTAAATGAGAAAATGTGAGCACAAAACCACATAACACTTAGACACGCACCATGACACCTACCAGGCACCGACCTTCCAGTTAAGTTGATCAGGGGGGCTCAAAAGTACCACCCAGCAACCATAGCCTCAGACACCTCCTAAACCTACGTCTTGGAACATTACGTAAATTAACTGGTAAGCCCAGCACAAACACAGCTGGGCGGCTATTACCAAAATATTTTTGCGTCCGCAATCTCCGCAATCGACGTAATGAGCGTTGCAAATTATTGGCGATATCTTGAAAAAAAAGAAATTTTAATTGTTGATTGGGCTTTTATAAACATAATTGCTACTCAAATATTAAAATAAGGCATACTATGCTCAACAGGGTTGGTTTTCATCGACGCAAACGACACAATCTTGTAATGTTCATTGCGTTCGATTACGTCGATTGCGGAGGCAAAAATATTTCGGTAATAGCCGCCCTGATGTATAACTGAACTGATTTTGTGAGTGGTACTTTTTCCAACTTGGAACACTGCAGTCTCTCCCCCTCCAACTTAAAGCTCCGCATCCAAGCTCTAGAGAGTATAACTTGTCAAAGTTCAGAGCACCAAGGGACAAGAACACCAACTGTGATGGACAGTCTCGAGAAACCCTCACAACAGTCCGAGCAGCCCACTTCTGTAAAACTTTTATAGGATATCGTTACCTTAATGCCAAATCCGAGTATGTCCATACAAAAAAAGTATGATTTTACGCATCACTGATAAGGTTCGGATATGCTCGGAAGGGTTTGTTGAGTTCTGATTGAACATTGGTCAGCTTTGTGCATCTTCGGTGGTGCATTTTAACTGTACTCAGATGCAAATTTTTCGATTCAGGGCTTCCCAGAGTCTTATCAGTGACGCAAAACGACGATGTTTTTTTGGATGGACATACTCGGATTTGGCATTAAGGTAACGATATGTAAAGTAACTGGCACACCCAGCCCAGATGGCAAGCCCATATCTCAACACTGATTCATAGATTGCAACATAGAATTTTTTTAAGGTGACTGAGACCAATAAACTTCGACAGATAAAAAAGAAGATAGTTCAATCTCCGAAGCTTAGTCTGCAAGTATTGGCTCTGTGGGTCCCAGGCCAGTCCATCATCAATAACCAATCCCAGATAATGGTACTCTCTGACTCTCTACAAAGCAGGACACCCACACTCAGCTTCTTCATCCTCACAAGAGTGGACCACAACCTCAAACCGCCAGTTGTACACAAGTTTATATGTAAAAAAAATCACCTTAGACCAGTGCTGTGAGAACGAACGAAAACAGGAACGGGAACGCATAAAGAACGCAACTTTTCAAATTTCCTTTAAAGAACGAACGGATAATCACACAAATCCTCTTGAAGAACGTTCTTACTGGGAACGAGAACATTAAATTTGTGAGAACGAGAACGGGAACGGGAACGGAGTGCTAATTTGGCATTCTTAGATGTTCTTTCAGGGTTCTCAAATTACCTCCCAAAACTCTGAAAAATAGGAAAAAATATGCTTTTTCCACAAACTTTTAGTAGTTTTTGGGTACAATAGAAGAAAATGAAAAAATTTCCATCAAAAATGGCTTCGCTTGTACCACAGAACCCTATTGGGAACGGGAACGGGAACACAGGAACGTAAATTTTGGAAATTTGATTGAGAACGAGAACGGGAACGGGAACGGGAACGCTTCTGCTTATGAAGCATAAGAACTAGGAACAGGAACGAGGTGTTAGATTTTTGGGAGTGATAAGGAACAAAGAACGGCATTCTTTATTGTGAGAACAAAGAACGGGAACGGGAACGAGCACTTCCGCGTTCTCACAGCACTGCCTTAGACTTATCTAGATTTAATCTAAGGGCATGCCACTTCATCCACCTGACAATAAGTGCTAAGTCCGCTTCAATATCACTCTGCATCTGAAGAGGGAATATAGAACAGATCACCGGAGCAAGATCATCAGCAAATGAATAAAAAGTTCCTTTCACCCACAGTCTCAGTAGATCATTAATATACACTAGAAACAGGATTGGACCCAACACACTTCCTTGTGGCACTCCAGCAGTTATCTCAAACCATGGACCCAGCACACCCTGAATTTTTACAGCTTGCTTCCTACCCCTTAAATATGAGTGAAACCATTCAAGCATGAACCCACGGATACCCAAATTCCACAGTTTTTTCAGAAGTATCTCATGACTTACAGAGTCAAACGCCTTTTTTACATCTAAAAATGCAGCCACAACCTTCTTCCCAGCTTCCAAAGCTCCTGCTATTTGAGTAACCAAGTCCACAACAGCCATCTCTGTTAATTTTTTTGCCATAAATCCATACTGCCTGTCAGAGAAGACTCCAAACACTGAGAAATATTTCACTATCTTATCTTTAATGAGACCCTCAAAAAGTTTTGCAACACTAGAAAGCAGTGAAATTGGTCGATAATTCTGAACATCAGCCTGAGACCCTTTTTTATAAACTGGGATCACTATTGCACTTTTAAGACAGTCTGGAAAAATCCTAGCATAAACTGATGAATTCATCAGCTTTGCCAGAGGTTCAGCAAAGATGTCAATACAATAATAACAATAGGTACTTAATGCCATAATATTTAACGATGAAAATGGAAAGAAAAATCTAATTAGGTATCAAGGTACTTGAAAATTTATTGTGGTAGGAATAATATTAAAACTATCGTACATAATTGAATCTTAATTATAAGCGAGAGATTTCCTTTTGGCAAAGTGACCGTAACTTTAGTCTATCATCAAAGCTTGGCAAAATTTCCGCCAATCACCGATATGTAAGTCCATCCAATTCTTCACGTCTTCTGTATCATTTTCAAACGCCTTTAAGATTGTCGAATAGGAATTTTGGGTTGCAGATTTAATTAAACCTATTGAAAATTAACAAATTTGTCATTTAATTATTTGGGAGGACGTAGGTACTATCAATTTATCGAACAGATTCTCTTATTCAGACTTGATTGCTTTTTTCTACTTACCAATTAATGGAGTACTGTCTGTATCTAAAAGCCCAACAGCAAAATACCCAATTAAACGTATTTATTTTTTTAATTGTTGAAATTTTATGTACCTACGTACATATTATGCACAGTAATGAAATTTTGCTTACCCATGGCACATTCTAGTTTAGCACACTCTTGATATAGAGATCGCATAGCTGTAAGTGTGAGATTAATTCATTATGTTACTGTATATGATATGATGTAAGTATGTGATTCATTTTTAAATTGATAACTCTTTGCTAATAAGAGCACGTCGTCGTACTGAGATAAGTATTAAGTATACACTTACAAGCTAAACTGTAGTCGATGTGAATCAAATCAGTAGTAGACCTAACCATATCGTCTATGTACCTATCTAAATTGTAGTATATTCCATTGTAAGAGATCAGGTATTCCTTTCCAATTTGGGAGATCCGATCAATACCTGTAAAATTTTAAATTGATGGGATGTGATGTGAATTATTAACTAGGTAGGGAATCCTTCTTTGCTGGAATCTTTTCACGGTCCAGCCAAAGGCGAGGCTGATACGAACGAATTTTATTTTTATTCCGAAAAATCAAATGATAAACGAATTCATTATGGTAGGTAAGTATTTTCAATCTGTTATTTATTTTATGTAAGTTGATAATTTTGCAAGTACTTACTCAATGATTCATCAGCTTCTTTGAATGCTGTATGAAGGAAAAATCAGAGACCGAAGTGATTAGATGCCCGATCTCGGAAATTACTGTTTTGATTCTGTTTCATAGAGGAGAAAAGCTACTGTATTGATACCAACAATTTGTTTCGGTTTCAAAACTGTTTTGAAACGGTTTTGAAACAGTCTTGAAACAGTCTTGAAACGGTTTTGAAACATAATTACCTTGAAGCACAGCGTTTTCCAACCATTTTAATACCAAATGCGTGTTTCAAATACAGTATCAAAACTGTTTCAATACTGTAGTTTTTCTCCTCTGTGAAACGGTTTCATTATAGTTTCATAAAATACTGTTTTGATAATGTTTCATAGAGGAGAAAAACTACTGTATTTATAGCAACAATTTGTATTGGTTTCAAAGCTGTTTTGATACGGTCTTGAAACAGTCATGAAACTCAAATACATTAACAAAACTGTTTCAATACTGTAGTTTTTCTCCTCTGTGAAACGGTTTCATTATAGTTTCATTTTCGGAGATCGGGTGAGTAGGTAAATCATGAGTTAACCTCACACTGAAGTCGTTTTGGTTGATATATGTACATCTCATAGGGGTAAGAGCGTGCAAAATTGTGTAGTAATGAATAAGACCATTTCGATCCCATCTCTCCCTCTCATCCAATTTCAAACTTTAGGTAGGTACATATTTACTCAATGAAGGCATTGGCAATCAGTTTTTGGTCATTTTCATCGTAGTTTGGTAACATAAAATTGGGTCTCATTCGAGGGAATAAAAGTTGTTGAGAATTAAAACAAGAAACACATTATCTACATCTCAATTTTCTTCTGCCCAAAAAATTCAAATATTTTAGTTACCTACTTACTTATGACATTTTTATTCTACACCTCCCTCTTTATCAATTTTACAAACATTCTCTTTTTTTTTCGTTCTTACCAAAAATTTAAAAACATGTGAAATTAAATTGGGTGATTATTTTTCCTCCTTTATATGTATTATCCTTTACATCTCAAATAAAATTGCGCCTACTCCACTGAAATTTGTGTGTTTACTCACCCGCATAAAATTTTTCTGTGGTAAATTCCTTTGAAGGCTCTGCTTCTAGAATATTTTTCAGCTTTTCAATTTCTTCTGTAAATTGAAAAAATATAATGAAATTAAAAATTATTTTTTGATAGGTAACTCACAGCCTCAAATCTAGTACATATACTTACCCTTTTTCAATATCACTTCATTTAGTGGTGACTTTAGGGCTTCGTCTCTCGCAACATTCAACTTATGTTGAAGTCTGAATAAGAATTTATTGGCACATTTTGCCAAACATTGCACCGTCACTGATCAGATAGAAATTGTGAAAAAATAAGATGTTAGAAATGAGCCAGCTATGGGTTATCTTAAGATAGATGTTTTGAATGTATTTTTTGCAATTTACTTTCTTTTTCTTTTTCATCTGAAAAGTGAATAAAAATATGGTTTATCAACTGATTTGCGATTGATAACATATACCTTCTATGAATGTTGACCTACCTTTCAAAGAATAAAAGTTAACGGGTTCGATGTCCACTTTACATGCTCCTAAAACAGAAAATGTCGAGGAAAATTGGAGCGTATAAGTTTTGTTTTAGATTACGTTTAGGTATTCGATTTAAAGCTAATAATTTTTTTCGTGCTTGGTAATAATTTCAATAAGAGAAAGAACCTTTACCCTTGTAGAACTTCATAAGTGGAGTTTTAGATAATTTTTTTCTTCCTAATGTTTCCTGAACAGTTTCGGATCTCTCTTTAGGCTCTTGACTGTCATTTTCGTTTGATTCTACAGAATCAACGTATTCCTTTGTCTGAACAGGTTCGGATCTCTCTTCAGGCTTTCGGCTGTCATTTTGGTTTAATTCTACAGGATCAACGTATTCCTTTGTCTGAACAGGTTCGGATCTCTCTTCAGGCTCTCGACTGTCATTTTGGCTTAATTCTACAGGGTCAACGTATTCCTTTGTCTGAACGGTTTCGGATCCCTCTTTAGGCTCTTGATCGTCATTTTGGTTTAATTCTGTTTCTGCAGAATCAACGTATTCCTGAAATAATTTTTCACTGTTTGTCTTCGCGAGACATTTCTTTATGCTTGTTCCGTCGTAGTCTTCCGGAGCTGTAAATCAAGCAAAAATTGAGTATCTTTGTGATTGAGCAGAATCACGCTTATTAAGACAGACAGATACATACATAGGTAGGTATTTCAGTTTACCTTTATTTCTAATCAACTCATAAAACTCTCCGTCGAAAACTTCATCGCAGTGAACTGCAAAAAATAATAGAGAAATATTACGTCATGGGAGGGGGGCGATTGGATCTGATCAGGTGTGAACTGATTTAATACGATTAAAACTCTGATATGATTGGATCTGGTCAAACAGTTCTGAGATGAGATATGATTCAATCAGGTCTTTCTTACCAGACTTGATCATGTTGGGTACAAAAGGAATTGACTAGATCTAAATCTGATCTGAGAATTTTCGTATTTGTTCAGATCAGCAGATCTGATCAAGTGTGAGCAGTCCAATTCGATCAAAATAATCAGATCTGACAGTAAAATTGGATCCTTCGAATATTCAAATCTGCTCAAATCTGATCCGATCAAACAAGTCTGATCAGATTTGATTCAATCAGGCCTCCCTCCCACTGGATCTGATCAGATCTGAGCGAATCTAATCCGATCATTACTTCGATTTGATGAAATATAATATGTATAATCTTTCAGCTGATCATTATCAGATTGAATCCAGGGATGTCCGGATCTGATCTGATCTGTTCCATTCATTTCTCGCCACGATGAGAGACACAGTTTGAGGAAAATTTGGGTAATTTGCCCCAGGACTGTCTTCCAAAATGGCTCACACTTTCAACCTTGGCAGCATTATACCTACTTATGTACTTAATTTTCAACTTTAGAACCTGTGTGTACCCTACCTTTTAAATATTCTCCATCTGTTAAAGTATCTCCAATTTTTTTTGAGGATTCTTCTACGATCTTCTCGCCCAAGACTTCCCTTAAACACGACGCTGCCTCTGTGAAAAAAGATGTATTAGAGATTAGAAAGCTATATTAGTCACTTAGTAGATACGTCCTATCTATAGTAGCCCACTTAGTACTTACTCATGATATTCTCGTTGGCTACAAAATAAGTATAAAATTAAATTAGTTGTCAATTATTTGTCTAGTAGAATTTAGAATTTTAAAAATTTTACGCAACTTACGTAATTCAGCCTCGACTGATCGAGTCGTAAAATAAAGTGCTAGAATTATAAAATACAATTTGAAAAAAGTGTCCATCAATCTGTCCTACCATTTAAACTATGCAATATTTCGTATTTTGATTATATCTAATTTAATGAGTAGGTATAAATTTTATTCATACCGATGATGATTGAGAATAAGGCTAATTTAAGATTGACATTAATATAATATGGGTCCATCTATGATTCGTGAAAGAATCGGTTCTCGAATAAAAACTCTGAATGTAGTGTGAATCGCTGTAGAAACGATGAGACTTACTGCGACTACAGTATCGAATTACGATCGAAGTTGAGTAATGCTTTGTTCAAATTCTCGAGCCAGGTTTCATTTTTTTCGCACTTGTTGCAATAAAAGTCAAAATGTTTTCATTTCATGTGTTAAACATTTCGGTGGATGCGGTGAATTTTCTCGTATTATTTTTCACACTCGCACCTGCTTACGTGAACACATCAATGTCATGGAGACGCATGAATTTATTGGATCACTGAATACCCTTGATGGGTGCTTTTCGAAGTTTTCGACTTGATTTTCACGTTACTAGAAATCGACCCGTTCTTTTCAAGAAATTGAAAGCCATATGAGCTGTAGAATGTGGATTGATTTCCCAAATAAAATTTTTCTACGGTCTCTAAATTTAGAAAAAAAAGTTGATCCCCTGAATCGATTTGGAATATCGAACTTATAACACTCAACACTGTATCAAGTTAGGTATAAGCGCTATAAGTTATCGAAGTGGATAACCGCGCTTTCTGGAGCAATTTTAAATTGCTGGAGAGAAGTCAACTTTTACTGGAGGCTCCAGATCGATACAAAAATGGTGCAAATCGATTTTTGGGCATAGAAGAAGTTTTGGACCTGCAAAAATAGACAATTTTGGATTTTTTTTTCAAATTTTGATATTTTTAAAAAATTTTCCTACATATTCAAAAATCAACTCCGTCAGCTCAAAATTCAATTTTGAGGTCTGGGTGACATGCTCTTTCTGTGATCCAAATTTCCGCTGAATTATAAGTTTCCTTGTGAGGAAACATCGTTAGATGGGACAAAAAAAGAACGATTAAGTACATTGGGAAAATCCAATGTTCAGCTCTCACGTTAGAAATCTTTGCTGAAAAATTCATCAAAACTTCATAATATGAATCGCTCATTCATCAATTAATAAATGACGCACGTAAAACGAGTTGTTTCATGTTTGTAGAATTACGTTATGTGAAACGACTCTAGAAAACTCATCGTATAGTATAGTAGGTTATAGCTGTATCATCATTAATCACACATAAAATGAACTAATGTCTCAGACATGCCTACATCGCGATTCGTCCTATTTATCTAGGTGTAAAAAAATTCGAAAATTTGGCAGAAATTGGAGACATTCATTCCTTTACGCATTAACGATCACCAAGAACTTGAGAATTTACGTACCTATCTCAAGGTCTTCTTATTACTGATTCAGTAGAATTTTCTCCGCGGAATTCTAATTTAATGGGCCAGTTCCAGTACCTACTATCAGCATAACTGCAGAGTAAAATGTTTCGAAAACTGCTTAAAAATTAGACAAAATGTTGGGAACATTGTTAAAAATGTTCAAAAGTTGATGAAATTGAATAGCAAAATTTGAGAAAATATCGAAAAAAATTTACCTATACAATTAACAAAAAATTGTTGAAAGTATATAAAAAACTAATCAAACTGTACCATTAGGCACCAATTAAAAAACATACCCCAATTTCGCAGAAATCATGGTGACATTTTGCGAACATTGATTTATAAATTTATTAAAATGGTACGAAAATTTTTTTATGAACTTTTAATAAATTTAAACGATGTTTTATCTTACTGGGTTCTTGTTATCTTCTGACAAGTGTTACTAACATTCAATCAATTTTTTTGGTAATTCTCAGTATTTTTCATGTAATTTTTATTGCTACATTAAATCATACATTTTGTTCAAGATTTTCTTTGTTGTTGATGTTATAGCTATTTGATGAATTTTTGACAATTTCCAATGATTCGTCTATCATTTGATGCATTTTTATAGAGTTTTTCATAATTTTTGCAATGTTTCATTCGTTTTTAGTCAGTTTTTACTGTTTTCATGGCTTTTCAACAAATTTTTAAGGAGATTTTCCTACAGAACTAATCAAATACACTGATTATAGATACTGGTTTACTCTTGAAGTGTAATACAGGAGTTTGCAATTTTTCCATTGGACCTGGACAAAATTGTATCAAGCAGGTTTTTGGGCTCAATGGGTTCGTGTTAGTGTAAAATAGGTTCCTATTTTTTCTATTTTGATCTTTTTTTAAACTTTCGCCAAAACTGAGAGCCCATTGTAGCTTTCAAGGAGGCTAACAACCAACAAAGAAACCTTCTGAAGTGTCTGCCTTCGATTTGAACGGGACAGCAACTTTTGAAAAGAGCATCGATCGTCTGAAATCCCACATCCACAATTTCAGTTTCCCTAACTGATTTTTTTGATTTTTGGCAAATTTTATGAAAATTGAATAATATATTTGGCGATTTTCGGCTTTAAAAAGAAAAAAAATAGGTATTAGGTACTTTGACAGAGGGCAGATTGGCCCCACTGCCGAAGGTAGTGCTTATATTATGAACCCCTTATATTGAAAATATTGGTAACGTCTGAAATACTTTAGAAATAGGCTAAGTACAAATATAGTTGCGATGTACTCGCGCATATAGGGCTGCGCACCCTTCTTAGATAAAAGGGTTCGCAGCGCCTTTGACATTTATGGCCCAAGATAGGGATTTTGAACATAAATAAGTAAAGTCACATTAATTCTACTATTTATGTGTAAAAGAATGTACAATGTACTTAGCAAGTGCGTGATTGGTCCACCACATTTAGGGGTGGGAGATTGACCATTTTACGCTGCTTTTATAATACTGATCTTTGTGCTCAAACTTTACTTGGTTTCTGCAATTCGCGATAGTCGGTTCTTACGTCAACGTTAAATAAAAGATACCATGGACGCGCTCCTTTATAGGGGAGACCATGGTATAGTTCTTCAATTTACGCCATCTCGCGCATGGTTAATTTAATACTAGTGAATAATTATAGATTAATCGATCTTCCATCGATTAATAACCAGTGTACCTTTTTGGTGTTGGGGAATGCACCCTGGCATATCCTCATTACGCAAAGTGCAACAATTGCCTCTTTTGGTTAAGTTCCATCGTCGCCCTTAAGTATTAGGTGGGCTATAGAAGAGATAGAAAACATGTACAGTTCAAGTAAGTGGTGCTTGCACCTACTTCGTTTTTAATATAAGCTTTTTTCTCATAGAAGTACAGACCATGGTGTCGAACTATAGACACTGTACCTGCGGGAAGACAATGAACTGGCAGCCATCTTGGCTGAATTACATGTGTCATGCCAATTTATCCCGCTGGGTGCTTTTGGCTGCGCTGGTGTCGAATTCTTGAACAAAGTACCATGCAAACTGCGAAGTACAGCGCATGCAGCCAAGAGCATCACTACCATCCCTCTTCCCCGTTGCCTGCAAACTGACGTACAGCGCAGCCAAAATCACCCAGCGGGAGAAATTGGCATGACACAAGATTTTACTACCTTCCCTTTTCCCCGTTACCTGCAGTTCGGTGTCTTACCCGGAGGGCACAGGTACAGTGTCTATATGTCGAACTCTATGATGACCAAATCATGTGCATTTCGCGTAAATATTTTATTTATGTGTCTATTTTTGCCTATCCTATTTGTTGTGTCTTATAGGGTAAAATCTTACAATTAGGATTAATGTCTCTTTCATAATGACCCACATCTTGTAAATATGTTGAGGTCATTCTTATGTTTAAATTCATAACTATGGATTATCAACTATTCGGTGAATTTATGTAAAGAATGTAAATACATGTCATAAGTAAATCAGATTCGTATTTATTACATGTATTCTTTTAAATGATGTATAGGACAGATTAGACCAACTACCGCCTGTCTGAGCTATCTAGGTAAGTAGGTATTGGCAAATATTCCCCGCCTAAGGAATATTTCTAAATTTAACCCCCAATGGTAATGGTTCCCCCCATATCATTATTAGGTAGTGCTTTTGATCCCCCCTATATCAACTTACCTGTATTTTATTTAGTATAAAAATGCCTGTTTGTTCTGAAACTAATATCAACTCTCTAGAATGATATTTCGCCATTTCCGGCCATTCCGAAGCCTATAGCGCAAATTTCGATTCTTCCAGAATTTTGAAACTTCTTCAAATGGTGTGAAAATCCATTTTGGCAGCTAAAAATGGAGCTGTGGCTTATTCTCGACCTACTTAACAATTTATCTGGATTTAGTTCGATTTCTTCGTGAACACATCAGGTGTGGGTTTTTGACCATAATTCAAAACATATCGGAAAAAATCATAAATTTTCTTTTCAACATTTTGAGTCATTCCATAGTGCCTCTAGCGCGATTTTCAATTTCCCCACAGTTTTAAAATTTCTTCAGAAGGGGGGTTGAAATAATTTAGTATAGGCAGCCAAAAATCAAGTGCGTCTTATTCTCAATCTCTGACTTTTTCAAGTTTATCCACATTTGGCCCGATTTTCAAGCGCACACCTCAAGTGTGTTTTTTGGACCCTGGCCAAAGTACAATATTAGGTAATACTTTTAGTAAAAATAGGAGAATGCTGATAAACAAACGAAAAAACATCCTTAGAGCTTTGAAAATGAAGAATTTATTCTTATATGTGGGTACCTATGTATAAAATGGTACCTGATTGGTGATGAGTTTTATAACAATAAACTTATTTATAACTTAAACCTACCTATATTTACTTATTAGCAATAATAAAAATAATAATATCATATTTAATGAAAATAGAAAGAAAAATCTGATGAGGTACCTACTTGAAAATTACGATAGGTCTAATAATAAAAACTACATAATTAACGCTTGATTAAAAACGAGAGATTTCTTTTTGGCAATTGGCAGAGTGCCTGATCATAACTAGTCTAGTACTTCACCAACGCTTGGCAAAATTTTCGCCAATCGCCTGTATGTTTGTCTACCCAATTCTTCACTTCTTCTGTATCATTTTCAAACGACTTTAAGATTGTATTGGAGGACTTTCTGGTTGCAGATCTCATCAAATCTATGAAAAATTAACAAATTGATCATTCAATTAGGTATTTGGAAGTGAGAGTATGTACTCGTACTACCAATTTTTCGAACAGATTCTCTTATGCAGATTTGATCGTTTTATTTCTACTTACCGAGTAATGGGGTACTGGCTTCATCTAAAAACCCAATAAGTAAGTAGGTAACAAAATACTTAATTAAACGTATTTCTTTTTTTAATTGTTAAAATTATAATACAGTAGTGAAATTTCGCTTACCCATGCCACATTCTACTTTAGCACAGTCTTGATATACTTCTCCCATATCTGTGAAATTAGTTCATTATGTTATTACTTATGGTTAGGTATAATGTGATTCATTTTTAAATTGATAACTTTTTGCCAACAAGAGCTAGTTAGTCGTTGTACAGGGATATATGTATGTGTACAGTACACTTACTTAATAAATTGATGTCGATGTGTATCAATGTAGTAGAATCCCGAACCGAATCGACTACGTACCTATCTAAATTGTAGTATAATTCATTGTAAGAGATCAAGTATTCCTTTCCAACTTGGGAGATCGGATCGATACCTATAAAATTTTAAAATTATGAAATGAAAATAAGAAAGAAAGACTTAGATTTCGTTTTTTCAATGAAAAAAAAATCAAGTGATGAACGAATTTATTGGTCTTCTTAATTTACTCGTAGGTATGTTATTTTATGTAAAAGTATAGATAATTTTGGGTAGGTACTTACTCAGTGGTTCATTAGCTTTTTTGAGTTCTGTATGAAGGAAAAAAAAGATGCACCGAAATCATTAGATGAGCTGTTAATCATGAGTGTTAACGTCACACTGAAGTGGTATTGGTAGATATTATAGGGTGGTCCTTGAGTAGATATGTAATGTACTTGGCAAAAAGAAAATTAGCGATTTCTTCATCTGATCCCAATCCTCAAAATGGTGACTTCTGGTGAGAAAATAATTTCCTATTTTTTATTTTTTCCATTTTCGAAAAATTCAGGCTGGGGTAGGCCCCTCAATTTTCAAAAGTTTTAAAAAATACAAATTCACTGTAAAATTTTAAAATTTTAATTCTCAAATATTCATAAAGAATATTTCAACCAATAATAAACTTCTTTTATAAGAAAACATTTTTTCCCCTCGAAACACAAATTTTTGGAAGCTGTTGCCCGCAGAAATTTCTGGAAAAGTTATTCAAATTCTAAAATTTCAAAGCCCTTCCAAAAAAGCTTCTCGCTTAAAAAACATCGTCTTAAACATTGTTCTTCCATCCTCAAAATACACATTTTCGAAAGTTTCAGCCCTCGCATCGATTGCTGAGCCTGTTTATTCTTTCATAAAAAAAATCATCATCAAAGCTTCCGAAAATTCGAAAAAGAAAAAAAAGAACTTTTAAAAGTTGAAAAAGTGAGAATTTATATACCAAAAAATGACATTTTTATCGCTTATTTCACTTTAAAAACTCACCGTATTATTCCAAAAAATCGGTAATTCCTCTCCCTCCCTTCCTCCTGCACTCCCCCCAATCAACTTAGGAAATAATTTTGAAATTTACGGTGAATTTGTATTTTTTTAATATTTGAAAAAGGGAATTATTTTCTCACCAGAGGTCACCGCTTTGAAAGTTGGGAGGGGAAAAATACCGAATTTGATAATAAGGACCACCCTATTATTGTTAGGTAGGTATATACAGTCTCATAAGAAAATTCTACGCCATTTTTAATCCAATCCCTTCCTCTCCTCCGATTTCATACACTTAATAGGTAGGTACTTACGAGATAAAGCCTTGGCATACAGTTTTTGGTAGTCTGATTTTCATCAAAATTACGTAAAGTTGCGGAAAAAAATACTCCCTCCGCCCCCTCTACCTATAATTTACCCTTAAAATGGTGTTGTACCGGTAGGTCGTGCGCCCGCAGCTACCACCATAAGTGGAAGTTGTGAGCCCATATACGTAGCATCGCGCAGCTCCATTAGCGGCGCGATCTAGCGGTGTAGTTCGTAGAAGCTTCACTGATCGGATGCTGTGAAAGCAGCATCAGTATGTTTTTCGTTAGCTTTGCTACACAACGTTGAGACTGAATACCTGCTATGCAGAAGAGTAAGCTCAACTTAGGGACTTGTTTTTATACTGTAGTAATTGTGTCTTTACTCATTCGCTTGTATATTTCGTGTAGTCGTGTGTATGTTGTAATAGAGCAGTGTAACATTGTGAAGCTGTCTCTGACTCACGTAATAAAGCGTCTTAAAGTACCTAAGGTATCAATTTTATTGTGTCGCGTTCATTCTACGATCTTAGCAGCTGTACCTCAGCCTTGGCCTAGTAAAAGAGTAGTTTCCCGACACTCTTCCCCCATCGGAGTTTGCTACCCTTATTCGTCACCCCAAGTAGCATCTTCGATACATGTAGCAGGTTACCACCCAGGTGGCAAGTGCGGTAACACCCCACACCTCTACAGTGTTTTTTAACTTTGTTTATTTTTTTTTAGGGATGATGATAAATGAGCAATCCTACGAAACTGACATTTTTAAACGTAGGTAATAAAAATCATTATTATTTCATAAATTATTAAAAATAAACAAAGTTTTTGATCCCACCCCCAAATATATTTTTTTTAGAAAAAAATTTCAGGTTGGTCGTGGTTAAAAATAGGAAAAACTGGAGGGAGAACGAGTAAAAACTACATTTCTGTGAAAAAATCAATTTTGACGACTGAGATGTCCTTTTCGCATAATTCGATGCCTCGTCCGAATACGAATATCAAGTAAAAATTGAAAATGCACTTCTCATACCCTCTCCACAGCAGAAACCCCCCCCCCGTCCATCAAAGAGAAACGAAAGAAATTTTTTGTCTTCCCCCCCCCCCTCCCAATAGGTGGATTTAAGAAAATCGCGATTTCTGTGTTGAAAAATCTTATTCTTCGAGCACTAGACCAAAAATTTTGAAATTTTGGCGGTGTGTAGGGAACATGGAGACTATTTCGTGGGAATTTTTTCATATATTTTTTACACTGCATAATTATTGTATAGCCAAGAAGCTCATAAGAAAACTTTGAATTGCCGTAGCTTGCAGCACCTAAAAGAGTCTCAGGCCACATTTTTTCCCCAAAAAATGTGTTTTAGGCCACGTTATTTTCAGTACCTACATAATTTTTTCAGATTTCACTATTCTTAATCCCCCTGTAGCCTTTACAAATACGAGTACAAACAGTCGTAACTTAACAAATTTTTGAATAGATTCTCCTTTTTCGTTCAGGTCAAAAATTTTAACAAATTAAATTGGGTGATTATCTTTTCTCCCTTCTTTTCTCCTTTACATCCTTTACGAGTACATTATCCCAAATATAATTTCGGCTATTCCGCTGAAATTTACGTGTACCTACCCGCATAAAATTCCTCTGAGGTGAATTCCCTTGATGGTTTTGGAATTTTTTCTACCATTTGAATTTTATCTGTAGGTAAATTAGAAAGATTCAATCAATTTAAAAACTCTTTTTTGAAAAGTCGTTCGCAGCCTCAATTAATATACATACGTACCATTATTATTCAGAATCAGTCTATATGATGATGTCTCTGTGGGTTCAAGAGTCAGTTTATTTGATGATGCCTTTATGGCTTCGTCTCTCGCAATATTCAACGCGTATTTAATTCTGAATAAGAATTTATTGACACATTTTGCCAAACATTGCACCGTTTCTGATCAGAGAAGTTGTGGAAAAATAATGATAGGAATGAGGCAGAGGTTATTTTAAGGTACCTAGATGTTTTAAATGTATTTTCCGCAATTTACCTGCTTTTTCTTTTTCATCTAAAAAATTAATAAACATATGGTTTAATGAATAAAAGTTTTTACTGATCTCATTTTGCGATTGATTAGTATACCTGGCTATGAGTAAATGTTGACCTACCGTTCAAAGAATAAAATTCAATGGGTTTGAAGTCCAATTTAATACAAGCTCCTAAAACATAAAATTTAAGTGAAAGTTGCAACGTAAGTTTTTGTTATGAATTCCGTTTTTTCGTGTTTGGTACGGTATAATAATTTTAATGAGAGAAAGATCTTTATAGGTACGGTACCTCTGAAAAACTTCATTGCTGGAGTCTGAGATAACTTTAAATTTTTTCCTGATGCTGTCTCAACAATATCGAATGCCTCTTGAGGCTTTCGATTAGTATTTTGGTTTGATTCTGCAGAATTAACGTATTCTTGAAATAATTCTTCACTGTTTGTCTTCTCGAGACATTTCTTTATGCTTGCTCCGTCGTATTCTTCGTCAGCTAGAAGTCAAACAAAAATTCAGTATCTTTGTGTTTGGGCAAAATCACATATTTATTAAGAGAAATACTTTGTATGTAGATGTTTTAGTTCACCTTTATTTGTAACCATGTCCTGGAACTCGTCGTCTTCAACTTCAACGCAGTGACCTTCAAAAAAAGGAGAGAATTGTTACGTTCCGATGGGAAATGATTGGATCTGATCAGGTGTGAACTGATTTAATCCGATTAAAACTCTGATCTAATTGGATCTGTTTAAACATTTCTGATGAGATCTGACATAATCAGTTCTCTCTTACCAGACCTGATCAAGTCGGATTGGATCCCATTCAACAGTTCTGATGAAATCTGATATAATCAGGTCTCTCTCTTACCAGACCTGATCAAGTTGGGCGCGGGGAATGTCTGGATCTGATCTGAGAATTTATTGTCGGATTTGATCAGGTCTGAGCAGTCAAATACGATTAAAACAATCAGATTAGATGATCAAATCACATATGTAATCAAATTGGATTCTGTGGATGTTCAAATCTGCTCAGATCTGATGGTACGATCAAACAAGTCTCATCAGATTTGATTCAATCGGGCTCCCCCCCCCCCATTTGGTCCTATCCTATACTCTTACTCATGATATCCTTGTTGGCTACAAAATATATAAACATGAAATTAAATTAGTTCTCAATATGAATAGTCGGATTAAAAAAAATTTACGCAACTTACGTAAGTCAGCCTCGACTGATCGAGTTGAGAAATAAAGTGCTGAAATTATAGAAGGCAATTGAAAAAAAATAGCGTCCATCAATCTGTACCATTTAGCTTAAGTGTGCAATATTTAGTACATATATCTAATTTAATGAGTATAAATTTTATGCATACCAATGATGATTGAGAATAAGACGAATTTTAGATTGACTTTCACATAACATGGGTCCATCTTTGATTCGTGAAAGAAATCGTTCTCGAATAAAAACTCTGAAAATCGTGTGATTCGCTGAAGAAAGAAACGACGAGACTGCGACTGTAGTTTTCGAACTGCGATCGAAGCTGGGCGAGGTTTCATTTTATTCGCACCTTCTGCAAATAAAACTCAAGATGCTTTGATTTAATGTGTTTACTTTTCGGGCCGACGCGTTGAATTTTCAATATTACGAGTGTTTTTCACAGTTGCACCTGCCTGCGTGAACACGTCAATATCGTGGCACAATATTATGTACCTCATCTGCTTGAAAGCATCAATTTATTGGATCACTGAATAACCCAGATGGGTGATCTTCAACTTGATTTTTACGTTCCGTGAAATCGACTCGTCCTACACAATGTGTTGAGAGCCATAGCCTATGAGCTGTTAACTTCGGATTAATTTCCCAAATTAAATTTTATGAGGTCACTGAACTCTATCATATAAAATTCTCTGTCTCTGAACGAAATCGGTGACTTAAGTTTTGAAGTCATCAAATTTTATAGGAAACATTTGTAGATATCTACTTATTTCTCGAGGTATTCGACTTCGATTTTAGTAATACCTACTTAGTTGAATTTTTTTGGGACCACGAAGACAATTTTCCAAGACATTCATGACCAATATTTCCGTCGCCGAAGTTGATTATAAAATCAATATATTCGAGGGGGGTCCACATAAGGATCAATTGCACCCCCTTCCGATCCTCCGGGACAACTTTTTTTTAGAAGGGGAGTCCTAAGGAACATTTCTAGCCCTTGTCCTAAAAAAAAAAAAACATGGCCCTACTTACAAAATGGCGGTCATTTTGATTGATTGGTCAGCCGAAATCGCAGATTTTGCGTTTCTGCATAGAGCTTGCAGGATTTTTTTAAAGCCTTACAAAGGTAAGTAGATCAAAAGGACAAGCAAAAATTTATCATCTGACCAAATTTCAAGTGCTTCAGTGCCTTTTTGGATTTTTGGTGAATTTTTGAAAATCAAATTTACTTACTTAGGTCAAAAATGAGGGGAAAAATCAAAATCTTACCAAATTGACCTAGAAAGCTGTTTGGAATATACCCTATTTTTGACCTGGCAAATAGATTGGAAACTGTTTCAGACCGTTTAGAGTAGTTCTGAAGCCTCCAGCAGATTTTTGAAACTTGAAATTCCCACAACATTTCATCAAATGGAGTTGGAAAGACGAAATTCATTCTGCAAACTAGTTTCAATGCGCTACGAAGTCAACTGCAGGTGGATATCAAGTCGTTTTGGAGTCTCCAGCGACTTTTTGAAAATTACTGGTGCCTCCAGTAGATTTCTGAAACTTGAAATTTCATCAAATGGAGATGAAAAAAGGAAATTTACTCTGAACTCCAATTTTAGCACTGTCTGAAGACGACTTCAGGTGGGTTCAAGTCATTTTGGAGCCTCCAGCGACTTTTTGAAAATTCCTATAGAGTCTCCAGCAAGGCTCCGGGAAAAAAAGTGCGCCGTTAGGAAACTTCAGTTTTTTAAAAAATGCCACAAAATCTGTCCGAATTAACTCTAGCACGTACTGTGCAAGGTGAATTTCAGCTTTCCAACTCCATTTGATGAAATTTTGTTGAAATTTCAAGTTTCAAAATTCTGCTGGAGACTCTAGGATTTTTCAAAAAGTCGCTGGAAGCTCCAAAATGACTTGAACCCACCTGAATTCGACCTGGCAAATCGATTGGAAACTGTTTCAGACCGTTTAGAGTAGTTTGAAGCCTCCAGCAGATTTTTGAAACTTGAAATTCTCTTTTTTTTTCGAAAATGGAGTATATTCCAAATTTCAGCTTTCTAGGTCGATTTGGTAAGATTTTGATTTTTTCCCTCATTTTTGGCCTACATTTTATTTTCAAAAATTTCACCAAAAATCCAAATAGGCACTGAATCACTTGAAATTTGGTCAGATGATAAATTTTTGCCTGTTTTTTTGATCTACCTTTGTAATGTTTTGAAAAAATTCTGCAAGCTCTATGTAGAAACGCAAAATCTGCGATTTCAGCTAACCAGTCAATCAAAATGACCGCCATTTTGTAAGTAGGGCCATGTTTTTTTTTTTAGGACAGGGTGTAGAAATGTTCCTTAGGACTCACCCTCTAAGAGAAAAGTTGTCCCAGAGGATCGGCAGGGGGTGTAATCGGTCCTTATGCGGGCCCCCGACTATGACTTGTTTTTCATTGGCGACGTTTTTGTGTATGAACCAAGAGGTGTCGATCACCATTGGATTTCTTTTTGAAGTGTAGTTGAGATTTTTTAATAATGTGCTTACAATTCAAAAATCAACTCCGACAGCTTAGAACTCAATTCTGAGGCCTGGTTGACATGTTCTTTCTCTGATCCATATTTCAGCTCAATGATTACTCGGAATTGGCGAGTTGTAAAAGTTGCTTTGTGCCTTGTAAGGAAACATTGTAAGATGGGACAGAAAGAGGAGGATTAAATTGGGAAAATCCAAAGTTCAGCTCTCAGGTGAGAAATCGTCGCTGAAAAATTCATCAAAACATTATCTGAATCGCCCATACCTATTCATCAAATAATAAATGACGCACGTAACATGAGTTGCTTTATGTTTGTAGAACTAGTTAGGTACATGTGAAACGACTCTGAAAAATCATCGTAGGGTATATCATACTTCATCATCATCATCATCATTAATCACACATAAAATGAGCTGAGTAAATACTGAGACTTGCCTGCATCGCGATTTGTGATACTCGTACATATCTAACCTAGATGTAAAAAAAATCGAACATTTGGCAGATATCGTAGATTTTCCTTCACGAATTAACGATCACCAAGAACTTGAGAGTTAATGTCAAGGTCTTCAGCTAGGTTACTGATTCAGTAGATTTTCACCACGGAATTCAAATTTAGTGGGCCAGTTCAAGTATGTACTATCGGCGAAATTGAGCTAGGTAGATAAATGTTTCGAAAAATGCTTCGAAAAAACTTTGAAATTGAAATCACGTTTTCACGATTTCAGCGAAGTAAAATTTGAGAATTTGACCCAAAAAAGCTCAACTATGAAGGTTACAGAAAAATCAAATGAAAAATTATCGAACACTTACTAGTGTACCTATTTCAAATGTAAATTATTCAATTTATTTGAAAAAATATGCATAAACGCCTTTTTTTAGGGATGCCTAAAAAAATGTCTACTATACCACTAAAAAATGTATTTAAAAACTCCAATTAACTTTAAAAGGGGTCGTTATTTCGCATATTTCTTGTAAGAAGTAGGTCTAGGTAGTACTTATGTATTAGATTGGGGGAAAAATTCAATTAACCCACACCACACATTGGGAGAAGGCTTTTCTTGAACTAATTTGCGAGGGAACCGGGGAAGTAACCCAAAGTGGTTGAAGATCACAGTATCTCCCTAGTTGCATAATCTACTAGTAGAAATTGAAGAAAGCTGGTAAAAAAGAAAACACTGTCAGAGCTTCGATGATGAAGAATTAATTTATTCTTATGTACGAGTATGTACTTAAAATGGTACCTAATGAGTATTATAATAATACACTTATCCACCTATTTACTTATTAGCAATAATATGTAAGTACTTATAACAATAACACACACGATATATAACTGATAATTCCTATACTTTAACTAAGTACCTATATCAAAGTCATTCTTTTTTTCAGAAAACTACCAAATAAATTTTGCTTTTTATACCTAAAAGTACCAAAAATCTTGATTTTTTCTCCAAAAATTGCCATAAGTTTTCTATTTTTTAAAAAAACTTTTCATTCGTGTTTTTTTGTGAAATGTCAAAAAAACATTAGCCCAAATTGCTAAAAGTTAATAGAAAGTTCTCGTGTTTTTTTTTTGGTTGCTAAAATTGTGAACAAGTTTTGCTTTTTTGGTCAAAACTAGTTCTGTCAAAAAATCTTACTTTTCGTTAAAATTAAAACTGCCCCAATATGCGTTTAAAATTTCTTTGGTGAAATTTTTGATCCTCCAAATTACTCCCATCTCCTCCTGTTGCCTTATTAAAAAGCAAAAAAAGCATTACATACTTACTTGTGCAGTAAGATGAAGTGTTTTTTCTTTGTTTTTTTTTGACGTGCTATTTATCAATTTTTGTATGTTTAATTTTTACTTTTTATGTCGTCCATTATTTCATTTCTTTGCCGTGCATAATTTGTCGTTAAATGTAAGTATTATAATATTAATGTGCATCGAATTGGTCTGTCGGGCCATATCTTAAATATCGTCGTTCAAATTCAGTAACAACTGTTGTTCAACAACTAAGTACTTAGGTACCTGAATTTTATTCAGTAAAAACGGCTGAAATTCGTCCCGAAACCTAATATCAACTCGCTCGAATGAAATTTCACCATTTCCAGAGCCTCTACAGCGTGAATTTCGATTCTTCCAGAATTTTGAAACGTCTCCGAATGGCGTGAAAATTAACAGTGGCAGCTAAAAATCGGCCCGTAGCTTATTCTCGACCTATTTGTATTTAACGAATTCATCTGGATTTGGTTCGATTTCCTGGCAAACACCTCAAGCGGTTTTTTTTTATCATAAACCAGAACATATAATGAGTAAAGTAGGTACCAATAAGGAAGAAAATAAAATATTTTATTTCCGTTTGGAAATTTTTGAAAGTGCAAATTTCACCATTTTGAGTTACCTATTTAGGAACCTCTGGCGCAATTTTCGATTCCTTCAGACTTTAATCGAGTTGTGGCTTATTCTCAATTTCGACTCATTCGAGTTTATCCGTATTCTGTCCGATTTTCAAACGGACACTTCGAGTGTGTTTTTTGGCCGGAATAGGCACATTAAGTGATATGTACTTTTAGTCAAAACTGGCGAATGCTGTTAAAAGAAAAAACACCCTCAGAGCTTTGAAAATGAAGAATTTATTGATGAGTTTTATAATATAAAAATTATATCTATATGCATATTTATTATCTTAACAATAATACCAATTACTTAATAACATAATATTAAATGATGAAAATGGACAGAAAAATATAATTAGGTATCTAGGTACTTGAAAATTTATTGTGGTAGGAATAATATTAAAAACTACATAATTGAATCTTGATTATAAGCGAGAGATTTTCTTTTGGCAAAGTGATCGTAACTTTAGTCTATCATCAAAGTTTGGCAAAATTTCCACCAATCGCCAATATGTAAGTCCATCCAATTCTTCACGTCTTCTGTATCATTTTCAAACGCCTTTAAGATTGTCCAATAGGAATTTTGGGTTGCAGATTTAATTAAACCTATTGAAAATTAACAAATTGGTCATTTAATTATTTGAGAGGATGTACTATCAATTTATCGAACAGATTCTCTTGTGCGAACTTGATTGCTTTTTTCTACTTACCAATTAATGGAGTACTGTTTGTATCTAAAAGCCCATCAGCAAAATACTCAATTAAACGTATTTATTTTTTTAATTGTCAAAATTAATATGTACAGTAGTGAAATCTTGCTTACCCATGGCACATTCTAGTTTAGCACAGTCTTGATATAGTGATCGCATAGCTGTGAGTGTGAGATTAATTTATTATGTTACTGTATATTATATATGATGTATGTGATTCATTTTTAAATTGATAACTCTTTGCTAATAAGAGCACTTCGTCGTACTGAGATATACACTTACAATTTAAATGGTGGTCGATGTGTACCAATTCAGTAGAAAACCTAACCATATCATCTATGTACCTATCTAAATTGTAGTATAGGCCATTGTAAGAGATCAGGTATTCCTTTCCAATTTGGGAGATCCGATCGATACCTGTAAAATTTTTTAAATGACGGGATGAAAATCATTGAATAAGTAACGGGTTGTGCCTGAATAATTAACCTTTTCACGGTACAGCCAAAGGGGAGGCTGATCCGAACGAATGCTATTTTTATTCCAAAAAAATCAAATGATAAACGAATTCATTATGTAAGGGTAGGTACCTATTTTCAATCTGTTATTAATTTATGTAAGTAGATAATTTTTCAAGTACTTACTCAATGGTTCATTAGCTTCTTTGAGTGCTGTATGAGGAAAAAACCAGAGACCGAAGTGATTAGATGAATAAATCATGAGTTAACCTCACACTGAAGTGATATTGATTGGTATACAATCTCATGGAAGATAAAAGTCTGCATTATAAGTTCGCAAAAATGTTTATTTATTGAGACCATCTCGATACCATCTCTCCCTCTTCTCCAATTTCAAACTTTTGGTAGGTATTTACGCAATGAAGCTTTGGAATTCAATTTTTGGTATAATTTTCATCAAAGTTACATGAAATTGGGTCTCATTCGAGGATAAAAGTTTTTGAGAATCAAACATGAAACACATTTACTTACATCTCAATTTCCTTCTGCCCAAAAAATTCAAATATTTTAGTTACTTATGAAATTTTTATTCGACCCCTCCCATTGTATCAGTTTTTTAAACATTCTCTTTTTTTTTCGTTCTGACCAAAAATTTAAAAACGTGTGTGAAATTAATTATTAAATTGGTTCCTCCTTTATATTATCCTTTACATCTCAAATAAAATTCCGCCTACTCCACTGAAATTCATGTGTTTACTTACCCGCATAAAATTTTTCTGTGGTCAATTCCTTTGAAGGCTTTAGAATATTTTTCAGCTTTTCAATTTCTTCTGTAAATTGAAAAAATACAATGAAATTAAAAATTATTTTCTGACAACTCACAGCCTCTAATCTAGTACATATACTTACCCTTTTTCAATATCACTTCATTTAGTGTCGACTTTAGGGCTTGGTCTCTCGCAACTATCAACTTACGTTGAAGTCTGATTAAGAATTTATTGGCACATTTTGCCAAACATTGCACCGTCACTAATCAGATAGAAATTGTGAAAAAAATAAGATGTTAGAAATGAGCCAGCTATGAGTTATCTTATAAGGTAGGTAGCTTGTTTTGAATGTATTTTTTGCCATTTACTTTCTTTTTCTTTTTCATCTGAAAAATGAATAAAAATACAGTTTAATAAATTAAAGCTTTTACTAGGCTTATTTGCGATTGATTGATTATATCAATGGTAAATGAATGTTGACCTACCTTTCAAAGAATTGAAGTTAATGGGTTTGATGTCCACTTTACATGCTCCTAAATTAGAAAATTTCGATGAGAATTGGAGCGTAATTTTCGATTTCAGATTATGTTTATTCAATTAGAAGCTAATAATTTTTTTTGGTGCTTGGTATATTAATTTCAATGAGAGAAAGAATCTTCATTACCCTTGTAGAACTTCATAAGTGGAGTTTTAGATAATTTTAAATTTCTTTCTAATGTTTCCTGAATAGTTTCGGATCTGCCTTTAGGCTCTTGACTTTCACTTTCGTTTGATTCTACAGAATCAACGTATTCCTTTGTCTGAACGGTTTCGGATCCCTCTTTAGGCTTCTGATCGTCATTTTGGTTTAATGCTACAGAATCAACGTATTCCTTTGTCTGAACAGTTTCGGATCCCTCTTTAGGCTCTTCATCGTCATTTTGGTCCAATTCTGCAGAATCAACGTATTCCTGAAATAATTTTTCACTATTTGTCTTCGCCAGACATTTTTTTATGCTTGTTCCGTCGTAGTCTTCAGGAGCTGTAAATCAAGCAAAAATTTAGTATCTTTGCGTTTGGGCAGAATCACGCTAATTAAGACAGATACAATATGTATACATAGGTAGGTATTTTAGTTTACCTTTATTTTTGATCAATGCATAAAACTTTCCGTCAAAAACTTCATCGCAGTGAACTGCAAAAAAGAATAGAGAATTATTACGTCATGGGAGAGGGGCGATTGGATCAAATCAGGAGTAAACTGATTTAATTCGATTAAAACTCTGATGTGATTGGATCTAGTCAAAAGTTCTGAGATGAGATCTGATTCAATCAGGTCTTTCTTACCAGACCTGATCATGTTGGGTACAAGGAATGACTAGATCTGATCTGAGAATTTCCAGGGATTTATTCAGATCAGCAGATCTGATCAAGTCTGAACAGTGCAATTCGATCAAAATAATCAGATCTGGCTGTCAAATTGGATCCTGCGAATGTTCAAATCTGTTCAAATCTGATCCGTTCAAACAAGTCTGATCAGATTTGATTCAATCAGGCCTCCCTAGTCCCTCCCACTCGATCTGATCAGATCTGAGCGAATCTAATCCGATCAGTACTTCGATTTGATGAAATATATAATCGATCTGATCATTATCAGATCGGACCCAGGGATTTCCGGATCTGATATGATCTGATCTGATCCATTCATTTCCCGCCACGATGAGAGACACAGTTTGACGAAAATTCAAGTAATTTGCCCAAGGATCGTCTTCCGAGTCCGGTATAATGATTGACAAAATGGCTTACAGTCACACTTTCAACTTTGGCAGCATTACTCAATTTTTAATTTTCGAATATTGGATCTCCGTGAAAAATATTTAAAGGTGATGAATTGTTAGGTAGGTACCCTACCTTTTAAATATTCTCCATCTGTTAAAGTATCTCCAATTTTTTTCGAGGATTTTTCTACGATCTTCTCGCCCAAGACTTCCCTTAAACACGATGCCGCCTCTATGAAAAAAGATAGGTACCTATGTATTAGAGATTAGAAAGCTATATTGGTCACTTAGTACTTAGATACGTGTATAATTATCTATAGTAGTTTACTTAGTACTTACTCATGATATTCTCGTTGGCTACGAAATAAGTATAAAATTAAATTAGTTGCCAATTTGTCTATAATCGAATTTTAAAAATTTTACTCAACTTACGTAATTCAGCCTCGACTGACCGAGCCGTGAAATAAAATGCTAGAATTATAAAAGACAATTTGAATAAAAAGTGTCCATCAATCTGTAGGTAGGTACCTACCGTTTAGCTTATGCAAGATTTCGTATTTTGATTGTATCTAATTTAATGAGTATGTATAAATTTTATTCATACCGATGATGATTGAGAACAAGGCTAATTTAAGATTGACATTAATATAATATGGGTCCATCTTTGATTCGTGAAAGAAAAGGTTTTCGAAAAAAACTCTGAAAGTAGTGTGATTCGCTGTAGAAACGATGAGACTTACTGCGACTACAGTATCGAATTGCGATCCAAGTATGAGTAATGTTTGTTCAAATTCTCGAGCCAGGTTTCATTTTTTTCACACCTGTTGCAATAAAAGTCAAGATCGATGGTTTCATTTCATGTGTTTACTTTTCGGGCCGATGCGTTGAATTTTCGATATTATTTTTCACACTCGCACGTGTCTACGTGAAGACGTCAATGTCATGAAACAATACTATAACTCACCTGCTTGAAAGCATCAATTTATTTGATCTCTGAATAACTTAGATGGGTGATTTTCAACTTGATTCTATAACGTTCCGAGAAATCGACCCATTCTTTTCAAATGTAAAATTCGTATCAATTTCCCAAATGAAATTTTTTTGAGGTCACTATAAGCTCGATCACATAAAGTTCTGAATTATGGATCTCTAAGACGATATCGGTGGCTAAAATTTTGAAGTCATCGAATAAAAGTCGAAACTCCCATTGCATACTGAAAAAGTTGAATAATTAGCAAAATATCATCTACGCGTCTATAAAGCTTATTGGACATATTTTATAAAATAAAAGTATTTAGTTTCATGAAAAACTTAATTTTTTCTAAATTTAAATAATGGAACCGGTTTTTCGTCAAGACTTCATGAAAGTTGTAATATTTGATTCTCAAAAATCAGGAAAAATTGAGTTATTTTTGGTCAATTTTTTTCGACCAAATTTTGTTGGCTGAATTTGTATTTAGATTTCCAAAGCTAAAACTTATTCATGTTGAATGATTAAGGGGAGGGGGGGTTGCTTTAAAAAATTTGAAAATTGTATTCAAATAGACTATAGAGATTTTTAGGTTAATATTTTCACTTCTTTTTAACTAGGACCAAACTATTTTCATTTGCACTTTTTCGCAATCAATTGTATTTTCTTCCATAAAGTATTGGTGGTCTAATTTGTCCCACCTTTCTCTTTCCAGAACAAATGTATTTCATGAAACGTTAATTCAAACTTCATTTTCTCCCGTGTTATTTCGAGCATACCTTCGTTAGTTTCAAATAGTTATGTTCAAGCCATGTTGTTCTTGATATTAAATCATTCAAGGTTTCCTTTCAAGTATTATATTTTATTTCAAAAACAAAACAAATACACGATTACTTAGGTCAATAGAAAATAATTGAGAAAAACTTGGAAAGTACCTACGCAATATTAAAATAGCATGTCCTTTTTTTGTTTTATTTTGCGAAAAAAAACCTCGTTCATTTAAGCAGCGATAGTTCTGGCGGCGAGGTTGTGAACTTTGCTACATCGCCGATAATTTTAAGCGCTTCTTTGCAAGCTTGATACATTTTGATCATTTCTTCTCGTTTCGCCACCTCTTCTTCACTTTCATCCATCATCGAAGCCTGTACCATTGAAAAGAAAAAAAATAGTATTTATTGTAAGTGGAAACGTTACGAAATGATTGAAGTTGTAAAGTATAAGAGGAAGTAGTTTTACCTGATTTTCGGAAGTGTTTAAGTGGGCAGGCAACCCGATGCGGATAAAATTTTTAATATTTTGCACGATCAAGTTCGTGATTATTTTTGGAACTTGATCGCGGAAAGTTTTTATAACAATCTTCATATACGAATCTACCAAATTACAAATCGTTTCCACTTGACTTCTTCGTTGTGGATCTATTGGTAGCGTATTTTCTTCGTCATCACTCTGTACCAAATACAATATTTTCCATGTTATACTCTTAGGACTTTAAAAACACATTTGAAATTTCCTACTGGGACTGTAGTTGAAAAAATTGTCTTTGATTGTGCTAAAAAGTGTGCATTCAAAAAAAAAAAATTTCAAGGTATATCTAATTTGAAAAATTTGTTTTAAAAATTTTAATAATGGTTAAAAAATTTAAAAATTACCTAAATTTTGGCTAAAAATGTTTTAATGCCACAATAATTTTGGCTAATTAGGTTATCTAGGGCGAATTTCGACCCGTACTAACCTTCCTAGGGGTTCCAAAAAAAGTATTTTTTTACATTATTGAAAAAAACTTTCATTTTTATCTCATTCATTGAAAAAATTTCAAATACATTTCCCTCTGAATTTTTTCAACATTTGTAAAGATTTGAATCAGGGAGAGGGGAATTTTTATCACGTTATTTCAAAGTCTATACACAGACACACCATTCAATCTACCCCTCTCCAATTTAAAAAAAATGGATTTTTTTGCTGTTTCAAATTAGAGTTCAAATCAAACTTACGTCTGATATTTTTCGCTGCGAGTCCGATATTTGTAGCTGCCCGAACTGCGCGACTGATTCCTCAATGCCATTGGCGGATTTTTCCGGACTTAAAATGCCAACTTTGAGGAAAGACGTTTTCCACAAGTCCATATCATCCGGATTTCTGCAACTGAACTCCAATTGTCTATAATCCTAGATGTAACATACAAAATATATGCCTTCAATGACCTCGTCATATCGGTTACCATGAAGCATGAACGCATTCTGCCATTACTTCGTATATGCTTCTGTTTTTAAGCTTCACTATACGGAATGTTTCTTTTCGGGTCATGCTTAATGCTCGTTCCATAACTTTAAACTTCAATCCATCCAAAGGTAAAAAGTCCTCTTTACGGAGTTCCTTCGTTATGGCAATTCATGAATTAAAAAGAAATGATACATTAAAACAGTAGGTAGGTACATCACAATCTTTCAAGTTATACTTCAAAAGCATACTCACATCTTTATCTTGATACCATATTAGACATTTATTCGTCAGTACGAACCAATATGTGCGTTCTTCAGCTTTCGTGTTGTCCAAATCTTGTACATTCATAAATCCTTTTAGGATAATTTTTTTAACAAAAAGAGTGTTTTTGTTTACCTTCTGCGCACTATGTACATATTTACATACAAGAAAAACCATAAATTAGTTGTTTTGGTCTCGTAACAATAAATGTCTCACTACTTACGATAAATTACCAATTTACCGTAATAAATAATATCTAACCCTGCTAACCTAATTTCGAGTTGTGAAATTTATTTTTTCATTTTTGGTGGAGGTGGATTTTTCAAAATTCAAATATAGCCAAGTTATAATATTATTCTAATTAAATAAAGTGAAAATTTGTATCTTGGTATCGTATGTCTAAGTACACACTTACATATTTTTTTTTTCAATAATTATTAAAAATTCCCTAGTAATTTTTTTAAAAGTTTTCAAAATTAAAAATTGCTATCTTTTGAGGAAATATCCAAATTTTTTACCCAAAAATTGAAAATTTATAACTAACGAAGAGTAGGTACTTACTTTTATTTTAAAATTTGTTGAAAATTGAAAATTCATAATTAAATACATATTTTTTAATTTAGGCAATTTTTTGAAACCCAACGATTTGTATTTTTTAAATAAATTTAAAATTTGTAAATTTTTTTATAAATTTAAAATTTGTAAGTTTTTTTTTAAAGGAGGAGTTGCGATAAGGCTATTTTTTGGCCCCACCTAGTTTTCGACTCAATCACTCTAAAAATGTTGTAATAAATGTCCGAAACACGAATCCGTGGTTATTTAACCCAAAATGACTATTTCTTGGGCTCCAGGGGTTCCCAAAGTTGCGAATAAAAATGATTTTAGGAACCACTGAGTATTATTTTCAAAAACTTATTCAGCGTAAAATATTTGTTTGAACCAGAAAAACGTTATGTGAGGTGATTTTTCTATTTTCAACCCTCGGGGGCAGAAATTGTGCGGTTTCAATTTTTTGAAACTTTTGGAACCACCATTTTGATCCTACCCCTTTGAACCCCTCTAAAAAGCTTTTCACAGTTTATTAGCATCTGAAAGACCTTCATCCTACCAAATTTTGATCTCAATAAAAATTTTTGCTGGTACTCAACAATCCAATTTTCGAATTTTTTGTAATTTTGATATTTTGGGAACCCTCGGAAAACTAGAAACCTGCGATTTGCGCCAAACGTAATGTTTTGATGTATATATTCGATTATCTAGACAATAAAGTTGAATTAAGCTCCCTGTATATTCGTAATTTTGAACCCTTTTTTTAGAGCCTCCCATTTTAGGCACCCCTAAAGAAGGCGTTTATGCGTATTTTTTCAAATAAATTGAAGAATTTACATTTGAAATTCACTAGCAAGAGCTCGATAATTTTTCATATGATTTTTCCTGTAACTTTCAAAATTGAGCTATTTTGGGTCAAATTCTGAGATTTAACTCTTCGAAAAGACGTTAAAATCGCGTTTTCATGATTTCAACAAAGTAAAAATCTCAGAATTTGACCCAAAATAGCTCAATTTTGAAAGTTACAGGAAAAATCATATGAAAAATTATCGAGCTCTTGCTAGTGTATTTCAAATACAAATTCTTCAATTTATTTGAAAAAATATGCATAAACGCCTTTTTTAGGGGTGCCTAAAATGGGGGGCTCTAAAAAATGATTCAAAATTACGAATATACAGGGAGCTTAATTCAACTTTTTTATCTAGATTATTGAGTATATACATCAAAACATTACGTTTGGCGCAAATCGCAGGTTTCTAGTTTTCCGAGGGTTCCCAAAATATCAAAATTACAAAAAATTCGAAAATTGGATTTTTGAGTACCAGCAAATATTTTTATTGAGATCAAAATTTGGTAGGATGAAGGTCTTTCAGATGCTAATAAACTGTGAAAAACTTTTTAGAGGGGTTCAAAGGGGTAGGATCAAAATGGTGGTTCCAAAAGTTTCAAAAAATTGAAACCCCACAATTTCTGCCCCCGAGGGTTGAAAATAGAAAAATCACCTCACATAACGTTTTTCTGGTTCAAACAAATATTTTACGCTGAAAAAGTTTTTGAAAATAATACTCGGTGGTTCCTAAAATCATTTTTATTTGCAACTTTGGGAACCCCTGGAGCCCAAGAAATAGTCATTTTGGGTTAAATAACCACGGATTCGTGTTTCGGACATTTATTACAACATTTTTAGAGTGATCGAGTCGAATACTAGGTGGGGCCAAAAAATGGCCTTATCGCAACTCTTTTAAGATTTGTAAATTTTTTTATAAATTTAAAATTTCTAAATTTTTTATAAATTTTTGAAAATTTGAAAATTTGTGATTGAATATAAATTTTTCTTGGTTTTGAAATTTGAACGTTTTTTTTTTATAAAAAGTAAAAATTTAATTTTTTATTATTAATTAAAAATTTTCAATTGTTTTTTTTAAATATAAAAAATTTAAATATTTTTTGAAAATTCGAGAAATTTGTAAAAAAAATTGAAAATTGATATTTATCTACTTACTCAAGTACCTACGAGTACTTAAATTTTTTGTTCAAAGATTGAATATTTATAAGTACCTACCCATAAGTATTTTTAATTTGAAAAGTTTTAAGAAATTGAATATTTGTAATTAAATATAAATATTTTTCAATTTAAAGTTTTGCATTTTTTCATAAATTCAAAATTTGTAAATTTTTTCAAAAATTAAAAATTTGCAATTTTTTTAAATTGAGAATTTGTAAAATTTCTAAAAAAAAAATGTGTACTCAGTACTTGCGTACATAATTGAGCAGACAGTTGGATTGTTATTTGTTGCCAAACTTCAACATTCTAAGTCGTCCCTTCCCATTTCGGCTTAATTACGAATTAGCAAACACGTAGCAAGATTAATTTTCTGGCATACCGGATGAAATCTTCGTGATCGATGTTTATATAGGATGTTTCCCATTCGATGAACGTGATTATTTGTTTTTTGCATAATTGCTCGAGATCGCGAATCTGCTCCGTGAGTATTCTTTCGGTTTCTTCTCTCAGACAAGGATATCTGTTCATCTGGCGCAACGTGAAAAAAAAAAGAATATAAAACACACTTAGATATGATTTTGGCTCTCAGATAATCGTTATTCCATGGGGAAAATAAGATACTTACCTTTTCGAGGCAAAATTGTGATATTTCACTCAACTCGATTACGACTAATTCCAAACATTTTAAGCTTGGTTCTCGAAGTTTTTGTATTTGCTTTATGACTACAGCTTCAAAAGCTTTATCGGGTGGAAATACGCCGTTCCTCATAGCGTGAATGTTTTCAATAGCGAACGCGATTTCTTTACGTAACTCTTTCTCGTCGATTTCTATTTTGGCAATTTCGAAGGGCAAACTTTCGTGAAATATACGATTGATTTTAGCACCGCCGGAGAGTTCATTGGTGACGATTTCTGCCACATCGGATCCGTCGATTATTCTAAACACGTCGTCTCTCAGTTGCTGCATCATTCTGCCAAGTACAGTAAGTGTGAATAAATCGATCACTTGTGTTTAAAAGTACCAAATCGTACAGGAGAGATGGGCCAGTACGACTTTCAAATAGATAAAAGGTACTCACTGTTGCATCATTTTTGCTTTGGCTAACGGATCATTTGGACTGAGGTAGTTCATCACAGAATCCATCTCTTTATCAAGGGATGACATTTGTTTCTAGGATTGAAACATAAATCAAAAATGATGATACATATTTTGAATACCTACAGAGGTGAGAATGACTTACTTGTAATTTATCCCTTAGGCCGGGTAACGTATTTCGAATATGATTCGTTAACTGGTGATTTAAAACTTTTTGTAGATGTGGCGTTCCAAGTTTATCTGCCATATGTCGATATTCCGGGTGACTGTGGAAATGAAACGAATTTTAAAAAATGTTGGAACTTGGAAAAAATATTACCACAGCTGGCCCCAGTAATAGTAATATTTTTATGCTTGGATGGTAAATAAAACATACGTTTGGAAAAATTCGGTTTCGGATTTTAAAGCTGCTTTGATGTCTTTATTTCCATCGATGTCTTAATGACTTCTGTTCACTACGCCAACATAGCCTCTACGTAAAGGTAACAATTTATTTTCCAATATATTGCGAGCATCTGTTCCTTCGTCCATCAAATCCAATTTTGTAAGCACGCCGATCGTTCGGACACCTAAAATAGAAATAAGTTATGAAAATCTTCCAGTATGTCCCAAACGCATAGGAGCTTAGGTATGCAAGAATGAAAATACCCATAGCCTCGTCACAAGCATTAAGTATACAAAATTACAAAATCAGCAAAAACCTTTCGGATCAACTTCTTTCGCAATTTTCAAAGCATCGCTATTGGCTAAATCCGCATTAGCCGGACTTATCGCGAGTATTATGCAATTGTCATTTTGAACGAACTCCAAGATCATATCTCTAATCTGCGTCTCGATGTCTTTTGGTTGATCACCAATAGCGACTTTCGTTAGACCTGGCAGATCTACTATTGTAAAATTGAGTACTGAAACATAAAACCAACTCAACTTATTATACAAAATTTTCAAATTTTAGTAAAATTTTACATTTCATCTGAGGTCCGAAAAATTATAAAAATTTCTAGATTGATTTTCAGAATAACTTCTTGAAATTTCTTTCAAACTTGAAAAAATCCTTGGAGACGGTGACTTACTGACATTTTTTCAAACTTTTGAAAAATTATTATAAAATTCTTCGATTGATATTAGTCCGGCATATGACAATAGGAGTAATTGCACACCCCCGACGATCCTCCGGGACAACTTTTTTCTTAAAGGGGACATCCTAAGGAACATTTTAATGCAAACTTGCCCAAAAAAAAGTTGGCCTTACTTACAAAATGGCGGCCATTTTGATTGACAAGTCAGCCGAAATCGCAGATTTTGCGTTTCAACATTGGACTTGCACGAAATTTTTTAAACCTTACAAAGGTAGATCGAAAGATCATGCAAAAATTTATCACCTGTCAAAATTTCAAGTGCTAAAGTGCGTTTTTCGATTTTTGGTGAATTTTTGAAAATCCAATTTAGGCCAAAAATGAGGGGAAAAAAATCAAAATTTTACCAAATTGACCACGAAAGCTGAAATTTGAGATATACCCTATTTTCGACATGCCAAATCGATTAGAAACGGTTTCAACCCGTTTTGAGTAGTTCTGGAGCCTCCAGCAGATTTTTGAAACTCGAAATTCCCACAAAATTCCATCAAATTGGAGTTGTAAAGCTGAAATTTATTCTAAAAACTAATTTCAATACGCTACGAAGTACTGCAGGTAAATTTCAAGTCGTTTTGAAGCCTCCAGCAATTTTTTGAAAATTTCTGAAGCCTCCATCAGATTTTTGAAACTTTAAATTTTCACAAAATTTCATCAAATGGAGATGGAAAGCTGAAACTTACTCTATACTCCAATTTTAACACCCTCTGAAGACGACTTCTGGTGGGTTCAAGTCATTTTAGGGTCTCCAGCGACTTATTTGAAAATTACTGGAGCCTCCAGTAGATTTTTGAAACTTGAAATTTCCCCAAATTTCATCAAACTGAGATGGAGAGTCGAAATTCATTCAGCAAACTAATTTCAATACGCTACGAAGTGGAGTGCTGGTGGATTTCAAGTCGTTTTGGAGCCTCCAGCGACTTTTCGAAAGGTTGTATGCCTTTTTTTTTGAAAATTGAAATTTCCTAAAAGTAGCTGGAAGCTTCAAAACCATTTGTAACCACCCTGTAGTTTGCGAAGTAAATTTCAGGTTGCCAACTCTATTTGATAAAGTAATGTTGCGGGAATTTCAAGTTTCAAAAATCTACTGGAGGCTCCAGTAATTTTCAGTACCTATTTAGAGGGTGTTAAAATTGGAGTGTAGAGTAAGTTTCAGCTTTCCATCTCCATTTGATGAAATTTTGTGAAAATTTAAAGTTTCAAAAATCTGATGGAGGCTTCAGAAATTTTCAAAAAGTTGCTGGAGGCTCCCAAACGACTTGAAATTCACCTGCAGTACTTCGTAGCGTATTGAAATTAGTTTTTAGAATACATTTCAGCTTTACAACTCCAATTTGATGGAATTTTGTGGGAATTTCGAGTTTCAAAAATCTACTAGAGGCTCCAGTAATTTTCAAAAAAGTCGCTGGAGGCTCCAAAATGACTTGAACCCACCTGAAGTCGTCTTCAGAGGGTGTTAAAATTGAAGTGTAGAGTAAATTTCAGCTTTCCATCTTCATTTGATGAAATTTTGTGAAAATTCAAAGTTTCAAAAATTTGATGGAGGCTTCAGAAATTTTCAAAAAAATTGCTGGAGGCTCCAAAACGACTTAAAATTTACCTCCAGTACTTCGTAGCGTTGGAATAAATTTCAGCTTTACAACTCCAATTTGATGGAATTTAGTGAGAAATTTTGAGTTTCAAAAATCTGCTGGAGGCCCTAGAACTGCTCAAAACGGGTTGAAACCGTTTCCAATCGATTTGGCATGTCGAAAATAGGGTATATCCCAAATTTCAGCTTTCTTGGTCTATTTGGTAAAATTTTGATTTTTTCCCTCGTTTTTGGCTGAAATTGGATTTTTAAAAATTCACCAAAAATCGAAAAACGCACTTTAGCACTTGAAATTTAGACAGGTGATAAATTTTTGCATGATCTTTCTATCTACCTTTGTAAGGTTTAAAAAATTTCGTGCATGTCCAATGTTGAAACACAAAATCTGCGATTTCGGCTGCCCTGTCAATCAAAATGGCCGCCATTTTGTAAGTAAGGCGTAAGGCCAACGTGCAATTACTCCTATTGTCATATACCGGACTATATAGTTTTTTCGATATTATGTCCTACTTTTAAAAACTAGATAAAAATCATTGAAATGCTACGAATTTTCGATATGATTTGGTCAAACTAATGAAAAATTATATAGGTAACGTCATATTTTTTTTTGACTCAGTTTTTCAACTTGAAAAAGTACTCGGAGAGAATTTGATTTATCAAGCAAAAAAGAAATCAATCAATCAATTAAATCTACACTATTGATCTCATTTCTCCACATTCTAACAAAATATTTTTAGATTCTCTTGACATTTTGTCTCACTCTATAAAACTTATACCTTGATAACTCTCAAAAGTCTCAAGAAATCAAGATCTTTCTTATCTGATTTTTTAAAATTAATTTATCCAACTGAATTTTTTTGATTCTAACAGTTCGACGCGTAAAACTTGTTTTCATACTAATAAATAATGGCAGGTTGTTAATCTCTAGTTGTCTTATTGGAAAGATGGAATATAAACGACGATTAACTTACCATTTGGTGAATAAATACTCAAGTTAATCGGAATGTTCGAAATTCTCTTATTGCTTCCGGTAATTCTATCGGTTTCGGCTTCGATTTCTTTTCGAATTTCATCGAAATCGGTGAATTTTTCACCTTTTCTGTGTAAAAATTCGCCATACTCTGTAAATTGAAAAAGAATGCATTGTGTAAAAATCATTCAAAATCGTTTAGAGCTTCAAGTTTTTGAGATAATTTTTCTTTTGAAAACATACCCGTATCACTGTGGTTCAATTGCAAAATCAACGGTCTCCTGGTAACAATTCCGGCACCACGTGGTAAAAAATCTCTGTAAAGATCGACATATTTCGTCAAATATTGCGAATAAATTAATACACAGTAGGTATGTTATCAAAAAGGTTTCAAAGTATCATTGAAAAAAAATCTATAGAAAATACAATAAACATAGCTTGCCATGGTCACTTGAAAAGAATTTTTATTCTGGAATCTTCAATGTTTAAACTCTCAAGGTCATGCTTTGTACTTATAATTTAGGTTTTCAAGTGAACAGAATTCGCCCCACCCCTTCGTAAATAATTTTTTTTCACGAAACGAATTAGTACGATTATTATATAATCATTCGGCTATATTTTTTTTTTGATAAGAGTATGTTAAAATTTTCGTTGTATAATTTGAGTGGAATTCCTTTCGAACGAATTTTCAACCCCCTATAATCCTGAAAATGAGCGTAAGGCTTCCCAAAGTATGGCAAGTAATTTAGAACACTCGAACCAACAACTTGTAAATTGTTCTTCATTTAATCAACTCGTGATAATTAAAATATGAATCTTTGAAAAAACTAAGTGTCGTTTTTTTTTCTTCAGTAAATTCGGTCATGAGTGTCATGACACACTCTTGAAAATTATAAAAATTCTGAAAATAATTTGACTTTTGGTTCTATTTTTTGACGTTCTAACAATTTTTTTTTTGACCATACGACATTCTGACATTTTGGTTGCCCTCCTAAAGGGCTATAGGTGGATCTTCAGGGTTGATATTTACATGGAAGGTTGGTACCCTTGAGCACCTTCCGTCACGAAAGTTTCAGACCCCCAGACCCCCCCCCCAGGTTCTGAGAATCCCACCACCCTTTTTCTGAAATTACAATAGACATTTTTTCTCAGCCCCATGTGAACCGATTTTTTTCAATTTTTTGGTATGTTGTGAACATCTATAAGAGGTATTCCCACAAAAATTTTCACCCCCTCCCTCCATATTTTCCCCTCAAAATGACGTTTTTTTTAGCTTTGTTTGCCTGTTTTAGCGATGACCATGATTCGGCACAAAAATGCGAATAGCATTTCAAGTGTATTTTTGACCCCTAAAAAACATATATTTTTTCAAAAAAAATTGTTTGGTGGGTCGTGGTCAAAAATTGAAAAAACTTACAGAGGGGGTAAAAATGGATTCTGATGTAAATTATTGTTTTTGGTAAACGAGGTGTCGTTTCCACATGAATCGAACCCCCCGGACACGAATATGACGTCCAATTTGATACTACCCTCAACCACACCCCTCCAGTGCCTCTACCCCCTCAATTTTTACTGTACTAAAAGTTGGACTATTTTCATAATGTTGGTGTCGTTTCCATATGAATCGAACCCTCCGAACCCGAATATGACATCCAATTTTACGCTACCCTCATTCACACCCCTACAGTGTCTCTGCCCCCACCTAAACAATACATTTTTTAGCTAACTCTGATCAAACTTCGATCAATAATTACTTCAAATCAAATCAATTATGTGCTATTAAAAGTATGTTTCGCGAAGGTTGAAAACTCAACGACATACAAAAATTACTACAAAGAAGTAAAATAATTACCATGGCAAGGTTCAAACTTTAACATTCAAGTTTCGAGGTTTCCATTCGTACCAAAACGACGCAAACATTACGTATATGAACATAGTTTTACGCATTTTAAATAGTAAAAATTGAGGAGCTGGCTGTAGCCTGGAAGTGGATAGATGCGGGTAGACTTAAATTGGACTTCATATTCATGTTAGGGGTGTTTGATTCATATGAAAATGACACCAATATTATGAAAATAGCTAAACCTTTAATACAGTAAAAAATTGAGGTGGGGGCAGAGGCACCGGAGGGGTGTGGATGAGAGTAGCATAAAATTGGATTTTATATTCGTGTTCGGGGGGTTAGATTCATATGGAAACGACACTAATATTATGAAAATAGCTCAACTTTTAATACAGTAAAAATTGAGGGGGTAGAGGTACCGGAGGGGTGTGAATGAGGGTAGCATAAAATTTGACTTCATATTCGTGTTCGGGGTGTTTCGATTCATGTGAGAACGACACCAACATTATTATATAGCTCAATTTTTAATATAATAGTAAAAATTGAGGTGGGGCAGAGGCACTGGAGGGGTGTGGTTGAGAGTAGCATTAAATTGGACGTCATATTCGTGTCCGGGGGGTTCGATTCATGTGGAAACGACACCTCGTTTACTAAAAACAATAATTTACATCAGAGTCCATTTTTACCCCCTCTGTAAGTTTTTTCAATTTTTGAACACGACCCACCAAAAAATTTTTTTTGAAAAAAATATAGGTATGTTTTTTAGGGGTCAAAAATACACTTAAAATGCTATTCGCATTTTTGAGCCGAATCATGGTCATCGCTAAAACAGTCAAACAAAGCTAAAAAAAACGTCATTTTGAGGGGAAAATATGGTGGGAGGGGGGTGACAATTTTTGTGGGGATACCTCTTATAAATGTTCACAACATACCAAAAAATTGAAAAAATCGGTTCTCATGAGGCTGAGAAAAAAATGTCTATTGTAATTTCAGAAAAGGGGGGTTCTCAGAACCGTGGGGGTCTGGGGGTCTGGGGGTCTGAAACTTTCGTGATGGAAGGTGCTCAAGGGTACCAACCTTCCATGCAAATATCAACCCTGAAGCTCTCGGGGGCAAATTCGCCATACTTATCCACCTATAGCCTTTATAATATTTCTCATAAGTTTTGAAAAGTTGAGGTCTTTGAACTAATAAAAAAATCGACTTTTCGACCAATCAGGAACAAGCTTACAATAATACTTATCTACGGAATTTTTAACAGTTTTCAAAAATTTGACATGTCAGAAAGTCATGCAAATACAAATTATTCGAAGAATCTTCACAATGTCTGACAGAATGTCAAGAAGTCTTTAATAATGAGGCTAATCTAAGAATTTCCAAGTAAAATTTTTCAAAAGTCTAACCAGAGTGTCAAAAAAATGAAATTTTATCTACATATTTTTAAAAATTCTGACATAATAACACAAAATCATGAAAATGTTTTTATTTTTCTTAAATTATTCCGAGAATTTTCGTATGTCTAAAAATCTGACATGCCACCAAGAATTTTTTCGAGTTAGAAAAATAAAGTCTAATAGTCATAAAAAAGCGAAATTAAGTCTAATTATTATTGAACTTGGAACTGATATCGATGGCTAAGAACCTGAAATAGATTCATGATTATATTATGCATTACAAAATATTTCAATTTTATCTTAACAAACTGTTTTGGGTAATCTGTTTTTACTTAGATTTAGATAAAACCTCCACGTCTAAAACACGATTCACGTTCAAAAGAAATTTATAACGCGATTTTTGATGTTTTATACAGTGGGTAACATATATTCGTACAATGCTCAATTCAAGCTTTCCGTCAACCGTTTTCGTTTCTTACTGACTTAGAAATGACCGATGAGACAAAATGATAAGTGCTTTCGAAAGCTCAATTCTTCCTCTTTCCAACGGTGTAATTACTTTTTTTATTTGATGAGGTTATCACGACGAAAAATTCATTTCTAGTAACGCATGTGGAAAAAACACATTCCAAAAATATTCGTACATCTCCCAAAATGATAGAAAAAATGGCTTTAAACTCCGGCTTCGCAACGGATCAACACGGGGATGGTACCAACGGGTAGCTGGGACAATGACGACTCACGAGTCGAATGACCACCGAGTTGACCCAGCTAGCTCTTCGTGGGAGGGAGAAAAGTGTACCTGACGTTGGAATACTTTGGACGTACGCTAAGTGCTCAAATTTTGGGATACCACCTATTAGTAATTGAAAAAATGAAAATACCATCTTGTAGAGAAAAAATTTCCAACAAGATAGGTTTCATCATCATTTACCTATTTTCAGTCGTACAGGCGCCATTCACAAAATTACTAATGAAAAAAATTACATTTTTATTCTGTTTTCTATTTTTAAGCGAGTTTTCCCCTACAAAAGATACCATAAAGGTGAGATGACCATCGTGTAAAAAATTCAATTTTTTACAAAAATGGTCCCCTGAACATATCGAGTATCTTCAAAATTGAAGGAGCATTGAGCAACGCCCTAAAGAAGCAAGACTCATTTGTAATGAAATAAAGATAATGGATTTTCTTCTATTTTTCAAATGAGAATACCTGCTGCAGGTTTGAACATGTTTAAACTTGCAGCAGGTAAGTACATATTCTCATTTGAAAAAGGACTTTTCTTTCTTTCAATCAGATCAGTCTAGCTTCCATAGGCTGTTGCTGTTGCTCCTTCAATTTTGAAGATGATACTCGATATGTTCAGGGGACCATTTTTGTATTAAATTGAATTTCCTACACGATGGTCATCTCACCTATATGGTATCTTTGAAATTGTAGGGGAAAATTCGCTTAAATATAGAAAACAAAATAAAATGTACTTTTTTCCATCAGTAAATTGTGTAAATGGCGCCTGTAGGCTGTACGACTGAATTTTGTTGGAAATTTTTTTCTCTACAAGATGGTATTTTCATGTTTTCAATTATCCCAAAATTTGAGCACTTAACGTATGTCCAAAGTATTCCAACTTCAGGTACACTTTTCTCCCTCCCACGAAGAGCTAGCTGGGTCAACTCGGTGGTCATTCGACTCGTCAGTCGTCATTGTCCCAGCTACCCGTTGGTACCATCCCCGTGTTGATCCGTTGCGAAGCCGGAGTTTAAAGCCATTTTTTCTATCATTTTGGGAGATGTACGAATATTTTTGGAATGTGTTTTTTCCACATGCGTTACTAGAAATGAATTTTTCGTCGTGATAACCTCATCAAATAAAAAAAGTAATTCAGGCCATTTTTTAACATATAAGTGCATGGGCAAATGCCCACCCAGTGACTTAGCTTTGCCCACCCAGTAAATTCGATTTGCCCAAGAAAATGTTTAATTTGCACTCAAAATCACCAATCTATTCTCTAAATTATTATTTTTTTCAAAAGCTTTTGCCCTCGCTTCGCTCGGGCTAACTTGATTTTCTTTTTCTCAAATTATTCATAACTGTGCTTGGAAAGCATTTTTTTTAAATGTCTGCAGTGGAGACTATTTACTTTAAAATTATTGTTGTTTTACTTCTAAAACCTATAAATTTTGAAAAACTTTTGCCCTCGCTTCGCTCGGGCCAATTCGATATTTACTTCTTTGCAATTAGAATTTCAAGACACCATTAAGTAGTAATGAAATTTAGAAAAAGTTGAAATTTGAAAAATCGAATTCTTACATTAAAAATTATGTTCTTCTACTCATTGAACAACGAATTTTCCGAAGCTTCTGCCCTCGCTTCGCTCGGGCCAATTTGATTCTCTTCTACACAATTAGAATTTCAAAAAATCTGTAGTTGAATTTGAAAAATGTTGACATTAGACAAACCAAATTCTTTCATCAAAATTGACGCTGTTCTGCTTCTAAAATTGCAAATTTTCCAAAACAAATTTGTAATGCGAAAAGCAGAAAAATTCTAGAAATACTCATAATACTCAAAGCATATGGAAAACGCAAATTTTTCATTTTTATCTGAACAGAACAACTCGATTTTAGAGGTGATTTTCTGAAAACCTTTCATGATGTGTAATGATTTTATAAAAACAGTAGTAAAATTCCTGCTTGAATAGAGCGAGAGGGAACACTTTTTGAAAAATTAGATCCCAAAAATGATAAAAAGGCCATTTTTGCATGTTTCATTTCAAATTTTTACTCGTGAGTGGGGGCAATGGCCTTCACCCCTCCCTCTGGCTATGCCACTGTCCCCTTGCCCACCCAGTGAACATTTCTTAAAAAATGGCCTGAAGTAATTACACCGTTGGAAAGAGGAAGAATTGAGCTTTCGAAAGCACTTATTACTTTGTCTTATCGGTCATTTCTACATAAGATCAGTAAGAAACGAAAACGGTTGACGGAAAGCTTAAATTGACACTGTACGAATATATTTATGTTACCCACTGTATGTACCTCTACCACCTCTACCTAAGACTACCTACTTTCAGTCTCCTTGATGCCAATTCGGACTTCCACGTTCCCCAGAGGGCGATACCGTCGCGCATTCTGATTGGCTGTTGATATTTCTGTGCTCTGGTTGTTTACATTTCAAAACGGGACTTTTTATCACAAACTTCGGCGATTTCATTCTCGTATTAATTTTCAACGATATTTCATTAATTTCGTAAATTTCGTGGTGTTTTTTTTAGTGTTTTTGATTAATATATGACTTCTAGTATCGTTATATGTTGTGAATAATGAATATTACCTCGAGTTACAGTGTTTTAGTGAGCTTAGAAGGATGAAACAAAGTTGCACGATTAAATGAATTTAAAGTTCTTTGCAAGTGTTATTTTAATTCACCACAACATTTACTCGATAGCACGATCGCAAAGCAATTCTCTATGCGTAAATTTAGTTTTATTCAATGTGAAATAATGAAAATATAACATCGAATTTGAAATCGCCGAAGTTTGTGATAAAAAGTCCCGTTTTGATAAGCACCTAAGAGCACAGAATATCACTGACCAATCACGTACCACGAATGCTAGCGCGCTCTGGGGAACGTGGAGGTCCGAATAGAAAATCAAACACATTCTCAACAGCGTGATTTGGGAATTACGAACTGAGATATGCTTAGTTATGTTATCCGTGACACTGTGTCATAACCGAGAGATCAGAAGTTCACGAATTGGTGTTGTTTCGTTCACGACAAAGACAAACAGTTATTTTTTATGATTGAAAAAAAAAGTAGAAGAAGTAAGGTATATAGATAGATACACATATCTCTCACCTGCCAACAAAATTTTCCAGTACCGAACTTTTGCCAGCACTCTGAGCACCGACGACGGCAATCTGAGGCAGATCGAATTTTACAGTGACGCCGAGCTGAGTAAAGGCATTGTGTAGTTTGTTGACGATTGGAATCAACTTTTCCAACCCTGGGTTTCCGGCCATATTATTATAATCAGGAACTTGCAATGACAGTTGTTCGTCTACATCAATTTTTGCCAGCCAATTTTCAACGATCTTTCTAAAAAAATGATGACCACTGAACATAGCACTGCACAACGAACATTTACGCACAATAAACCACTAAAGCATGCTTCTCGGCCATACCGCACAATCGTTACTCTTCAGTCTTCAGAAAGAAATGAAATAATAACCAGCACCACGATGATCGACTAACGTCCATCTACCATGCCTTGTTTTCACGCACCGAGTGGGGAAGTGGGGAGTCGTTATTTTCCATGCGATGAGTGAGGCCGGTGAGGCGCCGGCGCCGGCGGTAGCTCAAGTCAAGACTCAGTGAATCTAGTTTCGATTCTTTTATTTCTTTTGGACAAGGGGAAACATTTCTAACGTAACATATTCAAGTAAAACCCAGGGGTGCGGTGAAGGCACTTTCTTGAGTAGCAATCCTCGTTGACGATTTTGGGGGGGCCTTTTTTTTTTTTATAAATTCGTGAAATACTTACTTGAACACAGCAAAAAAAAAGTAGGTAGATGCCTCCGAATCTTCACGACCCCCTTATCACTTATATATTTTCAAACTATTTTTAAAAACGTTTATAATACCTACCAAAAAATAACAACTATTTTACCTATTTTTTCAACATTTTAAAAAAGAGTAAAAACGATCAACTTTTTTCATTCCGCATAGACATAGTGTTGTAAATGGCCCCCCTAAATTTGAGCAACCTCCTAAACACGAGTGCCCCCTCTAATCAAAATAATCCCCGTATTTCCTAAAAATCGATTAATTTGAAAAATGAAATAGAAAATATCTATTTTTTGAATAAGAATATCTCGAACGTTGTGTTATGTGCGCTAAATCGTTTCGTGTTTTTGAACTACATTACGTACTTGAGTGTGGCGATAGACACTTTTTTTTTGTGAAATAAAAACTCAAAATTGTTGATACCTAATTTGAACATTTTTTTCATTTTTTAAAATAAAATTGCAAGGATGCGAACAAAGAAAACTGGTTAAAGGTAAAAGGTTCCTAAAGGTTACTGAGAAATAGGTTCCGGTTAACAGTGATAGGCTAATTAGTTCATGGTTATGGGTTCCAAAAAATTGGCGCAATTTTTTTCGGGTCAAAGGTTAAGGTCAAGGTATTTTTTTTGAATTTTTTCAAAATAAAATTTTCGAAATGAGTATAAGATATACACTGCTTGGTATTATTTATTCAACTGTGAAACAATAACGAACCTACAAATGAACCATTTTAAACTTATTTCTGTGAAATTTAAAAAAATATTGCTCATTTTTTTCAAAAATGTATAACCAGTTGTCGCCTAGTTCAGAATATGAATGTAAACGAAAAATTCATCAAATTTTCCAAGTTTCGCACAAAAAATACCGAAAATTTTTGATTTTAAAAAAATGAAAAATTTAATTTATATCTATCAACCATAATTAACCGAAATTTTTTGAAGGTTACAGGTACAGGTACAGGTTAACAGTTATGGAAATTAAAATTTCAAATTCGGGTTCCGGTTCCAATTTTTAAAATTTCAGTTGAATGTTATTGGATAAAAATTATATTTTCCCCGAAAATTTTCGGGTCAATTCCGGTTTGCATCCCTAAAAAATTGTAATATTGATACCGAAAATTGGAAAATTCCAGGTTTGAATTTTGAAAAAATGAGGGGGCACTAATGCTAGTTTAGGGGGGGGGTGCTACTCATTGACCTTAGGGGGATCACCGCACCCCTGGTAAAACCAATAGGTACCAATACTCTGTTTTAGCCAAGATTTTTTATCATATTTTTCTTAACCAAATACAAATAGTTACAATCAAGTATTTTTGCTCTACTATGATAAAAAATAATAATAATAAACCTCTTTCGTACTAGATTCATTTTATTTTTTATTCAATTTTTTTCACAATGCAATCTATGCAAAGTGCAAACGATCTAATGCCTCCTTTATCATTTACTAATCAATTATTTTCGTCATACTGCAAAATAAAAAAATAACCTCTGTTTGTAGGCTACTTAATTTATTTTTCATTTTTGTTCATTTTATTCGTCTTCACTTCGAACGTTCGAGTTCAATACCTATTTTCACTCCAATTCTCTTCATTCAACAGAATGCAGGGCTACCTAACAAGGGAACTACCTGAACCGGCAGAAACGAAAATGAACGAATCAAAGCTAGATTGAAAGGGGACTACCTCAGGACCCCAAATCCAAAATTTCAAGTGCTGAAGTTGATTTCTCGATTTTTGGTGAATTTTTGAAAATTGAAAAATCCAAAAAATTATCAATAAAACCAAAAATAGAAAATATTGATGAAAATTGAAATTTTCTCGGGAAGTAGTTCAGATGGCGTCCCTAATTCATTTACAACTATCGAAATTCGCAAAACCTCAATTCCAGTCATTCTGGAGCCTCCAGCGATTTTTTATCATTTCTCCAGAAACTTGAAATAGCTCTGGAAGGGCTAAAAATCAACTTCAGCACAAATCACTTTATTTGGGGCCTATGTGGGTTGTCTTTAACCAATTTTTGGGGTTGTCGCGAAAATCGGCGTCTCTAGCTTTGATTCGTTCATTTTCGTTTCTGCCGGTTCAGGTAGTTCCCTTGTAAGTACCTATAATGTGTGTAATGATCAAAACATGGAAATCAGTTCCAAACTATAAACGATATGCTCGAACATGATCATTTGAATTTCCATGAGGAGCTTTCGAAACCGCCAGACGCCAATATGAGTAGGTATCGGTAACGGTAACCAGTCCACGAACATGTGATTTCAGTTCATACCTACTTGACACGATCAAGTGAAAAACCACATCCAATTAGTCCGGCATATGACAATAGGAGCAATTGCACCTCCCCCCCCGCCGATCCTCCGGGACAAATTTTTTCTTAAAGGGGACATCCTAAGGAACATTTTAAAGCAAACTTGCCCAAAAAAAAGTTGACCTTACTTACAAAATGGCGGCCATTTTGATTGACAGGTGAGCCGAAATCGCAGATTTTGCGGTTCAACATAGGACATGCACGAAATTTTTCAAACCTTACAAAGGTAGATCGAAAGATCGTGCAAAAATTCATCACCTGTCAAAATTTCAAGTGCTAAAGTGCGTTTTTCGATTTTTGGTCAATTTTTGAAAATCCAATTTCGGCCAAAAATGAGGGAAAAAATCAAAATTTTACCAAATTGACCAAGAAAGCTGAAATTTGGGATATACCCCATTCTCGACATGCCAAATCGATTGGAAACGGTTTCAATCCGTTTTGAGCAGTTCTGGAGCCTCCAGCAGATTATTGAAACTCGAAATTCCCACAAAATTCCTTCAAATTGGAGTTGTAAAGCTGAAATTTATTCTAAAAACTAATTTCAATACGCTACGAAGTACTGTAGGTGAATTTCAAGTCGTTTTGGAGCCTCCAGCGACTTTTTGAAAATTTCTGAAGCTTCCAACAGATTTTTGAAACATTGAATTTTTACAAAATTTCATCAAATGCGAATGGAAAGTTGAAATTTACTCTGCACTCCAATTTTAACACCCTCTGAAGACGACTTCAGGTGGGTTCAAGTCATTTTGGAGACTCCAGCGACTTTTTTGAAAATTACTGGAGCCTCCAGTAGATTTTTGAAACTTGAAATTTCCCCAAAATTTCAATAATTTCATTAAACTGAGATGGAGTGTCGAAATTCATGCTGCAAACTAATTTCAATACGCTACGAAATGGACTGCTGGTAGATTTCAAGTCGTTTTGGAGCCTAGCGACTTTCTGAAAGGTTGTATGGTGTTTTTTTTGGAAAATTGAAATTTCCTAAAAGTAGCTGGAAGCTTCAAAACCATTTGAAACCGCCATGCAGTCTGCGAAGTAAATTTCAGCTTGCCAACTCCATTTGATACTTAAATTAATGTTGCGGGAAGAATATTGGGAAGGCAAAAAAATCGTTGAATTCTTTTTCGTCGTCCGTGGGTTTGGACCGCGATAGCGATTCCCAGCTAACGAAAGAGCACGTATAATCGTTTGTTTAACCGTTCAACCAGTTCGGAATTTGCTTATTCCTCAAACTACGCAGCGATTCTACCATTCTACGACTGTTTTATCGTAGCAGACTGCAGAGGGGTACGGCGGACTATTCATCTGTTCACGGTTAGCCAACAGCGTCATCAGCTTACATTGTTCAATTTCTTAATTTCGTTAGCTCTGTTTTCTGTTATCGGTTTTATTATCGGACTCACAGTCTAACATTTTTATGCCTTTGTTAATAGTTTTACCGCTTCAAAATAACGTATGTAAGTTATCATTCGAAAAAGTACACGACAACGACTGCTTAATATTTTATAATCGTGCCCTAAACATGGATTTTTAACTTCTTCAATGCGGACTCACAATCTATTTGGTTAAGCAAATTTTTATAAATTTTAACCCTTAAATGCCACACTTATATTTTTTTCAAGATTTTCTTGCACTGGACTGACGAGAGACTTGATATCATGGCTACCTGATACATGTGCGTAAATGTTCAGCCTTTCATTTGGCATGTTTGACACATTGCCTACTTTCACGATTTCAACGAAGTAAAATTTCAGAATTTGACCCAAAAAAGCTCAACTACGAAGGTTACAGAAAAATCAAATGAAAAATTATCGAACACGTGCTAGTGTATTTTAAATGTAAATTATTCAATTTATTTGAAAAAATATGCATAAACGCCTTTTTAGGGGTGCCTAAAAAAATTTCTACTACCACTAAAAAATGTATTTAAAACTCCAATTAACTTTAAAAGGGGTCGTTATTTCGCATATTTCTTGTAAGAAGTAGGTCAAGGTAGTACTATGTAGAGTGGGGAAAAATTCAATTAACTCCATTTTGCGCTCTTATAAGTCCGACGCAAGAAAAAATCATAAAAAGTTGCCAGGTGACGTTGTAGAGTATCAAAAAAGAAGCATTTTCAACCCTACAACTTTATCTCCAAGAGTCATGAGGGGGGGGGGGAGGTGGGGAGGTACCTTTGAGTGGAGCCCCAAAGGAGAAGTTTTTCGGTGTGATATTTCGTTTGTTAGGTTTATGGACGTTGAGTTTTAAAATTGAGTTCACGAATGTCAAATTCTCCGGTTGGATTTTTTTGAACACCTGCTTATGAATGACAACGTTTGTGTCCATTTAGTTTAATATCGTGAAAAAAGCGAACAAATAAACATAAATTGAAGTTTTTTTTCTCTTTTGGATTAAACTTTGCATTATACATACGAGTACATACAATGTAGAGATAATTGAAGATTGTAACATAAAATACTTGTTAAAATCAATCAAGATAAGCGAGTAGGTAGGAAGGTATCGGAATCGAATGATTGGAAATTAAGATTGATATCATTCGATATCTACTGCAAGAATTTCATCTTGAGTCGAAATCACTCATAGGTAATTTCTAGTTTTTGTTCACGTTTTGCATTTTAAACAGTGTATGAGATTTACTAGGTATTTTTTTAAATCTCTCGTCGCATTGATTCCGCCAGTTGAACTCATCTAGTAGATACACCCATCTTCAATAAACCAGCAACGCAAATTTGAGATCAAAATGGGTGAGTCTGAATATCATCGGTCTTTAGTTGTAGAATAAAATAAACTCTTATGCTTGTGGTAGAATTGATGGTCGAGTCGGGGTACTTTCCATTTTTTATGCTTTTTGTTGCTGGAAAATTGCTAGAAAACATAATAAATAGTTAGGTAGGTACTTTGTTTTGCAATAGTCGTTCGGTTTTTTCACTTTTTGAACGTTCCAGTTTGGTGGTGTGGGTAATATTCTGTGTCTACAAAGGGTTCAAAAAATCATAATATTAAATTCGTGAAGATTAAACAACGATGTCAGATGTGTATTTGAATTTGAAGAGTTGAAGATCAAAATCAACTCTACCTGTCTCGTGCATAATTTCTCGAGTGTTTGCAAGTTTTTAATGTAGTAAAGAACGATGTGAATTTTAGCCTATAATACGTATAGGATGAGATGAAGGAGAGGAACATTTTTTTAAATCTTTTCGGTGAAATCTGAGTAGAAAAAGAATGATGCAAAAGTTCTAATGGGATGTCTCTTAACAGGAAATAATTTTCAAATTGAGTCAATCTTCGAATTATTTTTCAAAAATGAAAAAGTTCGGATTTTTTATTTATTTATTTATTTTTGATAGGTAATAATTCGAGATTTAAAATCAGCACTTTTGAAAACAAAACAAATGATATGTCTGATGATTTTTATGATTATTTGTTTAGAGGTCTGACCAAAAGTAAAGAAATGATTGTTCATATATCTAAGTTATCGAAATCCAGGAACAAAACTTATTCGGATGCTTGAAAAAGAGTTGTTGGGTTTTATTTTCAAAAAGTTTCCGAAAAATTCAGTAGGTATATATGTACCTACTCTTAACTTTTGAAGAATTCGTAAAAGGAAGCAAAAAAATGAGAAAAAAAACAATTTATTAAAACATTTTTTATTTATCTATATTGTTGGTATTTTTCTAAATTTTGAGAAAGAATCTTCTCTGTTCTCCAAGCTATTTTGGTCCCCTTGAATGAAGCTCCTCAAAATGGAAAAAATCAATAGTTGAAAAATTAAAAAATTAAAGCCAATGAAAAATGTTTGAAAAATGTTCATTTTCGGTGAAAATTTTTCCAAAAAACTTCCCAGGGTTCTAGAAAAAAAACCTCGTCCTTTGAAAAATATTAACCCCATTGTATGGAGCCTCCTCTCATCAACACTGGTTGGGAGACCGTGGGAGATTTCATTTGTTGCCCATTTGTTTAATTTTCTTCTTGATTTTTTTTTTTTTTTTTTTGAAATGAGGGGGTCTATACAAGGGAACTGAGTTGCCGGTTTAATTTTATAAGCCTGTGAAGTTGCTGGGTATTGAAACGAAACATTAAAGGTGAAAAAAAACATCAAGACCGTCTCCCTCGAATGTCGATTCATTGGAGTACTTACCTATTTTTCAAAATAGGTATTTCTGCCAAAAAAATGAATGTGATCTTATGGTCCTAGAAAATAACTCGAAAGTAGCTTTTTTACCTCCCCCTTCTCCCTTGAAAATTCAATCACGGTTTCGATGTAATGCCGTACCTATTTGTTTTGAATAGGTACCGAAATCACAAAAAAAATGTATATTATATGGACAGGCCATTCAAATTTATACGAATAAGAGTATTTCATTTCTGTAATCACGTTGAACCATTCCTATAGACTTATCATCACTTCTAAATGGAATGATAATTTAAAATTGATTTATTGGCATTTTCAGTTGCCTATTTATCGTATCAGTCACTTTGATATGAGATCATAATTTATTTCGTTGATTTTTCAATTTGATTGTGTAATGAAAATAAATACTTAGATTAACTTTAATTTCCTACTCAACTCGACTAACTCGAGGAAGCCAAACAACTAAAAATTTTTTCCGAGCATAAGTATGCAAATCCAGTAGCCTGCTCTGATTGCAGAACTTTTCATCCTCAATACCATACAGGGTGCCCAGAAATATCGAGTACCCCTAAGAAAGTTTTTCATTAAAAATATAGGTTGGCAATGTGAAATAGATGCATGTGATTGGTGGAATGTTATCTCTCCAGTCCAACAACCAATCATGTGCTATCATTATTATCATTCACTGTGACCAACCAAAGTATTTTAGTAGAAAATTTTGTTAGGGGTACTCGATATTTCTGGGCACCCTGTAGGTATACCTACAGTACCTACTTTCCATTCACATTGGTAGGAAAATATCATGAAAGTGGATATTATTGGCCGCAAATATACAATTTTACCTATATATTATAGAATTTTTACGATTCAACTTAACTGGAGTGACTTTTAAATGAATCATTCTCAAACATACACACATTTTAGTACTTACTGACTTACATTTTTACGAATTATTTTTCAGTCTTCTATTTATTTTTTTTTACCTTTTCAAAGTTTGTTGTGAGGTATCCGAGTTCATATATCATTTTCCCTAAATTTTTGCATGTTTTTCAATCATCTTAATTTTTTATGTGCATTCAATGATTTGAATTTCTTTTTTTTTCAACTTTTAAATGAAAATGTCGGGACACCCTGTATCTTCAAATATAGGCTTATGATTGGAAATCCTCAAATATATTTTATCTCAGTTTAATAAATTGGAGTTACGAAAGTCGCATTCCATTCAGAGGAAAGGCTTATTGATTATTGGTCCATTATCAAGACCAAAAATTGATCAGAAAGCATTCATTCGGTGATAAAAATAGACCTATTTGCGAGTTTTGTGGGTACAATTTATGTGTTTTTTTAATGGGCAAGAATAAAGAAATCCTGTTGATTGAGAATCGTAATCTTGAATTGAAAAATGAGGCGAATTATTTAAAAAATGGCGTAGCTGCTATCGCCAACGAATATTCGCCCAAAGGCAATAGTAAGTAAAAATGATTCATCTCGATAGTATTTTTTGGTCAGTGGGTAGTTCATTTATGTGAAATTGTGAATCCAAATTCTCATAAATGGTCATTTTTTTAAATCTCGAATAATAACGAAGATTTTCCAAGAATTGATGGCGTGAACTCGAAAAAAAAGTTATGTTAGGTAATTGTTTCAACGAATGCTCTGCATTTTTCTTCACTTCGCAGGTAATAACGCTTCCCAAGACCAGCAAAAACAACCTCCGCCACCTCCTCAGAAACAGCAACAGCAAAAGAAAGGAGGTGGACAGCAGCAGCAGCAACAGCAACAGCAACAGCAGCAGAAAAAGAAAGGAAGAGGTGCAGGATCTGGTCGAGGTGCTGCCTCTACAGAACAAGAACCTCAGAAACAAAGCAAAGGTAAAGGATCGACAGTCGCATCTGGTTCTCGAGCCACTGACGACCAACCAGCTCAGCAACCTCAACGAGGACCTTCTTCTCAGCAGCCGAAATCCGAACCTCCTGCTCAAAGTCCTCAAAAAACAGCTCAGAAAAAAGCTCAGAAAACACCAGCTCCTGCAGAACCTACTGAACCTCAACCGGTTCCTGTTACTAAACAGGCCAAAAAGAAAGGCGCAGGTGGTGCTGCTGTTGCTGAATCACCTGCTGCTGAATCAGCACCTCCTAAACAAGTTCAAGGTTCGAGATGACAATCGAGTTTTCAAGTTCTCGATTAGTTTTATTTTTGTGTTTATTTGAAGAGGTTTTCATTATTGATAATAATTTTTGATATAGAACCTCCAGTAAAGGATTCTGGCTCTTCGCAACCGACTCCTGAAGCCAAAGCTGCTGGAAAAGGTAGAGGTAAGAAGCTCGCTGCTAAACAATCAGAATCTGCTAAAGCAGCTGCATCATCGACACCGACACCGCCACCGGAAACCCCCGAGGTTGAAACTCCTGTAAAAGGTATGCTTTTATCTGATTTTATTAATTCTAATTCAGTAAGAGTTTGATGTGATTTTCTTTTGATGTATTGACTTATTCTTGGTACCTAAAGAACCTCCTGCACCCCAACCCGAACCTACCAAACCTGCCGGAAAAGGCCGAGGTAAAAAAGGAGCAAATGTCGATAAACCATCCGAACCTCTTAAAGCAGAAACTCCAGAACCTTCGAAACCTGCTCCTAAACCAGCTCCAAGCCAGGAACCTCCTAAACCTGCCAAATCTGCGCCTAAATCAGCTCCAACTCCAGCCCCAGAACCTGTTGCACCCGCAGTTTCTTTTCAAGGTGAATTTGAACTGACATAAATTGAAACGTTGGTGAGTTTTTTAGAGTTGATTTATTTGTAAGTTCTGTTTTTCAGAAAAAGCCTCAAAAGATCCTCCTCTACCAGCACCAGCCAAACCTGCCGGAAAAGGAAAAGGTAAAAAGGGAGCAAGTGCCGGAGGCGGAGCTGGTGCCGGTGATTCTAAACCAGCAGGTTTTTCCAAAGCTACATCTCCAGCTCAAGGTACGTACTATATTTTGAATGGATTCCAGAGAAATGGTTGCCAATTGATTAGTACCTACTACCTACCTAGATATTTTTTCCAATTTTTTTTAGATGCTCCCAAACAACCTCCGAAACCTTCTGTTGCGTATTCTGGACCTCAATTGCTCATACCTCGAAGACCTCAAGGTCAATGTATCACTCGTCGAGCACCTTTATTCGAGAAGAAATTAATTATAGAGGTCAATTATTTACCTATCAACTTCAAAGACTTCAATTTAAAAATCTTCCATTACGATGTCGAATTCAAACCAGATCGTCCAAAAAATCTTTACAGGTACCTAACTACATTGTTCTTCTATTGAATTGATTTATAGGAATAAAGTTTGAATAATTATGTTTTGTCCTTACTAATACGTGAATGTTTTTCCATCCCAGGCCTGCCCTCAGAATGCTTTTGGATAAATACGTTCCCAGACGTCACCCAGCCTTCGATGGCAAGAAAAATATGTACGCTGGAGGTACCAAGTTGGAATTCCCGAATGGTGAATCTGTACGTATGATGAAAGACTCGCTCAATTGAAAAAATTGAAAGTGAAAAATAAATTTAAAATGATATTACCTATGTTATAGGTTCAAGATACAGTCGAAGTATTCGATCCTGAACGTGGTAAAGAAGCTGAATTTGAAATTACTGTCAAACTCGTTGCTCAAAATCTTTCGTTGAGTAAGCTGGCAGAGTATTTGAAGAGTGGAACGTCTTTGAGTATTCCTCAAGATGTGATCCAAGGAGTGGATATTGCTTTGAGAAATGCTCCGATTATGAATCCGAATTTGTAAGTGATGATTAATTTGTCGTGGCATTTATTTGATGGAATTGTTTCGTAATCGTTCGCGAAAAATTCGCTTATTTGAATTTATGCGATCCTGTTTTGTGTTCATATGATTTTTTACGTTTGTTGCAGTGTACCAGTTGGAAGATCGTTTTTCGCTATTCCAAAGCCAGACTCACAACCTACTGATCTAGGAAATGGATTCGAATTATGGCATGGCCATTATCAAAGCGCCATCATGTCTTGGAAACCATATTTAAACGTCGATGGTGAGAAATAAAGAAATCATTCCAGATCATATGACCCAAAAATTTCCATTTTCATAGTCGATTCTTTCAACTTTTCTCAAATTTTTTCTCTACAAGATCTGCTCACTTATTAATTTATAAAAACAAGATTTGTTCATCTTTAATAGGTACCTAATTATAAAAAAAAAATATTAGTCTTGGATCTCATGCTTCCCCCTCCCCTCCTGCTCTTAATATTTCACGATATATTAGTACCAACTTGCAGTTGATTGCGTAATTTGATTACATTAAGTAGATCACTGTGGGTGAGGGGACCTCAGAGCAGTTTAATCGAAGAATGAGGGTCATATTCGTGTTCAGCACTTGAAAAACATTGTAAATCGAGGTGTCACACTATTGGGATCATTTTTTTAAAATTTTAACTCTATTGGGGAAGTATTGGGAGCCTTAGATCGAGTCCAATCAAAAAATCAAGATCATATTCGTGCTCAGCACCCTCAAAAACATGTCATTCAATATGTCACACCATGTGTCACACACATCTTTTCATTTTTTCAAATTTCGACTCAAATTTGAGGAGGCAGCTGCCCCCTGGTACTAGGATGAGCCTTTAATGGAGTCCAATCCAAAAACCAAGATTATATTCGTATTCAGCACCCTCAAAAGGATGTCATTCAATATGCCACTCACCCCACTTAATTTATTTTTTTTTGAATTTTAACTCTGAGGAGGCAGCTGCCCCTTCACCTTGAGATTCTCCATCTAAAAAATACTATATGTATTTTGAAATAGCATCAAAATTCACATCTGTAGTGTACTTTTTATAAAGTTTTAAAATTATGGTTCGTGCTCCTGGCGTAATTTTGAAAATTGATGAAGGAAGTCCCCCTCCTCCTTTTCCTCATCACCCCTCCTCCTCACGAGGACGCTCGAGCAAACCAATGGTGTTTTTTTCAGTTGTAGGTTGGTTGAAGCTTGTGGGGAAAAAAATCTTTGAGCCATTTCGAAACCTTACTTAGTCGAATTGTTATGGAATGATCCATCCATTTACTCTAAAACCATGCTGGGTCATTGATAAATGAATAGAATTACCTATTATCATTTGAACGAATACTTAAAACAATTTTTTTCTTTTCGCAGTGGCCAACAAAGCATTCCCTATTGCCCAATCTGTGATCAATTATATCTACAACGATATGAAAGAAGATCCTGAAAAGCAGCTTGAACAGAGAGCAGAGTACAGATTGCTGAGATTTTTAAAAGGGTTGAAAGTCGATTACAAAATACAATCAAATGATCCAAGCGGATTTACCAAAAGGACCTACAAAGTGAAGGATCTTGGTGCTCCACCAAACAGGCATCGGTAAACGACACTACAATTACTACATATCTAATATTATTTTACGAAAGCTATGTACTCGTAGCTTTTAATTTACCTATCCATTTCTTCATCAATCTGTTCGCATTCGAAGTGATTGGTTTGTTATGATGTTGTGTTTTCTGTCTACAGATTTAAACCGGAGAAAGAAGGCAGTCGAGAGATAACGGTCGAGCAATATTTTACCGATGTTAAGAAAATTAATTTGAAGTTTCCTCATCTTCCAACTATTGTGACGAGTAATCAGAACTTTTTACCCATAGAAGTGAGTATAGCTATTATACGATAATTCAAGATTTTTATAACCTATTTTACGAGTACGTATCTTGTTGGGAGAAATTTGTTGACTAGAAATTGGAAGAGTAGGCACCGTCTCATGGTTTTTTACCTTGAGAATTTTTGCAAAAATTATTTCAAAAAATGTTTTCGGAAATTTCTGAGTTTTAATTAAAAATTGAAGAATTATCTTGTGAACTTTTGAGATGATACCTTGAAAAAATTATTAGCATTAGGTATTTCATTGGAATTGGAGGTTGGTCTTTATTTTGAAGTTTTTATTTTTCATGCTCCTGTCCTCTAAAATTAAGTAAGTACAAGTAGATAGGTATTGTATCTTGTCAGAAATTATTTTTAGATTTTATTTTTCTAATTTTGAAAAATTGGTGCCTCTTGTCCAAAGTTGATGAAAATGGAAACAGTTTGATAGAAGAATCATTTCATAATTTTTTTTTTTTTTGTAAATTCTCAATAAAAATCTCTGAAAAATACAAGAAAAGTCAAAAAACCGAATTAAAATTTTGGTTTTATTACTGATTGAGAATTCCCTTAGATAAGTATAACTCCCCCCCCCCAAAACCCAATTTTTTTGAATTTTTGGAATTTTATATTAAAAGGTCTGATAGAAATGTTGATTCTGATTTAATAAAAAAAGTGTACATATAGGGCATTCATTTTCAAGTTTTTTTTTTTTTTTTTTTTTTGTAACTTACAAAACAGTACCTATTGGTTTTTAAAATCTCTTCTCTCCTTACATCGAGATGAAAACTTACATACATTTTTTGGAGAATAAATTTTTAGTAAACATTCAACTTTTGTGGAATTTTTCTGTTTTTTTGGGGGGGGGGTGTTTGAATTGCATGATTATTACACCCGTCGTGCGAGATTTTATATCATGCATTTGACTGATCAATTCTCTAGAAAAAAAAATTAATTCGTGCAAGAAAAAGGGTTATCAGAGTCAGTGTTGCTAATCACCTTATTTTACTAAACAATGATCTTTCTTATTGCGTACCTAATTGTAAACTATTAAGTATTTCATTGTTTAATCCCAGTTTTGTCACATCTCACCGAATCAAGCAGTCATGAGGAAACTGGACGAAAAGCAAACTGCCCAAATGGTGCGAAGTGCTGCTAAAGGAACTGATATACGAAGAGATCGTATTTTTGGAACGGTAAGACGATCAGCGAACAAAAATTAACAATAATGAAATGAATTCACGTGTCAAATAACAATTTTTTTTAAATTTCCTTTTTTTATTTTATAGATTGGTCAGTCAGGTTTTAATAACGATCCTTGCGCCAAAGAATTTGGAATTTCGCTGAGTACGAATTTTGAAAAAGTCGAAGCTCATATCTTGAAAGCACCTTTGATTCGTTACGCAAACGTAAGTTCCAAAAATCGATTCAAAATCACCGATTACTTCTTAAAAATTTTATTACTTGCTACTCGAGTAGGTACTTGATGGAGAGTGTATTCGACAGTTTGATTGTCAACTGTGGTGTTTTTAGGGCAACGTTCCGGTCAGAAATGGCGTATGGCAGACGAGAGGTGGAGAAAAGTTTATCAATTCGCCAGGATTGGTATCGTGGGTAATTATTAATACTGATAGAAAAATTGGACCTCAACAAATCAAGTAAGTTGGTGAAGAAGAAGAATACCTACCCATATTTTGACTTCTTGACATCTTTACTTTAGAAAACATTTACGTATTTTCCTCTTTTTTTTTAAATAATTTTTTTTTTTTAAATTCATTTAGTTATTTAAGTATATTATTATTTTTTTAATATTTATTTTTATTTTATTTTTTATTTTAAAGCAATCTCGTGAAAAATTTCAAGCAAGTGGGTGATAATATCGGTATTCCTGTGCAAGAACCCAAAGAAATTCTCAATGTGGGTGGCGCTATTCGATCTGAAGCTGATTTTGAAAGAGAGTTCCGCAAATTCGATAAAGGAACTCAGATTTTGGTCGTAATTATGGCACCGTTCGGTATCGATGATATTTACAGTGAGTGTTACAATGCTTGGAAAGGCTTAGATAGCGATAATTTTTCAAGAACCACTGAATAGGTTTTGAAAAGTTACGACTTTGGAAAAATAATTACATACCTATCTACCTGCCTATCGTTTTGATTGCATTATGTAGGGTAGGTGATTCATTTTAATTTGATATAAACGTATGAAAATTTCTCAGGCAAAATCAAGAGAGTAGCCGAATTGAAAGTTGGCGTTTTAACTCAATGCTTGAAAGCAGCCACTTGCGATTTTCGTAAAATGAACGCGATGACTGCGCAGAATATATTGCTGAAAATCAATTCCAAGATCAGCGGAGTGAATCACTCGTTGGCTCAAAGTGTATTGTAAGTGTAACTTGTTTTTTGAATTTTATTCATTAGGATTAGAGCTACATCCCTCAGAACAAAGTTGAGTGCTCAAAGACTTGATGGACATTTTTTTATTCCTATAGACCAACTATTTTGAGAGAACCGGTGATGATCGTTGGAGCTGACGTCACCCATCCAGCGCCTGGCACAGATGGTCTTTCAATCGCTGCAGTAAGTATTCAAAAAAATAATCACCAGTGTTCTCCTGCCTCAAAAACAAATCTCTAATCCGTAAATTTTGTACCATAAATGTTCCTACCTAACCTATTACAGGTGGCAGCATCTCATGATTCGTACGCCTTCAAGTACAACATGCTGTACAAACTTCAGCCCGGTCGCCAAGAAATGATCGAACGTCTACAAGAGATGATCGAAGAACAGCTTCGATTCTTTTACCAGAATTGCAAATGTAAACCGAAACGTATATTGTACTATAGAGATGGAGTCTCTGAAGGACAATTTTTACAAGTTAGCTGATTTTTTTCTCTCCGGCATTAATTTAGCCTACCTACTTTATTTATACCGAGCTGGATTATTGTAATTTTTGAAATGATACGTAAATGCTCGTGTGTAGGTGCTGAATATCGAATTACGTTCCATTAGAGCGGCGTGCAAGAAATTAGAAGACGGATATGAGCCTGCAGTCACTTTCTTGGTGGTACAGAAACGTCACCATACCAGATTCTTTCCCACCGGACCCAAAGATTGGGATGGAGAAAAAAATAAAAACGTGATGGCTGGTACTTTGGTCGATTGCACCATAACTCATCCAACTGAGGTTGATTTCTATCTTGTTTCGCATCAGAGCATACAGGTAAGATGATCGGTAGTGATATTTAGAAATAATTAAGCGGATTTAGGTAAAGGTAATATTGATCATTATGGATGCGGTGAATTTTTCAGGGTACTGCTCGTCCTACCAAATATCACTTGTTATGGGATGACAATAAAATAGATCAAGATGAGCTGGAACAATTGACTTACTATCTGTGCCATATGTTTGCTCGATGTAATAGATCGGTGTCCTATCCTGCACCTACTTATTATGCGCATTTAGCCGCATTCAGAGCCAGAGCATGGTGGGATGGGTAATTATCTTGATGTTTTTACTTTTAATTGCTTTATTAGGTATATCGCGAAAAAAAAAAAAAAAATGTTGAAGGATTTTGACCAAATTTAATGAAGACTAGTTTGAGTTGATGCTCATTCAAAAAAAATGTTGGTTTTGGAGAAGCTTCTAATAAAAAATTGCTAGTCAAAAACATTAATATTTTTTTGATTTTTTGGAAATTGGCAAAAATGAGTTCCAAAATATTTTCCCAGTTTCAGAAATGTTATCTTTCGATGTATTTGCTTAATTGATGCAAAATATTGAACCGGGTACTTTCAGAGCTTTTTACTTCCATTTATAAGAAATAAATAAACGTAAAACTTCTTAATCTCAGGGCGTTTAATAATACTTTCATATAACATGACATCTTTACATAACGAGGAATAAAAAGGTAATAATGAGAAAAATACGTTAACTTCAAAATACAATAGTTTTACTAGCGACGTTGCCAATAATCTAAACATTCTGTAATCTAACTTTGAACTTTACTCGAGCTATATTGGCATGAATTTGGCGGAGGAGGTGCCGTTTCACTGCCCCAACTGTCTCGGCACGAGGCACGAGAAGAGGGACAGTTCCACAAACACCGTACTTTCAGAGCTTTTTACTTCCATTTATAAGAAATAAATAAACGTAAAACTTCTTAATCTCAGGGCGTTTAATAATACTTTCATGTAACATGACATCTTTACATAACGAGGAATAAAAAGGTAATAATGAGAAAAATACGTTAACTTCAAAATACAATAGTTTTACTAGCGACGTTGCCAATAATCTAAACATTCTGTAATCTAACTTTGAACTTTACTCGAGCTATATTGGCATGAATTTGGCGGAGGAGGTGCCGTTTCAATATTTGATAAGAAAAAAATTTCCAAAAACAGGCGATTCAAAATCTTTTATCAGTGACTTTCAACTCAAAGTGAAGGTCTTCACCAAATTTGTTCAAAATCCTACAACATTTGTTTTTTTTTGCGATGTTCCCAGTATGGGCCTACATAATTACTTGAAAATAGTAAAGGGAAGTCAGAACCCTCGAAGAAGTGGCTGGTTTTCCACTTCGAAGTGGGCCAAGCCCTGTGGACTTCTCCAGCAATTAACAATCTGTTCTTTTTTCCCCTTTTTTTTTTACTCTTCTAACCGCAGCCAACGTTATGATGCTTCTAATTTGACGAAGGAGCAAGAAACCAAAGGAAGAATTCAGGACCACATCGTAAAGAATGCTCCGATGTTTTTTGTTTGAATCGGTCACGATAAAATTCTATTTACCTACCTACATATAAATTTCCTGGTCAATTGATGTTTTTTAAAATCATACCTACTTCATTTTTCGCGTGATAAATTTGTGATAAAGTTGCTTAAAAAATCGTTTTATTCAGTGCAATTCGGATTGGTTCTTTCCTATTTATTTCTTCCTCATTTCTGTATGTGCCAAAATTTTTTTTAAATAGAAAAAAATTCAAAATTTCTTGATTTGAAAAAAAAAGTAAGAAAGGATGGGAGGTATTGTTGTCATTATCGAGAATCTTTTTTCTAGTTGTGCATTTTGATGTACTTTCACAACCAGAAGAAAGATTCAATGATGAAGACAAAGCGCCCCAATGGTACATCCTTTCTAATTATTAAAAAAAAATAATACCTAATGAAGAAATTTTAAAATTTTTCCTTAAGTATCTACCTATTAAAATTTTTCTCGCAGTTGAAATTTTCAGAATAAAATAATTTTACATATCAAAGGACAAACAAATACGTATTCATTCTGAATTTTAACTTCGAAAAATTTATCTACATATCATTTGAGGAATTTGTTTAAAAAACCGCCATCAATGTCAAAAATTCAAAAAAAAAAAAAAAATGTATATGTTAGGAGGCCAATCAAATTTGGTGGTAAACATTTGATTTTGGGACTGCAGATTGTTCATCAAATTCGGTCAACGTCAGAAAATGCAAAAAAAAATTCATTTTCTCTGTAAAAATGTTGACTATGGCCAGGGTTGAGCAAACACTTTTCGAAAATAGATCAATGTATCCTGAGAAGAGTTGCAATTCCTCGAACTTTGAATCGATTATGTTTGCATATTTCACTTTTCCATTCAAATTTCAAAATGAAATTTCAACAAATGCATGCTCAAAATTTTCGTGCTTTCGCTGTCCACACAAATTTTCTACTTATTTTATCCAAAAAGGTTTGGTCAAAAATTTCAGAAATTTTAAAAACTTTAACGTGATAACATTTTACAGAAAATTTCCATTAACTTGACATACCTACGTATTTGTTCCCTTCGCATCTTTAAATAACATAGGGGATCGTTTTGAAGAGAGAGGAGATCCAGTTTATATGTATGTACTTAGTAGGCACCCTATGATTATAAGAATCAAAGTAAATGATTACATATGTAGGTTCTTGAATTCATTTATCTTTGTTCTTTGTTTTTTCTTTTATCAGACATTGCGATCTCATTTTTTTAGGCCAACTTCTCGCTTGAAAATTAGGTTGAGTACTAAATTTTTTTCTAATAGTCAATCAAAATGCAAAAACATAAATATTAAGGGAAAAGAGTTGAAAAGAGTTGAAGGACTTGGACTAAACCCTTTGAAAAGGAGGGTTTTCATATTTCAACTCCTTTAAGTCAGTTTTAAAAAGAATCTAGAAAAGAGTTAATTTAATTCAGAGTTAACTTTTAGTCGGACGTAGACTTGAAAAAAGAATCTTTGCCCAATGACCACAGCGGTTTTTTAAACAAATCTAGTTAGAATGCGCAGGTACTTTTAAAATTTAAAGAAAAAAAACGTGTTTTATTTTTAAAACCCGTTTCGTTAGTAATTAGTTTTCACTTTTCTGTTTTCTGTCACATTTTCTTCCGAAAACGGAAAACGGCAGATAGCACTAAACAAAACAGTAATAAAAAAAAACGGTTGTAAATTTTAATTTTCAATTTTTCAATTTTGACATTGGTGGTTTTTCTCTTGAAATGGAATCTTTTCGAAACGGATTCCTAATTTGAAGTTTGAAAGTTGAGACAATTTGAACCGTTCACCGTTCAAATAATTCAATTTCAAATTCAGCTAGGTATATATATAATGTTTAAATTAAGAATTGATTGAATAGTTTTTTTACTTTTTTTGTCCTTTGATAAAATTATAATTATTTTTCATTCTGAATTTCTGAGTCACTCATTCTAATTCAATCAATATTCATTATTCAACGAAGAAAAATGAAATGAATTAAAAATCATTAATAAAATTTTCATCTTCTATTAAATTAAAATTTAAAACGCAAAAGCAAAACGCGCGAAAACTTAAAATATCGAATTCTGCTTAAATTACCTGTAATTTACCTTATAAAACCTGTATTTACCCAATACCACCTATAGTAAAAGGCCTGAGCGCTGTTTTGTGACGTCATCACTAATAGACAGTATGTACTCCGATAACACTATAGAAATGAATGAAATATTAATGCACTAGAACGAAATAAATACCGAGAACATTTTATTTTGCGTTTTGAATCACATTCTGATACTTAATAATCAATTTGAGATCAAGAGGGAATGATTTGAATGGAAAAATAAGTAAATATAAGCTCATAATCAACACTGTTTTTATCATTAACGATGAGAACTACACTCGTTTATGATCTAATTTCTAAAAGAATATCAAGAAAAACTCTGGAGGATGACAGCTGACAATGAGGAATATAGCAAAGAAGTACAACACATACAAATTATTGTAAATATTACCGAATATACGCGAACATAATCTCCAACTCAAAGACTAAGGTATATAAAACGATCACCAAACATTGCATACATGACGGAGATTTCTCTCGAAATTCTTTGCAAACATTGTATTTAAGCCTGTTGAAATCCATCCTAAGTATTTTGGAATTTAAAGCTGCTTCAATTGGTTTGAGATACTGATGATTTCTTGTTTAATATCCATTATCCATCATAGCATAGCAGCTTTAGCATGGCTGGTCTAAGAAGTAGATTTGAAAATTAAACTGTATTGTAGATTTTTCTCCAACTTGATGCGATTGCATTGTTCACTAACTACTTATTTCATTACAACATCATTCCGGTACAACACACTAGTACACATTAATTTTCATTTTAATCTACAGTTTACATCACTATTCATTCAAATTACACAACACAAACGAGTCGCAAAAAATTCATTTTTGTACACAAATCAAATAAACCAACACCATCTGTAATTGAAAACATCAGTACCACATTACTAGAACACATTTTATGACAAATATTAATTGAATTTCATAATTTAAATAACTTTTTTAACGAAAGTTTTACTCAATTTCACGAATTCGCCATTTAAACATACGTTAAAATTCAAATGGTAAACACAATCGAGTCATCTACTTGTGGTGACGTCAGAGCTGATAAGGATTCAGCGCTCAGGCCTTTTACTATAGGTGGTATTGATTTACCTAGTATTTACGAATATAAGAACGAAAGCGCCCGTTCTTTGAACGAACGGAAGTTCAGTACGTTGACGTTGTGAAAACAGCAACATGGTTCTAGAAGGAAAAAAAAGATCAAAATAAAATATTGCGTATATTGCATCATTCAACTTTTTTTGGTTGAAATTCCGAAGTTTGAATTTTTGCTAAGCAAAGTTATTTAAAGTTCAAGTCTCTAGTTGTTTAAATTATCGTGCATTTTTGATTAACTTTAGTCGTTTACAATTTGATACATGCATAATGGATCAGCAGGATAGACGAAGAGGTAAGAATTTTATACTTTTTATTCCATTTTCGTGATTACCTACGTTGACATCTGGATCAGACCAAATAATATGTTTTTTTACCGAATTTATAAAGTTTTTGTTTGGTATCGAAGTATTTAAAGAAAGATGTCCGGTTAGTTCTTCGATCTAATGTTTCAGCTGTTACGTTCGAACTGAACTCTGAAGGTTTAGTTACTCGATTTGTACGACCCAGATAACAGAACTACTTGGAGTTTACTCTGTCTGATTTACTCGATTTAACTACGTATGATTTTGTGTATTAGTAAAATACTGCTCAGTGTTACGTAAATGTGAGATCGAAATGAGAGAAAGAGATCAGAATATCGTACTAGAAAAGTGACGCATTTGTTTCACGAAGATTGGTGATATGATTGTAATTTTCGTAATAGGCCATTGTGCATTGTTTCCGGTATCAGGATGAAACTTGAATATCGTAGTGTGCGAATAGTTTTGCATGTTTGAGTTAGTTCTGTGATGAGATAATTCGCTGCTATTGAAATTCTGTCCTAGAGTTACTTTCTATTATACTACGATAAAGCATTTGAATTACAAATAGTTCCATTTGTTTACAGATAACCAGCAAAGAGGCGGCGGAGGCCGTCAAGGTCGCGGTGGCAGGGGTGGACAGGGTCGAGGAGGCCCTCCTCCTGAACGTGGACCTCCACCAGGCGATCAATATCGAGGTAATCAGCAATATCGTGGACCGCCACCTCAAGGTGATTACAGAGGTAATCAACAATATCGTGGCCCGCCATCGCAAGGAGATCACTATCGAGGTGGTCAGCAACAGCGTGGACCATCTCCTCGAGGAGGATCTGGACGAGGTTTTCCACCCGGTGGTCAGCAATATGGTGGACCCAGAGGTCCACCAGGCGGTCAGCAATTTAGTGGGCCTAGAGGTAGAGGAGGCCCTGGCGGTGACCAATCTTGGGGTGCTCCAAGCACTGCTTTCGCGCAGCCTCCTCCTCTTATGAGTGCTGCTCCGAAACCAGCTTGGGGTAGGCAAGATGTTTCCCCTGTCGAACCAGCCGTCTCACCTGAACCTGCACCGTTTCAAGGTACGAAATTAGCGACTATTTTCGCTCTGTTGAGTAGTTTGTTTAATGCAAAGAGAGCCTCTCATGGTGATATACTTTCGTTATAGAAGCTCCGGCTTTACCGCCACCAGCTCAAGGAGGCAAAGGTAAAAAGGGCAAGAAAGGTGGAAAACAACCTGAGCCTTCTAAAACTGAAACCGAAACCTCTCAAGCTGCTGTTACTCCTCCAACTCAAGGTATTATTCTATCCCGAACGAAATCCTTTAGGCTTCAATCAACTCCAGTGTGTTCTAAGGTCTTCCTTCCATCTTCTTAAATTTTCTGTCTACTGGTCGAAGAATGAAAACTTGAAAAAATTATTTTTCAACACGAAGTAGTGTTTTGTTTTGGTTTGGATTGAAAGTACGTCTTCTCAAATCTCTTAAAGTATTTCCAACTGTAACATGACTATCGAATATAAAGAGCACCGAAGAGAAACCGAAATCGAAATATTTTCAGCATATTCTCTAAACACTTTTAGGCGAAATATTGATCATTTTTAATTCGGTTTTTCAGCACCAGCACCGAAAGATCCACCTCAACAGAGAGGAAAGGGTAAGAAAGGAAGCCCAGGTGGCGATAAACCTCAAGAAACGCCGAGTACTTCGAAAGACGTATCTTCTCCCACTCAAGGTTCGATATAATTCAACGTATTTATTTCGAAAAATAATTATTGCAATTTTAATGTACCTAAATTTTATTTTTCATCTTTTAGGGATCACGAAGAAAATCGAACAAATTTCTTTTGACAAAAATCTGATTATTCCTCGAAGACTAGGTGGCCAAGTTATTAACCGTAGGCAGCAGTTTTTCGAAAAGAAATTCATAGTTGAAGTAAATTACTTACCGATTAATTTCAAAGACATCAATTTAAAAATCTTCCATTACGACGTTGTATTTAAACCGGAGCAACCGAAGCGTCTTTACAGGTATAATGTTCACTTTCGGATTGATTTCTGAGATCCGAGTATTAGGCCTAATTTTGTAATGAGTTTCATCTTTACCGATGAACATTTTTTTATTGCAGACCTGCTCTGAGACTGCTTCTGGATAAATACGTACCCAATCGTCATCCAGCCTTCGATGGTAAGAAAAACATGTACGCTGCTGGAACCACTCTGGCTTTCCCGCGAGGATCGGTTCGTATTACAAATTGCAATTATCACGATGAAGCTCCAATACGAGAGAATTAACCGATCTAATAATGATATTTGTGACAGGATATTCGCGATAGCGTTAAAGTTTACGATACTGAACGAAATTACGAAGTAGAATTTGATATTACGGTTTCACTCATCGACCAAGAACTATCGTTGAGCAAGTTGGCGCAGTATTTGAAAACTGGAACATCTGTAGATGCTCCTCAAGATGTAATTCAAGGAGTGGATATCGCGTTAAGAAACGCTCCAACAGTGAATGTAAAGTTGTAAGTGAGGTTTCAGAATATTAACATAATGTATAACGTACAATTCGATGTTCGCTTCATGTGTTCGGATTTTTGCCTACAGTGTCTCCGCAGGAAGATCATTCTTTGCGATTCCTAAAACGGCGCCACCGCCCTTGACAGGAGGGTTCGAATTATGGCACGGGCATTATCAAAGTGCCATTATGGCGTGGAAACCGTACTTGAACGTCGATGGTAAGAACTGATAAGAATAACATGGTTGTAAGTCTTTGGGAGAAAACGTACTCTTTGTTGTTTTCGAATCTAACTTTCAATTTTTTTTTTAATAGTTGCCAACAAAGCGTTTCCTATTCCCCAAGACGTGCTGGATTTCATTTACAATGACTTACAACTGGATCCGAGGAGTCCGCTAGATCAAAGATCGAATTACAAATTATTGCGATTCCTGAAAGGATTGAAAATAGATTATAAAATGAAGTCGAATGATCCGAGTGGTTATACGAAAAGGACTTATAAAGTGGATGATTTGGGTCCTCCTCCGAGATCAGCGAAGTAAGTTGTTTTTTTTCAAATAATGCATTACGCGATGAAATTCTATTTTCAAAGAAGCTAATATTACTCGTCTGTTACAGATTTAAACCAGATAAAGAAGGAAGTCGAGAAACAACAGTTGAAGAATATTTCAGAAGTGTGAAAAAAATTCCGTTACAATATCCGCATCTACCGTGTATTAAAACGACTAATAAAAATTTGTTGCCTATTGAAGTGAGTTAAGCTGAAACTACGAACAGAAACGACGCAATTTTCGCAAATAAATAGTCTAATATGCAATTTTAGAATATTTACATTTAGATACGCTCTTATGGTAGTCAAACAGCACCTAGGCACGTGTCTGAATGTAGGTGAAAGAATTCTGAGTTTTTATGTTACGATAGTCAAGAGACCCCCTATATATGGGGCATCCTTACTCCTAATCGTTAACGAACAAAACAGAATTTCAAGCGTTATGATTGACAATCGTTTCTAAAAATGGACTATTTGTATTATTAATTACGCTTCAATTCTAATTTTTGAATTATGTCTGTTCACAGTTCTGTGCAATTACCCCGAATCAATCCGTAATGAGAAAATTGGACGAAAAACAAACTTCGAACATGGTTCGAAACGCTGCCAAAGGAACAGATATACGGAAAGGTCGTATCATGGATACGGTAAAGCAATAGAGTCTTTTGAATGTAACGAAGACCTCAATCTGTTACTTCGTTACTGAAAAATATGCCTGTATTTTTTTATTCGTGTAGATTGGACAAGCTGGGTTCAATGCAGATCCGTGCGCGAGAGAATTTGGAATTACCGTGGGATCGAATTTCGAGAAAGTTGAAGCTCATATTCTGAAAGCACCTGTGATTCGTTACCAAAACGTAAGTTTCAAGAACCGAGCTTTGATAACCAAAAACTCGAGAGCTTGATTTTTGATGGTGGTATGTAGTTATAAGGTTCTATTCGAGAGTTTTATCATCTACTGTGGTGTTTTCAGAGCACTGTTCCAGTGAGAAATGGCGTATGGCAAACCAGATCTGATAAATTCATTAATTCGCCCGGATTAGATTCGTGGGTGATTATCAACACGGATAGAAAAATTGGCAACCCACAGATCCAGTAAGTGAGGAAGAAGTATTCATAATTTGACGTTCGTGTCTTCTTGATTGAAAATGTTTCTCGTTTTAAGGAATCTCGTGAGAAATTTCCGACAAGTGGGTGATAATATTGGTATTCCGGTGGCAGAACCGCGAAACATTCTGACCATAAACGCCCGAACGGAGCAAGATTTCGTGAAAGAATTCCGCCAGTTTGAGAAAGGTGTTCAAATTTTGGTCGTAATTATGACACCGTTCGGCGTCGACGATATTTACAGTAAGTGTTACTGTCGTATGATTTGGGGAGAGCATTTTACCGAATGAAACTGTGAGACGATAATGGTTTGTTGGGCTTTGAGGGCTCTGCAACTCTCATTAATTATGACGCATTTTTATATTGTGACTTATTGTTTTTTTTCAAAAACCATGTCACGAAAAAATACAATCGGTTATTTGAAGAAAATCAACGTAATCACAATTCGTATTTGAACAATCACTGCTCTTTTCCTTATTTTTGGTAGAAATTAATCACCGAGTAAGGGCTACAGTGGCTACGAACTGCACTAAATAGGTTTCAAAAATGCAGGACTCTGGAAAAATGCTCTCTTTACTTGTTAGCCGCTTATTAAATCGATTTGCGTTAGATACTAATCTACAAATATGTTCCAGGTAAAATAAAAAGAGCAGCTGAATTGAAAGTTGGCGTTTTGACGCAGTGCATAAAAGCGGCCACTTGCGATAATCGTAAAATGAACGCGATGACTGCGCAGAATATATTGCTGAAAATCAATTCGAAGATCAGCGGTGTGAATCATTCGTTGGCGCAAAATGTATTGTGAGTGTGATTTTTTTTATAGTTCCGATTATTACAATGTTGGTTAGGGTGCGTCAAAAGAACAATAGAAAACACTTTTTTTAAAAATTGGGGTAGCTTACCCCCTAAAAGTGTTCCATTTGGTCAAAAAATACTACGTACAAAATTTCAGATCAAAAAAATTATATTTAGAGGTCGCGCACAAGAGTTGAATGTTGAGAATGTATGAGCGCGTCAAGCGAAAACTTCCCACGGTTGCGCGGCGGGGATTACAGCGTTGCGTTCCCTAGCAAGATTGGAGCAGTTTTACAAAACGTTACCCCCTCTACAATGCATGTTAAGTAAGTCTAGTCCCTGGTAGGATTTCTAAGATGTTATTTATGTGGATTCAATAACAATTTTTCAATTCCGAAGCTCATTGTAGGTGGAAATATGAAAGTTTTGAAAAATAAAGAAAAAAGTATGAATTTGAGGTTTTATGTATTATTCTGATCAGCAATTGTAGGAAAAAAATTTATGGGATAAATTTACGTTGAAATGTGAATATTTGATACGATTTAGCAATTCAAGTTGATGTTTTATCGACTAATATACATTTTAAAGCCGTTACTTAGTAAAAATGGAATGTTTCAGTTTCTGAATTCCATAATTTTGGTTAAAATGAATTCTAGAGCCAAAAAATCATGATCAATATTTTTTTATAGTTGTTTTAAAAATCCAAGAAAGATAGTATCACTTGATAAGTTGTGGTGGGGATGCCGCTCTCTTTATAGTTGCGCAAAATCAACCCCGGTACGTTACGTTGCGTTTCCCGCGGCGCCGTCGTGGGAAGTGTTGTGCTTGCGCGCGCTCGCAGCTCTCAACATTCAACACTTGTGCGCGACCTCTAAATATTAATATTTTTCAACAAAAATTTTATGGTGTCATTTTTTCGTCTAAAGGAACAACATTAGCGGGTAAGACCTTAAAATTTCAAAAAAAATGTAACATGACGCACCCTAATGTTGGTAGGTGATTATCATTTTTGGGGGAGGGTGAGGGCCGAGAAAGGATCTGGTCTAACAATTGTACTATATTTCGTAGTACCCAACTTGAGAAGTCTATGGATTCCCTGCTATACTAAATTAGGATATCTAACTGGTAGTAGAAGTAGTGAAAAAGTGTGATTTTGAATGGGTAGTGAAAGTAGTGAAGTCAGATGAAAGGTAGTGAAAAAGTGAAAACATTCAAATCATTGGGGAAAAAATTTATTTTTGATGAAATTAGCAACACTGTTGGAATACATATGTGACGTCAGTTTTTTAAAATAATTTTGATTAAAATTAAATACAAATTTTCTTCAAATTTCAATTTTTTTGAAAATTTTCCTGTGAAAAATGTAAAATTTGACTTCGTTAATTTTTTTGTGTGTGGGAGGGGCAAAATGTTTTCTGAAAATTTGGTTGAAAAAAATGGAAAAAAGTGTTTTTTTAAATTTTATTAACATAGAATAATTGCGATGATGTTTTCAATATTTCCAAGAAAATAATTTTTAAAGTTTGTAAGTGAATACAAAGTTGCTGTGAAAAATTTCAGAACAATAGTTTTTCTGCAATGTCGAAACGTTTAGATTAAAATTTTTCTCTTGCTTAGATAGAAAAAAAATCGTTTTTTATACAAAATTTAGCAAAATTACGCCTGAAAGTATTTTTTAAGACAAATTTTTAAACGCATTGTCATCTAAAAATGTATTGAAAATTATAAAAAATTCATTTTTGTCTATCTTTTTATCAAGTATATCCGAGTATTAATTAATAACAACTCGTCGGAGATTCAAAATTTTGTCAAATGTTTTTGAAGTGTTCGCAAAAACGTAGATAGTTGATATTTTATGCTGCCTTCATTGAAAAGTAGGCAAAAATGGAATATTGTTACCGTTGTTACGAATTTTTTTAACATTTTTAGTGATATATGGCGTATTATGTTTTTTTTTTTCAAATTTTTGTGAGTAACTATCCCATAATTTTCGTTTTTTCGAAAAAATTTCAATACATTTCGACATTGTAGAAAAAATATTGTTTTGAAATTTTTAATCGTTCAACATTATTTTCTCAGAAATACCTTCAGTAACTTGATTACTTTTTATTTCTATTCACTATCAAACGTTACTTTTTCAACCAGAAACCGACCAAAATTTATTGTAAAAAAATGAATCTGACTCATAATTCATAGTTTATAGACAAATTACTCGTAGAACAAAAATCAGCTGAAATCGGAAACAAATCCTGTTAAAGATTTCATTGTTTGAAATGTTTATGTTATAGTGGAGGAACCCGCTTAAGGATCTATTGCAGCCCTCCCTCCCCCCTCCCCCGTCGATCCTCCGGGACAACTTTTTTCTTAAAGAGGGAGTCCTAAGGAACATTTCTAGCCCTTGTACTAAAAAAAAAAGTGACCCTACTAACTTATGAAATGGCGGCCATTTTGATTGACAGTCAGCCGAAATCGCAGATTGCATTCCAACATAGGACTTGGACAAAATTTTTCAAACTGTTCGAAGGTAGATCGAAAGATCAAGCAAAAATTTGTCACCTGTCAAAATTTCAAGTGCTTAAGTGCGTTTTTCGATTTTTGGTGAATTTTTAAAAATCAAATTTGGCCCAAAAATGAGGGAAAAAATCAAAATTTTACCAAATTGACCAAGAAAGCTGAAATTTGGGACACACCCTATTTTCGACATGACAAATCGATTGGAAACTATTTCAAACTGTTTTGAGCAGTTCTGGAACCTCCAGTAGATTTTTGAAACTCGAAATTCCCACAAAATGGAGTTGGAAAGCTGAAATTTATTCTGCAAACTAATTTCAATGCGCCACGAAGTACTGCAGGTGAATTTCAAGTCGCTTTGGAGCCTTCGGCGATTTTTTGAAAATTCCTGGAGCCTCCATCAGATTTCTGAAACTTTAAATTTCCTAAAAATTTCATTAAACGGAGATGGAATGTCAAAATTCGTTCTGCAAACTAATTTCTATACGCTACGACGTGGTCTGCTAGTGGATTTCAAGTCGTTTTGGAGCCTCCAGCGACTTTTTGAGAGGTCGTATGGTGTTTTTTGGTAAATTTAAATTTCCAAAAAGTAGCTGAAAGCTTCAAAATCATTTGAAACCATTTGAAACCACCATGTTGTCGACTTCATATCGTATTGATATTAGTTTGCGAAGTAAATTTCAGCTTGCCAACTCCATTTGGTAAAATGTTGAGGGAATTTCAAGTTTCAAAAATCTACTGCAGGCTTCAGTAATTTTCAAAAAGTCGCTGGAGGCTTCAAAATGATTTGAACCCACTTGAAGTCGTCTTCGGAGGGTGTTAAAATTGGAGTGCAGAGTAAATTTCAGGTTTCCATCTACATTTGATGAAATTTTGTGAAAATAAAGTTTTTACAATGGCGAAAAAAATACGTCATCTACACGAAAATAACTCAGACCAAAATTAATCAGCATTAAATTCCCTACAAAATGATATAATACCCCAACCCCCATAACTGCACTTTTTTGAAAAATTCAAATTCAGCTTTTAAAAAAAATAATGATTGTAATAATTTTACAGAGTTGCGAAAATAAAATACAAATACGTACTTATTTACCCTGAAGCTCTCGGAAGACAAATTCATCCTTTGTTCATAAAAATTGATTTTTTCCAAAAAAATTCTGATTTACTGGCTTTTTCTCTGGTTTTAAAAATTTTTGACCAAGGTTCACTACTCAAAAAAATCTGAAAAAATTATTAATAATAATAAGGTTTAAAACATACTTTTTGGTGACAAACACCCTTTCAAATACCCTTTGGTAACTACGTTTTGCGCCATTTGCTATCCTTCGTCGAAAAAGTTGAGCGATTTGACATTAAATGTCCCTGTGCCCCTTTGGCCTTTAGTATTTCAGTTAGATGAATTTCAAACATTTTACAACTATGTACTTATTGTTGATTATTTTTCCTTTATTGTTTTGTTGTAGGCCAGAAATTTTGAAAAGACCGGTGATGATTGTTGGAGCAGACGTAACTCATCCAGCGCCTGGCTCTGAAGGTCTCTCTATCGCTGCGGTAAGATGCTAAGATTATTCGTGCCCTCGTTCTGTCTACTTTTACGTTAGTATAATATTTTAATTTTTTAATCAATTAAATGTGTTGCAGGTTGCAGCGTCTCACGATTCGTACGCGTTCAAATACAACATGTTATACAGACTTCAGCCCGGTCGCCAAGAAATGATACAACGTTTAGACGAGATGATCGAGCAACAGCTTCGATTCTTTCTTAAAAACACGAACCGCAAACCGGAACGAATTCTGTATTATCGCGACGGTGTCTCCGAAGGACAGTTCTTACAGGCGAGTAAAATCTCGATACTCCTAACGATAATTTATTTTTGTTTACGAGAATATTATGAGATAATCGATGATCGTACGTATACAGGTGCTGAATATAGAATTGCAGGCTATAAGAGCCGCATGTAAGAAACTCGAAGCCGATTACCAGCCTGCAATCACTTTCTTAGTCGTACAGAAACGTCACCATACCCGATTCTTTCCCACTGGACCTAATGATTGGGACGGAGACAGAAATAAAAACGTAAGGGCCGGCACTCTTGTAGATACGAACATTACTCATCCGACTGAGATCGACTTCTATCTCGTATCTCATCAAAGTATTCAGGTAAAAGAGTAAAAATTGACGATATCGAGAAATCTGATAGTACATAATTGATTGTAATTTTAATCGAATAAATTTTTTCCTCAGGGTACCGCTCGTCCTACCAAATACCATCTTCTATGGGATGATAATAACATACCGCAAGATGAGCTCGAACAGCTTACGTATTATCTGTGTCATATGTTCGCGAGATGTAACAGATCGGTTTCATATCCAGCGCCGACTTATTACGCTCATTTAGCAGCGTTTAGAGCAAAAGCTTGGTGGGATGAGTAAGTATATATTTTTTTTGTTATGATCATCAAGTTTCTTAGTGAGGAAGATTGATTTAAAATTATTTTAAACGTTTTTTTTTCTTTCAGCCAAAGATACGATGCAGCCAATTTAACCAGAGAACAGGAGGTCAATGGACGAATTCAGGACCATATCGTGAATAACGCTCCGATGTTTTTCGTTTAAATTCATGATCGACAATTTCTCCTAATGTACTCGTACGCGCTTTAATCTTTGTGATAGCTTTATTTATACATTAGGATTTTATTTTTTCGAGTTTGATAAATATTTCTTTATCGTATTTCGTTTGATAATTATTTCTTTATCATATTTCGTTTAGTTCGTTATTATTATTATTTTTATTGTGGTATTTTTTTAATTTTTTACGAATTAAAAAAATAACTCACCATGTGTTTGTTTATTCTCGAAGGTAAATTCGTTCGAAGTTCAAAAAAAAAATAAATTTAAAGTCGGCGGCGTCTGTCGATTTTTATCACGGTTTACTTAAAGTTTGAGTAAGGTATAAGTTCAACTGATGTTTTATTTTTCGCCCGAAGGTAATATGTATTTGTGGCGTCAAATAAAAGTATAAAATACGTTTTACAGCTTAGACAATAATGCATTCGTAATAAAAACCGATTTTCTAAAAAAAAATCCGAGTTTCATTTTTCAGCTTCGTGAATTATTTTTGATTTAAAAATGAAAATTTCAAAAAAATCAATCAGGTTTTTTTTCATGGTGCTTCTGATAAATTTTAATAGCATTTAGGGACTTTTACCAATTGAAATGAGACCAAGTCTAGAATGAGCCATATTGGAAATTGAAAGAGGTAAAGTTCAACGTTTTTGGATTGCCATCTTTACACTTTTTTTTGGCAGTAATTTTCAGCCTTGAAAATATTACCTATTCTGGCGGGCAAAAATAGATGTGATTTTTTTTTTTTAAAATCCATAAAAATCAACCACTTTTGAACTGTGTGTAAATGAGACTTATTAAATTAAAATTTAAGACGAGAGAAAATTAATAATGAAAAATCAATTAATTAAAACAATATCAATATTAAAATTTCTCCAAATTCAATTAAATAAAATTTTTCTTAAAAAAGAAAAACAGATAACGAAAACTCGTCTTCCCAAAAGTGCACCACACGAGTTTAAAAAGTCCATGGACTTGTGTGTAGAATTTGGACGATTCGACAGTCGACAACGGATCCTGGAGATTTGAAGAAGGATGTCGAATACATTGCCTAAGCTGTCGTGAGTCGGTGCAAAGGAGCATGCCATTGCCATGCCTCACTTCGTCGGCATATTTTGCCTAGCTTGGTCTCACATACATAATTATTTAATGACATCAATTATTTAATCAATTATCGATCAGTTTTCTGATGAAAATCATCGGTCCATTTCTGAGCTGAAATTTGAGTCTGTTTTATTTTTTGTCTTTTGTTGCGAAAATACCTTTTTTATGGTGTTTTTGACTAATTTGAGAATGGCTGTTTAATAAAAATTACCAAAAAATCTCACATTGTTGTTGAAAATCACAGAAAGTTTCACTTTTTTAGTCAAAAAGTTCTCAAAATCGACGCTTTTCAGCAAAAGAATTCCAAAAAGTCTCACATCGTTGTTGAAAATTACTAAAAAATTTACTTTTTCAACCAAAAAGTACTCAAAATTGACGTTTTTTTTGTCGCTTTTCCAAAAAATCTTTGCAGATTATGTTAAAATACTCAAAATCTTATCTTTACTTTTTATGTCAAAAATTGACAAAAATTCGAGGTTTTAGCAAAAATTTTGATTTTTTTTTCAAAAATTACCCAAAAAACTTGCTTATTTGATACCAATTGAGGAAAAAATCATGTTTAAAAAAATGATAATGAAAATTGCCAAACAATCCTACTTTTTTTTGGCTAATTATTTATAATTACTAGATTATTACACCCGACGTGAGAAGATATTTTATATTGAATTTGTTAGTCTTTTTGACGAAAATTCTGGCTTTTTATCATAAAAAATGTTGATAAGTTGCCAGAAGTTGCCGAAGAAAAGATTAGTTTTTTTCGATGGCAGGAACAAAACTAAGAGAGATAGACCCCCCCCCCCTTCGAGTTGTCGAATTTTGGCTGTCTGCAAATTTTAAAAAATTTTGGACTTAATAAAGAAGCTATTTTGCTGACTTTCTTTGAACTTAAATTAGGTACAGAAATTGACTTCTTGTAAAAAAAAACCAAATAATTTAGGTACTTTGAATCACAAATTTTTATTGAAAACGTCGTCTATCGCTTCGATCAGACCTGTTTGCTTTTTTCTCGAAATTGTAACTTCTAAAAAAACCATCATTCAAATTATTCTAAAATATTGAAACCAAAAAAATCAAACTCCTCACATAAAAAAAAATTAAGTACTCACTTTTTAACCTATCAAAATACGAATTTTTTAAAAGCCTTTGCCCTCAGTTCGTTCAAGCCGGTTTGCTTTTCTTTTTCGAAGTTCTAATTTCTGAAAAACAATGTTTTCAATTTCACCTATCAAAATAGGAATTGAAACCCATTCTTGAAATTTGCTCCTCATTAAAACACCACAAGGGCCTCAAAATCGAGATCAGAACCTTCAAATTAACGTGAAAACTCATTACATTATAAAAATAACATCAAAATCGTGATCAGCGACCTCAAATTAATGAAAACGCATTAATTTCCAGAAAAAATGTCATTGCAGCGCCATCTATCGGAATAAAACGGAAACTTTGTTCTGCGTTTAGAAAAACATGGGTAATAAAATCACGAAACAAAGGCTGGATATGCGCGTGGCGCTACCTCTTGGAATATCTCGGAACTACGTTGAGAAAGTGGGATAGAAACGGTTTTTCGATGTTCTGTTTGCTGTAGTTCCGAAATATTCGGAAAGATGGCGTCACGCGCATATCTAGCTCTCATTTCATCACTTTTTAAATCTTGATTTTTAAAAACAGAACGAAGTTTCTATTTTATTCCGATAGGTAGCGCTGCGTGTCCGTTGAAAATCCGAACTGGATTCTAGAATGAAATGGCCAATATAGGAGTGATTATGGTTGCCTTTTGTGATTTTTGCAGGGGTATTCTTCGTTTTTCATCGTAAATTCATTTAATGTGATTATTTAATGATGTAAATTTTTCAAAATCAACGAGTTCTCACTAATTTGAGGCCGGTGATCACGATTTTAATGTCATTGTAACATTTTTAAAAAATGTAGGCTAATTTGAGATCGCTAATTACGATTTTGAGGCCATCAAGGTATTTAAATGAGAATCAATTTGCAGAATAAGCTTAAAAATTGTGTGGGGTATCAAAATGTACAATTACGAATACACAATAATGAACTCTAACAACTACGATAAAATATTTATTGCATTAAAATTTTCCTATAATACAATGGTTCAATTTTTTTTTAATATAACATTAAACTTAAGAGAAAAAAAAACTCGTATTAATAAATTTACAATACTGAAGAAGAAAAAAAAATGGTATATAAACATGCGTATTAATAACCTAAACACAAAGATAATGACGGTTAGCTCGATGTTTTGTTGCTGCAAAACAGTTAAGACACATTTTTACATCATTGCTCTTACCCTGATTCCACTCTACATCGCTCTTATCTCAACCCCATCGAATTGAATGACAGCTTCGAATCACCCGACCCGAAGGACCAAAACACACTTTATCACAAACTCTTCAGAAACCATCTCATTCCACACATTTACGACCTTTCACTCATACAGGGTGCTAAAAAAAAGGCTCATACGCAGTTCGACTTTTTTTTTTAAAAAAAGTAATAATATAAAAAAAAATTGACTAAATATAACGAAAAAAAAAAAAAACGAGACAGATAAAAAGGTAAAAATAATACTGCATCGCGTAAAAAGAAATAATTTACAAAAAAAATCAAAAGCTATTCGTACGATGATTGCGAAGCTGCATTATAATAGAAAAAAAAAGAACATGATTCAAGAGGCCCTAGATGGTCAACATACCTCTTGATAGAGAGAAAATTACGTCATCATACATGGACAAAAAGAGCAAATAAACGATAGAAAAAAATACGTATCTATGTATAACGTAATTTTCGAGACGCTTAGAATAGGCAGTGCAATCAATACATAGTATAAAATTAACTTCGGAAAATGTCGTTCGCGTCTATTTGAAAAAAAATAAAATAAAAAGGTTGTTGCTCGAATAATAGTACAAATGAAAGCTTCGAAAGTTCAGTCCCAATCTCCGATGTACATTGTTCGAGGGGTCGGAGGAATATACCCTCTGGTCGGGATTGGTAACCTTCCATAAATGTGATTATAAGGCGAATCTAGGAACTCCGAATCTGCAACGATAAACATCAAAATTAGCAAATGTGGGGTTAAGGTGAGAGGAAGGGTGTGTGTGTGTGAATAATACTTACCCATACCGCTATCGTAACTACGGGCGTGCCACATGACTGGATGATGATGGGGTGCGTGAGCAGAAGCCAGATGTCCATTCGATATAGATGTGCCAATCATCGAATAACGGTTGATGACCGGAGGAGGTCCTTTGTTTTCCTTGACTTTTGTTTTGACAAAGTTCGGTACACGGGCTCTCATTCCGCAATAATAAGGGTCATCTGTGAACCAATCAATCGCAATCGTTACAAATTACGTCAAAACCTTGGAAATTTTTTAGCAAATGCAATAATTTCAGTGAAATGCGGGTAATTTTTGATTAAATTGGAGTGACTTAATTACAGATAAATTTTGGTAAAATACGGGTAATTTTTGGTAAATTACGGGTAATGTTTGGTAAATTACGGGTAATTTTTGGTAAATTGAGATAATTTAGTAATCTTGGTAAATTTTTGCCATTTTGGTCATTTTTGATCAATTTTGGTAATTTTTGGTGAATTGAAATAATTTAGTAATTTTTGGTAAATAAAGGTAATTTTTAACAATTACAGAAATTTTTGGTAAATTTGGGTAATTTTTGGTAAATTGAAAAAATTATAGTAATCTTGGTAAATTTTGCCAATTTTGGTCATTTTGGTCATTTTTGATCAATTTTGGTCATTTTTGGTAAATTGAGATAGTTTAGTAGTTTTTTGGAAATTTTTTGGTAATTTTGGTAATTTTTGTAAATTTTGATAAGTCATGATAATTTTTGGTAAATTAGGGTAATTTGGTAACTTTTGGTAAATAATGGTAGTTTTCAACAATTGCAGAAATTTTTGGTAAATTTGGGTAATTTTTGGTAAATTGAAAAAAATTAGTAGGTAATCTTGGTAAATTTTGCCAATTTTGGTCATTTTTGATCAATTTTGGTAATTTTTGGTAAATTGAGATAGTTTGGTAGTTTTTTGGTAATTTTTTGGTAATTTTGGTAATTTTTGTATATTTTGATAAGTCATGATAATTTTTGGTAAATTAGGGTAAACAACGGTAGTTTTCAACAATTGCAGAAATTTTTGGTAATTTTCAGTATTTTTTAGTAAATTGAGAAAATTTGGTAAGCTTGGTAAATTTTGCCAATTTTGGTCATTTTTGGTAATTTTTGGTAAATTGGGATAATTCAGTAGTTTTTGGTAATTTTTGTAAATTTTGATAATTTATGATAATTTTTGGTAAATTAGGGTAATTTGGTAATTTTTGGTAAATAAGAGTAATTTTTGGTGAATTGCAGACAAGTTGTGTATAATTACCAAAAAATTACCAGTAATTATATAATTACCGAAAAATTACCAGTAATTATATAATTACTGAAAAATTACCGGTAATTTTTGAAGGGGTTAATTTCTGGTGAATCAAGAGTAATGCTGGATAAATTACAAATCATTTTAGATAGGTCAGAAGGTAAGTAAATTGAGAGTAATTTTCGGGAAATCAAGAGTACTTGAATTACATGCGATTTTGGGTAATTTTCAGTTATTTTATGGTGAGTTGGGTGCGGCAGTTTTTGGTAAGTAATTTTTTAAAAGACAATTTCAGGTAAATTATGGTAATTGTTGGTAAATTACAGATAATTTTTGGTCAGAAATCAGAAATTTTTGGTAAATTACCAGTCGTTATTAACAGATGAATTTTTGGTAATTGATTGTGTAATTTTGCGTAAATTAAAAGTAGATAATTTCTGGACAATTAAGGGTAAATTGGAACTTGAAAGTGATTTTTTAAAAGCGTGATTTTTGGTAATTTTTGGCTATTTTAATGGTAAGTTAAGAGCAGCAATTTTTGGTAAATTACAAGTTATTTTTGATCGAATATCTTTTGGTAAATTACAGGCAATTTTTGAAAAATTACGGGTAATTTCTGATGGGATGACTTTTGGTAATTTTTAGTACATACTTAGGTACTTAAGTAAATGAGTGGTAATTATTTGATATTGGTAAAATGCAAGTAATGTTTTGATAATGTAATTTTAGGTAATTCTTGGTAATTACGGGTAATTCTTGGTAATTACGGGTAATTCTTGGTAATTACGGGTAATTTTTGGTAATTACGGGTACTTTTTGGTAATTATGGGAAATTTTTAGTAAATTATTGGTAATTTGACAATTATTAGTAAATTTATAATGATTTCAAGACGGAAGGTTTTCGTGGGGATGGTCTGTTCAAAATTTTCACGGCACTGATTCAATTTGCAGAACTGCAGCTGCAAGCAAACTACTCGTACTTACCGTTAATATTACTGAATTTTTTCTCCTTCGAGGACAATTTGTGGCCGGATCCGCGATTGGTTGGGATACGACGTTCATCCATGACTAATCTATTCTCGTGTTCTTCTTCTTCTTGAATATCGTCATAGTCAGGCTACACAAACACAATCAAAGCAACCGCACAATTAATAACAATACTACTACCAGTAGGTATCAGGAATCTCCTCTTAAACTGATCCAGCAAAATCTTACCTTTGGAATATCATGAGGGTATGGTCCGTTATCTCGTGGAGGTAATTTGGGAGGTTTATCTCTGCTACGTTGCTGGTTGAGCAATTGTTCTCTGGTCGCAGCCACCATGCTACCGTTTCCATTTGAAATACCATTGGTTCCGGAAGAGCTTCCCGATGATCCGGTACCACTTCCGGCTACGCTGTACGGGTCTTCGTCGGGAATCGGAATCCTGGGACGGTTTTTGATATCTACAGTGCGTTTAACTGCGCAAACAAATCAAAAACGAAATACAAGTTTAGTTAATCTGCTCATTACGACCTTGGACTAGTTATACAGTACATAATTATAATTAATAGATCGGTCATTCTGCACTTCTTGTAAGTATAACCAGGTCAGCTAAGTCATGCAAATGGCTACCGCCTTCTCGACGAAACAAAATTTTAGTTTAGTTCGTAGTCTTCTATGTACATCGTGCAATAAGTACGTACACAACGAGGTATTGTTTGGCAGCGATTACATTTTGCGAATGCGAGTAATCTGTGCTCTGCTCTGGAGCATATTGTACATGATATTAATTTACGCTTTCGTCCTCCGACTCCGACTACGCGATGCATACACGAAAATCAACCGTGGGAAGACTTACAAGCTCTCAACGTCAACCAATCTCTCAACTATGCTCTGGCTTCGATGAATGAAGTAATACGCTGACGTGCTTATGATCAGTTACGTTCATTCAATTAATTAGCAAGTGATACCCAAAGTGCACTTCCCCAAGACTATAATTAACTCAACGGATGTACCATATATTTATTCTGCAAGCTCTTCGTATAGGTATCTACTGCATGAACCGATTATGAATCTATATCGAGCAACCATTAGCAGCAACGAACTGGTCCATTACCATCGTATCTATGTATTATTAAATATTATCAACGCGAATAATCACGAAGTAATGCACGCAGAATGTAGGTATTTGGAGTGATCTTACGATTGCGAATTAAATACCGCGATCAAATGACTTGAGACAATGTCTGAGACTCTGATATGACCTTCCAGCCACCTCAAATCGAAAAATACCCTTGGAATCGTGACCAGCACCCTTGAAAACCATGAATTCGATATGCATGACGGTACATTTTCAATCTTATGATATCATTCCTACCCCAAGCTGCAACCCCCCCCCTGATTTTTCACCCCAAAAATTATACAAACACGAACACCGGAAGAAAATACTAAAAATCCACCAACTTTGTCAACTATGGAACCTAATGGCCACCAATGTGAGAAAAATACCCAAAAAAATTATCTGCCAAGTGTTTCTAGCGCAGAACATTCAGAAGGGGGCAGCTGAAGAACCAAAATCCCCTCCTCTTATGATTACGAACAACTTCAAAAATAAATTCAACAGTGATCTGGCACAAAGAATTCATTGGAAAATTCGTGTTTAAATCAACAAAACAAATATCAATTCCAATTCATCCGATGCGATGCATCAATTTATGTGAAGGAGAAGGTTGCGATGTGGGGAGGGGGAGGGGGTAATTCAAATTACACGTAAACATATCGTTATGGGTATCGATTCCATGGGTTTTGAGGTCGCTGAATTCAAATCCAACATTTATTTTGGGCTTAGATAAACACATGAATACTTATATACTTTTTTTTTAGAAAGAACAAACACTGCTGTTGAGATTTCTTCAAATTTAATACCTAGGTTAAAACCATTTGAATAATTGATACTCACTTGAACGGGTACTTTTTTTTAGACGTCATTTTATCTTTATAGTTTTCGGTTTTCCTGTTAAACTCACTATCTACATTTTTTTAAAACAAGACTTTTTTTTATCATTTTCCTATACCTTGGCCAAGTTTTTGTTCGATAACTCGATTGTGGAATATTTCCAAATACCTATACGTCAGGGTGACAATGAAATTAAAATTTCGGATTTTTGAATACAGCACACCTAAAAAATGTGCTATGAGGTGTCAAAAAATGATCCCCAAAGTTTCATCCCTCTAAGTTGATTTTAACCCGTGCCTCAAGGGCCCCAAAGTTTTGAACGTGACGTCCGAGCGCGACCTTACGAGTTCCACCGCGACGCGTGGTGGAGAATTTGTTGAATGCGCGCTACATGTATGAAGTGCAATGTAGTAATGATGTACTGTATTTTTTGATCGATTTTTTTTTCTCAGCCGCAAGTTGACTTAAAAACAATTTGTTAATTATATTTTCTATGAAAAAACACGATTTTTCTATTTCATTCCACTATGGAAAAAAATTGAACGTTCAACGCACTTCTGTTTTCGTTTTGTTCGTTTCTCTGTACTTCCTCACCACCGGCAAAAAATTCAAAAGTTTAAAAGGGTATAAATTTCACTAATTATACTTATTCAATATTTTTTCACTCACTATCCATGTCCAATGGCCATCATTTACCTCATATCCTTGGTAAGAACTACTTCCATTGAATGAACATGACTTTATTAATGAAAACCAGATTTTCATAAGGTGATTGATGGTAATTGAACATGATAGTGAGTGAAATAATATTGAATCAGTGTAATAAATGAACTTTATTCTTGTAACGTTTTGAATTTTATGCAGGCGCTGAAGAAGGTGTAGAGAAACGTACAGAAGCGTAAACAGAAGTGTGTTGAAAGCTCAATTTTTTCCATAGCGGAATAAAATGAAAAAATCGTGTTTTTTCATAGAAAATATAATTTATAAATTGTTTTCAAGTTAACTTGTGACTAAAAAAAAAAAATTGATCAAAAAATACAGTATATCGTTACTTCTTTGCACTTCGTACATGTCGCGCGCATTCAACAAATTCTCCACCACGCGTCGCGGTGGAACTCGTAAGGTCGCGCTCGGACGTCACGTTCAAAACTTTGGGGCCCTTGAGGCACGGGTTAAAATCAACTTAGAGGGATGAAACTTTGGGGATCATTTTTTGACACCTCATAGCACATTTTTCAGGTGTGCTGTAAAAAAAATATTGGAAAAAATTTTTCCCCGTGTATTTCATTGTCACCCTATACGAAGTAAAAAGTATCAAAATGCTGCGTTCAACATTTTTTCTGACTGTGCCAATCGCCGTGATTCTTTTTATACATTTTTTGCCACCAGTTGATGCACAAATTCAAACTAATCCGTTCTTATTCGTACTTGGCTTTATTTTAGCAAACGCCTCGTTTTTTTTCTCACTTTTAGGACAACAAACTCAGGGTTTTCCTCAATTTTCGGCGTTTCTCTACGGCATTTCTGAAATAGTGAGTACATATTTTCATTATTTTATGCATCATTCATCACGTTACGTACATATAAGTACTTTAATATCATTTTGAAAAATTTGTACCGTCTTTATTGAAATATGTTTGCTAATTGAAAATTTTTTGAAATTTTAGCTGAGAAAATTAGCTGTGGGCACCCTTCCGAATGGCGGACAATAGGCCTAATGATGTAGTATTAATTATTTACTAGTAGATTGTCTACTAATATATTTGTGGACAATAATGATGTAGTATTAATTATTTACTAGTATAGATTGTCTACTATATATTTTTTAAGAATGATGTTAAGTATAATTAATAATTATTTTTGATGTAAAAATTTATTTCACTTAAACTGAGGGCAATGTACCCCAAATAAACGAAAATCCAAAATTCCGAATTCATTGAAATTGAATCATCTATGTAATCATCGTAAAATAAATTCATACCGATCATTGAAAATATCGAAGGTATAATTGATTACATTTTAAGAAACTGAACACTCAAATCAACTAAACATAAATCGAGGAATGAAATTTGTAAATCAGGATCAGCTCGAGCTCAAATACGAAGCAAGCTCTCGAAGTCGAACTCATATTTTCTTCAAATTGGGCAAAAACTTTCAATATTTTACCATATTTTTTGTTAGTTAGGTAAATTTCATTTTACCAACGATAATTTTCTTCACACGTAACTAAATGTGGGCTCTCATCTAAAACACTATTATTTTGGCGTCCAATTTGCGATATAAGTAATTTTGGAAAAAGTAGAACTTTACAGACAGCTAAGACAAAATCAATTCTTTTTGGATGGTTTGGCAAAAAAGTAAGGTAAACTGCCCAATAGCCGCCACTTTTGTCAGAAAAACACGGATAAAAATTTTTTGTTTAGCTATTTGGTAACACTGATTGCGCTAATAGAAACTTTCAACCATACCCCTTCATTGTCCTCTCGCATGATTTTTCTATATTCCCCACTTGTATGATTTTACTGGTTTTTGAAAATTTGCCACCGCAAACATTTAAAAATTTTTGAAGTTGAATAAGTAAGGAAAATGCAATGAAAAGTAAAAATATTAATGTCTTTGTAGAACCAACTTATTTGTGTTTGTTTGTAACTCCAAATGTATGAGAGGATAGCTGATAGTGCGCTTTGTTTCATTTTCAACTGCTTGATCACTTCATTGTGTCCAATATGCCAAAAATATTCCGATGGCGGCTAGAGGAAAGCAAAAGATACAACTTTTCCAATAGCCGCCACCCTCTCTAATTTAATTCAAAAACATTCTTCACAAGCAATACTTGCATTTTTTTGAACTTCTTGTGACCTATACTTGATCGCTGCTCATCTCTTTTATAAAATTGTTCATTTTTGTAAACTTTTGGTAGTGTAAGTAGAATTTTTTCGAGGGAGAGGCCAAGCAAGATTTTTAGGTACAAAAAGGTCATAATTTAATATCTATTTTATAAGAATTCTTCGTTTCATGTAATTATAATGTATTTTATGAAAATAAAGACATGAAAAAGAACTGTTTGAACGATCAGGGGTGGTTTTTTTTTTTTGAAAAAATTGGATCAGAAAGCAAAAAAGATCCAGATTTTATGTAAGTATCATATTCCACAATTTCTCCCACTTAAAAAGAGCAATTGCACCCTCCATCCTCCAGGTGACACCCCCTGTCTCATTATTCAATTTTGGTACTATTTTTGAACTGAAATGTGATTTTTAAAATTACTATTATAGTATTTTAAAGCCAAAGTCTCATTTTTTTAACAATTGACTCATGGCAACGTGGCACAATTGCTTGAAAACAATTTTTTTTTAATTTCCAGTGTTTAAATAATCGATTTTTACTCAGTTCAGCCTCGCGAGGGCATAGGTTGTTGTCGCTAGAGGTAGTCTCTAGGTAGTAGCTCGGATCATCAAGAGGAGCCAGTCCCCGAGGACAGATGAGAAGGCGAAGACAACACCAGGGGTATTCTGCGCGTCCACGTCGTGCGGGGTGGTAACATGTTGCTGTTCGATGGACTCGGAATCGATAAACATGGCCAAAGCAGAATTCTCCAGTTGGTGGAACGACGGGGAGGAGTGGCAAGCTGAAGGCCAAACCTCTACATAAATACCGGATTACAAACAAGAATGCATAACAGCTGCAGAACACCAACAACTCACTTGTTCCAGCCCCAGGGAAGCTCAAGGGCTTCAGAGTGAGAAGGCGAATACCAGCGCCTAAAAACTGGCACATTCAGCTAAGGGAGCAAACCCCAACAGAAAACCATGGTGGAAGGCAACGGGAAACCAACACCATTATATCTCCCTAGAATTATATGGACATCAATTCAGCAATGGCCCTAAGTCTCCGTCAGGCTGATCCTCATCCGCCAAGGCAGCCGGATAGGGTGCTAAGAATACGCGGAGTTAAAACAAGGTGGAACAACATCAACATCGCAACCTGGAACGTACGAACCTTGTATAAAATTGGACAACTTGCCAATGTAATCAAGGAAGCCAGGAGATTAAAAATCGACGTATTAGGAATAAGCGAGACCCGATGGACTGGAAATGGCAGAAACCGGGTAGATAAGGATTACGAAATGATCTACGCTGGAAAAGACACACACGAACTAGGTGTGGGTATATTAATACATACCAGAATCAGCGATAAAATCAGTGCCATAATTCCAAAATCAGAGAGGATAATATTTGTGAAATTGGAGGTCAAGCCAAAACCAATCGTGATAATCCAAGTTTATGCGCCAACAGCAGAAAGCAGTACAGCAGAAATCAATAACTTCTACAATGACCTAGAAGAAGTAATGAATTGCTCAAAAAACAATGATGTTGTGTTTTTGATGGGAGACTTCAATGCCAAAGTCGGGAATGATCATGGTAGCCAAGTGGCAGGGAAGCACGCACTTGGAGAGCAGAATGAAAGAGGAGAAATGCTCGTAGAGCTCGCAGAAAGACACGATCTAATAATATGCAATACCTGGTTCAAACAACATGCAAGAAGATTATACACATGGGTCAGTCCTGGAGATCGAGCCAGAAACCAGATAGACTACATTCTTGTAAAAAGAAGATTCAAGAACATGGTGAAGAACTGTCATACATATCCTGGTGCTGACTGCAACACTGACCATAAGCTACTGGCTGCAAAATGCCAGATAGTCATGAAGAGCCAGAAGAAGAGCAAAGAACAATACCAACAACTTGACATTGCAAAGATCAAATCAAAGCATGTGCAGAAGAAATTCCAAGAAGAACTGGAAAAACAAAAGGAAGACAAGTTGGAAGAAGAACAAGGTATTGAAGAGAAGTGGCAAGAATGGAAGCGAAAGGTTAAAAAAGCAGCAGAAAAGTCTATTCCACTCAAAGATAAAAGAAAACACAAACCATGGATAACTCAAGAGATACTGGATCTGATGGAAGAACGAAGGAATGCAAACAGACCAAGTAGTGAATACACAGAACTAAATCACAAGATCATGGGAATGTGCAGAATGGCCAAAAATGAATGGTATGAGGAGAAGTGTCGAGAAGTAGAAGAACTGGAGAAAAGACACAACTCTAGAGAAATGCATACCAAAGTGAAGCAGATGATGGCTGCCCATAAGAAAAGGAGAAGTGGAATAGCATACATGCGAAGAAAAGACGGAAAGTATTGTGTTAACAATCAAGAAACAGAAGAGGTCTGGATCAGCTACATACAGGAACTGTATGGAGATGACACACGTCCGGCTCAAATGGAAGTTTCATCCACAGAGGAGGCACCACGAATCGAAATGTGGGAGCTGAGAAATGCGGTGAAGAGAGCCAGAAACCACAAAGCAGTGGGGGAAGATCTCATACCAGTAGACTTGATTAAACATCTAACACCTGAGTACGAAAAAGAACTGCTGAAGATGATAAATGAGATATACGATGAAGGTACACTGCCTAAGGACTTCAAAGCAGTAAATTTTGTACCAATACCGAAGAAAAATAACTCGCAAAAATGCTCTGAATATAGAACCATCGCATTAATGAGCCATGCTCTAAAGCTACTACTATCCATCATAAATGCCAGAATTGAAAAGAAGATAGACGAAAATCTAAGCGAAACACAATATGGCTTTGTAGCAAAAAAAGGGACGAGAGATGCAATTGCCCTGCTGAAAGTGATCATCCAAAGAGCACTGAATGCAAACAGGGAAATTATTGCTTGCTTCGTCGACTATGAAAAAGCATTTGATCGTGTCAACCATGAGAGGATGCTGGAGATCCTGAAGAAATACAATATCGATGACAAAGACCTGCGGATAATCAAGAACTTGTACTGGGAGCAGAGCGCAAATATCAAGTTTGGAACTGAGTACTCGGAGAATAGATGTGGTATAAAGAGAGGCGTGAGACAAGGATGCCCCCTCTCACCTAGGCTGTTCAACGTGTACGCAGAAGAAATAATGAGAGAAGCGCGAATCAAACAAATGGGATTCAAGATCAACGGCAAGAGAATAAATGAAATAAGCTACGCAGACGACAAAGTGATCCTTGCTGAAACAGAAGCGCAGATGCAGAAAATGATCAACCAAATCAACAGTGCTGGATTAAAATATGGAATGAAGATAAATGCAGGCAAGACCAAGGTGATGAGATTTACAAAAGGAGACTTCAAGGAGGTCAAAATCAACATCGGAACTCAAGAAATTGAAAATGTAAATCAGTTCAGATACCTTGGAGCACTGATAAATAATGATGGTAGAGATCATAAAGAAATTAAATCACGGATTGGAATGGCAAAAAGCGCCTTTAACAACCTAGCCAATGTGCTGGGAAATCGAACGATGAGTCTAGCTCTGAGAAAGAGAATTATGCGATGCTACGTATGGACCGTTCTGAAGTATTCCTGTGAAACATGGACCATGAGTGCAGAATGCGAGAAGAAAGTATCTGCTTTTGAGATGTGGTGCTATCGAAGGCTACTACGGATCTCATGGAAGGACTTCATCACCAACCAGGAAGTATTAGCAAGAATAGGAGAGGAGCGGAAAGTCGTAGTAGAAGATATAAAGAACAGAAAGCTAAAGTATCTAGCTCATAAAATACGAGAAAACGGTATTTTCATGCTAGCGGTACAGGGGAAAATTCAAGGAAGAACTACAAGAGGGAGGAAACGATCGGAGATGTTAACAACAAACTCACCGGCCAACTCTCCCTGTAAGACCCTGAAAGAAACTATCAGATACGCTAGAAACCGGCTGATATAGATGGAAGTATACGCTATCTCCTGTAAAGGAGCGCGACTACGACGACGACTCAGTTCAAAATTTATATAGGTGGCGGAAATTGGGGTGGTGGTAATTGGAAAATTGAAATTTTGGGGTGGCGGAAATTGGGTAAAAAAGCAATATTTTGTAATTTTTTTTTTAAATGCAAAAATTCACATTTTAATGAAAACAAACAGCTCCACATGTTACACAAGACAGGAACTTCTAGTTGATATCATCCCCATTCAAAAATATTCATCAGGTAGAAAACTGCAGGCAAAATAAGTGAAAATCGTCTGAATATGTGGCGGCTATTGGCGATTTACCTTTAGAAATTTTACTCAAAGTTGGTAAAAATTAATACTTTTTGGCAATTTTGGCAGTAGGTACCTCTACCTATTTAGGCAAATCATGCAAAAAACCAGGATTTTTGCAGAAAAATTTTTTTGTTGACAAAAATTAGAATTTTTATTTAGGAATTTTGGAAACAAATCAGGACTTTTCACACGGCTGAGTCAAAATTCAATACTTTAGAACGTTTTCGTAAAAAAACAGCAATTTTTTCAGCAATCTTGACAAAATTCAAGACTGTTTGACAGTTCTGTCAAAAAAATGAAACTTTCAGACAATTTTGGCCAAAAATGTGACTTTTTTACAATTTTTAAAACTTTTGAACCATTTATGTAAAAAAAATAATTTTTTTGGCATTTTTGTTGAAAAATGTAACTTTTTATGAAAATTTGAAAAAACAAGGTTTCTTCACCGATGAGGCTAAAATCAATAATTTTTTAGACGTTTCGACAAAAAAGCAAGACTTTCTTGGCAATTTTGACAAAAAATCAGGTCAAAAGTACAAAAAGCATGATATGCAGGACTGTTAGACACCCTGTATTATATCGAGGAATCAAATTTGTACTGATAAATCAGGATTAACTCAAGTTCAAAACACAAAAAAATCCTCGAAGCACGACCAAATAAGCAGGGAGAAGGGAAAGTTAGAGATTGAAAATGGTAGAAAATTGGGGGGGGGGGAATGTTCGAAGTTTATTGCCACAAATATCGGAAAAGTCATTTCATTTCAATATAATTATGTATTTTACTGGTTAGAAATGAAAAGGGCGTATAAAATTCCTCACAAAAGTTGAAAATTGTTTTTTTTTTCAGTGATTTCTCAACATTGCGAAATCGTAGGTATTGATTTCTTTGGCTCAAAAACCAAAAATACAAGGAAAAAAACAAATTTCGTAGAATATGATACCTACTTCGGTTATTCTCAGAAACGAAATACTTTTCGCCATTCTATTATCTAATCGGTTACTTAAACAACGTAAGTAACTTCCTTTACATAGCTACCTAGCTACCTTACCTACATAGTTTTCCTAAAACATGCACATATCATATCTGAAAAAGAGATTAGTTTATCAATTTTGCACCATTAATATTGATTGGTGTCTCGAGTTCGACTGAAAACCGAATTTATTGCTCAAAAAAAAGAATACCTAACGTTCAAGTACTTAGAACGATTGCCACAGAAAAAGTCGATTCGTCGAGACATAAACGTGTATTTTTTTCAAGTTTTCGAAAAAAAAGAACAAAAGGTGCCAAAATGTCACGACAGACGCAAATTTTATTTCTCATTGGTGTAATCTTATGTGCGACCTTTGTAGCCGAAGTTTCCGCGAAAAAAAAACCTTTCAAGTATAAACCTGGTCCTATTGCTAAACAAATAGGTGTTTACTTGTATTACTACAACGGATTCTTAGGACAACAATTTGAGGGAAAGATTCCAGCCATCGCGAATTATTTCTTTGCAAGGCAAGCCTTTGTAAGTACAACAAGTAGACTAGTGTAATTGTTCGAATAATATGGATATATTTTTTATATGTACTGTCACATTCACATCTTGAATAATTTCTTTCTTTTCAGTGGTTGAAATTCGTGAACTCGTAATCAATCAGAAAAATCACCAGAAATGAACCAAATAGGAAAACTTATACTTAATTAAGCCCACTTACGTACAATTTTTTTTTTCATTTGAAAATTAATATTTGTTTAGTTTCTATAATAAGTACATTTATTTAAAGTTAACTAAAATTAAATTAATTCTGTCAAATTGAGATTTAAAAATAAATTATTCAATAGCAGCTTTCAATTTTATTGTGAACAGACTTTTCTTTCATCAGCCGATTCAGCTCTACAGTAATTTCTCCAACTTTTCATTCCAACATCAATAATCTTTTCTCGACATCAGAAGTCGATAAATTTCCGGATGTTTTACACGTCACTTCAACTTTTGAAGGCATTATTATCGTCGATATAGTTTGACTCTAGAAGATATCATAAATTTATGTCACCCTCATCAACCATTTAAAAAACGTTAACCAACAAAAATTCTTCATATTTCTTCGCGAACCTTCTCGTGAGCCAAAATTTTTGCCAACTGTAATCAAATGAAACGTTTCTCTTTTTTCTTACTAGCCCCTTTAGGTACTGTTTTATTCGCACATCTTTTACCAGTGGCAGATTCGGAACGTTATGAAAATCCTTTCGTGTTCGTATTCAGGCAATTTTTTGTATACTCTTATTATGGTCTATCGTTTATCGGACAATATTACGAACATTCCAATCCACCTCTTTCGAAATACTTTTACGCATATGCTGAGATAGTAAGTATACTACCGAAAATCGAAAAAATGTTATACCTAACTAATTAAACCATTTTAGCTGAAGTCATCATTACAGAATAGATTTTTTTTCATCTTGTGCTACTTAATTCTATTTTCCATTCATTTCATTAGGCTCGAAGAATCGCAACATATGGATTACCTCAGTGAAAAGGAACGCTGATATCAAATAGGGTAACATCTGAAACTCCAATGAGTGATTACTTTGTTTTGATTAAATATTGAAAAAATATAATATTCATTTTCATCACAAACTCTTAATTTTCTATAGGACATTTTTTTCGAAATAATCCTGAAAATTGAAAATCATAAAAAAATTTCTTATCAAGACATTACCACATGAAAACACATCCAGCATGAAAAATACCTTCAAATTCGTATTCAGCACCCTCTAAAACTGTTAAATCGATGTATCTACATGAACATGATGACAATTATGATGAGATACTTGGAGAAAAAAGCCTGAGAACGCATCCGATCACTAAATTAACCCCAGATTCAAATTCAGCGCTCTCGAAAACCATACAATCGATATACATGAAGATATGGTTCCAAACATACGCAAACCCCCCCTCCACCCCCTCCCCCAACGCACAAAACGAATCACAACAACTCCAATAATATCACAGATGAAAACCCATTCTCAAACCACCTTCCTTCGAGTAAACAAAACTTTTTCTCATCTTTTTGAAGTTAGACACCTTCATTGGCAATCGAACAGAAAAAAAAGGAAATGGGTGGGGGTGGGGGAGAGGATAATTCTGAATGTCTGATAACATATCGTGTTGCATATCGATTATCAAGTTTTTGAGGTCGCTGAATTCAAACCAGGTCTTATTTATAGCCCAAAATCAATGTTTTAATATATTTCCAGGGAAAGTGGTGGGGGTAGGGGTGGAAATAATTAGTGTTGGGAATAATCGATTATTTTGAAAATCGATGATTTCGATTACGATTATTTGTCCAATCGATTAATCGACAAAAATTTACAAAAATAATCGATTATTAATCGATTAATCGATTAATTTTTTAAGTAGCGCAGAGTAGAGATAAAGGAAAATTTTCCACGAAAAGTTTCTGGAAATTTATGAAGGAAATGTCTGGTCTCTTAAAAATGATAAATTTCCATGGGTATTTATGAAAAAAAGCTGTTGTAAATTGTCAATTGTGAGAAAATCATAAAAAAAGTTTGAATTTTTTCAAAGTATTCTAGAAAAACATAAACTTTAACCTCAAAATACATAGTATGAATCAATTTTTACGTTTTTTTCAATATACTTTTTTTTACAAGTGCCAAAGTATTGAGAATCATTGTAAAATTTTGCAGAAAAACTCGTAAAAATAAGAAAAATCCGATTAATCGATTATTTCTGAAATAATCGATTAATCTGACGATTTTTCAAATAATCGGATAATCGATTATCATCGATTATTTTTGCCGATTAATCGTCCATTTCGATTAATCGATTAATAATCGCGCAACACTAGAAATAATTCTGAATCACTGATAAAGTGATAACATATCATGTAGCATATCGATTATTAGGTTTTCGAGGTCTTTGAATTCGATCCGGCATAATTTTTAACCCAAAATTAATATTTGAATGTATTTCGGGGAAAGTGGTGGGGGTAGGGGTGAGGATAATTCTGAATTACTGATAACATATCATGTTGCATATCGATTGTTAGGTTTTCGAGGTCGCTGAATTCAAATCCGGCCTCATTTTTAGCTCAGAATCAATATTTGAACATATTTCGGAAAATTATAATTTCTTTTCTAATCTAATTCCTTTCAATTTTCAAAACGATTCTTTTCCATCCCAAGGTGAAACATTACCCATACAGAAACTTCTAACGCGTCCGAATATCGACGACAACTTTTATTTATCACCTTCAAAAAACATTTTACTTCCATTTTACTCCACTTCCTTCCACATACATTGCAGGTATTAAATTTACCTATCGTTTCTTCGAAAAATATGACCAATATATTTATCTTTTTTAAACCCATTATCATTTATGAAAAGTTGGTTCGTCGCGAGTGACGTAAAGTCGCAATAAAATACTCGAACATTTCAAGCAAAGTGATCTAGCAATATAAGAAAAAGTTGATTATGTTATTGACATGCATCGTTATTTTTCTTGTCTTTGTTGTGGTTTTATCAGTGAGCATTTTGCCTCACGTTTGCGGCAAAGAGCAAAATTTTATGGTTTATATACTTAGAGAATTCGCAGCTTATTCGTATTATGTTACTGGATTTTGTGGGTTTGTGTTCGAGACCAGGTATACGTCGATTGCCAGATTTTTCTTCGAGTTGCAAGATTTCGTGAGTATTTTAAAAAATTCTTTAATCGAGAAAATATTCATTTTCACAGTGCTCTTTCTATTTATTTCCTTTACCTAATTTGATTTTGAAAAATAGCTTCAATTATGTCACTTTTACAATAAAATCGTATATTTCATTTGTTTAGTGGTTGCACGTGGCCAATTATGGAGCTAATGCGCCACCTCGACCAGTCTAGAACATCTTAGACCAATCAGACAACCAATTCTCAGCATTTTGAGACACCTGAATCTATTTGGACTCGACACAATCAGCTGTTTTTGGTGAGGAAGAAGGAGTAAGCTATTAAGCCATTCACCTCCAATTACTTATCTCGTCGGTTCTGCGACTCTTTAAAATATTTTTGTTATCAAACAATGTGTCATATTGCGAGAATAAAGGCATTTATTCCGTTTCAAAAGCTTTTGTGTAAATTTTAAAACGCATTTAGGTGTCAAATTTATCAATCGTTCAAAAATGACTAATACCATTAGATACCTTTTTCTTCTTTCACGGTTGCAAGAAATTCCGCATATAAAGACTTTGGTTTGAGGTAATTTAAAAGCACAACTATTCTTTGAGCTGGTGAAGAAAGTTTTAAAAAAAGTACACGATGTCGCGATTTATTGTTTTTTCATTCGTTTTCGTTGCTGCGATCTTGTTCTCGAGCTTTTTATTGGTTGAGGTTTCGGCTGAACCGACAAATCCTGTGTTATTTTGGATCAGAGAATTCGCAGCATATGCTTATTATTTTAATTCATTTATTGGACAACAATTTGAATACATCAATCCACCAGTATCGAAATTTTTTTACAATATAGCGTATTTTGTAAGTAATCTAATTTTTTCCTCTATAAATAATTTACTTAACGAATTGCCTTTTATACAATTTTTTTCATAAATTCGAGAATGAGGAAGGGCATCTTGATGGTATTTTTTTTAAATTGATTTTTTTTTTCATTTTTCAGTGGTTAGCTGTTGTTAATTATGGAGTTGGGCCACAAGCACGTCAATAAGATTGTTGACGGTTGAATTGCACAAAGCACTCACATCTTGTACAGTAGTTTAATCAACATTACTAAAACGAATACTTACGTGGATTCGGGATTCAATTTATTTTAGAGTATTTGATAACGATTTTTATATTAATTTTATACGAATTAATGGACAAATAATCGTAGGGTGTGGATTTTTTCAAATGGAAATATTAATTTTTTGAATAAAAATGTGAATTAAAAAAATGCTCACAGCTCACCAATGATTCTTCAAGACCGAAATGAAAATTTGAAAATTTATATGAGTTGATAGGGACCTAATATGATTGCTCTAGTTATCTGGGAACATTGAACACGTTCGCGAACACCCTGTCCAACTTGAAATCCGTACCTAATTTTGACGAGTAGATAGGTAAGTATATCCTATAGAAAAAAATTCGCAAAAATTGTATAACGACACGAGACATCTTTTATTAACGGAACAACCGGTTGCGAATATTTCGCGCCAAATCAGTGTGACCTCAAAGGAGAAAACAATTTGCAATGTCGTCAGTATTGGAACGAAATAAAAAGGGTGAAAATTATATTGGAAAAATTGTGATTTTACGAGAGATAATAGAGCCCATTTCAATGATCAAGTCAGACTCAAAATTGAAAATTGACCAAGTAAGTACGTGAAGAAGAGATCTGATCTGACCAAGGATGTTGCCACACTGACTATGAGAAATAATTTCACCAATCTCACCTCATTCATGCTTCCTATGACCGGATTTATTGTGATTTTTTACACATCATCTTCTTCGCGTACCTAAACCTATACACATTCTATCTACGTATTAGGACAAGTGAAATATATCGGCATAATACATATTACTTTTAATCGTTCGTTGATCAGTGAAACGAATTAGAGTTCAGGTGACAAAATTCGAAAAATGCGACTATTGTTTATTTTTTTATCGATCCCTTGTGTAATCCTAGCATTGCCTACTTCACCCACGACTCGGGGTGAAAATCGGTTCGTGGAGTTTATAAAAGGCATTCCAGCAGCCGGTGCAGTTTACTTTCATGGATTAAGTCAAATAACCCAATCGATTCCAATAATTCCTCAAGTATTCCAAGGAATATCCAATGGGGTAAGTTACAGTTGGTTTTATACATATATTTTTCCATCGATAAGTAAGAATTTATGTGCTTAGATATGATAAATTCAGAAATACTTTTTTTCAATGTTGTGCCAGTTAAAATGAAATATCTGCTGTGATACTTTTTTTTCAGTTTTATGGTATTTTTGTGGTCGAACAAATGATCCTGCCGGAAAAAAATCAGCTCGCCAAATCTTCAGGATTTTGATGAGTTTTAAAAAATAATTAACTATAATTACCTACTCTAAGCAGGATCGTCGAGAGCTATAATGCGAGCTCTGAGTAAATATAATTTGGCCCCATTTGTAGGGACGAAACAGAAGTTTTTGAGAGAGAGAGGAGGAGGGAGATTCAATTGAAAATTTGCCATCTGTTACAGGGAGAAAATACCAATTTTGCCAAGTGATATCATTATTCATATGACATAAAAATGTTCATTTTATGTTTTGGATTTTTGGGGGCCCAAATCTGAATTTTTTCATTTTAAAATAAGAAAACCATTGGCCCAAGCGAAGCAAGGACGAAAGTTTTTGAAAATTTGACTTCGAGAGTCCTAAAAACGATGTTTTTTAGAAATTTCAATTTTGAAAAATAAATAAAAACAAGCTCGAGCGAAGCGAGGACTTGAGAAGCAAAAAAATAGGGTTTTCTTTCATCACATACCCTTCTTTCTCGGGGAATACGGTCCCTTTTGCCCCCCTCTCGACGATCCTGACTCGTGGTTTAGTATTATGAAACAAGTGCAGGTATAATACATAGTTAGTTTATGGAAATTTGTAACTTATTTATTTAAATAAAAATAATAATTTATTTCAGCATAAAATTAATTTTTTACAATCACATCCTCTTGAAAGGATCCAGCTCTGTTTGTTATAAAATTGTTCGTTGACATAAGTTTCATCGAAAAAATACTCCAAAATATTTCACTAGGCAACATTTTTTTTGGTGAGTTTCATTTTTTGATTTTTGACGAATTTTAAATTAAATTCTGGTTCAAAAGTGGATATTTTTTGCGAACAAATCAGAACTACAACTCACACATTAAACGAAGGTAGAAAAACTACAATTCCTATTTTCAACATTCTGAATTGATTTTTGGTAGATTCAAAGCGTTCTGGAGCCTCCAGCGGGTTTGTAGATTGTGATTTTTTTTTAATGTCCCATAAAAAGGGCTTAAGTGAATAAAATTCAATATTTTGTGATCCTTTCGATGTACAATTTTTCAAAACTTTCAAATCCATATTTTTATAGTAGGTATGTATTTTTGAAGAATTGGAAATTCAAATAAAAATCGTCACCAATTAAGCCAAATTTTAGCTTTCTATCTTAATTTGATAAAATTTTGATATTATCGCAGGAATTGGAAAAAATTAAATTGAAAAAAAATTTTATAATTAGGTACGAGCTTAACTTAGAAATGAAAAATATTTTAGAAAAATACACAAAAATTAATATCGCTTCAAAATGTTTCAAAACTATAGAAAAACGACAATAGAAACGATAAAATTGTGGTCAAAGTTATGAAAATGCCAAAAAATAGTCAACTGATTAGTTTTAAAAAAAAAAGTAGAAATATCATAAAGTAGAGGGAAAAAATGAAAAAAACTTAATTCTATCTCCCCTTTCCCAATCTATCAACCTCACTCTCATATACCAACGCAAATAGATATCTAAACACACTTCAAGAAAAATGACCACAACAAGAACAACATCTGCACACTTCACCGGGGAATCCCAGCAGAAAATATTCCGCATCAAATTAAATCCCAACCAGATGTATCAAAGCAGTGTTGCCTCAAGGCTCAATGATGAAGAATGAAATCAGGATCTCCAGAGGGAGAAAGGGAAAAAACTTGGTAGGTATTTTTCGAACTACTAAGACTATCTCCCCATTAATCACAATAATAATATTATTATCACATCAATGATAAATTACGGTGCCTAAATGGCCAATTGGCCATACTGTAGGTCATCTTGATGACCATATAGTCATAAGTATGCAGGTATTGTCACAGACGAGGGCTATTTTAAGGAATTCATCATTGATCCATGATCCGATCCAATCCAATCCGTTACTTACGTACTTACGTAGTGCGTGTATCTCATTAACCGGTTGTTCATCTCATCCTAGTGTGATAATTTTTATACCAAGAGCACAACACAACGAGTATTATTTCAAATATTTATTTAGTCACCATCACAAGTGCTTCGTTAATTGTTATATAGATACGTGAAAATTCAATAAAAAATAAAACTCTCCCCATAACTGCAAAATGCATCGTACAATTGTTTTTTTCACTATGTTTAACGTAATCTTGCTTTTGATTTTTTTACCCGATGTCGAATCGTTCGCATTACAAAATTGGATAGATTTTACTGCCAATGTCGATAATTATTTCAGCAATTTGAGCGAATCGTACGAATCACATCCATGGATATCGAGATTTTTTGAAACCATATCCGATTTTGTAAGTAAAACTTTTTTCTGTTTTGATAATTAGCTTATAATAATTAATCTACGAGTAGAGCTAGATAATTATCTTGGAATTATGAAATAGGAGATTAATGATTTGTATTCGTGATTTTGAGCTTGGAGAGATTTTTTTTTTGCAAATCTGTTTTAGTTTGGTAGTATGCATTACGACGCGTTAGTAATTCAAACAGGACAGGAGAGAAGCGAATGATAATTTTATTTTAAAAATCATAGGTATAATTTTTATATTAGGTTACTGAACTTTCAGAAATTTTGCCATATTGGAATATTTTTTTAAATCTTATGTATTCTCAAAATGTAACTTTCGTATGATTTTTTCAAAATAAAATTGAAAAAAATTCTCGTTTTTTTTTCTATCACAGTATTTTTTTTGTTTCTGTTTTAGTTTGACACCGCGAGTTACCTTGGAACGGTAGTTCAGACAGGACACGAGAAAGAGACTAGCCAGCCATTTTCAAAAAATACCTATAGGTACTGAAATTTCCTAGATTATGTATCATTTTGAAAATTTGCATACTTACTCGAATTTCATCGTGTGAAATAATTTTTCAATTTTTCATATTAAAATATAATTTTTATGATTTTTTTTTATACTGAAATAAACATATTTCTTCCTACCTATTAAGAATAAATAGGTGCCCACTCAATTTTTTTTCTGACTTTTTTTGTTTCAATTTAAATTACATGATACAACAATAAGTACAAAGGTGAAGGGGAAGGACAACCTTCAGAAAGTCGTTACTCCTGAATCTGAAATTTCAGCCAACCAAATCAATTCAGAGAGGTTTTAAGAAAGCCACACTTCAAAAGGAATTGAAATCAATTCAACGGTGAAATTCAGGTACAAAAACATCTTGAAAATAATTATTGATTAATTTGGCTACGGAAAATTCAATTTTTCCGGTCCAACTGATTAACGACTACACTCTGAAGAAATTCAAATCATGAAATTAATTTCCTAAAATTGTCAATTGAAGGCCTTCATTTATAGAATGCGATGGGGGAAAAAGTTGAAATTTTAAGACAAAATATACACCACAGAAAATGGTTTTTTGAACGATCAAAAAAAAAATTGAAAAAAAACCCACTACCATGAATACCAACATTCTTCGTTTCAAACACAGAAGTGCTACCAAATTTTATCGAATTTCGAGTCATTTGTTTTGATCAAACCAGACAATTGGTGCCTATAGAAGACTTCCATTATCTGTATCTTGTTTATTTACAAGTTTCAGTAAAGGGTTTAATGGGTTTACCATACTCGATAGGTACTCGATATCTCATAAGAAATTCCAACAGGTAATTGATTCATTACGTTAATATACGTTCTAGGTATGTACAATAATTCTACATAGGTAAAGGTATCCATAGGTTTTGTTTATCTTTTCGAAATAGGTACTAATACTATTCGTGTAACGTATCTATGAACGAGCGACATATCATAATATAGTTTTACAATTTAGTAGTCAACTGAACTCGTATCTACTACAAAATACTTCGAAATTTGGTACCCAATTCTTCGAAAAAAAAAATTATTTTTTCAAATGACCTTTTCCTTACCTAAGTATTGATATTATGTAAACAAGTAAATAGAATGATACTTCAATCGCAATTTTACAGTGGAAAGAAAACAGCGTTTGTTTCGGTGAATTTTTACACGAAATATTACATTAGGTAGGAAAAGCCAAAAGGTATAGGCTAAAATGAGATATTCAATTCTTTCTCTATTGATTATTGGGATAATATTCTCAATCAACTTCCTACCTCAAGTTTCTTCGCAATATTCGAGCAATCCTGTGATATTTGCGATCAAAATAATAGCGACGTTTTCTGTGTACATAAATTGGATTTTGGCTAGTTTTTTCCCGAATAGTCCTGAAGTACAAGGCTTCTTTGACGATTTAGCTTTTTTCGTAAGTATATTTTTCGTTACTTACTTACTTACTTACTTACTTATTTATTATTTTATTTTTTTTTTTTTTCGAAAAATTCGTTTCATATAATAATTTTTCAAGAATTTTTTTCATTTCATTTTTTCCCCAGAACGCTGAAATAACTAACATTCCAGATCGGGGAGATGTGCAGTAAATACAACGATACATTTTTATGGATTTTCATTTATTGAAGTCGACAGATAATATTTAAATAAATCACTTCCACGTTAAGAAAAAAAATCGATTAATTATTTTTCACATCGGGTAATTCTGAGGACTTGGCTTGTTTTGCGCGTTAGACGACTCTGCAACTTGAACCGCATAAATGTAGGTAGGTTTGTCTAGTATAAAGTTACAGGAGCAGACAAAACATTGATTGAAATTATCGCGACAATCGATCAAAATATCGTAAAAGGAACCAGAATTTTTATAAGTTGCAAAAATTATTTGATAAAATTCGTCAAAAAAACACAAATAAATTAAGTATTGGAAAAATGTCATAAAAATTGCCCAAAATTACTTAGAAAAGAAATTGGTACTTAAAATATCATAAAGATGATTTAATTCGAAAAAAAAGTATAGTAAAAATTGGTCAATAAAAAACCACAATGAAATCATCAGGGATATCACAGAGCTTTAAATATTATCTTTCTGGTTCATTTTTTTTTTTTTTTTTTTTTGAAATTTCAAATCAGTTCACTTCACATAAATTCGTAGAATAACTGTCAGTGAGTAAGTCGATAATATAGAGTGGGTACTTCTATTCCTACCTACATTTATCAGTTCCTTGAGACTTATCTACCTTAAACTATACAAAACACCACCATTTTATGTACCTTACCTACTAAGTGTGTTCATTCAATAATATGCATGTAAATACGAATAAGTACCACGTTTATTTTCCCAAATTCGAGGAAAACTTATCGAAATGCAACATTCGACTATTTTCTTGTTAATTTTTTGTACGATTATACCAGTAACGTTTCCATATCCGGTTTATTTCTCATCGTATGACCCAATTTTACAATTTTATCAAGAGTTTGTTAACAAAGGCGTATTTTTCTTCGGGTTAATGGGTCAAATAGCTCAAAATTTTCCACCATTTTCTTATTTTTTCAACACGATTGCTTATTGGGTGAGTAGATAAGATTTGTTTGCATCGATATTATTTTAGTCTCTGAATCACATTATGATAGAAAAATTCATTTTTTCCCTACCTTTTTGATCAATAAACAATTTTTTTTCAGCTTTATCTGATCGCACAAATTGATGGAGCACCTCAATCATAGCAGATTTTCAAAATAATTTATTAATCTTATTATTAAGCAAATATAAATATTGAAATTTGCTCCATTTCTTTTTTACCAACCACCTCAATAGAACTACTTTGTACTAAGTAAATAGGTACTGATTTTGCTATTGTAAAATTCATTTTGTTCTTCATTTTTTAATGTCCAAAAAGCTTGTTCAAATTTTTCGAAATATTACGTAGTATTCACCTTCTCTAACATCTATGAACGTTATTTCGACGTAGGTTTTTCTAGGAAAATTATCCCTTTCATATAGGTACCTACTTACTTATTAGATTAGATAAACCTCAATTTTCGACACTTCATGCAATCAACGTAGAAATAATTTCACCGTAAAACAGAAAAAGTTTTCAAATTAGTGAAAAAGGGTACATTGTCTGTGAACCAAAATGCTTCGCTATACAATTTTCATTCTCATTTTGAGCGTTATTCTATACATAGGATTTTTACCAGGAGTTGATTCGAAAATCGATTTTTATGCCAATTATTTGGCATTTAATGTTTACCTTTTCTGGATCTTGGCACAAAGGACGCAAGGTATTCCACCATTGTCGAAAATTTTCTATGCAATAACTGATAAGGTAAGATTTTTCCTATTCAAATCGTAAATTATTCGATTCGGGATTGATTTAAAGTAAAATAGGTTCGTATTAATTTACAAAAAAAATTCTATTTATTCTGAAAAAAAAAAAAAAACAGAACCGAAAAGAAACAAAAAGAAAATTCGAACTAATGTCATCATTTTGAATTTTTTGTTTCAGTTTCTCAACGCACTAGGACAACATTTTAAGAATCAAGGTTTTCAAGGAGGATCTGAATTGAAAAAAATAAATACTTACATTAATAAGTTCAGAATATCTAAATAGTGGTATTGAAATAATTTATAAAATATACGTATTAAATAGATAAAAACATCTTAATTTTTTGTTAAATAATATGTACTTTATTCACTTTGAAAACAAAATACATGAAAACGTTTTTTGGCAACAGGACCGTTGAAAGGGGAGGGGCGCAAATAGGGCAGTTCACCTGGAGAGCCCGGCGAAAAAGGGCCGATAGAATTCGAATGATACTTTTTTTTCCAGAAAAACACGAAATTACAACAGAAAATCAAACGGACTCGAGTGAAGCGAGAGCAAAAGCTCTTAAAAATCAGAATTTCAAGAGGCATATAAAACGATGTGTTTTTTTTAGTAATGAGTTACTTTTGAAAAGTTTATTATTTTGCTTCAAAATTTTGTTTTTGAAAAAATTCAAAATTGAAGAAGAAAAGCGATTGGGCTTGAACGAAGCGAGCGGTGGCAAAATTTTCGGAAATCAGTATTTCGAGATGAATAAAAACGACGTTTTTTTTTGGGTGATGAGTTACTTATAAAAAGTTTATTACGTATTTTGCTATCGTAAAATTCATTTTGTCCTTCATTTTTTAATGTCTAAAAAGCTTGTTCAAATTTTTCGAAATATTACTTTACTATCACCTCAGCAGTGTTCACCTTCTCCAACATCTATGAGCGTCATTTCGACGTAGGTTTTTCTAGGAAAATTATCTCTTTCATATAGGTACTTTTTAGATTAGATAAACCACAATTTTCAACACTTCATACAAATATAGAATAATAATTTCAGCGTAAAACAGAGAAAGTTTTCAAATTAGTGAAAAAGGAGGACATTGTCTGTGCATCAAAATGATTCGCTGTACAATTTTCATTCTCATTTTGAGTGTAATTCTATGTATAGGATTTTTACCAGGAGTTGATTCGACATACGATTTTTATGGCAACCATTTGGCACTGAGTATTTACTTTTTTTGGTTCTTGGGACAATCAATGCAAAAATATCCACCATTGTCGAAATTTTTTTACGGAATAGCTGATAAGGTAAGATTTTTTCCCATTCAAATTGTAAATTATTCGATTCGCGATTAATTTAAAGTAAAAAAAAGTTCATTTCAATTTTTAAAAAATGATATCTATTCTGAGAAAAAAAACAGAATAGAACCGAAAAGAAACAAAAAGAAAATATAAACTTATGTTTCATTTGATTTTTTGTTTGTTTCAGTATTACGAAGCACTAGAGAAACATTTTAAGGAGCAAGGAGGATCTAGATGAAAAAAATAAATAGTCCAGAAAAATAATATTACCTACATAAATAAGTTCAGAATGTCTAAATAGTGGTACTGAAATAATTCATAGAATACGTATAGATAAAATTAATTTTATCCTTTATTTTTTAATGTCGAAAAAGCTTGTATTGTTCAAATTTCGAAATATTATTTTACTATCACTACAGCAGTATTCACTTTCTCTAACATCTATATGAGCGTCATTTCAACATAAAAATTTTCTAGGAAAATTATCTTTTTCATATATTAGATTAGATAAACCTCAATTTTCGACACTTCGTGCAATCAACGTACCTATAGAATAATTTCAGCGTAAAACAGAGAAAGTTTTCAAATTAGTGAAAAAGGAGGACATTGTCTGTGCATCAAAATGCTTCGCTACACAATTTTCATCCTCATTTTGAGCGTTATTCTATACATAGGATTACTACCAGGAGTTGATTCGACATACCATTTTTATGGCAATTATTTGCAATTTAATGTTTACCTTTTCTGGTTCTTGGCACAATGGACGCAAAAGTTTCCACCATTGTCGAAATTTTTCATCAAAATATCTAAAAAGGTAAGTGTTTTCCCATTAAAACCGCGTAAGTTGATATTCAATTCGCGATTGATTCAAAGTAAAAAAGGTTCGTTTTAATTTTTCAAAAATGCTATTTTGAAAAAAAAAAACAGAACCGAACAGAAACAATGGGAAAATGTAATCATGCCATCATTTGAATTTTTTTGTTTCAGTTTCTCAAAGCATATTATAAGGCTCCATCTTAAGGATCAAGAAGGATCTTAGTGAAAAAAATATAAATATTTCAGAAAAATAATATTACATACCTACTTAAATAAGTTTAGAATATATACCGATCTAAATAGTGGCCTTGAAATTTATACTTACATAGAATACGTATTAAATAGATAAAAATATTTTAATTTTTTGTTAGATGATACTTGATTCACTTTGAAAACAAAATAAAAACGTTAGTTGGCAATAGGATCCCCGGAAGGGGGGAAAATAGAGCAGTTTGCCTCGAGCCCGCACTTTCTGGAGAGCTCGGTCAAAAAAAATCTGGTGACGAAAGGAACCCCTTTTTTTTTACTTCTCAAAATACAAATTTTTCAAAGATTTTGAAAATTGAGATTAAAGTGAACGAAGTGCAAATTTTCAAAAAGCTTTCGCTCTCACATTTCTTTTTTCTCTTTCAAAAAATTAACATCCAAAAAAAGTCGTTGAAATTCCAAAATTTTTAAATCCAAAAAATAAACTCCTTGCATTTAGAAACATCGTTTTAGTTCTCTTAAAATGAATATTTTCAAAAGTTTTCCCTTCGCTTCACTCGTGCTTGTCCTCTTTTTTTTCACCATCAACTTCCTAAAAAAAATCATCGTTTTTAGATCTCTCGAAGTCAAACTTTCAAAAACTTTCGACATTGCTTCACTGGGGCCAATTTGTTTCCTATTTTAAAATTTAAAAAATCACATTCGAGCCCCTAAAAGTCTAAAATGTTGAATGGAAATTTTTGTAAGTCAAATGAATGATATCAATCGCTAAAATTGGTATTTTTTCCCTATATCAGTCGGCAAATTTTTAATCGAAACCCCCCCCCCCCTTCTTCTCAAAAAACCTTTATATTTAAGTATAGTTCGGTCCCTAGCAATGGGGCCAAAGTATATTCATTCCGGACACACAACATTTATTTTTCCAATTTTCACAATTTTTTGATTGTTCAGAACTTGATCAAAAGTCATTCAAAATTTTAAATCTTTTAAATTAAAAAGATCACTGAATTGAAGCGACCTTAGAGCACTGTCTCAAAATTTGACAGCAGAAAAACTCAAAAAAAGAATTAGGTACAATTACTATCCTACAAATCTTGAACAATTCTCACATGAGCCTTTACCTATCATAAATTTCCACTTCCCAACTTCAAAACAAAAGCAGCTATTTTCAAAATTCTATCTCTTTTCCAATTCTGATAATTTTTTTTTTAGATGAGTAAAATGGTTCAAAATTAAAGATGTTGAAGAGATTTCAAGAAAAGCAACATTGCCATTTGAGAAAACTTTTGGGCTTCAAGGGATCTCCTCCCTCTTCCTATGCAGAATTAAATATGTGATTAGTGCTTTTTTTTCAAATTTTGATTTTCTGAATTTTTTTCCTTCTGAAAATAATTACCTATGTTCAAGAGAGTACTATTTTTGGAAATTTTTTTCCAGGTGGGTCATCTTCAAAAACTCCAAAACCACTTTAAAATGTGTTTTTTGTGCCGTGCCCCCCCCCCAATATTCGTGATGAAGTTCTGAAATTTTGCACTTGAACCTGAAAAAATTGTAACAATTCCTTAAAAGGCTTATTTTGGGCCCATGGGCCCCTCTCCACCCAATTTTGAGTCTGAAAATGAAATATGGGTGTCGTTTTCATATGTGAGGAACCCCCTGAACACGAATATGAAGTTGGATTTACAATTGGACCTTTCAAAAGACCCTATTTGAAGGGGGTAGATTGCCCTAAAATTGAGTTTTTCGCGAAAAATGTGCCCAGCAATGTTGAATGAAATGTAAAAATCCGAGAACAGGGGCATTTTCACATCACTTATCCATTCCAATCACTTCAATTCGTTCAACTCAACTAACTCTCACCACCCACAAATCAATCCCAAGACTAGTAAAAGTCTTTTCGAACACATTTGACACTTCTATCAGCTTCCCAACGCCTCCGCCAGTCCACCTTCTCGAGCTCTTACACCATTTACATTATTCACCCAACACATATCAATAATCAAACGAAAGTGTAAAACCGATGAAAAAAAATCAACTTGGCGATTATTTTCACTCGTATCGAAGTCCAACTCCTCAAACCGACAATAGTGCGTTCGATATAGGTTGTCGGATTGTGTAAAATTATGATTATTACATCGATAAAATTGTCAGCTGTCATTGGGCGTCATTGGCGAGTTTTACGCTTTTATAATAAATCAGACAGGCGATCTTTCGTAATCCGTTCGAGAGCCAGAGCCAGAGGTAATTAACATGTAAACACAACGACCATAGACATAGACAAACTCTCAGCAGAGAGGAGGGATCTCCTTAACATAGACCATTGAGGCATTGACCGTTATGATGTTCACATAGACATGTAAAATACCATATTTTTTTTTTTACGCGAATACGAAAAACAACAATGTTTCGCAAATCGTGCGAGATTGTTCTCTCGAGTCTTTGGTCATCTATACTTAATCAGTGCAAAAAAACACACCTCGTCGTCGCAGACTGGGAACCCTTCTTTATAGATCGTGATCGTGATCGGCTACTTATTTAATGGACATTATTATACGACTCGGGCTCGGGTCCGTATTGTATTTTTTTTTCGCCTTTTCTGGACAGTGGCAGCTCGAATACGACCTTGCGATAGGTGATTTAAATAGCCGGTTATTAATTTCGGACGTAGGAAAATTTCCTCCCGTCGCGCCCGTGTCTCTAGTGTGAAAGTATCGACTATATAAGTACGATAATCGAGCCATCGATAGGTTAATTTAAACGATAAAAGTTTTGCCACGATCGTGAACGCGAGCGCGGTATTGTTTCACAAATGATTAACCCACTTTTTTAAGTGATATACGAGCGTCGTGTTAAATCATTAACCTCGATTTAATCCATTCGCAAAATGGTGCGAAACTTTGATATCGATATTTTGTAATTTCTTCTAAAAAAATAATATAGTTATATAGTATCAATTACGAGCACCTAGGTACCTACTCGCCGCTAAATCCAGTCATTAAATACGAAACGAGCCGAGTTGGTGTCAAATGTAGGTACACCTCTCACCGTTATTACCGTCTGGTGCTGGTTGGTGCTGCTGGGTTGTCGCAGATGCCAATCCTTATATGTGAAAATTACCTCCTTCGTAATGCCACCGAAATAATAACCGAGGGAAATAAGTACACCGAAACAATGATTTACTGTACCGACTGCATGCTGCGATTAGGCCACACGCGTTACTCTTCTAAATCCAAAGCCACAAAGTATTTCGCATCGTTAAACAATACACCTCTGTAATCGCCCTATGTGGCAGCTACTACGAGTATGGAAAAATCTCCAGTTCCCAATAGTACGAATCTATGAGCCACAGTCAGTCTCATAGAGTTCTCGACTCTCGTCGTCGAGCATTTTGATCAAAGTTCTCTCTCAATCTCACTATAGGTGCGAGAATATGCGCTTATTTAACACCCCAACCATTCCATCCAACCCAAATGCACACGAGCATAGAGAGCAGAATCCATGTGCATCGAAGACGAAGACACAATATGTCATTGTTATCTATTTCTCCTCTCAACTATAGGTATAGTACGAAGATGGAAAAAAAAATTGGTAGTATAAAACGCCACGGGCCAATATCATCTAATATTGAAAAAAGAAATACTATTGACAGTCCGAATAAGATTATTCTATTGACTATGATTATGAGTATCTCAGCTACCGCAGCTGATCGCTTCTTTTTTTTTCACTATGTATCCGTGTACATTTGATCATGGTTCGCAGTCTCTCTCTCATCTTCACACATACGCTACACAAAGTATCAGCCGAAGGCTCCCAAATGAAATCAATGACCTTTTTATCAACGTGATGAGCACATACGTCGTCCTGGATGCCGGAATATACACAGAATCTTTCATCAGTCCATCGATCTTATATGTAGGTAGGTACTTTGAAGGTGTGATGGTGGCGATTGATAAGAATGTGAATGTGAAAAATACATACGGTTTTCTATTTTAACGGTGCCATGGGTATTGTTTTTCTTTATGCCCATCTTAAGACCCCTGGTTCCCTCTTTGTCGTGTTTTGACTTCGGAGCTACTGCATAGTAAACATAGGTGCCTACATGTGTCTTGGGAGACGGAATATTTTTCAATTAATTCTCGCGAGATGGTCGAGCTGGTGCCTTTGAGAGATCCCCAACATGTGCAGCAGATTGCATACTCGAATGGCTCTACTAAAGTCCTACTTTTCAACAATTTTATCCAAACGTCCTGTTTTTTTTTTCAAATATTCAATTTTTCAGGATGTCCACTCATTTCTGGAAATGATTTTCCCTGACTTTTCCAGGTTTTCTAGACCAATTTCTCCAAGTTTCCAGATTCTTGAAAAATGAATTACACATGCGATCAGCAGTAGTGATGGCAAAACTTTTACATTTCAGTTCAAGTTTTCAGTTTTCAGTTTTAGTTTCATTTTTTTTCAGTTCAAGTTTTCAGTTTGAGTTTTCAGTTTTGCTTTTTTCAGTTCAAGTTTTCAGTTTTCCATTTCAGTTTTAGTTTTTATCATTTCTTGAGGTTCAAAAAGAAACGAAAAAAGATGAATTTTTCTTTTCTTTCATGAATTTTCATACACTAATTTGCTACTTGGCAACAAAAACTTCAAATTTGAAATAAAAAAAATTATGAAGAAATATGGGAATCTTAATTGCAGTGATGGCAAAATTCTTACATTTCAGTTCAAGTTTTCAGGTTTTAGTTTCAGTTTTATTTTTTTCAGTTCTAGTTTCAGTTTCAGTTTCTCCATTTCAGTTCAAGTTTTTAACCAGTTTCAGTTTCAGTTTTAGTTTTCCATCACTGGCTGTCAGGTGGGGAGGGGGGGTTGTCAAATTTTTTTGAATTCATTCTTTCATCCAGTCTTTCTGTCTTTCCATCTGTCTGTCTTTTGGTCTTTCTGTTTGTTTGGTTGATGTTAAATGGCCCGAGCGAAGCGAGGGCAAAACCGCTGGAAAATTTACAATTCCAAAAAAAGGACAACTTCATTAAGAAATATATTTTTTTTATCATCATTCAAATTTCAAAATTTTGAAGCAAAATAATTAACTTTTTATACTCAAGTAATCTGTCACCCCAAAAAAAAATGTTGTTCTAATTACTTGAAATTTTAACGTATTTTTCATACAATCCGACTTCATGTAGAAATGTAATTAATAGTGACCAGTGTTGTAAGGTAATTTATGTTGGTAAATTACAGCGGTATTTTATGGTATTTTACCAAAAGTTTATTACTGCATTTTACCACAATTTACCAAAAAGCCAAATTGAGCACTTTTTTCCCATATTTTCTTCATAAATTTCCAAATTTCCATGGAAATTTATGATTTGAAAGTTACCAAAAATTTTCCTCATAAATTTCCAATTCCAAAAAATGTCCATGGAAAATTTCCTATAATCCCTAATAACACCTAAAACAGATGAAAATTTACTTCAGAGGCAGGTCAGAAGTTCAGAACTTTGAAGTCAAACTACAAATAACTCTTCATATCCAAATTAGTAAAATACCATAAATACCATAAAATACCGTATTTTACCAGCGAATAAATTACGGTAATTTAACAGCCCTGAATCTGATAGGGACTTTAATTCAAGCATTGGAAATTTTGACATTTTGCTGGTAAGTATTTCAGCATTGTGGTAATATTGAAGATAATTACATCCAAACCACAAGATATGAATCTATGATGAATTACAGTAAAAGCTAGTTTTAACGCTGATTTCCTCTGGTCCCTAGACAACCCCATTTAAACCAATGTAAAATTAATCATGATAAGGATCATGAGCAATTCTTCCTTGTCCTTTACACGACATTGAAAATCACATTTTTGTGGTACCCTAACAGGGTGAGGCGAATGTCTATTGCCACTGCAATGTATTCTAGCGAATCGACGTTGTTTTTGAGCTTTCACGTAGTAGTTTCCCGTTGCTTTCTACGCTATCTACAAAGTAGCTCATACATCACTAGCCGGGTTTTTACAACCTTGAGTTCCGTAATCACCGCTACCTATAGTTGCTCAAACCAGTTACAGCTTTTTGATACTGGCAACAGATTGCGTGCATTTCTGTTGTCTCTGCAGTTCTGGTGCTCAGTGCTTAACATGTAATAGATGTTAAATGCACTACAATGTATACATTACATGTTAACGCCTGCGTTATCAAACTTTAATAGAAGCTTGATTACAATTCTTACAAAAAAAGGCAGGTAAGTATCTCAAGTTTTTACAAAAGAGTAGAGTTCTAGATTTTTTGTCATAATCTTGAGAAGAAAATTGAAAAGTAAAATTTTTCAAAATTTTGGTAAGCAACTGATTACTTTTTAGAAAATTTGGAACAAAAAAGCAAGGCTTTCAGAAAATTTTTACCGCAGAAAACAGTTTTGTAAAACTGGTATATTTATCTACATTACCTACATATTATAGCAGACCTCAAAATCAAAGTAGAATTTCAGATTTTTTTATTTCCAACTGGAACAGTGGGTTAAATTGAGACTTTTGCTTATAACACTCTTTTTTTTGGCCCTTGAAGATCGTTATAACGAGCTTTTACTGTAAGTACATAGATTTCATTCAACTTTTATAGAATTTCAAACTTTAATAAGTGAATCGGTGGGTGCAAAAAGGGACCAAGTTCACATTTTTGGAAATTTTTTTTTCACCTGATATAGAGGTTTCAATGTACGGCGGATCGACTGGTGATGTCAGATTTCCGCAAAACTGCCGGGAAAGTGGTATTTGGGCGCAGAAAAAGGGCGGATCCGCATTTATGACTTTTTTGTAAAATTTTTTAAATTCCTTGAAAAATAACTAACATTTTTGAGAAGACCATTTTTTGAAATTTAAGTTGATCTCTGAACTGAAAAATGATGAAAAAATTAACAACTTCGGCAAAAAGTCTTAGAAACTCAGAGGTTTTTGGTCAATTTAAACGAGATAGCAGTCTAAATGATGTACTTAGATGTAGAATCAAGCCCCATTCGTACCCGAGCAATTTCAAAAAAAATTTTGTCGATTGGGTGCAGAAAGGGTCTAGTCCCATTTTTTAGGCAGCAACAGCGCCGGCGCATGTGAATATTTTTTTTTCTAAACAGTGCTAAAAATTGTGTCTTGGGGTCCTCTTTCAATGACCTTAAGCATGTTTACCAAAAATTTTTGATTTTCAAATAAATCAGTTTTTTGTTATTCCTGAAAAGTGCGAAAATGGACTTAGCCCCTTTCTGCACCCACCGATTCAAGTATGTTATGGTGAATTTGCACTTAGATCGAAATCGGAACCAGAAACCAAACACATGTGCAACATTTAGTGAGATACCTCACCAAAAACCCATACAAATGTGCATCCTATAGCAAATGCGGGGTCACTTCCACACCTAAACATATCTAGTACTTTTAAAGCTTTTTAAACGACACCTGCCCACATAACTCGAACCAGTTCCAAAAATAGACCCGATCGGCCGATTTTTCTCAATGACAGCACATATTATTATACCATTAATAAACACATATCTTCTCCTACTGCATAGCCTAGCTGTCTACTCGTACCATTGGGTTGGAACACCTTATTTTAATAAAACCAACACACACCTATGTGTATAATGTACGTATCGGACAAGGGGCAACATTAACTCTACTGACCGACCTACTTAGTGTAGGTATTTATACTGAGGATTTGATACTGTTCCAGATTAAACGTATTCTTCGGCCCTAATCCAAGTATACGCTTAGTTAATTACCAATGAGCATCTATAGGTAATCTAGTCTGACGAATACGGGTGCGACTGGATCCTTTGGCTTTGGCATCGTATAAATGAGAATTCCATTCTTATATGCTCGATGTGTTTATTGTAGGTAATATGTACCTACATCTAGACTTCCATTCTGCCTGCCCAATTGCCCATAAACTATACCTAGTGTACGATGAGTCGTCGTCGATGAAACCTTGCTAGGATCAGGTGCCAAGTACCTACTATAACTACGAAGCCCCTCGTTACACAAAATGTACGAGCTCGCGATCGCGCGCCAAAACAAAGCACAATCGAAACATGCGTATACTATACGAAAGTATGTGTTAAAAATCTTTCAATTTTTACGGCATGTTATTCAATATGTGTACTACAACATACGAGTACCAGAGTACATGTGGGAAGAATAACTTTATAAAAGAATAGAAAAACTTCACGCTTCGTCATCTACCACGAGTGTAGCTCTTATAACCGACGAATGCAACATTTTTATAACGTCTTATAAGCCAAAAATACTCGTACATCAACCAACCAAACCATACTCTCTTATAAAAGACTGAAAATAAAAAAACAACCAGGGATGACATTCAAAACACCTCATCTCAACACGTCCTACCATTTTTGTGGTCAGTTATTATTACCGAATAAAAAAGAGGTATGTGCCTGTATTCTTTTGTACATACAAGGACAGCACCATCCTCCCAATCTACCCCGCTGTGTGGATCCAATTAAAAAAGGATTAATTAAAACAGACCCCTTTTTTTTCCACAGCATCATCCCGTTTGTGAGATTTTTCGTGATGATTCACGTAGTTGTAATTAGAACATCGTCGTCGTGTCGGAGGCCCGATGAGCTATTTACCTTTTTCCAAGCGCATGACCAATGTGCCAAGTCAACAGTCGAGTGTGGTCAACTGGTCATTTTTAATCGAGGACAACAATTAGCCGAAATGAAAAGAAGTACACTGTATAGGTAAACCGATAAATCACCATGTCCACATGAGAGAGTAGGCAGACACTTGCAGTGTGACAATGATAGAAAGAGAGCAAAAATTCTAATCGTAAGGAACGTGGTACCGTTACCGCAGCCACACGATATACAGATGTGAATGGCGGATTATAAGCGCAAAGTCGGCGAATATAAAAAGAGCTGACCTAGTTATACTATGGTTGTGAAAACTTTCAGAGTGTCGGTGTGTGTTTAACACCATGGTTTTTTTGTTTATTTTTCTTAAACCGCAGAATGAGACCAGCATACACATATTAAAGATAGGTGACTCTTACCTGGCGGTAATTTCGATTTGAGCATATCCATAGCGACCACGTTAATAATTAGAACCCATATAGGACAGTCCAGCAGTTCGGTTTCATTTTTAACAAACGATATAGCGCTCAAGCACTGGCACTCTAATCTTCTACGGTCTGGGTAGGCTCTGCGTAGCTCGCGGCTAACATTGGCTTGAAATTTTTTCATATCGAATAACTGCAACAAATAATAGGTCGAAATTAATTTTCTCACCATTTAATACTACGTACTACGTGATCGAGATGGAGTGACACGTGCGCCATCGCCTTTTAAAAACCGACGACTTGGCTTCTGCAGCTCACGTAGGTCTCTATATGCATGACCCCTGCGTACACTACGTACGTACAATATAGCCACAGGGTATACGAGCCTTCGACAAAGTACGCGGCCATTTAATCGCTGTCGCTTTGGTCACCGACTTTATTCACGTATGTAATAATTATTGTCCTTGAAATAGCAAATCCAGCATCACTATTGGCATCATAGAGTCGTTCGTATACTACCTCTACCTAACCATAAAGATCTAATTTCAAATGTCTCCTCGTAGGTATATCGTACTTGGACGAGCGAGTCTCTTCTTCATCGTGGTCATCTCACACACACAGCATACGCAGAGATAATTTTAAAATCGTAATTGATTCGATTTAAACGCAACCAGTCCTTTTATAGAGTGCGAATCAAATACACAGGGCAAGGAGAGCATAACAATATACGATCTTCACCGTATATGTAGGTATAAGAGATATCTGGCTATAAGGTAGGACTACACTATTTAATTTTTATACAGTCTTGGATAAACTTTTCAAACTCGGCCAAGATTATTCTTATCTGTTGGTCTTTTATTCCAGCATCTGGTTTATTTTCCACTCCACGAAGTTGGTCAAATTCGTCTTATCAAACATGACCCACCCACCCTTTGCAATCAAAAGGTACCTACCCGATTAATTACATTTTTCAAATACCTTATCTACGTACGTATATAGCTAACGAGCGATGAGGATTTAATCCCAGAGATCGAGATTTACTAACCCTAAAAATGCCAGTTATCCTATATTCTCTCTCTTTCTCAGGTAGGTACCTTTAATCTCATCACACCACGCACATGACCGAGCTTGTTAACATCTCGAGTAAGTATTTAACTTTTTAATTAATTTTTCATCTGGTTTAATTCACCAGCCCTGCTTCTCAAACGTGTGGTTTTTAACGCTACAATGTAGACACAATTGTATAACCTGGAGGGTGCTTACTGCCATCAACTAGTCTGCTAGATGATGGAGGAACTGAAATGACCCAAGTCGGGCGCCATACCGTACCTAGCATAAGTATTCGAGTAATAATTATGTATTTTTTGACTTCTATATAATATAAAGTATAATATAACGGTGCTCGATGTTAAAATGTTTTGAAATGTTTCATGATAATTCCACGATGATACATAAGACGTATTCGAATTAGATGAAGGCCAAGTTCCCATAATGCAACGGGTAGGTCTCCGCACGGTAAAGACAGAACGATCGAACAATTATCATGTAATCATGATTAACCCTTCTCTACTTATCGTATTCTCCTCCTCTCTTCGCGTTTAATTGGAATTAACAAAAAGCATGTCATTAAATCATCGAAATAGATTTTTATAGTTTGGAACTATTTCAGAGATGGCAGCTCGGATGGATCACGAAATGCAGATTTAAATGCAATCTGAGAATGAAAAACTGCACAGGTAAAAAGAAAGAGAACGTTTCAAGTTCACTGTTAAACTTTTAAAAATTTTACGAGAGTGATTCACTAAAAGAGAAAGAGAAATACACTAATCAATGTCGATTACGAGACGAATTATCATAACTTTGAATTATTGGTACCATGATTTGACGACCTCCGAGAAGAATTGAAGATGAAGGTCTAGGTGTAATTTGAATGCTTCAAATTTGCAGCAGTTGTAGAAAAAAATGAGGGAATATAGCTTTGAATTTTTGAAATGAAAATTTAAAGTTTGGGGAAAAAATCCGGCAGTTAAAATTCTGCCAAAGTTTTAAAAATTGGCAAAAGAAGGCCAAAATTGTGCTAAAATCGCCATAGCAAGATGAACCAAAGTAAAAAAATTCTTTAAATATTTCAGGCAATCAATATGCGAAAATGGATAAATTCTAAAAACATTTCAGCGGGGAAAAATTGCATCAAAAATTTTAAATTGGTAAAATAGAGAACTAAAAATTCTGCTAAAAAATTCCAAAGCAGAATTAATAAAAAATAGGCAAACTCTTAGAGTACATGATGGGTATTTCATTTAGTTGAATTTTTAAAAATGGACGTCCACCAAAAAGTAGACAAACCAAAAACAGAGTATCCAAAATTGTAGATGCCATTTCAAGTTTCGGAAAAGCACATAGATTTTTGGAAAATTTTAAACGATCAATTACAAAAAATAAAATAAAATCAGAAAAAATTTAGGGCAGCCAAAATTGTACCAAAAATAAATGCAACTCCTTAAAAACAAACTCTGCCAAAATTTTCAAATTTACGAAATAATCGCATACAGCAAAAATTTAGTAAGAAATGCGAGAGAAAAATTATGAATACTTTTTAAAAATTCTGCACAGCCAAATTCATAAAATAAAAAAAAAAATATGACATTGGGAAAAATTTGAAAAATTAAATTAAAATTGTGCCAAAAGTGAACGGTATTAAATTAAAACACGAAAAAAAATTATGCAACGAAAATAATCAGCCAAGATTATGCCAAAAGCGCTACAGCGGAATTTTAAAATGCTTTGGCCAAGTTCAAAAAAAATTTAGTGAATTAAAATTTTTAGAAAAGTGACAAAACTAACAAAATGAAAAAATTCACATTCAAAATTTGTGTCAAAGCTTTTGAATTAACGAAATGGACCGCTAAAACTGTCCAAAATAAAGCCAAAAAATGAGCCAAAATTTTCTAACCGTCAAAATAAAGCCAAAAATTATGCAACAATTTTCAAACTGACACAATCAAATCAAAAATGGTGCCAAAATTGTCAAACAACAAAACAAAGCCAAAAATTGTGCCAAATTTTCAAATTGACAATGTAAAGCCCGAAGTTTTGCCAAAGAGCCGAATGCAAAATTGAGAAAAATTATGCAAATTTTAGAAACATTTTGAACAGTGAAATTTTCCAAAATATCAAAAAACAACAGTGAAGTTGAAAAGAAATTGGAAACATGAAATTGTGCCAAAGCTTTCAAATTAAAAAACCAATCTGCCTAAATTTTAGCAAAAGTTTTAAAGCAGAAATATAAAAAAAATGTACGTAGGTATTCCATTGAAACAAAAATTTAGTCTGCCAGATTGAAAAATTAAAATTAAAAAATATGCAGCACAAATTTTTGCCAAACATTCAAATTGGAAGATTTAAGAGCAAAATTTCTGCAAAATGTGTCAAAACAGAACCGAAAAAATGAGAAAAATAAATCAAAAGAATTTTGTTAGTCAGAATTGTACCAAAAATTTTCAAATTGACAAATTAAGCAGTCATATTCTGCAAATGTGTCAACAAAAAGTTTTAAAAACGCAAAAAAAATCTTTAATTGCAAAAATAAAAAAGTTGAATTTTTTTTACAAAAATTATTCAACTGCTTTTCAAAGATAAATCAAAACTGAGCCAAAAGTGCAAAAAATAAAAAATAAAAATTGAGGCCAAAATATGAGAATTCTTAATAAAGCAAGGAATCAAAATGAGTCAAAAATGAAATTAAAATAGAATTTGGACCATAGAAAACGCATTGAAACCTTCACTTTGCCAAGTTGAGATCAAACTTCTGCCAACAAAAAATTTTGAAACCCCTTGAATTTTTCTAGCAGCTCAATTTATCAAATTATTGAAAATAAGCAACCTTATGCTTTGCTTTTTTCATTTTCTCGAGATGCTTCTCATCCCCTGACTCCCTCTCTTTCTCCCATGGTTTCAAGATCCGATAAGGCGATAACCGAGGCCAAAAACCATATTGGACAATAATCCATAAAAAGACTCATTTGATTTGCTTTGCTACATTTTTTTTCTTAAGATTTTTATGGGACATTTAGGGACTTTTTTATCATGTCGAAAAAGTTCATCATTCAACTTTAGAAAATTTATTAAGATTTCACTAAAAATTGGCATCATGGCACCCCCGCTTCCCCTTTTCTTTAGTCTCCTAAGCGTGTTTGGAAGAAAATGCATGCAGTTTTTTTTTTAGTAAATAGGAGGACAAGATTTCATACAAATATTTTGGAAAAATGGGAGGACCCTCGGCGAAAATTTGTTTGAATTTATATGAAATTATCTACATAATTATGGTCATTTTTCAGACACACAAAACTGTTTTAAAATTGCTTTGTTAAAAAATCAAAACATAAATAAATGAAATTGGGTGATCAAAGTTGGGTAAATCTAATAGGATGTCTCTGTTTATCTCTGACTAAAAAAAAAAATGAAAAAAATGGCAGAAATTTTTCAAAAAATTCAAGCTGTGCTAAAGATTTTGAAATGAAAAATCGAAAAAAAAATTCGAAACGTAATTTGACATCTGATAAGGGTATCAAGTGGCCAGATAATTAATTATTGATGAAAAATGATGAAAAATTGGAAAAAATTGACAAAATGGGCCAAGTTGCAAGTTCCTCTGCCTTTTGACAAATTGACCCGAGAAAAATTCAGCAACCTATCTATACCTAACATCTCTGAAAAAAAATTACAAAAAAAATGTATCGTCCATCACTCCCGTCCTTTCACCCATACTCAGGTCTTTGCTCCAACCGATTCCATTCAAACGCAAACGCATTTCACCCATGTACTTACACATCTATTAATCTGAAAATTCTTCAAATTTCACGACCACCTTGAAAGGTGAACGTCCGACCACATCTCGTCAAACCCCTACTACTACTCGTATATCTCGATAAATCACGCAAATAACAGGAAAGAAAAAAAATATACCTAAACCAACAAATTCGCATTCGCATATACAAACACGCAACCTCAACACCCCCTACCAAGGTGGGCATGATTTACAACCGATATGTATCATCGCCATTTGGCAAATCGACTCAGTCAGACTTGGGATCCTCATCTTTTTATATGGGCGCATCAATCAACCATACTCGTAATACCTAGTAACATATGTATATACTCACTTTAAATGGTTTATCTGGCTCTAAAGCGCCATTGGATAGTTTTAAAATTTCCGCTCCTATGCTATTCTCTTCGCCTTCGCTGGTACTCTTGACGTAAATGTTGCATTTGGATGATCGTTTCACTAAAATATTGCCTTGGTCGTCCATTTTCAATTTGACACCCTGCGAGTTGAAAATATGTATAAATAACGTTATGATACATTGTACCCGAATCCGAAATGATACATACAAAACGGGATGACCGAGCCATTTGGCCAAAAAAAAAAATAACAACACGTTTTTTACAACCTCATAAACATGCATATACTCGTATAGCGAAATTTCTGCAGATATTTTTCTGGCCAAAACAGCTCGTTTATTGATCCCACGCCGTGTCCGCGGCGAAAGTAATAAAAATCACGAAATGTAAAAGATATACTCACATTTCCGATATGTTTTTTCACCTCTTCTGTTTTAGCATCTCGTAATGGATTATCAAATCCGCATAAACCGATCCTGTCAAACAAGTTACATACGTTATTATTCATCTCATATGTACAACGGATTATAAGAAGCCGAAGCCATCCGTGGCTGGAGCTGGCACACGAAGACCTCATATAACACTTATCCATATTTTGTATACGTTTCGTTTATTATTTTACGAAGTAGATAATTAAAAAATATATAATAAGTTATAATATGTATTACATAAGTACACACGTATATTTAGGTACCAAAAAAAAATTATTTGAAAAAAAGATTCGGCGTTTTGATAAGGTGCAATGTACACTGTGTTAACGTTGCAAAACGATACTCTACGTCAAACCGGTTAAATTGAAATTAATCTTGACATAATTAATTACATAATAGACGAAAACAAATTTTCACGAACACGTAATACAAACGACGACGACGTACGAACACACTTATAAGTCATATATGCGTGCGTGGAATGCAGCACAGTCGCCTCTTCTTCTTCCTGCAAACACACTTTGCTGTCACACTCCTCAAAACACAGGAAGAAATCCGAATTTCAGCACCGAAATACCTCCAGTCCTCCACAACAATCTGATAAAATGCCTCCGAAAAGGTCTACTATTACCCAAACTCCAACAGTCTGACCAACTTTCCTGCACCCGTCAATTATACTACGCACTACAAATGGTGCCCCTGGACCTAGTTGCCTCCCCCGGATACTAAATGTCTCTTCGAATATATCTCAATTATGGTTTAATTGCAGTACGCGTGTACGTTCCCGTTAAACATAATGAGTAACTATATAAAAAAAGCTCAGCTCGTATATATTTAAATGATCAAGGCCACCGGAGTAGTAATGTCTTATGGCCTGCTCCGGCTGCAGCATAGATCATTATACGCATAAAATAGACTAACAAACGGTCACGTAAATGTGGCCCCGACAATTGTACTCGAACTCGTACAGTACTTTCGTTCAATATGTCTAATTTTCTCCAAGATATACCTACTCGTAGTACGTAGGTCTGGACCCGAACCAAAGACGACGACATTGTTATCGATTCGATTGGTGGAACCATTTCTGTATACCTATAATCGTTGATAGTTGAAAATAGTGGTCAAGTTGACGTTGTTGACGTGCTCGTATACTTAGCCGTGTACGTACACGACTGACCCGAGTCGAATAATTAAAATCACAGGAGTCGCGACTCGTGAGGTGGGTTGAATAATGCTTCGGTAAATTACATAAGCACCCTGCGGAATCCATGTGTCAACCTAAATAGCTGATTCAAGGTGACTGAGGAAATGCCAACGGGCAAAATGCCAAACGGTACCAAGAGTTGGAAAAAATTACTAGCGTGTTTGAACTTCGCAGGTGGCGATCAAAGGTACTCGTATTTCGAAAAATTGCATCACGAGCTCTGCTACCATGTCTGATAATGAATTGGAAATCTTTCATTCAACCATTGGATATTTGAAGTGGCTTTTGTGAAAAGCCAGCTATGCTACCATGCTGATTTTGATGTGAATGTTACACATTTTTGAAAAAATGGCTCCGCTACCAGCGACCTCATTTCAACTTGGATAGGAATATTTTGGGTTTTTCCAAACACTGGCTCTGCTACATGTCATGCCAAATTGAATAAGGAGATCTTGCAAGACAAAGCAATCAAGAATTCGGTTTTCACACACACTAGAAATGTCCAATCCAAAAATCCAGTATTTCACTGAAATGTTTATGAGGGGGGGGGGGTTGAGGACTTCAAAACCAAATGGAAATTAAATTTTAGGCAATTTAAAATCACTTTTTTTCTCGACATTAAATAAGCTTATGACTCTATATGGCATTCCAGTCTCCTACAAAAATTGCAGAATACTCAAGTACCTTGTTACTTATTTGATATTATCAAATCATTCTCATCAGACTGTTACTTCCAGATTCACATCAACGATTCACTTTTGGACTCGAAACCTATCTTCAGAGGCGTACCTCAAGGAGCTGTTCTAAGCTCTACGCTTTTCAACATCTACTGCAATGACAGCAAACTTCATCAAATGCTAAAATTCTTCAATTTGCAGATGATACCTGCTAATGCACCCAAAGTAATAATCTCTCCAGTGCAATTGACAAACTCGAACAAAGCATCAACACCATACTAACTCCTGGCTAAAATCCTGGAAACTTGAACTCAATCCAAACCAAACAAAACAGAACGTTACAAAAATCTTCACGCTGAGACATCACTGCAACCCTGTGAGAAACATTAATACGGTAAAACCTCGATAAGTGCAACCTCGATAAGTGCAAATTCGCGTTAAGTGCAACAAAAATGTAATCCCCGGTCCCTACAGTCAATTTCCCATGTAAATTCACCTTCATAAGTGCAATAGTAACCTCGATAAGTGCAACAATTTTTCGGAAGAAGGAAGCACTTTTACCTCTATAAGTGCACGTTGCTGTGCGTTTCACCTCTATAAGTGCAAAATTACCTCTGTAACAAAAATTGTAGGCGAATTTAACCTCTATAAGTGCAAGTTGCTGTACGTTTTGCCTCTATAAGTGCAAAATTACCTAGACAATAGAAATTGTAGGTGAATCTAACCTCTATAAGTGCAAGTTGCTGTACGTTTCACCTCTATAAGTGCAAAATTACGTAGGCAATGGAAATTGCAACCTTTGTGAACTGTTTATCTCGATAAGTGCAAATTGTGGAAAAATAACCTTGCCAAGTGCAAACCTTTTCAAGTGAAAAACTCGATAAGTGCAATAATTTTTCCTGTCCCTTGAGTTTGCACTTATCAAGGTTTTACTGTATCGAAAACACTACAATAGAATGGAGTGATGATGCTATTAAATATCTTGGAGTATTCCTTGGCAAATGATGCACTTTTACAAGTCACATCTCAAAGAAAATGAAAGCTACATACTTCAAACTCAAAACACTTTTCCCGCTAATCAACAGAAGTTCGCACTTGAAAATCCAAACAGCATTACTAATCTACAAGACTATTCTTAGTCCTACATTTACATATGCGGCTCCAGTGTGGTATGGTACCTCCAAAACAAACAAGAAAAAACTTCAAATATTCCAAAATAAATTTTGTCGAATTGCCACCAACGCTCCATGGTTTTGTCTGGATACCCAAATACAACGCGAGCTCAAAATTGAAACGATTGATGACTTTCTGAAAACTGTAACTGAAAAATACCTGAACAAATTATCTGAAAACACCCTTGCTTGCTGCTTAGATATCAGACAAAAAAAAATCACCCTTCAAGAGTCTCAAGACTCAAACCAAAACTTCCTCAAAATTTCTTTTAGTTTTCTTAGCCCTAACTCTTTTCTTTCTCAAGTTTTTTTTCTAAGTATCCTATTTGTAAAATTTGTGAATAGCGCTAAATTGCGCTGAACCGAATAATAATAAAATATTCATTCATTCATTCAAAATCACTTTTCACAATTTCAAAATAATTTTGAAAATTTATTGGACAAATCAGAATCTTGCTTTGGAGCTACCAATGAAAGTAAGTATAATGTTGTAAATAACTAATTTGATTTTTTTTTTTTCAATTGAAATTTTGAAGTCTGTATGAAAATTTATACTTGAGATGTGCAACTGAAATTTGCTAAGTTTTCAGCAAAAAATTTTAGAGAACATCAAAATGTTGCAAAAAGCTCAATTATGTAAAAATTCTGAAGTCTGATAAAAAAAAATTACCACTGAGTTAATCAGCTGAAATTTACTGGAATGATGGTTTTTGGGGTCAATAACCTCAAAGCTAAGTGGAAACCAAATTTTGAACTATCCAAACAATATTTTTAGCAAAATTTTGAAAATTGATTTTACTGCAGAAGTAAAGGATTGGACTAGACTCAGAGACAATTGACAATTGGCATATCACCATTTGCAGACATCGTTCTGTAACAGGAAACCAATTTTAAAGGATGAAGTCAGGTGTGGAATTCTGGAACTAGAACTAAACTCTACCAAGACCAAGGATTTTCTGCTTCATCTTACACCCGCGTTGAATTTTACAAAATGCCTAAGGGTGTAACTCAATCACTTCACCACGCAGGCCGATTACAATCTACGGACGCCAGCAGCAAACGACAGTGAAAGATGCCCGTAAACCGCAATTCCATCACTGACCATAGGATATAAGACAGAAAAGAGAGCAGAACAGTGACACCAAGGTAGGCGGCTCAGGCTCATTGGCTTACTATAGACTAATAATCGCGACCACCGCGCCACAGACAGACGTATTTAATCCATTATAATACCAAAGTACAACTTGTCAATAAACCCAACAACGATGAGTGCGTGCGACCTTGAATGTGTGCAATGCAGCAGAGAAAAGACAACATTGACTATGCCTATGAGAGATCTATAAAGAGAAAGACAAAGACAGATGATGAGATGATGGTTAGAAAGAGTCAAGTGCAGGTTTTGTTTGCGATGAACTTTTTTTTTTTATTCGCACACTTACGTTGTTGTCTATTTAAGATGTCGTCGTACACTTACCTGTCTCGTAACTAGATCGATCTCGTATGGAGTGTAATCGAATCGTCTTCGTTGGTGGGTAAACCAAAATACGACTTTGAGCGGATGCAATTCGCATTAACGCACAACTATCTAGTATGTACTTGTACGATGGCGCACTGAGGACCTTGAGACGATCGGATCGGATCGGCGTTTGTGCACCTGTTTCCTCATCCATCCGGTCTGCTTATTGGCTTCTTTCTCGCATTGATTTCATACTCTATGTAGCCTTGCTCGTTGCTCTATCGTCAGTCTATCTTTCTCTATCACATTATTGCTAATCATGGAATATACGAGTACGTTATTATAAAGCCTGATGTGCGAACGCTCCATGTCGATAATGTATTCCCACGATGACAAAAGTGCGAATAGTCAAGTTTTCGAAGGCACATTGTATGGGGTTATCGATCAACAACCGTCAGCGCTAGATGGCTCGGATGCGTAATTAGAAAGATTCAAATGCGAAAATCGCATGCTAATGTGATGTGTATTTATGTGCTTTTCAATGAAGAAAGACTTCGGAATGCTCAATGCTGTGCTGTGGGTCATTAGGTGTTGGAAATGTGCTGGTGGAGTATGTTAGGAGCTTTTTTCATCGAGATCTCATCCTCTCTTCACTTCTGGAGACCTTTTTTGGGAAGCCAAACGTTTAGCAAACTATCTCTAAGCAAATCCAGTAACCACCAATCTCTCACAATCCAAAAGAACACGACTAAGTCCAGCATTTCCCCCACCCCCCCCCCCCACCGCTCAAATCCAACAACCCTACGACTAATACCCAAGCGACGATTTCAATTTCGTGACTTTTTCCCACACACCTTTCCCAAACAGAACCGGATACATGCCGAAAAAAATCACCTCACATCGCTTTACGCAAGACCAGAAGTCAACCAGTTAATTACACGCGATACCTCCTCCCCGTATGTGGATTCCATGGCACGTATCAAACCATCAAATTCCCCTAAACGAGCCATCCGTGTAAGAAAGTCTCTCTCCTATGCACCTATCTATATCTGTACAGCTTTGGGAATTCTAAAATTAGATACTGGAACCGGTTCGGAATTCTCTCGCGCGCCAACTATTACGATAAATGTATAACGAAACACGGTTAACGCTTTGGCGCGTTTTGCCTTCTTCCACCTATCCCTCTGGTCTGAAGATTTCAACACGTCATTGTCCGAATGTTCATCTCATACTCGTACAAACAAATGGACAAACCCCTCCGGTTCTGGTTTTATGGCTTTTTGAACATATGAGTTCAATTTTCGCCAAACAACAGAACACTACATACAGAGGTACTATAAGATCAATAACTTACAAATAGCCACTCTCACTCTATAAGTTTAAATCGTGTTTAAGCACTTTTACGTGTAATTACGAGTACTCGAAAACGCCTTGGATTTAAGACATACGAGTACGATGAGGTATGCTCCACCAAGACACTGGTTGACCTCCTCGACTCAGCCGGCTTTTCAGATAATGGCCAGCTAAAGAGTCTAAGAGCTTATATATTAGAGACTTGGACACATAGATGCGAAATGTAGAGGTACCTAGAGTTGATTACCAGATTCGCCAATAGTAAAAGACAGGTATCAATGATCGGTGAGGTATTTCGCAACAGAGTATATTTATGCTTCTAGTATAGTAACCAACCACCGAATACGAATAAAGATAATATAAACTAATCATACAAATTAGCAAATAGGTACTCAACATCGTTTGCATGGTCGATTATATACCGCACTTTTTGAAATCTTTACCTAAGTCAATATTTTTTAAAAAATAAGATTATGCTGGGAATAGTGTAGTAATTGTTTGGACGATGACAGGGCGTCTAACATCTCAATTCTCTCAATAACTAGTATATTTGCTAATACTTTAAATACTGTGCAAACCTTGGGAACAGGCTGCAGTCTGGTTGTGATGACAGGGTCTCTGCAGCTTTATACTTTCGTTAATATCTATGATTATTTTGTTTAAATTAGTTGTCGATCACACGGTACCTACTTGATTTTGTATGGCAGGTCTACTTGGGTGACCATCCTTGAAGCGATTGGAAAAGAACAAAAATGAAACGAGAGCTTTATAAAAATTTATCGAATGAATGTTGCAACTCGTGATTTAAATTCTAATGATATTATTCGAAACAAGGGGTCGTGAAAAGAAGGTAGGTTGAAAATTGTATCATAAAAATCAAAATTAACAATTTCAATTTGAATTCCTATACTATAGTCCTTTTTGAGTAAAAAAGCCTCTCATGGCAATTTTAACCCCCTCCCATGAAAACCAAGCTGACCTCCCAGAATAGCTGAAATTCGTATAGGGTAAGTGCAGGTAATATGGGGTACATAAGTTCAAACTCTTCCTGAATGGAGAGAAATTGATGAAAAATGAAAATTTTTGCGACATTCTAAAATTCAAACATTTACCCATCTGTGATAAAAATTGTGGCCACTAAAAATCATTTTTACCATTTTTAATTTTTTTTTGAAAAAAAGTTCAAAATCGACATTTTTGAAAAAGTGCAGGTAATATGGGGTACCAATAAAAACTACAATGAAATGACCTTTGAAAAGCCAAACAAAAATGTTTCCCAGTTTTTACATTTATTTCACGCACAAACAATGGTTTCCCATGATTTTTTTCATAATTTTTTGATTTTTTGAAAAAATTGTTGAAAATTCACCAAAAAATGGCAGATAACATGAAGTATTTGTAAAAATGAAAATAAACGAATAAAACAAACAGGAAAAATTATTTTTATTCATAATTTTTACACTTGTTAGTGTTTTGGTTCAGAATATGTCAAAAATCTGCAAAAAAAAACAAGGTACCCCATATTACCAGCATGTGAAAATTTTAACGCCAAAAATGTTATATTTTTTTTTCAATTCAGAAAAACGACTCACTGAACAAGTAAAGTATGAAATAGATAGTAAAATCATGGCTCTTTCCGACACTCTACTTGAAATTTCAAAAAAATATGTATTTTTCGCGAAAACGTTCAAAAAACTTGAAGTAGGTATCTGTTTTTGGGGTTGCATGAAAAAGTCACCACCGACGAATAAAAAAGAGTACACGTGACCAATCGCCTCCGGGTCTGATCAGATCATCTTAGAATCATTTAATAAAAACACTCCTTAAATTTTTTCCTGTTGGATAGCACCCACAGAATACGAAAAAAGCGGGTACCCCGTATTACTAGCAACCCCATATTACCTGCTTTTACCCTATTATGTGAGATGTCCTAAAATTGGTTGTTTTTGGTTTTTCCTCCTTTCAACCCCACAAAGTGGTGTCCTTTGGTGAGAAAATAATTCCCTATTTTTTATTTTTTCCATTTTCAAAAAATTTGGGTTACGGTGGGTCCCTCAATTTTCAAAAATTTGAAAAAAAACCAATTCAAAGAAAAATTTTTAAAAGTTCAAAATTTCGAGTTCCATCGTCTCTAAAAGGTTCCTTTTGAGTAAAATAGACTCTCATGACGATTTTAACCCCCTCTCATGAAAACCAAGCTGACCCCACCAGAATAGCTATTTTAGCTTTTGTGGTGGGGTCAGCTTGGTTTTCACGGGAGGGGGTTAAAATCATCATGAGAGTCTATTTTACTCAAAAGGGACCTTTTAGAGACGATCGAACTCGAAATTTTGAACTTTTAAAAATTTTTCTTTGAATTGTTTTTTTTCAAATTTTTGAAAATTGAGGGGCCCGCCGCAACCCGAATTTTTTGAAAATGGGAAAAATAAGGAATTATTTTCTTACCAAAGGACACCACTTTGTGGGGTTGGAAGGAGGAAAAACCAAAAACAACCAATTTTAGGACATCTCACATAATATACGAACTTCAGCTATTCGGGGGGGGGGGGGGGGGGAATCAGTTTGGTTTTCATGGGCGGAGGTTAAAATCGCCATGAGAGGCTTTTTTACTCAAAAAGGACCTTCTAGAGGTGATGGAACTCGAAATTTTGAAATTTCAAAAATTTTTCTTTGAATTAGGTTTTTTTAAATTTTTGAAAATTGAGGGGCCCACCGCAGCCCGAGTTTTTCGAAAATGGAAGAAATAAAAAATAGAGAATTATTTTCTCACCCGAGGTCACCACTTTAGGGGGTGGGAGCGGAAAAAATCGCACATTTTTTTTGACATATAGTTTGTTAAGGACCACCCTAGGGTGGGGGGTAGCTGGTCCTCCAATTTCTTCCTTTAGCATATTTTTTATAACTCGAAAACTTTGACATTTTACAAAAATTTTACAACAATGAGAAAATATAGTCCAATTTTGCAAAAATCCAATCTTAAATTGTCAAAACAAAAAATGCAAAACACTGCTTGAAGCAAGATTTGAGTTAGTTCAGTTTTTCAATTTTCATTTTTTCATAACCAGATGCCGAAAAAAAGATCAGGTCCAATTATCCCCCCCCCCTTCCAAAAAAACCAAAAAACTCGAAGATCAACTTTAATATTTTTTTGAATCGAATCAAATTTTGAAAACAATTGTTTGGAAGAAAATCATTCAATTTTTTATTTAAAAAAAAAGATTTCAATAATTTTTGACGATTTTTGTAACTTAAAAAAAAATAAGTTACTTTATTTACTCCCATTTTGTTTTCTACAAGGATAGTATTTTTTTTCAATTTGAGACATTATTCGATTCAAAAAAATGTTCAAGTTGATCTTTCGAGTTTTTTTGAGAAACAATTCGACTTTGATCTTTTTTCTAAAATTTTCTGTGAAAAATTAAAGTTGAAGAACTGAACTGGCTCAAAACCCTGTTCTGCCATTACGTCTTCTTAATTAAATCGACTGGCAAAAAAAAACCACCGATTCTCATTCCTTATCCTCGTGCCAATCTGAACAAAATAAGGAGGAAAAATGTTATTCACTTCCTAGACTCTGAGAAATTCTGCATCTCGGACGAGTTCGATCCAAATAGCCATTTTTAGTCTTTCCTACACGACTGTTGTTGTGGGGAGCACTTTCGCTACATTTATTTTATTCACGCCGATTAAAATCATTAGCACGTCAATTCCACGAACCGAACCATATCGCCTTTAAAATATACCTTAGTAACACCTGAGCACGTTGTTGGCGTCTCCGATTCCAATATTGCGCTCGTGTTTTACCAAACATGCTCTCGTGAGATCGGCGCATTAAGCTAAAAATTTTACTCGACGCGAACGATGACCTAATTCGTGCAAATTTTCGTCCATCAGATTACCTGAAAAGGGTAAAAAGCTAGAAAAATTCACGTGCTACCGGCTCAGCTTGGCCGCGTTTGTTAATCCAAAAGGTCACATCTATGCACTTTTTTTTTCAACTCGGCTAAATCTTCTTTTACACCGAGGAGTAGGTATAAATACATTAAAAAGTGAAAACTTGGCAGGCGTATACATTGTAAGTAACGAAGATCGCTTTGATGATCGCGTAATGAGAAACGTCTTTCTACAAATATTATCTATGGGTAAAGGCGAGAGTACCTCTAGGTATGTACCTGTTCGCCGATTCGAGTGTGTATCTATTTAGACCCTTCGCATCGTCGCGATGATGTAATTGACTTTAAATTATCCTATTACACCAATTAGCGGGTGAAAAGGTGATTTAAAGAAAGCCCTTCGGGTGCTAAAACAACTTCTGCGTAAATTGGCAAACATCTCTTCGCGATCCAGGCAGTGTAAACATTTCACTACGATGACTACGCTTTTTCTATGCAATCTGCGGCATTTTAGGTATCACTGAGAGTCCGTCTTGATTACTTTGGCAATCAAATGACCACACGGGCAATTTATGGTAAACCGTGTTTTCCATAAATTTGACAAATTCGTCATGATTCGCAATCCCGTACGAGATTATCGCTGGGAATGTAAATTATGATTTTTTTTCACGAACTTGCGCCTTCACCATCTCCACATAGGCCAAATGTTAAACGTTGGAAAGCACGGTGTTAGGTTCGCATTCGGACGGAAGATTTTCTCTGTCGAGATGCGCCATTAATTACGCACGGATACTCGGTTTGCGGCTCGAAGCCGTCAGCACTTTACCGGCCTATGTACTTTACCAGTATTTCAAAGAGTATAATTATAGCGTTATTTATTTACATAACTCGATAATTTTCACTCAAATTGGGTCCACGAGCATCTCGAAAGATGACTTCTTCCCTCTCGTCGTAGAGTTCTCTTTAAGTATAGCTTATGACGAGATGTGTTCTTCGCTGTTCCTATATTCGTTATAGTCTCGTTTGCTGCTTATTTTTTATTTTATTCTTCTACGAATGCAACTGCGAGCTATGGTACGAGTACTTCCTGTTTATATTAATGATGCTGCTGCTGTTGCTGTTGTTGTTGTTCAACTCACTGCTACTATACTCGTCATCATGAGTCGAGTCGAGTAGAACCGATGTCCGCAGAAATTAACACGTTCGATTATGTTGATAGCTTGTCATGAATATACAACATGGTAACATGCGATGTGATGATATCCCAACTCGAAAGCTTTCCAAACTTGATGTATGTGCAAGTATGCTCGTTTCGTTTGTGTGTATCTTTCTCTTTGGCTCGTTATACTACGATACTCCTGCTCGTCAATTATTAATTGACGTATTACGAATTCCAGAAGCTATTTCTCCTTTCCTGTACTATACCTATTCTATAAGTCTTGTTCCGAGAAGTCTTGCTGGAAGCCATCATCCAGCTGCGTACGTAGGAGAATGATGGTAAATTGTCAGTTTGGAATCTTCATCTTTTTTCAAAAATGAAAATGTGAACATACTCGAGTAGCCAGCACTGAGAAAAAACTTCGGATCGATAAGTTGCCTACTTTAAAAATTGAAGGACAAATTTCACCTCGGGAGTAATAAGGTCACATCTCAAAAAAAATTGATTTTGATGTTTTTGCATTTTTGGGGTTTGTATGACCCTCCTCAACCAAAATTTACACTTTGAGTTGGGTACATTATCTAGATCTTGTAAAAAACGCAAATGGCCTAACTCAAAATTTCAACAACATTGCAAGTTGTTTGGAGTTAATAAGGGTACATCTCAAAAAACTCCACCTTTTTTGAGCAAATTTCGTACATACAAAGTGTTAACAAATAGTTTTGATTGTATTGAATGTTTGTCAGTTAGAAATAGTCACAAGGAGTGCATTTTTTATTGGTTTGTACCAAATGGAAAAATTTTTTTAAATTGATCACTTTTCAGAAAAATGAATTTGCACATATCATGAAATTTTAGTTTTTTGAGAAAAACTCAAAAACTAAGCACTCTAGAAAAAAACCAACGACATTATGTCGATTGGAAATTTAATTCTCTACAAATTTGTTGTCAGGAAATTTTTTTTGGACGCTTCCTTTCGCCTCCACATCAACTTTAATGAAAGGTTATAACTCAAAATGTTTTCCAAACATTGAAATATTTCCTCTTTAAGATTTTATTTTTCAAAGTGTTCTTATCCTAAAGGAAGGTAGGATACCAGATCTTTAAAATGAGGTGCAATTCATTCCTCAAAATTAATTATAAGTTGATAAAAATAATGAATCAAGTTTTTTAAAAAAAGAAAATCACTCTCCTGTAAAATTTCACTTTTTTCAGATGTGACCTTATCACTCCCGAGGTGCGAAATGACTTCGTTGACATACTATGTAACATACTACATTGAAAAATGGCCGAACTGTAATTGGATGAATTTTGGCACCACATTTGGAAATTACAAATACTACGAATTGGTTTAAAAAAAAAAAAGTTCAAAAAATAACCCAGAAAATACATCATTTATCAAAAAGTAAATTTTTACAACTTTTTACGATTTTTTTAAAATTTGAATTTTAAAAAGTTTTACATGAGAAGTTGTACAATACTTACTGTCAAAAATTTCCAAAAACTCCACATTTTTTACCAATTTTTTTCTGGATTAGAAAATTCTAAAATTAAATTTTTTTTAATATACCCCCCTCCCCCCACTTCATGTGAAAATTTATCTCCGTGAACTGTCCAAAAGTAGTCGAGAAAAATTGAATGAAACGCTGCGTTTAAATGCTTCCCTTGAGGGTTTTTAAGAAAATGAAGAAAAATTCAGAAAAATTTTCATCTTTTGTGTACGTCTGCATTTTCGAATTTCCCTTTTGAAATCTTGAACTCAATCGCTGTGAGAAAATTCAGGTACCATAGCTTCCAAAGTGAGTGACTTGAATTCAAATTTTAAAATCCAAGTGATCGGTCAGAAGGGTATTGAAGGGTCAAGTACAAGAAATGAATGAATATTTGAACTTGGCACGCTCGAAAATTAAATAAACGATGCACCACACCTTACTTTTCAGTGTTTGAAGGGGATCAACTGAGAAGGGTTGAGTCAGAAGGATCAGATCGAAAAAAATACATGAATATTTTAACCAGCCAGCCTAGTACACTAGAGAAAAGGTCTGGTAGGGAGGGGGGGGGGGGTAAAATGGAAAAAATAAGTAAATATTCGAACTCATTGTTAGTGTTCCAAAATTAATAATAAGATTTACGCCAGTTCATTTTTTTTGTAATTGGGATCAAATTTTGGGGATCATAAAGTCAATCCTTCATTTAAATTTTAATTAAATTACCGATTTAAAATTTGAAAATACGTTGAAATTTGCAAAACGTGTCATCAATTTACTAAAAATCCCACCAACTAAGTCATAAAAATAGCTTCAAAACGTATAAAAATCAAGAAACTCTTTTCAAACTCGAAAAATTCATTTACAAAGTTATTGAAGTTTACTGAACATCATGATGAAAAAAAAAAAAAAAAAAAAAAAACTGAAATTATTGAAAAAGTTCCTAAAGTTTGATCAAACTAACAAAAACCCCACAAAAAAGTCAGACTTGCTAAGAACATTTTGGTGTGAAAAGTCGTAAAAATTATTCAACATTTGGGGAAAAGGTATCAAAAATTCAATTCAAAAAAAATTTAATGTTTGTGAATTTGAAAAAAATTTCTATTTAGGATAAAACGACAAAACGAGCATAAGAGAATAAAAGCTCAAGAATTTTAATTGAAAATATGAGAAATTATTTTTTTCTTGTGAGCTCTCAAAATTGTCAGAATATAGGAATAAAATGCTGTGTTTTTAGGACATTATTTTTATTTACCTACCCACTTATTTTTTCTGCAGTTCCTAAAAACTATTGAGGAAAAACAAAATCAAAACAAATTTCAAGTCATTAAATTTTATGGCAAATTTTGTGGCAAATTTTCATCAATTTTACTTTTTGTTTCCACTTACATCTTCAAATTTGGCTTTGGAAATCCACCAGTCCACCACACTCGTTTTGAGGAATTGTCAATTACCAAAGTAAAAAATGACTGAAATCCTATATTTTTTTTCATTTTTTAAAAAAAATATCACAATTTAATTTTTTAGTCCAACTTCTCGTATAAAAATTATTGAAAATCCGTTGAACTTCTTCCGAACTTTAAAGGGCTGGACTCGAATTTTTCATCCCATATTCATCTCCAAAAAATTCGTCCATTTACAGCAAAACCCTTCAATTCTTCATTCTCTTTCTCAGAAATTTACTCTTCAGCTCCCATCCAGCATCTCCCCCACCAGAAAAATCCTCCCACCGTAATCTAATTTTCCTCAACAATTTCTTCATCCTCATCAGCATTCACCAGTTCATCACACACATCATGATGACCCAAGAAGTGCCCTACAATGTTGAGTTATTAAAAAAAATATAGCACACCTTGCTGCGAACCTAACTCTTCGAAATTCTTATCCCACATTCTTATACTCTGGATCTTAGGCACATTTCGATCACACGTCACCGAGACCTACTCTTACATAATGGATTTTTTGAATATCGGGTCAGTCGGGCGTGTTTATTTTGAATGATCGCATCGATCAATACACATTTACCTATGAGCTCGCACAAGAATGAATGATCATCTAATATATGTATGAATAAGAGAATTTAAATTACAAATACAAGTACATTCACAGTATAAATACCAATATGTGCACATTGCAATGTGAGTGTGTGACAGAGAAAGAGAGAGAGAACGAGATACAGCACGATAAAGTGATAGAGACCAATAATTAGAATCGACGATGAGGAGGGTGTCTACTGTATGGCACAGACCTTAGAGCCTCTAAAGTATAACGTTTGTATAGACAGACACATACACACACATACGTAAAATAGGTCGCAAATATAATGAAGTTGCACACAGGAAGATTATACGTTCGACTAGATAATACATCCGATAATATGTATCTAAGATGCAAATTCACCTTTTTATTTAACACACGTAGCATATTACAAGCGAGCTCTCTCGATCGTAAGTATATTTTGTAATATAAAATATACGACGACGTGTAATGTTACGAAATTTCAAAAAAGGAAATTCCATTATCGACTTCGCCTCCTCCGCACTATTGGCAACATATTGACCTTTTGGAGGTTGATGAACAGAAGGAAGCCGGGGGTAAGAGGACGCACACAGGACGAGCACCAGGATATTGTAAATTCAACGCAGACCAGCGATCGTGCTATGGAAGTTTTTTTCCAGCTTGAGCGAGTTGCATTCCTTCGAGTATACGTAGAAATTAGTTTGTTTCTGCATTACCACGCGCGTTCAAGTTTAAACCCTCCTCAGCTTCGCCTCATCTATGCCATTCGAATACAAATAACGTACTTTTTTTCGCTTTAAAAATAATTATCGCAGACTGGCTATAAGATAAAGATAGCAATGAAGTATTTATACTCGCTCTTCGAGTCTATTTATATCGATAATTTTGCAAAACAGGAATGCGATCGATGAGCTGTTTTTTTTTTCTTCGTACGTCTTCTTTGTGCAAGAAGATCTGTATAAAACTATACGAACCTGCGTATAGAGCATCGATCCTCGATGGTCATCGTCGTCTCTAAACGAAAGCGAGAACGTGTTTGTGACCGATTGAACTGGTCAAGAATATCAATCGACGATGGAAGATGGTCTGAGAAGAGTCGCAGGTCTCGCAGGATACGCTCAAGGAAAACTTCCGATACGCAACGACGCGTGTTCGTAGCGGTGGAACAGCGAAGCTAGATCCTTATCGGGAGTATTTCCAATTCCAATAGGTATAGTTTGAATGATAAGTAAGCCACTAGAGTCATTACGATGATAAATATGTATATAAATGCCCTCATATTATGTCTCAGCAAGGTGACCATAGCTCAGGATGAGAGAGAAAAAGGATCTCTCAAGCTCGAGTGACCTCTTCCTCCGCCCCCTACACCACCTTTTGGAAAGCTCCATGCCCCAAACTACTACGTATCAGGTTTGAATCAATTATCTCTGCAAAATTTGATCCAAGTAAACGATGCAATATTCTGTTGTTCATTTCTCCATCTCCTCATCACATCACCGTTGATCTAATACGTTCACGATAATGTAATTTAAACGTCATAAACACCGCATATCTTCCTACTCCAGCGCTCTAATAGTCGTATCGTATTGTTTTACATAATCGAATCGTTACAATATTACAGCTAGCGTTGCCTCAGCTGCTGCAGCTGACGCCACCTATTAATTATTTATGAGATTTATTTCGTTTATAATTGAAGGCCGCCTGGTACTGTGCCATTATACCTAATCTATAGATACGTGAAAATTTTTGGCATGTAAATTTTTCTCTTTTACTCTCATACCACGGTCATGTTGATGTAATTTTTTTTTTCAATCAATTTTTCATTTTTTTTTAGGTTTTAGGACAACCGTTAATGCAGAGTTCTCCTAAAATGGAAGGTTGGTAGGTTGCAATGCTTGAAGAACGGTTTCATGAGCAGTATAACGATTGAACGGATTGTGTGGTGCGAACTGGTTCAGCGTTTGAGTAGTTATTATGCAAAAATGTTAAGAGCCCAAAAATGTAAACAGGAAGTATTTAAGCAGTAAGATTAATAGAATTTCAAAAAAAAAAAAAAAAAAAAAAAAAAAAACGGACGAAAAATGCAAATGCAAATTCCTAACTTACTGATTCATTTGTTTTGAAATTTACGTTCATTAAAGCTTTAAAAATAAAAGATGAATGAACCAATACTTTTTTAAATCAATTTTTACCATTATTAAGATGTTTTAAAATATGAAGTATGTATCTTTGTCCTTCTTGCACAATCTTTCGATTATTTATATTTTAACTGAATTTACAGGTCAAGGCTGAAAATGCAGCTTACTGAATTTTAATCAGAGATTCATGACAGAATTTTTTGCAATAATCATGAGAAAATTGAATCAGTTTTTTGGTTATTAAAAATACACTACTGAGCATCCTGCGAAGAAGATGGATAATTTTTTTGGGGGGGGGGGCTCGGAAGGAATTTATTTCTAATTTAAACGAGACCACGATTTTTTGAGAAAGTACATATGGTCTAAAACTTCCATAACCAAAATTTTACCTCTCCAAATTTGTTTTTGAATTCTTCACAAAGTTTTGAAAACTCAAAATTGATCATTTCTGGCAATTTATGCTCCTTTTTTTCCTTTTTTAAAAAATGATTATTTCAGGAAAAATTATGAAAATGAGTACTAAAATAATTAATATCGACTCTCCCGAACCTAATTTCAGCATTCATGAGCATTTTGGAGCCTCCAGCGCAATTTTCAATTTCTCCAGCTCAGTTATAAAAATACACACTGGAAGTGTTCCACCTGAAAATCAACCAGTTTGGATAAACTTGGTAAATTAGGTAAAGAAGAAGCCACAACTCGATTTTTGGCAGTCCAAATTGAATTTTTACATGTCTCTGGAGAAATTCAAGAATTTCGAAGAAATCATAAAATGTAGCCGGATGCCCTAATACGACACGTAATGATAAAATTCGGATCCGGAGAGTTATTTCAGTCAGAATACAGTCATTTGTATCAATTTCAAAAATTTCCCTATTACGAACAGAAAATTCTGATTTTTTGCTTGATTCTGGAGATAGATGTCCTCTTAGAAATCAGCTCAAATGTACGTAAGCTCGTTAAACAGGTCGAAAATAAGTCACAACTCAGTTTTTAGCAACCGAAATTAATTTCTGCACTTTTTGGAAATATTCAAAAATTATGGAGAAATTGGATACCGTTTTTGGAGGTTCCAGAACGGCCAGAATGGTAACATTTTTTTGGGGGAGGGGGAGGGAACTGACACTTATTTCAGGACTAATTTTCATTATTTTTACTAATTTTTTTTCCAAAAAATAACATAAAATTCCAAAAATGGTCAATTTTGGACGTTCTATGCAATTTTTTTCTAAATTATTTTCAAATTTACCTACTGAAATTTGAACAATTTTTTGCGATTTTCTGTATCTTTTTAGTCATTTCTTTAGTTTTTGTCTTACTTTTTGGAAAAATTTGATAATATAATTTTGATCTTATTCGTATTTTTTGACACTTTTTTTGCAATTTTGTGCATTGAAATTTTCTTGAATTTTATAAATTTTTAGCCAGGTATTTTTCAGTATTTTAAACTGTTTTTATGATACTTTTTCAAATTTTTAGGCATTTTCATGTTTAAATTTTACACATTTTTTAATAATTTTCTACAATTAAGTATTATGGCGATTTTTCCAAGTTTTCTTTAAATTTTATTTTGATGATATTTGATCCATTTTTTCGTAATTTTTGACAATTATCTTCTATATTTTATGCAGTTCTTGCAGATTTTTCTTTTGTGAAGTTTTGTTAATTTTTTATCATTTTGGACCTTTTTTTACAATACATATTTACAAATTTTTATAACTATACAATATTTTTTTCCTGTTTTCATCAATTTTATAACAAGTTTTAGTGACAGAAAAAAAAATTCAAGAACATTGGAAAAAGTTAGGTCCTCTATAAACTTTATATAAATATTCAAAAATTTTGGCACATAGACATTACAAAAAAAAAACATCATTGACACGTTAACGTCCCAAAAAAAAGTTTGGTAATTTTCAGTCAGAATGTAGCTGTCTTTTATTTCAATGCCATTGTAACAAATCAGATGATTCCTTGGTTCGTTATGCAATTCTGCATCAATTTTCTGAACTTTGTACAAATTTGTGATTTTTGATTCTTTATGCAATTTTGCATCATATTTCTGTTTTTCCAAGAGTTGACTTTAGCATGTCATCCAGAAGCTCGTTTTTATGTATATTTTTATAGCATACAACTTCGGAGTCATTTCACTTGGACTAACCTTATGTAACAATATTCCTGAATGACAAAATGCACCCCAGACCCTGCCTCATTTTCATCGAGACGAATGATTACATCATTATTATTATCTCACTTAAAATGCTCGATAAATTTCCAAGACAATACGAAGATTTATTTTAATCAGGGTTATAATCATAATAAAACTTGGCATTTTGATTCATCAGCTGACCATTCCATGTTAACTTGATGGTAATAGATTGTAAATCTATTTAAAGTACCCGCCGGACGGTTTACTACACGCACACGACATCAATTAGAATTTCAAACAATTGCCAACTACGTACGATCATGTTGAATTGTACCTACTCGTATATGTAACAGAAACAGCTATATAGTCGATTTGTTGGTCTACGAGTACGAACGACGAGTAACCTTTTAAACGTCGTAAATGATGAAGCTATAGGTAAATATGTATTACGAGAACATCGAGTCGTCGTCGTATGCAGAGTGCCATAAGTGCAGATAACAATCCGTGTGCAATACAATAAACACACCAACAGTCGTGATTGAATTATTATCCAGCGACGAGCACAGGACGAACGACGATGCCAATTATGAAAATGTATTGCTCGCTCGTGAAAAGGTGCTAAATTGACGCCATAAAAGCCTTATAAACTGGAATTAAGTATATGTTCGCCGGATTGGATTGGAAGTGGAAAATCTGCATGTGCACTTCTGCAGTACCTACGAGTATTTGATGAAGGATGAGGATATGCAAAGTGCACAATGCACATGGTTAAACAATCGACCGACCGTGGTCATAAGGCACGTTTTTCTTGTTCTTTAAAATGATGCTGCGTAGCTGCGTATACGGTGCAGTGTTGTTATTTAATCTGCACAAATCACATAATCGAGCGTGTTAGCTAATTGTACAATATTTACAATTGAGCGAATACATTTGTATACGAGTAGATATTCGATTGCCTGTGTGAATATACGAGGTACTTTGTTCATCAGCATATCACAAATTTGTCTCGAATAGCGAAGGCGAAACCGCGCGGCGCGAATTTTTTTAATCATTTTTTTCTCACCTGAGGGAGGCTTTTATTAACAAGCAAACATCCGTGTACTACGATACGTTACATGTGTGTTTCTGTTTCGATTAATTGAATTATAAATACGAATTGCTCGTTAAGAATGCCCTCGAGTGTGATGTAAAAGCCGTGTAGCGGAATCTTGAGAGTATTACGAAGTACGAGTATACGAACCCTCATCTACTCGTAGTAGTGCTGGTTTACGATGAGATCGAGTCGTTCTCGTCCTGACGTATGCCATTTTGATAGCTTAATAAGATGTATCTTCGTGCCTGAGGCTGTCGTTGCGATTATTTGTTTTATTAAGGTGGAGTGTGTGTTGGAAATTTGGAATGGATGGATATAGGTGGGTTACTTTTTACGTGGGCGTTGTTATGATGAAATGAAACGCTGAATTTTGAAGTGAAAATTTGATTAGACGAAGATGAAACGGTGTTGATTTCGTAATTCCTTCAAGTGTAGCTTTTCGTTGTAATGCATTTTCAATTCTGTCTTAATTTTTGGAGAAAAACACCACAAAAAAAGCTATCCTGGTGAGTGGGTTTCAACATTCAAAACGAGACTTATATTTGAAAATTTTCTTCTCAAAAGATCTCTAATGTTGTGCTCATTGCTATGATATTCTAATAGACAATTTTTCCAGTACTTTCGTAATTTTTTAAAAGACGCTAGACAGCTACATTCTGACTAAAAATTACCAAACTTTTTTTTTGGAACGTTAACGTGCCAATGATTTTTTTTTGGAATGTCTATGTGCCAAAAATTGTTAGATATTTATGTAAGGTTTATAAAAACAACTTTTCATTGAAATTCGGTGAGAAAATACAAATAAAATTATTTCCCCTTTGAAAACATGAAAAAATTTGGATTTCCAACTCAACTGGAACGGAGTAAATTGATCAAATTGATCAAATTGATCTGAATTTATGTTGAAAAATTTGAACTTTGAAATAAATAATTTTCAAAACTAATCGTCTTTAAATTGAGATTTTTTTTATTTTTAAAATTAATTCAGCTGTAAGTGGCAAAACCATATAGTCGGGAAGCCCGCTCAAGGATCTGTTGCACCCCCCTCCCCCTCCCGGTCGATCCTTCGGGACAACTTTTTTCTTAAAGGGGTAGTCCTAAGGAACATTTCTAGCCCTTGTACTAAAAAAAAAAAGTGGTTCTACTTACAAAATGGCGGCCATTTTGATTGGCAGGTCAGTCGAAATCGCAGATTTTGCGTTCCAACATAGAACTTGCACAACATTTTTCAAACCGTACAAAAGTAGATCGAAAGATCAGGCAAAGATTCATCACCTGTCAAAATTTCAAGTGCTAAAGTGCGTTTTTTGATTTTTGGTGAATTTTTGAAAATCAAATTCAGGCCAAAAATGAGGGAAAAAATCAAAATTTTATCAAATTGACCAAGAAAGCTGAAATTTGGGATATACCCTATTTTCAACATGTAAAATTGATTGGAAACTGTTTCAAACCGTTTTGAGCAGTCCTGCATGGAGCCTCCAGCAGATATTTGGAACTCGAAATTCCCACAAAATTTTATCAAATGAAGTTTGATACCTAGCGGAAATTTACTCTGCAAACTAATTTCAATACGCTACGAAGTCAACTTCAGGGAGATTTCAAGTCATTTTGGAGCCTCCAGCAATTTTTTGAAAATTAATTCAGATTTTTGAAACTTAAATTTCCCCAAAAATTTCATCAAACGGAGATAAAAAGTCGAAATTCATTCTGCAAACTAATTTCAATACGCTACGAAGTCGCCTTCAGGTGGGTTCAAGTCATTTTGGAGCCTTCAGCGACTTTTTGAAGATTACTGGAACCTGTAGTAGATTTTTGAAACTTGAAATTCCCGCAACATTTTACCAAATGGAGTTGGCAAGCTGAAATTTACTTCGCAAACTAATGTATGAAGTCGACTACATGGTGGTTTCAAATGGTTTTGAAGCTTCCAGCTACTTTTTGGAGATTTCAATTTTCCAAAAACCGTCATACAAACTTTCAAAAAGTCGCTGGAGTCTCCAAAACTACTTGAAATCCATCAGCAGTCGACTTCGTGGCGAACTGAAATTAGTTTTCAGAATGAATTACGACTTTCTATCTCCATTTGATTAAATTTTTGAAGAAGTTTCAAGTTTCAAAAATCTACTGGAGGCTCCAGTAATTTTCAAAAAAATTGCTGGAGGCTCCAAAACGACTTGAAATCTCCCTGCAGTTGATTTCGTAGCGTATTGATATTAGTTTTCAGAGTAAATTTCGGCTATCCAACTCCATTTCATGAAATTTTGTGAGAATTTCGAGTTCCAAATATCTGCTGGAGGCTCCAGAACTGCTCAAAACGGTTTGAAACAGTTTCCAATCGATTTGACATGTCGAAAATAGGGTATAACCCAAATTTCAGCTTTCTTGGTCAATTTGATAAAATTTTGATTTTTTCCCTCATTTTTGACCTTTTGATTTTTAAAAATTCACCAAAAATCAAAAAACGCACTTTAGCACTTGAAATTTTGACAGGTGATGAATCTTTGCCTGATCTTTCGATCTACTTTTGTACGGATTGAAAAATTTTGTGCAAGTTCTATGTTGGAACGCAAAATCTGCGATTTCGACTGACCTGCCAGTCAAAATGACCGCTATTTTGTAAGTAGAGCCACTTTTTTTTTAATACAAGGGCTAGAAATGTTCCTTTTAGGACTCCCAATAAGGAATTTCAAAAACTGCTCTCTATGCTATGATTCTTCATTTGTTTTTCAAAAACTTTAGATAACCCTGTTTTTCAAAAACCATTACCAAATATGAATGCAGAATTTGAAAAATTAGTACCTTAAGAGTGTAATCTCATTCATCAACATTTTTTTTTTAGAACTGCCCAAATTACTCTCAAAACTACCAACCCAAATAAAGCAAAACTGTCTCATCAAAATATTCCCTTCGAGTTTATATTTTCAGTCATCTTTGGAGCAATTCCAATGCGCCGAAGAAATGGCACAACTTTTGCTGAAGGTCCCAGTTTAGCTTGAAAATGGTGCCAATGATTGATAAGAACGAGGAAGGAAGTGGATGACGTTTTCAGAGTGTAATTACAAATACATTTCCAGATTTTTATATCAGGATTTACAATTGTTAGAAAAAATTGATGACGTGCTCGAGGGCTATTTTTGATATTTTCAAAAATTGGCTAAAAATTCAAAAAAATATAATTTGGCAGCTCAAAATTTTGTTGGTGATATTCTTGGCGAATTCATGATTTTGTGTCATGATCGAATCTCAAATAATTTCACATCATTGGAGGGTCTCCTATCTCATCCCTGTTAATCGAATTTTTCCAATTCAAATTATTCCAATCAATGAAGACTTATAACGAGAGCAGTGAGCACAGACCCTGGATATTGAGTATATTATTACATACATTCTAACAACTACAAAATAATTCCACACATCACACACTACACTCAGAAAGAACCTATCGTTACGCAACCATATTAATCCATACTCTTCAACCATCCCAAATACCTCACATTCGTCATGGCACAAAGCTCTCACTCACTATCAGTTCTGCGATCATCTTAGAAATCACCCATCATCATACACACAATCGAGCTATTATCCGCGTAATAATTACACTACCTACATCAAATCGCCAAGCACAATGTACAATGTACCTAATACGTGTGTATAAGATTCGCTATTTATAAGTAGGTATACACAATTTACTTACCTAACGCCATCGAATCCATCATCGGATCCATTGATAGTGAGTACTGGTGCTCTGGCGTATGCTTTGGCAACTCTTCTATTCCTCTCCAAGACGATAACTTTGGCCCAGATTTCGTCATCGATTTGCGTCCATTTATCTAGCACTTCTTGTATATGATCCTGTGTAAGTAAGCAGACATAGACAAAAATGAAAAATATTACAGGATAAGAATCAAGTTAACAACAACAACAACAAAAAAGCAAGCAACACTATAGTAAGTAAGTATACGTTTGAATTAATCTCGGTTTAATGTTAGGTAGGTACACCTCGACACTATGTAATACCTAATTACCGAATCGTTCGTCATTAAATTACCATTAATGGGATTTTAGTTGTGTATAAGCGGTCGGTCGTCGTCATCGCTCGTGTAACAAAAGATCGCACCATTATTACGATTGCATCATAAGTACACTGAGAGAAAGAGATACAGAAACTGATGCACTGTACACCTACAATACACATGCACAGAGGTACCTCTACCTCTATATCTGGTAATATTTCGTTTTCATTTAGCTTCATCATGAGCCATCATCAGGCACGCAGGAAACACATCGTCGTCGCATACAGTATTCAATTTGAGCGAAGAAAAACATACTACGAGACTAAATAGAAAGTCATCTAGATTTCAATACACTCAGCTTCAAAAGAAAACGACGACGACAACTGTTTAATATCGAATTAATTATAAACCATACTACATAACCCATATTCATCTTACCCCCACTCCTCCCAAATCATTAATCTTTTCACACGTAGCAATATATTTAATTGGAAATCAATTTAGATCCATTGTTTGCCATATCTCTCTGTATAAAAAGGCAGCGGCAAAATGGAGATAAAGTTCCACTCAGGGGGGCAATATTACGTGCGAGGGTGTGAGGAGGAATCATATAAACACTGTTTGGTAAAACAACCACGTCTGCTTATTGTTCGACTAGATGTGTGGTGCTGCGAACTTTACAATGCCAACGACCAGACAAATAATATCGATAATGTGAAATAGATAACTATTAACAGCTCTATACTCTTTTTAAGTGCTCGTATTTCTCGCACAGCAATAAAGAGCATGAGCTGTTTAATTTGCATAAAATAGAAGCTCGATGCTCTGGATCTCTCGCTCACTCTCTGCTTCCTCTTCATTTACTGGACTGGACCTGATCACCTCCACATATACGTAGCTGATACTTAATGGTCATGTACTCTGTACACAGAGAGGGTGTAGTTGGCTGAATAAATACACCAGCGAAGACATTATCGATATTGTAACACAGCATTCATCTGGTCTGCGGTACCGAATCGAATTTTCCTCTTCATGAATGCACTTCTGTGTTTATGTACGAGTGTATTTTGCTCGTTACACTATATACGACATTACACAAGTCACTCTATAAACTTATCTATTTATGCAGAATTACCTATACCTATATACCTTTCAATACGTTACATCGTATAATTTTCAAGCTTACGTATTTACCACCGCGTACAATATAACACCTCAATTTATTACGTACACCTTTCAATGGAGAGAAATATGCTCTATTTGATTAGGTACACATAATATTATATTACAAGAGAGACAGAGACGGAGAGAAAATCAGCATTTGCCAACTTCTGTGTTTCTTATTACCTACACTAACACAACATCATCGTATAAAATATCCCACAGACAGTTGTACGAGTAGGTACTCGATGTACCTCTGTACCTATAACATAGCGTAGGAGGCGATCAAAGTCCTCCACATGAGATCACACAGTTCCATAAACCTACCTACAATAGCATCTATGCTGCAGCTAAATATCCAGGGTTAGCTTGGGTAATTTTTAATTACATACGTACGAGTAAAGAGTAAAGAGCTATTCGCATATACAATGTCATACGCCTTTAGCTTCGAAAAAAATATAAAAATAACACTACCTATTCATTTAGAAAAACAATAACTATCAAAGAGGAACCGGTAATAAAATGCAGTGAATTGTATGTTTTGCCCATAACATTATATACTTACTTTAGTGTAGGTACATTTTATGTTTATTGTTATCTTCTGAATGTACGAAAATGAGAAATGAAGAAAAAACTTATCGATAATTTGGATATTATACGTGATAGGTTGTTGGTAGATGTATGAATATAATATCTTCCTTATATAGACGAGATGATCGACGAATAGTTCGGAAACAATAAATAAGATCCTTGGAAAGAGTAATTTTGCTGTGCTAGTGCCATGGATGATCGTGGAGATTTGTAAGTATGTATAGGAGGAGTTCTTTGTACAGGTAGTGAAAAGTAATGGTTTAGCTACCTATATAACAGGCGAGAAAATTGGACATTTTTCAAAACCAAGTCATCGTCATTGATTTTTTTATGCCTAAATTGGCGTCTTATAGCTTCGAGCTGGCTCTTTGAAGTGCCTAGTTTCGATTTGTACAAAAATTGTATTTTTCGAAAGATCGCGTTAGAATGAAAATATTTAGTAAGCCAGGATGATTTTTTGATTTTTGGTGAATTTTTGAATGTTTAAATCTCTATTTTTTTTTTATTTTTTTTTTTCATTAAATATGAATACTAATTACCTATAGTAAATGTTTAAAAATTGCAGTAGAATTGGTGAATATTTTGTCCTTGAATACTTCAATATCGATCCCCTGCAACAAAGTCTCATCATCTGCAGCCAATTCGCAGGCTTTGGAAGGTTTTAATTTTTTCACCATTTTCGAATTGGAAATTCATTTGAGCAGCTGAAAATTTGAGTCCTATCTTTGTACTTTTTAGGTTCCCATCCTGAAAATTCACTCTTCCCAGAATCACCCAGCCCAAATTCTTAAACGTATGTACCTCCAAATTCTCTCTCTGAGCTTCCCAATGCTCCCAAAAATGTGATAGAATTTACAATTACGATTTTGGGAGCTCATATCAAAAACTCATGACAGAAATTGTGAATTAGCACCTCAAAACACCCAATTAAACCATAGACTGGCAATTTTCTCATTTCTTTTTAAAATGTGAAAAGCTTATTTTAACAAAGGAAATACCTACACGCACACCAACCTGAACTGTAAATTTTGAACCGAACCAAAATGAATCCATAGAGAACTCCAAAACACACCACAGGTCAAAATTTCAGGTCCTGAAATTCAATTTTCGATTTTTGACCAATTTTCAAAAATTCAAATTTGGCTCAAAAATGACAGAAAATCAAAATTTTGCTAAATTACTCAATAATAACTGAAAAAGTCTCGAAATTCATCCTATTTTCGACCTCTGCAGTATGATGAGAGATGGTTCCGAACTGTTCTGGAACTTCCAGTGGATTTTCGGATTCCCCAACTTTTGAAAAAACTATAAGTAGGATGAAAATGAAATTTAGTGCATATAAACTCGGATTGCCATATTTTTGTGACCCATTCGATCGATTTAGGACATATTTTCAAAATATTCTTGGTTCAAATCAAAAATTTTCACCAGGTAAATTTTAGAGAAAAAAAAAAAATAAAAATCCGCTAGAGGCTTTAGAAGAGTTCAAAACCATCACCAATTGACTGAGGAGGTCGAAAATAAGACAAAGACCAAATTTCAGATTCTTTTCTTCAAGTGTTCAGTGTTCACAAACAAATTATCTATTTTTTTGGTTTTTTTTTTCAAAATTAATCACAGGAGAAAATTTAGGAGTTGAACTGGCACAAAAAAATTTCGAAAATATGAGCCTCAATCGACAACAAGGTGTTTAATAAAACAGACTTTAGTAGGATTTTGGCAGGACATTTTTCAACATTTTCACCAGTTCTACATTGAAGAGGAGGGGGGAAGGGAGGATCAACATTTTACACTTCGAGTTTTCGGTTCTCTGATGTCCCTGAGCAGTCCAAGATTTTTTGTGGCGGGAGGGGGGAGGAGCGGTGTGTCAAAAATACCTTTACCACTTCAATTTTTCATGGGCGAAATATTCTGCAAACATTTCACGATTTTTTTTCGGAAAAAGAGGAAAGAGATCAAAATTTTATATGGGATTTTCTTCACTTTTCCGGTGTTATGGGATTTTTCAATATTTTTTCGGTGAGGGGAGGGGTGAGGACGGGTAGACAGTATTTTTTCCACATCAATTTTTCGTTTTAAAAATTGTTCAACTTATTTTGAGCGTTTTAAATGAAATTTTTATCGTACTTTTTCGACGTGTAAATGAAAAAAAATGCAATTAATTCATCAAAATTGACTTTAAAAATCGAAACGAGGCATAAAATTTTTAAAAAATATTCATGTTCTTCAAAAATGACTCGGTGAAAAATTCTCTGAAAATTTTTGTACTTTTCCATCTGCTAAAGTAAATTTTTACAAAATATTTTTTCATCGGTCAAGTGGAAAAAACAACATCATTTTTTCAAAATTCAAAAAAAAGGAAAAAATTGAAAATCCAAAGTTTGATTGAAGAAAAAGCAAGATAAGTAGGACTTTCAGGCTTTCTGATCGATCGAATGGGTCACAAAGATGGTAAATCTGGGTTTAAAGTACTGAATTCCATTTTCACCCTACTTTTTTTTGAAAACTGAAGGATTTAAAAATCCGCTGGAGGCTCCAGAACTGTTCGAAACCATCACCAATCGACTCCAAAGGTCGAAAATAATCAAATTTCAGGTTTCTTGGTCAATTGGCTGAATTTTCAATGTTTTCGATTTTGAACAAAAATTTGAATTTTCAAAATTTCGTCAAAAATAGATAAATGAATTTCAACACATGGAACTTTGACCGGTGGTGTCATTTTGGGGCACTCTATCGGCTTCTTTTGGCCCAGTTCAAAAATTTTAATATCGGTGGAATACTTCTCTTGAAAGGATTCGATCACAACAAAAAAATATATCATACATAGTTTGACCTCAAAAAAACATAAATTCTGATTGAAATTTGCCGATTTTTTTGAAATCAGAAGGCCTATTTTGGGGCCTAGAGACTTCAAATCAAAGGTCAAAATTTGAGTAAAATTCAAAAATCATGTGGAATTTTTTAAAACGTGCATTGAGCTCCTAGATTCAAAAAAATTGAAAAATTTGTTCAACTTATAGTTTTTAAGGTTTTTATTCAAATTTTGAATTCATTTTTTTCGGAACAGAATTGACAGAACTTAAACTCTCAAAAGTAAAAAAAAAAAAAAAAATACTTCGATGTTGTTTCATCCATAATCCATCTAATTTCACAACACGAATACCTCTCACTACTCCCCTTTATGCCTCGATCAAACCATAAACTTCAACGACCTTTAATGCATCTCGAAACGAAAAAAACAACAACAACAACATTCTCAACACATGCATCTTTCCAACCATCTGAAGTAACTTACGTACAGTACGATTAAACACTCGATGAAAAATCACCTCCAACACCTCTGATCGAGAGTGCATTCACCTAATGCAGCACCTCTTCCAGGCTAATTTTACCCACAGACACCGGTGACTGGTTACCACAGCTGATAATCGGTCATCCTCGCGACGACTCGATTAATATCTATCATTCAATACTGAGAGAATCTAATTTTAGACAATTAATGGCGAAATTATTCTAATCAAATTCTTTCCCACATATTAATGAAACCCCAAACAGCGAGTCATCGATAAAAGTGACATTATCGCATTCTAATTTCTATCCAATGTACCTATAGGTATAATTTTCAAAACATAGGTATATATAGGTATACATGCGATGTAAATTGACCGACTCTTGACTAATTTATAAAAAAAAAAAACGAGCTACATACCTAATGGAACTACTTTTTACGAAAACTAATTTGTGTATGAATCGACGTTACACCTTTCACAGTGAAAGCTTAACTATGTACGACCGAAAGAGAGAAAGATACAAAGACGAAATTTTGTCTCCAATGATATATTCGAATAGTTGAAAATATAAAGAAGCTTTTCGTTATTTATATACGAGTATTTGGGTACCCAACTGCAGGCGCCACACACCAAGGTTAATTAAACCGCCATTTTTTCGATTGGAAATTGTTTTCAAAAACGAAAAAAAAATTGTAGGTTTACATACTCAGTCTCGATCGTCAAATCATACAGGTAATTGATAAGAATTATTCTAGAATGCGGAACGGTACGTTTGGGAGGCATTTAAAAGTGCAAATGAGTTCACCCTAGAGCAAGGCGAACAGCCCGGGCGTGGTCTGAGCAAGGACTTTGTTACCATTAAATACTAGCTTGAAAAATGTGGAGTACATTTGAAGAAATTTGTCTCTCTTTACGCCTCAGCTCGACAACAACACCTCGAACAACGTATAAATTTATCATTTTTTTCGTTTTGAAATAGCGTAGAATTGACACCAAAGAGTATAGGTTTAGGTATACATATTCTAGGTAAAGATATACCGCACACAAACGTATCATCGATACAATCAACGCGGCGCAACATGCCTCAGGAAGTTATAAAGTCGATTGAATTGAATTATCACTATATTAAACAGTATCTCATTACAATGTCCGAGCATTTTATCAAGATGACCTGTTCTTGGTGACTGCACTACGGCGCATGCATATCTATTTAATTGCAACTATCCACCATTACACACCGGGACGAATCCAACTACCATATACTGACTCAAGGATGAGCAAGTTTTAAATTCGCCGATAACTTCGGCTATATCTGCAGTACCTACCTCTACCTACATAGACACAGTTAGCTGAGCTCTTCAAAACTGTAAGCCAGATCCGATTATATAAAACTTGGCGTATATGAGAAAAATTACGTAACGTAGCGCACTTCCAATTTAATAATTTGTATAACTCGCCAGCCGTGCAATTAAAAATGTACTAGAATTGATTCTTTACGACTTAATTAAGTGGCGTGTTCGAGTCGAGTGTTAATAAAAATAAAAATAAGCTTCCAGTGTTACCGAAAAGGAAAAAAAACGCACGCATGTTTAACGAGATTATTAATATATCAATGATCGCCTAATTATAATTTTTTATTAATCTTTTCACGCCATCGACTCGTATCATTCTCTATAACGAGGAAAAAAGCTGCTTACGTGTTTCCTGTCTTTGGCTTAGCAGAATCTCATTTGGCTACTTGATACATTGTGTATGCTTCGTTGACAATAATACCCCCGAAAATCTCATCTAGAACCTATAGTTTGCCTGGTTCAATTCAAATTTTCAAAAAAATGAATTAAAAATTAGAAACAAGCATTTCTGACAACCCAATAAACCACAGATCACGCAAATTTTTCGTTTTTTTAAAAACTTGGAGCTCATTGTAGCTCTTAGAAGGCTCGTATTGAAAAACTAAGCCGAAATTCGCAATCAGCACCATCAAAAATGTAACAAACGATATGTCACATGATATTTGATTTTTTCTCATAATTTGATCACCTGAGAGGGGGAAGGGGGCGAATTTCGGAAAAAATCAGAAATCGTGTGACATATCGTTTGTTAGGTTTTTGATAGTGCTGATTACGAATATCGACTTATTTTTTTGATACGAGTCCTTTGAGACCCACATTGAACCCCCCCCCAATTTCAAAAAAATTGAAAAATCGTGTGACCTATCGTTTGTAGGGTTTTTAGAGGTGTAGAATTCGAATCTCAACTCAGTTTTTTAGATATGAGCCCCCAAAACCTCATATCACGATCCAAATTTTAAAAAAATTGAAAAATTCTACGACTTTCGAGTGATCTATAGTTTGCATGGTTTTCAAAGGTGCATGATCAGTGATTTCAATTTTCGGTTTACTTTTTCTATACGATGAACCTTCTGAACTTCACAATAAGCTCCCAGCTGGCATAGGTCAACAACCTAATAAACCAAAGATCACACAAGTTTTTATTCATTCTTTTAAAACTTGAAACTCAGGAACGTAATGTGAGGTTTGGGGGCTCTTATCGAAAAACCGAGGTGAAATTCGAATTCAGCACCTCTAAAAACCCTACAAACGATAGGTCACACGCTTTTTCAATTTTTTTTTAAATTGAAGTGCTCAATGTGGGTTTTAGAAAGCTCGTATCAAAAAAATAAGTAAAAATTCGCAATCAGCACCATCGAGAATATAACAAACGATATGTCACATGATTTTTGATTTTTTTCTCAAAATTTGATCCCGTTTAAGGGGGGGGGGGGTGTGTCAAATTTTGGAAAAAAATCTAAAATCATGTGACATATCGTTTGTTACATTCTCGATAGTGCTGATGACGAATATCAACTTATTTTTTTGATACAAACCCTCCAAGATCCACATTGGGCCCTTCAATTCAAAAAAAAATTTGAAAAATCATGTGACCTATCGTTTGTAAGGTTTTCAGAGGTGCTGAATTCGAATTTCAACTCAGTTTTTTGATACGAGCCCCCCTAACCTCACATTACGTTCCAAATTGAAAAAAACATTGAAAAATTCGAGTGACCTATGGTTTGCAAGGGTTTCAAAGGTGCTGATTTCAAATCTTGGCTTACTTTTTCGATACAAACCTCCTGGACTTCACAATAAGCTCCCAGCTGTCATAGATCATTCAACTTTTCCAACTTTACAAAACCATCGAAAATTTTCTCAACAAAATAGGAAGACGTGAGGCCAGAAACGGTTCATCTTGGAATAAATAATCCACTCCTCCTCAGAATTGTAGAAAATAGAGGTCATACCTCATCAGTAGTACCAATTAGGTAGCGTACAAAATATCTGTTCAGATTCCTTTCCTCCACAAACAAATCATACTTACTCACCTACCTACAAATAAATTCTTGAGCACAGAAACCAATCTGTATCAACACTGAACGTAGGTAATCATCTTTTGAAAAAATATGCACAACTGAGCCCATATGACAGAGGAAAAACTTGCTCTTACTCACATTAGCTTTGTATATTTATGATAAGTATTAGTTTGTGGTAAGTCGCGTTGTTCGCATAAATATGGCGTTAACACGCGGACAACCGAACGAAGAAGGAACGAATTCAATTATTTTTTCTTGCTTTCTCGAGTCCAGAGTCTGCAGTCTTGTGTCGCGTTTGCAAATAGTTTGTAGGTGTCTGGATTATTATTCTGACCGTTATTATTGCGTGTGTCGCTGCACCCAGCATTGTTTAATTTATACGGTTTGTCATTTTAAAGATGTTTACCGTATTTGAGGAGAGTATTTTCATTCTTTATTATTTCCAGTGGTATTCCAACAACATGTCTGTGCATGAATTTTTTGTACGCAAATTCCTGCAGCTCACGATCAGTTTCCGTTGTCTCGTGCCAGGTATGCCTCATACCAACTGCAGATCTCATACCTGAATGGTTATTTACCACTGTCCCCTAACTCGTACCTAATTACCATCAGGTATAAGAAGACAATCGCCAAATCCTCGATATATCGCATGTAAACGAGTCAGCCAATAAATTACCAGCTGCATTAGAATACTCGTGAGGCTGACAGAATTTACGATTTGTAAAAATTTTTCTCAATGTACTTAGGTGCAATTTTAAAATTAAAAACCTGTTCGTTTAAACGAACGAACTACGAACTATTGCCATAGACTTTCTAACCTTCTGTAATGATCGACTTTCGCTGCCAATGCCATCCTGCCAACAGCCAACTGCGAAGCTCGAGCATCTATGCACTTTTTGTTTATTTTTACGATACGTTCACGAATTGCTTGTTCTAGCATTATCACGCTTCACTGCTGCGTATCTAGAAATTTTATGGTATGTCGAGATGGCGCTCGGCAGTCGGCTTTGTTACGAGAAAATCGCTTAGCTCTTTCTTCGCATCTGTGGCATTAAATTTTCAATGTCAAAGTAACCTAATCGATGCTAATGTAATATAATAAGATTCACTGTTCACACACAAAATACACTACATAGACTCGTACAGGTGCAGATGATGTTTATGAGAGTTGTAAATACTCCATCTTCTTGTTCTTCATCACTGCAGTACACCGTACAGTGCATCCAATTAAAACAAAAATACCATATTCTGGAGCTTTGTATCGTTTTAAACTATCTACCTATAGATTTTGCCAAGTTAATAGAATTCAAAAAACGACCACAAAAGCACTCTATACCTATGTAGGCCTATTGCTAGTTCGTGTGTAGGATTTCATCTCACTTTTTTATGACATAGAGATGCAAGTAGAGAGCTTTGATGATGCGATCCATTACACTGGTTCGACTTTGTTTTTCGTCGTAATGGGTCCGGGCTATTGGAACAATCGAGATGTGTGCCGATGAAGGTTATCTTTTATGGCTTTTTTATCGCATCTTTCACTTTCTAAACAGGATGTTGCATTTTTTCCCTCTCGATGCTGTATCATCATTCGAGGTGTTTAGATCGACCATTTTCGAGCAGGTGATTTAGGTGAGGTTTTTAAGTGTCAGACTCAGTGATAACGATTCCAGCCGGTATGATTGGCGGCTTTTTTTTAGTATCGTGGTTAAGACATATAAGGTAATCTCTAGATTATCCGCAGTCTGCAGCAGAGCCATGATGGAATAAAATGCAATTCGAATCTAAAACGTTCACAATAAATACCTAATAAAGATTCATTATCAGCCAAATCATGCTTTCTGCAGGGTCAAACAAGACCATAATTTCAAAAATGAAAATTTGAATATGAGGACCATTGGAGGGATATTTTTCCACCCCCTCTTCTCTTCTGTTTAGCAAAATAAAAATGATTTTGGCATTTGAAAAAAAAGATGAGAAATGATCGAAATGAAAAAAAAAAAACCGAAAAAACCAACAAGTTTAATTTTTCCACTTTTTCATTTTTTTCATTGGGGGGGGGGGCGAAGCAGGAGGCATGACCATGAAGAATGTTAGTTTTAGAGCTACGAGCAGAAATTTTTTCAGCACTTACATTTTTGAAAAATGTTATTCAAGAAAAGTCAGGCCTTTTTTCAGACATTTTTTAAAATGTTCCAACTTGAGAGGCAAGGAGGGGGTAATGAGGGTCATAATTCATTCAAACTTTTTTTTCAAAAAGAGATAAAAAGCTGAACTTTTTTGGCAATTTTGAAAAAAAAAACACAAAACTTTTCAGATAATTTAAACAATTTTTTTTCAACATTTTTAAAAACTCATTAGTAGCTAATTAGTAGAAAACGGTTGAACCGATTTTGATAAAACTTGACTCACAAAGCCTACACCATTCCTAACGAATCGTTTATTATTAACAAATAAATTCATTCAATTCTCAGTGAATTGTTCGTGAGAGTATTAATTCATTAAAGGGAATCTTTTATGAACAAATTGATTAATTTTTTTGAAAGAACCGTTTGCGAACGATTTGATCAATTCTTCAATATAGGAATCAATTTGTTCACGAATGATTCACCAAAAATTGAGTAAATGAATCGATTCGTTCGTGAACGAGTCACTTATACGAATCGATTCGTTCGCGAATGATTCACCAAGAATTATTCAATTCGTTCGCAAATGATTCACCAAAAGTTAAGTAAATGAATCGATTCGTTCGCGAATGATTCACCAAAAATTAAGTGAATGAATCGATCCGTTCGCGAACGAGACACTTATACGAATCAATTTGTTCGCGAATGATTCACTAAAAATAGTTCAATTCGTTCGTGAATGATTCACCAAAAGTTAAGTAAAGGAATCGATTCGTTCGCGAACGAGTCACTAAAAATAATTCAATTCGTTCGTGAATGATTCACCAAAAGTTAAGTAAATGAATCGATTCGTTCGCGAATGATTCACCAAAAATTATTACATTTGTTCGCGAATGATTCACCAAAAAATCAATCACTTTATTTAATCACCAATCGTTCGTAAATGATTCGATTCGATTGTAAACAAATTTTTTTTTAAACTAAAAAGTGACTCAATTTATTCGTAAAAGATTTGTACTTATTTGAAGAAAAGTCGGAAATCTCACGCATGCCTGAGTTTTTTGATAATGGTAATACATATTGACGAAAAAAGGACTTTTTCATCGGTAGAGAGAATATATTACTGTCAAAATTTTTCAATTTTCAAAGAGGTAAACCCAAAAAAAATTTATAAAAAATTTTGAAATTTTGAAAGAACAAAAATGAAACATTTCAAGTTTTACTGCATTATTGATAAAATTTTTTGGAAATTTCAAGTTTCAAAAATTTGCTGGAGGCTCCTTAACAGTTCAAAACGGTTTGAAATCGTTCTCAATCGATTTGGCAGATCAAAAATAGGGTGTACCTATCTCAAATCTCAGCTTTCAAGGTCAATTTGGTAAAATTTTGATTTTCCCCTCATTTTTGGGCTAAACTTGATTTTCAAAAATTCAACAAAAATCGGAAAATGCTCTTTGGCACTCGAAATTTTGGTTGCTAATAAATTTTTGCAAGTTCTTTTGATCTAGCTTTGTCCAGCTCAAAAAATTTCACGCGAGTCCTATTTTGGAAAGCAAAATATGCGATTTTGGTGTGAGTATAAGGACAACTTTTTTTGACAAATTTGCTTCAAAATGTTCCTTAGGATGTCCCCTTTGTAGTATTTAAGAAAAAAGTTGTCGCAGAGGATCGTGAGGGGGGTAGTACATATTATTCCTCTTACAATATTCCGGACTATCAACCTAGGTACAGTTATACATAGAACAGCACTCATAATTCGCAATAATCAGGCAATTATCGATCTCAAGATCCGGTTCCTCGACGACAAATGCCATAATCTACGTAATGTTATTACAGTACTCGCATCCCTTCTGCCCTCTATATCGTCTATGGCATTTCTCAACAGCGCTGTTCACATCATCTTGGCGGAATCGCTGCACAGTACACGTTACCTTGGCGCATATTTCCATCAATGAGACCATTAATCTGGCCGACGCACTACCCAGGGGTCTCGAACGAGCTCCTATCATCGTCCAGCCAGCGCTATTTGTCACCTAATGGGCAAAACGTTATCTTAAACGGTATGTGTAGGTACTAGGTACTCTACATACACATGAGTAAGCAAAGGCATTAGGTTAACTCATTCGCTTCCTCGGCGCATATTTCACCTCACAGTGATCAACTCTTGAAACCCCTGCCAACTCGTAGATCATCTCGAATAACGGTTCGCCATTGAAAACTCGACTATAATAATATTATTATTACGATCGTGTATATCTATGTACTTGGCAACCGAACCGAACCGATCTTGAGGTCGCGAAATAAATCGCGTTCGTTGGCGATCGCATCTCTTTTCTTTCTCTTTAGTTCGCTAGTTCGCTTAAAAGAGTGTATTTTTTAAAAAAAAACTCGTTTCTTGCTTCTTTATACTCGGCAGATTCTACTAGTTTTAATGCATAACTGGCGACGCCGAAAAAAAAAATGATCATTTAGAATAATTTTAATAAGTCTGTTCTCTGGTTTCGATGAAAATTAATCCGGTTCTTATAGTATCCACGTTGGCAACTGGAGGCAGAAGGGTTTGATTTTATTTAATCTCTGCTCCTAGGTCTCTTCTTCGTCTTCTTCTTTACCATAAACTAACACTGTATCTTCGTTGGTCGCCGATCTAGGTGCGATAAATTAAAACGTGACCGTGCGCTTGGTCGCATCGCATCGCTTTGTTGTGTGCATGTGCGAAACTTTGCACTCGCTTCCTCGGAGTCTCGGTTCCGATACGGTCGGCTAGATGTTACATTCGATAATCTGTCCGCCAATGAAGATGTTAACTCGATCTGGAGCATCGTCGTTATCTAAATAAGAGACTTTGTGCGCGACACGTCTTCTTCTTCTTTGGCGAACACTACGTCGCCCGGAATAATTTAATTTGGCAAATATATCCGTCTCACATCCGCACACAGATGTGTAATGAAGCGAAGAGAAAAATCAACAATTACCTCAGCCCCATGCTGATTTTATCGTCCACGTAGGTATGTAATGACTGACGGTACCTACGTAAAGTGGCACGTACCTACATCGTCGGCTTCGAAGATTACGTAATGGTTTTCCAAGTTGAACTATATTGTATAGCCGAATCCTATACGTACAAGAGAGTAGGTACTTGGCGGCGATCTATACATAATTGCTTAAATGGCAGGTTCCTATACTCGGAGAGTGTGTATTATACTGGTACTTTTGTTCGCACATGATGCCTGGCACTACACAGATCTTATGTGAACAAAATTATCCATAAAAATGTGACTCGATCTTCTTTCTGTGCACACGAGAGAGCCACAGCACTTGAAAATACCTCTCGTGTCCGATTCCAATTCCAAAGCGAACCTCTCGTATAGTATGTGTAGTATATAGAATGCGTACTTGTGTCGCAATCGCCTTCACATAAGAGACAAGCCACACACAGAAAGGCGACGAAGTAGGGAAGAGAACGACGATGGCAATTTGTTATATACAGTGAGAGTGATACCATCCATCATACGCACGTTGGAAGAAAAAAAACTGCATGACATAATCATCGCTGTTCTCTGTTGTGTTCGGCGAATTACATACAGAATATACGAGTAGGTACTTCTTTCTCATTCTCTCTCTCTTTGTCTTTATAGATACATTCTCGTCCATGCACAAGTATAGAGAACTATAAGTCTAAATGGGTAAGTATCCAAGTCGCTTCGCTCCAGTTCGTGAACGAAAGTACTTCAAACACGTGCTTCTCGAGTCTAAAATAATATACGAGTATTCTGTATACACGCATTCGGTTTCCTTATTCTTTTGAAATTATCATTTTTTTTTCTTTTTCGTCCAAAAGAACTCATTTTGTGTGGCACGCGAGGAGTAATTAATGCTGTCACTGAGTTATGCAACTTTCACTGAATGCGTTTTGGATATACGAGTAGCTCGGCTCGGTTGGAGGAGTCTGAGTTGTCTGCAGGTAGTCTAAAGTGGTGTGCTTGAGATAAAGACCGAAAAATGTGTGTTTATCGAAGTCGTGTCTGGGGATGAAGTAGTAGGGGTGTCTCTCTTATACGTATTATCGTATTGAAAGTTCAATTTGAATTAAAATTTGGTTAAATTGTGTCATATAGGCATGGATGGCCAATGAACTTGCTTGCATGGTGGTAACACCCGAAAAAAAAACTAAACAATCAACTTGGAGCAGGCAGAAGCTATGGTGACAAGCTAGAGGTTCAAATGTCATATTTTTTTACTTCTCAAAACACAAATTTTCGAAAGCTTTTGCCATCGCTTAAAATTTTCAAAGCCAGAAAATGAACTCCTTGCATAAAAAACATCGTGTTTAGTTCTTTCAAAATACAAATTACTTTCACCCTTACCTCGCTCGGGCTAATTTGTTTCTTGTTTAAAAAGTTAAAAATTCACATTTCGGCCCCCAAAAATCCAAAACAGAAAATCCAAAATTTCATACCCAAGTCATAAATCAGTCGGCAAATTTCCAGTTGAATACCCTCCCCCTCCCCCTCTTGCAAAACCTGTTTACAGTTTCGTCCTTATAGAAATTGGACCAGGCCCAGATTATTTTCTTATAGGAACAACATTTCAGGGGGAAAAATCTTAATACACAAATATTTTTGAAGATCTCAGACTGTCTCTCTCATCCTTTCTCCAAAAATCAGTTGATATTTTTGAGGAAAAATTATCATTGATTTTTTTGAAAAAAAGAGCAGGTTTGTTGGAAATTTGTTTTTTTTTTTTACTAAAAATGAACAATTTTTTTTGACAAAAAAAAGCAATTTTTTATTTTGGAAAAGAATGAGGATTTTTGAAAATAATCATGATTTTTCCAGAAAAAAATGGTATTTTTGTAGCAAAGAAAAAAATTGAAACAAAAATGTGAAGAAAAACTTATGAGGCAAAAATTGTTTTTTTTTCACAATAAATAATGTTTATCAAAAAATTATAAATTTTAGCAAAAAAATACGATTTTCAGTAAAAAAATTATAAATTTTAGTAAGAAATAATCAGACAAAAACTGTAATTTTTGGTAGAAAAAATCATAATTTTCAGAAGGAAAAATTATTTTTAGCAAAACAAAAAAGAATGATAATATTCAGCAAAGGAAATGATGATTTTCAGAAAAAATTATTTTCTTTTGTAAAAATTATTTAAGTATGCAAAAAGTGTGGTTTGCTTCACAAAAGATGATAATTTCTTGCTTGATCATTTAACACGCAAAAAAATTCAACAAAAACAAATAAGTACCTAAATGATAATTTTTATAGCAAAAATTGATCAGGCAAAAAAATGTTTTTTTTTTTTTTTGGCCATAGGCCTAAATTGAGAATTTTCAGCAAAAAATTATAATTAAAAAAAAACTTATATTTTTAGGAAAAAGCGTCGGAAAAAGTAATGAATTTTGGCAAAAAAGATTGGGGAAAAAATTTAGTTTCTGGGTAATAGAAATATGATTCCTCCCCTCCCCTAAAAAGTGATCATTTTAAACAACAACAGATTGGATAAAAAGTTTGTTTTGCAAAAAATGGCGACTTTTAGAAAACGAAATGATTTGTTTAGCAGAAAATGATTAATTCTAGGGAAAAAATTCAATTTTCATCAAAGCATGATCATTTTTAAGCTAGATTGCTTCCCAGAAGAAGTGACCCTAATTACTTCTTAGATTAGCAGAGTGCATAAAGCAAATTGGACGAAAATACAGTGGCATAGCTAGGATTTTCTCAAGCGAGGGGTGGCGGGGGGGGCAAAACCAGCTTTTTAGGCATGACAAATCAAAATTAGAGTTAATTTTCTAAACACCTTTCGTGATATGTGATGATTTCATGAAAAAGGAGGTAAAAAAATTTTCAAAAAAATGGATCCAGAAAACGAAAAAACGTCTATTTTTGCATGTTTTATTTTAAATTTTCGTTCACAAAGGAGAGTTTGACCCCCTCCGCTCCCTCCGCTATGCCACTAGAAAAATGGTTTGTTTAGAGAAAAAAAAATGTCGATTTTTAGCTAAAATGATCACTTTTTATAAAAACTATCAGGCGAAAAATGTGGTTTGCTTAGCAAAAAATGGTGATTTATAGCAAAAGAAAATTATAATCTTCAGTAAAAAAAAAACAACACTTGAGTTGTTGCAAAAATGGAATAACGAGTTTTTGATACTATTCCAAATCAATTAAATAATCAAAATTTCAAAACAAATAAACCTGGATTAATTTTTGGTCAATGTTCAGAAATCTGTGGGATTAATCATAGATTTATACCCATTCAAATTGAATCTATTAATTTTAATTTTGTATATCAACTGATTAAAATAAATTTAGATAATAAGTGATTTTTTTAAACGAAATTTTCAGCCTAGAAATGGTGAAATTTACCCAAAATAATGAATTTTGACAATAAATAATGGTGCAAAAAATGGGTATTTTCGGGTAATAAGATGATGATTTTCAAATTTGAACAAAGAAATGAAGTTTCGAGCTGAAAATGATGGTTTTCAGAGGAAAAAATAACGATTTTTAGCAAGAAATCGCGATGAATTCTAGCTACCTAAAAAAACTACTTTTTTTTAGCAAAAAATAAAATTATAAATTTGTTGAAAAAAATGGATATTTTTCGATAAAATTTACGATTTTTAGCAATAAATGATTATTAAAAAAAAATAATTCGACAAATTTGGGCGAATATATTTTTTAAAGCACTTCCATGTTCAATGTTCATCTGTTGCAAAACGCAATAGATGAAAACTTTATCTTGTTGCAAACTGTCCTGATGTCGAATCCTGGAAAATCGAAAAGTGTCAAAGAACTGCACCCTTCTGGAGAAGTCAGTCCTATTCCTTAATTCTAATTTAATATATCGTGATTCCCCATGACCCCCCCTTCCTTAAATTCAGCAATACCCAGTTCAATACTCGGAATCTTACGTTCGAACGAATATTTCAAACTTTCCCTGTCGAGAAGATATTCGTTATACGCGGAAATCCAAGACACCAGGCGAATATACGACATACCACGACGTTGAGAAATTAGTCATAACCTTCGCATTCTGGTGACAACGGATCGCAGACTCGAAAAAAATGACAAATCCGCGGTACATGAAAGAGATACGACAAGAAGTGGGAAAAAGTAAGAGTAAAAAAAAAAAGCAAAAGCAACGGCAATGGTAACAAACTCGCGCGAATCTGGTACGTGTACCTACAGAAAAAAGTAAATAAAAGTAAAAGAGTCGAAGACTATGTTGTATTGTTTGTACGTTAGGTATAGTAGCCGAAGAAGTATCACGAATCTGCAAAAAGGATGCGGTGTTTCACTCGACTATTCGATTACTGCTATGGTCTCATAATCGAGGAGAAGAAGCAAAAGATTCCGAAGATTGTAAGTATTTACACAATTGCGTGTATTGAAAATTACTTACAATACCTGCAGAGATGCTCGAGGACTCGGTGTGGAAAATTTTTTTTTTACTGCGCTTCTTCGTTCATCGTGTTGGTATAGTTAATAAAGATATCATTATAAATTATACACAGAACATTTTATTCTCCATTTAAGCGCAAAAACAGACTGCAGATGGTTTTAGGGGTGGAGAGGTGGCAATTGTGGTGTGAATTTAAATACCCGAGTATTCGTCGAGTACATTATAAGAGAGTACACTCTTGTTAAATACGACGACCTTGGTACGGGGTTAGGTACGCTGACTTTCTGGTCTAATGTGGTAATCTGTACGTTGACTTCGAGATCGTTTTCAAGTCGAGAGTAAAAGAAAAAAAAATAAGGTTGATGATCATTTCACGTGATTGATAAAACAGTGACAGGAGCTCAGCGTCGCAAGAAGATGGTAAGAGGAAGTGAATCTTTTCCAAGTTGCCCAGAGAGAGAGAGAAAGAGAGAAAGAACGTAACATCAGATTAATTCGATTTCAAGTGTAACCATCGAAAGCGAAATGACAAATTAGGATGTGGTTTGTCAGAAGACTTGGTAATCGATGCGATAGGCTTAAAAACTGCACTTCTCATAGTCTCACCTGTCAACCAAGTAAATATCAACACAGGGGGATAAGAAACAGTACATCTTATGGACGTGAAAGGAAAGGGGGAAAAGACAACAGACATTTGTACGTATAATTTATTACTAAGATTATTTTAACGAATAGCCCGAGTACTTGGCTCGTCGTGTAAGTGTTAGAACTTTTAAAAGGTATTTAAAATGGGTATAGAATAATAATATAATAAGTAATAAAAAGAATAGCTCGGAGAAGACATCTTATCGCACCTTTGAGAGAACGTTTCCAGGGTATTAATAAGAAAACCAGGGCTTGCCGAATGGAGACCCCGCGAGACCAATATGTATTTTTACGATTACCACGATGGCACTTTAATCACGAAGGCGATTTTTTTTTAAAACCCATGAATATCCCATTTGCGTAATGTAAATTAGCGTAATTGAATTGAAGTTCGTATGGTATTCCGAGTATAGTAGGCTATATGTAGAGAGGATGAAGCATTAATGCGAATACCGGACTATACGTTCCGGAGGAATCTGGTCGTGAATCTATTGCCTGGTATTTACATGAACGCTGCTATATAAGCTCCATTCTAATGTATACTATAGCGAAGAGTACAATTAGCGAGATAAATGGCTACGGTATTTATTATCTGCTGGAGAAGCCGAACCAAACGCTCCTCAGAGATCAATTGTAAATTGTGAGCGGTGCAACGTTTGGCCAATGGGGATGTCCTGGTGCGAATCGACGTCGAGGTGGTCGCTCAAATGCCTATATGAGATGCCAAATACTCGTATAGGTATACTGTGATAGCTTGCTATGATAAATGCAGATCCACAATGTGATCTATGATATGGGAAGTGAGTGCAGCGATGCACATATGCATAGGTGAGATGCACTCGATCATTCATTATCATAAATCCATCTAAACCTATACGGAGATAAGAAGCGAGGAATTTTTTCTTATGATGAATAAGACAAAGGATACTTACTTCGGAGAAAATGGAGAGAAACTAAATTTTCTAGGCACGTTAATGGAAAAAAGTAAAAAGCAAGTAAGCAATAAAATAATGATCAATTTTTCCGGGAGTATTTATTTTTGAAATATTTTGAGCACAAGTTGAAAAATTCAATTTTTTCGAAATTTACTTTCGAGCCACCCTATTTAAGACGTATCTGCTTTGGCAATTTGGGAAATTTTGAAATGAGTGAGGCAAAATAATGAAATCATTTTATAAAATGAAAATTTTGGGAACAATTTGACGGAGAACCATTTTTTAAGTATTTGTAACCATAAAAGGGATGACTGGGGAAGTGGGGAGCGATGATGACGTGAATATACAGTGCAGATTTCATTTCAAACATCAGTTTGCAACAGTAAAGAAGTAGAGGAAGGAGGTTGAAGAAGTCTTATTAAAAGCTCTCACTTGAATTGGATGCAAAAAACCATATTTAAACTGAATTCGACGGGTGAAGGGTGTGGTGCAAAGATCCCACTTATCATTTTTTTTATCTTCCAAAAAGATGTTTCAAGGTATCTAAAACAGATTGGTTTCCATAATTTCACCCTGATATCCTGCTTTTGTCATGCTTTTTGCCAAGTTTTCACGATGTCCAGACATTTTTTCCCAAAACTGCCATAAATACGTGCTGATTTGCGAGTAAATTATTCAAAAGCAGGCTAAAATTGCCAAAAAGGGCGTTTCGGTCAAAATTTTCAAAAAAGTGCTATTAGTTTTCAAAATGGAATAAATCGCAAAAAAATTGCATTGTTTCCAAAAAGTCCAACAATTTGCCAAAATGGCAAAAAAAGTCCAATTTTTGATCAAATTGCCAAATATTGCCAGAACTTTCAAAAAAGTGCATTTTTTTCAAAATTTTCAAGAGAGTTTTACCTATTTTTTCTAAATTGCAAAAAAATCTTATTTTTGCCAAAAATTTCAAAAAAGGTCCATTTTTTTCAAAAATTCCAAAACAATGCAATTTTAGTCAAAATTGCAAAAATGGCAGAAAAATCTCATTTTACCCAAGATTGCAAAAAAAGTCCAATTTTTGATCAAATTGCCAAATACATATTGCCAAAATTGTCAAAAAAGTGCATTTTTGCCAAAATTTCCAAGGCAGCCCTATTTCTTATGCTTAAATTGCAAACAAATCTTATTTTTGCCAAAAATTTCAAAAAAGGTGCATTTTCCCCTAAAATCTCAAAACAGTGCAATTTTAGTCAAAATTGCAAAAAAAAGACCTATTTTTGCTAAAAACTGTCCAAAAAAGTGCATTTTTGTCAAAAATTCTAAAAAAATTCAATAATTTTCCAAAATGGCAGAAAAGTTTCATTTTACTCAAGATTGCAAAAAAAGTCCAATTTTTGGTCAAATTTCCAAATATTGCCAAAATTTTCAAAAAAGTGAATTTTTGCCAAAATTTCCAACACAGCTTTATTTTTTTATAAATCGCAAAGAAATCTCATTTTTGCCAAAAATTTCCAAAAAAGTGCATTTTCCCCAAAAATTCCAAAAAAAGTCCCATTTTAGTTAAAATTGCAAAAAAGTTCAATTTTTGGTAAAATTGCCAATAAAAATGTATTTTTGGCAGAATTTTCAAAAAAATCCTAAAAATTGTCCAAAAAATTGCATTTTGCCAAAAATTTTAAAAAAAGTCCAATAATTTTCCAAAATGGCAGAAAAAGTCCCATTTTACCCAAGATTACAAAGATAGACCTAATTTTGCCAAAACTCCAAAAATTCTATTTTTTGCAAAAATTTCCAATTCCAATCAAAATTTCAGAAAGTCCTAGGTACCTTTTTTTTTTTTACCAAAATTCCCAAAAGTTTTATTTTTGCCAAAATTGCAAAAAAGTGATTCATTTTTAAAATTGTAAAAAAGTGAATTTAAAAAAAATTGTCAAAAAAGCCCAATGTTTTGCAAAAATTATCAAAGAAGTTCGGTGTTTTTCCAAAATTCGAAGAAGTTTGGCCTTTTTGTTGAGCAAAAGTTTTGCTTTTTTCTTCAATTTTTTCAATTGCAAATCCAAAATTTATGCTGAACTCCAATTTAATCACGCTATCAAGTCGACTGCTGGTGGATTTTAATCATTTTGAAGCCTCCAGCGACTTTTTGAAAATTTCCAGAGCTTCCGGGAGATTTTTGAAACTCAAAATTTATGGAGTTAGAAGCCCAAATTCACGCTAGAGGCTCCAAAACGACTTGAAATCTATCTGCAGTCGACTTCACAGCGTATTGAAATTAATTTACAGAATGAATTTCGGATTTCCAACTTCATTTTGATGAAATTTTGTGGAAATTTCAAGTTTCAAAAATCTTCCGGAAGCTGCAGAACTGCTCAAAACGGGTTGAAACTGTTTCCAATCGATTTGGCAGGTCCAAAATAGGGTATATCCCAAATTTCGGCCTTTTGGGTCAGTTTGGTAAAATTTTTACTTTTTCCCCTCATTTTTGGCTCAAAGGTGATTTTCAAAATTTTACCAAAAATCAAAAAATTCGCTTTAGCATTTGAAATTTTGGCTGATGATGAATTTTTGCATGCTCTTTCGATCTACCTTTGTTCAGTTCAAAAAATTTCGTGCACATCCTATGTTGGAAAGCAAAATCTGCGAAATAAAAATGGCCACCATTTTGTTAAAAAAGCCATGAAGTTGAGCACTATATACTTTTTTAGACCCACTCCCCCCTCTCTCCTCGGAAAAACGATTTCGAATAGTTTTGAAAGAGATGTAAAATTGACAATAAAAGATCATATTTTTTATACACTTTGCTGGTACGGAATATGAGACTCTTCAAGACAAAATAAAAGAACCTTCGCAGACCAGGACACTGAAACCCACCTCATTTTTCCCTGCTTCATGAATGACGTAGAATCCATCATAAATTAAAATATTAATCCGATAATCAAAAGGAATTCTCTTTTACTACATACGACTAGGTACACCTCGTACTTAAACTTACAACCAATAAAAAATGATCAATTCCTTGTTACCTATCGATAGGTATTACAAGTATATACGGACTAGAAAAACTCAAACTTGAAATATGTAAAATGCTAAATAATTCCACTACCAAGGACACCTTCTCCTCTGTATCATACGCCAATCCAGAGAACATTGCCAGCAGAGATCAACATAATAGAAAAAATTTCCAAACTACGTACATACCTACAAAAAAAATTATCGTACCAGTTCCGCGAGTGTACCATTACCATTAGTTCATATTATGTAGATACAGATAATCCAGGCTACCCCCTTCCCTACCTCTCGCCAACCTTACGTAATCGGTAAAATGCAAATTAGGTTAGGAAAATAAATGAAAAATTTTACCACAGCAGCGTCAAGTCAAGCACACACGGATCAAAACGTTGCACACGATTAATGGCCATAACTTACACGTTTTTTTTTTAATGAGCTAAGGTAGTACGAGTATGTGCGCGAGGCAGAGGCAGTTTTTTCAGCGAATTTTTTTTTCTAATCCTTCTCGTGGTTATTTGGAGAAGTTGACGTTATCTATAGTCGAAAGAGTATGTTAATGGGGCGAGCTGGAAAAAATGTCATCATCGATAATGTTTCCTTTCGCGTGCACCGGGATACACATTTTTTCGACGAACCACCGATCCTAAAAATAATCATCGAAACCGGTATCTCATATGCTTACCTCAACTAGCCAGCAGGTTTTACACTTACACCCTCGTTATACGAAAAATAGCTATTCGCATTTTTTTTGTCTTCTAATTTTTTTTTTATAATTAGTTCGGAGGAAATTCGCGCTATCGGATTAGGAAACCAGTCGTGAACGAATCGAATAAATTTTACAAATTTTTCTCGCTGCAGGGAATAGGTGAATTTTTCCATTGATCCCGGATTTTATGAGGCAATCAGCTGCTAAATGTCACCTTTTCGTGGACATTTTCGCAGAAATTCGTGGGTGTGGCTAATCTTAATAGACTTATACTCATTTTTACACTGTTTTAATCATTTTGATGTTTTTTTTTTCAAAATGAAAATTAGAAAAAAGAGAAGGAGAAGAGCGAAGGGAGGGAAGAAGAATTGATGTGGCTCAGGGTATTGAACTGATGATGATCTTAGTTTGAGTTTTCAGTACAAACAGAACAACAAAAAATACACAAAAATGATTTCCCCTTTCACTCTTTTCATTTCATATGCAGATGCCCTTTTTACATCCAGACTGAATTTGGTATCGGATATTATCGCTTTGATAACAAGCTCTCAAATGCTGATTTCGAATTTCAACCCATTCTTCCGATTCAACCCCTCCCCCTCCCCCTAAGTGCCATAACAAACCCTCAAATCACAGAAAAATGTTTGATTTTCAGAATTTTTATAATTCTTGGAGGAGCTAATTTCGAATTGAAATTTTCTATTTTTATACAACTCACCAGGGTCTTACAATAACCCTCAAATTTTAAAAAGAGAATGGTTCCAAGGGACTTAAAAATGCTTTTTGATAAGCACCTAAGCACGAGTTTCCTACTTTCTAGGCACTGCCAGAAGCATTCAGTAAAGAAATTCCAAAGTTGTATGCATTACATGAAAAAAATATAGTGAACGTTTTTCAAAAAGTTTCAGAGCTTCAAAATGATTTTTGAAGTAATTTAAAACAGTTTTGAACCATGGTGAATTTTTCAAAATGATGAAATGAATTTGGCAATAATTCAAACAACTTTCATACAGTTTTAATTAGGTATTTGCAGAACATTTTCAACATTTTTTTGTTATGGGTATTTTTCGAATGATATTTTTGCTTCGAAAGAATTGTGTGATGATGCCATTCATTTCAAACCAAGTACCTAGCAACCTACTTATTTTTCAGGAATATTTATTTAGATGCATTTCACATTCTAACAAGGGAACCTTGTCTCATTTGATTTTTTACCAAAGCATGGGGATCCATAAGGTGTTTTCAAAAGAATTTTCAGTCACTAAAATAGAGATAATTAAATTTTTCAAAATTGTCCAAAAATTGCATAAATGATGAGAAAAGTGTTGTATTATTGGTTTTTATTTACATTTCTGAGAGTGAGTTGAATTTAAATTACAACCACGTTTGAGGGTCAATTTCGACAGAAGTGGGAAAAGGCATTATTTGGGAGCCCCAATGCAAAAAAAATAGCAAAGTAATGTTTTTCTCGATATCGTCTGAAGTGGTCTTTAAAACACGATGGTGGTTGAAACATGACCAAGATAGATGATTTTCATAGTTATGGCTGCTTGAGCGCAAATTTGGAGATTTTGAGGTTTTTTTTTTGCAGAAATTACCCATTCGAAAATTCCATTGTCAACTCAACCAAAAAAAGGCGATTTTGAAAGTCATGTCTTTCGATTTCGCTCAATTTTTTTACAATATCTACCTACCTAGTAAGTAAGAAAGCCGCAATCAGTTTGGCCCCAGCCCCCTCAGGGGGCGGATGGGGGGCTTCCATTATTTTCACATTGTCTCGAGGTACTCAACTTCAGCAGCCCATTCCTCCAAAACTATGATACTTTGATCAAAACTGATTTCACAGTTCGAAAGGGCATTGAATTTTGAACTTTTTAAGTATTTTGAAATTTTCAAAAGTTGAAAGTTGAACTTTCAATTTGAAAGTTCAAATTTCAAAATGGCGCTGTAAGTGGGAGCTACCATTTAAAATTTTGAAAAAATTTCCATAGATGTACATTTTGATACTTTTTCGAAATATTTAGGTTTCGAGAAGGGACTCTTGACGGAGGGGGATCACCCCACCCCCAATTTTGGATGAAATTTTCAAAAGAAGATCTGCATGGGACATGTGATATATCGAATTCTATGTTTTTGGTGACGCTGAACACGAATATGACGACAGATTTTTGATTGGACCCCATCCATGGGCCCCTGCACCTCCCCAAAGGGGGTAAAAGTTCAAAAAAGTGTTTTGTTCGTGTGACACGTGGAATAGTATGTTTTTGGTGACGTTGAACACGAATATGACGTCAGATTTTTGATTGGAACCCATGCACGGCCCCCAGCACCTCCCCAAAGGGGTAACCCCCCAAAAAAAGGATTACATTCGTGTGACACATGTAATATGTAGTATGTTTTCGATATCGCTGAACACGAATATAGCCATAATTTTTTAAATCGACCTCACCCATGGCCCCCAGAACCTCCCTCAATGGGTAAAAGTCCAAAAAAATTGAAACACGTTGAATGTTGAAATACGATCTTGAAAAAAAAATTCAGATAAGAGGTTGCCAGAATGTGAAAAAAAACCTATTGAATACAAAACTTTATAAGAGGGTCTCAAATTGTCCTCAAAATAGGCCCTACATTTTTTTCTCACTCTAAGGGCCTATCAAATGTCGAGAGAGTACTAAAAACTTTTGAGATATTCAAATTGGAAGCCTCAACTGAGATCTTAGTCCTCAAAATTAAATTAAAAACCCTACGGAACATGGGTCTGGGCATTTACGAGGATATCCCAAAAAAGGAGCTGTTTGGTGGCATATTTCGAGATTTTGAGAAATTTTTGAAAAAATCGGAGTCCAAAAAATATAATTTTTCTCACTTAAATTTGAAAAATGATCCCAAAATTCGTTGATATAGTTGGAATACTCGTACGACATCGACATGGGGAAAAAATTCCCAGAGTTGCAACTGTCAAATTGCACATTTAGTGATCTGAAGGCATTCTTTCGAATAAAATCCCCCCCCCCCAAAATCAAGCATTATTTTTACTCGTGCCAAAATTGGGCCTCTGTATGTGATTAAAATTCAAACATACTCAAAAAAATGTTTTTCCCGGATAAAACTGCTCATATGATTTTTTCCCATCAATTTCACAATTTTTGTACTATTTTGGAAAATTTCAATCCACTATGAAACTCTAAATTTTTCGTTTGGGCTGTTTAAATTTCCTTAGAGAGCTACGTATAGGTTCCTATTTCCACACTCTGGGTAGAAAAATGAGAAAAATCGGTGACTGAGGGGTTTCCATGAGAGGGACAGTGGAAGAGAATGGCGAGGGAACAGCTGGATCCGGGCATTTTCTGAAGATAAGATAAATTAAAACATTGACTAGGGGGCTTCGCCCCCTAGGTCGCTCCGCGACCTCGACCCCCCGACTCGCGCACTCGCTTCGCTCGTGCTGCTCGCCCTGGCCCTCGCTTCGCTCAGGCCTCTCGCCCCTTCGGGGCTCGCTTCTTTGACAATTCAACTCATGCCCCTGCTTCTAAATGCAAATCAGCTGAAATGTGTCAATAGCAAATACTACTCTGGTTCTAAAGTACAATTTTTAAAAAATTCAAGTTTGAACAATATATCTATCAATTTCTACAATGAATTAACGACATTTTTTTTCTCAAAAAACTTACATCTATTCACTTCAGATTTATACTTGGGATGTTGAATTACTCTGGTATACTTTCTGTAAGCTTGATAGTTAATTATCATCATTTTTAGGAGTAAAATTTCTGAAATTCCGTATGTAAAATTGGGTAGAAAAATGTTTGAAATTCTTGTAAAATGATGGCATAAAATGAGTAGGTAGTGAGTATGCTGGAGTAATTCAATCCTATTAAATGAAAATCTGAGGTAGGATAGTCAAATTTGTATCCCAAACCCTACCAGTGGTGGCTTAGCTAAGGGAGGGACGTGACTTGAGCCACCCCCCCCCCCGCGAGTGAAAATTAGAAATAATGCACGCAATAATGAACCGTTTTTTCGTTTTTTCGACCCATTTTTTTCAACAAATTTTCACTCTCACTTCACTTGAGCAGTAATTGCACCTTCATTTCCATACAAATTAACATACATTACGAAGGGTTTCCATTACACTAATTCTAATTTCGATTTTTCATTCCTAAAAATCTGGTTTTGCCCTCTCTTTGAGAAAATTCTGGCTACACTGTACTGAACCCTTCTCCATCTTCACTTTAACTTTTTTACAAACAATGTTCCACTAAACATTTAAATTTGTGCTGTTGAAATAAAATCCTAATCCAAAAATGATCTCAAGTGTAGAACCTCCTCTCCTTATTATTTTATTTTTAACAGACATCACTTTCCAGTTTTGAAAAAATAAAATAGTAGGTATAGCAATGAATGTAACTCGCAACACAACAACATCATTCCCTCCTCAACACACCTCTTCTCTGTAAACACGCCCACATAGCAACGTTCTGAGTGTATTGTTGTCGGTGTGCATTGTAATACATGCATTTATACACAATAGAGAAAGTGTTTTTTCAATTTTTTCGGCCCTTAATTTGAAAAATTCCGATTTTTTTTCTTGATGACATATCTACACGTTAAAAGGAACGTTTGAAAAAAAAAATTGTGGAAATCGGTTCGATAGAAAAGGCTGGCGAACTCTATCAAGGTTTCTACTCGAAATTCTATTGTTTTAACACAATAGAAAACGTGTTTTTTCAATTTTTTCGGCCCTTAATTTCAAAATTTTCGATTTTTTTTTCTTGATGACATATCTACACATCAAAAGGAACGTTTTAAAAAAAAATTTGTTGAAATCGGTTCAGTAGAAAAGGCTGGCGGACTCTATCAAGGTTTTCCTTCAAACATCTTTTAATATATAAGGATTAAGTTACCTATATCTTGTGCTAAGTTCGACCGTGGACGCCGATTTAGAGTCTGTGGAAGTAATTTTCTGAAAATTTTAAGCAAGAATCTCAAAACAAAGCTCTAGAGGGCCTCAAAATCCACAGCACGAATTCCAAATCCACCAACTCATACACCTTCACTCATCAATTCCACCACCCCCATAAAGGACACCAAATCCAAATCCAACTCCATCTCACCCCTACTCGCAATATTCACCCATCTCGACGTAATCTTTTGCCATTTCCATCTCCTCTCGATTATTTCAATATCTCTCATCTGTACGTAATCTTACATCAGGCCAACCTGCGGGTTATAAATCGATCATCTGTACGATAATTCTCACGCTCCTCGAAATGACGATACGTTATACGAGATTCAGAGTCAGACCTCCGTACACTGTGCAGTGTGTAGGACTGTTTCGCCTTGTACTATCACTGTAACTACATATACACATACTACAGTACATCTACATACGTTTAAGTGTGTAATTTTGTAATCTATAATTACGTCAATTTGCATAGTAACAATGCATTTTCTCCATATTCATCTGGTGCACGCACAATATTATATATTGTAGAAGGCTCATCTGTGCTTGTAGATACATAGTATACGTATATACCTACACGTAGAGTCTCTCATTACCATCCACATATACTATACATATTATAAAATTTTCTCTCACTCTGTCTAGCTCACATGGATGGTGCAGGTAAATCCGTGTATAGCTGAGAGTCGTTGAGGTTGATGCAACAATGTTGTTAAAGAGATGCGGTGTCGTGAATCTTCGTCTGCACACGCACGATTCATCTTACCACTTATTAAAAGAGATTTAAAAGACTTACGTGACCTTTAACTGATTATCGACGTTATAGAATATTATGCATTTCGCTATCTATATATTGTACATTTACATTACGAACTGAACTGAGCTGAAATTTCCACGTACCTGAAAACAGAAAGAAAGAAAAAAAGAAAGGTGAGAAAACAAATACGAGTAAAATGATAGAATTTCTATTAAATAATAATACAAAAGTCGATGATGAGTCTACTACGTTCTGTGGTATTTTTTTCTTCATTTTTTCCACAAACCTATATCGTGGTTCACGTTTCCTAGTCTGGATCAAAGTACATAGCGTGAAATTATCTTCACGCCTTCACGTGTTGTAACCTATTACACCTGTCAGTTAATCGGAATACAAGGTGTGAAGGGTTGAAATCATACGTACATGTAGTCAATTACCAATCAAACGATCGATCGGCGTAAAGTATCAATTTAGATAACTCGAACCGCAGCGATCTCTCAAAATAGGGTAACTAGCAGGGCGATGATGAGGAGTGATCAAATCCACGTTGGATTTAAAAATACACCTCGTCATATCAATATAGTTAGGCTGATGGCGTGACATGTTATTTGTTCCTAACGATCCGGCGCAACGATCTACTTATTAATTCGGAATGTATCTTTCATACGCGAGAACATCCTAACGGTATTCCAACCACCTAGACACGATATATCGTTTTAATTTTTACGATTTTTTTTTCTTCTTCCATTCGAAAGCATCTTTGATGCCGCATCGTTACACTTATGTATTGTAGATAAAATACATGTAATCTGTTTTTACTAGTTTTCGTCGACTCTCTGCTCTCTTGGTCAAATTCCTCGATTTTTATTGTGAACTGTACAGTTGGTCTTTCTCTCAATTACACAGGATATGGAGAGACTATGGCTGGCCACAAAATCCACCTATCCATCCTACATATATGGTGCATTTACGACATACACGATGGCCTAGTAACGTGCTCTGACATAGTCTCATCATCAATAGCCAATTGATATATTACATTTTTTTTTTTTAGTACGAGTTGTTTTTACGACCTTTGAAGAATGTTAAACGCCGAACCAGTGAACCGTTTTAAGACGATTACTATCATCAGTAGAGATATCTCTACCCAGAGTACAGCTTCAGGGAGGAGTAGGAGAGCTGGACACTGCGTCGGGTATATTGTCTTACCATAGGATGCTTTTCAATGCACCAGATCGTTTCAATAAAAAATTACACAGAGTAAAAGGGTCAAGGGGGGAAGGGGGAAGCAAATCTGGTATTACGTAAAATACGGGGGAGTGTACTCTAGATTTTTATTCGTACGATAACTCGTATTGGTAGCCTATCCAAGGTCGATCTTATGGCTCTGTCCGCGTTCGACTTGGTCGCCATCTGCAGCGGCATTTTTACTACTCGTACAACAGATTAAGCTGTACCGCCACCGGCGCAAGTAGCTCTAATTACGCAATTCTAGATATATAGTTAGTTGCTAGGCCTCAGACAACAACAACAACAACAACAACAACAACAACAACAAAAACAACATATAGGTATAAATTTCAGCTCATATAATGACGTACGTATGCGTTCATAACCCCATTTTTTTTGCCCACATCCCTTCCAACTCCTCATGGTCCGAACGAGTGACATTGTATAGTATAATTTTACTCTATTTACGATAACGTAGGTATGTGTTTTAGAATCTGAAACTCGTGCAATACCATTTACGTGCCGAAGATGGCGACAATCCGCGTATAACAATTGAATTTACGAGTAGAAAAATCACGAGCAGTACGAGCACACGCCTACCAGGAAACTTGACCACCATCTCCTATGTCCTTGCTGCGGTTTTCTGGCTGGTGACAGTCTATCGTAAAATGCAGCCTCTCACTACGAGGTGTTAGCCTTATAGCCCCCGAGGCGTTATGTGTGGCTGATTTTTAGATCTTCGAGTACGATACTTGTAGAAAAAATTGGCACTTGATTAATGAGATTGTGTGAGCTATACGAGAAACGAAGACTTTGAGATTACAATTAAACTTTCCAGTCATGGTGTTCGTCACCTTTGGAGAGACATCTGCGGGCTTATTAATAGCACACCCACGTTTCGATTCGAACCAGGGCGGTTTTTTTCTTTTCTAATTGTATGTGGATAGGCTATACGAGTATGTCCTCATCTCTATCCTGTTACACAGAGTTACGAGTATAAGATGGATTTCCGCGCTGAATTTTCAAGTTCACAGGTCTTCGGTTTGACCTTAGCATAGTCACTAACATGAATTTGGACGCTTTTAGGCGCGTACCTGCCCACAATAATAGTTTTTAGTTACCGCACAATTATGAAATTATTGCCGGAGTGTGAAAGATGACGATTGTAATTGCGCGTAGTCATCTTCCTTAAAGCTTTACACCTCGAGATGTGTTGAGGTAAAAGTGAATATGTACCTATATTGGCTTACTTTTCATCGAGGACAATGCTGCATGAGGTATAAACGAAGGACGTGAGATACCCTGCAGCTGTGGAGTATACAGGGAGGGGGAAATACCGCACATGTAGGTAGATGTTGGGCTGAATCGTCAGCATGAATCGTTCGTGAACGAAATTAGGAAGGTATTGTAAGAAATACATAAGGTAACGTGAAAAATTACTGAAATTTTAGAAAAAGTTGAAATTCAATTCTAATTACCCAGATCTGAATCAGTAGTGAGCGAAATTGTGATTTATGAGCGAATCGTTCGAGAACGAGGCAAAGGGAACAAAAATATAATTGAAAAAAAAACTCATGATGCAAAGTAGAACGAATAAATTAAAGTTTAAAAAAGAATCGTTCGCGAACGACTGAATCAGTTTTCAAAGGAATCGTTCACGAACGAAATGAAAATTCATGCCAATTGAAGGGGGGAATGTAACATTGATATGGGATATGGAGTAAAATACATTGATTTCCCAAAAGAATCGTTCGCGAACGTATGAATCATTTTTTCCAAAGAATCGTTCTAGTCACCCAGGAATTGAATCAAATCACAAATATGAATCGTTCACGAACGAAACGAACACTCATTGTTGAAAACATGAGCTAACGTGAAAAAAACAACTAGTAGATATTACAGAATGAATAAAAAACCCTTTCTCATCGGGTTCGAATCATTCGCGAACGAATTGGGTGAGATATGTGAATCATTCAGGAACGAAATACAGCTTTAGAAAACATACGATTTTTCAAGAAAAAATATAACTTTCGATTAAGAGGAAGAACGAATAAATTTTCTGGAAGAATTACTTGCGAACGTCTGAATCAGTTTTCAGAGGAATCGTTCGCGAACGAAATGCAAATGTTGAAAATTTACATTCCTATTGGAAAAAAATGAAACTTTCAATACAGATTCGAATAAGTTGATCCTCCAGAAAAATCAATCGCAAACGTATGAATCAGTTTTGAAAAAAAATTGATTCGTTAGCAAATGAATCAGTTTTCAAAGGAATCGTTTAGGAACAAAATACAGGTGAAAATGCACAATCATGGAGGAGAAAATGGAATAGTTTTGATTCGGATTAAAATGAGTCGAATTTCCGGCAGAATCGTTCCCCAGCGTCTGGCTGAATCAGTTTCGAGTGAATCGTTCGCGAACGAAATACAGGTGAAAATGCACAATCATGGAAGAGAAAATGTAATAGTTTTGATGCGGATTAAAATGAGTCGATTTTCCAGCAGAATCGTTCACGAACGCCTGGCTGAATCAGTTTCGAGTGAAAAGTTCGCGAACGAAATACAGGTGAAAATGCACAATCATGGAAGAGAAAATGTAATAGTTTTGATGCGGATTAAAATAAGTCGATTTTCCAGCAGAACCGTTCACGAACATCTGACTGAATCAGTTACGAGTGAATCGTTCGCGAACGAATTGAGAATTTTTCATAAAAGTGAACAGAAGGCTCAGAAAGGTCCAAGTGTACTATGTGTATGATAAAAGTAGACCAAATTGATTTTCAATCAAGGAACGTAACTAATTGGCAAATGAATCAGTCCTAGTTCACACGAACGAATCGTTCGCGAACGAAAAAAAAATTATCATCAGAATCCAAAAATGAATATGATTTTTGAAATGATTTCGGCATTCTGTTCGGATACTGAAACAAATGGAGCTGATTGTCAAACATAATCGTTCGCGAACGACTCATCTAGACTTGAATGAATTCCCCACAAACAGAAAAAGTTGATAGATGTTCAAATAATTTCTGAGTAATTTTTTTTGAGAAATTTGATTTCATTTTAAAGAAAATTTTGCTACATGATACAACAAAAAAATGAATCAATTCCAGGAAAAATCGTTCACGAACGATTCGAATCGAAGCTTTAGTGAATCATTTTCAAATAAATTGTTGAAGTTGCGTGAAATATGACAAATTCAAGAGGAGAAAAAATATCCATCACGAAAAATTATTTTGCAAATGACTGAATCACAACGACATGAAACTTTTCTGAATGACTGATTCGACTCCTAATGAATCGTTTCAGAAATCATGCAGTAGAGTAGCAAAAACTATTCGGTTTTAGGTAAGTATTTTAGTTTGAGTATAAGAGCCCTGTTTTCAAAGATAGTCATTTTATTAATCAGTTTCGTTTTTGAACGACTGAAAACTGAATCATTCAGTTCAGAACGAACTAAAAAGAACCGTTCTGCACATGATTTCCTGCTCAAGTTTATTTTTTCCATTTTACGAATTGAAATGAAACTCTCGAGTTTTTCAATGAAAAATTGCTCATTTCTAAGTCATCCAAGTACACAGATCTTCTAGCTAAAAATGTCGGCTAATTTTCATAAATTTTTGACACAATCAAGTTTCCAGGGACAATATTGCGCAACGGAAGGCACACTTGAACCTACTTGAAAAGAAATGACAGATCATTTAGATCAACTACACCACCAAATCAATACAAAAGGTGCCAAAATCTGCATCTACTCTCTCAAGCAACAAATTACCACACACTCGAGGGTATGCTCTCTAGACATAAAAACTGCATCGATCAAAGAAAGCGCACCAAATCGCTACAAAGTACATTCAGAACTTCGCAGAAGGTAACACGAATGAAAAATCCAGATCACTATAATTCATTAACGTCGTCACTCGAGAGATAGTCGAGAGCGGCCGCAGCGGAGCACGCGTTCAAAATGACATAACTCTTTGGTCAGAGTCAGAGGTGTAGTGCTACAGATACGAGTAGGTACTTGTAGCCAGTCTATTTCGTCATATTGACCAACACTGCCGGGCATAAAGTCATCTACTACGAGGTAAGACAAGGGAGAGTCGTATACACTTCCCAGTTGAGTTAAAACAAACCCGAACCGCCCTGTTGGCAATTCGTCTTCCTCATTGTTCTATATACACTGCAGTGTACTCGCAGGGCTCTTACGAGTATACTCGGACACAATGTACACTTGGTCGTGGCGATGCTGCGCGTACAATAAATCAGTAAATAGAACGTTATAACGCTGCACCTCGACGGCACGGGCACGCCGCCGAGGCGAAGGTAGACAGCCTTGCTCTGGAGAACAATACGATATGAGGTCAGAGGTTGATAGCCGTAGGCTACTCAATCCATACAGACTTATCCGTTAGGCAACTAAAAACTATACACTATCCGTTTTCCCGGCACAGTCGCGGCCTATCATCACCGAGGAGCCGGTACAGGCACAGGGCACAGGCACACCGTATCGCTTCATAAAGCACAACGCCAACGTTCTCGCCGCACCACCGCAGAGCAGCGGTCGGCACACCTCGCGACCTTGCACCACTTTTACTATCGTTTGTCTCGCGTATAAACTGCAGATATCTTATACGTATAGGTAGAGGTACCACATGCATATCGCACATCCGTAAATTACATGCTCCTCGTGCGTTTGATTCTGCCGTTGTTGATAGTTTATTAATCAAATTTATCGATCGGAGAACAGGAGGGGTATCGATTCGGGAGCAGATCGATATCGATTGATTGAAAAATAAACTCTCTTGATGAATTATTTGCAATGCCTTTGGAAGCATTTTCTGAATTTTGTAGAGGAATTGCACTGGATTCAAAAATGAACATCTCTGAACGTGTCACAAATGCGAAATGCCCAAAAAGGCATTAAGTGCCAGAATGTAATTTTTCAGGAGAAGCAAAAAACAGCTGATTTATTCGAAAACTGGAAAATTATCAGAAACGTCACTCAGGCCACTAGTAGAGGTTCATTTTAGACAATTTTTAAGATTGGTCTGATTGAAAAATACTCAGGTGTTCAGGATATATGACTCATCAAAGTTGATAGACTTAACCTCCTTTTACTCCCAAACGTTTCAAAATAAAGGTGATTATGGCTGATGATGGAATATGACTCAGTGCCTCGTGAAGGTGGGTCACTTGAGCCTCATATCCACTTGGAACCTTTTGGAAATACTGGGGTGCACGGCATTCATAAGCAAATGGGGAAAAAGATCCATTGGGGGGGATGCAAATTTTGGAAATGAAAAATTGTTTTAAGCAAAAAAATCAACACTTTCCAAAGTACAAAATTTCAAAAAAAAATATCAAAAAGTCAAACATTTTTGTCAAAAATACTACTCTAATCTTAAAATGAATGCCAAATTTGAAATCTGCGACATTGAAAACATAACAATTGAAGGGCTCAATTCCAAACTGGCCCAAGTCCATTTTTATGATTTCGAGAAAAACGTAAAAAAGTAACTGTTTTCATCACCCTTCCGCTTGAATAATAGATGATGTGATTATAGTTGTGAAACTTGATTTTTCTGCTATAAAGTAGCCTACCCAAGGCTGTTAAATTACCGTAATTTATTTTCTGGTAAGATACACCGGTAAAATACGGTATTTTACGGTATTTATGGTATTTTACTAATTTGGATATGAAGAGTTATTTTTTGTAGTTTGACTTCGAAGTTCTGAAATTCTGACTTGCCTCTGAAGTAAATTTTCATCTGTTTTAGGTGTTATTAAAGATTATAGAAAATTTTCCATGGACATTTTTTGGGAATTTATGGGGAAAATGTTTGGTAACTTTCAAATCATAAATTTCAATGGAAATTTGGAAATTTATGAAGGAAAGATGGAAAAAAGTGTTAATTTGGCTTTTTGGTAAATTATGGTAAAATACGGTAATAAACTTTTGGTAAAATAGGTACGGTAAAATACCGCCGTAATTTACCAACATAAATTACCTTACAGCCCTGAGCTTACCATATTTGTTTTTTTAAGGCCATTCTCTACCCCCTGTTATCAGTAGTGATTTTTGATGAAAACTACAAACGTTGGTTGGAGATTGTATGAAAACTATTGGACGGATTTTTGTGGGGTTTGGTTTATTTTACTCAGAAAACATTCAAAAGTGAGGGTAGGTATGTCGAGATATTTTTGATTTATGTCATTTTGTGGCCGTCTCATTGGAAATTGAATGAACGTACTATTGATGCTCAGATCTCAGGTGGAAAAGCTAAATTAGAAAATATGGCTACATAACCTCGCTTTCAAAGATAAAGTATTAGCATTGGTGAAAAAAATTGAAAGAATTTTGAAAATTTATGGAGAAATCTCTGCCCAAAGTTCTGATAGGAGTGGGTCATGGGACATGAGTACGACTAAATTCGTTCACTTGATTACATTCAATCTTATGAATGAACGATGAAAATAACTAACAAATCGGCTTCATATTTTGAACGTTTTCGCAGAGGTAGAGATACCCTTAATTTTTGTACTTTCAGCTCCAGAGCGCACCAAAGAGTGAGAAAAAGTGGATTTAGGTCAGTTTGGAATTATATAACATTGGAAATTTTGGGGAAAAAATATGAAAAAATGTGTTTAAAAAAAATACACGAATCATCAACTCAATACATTTCTGAAAAAATTTCGTACAAAGCAAAAAAATGAGTGAAAAAAAATCAAAAATCTTGAAATTTCAAAATTTTGAACGAAAAAAGTGATGCTAGTTGTTGGGATAGCTTCTATAGATGGTAACCAATCTGTACCACCAGATGGCGCTGCCAACTCAAAAACTGAAAAAATGGACTTAGACCAGTTTGGAATTAAGCCCTTCAATTGATATGTCACACATTGAAATTGGCATGTTTGGACTTAACGCCTTTTAGCTCTTATCAGAGAAAACATTGCGAAACACCGTGTTCCCAATACTAGACTTGAATTCTGTGCAATAAAAATCGATGAAATGGCGCTTAACGCCCTTTTGCTCTTACCGATTCAATTTAGCAGAGTTGATTGTGATCTACACAGCTTTCAAAATTTTGAAGTTTAATGAGATTAAAGAAGTGAAACTTTTAAGTGACAGCAATTATGCTATGAAAGCTTTGAATAATACATATGTGTTCCTTTTGGCAAACCAACAATTGGAAGAATTCTCGTAACAAGCCTGTTCATTATGCACACCTTTTAAAGCAAATCCTCGAATTACAATGTGAATTCGAAAATGTAGATTTTATCCATGTTAATGCTTGTAAATCGCCAAAAAGTGCTCAGTTGGTCCCTGGGGTCCTAAAAATGAATACCTACAGGAAAATGTTTTTTAAAGCATGGTTAAAGACTTTTGAGCACAAAAATTGATCATAATTTTTGGAATTTCTGAACAAGGTGTCATGCAATGTCTTGAAATGAGTCAAAATGCTAAAAATCAATGAAAACATTTTTTCACCACTTTTGACGAATTTTTCGCCCAAAATTGGATTTTTGATTTTCAGGACGTTTAAAAAAGTTTCCACTTGACCCATTAAAATGAACTAAAATTTAGTGAAAAATTCAAACGTATCGACGAAAATGTATTTGAAGAATTTCTACAATTCAGAAAGGGAGGTTCCTTAGTCCTAAATTCTAATTTGTGGAAGTCTTGCACCGTTTACTCGAAACTCTTTCGAATCATAAGATTCACATCGAGGTCAAAATACGAAGCAGTTCGATTCACTCGAACGCCATGCACCGAATTGGTCAACATTTTCAATGAATTTGGTCGCACCTCGAAAATTCTACAACCTGTTTGGTTGGCTATACTCTCAATTACACATTACGGTCCCAGATCCGATAATTTTTAGTTATTCGACCACGTCTTTGAACCGTTCCAGGAGTGAATTGCAGCGTACCAGGGTGATTAAATGAGTCGAAATGGGGAGTTAGAGGAAGAAGATCTAATAGTCCGCGGACACTAATCCGTATCCGGTAAAATTATTATCGATAAAGCCGTTACAAGACGATTCGCAGATTAGCAACGGTATAAATAGTGGATAATTCCAGCCAGCATCAGAACCAGAAGCTCGTAATGGGAAGAACATTTCTCGAATATTTCCGCGTTAGAAATTTTCGACTATAAATAAAGTAATTAGCTGGCAGGTCTGGGAGACTGGAAAATGATACTGATGTGCCTCGATCGTGCTATAATAACATCCTGAGCTATCGTGGACAGTCTCAGTATCGTACGCAGTGTGTCCGCGTAATGCATTAATTTAAACTCGATTACCGAATAGTTATAATTACAGGGCTTAAGAGTAAGTATGGCACATTACAAGTAACACATCGTCATAAGAGCACATTATTAGCATATAGTACGCGAAATTAACTTAGGTGTAGGTATCCAAAGTTAGAAACTCTCTCGGTTATGCCCAACGGCAACCTCATAGGGCGGCTGCAACGGCAATATAACGATGAGATGGTGAAAAATGAAAAAAACCAGTCTTTCCGATGTTTACACACGAAATCGAGTATTGTAAAATGTGCGAGATCACTTGCAGGTAAAAGATACTTTCACTGCGTAACATCATCGTCATCATCGATCTATGGACGAGCTAGCCGCAGAGTCCGAACTTGGAAGAGCACATCTCAGGAAACTATCAAGGTAATCGACTACATAGGCCACTTCTTCGGTTCGATTCACTAAAAGCTCCTCGCTCCACCTCACCTTAACGCGGAGGAGAAGAAAGCATCGGTATTTTTTGTACACAAATTAGCCTACGATATCCGACTCGTTTCATCGTCATCTTCGTCGAAATATTTTACTAAATGTTTCGTTTAATGTACGAGGATCGTATTCACATCCTCACCAAGGGGATCACCTTTTCATAAAAGTTGACTCGTTTACGACTTATAGATAAAAATCACCTCTATTAATAGATTCGTTTGGAATTAAGTCAAAATATAGGTACTGATCTTTACTTCATTCATTATACACTAACCTTTGGGGATCCGGTGAATAGGCAAGGTTTTCGCTGCGTCAGCGCATTTGACTATCAAATCGTCATTTTTCTGACTGCTATTCGCGTAACCTATTTGTTTGTTTGTAGGGTTTTTTCTTCTTCTCTCTAGAGTATTTTTAATTGCTTCATTTTTTAATTAATACGAGCGTTTGATATCGAATACGACCTTATACTTTTCAGTGTACTTAGAGATGTATAGATTATTTCCTTATTCGAAAACATATGCTCTCGGCCACGTAATAATGAATTCATCTCGAGTGCGAAAAAAACATCACTTTTAGTTTCGAGATGATTGCTATATTTTCAGAGCTATTTGACGAGTGGTTTTAAATGCTCAGAATCGTCATAAATAAGAGTAGTACTTTGGTACTGCATGCAATTATATCAGTCTCGTTTAAATACTCGCGATAATGATCTATATACTCGTAGTAAATAAAGTCATAAAATGCTAGTGGAGCTCGTTCTACTCTACTTGAAAATTGTTTGGCTTCTTCATTCCTCCCTTCCATCTTTTCCGCAAAACTTCTTCAAATCTATTTATTTTATTTTTTTCATTTGTTCTTTTTTTTTTTTTTTTGATAATTTGAAATGAGAATATGTAGAATTTGCGTTCAATCAAGTGCAATTAAGAAAAAGGCAATCGCAAAAAAAAAGTTTCTAAGTTCCTGGCCATGAGAATGAAAAACATTTAAAAAATTAATTTTTTTAGATGTTACCTAAACACATTTAAAGCATAGTTTTTTTTCACGATTTTTAAAAATTCATCATTTATTGCTTAGTAAAGTTTGTGGTGAGGGGAGGGAGGGTGGAGGAGGAGGAACTCAAGATTTTCACGCATACGTGTTTGCTAAAACGCTAAAAATCGAATTTTCGAAGTGAAAGATCAACGGTTTATAAGACTACAAAATTGACCATCAAATAAATTCATCTGCTTTAAAAAAATGTTTGCAAAAAGAAAAATCATGAAAATTTTGTGTAACGTTTCGATTCTCTACAATTTGGAAAAAAGCCAATTGAAATTGAGGAATAGGAAACACATCGACAAAAAATTTAGAAAACACAGAGAATTTAAATTACACGAAAAGTTGAAAATTTTTAATGCTTTGATTTTGTGGGGAGAGGGGAGGAGGATAAATATTGAAACATCTGAAAAATGTTAATTTTTTTAGAACTTTGAGTTCTCGGAGGGAGTGGGGAGAGGGAGTGAACATCACATTTGCAATTTGCTTATACTAAAACCAAGAATTTTTCACTTTATTCTTTTTCAAAACTAAAATTTCTGGAAAAGAAAAATATTAGCCCCAAAACCAAAAAATGAATCTCAAATTAAAAAAATTAATCTTTCAAATTATATACTTTCCAACGTTTTTGAAATCTCTTGTCTCTAACCAACTGAGATGCTAATACGATAAATCACGTGGGAAAATTCCAAAAACATTTTTTTACATTAACATTTTGGTGGGAAAATTTGTGAAATGCTCATTCAAGTTTTTATTTTTAATGTTTGGGAATAATTTTTAAATAATTACCAGTAGAAAATTTTGTCACTGAGCCTTAACTGTACCTTACTTCATCATAACTCAACAATTTAAAAATTTAATGCTCCAAAAAAAGTGAAAAAAAATCCAAAAAGACCCTAGAAATATTAACAGAATTTCAATAAATTTCAAACAAATGTATTTTTCAATAGTTGATAAAATAACTTAAAGATTGCTCCAAGCAGGTCCATCGAGAGCCAATGCGGGCACAGGGCAAATATAATTTGGCCCCACTTCTAAGGAATCGGGACGAAACTATAGAGACGATTTTTTGAAAGAAGGAGGGGGAGGAAGTTCGACTGAAAATTTTCTGGCAGATATTAAAGGACAAAATACCAATTTTCACTTTCTGTTTTAGATTTTTGGGGGACCCAAATGTGAATTTTTCATTTTAAAACATGAAACAAACTGGTACGAGCTGAGCAAGGTCGAAAATTTGATTTCGAGAGGCCCAAATTGATGTTTTTTTTAGGAAATTGATTTTGAAAAAAAAATAGGACAGACCCGAGCGAAATTTTTGGAAAATTTGTATTTTGAGAGAATTAAAAAACATGTTTTCTCATGCAAATGGTTTATTTTTTGGCTTTTAAAATTTTTAAGATTTTTTTTAGGATGTCAATTTTGAAAAAGAAAATAGAACAGGTCCAATGTGAGGGCAAAAGTTATTGAAAGTTTATATTTCAAGAGGCATAAAAAAGATTCACTACTTTTTATGCTAAATGTTTATTTTTCAACATTAAAACTTCAAAAATTAAATGATTTTTTTAGAAATTAAAATTATGAAAAATTACAGAAGACAAGCCCGAGCGAATCAAAGGCAAAAGATTTCAACAACTAGTGTTTTAAAAAGTAAACAAAAGAGATGTTGCTTTCATCACAGGTCTTTCTGGCCCACCAGAAAATGCGGACTAGAGGCAAACTGCTCTATTTGCCCCCCCCCCTTTGATGGCCCTGGCTCGAAGTATTCTGAAAATAATCAAATTGTAGGCAATCATTTCCTATTTTCACATCATCTCGGACAATTTTCCTAACACGAGCACCCGGAGTTATTTTTCCTAATTCCCATCCATTTTTCCGCCATTAAACCAATTTTCCACACAATCTCACCAACACATCATCGCCCTCCTCTTCTCCTATTTCCTACACCACCAATATCAAATCACTCTCACTCTCACGACCACCCAATTTCGGCCACCAATGCCGGAAAAAAGTCATCATCGTTCAAAGCACATAAATCACATTACTTCGTCAGTCTCTGCCTATGCAATATACCCGCACACGATACACTTTCGCTACATTGGACGTGATTTCCTCGAAAAACCCTCAATTCCCTCAACATCACTTCCTAGTCTCGAGTCTCTCTCATTCTCTTGCATAGTCGCAATCAAAACACACCAGTGACATAGCCCAGCATCGCAGTCACCACTTGGTCGAATCAATAAATTAGTCCACTATTAATAAATTATTCATTACAATTGATCCGAATCCGCGCAAACAAATTGTTATCACGACCAAAAAGGTTATAAACTTCAGAGTACACGAGTATCAAACATTTCATCGACCACGTAGACTCTACATAATCAATCTCACGAATTTCTCTGCTTACCTTAGTACGAGTAGGTACTTTTCACACCTTTTAAAATACCAAGCTATATTTTAATAAATGGTTCAAGGGTGTTGTAGAGGGATTTTTTTTTTGGATATCGTCCAAAAATTAATGTCGATCGTATTTTTTGGGTCACGAATACTATAATACATCAAGAAGCTAGAGCTAGATGGAGCTAGAATATACATATTTGTCCTTGCCATTTTACACGTCCGAATATACTTATAGATTCGTCGATCTGTAGTTCATTTATAATGAGTAAATTTATGTATCGTGGTATAAATAACATATTCTCGATGTTTTACTTTACCAAACGAATACATTAGAGTCTATACCTATCTCGTTATAGGTTCAGCTATACCTACCTATAGATATTCGTTGCCAATAATACATATAACTTATTAACGTGAAAAATATACACTTATGAGAATATTTGACAAGATTGTCGGGTACATTATGCATACTTTGTTGCTGTCTCACCTCCACACATTGAAGAACATGGAAACATATTGTATAAACTTGACCCTAACCCGAGGATACATTTTAGCTACACATACACGAATCTTAATTGCACACGTCGTATGAGGAATTCAACTCTCGCGTATTAATCATAATTTACCGAGTATATTAAATAACAAAACTAAAAGTAAAAAGAATGAAGAAGAAAAAAAACACACGATATTGTCCGGTTAGGTACACGTTTAAAGCTATATAATTACCTCCGTTGCGGTAATTAATTTAAACACCGTTGCGTACACACTTTACACATGTTGAGCCCATAATATGGCCTAAGTACAAGACGTTCAGCAGTGGAGAATCACTTTCACTTAAATTATTAGCTCGAATTACCGATCTATATTTTTTCTCACCAATTGCCTCAGCTACAGTTCTCTTCGTCCCAGTACGGAAATTTTTTTTACAAACGATTTCGTAATTAAAACAACAACACCACGACCGAAGAAAGAATCGGTACGGTGATACATTTTAACAACAATTATCATCGTTCATTGTGTATACTGTATAGACTGCGGATTTTTCGCCCCCTTCAAAACATAGCAGCGAATGTAAAGTAGGTACATTAGAGTTGGCATCTCTTTGATTATATAATTTCTTAGCACTTGGGCAGTAGGTATCGTGTAATTATAATCACCCTGTAGTACCCTCCGGCCTATTTAGGTGCACTTTCTCACGTTCGAGCGACTCTTTTGAGTGTGGTTTAATCGAGTAATTATAATATTATTGTTTCCTTATACGAGAGGTATTTTTCGCGAAACAAACAAAACTGTACCATAAGTTGACCTTGCCCTAAAGTCGAGTCGAGGTGAATTTGAGATGAAAAAAATCCACATACGTAGGTAATTTATCGTTTCCTCGTACGTATAAATGCCAATGCAGAATATATAGGCCATCGTACAGATCCCGAGCTGGCCAATCGGCAAATTATCGAAATTATTCAAAACAACAATAAAATACAATTGAACCAAAACATGTGAAATGGAACTGAATTCAGAGTTAATACCTGAATGTAAAGTATTTAGAACGTTTTTACAAATTATGAAAATTGGTCACTTACCAAAAAAAGGTGACCCTATAATATCGACCCTCTCAAAAAACGTGTTAAAATTTAAAAATGAGTAAAAAACACCAAAATCAAAGTCTGAAGACATTAAAACAGATATTTATTACCTGACATATCAACATAAAAGTACCTTAGAACATTTTACTGGAAACTTCAGCCCATTTCTTATAATTTCGGTTTATCTTTTGGCACTTCTGTAGCAAAAAACAAAGTCTTGAAATTGCCAAGACAATGGTGGGAGGGGGGGGGGTCGAATTTAGGGTACTTCATAAAAGTAACTTTGACCAGAAATTTGAAAACTCGCCGTTAAAATTATCCAAAAAGTAATTAGCACTAATTATTCGTTCAGGTGTCAGCTTTAAATGAAAATTAACACAAAATTTATCCGCCAAAAACTATTTTTACAAGCTCATTTTGAACAAAATTTAAAATTTAATGTTGACTTTCTGATTTTCATTTTTTGCTTGTCATTTCTCACCAGTTTGGCTTTAACACATGTGATTTTGGTCTCATTCGTTTTTTTCTGTGAAAAAGGAATAAGAAAAATGTCTTTCCAAAAATTGTGTGGCATTATCAGGTGAGTTAGAGGGTGGCCGGATTTGTTTGGGGGGGGGGGTTCGATATTTGGCATCCTTACCCTTACTGAACTTCTTCATTTTTATGTCGACAATATGTCCGTGTTATTGTAAGTTAATTTGTAAATGAAATCAACAGGAAAATGTAAGTTTTTCAACACAGATTTTCTGTCACTATTTTTGAAAGCTCGCTTTCAATATGTGCCCCGCGCTTTGACAAAATCGACCCTTTTGAAGTAAACAAGTTTCCAAGATGATGACATTTAAAATGAATTTTAAGGGTTCAAAGATCAGATTTTTGAAGAAAGAAAAAGTTATGAAATTTAGTTGAATTACGAGCGGGTACATATATTTAACAGATGAAAAATCGTGAATTTTTTAATGAAGATTTGTAAAAGATTAAGTCAAAAATTCATCTAATATGAAAATCAAAACAAAGTTGTAAGTTTTTCAACACAGACTTCCCACAGATATTTTTGAAATCTTGATTTTGATATAGTAGATGGAAAATCACTAACGTTTTGGTGAAAGTTTTCAATAGATTAAGTCGAAAATTCCTCTGATATGAAATCAAAATTAAATCGTAAGTTTTCCAATAGGCTTGCCATACTAGACTGAAAAACCAGACTGATGACTGAGACTGGACTCAATAATGCTCACGAGACCGATTGGACTGGACCAAACGAGACCTGACCCCTCCGAAACAAATTTACGTCAATATATTAACTGAACGGATGACCCTCTTCAGAAAAAATACCAGGAACAGACCTAGACCAAAGACTTTTCTAAAAAAGTGGACCAATGACCACAGTGTGGACCTCACCCCATTGAGGGAAAATCTGTCCATATGCTGAAAAAGACACCAAAACCAGCTGGTTAATTGATGTATTCTGAATATACGCATGAAAAAGCACTGTTCAGAAGGTGGATTGGTGCACCAAAAAAAAAAAATCTGCTAAAAAATACGCTACATGAATATTTTGTAGCATGTTTTTCTCGCATAAGGCCACAGCACTTTCAAATTATGTGGCATGTTTCTTCGCACTGGAAGAAACCAACTAAAAAATATACCACTAACCTGTTTTTTGGTGTATTCTTTTGCATATTTGCTAAATAAATAACACGTGTAAATGCGGTATTTTACGCAAATGTTTTAGCATAGTATAGAAGTATTTGCATTCAGTCCATCACATGTCCCAGTAGTTAGGTAAGTGGAAAAGTCGCTCTCCAACTTAGAGACCCGGGTTTGATCCCCAGCAGAGCCAAAAAAAAATTCATGAATATTGGACATTGGCAGAATTTATCACATTAAAAAATACGTACGCTGATTAATGAGCAGAAAAGTATTGGCAGAAAGTGTTGCAATTCCTGCCTTGTTTTTTTGTAGCATATCATTGGCAGATTTTCATCCAATGGCCTGTATGAAAAAAAAACAGTCATCACCACTGGTAAAAAGTACCAGTGGTATTTTCGACACCACTACCACTACCACTACACTAATAACCAGTGGTAGTGGTAGTTGTAGTTGCTGCAGGATGTACATATTTTGAACTGAAAATCAATTAAAACATATATTTTACGGCAGTACAGTCATTGTTTCTCATAGTAGACCCTTCTAGGTCAAAGAATTCAACCCCCAAAAATTTTGAAAACCAAAAAAAATTTCCACCTGGGGTGGGACTCGAACCTGGGACCTCTCGCTTTGTAGTCACTTATCTAACCTACTGGGCTACTGGGGAAGTTGAAAGATTACGTGTTTTAAGGATTTATATGCACTTTTCAGCACTTTTCAGCACTCTGGACTTAAAAAATTCCAAGTATGATGATTTTACAAAATACAAACTACGGATATATAATCAAGTTTTTATTATGTTCGTACTTCTAGATGAAATTTTAATGGATATTGCACCATCTATACCTAAAAAACAAAGGAGCTTTCCTTATTTTTGATTTTTTGTAATTGGCCCAAATTGAAATAATTCATAATTTTCAAAGAATAAAGTGAATGATTGCTTTTGGGGTGCTGAGTATTGAAATTTGTGTCCAAGAATAAAAGGTTTTAATGTTCCAAAAAAGGAAAATAATTTCCCTATTCGAAATTTAAAGTTATTTAAATTAAATATGGCTAACTAGGTATTGCAAAAACGCCAAAATGAGTGTTTGAGTTATTATTTCTATGCAAAATAATTGCTGTTTCCACTTTCCATAAAATAGTCACACGTACTTCATCCTGTTAATAATTATTTGATTTTTTAATTTTGACCTGTAACATTTTTAGTTGTGATTAGTGGTTACCATTAGTCTGACCAGTCATCACTACTGATCAGCATCCTTCTGATGAGTAGTAACCAGTGGTAACTACTAATCACCACTCAATGATGAGTAGTTACCACTGGTTACTACCAGTTACTAGTGGTACTTAGTAGTGATGACTAGTTTTTTTTTCATACGGGGGGGGGGGCAGTACCAGTGTTGCGGAGCGGAACCAAACTGGAACAAACCAGAATGCTAAACCCCTAACTTTTGGGAGAATTTTTGCGGAGTGGAATGGAACCTGGAGCAACTTGCAAAAAATTTACTGGAGCGAAACCGGAACAGAGCCGGAATAAAAATACGGGTTTTTAACGCTCCAACCTAACAAAAATTTTTGACCTTTAATGAACATTTTGCAAGACTAGAGTGTGAACAACACATGTTTTTGCTGAAATTTTACCTCAATAAACCAGAAAATTATAACAAGACATGGTAAATGACATGAAATAGAGCATTTTGAGCTCATAAAAATTCAAATCCTGAACAGTCAAAACACCAAGTACATATTAAAACCTTCCAAATTTCATTGGGTGTTTTTGGTGCTTCCTTTATGTGAGATGGACTGAAAATTTCATTAAAACACTCTGAATTCAACCATTTTTCAAAATTTTGGGTATTTCAACTTCAATTTTTGATACAGACACGAAAATTCTGACGTACTTTGAATGCAACCTTCTCTAAAACAAAAAAGAAAAGTCGGAGCGGAACGGAACAATATTTTTAAGCGGAGCGGAACGATATAAGAAACCGGAGCAGAATTATTTTTAATGCTGGAGCGGAACCCTGAACCCAGAACGAAATTCATTCCGCTCCGCAACACTGGGCAGTACATCCAATTTTTCAAATTTTTAATGCCAGTTTAGATGCCTATTTTGATAAAATTTTCATTATGATTCAATTTCTTTTGAAGTTTGAATACTTATTCCAAAATTTAAAATCCCATTTTTCAACTTATCTAGGTACTTAATGAGTTGCAAGTTTTTTTCTTTCTGAAAAATGAAGCCCGTTTTTGGATCAGGGCTCAGGGCGGACCCATCACCAGGATAAAAATTCCCGGTCAGCTCCGGTTCCTATTGGTGCGCTTTCCCATGTTCGAGCGACTCTCGAGTGTGGTTTTATCGAGTACATAATTACTTATAATATTATTGTTTCCTTATACGAGAGGTACTTTTCGCGAAACAAACAAAACTGTACCATGAGTTAACCTTGCCCTAAAGTCGAGTCGAGGTGATTTTGAGAAGAAAAAAATCCACATACGTAGGCAATTTATCGTTTCCTCGTACGTATAGGTACATATAAATGCCAATACAGAATATATAGGCCATCGTACACAGCCCAATCGAAAGGGAAGGTATGTTGGTCTAATTAAAAAGACCTTAGAATACGTACGTACGTATGCAAATACACTCTTGTTTTCTCCGCATAAATATATCCAGTATCTATAACATGATATGTGTTTTAACGTTATAATTTTACCCTTTTTCAAAGTACACGTGAGAGGTATACTTGAGACAAATGTTATTAGCAACGGTGCCATGTACTCTCGTACTCGTAGGTTAAATAACTGATTAAAATATCACCCGAAGATATTTGATTAGGGCGGTACACACACACGATACTCGTACATGCGTCAGGAATGCGATCACATTCACGTACGAGGCTTTTTCCTCCTCATTTTGGGTCCTTGGAGTGCGAAAAGAATTATACGATCATACGTCCCATACATCACCAATCCCAGAAAGAGACAGAAAATCGTACTGGTGCGGTTTGAAATACTGAAATCGTGTACCAGCGTTTAAGTCTCCGCGCTCAGCACAGGGCTACCCCACCCACACTTAACCATATGTGAAGTAAATCAACGATACAATCTTTCTATATAAACCATATCCAGGTATACGCTAATTTTATCGATTTCGTTTTATTTTTTTTTCTTTCCAATTCCTTCTTCCTTCAATCGTGATTCAATTGCAGGCAAAAGTACCTCAACCTATGCCATAAGCTATTGTACGAAGTAGGAAGCCAGTGCAGTGTGCAGATAATATGCTTACTTGTTGTAGATCAAACTGATAGATAATACAGTCATAAGCGTGCGTACCGTTAATCGATTTGATAGGTTATTTATAGAATGGATACCTTTTAGATATTCTCTTTTGTACGCAGCAGCGAGCAATTGTACGAGTACGTAGTACAAGATGTAGGTAAATTATCGCCATCGAAGCGAAGATACTTGTACACAGCCGCAGATTACCTATCGCGAGATGATAATGTAAAAACAAAAATTCGTTTAACGGTGCCATGCCACGCTGTAGGACTTTGGCTCTGGCTCTGGGCTAATAAGTTAATCATCGAATCAGAAGAGGAGAGTATGAAATCAATGCAGGTAGGTCTAGGTACGTACTGTGTATTTTGTTGCAGATGAACCAAGATAATATAGAGAAACAGATACACGAATATACTGGAATTACTCGTTGTAATTTGAGAAGCAATCTACCAGCGATAGTGTTTGTTTTATAGAAGCAAATTGCTCAAATTGGATGCAAACAGATATGAAAGTATACATAATAGAGCGGAAGGCAGGAAAATACCGTTTGAATGCAAATGACCCACGTATTTGTATTTTGCTGTGTAGCCTTAATTTATAAAACGTGACTTTTGGTTAATGGATCCAGTTTTGAGAAAATCTCACTTTTTGGTTTCAATGATAGGAAAATTGATATTAGAGTCTCTTCAGACCTTTGGAGCATGGAACCAAAAATGAACGAGAAGTTTTCGAGGGATTCGGAATTTATGGAAAGTGACAAAATGAGAGACAGAGGGGAAGCAAAATCTGTTTCGTAGAATGCCGAAGGGGTCAAAAATAAAGAGTACCTAACCAATATTTTTGAGAATTTGTTTTTGAAAAAATCACTACTTTTTTTTAGAAAATCTGCAATTTCCAAATATACCCGAAGGCTTCAGAACAGTCTGAAACCACCTTCAATCGACTCAGCAAATTAAAAATGAGGTACCTCTATACCTATACTGAGTAAATTTCATTCCACCAATTCAATAGGGTAAAATGTTGTGGAAATTTAAATTTTCAAAAATCTGCTAGGGTGCTTCAGAACTACCACTCAAAATGATTCGAAACAGTTTCCAATCGATTTGAAGGGTCAAAAACAGGACACATACCGAATTTCAGCTCTCTTGGTCTATTTGGTGAACTTTTGATTTTTTTCCATCTTTCGACCCAAGTTTGATTTTTTAAAATTCATTAAAAATCAAAATTGTTTGTATAAACTCAAAAATTTGATCTACTGTTTTCAAATTCGAAATTCGGAACATCAGATCACCTCAATTCAAACCTGATGGACAATTATTTCAACTGATTTTCAAATTCCGTGATTTTAGAATTTTTTTTTGATTTGGCATTGAAAATAAAAATGTCACAGGTGTACGTAGAAGTGATTTGCGTAACTTTTCTCAAAAGGACTATAAAATTACTTACTTATTCTCATACGCGAGTTCATGCTTTATCATTTTTGGAAGGAAATTTGTACTCACCTGAAACAAAAAAAAAAAAATTAAGGTGGATTAGTTAGTTATAAAAGTATTGATCAATCAACAGATAAGTATATGAAATAATAATGGCCGAAGGCCAAAGTAAAAATTCCAACGATCTCTGTGTCTAATAAAGCGCCAGAAATCAATTGAATATTCACAAAAAAAGTATCATAAAAATTGATTTATTATCAGAAAATGACAAGAGAAAATGTCTCATTTGGGTAATGTTTTGCGCAGATGGCTTAGCTTATTGAAAACTACCAAGGATTAATTGGAAATTCTCAAAATTGAATGATAATTTGGCAAAACTGCAAAAGTGTCATAAATTTTTTCAATTTGACCCCCCCCCCTTCCTCCGCCCAATAATTAAAAATCACGAGAATATGATCATGGTATCTATCGGAATTTTTTTTGAGAAAAGTCACCACTTTTTTCAACCAAATTTTCAGAAAGCTCTTCACTTGACCTCCCGCGCCCCCCCCCCCCCCGTACAAAAAAATTAACAAGATAACATTTTTCACAGAAAAATTTGGAAAAAATGAAATTGGAAGAAAATTTGTATAAATATCTCAAGTATTTTATAATTTCAATCAAAATTACCTAATTAATTAAAAAATACAATACAGCAATAGGTACAAATGATCGCATTGATGAATTTTTTCATTTTTTTCACTACCTGTTGTGTATCCTGATATTCAATTGAGACAAAAACCGTTCTTTTTAAAGCTAGAAATTTCAAAATGAACAATTAAAGTTAGCAAAACTGGTGAAATATTTTTTTTTTCATTTTTTTTTTTGTAATGCGGCAATGGCATGAAAATTGTTTTTGAATTTCGGTCCAAAAATCCTTCGTTTTGTTTTGTCTCTGAAACGCCGAAATAATTCCAAATCAAAATTCCAACCTCACGATAGGTACTCGAATTACCTAATTTAATTTCCCCAACTCCGAAGTCTCCTCTCGTATCGACAATGAACGACCCCATGTCACTCTTGACTGCAAAATTCAAAGAATTTTTCAAGGTTTGCCAAGCCAGACATCGGTGTGCGGCGTCTTTTTAAGATGGTAATTGATTAGGCCATACAGGAGCATGGCCGAAATCGCAAATCTGCCCGAAATAAACAAATTATCGCTCAGTAATAACCTACGGTCCTACGCTCGCCGATTCCTGCTGCTGCTATAGTAATAACGAAATCTCAAAGACGTAACGAATAATTTATACATACCTACAATAAATAGGTACATTTTTTTTTTCATTCTTAAATCGCGCCATATAAGATATGTGCACCTATAGATCTACTATATAATATGCTCTCGTATAGGTACCAAAAAAAGATGATTTAATAACCGTATAAAATCGTATAGTTAGCTCTCGCATTTCGCCCACATTCTTCACATAACGTTTGGTACAAATCCAAGGCTACGATATTCGAGGGATCCGCGAGAGTGAAAAATACGACAGTGGCGAATTTTTTTCCTTATTTTAAAAAGCACGCACGTTGTACTAATAATAATTGATACAGCCGCAATTCGCCGTGTCTGCAGTGGCTTTGCGCCTATCAAAACCGCATATTTTTCACTCGACAATCAGTCGGTGGTCTACTCTGTGGCGGTTGAAATTCGTGTATTAAATCCTTGATAAATGTACATAGCCTATACGAAGTATACGAAGGTTCATAAAGCTCCAGCTCGGATCGTATTGTCGATGACATAACTTGGCTGTTAATCGACCGACATCACGTAGCCCTACATGCGATTTTGTTCTCGATATATTATTACGAGTACGAGACATGGAATATGTGCGAAACGTCGTCAGCTCAACTGGTGCGAATTGTTTTTTGTTTGCATTCCACTAGTGAAAAAAATTGGTAGCTTGGTTCTCGTATACGTAGAGCTGTTAGAAGCGTGGCTATTTTACGAGGGGGGCGGTATCCGGTGGTCAATTAGAGCAAAGATCAGGTCACTGGTACAAGGTACTCGAAGGTTGTAGGCAAACGAACATACAAATGCGTATTAACGAATCGTAAAGCAACGAAATGGAATTACCTGCGCCGCCTGCGCCTTCATCAGCAATTCAGCAGCACATCGAAACTGTATCGTGTTTTAATGGTTATGGACTTGGCATAGCACAAGCACATTCGAGTGTTGGCGAACTGGATCTAATAAAGTATTGAGTTGTTGATGACCCGAGACCTGGGACCGAGGCCGCCGAAGGTTACGCGACAAAATTTCAATAGTTCCTGAACGAATTAATCGCCTTAAGCGATAGTTAACGTACGTGCGCGAATGAGAAGAATTTTACCGCCGCAGTTTTCCTCATCATCCTAAATTAGCGCGAAATCTCGCTGCTGCTGCAAAAAACACGATTCTCGAGTTGAAATAAGTAACAATTGATCGTCGATCGAGTACACCGTGTAGTTTTTCAGCAAGGATGTTTATGATTTGGAAAAAAGAATACCTACGCTTTTATACAGTCGTTTATTCGCCAACAATCGCCGTGTCCATTGGCTCGTATCGTCGTACTATATGCGAGTCGAGTCTTACCTTAATTAAATTTCCTTTATTACCGATGCAGACCTTGTTTCAAATTTTTCCCCCTCGATAAATCCGCGCTCAGGCATCGCAAACGTACATAGCTGCAGATAACCGCCCAACAAAGATGCCATGTTAGGAGTTATCAAGATAGTAGCCGCACCGAGAGTATCAAAGTATGCAATTAAAATTAATACAATTGAAGATAAAAAACTTATCCTGTGTACAGAGTGCCCGGTACGGTGCACCGATGTGCGGTACGATTTTATCGATATCGAAAATACTACTACTCGTTGCGAATCATGCTGCTGCCTGTACTGCCTGCACCTTATATGTATTTATAATCTCGAGATAGGTACTCGTTAATATTCTCATTTTCCATAAGTAATACTAATAAACATAAAATTCATCTCTGCTGGGAGGTTTTCATTTTTTTTTTTCATCTCGAGCGTGAAATAATTTGAGAAGGACGATAGACTTTGACTTTTCAGGCCCTCTTTACCTTTACCTATATGTATGATACTCGTCTTTAAAGCCAGACGAAGATCACGGACCTATAATACATTTAGGAAATATTTTCAACGGGAATGCGACGACCGAAGACTGACTGGTACGCTGGATGACGTTAATGATGTTCTTGAATCGAATGAATTTCGATATCCCGCTGATTATTTGTTTATTTTTCGAATAATTATTTTATTTACGTATTTTTTGGGTATGTAGATCATCGATGCGATGTATAAATAGGTTTAAAGGGGTCGGTCTGTGAGATAATGACTGGTTTCTGATGGTATTACTGGCGTACTTGTCCGTTACGAGGTATCGAGGTGATATAGTGGATTTTGAAACGATGTATGATTTTGATTCTTTTCTGCAACTTAGCATAATATACGTAGGAATTAGGTAGTCAGAAGTTGTGTGACATATCGAAAAATCAGCATCATCGATTAATTTGGATGCAAGGGAAAATTCGGGTCTTTCGCATTTTTTTTTTTTTTTTACCTTGAAAAACATGTCACGCCTTGCCTCCTCCTACAAAATGACCTAGGAGGCTGAAATTTGGCATGTGCGTTCGGAGGGTCCTCAAGATATATACCTTTTGGTGTTTTCGACTTTTCAGGCCCTCTTTGCCTCCCTCCAACATCAGAAGACGCGTATTTTTGTCTATTTTTGAAAAGTCTTTTGAAAATAATGCGGTCAAAACTGGATTTTGACGTCAATTTTTTCAAAAAAATAATTTACTGCTTCAATTTTGAAGACGGGTAGCTTTGTTAATTGTTTTTATCTCAATGGTGCACGAATTTTTTCGATTTTTAAAAAATAACTTGGAATTTTAGATGAATCATCAGAAATTTTGCTACAATACTGGTAATTCCTTGCCAATTACAGGTAATTTCTGGTGAATTACTGGTCATTTTTGGTAAATTACTAATAATTTCTGGTAAATAACTGGTAATTTCTGGTAAATTACTGGTAATTTCTGGTAAATAACTGGTCATTTTTGGTAAATTACCGGTAATTTCTGGTAAATTACTGGTAATTACTGTTGAATTACTGGTAATTACTAGTAAATTACTGATACTTTTTGGTAAATTACCGGTAATATCTGGTAAATTACTTGAAGGTTTTGGTAAACTACTGGTAATTATTGGTAAATTACTGATAATTTTTGGTAAAAAACTGGTAATTTTCGGTAAATTCCTGGTAATTTTTTTTTCTGGTGACTTTTGGTAAGTTATTGGTAATTTCTGGTAAATTACTGGTAATTTATGGTAAATGACTAATTTTTTATTTTTGGTACATTACTAGTAATTTCTCATTTTTGGTATATTTCAGGTAATTTCTCACTTTCGATAATTTCCTGATAGTTTCTCATTCCTGGTAAATTGGTAGTATTTTTTGGTAAATTAGTGGAAACTACTGGTAAATTATTGGTCTATTTTTTTGGTAAATTTCTGGTATTTTTTGATCAACTGCTGGTAATTTTTGGTATATTACTGGAAAATTTTTGTAAATTAATTACACGAAATTTTTCGTAATTATTGGTAATTTACCAAAAATTACCAATAATTCTTATAAATGAGAGCGTATTTTTGGTGAGTTAACGCCAACTCTTGGAGAATTACTGGTGATTTCATGTGATTTACTGGTAAATTCACATAAGTTACCAATAGTTCCCGAATTTTATGAAGATGGGGAAAAATCAATACATTGCAACGTCAATCACTAAAATATGGTTTGCTTACTTCTTTTTTTTTGGGGATTTTTGAAAATTTTGGAAAAATTATTTAGAGAATTCTTTACTGTTTTTGAAGGCAGAGGAGACTCGGCCGCTCACTCTTGTGTTCTTGATCTCAGTTCACCATTCAACATTTTTCAAAAAAATCCGTCGTTACAGCAGTTTTGTGTTTTTTGGAGAGCTTTTTGGCTAGAATGCGGCGTAAAGAAATCTTTTAAACAATTTCAAACTGAAACCTAGCTAACTCTCCACACATGCTTAACATACAAATTTAGCAATTTCTGGTCCACTCAATAATGAATGGCTGATAAATGTATTTTTTTTTTTTTTTTTGTAAAAACCATTACTTTTTCTAATAAAAGTGGAGAAGGGAGAGGGGCAAGCGAAATTTTTTCGACTCTATAAACTTTTTTGCCATCAATGATACCTCAGAAATATTTTTTAAACCGTATAGCCAAGGTCTGATTAACCAATCTTGAGGGAGGATACATCCTATGGTACCAAAATTGAGCACACAAGATCCTCCTTCAGCATGCTACTTAATTCAATTCCGACTGCTTTATTAAAACAACGAAGACTAAAACAAGTTTGTGTCAAAGACAAACATTTTGGCTCGACGCTGAAGAGCTTTGGTATTTTGAAATCTAAATTGACAAATTTTTTCACGCAGATACATACGATAAAATACCTATTTTTATACACTTTTTTGGCATCATTCTTCTTTTTAAAAAATCTTGTTCTAACATAATGAAGAAGAAGAAATTAAAAACAGCTATGGCTGGCGCCTGATGATACACGATCACGTTGCATTACTGGTAATACGAGTACAAGTATATAGATCCAACAACAAAGAACCATTAAATACATAATTTGCCATTCTGCGAAAAAGATGGTAAATTCCCATTGCTGGAGCTCGCGACGAGTAAGTATTACATTACTCAGCACAAACACGTGTATGTCACGGAAATCACAATGCAGGTAAAGTAAAATTTTATACCAAACAATCCGCATTTGACTACAGCTACATAATAAAGATTACAGTAGTTGAACCCGAACCCGAGTAACCCGACGACCACAATTAATTCTAGAACTCAGTCGTCGGCGACTTTGTATAAAAGATACAGATGAGAGTAGACTCCCTTCAGTACTTTAATCTTGTTCGTTGTCATACACATACTCAAAAATCTCGAACATTTATTAAAAATGGCACATAAGACAAATGGTTGTTGTTGCAAACAACTCTTCACCTGCAGGGTGGTTCTCGCCAAGTCGAAGACACAACGTACACGCGAAAAATTTCACAAGGAAGAAGAGCAAGAAATTCATCAAAGTTGCACCTTAATTTAAACATCAGCTAGCCCTCGATGTATGTATTTTTTTGGCCAAGTCAACAAGTGGATTTACAAATAATATAAATAAGGTGATTTATAACTGCTATTGGCTTTCCAACACGGTTCTCTTCCAGTTATAATGTATTTAATTTGAAAAAAAATAATATTCCTCGGGCCGATTTCACCTTGCGTACAGTCCGGTTCTCGAAGCGTTCTAGGCGAAAACTCGTTCTCCTATATAAACGAGTTATTAACAAATACTAAATTGTCGCTTTTTTCGCGTCGGCTACTTACAAAAAAAAAAAAAAAGGAGATCTTTAAACAGCATCGACCAAGCAACCGACACCCGCAGATGATTTTTTTTCTATCTATTTTCGTAACAGCTTGGCCACGCTGACCAATCGTAGTCTTAGTTTTAAAATCCAATGACATAATATCGGTCACGGTTTCCAACTATTCTGTTTTCCATAATTAACACATATTTATCGCTAGGTACACTGTGTTTGCTGATAGCTGTGTCATAGGTTAGAGTTATACGCGTCAATTCAAACACCACCCCAGCTCGTCTCTTGTCTGCAGAAGCCGATCGACCGAAACCGAGTATGAGTTATAATCGGTCAATTGTTTGGTTTCTCTGTATTTTTCTTCTTTATTTTTTTTCACCATATATTTTGTAATTTTTTTCCTCTCTTGATTCGCTATTGTCACCACCGCCGCGTCGTGTCGCGTCTCTTTTTACCTACTACTCGCCATTATATAATCGGATTACGAAGCGGTGCAGTGGTGACGATGGATGCTGCGGTGATGGTGGCGGCGCCGCCGATAAAAATTATATTTATCGCTCTAATTGTTTCGACGTGGTTGATAATCGCGTCGATTATTTGCTCAGTGATTAACACAGTCGTAGAGAGATTTGGTTATTAGACGAACTAATCGATCAGATTATTGGCGAATTATTCGCCAATCGGTTACGGATCAGTGGTGATCGCAGTTCAAGTATGGAATGTCGACGATTTTAGGTTTTCACTGAGAGGGGAGGGAGGGAGACTGAGTTGAATAAACACTGATTTAAAAATTGATCTTATTTCGTGAATTATCACGATTGAGATCAAAGGAAATAGGAATTGAGATGGAGTGGTTAAAGAGCTTTTCATTCTCACAAGAAATCCATACTCAGCAATGAAAATCCTCCTAAAATCAAAATTCTAGCTTACAGGGTGTCTAGTTTTTACAACGAAATAATTTTCCACAATCTTTTCAGGTTTGCGAGACCTATTTTTCCGATCTTCCAGTTAGAGGAAGGGGAGGGAAAAGGGTGTGAAATTCTTGCAAGCGTTCATATTGGCCAAGTTTTATGAACCTAGGTTAGGAGAAAGGGTTAAGGCTGTCATTTTGAAAGTTCGAATTATATTGTGTTCGATGAAGGATAAAGTGGGGGGGGGGAGTTGACATGCTGAAAAGGTTCAAAATTGGTATTTCAGTAATTTTTTTAACTTAAATTTTTGTTGCAGAAAATCAATACCTTGAATTTTCCAGTTCTCAAAAGATAGAATGCAGCACTTGAAAAATGTTGGAAAAATTTGGAAGCATTAAAACCCTCTTTCCCAGCTTCTTTTGGAGTAAACACGGAAACAGATGGTTCAAAAATGGAAGAAATGGTGATTTTTGAAAATTTGACGGGTGATCTTTCCTTTCTCCTTTCACTGGCCCATTCCACACTTTTTTTCAGCTGTTGAAGGGTCTTATCTCGGTGGGAAATTTCATGAAGAATCAATTGATGGTTAGAGTCGGATGATGTTTTCCTGCCATCATTTGCCTTGAACCTAAAGAAAACTGTGGTAGTCCCCTTCACCTCTGGCATACAGCACACTTTGGACAATTCTAGAAATTCCCTTTTATCAGAATTCCAGGAAACTGCAAAATTCTTGGGCATTACTGTAGAAACTAACTTGAAGTGGACTAACCATGTAAATAAGCTTTCAAACAAACTATCATCTTACAACTACCTTCTATATCAATTGAAGAAAACAGCATCCATTCCCACACTAAAAGTAGCCAACTATGGATTGTTTTACTCTAATATGTCATATGGACTTGCATTCTGGGGAGGAAACAAAACCCTTCTAGATAGGATATTCCTTATCCAAAAAAGAATTATTAGGACAATGTTTAATTTAGCCCCTACCCAATCCTGTAGACAAACCTTCATTGATGAAAAAATTGTTACAACACCATCCCTATATATACTACAGGTATCACTAATGATAAAAAAAAATATTATTCAGCCTTCAGTACTGACCCACACTTATAATACTAGAGGGGTAAACTCAATCTTTGCTGATCAAATGAGTACTAAAGTGAACAGGGAAGGAATAGATACTATGGCAGTCAAAATCTTTAATAGTCTCCCTCCACAAATCAGAGATATTCATAACACAAAGCTATTTAAAAAAGCTCTTCATAAATGGCTACTAAAAAGGTCATTTTATGATGTAGATGAGTTCCTAAACTATAACCCTATTTAATTAGTTATATGTATCCATTACTTTATCTTATTGTTTTGTTTCTATCCGTTTCATTTTATTGTATTTTTAATGGTGTAGAGTAGCTCAATAGGCAATACCATGTAATAATAATATTTGTAATATGATTTGTAAATGCCGCTTGCGGTCCCTTACAGCAATAAATTATTTGATTTGATTTGATTAGTTCCAAAAACATCAATTTTATTTCCGTTTTTTTTCTGGTACTTTTTGAAAAAACTCAGGCGAAAAATGAGATGGCGAAAAGAGATCAACGATAGGAGATCCACAATAAGAGTTCCTCATTTTTTAGGAAACACCGTAACCTGCTCTTCGAATGGGTGTCCATGGAGGATGTAATTATTCCTCGATATTCACCTCATGCGAATTTTCAAAAATTTTCAAAAAAAAAAGTCTAAACTTTCCCTTAGTTCTCCAGATTTTTCAGACCGTGGATGTATAGAAACCCTGCCATGAACATATCAAACTTGGCATAATAAGGGGTTCAAAACAAAATTACATCGAAGAAGCATACAAAATACCCCACCAGTCAAAATTGTTCCTTATTTGGAAATGACAAGTTTCATGACACTAACAATAATTCCAACGATGACAGTCAAAACGATTCTGTACACAGTACAAGACTTGACTAAACGGCAATTATTAGGCGGCCAAAATAGATTGAAATCTCCAATTCTCAATGATCTTGCTAATTGTGTTGAAATCGAGATTTTCGTGGCTGAATTTGAAGGGTCACCAAATTTGTACGCAGAAGCTGTTTGGAGCCAAAATTGTTTTAAATGGAAAAATGCTGTGGATACCTCAAAGAAATCCATAATCTCTAACGACGTGCGGAATTTAGGTTCCAGACCTTGGGGAAAGCCATCAGACAAAGATACGTCTGATATTTCCTATCGATCAGCAGTAGACAAATTGCTGTACATTGCCAGCCCGCCGAACATTTAGTGTCATTTTACTGTCAACTGACGCGCCAAAACATCGTCAATTCTGTGTCAAAGAATTTCGACCAATCGGGATAGAGGTAGCTCCACCTACTTTCCAGTTTCAGGTTTGGCGAAGATTTGACACTGTCAATACTTAGTCAAATTTCCGTCAAATTCGTGTCATGAAATCCATGACACAAAATTGGCACAAATGTGACATATTATTGACAATTTTTCAAGGACACTGAATTGATTCATACAATGTAGTGAAACTACAACAGGTCTTTGACGTGATTTTGACCCTTATTCGACACTTTGGTGACATTATTGTATACCTATTAAAAATCGCAATTTGTTGAACAGTTTTTTGATTTGTGATAATTCTTGAGTTCTAATGCCCATCAAATTTTTAAAAAAATAGATTTGTGTAAAAAAATGTTTATGTACCTTACCAACATTTTGAAAAATTATTTTAAAAATTGCGAGTAAATTGGTAGGTACTTTGTAAAAAAAAAAAAATGATACCTGCTTTGAAATTTTTGATTAATATGTACTTAGGTATATTTATGCACAAAATTGAATCAATTTTGAATGCATATACACAAAAGGGTAACTTTGCGGAATCCATGAATATTTCATTTCGAAGTATTTTATCATATGTATTAGGCCTAAAAATAAATTAAAAATGTTACGTGCATTTATTCTAAATTTGGGTTTATTTTTTTGAGCATTTATTTACCATGTTTTTTAATATACGTATTTATTTTGACACAGAAAACTGATTAATTTTTTCAAAATCAAAAATTAATACCTACCTAATTATTTCGTTTTAGGTATTATTCATGCAACAATTTTTAAGGAAATTGGTAGGTTTAATTTATTTATCTGCCACGCAGAGTTTTTAAAATGCACATAAAAAATTATGAGTACCTATCTAGCATCACTTACAATATTGCTTTTAACGCATGCATTACAAACATGTCGCGGTAGCCCATGCGTTAGGTTAGGTGTAGGTTGTAGGGATAGATGGAAATGTATAGGGTCGTGGGTTCGAATCCCCGTTAGGTAAGGAATTTTCGGAGATAAATTCAAATTTCAATGTTGCTACTTAATTCCTATCTGTAGCAGAAGGGCAATGAAAGTTGAAATACATTCGCCAATTAATTACACGATTTTTAAAAATTCATTTTAATTATCTAAAAGTGTCAAAAAGTGGTCAAAACATCGTCAAAATATTGTCAGGTATTTGCCAAGGAATTGACAAAACAATGCGACGTTGTGAAACGCTCGTCAGATACCCTAACGCAAAACCGGTTTGGTGACACAGTATTGACGCGTTTTTGACAGTTTCAGCCTCTTCCTGATTGGTTGGAAATTGTCAAAATAGTGTCAAACGCACTGTCAAAATTATCACGTCAAAAAAGTGTCATTCGACACTCCTGCTTTGCACGGCGGGAGAGATACACGCCTCAACGTTGAGTAGTCAGTGTTTCAGCGAGATCTCTGAAGAATTTTACCACCAAAGACATCAGCTGTCTGAAATGCGAATAAAAGACAGCGCCAATGTTCCAGCTTCCAGCTATGCTGATTTTGCCAGATGTCTGAGTATGTTTCACTCAACAACTGGGGTATACATCAAAAATGCTGATACAGCGATATTGTGGATCCAGGTAGTTCAAGTTGCTTATCTGAGCTGATTGCTAAGAGCGAAGCATCTTTAACATTGACCAAATTCGAGAAAACACGATCAACGTTCTTCATGTTTGTACAGAGCAGTATTTTTGCTGTAATTAATTCTCAAATTAAGGAAAGTGTTGAAAATAATGTAAAGATCTCATCTTTATCTGTAATTGTTTATTTCACCATTATTACAGGTATAATTCTCAGTCAGACACCAGCGAAGAGGATACCGGCAGCGGAGTGGACAAAGAGGAAACCAAGCTACCAAACCAACTGGACAGAAGAAGTTACCTTTAGTTTAAGTTATGAAGAAGAATGTTTTGTTTAAGTTAATTAGAGTTAAGTTGAGTTGTAAATAAGAAGAGTGGCGATGATCCATAGTTAGCGATTGAAAATAAAACAAGGTGCGTTACTATGGTGAGCCAAAAAAAAAGGTATAATTCTCGAATTGATAAGATCATTTACGTTTCCGAGAAGTCAATTAAAAGCTCCAATGACTTTGTATTTTTTGTACTCACCAATCCAATTTTCGAATTCACTAACCAATGTTTATTCGATCACGCTAACGTTCGCATTATGGTGATTTTCTATCCTCTGATTTTTGTGTACATATTTTATTGGTTGTAAATATGTTCTTTTATAAATACATTCTATTATTTCACTGTGCATAGTTTTTATTTGATCAAAAATCAATTTTTCAAATTCTGGAGAATTTCTAAATATTTTTAAGTCAACGCGAAAAAGCTAAATTTTTCTTCACGGATCTAGAAAGCTGAAAGACATGCACCCTATTTTCGATCTCCACCAACCAAATCGGCTGAAATCTGAAAACAGTTTTGAGCTCCATTAGAATAGTTCTGGAGCTCCCAGCAAATGTTTAGAAATCAACCACAAAAGTTTAAATGCTTGGATAAAAATTTGATTATTTATTTTTGGCTCTTTGATTTTCAATAATGGGCCAGAACATGTGAAACTGATTTAAGCCTCTGAAATTTCAGCTGGTGAGGTATTCTAATTTGGTCCTGACCAGAAATTTTTCTGCCTGTTTGAATACATCTTTCATAAAATGACCGTTTTACATCACATTTAATTCAAATTTCGAATACTTTCATCCAATCATCTAGTACCTACATTGAAACCCAGCAGATCATCAAACTCGTACATCTATCCGTCGTATAATCCAACATAGAGGCGAATTGAAATACCAAATTTATTCTACAGGCTGGTCTCATCTCCGATATTTGACACTTAACAACGTCAAACGGCTGTATCATGATTAATGATACGAGACGATGTAATTACCATGGCTGGCGTAGCAGGTAGCTCTCTCAAGTGTCTCGGGCTATTAACATTACGCAATAGGTGCGCTATCACACACAGAGGCGCTGCAGAGACCAGAGAGACTCTAACAATGCACCAGAGAGCTTGGTAGGACAGCAATAAAAAAAAAAAAAACGACAACCGACGCTAGAAATCTCAACGGGTGAAAGGATCGAGTACATGGATGATTTTTCACCAATCGAACAATATCCATTCAAAGGTCCAGCTGTTCGATGAGTTGATGGACTCTTCTAACTCTGATGCAATACTTCGCTATAACGTCTTGTTTGAGAAATGAAACAATACAGTGACGATGCATCAATCATATTGACCAGTATACAAAGGTCTAAGGCTTGGGCAATACCTCGTCGGATGAGACGCCTACAACAACAACCAAATCGGCATCATGCATCCCAAAGATTAGTCATCAAATCCAACGTGGACGTAAGCGTGATTCTGGCGATGTAAGGTGAATTTTTTTTTCGCTAATGAGGATCTCTTCATGTGCTATACTTTCGACGTGGTGAATCGAAATAGCTCAGGTTCTTTTTCCCATTATCGCTTTCTATATGAATTATTTTTCAATCGCGCCGAACTGCGATCGAATTTAAAGCGATATATCTCAGCATCATAGCTCGATTGACATGACATTTGCGTATCATCGAGACGTTTATATAGCTCGTACTATGCTGTTGTTATGATAGTGAAAGTCGAATGATACTCGTATTCTAATCGGTCGTTACACCGACAACTATCAGAATGGTTAAAGAGGAAAAAAAATCAACTCGCGCGAGCTTCGGTAAAATATATTCAGCCGGTAATTGATATGGAATAATGATACACGAACCGATACATAATGACGTTATGGTATGTTTTTATTACCATTATTTCTCCCCGAACCCTTCCACCAGCCCCGTGTTTAAATTCTTCACATATAAGTACGTATACGTATGTATATAGTGTACATATAAAAATGACAAGCTTTAAAATGAAAGTTTTAATAGAGCCGACAAATAACATTGTAATAATTGACCAGTCGACGGGATCCTGTAATAAGATAGAGATTTATACATATTACACGGTATATGCTCACAGGCTGTACGTATGGTGCTCATTTGGCCATAATCATTTTGCAATGCCCTTGTTTGAAATTTAAATAACGAAAATTCTCTCGCTTGGATTTGAGCCAAACTAAAAATGGATAAATATGAATTACACGTGATTATGTAACGCCTCGCCACCATTATGTACGCTTAATTTATGAATGGGAATCCTCACCGTGTACAAGATCCGGAATACGTCTGCGTGGAATTTTTTTCCATCGTATGTGTACTTTACCATTCGATCGGTTTGCTGCAATGTATGATGAGTTCAAAGGGGTCGTGACGATGTGCATGTACTAAATTGCACCTTGTGTATTAATACATATGACCTATACTAGATCGGTATTATGATAGAACCCTTATATGTGTAGATGTTGTGCCAATTCTTGAGTCACATTACCGAAAAAAAATTTACCACGATTCGTGGGAATTTCAGAGTAGGAGTTTAAATTGCGTTTCGACGTTCGAGTGGGAGAAAATTTACTCGTTTGTTTGTTTTCAAAAGATTGTAGCTTCGAGATCAACGAGAAGAGGGAATCGTACGAGTGTGATTGATCAGCCATCAAAAAGCTTTGAAATATGAAAACTGCTAAAATTCAAATAGCACAACTTCGAGTAAAAATTTTAAAAAAGTCTCTATGAGCCATGAGTAGAGATGTGCAGTCTGAAAAGTGAAAAGTGAAAAGTACTTTTCTTTCAATGAAAAGTTGAAAAGAAAGGTTCCTACTTTTTACTTCACTTTTCAGTTTTTACTAAAAAAAAAGCGAGTGACCAATCAATTTACTCATCAGAGATCACTGACCTCATTAATGAAGTCAAATATAAAGTTTCACTCTCTCCACTCCTCCAACTTCGCAATTCAGCACCCATTTTTGATATTTTTCACTACATTTTTTTCAAAACTGAAAAACCCAAAAATGTTAGAGGCTCTAGAAAGGCTCAAAACTACCACAAAAAATGATTTTGTTTTTTGTTTGTTTTAGATTGGCAAAAAATACATCAATTTGAAGTTCTTGCAGAGAGCTTTAAAATGAGACTCACACGATTTACTTTTCACACTTTTCACAACTTTTCACACTTTTCATTTCACCAAAATTACTTTTCTGAAAAGTGCACATCTCTAGCCATGAGGTCTTTTACAACCAGCAGATAGCCATTGAAAATAAAGCCTGGGGTGTACCTTGTATACAAATTGATTAATTTTTTGGAAACCATTCGCGAACGAATTGATTCATTCAATCAATTTTTAGTGAATCATTCACGAACAAATTGATTCATTTTTTGTGAATCATTCGCGAACGAATTGATTCATTTTTGGGGAATCATTCGCGAACGAATTCGAATTGATTCATTTTTGGAAAATCATTCGCGAACGAATTGATTCATTTTTTAATGAATCATTCGCGAACGAATTGATTCATTTTTGGGGAATCATTCGCGAACGAGTTCGAATTGATTCATTTTTGGAAAATCATTCGCGAACGAGTTCGAATTGATTCATTTTTGGAAAATCATTCGCGAACGAATTGATTTATTTTTGATGAATCATTCGCGAACGAGTTGATTCATTTAATCAATTTTTAGTGAATCATTCACGAACGAATTAATTCAGTTTTTGGTAAATCATTCGCGAACGAATTCGAATTGATTCATTTTTGGTGAATCATTCGCGAACGAATTGATTCATACAAGTGACTCGTTCGCGAACGAGTTGATTCATTTAATCAATTTTTAGTGAATCATTCACGAACGAATTGATTCATTTTTTAGGTAAATCATTCGCGAACGAATTGATTCATTTTTGGTGAATCATTCACGAACGAAACCACATAATTTTACAAAAAATGAAAAAATTGAAGTATCAGACAACATCTTTAAAAAAAAACTTGGTTGTAGAAAAATGACCAATTTCTATCATTTTGAAATTGAACATAACATTTAAGTGGATGTTTAGATCTCAAGTCTGTTAGTCTGACTTTCAAGAGCTTTTGATAAAATTATGTCAAATTTTCACTCTGACATCTTGTAATTAAAACCTTTGAAAAATTGGAAGAAATCGTTTAGAATTTCTATCAATGAGATTTTATTTTTAGGTTTAGGTATGTAAAAGCAATAAACATATCCATGACTTGAAAGTTTCCTCGCAATAAGTGGCCAATATTGTTGGAGGGAGGGGCACTGGGGAAAGGTTTTTCTTAAGAAAAATTTCTACGGACATCAATTTTTCATGTTTTTTTTTTTAATTTTTCCCAAATCAAAAAATTTTCTCTGATTTTGATTTAGTTTCAGGTTTTGTGATTTTTCAACTTTGAGGCACTCCTTACTGGAGAGTCAATACTCAATAGGTATGGTTTGAAAGGTCACGAAAAGTTTTTTCTTGAAAACGGGATTATTTAGAAAACTTCTGATCCAATTGAACTTTTCTCCCTTTTTTTGGATTTTTTTTTCCAACTGGAAGAGGGCTTAGGCTACCCTCAGATTGGAGGCACCCAATCTACTGCAGGCTCCCAAGAGCCCTTTCACAGATCCACACACTTCCCAAAAATCAACCAAAATCTCCTCAAAATCGCCCATCCAGGAGCTATTTATCCTTCATTATCACTCAAATACCATTCGAGTGAGCAAATGCAAACCTTGTTGACTCGCCAAAAATGAGAAAAAAATGAATCACATCGATACGCTTTACAAATACACTCCTTGTCCCTAATCCATTCTCCATTTCATCTACACTGGTGTAATTTTTCATCGACTCAAAATGTATCTGCGTACATTTCCGAATACAAATTTATTATTAGTCGAACCTCACGGACAAATTCCAACGGCTCGCGATTAATTTCATCTTCGGTACACATCGGCACCTATGATACTATGCATTTGCCAAGGTAACACGTCGAAAGATTAATGCACAGATGGCACAATCATATAGACCAGGAAAGGAAAAAAATCTCCCAATGTAATTTACACCAATAATAACGTATTAATCTACTTTTCAGCTCGGGTGCTTTTCCGCATATTAGCCGACGCATTCGGTTTAAAAAATTATCCACAATGTTTCGTAAGTAAACATCATTTTTTAATCGATGTTTGTCTCTGTGTCTGTATACGAGAGATAGACCTTCTCTGGGTTATATTTTCGTATCCATTAAAAAAAAAATTGTGTCATTGTGTGGTAAATAGTTGTGGTATATTGGGCTATCGATATCGGTTTCCATTGACTATATCTTCTATAGTAATATACGTAGGATAATATGCAATAACAGTATGACTGATGAATGAAGCGCTACATTAATTAACGTGTTCTATCTTTGCGCTCAGCCTCCTCTCTCTAATGGATTGGATAAGCTTGACTAAACGTTATCTCGTAATATAGCCGAGCATTCGTGTCGGTGGATTGAATTTCGTCATTTGAGAGGTACCTAGTATTCGCCATTTAACCGCGTCATAATTTGTACCTTTTACATGGTCTGTTAGTGTAAAAATACGATGATCGGTGGATTTTTTACGTAATAATTTATCGATTCGTTGAAAAGGGTGAATACTGAATAATAATTTAGTAGATTGAAAATTCACAAAGATAGAAATTAATTTTACAAATTGAGAATCACTGACCGGGGGCTCAATTTAGCATTCTCAATTTTCTAAAAATTTGGGCACCTTCAAAATCGAGTTGAGGAGAAATTAATACAATTCAACTTGTAGAACTCTGAATTTTCTACGAAAAAATAAAATGATAAGTATGTTCAATGTTCATGTTTTTCTCACACCAGCGAGTCGAATTTGACTCTTTCTAGAAATTTTATGGGGAAGGGGGGTCGATAAAAATTGGGGAGACTTCAAAAAACGATTGAAAAAATTTTGGATCCTCAACTTGAACCATCACTATTTCTACAGGGGTTTCAAATTTTGAAATTTACATTAAAAATTTTTAAAAAGTGTTGTTTCGATTTTTTTGAAGGGGGGGGGGGGAATTGGTTAAGGCTGTTTTCTAATTTTTTTTCACTTTTCCAGGGGTTTTGCATCACTTTAGAAAATAATTATAGAATTTTGAACCTATTCGAAAATTATGTAAAATTACTTCAAATAGATAGTGAAAAGATTTCAAAAACCGAGTTTTTACTACATATGGTTAATTTACCCCCTCGCCCCTCCCAATACAAAAATCGCAAACTTCTTTTTGGATTCGATTCAAAGTAGGTAAATTTGAAAATTTGAAACAATCGTAGAAACGTGATGGTTCAAGTTTGCGATCCAAAATTTTTTCAACAGTCTTTTAACGTCCACACCCACAACTTTTTACCGACCCCCCCCCCCACAATACACCAAAAAAAGACGAAGTCAAACCACCCAAGCCTATACCTTTGAAATTGAAGGAGCTGTAATCGATTGCAATTTTTGAAGTGCTCCAACATCTTTAATAGACAAGGAAAAATTCTCGATCAGGGTACCAAAAAAACAAAGACTTCAAAAAAAGGTATCAATTTATGGTTTTAACTTGCCCCAAAAATCCTCTCAAGGGAAGTAACCGAACGGGCACAAAAATTTTCAAACTTGATAAAAGGAAATTTTAGAGGACTCCAAAATACACCAACAGCAAAAATTTCAGTAGCTGAAATTAATTTTTCAATTTTTGAAGAATTCTTAAATGTTCAAAATGGTCAATTTTTAATGAGAAAAAAAAATCAGATCAAATTGACACAAAAAAAGCTTAAATTTGATTTATAGCCTATTTTTGGACTTCCGAGTCGATTAGTGATAGTTTCGAAGCGTTCTGGAGCCTCCAGTGGATTTTTGGAATCTCCAGTTTTTGAACAAATTTTTAGTCTTTAATGTCAATTTGATCAAATTTTAGATTTTTTTTCATAAAAAATGGGCCAAATTTGAACATTTAAAAATTCACCAAAAATCAAAAAATGAATTTCAGCACTTAAAATTTTTGCTGATGGTGTATTTGGGATCCTCTTTTGATCCCTTTTTGTCTGGTTCAAAAATTTTTGTGCCTTTTGGAATACCTAGTTCCCTTTTCAAGTGGCCAAAGATTTTTCAAATTGAGCTCCTGAAGAAGATGTAAAGTGGTGATTTTTCAAATTTGCTTGGAAGCAGGCACTAAAATGGACGATGAACTGCCACCAGCTTTCGACTTCTGAGTCAATTTTACCCCATATAAGCTCCAATCTGGGCCTCAAAAGAAACCGCAGGAGGGATATTCAAAATACCAAGAGAGAGAGTGCCAAAGTACAAATGTTTACGATACTGAAAAGGCCTCATAAAACGATCCCAGAACAACTGACGACTTTCCGCCAATAAAAAATCAGATCAACGAATTTTCCAAGGATAAAAATCCTATAAAAACCATCCCCATCTTCGCTTTCAAAGGCACATGCTTCGTATAAGCAATCGCAACATCTCAACTAGTGTATTGCTTCACATGATCTGAATGATCTTTGTGATTAGCAAGCTCCATAAAATGCATTCGATCACGTCTCAAGCCTCATAAAAAAACCTTCTCTTCGGGCTGCATCGAGCCACGACTGCATCTCGTACGATATCCTGGCACAACCCGAGCAAAATATAATGCACTTTTCTATACTGCACCACGTCTTCATCGTCGTCGTCCGATTACATCACCAATATTTTACGCGTTCCACTCACTCTGCAGCCAGCAGATTAAATCGAAAATCGTGAACTAATATATAAAGCGATCAATATAATAATACCAACAACAACAACAACGCAATGGACACCGATAGAGTAATTAAATATAAGTCTCAAAAAAAAATAAAATGAAAATGAAACCCGCGAACATGGTGAAAAAAACCTTCCTCAAGTCTTTAACGTACGTCACGATTTGTTTACATGGCTAGGTCAAGATCATCATCGTATCAGCACATAATGCTTCGCTATCGTAATAATTACGCGTTTGATTTATAACGTGCGCTAATATATGCGGGTATCTCAGCCCCCTAAAGGTCTAGCGAAAAAAAAATTCTGAAAAAAAAGGCTAATGTGGGTGGAGAAGGTACGATAACTTTTGCTAATTTCAGGCCTCGAGTAATCGCTTTCAGATGAACGGATTCGACAGCTAGGCTATGTATGTACTTGTGCTATGTCCAAACTTCTTGTATACGCCAACACCCGAAGCGTAAGACAAATTACCAATATCGATTTCAAACGTTTTAATTCGACGTCATTATAATTCACAGAACTGCCATATCGATGAATTATACGGCCGCCATGCACCAGCCCGAGCCAGAGCCACTGTTAAGGCGTCTTTCCTTTCGTCGACAAGATCTCGTAAATTTCCGCTGATTAGAGTTTTGCTATATGTTTTCGCGTAATTATAATACCCTGTACTACCCGAGTGTGCAAAAGATGAGCCAATTTGTTGCAAAAGGTTGTTCACCATATACTGGTTCATTGCACTCGGGACATTTCGCCTTTTAATTGGACAATGATATTTCTCTATTCGTAACGACGTTCCGGCAGTCTCCGCGAGCCAGCCTTCGATAATTAATACATCAAATGGTTCGCGAATCGTATCTGACACGCCGTAAGGCAAAGGCTAGCTTATTTCTGCGATATTTGAACACCGCCAAACATTCGTGAATAATACGAATACGAAAACACACGAGCGTCAATATTCTCATCATCCTACGAATACCGTTGCAATTCATCAACCTCTCTTCATCCGTTCGCGTGTTTAATCAAAGCCCCAGTCCGCCAACCCGAGCTTTTTGCCAGATCGGTCACCGCCACAGCACGATTATATGCTCATTGTTTTCGCAATCCCCGCGCTCCTTCCGTCTCCGCCCTGCTATCATTGTTTATCTCTGTCTCTTTGATGACTACATTATAACAATCGCCATGCCACATCGAGTCTGCCCTCAGCTATACGAATATACGAGTATGTGAAGCGCACCGAAATCAAAAGACCTCCATATTTGTATACCAACTATTTGCTATTTATCTGCATGTTTGATATTTGTACATATAAGTAGGTTCGTCACTTACCTTATAAAGTTTGTCTTTGCTGTACCACACGTCTTCCTCTTCTTCGGGATTATAGCCGTGTGGATCGTGAAGACTGAGATCATCTCGGGATCGGGATAAAATCCGCCTTCTAGATATCATATCTGTATGTAATGTTGTCGGCCAGCTGTAACAGAAAGAATGAGAAGAAAATTAGAAAAATTGAAGAAAAATTCACTTCATGAACGAAAAGAGTTTAGAAATATAACTTTGATCTCAGACGACTTCTGAGTTTGAAAATATTTTCACAGTATTATTCGATCTACACAAAATTACACTGTTCGAAGCTTACATGCTCACATTCATCTTCAGTCGAATCATCTGGTATAGGACCTTGTTCTCTCAAGTGGAACATTCAAATTTTTGAGTTCTCCCAGAAAAAATTAAATTCTTCTTGTCTGTGGAAAACTTCAGCTTTAAAACTTCATTATTTTTCTTTCATTTTTTTTTTACCCAACCCAGTACTTGGGTTCTCACAATTCTACCAACAAAAATTGTGTGTGTGTGAAGAAGAATTTAAAACCTCTTTTTTTCTATCAAAAATGAGATCAATTCTTGAGAAAAACTGAGGGATTTATAAAGAGAACTGTGTTTGACGAACAAGGCAATCTACAAACGCAGGACAAAGTATAGGACTTTTGGCAGGAAATGTTGTCAGATGTTCCTATTTTGAAAGGGAGAGTAGGGTCAACATTTTTTTTCTCAAAGAAAATCACAAAAAATTAAAAAAAAAAAAGAGGAAATTTCTCAAAGGAGGAAGTAATAAAAAATTTCAAAGTTGAATCGTAAAAATGGAAAAAAACAAGAAGTAGGATAATTTTGCAATGACAGGAAATTTTTTCAAATGTTTCAATTTGGTAGGGCAGAGGAGGCGAGAGAGGGTTGGTCGGATCAAAATGTACCCACTTTGAATCAACATTTTTCCAAGTCAAAATTTTGACACCTACGTATTTCTTTAAAAAGTTGAAAAATACAAACTTAAGAACTAAGATAATTTATGGAAAAATCCGGGGACTTTTTGAAAAGTAGGCAAAAAAGAATAACTTTACTAGTAGATTTTCAATTTTGACAATAAATCTGCAGAAGAGCAAGATTTTTGAGATGAAAACTTTTTAAATAAGTACCTATTTTAATTTGGAAGATAAAAGAAAGGAAAAATTTTCACTTTTTCAAAAAATGACAAAAATTTTTGCATTTTAGCAAAATGGCTAAAAATTGTTGTTTGTTTGCGAATAATTTCAAAAAGACTTATTTCTTTCCAAAAATAGTCCAAAAGTCTCGTTTTGCCAAAAAAATCCCTTCGAAAAAGGGAGAGGAGTGGAGGATATTGGTCGGATCAAAATGTACTCGGATCAATATTTTTTAACTTTCAAATACAGCTATAAAGTACCTACCCTACTTGAAATTTTTTTTTTTTTTCAAAGAGATTACCCAACCAGAAAATTTTAAAGTTTTATTTCAAAAAATTGGGGAAAATATGAACGTTTTTGCAATTTTGGTGAAAAATGAGGACGTTTAAAGCAAAACTTAAAATTTTGACAATTTTGAAAGAAAACATGAATTTTTGTAAATATTGGAAGGGAAGGGAAGGGAAGGGAAGGGAAGGGAGAGAGGGGAAGGGAAAGGCTTGGTCGAATCAAAACGTGCTAGAATCGAAAAATTTTCAGGTGTTTTTCTAAATCTCCAAGCAGAACTATAAAATACAACAATTCAAAATTTAAAAGAAGGAAATAAACGGAACACTTGGAGCAAAATTTTCAATTTTGACAATTTTAGCAAAAAACAAGCAGTAAGTAGTTCAGGATTTTTGAAAGGAAATTCTAAAAAAAAATTCAAATTTGAAATTGAAAGGGAAGGGGAGGGGAGGTGAGTGGATGAGGGCTGGTTGCATCAAAATTCCCTAAATCGAAAATTTTTCGACCAAGCAATTCTCTTTTCATTTTTAAAGAAAACTAAAAAAACGAAGAAAAAAATTAAAATTTTGAAAGAAGAAGAAAATAAAATGAAAATTTCAACCTCTGATTTAAAAAATGGAAAACACTAAATTTTTTTGCAATTTTGGGCGAAAAGGAGGACTTTTAGAGCAAAATTTTTGTTTTTCTGGAGGGAGAGGGGTAAAAATATATTCAAGTCAATTTATTTCAATTTTCCAAGAGAACTATGAATTTTTTTTTTTAATTCAAAATTCTATACGAAAAATAGATTAGGTAAAAAGGTATAACTTTTTGGCAATTTCAGCAAAAAAGATGAAGCTTTTTCAACCAGGACAAAGATATGACGAACAGGATAAGCAAACGCTTTGGAAACCACTTGAACTGACTGAAACACTCTGATTCCAACAAAGTCATGAGCTAGATCAAAGGAGTCTATCCTAACACCACCTCTTTGATCAAAATTTTATGCACTAGAATTAGTTACTTCTTCATAACCATCCTAATTTGAAGTCAAAAAATTCAAGGTTTGGAGCCTGCATCGATTTTTAAATTTTCTCCAGGAATTTCGAATTACCTCCGTTGGACTCTGAATCACTTTTTGAGATGTTATAGTTTGAAAGTGATTATTTGTGCCCTACTTGGAGAAAATTAAAACTGGCTGGAGGCTCCAGAATGTCCAAAAGTAATGGTTCTGAGTTTAGAGGGTTAAACCGAAGTAATTATTTGCAAACGTTTGATCATTTTATAAAAAATTGAAAAATTTCTACAATGACAGCTTTTTTGAATTTTTAAAAATTTGTAAAAATCCAAAAAATGAACTCCATCAGACGAAATTTTGGTTTCAGGGGTTTTGAGACATGTTTTTTTGATCTAGTTTGGTTTAGTTAAAATCAAAGATACAATTAAGAGGGGTTCCATGGAAAAGGGGCCTTGATCAATTTTTTTTTCAACTTATTTTTACAAGTTCAAATAGACTTGAAGTTTTTTCTACCAGCAAACATTTTCCAGTTCGTTTTTTTTTATGGAAGAACACTTCACTATCACTGAATATGATGGAATTGATAAAAAAATAATAATTTTAAATACATTCAGAAAATGGTATGGAACCCCTCAATTTGAGTGCTTTCTTATGTGAAAAAAATAACTATGGCTCATTTTCGCTGAGAAATTCGGTTTTCGAGATATTTTGGGCAAAGGAAACTTGGAGAATTTAATTTGAGCCGATTGTTCAAAATCGTGTTTGATTTTCTTTCAGAGCCTTATATATTGAGACATTCTGAATGAAAAAAAATCAATTTCAATCGATTGCTCGAGATGAAAAATTTTTCGAATACAGGGAAGCTCAATTTTACAGAACAAATTTTCATTTATGAAGCACTTTGTCAGCAAAATTTTTTGTAATTTTATTGAATAAAGTTCGTATTATTGGACAAAATTCTTCGGAAATTTCACCAATTTGGTGCAGAATGAACATCAACTCAGGAAACCCCATATAGCAGAAGGCTTATTTCAAGATTTTTAATCACAAAATGGGATTTTGAAAAAGACGTGATTTTTGAAACCTTTTTCTAGACACCTTGTACAAAGAAATGACCACTTCCAAACCTCCATTTCAGAATTAAACGTATTTTCCACACACTCCTCTAAACAACAAACCGAATATCAAAAAGCCACCGTCAAATAAACTCAGTACGTACTCGTTTCGCGATCCATGTAACTCATCAACTTGACAATGGCTTAACAAATACACACATGCACATGTAACTTGCACCCAGAAACATCTCTCAGAGACTATTACGCGACTAAATATAACCTCATCCATCCAATTAGGCAGCTTCCCAGACAACCTACGCCAAGCACTGCGGACAGGTCTTCTCGTACTTGAAAAAATTTCACGTAATCGGACGAAAAAAACAGTACGTATCTTTTCTAAGTAATCGTACCAAATCAAATGTAGCCTACCTGAGTATTGAGTATACGAGTACATACAATTACGAAAGTCAAATAAAGATGCCCTTAAGGTTGAAAAGCGCCATAAGTATACCTAGACAGTAAACTATCGATACGATCGGAATTGCTCGCAGCAGAATTGTCTTTAATTATCTACGTTACGTTTGATTTGCATATGCTTGTCCATATCATACAGTGCACATATGCTCCAAATCTCCCAGCTTGATACAAATTCAACCCTTCCATCCACCCGCCCTAACCACACACATATATAAGGTAGAAAAAAAATCGAACAAACGTATTGGATTGGCACAATCACAGAGGCACACACAACTATACATATATCGTAATCGCGGGCACGCCACAAATAAAATTTACAGTTACAAAATGTCAATAAGTTATGAGAACCGCATTGTTTATGAAATATTTCAATACGCACAGATTCGCACCAACACACGTGCACATACACTACAGTTCGACTGCAGCCAGACAGAGACCGAGCATGTAAAAATAAGACAAGCAAGAAGGCAATTTCTTGTCGTAATTAACAACCAGATAAGCTCAAATATAGGTCAATTAATGTCCGCAACGTGCCAATTAAAAGGTAAAAAAAAAAGAAAAAAAGTACACACAGTAATTTGCTACTAAGGAGCAGCTTGCACACTCTGCGATACCTGACAAATCTTTCTAACACGATTACTCGTACCTATACCTCTTCGTACACTAAACATATCGATATTGCGATCACGATTCGCGCGTTTTTTTTCCACTTTACTCCTCTTTGGTACGCGCGCCCAATGTATTTACTTGCGCTTTCTCGACCAAAAACAAGGAAAAAAAACAACCATTAAACAATTGCTATTACATACACGTTTAAATATTATGCTTATCGTAGCGCGAATCGAGAATCGCGAATCGTACCTTGCCTGTATATATATTTTGCCCAGATACACACGAAAGTGAATCGTAATGGTAATGGTGAAAAATAGTTCGCGAAGAAAGGCGTATCTAATATTTTATGCTCTTTTTTTTTGCAGCAGCACATTGAATCGGAAATCCGGTCGAGAATACGTAAAATTCGCAACGTCAGATGTACGTTTGCTGAATAACTTATAGTGGTGTACTTTTTACCACAGCACAGATGGACTTTTTTTTTTCTCTTCTTAGATACTTAGATATTATTCTTCGTGTTCGTTTCATATTCATTTCCTTGTGCAACGGCGACCAGATCGGGCCAGACCGGGCACAGACACAAGGCGAGGTAGACACGTAGAAAAAATACGTTATACAAATAAAATTGTCTCGCTACATAATTGGTAAAAGTAGCCGTGTTTCGATTATCAACGCAATATTAATAATAATTTTTTACTCAGAAATAATTTTTTCGTTTCGTTTATTTAATAATATTCGTATTCGTATTCTCGTATTCGTTTGACCACATCGTAATGATGAAAAGCGAGAGTTGCGGAAACGTCGTCGGCGAACTTACACTTTAATGCAGAGTGGGCCGGAACTGGTCTGTCATATGGTTCATGAGAAGTAATTTTCAGCTTGTGGGTTTCATTCGTGTGTCTGTTGCGGAGAGATTCTCCCTTTGAAGACCGTACCGCCGGTTATTGATTGGGTTATGGTTGCAGACGGTGAACAAGCTGACCAGCTTGATGGATTTATGAGAAGGGACCTTCTTCTCGAATATGGACTTTAAAGATGATGCAAAATATCACATGTAGGAAGATTTTGATCACATTCAGTGAAGACCGCCATTTTGAGTTTGAAAGTCGGCGAGAAAAAATTTTAGCTTAGGAGGTGCCACTGGAGGAGAGATATGGGAACTCAAAGATGGGACAATTTCGAAAAAATCGCGGTTTTTTTCGCTCTAGTCTCTACCCAACCTGTTTTGGAAAAAATGTTCTAGTTTCAAAAGATGGTATTTGAGATCCTGCGTTGACCTAGGTCATTGCCATCAAAATCTAAGACCATTTTTAAGGTTCTACTGAACAGTTAGAACCAAATCGCTCATTTTGGTCTCATGTTTTGAAATTTTTTTCTTCCCAAGAGCCAAAATATTGAAAGATATGGTTTCTAAAATTGAAGGAATATTTTAGAATGCAGAGATACCCACTTTTTGGTCATTGCTGTCAATTTCAAAAACTGAAAAAATAAGCCAAAACATTGAAAGATAATTACATATTTTTTCTGAAACTGAGGGAATATTTTAGAATGCAGAGGTGCCAATTGTTAGGTCATTATTTCCAATTTCAAAAAAACAGAAAAAATTGATAAGTTTTGGCCATTTTTCTCGATTTCTTGAGCTTTGCAAAAATGGCCGAAACAATTTTACAGAGTCCAAAAAATGAACGACGGGTGGATGGAATCACCCTGTTGTTTCTGAGTCAGCAATGAAAGTGATTTGAAATTGCTGTAGAAAATGTAACTTTTGCTGAAGATTTCAGACCGACTTGAAAATGATTGCAATTGCAATTTCTTGGAGGGGGGGGGAGGTCAACTGTGGCGCTTTAGGAAAGGTTTAAATTTGAGATTTTCCAACATAGAAAAATAAATTTTTTAACTGGTCACCTCAGATTTGCAATAGATTTGCAATTGACCTACCTTAATCGATTCAGAAAATTGAAATTATGATAGGATTAAATTTTCAGCATGTCGAAGATGATTACAACACCTTCTGGAGCGATTTGAAATTATTGGAGAAATGCAAATTTTTTCTACAGGCTCCAGATTGGCTGGAAAATGGTGGCAATCGATTTGTAAGGACAGTTTTAGGGGTTGGACGAAGTTCCAAATAGGTAATTTTTTTGCAGAAATTGACGATTTTGTTTTTTTTTTTAATTTCAGGGTTTTTTAACAAGTACATAAATACAATTTTTCACTCGTTACCTCGGATTCGCAATTCACCTGCCGTAATCGATTCAGAAGGTCGAACTTATGACAGGATTAAGCTTTCAGCTACTGAAATTGATCACAATTTCTTCTGGAACGATTTGAAATAAGTAGCTGGAGAAAATTCAGTTTTTACTGGAGGCTTCAGACCGATTGGTGGAAAATGGTGGAAATCGATTTGGTAGGACAAATTTTAGAGGCTAGACGAAGCTTCGAGTAATTTTTTGCAAATATTGACGATTTAGGAATATTTTTTTCAACTGGGAAAAAAACACACTTTTCGACTCGTCACCTCGGATTTGCAATTCACTCGCCCTAATCAATCAAAATAGTCGAACTTATGATAGAATTAAATTATTAGCTGTCTAAATTGATTAAAAACTTCTTCTGGAATAATATTTTTTGTTCTATTTATTTTTCGCATACTTCGCATAATTTTGCAAAAAAAAAAACGCGTATTTTTGTTTTTTTTTTGCAGTTAAGGGTAAGGTGCCCTAATATCGACCACTTCCTATTTCCTAGTGTATTTTTCACAGACAAATCGATTGAGACCAAAATCAAAGCTCTAAAGCAAAAATTCGTGAAGGTATTCACAAAAAACGTTTTCGAGAAGTCAAAAAAAAGTTGAGAGTGTTTTTTCAATTCTTCATTAAATTTTAGCAGTTACATTTATATGTAATTAAATGCTGTAAATTGCAATCAAAAAAGAAGATTCCATATCTTGAAGATACTTCATCGATTTGGAAAACAATTTCGTGCAGGTATTCGTGAATTTTTTTCAAACTTTTTTTTAAAGAGTCTCCTAAATCCGACCACCACCACTTACATATCACTATGCAAAATTTTTTTTTATCTGCCTTTATCCATCAGTTATGCCGAAAGAACCTAAAACTCGGCAAAAATGGTCTCTTTCTGTGGGTGGCGTTATTCAAACGACCAAAATGGCCAAATCTGGATCAAGTGTACGAAGTGCTTTTCCTGGGCTCACGAGGTCTGCGATACCGCTGTTGAGGAGGCCTCAAATAAAAAAAAATACGTGTGCTCGTATTGTTAAAATTAATTTTAATCTTTGTGGTAAATTGCTTTAATTAATTTGAACTCGTTTTGTCAATTAAAATCGTTTTTTCTCATAATCACATAGTCCTTTTTATCCATTTTATAGGTGGTCGATATTAGGAGCACTTTTTTTCAGTATCTAAATTTCGCACTTTTCAGAAAATCGATCGGCAAACATCGAACGAAAAAAATTGTGGGTTCAAATTTTGGGGGGTAAAACTAGAATAATTGGCGGTCATTTTGAGCCATCAATGGGGTTTCAACATAAATTTGGGGCTGAGTAAATTGAAAAATCAAAATGGTGGTCGATATTCGGGTACCTTACCCTTATATGAACGTTTTGCAGGCAAAATTTTAATTTTATGGATTGATAGGAAGAAAGTACAGTGGCGTCTCGATAACTCAAATTCCGTTAACTCGAAAACTCCGGTAACTCGAAGCAAAGTCTGTTTCCCCTCAACTCCCCATAAGACTTATTGTAAAATTCACTTCTTTATCTCGAAATAAGAAGTCCGAAACCTTTGATAACTCGAAGTAAAATTCGTAGAAAGCTATAGAAAAAACCTCCGTATAAGTCGAACGTCGCCAACGTTTCGCCTCTATAACTCGAATTTCTAGTTGAAAAAACTTGTAAATTCGAATCTCATGTATAGGTATTTAATGAAAATGCTCACGTTTCATCATAGTACATATAATCAAATTTTTAATTTTAAAACATCTTATCATATGAGTTTTCTAATTGTGAACTCATATATCTGAGCGAGTATTGAAGGCTTATATTGAAATACTAATCAATATTTTTTTTTTGTATAGGCTGTCCTATCATATCTTCTTTAATCTTTTATGATACCTAATAGAATGAAAAAGTTTAATTTGTCTTAACCCCTTTCTTTCTTATATATATGGCATTTGTTGCTTTATGTATAACTACGATTCGCAGCTTGTGATGTTGATGTTTTTTCGCATTTGTTGATTATGCCTAAGTGTAGAAATGTATTTTCGCGATATTGCGATTTTGGTGTTTTTTCGCATTTGTAGTGGAGATGAATCACACACAGAATACCTACAAATCCCTCGGCCGACCAACCCTGGTGAAAAATTCTGTCCCGAAGACAATTACCCAACATATAAAGATGATGGGTCAAGCCATTCCTCTGAAAATACTGACGCTGATTCCAGTTTTGTGACTACCATTGATTATGCCAAGCTTGCCAGTAAGTATGCCTGGGAATGTGACGTGATAAAATGGAAATTGATTTGCCTCGAACAATCCCGTGAGTGTGAAGTGAAACTTAGGGAAGTTATTTCATTTCACAACAAATTTTTCATCGAACGTAATCCGATGGACAAAATGGCACAGCCACAAACTCAATGCAATTCAACAATTTGTGGTTGGTATGTTGAGAAGTGGACTGAATTTTTCAATAATCCCCGGAAAGTGGTTGCTGACATCTTGTATAAGAAATGGAAATTAGGGTACGACGATAATGAAGGATACATATACGTTGATACCCCACTCATCACTCCTGCCATTAAAGAAGACTACAGGAGCAAATCAGCAGCAGTCAAATATCTACCCAAGACTCTGAAACTATTTTGGTTTTTGTATACTGTTAGATATTGCACTGATGAATGCCTCCATCTTGGCCTTGAAAATTGGAGAAATATCATCTTATATTTTGAATACACTCGAGGTATTACAGCTCTCGGTTTATCACAAGTTTTACACTCCGCATCACAATATATAAAGGATTTTTTTCATCGTACTATTAATGGAGGGAAAAAAATTTCAAACCTTGATCTTGATATAGTATACATCAATCATTGTATCGAATGTTTGGTTTCGGAAGCGGACTTTGTAACGCCGTCCTCTGTTAAGCGTAAATCAAACGCAACGGACTTAATATCGCAAACAACCAGAAGCACAATATTGACTACCCCCGTGTTAGTTCCCTTAATGGAAAAAAGAAGAAGAGAATACGTGTCTAAATATCACCCTAAACATGTCTAAATATCACCCTATAATTATTAATGATATCCTATTTGTAAGTTCATGAAGCTCAATGTTATTTATTTATTAAGTAATTTTTATTTCTATGTATTTCTGGGAAGTTCGGACAAGAGGAACCACCTAAGCAAAAATTACTGTGAAATATTTTCTTTTGGGTAAATTTTAAATCTGAATACACCACTCAATAAAGCGCACTCTCAGCTATGAAACGGTATATTTATGTCGAAATTGGGGTAAGGTACTTAAAGGCCACTAAAATTTGATTTTTCTGAAAGGATTTTGTTTTCATCATCATCATCATTGAACTTTGACCCAGTAAGCTCAGCTCGTCAGGGAAACTGTAGAAGAATTGTGGAGAGTATTCTTTGACTTTTCGAGGGGACTGTTCGTCAGGCATTCTATCAACGAATCTTCGCCATGCAATTATTGGAAAGAGCATTGACTGAAACCTCTGTAGCCAAAATTTTAGCTGCTCAAAATTGATTTTTCAAGTTTTAGCGAATTTTTGAAAATTCAAAATTGATTATTTTTTTTAGCGATTTATGATTTTTTCAAAGAATATCTCGTATTTTATGGAATAAAAATTGGTGGAAATTCGTCCTAAAACGAGGCAAGAGCCAAAAAAACACTCACTCTTTGAAAATCCTCATCTTTGAGGACTTGTGTCTCCCCTCGAGGGGTACCTTTGAAGCATTTTGAAGCTAAAATATTTTCTGAATGACTTACTGCTCAAAAAAAAAGGGTCTTTAATACTGAATTTGGTCAAAATCATCCTGTGCCATCTTTGACTGATCTTTTCAAAAATCGCGATCCTGTTCAAATCAGAAACAGACATCTCAAGAGGTTTCCTCATTAAACGTACCCTTTACATCACTGCGATTGTCTGTTGCGCACATAAAATTAGCAAAATAATTAACCCACCGAGCTTCTTGATGGTTTTTCGACGATGCCCTTTGACCGCACAGAGCAACCTTGTCTTCAAAGACGACGTTTCAAAGAACCTGATCATCGGAGCAGGTAACCTTTCTACACTGTAAAAGCATTTCCTATTTCACATGGAAAACAATCGTTCATTCATACATCAATCGCATTGATACCCACTCGACGCAGCTCTATATCCGGCCCTTCATCAACAATTTTCGGAAGCTTGCACCTTGGGTGCTGGCAATTTGTTCATTTAGACGAAGAACCCTTGAAATTATGCTAAAACCTGCACCTTGCCGCTGTCGTTCTCCCATATCGTCGACAAAATTACGAAATTAGTCGAAAAATCACATCACGAGTAGGTACGAGTATGAATTGTATGCGGCGTAATCAGGGAAAATCGTAGGTACACTTACATAGTAGTTGGTGTAGCTACTGCATACAATGGTTGTATAATTGCGACGGCGGCAACAGCGACGTCGCGATGCTCTCTGTGGCTTTGGCTTTACCTTTACAATGATACATTAACAAGGCGGAAAGAGAGTCAGCCAGCGCACGAACAAGACGCGAATACGTGTGCGCCTTTTGTTGTTTTGTTTTTGTTATGTTTTTCTCCAAACTGTATACTATGTAGATGTACTGCCTCCTAAAAACTATAACGAAATCAGTTCAAGGATATTCTCACCGACGACGACGACCCAACCGCGTGTCATGTTGTACTATTCGTTCAACTCCTCTGCAAAATTGCATGATGAGTCGTCGGTTTCATTGTCTAAGCGCCGTATTTTGCCAGTCGTTCGAGCGAATTAATTTATTTTATTAATTAAATTTTCCGCGAGATGCGTTGGTGTCTTTGAACTCTTCGTCAAGCAGATGACAGAAGATGGGTGGTCAAATTATGGGCTGCTGCGATGTCTAAGGATATGTTACTGAAAGCATCCTTCATCGAGTATCACTTTCACTAAGCACACGACGAATATGATGAATGGCAAATGAGCAACCGATTATTGTGATATGGTCACTGGTCAGTGGTCAGTCTAATTCAATGATGGCACACGTCATATTGACGATACAAAAGCGTAGGTAGGTATTTGTATCAGTAGTCAGTAAAAAGAGATGAAACGATACAGTTTAACAAAAATTATACCGGCCAAGATCTGCACGTTTGATGAAAAGCAACGTACCACGATGAAAGTGAACTTATCGTATTATACTCGAGCCAACGAACGAATAAAAAGATCATATGGTATATAAATCACGATTTTTTACACGAACATCTCAGACGAGACGCGATCAACGTAATATGCGCCCGAATCGTCTTCACTTTCAAGCCATTTGCAGCGAAGACTCGCGAATCGGGGTGTGTACTGTAATATGATTATTATTTAGGTCATCGTGACTGCTTCGCTCATCGGGCTATCAAACTGAATATGTAAGTTGAGCGATGCTACAGATGATGGTAATAATGAAAATGGACGAGATACCAACCGAGCTGGACTGGCCGTTAGCGTGATGTAGGACCAAATCGCCATGATGATGAAGGTGTCTTAGAGTTAGCCAGATTAACGCATCTGCTCGTCAAGATGTCCATTAGACACGCAACTAAGCAACTACTATTTATTGGGAAACGAGCTACTGTGTGTGATGATGGGTATCGTGTAAGGTGTTTCACTATACAGAGGCGTATATCTTGTTAGTTATCTGTAGGTGTCAAAATGCGCTCTTCTGAAAGGGTATAATCATCTATACAAGGGTGCATCTTGCAAGTACCACTTATTATTTATCTGTGTATCTGGATCATGAAAGGTTTTTTTTTTTACACATATATTATATGTATTTAAGGCCACTTGATCGGTTGTGGGATCTCGAAATGCCTCAATGAACAATGAAATGGATTGAGCTGTTGTTTAGATGTGTTTTTGGCTGCTGTTGAAAGCTCTTGGAACCTTGAAATGTCTCCAAGAACGAATTACCTCATTTTCAAATGCTGATATCGTGATAATTTTGGATTACCTGAGGTTTGGTAAGGAATTCATTGATAAGAGTGCAATCATCTCAACTAGTCTACCAGAAAGTCTGCGAAGGATTCCCAAAAGGACCAAATACTCTCGGATATTTTTTGGCAGATTTTTGAAAAGTTGGAATTTACCATTCGTGACGATTTATGCTTCCTTTAAAAAATATACCAACCCCTCCTCCCCCTTTGAACCGAATTTCACCATTTCCGGCCATTTTAGAACCTTCAGCACAATTTTTATTTCTCCAGAAGGGGTGGAAATTAATTTCAGCAGCTAAAAATTGAGCTATGGCATATTCTCGATCTGTTTAAAGGGATTTATCCACATTCGAGGCTATTTCCAATTTTTTTTTGGGGGGGGATATTAAGAAAGAGAATTTGAAAAAATCAGAATTTTCCTCATGAACAGGAAATTTTTGATTTTTTTCAAAGTCTCTTTCTTAATAATTATTCTGCCCGATGCCCCCCCTCCAAAAAAAAATGAAAAAAATTACTGTTCGCGAGGAAAATTTTGAAATTTGCACGAATGGCCATATCTTGCCTAAAACCAAGTTTTTCAACCGGAATTTCACCATTTCAAACCATTCTGGAGCTTCCAGTGCGATTTTCAATTATCTACAGAATTTAAAAATTTTCCAGAAGGCGTGTAAATTAGGATGGGAATCTGAAAATCGAGTTGCGGGTAGTTCTCAAATTATTCAACAAGTTTATCCACCTTTGGCTCGGTTCTCAGGTGAACACTTCAAGGGTGTTTTTTGCCCACCATTATCCACTCATCATTAAAAAAATCTTGGTCAAAAAAACACAAACCAAAAATTTAGATTAACTCGTTGAATTTGTCCATAATTATCCACAACTTAATTTCTAGTCGTCCAAATTGATTCCAAAACCTTTTAGAGAAATTTGAAAATCCTACTGATATTCTTAAAAAAGTTTATAAAATACTTAAAAGTATTAAAAAATAACACAATTTCTGTAAAATTTGTCAAAGGTTTATGAAAATGTGTCAAAAAGTGTTACATTAACGTAAAAATATCTTAAAAAGTCATTAAATCACTGAAAAATTCGTGAAAAATGTTCAAAATGTATGAAAGAGGCGTAAAAATACTCAAAAAAAAACGTATCACTGAAAATTCTCTAAAAATGAAATCCGAACAAAATTGACCAATAATACACGAAAAGAGGTTGACATCGTGTAAAAATGGTATACAAACACTCAAAAAAGTATTTAAATCTGAAAAAAATTAAATCTTAGTTAAACTTGGAAAAATTGAGGAAAATTATTTTCTGGTCACAAGTGAAAGGATACTGCATGTTATTTTTTCTGAGTTTGATCTCAGTCATATGCAGCTTTTAAAAATACCAGGTTCTATTGAAATTTTAAGATTGAATTTCTGGAATGTTCCAAATTTTGAATTCGTAACCCAGGTTTTAAAAAAATCTTGGAATTTTAAAATCGACTTCGTAAAACAATAATTTATTGAACTATCCAAATTTCGTGTCTCAGAATCTAAGGCAAAATTTCAAAATTCGGGTGCCTATTTTATCCCAGATTTTGGGATTTTTTTTCTTCAAAATGGGGTAAAATTCAGAATAATATGGGATCTTTATGCTTTTTTTTATAATTTTTATCCGCATCAGTGAGAAAAAATTCATTTGACTGGAATATTTGGAATTGTTGGAATACTCCAGAGTTTTAATTTTCAGCTCTGCTAATCTAGTGAAATTTTTTGAATGTTATTCTCCCAAAATCTGGGGTCAGCATTTGGAAAATAGAACTTTTTTTTTTTAAACCTCAAGTACAATTCAAAGAATCAAAATGCAGATGATTTTTGAAACTGAAAATTAAGCAGAATTTTAATAAATAAAACAGTGAATTAAATTGAACCCCCCCCCCCTATAAAATCTTCTTCTTCAACTCCCTCTCCCCTCCCTCCATTATCTCACTTCAGTAGGCCAAATGTTGAAAATTAAAGCACGCGCAATTAAAATGTTTAATTGTGCCTACAGGATTAGAATCCGAATGGTTAAAAACGATTAAATTAGATTTAAAACTTTATGAGTGTAAGGATCATTAAAAAAAAATCACGTTCTGATCTAGATCAGCCATTTCTATACTGACATGACATCTGCTCAAACTGTACAAAATTCCTTTCCATAAGGAATCTTCGACTTGAGAGAGCTCTATGCGAGATCTTATACGATTACTTTTTCATTTCAAAAAGATAATCTAGCTTCGGCACACGAACCAACCCGAGCAAGGTCACATGTATACAATATACATGTTTATACGCGTACCTACAATCTATCGATTACATGGTTGTAGATCTAGATCGATTTAACAACTTGTCTTTCTTTCTATACGAGTATTTTAAATTGGAGCTATAAAATTGCTTATTTTTAGAATTACGTAAACACACACGCGTCTGTCTACATACTTACCTATGCGTATGCCTGCTTAGCAATTATTCAGCCTATATAATTTGTTCGTTGAGAGGATGTAGAGAATGTTGTGGCATGCAGCGAACTATCGACTGCAGAAATTCACGGTGATCGTCTGCGCGAACGAATTATAATAAATTACGTTGGATCACGTGACGGTAATAAAATCGTATATCGAGACGTTCGACAGGGAAGAGATAAATCACCATAAGCAAGGATACTCGGATCATCGACTGGCTGGATGTGGATTGTGGATGCTGGATCTGGATGCTTTCGTATAGGCTGAAAAACATCATCAAACTGCACAAGAATGTGGCGAAGGCGAAGGCGAACTTAATCCGTAAAGGTATATTCGATTTCTGCCAGCATAAATTTTATGGCCTGGGTGAACGTTCGGCTCGTCTAGTCTGCATATACTCGTATAGTTGTGGAAATTGAACCGATATCGGCGACAATGTCGATGATTGGAGTACACACAGGTGATGTTTAAAGTGTGGTAAATGACACCGAGGTATTCGGTTTTGCCAAAGCAGCATGCAGAGTCCTCTAGCTGGCTACAGGGATATAAGATTACACGCTAGTGAGAGCTTATAGAGAAGTTGACGTCGTCGTTGGACAAAAATATAATTAAATTTATGTATTCTCTCGCAGCTGATCAGAGATATCGAATTTCTGGCGGATAATTTCAACATTACAGGTATCTTTCTGGGTACACATGTCATACGACGCTGTATACTTTCAACACAACATGCATTTTATTATGTACTCGGTCATCTTATGCATTGGGAGTTGGTACACAGAGGGATTGATCTAATTCTTACATAGGCGCGGTCGCTGTCGTGAGATATAGCCCATACCTTTTTTCTTAGTACATTGGATTGGTACTGAGGTGCTCAACGTCGTTGAAAATAATTACACCGTGGATCGTGCTCAACGCCTCGAATCCCGCTGACCGATTGGTCGGATTCGCGTACTACATACTGCCTATTGTCGATCATACAGATGCGGTCAATTTCTCCGAACCGAACGTGCGGTGTCGCAAATTACCCACCGTACTTTGCAATTCGCCTCCAACACCGTTAATTAAAAAGCTGGCTACTGTGTACAAAAAAGTGGAGCTTATCGGACGTACTCGTACTTGTGGATGTCTATGCATAATAGGCAACCTACTGTAGTATGTCGACTGTTGAGTGTACAGCACATATGTACCTCATATACCTATCTGTGTACAAGACAAGTATAACGGCATAAAGCATTTATCTCACACGATGTGATGTAAGTATAGTCGTCTTACAGAATGATTACGTGTGTGTGGAATTCATATGTATGTACTTAGTATACCTAGACCTACCTAGCTATGTGGTTAATTTGAAACTCGTCTAATTATTCGTGCACCTGAAGAATTGGCCGCGAGATAGGTTCGCGTAATATTTGTTTTATACTTGCAGCTTCGATTGATCGATTTCTCTGCTTGGGAAGGTCGATGTAATGGACGAGTTTTTATGCATATAAAAATAATTTTTTGGTACAGTTGAAGGGAATCTTTTAAACTGACACTCTCTAATTTGAACGAAACTAAGCTAGATCGAAACAGCGTGTCCTGAAACCCACATAACCTAAAAGCTCAGGGTCATTTTTGGATTTTTGGTGAATTTTTTAAAATTTCAATCATTTAAAGAATGTGTTTTGAGGGGGTTCTCAAACTTGTTTTTTATGAAACGTTATTTTTTTCAGCGAAGTCAAAATAACTAGTAGGTAATTTACATAGAAAAAAAATAGTTTACCAAAAAATACCATATTGTGAATATTTCCTCCCGGCTACTAGTTTTGAGAAATTCTGGAGGGTCCAAATATCCAAAAATGAACTCAAGCTCATATAACTTTGAGTAGCAGTTCAAAAATTTTGTAACCAGTTTGTAAATTCCAAAAAAAAAAAATCAAGCTCGAAAACAATCTTATTACAAACATTTGTGGAGCATCCAGCGAGTTTTGAAATTTCTCCAGATGGAAGGGTCAAACTTTGCACACCATCTTTAAAAAATTTGAATTTGTTTCGTTTTTTCTGGAATTTAACTGTGCTTCTGTGAAAATTTCAAAAGTCGCTGGATGCTCCAAAAAAGTCGAAATGAGATTATTTTCGAGTCGGGTGATTCTGTAAATAGACCAAACGATACTGAAAAAACCTGCTCGTTATGCAGCTTTCTTTGAAAATTGAAATTTGATTTTTTAACTTTTTCTGAAATTTATAAATTGTTTAAAAATTTACTTTTAGACTGACAGTTGTGAAATTTCGCAGTAACCACCTAAAGCAGTCTGGAAGGTCAATCCTTATCACAAGATCAAGTTTTCAGCCAACGAAATTGATTAAAACTCCTTCTGAAACAATTTGAAATTGCTGGAGAAAAATCAGTTTTTGCTGGATGCTCCAGATCGGCTGGAAAATGAGGCTAGACGAAATCAATTTGTAAAAAAATACACTTTTTACCTCGTCTTTTCGGATTTGCAATTCATCTGCCCTAATCGATTCAGAAGGTCGAACTTATGACGATCAAGTTTTCAGCTACTGAAATTGATTACAACTCATTCTGGAACGATTTAAAATTGTCGGAGAAAAGTAATTTTTTGCTGCACTGGAAAAGAGGCTCCAAATCAGCTAGAAAATGATCGTAATCGACGGGAGTGGAGGGGGTGATCTTAGTGGCTCAGTTTGTAAACCAAGTTTCAGATTTTTACCTCCGCATATACCTATTTACTCATTTTGTGGAAAATTAGTATACCAATATGCATAGGATAGTTCCACCATTTTCAAAAATTTGCCAAAAATTGAAAAATTAACCTCGACTGCTGAAAATTAAAACTCTGGAGTACCTTTTCAAAAATACCAAATATTCCAGGGGAATTGTGCAACTTTTTTCTTACTGATGCGGATAAAAATTGCAAAAAAAAAGCATAAAAATCCCATATTCTGAATTTTACCCAATTTTGAAAAAAAATCCCAAAATCGGGGATAAAATAGGTTACTTTTTATATGTACCATTTTTACACTTTTTCAACCTCTTTTCGTTTATTTTTAGTCAACTTTGCTAAGATTTCATTACGTTTAGAGAATTTACAATGATATGGTATTTTGAGTGTTTTTACTCCTTTTTAATACATTTTGAACATTTTTCACAAATTTTTCAGAACTTTTCGAAATGTTGTTACTTTTTAATACTTTTCACTAATTTATTAATTCTTTTAAGAGTATTTCAACATCATTTTCACACGTTTTCAACGTACTTTTCACGCATTTTGAGCTAATTTTACAAATGTTTTATCACTTTGTGAGAATTTACTGTGTTTTCAATGCTTTTTTAAGTGTTTGCGCGTTTTCAAACCCCTTATAAATGCATTTTTGGCGAATTTCGCTGAGATTTATTCACTTTTTGAAAATTATCTACGCTTTTTGAGAGTTTTTTTTACTCCACTTTAACAGTTTTTGAACACTTTTTGGCGAATTTTTGGAAAATTTTACTGAAGTTTTTTTGGTCATTTTTAGTGATTTCAATCCTCTTTGAAATGCTTTTACATCATTTTTACACGTTTTCAGCGCTCGCTTTGCAAAAGAAATCTTGTTATTTTTGGAAATTTTATTCTTTTTTTAAGAACTTTTAAATTATTTTAACACATTTTAAACACTTTTTTTGGGCAAATTTTAGCAAATTTTTAGCACTTTATAGAAATGTCGTGTTTTTAATGCTTATTTGATTATTTCTACGCGATTTCAGTTTGTTTTTTTGGGGGGGGATTGTAATGTTTTTTGAGTGCTTCAACAGCATTTAAACACGTATTGAACACTTTTTCATGCAGTTTTGATAAATTTTACTACCTTATTTCGTTATTTCCCACTTTTTCTTATGATTTTTTATGGCATATTAGACAAATTTTTACGAAATTTCAATTTTTTTTTTACGACGAGAAACAGTATTTTTAACGCTTTTAGCATTCCATGTTTTGAATTTTTATTCCGAAGTCTAGAAAAAATGTTATTCATATATCCCTAAAAAAGTATTCCCTCAATTTTAGTCAAATCGATACCAAGAATTCTATTGATGTTTTTAAAATGTGGGATGAGAAGTCAGAATTTGTGATCAAAATTATTTCAAGAAATGAGCGCTCCCTGTAAATTCTGCCAGATCAGTTCTATTGGTGCTTTTCAAAATTTTCTATAAATTTTCCGTAATTTACCATTTAACATCAGGTTCAGTTATATTTCAACATTTTGACGAGATTCGAATTTCAAAATCTGGATTAAAAAGTCAACACCTGAAACACTTTGAAATATTGCTTCGCCATAAAAAAGCATCGTCGCCAATTTTCACCTAATACAGCAAAATCAAACATAAAAAATATATTTTTTCAATCTGGCATAATATTCAGAGAAAATGACCAGTTTCAAGCAACATCCAACATTACTGACCTACCAACTATACATTTATATGTACTACCCCAAGACACCTCTCATTCAACCCCCCCCCCCCCAAAAAAAAACCACCATCTCGTAAATTCTCTCCATTATATCACCTGCTTTCAAAGTCGTTATTTTAATACCAAGGCTCAAATTGATCAAAATCCTTAATAAACTCTTTTCGGTACAAGGTCGCCCCTCAAGTCGCTACCCATATATACAAAGAAGTCGACTCGGGCACAATTCAGGCATAAACCATTAACATTGGCTACATCCACGTACCTTCGCGTCAAAACAATAGCACAGGAAACGTCCGTTAAACCCGTTCTAAAATGAAAAAAAAAACTTCCACTTGGATGAAGATTTCGTGAAACACTATTCACTTTCTACGCCAATGCAGCGTAAGTATCGTAGTATTTGCATCTTCTCGTATACACTTCCTTTCGGAAACAAACACAAACGATCGATAAATATTCGTCAATTTGCTTCTGTTTCCAGTTTCTCGTTAGTTCTGGTTTTTTTCCTCCTCCTCCTCATAAATTGTAGCTGGTATCGAGTCCGAAATTACGAGTATTATAGATGGATACGTGAATCTCATTATCATCGCATGGGTGATAGTTTATTATTTTTTTACTCAATTTTCAAGCGTATCAAAATGGTGGTCGATCGAGTGTATCGCTACGATACGTACAGGTACACATATTATGTGAGGTAGTCTCCTGTCTGTACTTACTCTATACACGGAAATAGCTTCACATATGGCATAGCAGACCGATTATACGTCTTTGAACATAAGTAAAAGTGTTCATAGGAGTGTACACTAAGCATGGGAGTACATAGTTGAATGGCTTATTGTATGCATTACTATTACAGTACACCATTGCCTATATGTCTGAGTCGAGTCTATACTATAGGTGTATGTGTGTAAAATGTGTAGACTATGTACAATGGGAGTAACGGATACTTTCTCTTTCGTTTTACCAACATCTACCGACACACACACCAAAATACTATCTACGATATCTAGGCACAGGTATCTCTCTCTCTGTAGTACCATTGGTCCCCATGGTACCTACGTGTATTTTACACTGAGAGATGTGCAAGTGTGGTAGTAAAGGTAGAAATAGTGCAACCTTCTGGCCACAACAACCATCTGATTATAAACGCGTTTAACAGATATGGCGTAATGATCTAGTTTAATACCTGTTACAACTGTTTATAACGGGTTCGCCATAGATGCCGTAGCGCTCCCTCTTCGTCCCTTGGCTCTCTTCTCATCGCCAACATGAAAGTAAAAATTGCTCTTTACAGGTGCGTATGGTATGGATACCTTCGTAGTAGTTTTTTTTTCTTTTTCATTTAGATATAGGTATTTCTCATTCAGTCGATATGGGTGGAGTACTTTGCAATCCCGTTCTTTTTTTCATTTCGTATACTCTTCTTTGGAAACTAGAACGGCTCGAGTAGGTACGATATTAAAAGGAGAGAAAAAAAGCTACACATTACACTTTACGATCTGCAATATCGTAAAATAGAAGAACGTACTGGACAAGTTCAAAACACTGATTGTTGAATGACCACAACGAAAGATCAAATGTACCATGAATGTCCACATTGTACTTCTAAAAGTGTACACATGTTATGTAGATTGTACTAGGTAGGCAGGTAGGTATCTAAATGAAGTGTTAATGTCTTCTACGTAGGTAATTAACTCGCTAACAACTGTTCGCAATTCAGTTTACACTTTTACGGTCAAATTTAAACGCCGACAAGTGTGTACTTAGTATTTACACGATGTTAGAATTAATTACAAGCGTGTCTATTTCTCCCTGTCTAGAGGTAAGGCGCCATACAGGTAATGAATTGTAATCAAAGTTGACATAGCTACTGAGATATGATTTTTAGAATTTACAACCTCTTATACAGTCCCCTTTTCATTCAATTTTTCTCATGTGTTGAAAGAACAAATGACGGATTTACTTTCATCTTAACACTATATCCTCGCCAAGAATAGTTAACTTTGGCCACAGTCGAAAAATGTTGAAAAAAAATTCAAAAAAATTCGAGAAAAAAAGTTCAAACAATTTTTCAAACAAGAAAATCTCCTTTGAATGTATTATATTCAGAAGGGTGGGGGGGGGGGAAGGCATGATAAAAATTAAAAATATGGAATTGAGAAGTGAACTGGGAGGTGTATTTTTCATCATCAGTTGATAATGATCCGAAAAATTGAAAAAATTCACTCAAATTTGAAAATTATTCAAGCTTTTAATCAATTTGTGAGAACTAAATTCTAAAAATATTCCATTTCTTCTATGTATAAAAATTCCATTAAAGTAGAATTTAAAAAAACGAGAGACTGCGATAAAAACTAAGAGCATAACCTTTATCTCTACCTCAAAAAAAAATTTAATTCAATAAATCCACCACAAAAATATGATGGGGGAGGGGGTAGGAAGAGGATATCATTGTCAGCTCAATTAGTTATAAATGTTCCAAAAAATCAAAGAAACACACTCTTAATTGTAAGAAAAACTTTCAAAATATACATATTTGATACGTCTGTCTGTGGAAACTTCAAAAAAAAAAAAAAAATGTTTAGGCTTTTTTTTCATAAAAGATTCCATTTGAATAAAATGACAAAAAAATAAAAATCAGAAAACAAGAAATTATTCACAAAATTCAATCACAATATGGCATTTCTTCTCTAAGAACTGAAAAATGTTGCAAAATTCAATAAATCCATCAGGGAAACAAGTTGGGGGGACGGAGAGGAAGACGCGACGACGGTATCATCGTTAGTCATCAGCTCAATCAGTCGCTAATGATCCAAAAAATGAAAAAATTTACATCTTTTATATTGAGAAAATATAATTTAAAACTTCAATCAAGTCTGTGGAAATTTTTTTTTAGAAAGTGTTTCTCACAGAAAGTTCAATTTAAATAAAATTCTTTAAAAAATACAGAAAACGAGAAATTGGCTACAAAAACAAAGCACATGGTATTTACTCTTTTCTGAAAATTAAAAAATTTCAAAAATCTACTCTCACAAGGTAACCTCTGACATGGGAATCTTCGATTGGAATGGAATTTGGAAAGTTCAAAAGAAGACTTTGAAAGCCCTCAATCTTTATCGCCCAATTTTCAGCTGCTTAAGTGGATTTTTCGATTTTTGCTGAATTTTTGAATTTTTTGAACAAGAGTTCTGCTACCTTGAAACAAAAAATTCAAAACTTCAAATTTTGTGAACAGATGAGTACCTACTTGCTGTTTTGAAACAAAGAAATTCAAAAATTCACCAAAAGTCGAAAAACAAATTTCAACAACTGAAAATTGGGAGGTGGGGGATAGGGCGAGAGTAAGGTCTTCTTTCGACCTACCCAAGATTCACTCAAATTGAGCATTATCAGAAAATAAATTAAGATGGGAAGGGAAAGGAGAAGTGACATACAAAAAATGAAGTGAATCTTCCAATTCAAATATTTTCAAAAAATAAGATTCAAAAAATTGACAAACGATTTTTTCAGCTTAAAAAATTTATTCATTTATTTACTCGTATTTATTGTTTGCCTCCGTGAACAAGAAAAAAACTTGAAAATGTACTCAGGAGACATGACAATGAATAATGGGATAGGGGGAGAGGGAAGGGTGTCTTTGACAGCTGAAAAATCAGAAAAAATGTTGTTTTAAAATGAAATTTGTAAAAATCTGTCATCTGAAAAAAAAAAAACTGACTGCAGGAGTGCAGGAAATATTGAGTTGTAGGTAAAGTATAGTTCAATTTTTCAAAAATATTCCTGAAATGCATGATATTGATCAATGAGGGGAAGGAAAAGGGAAGGGCAGACAGAATTCAATAAAAAAAACTCGTAGGTATTTCTCAAAATTGAAAATGAAGCTTATGAATGAAATCACACAAATTTTTAAAAAAGTTGCGAAAAGTCTGAAAAAATTCTCAACTTTTTTGCAAAAAATTACATATTTGAAGAGTGATATTCCAAAACTCGCTTTGTCCATTTTTATCAAAGTTGGGTTTTCAGTGGTACCTGGTAGATGAAGTATTAACTCACATTCCTACATCACCAACCTACCAAAATGAGGTGTTAAACTCACCTAAATAGCCAATTCACTAAAAATTGTAAAAAAAAATAATGTTCCAAAACGCGCTTTGTCCATTTTTATTGAAATTTTTTTCAGCAGTATTTAGTGGATGAAATATATACCTACACTCCTACATCATAAATCCACCCAAATAAAGTGCTAAGCTCGCCTAAAAAGCCAATTTACCCGTTTAAAGGGAAACTGTTTTTCCTCTCTCCTGAAAAGTTGTGAAAATGGACAAAGCGAGTTTTGGAATATCACTCTTCATTTACTTAATAAATCTTAAAACAATTGATCGTATTTTTCGAACACTCAAAGTTTAAATTTTCAAAAATTTTCATCAAGCAAGTATTTTTGTTTTAAGGCAGAAAATTGGTTACTTGGTTATTTTTCAAGTCCTTTAAATTTTTTTTACAGATCAATAAAATTTCATAAAAATTGACAAACTTTTGAGAAAAAATTGGTTATTTCCAAACCCTTTCAATTTTTTTTACAGATCAAAATTTCATAAAAATTGACAAACTTTTGGAAAAAAAATGTTCATTTTCCAAGCCCTTTCCATTTTTTTACCGATAAAAATTACACAAAAATTGACAAACTATCGAAAAAAAATGTATCCTCAACTTCTCATCTTTACCTCGATCATGAAACATAAATTCAAGTCCGGATTACCCCCTCCTCTCCCTCTCCGTCCATTTCTATCACCTTGAAAAGACATTCATCTATCGCACATATTTTTGGATAAATTGATTTTCAAAAATTGAATTAAAATTGACATGTTTTATGAGTAAAAAACCAATTTATTGCGTAACCTCGAGACCAAAAACATGGTTTTCTATGACTTTTATGACTACGATATGCAAAATACTTGACAATGTATCGCCAAGAGATTATAATTCTATAAAAATTGTATGTATTTGTAAAGCATTTTCTTTAGCCTATCTTAGAAACGAATCTTCCATTTTTACAACACAAAAAAAAGGTATCTAAAAATATATTTTCTTTTCTTACATGGTCAAGTACTTGACACTTGGTGATTTTTTTAGTAAATGTCTCGAGCGACACACCCAGCTTCACACAAACTAGAGAGAAATTGGAAATCCGGATCAGACCCCCGAATATTTTTGGAATAAGGCCAAGCTGGTTTAAAATTCATATTCATATTCATTTCACCTGCGACACTGCCAAGTACGTGCAGACATAATTTGATGTTAAATTACTGATTGCAAGCAGGCAAAAAAAAAAAATTAAACTAGGGAAGAAAACTCGCGTATATTTTCCACTCGAATGCTGAAACATTACCAATTATTCCAATGGAGAATTTTCACATCGAAATTTTCAAAATTCTCACTGCACTGTTTACTTGTTTAATTGCATTAATTTACCAGTTTTTTTTTTGTCTTCGACCGTCTAATATGAAATGAGTTGTAATTTATTCGTAACCCGGATTCTCTTTATTTAAATTTTTCTTGCAAATTACAAGAACCTCAACTTAGACTAAAAATCCAAGAGCACGACGCACGTATAATTGAAATCTAAATTAAAACGCTCGAAAATGAATTCCTTGCAATATAAAAGCAAGAGTTGAATAAAAATGTTAAACATTTGGATCGAATTAACTAATTCTCGAGTGGGTAAATTTTATTCGTTCTATAAACTGGCAAATAAAGGTAGAATGGTACTACCTTGCACACCTTGTCAATTCAAAGATAACATCGTAGTATAGTACGAGTATTAGATCTCATTTAGTCGTAAAATTTAACCACCATGAACCAAATCCTTCGACGGATGGCGCCATTAATTAGATGTAATACGAATTTTCTATAGTAAATCTACTCTTCGAATACCTCGTTAAACTCACTTAAAACGCACACCGAAGGAGAAAACCACTCTACACTTTCTCACCTTCAAAATTCCAAAGCTATTACAAGAAGCAGATACACCGCTGGGTAACAAGATCCAAAAACGAAAATTAGGTTTCACTCTCTTCAGCTATACTCGAGTCTTAAATTAATTCAAAACATCCTCGGCATTTAGAGCGAATCCAATGACATAGGCACTTGTCTCTTACAGATCTTCTCGAGTCGACTTTCAACGCATGTAATTTTTTAATTAACCGTGAAATAGCACGACGACTCGAACATGCACGAATCATATTATACTTACAAAGTCATCAGTCGAATCTTCACACGAGAAGCTCGCTGATTAGCATATTAATTGATTCGGTAAATAGTAATTTTTTTTAAGCTATTGCAACACTGAACCATCTCATCGAGTGCTGGTAAGTTGCAACTTTTTTTTTCACATTCAGGCTCCAATGAGTACATAAAAGGGGACGGAGAGGTAATTATGCAACAGTTGAACCGGTCGTTTTGCTTCTGTATGCTGCGAGTTTTTTTTTCGTTCCATTATACATGATATTTTACTGGCAGAACAAATCTGTACCGATGTTTAATTCCTCTTTGATGTGCATCTCTCCTCTCTATGTCGAGCTGCTCGTAAACTTTAATTAGGTAATCGATTTATTAATTGACGTTTAGAGCATCTAGGGAATCTGCGTGATAGGCAGGCGCACGCTTCGCTTTCCAAACCCAGCTGGATATAACGCCTGGGACGACTTTCTAGCACATCTCGAATCTTGCATCTTTCAGAACTTCAACCGCCACACCAAAAAAAGAGGCTCCAGAGATGTTATGGTACCGCTCAGCCTTTGGCAAAAGCGACGCGAATGTCTACTCTTTTTTTTTGTCTTTATAATCTTCATCTTATTAGAGTGTTGTATGTACTATAGAGATGCGTATACGAGATGGAAACATTTTAGCACGTGTGCATACTCCATGGACCCTATTTACTTACATACTAACAGGATACGCAGTATGCACTATATGCAATGTACCTATACAGATTAGAGGTAAATAAGAGTATGAAAAAAGAGGCATAGGGCATACGTACGCGCTCAGTTGCATTCGTAATGAATCTCTCGTATACGCTGTACGAGCATGTGTAGGTCTAGATGCATATAAAAGCATCCTCTGGTTCAGAGAGATGCGCCATTACCAAATATGGAACATGGTAATGTACATTACATTTTTTTTTTCTTTTTAACCATACCATCTTACTACATATACCAAAGAGTATCTTACTCTTTTTCTGCCAGCCTGCGCGTCCATTCATTGTGCATTCGTGTTACATGCAAAAGAGAGCCGACATCGACGCCGCACCATTCTGTATGGCAGCAGGCTCGCATCTTCGTAATAAGCATCATCTTTCTACAGGGTGCTCCGTATGAATGTGTATCCATAGATTATTCGTTATTGTGAAATTCAACCAAAGAGTATGGACACTGCAGTGGTTGGAAAAAATATACTTTTTTCGAAAAATAAAGAGGAGGGAGATGTTGATCTTTTGGTCAATTTTTCGATATTTTTCGTCGATAAGCAGATACCTACCCACAAAGAAACGTCGAAATTTTCGCATTTCTTGTTCTTTAATTCTTTGAAAAGCAAATTGAATGAAGGCACTCATCCCTCCAGAAACAAGCAGCTGAGCTACTCGGATATAATAATTTTCTGGGCATTTTGATAAATTTTTCAATTTAGAAAACCGGTAATCAAAATTGAAATAAATTTTCACATCCCTGTTTATTGACGAAGAGAGGAGAATTTGGATTTACAATCAGAATTCGTTGATTTTTGTTTGTTTATTCGAGATGATATCTGCCATCCTGGATTTGACAAGATTTGATATATTTTTCAACATTGAGATGTGCAACAATACTTCCAAAATGAAATACACACAAAACTTCTGCAGGATCATTAACAATGCGTGTATTCCCTCCCCCCTTCAAAAAAACCTTCATAAAAAATTGAAACAAATTTCGAAATTCGATGGAAATGCTCAAGTGTATATTTTTTTAAAATCATCAATAAAGGAGTAGAATGAAAAATCGAGACGAAAGAAAAACGAAATCAATCAATCAATCAAAAAAAATAAATACCTATCACTTCCTCCTTCACCCCCCCCCCCCCCATTTTTAATGATTTTTAGGGTTGAATTGAGAAGAAAATAATTTTTGATAAATGATACAGAACATTAATTGGCACAATTGTAAATTTTAGAGCTGGTTTTGTCAAATTAAGCATATTTTTGGTACTTCTATCGACCTCAAGAACACAAAAACTTGATGACAGAGGGAGACTTTGACCTGGACAGTAGAAGGTTGATGCAGAGTTGTACGATGCAGAAAAAAGTAGTACCTCCCCCTCCCCTCCCCTGGAATGGGAAAAACTGCACAAGAAACCAGAAAAATTGGAGTATAATTTTTTTTTTTAAACTGCATTTTAAACAGAAAACTTCACAATTTTTGGTTTTGTTTATCTCTCATTCATTTTTTTCTCCATGCATTGAACCTCTGAATCAAGCAAAAAAAAATTACTGACAATGCTCTTGGAAAAATTGTTCAAAATTGAAAAAAATCATTTCAAAATGTCAAAAAAAAAGCTTGTTAGTATAGAATTGTGGAGAGGAACTTCAGAATAAGGGCCCTTTCTCCCATATTTTGACTTTTATGCTAGATTGTGAAAAAAATTGATGAAACTTTTTTTGATATTGGCACCAATTTCTGAACAGCATTTCTCAAAATCTGAGATTAAATTCAGAACATAGGATCATTATTTGAGATAACTATTTTCTTCACGAGGTCTCAGATTTAAAAAAACAACTGTAAATTTTCATCCCAAATTTTAAAAAGTACTGAAAGCATTTTTTACAAGTAAGTACCTGGTAAAATTTCTTAGATTGTGTTTTTTCAGAATCAGGGATGAATTCAAAATATGAGGTTTTTATTTTATGGCGAAAATTTCAACGGTTTTGATTCCATATTTGAAAAATACTTTTCTGAATGACTGACTGATTCACCAAAAATTTCTGAAATGAGATTTTGAGAGTTTGGGATGTTTTCTCACAATAAAACTGTTAATCATGACCTGTACGTAGAAAGATTATCAGAGTTTTCTTGGCCCTCCCCCCCCCCCCCATTTCCAATGATTAAAAATTATGAACTGAAGAAAGTATGTACTTGAAAACTCATTATCTCAATTCAACTCAATCCTGCAAAATTCGTCTCAAAAATAGTTCAAAATACAAAAAAAAAAAAAAAAAAAATAGGGCTTATTATCGGAAAAACTTCCTTTTTTCATTCATTTATTGGACCTTCCTTCAAATTTGATGAAATTGCATTTCATGCGATAAAATTTAGAAAAGTACGATCAATTTATTGAAAACTTGATGAGAATTATTCAAAACGAGGGTTCCCAAAATGCAGTCACGATTTAAAATTTGCCAAAATTAATCTAAAATTGTCGGAAAAAATTGGTAAAATTGTGGCCAAAATCATTCAAAATGCAATTTAAAACAACGAAAAGAAAATCGTTTGAAAAATATTTTTTGTGAAAATTTTTAATCATTGTAAATTATTTTAAATAAATTTTTATGGCATTTTAATCGTTTTTTCCACAATCGTCAACTGAGTAGGTATTTATCATTGTAATAATATATGCATAACTAATTTCACTCAAAATTTTGAAAAATTATTAATTCAAAAATAGTTTTTGTGAATAATATTTTATCAACTTTTTCGTTACTTTCAATAACTTGCGAGAAATTTTGAGAAAACTGATTCGCTCTTTGAACAGGTTTCTCGACATTTTTGAGAATTTTGGAGATATTTCCAACATATTGCACTTGAATTTTGCAATGATTCTGAACAATTTTTGTAAATATTTCTCACTTTTAATTTTTTTTTTCAAAATCGCAAACTGAATGGCTTCTAGCTCAGCATGACACCATCTCAAGCCTCAACAAGACCGATCTCTCTATACGCTCGTTGTTTTCAAACACATGCACGTTACATTGTATCCCGTCAATTATAATTTATTAAACGCCCTGTAGCTAGAGCTACCTACTTCTGAATAAATAACCGAACAAAAAATTGTTTAAACTACAAATGATTTTCAAAAACGTTAAAATCTTTTTATGAAAGTGCAAATGGATAATATGAAACAGGTAGATAAGTAGTTGGTGTCGATGGCACAGTGGCGCATACAAACCCTATAGTGAAACTTTTAAATTCTCACTTCACTTTCATCCACGTGTCATCCTCAGCTATACTATAAACGATATCGTCGTCATTTCGAGTCATGGCTTTTCCTTGGCATAAAAATTCACCACGGTATTGGTATATAAATTGGCCGTATGCAATTTGAGACGCGCATACGAATTAGCAAAATGCGCGGCCAATTTCACGATACATAAATCACGACCGCGATCAGACTGTTTGTACGATGGTGTTGCAATGTAGTATTCAAGTAGCCGCCAGACCGGATAGAGGATGAAAGTGGCCAGCTTTATGGATACGGCGCACTGGCGCAGCTACTCAATTAAAATTTCTGTATTGCTGCAGTGCTATACTATAAGTAGGTAGGTAAGGCAGTATGCTTTTTTCCATTTAGTCGACAATCATTTCAGAGGTAATTTCTCACGTGTGATACAGGGAGAGAGTGAATGAGTGTACATATTAGATGAACGAGATAATTAATTGAAAAAAAAATACTAATTATTTTTAGAGTTTGGTTTAGTCGTCATCATGGTGCGGCAATCAATAAAAACGAGACTTGGAATCGTTTAAATTGTGTATACCACCGCGATCAGCATTCAGTTATACCATAAGAGCCGCCAAAAGGCTGTCTATACACAGGTATGATAAATGATGTGCACTTCGACTGCGATACCTCAATGTGTGTCCTCGTCTGTCGATCCGATCGTCGTGTCGTAGTCGACATCTGAGTCAGTAATTTTCACGTGATCGTCATTAACACGCTGGTCGGTGTTAAACATAGATGAAAGGCATACAGAAAGAGATGGTGAGAGAGACAGAGGTTGGTGTATTACGTAAATATGTGTATCGCCATCGCCATCGTGGTCGTCGCTGCATAATCCATATTTCCTTTCATCTGCATTGGCTTTTCATTAAAGGTTGACAAAGTCATACCTCAGGGCAAGGGGCACCATACCGTCGCAGCAACAGAAGTTTTTAACGAGACGCTATACGATCATGTTATTAATAATCGATCACGTTAAGTCTTTAACACAATGACAGTCACGTTTTCTGCATTAAAATGAAAATAACTCTCGGTTTTACTTTCTAGCAAATAGATTACTCGCTTTAACCGGTCCTTGATCGGCGTGAAATACCCGGCCATATCATCCACGGTAGGCAGTTTGTGTGTACATTCAAGGTTACTTTTCCGTATCTCCGCGTACATAACACCACGATCGATGCTGACTCTACGAGAAGAAATTCACCGCAGAATCCAGCATCACCTCCGCCTCTCAGTATTCGTCGCATATTTTCGCACATCCACATCGCATCGTGTCGTTGTCATCTCAACAACAACTCACTATATACTCTTGGATGTCATCGTCACATCGGATTACACGATTATAGTACTCGTAGTCGTACAAAGTACTAAAAATACGCATCTTCGTGTACGCGACGATACACTTTTACTATCCTAAATCAAATCAACAAACTGCACAACGATGTAACGCATGTATTCCTATACAGTGCTCTTCTCCAGCTGAGGAACGCATCGCATCGGTACCTTAAATCGCTCGTGTAGAACTGATTAAATATCGCGCCGAGGCAGATTTTCTCATTTTTTCCATCCGTACCTACGTACGATTGGTTTTCACGCGTTTACGATTCTGTTGCGATGGGATATGATGTTGGTTTTTCAATCGATGCGTGCAATCGCTATTAGACTTTGATCGTAAATCATCTGTAGAAGCGTCGTCGAATGAAAGTATCTTCATCGATTCGATGGAAAACCACGCGTTTCACAAGGTCACTAGGTCTCGACGGGCCCGAAATCTTCACCGGATCGCGAAAATAACGCCGGAATTGGAATCAGCGTTGTTGAAAACCTACTAATCGATATGTATCATCGCGTTTCGGCGATAAATCAAATTAACCCGCCCCCAGCTCCACCCCCTCACGCCCAGAATTTTCAAGAAACGTTTGTACAGATTACGAAATAGGGAAAATATCGGGGGCGCGATTCGAACGGTACGTAGAAGATAGGTATTTATATAACAGACGAACATTCGCTTAACAGATAGATGCTGTTAAAATAGATTTTTTGGAATTTGAAGGGGCAGGGCGAGGGAAGGAAGTAATTTCTATGAGATTTAGAAATTGAAATCAAAATGAAGGATTGCAATAATGATCTTTGCAGTTGATTTTTGTTTGAAATGAGGTGTGAAGGGGGAGGCGAGCAGAGGCAGAACTTTTCTCCAACAAGGTGTCTTGTCTACCAAATCCCCCCCCCCAAAAAAAAAACAAATTTCGTACCTTTTTCATACATTTTTTGTGCAATATATTTTTAATAGTTATACTTTATCACACATCCTGTCCCTCTCTTACAAACATTTTTGATAAAATAAGTAGGTACATATTAAAATTTACTGAAAATTTGTAAATTAAAAATTAAAAAAACGTTTTAAAAATGACTAAAAAGTAAAAACCAATAAGTAACTTTCCAATAAAAATAAGCAAAAATTTAATGGGCAGATAGTCGAAAACTTCATTCTACGAGTATATAGGTAACAAAGGAAAAAGTGAAACATAAACCTACCATAAAAGACTGTCATCACACTTGGAAACTTAGTTCAAAAATGCGTAGACCTGGAGATCAAGAAACTGGCTATCCCGGAGATAGACTGTGGACTGGATCGGATTAGCCCTAGGTAAGGCACCCCATAATTGAGTGCTTCAAGAGTACACCAATCACAGTCACTCCCGAAAGGTCAAACTACCCGAAGATGACAGATAACACCAAATTAGTCCTTAGTTTTTAAGATGTAAATAAACATTTTCCATAAATAGTACTTATATTATTTGTAAGGGGTGGTCAGTGCCAAAGAAATTTAAATACATAGGCATTTTCCACTTCATATTTCCACATGTCAGTAGATAGGGTTTCAGTATAGTCTAGTAGTTTGTTAACCTGTAAATATTTTAAATTGTATATATTTTTTCATCCAAACATCAAGAATCCGAATTTAATAGCAGCCAAAACAGTCCAGTCAAGTCGATTTTCATGACAGATTGGAGAAGAAACTTAAGTTATGATAACCTTAATTTAAATATACATATGTAGATAATCTAGAGATTAATAACAATCATAAATGTGGGCAGTTGGTGAGAAGCCAGTAGCAAGTGCACTGACTGCCCCATAAATATCCCAATGTACCTTGTGGCTTATAACTAGGGGCCCCAACTTGTTGGGACCACCCCTAGGTGAAATCACTCCCCCTTCAAACTTCACCACAAGATGGGTTGGGGCTCGGTCGTGATGTCTCTTTACCCCCTCAAAATCTTGATTCATTTTAGTTGAAACCAAGAGACCTCGTAAAATAAGAAACCTTAGTTTCTATACAGAGTGACGCATAAGTCAGTATTCCGATTTTCACGTTTAGTTTTTTGTAAATAAATCAAAAACTAAGCATCAGGCTTGTTAACCGGTTTTTAACCATTAACCGTAACCGCAAATTAACCGGTAAATTAACCCAAAAAAAATTAACTGTAACCAAAAAACCTTTTTTTTGAAATATCACTAACCATACTTAACTGTAACCGTAACAGTTTTCTGAGATCAAAATAAACCGTAACCATAACCTTAACTGAAAAATGTTTAGAAAAAAACCGGTTACAAAATTTTAAAATTCATTTCTTTTTATCTGAGTTTTTTTTCAATGTGATTTGTAGTGATTTGAAATTTTAATCAAAAAAATGATCAAAAGATTAAAAATATTACCAGTTTTCCAATTTTTTAAACTTCAAAATTTCAAACTCTGAAAGAATTTTTGGAAATTTTCAAATTTTCAACTGTAATTTTAACCATTAACCGAAATTTTAAGCCCAACTGGAAAAATTACCACCAAAAACTGTAACCTTAACCTTAACCATTGACCGAAAAAAATGGTCATCAATAACCGTAACCTGAACCTTAACCGTAACTTTAAAAAATGAATAACCTTAACCGTAACCTTTAACCGAAATTTTGAATTTCTTGTTTAATTTTTAACCGTAACCTTAACCGGAAATATTTTTTTTCAGTTAACAAGCCTGCTAAGCATCCTAGAAAAAAACTAATGACATTATGTCGATTGGAAATTTAATTCTCTACAATTTTCCTCGACTTCATTTTTCTGTAGAGTGATTTTTTCCGCCTCCAGACTGATTTTTATGAAACGCAGTTTGCAAATTTTTCAAAAGTACTTCAAAAATTCACAAACTGTTTCATAAAAATCGGTCTGGAGGCGGAAATAAGCACTCTACAGAAAAATGAAGTCGAGGAAAATTGTAGAGAATTAAATTTCCAATCGACATAATGTCATTAGTTTTTTTCTAGGATGCTTAGTTTTTGATTTATTTACGAAAAACTTCGGAATACTGACTTATGCGCCACTCTGTATGTGCCTTATACAATATAGGAAATACAGTAAAAGCCTCTTATTATTATAACGGTCAATGTTATCAATTGCTTAATGTTATTAAAACCATCTGATCCTGATCTTTTATACCTCATTTGGTACATAGAAATTCCATTGGTTATTGTGATTGGAGCATCGGATAATGTTATCATTTTCAACTGATTTTAATGGGTTTTTTGTGTTTATATTTATGATTTTAAAATCTTTTTAACACTTTTTCATCATGTTTTTTAGTACTGTTTTTGTGATTTTTTGAAGTTTCAACCGATTTTTAACACTTTTTCTCACAATTTTTGCAAAATTTTAGAAAATCACTTTTTTTCTCAGTTTGTGTTTTAAGTTGCTTTATGTTATTAAATTGGGTTAGGACAAACGTTATAACATTCAGCGACTTTTACTGTATTAGGAATAGTGATATGTATCTCACAACTTACTGCTGAAAAAGTATTGATATGCAATCAATACTATCAAAATCTTTTATCGACACTCGAGGTATATCAGTACACTGTACAGTACCCAAAACAGATACCTTTTGATTCCCTCATACAGCTAGGTATCTATCATGATTCATAAACTCATCAAATTTTTCAAACTCACCAGGGAGTGGTAAGCTATCTCACCATAAGAATTCCTTATCCACGCAGTCGACCACACTAAGATAACCTGTACCATCATCGCACACAGTCTACCGGATCCATTGACCTTTGAATTTCGCCAATTCTATCTTTATCCACTTACCTGTAACAAACAAGAAATAATTCACATTAGATCACGATTTTTATAGTCATAAAAGTAAACAACATTTTGCCATCTCACACCCTTGAGAAACCTCATCGATAAAATAAAAAACCCGCCAGTAAGCCCCAGCCCAAGTCCGCGAGAGCAATAATGTAGAACATATCGAATAAGTCGAACCAAGTAAAAGAAAAGAGAATCGTGAACGCGGCAATGAACGGTAAAAAAAATCTGGTCAAACGTTTATGAGAAGAGGAAAAAATCTCGATCTGGAAACATTACGCCATTAAAAATCGTAAAGATTACCAGGGCATACATCTTATACCTATATTGTTGTTGTTGTTATTGACCGATACGATACTGTAAGTATACTACAACAACACAAGTGTCGTCTCAAGTCAGTGTACCTCATCACTGGTATCTATCTACCTCTATATATGTAGCCATTGCAAAAACTCAACACCAGCACCACGAGTTCACCTACGGATCATTGTTTCATTAACCGTACACTTAATGATATTGTTCGGTGTTATGTGGGCCGATATCTTGCGGAGCATGTGCCCGCAAAAACCCACTACACTTGGCCATCATCAAAATACGCGTATATATTGTACCAACCTGCGGTTGAACTATTTCAAATCTCCACAAGACAGCCTACGGAATCTGACATAGATTTTTGCCCATGCCCAGTCCAGTTCTGTTCAATTTTTACAACAACAGGCAACAAACAGTTCGAGTGTTCGACGTTTGCATGTTGAAAATCCCACACAAACGACGTGCACTTTTGAAATTATTTCGCGAGAGACCGCCATCGCACCTTAGGCGAAATTTCATCGCCGAGACTAGGACCGGTAGTCTTAAAAACGTAGAGCGAATGATTTAAGAATAATGAGCTTCGACTTGTTACTTAATGAAGTTCGGAGAGAAATGCGGTGCCTGCGATGCATTAAAATGATGAAAGTTTTGAAAAGTGTTCAAGAATTACTTAGAACTGGAACCAACCTTTTTTGGGAGGGGAAGGGAGGGGAGAGGAGGGGGGAGGGGGAGGGGTAAGTTGAATTTGTTCACAATGAATACTCGATAAATTCCTCAAAAAATGAAAAATTATTAAGAGCTGCAAGTGTGACTCAAGTCACTCAAATTGTGTAAAATAAAGATCTGATCGGTTTTTGTCTTTAAATGAAGGAAGAAACCAGAACAGGAGGATTCATCTTCAACTTCTTGAAAAAAAATTTTATCTTATTTTACATCTAAGAATTTTTTAATTATTCAGTTGCGCAGTATTTTTTTTAAAAATCCGGATCAATTTGAATCCAATTGGAACAATAACTTCTTTTCTGAGTAGTACCCCCAAAATTTTCTGTGAATTGTGCTGTTTGAATTTTCAATAATTTTACACCTATTTTAGTGATTTTTTTTTGAAAATTTCAAACAATTTTCTGACAATTTTCATAATTTTTCACTTTTTGAAAATTTTGCCCAATTCATCAGCTTGAATGAAATTTTGAATGTTTTTCAAACAATTTTGAATTTTTCAACTTCACAAACTTTTCACTTTTTTCTTTGAAATTTCTCACAATTTTCAAAACATTTTTAGAAAGGTTTTGAAGATTTTCAAACATTTTCAGAACACTTCAGCTGATTTTTCATAACATTCATTTGAACGTAATTTTAACGATTTTTTACATCGTGTTTTTCATACTTTCACTAATTGTATTGAGAAGAGGCTTCAATATGTATTTCTTGCATTTTTTGCTGCACGATGCGAAATTTGACAGAAACTTCACTGCTTTTTGGTAATTTTCTGTGATTTTAATGTTTTTGTTTCTCTGTATTTTCAAGTCATATTGTCATATAAACATGTTTTCAACACTTTCTAGCAACTTTTGCAAAATTTCAAGAAAATTTCTCAGTTTTGATTGTTTTACAGTGATTTTGATATTTTTACAGGTAATCTTTTTTTTTAGCACTTTTTCTTGCACTTTTTGCTAAAATTTTTAAAAAATTTCAATTTGAGTGATTTGGATGCAGTTTTTGAGTAATTTTAATAATGTTTTATAAACACAATTTTTACAACATTTTGTCAAATTTTACCAAAATTTCACTAGTTTTTGATGAATTGCAGTAATTTTCATTTTTTTTGTGTACTTTTATATAATTTCAACTAGTTTTACTTTTTCATGAAATTTTTGACAACAATTTTTTAAAAATCATAATTTTTTGCTGATTTTAATGCTTCATTCATTTTCAAGTGTCATTTTAATGCTGCTTATTAGAATGTTTGCATAGTTTGGTAACATTTAATTATTCCTTGGTAATAATTATAAGTGATTTTATTGGTTTTATCACATTTTTAAAAATCATTTTAACGATGTTTACTACAATTTATGCAACATTCTGTCAAATTTTACTGAAATTTTGTTGGTTTTTGATGATTTTTAATATTTTTACGGTTTTTTTTTTATTATTTTAAAATGCTTTATGCAAATTTTTCCATATTTTTTCAAATTTCATCACTGATATCGACGCTATTTTTGTGTTTTTGTATTTTTAGTACATTAACGTTTCATGTGATTTTCATCAAATTTTATCACATTGTTTACAAATTGTTTCAGTTTTTGGTTATTTTTGTGTATTTCAATACTTTTTTTTGTCTTTCTATATCATTTTAGCATATTTTCAACTGCTTTTCCTGCAATATTTTTCATTTTTATTATTTTTTAAAACATTTTTTTGTTGTTTTTTTGCAAAACTTTTACGCTTTTACAATCTTTTTCACAACTTTAAGGACTGTTTCAAGAATTGTATAACCATTTTTAGCACACTTCATTTTGATAGTTTTCATTTTTTCGAAACGTCTTCAGAATTTCAGAGGGTATCGAACGCATTGTTCCTCAGATTCCATCAGCTCCCCCCCTCCCCCCCAAGAAAACACTCTACAGATTTCTTAATATTTTTCAAACCTTTTTCACTTCCTTTCATCTTTTCAGTTTTTCACAATATGAGCCACATTCTTCCCCAAATTGTGACTGGTTTAGTACAAAATTTGTGCTGAGGAAAAATGCAGGGTGTTTTCAACCTCTTTTTTTTTTATTTTTCAATACCAAGGCTATTTTTACAATTTTTTGACATTTTTTTCAATATTTTTGAGGAATAATAAAAAAGTTTGAAAATGTTCAGGATTCTGATCACATTACCATTCTCACCTTTTTGCATTTATAACTAAAAAATTCAATAATTGTAAAGAAAATCATACCCAAAATACATTTTTATAAAGAAATACTTATAACGCTTTTTTATAAGATTTCACAACTTCTACCACGTGATTTCACCCTTCCACCTCAATCACCTGGAACAATTATTTCAAAACATCTGTAAAAAAAAAATCAAAATACATTTTCTCATTTCATTTTCACCTTTAGAAAACCAAACCCATCCAATCTTTCAACTCCTAGAACTTTCAATAAGGCGTCGGACTATCACTTATAATTTCAATCTATAGTGGGTTCACTTTCGTCCGAATTAGTTTTGGTGCAGCTCGTTCGTTCATTCAATTCAAACCATAGTGATACGAGTATTCTTCCGAATAAAAAACTTAATTGAAAAATGTTCCATCGATATTTAATTTTTATTAACCAGACTACAGGTAGTCATTATCACCACAACAGTCAATGTTAAGTAATCCAGTATACCTACACAGTACACACAGTCCACACCCGGAATACGTTTTACAGAGACTCGTACAACAAACAGAATTTAATTAAACGTACAGATCTCTTCGAACATAGAGTCACATTCTCTCATAGGCTCGAAAACCGCTACATTTCAGTGTAAGTAATAATTTTACTCTAGTTTTCCAATTCCAATAGGTAATCACGAGTTACATAACGAGGTAGGTAATTTCGATACAAAGTTAGGTAGCTCTACACACAAATAAGCAATAGACGTTCGCATTCACCCATACCCATCGTACGTACATATAAGTTTAATTTCACCTACGATTTGAAAAACCACTTAGCATTGGCAAACAAGCCTCCCTTTCTCTGTGGCTCATCGACCGTTCATCGCGATGATAACTTTATTAAAAAAGCACGTATTTGATCGTTGCTCGTTCGCCTCCAATGGTCGGTTCGATGGAAAGCAAAATTTCATCACATCGCACGATGAGGTTCGTCTTATTCTCAAACACGTCTTCATTTTGTACCTATGCCTATCTCTATGCTCACATAGGCTGATATTTTCGTAGCATATACAACATATCTATCTACAATGTACCTGTACGTGATAGGTAGGTACATATATATGTACCTGGTTTTATAATTAAATAGATCCGAAATTAAATTCCAATAGCCGTCGGCTTTCGAGATATAATTCGTGTAGCGAAACAATACACTATCAAAGTAGAATCACTTTTCTCGAACGAGTCGGCTCATCGCAGCCAACAAAAGAGTGAACGAAAAGAACTCTTATACGAATCGAAGTACAGTAGATCACCATTTAGAGGAAAATTTTAACGCTCGAATAAGTTCAATATATCTACGACGACTCGAATTGAAATGAAAAAAACCATCACATCACATAGTATAAAAAAAACAACACTAAACCAAAAAAAAAAAACACTCCACTCTCGAATACGTAGGACTTTCATCGAATACTTTACGAACACCGCAATGCACCAACGATCACTGATCGAATGGTCCAAAGTGGGTTAAATCATCGTCGTTTAACATGTATTACACACAGTCATTCACGTACGAATACCATGCCAATGGTACTGGTACCGTTACGTGAATAATCTCTGATAATGACATTGCTTTTGACCACTAACAATGACGTAGGTAAAAAATTTCCCCGAGACACAGACACAGCTTCACAGAAAAATGGAAACTGTCTGTCTGCGTCAAGTGCAGCCCAATACACCCAGAGAGTATCATCGCCTCGAGACAGAAGGTCGCCCGATGAGAGATTATTTCATAATTACCGTTGTGTAATAAACGCGTATTCGTATACTCGAGCACGCTGCACCTTCTTACATTCATTCTTTCATTCTTCAGTATATTCGCATCAAATCCGTCAGTTGACAGCACCAAAACACACCAAAGTGTGTATTCTGCCCCTCATCTCTGCACCTGATGGCAGCTTCGATTCACGAACCAGTCGATGCTCTTTTCTTCGTACGTATTTCCACGATCGTTAATGAATGAAATTAACGACCTTCTGCGCCGGCCATACGATGTAGGCTACGATGATGTCGATGATGAAGAAGAAGAAGGTACTCACGCGATGAGTTAACTCGCATCGTTCATTCGTTCGTCATAAAAATCCAATATTGTTTTCCACGCTCTTTTCTGCTGCAATCAGCTCTCGTGCCATTTCATCGAATGTACATAAAATACCATCATCTCGTATTAAAAAAAAATACGTACGGTGTATTTCCAAGTATCGCACATCGCACAGCTTATACATACTTTGTGCCATTGTATGGACATTGACCATCGATGGAAGACGTCATCAACACTATAAAAAAAACTTGACCTTCTCATCTGCTGAACCGAACGTAAACGGGAATACAGATACACTGACATGACACTCCGATGACCGAATTTTTATTACGTCAAAAGAGGAAGTACCTACACATGTCATTTAACCATATTTGAGGATATCCGTAGGTACTTATGGGATTTTTTACACATACCTAACGTGTGTAATGATAATGAATAACCCCTCTCCTTGGCATGTTTTTAGCATTTTTCATGCCTGCGTGTGGGCCTATGGGCGCACTAAAAAAAAATAAAAGGTTGCCTAATCTTATTCACAGGTACTTGTGTCATGTGTGTACTTCAATTACTAGAAAAAAAATAACGAATTATATATCTGAGGCACCTCTCGTATATGTAAAATCATTTCATCGTCTGATGTAAGTCGGTCAATTATTATTTCATTCGAACGATTGTTCGTTTTTTTCACACCAATAATGTCGATCTGTCTGCCGGCAACACTTTTTCCTGAAACCTTGGAAACCTTGACCACATATTCGAATCGGATATAAATGATAGGAGACGTACCGCACCCCCACACTATAATAGTCAGACATTTCTAGAAATTGCATAGAATTGCGAACCAAATACTGGGTATGTTTACGAATAGGAGAACCCTTGCTGACCTAATTTTCCTATCGTATCTTTTTGTTGCACCATAAAAAATAGAACGAACCGAAACCCAAGTTATGTAATATTCGAATGAATTAGGTATAAAATTCTCTAACTAGTTATAAGTTAGGCGCCATATGGGTGGTAAGAAAATATAAAATAATGTTCTGAAAGGATTCGTGGGAAGTGTGAATTGATTAGAGGTGGGGGGGGGAGGAATCTGATTCGAAAAAGTTCAAATGACTAGAAAAAGCTGTTGATGTTTTACCTTACAATATACGAGTGATATCTCATGGGTTCAGAAAAATAAACAATTCTTGGAGAGGAAATCCTCATAAGGACTGTTTTGGGAGACGGGGGAAGGAGGATTGCGAAAATTTGAAAATTGTCAGTGATACGTTGATGTCGTTGATATACGAGTAGTTGAAAAAAAATAGAAAATTGTAAATCCTGGAGAAACGTGAACTTTGTTAAGGTATTAAACATGAGAAAAAATGAATATTTTGATCGCCAAGAATTTAATTTTTTTTCTACGAAATATGTTCAGTAAACGTTGGTTAATCTGATCGCATTTGTCCTGCCTGAAAGCGACTGATAATTTAAAACGAATGAAGAAAATAAAAAATACCTAAAAAACAATTTTCACTGAATGTTTCCAAATTTTCCTGGAATTTCAGCAGATTTAGGTTATTTTTATCAATTTTGATGATTTTCAAGTATTTTTATGCCATTTCAACAATGTCTGAAACGTTTTTTTTTTTTTTACATTATTTTTTTCTAATAAATTTTTAATTGTGTTTAATGCAATTTTTGCTAGATTTGGCGTAATTTCATCAGATTTTGATCGTTTTTAATGGTTTTGATGCTTGTTTGAAAGCCTTATTATGTCATTATCAACATGTTTTTTAGAATTTCTCTGGCAAATTTTACCCAATTCCGCTGAAATGTCATCAATTTTTGACAGTTTTGTATGATTTTAATACTTTTTTAGCTTTTTGATATTGACCGAAGTTTACTGAACGAGGTAACAAAAGCTTGAACTTGATTTCCAATAGCATAGATGAGTAGGTAGTATCAAACGAGGACCTATAAGAACGGTTACATGGGGGGGGGGGTTAATACCTGGCCTTGAAAGCTGAAAATTATACATTTTTGGAATTAGAAACTGCAACGAAAAAAAAAAAAAATTAAATCATTCGTTAATTGGCATCAATTACTACACAAGTAAACTGTAAAGTGATGCAACTGATTTCTCAGGTCATTGATCTTTTTTCAAAGTCGCGAGATGCGTATTTATATTTTTGAAATTCTTAGAAAATAAATTTGACAGTCGTAATTTATTTTTTATGGTCAGGTCGACTTTTAATTTTATTTATTTTCATATTCAATATTATTTAGGAACCCCTGAAAAAGTAAGAAAAAACTGCGATTTGAAGCGAAAAAATTTCATTTTGAAATTCGAGGTTTAGAAATTGAAAAAAAAATAGTTAGGTTCAAAATTAAAATTTCTGAGAATCAACAAAATTTATATAATAATATGATCTTGAATTTTGAAAAAGTTTAGTTTCAAAATTGAATTGAAATTTTTATACAGTAAGCAAAAGGACAAACATTTGGTAGGAATTTTGTTTTTGGTATTTGAATAACATATAAATAAAATGTTAGCGTCACATTTCAACTGGTATGAAAATTCCAAAAAAAATTTCAAAATTACACATGGGTAGGTAAGGTACCTATTTATTGAAAAAAAGTGGATGGAATTTTTTTCAGTGAAGCGAATTTTTGATGCAGCAATTTTCCACACTTGATTGGAATATTAAATCGGCTTTTCAAAAAAGAAAAATTTGATCAATTTGAAAAAATTCTCACACGAGAAGAATTCCAACTGGCAGAAAACTTTTTAATTGGACGCAACTAAATCGAAAGAACATGTAAAAATAAATTACCAGTTAAAATTTCAGGTGCTAAAGTGCATTTTTTAAATTTTTGGTAAATTTTTTCAAAAATAAAATTGTTGTTGAAATTGAGAAATACATCCAAAAACACCAAATTGACTTAGAAAGCAAAAATTTTAAATGTTTCCTGTTTTTGATTCCCTAAATCGATAGGAAACTGTTTCAAACCATTTTGAACAATTCTGAAGCTTCCAGCAGAATTTTGAGAGTTAAAATTTCCACCCAAATTTTACCCAATGAAGGTGATGAGCTGAAATATCAACACGCTGAGTCGATTTGGTTTCAAGTCGTTTTGGAGCCTTCAGTCATATTTTGGAAGCTACAGATTTTCAGAATGTGCCATTAAAACTGTCCTAATCAACTTTGGCACGTAAGTATAGGTAAATTCAATTGGTGCAAGTTAGTGACCCACTTGACTAATTCACTATTTTTTTTACAAAATCGGTTTCTGCCACTTCTGCCAGTTCAGAACCTTGTAAGAATACCTATTGAAGCGTTTGTTTCCTTTTAAATATGGAATTTCCAAAACACGATTTGAAGCTCCAAAATGACTTAAAATAATTTCTAGTCAACTCAACAGAGATGTTGAATAATCAGAGTACGAAGTAAATTTTAGGTTTTCAACTTCATCGCTGGGTAAAATTTTATAGAAATTTCAACCCACAAAAACCTGCTGGAAGCTCCAGAACCAACTATAACCATTTCCAATCAATTTAGAAGGTCAAAAATACGATAGACATCAAATTTCAGTTTTTCAAGTTAATTTGGTAAAATTTCGATTTTTTTCAATCGTTTGAACTTTTAATTTCCAAACATTCACTAAAAGTCGAAAAATTCACTTTATTAGTTGAAATTTTGGCTTGTGATGTATTTTTGTATCATCAGACATTTATTTGTAGCTTTGCCTGATTCAAAAATTTCCCAGTAATTTGGGATACCTCCTTATTCAATATTTGAGGTCAACTTATTTCTCATTTCGTTCAACCAGGCAATTTTTCAGTACTCCAAATTTTCAGATTAATACATATGTAAATAAATCAGTCTAAAATAATGTTTTGTCCTGTTTCATGTCAAATTAGTCGACATATGAAACTCTAAACATTGTTTCTTGACATGAACTATTCAATCTGTCGAAAAAAGTGAACGAAATGCTGTATTTTGGGGCATTATGTACATTTTTCCGTTACTATGGGTCTTCCACAGAACGAGACTTGAGCATTGCCCGTGACATTGAAAGAAAGAAAACGAAAGTTATACTATGATAATGTAGTGTACTATACGAATGGAATCCTCCTATTATAACTCATAAATTCTTACCTACATACATTCAAATGCATCTGTCAAAACGTTTAACATCCGCATAAAAATACACACAAAACAGACTACACAGGGCGTCGCGAAAACGAAACCTACCTATTACCTATCAGTACAGAAGAGGCCCGGGGAAGAAGGGAAGGTACATAAAACCGCGAATGCAATGAAGTACAAGTAAAAAAAAAAATTGCATATCGAAATAAGAGTACCTAATAATAAGTATTATAGGTTTTCGACGACATAGAAATCGAATCTGATTTCATTTTCTCTCTCGATACGTCCGATTCTTCGGATGCTGGATGCTGGTCACAGTCCTCGCTAATAATAATAATAATGCTATATAGCCGTGGAAAACTCGGTGTTAACAATCGCTGGACACATTCTCACAAGCTCACACATACCAATGTATGGTTTAAATAGGAGAAAAACACTATATTAATCTCGTGCATTATTTATAAATGTACTTACACATACACACAGCCATCGATATATACTAAGGGGATGTCCAATCCACACAGAGCCCGAGAGTTAAGTACACTGTTGTATAAATAACCAGAACATAAGCATGACTTTAAAAAAAAAGAAAAAAAAACACGTTGACCGTCTCTTCGCTCTCGTTCCAGTTGAATTAAAAAAGAATAAAAACCCCACTGTAAAGTTTTTTTTTTTCTACTTTCAACCAACAGAGTCTCGTTAACAATAGCTTATACACAGTCCTCTGACATGCATTTCTCGTGATATTTTTATTTGTAGTACAAAGTACAAAACAGATACACTGAGAAAAGCCTGCTGCACCATGCTCTACACTCCTCGATATTTTTACACAAGTTGGTGTATATAAAAATTTTGAAAAAAATGGTAAAATTAAATATTTATGCAAACGAGAGAGATACACATACATGTATATCGTATCAGAACTTTCTACACGGAATAGGTAATTTTCACTTTTTTTCTCGCCTCTCTTGTACGTATAAAATCATATCGACGATGTTGGATTCTCTCAAGGAAACGTCGCCATCGACATCGACAATCGCAATAATCTGCGGCTAACTGAACAGATCAAACGCACACGATCGATAGAAAGTATAAATACATAGTGGATGATACTTCCTCGATAATTAATTATGAATTCGATCATATCTAGGCTGGGAAATCAGATAAAATCGTCGAGTCGGTCGTCTCTTTTATATACTAAAAGACAGGACAATATTTCGAAACAGTGTTTTGGCGCATTTCGCGATCAAGCTGGCACAGGCTCGCATCATTCCAGCCAATTATTCCATCCACTATGGTTACTCTATTACTATTCAGCAACCTGTTGGCTGTTATCCTTTACGAGGAGCCGCTTTCACCATTAGTGCAGGCGCTACCTTACATGCCGTATGCACTTTGAGCTCCCCGCGATCTGATGGCTGATTATTGTAGAGGACATCTCCCTTGATTTAAAAAGTGATGTTGTCGCTCCCCCACGTGGTCCACATTTTTGCTAGGGGGCCAAAAACCCCTCATTTTTCAGTTTTTTGCCATTTTCTCAAAAATGGCTGCATTTAGAGATAAAACACCTCAGAGAAAAAATGTAGAGCATCGAATTTCCTACCAATAATGTTCCATGCATCTTTTCCGTATGTCTGATAGTTTTCGAGATATTGTTGATTGAAGTTACGCGGCGAGTGCATACACGTGTACATGTATTAGGTATATGGTTACGCTATATCCGAAGTACAGCAAAGTGGCAATTCGATATCAAACAAATTTGCAGTACAAGTTTTATTTTAGTTTCATTTCTTACAAGAAAGCCCACTGTAATCATATTGGGAATTCTTCACAATCCACCCCCCCCGTCCCCCTGAAGCCACTACTTTTAAGAATTCAGCTCTTGAAATCAAGTTTTTCGCTTTCAGTGCATCGGAATCGTTACCTTAATAAAAGTTCATCTACTTATATGAAAAATTCCTACAAATAGCTGTTTACAATTTTTTCGTATGTCCCATAGGAAGGCAGTGGTGAGGACTGGGAAGGGGGGATCTCACGAATGGTGTTTGAATAGGTACATGTACCTACCACTACCTATGTATATATTTGGTGCGCCAAGACCCTTACAAGGTTATAAGTCTCAAAGCTTACGTGCTATCTATTCATGTTTGCACCTGGTGACCAAAGAGTCCTCTCAGGGGGCTGGTACCTCAACCCCCATTTGCGATTTTATTCCAAAATTCTCAATTTTTAATTCCTTTCTTTTGAAATTTTTACAAAATAAAATACCCCTTAAAATCCGTTTCATTCATTTTTAATGAATTTCTATAGCATTGATTGATTGATAGCTAGAGAAATATGTTTCAACGAATCATTGAGATTTGTGAGATGTGTTGCGGAAAGAAAATGAAAAGTTCTTCTGTTCTATTTGAAAAATGCAAAAGATCAATGCTGTGAAATAACATTGAATTTTGATCTGTTCGCGTGATAATATTTTGTACGAAACTTCTTCCAAGATTTTTGTTAAAGAGCTCCAAATTTTAAAACTTTTCTCACAGCCTCCCTGGACAACATCGATTCTATTTTTACAAGATAAAGGAGAAAAATATTGATCTTTTTCATTTTTGTAATCGAACAGAAGATTGTAGGGGAGAGGTATGGGCCCCCTGAGAGGACTGTTTGGTCACCAGGTGCAAACATGAATACATAGCACGTAAGCTTTGAGACTTATAACCTTGTAAGGGTCTTGGCGCACCAAATATATACATAGGTAGGTACATGTACCTATTCAAACACCATTCGTGAGATCCCCCCTTCCCAGTCCTCACCACTGCCTTCCTATGGGACATACGAAAAAATTGTAAACAGCTATTTGTAGGAATTTTTCATATAAGTAGATGAACTTTTATTAAGGTAACGATTCCGATGCACTGAAAGCGAAAAACTTGATTTCAAGAGCTGAATTCTTAAAAGTAGTGGCTTCAGGGGGACGGGGGGGGGTGGATTGTGAAGAATTCCCAATATGATTACAGTGGGCTTTCTTGTAAGAAATGAAACTAAAATAAAACTTGTACTGCAAATTTGTTTGATATCGAATTGCCACTTTGCTGTACTTCGGATATAGCGTAACCATATACCTAATACATGTACACGTGTATGCACTCGCCGCGTAACTTCAATCAACAATATCTCGAAAACTATCAGACATACGGAAAAGATGCATGGAACATTATTGGTAGGAAATTCGATGCTCTACATTTTTTCTCTGAGGTGTTTTATCTCTAAATGCAGCCATTTTTGAGAAAATGGCAAAAAACTGAAAAATGAGGGGGTTTTGGCCCCCTAGCAAAAATGTGGACCACGTGGGGGAGCGACAACATCAGCCATCAGATCGCGGGGAGCTCAAAGTGCATACGGCATGTAAGGTAGCGCCTCGTCTACATAGGTATACTCGTGGATGATGTTCGAGTGGTCATCAAGCTAGCACATTGGTATGTTGCTCATTCAAAAAATATACCATCATGACCGCTATATTATATGCGCGCGCATCGCTGTATGAATTTTTAATCGTCGCACATTAATCAAACCGTATCAGATTTCTCTCATGTGTGCTTTTCTGTGTAGGTACCTATGTAGTACCTACTGCACAATAATGGCACAAGTTTGTGTCAATGAAAAATTATTACCGATGCAGCTGCAGGGGCATATGGACAGATCTCCTGCAGTTGGAAGCGCACAATTAGACGTAATTAATCTGGTTGCCAATGGCTGGGCCCTGAGCCTCTCGCGTGCATATTTTTTTCACACCTAATCCTCTATGCGAGAGAGCAAAAAATAATAAATACCAAGTAGCTATACTCTGTGGTAGGCTGGCTGATTGTGAAACTTACATAAATATGAAAAATATCTCATTTTTTCCCAACTGCTGCAGTCTAGTAGTACGAGTACGAGTAATACGATCCTCTATAATGGAGATTTTATTCTATAAGATTCTGAATGGCACACGATACCGGGCCCTTGAATTATTACACCAGTCTTACGGCAGCAGCGAATACCGTGTTATTTCTCAATGATAGGAAAACCATTCCTTCCCTGCCTCCCTGCAATGGTCGCGTAACAAACAATCGAAATGTCATTAATGCGAAATCGTTCTCGTATTTTCACACGTCGAGTTTGTTGTGTGCTTGCTGTCGTTCTAAATTAATGATTTTTATCATCGATACCGAAAGAGAACCAATCCAATCGGCGTAGCAAGTGGAGTAAAAGAATGGAAATTAGTTTACTGCAGGTGGCCTCTCATCATCATCGTATAGCTTAAAATCCAATCGACAGAGTACGATACCCTGATCCTATCACCAAGTCGTCACCTTGACAGCAGAGAATTTGCCATCTTGTACGCCTTCGCCACCCCTTTACCAATCTTTATATCATCGTCGCCGCTGTCGTCGTCTTCGAGTTAGGTGAAAGAAAAACGCCACGAAGGAGGAAAAAAAATGCGTCCATGTAATGTCGACGTTCTTTCCACTGTTCGCGATGTATAAGTATAAATAGGCACAACACATAAGAGACCGTGAATCAATGAACCTTGCTATTTAAAGTAAATATAAATTAAAATTTCAGAGAGCAACTTGGTTCATCGACCAACAAGAGAAGGTTTTCCGAGCACTTTTTTGCCAAAAAATCCACTCTAGCGAGAGATCACGTATCGACGCGCTTAATTTAGACAACGACCAAGTCGTACAGAGATATACCTATAGGTACATCCTCTCAGCAGCATCGCACAACTCGATGTACCAAAGCGACGATTGAACGTAGGCAAAAAGGCCATCTACTATACCAATTTCCACAGCAAAGTTGTATTAGACGGCGCGGTGTGGAAAAGATGTCGACGACGACGATGATGATGATGACGAAGACGACGACGAGATTTACATGCATATTAGTTAAGCTGCTAGTTGTGTATAATACCAAGTACCTATCTATGTATATACCTGGACTGCTGCAATGCTCGCCAGTACGTGTTATATGAAAAAGGCAAACAATGGGTTCGCGTACACCGAGCTTATAAGAGAGACCTCCTTGTACCTGACTGACGCAGCAGACGACCAACGAGCTGCAAAACCATTCAATGTGAGCCAATTGAGAAAACAAATCATGCAAATAGTGAAATATAGTCAAGTTGTCCGCATGATCATTATGTTTTTGAACTATATTGAAGAGGTCTCTAATCGAAAGTACTTTGAGATTCGCCTGAAGAGGCAATTTAACAAATTCAGCATACAAATTCATCTGTTTAACTTGGTCTGCAAATATTGAACGCACCCCCTCCCCTCCTCATCCTTCTACCGGAACTAGAACTGGTGCTAATTCATCCTCAAATTGTTGGAAATTACAAAAATTGATAGAATATTGAGAAAACTTTCGAAATGAAAAAAAAAGTAGTTGAAACTGTCAAAAAATCGATAAAATTGCCTTACAAATTGTTTAAGTAAAATAGTGAAAAATGTGATAAAATGAGGAAATTAATTCAAAAATGATTGAAAATCGTGAAAATAGGTAAAGTGAATGGAAAAAAAATTGATTAACTATACCATCAGAATAATGCACAACATTATACAAAAAAAAATATGTCTAAAGATTCATGAAAAATCAGCTAAGCCCACATTACATAAAAAAGAAAAGTTGAAAACAAAGTAATATTTGGAAAAAAATTTACGAAAATTTCAGAAAATTGATACAAAAATCGTTTAAAAAGACAGAAAAAGTCAGAGTAATACCAAAAAAACAAACAATAAATCCATCAGTGCATGGAAATGAAACACGATTCGTTCGCGAATGATTTAGTCAAAAATGAAAAATCAGTCTCGAATACGAAAAGTATACCTAACCTAACAATCGCTAATAAATAAGACCAGATAAAATATTCTAACTTGAGCCTTGAAATTACAATTACCTATATCAAGAAAAATTAAAGTTGATTCCATTTGCGAACGATTCGCTCAGAAATAATGAATCATTCGTGAACGACTAAAGATTCTTCAATCCATCAATAAAAAAAATCCTGAATCATCCTGACAAATTGAAACGAAATTTTTTCCAATCTACCAGTTTCGTTCGCGAACGATTCGCTCAGATGAAAAATGTCGTTCGCGAACGAATGAATCATTTAAAAATCAAATTAGCTGTAAATGATAAAAGCAAAATTGACACATGGACTCAATTTGTTTGCGAACGATTCGCTCAGAAATGATGAATCATTTGTAAATATAATGATATTATGTACCACTTGGTGATACTGCATAAGCTGAATACTCTGAGAATATTACTTACCCCGGCCAAAGGCTATATCAATTATATCACACAATAAGTAAAATGTAGTCACGTGTAAGACACTATGTATTAAACGTAAAAGAATAAACACAATTAAATACCTTTGAAGAAGGTTTTTAGTATCAACACGATACTTTACACTTAACACTAATTACTTATAATTAAACACAATTAAAACTAATATCATACGCTTTCTTGCCAATTATGGCTATAATACACCACCGAGATTATATCGCGTCGACACGTCCGATCACTACGTACCTCAACAATATAACAATCGGCCGCAGCGCCGCTCCGTGGGCTTGTAGCCCTGTGTCGCGACGCGTGATCAGTGTTACCAACACATATACTTAATCCTATATAACCCTTACAGGTCCGGCATATCTCCCCTCTATCATATGCCCCTTCGTGGCTTTACTCAATGAGTATAACCAGTCGTGGAAAGCACGGATCAGAGAGAGAAAGATATGTCGAAGCTGTAAGGCTGGTCCCTGTGGGAGCAGTCTCTGCCCCTCGTGGTGTTCCACTGCGGGAAATTCGAGGCAGAGTAAATCCAATTTTAGCCCACTGTGCACGTAGCAATACCCCCGAAGCTCCCCTTCGCGACCCTGCACCACCCGCTATCGCATCCGAAGATACGAGCAACGAATAAGGACAGAATACACGAAGTTGAAAACATCGGGTAAGTATGTACTATCTAGCGACAGAAATCAAAAATAAAGACATTTTCCCTAACCTAATAATTTTTTCAAACTCCCAAATCGAAAAGGATAGACGAGACAAAGTCGAAGAAGCGAACCGAAAGTTGGATGCTGTGCATCAAAGTTGAAGGTACGTGTCGTCTACCTGTGGTAGTGAGTCGTGTCGAAACTCGAGTGTGAAAAAATTACAAAAACTTAGAACTTCTAAAAATAAAACAAAAAGTTTACAAAATACAATAGAAAATAGGACTGTATCGATGCGTCGTGAATACAAATCTTAAAAATAAAACAACTGTCCAAAAATACGCATCGTAAAACCATTTGTCAAATCTTACAAAATAAAACTAAATCTAATCAGTTCACGTTGGGCGCCAATGTAAATATAATGATATTATGTACCACTTGGTGATACTGCATAAGCTGAATACTCTGAGAATATTACTTACCCCGGCCAAAGGCTATATCAATTATATCACACAATAAGTAAAATGTAGTCACGTGTAAGACACTATGTATTAAACGTAAAAGAATAAACACAATTAAATACCTTTGAAGAAGGTTTTTAGTATCAACACGATACTTTACACTTAACACTAATTACTTATAATTAAACACAATTAAAACTAATATCATACGCTTTCTTGCCAATTATGGCTATAATACACCACCGAGATTATATCGCGTCGACACGTCCGATCACTACGTACCTCAACAATATAACAATCGGCCGCAGCGCCGCTCCGTGGGCTTGTAGCCCTGTGTCGCGACGCGTGATCAGTGTTACCAACACATATACTTAATCCTATATAACCCTTACAGGTCCGGCATATCTCCCCTCTATCACATTCGTGAACGGCAAAAAATTCTTTAATCTACCAATAAAAATTGCGAATGATCCTGACAATGACAAATCGAAACAATTTTCAATCTATCAATAACAAACTATGAATGATTCGTTCGCGAACGATTCGCTCGGATGAGAAAAATCGTTCACGAACGAATGAATCACTGAAAAATAAAATTAGCTGTTAATGGCAAGACCAAAATTGACGCTTGTAGTCTTCATAATTGAAACATGGACTCGATTCGTTCGCGAACGATTCGCTCAGAAATGACGAATCATTCGCGAGCTACAAAATATTATTCAACATTAATCAATAAAAATTGCGAATAATCCCGAAAAGACAAATCGAAACAATCTTCAATTCAATCTGTCAATGAAAACTGTGAATGATTCGTTCACGAACGATTCGCTCGGATAAGAAAAATCGTTCACGAACGAATGAATCATTGAAAAATCAAATTAGCTGTTGACGGCAAGACTAAAATTGACAGTTGTAATCTTTATCATTGAAACATGAACTTAATTTGTTTGCGAACGATTCGCTCAGAAATGATGAATCATTCGCGAACGACAAAAGATTCTTCTATTCAAGTATCAATAAAAATTGAGAATGATCTCGAAAAGACAAATCGAAAGTTTGAAACATTCTTCAATCTATCAATACAAACTGCGAATGATTCGTTCGCGAACGATTTGCTCGGATGAGAAAAATCGTTCGCGAACGAATGAATCATTTGAAAATCAAATTAGCAGTTGATGGTAAGACCAAAATTGACGTTTGTAATCTTCATAATTGAAACACGGACTCGATTCGTTCGCGAACGATTCGCTCAGAAATGACGAATCATTCGTCGCGAACGACAAAATATTCTTTAACATATCAATAAAGATTGCGAATAATCCCGAATAGACAAATCGAAGCAATCTTCAATCTATCAATGAAAACTGTGAATGATTCGTTCGCGAACGATTCACTCGGGTGAGAAAAATCGTTCGCGAACGAATGAATCACTGAAAAATCAAACTAGCTGTAAATGGCAAAACAAAAATTGACAATCATTGAAAACTGGACTCAATTCGTTCGCGAACGATTTGCTAAGAATCGAAAAAAAATCATTCGAGAACGACTAAAGTTCTTCTAAGTGAATCATCTAATAAATAATGAGAAAGTTTTGATTTTTTCAAATCCATCAATAGAAATTGAAGATGTTTCGATCGTGAATGAGTTAATCAGAGGTGATAAAAATCATTTACTAATATGAACATGAACGAATCGCTAATCAATAAAATCAGGTGAAGATGCCACGAGATGAAATTTGACTTCATTTCAAACACTTATGCAGAGAAAAATAATAATTTTAAATTCCTCATTTATGAGACCAGACAAATCACATATCTCTGTCCAAAGAGGACAGGCAGATTGCTAGTTTTCTCATAAAATTTAAAACTTTAGGGGGTGTGATAATAACATAAAACAGTCAAACTTCGAAACAAGAGCCACGCTTACTTGCATACTTTCTCATGTTATTAAGCCTTCTTCTTTTAAATTGAGTTGTCAGAAGCAGGTGGGTTTTTCGCGCTGCAAAATACCCTCCTCTCAACTCCTCTATCTCTTTGCCTAGTATGTACTTGTCAGAGAAGCAGACACCATACAATTTCACGAGATTTTTTTCATATTAGTAGCACCTAATAGATTATGAAATTGAACGTGAATTTCTTTTTGATCTTTCAATCGAGAAATTCTAGGAAAAAATTCCAAAATTTGAGTGTGTTTCTCAAGCAAGTGGACATTATATAAAATAGTACGATGTCTGTCTAACCTTCCCATATAAACCCCGTTCTTTGCACTCAAAAAAAAATCATCCTATTGCTGTAAAAATTTTCACGACCAAAACACACAATTTTCACTCGAGTATCTACATCGAAGAATTTTTTTTCATCACATCCAAACAAACCTTCCACTTCACCCCTCATATAAACTGACAACTCGTTTTCTCAACCCACATCCCACGTCACAAACCATAACCCACTCAAACATAGCAGCATTTCCTAGAACAGAACATAGATAGACGATGCTGTCTATAATACACCTAGTAACAGTGGTAATTCGCATAGAGTTATTCTATGGCGATCTCATGGAACAGATATGCACCTAAAATACTGCGTAGAGTCAGATCTCATCTGATCGTGGTCATTTTATAGGTCATGGTGCTATAGAGCATCATCTGTGGTATTGGACAACCTTTACTCGTACATCTGTATAGTGACAGATTTCTAGTAACGATAGAGTTTCCCGAAACCAGGAATAGTTCTCTGTTCTAGGAATCAGACCCTGGATTAAATTTTCGATACTCATGTCACTCAAACGATCGAGACATTTAATACCCAGCAAAGAAAAAGAAAACTCCAGTATCATCTCACACAAATGAGTCTTCTTATAACGAGTTGGCTTCTTATATGCTGTATGCGAGATTTATCCATATTCGTGGCATTTTGCCAATAACTATACTCGTCTGTATTGCCTCTGCTGTCAGAATGTGTGGTGCTATGTATTCTTCTTCACTTATTCAGGTACACACCATACGACGTTTTATTCTGGGCAAAAGTCCTACGCAAAAGTATAGCATTCGACGATCCGGCCAAGATATTATATACGCGAACCGGCTGCTCCATCGCGCTGGCCAGAAGATCTGCTAAGTTCATTGGCCATCGCAGCGACGAACCGTATTACATGTATTATTGTATCAGTAGCTAACCAGTTTACTTATACATATACGTGTACCTAAGAGGATGACTTCGATTGTCTACGATATAATATTAAAATTTTCATGTTTATTAAATACCTCTCTCGTACCCGTCTTTCTATCTCTCTCTGCCGAGGGTTGGTTGCGATCGCCGCGTATGGTACTATCTCGTTAGACTTGCAGTTGTCTTAGGACAGTGACAAATCACTCGGGCTAGTTACTTTTTTGCTGCAGTTATGGTCGCTGTGATGCTACGTTTTTTTTCCCCTCCATCTTCTCTTAATAATTAACGTGTATTTACACAAGTCTCTTGTGAGTCGTGCCATCTCGAGAAGGAATTTCTCCTATTGCACGCTGTGCTGCTGCTTCATCATCATGTCCCCAGCAAGCAGTAAGTATACAAACAACAAGACACATCGTATATACAAACGATCGGCAAATTCCCCAGTTCCCAATCCCCACATCCCACCTGATCAATACTGTGACAACCTGGCCCATGTACTTATTCTTCAACGAAACTAAAATCGTCTCCAATATATTGCGGAAGATTAGTACACCACACGTTGAAAGAGAAAAAAAAATGTACTCAGGCAATACTCTCTGTACATTGACATACAAAATGCATCAATAATGTGTCTCGTTAACGAGCCACTTCATTTACCATAATTTCGCGCCTTATTACCACACGACCGAAACCCACTAAAGAGAAAAGGATAGAGAGAGTCGAGTACCAGGCTCCATACTCTGAGTACATGATCAATGCTCCATTGTCACCAGGTATAATGGGACGAGTAAGTATTTGCCTTCATCGACAAATAAATAAAAAAACCTAGAACCATTCAACACGATGAGCTATCGCGCAGTAATAGAGTGAAACTATAAATGGTAAAATCTAATAATTGATTTCGTGTGTGATCGTAAATACTCCTCCTCTGGCTCTTCTCACCTTTGAAGCATTTCATCGTCAATAAGCGCGCCGGTTTGGGTAATTTACACCTATGTCATTAGATTATTACCGCGTGGAACGAGTTATGAAATTGAAATAAAATACTATCGTCGATACGACCAGATATTAATATCGAATATAGAATAGTATTATCGGGTACGAGAGTTTATATAGAAAATATTATAAACGCGTATATACGCCTAATTATGCAGATGCTTCCAGTATTCGAAATTTATGCGTTTGTTGCCTCTTAGTATATGCGAGCATAGTACTTTGGCGCTAGGATTAGGTATACGTACATTTTTTCACTCAATTTTTTTTTTTCACAAAAGCAAGCATTTCCTCATTCGCGTATATTATAGGTATGGAATTCCACAGACCTCGAAACCGAGAATTGGACAATATTACGCTCTTTAGAGTGGATTTTCATTCGCGTCGCACTAAACACGTATTAATTGGACGACTTAATAGCGTAGCGGCGAGATACGAGTATAAGGTTTCCACAAACGGGCCAAATGACCAAGTACCGTTGATAATGCGATATTTGTTTGATTTATTGACCGTTGAATCCGATTATATGGCAGGAAAAAAAGAACCGTATAAGTGCTATTTTGCCTTAAATAGACGCGCGATTGTTGAAGTTGTCGTTCGTGGTACGGATTTTACTGGTACTTGTCGCGAGACGAGTTCTATCTTAATTTTATGGAATGAAATGGATAGTGGAAAGTTCAAAGCGTAGCCAAGATTTAACTTTTTGAACTATAACGAAATCCGATTTGAATGAAACCAAGCTAAATCGAAACAGCATGTCCCGAAACCTTCATAAGCAAAATGTCAAGTGCTAAAATCGGTTTTTTATTTTTGAAGAATTTTTGAAAATTTAAAATATTTGAAAATGCCAGTACGTAAGGTATCAAGTATACAGTGATTTTTCATATTTTTTCATAAAATATTCATTTCAACCCTCGAATTTAAAAACTGAACTCCCTATTGTTAAAAGGGCATCATTCCACTTTTTTGAGGTATATGAGTTATGCACTAGGTCATATTCTTGAAGGGTAGACACATCTGAGGAACTATAGAAAGTACTCAATCCACAATTTTTTCTATGGTTTATGGGCGATCAAAATATGCAGTTAGTGTTAAAAGGTATTCATTCCAAAGATTTGTGACATTTTACTGGAAGGAAATTTCATTCTCTACAATTTCGTTCATAACCATTTTTATTGTAGAATGTACCGTTCGCCCAGAAAATCAACTTTAATGTCAAAAAATGTGAATTCAAAACTCATATTTGCAAAAAAGTTGATTTTCTCATCTTTTGACAATAAAGTTGATTTTCTGGGCAAACGGTACATTCTACAATAAAAATGGTTATGAACAAAATTGTAGAGGATGAAATTTCCTTTCAGTAACATGTCATGAACTTTCGGATTGAATATAACAATGGATGTTTATTTCAATTTTTCTGATGAAAAAAACGCATTTTTTTTTTCGTTGAGTGTTAAAAGGGCACCATTCCCGATTTTTGAGGGGGGCTGGTGCTTTTTGAGGGGGGTTCAGGGAAAATTTGATATCGGTAGTGGTTGAAGGATGTTGAAATCTATCTATGGTTAAAATTTCATCAAATTTGGTTGATGCTGTGAAGAATGAGACAGTTTTTTTCGATTATCTCAGAACCACTTTTAGTGGAACGGTTACCTTTTAACAATAGCCGGTTCATAAATTTTAGACCGTTTTTCAGCCTCCCCAGTGATTTTTCAATTTTTTCCAGGAATTTCAAATTTATTTGAACGGGACAACAATAACAGGGAGTCTAATAAAACTCCCAGATAAAAAATCACGACTTTTTCATTACCTAACTATGTATTTTTCATACTGTTACCGCATGAAAATACCCCCTCCCCCCAAAAAAATTAAATAGGTAACATGAAACTGCTAGGAAATCGAACAGGATTGCCATTTTTTACAGGATCAAAAATTAGGTATTTCAGTTTTTCCATTTTTCTGATTTTTTTAACAAATTTTTGATTTTTTAAAAATTTTATGGGCTTTTTAAAAAATTTGCAAGATGTGTTTCGAGGAAAATTCTTGTCTTTTTCATGACCTATTTTTCATATTACCGCATGAAAATACCCCCTCCCCTCCCCTCCCCCCCTCTCCTCCTAAAAAAGTTGAATAACTTGAAGCTACGAGGAAATCGAACAGGGTTGCCATTTTTTACAGGATAAAAAAAAGGTATTTCAGTTTTTTTTTCATTTTTTTGATTTTTCGAACAAATTTTTCATTTTTTTCCATTTTATTGTCTATTTAAAAAAATTTCAGGCGTGTTTCGAGCAAAATTCATGACTTTTTCATGACTTCCATGAACATTAGGAACCCTGAATAAAGTTGAACACTTGGCTAGGTCAGGTTTTGGGTTTAGTTCCTCTGATTATACTCCACATTTTTTTGTAGGTTCTTTTACATTAGGAAAGAAGGAAAATTGCTATCATAAGCCCCCCTCCCCTTCCGTCACCTATTCGAAGTTCGAAGTTGAGATTTTTTGAAAGCTGAATTTACAAAAGCTTGTCAAATTTCGGCGCTGAAATTTAAAAATTTGAAGAAAAAAAACAGAAAGAATGCAATTTTTTTGATATTTTTACTATACCTATAGGAACTATCTGTGATGGCCTGATGGGATTCACAAACCCATGGAGAGTATCGAGTCCCAAAAATAATATTCAAAATGTAAGAAAATACATTCGGTTTTTTGATATTTGAAGAGGGAGGGTTTTCATGATGTGCCACAAAAAGTCAAATGGAACAATGTAAGGAATGATTGACCACAAAAAACAATTAAGACATTACCTGCATGGTTAGACATTTTTTAAAAATTAAATAAAGGTTTTTAAAAAAATTGAATGAGATTTTCAAAAAAATGGATTAAAATTGAAAAAAAATGGATGAAATTTGAAAACAAAAATAGAAATTCAAAAGAATTTTAGATGAGAAATTAGAAAAATTTCAGAGAAAAATGTTGAAAAAATTGTCAATAGGGTTGAAAATTGAAAAAAATTACACGAAAATTGAAAAAAAAATTAAAATGATGCATGGAAAAAGAATTTGAGTGAAAATTTTTTAATAATTGGGTAAAAAATTTTTAAAATATTGAGTAAAAATTTTTAAAAATATTGAGTAAAAATTTTTCAAAAATTTGTTTGAGAAAGTATTTTTTTACTTCTTGTAATATGGAGAACACCTCAGAATCCTATTCCATGAATGTTTTTTTTTCAAATCAAGTTTTCAACTCCCAAACCGTAAACATTTTTCAATTCAACTCGCCATTCCCCCCTCCCCACCACCAATTTTCAATCCAGGACAGCACAGCATTTACCAAAATACAAACAGCTAGAAAACAAAATTTCATACCGCCCAAAGTTCAACCAAATGTTTACCTCTCACCCCTTCCCTCCTTCCCTGCTCAATTTAAACGAGGAATTTTTTCACGAAAAGATCTACAAAAATCCAAATTGAATGTCAAAACAAAAAGCTCCTCATAAATCATTAAATGACTCACCAACTCATTTTCAGACGATGATACTTTCAATTTTACAGCGAAATTTGTACTCACCTGAAACAGAAAAAATACATAGTTGATTAGTTTATTTATCAATTCTATTTTTATCATAATAATACATTATGTAGTCATGGTTTCACTGTCCATGCCCATTGAATCGCAAAAAACACAATTTCAAAATTTTCTGCACAGGGGTCACAAACATTTAACCACCCCCCCCCCCCCAATCAAAATATCGCGTTCGTGAATATTTTTTCAAATTTCGGAAAAATAAAATTCACAATTTGAGAGAAGTAAAACTGCATTTTCAAGAGAATAAAAAAGAATTACAATCACTCGATCGGTTTTTTCTGCAATCTTTGCATTTTTCTGACTCCCTCAAGGCTCCACACTTCTACAGCCACAATTAGGAGGGAAAAAAATCACCAGTACACTTCATCTTTCATAATATACCGCTTCATAGCACTAGTTTATAAATTATAAAACATGCTCACCCTCTTCGTACTCTCAGTCTGACCCATCCAGATTAAGAAAGGCGCCTCATCCACAGGACTTGGTCACCACATATGTTAGTTTTTTTTTTCGCTAAATACGTCAAAAAAATATTATGCTGGTTGGAGTATCGAATTTCACATAATAGGTGCGATTCGTGTTTGTCTGCTTATAAAGATTTATTTGCCTATAAAATGGCCATCTATGAGCGCCTACTGCTGCTGGCTTCTCTTCTGTCAGCCCTATAGCCTCAGTCTATGAGTAGCTTTATTACATGTATAGCTGGTCGATGGCACAAACGATGTATTTTTATGACTATTTGATGAATGTTTTAATCAAACGAAATTAAAAAAATCTTCGGCAATTAACATATGAGCGAAGACGACGACGACAAGGTGTGGAAAGGATTCGACGACTAACTATAATATGATGAGATTAATTCGAGATTGTGACATTTCGAGCTTAACACATACTAAAAGACTTACAAAAATATAACTACTGCATGATGATTCGAATCGTCTTTATATGGTTTAATTTTATCGCCTGCGTAGTGTTTTATTAGCAGATACCTAATACTTGAAGCAATCAGTAGGCCTAGATGTTTCGTAAATAGTCCATTTAAAGGATAGACGAGATAATAAATAGCATCCAATTAATACCCATATTTAGGTCGTTAATCGTATTTGTCAAGCGGTCCGAAAATTGAAACTTGAAAGTAGTGCGTTGAATATGATGACAGCCGACAGGTGGCTGGTGGAGTTTATCTTTGGTTGATGAAATGGCTCGTTTCGATAATTAAACATGCGATGATTATTTTGTCGAGGATAAGTAATTATAAACGATGGACGAGTATTTATTGCGAGAAAAATTCATTTTTATATGCATTCGAGTAGCGATAGCACATTCTGCAAACTCAGCTGGATTTCCTTGTGCATATTTCATTTTACGAGTATTATACTTTCTCGATACGTATCTTCGATTCCTTTCCCTCGTGGTATTGAAGAAGTTTCAGGAATAGGTAATTTTTCAAATGAGATGATTTATTTTGAATTTACCAACGAGGAATCTTTCGAACTGACGCTGTCTGATTCAAACAAAACCAAACTAGATCGACAGAGAATGTTATAAAAGCCTCGTGTAACCGTAATTGCAGGTGCTGGAATTCATTTTTTGGATTTTCAGGGTGTGTACTAAAATTTGATATTCGAAAATCGCGACTTTTCGCAACCTTTTTTTCAGTATCCCCTCATTTTTTAACGAAAAAAAAAAACGAGTTTCGCATAAAGTTTACATTTTTTAGGGAGTTTTTGGCAAACTTTCAATAGCCCATGTGACGTAAAAAAATGTATGAAATAAACTTCATTTATAATTCAATGAAATAAATATTAGGTAGGTATGTACAAAGGGGCTTCAATAAGTAAGGTCAAAGTGCTCGAAACTTGGGAAGGGTAATAGCTAGGAACTTGAAATTTTGTGGGAACACTGATCACACCAAAACGCACCACCTGTACAAGTTTCAGCTCGATCGGTCCAGTAGTTCCGGTTTTATGGTCGCGTAAAGATGCCGAATGATGATGAGTGCGTGTCCAATGTTCGCGAGGAGCAAAGAGCTCAAATACATTTTTTAAATTTCGAAAAAACTGCGCCAAAGGACACCCATGCATGTCTGCTGATGATGTATGGTGAAAAACTGTAAGTTTGACGCACGTTTACAAGTGGTGAAAGACTTACAATTCCGGGCGCATAAGTCTAAAAGATGCCAAACGAAGTGGTCGGCGAGCACACGTTTCTACCGAATTGTTAAAAGCGAAAATCATCTTGAAAACAGCTCCTATGGAAGCATCTGATTTAAGGCATATAGCCTGGACACTAATATTCCAGTTTCCTTGAATACACAATTCGATTTTTGCGTTTAACAATTCGGTAGAAACGCGAACTAGCCAACCCCTTCATTTGGCATCTTTTAGGCTCATAAGCCTGAATTGAAAGTGTTTCACCACTTCTAACCGTGCTTCAAACTTAGTTTTTCACCATGGAACATCAGCAGACGCGCATAGATGTCCTTTGGTTCAGTTTTTGCGAAAATTTAAATTTGAGCTTTTCACTCCATGTGAAAGTGGGACACGCACTTTTTGTCATTTAAATCTTTACACGACTATAAAACCGGAACTACTGGACCGATCAAGCTGAAACTTGTACAGGTGGTGCGTTTTGGTGTGATCAGTGTTCCCACAAAATTTCAAGTTCCTAGCTATTACCCTTCCCGAGTTTCGAGCACTTTGACCTTACTTATTGAAGCCCCTTTGTATATAATGGGAAGTACTTCAATAAAAAAATTGGACAGTTTTTAATTGCAAATTTGCGACTTTTTCAAGACTTTCGCGACCTTTATTCAAAATTGCGACTTTTTCAAGACTTTTTTCAACTTTTTTTTGCAAAATTGCGACTTTTTCCAACACTTTTTCGACCTTTTTTCAAAATCGCGACTTTTTCGATTTCGCGACCTTTTTTCAAAATTGCGACTTTTTCAATTTTGCGACTTTTTTTCGAAATTGCGACTTTTTTATGACTTTCTCGACTTTTTTTTTCAGAATTGCAACTTTTTCAAGACTTTCGCGACCTTTTTTTCAAAATCTCGACTTTTTCAAGACTTTTGCGACCTTTTTTTTTGAAAAATTGCGACTTCTTAAAGCCTTTTTTTGACTTCGCGACTTATTCAATTTCGCGACTTTTTTTCAAAATTGCGACTTTTTCAAGACTTTTTCGACCTTTTTTTAAAGTTGCAACTTTTTCTAGACTTTTGCGACCTTTTTTGCAAAATTGAGATCTTTTCAAGTCTTTGTCAACCTTTTTTCAAAATCGCGACTTTTTCGATTTCGCGACCTTTTTTCAAAATTGTGACTTTTCAGGGTGTTTCTAACAAAATTTCCCCGAAGAAATGCAGTACTTTTACAGTACCTTTTGCATTACCTTATATTTTTTTTTATCCAGCTTACACCGACCCCCACCCCCCTAGAAAAAAATTGTAACCAGTTGGAATTTGTCGATAAAATTAAAAGTATTTGTTGCCATCTCTATATTTGAGGTACAAAATGAACTTTTTTTTTTAATTTTCACCAAATAACTCATTTTGAGGTTTTTTAAAAAATTTTAAATCAATGATTTTGAGAAAAAATACAGTACTTTTCAGGCAAAATGCAGTACTTTACAGTACTTGCAGTACTGAGGATTTCAATGCAGTACTTTTACTTTTACAGTACTTGCAGTACCTGCAGTACCTGTTAGACACCCTGCTTTTCCAACACTTTTTTCAACTTTTTTTTGCAAAATTGCAACTTTTTCAATTTTGAGAATTTTTCATGACTTTTTCGACCTCTTTTTTTCAAAATTGCGACTTTTTTAAGACTTTTTTCAACTTTTTTTTGCAAAATTACTTTTTCAATTTTGCAACTTTTTTTCAAAATTGCGACTTTTTCATGATTTTTTTGACCTTTTTTTTCAGAATTGCGACTTTTTCAAGACCTTTGCGACCTTTTTTTCAAAATCGCGACTTTTTCAAGACTTTTGCGACCTTTTTTGCAAAATTGCGACTTCTTCAAGACTTTTTTCGACTTCGCGACTTTTTCAATTTCGCGACCTTTTTACAAAATTGCGACTTTTTCAAGACTTTTTCGACATTTTTTTAAAGTTGCGACTTTTTCTAGACTTTTGCAACCTTTTTTCCAAAATTGCGACTTTTTCAAGTTTTTTTTGACCTTTTTTCAAAATCGCAACTTTTTCAATTTCGCGACTTTTTTTTTTAAATCGCGACTTTTCTCAGACTTTTGCGACTTTTGCAACCTGGCAGACATCCTAATTTTTAGCGGATTTTTAAAAATTAAAATCATCTGTTTCAAAAGCAATTCTCAAAGCTTCTTATGAAACATAATATTTTGTGAAAAGCAATCTCATAATGCGAATAATTCTTTCAATTTAAACTCCCACACGTTATCAACTACTACATTTGGACCATTCCAAAGGCCCCAGCGATTTATAAACTTCCTTCAGAAACTTCAAATCACCCAGGAAAAGCCAAAAATGAATTTTAGAGTTCAAAAGTTCAAAATCCACCTCATCTCGCGCATGGAATTTTCCAAACAAGACAACAATAAAATCTCGAAGATGAAAATTCACGAAGAATTTGAATAAAACTTCTCCAAAAAAATTATAAAATTTACATTCCTCAAGATCATACAATCGGCAACAATAGAGCGAAGAATTTCACATAAACACGCAATTTAATCAACATGAACCCAACCAAAGTACCCACCCAGGTAAATGAACCTTGAACATGCTCAAACAACGACACTTTTTCGCGAAATTCCAAATCAGTCGTACTCACACAGATGAGAAGGTAAGCCTAAGAGGGAATATCTTGGCTATTATAACGATATATTGGAATTCGATAAGACAACTTTGACCGCGGACTCCGCCATATGTACGCGGACAACTGGTTTATCGAATCGAAAACCACCCAAAGCCGGATTATTTTAATTAAGCTGACGAAAAACGATCATTAAAACGGAAACGTACGGTTTTGGAACGATGGACGGTGTACTTTGGCGAATTATAAATGGTTTTCAAATTATTCGGAATGGTTTGTTTACAACAGCGACATCGACATCAACATCAGCTGAAGAACCAGACTCGCCAAAGTGTACATCTTAGGACCAGTTCGCATCATGCAAATTTGCAATTTGGATTTGATCGCGTGACGAGTGGAGGAAAATTGCGAATTCTTCAATTTCTAAGCACACGACTCGATGGTATAGAAATCTAGTTTGATTTGATATGCATTTTCGATAGAGCAGAAAAATAATGCTAATGGCGCTGCGGTATTTTCTTGCTAGGAGAAAAGTGGCATTTAATCGCAGATTTGTGAGATGAACTTCACGACGACTATGAGGCGGCCTTCGAGAGGTTGTCAGGTTTGGCGAATGGCGACGGATGCGCCAGGTCGAGTTGAAAGATGTGGTACGAGTTGCAGATAACAATGAATATTCAAATATGAGACCCAACTTGCGTCGAGGTGCGACGGCCGCGTGTACCATTATTCCGCTTCCTTTATGACAATCAGAGGCGATGGCACGATGCCAAGTCGACAGGCCGAGAGGGCATTTGATGGCTTGGTATTTGTAGCGTCCAGCCACCTAAGGAAGCTACCTCGGATGAATTGACATTTTGATTGGTAGCTCGTGACGGACTCGTTGGCTGTCTTTCTCTGTATACTTTGCTGGGGTTTCATGCATCGCTCCAGTCGCTCTGTACCCAACAAGGTGTTCGGAAGCCGACACCTCTGCTGAGAATTTACCACAATATTGACTTATGTATGTACGATTTAATAGCCGGGTCATTTTTCACTCTGATAAAATTATTATGATCGGTTAATACGACCCGGAACCGGTTTTTGGGGTTGTATTTGCATTTTTGTACATTTATGTAGTACGAGTCTATGCTCTGTGAGATGCTGCAGTAAGTTACTCCTATTGTGACGCACATTTATAGCGAGATAATCGGAGCTGACGGGGTGAAAGAATGCGGCGAGACGCGAGCTTTTTTTTCGCTCTTTCGCCGCCACGCCGTCGTCTCTCGCATAACAGCAGAAGGTGCGAGAGAAGTGCATTATGCAGATTTACCAATTCTTAGCTGTGCTCGGCGAGTGTGCGGATAAAATATGCGGCACAACAGCCTTGATCAATTCGTTACATAAATCTTGCATTGTGGATCATGAAATGGAAACGAAAATGCTGGTAGGGAGTTCAGAGCGGTATAAGCAGGTTTGCTATCTTGGAGAAGACCAAGGAGTGAATCATTTTAAGTTACACAGGAGAGTAAATTGAGAGGCATTTGTATATATTTGAAATCAGACTTGTTCTTCTGGCCAAAAACATGGATTTTGGACAACTAGATGTTTATGAATGGGTTTTCACGAAGGATATTGAAAATATACCAAGCAATTTTCCAGTTTGGAATCTTGAAAGATACATCACCGGCCAAAATTTCAGGAGGCAAAAGAGCATTTTCCTATTTTTGGTACATTTTTCAAAATTAAATGGCTAAATACAGAAAAAAAATCAAAATTTTACCAAATTGACCTAGAAACCTGAAATTTGGTTCACACATCATTTTTCGATCCCTTAAATCGACTGGAAACGGGTTCGAAGCGTTTTAAGCAGCTCTGGAGTCTCCAGCAAATTTGTGAAAATTAAAATTTCCACAGAATTTTACCCAATGAAGCTAAAATTCATTTTATGCTTAAATTTCAACATATTGAACCAACTGCAGATGTGGTTTTAAGATGTTCTGGAGCCTCCAGCCATATGTTTGAAATTTCAGATTTTTACCAACAAGTTGAAAATGGCAAGTTTCCGATTTTCAGTCCCTCGAATCGAATGTGAAACAGTTTTGAACCGTTTTGACTAGATTCTGGAGCCTCCAGCAGATTTCAGAAAATTTTTTCCACAGAATTTTGCCTAATAAGATGCAAAACTAAAATTTACTTTGAGAAATATAAATTTCAACAAGCTGAGTCCATTGGAGATAGTTTTAGGCCGTTCTGAAGCCTCCAGCTATACTTTTGAAATTATATTTTTTTGGCCTAGAAAGCTGAAATGTGGTATGTGGTATGTGGGCTATTTTTGATTAGATTTGTATCTTACAGCAGATTTTTGAAGGTTGAAATTTTTACAGAATTGCCATCAATGAAGTTGGAAAGCTATAATTTACTTTAAGAAACTCTAAAGTTTCAACAAGCTGAGTCGATTGCAGATGATTTCAAACTGTTGTGAAGCCTTCAGCTATATTTTGGATGATATGGAGGCGCTCCAGAACGAGTAGAAACCACCTCTTTAATCGACTGAGCATGTTGAAATTAGTATTTACAGTAAATTTTTGGCTTTCAAACTTTATTGGTAAAATTCTGTGGAAATTCCAACTTTTTTTTTCTTTTTTTAATTCCAACTCTCAAAAATCTGCTGCAAACTCACAAGGGAACTACCTGAACCGGCAGAAACAAAAATGAACGAATCAAAGCTAGACCGGCAGACGCCGATTTTCGCGACGACCGCAAAAATTGGTTAAAGGCAACCCACATAGGCCCCAAATAAAGTGATTTGTGCTGAAGTTGATTTTTAGCCGTTCCAGAGCAATTTCAAGTTTCTGGAGAAATGATAAAAAATCGCTGGAGGCTTCAGAATGACTGGAATTGAGGTTTTACCAATTCTGAACGTCAAAAATAGGTCGGAGCTCGATTTCGGATAGGTAGCATCGCAAAAGATGGAATATTTAACATTTTCAAATTTTGGCATTATTTCCAGTGGGCAAAAATGCACATCTGAACCGGCAGACGCCGATTTTTGCGACAACCGCAAAAATTGGTTAAAGGCAACCCACATAGGCCCCAAATAAAGTGATTTGTGCTGAAGTTGATTTTTAGCCGTTCCAGAGCAATTTTAAGTTTCTGGAGAAATGATAAAAAATCGCTGGAGGCTCCAGAATGGTTGAAATGGGGGTTTTACCAATTCTGAACGTCAAAAATAGGTCGGAGCTCGATTTCGGATAGGTAGCATCGCAAAAGATGGAATATTCAACATTTTCAAATTTTGGCATTATTTCCAGTGGGCAAAAATACACATCTGAACCGGCAGACGCCGATTTTCGCGACAACCGCAAAAATTGGTTAAAGGCAACCCACATAGGCCCCAAATAAAGTGATTTGTGCTGAAGTTGATTTTTAGGCGTTCCAGAGCAATTTCAAGTTTCTGGAGAAATGATAAAAAATCGCTGGAGGCTCCAAAAAGACTGGAATTGAGGTTTTACGAATTTCGATAGTTGTAAATGAGTTCGGGATGCCATCTGAACCACTTCCCGAGAAAATTTCAATTTTCATCGATATTTTCTATTTTTGGTATTAATTGATAATTTTTTGGATTTTTCAATTTTCAAAAATTCACCAAAAATCGAGAAATCAACTTCAGCACGTGAAATTTTGGATTTGGGGTCCTGAGGTGGTCCCCTTTCGATCTAGCTTTGATTCGTTCATTTTTGTTTCTGCCGGTTCAGGTAGTTCCCTTGTCAGAAAATTAATCAAAACAGTTTGAAGTCGTTCGCAATCGATTTGGATGGTAAAAAGTAGACTTACTAGATTTCAACTTTCAAGGTCAATTTGGTGAAATTTTGATGGTTATTTTGCCCATTTTTGGTACAAATTTTTATTTTCAAAAATTTACCAAAAATTGCAAAATTCACTTAAGCACTTCAAATGCAAAATTTCTCTGCAAGGCGTCTAACAAAATTTCAAAATGAAAAAGCAGGACTCCAACAGGATTTTTGGCAGGACCTTTGGCAGGACATTTTTCAAACAGTTTTTGGCTTTTTTTGGAGGGGAGGGAAAACAGGAGAAGGTTCAAACGTCAATTTTTCGTTTTTTCAATGTCTTTTGGTCATTCTGTGATTTTTTCGGCGGAAGGAGGAGAGGGGAAAAAAATACTTCTACTATTTCAATATTGTTCACTGACGAGGAATCCTGCAAACACTTCAAAACTTTATGCGGAGGGGGAGGGGAGAGGGTCCGAAATTCAATACCATAATTTTTCACTTTTCCAATTTTCCAATGTTATGGGATATTTCAACAACAATTTTTTTTGGGGGGGAGGGGGATGGGGGGCTTATAACGATATTTTTTTTACCATTTCAATTTTTCAAGTTGTTCTTTAAAAAAAAATGAAAATTAATATATTAAAAATTACTTTAAGAAGCAAAGAGAGGCATAACATTTTTGGAAAATTTTCAGCTTAAAATATCAAAAGAAGAGCTTTGCATTTACATTTTGAAAAAAAAAATGCATTCATGTTCTTCAAAAAAAATTTTCATTTATCCCAAATCAAATCTTTTCCCCACGTTGCCTCCTCCCTTCTCTTAAGCTGCCCATCCACGTTGACTTCGCTCATGTCTTCTTAAAAGAAACTCAATTTGTTTGTACACGAACAATGATTAAGCTGGTTGGTCAATTCTCTCATGTTTACTCTACATAAACAATCTATTGCAATTCATCGCATCTCTTCTACTCTACTCGTCTCGACTCAATCTACCATGCGCATTACCTTCGACGACGTAGATTCGATTCAATTATAATACATGGCTCATGGTGGCTTATTCGAATACGATTTCGAATTACACTTTCTTGTTCACACGACGATGAAGCATACGAGTATATGTGCTCGAAGTTCGCGACGAGACCGAGAGACATGCTAATGTTTACGTACACGTCTTTGACCTATTCGTTTATTTGCATATTAATATCATTAATTACACGTCTGAATGGGCAATTTATTTCGTTTATTTTCACCGCAACGATTCGAGCATTGAAAGCGACATCGTTGCACATGTCTTTCTCTTCTTCGTCGTCAAATATCGAATCTTTTTCGCTGCGCCAATTGACGACGACGACGGTGTTGATGATGATGACGATTCGAATCGTACATCATCAGTATTCGACTGACATTCGTGAATCGCTCCACTTTGGTATTACAAGTCTCATTACCAAGCTTGGCTGGCGTGAGGAGGACGACTTTATAGGTATCGAATATTTAGCAATATTGCCACATACTCGTGAAATCGTAAGTTCTCGTATGCGTGAGGCAGGTACCAGGCACCACGTGCATATTTAATACGTATTATCTAGTGACCTGCTATACGAGTAATAAGTATAATATTATGATGAATATTGGTACCTATACAGGTGTCACGATCATGATATTTTACAGCACGATTGCTCTTTCTTCATTCATCGGGGTGGAATATTATCAGAAAATTTATGTGACGATGATAAGGGCAAATATACACGGTACCTAGGCTGTTCAGAGACCTATTCGAGCATACCCAAGTACAAAAATATTGTATCGATTAACATTTTGTTCTGTTTTTTTTTTTCGAAAGTATGCAAGTCCAAGTGTACCTATAGATGTAAGTAACAGTTCGAAGGGAAAATGAATAATTGGTCTTATAGTATTTGAGGTGAGTAATTTACTCGGTGTGCGTACGTACGTGATTAAAGATAGCCGCTTTCGCCGACTAAATGAGCTCCTATTATAGCCATAAACTTATGAGCATTTGTACGAGTGATTTTACAGTCTCTGTCTCTATCACTCTTTGTTTCTATCAATCACCTCGCGGCTGACGACCACTAAAGAGATTAGCTCGTTTAAGATGAAGACACGATGTAGGTACTACGTTGCTGTTTGATGTACCTCTACGTATGAAAATTTTTTACAATATCGTAATTAACGACCTTCCAGCGACTACGACCATATCCTATGGGGGAACTACGCGGCGATGAGTTTTCACGTTATGCACAAATGACCGGATTAGATTCTGGTGTATCCCACGTGTGAAATCATCCTACAACAGACGCACCGTAAGACGTACGGTACACCTACCACACATATAGAGGATCATCAGCCCGTTAGTGACGCCAACTCAGAATTTAACCTTTAGCTCGCCATTTGTCGCCGCGCCGCGTCGTTGCTCTTCGACTAGGCGCTTATTCCGTTACTATACACGTGAATCATATCTTAAAAATAATATACCACAAATGAAACCAGTTTGAGATATTATCGCGGATGCGACATTTTGACTGCGAGGTCGCCGAGCCTCAAAGCATACGAGGTGCGTTAGCCGCTTGCAGTCTATGCCCGATATACGGGTATCCCCTCTTACGCCGCCATAATGTGCAAATTGGTGGCCTAATAATTGGCGAATGTATGCTTGACCTGGACCTGTGTGAGTGCAAATTTTGTATTTGAGATACGTTTTGATCAGCTGTTGAGTGATTTTTCTGCATGAGACGTTTGCGAATGATTTTAACTTCTTTTATAATCATGTGTCCCCACATTGATCGATCAAATATTTGGAATTGTGGAACCTTTTCAAACTGTGGGGAGAGGAGTAAAAACCTCCCGTGAAAATGGGTAGGCAGATAGATACATTTAAAATTGCCCTAAAATAGAAAAATCATCAGAAAAAACCGCCAAAAAAACAAACACCCAAAATTGAAAATTCTCCAAAAGCTATTTTTAAATTCCTTGAACAATTTGTTTCAAGTCAAGAAAGCCATTCAAAATTATTTGAGAACTGATCCTAAATAGAGAAAATATCTCGAAATTTTTCGAAATTGAATCCCACAAATCACAATCGTTTGAAAAAATAATGATGAAAAAATTTTGAAAATTCGTCCAATGCAACGTTATTAATTTTTTTTTCTAAAATCAGACGGTTGCATCAAAATTAGTAAGATGCAAATTAAAATTACAGTTGTGAAAATTGGGCATCAAAAAATACTAAAATGTAAGTAGAATTCATTCAAAATCTTCTGAAAATCGATTAATCAAGAGGCTGAATTTAAATGATGTGGAAATACTTTGAAAATCTTGAAAAAAAACTAGTTCAAGACTAGAAAATAATTTTCATAGTTCGAAAATTTGTACAAAATCTCACAAAATTGAATAAAATCGCCAGTTAATGGATCAGAAATCTTTCGAAGCTACTCAAGAACCTATTTCAAACCTGAAAATCACTCCCAAAAATTTAGGAAATATAGATGAGAATCCATAAATCCTTCAGAATCGTCTAAAAGTCTGTTCAAAATCCATTCATGGCTCAAAAAATAATTCAAAATCTCAGAAAGTTGATTAAAATTTGGAAAATCATCAATTTGTGATGCAGAAATCTTTCAAAATTGTCTAAAAATCCATTCAAAACCTGAAAATCACCTCAAAATTGTTCAAAAATCCATTCATTGCTCAACACTTCATTCGAAATCTCACAGAAATTTTTTTTTGATTTTTCAAAAATCTCTCAAATATAACTAAGTACATATAAATAAAATCTTTCAAAATCGTCTAAAAGTTTGCTCAAAATCCATTCATGGATCAAAATTAGTTCAAAATTTTACAAAGTGGATTAAAATTTAGAAAATCATCACTTCTTAAAATAGTCCAACAATCTATTCAATGCCCTACCTGGAAATGAACTCAAAAAATTCAGGAAATAGTCACACGATGGTTTAAAAAATCGTCCAAAAATCTTCTAAAATTATCAGAAAGTTTGTTCAAAACCTGAAAATCACCCCATTTATCGCTGAACAGTTTATTCGAAATCTCACAAAATATAGTGATCTTTCAAAATTAGATAAAAATCGAATCTTTCAGAATCGTCTGGAAGTCTGTTCAAAATCCATTCATGGCTCAAAAGTTAGTTCAAAATCTCACTCACAAAATTGATTGAAATTTAGAAAATCATTACTTCATGATGCAGAAAGCTTTCAAAATAGTCTAAAAATCTACTCAAAGCCTGGAAATCACCTAAAAAAAATCAGAAAATTGTCACACGATCGTCTAAAAAATCGCCCAAAAAATCTTCTACTTACAATTGTCTGAAATTTTGTTCAAAATCTAAAAATCACCTCATAATTGCTCAAAAAATCCATTCATTGCTCAACAGTTGATTTAAAATCTCACAAAGTTGTCACTTGATTGTTCATAAAATCTTTCAAAATTGACTAAGAATCAAATCTTTCAGAATCGTCTTTCGTGGCTCAAAAATTATTTTAAAACCTCATAAAGTTGATTAGAAATCAGAAAATCATCACTTCACGATGCAGAAATCTTTCAAAATAGTCTAAAAATCAATATTCAAAACCTGAAAAATCAACTAAAAAAAATCCAGAAAACTGTCACACGGTGGTCTAAAAAATCGTCCAAAATATCTTCCAAAGTTGTTTGAAAGTTTGTTCATACCCGGAAAATTACCTCAAAATCGTTCAAAAATTTATTAATTGCTCAATAGTTTATTCAAAATCTCACAAAATTGTTCAGAAATCTTTCAAAATTGACTAAAAATCTATTCATAACCTGAAAATCCTCTCAAAAAATTGAGAAAAAAATCACCACCAAATGGTTCCAAATCTTCAAAAATTGAAAGTCTTTTCAAAACCATAAGCAATGATGGATGATCAAATCGACTCTTCTGCAATTTTAAGATCTCCCAGTACTTCAACTCGCTGGAACCAAATCATGGCATTTTCACAACGATTGGTCCCACACCAAAACATACCTTCATAGACAAGGGGGATTTTGTCTGCACAATATATCGACCACCAAAACTAGTAAATTTCCACCATCCAGTCACCACGCATTTTAGAATATTACAACTCAGGATAGAAAAACTACACCGCCTCCGCTTCCTTCTACATACATAACGGAATATATAGACAAGTCTCGATGGCATAGACAGGCAGGTTGAATGACGGTGCAGGCAAAACACGATATACTAATTTTCTAGTACATATGGCATTAACCTCTTTCACATAAATGTCCAAGTCCTAGATATCTTCCACATTTGTGTACAATTCACCGCTATACTTAACTATACAGTATACATACGTCTGACTCTTGAGTATACCTACATATCCGATCAAATACATCCGCAGATCGCATCCTAAGAGAACTGGTTTACCTGACGCGGAATCGAGCTCATCTTCAGGCGACGAAATAAGAATAGAATCGCATATAAGTTGACGAAAAAAAGGAGAAAAAATCCACTTCGTATTATCGATAAATAAAGACATCAATTACCAAAAATTTATAGCATCTCTTATCCATACAATACTCGTATTGTGCGCTGCGAAATTTACAAGTCATACGCATATAAACAAGATTAGTGGTATCCTCCAGTACCACGTATTTTCACCGAGACTCTTACGTAGTATGTGTGCAAGTCGACGTACACAGACGACAACTAAGACAAATCTATAAACAGCGAAACCAGATTTATGTACGCGGCGTGATTACCGATGGTCCATGATTGGATGCGGATCGCGGGGTATACTCGTACAAGTACGCCAATGCATGGAGGCATTGCGGTTCTTATTTGTCTATATCGAGAATATAATAATAATGTAACATAAACGATATAGTTTCTCTTTAAACTGCAATCCCTTTTAGTCGAGCCGTAAACAATGTTAAATATTTTTATAGCTATCCGCGGATATGCGGATTCGGATTTTTTTTTCATCAACTCTCCCAGAATAAATACAGCATAGCCGCAGGTGCCGCGGCACACTGCATCGCGTTCTCTTATATAACTTTTTACAAGAGCCTCCCTCGCCCGAGCCGGCTCTTTTTTCAACGTACTGTACGTATCGTGCCAGTGCCAGCGCCAGCCAGTCAGTATTTCCAACAAACGCGCAATTTTTATGTCCGTCACGTAACTTACGTTCACGTATAACGTTACGAAGTCCGAGCATTGTTAAACATTCGTATATGTGTGTATAAAGCAGTACCTACGTCTTATATACGACGGATTCCGAAATCGGTGCATATTTTCTCTCTCACTCTCATGTGTGAATGTAACAATACACGAGATACATGAACGTCGTCGCGGCGGCCTGGTCTGGCCGGCAAAGCGTAAGAACCATAACGCGACCGTATGTGTTGGTCAATCAGGAAGACATTTGATAGGTGCCCACCTGCGATGCGACTGCTGCTGCATTCGCTACCGCTACGTCCGACAGTGTTCCATATTGACCGAATAATGACACTCGAGATGACTCACGTTCGATAATAAGCGTTTTCCTGGGAAGACACTCGAGTGTTTTAACGAAATAGGTGAATCTTAAGGGTATTCTTTACACTTGTTATCTACTAGGTTATGTTCGGGAAAAATGCTCAACTTATTCGTCTAATTACTCCGCGAATTTTTAACCGATTTCAATGGGGTTTGTTTTAATGTGACGTTAATGCTTTTATCTAGCGGCGTACGTAGCGATTTTTCGAAATTATCAATTATTTTTCTCAAAAAAAAGCTTTGAAAAGCAGTAACTTGCGAGCAGCCAAGCAGGCAACTGAAGGGTTATATCAAAAATGTGGCGACGTACGCGGCTAGATCTCATTTTTTTGAACCATACTGTAAAAAAAAAAAAATTCAAAAAGTTGAAACTTACGGAGTAATCAGACGAAAAAGTTCAGTACTCTGATGGATGGAAGCGGGTGGCGGGACATGTGACATTCCTAGTAACAGTTCAGCCAAAAAAATATAGAGGGAGTGCGTGAGGGTTGGACGTTATGCAGAAGGGTAGTTTCGTTCTTCACAGATTTTGGGTAAGTATTTAAACTAAACCGGTTTTACTTCTTCCGACTTCTTCTGAGGTTACTGTTACTGGGTGTATGCTGGGTGTCGAATGTCGATTTGATTTTCTAGTTCAATAGGCAAGACAAGGCGGCCGCCTAGGAGTGGAAAATTTGGTAGGGGAGGGGGTTAAATTTGAAGAAAACTAAAAAATGATGGATAATTTTCTTTTTCAAAAATACAAAATGAACAAAAAACGTTGCTTAATATCCACTCAACATTCAACGTCGAGAAAAAACGGATTTTTTTCCTATTGTCAAAATTTCGTTTCAATTCTTGAATTATGATGTTTTTACTTTTTGAATTATCAAGCCTTCAGCTCTCACTTCACGTATAGGCTTGTTTGGGTTTCTTTTTAACAATACATACTAGAGTTTCGCCCAGGAAATTTTTTGATACATATGCGTGTGTTACAGTGAATAAAATTCCATTTTTTTTCATTCAATCAGTTGAAATTAAACTGCCTAAAACTTTTAATAATTTTTCGAGTTTATGAAATTGGCAATAATGACCAAAAAATTGACACAACTGAATTCTAAAATATTTCCCCGGTTTCAGAAATTATATCTTTCCACTTTCCATGAGTGTCTGTTGAAACCAACCTAACGAGTAAAAAATTACCTAATAAAATAAATTCAATTTGATTCAAAGATGAAAACAGACTCAGAGGCGGATCAAAGTCATGTAATTTGGGCAGGGGGATGTATCATGTCATTTTGCTAACAAAAAATTGTGATTTTTCCTACAAAAATCAAAATTTTAAGTATGCTGAACATCAGCGGCATTTACAGATGAAATCATAGAGGGAGTTTATATTTTTATGGCGGGGGAGGGGCAATACAACCAGATTCTAGACATGAAAAATCGAAATTTTAGGTAATTTCTCGAAAACCCTTCATAATGATTATTTTATTGAAATGACGGTAAAATTACTATACTCAAGCGAAACGAGAGCGAACATTTTTCGAAAAATTGTTCCAAAAAACGAAAAAACAATCATTTTGTATGTTTTATTTTACATTTTCACCGGAACACAACAGTATCAATAATTCTGAAAAGTTGATGGTTCTGTTCAGAAAAAATGAAAAATTCGCACTTTTCAAATGGTTCGGGTATTGGGAGCAGCGGTGGCAGCCTAGATTTCGCCTGGGTGTAGCGAAACTGGGGTTTGTTGAAAGAAAAAAGTGTCGATTTTTTCTGGGTGTAGCAAAAGTTTTTGAGGTTCTTAAACTGATTGAAAAAGAACAAAAAATAGAGATTTTTCACTGTTTATCAACTTTTACCACAAAAATTGTGTCTGTGTAGGTAGCCAACTAGAGAAAAGCGAACAAAACGAATAGTTATTGCTAAAAACTTGAGTTATAACAATGTAAAATTGGAGAATAATTTTTTTATGAGTGTAGCGAATTTTTTCTGGGTGTAGCGAACTGTTTTTTTGGGTGTAGCGAACTGCTTCTGGGTGTAGCAGCTCGCTACACCTGCTATACAAAGGCTGCCAACGCTGATTGGGAGTATTTCTGGAATTTTTTAATTCAATTTTTGAATTCTTAAAATTTTTGAAGGCATCATGTTGAATAGCCATGAGCGAAGCGAGGGCAAAAGTTTTGAAAAATTTGTAATTCAAAAAGTAAAAGACATCAATTTTAATGAAAGGATTCAATTTTTTTTATCTCAAAATTTTTAAAAATTGGTGGGATAACTTCAATTATTGTTTAGAGATTTTTTATGTGAATTTTTTGGAAATTTTTTTGCTTTTTACCACCCGTGTCAATTTCTCGCCTTTTTCTTGCTTTCTTGCGAGTTTCTTGCCAGTAGACACTCTGCTTTCGATGCTTTGGCTCAATACAAAATATTTGGGAAGAAATCATTTTCAAAAGGGGAAATATTTTTTGCACGACGAAAAAGGGCGTCATCACGACGAGCCTTTTTTCGTTCATAAAAGATGAATAAACGACGAAAAATGATGAAGTTCCACGCCAGATAACGCCCGACAATAAAGTATTTATGAACGACTACGATTTAATAACAAGATAAGCATGTATTCACGACAAAATAATTTCATACACGACAGAACATTATCAGCTCAATTACAATTATAATTTGTACAAATTTTGACAAATGATCAACTGAGGGTTTCTTTCAAAAAAAATTGAGTGAAATTGTAACTCAGTAGAAGAGAACCAAATTGGCCAAAGCGAAGCGAGGGCTAAAGCTTAGGGAAAAAATGAGAATTTTGAGTATAGATCGGCGTTTTTGTCGGTAAATGAACAATAATTAAATACATGACTGTAAAAAATGTGAATTTTTGAGAACAGAAACTAAAATATTGTTGGAATTTTTGTATTTTTTCAACTTTCTTGAATTTCTCACAATTTCCCAAGTTTTTCCTGCTTTCGCGGAACCGAAGGGGGGCAAACTGTCTCCCCTTGGCCCCCTTTCGGTCCGTCCCTGAGGTCAAAAGAGGAAGAGGGGTCGCCCATCAAAGTCCACAAAACATTACTTCTATAAACAGCAATTTTTTAAGTACCTACTTCGTTTTTAGTGTGCGTAGCACACTATTGGTTTCGCTTTGAGAAATGAAATTTTATTGGAACTGAATGTTCTCTTAAGCTATCCAACCGTTTTTTGTACCTATTGGACACCATTTGAGAATCATTAAGGCGGAGGGAATAGATTAATTTTCATTCAATTCGGATGGGTAATTGCTGAGTAATTGCAATTTTAGTTCATTATTTTAATGCATTAAATCCTAAAAAAGGGAAAAGGGGACTTGTAGAACACCTGCCGCTCATTGTACCCTGCTATACCCCCAGTCTATTCCATCACCAGCTGTGTTTCATGGTACCCTGTTACACCCCCGGTCTGTTAGCTGTAAATTCCAAGTGGGAGTGGTTTGGTGGGGCGTTTACCAAACAAATATATTATTTTAATGCCGGTACCTTCGTAGTGAATAGGTGGCTGAGTGGATAGGGCATGTAGGTAGGAATAGGAAATTTAGGGACCCAGGTTCGAATCCCCGTGAGGTAAGTAGGTAGGTGACAGATTTTTCGTAGGAAAATTGGATAGGTAAATGCTTTGGAGTTACTACCTATAAATGTAGTACATGAAAATGGGGCAAAAATAATGCTGAAATTGAGTTATGAATTATAATATCATTTGCTAAATAATGCTGAAATTGAGTTATGAATTATGATATCATTTGCTAACTAAAAATTCATTTCATTAATTTTTTGTCTACCTATAACCATAAGTATAAAGTAAGAATTACTTGACATGAATAATTTTTAACTTTTTACTTATAATTTAAAAATTACTTCAAAATGAGAAATTAAACCAATTTTTGTACAATTGAAACATGTAATTTTTATTATCATGATTTAGTAAAAATTATTAAAACAAAATGATTTTTACTATTGGTACCTATAGCAAAATTTATTAAAATGATAAGTTTTACTATACGATTACAGTAAACATTATTGAATGGGATCTGGTACTTAATTGTGAGTATTTAGTTAAATTTTTTTGTAAAAATTACCCATATTTTTTTCGTGTAATAGGCAATGCAAATTCTTAACATAGGTATTTTATAAGATTTAATTCTTAATTTAGAATAAAAAGCAAGTTCTGAAAATTGGTTTGAAAATTTATAAATTTGAAGACAATAGAAATTCTAAAAAAAATGATATGAAAATTTGTATTTAGAGACGCTGAGAATTCCAAAAATTGATTAAAAGTTCTGTAAGTTGCAGATAATGTGAACTTGAAAATTATATGAAATAAGTATTGTAATATTTATGAAGAAGATGAGAATTCTGAAAAATTGGAGGCAATGTGAATTCCAAAAATTGAGTAAACGTTTTACAATTTGTGGACAATATGAACTTGAAAATTGAATTTGAAATTTTTTAATTTAAAGACAATAAGAATTCTGACAAATTATTCAAAATTTGACCATTTAGAGGCAATGTGAATTCTAAAAATTGATTTCAAATTTCCTAACTCAGCAGCAATGCAAAATTCTGAAAATTTATTGAAAACTTTATGAAATTGTAGCGATGGGGAATTCGGGAAATCGATTTGAAATTTTGTAAATTTTAAAACAATGCAAACTATGAAAAACAACTAGAAATTTCTTAATTTAGAAGCAATACAAGCTTATAAATTATTCTGAAATACCTATTGTAATTTGGAAAATATGAAAACACTGAAAAACAATTATTATTTTGAAGCAGTGAGAGTTTCAAAAATTCTCATCACTGTGACATGGTTGATTCACTTATGCACTACCTAGATGTAATAACGGTTATAGCTGTAGAAAAGGCAGCTAGCTACGCACACTTTGCAGCTAAGCTTTGCTTAGCTGTCTAGTTTTGGTATCATTTTAATATTTTTTAAACGTTTATTTCTGTCGGTGAAATGACTGTTTTTGATGGAAAAATTTTGTCGTGCATTGCCTTATATAGGAGTTGAAAGTAATAAAATGTCGTGAATTTTTTAATTCGTCGTTTGATACATTATTTTGTCGTTGGAGTACCTTTTATGTCGGGGTAAGCTCTTTATTGTCGGGAATTTCCCATTTAGTCGTGGTAATGATTTTTCTGGCGTGAAAGTGCCTATGCTTGTCGTGCTGACGCCCTTTTTTGTCGTGGTATTAAATCACACCCTTTTTAAAATATGTACTAATTTACTCAAAACTCCAAAAGTAAGCGATTTTAGAATTTTTAACCACTCAGTAGAACTCCAAAAGAGATCTTGGATTTTGAGGGCAATGACGACCTTGATCCTTGATCGACGCTACACAGAATCTCAAGTATACTACCTTTTAGAACTGGTGCAGTTATTTTCGAAAAGAGGTGGGAGTAGTGGTAAAAGTAAAAAATCACAACGCATATTTTGAAAAATTCGCTCTCTTTGAGGAAAATTGGCACGTCTGAAAAGAACATTCAATTGCAATAGAACACAAAGCTGGTCATATAAAAAGTACTTATAGGAAAACAATTTGCTCATAAAATTTTGTTTCATTTATTGATATAAATAGGTAGGTAGGTAGTTAGGTAGAGGTACTATGAACCTTCTACCCACAAATGCATTTGAAATGGTGATAAGTTGCTGGGATTATTTTAAAGATTTTTTGGAGCTACACATTACACAGCCAGGATAATTTTCAGTATCAATATTTCCCCTTTGTTATTCCAACTCTCCCAAATTTTCTTCAGCTCCCCCTACAAGCTGACAAAGTTTGTCGACAACTATACAACTAATTCTATTCTTTTTTTCTGATTTCAACATTTTTCAAATTCAATCATAGGTTTTTTGAAATTGAAACTCGGCAAAAAAAACAAATTGGTCTGAGCGAAGCGAGGGCAAAAGACTTGAAAAATTTGTAATTCGAAAAATAGAACAATATCAATTTTAATGTAAGAATTCAGTTTTTGTTATCTCAACTTAGGAAAAAAATCACTTCGATAAATTTATCATTTTTTTTCTCTTAGAATGTCTCAAACAATACTTAAACCTGCACGTAAAAAATTGACCACTTTCTACTGGTGGGAAATCATGTTCTATAATTTTGCTTCTCTTCATTTATTCTGTGAAGCCCCTTATCTTCTAAAAAAAAATATTTACCCAGAAACTAAAAAACATTTTGATCATGTAGCATAAAATCTCTCACTAAATTGATTTTTCTCTGAGATGTTACGCTTTTCACTTTTCAGATAATTTTGGAAAAATATAAAAAGCTCAATTTTGACTTGTCAAATGAACGACCTTTCACACCTACTATAAATATCGGAGATCGACCTTTGGAGCTTCTGAAATGCTGTTATTTGATTTCAAAAATGGAGCTACTTTTTCCATCATGTATAACTTTTCCGCGAATCAATTTTTGGTTGAAAATTTTTCCTATTTTTTCACCTTTTTTGACAGTAAAAATATTTTTTTCTGGATCAACCATGCATTCTACGAAAAAAAGAATAGATGAAAGTAGAACATTTAAACTTTAAGCACAAATCTTAGAGTAAGAACTAATGCTTCCTATTTAAAAAAAAAAAAACGTGCTATACTGGAATAATTTTTTTGTAGGGTGTTTAGTTCGACCAGAAAGTCCATTTTCACCCTCAAAAACGATGAACAATGGGAAAAAAATTGTTTTTGCGGAAAATGTTTATGAAGTGGAATTTTTTTATCATTTTTCTTGAGATCAGTGTGAAAAATCCCATCAGTATCACCCTCGAAAAATTCAATATTTCATATGAGTATGTCCTTTCTTCTTTCGATACTTCAGCTTAGGTAATAAGAATTGCGAGAAAAAAAACAGACTGAGAGAAATATAGATAGCTAATAGGTATAAAAATACACAGCAGGGTGAAGGTAGGGGTAGGGTGTACAGTAATGTAAAAACGTAAAAGTCACTCTCGAATGCATCACACACCTAATATACTGTACAACAAGAAGCTTAGATAGTTTAAAAACTTCGCAAGTGCGGGGTGCAGAGGGTGGGTATTGTTAAGAAAAGGTTGCGTAGTATGCACTATTGTCTGATTGTGAATGAATAGAAAGAAGAAATGCACCTCTGCAGTTCGTGATTTTTGGTCGTTCGCGAGGTAAATCACTAAATGTAAACATATATGTTAAGGAAAAACTGGTATGCAACCAGAAACCACACTTGGTGATAACGGTGTAAAGAATACCCTTAAAGCGAATAATTAGAGTTGAATATCTTTCGAAGCTGTCTCAATCGATACTAGATGATCAGGAAGCTGCTTACTCGGACAGAGTGCGTTGTATTTAAATTCTGACCTTAGATTCGGAATCAGCGTCGTTCTAAACCATGAAATCGATATGCAACTCGATATATTTCAAAATTTTATCAGAACCCCCCCCCCTTCAAACTAGGACAGAATGAGTTGTATTTGAATTCTGACCTCAGATTCGGAATCAGCACTATTCTAAACCATGAAATCGATATGCAACTCGATATAAGTATCTAGGAAATTTTTTAGACCCCCCCCCCCCCTTCAACCCCTCTTCGAAGTCCAGAATTTCCAACAAAAACTGGATGGGGGCTCATTCCATGAAACCTCATGGCTTATCAAATCAAAAGTGCAATTGATGAAAATGACTAAATCCGACATCCATAATCACACACGTGCTCAAATATTGTACATTTGTAGAAAAATTCCCTCCACTACCCCCACCCAAAAACTAAAAATGATGGTTTCATAATTCAGTGGCATTCTGAAGCGAAAAATAATGTTCGCTGAATACATTTTTTAGATTGAAATTTTTTCCAGATTGAAAGATTCGTGTTATGAGCGATATTCTAAAAAAAAATTCAGAAAGTATAAACAAAGGGCGGGGCAAGGGGAAGGGTGATTCTCACTCCAACGGAAAGTACCCTTACAACATATCGATTGTTAGGTTCTCAAAGGCGCGGAATCCAAATCTGAGGTCAATTTTCTGTTATCTGCAAACGTATTCTTTTTACACAACACCAGCACTCGTTTTTTAAATCTTAACACCAGGAAATTTGACTTTCAACTTCTGAATCAAGATATCCACTATCCAGTCTGTCACACAAATGATTTTTTCCTTACTTTTCTCTGTTTTCCTGCCAAATTTTTCCAATTTTCTGGATTTTTCAGATGTTCACACACAAAATATTGGAGAGGGGTGGGTCAAATTCATTCAAGTGTCATCAACAACAAATTATCAATTAATCCACATACTTTTTGAATTTATGAAGCTATGATAGAAGATTAGGGTAGCACCTCATTTAGCAACATCTGGGCATCTGGATCTTGAAAATAAACAAGGGGAGTGGCGATGTGTGGAATTGAAATCCCTGAAACTTTTTCTTTGCCAAAATTTTTGAAAACAGCAGTTTAGTCCTATAGAAGTTCAAATGCAGACAAATAATAGGTATACCCACACGGAAAACAACGTAGGGGAATTCCTATTATCACAAGCTCAACACAACATAGCCCAAAATTACCATCAGATTCGAATTTGGAGCCACTGAAAACCATGAAATCGATATACATGACGATATATGTGAGAATTTTTCAAATCCCCTCCCCATTTTACCCCCTCTACATACTTCCTTAAAATGTTTAACCTACGTTTTATGGAAGCTCATTTCGCAAAATCACAATGAATATAGCAACTATGATAACAATGAATCATTTCATTCTTCAATGCCTAGATGGTCATACGAGCGCACAATGGGGCTGCATGAAATGTCACCCCCCCCCCCTCCAACTCATTCCTCCCCAACTGAAAAACAAGTAAATTTCTTCAATTCTGTTCCAAGATGGAGAGAAAAACTTCAGAGAGTTGATCTCAAATTACAATTCTTCCTAAACAAAATAATACCTACTTATTATAAGCAATCTGTTTTTAAAATTCAGAAAATGTAAGCAAAGGGGGCGGGGCAAGGGGAGGGGCGATTCTCACTCAACGGAAAGTACCCTTCCAACATATCGATTGTTAGGTTTTGATGGACGCTTAATTCAAATCTGCGGTCAATTTTTGCTCATTTCCAAGCATACTCATTTTACACAGCACTTGTACTCATTACTTATAATAAATTTTGAAATTTGATTCAATCTTTGAATTTTACAAAATCCAAAAATTCATTCAAGAATCACGCCTCCTTGGAATTCCCAAACTCTGAAATATGAGCAATGGAATGAGGTAGGGGCTCAGGAATGTGAAAATCACATAATTTGATAGTACCCTTCATGCATATCGATTGCTTGGTACTCGAAGCCACAGAATCCAAATCCGACGTCAGTTTTTACCCATCTCCAACTATTCTCTTCTTTCTTCACAGCCTTGCTTGAGATTTCGCTTCAACCAGGCAAAATTGCCGCCTCCACCTGGCACACACGCTAATTACGACTCTATCAACCAACACATCCCTGACAAGCGCATCGATAACGGATATCGATTCGATAACAATACGCCCACGTAGAATTTAGCTTGCATTGCCGCATACCACTCGTTTACGGAACACCCTAAATGTACTCGTATGTGTAGAAATAGTTCATTGTCGTCGCCAGCGCCATTCACCAATTACCGGTACAAAAATCACACATAACTCGATAATTATGGTACCAATCGTATGAAAAATCTTTCCGAATCCAACCCATTTAGAAAGGTAATACGGGGAGTGGTATCAAGGATATTGGAAAACGAGCGTTGGAACGAGAAAAAAATTAAATCATCTTATATAGGCGATCGGCACATACAGTACAGCCTTAACCATGATCTCATGAAGACCTTGTACACACGTACGATTGTACTTTAGCTTCTAATTCAATTGGTACTCGTACATAAGAAGAATTTCCACTAACGGTAAACGTATTTCTCACCTTTATACGTGATGCGTGACATCGATAAATCATTTGGATGGCTTCCAAAAATGAAAGAAAAATACGTTTCTAACCCTTATCGGGATCTCTTATAGTATACGCATCAGGTGTCATCGATACGCTGGAAAACTTTTTTCTGCTGCGCGGTACTTAGTTGTATATGTACGATTTACCATGGCTATTACATAACGGGAACCTTAAATTACTATTCAACGTTTGTCTGACCACACGCTGGAATTCTTGAAACATTTCTGGAAGCGTCCTGCGCCCTGCCTCTCTCTGTATCTATCAAATTTCTGGCCTCTGGCCACGGTTATTGACCACTCTATTTTGGTAATAGTCATTCTTCCTCTGTTTCTGTGCGCTGCTCGATTCGTAATCTGAATGTAGTGTAGGTAATTACCCTACAAAGGTAAGTACATTTCCCGGGGTGTAATTACAGCCAGTAGGTACGATGATGAGTCGGTCGATCTCCGAGATAGACCATATCATTTACACGACGCGATCAGCTCCCAGCCAGCGTAGAGCGTAGAGGAAACAACCTTGAAGAACGGTAGTAAAAACACAACACCACAAAAATAGGTTAATGTTATAAATTACACCGTGCTCGGTTACAGCAAATTCGGCATCACATTTTTACGATGACATAACAGCTGGTAGTCTCTCTGCTTTATGCCAGCAACCCTACTACACAGATCTCTGGATGAAAGTTAAACAAACATGGCATGAGAGCATTTTCACGCTAAATTTTTACGATCAATTTTCGAAGAAAGAAAAAGCATCTATGCGGAAATGTAAAAGTATGCTCATCTTCGGATATCATTTTACGACTCCGAAGACGTTTAGTAAATGTAATGATCGAGACAGTCAAGACGACAAATCAGACTGAAAGGTGATTTATGATGCACTAAAAACATCTCTTTTCATTCTCCATTTCATTCGGGCGAGCAAACAAACAAACGATGATGCTTGTACGAGTATGTCTTCATCATCGAACCTCACTCTGACATTTCTCCTGGTCATTGACGATTGATTTTTTTTTCTTTTTATATGTGGTATGTATTTTCATTATCTAATAATAGGTACATGTTCGCAGGTATCTCTTTTGTTGTATCAACTCGGCAAACCAGTTCATTTATTTGCGATGAAAATTTTCCATCTTAATGTGTCCAGACTCCAGAGGTAAAAGTACATATACTATAAAGATATTGCTAATCGTATAGATTATGTACTCTATATACACACAAAATGACGAATCGTGACTTACGATTATCTAATATGTTTAGTCATGGTCAAAGTTACACAGTTGGAATATGGGTCAGTTTTGTTGTACAAGAGATGAAACATGATACAAATTTTCATATCGCGCATTGCATATTGTACTCGTATACTTCTCTACCTACTGTATACTTTTCGATACTAAATCGTTTCATTAATTTATTATGATACGTTTTTTTTCTCGTTCTAAATGAAATTATCGCTGAGCAAGGTCATCCGGAGCCTTTTCTTATTCTATATGCTGTACCTTATAGTTGCTCAATGGTAAAACGATTATTGTTATTTTTTTTTCTTCAAAGCTTGAAAATACTAGTAGAGTAAACGAGTACCTAGTACGTATGTATGTAGATTAAATATCTGTAAGTATAGTAGGCTGGATGAAGAAAGAGGTAGAGAGAGTGACTGTCTGCAGCTAGCGCAGTAACCTTAATATCTAGAGCTGCTTTTTGCTTGGAGGCTTCGTTTAATCTACACAGGGTGTTCTGAAAATGGGTGAGTTTTTAATCCTGAAATTTCCAGAGATGATAACAGATTCTAGAGAACTGGCAAGTTCAAATCTATAGACGCAAAAATTGAATTTAATGAATTCTCATAAAAATAATAATTATTTTCTCTTCAACGTCATAAATTGAACTTTCAGTTGAATGAACTGTATGATTTTATTTTCAAAGAACAAAATGATGAATCTCTTGAAAAAAAAAATGGACTACGCAGAAGAACAATTTTATAGTCCATAATGACCTCAAGAAATCAATTCTTGTGATGGAAAATCATTTAGAAAAAAAAAAGATTCAAATTGAACTTTCCATCGGGTCGAAATATTTCAAAAATGGAAATTCCCTGCTTTAAAAAAATCACAATCAACTGGAGTTGAATTTCAAGGTCTACAAACTACAATTTTGTTTCTCATAATATTTTTCTCAAGACCTTTGAATTTGCAGTTTCTCGAAAATTAATTTTCTTTCATTGCAACAATGACAAAATTGAAAAAAAAACACAAAAAAATTTTCCATCAAGTAACACAATTGAATTAGATTCAATATCCTAATTTTTTCCCAAAATAGCTCCAAAAAACAAAATTTTTCGAAGCAAGCTAATTGCACCACACAGATGGGAAATTATACCTAATGTCTACAATTTGGTTCCCTTCATTTTCTTCGTAGGACCTTTAATTTTTTCAAACATCAATTTGTTGTGATGACCAAATCAAAAAAAATGGCTCTTAAACTCAGTTTGTTTTTGCTTGATTTTTTTGCAATTAGAATTTTTTTTAAAAAATCACTACGAATTGAAGTTTAAATATCTGACTTTTGCTCAAAATTATATCAAAAAACAACGTCTTGATGGAAACTGGATAATGAAATTTTAAGATTTACAATACCTATTTGTTTGCCCTAATTTTTTAGTAGGATTGTGATTTTGTGAATTAACCCAAAAATCGATTTTTTGTTCTAGAAAAACATGAAAAAAATTTCTCCACAAAGAATCAATTTAAGGCAAGTTTTTTTACTTTAGCTCAAAATATCACAAAAACAATGTATCTTGGAGAAAATTAATTACTTTTCACTGGTGAAAAATTTTATGCACTGCAATTTCTTTTGTAAGGCCCTCAAATTTTCTTTGAAAAATCAAAATTTTATAATGAAAAAATTTTAAAAATAATACCAATAATTCCTCCTTTCAAACAATTGATTCGTGTTGAAATTCTGAAATGAACTCGACAGGAAGGTGTATAATTTTATTTCGTTGCATTTTCTTCTGCAAGACTCTCAGTTTCTCCTAAAAATTGAAATTTCGTGATGAAATAGAAATCGCAAAAATTAAATTCTTGTCTCAAACAATTTATTAAAATTGAACTTCTCAACTTTTGCTGAAATATCTTCAAAAAACAAAGATTTTTAGAACAAACTAGGAAAATGCACATCACAAGGCAAGAAATTTTTATTGCTCTGAAATTTTTGTATTTATTCATTTTTTTTGAAAGACTCTTCGTTTTTCTTAAAAATTGGAATTTTGTGATAAAAAATTTTAGAAAAATAAAATAATTCTTCTCTTCAAACAAGCGATTCAATTCAAACATTCGAAACTTGCTCAAAATTCATTAAAAACAATGTTTTTTGGAGAAAATTAATTGAATTTTGCAGGTGGGAAATTTCATGATTTACCTAGGTACAATTTATTTTTTTCAACTTTTGCAAAATATCAATTTTTTCTAATATTATGCTGAAAAACTAGAAAAAAATTGTAATTTTCACCACAGACAATCAATTTGAGTTAAACTTTTCAACTTTGACAAAGTTTCTTGGAAAAAATGCATTTTTTTCTCTTCTTTTTTTTTAGGATCCTCAATTCTCTCCAAAATTGAAAATTGGTGAAAAAATTGAAAAAAAACAAAATAACCAATTTTTTTATCACAATTGACTCAAACTGAACTTTTCAACTTCAACTCAAAATATTTCAAAAAACGCCTCTTAATTAAAAGTGAATCAACTGAATAGAAAATATCTTGCTCAAAGATTTTCTGTTTCAACATTTTTTTTTTTTTCGAGGAAACCCTCTAGTTTTTCTCAAAAATTATTTTTCATTACAAAAAATCAATTCTTGAAAAAAACTAAGAGCCCTGCGAAAAAAATGAAAAGAAGCAAACTGGTAAGGCATAAAATTTGCCACCAAAAACTGTGATTGATTCTTTTCTAGAATGCTTTGTTTTTGAGACATTTTAAGTAAAATTTCAAAAACTAAACTGAGTAAAAAAATATTTTTTTGGAATTTCACACAAAATTATTTTCAAATGCAAAAAATGAAACACAAACGACATTTTGTAGAGATGTGGAACAAAAAATATACAAGTTGGTAGAAGGAACTTAGCATATTTTTCATCAGGTGAGGTTAATTTCAATTCAAGAAGTACTTCAGTACTTGGGTACTTGGAATTCGTCTCAAATGGAACATTATTTTCATTTTTAGACCACTTTGAAATAAACCGAATTAAATTTGACCTAAAAAATGAATCCAGTGATGCACCCTGGAACACTGATCCGTCTCACCAAAACTCATTTTCCCCTCTAATTCTATCTAAACTACCTGGGCACATATCCAGTACCACCTACGCCTGCAGAAAACCTCTACATATTAAGCAATTATTTTTAATTGACACCATAGCAACCCAGTAAAGCTCGTTTAGATTAAATTTCGCTTCCGAAATCCAATCCAATGTACACAAAAATGAAAAAATACCAACACAAAATGTTATCTAATCCCATTCGAAATTACTCGTCACTACGTAAGTATACGTAACTCCTAAGGTATCTATGCATACAATAAACAAGCAAAGTTGGAGAAAAAAATCCAAACCTAGGCACGTGCCAGCATCCTAAAGTTACGTCTTACGTGTATATTTCCGTCATAAACCATAAATCGCTCTCGAGCAAAAAAAACAACTTTGGAGGAAATGGAAATTTGAACGTGAAACTTTACCGTATAGAAAGCTGCAGGAGGCAAGTCGTGAGCTAGGTTTAGGCATATATTAATCAAACCAGTAAAAGAGAGAACCTTGGTACGTCTAAATCAAGATTAATTGATATGATTGCCTTTTTTTTTTCGAGTTTCGTTTTCAATATTTCGAACAAATTTCAACAAAAAATAAGAAAGTGAACATAAGATCCTTCACGGTTTAATTTTCATCCCCAAAAAATTGTTCGTAAAAATTTTTTTTGATACAATTTTTTCATTTTTTAAAGATCAATAATTTCAATTCTCCGTAGAAATACCCCCATCCTTTCAACCAACTTTTTCATCCCCAAATTTACCCTCTCCTCTCCTCTCCCCACCCTTCTCCCTCCTAAATCATTTCAAAAATTTGGAAATTCAACTCACCAAAAATCTCAAAATGATCCTGGCAATATCCACAGTCGAAATTTCCACAGCAGCAGCACTTATGTAAATAAGAACACACAGTACAAAAACACTATCACTGGTTCAATGTACGAGCATTTAAAAAAAAACACACCAATTTTTAAACAAACATCAATAAAAGGTATGAGAAAAATCAACACGCCACAGAATCAATATCAACAACAGCATTCGTATCGCCACATTAAAATCGCGTCGCCAAAACTATAATCATCGAAATAAAAACTCGAAAAAAGATCGCGAAAACATCGAGAAACACCGCCGAAAAACGCACAACGAACGTAAATGTATAATACGCGCGTATTTTACGAGTACATTTGCGTCGAGATACTTGAAAAACCGCGTACAACCAGGCAGTCGAGCGCTGTCCCGGTGGAATGGATCATAAGATCGTCGTATACGCCGCCGAGAGAAATCTCTCTCTTCTTTTTTTTTTCATCCATCGAGTCGTACGCGCCGATGAATTTCAAACCGGTTGTAATTAATGCGCATGCGCGACAACGCAGCCGATTAAATTATTCGTGTCTTTTTTAATTATGAAATAACTATTTACATTGCGCCGATGTCGCAGTCTGTGACAAGGGACGCGATCAGGGTGGACAGGGGACATTGTGTTTACCTATACATACTACCTAGACCTACGAGTACATAGACGAAATAAATGCATAGCGTAGGTTTGCATGTGTACGTGTTATTTGTACTAGTATAAATTTATGCATATGTAATGTATGCTATAATACAGTTACATGTTACATGTACGAGTATGTGTATCTTTTGATCTGCAACCAATATAGCGCCTTATTAGAGCCGACATCGCCCCCGCACCATGCCCCCAATCTGCTGCAATTGTCAACCTAACGTTTAATGGAATTGTTTTCAAAATACCTTAATGATATGTGAATGCATAGGTGTTATTGCTAAATTAAATTATCAGCTATGCAGGTCTTCATTATCTCGAGTCGATGACCTGGAAGAAGCAGAGAAGGGCGATGATGCTGTGGGAAAGAAAAGAGTAATTCGAGTCGATTACATTTTTCAGCCCCAAAATAGAGATGAATAATCAATCAATGTTCATAGCAGATCTCAAAAGGATCTTTTTATTTTCATGAGGAATGGGAGGGGGGGGGGTGTTTCAAAGTTGTATCATTGAAAGCATAATATCAGCTGACAATAAAATAATATTTTCAAAAACTTGAAGAATTGAAGAATTTTTCTGAAAAAATTGATGTATTTTTTTTTTTTGATGGAAGTAGGTATTATTTTATATATTACATTTTTTTGAAGAAAAATACTAAATAACCAACCTCCCCCCTCCCCTCCAAAAAAAAAACAGTAACTTGATAGAGGAAAATTTGGCCACCAATGTCGATGGATTGGGGATTTTTGTGACCCTTCAACCTTCAATTCCACATGAACTTGGACCAAAATTAAAGTCTGGAGCCGGTTTCACGCAATTTTTTTCAACTTTCTAGGAGGTGGAAGGGCATGGCAGGCCTGTAGCTGTGATTTTTCTTACGCATTCCAAACAAAATTGTGGTCAGGACAAAGCTGGGAGAAATAAAAAAATATGACTAAAAAAATCTATCTAGCAAGTTTCAGCTACCCAATCAAATTTTTTCACCATTATTTATTTCTTTGAATTGAAAATCATTGCGAAAACACCAATCGTGAAAACTACAATGATTTTGGCAAATCCTGATTTCTGTGACTCTCCCTCCCCCTTCCACTTTTCGAAAAATTCATCTCAAATTCGAGAACATACATACATGCAGAAATTCTCATAAAGTTATGGCTAATCAGCTGGGTAGGTATACATTTCTCAATTTTTGGGCTACGTACTCATATTTATTTTTTCTTTTGAATTTGAGACTAATTTTCCAGCAAATTTTGAATCCAATTTTAAAACATTTTTTTAAATGAAAAGTTTTCCATTTTGCGTTAAGAGGAGGAGGGGGGAGGGGAATCTCCAATTTTTTTTTTTAAAGACGGTAAAATTCACGATATCCTTCAACTGGAGCACAACGTTTTGTTATTGGGACGACACGCTAGCAGGTCTTATGTGAAGTGACAATGAAGGGAAAAGGGGGAATTTTCAGTAATTTGCGATTTTTCGCAAAACTTGTTAATTTTAAAGCTCGTTTGTATTTCAACATTGGCTGGATAGTGGATTTAGATTAAATTTGTTCGTAAAGAATCGAGAAGATATTCGAAATCAGTACGATTAAAAACGTGAAAAGCTTTGAAATCCAAAAATTTGGAAAAATTGGCGAAGAATTATCGAAATGGGATTTCAAACTACACTTGGAGGGCACAAAGGCTCACAAATTCAATAATTATAATTCAAAACAATGAATAAGAAGTGATGTGAAGTGGCATATTGATTATTTTATTGTTTTTAATACTCTAAATAAGATGGATATCAATTTTCGAAAGGTCGTTGGGTTCGAATATCTCATTATTTTTTTGGATTCAATCCCTCAATCTCGTTCTAGGAGTTCCTTTTGTTGAAAATGAGGATTGGAGAGACTTGAAGCCATGAATCTAAAAACTAAAAAAACTATTTGAACATTGGAGATTGAACACACAAAAAATAGGTCATTTTGATTTGACCTATTCTATCTGAAAAATTGCAGAAAATATCTTTGGAATAAGACTGAAAAATAGATCAGGCAACTGCAGTTTGGAAAGAGAAGAAAAAGAAGCTTTCGAACATCGAAAGAGGACCTTTTGATTCAATTTTTAACGAAGGACGCTTTTCTGAAAAATTTTCTCGAGGTAGTGGAGTAGATAGGTAGCTAATTGAAATAGTAATTTTTTTACCCAAAATATGCAAAAAAATATGCAAAAATTTCAGTTTGAGTGATGTATTGCTGAAAAGGATTTTCCAAACTAAAAAATATGAAAACTCTTCAAAACAAGTCATTTATAAATTAATAAATTATTCCAAGAAACAATTTTCTTCATGACATTTTAGCAGTGTTGAGATTTTTTAAACAAAAAAAGTCTTAAAACGCTCACTTTTTGCAAAATTGCCGTTGATATCAAAAAAAAAAAAAAAAAAAAAAAAAAAAAACAAGAAAATACTAAATATACAGAAATATGCAAGTTTCCCCCTCAAAATATGCTAAAATAGGCAATTTGGTCTGAAATATGAAAGATACGCAAAATGATATTGGGCTCATTCATCAGGAAATTTCCTAATTCGCGGAGATAGTATCAAATATGCCCTTTTCTAGTCCATAGAAAAATATGCTAAGCAAAAAATCCCAGCTCTAGACATAACCATATCAGTATTAGCGAGCCACAATTCGTTTACAAAAAAATATAAAATGAAAAAAAAATACTTAGAGAGGTACTAGACAACCCAATTTTTTTCAAGTTGATAAAAAAAGACATTCAAAATCAAATTATGAAACTGAAAAAAAAATCTCATTCAACATTAAATAACAAAAAATTACGTTGAAGAAAACTCAAAACTTTCAGAAAAGTACAAAAAATGCTGTTACTTACATTAGTTCGAATAATGTCAATGCCAATACCCCCTCCTTCCCCCTTCCAATTAAAATCAAAATTCGAGCGTGAAGGGAAAATAACGTTCATGTTAAACTGTTTTGAAGAACCCCCCCCCCCTTAATAGACGATTTCCATATCTATGAATTTGACTTTAAAATTTTGAATATTTTGATCATTAGGAAATTGATTCAAATATCAAACACCGACACGAAAAACCAAAACACTATTCCACCCCTTCCTCACTACTCCACTTCGAAGGGTCGAAAATAAGCTACAGGCAAAATTTCAGCTGTCTACGTCAATTTGGTAAAATTTTGATATTTCTCATTTTTGGCCTTTGAATTTTTTTTAATTTGCCAAAAATGTAAAAAAAAACACACAAACCACGTATTTTTGTTGAATAAGTACAGATATGTTTTCCCGGTACTATTCCGGCCAAAAGAGGTTGGGGTTGGGAAGGGGGAGGGTGGAATTTAGGCTCGAAAATTTTTTGGAGATACCCAACAATAATCCATCGTAATAATTTTCTAAATCCGGGAACAGGGGAATTTCACCTATCTCACTCTGGAATACCTATCTTTTAAGCTGTCTGTTATGTTATGACCAACGAACCGAAATTAATTGGCTATTTAATTCGATCGCCTGAAACTTCACAAAGAGTTGAAAAATTATCACCAAAAACATTCGAAAATCACCGAAAAATTATCACCTTTCAAAATACCACAATTAAAAATACTTTTGTTTTGAAAAAATCTTAATCATGGGTAATTGTTTGATGAAACCGAAATTCACGAATGTACTTTGGTAAGTGATTCAAAACTGCAGCTTATACTTAACTTATTTTCAATTCTCACGATATTTCTTTTCATTTCACATCTCATCTCCCCAACACGAATTTTTCAGTTACAAAACTTTTCGTAACCAAACCTCGATTATGGACTTACCCGAAGAACTGTGGTTGGAAATTTTCAAATATTTAGACACTTCTGATTTACATTGCTCCGTCGCCAAGGTATGTTTCGAATGGTACCGAGTCGTTCAAGATTTCTCGTTATATTCGCACGTGGTTTTGGATTATAAATTGAAAAACGAATCGATATCGATAGTTAACCGATACCGGCCTTTCATCATGTATATCGACATAAGACACGAGGCGAATTTGGATATTTTACTCGACAATATTATGAAATGCGAAAATTTACAGTTACTTAGGCTGGATTATTGTCGACAATGCACAGGTAAAAATGATTTCCCCCTCAAACCCCCCCCCAAAAAAAAAATCAACCCGCTCTTAATATATTAAGGTACCAACTTTTTTGTCGCAGATTTCAAAATGAGCATAATCAAAACGATATTCAAAAACTGCAAATACCTGACTCGTTTAGAAATCATGTACGAATTATCTCCCGTTAGTAAATCATCTTTACGTAAAATCGCCATCATCAGAGTTATCTTTTTTCGTACACCTCCTTTTAGTAAATTCATCATGACGATTTACACGAAAAAAGGCTGGAGGAAAAATCGTACCGCTATGTCCGCTATTATACACTTTGAAAAACGTAAATGCGCCGAATTACTTTATAAAATGAATATCAAAGAGTTTATTTGTAGAATAGCTCAAGAGACGTTTGGACTTTACGAAAAATAACAGTTTGTATTTCTTTGCTTTTTTTTTACCTGTTTGTGTGTGTTTTTTTAAATGTTTTGTTTTGTTTTTTCGAGTTTTTAAAAATAAATGCATCAAGTCTCTCATTCTCGTCGTACCTTTAACTTGTTGTTGGTAATTTTTACTACCATTAGCAACAAAATGATATTCTGCCTTCCAACTCGACATATGCAATTTATCAGACAGGTGTGTTGAAGTAGAAGTAGCTCGTTGTTTGTACGTCACGATCGTTGGCAACTTGCTACATGTATTCGTCGATATCAACGAACCTGACACCTTTCCTTTTTCTTCTGTTTTATCAGTACCGCAGCCGGTTAATTACGCGTATATTATTACTTTTCCGAGGTAATTTATGAGACGTGTGAGACATTGTAAGTCTTTCCGGACGTTGGTGTGTGTGTTTCTTCCTCTATATTATTCAATTATTACAAAATGAAGAAATTAACTATACTTACGTATAAAATACCTACGCTGTACATAACCATAATTGGTTAATTTTTGACAAATTTGAATTTTAAGGCGATAAAAATGAGTACCTACGTACAAAAACGACACATAGAAACTGAAAATAAAAATAATGCATATCCCACGAGGAAAACGGCTATATTGGAGTATAATGTAGGGGTTGGTAAAGTAAGACGAGGAGGAAACTTTACAGAAAATCAGAAAAATTGAAACTAAGGAAACTATTTTTGTTTAACTAAAATGAAGTTTTTGAATAAAGTGAAAAATATCACGAAAATTATACGAAATTGCTCAAAATTTGTGAAAAAAATGAATAAAATGCGTGAGAAAGTTGAACAAAAATTCGGAAAAAAATTCGGAAAAAAATTGTGAAATATCACAAAGGCAAGAATACTTAACGGCCATTTAACAGCTATTTTATAATAAAACTGCTTCCTGAGAATTTTGACCAAAAAAAAACCACATTTCAATTTTTCATCAACTCGTCAAAAATTGATTCTCTGATGATTTTGATAAAAAATTTGAAATTTTTTGACGATTTTTGCAAAAACAGGATTTTTTTAGCAATACTGGCAAGAACAAGGCAATTTGACAATTTTGGCAGAAATTGGCCCCTTTTAACAATTCTACCAGAAACAGATAATTTTTAAAAATGTTGACAAAAATGAACACTTCTTAACAATTGTGTCAAAAATTGACACTTTTTGACAACGTTTCCAAAAATTCACACTTTTTGACAACTTTTTCAAAAATTGACATCTTTCGACAACTTTTCCAAAAATTCACACTTTTTTGACAACTTTTTCAAAAATTGACATCTTTTGACAACTTTTCTAAAAATTGACACTTTTTTTGACAACTTTGCCAAAAATTGCCACTTTTTGACAACTTTTCCAAAAATTGACAGTTGACACCTTACGAGAACTTTTTTAATAATTGACACTTTTCCAAAAATTGACACTTTTGACAAATTTTTGAAAATTGACACTCTTGACAATTTTTTTGTAAATTAACACTTTGACAACATTTTCAAAAATTCACACTTTTTGATAACTTTATTAAAAATTGACATCTTTTTCAAAAATTTGCCACTTTTTGACAACTCTTCCAAAAATTGACACCTTTTAGACAACTTCTTCAAAAATTGACACTTTTTGACAACATTTTCAAAAATTGAACCCTTTTTGGCAAATTTTTCAAAAATTTACACTTTTTGACAACTTTTCCAAAAATTTACACCTTACGACAACTTTTTCAATAATTGACACTTTTTGACAACTTTTCAAAAATTGACACTTTTTAGCAACTTTTTCAAAAATTTACACATTCTTGATAACTTTTTTAAAAATTGACATCTTTTTCAAAAATTTGCCACTTTTTGACAACTCTTCCAAAAATTGACACCTTTTAGACAACTTCTCCAAAATTTGACACCTTTTGTTTCAAAAATTCACACTTCATATTGACTACTTTTCCAAAAATTGACACTTTTGGACAACTTTTCCAAAAATTGACACTTTTGGACAACTTTTCCAGAAATTGACACTTTTAACAATTTGTTTGTTAATGGACACTTTTTGACAACATATTCAAAAATTGACACTTTTTGGCAACTTTTTCAAAAATTCACACTTCTTGATAACTTTTTTTAAAATTGACATCTTTTTCAAAAATTTGCCACTTTTTGACAACTCTTCCAAAAATTGACACCTTTTGTTTTAAAAATTGACACTTTTTTGACAACTTCTCCAAAAATTCACACTTCATAATTGATAACTTTTCCAAAAATTGACACTTTTGGACAACTTATCCAAAAAATGACATTTTTGACTTGGGCAGGCAAAAAAAAACCTTATTAATGTAAGCAAATTTGACAAAAAAACAGGACTTTTGCTTGGCAATTTTGTAACAAAAAGAGGTATTTTTGAACATGAAAATAAATTTTTTGGATGTTTGGGGTGGAGAGAGAGTACAAAAAATTATGGACTTACAACTTTCGATAATTAGCGTGCTCCCAACATAGAAGTGATCAAAAAAGGACCGCTTATCTCACAGAAAAATTTTTAATTGAAAAAAATTTACCGACTAGTTTATTTTTTTGTTTTGAGGGCCTCTTAAGAAGAACCGATGTTGCTGAGGAAACATGGGAGGTTCTTGAATCTATTGATTTTTCTGAATTTTAGGAGCCTTTATAAAAGAGAAAACTATGCATTATAGCTTGGAAGGTCGGAAAGGTTTTACTCTTCATAAGGGGATTATGTGGAAGAATTCTTACGTGGAAATGAAAAAGTTTTGAGTAAATTGATTTCTTTTTTGAACAGGAGGGTCTCTGGGTACAGTGGGTACGTCTTGTTGTAAACTTGGAAAAAATTTCTAGTGATTATGTAATAAGAAAAGATTGAGAAGCAGACGTGATTCAGGAAACACCTATACCATGTTTGTTTTTAATGAACTGAAATTATTCCCTCATAAAATGGAATTACTTCAGCAGATGGACTTTTGATATGAGAATGGAAAAATATGTTTTGCGGGTCCGAAAAAATGTTATGAAATCTTGAAAAATGATCTAGAAATCTTCCACCATGCTCGTATTTTTTCTTTCATTGTGTTTTAAAGTTCCTTTCTGACATTTGAGGGGAAAATGAATTTTTGACATTTAAAAATTTTTCTCCTCTTCCTCCCTCAGGTATACTGTTTTTCTCATTTAATATAAGGTTAAGTATATGGGCCTCCAAATGTGAATGCCATTCAAATTTGGCTAGAAATTAAGTTTTTCGGAATAATAATTGGTCATTTTGCTACTTTGGTGGATAAAAAATGGGCGAAGTGGATGGTCAAGTAACTAAGAGATTCCCTGGTGAACAGCTTTTTATAAATTTCCCGGCTCAGAACGATTTTGTCAATCACAGAGCTGCCTCACAATCTATGATGCTATCCTTTTCACTTTTTAATATTTCCATCGGGTGAGCAACGGATACCAAGGTGGAGCTGGGGGTGGGTAACAGCGTAATGTGACTTTTAAATCACGATATTGTGTATTAATAGGTCGTATCGTGGTAATTGTAGGTACCTGGTACTTATAGTATTATATTAAACTCGCAACCGTTCTCTTCGCTGCTGCGGTTACATAAGATATCGCAGACCTACTCGTAGAAGACGGTGCTACGTTGAACATCTCCGGGCCTCGGTGGCCACGGCGGCCAAAGATGAATTAATGAATAAGCGATATTCGCATTTTGCTTTAGTATATAGCACGATCATACCATCAAGAATCTGTATAATTTCGCGATTATACAGATAATTTAATTGGCGGGTTTTGGGAGACGAGCATTCGACTGTATGACGAGAAAATCAGCAAACCAGAGGTATCTATATCGATGGGATAGAAAGATTTCCTCGTAATACATTCCGTATAGCGATAAGATTCACAGGAAGTCTGAGGCTATATGCGGAATTCCATTGTTGATTTCTGTTAGCTCGCCTATCGATTGGTGATTCGAGAGGTGCTCTGTTTGCTACGAGTTCGAGTATCTATGAGGCACTGCTGGGCGTGTTTGCTAAAATTCTCGGGCAATTTACCAACAACTTGGTGCAAATAGGAATACTTGAGCGTATTACGCGAGCCAGGTACTTTACCTTCTGCCTACACGTATCACAGCTCTCGAGTCTTACTATTAATATGATCGCGTTTATCACATTTGATTAACGAGCAGAAGGGTGCAGAGAGAAAATCGCATCGCATATTTTACGAGCATCAACGTCGTTCGCGCACAAACAGAAGGTTAAATTATGTGACGACCTTTGGTCGAGATTTACTCGTCCATCTATCGCGAATTATATCGTGAAATAAGTAAATTTTAAGCCCCTGGGATCGTTCGCTAATGTATCGATGCAAAAGTGTATAAGTTGATGTCCTCTATTCGCAAACACCTATACGAGTATATTTTTTCGCATAAATTTTAATAGACTCCTCTGCTTCCCTCCTTCCTCAGACGATAAAGAATAATGACGTGTTTGCACAGCGGAGACAACCGCCAGTTAATTGAAGTTACGTAAAAAAAAAAAAACAGTGCACCACTATAGGAGATTATATACTTTGTCAGTTTTTTGTATGTATTTTTTTTTTGAATGCTGCGTTTTCTGCACAACTCGAATTGAATACCAAGATTGTATGTTATGCAACACGATCATCGCTAAAGGCTACGGTTGCATCGCTATTTGATGGCAGGGGCAAGGTCGTTGAAAGGTTTCCGTTTGCTAGCCTGTTCTCTCGTTCGTCTACTTCATGTTCTTCTCCATTCGGTGTAAGATTGTAATGGTTTCACTTTTGATGAGCGTGCATCTTTGTGTATGGGTATAAGGTATTGCTATACCTGTCTATTACATTCCAAGTACCGTGCTAGTCGTAAAAAGCCTCCTTGTGTTACACTGTTTGTTAATAAGCCGAAGTAATTGGAAGTGTTTTTTTTTTACGAGGAAATTAATTTTTCGATGCGAAAGGTGTTCAGCAACGCGTAATGGCGTCAATTAGGCATTATTCAACTAACAGATTGTTTTATCTATCGTGATGCTATGTGCAAGCTTATGTTGAAAGTCGATAATGAAATCATTCATTTGGTCGAGTGTTTGCCAAGAGTGTAAAATAATAGAAAAAAAATGATTGTAATTGAAAAAGCACGTGGTGTAAGATGAAAGGTTTAATCGCAAATTGATTTTTTTTTCATCGAGAATGTTTCTTTCTTCGTACGCCTATGCGTGTAAAAAAAACAGAATTAAATGTGTTTGAAACCCTTGAAATACTGATTATTGAAAAGAATTGAAAATTAATGTAATTTGATTTGTGTTTGAATATTTTTTTTTTTCAGATAAGCTACACTTTTTGAAAAGTGAAAACAGTTTTCAAAACTAATAAAATTTCATTTGAAATTTTTCACGAATTTCATTGATTCGAAAATTCGATTATTAAAATTTTATCTTAATTTGTACAAATGTTAGCAACATTATCTGGGAGGAGGGGGAGGGGTCAACTTTCTTTTAAAGCATAAAACTATCATGGTATCTAACAACATTTTTTTTGAAAAAAATCGCTACTTTTTCACTACTTTTTTCACTACCTGTCTTCAACCAAATTTATAGAAATACTCTTTACTCGGACCCCCCCCCCCCTCTCCACGCACAAAAAATCAACAAAATCGAATTTTTCACGAAAAAATTTTCAAAATAATTGAAATTGGAAAACAAATGTGTAGGTATATTATGCATAGTATTTATTTCAATCAATTTTTTCAATAATTTAGAGGCTCTTATTAAGCGTTTGAACTTTTTCATTTTTTTAATGGGTACCTTTTGACTAAATTAACTACTTTTTCACTACTCTCACTACCCATTTTCAAAATCACTATTCATCACTACTTTCACTACCTGTTGGATACCCTATATTTTGAAAAAAGAATGACGTCAAGGTTAATTTGGACGGTTTTTAGATCACATTTTAGAAAATCTGAAATCTCCAAAATGTACCCAAACGATTCAGAACAGCCTGAAACCACCTCCAATCGACTCAGCATAATTATAAAAAATGGTGTACTATTGTAAGTGAATTTCATTTCAAGAACTCAATTGGGTAAAATGTTGTGGAAATTTCAATTTTCAAAAATCTGCAAGGGTGCTCCAGAACTACCTACCACTCAAAATGGTTCGAAACCGTTTCCAATCGACTCGGATGGTCGAAAACAGGGCACATACCAAATTTCAGCATTCTTGGTCTATTTGGTGAAATTTTGATTTTTTTCCCATTTTTGACTCAAGTTTAATTTTTCTAAAATTCATTAAAAATCAAAAGCGTTTGTGAACTCAGAAATTTGATCTACTGTTTCCAAATTCGTATTCGGGAAATCAGACCACCTCGATTCAAACTACGATTATTTCAGCTGATTTTCAAATTCTGTGATTTTAGACATTTTTTTTTTGATTTTCCATTCAAAATAAAAGGACACAGGTGTAGAAGTGACTTATGTAACTTTTCTCATAAGGATTATAAAATTACTTACTTATTCTCATACGCAAGTTCATATTCTATCATTTTTGGAAGGAAATTGTACTCACCTGAAACACAGAAAAATTAAGGTGGATTAGTTGGTTACAAAATGTATTATTGACGATCAATCAACAGAATGATATAGACCGTATGATATTATGATACTAGTCGAAGGCTAAAGTAAAAATTTTAACGATCTCCATGTTTAATAAACAGCCAAAAATGAATATTCGCAAAAAAGTATCATAAAAATAGTAGAATTGATTGTGAATAAAATCACTCAAAAATATCAAAGATTGATGAACCATCAGAGAAATATGACAAAAATTTGAGAAAATGTCTCAATTGGGTAAAATTTTACACAGCCTGCTTAGATTATTGAAAAATAATTACCAAGAATTAATACGAAATTCTTGAAATTGAATGATGATTTGTCAAAACCACAGAAAGTGTCATAAAATTTGTCAAACTGACCCCCGCCCCTCCACCAATAATTGAAAATTACCAGAAGTTGATCTTGGTATCTAGTAACGGTTTTTTTTGTTTTTTTTTTTTTTTAAATAAAACCACTACTTTTTTCCACGAAATTTTCAGACAGCTCTTGACTCAACACCTCCCCACCCCCACACACACACACACACAAAACTAACAAAGCCAAATTTTTCACAGGAAGATTTTCAAAAAAAAATTTCAATTGGAAGAAAATTTGTATTATAAAGTATTTTTTAATTTCAATCGAAATAATTTTATTAAGTACTAAACTAAAAAACAAATGAACCCATTGGTGAATTTTTTCATTTTTTCACTACCCAGGTGTCTAACGAAATTCCAAAATGAAAAAGTAGGGACTTTCAACAGGTCATTTTTCGAGCACATAGAATTTTTCAAGGTTGGGGGGGGGGGTGTAAAAATTTACATTCAAGTTTTTAGTCAAATTTTTGCAAAAAATGTTTGCTCTAATGATGTTTTCAAACACCTTTTGATTTTATTTAAACAAGTAGACGCTAAAAATATAACGTTTCACTTCAATTTTTCGTCTTATTTTCTCCTCATCAATTATTTTAAAAATTAATGAATATCACATCAACTTCGCTTAAAATCAAATTCAACATGAAATTCTTCGATTTCGATTGTAAATATTTCATACTGCGTATTTGCTTCAAAATTTTAAAATTCGAATAGTTATTTTTTGTTGAAAAATTGAAAATGAAAAAAGAAAAACAAATGGGCTCGAGCAAAGCAAGGACAAAAGATCTCGAAAATTAGTATTCCAGTAGGCATAAAAACGATAGAATTCGAATATATATTTTTTTAAATCCAAAATTAAAATGACATGAACTTTCAGTGAGTCAAATTTCAGCCAAATCAGAGGTGACGAGTTGACGAAGTTTGCTTATTAGGACCAGTTTTTTACTCACCTGAGAGCATGCTTCAAAAGTATTCAAAAATCATTTTAAAAATTGACAAAAAAAATCTCAAAAAACGTAGGTAGGAATTTTGTCAAATTTTTGTAGCATTTAAAATTTTTTAAAACAATTTCCATGCTTGTCATGCAATTATCTACGTATTGATACTCGTACATTTTTCAACAAATTTTTGTAACATTTAAATTACTTCTAATGACATTTTAACGACATCAACCTAGTTTTGAAATGTTTTTAGGTCATTTCGATTAATTTTCGTGATAATAGGGCAGATGATTTGAATTTTTCTGAAAATGAATTATACTCAAAATCAGTTCCGAAAAGACCAACGTTATTGTAACTACCGATAGTGCGAGGTTATGAAGGGAGGAAAGAAGGTGTTTTATAATTTTACATACTAACTACTGCTCTGCAAAAAAAAAAAAAAAAAAAAAAAAACTTCGAAACTAAAACCAAATAAATAAATAAATATTCGATTCTCAACTAAACCATCAGCTCTTATGTTTTAATGGCTATTTTGTCACGATAATGACCATTTAATTATAAACGAGCATTTCGGCGATCGACGCAGCAAAACAGAGAGAGAACCAGACAGGAGGAGTAGATCTTGACTGCATGTGCACGTATTAATTTTAAGGTCATCTACGCTCCGTGCTGAGTACAGAACAGAGTGGTTCATCCGCGGGCCACTCCACTCTTCGCCCCTTCTACCTCCACAGTATGATATTTTGTAACACGCTCGTAATTAGTAACAAATAAATGTATATCTAGGTACACGTATAGTAGGTATTATAGAAGAAATATGAACAGGTTGGAAAATTTTTCATGCTTATGCGAATAATACAACTTTTCGTATCGGGCTAAATGCCCATAATAGTTTAAAAGAGAATTCACGCTGCTTGCGATTGCCATCGACGATCCAGTTTCGTAATTTTCAACGTTCTCGCAAACACTCACACACTGAGACGTATAGAAATGTAAATCTTGTCATCGTGTACATAAAATTAGATCAATTTTTTCATTTTTAATCCATATAGCATTAGCTTTTTATGTTTAGACTACCTCTCACCTTTCCAAACCAACTGGAGCTGCGCTACCTATAGGTATGTTTGAGTTGCTGATTTGTGCACGTCGTCGCGTTGCCGCGTACTTGAAAGCCATAAGGGACGGTATAGGTTCTTGGAAAAATACCCATCGAAGTCGTAAATCGATCTCGTAATTTCTCAACTATACGACTTTTTAATATAATTATCTCCGCCAGTTACCATACCGCGTAAAGTATTCCAATTAAAAATATCATAAATTACCCCTCGTCCCTCGTCGTCTCTTACTTTTTTCACACAGAGGCTGCTCAAAGTATGCTATAAAAATTGCACTTATATGTTGTAATAAGTCTATACATTTGCCGAGTCGTAAAGATAACGTGGACGGTAGGAAATGGACACGTTGATTGGGAAGGGGATTACATCTCTTTTATCGGCTACCAATAAAACCATCGCGTCGTAGTCGTAAAATGATGCTGGTCGAGTGGACGATTCGCTGAAATTATTTTCACTTATTTAAACAGCTTCAGATCCGACCAAAGTACACACAATATTAAGAACGAATAGAAAGCCTCCCTGCCATGACCTATCTATCTATCTACCTGTCCTCACACAACAATGTACAGAAGTACCTTACCTGCAATGCCTACGTAGGTACAATATGTAGATGTAGTACCACCAACGTCTCAACATCGTACGTAGGTAACATCCTAAGGTATGTATTGTATAAGCTATACAATTTAATTAACACCTATTAAGACATTGTAGGTTGACACAAGAGCTACTTTTTGCAGCCGCCTGTTCGGTGTTTGTGTTTGCCTATTCGCTGTCTCTTTATTAACTCGCATTCCCAGACGGAATTCGAAGTTGGTAACCTCCTGCGCAGCCATACGAGTATACTCTGCCTGGCATGATGAGACAAATTAAACTCGCCTCGGTCATTTCAGTGAAAATGTTGAGTTATCGCGGTGAAAAATCTCATCAACCTTTCGATTAAATAGATCTTGTATAAATTAATACAGGTATTAGAATTTTTAGGAATATTATTCGATTATGCAATTTTAATATCAGCAGACTATAGCTGTTTTGATTATCTGATGATGATTGTTATGGTTCGTTGATCTCCGCATATGTTCGTGTAGTAGGTATTAGAACGTGTTAAATATTTTGGCTATTTAATAATTACAGAAAATTCTAATTTTCTACTTAATGATAGAAAGTTGAAAATTATATGACCAATTTTCGTGATTTCTTACAGCCATGATATCCACTATTTGAATTTTTTTAGTAACTTTAGTAAGTAACTGAAAAATGGCAAAAAAGTAACCAAAAACAAATTTGAGAAAAAGTGACCTAAATTTTGAGAAATGAGAGCAAAGTACATACGTATACTATTATGTAGCAACAGATGGAGATTTTTTTTTTAGTTATCCCTCAATGCATGAGCGTAGCAAAGCAGTTGATGTATGCCCATAGAAAAAAAACTGAAAACACTTTTCAATACATTTTAGAGAGTAAGTATTCCCAGGTAAAATAGGCGAAATGGCCCAGTTCCCAGATCAGGAAAAGTATGAAGAATAATTATTGTTGAGTACCTCCAAAAAAAAACACTGTGAACTTGCCAAAAATTCCTGCTTTTGCCAAAATTATCAAAATAAGTCTCGTTTTTGTCAAAATTATTAAAAAAACTATTGTTGGCCAAAATTTTGAAAATTCTTATTATTTCCAAAAATATCAAAAAATCTTGACTTTTTGTAAAAATTGCCAAAAAAGCACCTGTTCTTTGCCAAAATGTTCAAAAAAATTTATCGCCAGAATAATTGTCAAAAAAAGTCTCATTTTCGCCAAAATTGTACAGAAGTTTTTTTTAAAAAAATTATTTAAAAAATCCCAACTTTTTCAAAATTGTCAAAAAAGTTTTATTTTTGGCGAAAATTGTCAAAAAATACATTTTTTTGACATTATCAAAAAAGTCCTGATATTGATATGGTGCAATATACCTTCACTGCTTAGGTGGTTATTCTAATAATGCATCCTTACGGCATTCTATTTATATCCCATAAAGTGAAGATGCATGGTAACATGGTAAATTATATAGGGTGTGTTGGAGGATGTACTTGAAGGTTACCACGCGTCTAGAAATATGTACGATCACTTGATTCCAGCTATTCGCGGTGGCAGGAGTCTCATCAACAATGATAGTTGGGTGGTATAATACTATTTAATTTCATATGATCGGAAAATGAGTAGTTTCCTAGACAGTTTTGTGGTTGGAAAATACGTCTTTAATGCATCTATCTAAACATGTGCGGAAAACATGTTTACAAATTCAAAATTAGCCATTTTTTAAAATTTCAGCATTTATTTTCCTCTCATATGAAATTAAAATAGTATACGCGACAGGATTGGACAGTAACGCGATTAACTTTCCGCTCCTGTCATGTAATATACTATTATTGATATTCAATATGCAATAGGGATTTATCTCAAGTCACACTGTTTTTTGTAGTGGCCCAATACTCGCTCGGTGCTGACCTGTTTTATTTTACTAATTAAGTTGGAATTATCAAAAGATGATCCAACATTCGGTTATTATTTTACCTTTTGCGGCCAATTTGGGATCAGCCGATAGGTATCCACAAATTGGTGTATGTGTTTATAGTAAATCCTCTTCAAAGTAAAGCAGCCATCGACAGCCACTATTATTGGGGTAGGCTAAGGAAAAGAGGTGATGAGATGGTCAGCAGTGTTTGGTAAGTAGTTGCTTACATAGTGGTGTCTCCACTTAATTAATTATAGCCTAATCTTAGTTAATTGATGATGTCATTTTATTGTGATTACTGGACAATGATCCTTTATGATCAAATATAATTACCTATTTTGCCTATGGGAAATATTACCAACATATTTTCATAAGATTTCAATGTCTGTTAATTGCGATGATCTGCAGAGATTTGTACCTTCTTTAGTACCTATCTTATTTGTTAAATCGGATCACATTTGTTTCATACTCATTATAGGTATTGGTATATTATGTATATGATGAATGCTGTTGAAACTTCAATAAAATAAACCTGTAGGTACACAATAAATGTTGTACATATGTTCTGTTATTATGTATTCTGTGTATGTTAGACTGGTCTGATTAATCAAAATTAAAGCCTATCCGAGCTAGCTAGGTATCTGATAAATCTCCCCGCCAAAGGGATATTTATTGACCAAACCGCCAAGAAGATCTTTATCAGGGTCCCCTTCTATCATAATCATGCTTAATCTAACAATAACAATATGTTTTGCAGAAATGACCAAAAACCTTTGTTAGTAGCCAAAGTTTAAAAAATTTTTTGCTTTTGCCAAAATTATTGAAAAATTTTGACTTTTTGTAAAAATTGCCAAAAAATTCTATTTTTTGCAAAAATTGACCTTATTAAAAAAGTCCTGATATTTTTTGCAGAAATGGCCAAAAAACTTTGTTAGTAGCCAAAATTACGAAAATTCCTGCTTTTGCCAAAACTATGATATCCTAAGTCGTTTTTTTTTTGTCAGAATTGTCTGCAAAGTTCTGTTTTTGCCTAAATTGACAAAAAAGTCTTGTTTATGTCAAAATTAGTTCCTTTTTTTCAAAATTATATAAAACTATCAACACTTCCAAAAAAAACTCCTGATTTCTGCCAAAATTTTCAAAAAATCCTGTTGCCAAAGTTGGCAAAAATTCATGTTTTTGTCAAAATTATCTGAAAATGTCCTGTTTTTTTTACCAAATCATTGTCAAAATTCATTTTTTGTCATAGTTATCAAAAAAAACTGTTTTTTTTTTTTAAATCAAAATATTATACCTATAAAAAACTTTAGATTTCAGCCAAAATTTTCAGAACTCTGGCTTTTTGTCAAATTTTGACAAGTTATCCAAATGGTCAATAAAATCTTGTTGTTAGCCAAAATAGTCTAAAAGTACAGCTTTTGCAAAAATTGTCAAAAAGTCAAAACGTTTGTCAGAATTTGTCTAAAAAGTGCTGCTATTTCCATTTTCAAAATCAATCTTCGTACGAGTAATTTTATAATTTTCCCTCTCTATTTCCTTTCCTATTCATTTTACCTAGTTCTCTTTAAAAATGAAAAAATTCTGACCCCCAAAAAAATGTGCAATTATACTTGTAAATAAAAAATGATACCTATGTTTATCATTATCACATCTATACTTAGATAAGATACACAACGTATATTTTTTTCAGAATGTATTTTAGTATGAGAAAAGGACCTTCAAGAATACTTAAAAAATTGATTTTTCAAAAGATTTATCCCTCTTAATGGCAAAAATTGGCCCCTTTTGACAATTTTACTAGAAACAGACACTTTTTAAAATTTTGACAAAAATGCACTTTTTCAAACAATTGTACCAAAAATGGGCACTTCTTAACTATTTTGCCAAAAATTGACGCTTATGAACAGTTCCCTCTCTCCCCCCTCCCCCCAAAAAATTTCAACACTTTGTAATTTGGGCAAATTTGGAAAACAAAAAAACAGAACCTCTTGTTTGGCAATTTTGGGACAAAAAGAGTATTTTTTTTAAACTGAAAAATCAATGTTTTTAATGTTTGGGGTGGGGAAAGGGTACAAAAAATTATGGGACTTAGAACTTTCGAGAATTAGCGTGACTCCTAAAAAAGTGGTCTTTGATTTCAAATCTCAAGAGCTTCATTTTGAAACTGGGTCATTTTTTCCAAAACAGATTGGTAAGGGTCTAAAGCGAAAAAACACAAATTTTTTTCAAAAATGCGTCCTCTCCGAGTACCCACATATCCCTTTCAAAGACACCTCCGGAGCGAAAATTGATTCTGAATGACTTTCAACTCAAAATCAAGGTCTCCGCTGAATTTGTTCAAAATCTTCCAGCATTTTTATTTCGCCATTTACCATAATGCAGCTTATTCTATAAAACGAACCTATAAAAAATAAATCTAAAGCCCACAAATCAGTATTCCAGGCGTTAATTTCTTCCCCTTACTGAAACCATTTCAAACCTTGATTCGAAGTTGAATGCACTTTCGTCTTCGTACAAATTGCCTTCAATAATTCGTACCTACCATCAACTCTATCTAATGGACTCGCGAAGTTACAAATGTAAAAAAAAAAGTCAGGAAAATAAAAAGAAATAAACATTTCAATCTCCGCAGTAAAGCGGTACTTGTACTTGGCAGAGACATTTATATCATGTATATCAATACACTCGTACGTACATCTATATTGCAGGCAGTTTTGCTCGTAATTTTTTAAACAACTTGTCGTTTCATTTACACAGCAGCAGTATAGCATTTTTATTATTTTACACACTAGTTACTAGTTAATCGTATGTATGTAACTATTTGTAGGTAGGCAGTTTCGAGGGCTAATTAACGATAGCAAACGCGGCTAAATAGACCTATAATTAAACCGAGTAGGTAAAAAAGACTGATAAATAAAAAGAAGAAGACTATGAAACGAGAAAGAAAACTTTTTTAGCACCGGCATGGCAGCATTATAGTTTACGAGTTTCTCGTCCTTGGAAAGAATGCGTCCTTCGCGAGTATACGGTTCAGATTCATAGTCAGTCGACCGGCTAAACATTACGGTACGGCGCCTGGTCGTGTTGTCAGCGTTTATCTGCTTTCGCCGGATATCAAAACTTGTTAATTAATCGTATTTCCAAGCGTTTTACCTCTCGATTGTATACCATAAAAAAATGTTGATGTTTTTTTTTTCGCTAGCTTGGTATTCGATGTTTACGCCTGGCAAAAAAAAAAAAAAAAATGCGGCTCGCTGGAAATTTTTTACGCAAATATGCGCCGCTATCTGAGTCGCATCTTAGACTTGGACGAGCCACAAACGTATTTTTTTCACTCTTTTGCGACGAGAATTTTCATAATTATTAAATTCTCTTCTCTTGGTGCCATTTTACAATACGTTATAAGCCAGCAAAAGGGCACCAAAACGTAATTAAACGAGGAAGAGAGGAAAAAAACACCGTAAATTAACATACGCTGGTCATCGTTGTTTACCTACGCACCGTAATGAGATTTTTAAACGTGATAAATGCATATACCTATCTATATAATGTACGAGTATATTTCGACGACCGTTTGATAATAATATTTATTTCTGCGTGTATAAAAAGTACATATTTTTTTCTCTTCTTCTCTACGACGCATATTTACCAACCCGAGTCGATGACCATTGACCAGTCCCTAAGTTGAGGGTATTTTTCGCAGAATTTTCTTCGCGACATCATCGCGAACGATGAACAGCTTCCTCTATGATCATGTTATCCAGGCGTGAACGGATTTATTTTGTCGTTTACCATCTTCGCACACAATAACATATAAAAATACGCCGACACCTACTTAATCTACATTTTTTTCCCTCTTGTATGTACTCCAGGTCCAGGTATTCGCTCGTTTAAACTATACTGGAATGTGATCCTGATTACCATTTTTCGTCGTCAGATATCAACAACCATAACGACTTCGATATTTAACACGCGATACGGCGCAGCGAGGGCGAATATTTTAACGAGACGCAGGCCGATTCCAGACATTAATCGAGGTATCGTCGCTTCGTTTATGAGAAAGAAATAATATCGGATTTAGATTTACATAGAATCGATGTTGTTGTCGTCGTCGTTGAAAACCGTGTATAGAATACGATACGATTTCCATCATTTTTATACCCGAGTTGACTTCCACAGCCCTCCTCTACCCTTCTATGTACAGTACTTTGGTCACCTTTGCTAAAATTCCTTTCCAGCAACTACGGCGGAAGACTCGTATTTTCCATCTTATAGCAGTAATTTTCAAAGAGCAATTCGACTTCGATCCTAATTGTGGGGATACTGGAGAGCGACTGGCTAGAAGAGTAAAGAACAAAAATTTCATCATTTATATGTATTGCTCTAATGTCTTTAAGGGGTTCAATGATCAATTTCTAAAGAAACATTTGGTACGATTTGGCGAAGATCACGTTACCTTTGTAGCAGAAAATTCTATAGTCATACAGACGTTGAGTGATCAGGAATTCGTCTCACAAAATTAGAACCTCTGTTGACTTTGACACATGATGATTTTTCACCATAATCTTCCCACCCTCTCTACCGATCTCTAATCAAACTTCCACACCTCACTACACTTGTGAAGAGAGGGAAAAAAGCAAGAAACACTGAATCAATTCCACAAAATTAGCCCCAAACATACAAATTTTATAAATTCTTCTTACTTGAGATTACTTTCTTGAAGGGTCGGGGAGCGGGGGGGGGGTTCAAATGAAAAGTTATCATCATAGGAATCGATTATTGAGATACATATCAAAACGCTGAAGAGCCATCTGAAAACTATATTTCATTCTGAGATGGAGTTTCCCGAAATTTTTATCAATAAGAACGCAAAATTTTTCACCGATCCATTTAAAGCATAAAATAACAACAGATTCAGAATCAGCGCCCTCTGAAACCATGAAATCGATATGCATGACGGTTTTTTATCATTTCCTTGAAACCGCCCCTCCCCCGCACCCCTTTACCAACCACGCCCTTTCGGGAAATTTGAATTTTGCTGAAGAAAAATAAAAATACAGCCGCAGAATTTATTTATTCCAATACTACTGGAATTTATAATTTAAAAAACGCAGACACTTTCATCGCCATTCCATCTCTATTCGGGGTTGTTGATTGGGGGGGGGGAGTGAAAGCAGTGGATGACCAAATGTGATAAAATATCATCACGCATATCGATTGTTAGGTTTTCGAAGTCACTGATCACGAATCTGAAGATGAAATTTCATTTAGGACAAAACTTCCTGATCTTGGGAGATGAAAAATTTATGATAATTTCTGTATAAAAACAAAATTTTTTATAATTTTTGTCGATAAAGTGAGACTATTTTGCAGTTAATTGCTAATAAAGCAATAATTTTTGGCAATTTCTCACAAAAAGCACAATTTTGGCAACTTTTGAAAAAAAACTGAAAATTGAAATTTTATAAAAATTGTTGCAAAAAAGCTCAAGCTTAAGTTTTTTTTTTAGAAAAATGAAGTTTTTTGGATTTTTTTCAAAAAGAGAAGCAAGATATTTTAGAACGCAATTTCTGTCGATTTTTGGCTAAAAATTTGACAATTTTTGAAAAAAACTTGAAAATTTTAAGTTGTTTGGAAAATTTTGCAAAAAAGGTCAATTTGGAGTTTTTTTTGGAAAAAAGTAAAATTTTTTGGATTATTTTTTCGGCAAAAAAATACATTTTTTTGTTTTTTGTTTCAGAAGAAAGGTAAAACTTTCTAGCAATTTTTGGCAAAAAAAGATTTTTGGCAACTTTATTTTGAATCTTTGGGTAGAGAAGCAAGATGTTTCAGCAATGTGGTAGAGCGTAATTTCTATCAATTTTTGGCTAAAAGCGAGACTTTGAAATTGACAATTTTCCATAAAAAGCAAAATTATCTCCATCTAAAAAAAACTTGAAACTTGAAATTTTTGGAAATTTTTGAAAATAAGGTCAACTAAAATTTTTTGAATTTTTTTTTTGTAAAAAAGCTGCCTAAAATTTTTTTATAGAAAAAGGTAAAACTAATCAGCAATTTGTGGAGAAAATATGAGACTTTTTTGGCAATGTTTTGTATTTAGGTAGAAAAGCAAGATTATTTAGAAATTGGTAAAGCGAGAATTTCTGTCAATTTTTGGCTAAAAGCAAAACTTTGGAATTTTTTTCCAAGTGTTTGACAAAAAGTGATACTTTTATAAAATTTCTGTCAAAAAATAGAAACTTTTTTCAATTTTTTGATTAAAAAAAAAGTCTTTTTTTAAAAACATTGATAATTTTGGCTAAAAATCAACGCTTGTTGAAAATTTTCAACTACAATAAAGCAACATTTTAAGGCAATTTTTGAGAAGAAAAGTGAACCATCTGAAATTTTTTGCAAAAAAGCGACAATACAACGCAATTTTTGGCAAGAAAAACATGATATTATCAACATTTATTTTTTTATTCTTCAAGAAGTAGGTAAGTAGGTAGATGAGTAGGTACTAACACAATGTAGAAAAAATGAAACTTGGAAAAAAAAAGTAATTCCCAATTGTATTGTAGTGCGAGAAAAAGTAAACTTTTATTTCCTCTAAGGGGGAAGAAAAGTAACTTCTTTTAGAATTTAGAGCAGTGCACCTACCTAACAGACCGCGTACCTATCCGCTACGGCATGTATAGGGACGTTGTTAGGTAGGGATTCGTTAGCTATGATTATGGCTAACGACGCGATGGCTCTACGTGTCAAAATTCAGTCTATGTACTTCGCTTACGAGTGAAAGTACATAGCTCATAGGGTTACCTATCCGCTAGCTACGGAATAGGGAATCCGACCTTGTACCTACACCTTTTGGGTAGGTATGGAGTGAGGGTGCTCCTGTCTCTCGGATGCTTTCGTGCCCGGTACCGAGGGGTATAGGACTGGTAGGGTAGCGCTGGGATAATCCCATTCATTGTTAACTATTTTTGTTTGCTTTTTGTTCCTTATTTTTTGCCTTTTTGTTCCTTTGTTTTAACCCATATATTGTCTTGTTTTATTCCTGAAATATATGGGATTTACCAGTGCTTAAAAAGTGCTTACGTTTTTTTTATTTCACCGAAAAGCGAATGGCGAGGCGGTAATTCGCCAGACATTCGCGAAGCTACTAGATAGCTAGGTCTTCCCTTGGGATTGTCTTTAGTCAACCTAAGGGTTGTTTTAAATGCGTGTGAGAGATGGTATATTAGGTCTGTTTAGGACGAAAGATTTAATTTATTTATTTTTTCTTGCACGTCATTTTTGGTGCCGAAACCCGGGAACGTCCTTTAGATATACTAGTGATCTAAAAGTGCGTTATATTTAACATCACGCCTCGCCTAAAGAGCTACGGTTAGTTTTTTTTGCTTTTTCTTTCCTTTGTTTTGCCTAAGTCGAATGTTTCACTCATTCGCAAGCGTTCTCTATTTTTCGCGCTATATGTAACACATATTAGCAAATAGGATACTGATTCAGCTCACGCAGATCAAACGTACTGATCAGATAGACCAGATCAACCTTTTTTTTAAAAAAAGTGTGTTCTATATTACATAGCGAAAAGTAGTCACTGATAGTCATTGCGCCTATTATACGATTAGTAGCCCCAGTAATTAGACATACATAAGTGTTTGTGTTTGGGTATCTAGTTCTGTGAAGAACACCTCAAGTCACTGGTAGGTTCGCCTATATATACGAGTAGGTAGTAACAGATTCTAGATACAATTGTGTCTTTTGTGTTTTATATGGAGAAATCCTATCACCATATAGTGCGATTTACGAACGCAAGTTTGAAACAAATTTTATCTTGAAGCCTATTATAGGTAATTTAGCTCAATTTACGAATTGATTTTTTGTACCTATTATTGGTATTTCTTCCTAGTGATATATTTACTGAGCAAGTTATTATGCGAACGTGTCTATTTTCATGGGTATAGGTATGCATCGGCCAATGCGTAGCTGTCCTAAGGGATTATGACGTTGTTTTAAATGTGCAAATATCTGTAAAGTTCTTCATTTCGCGAATTTTCGTGTATAATTCATGCCAAAAAATTATATACGTTGTAGGTTGAAGACAAGTAGTAAAAACCCTGTTATCTGATGCAGACTACCTATCATAGGTACTGTCGTGGGAAAATTTCTACAGAGATAAAATTTTGTGCACCAAAATCAATCAAGTAACTAGAATCTATTATTCTGTTACTAAAAATACTGACGTTCCTACCTAAACGTTAGCGTTGCTGTATTTTTTATCGGAAGAATAAATTAAAAAGTGTCTGGCCTATTGTAATACTAAGTGCTAGAAAAACCCAAGAGTTTTTTATCCACCACAATATCAACCAGCAACGAAAAGATAACGATAATTACATTCGAAAATTGGCAAATATCACATCCGTTATCTTACCAATTAAATAGGTAGAAAATTTCCTTGCAGTCGGACCTACGCGCCGAGCAGTGGGAGATAAGCCCAATCTATTGTTATAGATTTAACCCTTCCATTTATCGGTACTTGGTGTCGTCTGCAAACCTTGTAAATTTAATCAAGAAGAAACATTATAATTTTTTACTTCATTGTGTTCAGTTCGCGTATCCTTTATGGTGCTTATGCCGTCGTTAAAGTCATACGTGATCGAATTATTCGTGGTTTTGTTCCTACTGTTATGCTGTTATAGTAAAGAATTATTTTTTCGAATCGTGTTAATTGTGCTTCGCGTTATTATTCGTGCCTTTGAATTTTCGTTTCGTTTTATTGAAGAAATTCAAAACGTGTTTCGTACTTAGTGTATGAGCGATTTACGAATTAACTCAACGGTTTCGAACAATTCCTGCATAGTAACTAGTGATTTGAAATCACATTCCAACGCGAGTTCGCCATATCCTTCAAGACAAAATTCGTTATCGAGCTTTTGCTCCGAAGATAGCGTATTCATGTCTCAAACACCTACTAATAGTCCGGATGTGCAAGGGGGACAACCAGCTCCCCAAGGCGCTCCAAACCGTGCAATAACTCGTAATTTAGCGCAAATGAGGAATTTAAGAATTCCCGATGATCCAATTCTAACCAGTGATTTGCCAATTAATTTTGAGCAAATTCGGAAAGAATTAATTGAACGAGGTATAATGGACGGTTCACCGGAAGCCTCCACTTCTGGGACAAATGTTCAATTCTCAGATCCACCAACTCAGGTTACACCGAGAGTACTATTCCAACCTACTGATGTGTCAAAAGTACCCTTGATTCCTGAGGTTTTACCCGAAACAGTAATTGGTTCACCGGTTACGACCGTGGAAAATGTCGCCAGTTCGACGGTGCGTCAATCAACAGCTCCGTCGACTGAACGTCCTGAGATCTCACCTATTCCCAGTGCAACTCGACGTGACATGACGATGCCATTGTTTAACGCTAGATCTCTATCATGGGATAATTCTGATTTACATTTTACATCATCATCAGCTGCTCGTCATCGTCGATACTCGAGTATATTTTTTCCTCCGCCTACCACCGTAGCTGCTGTACCGACTACAACTTTGGTAACCACTGCTTCAAGTACAATTGGTGCTGTGACCGTAGCTCCAACTATTACGGTAAATAGTACCAGCACAATTTTTTCAACGCAAGCTGGTGCTAGCGGAAATGGTGCAGCCAGTGCTCCTAATAATACTGTCAATTTGGAAGCACGAGTACCTACTGCCGAAAATCATGACAATAACGATAATGTCAGCGAATTCGATTTTGATCCACTTAATTCTGATGAAGCATTCGATACGGAAGATCCTCCAATCGATCTCCAACTTGCTCATGTGCAAATAGTCACTCAAGATAATTATAATAAATTGCTTGATTGGCTCGCTATCCATTATCGTATGCAAGATGATGGAGCCCGTAAACGAATTAAGAGACTCGAAAAATCGTTATCCAAAACACGCCGTGACGTTAATCAAATATACGTTGATAGCGTGAACGATATTAACACACATTTCGGTAAAGTCCAACAGTTCCTTAAGAAGAACATGGAACAAATGGATCATAAGTGGCGTGAGGTACTCGGTGCTGAATTAGACGAAACTGATCGCGTAATAAAGCTTGCTAATTCGAAAGCCGAGCAAACTTTTAAACTCAACAATACTGGTTTACTATGCACAATGGGTATTGGTGATCAGCTGATGAGGTTAAAAACATGGTCTAATAATACACGTCAATTTATGCACGAAGATCGTGAGTTCATATTACGAGAACTTCAGACGATTAGAGATGGCTATACTCAATTAGCTGTAGCGTTGAATGAGACTCGTCAGCAGCAGGGTTCAACCAGTGCTATCTCAACAACGATACCTTCGTCATCCTCTGGTGGAGCTGACCATAGTGGTGATGGAGATGGCGGTGCTGATGAAACACCTATTCGTACCAATCGCTCAGGTGGTAGTAAAAAGTCACCAAAGAAAGTAACTAAAACACCGGAATCTACCGACGATGACGATGATGACGACGGAGAGTCTTCTGATTCCGTTGAAGAAGGCGAAGGTAATGCTTTTAGACGTCGTCGTAAACTCAACCGAAAAATTAAGTTTGGTAAAGGTAAAAAAGACGTTAAAACCAAACACATCATTAGTAATGGTGTCATTTTCGATGATAGTCGTCGATACGAGGTGGTGGACTTCATTTTTGAATTCGAAGAGTTCATGGATGAATACGACGCTACCGAGAAAAAATGGATCCGTTTATTTCGAGCAGCCATTCAGACCACCGATGCAAAATTCTGGAGAGATAACACAAAACCAATTAAATCGTATAAAGAATTAAGAAAATCTTTCTATGAGCATTTTTGGAATGGCGAGCAACATACCGAGGCGCGTAAAACGTTTCTGCGACTACGAATTAATCACAGTTCATCCAAAAAGATCTGTGCTGAACTTCGTAAATGGCTTCATATCTTGGCTGAAACTGACGTTCCTGATCATATGTTGATTGAGACCGTATACGAACGCATTCCAAAAGATCTAAAAGTAAAGTTTAATAGCCGTGCACGTCGAGACTACCATTTATTTGATAAAAAGTTAGGTGAACTCACCAAAACCGAAGAATATAACGATTGCCCATACGAAATAACACCAAACACGAGTTCTCATTCCGAAACTCCGAAGAAAAATCATGGTTTTCGCAAATCTAGGAATAATTTCGATAATTCCAATAATGGTGGCCAATCTAACTCCAACAATAGTTCAAAATCTTCGAGCTCTGGGGCATCCGGGTACAAACCTCCGATTCATTCAACCGGCACTCCGGATCCAAATCAACCGCAGCTTGAGGACGTATTGGCTAAAATTAACAACAAATCATCTAATAACGAAGAGCCTCCAAAAAACGAGGTAGCGAACTCCGAGTCCTCGAGCGAGGAGGAGTCGGAGGAGTAGAAACATTATCAACTCACTCAATTATTGCTACTGGAGCTCCGCCGTTAAAAGACTACGAGGTAATTGGAGATTCGCTAGCATATTTTATTTCTTCATTGGTTGACGTTACTGCACGTCGACGTAAACCATTTCGTCGAGAAAGTATTCATATTGACGATTTAATTACTGCAATTAAACAAGTTAAATTTACGAAACCACATGCAGTTCTATCATGTCTACAATCTGAATTAAATCGTGACAATAATAATACGAACTTCAATTGGATACGATCTAAACTCGATGAAATATTAATAATAATAATCAATAAAGGCTTTAAAGATATCATCGTGTTGTTTCCACTTGTAAAACCTGCAGTCTCCGGTGAAAAAGTTCCAAGTGCAAAATGGTATTCGTTTCGACGAATTTTTAGTGAAGTCTGCTCGCTACGGGGAATAAGATTTTTACTTGAACCCGCGTTATTATTCCTCGAAGCCACTGGTCATGCTCGTACTGCTGATCAAATCGTGCCAGCGTTAGATGCGGATCAAAATGTGAGCCCAATTGTGTCCAAATTCTATCTATCAAAAGAAGGTACGAATTATTATCCACACGTAAGTACTAAGCGAGAGATCGCTGGTATTGTAACACATTTTTCTGAATTACCTGATCGACGTACTATTCCTCGCGATAAGATTTCTGTCGGTAAGCTAATGTGTGAACCACCTATCAACGAACGCCCTGGTCAAGATTCGTATGAGAAGCTGAGAGTTCATCAAGTGAAAGCGTCGAAACAGGTCTATAATAAAAAACACGTTGATCCATTAGTTCAAAATCAATTAACGTATCCACCAGAAGAAATAATTACTTGTGTTGTTTCACTCGGCTTAGGTGAATCATTTTATCCAACCCAGTTAGATTCTGGTGCGGTACCCAATGTAATTTCTGAAGAAACAGCTAACCTCCTGCGGAAAAAACACGCAGATGAAATAGATTATATTAATTTGGACAATCCGGTCCACTGTACATTAGCTGATGATAAAGAAATACAAACCGCTGATTACGTAATCGTTCCAAAATTGAAATTTGGAAAACACGAACTGAAAATCCCATTTTACGTTTTACCAGGTTGTAATCAAACGTTTATTATTGGTACTCGAACTATGGATCTATTAAAAATCAAACCTGAAATTAGTGAGCGCGTAGCATATTGTCAACCTACGTCAGAACACTCTAAGGAGATGTTAAGGTATTTAAAACCACACGAATATGAAGACTCGCTAATAATTAATAAAATTAGACTCGATATCTCACTTGAGCCTGAAGTTGCAAAAATTCTTAATCGTGCAAATTTAGCTCGTAAATACCGACGACTACCCGAAGGTATTGAAGATGATGGTCCAACTGTTTTCATCCAACGATTACAGGAAGATCTCAAACTCGCCGTTGAAAAGAAGCAAATTACTAAAGCTGAGTGTGATTATGCATTCGCTGTACTTTCTCAATTCAAAGATATATTTAGTCGTTTCCCAGGCCGTTACGTTGGAGAAAAGGTGAAGTTTGAATTTAATATTCCTCTTGAGGAAATTGAATACCGTGGTGCAAAATACAATCCTGCAAAATCATTAATGGATCTTATTAGACAAGAATTATTAATCATGTTAGCACTTGGCATAATCGAACCTTCAAACTCACGTTATATAAATCCAATCGTTGCGAATTTGAAGAAAACTGGTGAACTTCGAATCTGCATTAATCCCGTAGATTTGAATCCCATCTTAGAAGTGAATTACAACGAAGCAGGTCTCTTAGACCGAATAATAACCGACGATCCTGACGCGAGATTTTTCAGTTCCTTGGACTTTGTTTCAGGGTTCTGGCAACTCGTGTTGGATGAAAGTTGTCGAAAGTATTGTGCTTTCCAAGTAGATGGTCGCGTTTATCATTTTACACGCTTACCGTACGGCTTAAAAATCTCGTCAGCCGAATTTGTTAATCTTGTAAATGAAGTCATCCCCGATGACGATGGAATCAGTAAATACGTTGATGATATTCTTCTTCGATCTAAAACATTCAAAGAAATGCTTGCATTAATTGAGAAAATATTCAAACTATTGAGAAAATATGGTTTGAAACTCAACGCACATAAAACTACGTTCTTTCGAGACTCTACAAATCATCTTGGTTTTGTATTAAAACATCGTGAAATATGCAAAGACTCGAAGAAATTAGACAAATTCATGGCTTACAAGTTATCTCACATTCGTAATGGTAAATTTGAGCTTCGTAACGACAAAGAAATTCTTCAAGTTATTGGCTTAACTGTCTTGTACCGACGTTTTATCAAGAACTATCAGCAAATTTTAGCACCACTTTACGAACTGGTGAATAAAAAGGGTCCTGACTTCGTTTGGGGTCCTCGCCAAGATGAAGCTCTTACATTGCTGGAGCAAGAATATACCAAAGAATTTACATTACAACCAGCTTTAAACGGTCTAGATTTGTATTTAGACACGTACACATCACACGATGCTAGCAACGGTGTACTTTACCAAATCGTAGATGGCAAAGAACAAATTGTTATGTTCGCAAGCCATTGTTTTAAAGAACATCAAAAAGAATACACTATTGTTGAAAAAGAAATGTATACGTTAACTAAGCTTTTACGAAAGCTCAAACTTTGGCTAATTGGACGAAAAATTCATGTTCGTCGCGATTTGGAAGCTATCGTTGAGAAATTTAGAATTCTATCTGAAATTAACCGTAAAGCTGCTTGGTGGATTGTTGAAATTAAAGGTTATGACCTTATTTTCGACATCAAAACGAAACACAAATCGTGGTTTGGTTTGCAAGCCCCTGAATTAACTATCAACCATCTGAATTTTGTCCATTTCGTATCTGAACCGAGTGATTTTATTTCTCGCGTAAAAGACAGGTTAATTGAGAGTTTGAATCGTATTGAAGTTTATCAGAAACGTGATTCTCATTGTCGTTCGAAGATGAGAAAAATACTAACCCCTGATCATCTCCTAAACAAAACCGAACTCGAAGCCAAGAAAAATATTCTTAATAAATATACTATTGAACATTTACAAGGTCGTAAAACACTGATGCATCGAAATAATGATGGTTCATTAGTACCTGTAATTCCTGATTCACTGTTTCGTGATACTATGCTCTATATTCATGAAGTATTCGGTCACGTAGGTTCTAAAAAACTTGCTGTGATTTTCCATCGTATATATTATTCGCCGAATATCGAACACTACGCGAGATTCATCACTGGGGCATGTATTCAGTGTAAAGCTAACAAATCCTACAGTGAAAAGAAACCATTAGAGTTCGCGACAATAGAGTCGTATACGTTAGGAGATATTTTATCGGTAGACATACTTGGTCCAATCGCTAATGAGTCAGATGAGGCGAGATATCTTTTAGTGGCCAAAGATATGTTTTCCGGTAGAGTTTGGCTTCGTCCAATGGAAAATATTCTCCAAGAAACTGTATGCGAATCAATGGAATTCGTACTGAAACAGATAAATGAACACAAAGTATCTGTTCGTCGTATTCTAACCGATAATGCTACACAATTTACCAACCAAATGTGGAAGGATTTATTAAAGAAATATAAAACGAACCTGAATCATTCCACGGCATATAATCCTCAATCGAATCCGGTCGAGCGTATGATGCGAACCATTGGTGAAAAACTCAGAGTACGTTTGAATCTCGATTCAAATGGAGCTTATACTCACCATGGTTGGCACAAACACGTTGATATCATCGAAAAACAAATTAATAGTTGTCCAAATGATGTCGATATCGTACCTTACGAGCTTTGGGGCATAAAAGCCCTTGACACTGATTTACCGGTTCCAAATACAGCAGTCATCGCGAAAGAAAGCTTAAGAGCTTTACGAGAAGCCATTAAAGAGAATGATACACCTTCAGTAACCTCAACGGAGTTGTATAAAATTCGTCTTAATCTCCTTGAAGATGTGTACCATGGCACTGACAATTTCGCTTGGGCATGGATCGATGGCGCTTGCGCTAATAACGGTTCCGACGACGCTGTTGCTGGAATTGGCATATCTTGGCATCCCGAAGGCTCGAAAAATGTATCTGAAACAATAAAACACGATAAATATCGAACTACTAATAACCTCGCTGAAGTGATGGCATTAAAGATAGCCATGGAGGTTATGATCGACCATAAGGTTCCAAAGTTCAAGGTCTTTTCAGATTCTCGATACCTCACAGAGGCGATTAATTCATCGGTCCAGCGATGGAAGGAAAATAAATGGAAAAATGCATCGAGAAAAGAGGTAGTTCACAAAGATCTCTTTGAAGAAATCATCAGATTGAAAGCTCAGTTTGATGAATTCGAACTTCAGCACACGTATGCACGTCAAACTGATGCTGGAAATTTTGCAGCTGATCGTTTAGCTCGAAAAGCTGTGTACACTGATGATTTTGAAAAAACGCGAATCGAAGATATGACCGATCATCAAGCTTTGATGAACTTGGTTCGTGAACGAAGGTATCGAAAAGTTCAACTGGAAGAGCAAAAGTTTAACGAGAAACATGGAGATCCTAGAATCTTCGAAAAAGGTGAATTAATCTTGATCACTGATCACCGTTTATCATCATATGATCGTGGTACCTCGAAAAAGCTCTATCCAAAACGTTATGGACCGTACATTATTAAAGCTAAAGCAAAACCGAACTGCTACGAAGTCCAACACGTAGCTGACAAAAGAGATAAACGCTTAATAAATGTACGACAAATAATTACTTACTTGAATTTACATCAAATTGAACAGCTTCGACGGGATCCAAAGTTGAGGTCGAAATTTGATAAGCGAACTTTGAAACAACAGCTCAAAGAATTCGCTAAACACCGAGACGTACTCGAAGATTTCTTTGAAGAACTACCGGAATCTCATAACGATGAGATGATGAAAAATAACGATCTTCCATCTCAAATTGAATTACCGGAAGCTGTAAAAGAGTACCGTAAGATAAGGAAAAACACTCGAAGAAAGCTCACGAAGGAAACACAAACACAGTTTGAAAAATCACTTGAAAAGGCTATAGCTAATGATGCTGAGTTTGCTGAACTTAGAAAGAAATCCGAACACCAATATTATACTCGAAATAAGAAACGATACGTTAATTTAGTTAAAAATGGTCGAGAGATTCGTATTAAAAAACGCAAACGCACTAAAAATATCAATCAGCTCTTGTTGAACAACGTAGGGATCGAGTACAGTACACTTTTCGCAGATCTGTACAGATCCTACGGTTCTTGGCCAATCAGCGACGAGGATACTAAACCCCTTGCCGCTGACTCCGTCTAACTGGTTGCTTTTAGATTCGAAGCAGATGTTTTTAGCGATAACCGATACAATACGCATTACAAAGCGAATATTGAATTAGATGTAATTTTCATCACTTTATTCGAATATGTTTAATGGCCGTCCTTTGACTAAATGTGTTATTTAGTTGTAAATGCGTATTAATGTGATTTTTCTACGTTTAAATATTCGTTTTCTATTAAGATTGACCGTAGTGACTGTTAGCAGGTATGTACGACTGGTTCAATAGTATAATTAGCAAAATACACGTGCTTTGAATAAAATTCAAAACAAAACACCATGTCACGTGTTGGCCATTTTCCCTTGTAGAGGAAAGAGCGTAATAATTTTCGATTTCTAATACGTTATGTATTTTCAGAGTACCGAAGAGTGATCTTTACGGTGTAGATTTGGCATAGCGTCTGTCGATATTGCGTACGTTAGACATACCAAGGTATGTATTTTATTTAAATATCGGTGCATTTCTCTAGACTAGATTCCATTACGATGGATGTTGATATTTGTTTCTGTTAGGTAAAGTGTGTTTGAACGGTATTTGCGAAGAGAGAATCTACGGTGTGAACTAATCCGCATCGTTATTGTTCGTGTATCAGAGTTTATCTCGGAAGATTTAGCGACATCAACGGACATATGATCGAACGAAGCTCTGTCATCGGTACGATTGATTTAGAATAGTTCTACGTTAACGAGAATTTGACTCGTTTACGTAAGGATCTCGGTACGTTTTCCGGCAGAGTATATTTAGTTATCTACTAATCTTGTTTCTACATAACTCGCGATCGTGTCAATACTGGTTCCAGTTACGACTGAAGAACGGAATTTACCATTCATTTACGACAAGTTTTGCGTTATTTTTCTCGATCCTCCGTGTTTATTACGACGAAAAATGGCTGAAAGACCAGCTTGTTGTGGCGGTTGCAAAGAGAGCTTGGGAGTCGTCGCTAACGATGTATGCTCGCATTATTTACATCAGCGTTGTTTTAATGAATAAGCACACTGCCAGACTCCTAGTGGAGCTCCTGTAGCTGCTCTCTGTCCCGTGGAAAATTGCAGAAAACCGATCGGCATTGCCTTACCGCTGCCTGGCAACTGTCTTGATACCGTTCCGATCATCGGCGAAAATAATCTACTAAAACAACTGATGCAGGAGAAAGACGTCCGCATTACTACTCTCGAACACGAAACGCGACGGCTAATTGAACTCTCGATTACGACGAAAGCGGAACATGAAACTGCGTTGGCGGCTCTTAATGAAGAAATAGACAATCTAAAACAACAATTAGCCAACTACAAACATCGTAGCGCAGCTCCAGCGAACCCAGGTCCGAAAAATGAGCCCAATGATGATGACGGTCGCGGCAGTGACGGTGGTTCCTCGCTACGTCCAAAAAATTCCGGACATTATTATCGATCTGGTGGAAATAATAGCCAAAACCAACGTAAGCGTCCCTATTACGATAATAATCGCAGAAATCAAGGCGGTTGTTCATCGTATTCGCAGCGTACTGCCGAGAATAGGACAAATTCGACAGAGGAGCCGTTCGCAGCGCCAAAAAGGTCATCGACATATGATCAGAATTCGGACGTCCGCCCACGATCGAAACTGGAGGAAACCGCAGCTTTTGAAGATTTTTTCAAACGAATGGCGTCGAATGGTCTCTCAATTCTGAATCATCTACCCTCGAGAGTGTCCCAACACTACGGTTGTAAAGAGGTGATCAAATATGTAACCGTCACCGAATACAAGAAGACCTCCAAATCAGCACCGCTTCGTATATTTTTCATTAACGGATACGCATTCTACGGTGACGGGGCGGCATTCTCTATTTTAAAGACGGCGCTGAACAACGAAGAAAGCTATTTGGCATCTTTACATTCGTCTATGTTAACCGGCCCGAATCGTCAAGCAAATGACATCGCTGAGTGTCTTAATTACATGGGAAAGACGATGTCACCATATGTAGTGTTATCGTGCGGTTTTTACGAGATGAGAAACATATCCGGTCAAGAGGAAAACTATAAAAGGATTCGAAACCTTTTAGCGGTACTCATCCAAAATGGAGTGAAAAAATTAATACTCATCCCAACCGTCTTAGGAGATGACGAGAACCATTTGCAACGCAGGCGAAAATTCAGGCAGTTCCTCCAGGGTGAAGCGCGAGAAATTAATACTCAATACCCCGATGTCGTCGTGAAATATCTCAGCTGCCTAGAACCTATCTTCGACAGAAGCCCTTTCGGTACGGATGGCAATGGAAATCCGTTTATCGGATTTAAGACCTCGCTCGAAGCAATTCTGCATATCATGCCGTTGCTGAATTCTCGGTATACTAATCGCGGAGGATAATTCGTAAATATTCGTTCAGACAAGGTCGTAGAATTGTAGAGTTTGTTTTTTTTATTTTCTAAGTTTCGTTTCGGAAAAATACTCGCGATTTCGTTGTTGTCGGTAATTCTATTTTTAGTTTAGTTTTCTCGTACTCAAGATTATGACCTCGGTACTCATGCCATTTAATCATTGATTCGTTTTTTTCATTTTTGTAATTATTTTAGGTTTGCATGACTATGGTATTCATAGTACAAGTTTTTTTTGTTTTTGTACTCAATAGAGATAAGTGTTATTTCTCGTGGTCCATTACCTAAAATATTTGTTAACGTACAAAGCGAGATATATTGAAGATTTTTTTATTTTTTATTAATTTCGAGTCATTTTTTTTGTAGATACTTGTTAAGACAAGTTATAGGTAATTTTCGCGACGATCTTGTTTTTTTATTTACGTTACTATCGTTATGTGGTCCATTACCAGTAAAAATAAACAAGTGTTCGTCCTTTGAATTAGTTACAATAATTTTGACTATTTACCTTACTTTGTTTTTGTTTTATTGGTACTCAGAGTTTGATCATTTGTGTTGACTACTCAGGATTATTCTTTAAGTTACGACTCAATTTTTACGATGTTGGATCTTTCGGTATCTAATACTGCATTCGTTTGCCATTATGGTTGTTGAATTATTCGATATCATTTTTATTATTACTCATACGGTTTTTTCCTTTCGTTTTCTTGCTTTTTTGGTTGACTTGGATTGTAGCTCAAATTAAGATTCGATAATTTAATTTTGCATCAATTTAAAAAGAAGTTTTTTGTGAGTTAATTTGTATTCTTAATCGTATTGCATTTTTCGTGTTTTTGTTTTTTGTTCTTACGCTTGATTTAAAATACATTGAATTAAGATGCATTTTCAATGTCAGAAAATAAATATATCTCGAAAGCGTTTCTTGTCTTCTTATTTTTAGGAAAAACCCATAGGCGTAACTACGAAGAACTATAGTTAAAACTCAACGTTGATGGTGGTGGAAGAATTCAGAACGAAATACCCCCCACTACTAAAAGATAAATTCAACAACTAACGTAGAGGACAGACATACCACATCACATTACTGATCTAGAATTACTTACGAGTAATTGTGCTGAACATTAGCCTCGTTAGACAACACAAGTGTTGAGTATTTTCATTGCGAATAATTCTAATATTCTCGATTATTTAATATGTCAGTAATGACCATAGATGAATACACGGCTGGACCGTTTGTTCACCTCAACGATTATACAACTGTGCGCAATGAAAACGACGACCTAAAAGCAGAAATTCAGTATTTACAACGAAAACTGAAACACGTTCGTCGACACAATGCAAACTTGCAAAGGTCAATCGCTACCAATGATCGAGTGATCATTAAACAACGAGATGAAAATCTAGAGCTTAAAGCCGAGCTCAATCAAATTAAAAAGGAAAAAGCGATAATTTTTAAAGCCCTCCAAACCCAACTCTGTCATCACCATCACCATGGTCATTCTGATTCACACTCTCAGCAAGACTCCCATTCAAATAATGATCAGAGTGGAATCGAGTCTGATAGAAGTGACATTGCTTCAGACAGAAGTAATAATGGCAGCGTCATAAACTGGTGGTAGGAATTTTTGTAAAAGTCTCGTGGCATATCTTTGTCTTTCAATAGCAACAGTATCTTTATTCTTCTAACGCTAGCAACACCAAGGTGTTTTAATATGGCTGAAAATTCTGTTCCAACTTTAAATAACATTATCGATGAAATGAGTACAAATAATAATTACTCATCTATTACGTTTTTAGACAGTAGGTCAAATTTTACTTCAATAAATCTCGAACGACCTCCTCGATTAAATATGGGCATCTCGAACCTGTATTTTTTCAAAAAACCATCTTACGAGCACTCATTTCGAATTTTTAGGCCTAAGTTGTGTCAATACGAAGAAAAACTCAACATAGAGAAGAATTTCGCATATCGCTCACAAAGACAGAGAGTCCTACGGGATTTATGCATTAAAATCTACGAATAATTCAAAATTTCTTTTTTCTTCTCAGAAGATATTTTAATTTTTAATTTTATTTTTTTTATTTATTTATTCTATTACATATTATATACATTCCAATTGAAATTACTGAAATTTTATTTTTACAGTCTAATTATCAAAGTATTCGGTTTCGTCGCTGTAGTTATGGAACATTGGTATTTCAACGGCAGGTATCTTGAAAAGGCTCGACTCTCCTACTCTTGACGTAGCTCGAACGTCCTGAAACAGATAAACAAAGCATTAACGGTCGGTGCATTTACGGTACATACATTTACGTTATGCAAGTACAAAGGGTGGGGTCGAGATAAGGCAAAAGCTGTAGGCATTTCTACGGAAAGCATCACTACCATATATGGTAATGGCCAATCTTGATCATTTCTATCCCCACTTCTCTTCGAATATTGTGCAGCTGACTTCAAACCTCCAACCAGTTGAGAAATCATTACATGTTTTTTAGTTCAACAAGCAACACCTCTTGCTTACAACCCAGTCTCTCTTGTTAATGGTTAGTGTGCTTTACGAAGCACTATTGGTATTATTCTCATAGCAGATCTTAGGAGATATTTGTTCGCATTTCTATTAGACAACATACGTGTTGTAACAGGTAAATAAATACGCCTTTTAGGTTTTACATTCCACTGTAAGCGAACATTTATTTCAACGCTCCTGTTTCGAATTCATTTCTGCTGTTTACAGGATGGATTCAATTCGATTGAAGATAGCCACTTGTGTAAAATGCAATCAGTCTTTGGCTGGTAATTTCCAGGGAATTTATGCCAAAATTGGAATAGTAGCCGCAGTAAAATGCGGTCATACGTATCATCGTAGATGCTACGATGAACATATCGAGCTAGTTTCATTTAAGAATACCGCTCCTTGTGCATATCGATCGTGCATTCAAAGACTTAATCGGAGTTCATTCGTAGTTATAGATACCGCTATTGAGTCTCACCTAGTTTATACAGCAGCTGCTAGGAAAGAAATAGAGAATGTATTCCATCAGCTCAATCAAGAGCTCGCCGAAGTAAAATCTAAAAATGCAGAACTCGATCGTAAGGCTGAGGCGCAGCGCGAACATATCCATGATGTACATATCGCTCTACGTGACCTTCGGCTTAAATTTCCACGTTTGAACGGTGCCATCGACGAATTGCTGGCTATGATTGACGACTCCTCTTCTATAATCTCGATCGATGGTGAACAAGTTTGGAATACTCTACAGGCGTATGTTGATACCGCGAAAAGCGATAAAATCAACCAAATGATCCACGATCTTGAGCATCCGACAAACGATGGTGACATCATCGACATTGTAAACGAAGCAGCTATGCAGGAGGACGATGATTTTCCGGTGCCTGCTGAACCATACGCCAGCTTTCTACCGCCGTTTTCATCAACACCGAACCAGGCTGAAAAAATCGAGAACCAATTAGTTTTATGGAAACCAATCGATATCGAAAATAACGTAGGAACCCCCCTTCGAGACGAGCCGACTTACCGCGATGATTCTCCAATGAAATCCGATGTCGATGAACCTTTGGATCTCATGACGTCTCCTAACATCGAGTTTAATTCAGACTCGAATAATTCTGACGTTTGGAAACGCCATGTTGCGCAACAGAACTCGAGGCAACCACGCATTACGATCAATAGCATTTCCAAAGTATCACGGTCAACTGCTAAGGTGACTCCGTTCAAACCTAAGTCATCCTCACCGGCGGGCGTAAAACAATCTGGAAATTCTGATTCGAACCGCCAACAAACTGTACCTTCTGGTGAAAAATCTCCTCGTGCAGGTCCTTCGGGTGTACAGTTTCCATCGCGAGATGTAGCCAACGGTAGAATTGAAAAACCATATCGATTACGACCAATATCGCCTCCTATAAATCGCAGCGAACGTTGTAAGCAGCGATTAGAACAACTAGCTAACCGAAGGCTTCAAAATAGCGCAAATTTTAAAGTGCCATCGTCGAGAAATCCGCGCCGAGAGTACGCCACCCGACATGACGCACGAGTCATGTTCAATAATAACATCGTCGATTTGCCGGTTAATATTTCGAATTTCCAGTCAATAGTAAGGAATAGTGGCTTCAACCTTGTAGAGACCATTCCTCCTTACATCCATCGTCCTGAGCTGGTGATGCAGCGTTTTCATTATTACTTGGCAGAAGCCCGCGTTCAATTAAAGCGCCGCGCCGATGAATACCTTTACTATCTGCAGCAGTATTTACTGCTGGGTGATGGGGTCGTCTTTACCATGATATTGGATTGTATTGGAAACAAGCCAGATCGAAGAATGGCTTTATATGAATCTTCGTTCAACGGCGAAATGATCAGTGCGGAGTTACTCGGAAAGAACATTGAAAATCATCTTATCACCGTACCTTCATTCATTCTCCTCTGCATAGGGGAGCATGAGATTCAAAACATTCCAGAGAATCTTATGTGGGTTGGAATTAAACAGTTGATTGAATTCTTGTTGCAACGCAACGCGCTAAGAATCGTGATAATTCCACCGATCTTGTATGGGGTGCACCCACTCAAGAGAAGATCTCTCCGAAAGTGGTTGCGAGAAGAAGCAACAAAGTTGGCCGCCCCCGGCGTGGTAATGTACCTGGAGTTCGTCGAGGATTCATTGGATCGTACTGGGCCAATGTACGATATAACCTCGGATATTCCGCGACTTTTAAATCAGATCATTTTAGAGATCATCACGAGGATCTTACCGATCGTTTCTCACGCTAAATAAAATATCCGATCATCATCTGCGTGTTACTCGGCGTTTTTAACGATTTCAACTCGAAAAATTATTCACAAATTCGAAGAACCAACTCAAATTCGATTTATTATCACCTTCGATCTCGATTTCTTATCACCGGCAAACATTCCACGGCACCAATGTTGCCAACCGATTGACCAACGCGACGAAAAAACCAAAGACAGCAGGGCTGCCAATAATATACGAATTGATTTTTTTATCTTTTTTTGTTTGTATACAAACCTAATTAAGATTAGATTGTGATCAATTTCGAGTGTTTTCAATTGGAAATTTATTTTTGTTTTACCAAATACTTTAGTATTTTAGTTTTAATGTCTTATATAAATACCCATAGGTATACTATGATTTTCGAAATCAATAAGTTGTACATAATTTTTCTATTTTTACTTCCATATACTCAATGTCTAGATAGACAATTTTTTTATTATTTCGTAATTTGATTTGTTTTCCGGCCTTGGCCATTTTATCATTTTCGTATTTTTTCTAACATTAAGATGTCCTTTTAAATATTAGCCATTCTAATATCCCTTAGAAGTATTAATTCTGTTTAATTCTTATTCGTGACATATCGTTTTGTCTTTACTAGTATTTTGTCTTTTCAAGTGTCTTTTTTATTCTTTTTGAGTTTCATTGCTCTAAGATGACTAGTTACAAACATTTAATATCTACTTAGAAGTATTATTTTATTTGGTTATTTACTGATAACGTTACGATACGTCTATATAAATACTTCGTAACATTCTTTCTTTTTTGAAAAGTCTAAGACTGACTAGTTTTTTAATTTCTTCTGTTTGGTTATTATTTTTTACAAAATATTTTTGTTATTCTATACCTTTTGTTACCGGTGCCTTCTTTAAAAAATAAATCGGGGCATTCCTCATAGACCACCCATGAGTGTGTAGGTTTCAGGGTAATTTTTTTTAAAATTTCACTTTTTCCGTATTTCGTGTCGAAGATTTATCTTATAAAGAATGCTTGCATTTTTTGTAAAATAAATCGGGGCAATGTAGTGCGAGAAAAAGTAAACTTTTATTTCCTCTAAGGGGGAAGAAAAGTAACTTCTTTTAGAATTTAGAGCAGTGCACCTACCTAACAGACCGCGTACCTATCCGCTACGGCATGTATAGGGACGTTGTTAGGTAGGGATTCGTTAGCTATGATTATGGCTAACGACGCGATGGCTCTACGTGTCAAAATTCAGTCTATGTACTTCGCTTACGAGTGAAAGTACATAGCTCATAGGGTTACCTATCCGCTAGCTACGGAATAGGGAATCCGACCTTGTACCTACACCTTTTGGGTAGGTATGGAGTGAGGGTGCTCCTGTCTCTCGGATGCTTTCGTGCCCGGTACCGAGGGGTATAGGACTGGTAGGGTAGCGCTGGGATAATCCCATTCATTGTTAACTATTTTTGTTTGCTTTTTGTTCCTTATTTTTTGCCTTTTTGTTCCTTTGTTTTAACCCATATATTGTCTTGTTTTATTCCTGAAATATATGGGATTTACCAGTGCTTAAAAAGTGCTTACGTTTTTTTTATTTCACCGAAAAGCGAATGGCGAGGCGGTAATTCGCCAGACATTCGCGAAGCTACTAGATAGCTAGGTCTTCCCTTGGGATTGTCTTTAGTCAACCTAAGGGTTGTTTTAAATGCGTGTGAGAGATGGTATATTAGGTCTGTTTAGGACAAAAGATTTAATTTATTTATTTTTTCTTGCACGTCAGTATTGAAATTGAGGATTTGAAAAATGCCCAAACTTGCATCGCAACTCAATATCATCCAGTTAGGGTTCATAATATGAGAAGACAGGTGGATGATGAGATGAGAGGCTGCGGAGGGGGGGGGGTTCAAAACGTATAATATCATCAGACATATCGTTTGCTACATTTTTAAGGTCGCTGATTTCGAGTCTGAGGATAATATTTTGATTTAGGGTAGAACTTTACGATATTCTCAATACAAAAAACATGCGTTGCGTTTTCTGCATGAAAATATCATTCGTGAAGCTTTATCGACTCGAAACTTCATTTTAAGCAAAAAATGACCATTGATTCGGAATCAGCGCCTTTGAAACCCATGAAATCGATATGCATGATGATTTTTTATCATCTTTTCATAATCACCCCCTCCCCCTTCCACCCTTAATTTGAAAAAATTGGAGTTCTGCTCGAGAAAAACAAATTCCCACCGTGAACTTGTTCCAAGTAAGATTGATATCAATAATTTTCAGAAGGAACTAATATCATCACCATTCAGTACTCAATATGATTAGAGTTTAATAATAGAAGGGTCATGGGGAGGGGGTGCAAAAGTAGTGGATGATAAAAAATGATAAAATACCTTCAGGCATATCGATTACTAGGTTTTCAAGGTCGCTGATAACGAATCCGTCAACAATTTCTCAATCCGAATCCAATTTCTCGACCTTTTCACCCTCACTCACACGTATTACGCGACTATTCACTAATTCAGCCACCACCACACCATCAACTAATCGGGAGCCGCAAAATTACGGAACTTCATCTCTACAATAGTATTTATAATGATTCTACCGCATCGATGATTTAATCTCTCATTCGCCAGTCGAACCGCAACAAATACCTACTCGTCATTCTTTATAGGCATACTCGTAGTCGTACATATCTCCAACACCTGGTTAAATCGCGTGATATATCGATAGCGAATAATTCGTCACGGTTCGAGATTTGTACCATAAGTAACTGACTTTGCATCGTAGAGGTAAGGTATCTAGGGTTATATACGAGTCAGAATTGCAATCTGGTTTAGTGGTGTAAGCGATAAGACGACGCTCATTTGCGCCACAAGACTGAGGCCGAAGGCGCGAATTATTTGTTCAGAAAGCGAAACGCGTTGAGCGCGCGTGATGTTCGTGTTAGTTAGTATTAAATTAAGAAGGAAAAAAAAGTAGAAAAAAACACACACATCTTAGATCTAGCTACCATAAGAAGACTCCACCTTCTCGGCGTGCATCTCTGATTATGGTATAATTAGTATTAATAATCATCTCGTAAACGTACTTCGAAGCATAATACATCGTACGTATAAGAGCATCAATATCTACGACTATGATGCCGACAATTCGATATCGAAACAGTGAAAAAATTACGCCAGCTGTTTAATATACATTGTTATACAAGTAATTTAACTTACTAGACTGAAGTTCCTCTCAAAATGTCTTACCTGAAAGCAAATCGAAAAAAATATACAGTTAGTGTGTTTCTGGTTTAGGATTCGAACACGACGAATATTTTTTTTTTTACTAAATATAAATTATTCCAAATAATAATAAATCAAATAAATATCGTATTCCACGTATAAATTTCCATTAACCCGGCTCGCAACCTTTGGAAAGGGTTTCATTAATCATTCGAATGAACCTTAATGAAGGTGTCCCTTACAGCACCCTGCTGCGTTGTATGACTCTAAAATCTTCATCCACAGATTCGAGTACCTTTGTATCAATTTCTCTATCCATAAGCATTCCATATAAGAAATACATCTATAGGCAGAGATACGATTCGCACAGGTCATTAAACGACGTTCTGTGCACTCGAAAAAAGAGAGAAAAAAACAACGGAAACACGTTCGCATTCTTTATTTCGCATACGTATAGGGCTTAATCAGACATTCAACAGCTGTCCCACACCAGCCACCAATAAAAACCACAAATGAACCGGTCACAGGTAAACAATCCCAAGCTGGCGTATTTTCCCCTGCTGCAGGCTACATGTACCATTACGCAGCATAAATATCTGTACTATTATACACATTGCTATGGGGACAGGTAAAGGTATCATGGCTAATATCGTCCTGTTGAAAAATCAATATTACCTAATACACATTGAGTAAAAAAAAAGGGGGGCAGAGAGATAAAAAATGGAAAAAAATCGCTTCGAAAGTGAAATGGAAAAACTGTGCAAACAATTACGCACATGTCCGGAACAAATTTCTTTCATAACTGGCGAAACGCGAGTATTTCGCGTACTTCTTCTCCTCGTATCTATGGCGGACGTATTGTTGGTACTCCAGTTATAATAATACATGTTTAATCGACAAAAATTCGCGCACTCGATGCAGAACATTTAAATATTTCACGCATTACAGCTTGTTAATTTAGACTGCGAGTCGTCAGCTAGATAATATGTTTAAAAACCTCGATGACTGGTAACATTATTCTACTCTCAAAGTGTACACGAGCCCATCGAGTAGAGGAAAAAAATTTGTTCCTGAGATCTATTTCTCTATTGTCATAATACCAAACATACCCATAACCACCCACCCCCACCTACCTATCTATAGATCTAGCTGCACTCTTAAACACAGGAGGAAATTATAGCATATTATGTATACATACGAATACGATTGTAATGCATTGTAATACACTAAATAGAGAGCCAGGCGAAAGACAGACATACTCGAATAACGTAACCAAAACATACCGTATCATATCAGGAGAGGAGAAAAAAAAGGAGACCAAACCCGAGCACGAATTACTTTTGCTTTTCGCTAGCCCGATCTTTGCTCTCGGTACCATCTACATGTACTAAAATATTCAAATACACAGCCGTTAATTAGCTCGTGACAAAATACACTACCAGTATAGTATACAGCAATCTGCAATCATCCAGCTTTGAGAAAGGTACTGACACGAGTTATCAACGTATTCGGAGATTTGCACTTTGGTGGAGGCGGGGAAACAATGCAATAGCTTCTAGCAGCCTTGAGGAATGGCCGAAATTCGTGACTTAAATATGGCTGGCGCGGCGATCAAAACATACTACCATGTAGCATACCATAAGGTACAATACTGTAAATCGTTTTCTTATGTAATTCGTCGTCTAACTCGCATTGTGTAATTACCGGCTATTTTTTTTTTTTTTTGGCAATATCGTTTTTAATGGCTTTTAATATATAGCCGGAAATGTATTTAGTGGATTGCTATTGGAGATAATCTTGTTATTGTACGGTATACTAAATATCATTTAATCTAGTCCGTGTGTTTTGATATGACTATTAACGTGTATCTAGCCTCGAGACCTTTGTTAGATCGTAATTTTTTGCTACTATTATGAAGGTATTTACGGGCTTTGTGTAACCTAAATATGCTGAGATTTGGCGTTTAATAATGTATACTTAGGTACGCGTTTCGAATTACCGAATATGTATGTAGGTTATTCGTCATTTTGGAGATTATCAGAAGGTGAATTTTCACGAGTGTTTGATGTTTGAAAAGTTACAGAAGTTTAGTAAGTCCGACCCAAAAGTGAATCAACTGATGAGCCAATAGATTCCGGTACCAATTAATGTTAATTGTTATCCATTGTTTTTTGAAAACATCACAAAAGTTTTGAATATCTAACTCTAAACAGAAATACTAACAGAATCAACTACCTATACGATGATTGATGATCTATGTAAGTGATCCTAGTAAAATCACAAACCATCTACCTACCAATCTTATCGTCTTACTGCAGAATATTTCAAGTACCTATTCAAACAACTAACTACCCCCTATCGTAAACAAACAGCCAAAAATTCACATCTGATGTGCATGATTCGAGTGATTGAAGTCACAATGTTGAGAAGTTTGAGATAATGGGTAAGTAGTTAAGTATACCTACGTATTTTAAAGATGTACCTACATGTCCTACATATATAAGAAAATTGCTGAACAGAGTATTTCGATTTTTCGAGTGTCTCAAAACCAAAATTTACAGTAATTTTGTGGTAATTTACCGTAAATTACTGTAAATATTTGGTAATTTACTGTAAATTACGGTAATTTCTGGTAATTTACAGTAAATTTCTGTTAATTTACAGTAAATTTCTGGTAATTTACAGTAAATTTCTGGTAATTTACAGTAAATTTCTGGTAATTTACAGTAAATTTCTGGTAATTTACTGTGAATTTCGGGTAATTTACAGTAAAGTTCTGGTAATTTGCAGTAAATTTCTGGTAATTTACAGTAACTTACGGTAAATTTCTGGTAATATACAGTAAATTATGGTAAATTTCTAGTAATCTGCTGTCAATTACCATAAATCCATAAGTCCAAGCCACTCATACCTTACAGGTAAAAAATTCAAAAAAATCAAAAATGTTCTGTTTGCAAAAGAATTTTTGTAACTCCTGCGAATCGTACGTTAAATATTTTGAGAGTATAAGCTAGATGAACTCGATTCAGCTCCACAAATTATTCTCCACGCTTTCAAAATTGGAAGATTTTCAGTTTTAACCCCCGCCCCCTCCCGTCACGCCACAGAATGCTGAGATTCCATATTCTGAAAATTAGAGGCAAAAATAAGGTCTTCACAGTAATTACTGAACTTTTCAAATGGTAACTTCCAACCATTGAATTAGGAGTCAAAATGTTGCAAAAACTTTCAAAAAGATATTACAGTTACTGCAAAAAACCAAAGTAATGAAAAACATTCAAAATGGATTAAAATAACTGAAGAACACGAAAAAATAACGATCGATAAAAAAATTAGGTATTAAAAAAATATACAAAAAGTAGTAGGTAATTTTTTTTTTTGGTTTAAAAGTGCAATTAAAATCATAAGTAAGAAATTACTCACCAGTGAAAATTTTAGTAAAATTTGAAAAAACGCGTAAGAAATTATTAAAAAATGTTAAAATAATGTGAAAATGCAAATCAAAAATACCAAAAAATTATACAAGAACATTCAAAAAACACTAAAAATTAACAGAAAGAAATAAAAATTCAGGAAATTTGTCGAAAATGAAGAAAAAGTGTTGAAAACTTGTTAAAATTATGCAAAAAAGTATTAAAATCATAGAAAATTACCCAAACACCCAAAATTCATCAAAAAACACTGAAAATGCCATAAAGTGTAGAAAAAATACTCTAAGAAGCATTAAAACCACCAAAACTTCTCCAAAAGTAGTGAAGTTTTAGTAACATTTGAAGGGCCCAGTTCCAAGTCAGCCTAAGTCCATTTTTATCATTTTTGAGTTAGCAGCGCCATGTGGTGGTACAGCTCGGTTAACACCTTTACCACCTTGTCCCAACCCCTGGCGTTACTTATTTTGCTCAGGAGCGCTGTTTTACCGGTTCGAAAAAAAAGCTGATTATTCCAAAGTGGCCTAAATCATACCTTTTTTACGAATATTTGTATACAAGTGCGGTTTTTCAGAAGTTTTTCAACGATTTTCGAGTGAAGGCGTTTTCACATGTATTATTCATCATCCCGGGAAAAAATGGATTAAGTAGATCTAATTATATATAAAATGGTTAGATCTAACTAGATATAGAAAATGTCCCTATCTAGATAGATCTAACTATATATAATTTGATCTAATTATATCCAGTTAGATCTATCTAGATAGAGACATTTTCTATATCTAGTTAGATCTAATCATGTTATTGGTCAATGTTCAGTTTTATTCATTTACATATAGAAGTGTTTTAGTCCAATTTGGATCCTCGCCCTTTAATATGTAGTTTGTCTCCAAAAAATGGGTAGATCGAATACTGATAATGAAAATTCTAATTTTCAACAGAAATGTTGTACTCGATCAAGTTTACTTAGATGGAACCATGAAAAGTTAATTCGGAAGTTTGAGCCTTGAACCCTATATAGGATTCTGCTCAAGACTTTATCTGCGAGTAGCCAAAACGACACACTTTTCTAGCATTTTAGATCCAACTTGATCTTCATAGATCTAACCAGATATAATGAGATCCATTCAGATATAATTTTATCAAATTTGATCTGAACAGACATGTTGGCAAGAAATGCGTTTCAAACATTTTAGATCCAACTGGGTCTTCATTAGATCTAACCAGATATAATGAGATCAATTCAGATATAATTTGATCAAATCTGATCTGAATAGATATGTTTGTAAGAAATACTATTCAAACATTTTAGATCTGACTGGATCTTCATAGATCTGACCAGATATAATGAGATCAATTCAGATATAATTTGATCAAATCTGATCTGAATAGATATGTTTGTAAGAAATACGATTGAAGCTTTTTAGATCCAATTGGATCTTAATATATATGACCAGATATAATGGGACAAATTTATATCTAAGATGATCAACATTCAGATATAATTTTATCAAATCTGATCTATGTTGATCAATTTTTAGATCTAATTTGATCACATTAGATATGATCAGATACAATTAGATCTGTCCCATTTTTTCCCGGGATGGTATGTACAAATAGGTGCTTTGAATGAAATTGTTTCAGAAATGTATTAAATTAATGATTCGTGAATTTTTTTTTGAAAAAACGCACTTTTTCAGCTCTTTTTCGAAATTTTTAACATCAGATAATTCCAAAGTGGCCTAAGTCCACTTTTTCTGACTCTTTGACGTGCTCTGGAGCTGAAAATACTCAAAATTTAAAAAATACCAATATGGTACTTTAAAGCAGAAATATCAAGCTTCACAACCATATAATCACATCATTTATTATTGAAGCGGAAGGGAGAGAAAAACAGTTATTTGCGTTTTTCTCGAAACGGAAAAAATGGACTTAGGCCGACTTGGAACTGGGCCCTTCATTTGCAAAAAAAAAAATCCAAGAAAAAACCACTGAAAACATGTTAATATGATGTAAAAGTGGTCAAAAAAAAGCAGAAATACAAAAAAAAACTCAAATAGGTACCTTAATTACATTTAAATCACTGACATTTACCCAACAGTAATAATGATGAAATTTTAGTAAAATTGAAAAAAAATGCATGAAAACCACTACATATAACCATGTTAAAATGATGTAAAAAAGATCAAAAAATCGCGAAATTACAAAAAAAAATTTTAAAAAAGCTAATCAATGCGGTTCCCGGCCATTCCCCCGAATTTTTTCCACCGAATGGAATAATCCCGAACCAAAATTTACCCGAGTAACAAACTTCCCGAATACTTTTATCCCGAATTTTTTTTTCCCGAATGAATTGATTCCCGAATAGATCTTAAAATTTTTTCATTTTTTATAAAAGTTTTAATAAAATTTTTAATTTTTTTATACCTTTTAATAAATTTGTAATTTTTTATAAAACTTTTAATGAATTTCCAAGTTTTTATCAAATTTTTAATAAATTTACAATTTTTATTAAACTTTCAATCAATTTTTAATTTTTATACCTAAAAACTTTTAATTTTTCATACTTTACACACGGACATTGTAACTATTTTTTTGTGGTAATTTAGTTTTTGATTCAGTAGTAGAGTGGGTTAACTGTGATTGGGGCTGATGGGTGCAATTTTTTCTTTTCAGGATCAATTTTGGAAGGGATTTAGAGTATTATAGTTTAGTAGATACTCGTACGTTGGGTGATTGCTACCAAGATTGGGCTCAAGAATGCCCAATTTTCTCCCCAACAATCCCCATAAAATTCGAGTAAATAACATTCGGGAAGCAAAAATTCGGGTATAAAAGATTCGGGAACCAGAAATTCGGGTATATACGATTCGGGAACCAAAAATTCGGGGAAATGGATTCGGGAATTGGTATTCGGGGTAGCAGAATTCGGGAAAAACTTATTCGGGAAAAGGTAATTCGGGTTTAAATTTGTTCGGGCAAATGGATTCGGGAAATTGTCCGTGAATCAAAAAATGCATTAAAACTGAATATTTACAAAAAATGATGAAAATTCAGTGCAATCATTGCACATTTCCTTAAAACAATGACATTTTGATAAAATTTCTCCAAAAATGTATGGCAAAGTGTAGAAGAATTATAAAAATGTTGTAAAACGCTCAAAAAAAATCATTAAAATTACTTTAAAAATTTACCAAAAAGTAATGAAATTACATACAAGAAAATTCTTCAAACATGTGCGAAAACGTATTTAAAATGATACAAAAAAAAATTTTAAAAAGCATTAAAATTGGTAAAAATTACCCAAAAGTAATGGAATTTCGATGAAATTTGTCAAAAACGCATGAATTAGTGGTGAAAACATGTTGAAATTAATTTAAAACGCTCAAAAATCGATAAAAATCATTAAACACGCCAAAAAAGTAAAGAAACGCGCTAAAAATAAAACAAAAAGCACTCAAAATTACCAAAAAATAACAAAATATTAGAAAAATTTGCTAGAAATATTGGAAAAAAGTGTTAAAAACGCATTAAAATTATGCAAAAGAACTCAAAAAAAATATTTAAATCACTGAAAATTATCAAAAATTAATAAAATTTTAGTAAAATTAGATAAAAATGCATGAAAAAATGTGTATTTAAACCGCATTAAAATGATGTACAAGCATTTAATACAATCATTAAAATCACTAAAAATATCAAAAAGTGTATTTAAAAGAACTCGAAAAAAAACTAAATTCATTAAAAATTCAAAAACAATAATGAAATTTTAAATTAATTAGCAAAAATGTCAGAAAAAATGTCGAAAAGATCTTAAAATTACGCAAAAAAACTTTTTATAAAAAAACCTTCAGAATCACAAAAAATTCCACAAAGTACATATATATGTATTTTTTTAAAAGAACTAAATTGACCAAAAATTATAACAAAAAGAAAGTGTATGAAATTTCGGTGAAATTTGCAAAAAATGACAGGAAAATCGTTAAAATTAAGAAACAAATATTTAAATCATTAAAAATGACCAAAAACTAATAAAACTTCAGAAAAATTAGACAAAAGTAGCAGAAAAAATGAATTTAAACCGAATCAAAATGATGTACAATCACGCAAAAAAATCAAAAAAGGTAATAAAAAAAGCCCTAAAATCACTGAAAAGTAATGAATACCTAATGATGAAATTTCAGTGAAATGTGCGAAAAAAGGCCAAAGATGTTAAAAAGGTCTTAAAATTATGCAAAAAAACTTTGTATAAAAAAACTTTCAGAATCACAAAAAATTTCAAAAAGTACCTACATAATGTATATAAAAAAAGAACTAAATTGATCAAAAATTAACAAAAAGCAATGAAATTTTGGTAAAAGTTGCAAAAAATGTCAGGAAACGCGTTAAAATTATAAAAAAACTTTATATTCAAAAAAATCATTACATTGCAAAAAAAAGCAAAAAAATAGGGGAAATTTCAATCATCGGAAACAGGTTTTAAAAAAACAGGACGATCAAAAAAGTTCTCACAATGTCTATTCTTCTTCTCGTTGTTTCCCAGACTGGAGCAAAACACTTCGAGTGTTTTTTTTCAGCCCAAAGAAGAAAGTTGAAATTGCATGTGTTGTTACTTAATACTATGAAATCTAAAATGAAAAAAATGGTTCTATTTCGGTGCTTTGCTATCCAAATTTCAGTTTCCTAGGTCAATTTGGTAAAATTTTGATTTTTTCGAATTTTTGGCACAAATTTGATTCTCAAAAATTTCCTAAAAATCGAGAAACGTACTTCAGCACTTGAAATTCTGGCTGGTGATATTTTTTTGCATACTCCTTCGATCTACTCGTAGCTTCGTGAGTTTCAAAAATTTTCGCGTCACTTGAGACGCCTCCTTTATTAGCGTAATAGAACCTCATTTTTTCGTTCATCCTTTAAAATTTACTTCGCAAGAAAGCGATTTTCCTCCTCCTTCACCGTACATCAGTGATTTAGTCTCAAAAACGTGACTTAAAACATTTCTTCATCGTCATCACTCTCATCTTCTCCAAAATTATTCCTTCCAAACGACTGAAAATTGCAGGCCACCTGTTCAAGGCTACCTATTACACCTCTCTGGGCGAACCACAACCATACACGTCGATTTCGGTACCTACACCCTGACCATAGATTTTTTTTCTCACACCTGTTCTAAATTCTCGGTTCGAATTCCTTCGTTGGTCAATTTCCCAACGATCGAGCTTAGTAAATGTCACCACGATGATGGCATAAATCGCATTACACAGTTCATTGGTTTCTCACACGATAAACACAGTGGCAAAGAGGCGCTGGCCCATCATACGTACCTATACTTTTGTTTTGCGAATATGAGAACTGCACGCGGTGGTTGAAAAACCGAAAAACGTGACCGCAATTTTTAAACGCGTGTAAACACTTAATTCTCTATACATATAATACCACATTTTCGAGTGCAATGTACCTGAGGTTATATGGCCATCGCGATTCGGTCACCTTATACTATACTATAGTATAGGTAAGTACTTGGGTACTTGGGTCGGGTTACCCATTAAAAAAAATAGAAGAAGAGATGTTTTAATCATTTTTATATACTTTTTGACTAAATGTAGTAGGTACATACAAGTACCTAGTCAGCTAACAAATGGCAATGAAGAATTTTTTTTGAGTCGAATAACGGTTCGTACGTATACATATGTAGATGGTTGAATTCACTTATACATATTTCCGTTTGATGTGCTGTTGGTTGGTGGACTTTCTAATACATGGAATAAATTTCGAGCTCGGAATTTCTTAATTAATCGTCGTGTAATATGGCTCACGCTATTAATATGCAAATTATGGTCTATCTCGTATGTACGTTCAATAGTGTGTATGCAATTTTCACTACTCGTATATACGGTGCAATTCCTAGCCAGACTCGAGGACGATGCTGCGACAACTCGTCACATCTTCTTTTCATCGCAGGTTATGATCTTTGATACGAGAGTACGAGATCATCGCGGGTAGCGCAGCATCTGGCTCGTTGGAGCATTACGAACGATCGAAGCATTATTTACGGCGGAATGTTTATGCAACTTCTTTAACATCTTAACTATACTCTCGACTCTGGAGTCTGGCATACGAACTCCCTCTCCGTTAATTTATGCCAATGTTTTAAACGATTCTTCTACGCAATTAGTTACTTTTACACGATGACATCTCTCTAGATGGTATTTCGCGAATACACAGAAGACACAGAAGAGTAAGGAAGACGAGTTGGAGATGTCCAACCGTTATAATATACATACCGATGTCGATATTTAAGATACACATATACGATGAACTGTAGCCTGGCGTCGCCGAATGCTTTACCAACGTCCGTCCTTGAACCGGTTCATCGTACTTTATTAGCGATGTTTTAAAAAGAGTTGAAGAAAAAAAGTGCGAAACCAGAACACGTTATGGCACATACTCTATTCGAAGATTCAATCGATACGTAATAAATACTCGACAAATGCGTAGTACTCGGGCGAATTTATTATCCGGCGTGATTTTTTTTTTATTCTAATTTCACGTTCGACTAACCAGTGGTAATATTTTCGCGCCGTTAATGTTTCCTCGATTAAAATTTATTAAAGCCAGGACTCCGAATCGATAATCGTTTCACGATGCCAATGTTTCTAACCCTAACGCATCTCAGTGCAATTACGAGTACAATTTGTCGAGATCGAGTGTGTTTTACTTATATACGAGTGAGACAGACGAAGACGGAATTTATTTTTTATAATTTGATGATATCGTCGTACGACATTCGCGGAATATTCCAGATTTACTATATTTTTCGCTGAGACGTGATTCGAATTATATTACGTTTGCTAGTTCCTTGAAATTATCGTCATTTTCTTGTGAGACTTGCCTATGGATCTTCTCATCAGTCTTCACAGGACTACCTCCATCTATCCATAAGTACACTATCGTATTTCGTATCTTCGAAAACAAGACGTTTAAATTTGTCAATACGAAATACGAATACGATCATTACCGACGATTGAATTCTTGTTTGTTTTTACTCCCTCTCATCTCTCATCTGTTGTGGCACAGTTCATCATCAATTCTCTCACACACAAGACCTTGATCGGAATTCTCGTGCACTTGGTAGAATGATATAGGTACGATTGGTTGTGCATTCTGCATTGATTACACATGTGTATCAATCACCCAGCCAGCTCATCGACGAATGTACATATACTTAGGTATAGGTACTCGTAATAGAAAAATACGAGTACGCGACCTTAACGCCCTCAAATTATTTCATGATCTTCTTTCGCATTTCAATTAAAATTTCATTCGTGCGCAAGTACATACCTAGGTAGGTATCGTATACACAACATGTACCTGATAGTCGGCAGGTATAATGTAGTTTTCACCTTTCACCTAATTCTCTTTGTGAGGCGTCTGCAACCGCTGGAATTTTCAGAAATTCGCCCATAAGCCGCAATTTTTACGACGATCGTGAGTTTAATTTCGGATTTCTATATACAGATGCATGGTTCGGTAATTAATGGCATTGAAGACGGTGCTGGTAGGAATTTCACGTGGGTTTCGACGGAAATTGACGAATTATTGGAAATATTTGTGAATTTGGATAGGTTTGGATATTTAAATTTTTAAGGAGTAGGTATTTTTTTTTTTTTTCAGGAAATACTCATAGAGTAGAATTTTAATTGAAAGATTTCAATTATTCGAGTTTTGTATTGTGATTAGGTTCTTTCACTAACAAGTAACGAAATAGTAACTGAAACGATTTTTTTTACGAAACTTCAAATATTAATTACTTGACCTTACAATAAATTTTTACGAAATAATAAATCTTTTTTCTTCGTTCTACTTACTCGTAAAAAATTAACAATTGATTCAGATTCAACTTTTCAAAAATGAAAGGGTCAATTGGAGTAAACTTTTTCGAAAAAAAACTGTTTCCAAAAAACGAAAATAATCAAAATTCTCGAAATTGCGTTCAAAGGTAAAATATGTATGTAATTGAAATGCACCTTTCTTCAGTTTTGGAAAACTATAAGTACGAATATAATGGCTTATTGTTGGCAGGATTTTCAAAAAAATTCCAAAATAAAAAAACAGGACATTAGCAGGACATTTTTTAAACACTTGTAATTTTTAAAAAAGAGGCAGGGGACGAGGCAAAATTTTATACTTATTCAGATTTTTCGCTTTTCCAAAGGTCTTCAAACAGCTCAAGATTTTTTTCAAACAAGAAAATGTCGAAAAAATATAATTTTAACCATTTCAATTTTTGATTTCATTTCCACCCTTAAGTAAAGTTCTTGTTAATGTAATGATAATGATTAATGAAATAGGGCAAATAAAAATTTTTTTTCAACGTAACAAATTTTTAAAAAATGTAAAAAAATATACCTAATGGGAAATTTGAACGTCATTTAGAAAAGAAAAACCTTCAAAGAGAAACAAACTGACCCTGGCGAAGGATTTTTAGAGGTATAAAAACGATGTTTTCTTGTGTGAAGAATTACAAGTTTATTATTTTGCTTCAAAATTTCAAAAATTTAATGATGATTCAAAAAAAAAAAATCAGAAAAAGAAAAGAAAACGAGCCCGAGTAAAACGAGATCAAAAGCTTTCAGAAAATTTGTGTTTTGATGAGAACTGAAAAAAAAAAAAAGGGTGATTTATGCAGGCAGGAGTTCATTTTTCTGATTCAAACTTCGAAACTTTTTGAATTTGAACAGTAAGTTTTTCATTTGAATTTGAAATAAGAAGAGCATCTCAAAAATGCATAATTCAAGTTCTAAAAATGTCAGAAAATGACCCCTTTTCAAAAAAAAAAAATTGTCAAAATTCCATAAAAAAAGAAAAATGAATTGAAAATTTGAAGTCTAATTGAAAAAAAGCAATACTTTTTGATGAAAGTGATAAAAAACAGGACAACTGCAGTACTTGGAAGACTAATCGACAAATAGTTAGCAGGTTTATTTAGCAAGACTTTCAGGATTTGCAGAACCGTTAGATACATTCGTTGGGTACCTCAAAAAAATTCAACCGAAAATCCACTCAAAAAAGAATAAACATTTTTCGAAAATTATGTACAATATCGAAAAAGTAATTTAGGTTTCCATTTTTCATTAAAGATTGCCAAAATTGTGATGAAAATCGTTAATTTACTTTTAAACATTTGCTGAGAATGGTTGAAAAAAAAATTCTTAAAAAATTGTGTAAACCACGATAAATGAAAGAAAATATGACAAAATCGCGAGAATGACTGTTGAATTGAAAAATAATCTTCACAATTTTTGCATAAAATTATCAGGCTAAGAATGGCCTTAAAATTCGTAAAATTTTTATCAAGAATCAAAAAATGTACATAGTAAGTTTGTGCTTGGAATGTTTTTCAATATTCATACTCGTAGGACTCGAGCAAAACTTCTGGCAGGATATTTTTCAGATACTTCGCGATTTTTTTAGGGTGTTGGAGAAGGTGGGAGGGTGGCGGGGGGGGGGAGGGGGAGGGATTTTATACGTCAATTTTTCGATTTTTCAATGCCATCTGCAGATACGAGTATTTTAATGTTTTGGAAGGCAAAAGGGGTGTTAAGAAGATATTTGTCACTTTAATTTTTTGTTTTTAAAAATTTTAATTACTACACTTTTTCAGCGTATGTATTTTTAAAAGAAGATTGCAATTTATTAATCCTCTATGCTTCTGATCAAGCGATACAAGGATGCAAAAATGTTTAAAAATTTTGGAAATTTTTAATTCAATTTGCTAAAATGGAAAGCTTTGAAAATTTTGCAAAAATTGAGGTTTGATATTGAAAAAAAAATTAAAAACAGGACTTTGATAATAGGACAAAATCTGGGCCAATTGCAGGATAGAACTGGCAGACATAGACACCCTGCGAATTTAACAAATTTTTTATGGATTTTAAAAACAAATTTTATGAATGCAATAAATAAGTGCTTTTTCAATTTTGAAGTTGTTTTTAGAAAATTTCACGTCAATTCAACTTTTTTCTAGCTATAAAAAAATCTGCACTCGTACTTCAAGAATTTTTTTTCCTGTATCATTTTAAAAATAATGTTGTTTTTTTTAGATATTAGAGCTAACTTTGAATACAATTTTCACGATGAACTGACAATAGTGAAATTTGAATCCATCAGAATCATTGTCAAAAAATCGAGAAAAATAGCCGAGACTTATATAGTTTTTTTTTTTTCAAATTTCTGAAATTGGTAATCAAATAGGTAATTGATTAAAAAATTTATCAACCACTCAGTAGGACACTAAAAGTGGTTATAGATTTATATGGTAATGATGTAGATCGACAAAGAATTTCAAATACTACTTTTTGGAACCAGTCCATTTTTCCCAAAACAGATTAGGTAGGGGTTAAATTGGAAAAATCACAATTTTTTCAAAAATTCCACTTTTTCAAGGTCTACATCTTCACTCCAGAGACACCTCCGAGACTAGAATTTTTCCAAGTGACTTTGACTCTGAGCAGAATGATCGCTCAATCAAACCGACAGATCAAATTTCAAGGTCAAAACCCAATTTTTTTATTTCATTCAGAAAAATTGAATTTCGATTACTGACAAATGTTTTTTATTCTAAAAGTGACCTTGAATGGAGTTCTCGTTTCCCTGGAAAGGTGTAGAAACTGAAATAAAATCTATATAGGGGGAGGGGGAGGAGGTATGCCGTATCCTGAGTCTTAACCGAAGAAAAAACTGTGTCTATTTCCCAAAAATGGTCCTCTCCCTTCAAGAACCTACATTTCCTCAAATCCTCCATGAATTTCTTAGGGATTCAAGATACGAAGTATGTTTTTTTTTCGATATGGGAATTTCCTACTTTCATGTGCCTTCAAATCCAAAAATCTACATTAATGATTCCTCCTTCTCCCCCTGTTTCAATAAACATGAAATGATATGCGTTCTACCAATAAATTCATTCATTTTGATCAAAAAATAATTTGTTCTCAATTGATGCAAATTTTCTGAACACTTCTCTTAATCCTCTTTCCAAATCAGATGATTACGATCCATGAAACTCACAAAAATTCGAAATATCAGCATAAAATTCAACACCGTTTGAGCCATCGATCATTTTTTTAGCATATTACAAATACAAGTACATACACAGTATAGATGAGATACATTAATATATCTCGATGACATGCTAGAGCCACCTGTAAGACGAAGATGGATACTTACGCCAAAAAACCAGCACACACGCGAGTCAGTTTCACACATCGTGGAATCCGCAATAATATTACAAGAGTTACGAGAAAAGGAAGACAATCGGCAAGGAAAAGAATGCAGTGAAACCGACATCGGTGATTCAGGTGGCCATGCTGGGTATGGCTCGCGCTCAACCATTCGCCCGAATTAAGACATTATTTACGCGTTTCTGGTCATCGTCGCCGCCATCCATCGCCACACAGAAGCAGCCATAAATGACGTAACCAACCGTTACGACTCGCGATGATTTTTTAATAGCCTTAATTCTAGCCATTTGCGTGATTTTCAATCGATTTTATTTGATGAGTTTTAAGAACGACCGTCGATGGTATAGGTAGATTGTGATAGAATGTTGAACATACATATAATATGTAAATACTTATGCGACTGCGGTTTAACGACATTAACGATATTACGGCGGCGGCGACGATGATTTTAAAACTAGCGGAATTCAAAACTTTGATTTTATCAATTTTTTGCGTGTTTGGGGGGGGGGGAGTTGAGTAGAGAGCTTTCTGAAAAGTTTACTGAAAAAGGGTAGCAAAAAAAGTAGTGATTTTTCCCAGAGATCCAAGTCTCGCCTCCAAAGTTCTGCCTTTCGCTAAAATTGTCAGTTTTGCTTTTTGTCGAAAATTGCCCCCAATTCTTATTTTTCTGCTCAAAATTATGTATCTAATCAAATAGTCTCACTTTTTTCCCAAAAAAATTTTTTTTTGCTAAAATTGTTCCAAGTCTTGTTCTTTTACCAAAAATTGCTAAAAGTTTTCACTTCTTTTTTCGAAAAATGACCCATAACTAAATCTCAGTTTTTTTTAAATTGAAAATAACAGAATAGTTTTACCTTTTAGCCAGAAATTTGCAAAAAGTCTTATCTTTCGACAAAATTGTCAGTCTTGCTTTTCAGTCGAAAATCGCCCAAAATTCTCGCTTTAATGCTATAAAAATTGTCAAATTCTCACTTTTTTTTACAAAAAAATTGCAACATTGCCAAAGATTCACTTTTATTCAAATCACTGATGCTGATTGTGAGGACGAACAAAACTACTTATTAGCTTGAAATTTGATACATAAGTTCAGAAGTTCCATTCCTTCTAAGGTGATATTAATTTTTGTTGTTTCATTAGAATCTTTTTTTAAATCTACAATTTCCGAATTTCATTTTTACACTTCGTAGAAGATTCCTTCTTCCCTCTTTAGTTCACCATCTCCTACTGGAGACTTCAAATTCCCAAACACGAAGCCATCACGTATGATCCGCTCCTCATTCTTACTTCATGATCTATGCATTTTCCAGTTCCACCCAAGATGGATCCTCACATCGACATTTCCTCATATTGAAATACTGATCAGTGATCCCGTTAAGTAAAGGCAATGTAAAAAAAAACTTCAGATCATTAATTTTTTCAACGATCGCGTGTAATACTCGCGATCCATAAACCAGTATGAAAAATTATATGATCATGCAGCATACAATATACAGGCTTGCGCATCAATGCGGCGGCTACTCATATCAATGGAGCTTCTTCAAACACATATTCGGGCACTTTGAAGGCACATGCACGTGCACTGAGACGCGTGCCCATACGCGTAATAATCCAAACAGTGAAAAATTTTAATCACGCTATGTTCACGGTAGCGTTTCTATCTTTGGAAATCGCCTCATAATCGTACAATACTTTCATTTTTTTCTCAATTCCTCGCACACAAACCTACGATCGGAAAACTTTCCATCGCCAAACTTTGGCCAATTTCTCCTGGTCATATATACATTACAATATAACATGATTCGTCTGTCTTTGGAAATTTTTTAGCACATTTTCTTCAGAAAAATCAAATCAATCGGATATTGGCAAAATATGAGGATTCGTGAGAGAATCAGACGTGATCAAAGCTGCAGGTAGAGGAAAGTATGAGGTAGATCGGCGAGCAATTCATCAATCGGAGTACCAAAAACCACAACATGAACGTCATTTTTCCCATAACATCCATAAAGTCTACATTACGTACAGATGCATCAAGTATACTTATACGAGAATCGCTACAGCTCGATCAAATCGCTGTACTCTATAATTATACGAAGATAGCTTCGTTTAATTTAAAAGCGTCCGACTGTGCTCGAGTTTCTATAGGCTGAGCGAGCACTATAAGCGCATAAAAAATGAAACCGATACAGTAACACGATTCAGTAATCGATAGAAAGTTTTTTACAATTTCGGATATATCTACATGAACTTGCGCTGCTCATAATACCTACCTTGGCGTAAAAGGAGCAGCACAAATGTGTAGACACGAGACAAGTTTAACCAATAAATACCATTAAAGGTGAATTTTTCCAAACACGGATTCCGCGTCTTCGGTGTTCGTGGCGATGCCGATGATCTTTTTTTTAACGGTGTATTTTGCGGTTTTCTTTTCCATAAGAGTATGTATTTGGGCGATGATTCATCCGACAGATAGGTATAATATTATGTATTTGTACAAGGCGACCGTGTTTAATTATTCGACATGCGAGTTAAATCATCGCTGTGGACTTTGGACCGTCGAATATGCGCGCAGAGCGCACTTTGTGGCTGCAGTACCAGTCTGCGATCGGTGTATATGCCCCCTAAGCTATGTCGATAAACGTATAGCTAATTCTTAACGTATGGATTAATAGCCCATCGCATCATTTGACCAGATCCATGGCACACTCTGGACAGGTTTCTTGCTCCTTTTTACAAGTCGTTTTGTAGTACGACGAAGACGAAGACGATGGTGATGACGACGACCCGATATTTACTTACGTAATTTAGTTTGTTAGCACAATTTACGTTACGAGAAACCTACTAGATGGGTACATAATATAATATTGTTGATTTTCAACTCAGCGACATTGACGTTCGTGACACAGAAAATGATTTTCTAGCATCTGGAAATTTGGCTGAATACAATCATTGACCAAAGATGAAATGAATTCAAGTGAGAAAGACACTTTGGCCATAGAGTTATCGAAACGTAATCAAAAAATACCTTGAATGGTCAAAAAATCCTGAAGTATGCTCAAATTCGTGAATGTTTTTGGGTTTTTTGCATGCATATTATCGACTTTTTGAAAATCTGGACTTTGATTTTTTCAAAGTGTGACTGGAGACCCCAGAACAGCTTGAACACATCTCCAATCAACTCAGCAGGGCATATGAAGCAAACTTCCGCTTTCCAACTTGAAATTTTATGAAAATTTCAACTTTCAAAAATTTGCTGGAGGCTACAGAATTACTCAACACTTTTCTAAACCATTTGTAATAGATTTGGAGGTTTGAAAATATATGGGGTACGACGGTACGTATCAAATTTCAGCTTTCCAGGTCAATTTTATGTAATTTTGATTTTTTTGTTCCAAATTTAATGCTTGAAAAATTCATCAAAAATGGAAAAATAGAGTAAAATAATTGACCAATCAATTGATTCGCGAATAAATTCGATAAATCTCCGAAAACAGTACATTGGAATTCAGTAAACAAAAATTAAATAAAAACCGTGAACTCGACAATTGACAAAATTCAGTAACAAACTTTAAAAAAAAATAAACAACGTAGGTAGTCGAGAAACGAACCGTAAAACAGAACTCAAAGTATCTATTAGAAGGTCCGAAAACAACTGAGGATTTGTAAACTCACCCTATTGTATTTATAATAAAATTTGGTTCGTTTTTGAGAGGGAGGGCTTCAAATTGGGCAAATTGGTGAGATAGTTTGATTTAAATTTATTTGGGGAAAGGATCAAAAAGGATGCGCAATTTTGAAATTCGGGTGACATAAAATTGTAATTTGGAGGGTGCATGTGCACGACAAATGGAAAAGGGTTATAATTCAGAATAATTAGTAAGTGATAAAAAAGTCGTAAATGTCATGTCAACTTATGTGATCTGTCACGAGAAAACCAGGTTAGTGTCCAAAAATAGATTTGGTTTTTTTTTATGGATAGGTATTAGTAGTACTCAGTGTGCAGAATCCGCCTGTGGTGGTTAAAACGTTCGCGAACGATTCTTTTGACCCTAAATTCAAGGTTAAAAAAATAGAGCAACTACAAAAAAAGTTTGAAAATTTTTTTTGTGATTTTCTTGAAAATATGTTTTGGGAAGTCAATAGGTATGCAAATTTTTGGGGCAATTGGTCCACATTTGGAGGATTAGTGCCATTTTATTGAAATTTGAATGAGGATTAAGCTGGAAAAATCAACTCTTTTCACCTTGAACAAAATTTTTGAAAAAATTGAAAAACTTGATAAATAACTTTATTTTATATTAATAATTCATTCTTAGTACTTTTCGCGAAATTTTTGGCGTGAAATTTAAAAAAAAACGAAAAAATTGATTTAGGGAAATTTTGATTATTGCCCGCACAACAATTGTCGACATCGACATTTACATCGACTATGTTTTTTTTCAACATAATGATGGAAAAGCGATCAATTAATTATTTAGTAGAAATCTTCTGTCCGTACAAAAGCGAGGTAAATGAAAAGTTTCAAAATTTTCTCATTATTTCTGATACCTCGACATGTAGATGTAAAATTCGATGCTCGAAATTTACATCTACAACTATGTCGACCAATTTTTCAAAATTAGAATTTCTGTTTTAGTGTTTAAAAGTTTAGTAAATAAACATTCGAAGATATGGTCTTGTTCAATGAGGAAAACAAATTTTTTAGGGCTGTGATGAAATTATGCACTTTTCCACACTTTGGAGTTGTAGATGATTATGTTGATATTGTGGATGTATTTGTTGATGTCGAATTTCACATCAACATTAACATCAACATGTCGACATGAAAAATGGATTAGTTTAGTACTCGCAGATAAAGTATTGCACCATCTTTGATATAAAGAATTTCTGTTCGACTATTTGCTTGTACAGACTTTTTGTCTGTACTTCTTCGGAAGTGGACTTTATGTTGATGCTGTTTTCAGCACGAGCAATAGGCACATCAGATGAAGTAATTTTTGGAAAAAAATTTTTCAATTTTTAAACTCAAATTTTATAATGTTATGATGCGGGAGGTCGACATAAATTTCGATGTGAATGTCGATCCATCCACATCCGTCACTTTTGGATGCCACATGTCAATGTGAATTTCGACCCTGTGTTGAGCCAATTGTCGACACGAATGCAGATCAACATCAGTCGACAATTACATCGACAATTAGCTCAACACAGGGTCGACATTCACATCGAAATTAGCATAGTCATTGTTGTACGGGCGGCCTTTGGCAACCCTGATTTTGAAAAAAATGTCAGGTTATGTTGGTACCCCTTGTGGCCAAAAGTGGTCCAAGTTTCAGGGACCTACGAATCATAGATTGCCGAACACATAGATTCAAAACTTCAAATGTCTGTCCTGTAAAATTCATGTTTTGGACACTAACCTGGTGTTCTTGTGACAGATCACATATTTTGAATGTACTTGTGGTTAATTTAAAAGGGTTTAAAAAGTGCTTGAGCTCATTAGCTCTTGTACAAATTGTTACATGTGTCATCATTTTATGATGAGAAATATTAACGTCATTCAAATTTTGGTTTTTATCATATTGACAGGTTGCGAGTGTGAGGCGAAAACGTGAGCCCAGAGCCATAAAGGTATCAAAATTTGACATTTATGAGCACCGAATTATCTTGTGAATCGGGGGTGGCTGTGGGAATCGGAGAGCCCACAGCTATAAATTTTTACTGTTTATTAATTGACTCAAGAATCGTGGGTAAGTGTTTGATTTTAAATTTACAACGCTTAATGAACTTTGAAAGCGTGAGTAAGTACCTATTTGATTTAGAGTTTTAATTGAGGTAGGGGGTGAATTTGAATTGAACTGATTAGTGACGTGATTAAAGTTAGTGGATGAAAATACTGATGAAATCTAGCCAGAATATTACAGGGAATTATTGGCAAAAAGCAAGACAGACAAATTTGGAAAAAGAAATTTTTGAAAAATTTGGCAAAAAAAATAGAGGTAGGAATAATTGAGATTTTTAGCAAAAAAGCAACCATTTTCAGAAAATGTTGGCATGAAACAATGCGTTTTCAGTTTTATACCTAAATTTAAGTGTTTTGCTGTTGTTGGTAGAAAGCGAAACCTTGACAATTTTGATTCAAAGCACGGCTTTGTGACTGTGACGCTGGAAAGACAGTGTAACCAGTTGGAAAATAACAAAAATAAGTATACTTTCGGAAATTCTTCATTTTTTGATATAACTAACATCCCTCCCCACCCCCAAATTAGGCCAAAATTTGGAAAAATTAAATTTTTTGAAAATTTTCAAAAAAACATAGGGTAAGTGTAGTATCCAGAATTTTGAAAAAGTATAACCAACACTTTTATCAACTTCAAGTAACATGGCAATTTGAAATGTACCACAGAGCCTTGTACTTTTGATGCAAAATAATAAAAAAAAAAAAAACATCAAAACAATGCGGAAGTAGACACTGAATAAGATCAAAAAATAATTGCTCAGACGAATATCCTCGGTTCAAAGAACGACTCTTATATGAAAAAATGAACATTTCAAATCCATTATTTACGGTATTTAGAAATAAATCAACATAGAAGGTCAACTCATCCCATTTACTTATTCTGAAAGGGGCGGATGATCTACTTGGATCCAAATTATCCCACTTGTTTAATTCGATACGTATTACATCACCTCCTTCCTTTTTCCAGAAAAGGATCGGGTATATACTGGTCAGCTGAAGGACATGGAATAAGTTACTTGTAAATGAAGCGAGTAAAATTAATATTTCAATTCCTCTCCTCATAATTGCTCGTTGACGACTTCGATACAAGTAGCAAAAAATACTACGATTCGAGTTACCAGAGAAACGTTAATCCTGATGGTTAAAAAGTGAAATCTTACTGTTAAGTTTGATCTTTGAAATAGGAAAGAAAAAAAAACAGTCGAACAGAAGTATACGCAGATGTATAGATACAGAGCGAGAGAGAGATGAAAAGAAACACTTACACACAAAAAAAGACAAATAATAATTTAAAATGGATAATTAATGGGAGTTGAAAAAAACCTACATAGGCAATTATAATCTACATGGTAGTTGGGTTCACGCTAAATATATAACAAAGCCGGAGATTGTTTTTACACTCGAGTGCATTTCTTGTGTCTCATTGTAGGTACATACACGAATTAAACGTTTAAATGGCTAATTAAACTAGCAAATATACTTTCACTCAATGCCAAGTTCATTAGTATGAACATTTACCTATAAACAGAAAAAAATTGTTCGATTTTTTCATATCTATAGATACCTATTTTATTTCATTACAGAATAAATCCTTGCCGATGCTCTGATTATAAAAATCAAAAGTATTTCTACCGTCCGGCGTCCACGCAATATTCATCTACCTTCTCACTTAATTTAAATCGATTTACACTAATAAAATATTAATTACTAATTCAGGGACGTGATTCCGGACAACATTACCTTTCGTAAATAGTAATTAGAAGTTACGTTTACCAAGAAACCTAGTTCAAAGGTAAACTACAGTAGTCGTAAACGATGTACAATTGATTTAATTTATTTACACAGGTACCTCAAGTAAAAATATCTGAGGTCATTACAAATAGAACATTGCTAATCGTTCTTTCATGCATTTTTTTTTTCATCTCTTCGCCTTTCCAAGTCTATCGTTTTTTTTTTTCTAGAGCTCTGTTACGTCTGTCGTGTAAAATTACCTTCTCTATACACAAAACGCGGGCAGATTAGGTCTAGAAATTCACAACATCGATAACACACAAACGAGTACACTAACGATTGCATAGGCCATACACATCAGAATTCAAACTCTCTAGATATTACTAAAATGATGATGAAACTTAAACAGAATCCAGTTTTTAAAAAATTCGCTGTTTCATAGAACAATAAATACCGTTTACGCGTTTCATAAAGATTGATAATATTGGTATATTCATTTCCATTTTTTTTTTTTTTACTCGCCTGTTCAGTGTTCATTGAAAATTCCGCAATATGGTACACTGTGCTGCGAGTATGACGCATTTAAACGCAGCAAAAAAAACAGTACAATGCTTGGAGAATGTGTTAACGAATAATGTAGGGTCATTTGGATGTCGTATTCGTATTGATTTATGTATCTACTCTCCAGTGCTTACAAATACAGTACTCTTGAGCCCTACGAATACGAGAATAAGACATAGCACATACGCAGGAAATAATCGACGTGACTTTTACACGATGGAAATTGATGAGGAAATCGTCACCAATGCGAAAGAGAGGCCAAAATTGGCCACGAATGTTTGAGAATTATTATTTATCTATTAGCTGTACAAGTGTGCAATAAATACTGAAAATTCGAAAACGATCAGAACAAATCAACAAGTTCTCATTGTCAGAAGAAAAAAATCCGTAGAACGTTATGTACAGCAATTCTTGATTCTTATACCAGTGTTTTGGATTTTGATGCAAAATGCAACTCAAATACCTATTGACAGGACAGTGGAAATGTATCAATTATCATTTTTAAAAAAATAAAAATTTTGATTTTCTTAAAACTTTGGAAGTATTTTTCAAAAATCAAAAATTATTCAATGGAGATGGCTTACTTTTCTAATACTTTCAAAGTGAATAAAGATAAAATTTGAATGAAATGTAACCTGTTCACGAAGGGGGTAATAATCTAGTAATATTAAAAACACCCCCCCCCCAACGAAAAAATTAGAAATCAGAACATGAATAAATTGGAAGATTTTTGGAGCTAAAAAATTGGTTGAAATCGAATATACGAAAATCAATTTCGATAACTTGATCCATTTCCTAGTCACCCCCCCCAAACGAAAAAATGAAAACAATGTTTCAAAAAATAATATTTTAAACCAACGAATTGTGTTTTAAATTCGTAATTTAAGATTTTTTCACTACACAAAATGTTTTCCAAAAGACATTTTTTGGAAAAAAATATTCCTTAATTTACTCCTCTAAGTACTTTGCACCAACGAACTTCGTTTTTTATACGAGTATATTTTGAAAATCAATACAATCTCGGAATCTGATTACAATTTATGAAAGTTTCGATATTTTGAAATGAAAGCATTTCAACATTCAACCCCTCTACCCCCCCCCCCCCAATTCACTTTTCTTTCTTCAAATTTCGCATGTATAAAGATACGAGGGTTTTCAAAATTATTTGTCAAAAAAAAATGAAATAAAAATAAATGTCCAGTATTTGAAAAGAAATGCAGGATTTTTCGAATTTAGGCACCTATTCGGGAATTTTAAGAGAATTTTCAAAAACCAATCAAAACAATATTAAAGTGTTCAATTTTTCAGGAAAATGATTCTCCTTGACTTTTCCCGATTTTCGGATCAATTTTCTCGTTTTTATCAAAGTAGACCTCTCAAATATCAGATACACAAAAAATATTGGAGGAGGAAGGAGGAGGGACACGAAAGATTTCTTTGCAAGGAATTTTTTCAACTTTTTATGGCGGGGGGAGGGGCATTTAAATTTCAACAAAGTTCAGAACGTAACTCAAAAAAATTCAATTTATAATAATAATTTTTCAAAATGAGAAAAAAATGAGAACCATTATTCTGGTGGATAAATCAAGTTTGTAAAATTGAATTTCTCGATCTTTTCATCTTCAATAATGTTCAGAAAGTTCTAAAATTATTCTTCAACAAATATTTTGAAACATTTTTTGGACTTTTGATAATTTTTGAAGGAATTGATCGATTGCTTTGAGTAATTTCTGGACTTTTCTTGACTTTCATGACTGACTTTTGCAAACAAGAAACTAAATACGAATCTTTCGAGTTCATTTTTTTCCTTTTGAAAAAAATATGCACTCTCCCTCAAAAATAAAACATTCTACAAGCATGATCTTTACTAAATATTTCAAAATTTTCGAGCTGTCAAGACGTTTTCCATGCTTTATTCTTCTTTATTGCAATTAAAAATGGAAAGGCCAAGAATGTTTCAAAGAATGAGATATCTACTCGTATTTTAAAAAAAAAGTCATCAAAATCCCAAAGGCAATTTATTCACTTTTACAATCCAGGCTTCCCATATAGTACTTTTTTCATGATTCATTGATAATAGGGCGAGGGAGGGAGAGAGGGAAAATTTTTCAAGAATCTATTCTACAACAAAATCTTTTGAAATTGCAGGTGAGTATTACTTACATAAACAGAGTTCAGCATTTTCAAGAAACTTTTTTCATACCGTGCCAAAATTTTGGTACTTTTTAAACCCATACCACAAAATCAATCAGACATGGACAATTATATTTTGTCAAAATTCTATAAAATTGAAACGGAATACTTGATAAATTTTAAATAGGTAACTAAAAAAATATATTTTGAAAAATAAAAAATCAGAAGTTCTTCTAAACAAATCATTAAACAGAAAAAATTAATAAATCGGATTGAAACATAAAACAACAATTCGAGAATACAAAAAATCATGGGTCAAAAATCCTTGAATCGAAAAATCTTGAGATTAAAATCTCAAGCTCATACGTAATTTTTGTGTTGAAGAAAATCGGGTGAGAAAAATCTTGTAATACAAATTGAAGAGCAAAATCTCTGATAAATCAAAATCTCTGCAGATGAAAAATCTTGAGAAGAAAAATCTTGAAATCAGAAAAACTTGCTATCAAAAACTTGACTGCAGACAAAAATCTCGAAATTTAAAATGAGGGGGGAATCTCAAAATCAAAATTTAAAAGAGATAGATTAAAAAAGTTTTTGATATCCCAAGAAAAAGTCATAAATTATTTTTTTTAAATGCGTATCAATTTATTGCTCTGAGCAATTGATTTTTTTGGGGGGGGGAGGGGGGTTGTTATTTTGGAATGTTAAGTGAAAGATCTGCTTTGAATTTTTATAATTTTAAGAAATACATTTCAATTTATAGCTCTGAGCAATAATTGGTTTTTTAGGGGGGGGGGGGTTGTTATTTTGGAATGTCAAGTGAAAAATCTGATTTGAATTTTTCTCCCTTCTTTCTCCTCCTCCAAAACAAAAATCTTCCACTAAAAATGAGAAAATTTGAGGAAATCATCACAGCAAACAAGAAAAAAATCACGAAAACTGAGAAAGATGGTGATTTTGATCGAAGATTTTGACGATTTTCAAGTTGATGACAATTTTTTTCTAAAAATCTTCAGCCAACCCAATTTATTTGCAAAATGTAAAATACAATATCGACTGCAGAATAATGTAGAACATGCGAAGTAAAGTTAGAATAATTTTAAAGAACGAAGGACATTTAAAATATGGAAACTGATCCCCAAACTAATCCCTTTTGCATTTTAATTTCGATTTGAAAAAAATAAATCCGTAAAACAGAACAATTTTTTTAAAAAAATATAGGCTAAAAGATAACAATTCAATTTCAAAAAATTTCAAAATGTAAATTGGGAAAACAACGAATTAGAAGCTTCGTCATTTTAGATGAAATTCAAATAAGCATCCCTCGAAAATTTACACCAAACTCGTAAAAAAATTCAACATACCTTCGATCCCTGATCCTTTTTTGTGTACCAGAAGTTCCTCGAATAGTTTTGTACAAGGACATCATCTTGAGACCACTCGTATATCGAAACTTTTCGCAAAAAAGAAAAAAACAATACGACGACGATACAACAACACAATCGAAAAAATACCGATAAAAAAAATCAACTTCGCGAATCAAATTCTACACGAACCCATCATGATTAGATAAGGAAAAACCTGCTTTCCACCGAATTTAAAAGCGAAAAAAATGAAATCAAATCAACACTCGCGAAAATATCACAAAAAAAAAACGAACATCTAAACATTTAAAATAAAAATAAAACTAAACGAAAAAAAAAACTGCATAAAAAATTGAGTAAAAAAAAAGCAGCAAACTAATAAAAATAAAAAACTACTTAAAAACTATAATAATAATAAAGCACTATCTCTTCGTAACAGGATGATCATCTACTGTATCAGCAACATGTTGGTGCAAGTGTGATTTAGCCGAAACACACGTACGAATTTGGACGAATATACACGAACGTCGCGACGCGGCGAGTGGCGAGCAGCGTATGAGCAATTACGGTAAAGCAATTAGTTGCATTCCACCTTGCACACCGTGTACGAGTATGTACAAATACATAGGTAGATATGGAACCATTTCTCGAGTATACTAAGTAGAGGTACCCACAGGTTGGTAAGTTTGGGCAGTATCTTTCACTACGTTGACGCGGGCAATCAATCGTATTCGTAGTATTGATCGAGAGCTACCAGCCTTGGGTACATGTCCGATGAAATATGACAGTTTTTCGAATGTACGAGTACGAGTACAAGTATTTGACGTTGGTCAGGTACCACAGATAGATAGTACACCTTTCGTAGGTTCGCGCTTCCACATCCACACCTCAGGTTAATTTCTCCATCTCTGTATCTCTTTCTCTTAGCGAGCATTGATTTCATCGCGTTATTGCAGTAATATTCGTCGACTCGTCGTCGGTCTCTCATCGACATGGCACAGCCACGCACACCACAGGTGAGCCGCAGGTGCGAAAAGACGTCGGCGTCGAGTCGTCGCGTCACGCAGCGAAATTCAATGTACTCGACAAGAGTCAGCGGACATCCACAGTTCACACTTGCTCATAGCTGTACCGCGTCTCTTCCGCTCATCGTAGGAACTTTGAGAGCAATCCCGAAGAAAGAATTTTACAACGAAAGAATACAGAGTTGCATCCACCTCCATCCTGGACCGACACCTGTATTCCGCAGAGTCTAGTTCAATGCGCAAATATGTAGGTATATTCGTAGGTCTAGGTACATTTCTCGACAATGACGAGGAAATCGCGAATAACCGTTCATCAGCCCAAAAAAAGGAGTGACATTCTGGAATAATTATGGTTTACAATTCGCCAACGAATATTTACAGCGGTAATTAAGAGCACCGTATTCCACCAAATGTAGGCGAAGATATGGACTACGTAATGAGAAAGAAGGTGGTAGTCGTAATAATAGTTCATGAACTTGAAAATTACATCTATTATGTGCAAAGGTGGTCGAAATATTACGATTGTTTGTTTTTGAGATGACTGCGACAAATTCCGGAAAGAAGGAAAGAAGAGAAGGAGGGTCAAAAAGAAATCAGGTCTCATTAATTGGTTGCCCTAAATTTTATTGAGCTCAAATTTGAAAAATTCTCAAGTTTAAAGTCGAATTTTAAGCTGATTTCAAAAGCTGATGATGTTATCAACATTACAAGGGAACCTTCATCACAACCTGTCATGGCTTGAAAGTTGAAAGAGCACAGAATTCACTTTTTTGGCATTATGTCGTCGAGTTTTACTTGAGCAGACTACTTTTCAAACAAAAATTGAATTTATAATAATTGAGGAGGGCGTTCGTTTGCAATATTCTAAGGCAAATTTCTCGTTGCGCCAAAGACAAAATCTCACGAAATTATTTAAATTGCTGGAGAAAAATCAAATTTTCCTGGAAGCTTCAGATTAGCTCAAAAATGATTGCAATTGATTCAGGTAGTCGACTCAAGTGTACAAACTGACTTTCAGATTTTCATTTCAAGATTTACTCTCTTAGCGAAAAATTAAATACCGACAGGCTATTTTTTTTTAATTCGCAACAAATCGAAAAATCAACATTGGGAGCTCAAATTAGGTTTTGAAGTGTGGGTGACAAGCTCTTTCAGTGAGCCAAATTTTAGCTCAATCGGAATAGGAGGATTGTAGAAATCTCCCATAAGCCATTATTCTTGCTCTGGTAGGACTACTTTTCATGCTAAATGCCATCAAAGTTGAAAGGAAGGACAATTTTTAAAAAAAATCACTACTTTTTTTTACTAAGTAGGTACCTTTTTTCAAACAAATTTTCAGAAAGCTCTCCACTCACCCCCTCCCCTTCCACACACACAAAATTAAAAAAAGTCAAACTTTTCACAGGAAAATTTTCAAAAAAATTCAAATTGGAAGAATTTTTTTCAATGATTTGAAGGTGTTTGTTGCGGGCGTTTGAATTTTTTCGTTTTTTCCCTACGTATCTTTTTCACTACCTACTTTCAGTAGCCTACCTATTTTCAAAACCACCACTTTCACTACCGGTTAGACAGACATAGACACCCTATATATGCCACTTCATTTGGTTTCAAACTCCAGAGGAATTCGAGAAGGAAGGAAGGAAGGAGAAGTGTGAGTACGTTTTTTTGATTTTTCGACAGAATTTTTGGAAACATTTTTCTCTCGAAAATAAAAACAGGGCTCAAGTGGAGGAAGAAGACTCTATTTAAAAATGATCAAAATTATCGATTTGAATATGAAAATTCATGGTTTTTAATTTTTTGATATTCTCATGTAATCTTTAAAAATATTGGGATCCAACAAGAGTGAAAAAGTAAAAATAAATTTCAGCTTCAATGTCATCATCAAATTTCTAAAATTACCTAAAATACGCAGAATTGTAAAAGTTAGGCAATCTCAATGATTGAAACAGACTACATACTTAATTCAAAAATATTGAAAAAAAATCGAAAAATTGAAAAACAAAACAAAACAAAATTCGACTGAAAATTACTTAAAAATCAGAAATTTAACGCAACTTGATCTAAAAATTGACACAAAATCAAAGAAATTACTCCTCAAGTATCAAGGAAAATATCAGAACTTGAAAACAATTCCAAAATACGAGTAAATGTCTAAAAGTGAATTCTGAATCAAATATTACAAAATCGTCTAAAACCTAATTTAAAATTTAAAAATTTTCATTCAATACTGGAAAAATCCATTATTTAAAAGTTGAAAAATTAATTCAAAAATAACTTGTAAAACTTTCTAAAAAGTGAAAAATCACGTCAAAATTCTGTTTTTGATTTTTACCTATAGTGAAAGTTCTTCAAAAGTTTCAAATTCTTTCCAAAAATCAAAAAGAAATTATTGAAAATTGAAAAATTGACTCGCATTGTTTAAAAATTACTCATTCCCAAACTGGGGAAATCTGATCGGAAAAAAAAAAAAACATTTAAAAATTGGCCATAAACTGAAATTCTGAAAAAAAAACATTGCAAATTCGTCGAATAATTGATTCAAAATCTAAAACTAACTTCAAAATTGCTCAAAATGCGATTCTACTCGTATGTATAAAGAGTAAAATATTTTTGATTCAAGAACTTTCTCCTGTCAAGAAATTGCTTGAAAACTAGAATAACCAACTACACAAGGAATGTAAATCATGGCGTATCGGGGGGGGGGGCGAGAGAGGAGGGGAAAATATCTTAGAATTTTGACCAAATTTTCAATAAGAATTTTCAGTTTTTTTAGCTTCGGAGAAGCCTCTAAAGTAGAAATATGGATCCTCAAAAAGAGAGTAGGTACCAATTACGTATGAAAAAAAAATTGTTATTTCATCTAGTTCCTACTCATAGTACGGTCCAATTGGTTTATGGGACATTTTGGAATGCAGTAGTGCCAATTTTTTGGTCGTTACTACTAATTTCAAGAACTTTTTTTTTTTAATCTGATAATTTGAAAACATGGTTTCCTCGGAATTAAAAATGATCTTTTGACGTTTTTGCCTAATTATCGAGAAATATTTGAGTGGAAAATATTTTCAAAATACGAATTTGCTCAAAAATAAGCGTTTTGCAAACTTACAACCGCTCAGTAAAGCCCTAAAAATTGTCTCAAATTTTGATGGCAGTGGCCTAAGTCGCCTCAAAATATTATCTTGATAATTCATCGGGCTATTTTCCAAAAACAAGTAGAGTATTTTGGAACGAAAAAAATCAAGACTTTTTCCAAAATTCCTTTGAGGGCTCATATAGTCATATCTCTCCTCCAGGGGCACCTCCGAAGCTAACATTTTTTCTCGGCGACTTTCGACTCAAAATGAAGGTCTCCTGGTTCAGGGTTTCCGGCCTCCTTTTTCGCGATCCAGCCTAATGTAAATCCTATAATATTCAAAACCACGACACGAAAAAAAAAAAGGAAAAAAATCGTCTAAAAATTACTTCAGAAATTGAAATTAGTCCCACATTTTTTAGAAATTCGTTAAAAATTGAAATAATATAATTATTTTTAAAAAAATCGAAAAAGGATTTTCAAAATTGACTAAGGTAGAGTGGGGTAATTGCAAAAACGGGGTAATATGCAAACAAATATCAATTTTCTGGTTGTGCCAACTAGGGGGTGTCGAAGCAACAACCTTTACCGACATATTCACCTGGTCACAACTCGCCTGGTTCAACTTGTCACTCCGTAGCAAACACTTTTATCAAAGCATGTTGAAACCACTCATAAGTAAAGTGAACGGTGTTTTTTTTAAAAACATGCATGTGAAATAGAAAAAACTGTCAATTTATCTAGAATTTTCACGATTTAGGGTCATAAAGGATTAAAGTTTAAGGTAAGATATCGCAATTTTTTAACAATTTTTTTTCATTTTGGCTGTAAATTGCGTTTTTGCAATTACCCCAGAAAAAACTGACTCGGGGTAATTGCAAAAACGATTTTTTTTTTCATTTTTGCACTTACCACAAATATTTTTTTGCCCTAAATAACTTGAAAATGGTTCGAAATTACAAAAAAATGAACTTCCACGGTCACATGATGAGTTACATGTTGGAGAAGTGATTAACAGTTTTACTGAATTTTTAAATTATTGCTCCTTTTTAATGTTTTCCTAATATATTTGACGAAAAATGTATTTCTATGACGAGTTTTTTACATAAAAAACATCAGAAATGATCAATAGTTGATTTTTTGTTCATTTTAGCGAGTCTTAAAAAAAATAATTTTTCAACATTTTTTCACTCCTCTAAAAATTTTTTTGGGAAGTGGAAAAGTTATCGAATTTTTTACCGAATCAAGACCACGAATACATCAAAAGTTAGCAAATAACACGTAGAATACAGTGAATGTATTGAAAATGCAAAAAAAATGAAGAATTAAAAAAAGTCGATTTTCAAATTTTCAAATTGCAATTTTCTCCACGATTTGTGGACCAAACTGTACCAAAATTTTACCATTGATAGAGAACCCTCTGAAGTATGAGTGGTACAAATTTCAGCTTCATCCGTGCAGTAGTCTTCTCACAGCGCCCTCTCAAAGTGTCACTAATCAAATAGTGCTTTGCAATTACCCCACTCTACCTTATTTGATTATTAATATTGTTTTTCAACTTTAGATATATAGTTCTTTTGTGATTCTCGATTTATTCCGAAATGATTTTCGGACAATTTTTCAACTTTTTTAAAAAACAATTATAAACAATTTTAAATGGATTTTCACTGTTTTTGAATAAATCTTCAGATATTTTTTTTGTAGTAATGTTTTTTGAAATAATGCCACCTACTCATTAAAAAAATTCAGAATTTCCTTCATATTGTAATACTTCCTTTCTCTACAATGAGAAAGTTACTTTGTACAATGTACATCAAATAAGTACCATACTCATTTCAGAGAATATACCCTCGTAAATTTTTCAATATTGCTAAACGAAGCTCACATAAGTTACATTTAATAAACACGAACATAGGTGAGAGGGTACAATATACCTACACGAGAGATTCGTACGCAGTTTCGAGCCAGATAATACGATCATAACGATCACGATAACGCTCGCGCTGCTGTAACCATAAAACAGTGCGGTGGACCACCTTAACAACGCATTTGTCATTTACGACGTTAATCATCGTAAACTAAGTAAAATACCGAAATTATAAAACAATTACTTACAGGTACGAGTACCTATCCAACTCTATACGCTTAAAACATAACATCAGCCACCTCTGAAGGGGGCAAAAAATCGTGCCAAGCTTCGAGTGTTACGTAATAGTTCACGATCTGCTACCAAATCGCGTCAAAATATCGCCATAGCCGACAATATGTCCACGATGGCGAACAGATGAGCTATATAAAGAGTGATTATGACACTCAAGAGTGGAGGCAGAGGAAGCACATACCACAGTAATGAGCTTTGCGCGACGCTGACGACCCGAGGTGTAATATTTTTTGGATTCTAATACTCTAGATGGCTCTTCAAATTAGTATTAAATCATAATTACGCAGACGATGACCACATTCTTTATTCATAATACTTACTCGTATAGGTATACGTTTACCTGTATTTTTACGTGTATACTGTTTAGAGTGTTTAGGTTTGTTATACGTATAGAGGTACATATGAGAGCTAATTAAGCGCATCTCTGACGTGAAGATGATATTACATCTTCAATATTCCACCATACGATATACGAGTCCGAGCTCGCAAACACTTTACGATTTATTCGTGTAATTTGAGCATAGAAGAGTAAGAGACTTGTACTATAGCTATTTTTGCACAATGTGCATAATATTTTGGCGATTCGCGCGAAGAGAGCTCTTATTATGTATTAGGTCATCGAGTTTCGTAAGTGTGTAATGTGTATGGTGTGTTGATGATAAACGTTATATGTGACCCACTCTGACAAAACCGACCGTTTCGACAAAAAAAAGTGTCCAAAATAATGATGTTTAAAATGAGTTTTAAGGGTTGAAAGATCAGATTTTTGAGAAAAAAACATTTTTTGAAATTTTGTCGAAATGGTCGGTTTTGTCAGAGCGGGTCACATATGCAGAAAGAAGAAAGTGAATATAAACGTTGGTGATTTTCTTGTCCTCCTCTGTCTTCTTCGTCTGCCTATAGTGTCTAGATACTCGTGCAGAAGTACATGCATAGTTCATATTTCGCCTATACATATGAATGCATGCTTCATTTCTACACACAAGAAGGCCATCTCACGTATTAGTGAAATGATGATGGATGTCACGCACGGAATAGTTTTAATCGGTGTGACAAATAAATATCGCATGCGCCGAGCTCTACGATTAACCATTTTAGCCGCCCGCATAATACGAGTACATAATCTCTGTGTGTGCTGATTGCTGTTACGTGTGCAGTGTGCCTGTGCCTGCCTAGTACCTGGCATAGGCTTCAACTAAAAATATGCATATGCATAACGATTTTCCGCTCGCGTCTTGTACGAGTATATGCTACAGCAGAGAGTTCTGGTGCAACAGTAGCGTAGTAGGTACGTTGCTGCAGATTATGAATTTTCGACATCCTGCTTCCCAATCCCTATACGTATATGGCCAATGCACTGTGGAAAATTTTCCGCTAATTGACGTTAATAGGCGTAGATTTTGTTGCGGATTAAGCATAAAATGCAGCGTAAATGTGAGTGTCTAGTTACAGCAGAGAAAATTGGCCTCTTGCTTCTTGCAGTGTTGCTCTTTCAATTATACTTAGTACATAAGTGAACTCAGAGATCTGCTGGAGGATTCAGGGCGGCTCAGATATGCTTTCAATTGGCTTGGGAGGTCAAAAATAGAATGCGAATTCAAGTATACGTTTTCTACCCAAATGGACTTCATATTAAGTAGGTATTCATAAACTACCATTATAATTTTAAAAAATTTGTCAATGTTATAAAAAACATGAAATTCATTCTTCGTTGACCATTGAAATGGTGTTTTCTCACAACTCAAAATTTTGGGTAATATTTTTTTTTAAATTTATTAAAAAATTGTCGTAACACCTGCCTGAATTCCAAAGCAATGAGACCACTTGGCAAAAATTCCAGGCTTGTTAAAAAAAATTATCTATATTCTAGTAGGGGTTTTTTCCTGTGCATCTTTAAAAAAATGCCAAAAGATTATAAGTACATAAATAAAACCTAAATAAGAGGAACGCAAGTCATTGTAGCTAAATGAGACCATCAAAATGAACCTTTCAAAATTGATTTTTTTCAGATGGTCAAAATTTTTTTATACTCCATTCTTTCAAAATTTACATCTATAAAATTTCAAAAACGAAATTCTTTTCTTGAAAGTTTGAATGTTACTGCGCCATCTTCGATTATTTGAGGGGGGGGGGCCGAGGGGAGAGGAAGAGTTAAAATCCCTGAAAAGTTGCAAAGTTCATATACAAAGGCCAGCCGCAAGAAGGTGAGACTGGTCTCGGCGTTTATTGGCAACACTGCGTACGGTCAAAACCAACTACACTACGTAAAAATTTGGACTTTTATCTATAAAATGACCTATTCACAATTAAATTTCGATGAAAACTCTGCCTGCCGTGCCACGTGGAAAAAAAGTACTATGCTTGACCCCTCCAGGTTTTTAAAACCCGTTTGAAAACAATGAAAAAACATGTGAAAATCAGAAAAATGTATTCCATAGATAACATACAAATGTCCTTTTCAAAATAAGCACCATTTTGGCTTTCAAACAGTCATCCATACGCTCTTGTGATTCAACAAAAGTTTTCGCGAACTCTTTTGTTGACGTCGAATGCCATTCTGTGGAAACTTCAAGTTTCAAAAACCTGCTGGAGGCCCCAGAACTGCTCAAATCGGTTTGAAACCGTTTTCAATTGATTTGGCATGTCAAAAATTGAGTATATCCCAAATTTCAACTTCCTAGGTCAATTTGAGTCCTCGTTGGAAACTCGCGAAAAACACACTAGTAGAAAAAGTCCCCAAAAAACCTGGAGGGGTCAAGCATTGTACTTTTTTTCAAAGTGGCACGACAGGCAAGAGTTTTCATCGAAATTTAATTGTGAATAGGTCATTTGATAGATAAAAGTCCAAATATCAACGTAGTGTAGTTGGTTTTGACCGAAAGCAGTGTTGCCAACAAACACCGAGACCAGTCTCACCTTCTTGCGGCTGGCCTTTGTATTTTCAGTATTTTTGAACATTTTCACATCGCAAGAACCAGGGCTGCGCCGAGGTCGTTTTTCAAGGGGAAGGGGGGGGGAGGAAACATTGACTTTTTTTCCTTGAAATTTCCAACTCGAAATTTCTGAAGAATGAAATACATATAAATACGAGTATCGAGTATACAGGGATTGTATTCAAATTTTTCTCAAAAAAAGTAACTTTAATACCTAACTAAAACAAAAAAAAAGGAAAAAATAACCAAAAAGTGACTAAAACAATTTTTATGCAAAAAAAAAAGAGGTGATCCAAAAAATTTATTTTTCAAACACCTGAGATTTTTAAAAGAGGGGGAGTGGGCGAGGCTAACTTTTACAATCAAATATTTCGCTATTACAAAAAAATTGTTTTCAAGCAAGCGGATGTCAAAAAAATAATGTTATCATTTCAATTTTCGATTTTATTTTCACCTTTAAGGTTCTTGCTAATACAATGTAATGACTGATGAAATTGAGCAAACAGAGAACAGTTTTCAACATAATATCTAAATTGAACGACATTTAGGGAGGGGGAGGGGAAATACACAAATGACAATTTTTTCGAAATAGAATTAACGGTTAAAATTCAAATTATGATTTTTATTTTTAAAAACTGAAAATAAAAAGCAAATGGGCCCGAGCAAAGCGAGGGCAAAAGCTCCCAAAAATCAATATTTCGATAGGTATAAAAAAACCATGTTTTTGTGTGATGAGTTATTTATAAAATAACTTTCAGACACTGGAAAAGAAGACTTACTTCAGTTATACTATAACAAAATTTGGACTTTTAATTCCTTCCCAAAAAGTTTATTGTCTGGCTTCAAAATTTTAAAATTCAAATTACATATGATTTCTTTTTGAAAAATTCAAAACTGAAAAAGAAAAGGAGCTGAGCCCGAGCAAGGCGAGGGCAAAATCTCTTGAAAATTAGTATTTTGAGAGGTATAGAAAAGACGTTTTCTGGTTTAATAAATGAAGAAGTTTATTATTTTTGCTTCAAAATTTTAAAATTTGAATGATGATTTTCAAAAAAAAGAAAAGCAAGCGAACCCGAAAGCTCACAAAGATTTATGTATTGAGAAGTAAAAAAAAAGTTTTTCTATTCTGAGAGGAGTTGATTTCAATTAGGACCTTTTTGCTAACTGACGAGTGACAATCGCAAATTTGTCAACTTTTTTCATCTCCCGGACTACTGGGTGAAGGGAGCTCTCCTTCAAAATCTCAAATTTGCTATGAAAAAAAAGCATAAAATTAAGACTGAGAGTTGATATGAAAAGAAAATTCAAAGTGTAATAATGGGAATGGCCTTCCATCAGAATTCAGGTAAGTATTTCAAAATTTTCGTGAGCAGGGGAGAAAATCAGATCCAATAAACGTTCTAAAAGGTATTCGTAAGAAATGAAAAAATCAAGGTTTTAGAACAAACAATATTGTAATGAAAACGGTTTAGAACCTAAAAAATCTATGTACTTGTACATTCCCTGATGATGAATTATGTATATTTTGATGCCACAATGTCGAATTTCCAGATCATGAAGAACCTTCTCAATTTATTACAAACAATTTTCAGGCTGATGATTTTTCGATTATCAATCAATTTTTTGAACGATTTTTCATTAATGGATTTTTAATCAACTTTCACGCAGTTTTTCGAACGAATTTTCAATCTATTTTCCATGATTTTTGAAGTACACGTGAATATGTTTTTGTGGCTGAAGGTCTGGCCAAAATTTCTCTTGAAAACCCGAAGGAAAATGGTTAAATTTTACAAGTACATACCCGGAAATTATGAAATTTTTAAATTTTATTGAAATCGCCCGAAGGTAATAAATTTAGGAAATTGTGAAAAAATAATTCTGGGTTTAAATGACGCAATTTTTCCTTCGATCGATTAATCGATTTTAAATTCGAAAATGAATATTTAGCGCAAAAACTTGCATGAAAATCAATTGAAAATTCTAAAACCATTGAAAGATGAGAAGAAAATTATTTCAAAATTTCTGTAAAATTGATTAAGAGTCCGCAACCGTCCTACAATTTCTTTGGAAATCAGTTCAAAATCATAAAATGTTTCAAAAGTTATCTAGTAATCCATTTAAAGTCAAAATGTCTTCGAGAAATTGCAAAAAAAAATTATCGAAATATCATCTAGAAGCTGATCAAAATCCCAGGGATCTGAAGAAAAGTAGTCAAATCACTCAAAGCACCGAAGAAACCCTCTCCGACTTTCACCTTGAAATCCCTTGGAAAACTCACCTCTGAACTGATTCAAAAATAATTCCTGCAATCCCATTAAAATCACATAAAAATTCAAGATTTAGGTAAACGCACAGCATTTGGAGATCTTCATTCGAAGCCACAGATTACAAAAACGAAAACCGACCTCCTTTGAAGATACTCTATCCCCAAAACAATTTTTTTTGCCAAACCCATTTATCGCAAAACACGTAAACATACATTAAACAGTGTTCTTTGATCAGTGACCCTCGGGTCATCGATTCATCAACCTATTTCTTAATCACCTAGCGTATTTCCATATCGTACCAAGCCTACGAAACCTATACTCTCGTATTCCTCATTGTTATTCACTTTCTTATCACAGCATCATCTGTCGAAAAAAAACCTTCTCGACAAAACCTTGAACCCAAACACGATTGAAATCACTTCCAATCTCATTAACACCGTATAAACTTGACGTTGCAAAAAAAAAGCAAAACCCGTATGTTCGTACGCACACGACAATGTATGCAAACCTTTCATCTTTAGGTTAGGTTAGGTTGGGTATAAGTAGATACTCTTTCTTTTCACAGGACTGTTATCGAGAGTAAATCTGAGTTCTTAGTCTCTTATAACATTAGAAAAGGAATATCCTCTGAATCTCAGTCGAGTACCTATAAGATAATTTCAGGTTAGTGTTCGGTCGTCGTTCGTTTATTCGCATTTAATCTATGGTTTTACCGCGCGATGAGATGGTGGTTGAGTTATATTTTTTTTAGTTTTGTTTTCTTTAAACGGTTGCAAAATGTTCTTCTACAATAGCCAGAAATCGACTAGTCACGTATCGATATCCATCAGCTTTTTACCACCGAAACTTCTCCCTTTCTTTCTGAATCGATACGAATTTAATATGGAAGCGTATTATTAATCCAGCAGACTTCCATCGAAATAGCTGAGACCAGTAAAAATGTAAAATTTTCGTGTAAAATTATTCAGCCTGCGAGCCTTCGAGAAAGACACGATGAGATGCCATACTCCCATCGAGATTCTGCATACATAACATTGAACATACGTCTACGTACTGGTACCACCAAGACCAACATATGTGCTATACTCGTATCTATACCATGAGCACCTATAATATCGAGTACACCACATAGTACATTAACATTCATAACCTAACTCAACCAACCTATAACTAGGTGATGTAATTTTGTTTTCAGCGTATTTCCCAATCGGTGAAATGTACCTTACCTATACGATCATGACACGCTGACAAAATTAACGGGTCTCGCGTGATATGAGTCACAGAATTCACGACGAAGACACCATTCATCTCGAATCTCCATTTCGGAGATGAAAAGAGGACAACAGGAGGGCTCGATGAATTTCTGCAGATTTTCCACAGTCGTCGGCTCGAGCTCGAGGGCCTCTGAACAGAACGCGAGGTAAGAATGATCGGTATGGAGCAGCACATCATCAGAGTTAGACAGATCAGTTTCATAGTCATTTAGCTCTTGTATTACACACGGTGGTAATCCACGTCGGGTATTAATTGATTTCAATGCACACACACACGTCGAGCAGATGGAAAAAAAAGTCTGCAGCCGGTAGAAGAAATTACTCGCCAATCAAAAAATAAATTATCCATCAAAAACGGTTCTATTATGTTAGATATCAGCAGCATTTGCAGCAGCAGCATCGTTGCATTAAAATCATAAAAGAAAAAAAAAACCTTCTCTCGACGTATCGAAAAATAATTAAAAATATTCCGACACATAAGTAGTACCCAGTACATACACGTATATTACGTACAAATAGCACATGTCAATTGCCTCCCTCCTTCTCGCTTTCAGACTATACTGCTGCAGTCGTGCCTGAGAGGTAAAAAAATGCAATTAAATGTTGTCTGTAGGTGACGAAGCTGACGTATAAATGATATAAAACGATCAAGCCATTTCCTCGTGGTCGGACGATGATGGCGAATTATTGAAATTCGCTGCTAAAAGAGAAAATATCAATCTAACGTTCTACTAGCATAATGGGAGTCGATTTCAACGAGTAAAATTAATTTATTGCACGTTCCATGCAAATGTTCCAAGAGGACGTACAGCATCACTCACATATCAGCCTTTTTTCCCTCGTATTCAATATACTCTTGACCGAAGCCGATGCTGATGGCCGAACACTTGACGGATCGTATAATACGTTCAAATATGTGTATTATTTTTTCCTCTCCGGACTCCGGGTTAAGTTTATGATTAATAAGCATAAAACTACTGTTATTTTCATTAAACGTCGTCGTCGTCATCATCATTATCACCATCGTATGGTCGTCTCTGGGACATGAATCTCGTTCAAAGAGTAATATAAGACATTTTTCACGCGTAATTTACTTTCTCTCTTGTATATCAAGTATTATATTATAGATGCGAGATGCGATGACCAAACGAAATACGAGTACGCACCACCGCAAAATACGAGTATCATGGATGCTAAAGTACCCGGTATCGTAATAGTATCTGGGCACCTAGGTGTATTATTTTTAATGAACGAGTACCTGTAAGCATCGATGATATGGTCATGGTGTGGTAGAGAATTTTAAATTGTCGAGTTATTTTATATGTAGGTAATTTTAATCGCGAATTTCGTGGTAAGTTTGATTTTTTCGCCAATTATTTTTTCCAGCTGCCTGGTTCTTTTTGTGTGTACGTACTTTAACGTGTTCTAATTTTATCAATTAAGTAAGCTGATCAGATGTATAATGAGTGATTTGTAATCGATAATGATTCGTCGAGCTCGTGTCCGTGATTTCCTCACTTTTACCTACCTTCCTTCACAAGAATCAATTTGTTGGCAACAAATACAATCAGCGGTGATACAGAGGAACTGAAAAATGCGAGTAATTCAGAAAATTCTAATGGAGCTAGGTTATTTCAATCAAGCAGTATCAATGCGTGAAATTCTAAAATTTGAACATTTCAGTGAAAATAATATATTTCTACTCATCATCATACTCCTCTCATTCAAGTTCTATTTTCCTTAAAAATGCAATTAGGCATAATTAATCATATTTGAGAGAACATCTCAACATTTCCTTAACATTCAAGCGCTTACTTGAAATAATTCAATCCAATATTTAAATTTGAGCATTAAAAAAACACCTTTTCAATAAAAATGAGAAATTGAACAAGTGTGATTCTTAAAGCGAAGGTACTCGTACAACAAAAACTTTACTCACATGTATGTACTTGTACCTATGTATTTTAAAAATAAAATATCACTATGCCTGTGTGCTTGGAAGCCCTTTTTTCAATCTATTATGCTGATTTGCTGAAACATTGAAAAATACCTCAATTTTGATTTTCCTGTAATTAAGTAAGTAGAACTACCTACTTCTGATTATTTTTAATCCAGTTGTCTAAAAAATAGAGCTACTTACTAAAGCAGGACAAAAACAGGACCTTCGGCAGGATATTTTTATAAAAATGTTTCAATTTGGGAAGAGGAGGGTAGTTGTACATAAATTCATCCAAACTCTGACTTCTAGAATTTGGAAAAAAATGCATTCAATTTCAGACAGCAGACGGCCATGAGATGCCAGACAGGTAGATCAATGAATCATAAGAGGCTAGACAGACAGGTCAATGACCTTAAGAGGTCAGAAATGCAGGTCAATGACTTTAATTAGACATACAAGCAGACAAACGACTTTGAAAAGCCGTACTGCCGGGTCAATCACCTTAATAGGCCAGGCAGATAGGCACAGACAACCTTGGGAAAACAGACCTGAGGACAGACGACCACGATAGGCTAGACAGGTGGGGCAGTGACCTTGAGAGGTCAGATAGACGAGTCAATGACCATAAGAACTGAGACAGACGACCTTAAAAAGTCATACCGACATGTTAATGACTAGGGCTCGGATTTTTATGCTGGAGCATATTTTTTGTATGCACAGAGGATAGGGAATTTTTCAATTATCTCCACGATTCATGAAATTTCAAGTAAAATGAGCATAATTCGTTAGAGCATATTTTGGCATATTTCACCATAAAAGCATATAAAAGCGTATTTTGGCAGTTTTTAGGGAATATTTTGCGTTTTTAGAGCATATTTTACGTTTTTAGCGGTTTTTAGGGAATATTTTAATCAATTCCAAATTTTTGCATCAAATAAGTATTTGGCTATTTTTCATTTTTTTCCCCACAAAATTTGTGAAACTGGCAATAGCTCTCTTGTACCAACTTTTTTTTTTATTATTTTATTTGTTTTTTATTAATGGGATTAGAATTACCTTTTCGTGAATCTAAAACGCTCTGTTTTGCATTTTTGTTCGTGAATTCTTGGTATTACACAACAATATTAGCAAAATCGTATATGGATTGATTTTTCCTGTAAAACAATGCCCATATCGTTAGGGAATATTTTTACTTTTTAGAGCATATTTTGGCATTTTTTAGGGAATATTTAAGCGCATATTTTGGGTTTTTTAGAGAAAGAATATCCGAGCCCTGTTAATGACCTTAATAGGCTAAGTCAGCAGGTCAATGACCTAAAGATTCCAGGCAGACTGGTTAATGACCTTATTAAGCCAGACAGATAGGCACAGATGACCACGAGAGGCTGGACAGGAGGGTCAGTGGTTTTAAGAGACCAGACAGGCAAGTCACTGACCTTAAGAACTGAGACAGACGGACATATGACCTTGAAAAGTCATATGTACATGCGTGTCAATGACCTTAAAAGGCCACATATACAGGTCAATGACCTCAAGATGCCAGCCAGACTGGTCAATGACCTTAGTAAGCCAAACAGATGGGCAAATACGACATGAGTCAATGACCTTACAAGACTAGACAGACGAATCAATGACCTTAAGAACTGAGACAGGAAGACAGATAACCTTGAGAAGTCAGACAGACGTGTCACTGACCTCAAGATGCCAGACGGGCAGACAGACAACTATGAAAGACCAGACAGATAATTCAGTGACCTTAAGAGGAGGCCATACAGGCTGGTCCATGACTTTAATCACTTGGACAGGCGGGTCAAAGACTCTAAAATGCCAGGCAGGTAGAGAGACGACCTTCGGAGGCTATACAGGTAGTTCAGTGACCTTCAAAGGCCAGGCGGATGCATTAAGTCAACTTCACCAAAAAAATAACCACAATTTTAAATTTTCCTTACTTGTTAGAGAAGAGACTTTACATGTGGAAAAAATGATAACTCATTTTCTAAATTTTTTTCTCAGTCCAAAATCAAGACCTTAGAAAAAAGAGCTTCCAAAATTGAAAAAAATGAATGAAAACTTTTCAAAAAAATTTTGATTTTAGAATTGAAATTCTTTTGAAGAACCTCTTCTTTGAGAAAAAACTTTCCTCAGTCCACCAAGAAACCAGTATTCCTGTTTGAGTAAGTATACAAAATTCCAAAGTTGAAAAAAACATCAAAAAAAGTTATGCAATTTCATCAACATTTTTTTTTAAATGTCATTTTCAAGAAAAAACTTCTCTTGGTCTTTTAAGAAATCTCATCTCACTTTCCATTGTAATTGGTTGCAGCCTTCAGAAATTGAAACAAAAAGCATTTAAAAAGTCTCAAATATATTAATTATTTCAAAAATTTTGAATTTTTGTGCCCAACTTTTTCTGTAGAACTCTCCTACTTGAGAAAAACGTCAACTGGTCCCAAATACAATGTTGTCCCTTCAGCTTCTATCAATTGACCTAAAAATTTTGGACCCGCTGTACTTTTTATATACATAGATCTTGTGACATAAAGTTGAATAGTCAACATGAGCCAGAACTTGATTTTTAGCTACCTATGTTAATTTTCTTTTCTCTTAAAGGATTTCAAAAATCCTGGAAAAATCAAAGATCAGTCTTAAAGGCTTCAAAGTAGCTAAAAATAGCGAAATTAGCCGGAACTTGATTATCTTTCAACTTATAATCAAATTTCTATACTTTTCTAGAGAAGAAATTAAAAAATTCTGAAAAAATCTAAAATAGCACAAAAGGCTTCAGAATGACTAGAAATTGTGGAATTTGGTTGAGGAGAGTCGATGAAAGCTTCAGAACTGATTTGCATCATTATTATTGAAGAAAGTGAATTCTAAAAAGAATTTTTTTTTTGGAAAATCACCATTTCTGAATTTTCAAAAATTCACCAAAAATCTAAAAATCAAATTGAGAGGGTGAAATTTTGATTATAAGGGTTCCAGACCATATTTTTTCAGAAATCGCGTTCTCTTCCAGATCTGAGCGGCTTCCTTGTTAGATACAGGTACTCGGACAAGTGACCCTCGAATTTTCAAAAATAACTAAAAAAAAAATCAGAAAAAATATATCACAAACTCTAACACACATCACGCGATCCTCTCCATCCATCCATCTAAATCTACAAAAACAAGTTCCAAATTCCTAGTAAGCAATTAGGCAAGCATACCTATACAAATCCATAATTAACACCAACCAAAACAACGTCATCATTGCCATAAATTTCCTCAAAATCCGTAATCTATTCGCACCTAGCTACCTAAGCAGCGAGTATTCCGGGCAAAATCATTTTCAACAAAATGGAATATCTAAACACTAAATTACCATCATCGAACTGGCGCATCGCACCTCGTACCTATATACGTAATTACTCGTCCAATGATACCGATGGTCAGCCAAGTAATACGATACAAAATACACCACAATCACACAGACAAGACAGTTCACCTCAGGACTCCTCAGCTACCGCACATCAATCGTAAAAGTGCGGAAATAAACAGACGATCTGTTATCGATGGATCACTCTATGTAATTACGATAATACGATAAATTTCCACAGTCGTTTTTCAAAGAATAGATACCTACAGTCAGTTTATAGGCGCGTATACAACACGATGAATTACGAGATCAAAAATGATTACAGGAAGACACAGAAGACGTGGCTGGCGTGGTGTCTTTCAACTTTGGATACCTGCCTAATACGTACAAGATATACGAGCAGTAATAATAAGAATAGCTTCGCAGACATCAATCCACCTCCATAGGTAAATTCGTGTCAATCTCCGAAAATAAATTTTTTTCCACTAGTCGGATGACAATTTGGGTATGGTGCAGATTTTTACGTCACATAACTCGACATCCCATCAATAGTTCGTTTAATTCCAAACGTATGTATTGTGCTTTTAAATTAAAAATCAGTAGGGAATAAGAGATCACAACATAAAAATGCAGCCAGATAAACGTATACTAGGTATGGTATGATCTAGGTACCTTACCTTACAATAGATCTCTAACAGATACCTCGAGTAAGAGGGAGAGAAGCCGGCATAGGATGGTGGCAGAGGAAAACCGGATTTAATGATGGTAGTTATTAAACATGCTAAAAATTAGTCACCTTCTTGGAAATTGAAAATTCGAGCGTAATAACGGTTCTTGACCTCAAAAATATTACATCTGTTCGAAGTAAACAAATGTAAACAATTGAAATATTCGAGTTAGCAAGAGAGAAAAAAAAGGAGAAAACTAGTTTTGTATGAAATTCTTCCTTTTTATCTGCATCGAGTGACTATTACGCAGCTATATAAAATATTTAAATATTTCGCGAGTTCGAAGGCTTCCTTATTGCTCCATCGAAGCTACCTACTGCCTGTCTTCATCTCGTATACCTAAGCGAACCGTTAAAAATTTTTCTTTATCTACCGACACGATACGAGACGACCATTTATAATGTGATAAAAATTTCAATTTCCACCGAGCACACTTCGCGAGTACATTTGGACATCTTGGCTGGTTAATCTGCTGCGAGTAGACTAAACTTACATTGTTATAATGACGTGTAATCTCGAACGTGTAAATCGGACAACGTAATACTCGCGCCATCCTAGCTTGGAAATTGATTGAAACCTTTGTAAGAAATAACAATTTGTAATTGGAATTCATTTTAACTGACTCGCCACCCTGCCCACCGGCCACCCATCAACTCGTATAGTAAGCTGCTTCGGCCCTCGTTGTAGATCAATTCGCTGCTGAGCTGGTACATATGAAATGATCATCGATCGGTTTCAACGTGAACGCTGCTGAGAGTATGAATAGATCAAAAGCGGCTACTCAATAAAACACCGTGGTTGGCCAGACTCCTTATACAATGTTCGGTCTGAATTGACCGTGTACGTAAGTCGTCGTCGTAGTCTTTGGTTGTGCAGGCTTTTTACACATGTGTATAGAGATAGAGAAGTCGACATCGACGAGACGTGGTGGACGTTTATATAAACGTAGCCATCGTACAATGGGAATTATTCCGAGGGGGGTTTTCAACAATGAACGAATCGATGATTAAAGAATACAAACGTAATTCATCACCTACCTTATTTTTAATTAATCATGTTGCATTGGTACATCGAAGACGAGGGGATGTCCAAATGCTTATCCAGGTTCAGAAGATTTTCTCATACCGTTGAGGAAGTTTTTTACTATTAGAGATGTGATTTCAGGTATCCAGGATAATTTTGATGGTGACATGGTAATTTGATGTCTGGACTCTGTGAACAAGAAAAAAAGACACCAAAAAATTTAAAACTTTATTTTTTTTTATAATTGAAAACAACTAACGTGCTTTTAAGTTCATGCACAGACACATCGATTATAGAAAAAAAAGTATTCCACAAGGAGCAAGCTTCCATATGCCAGATAAGTTGCCTACATTGAAGATTGAAGGAGAAATCAGCCACTAATGCAATGTGTAAAAAAAGTATCTTACTTATTCTCTACATTAGAGAAATAGTGACACAAAAATACTTGAAAATGAAAACTCAGAAATACTGATCTACAATCCAAGGACCTCCAAATTTTTGCAAAGGAGGCGTCTCGATAAGGCCATTTTTTTGGCACCAGACAGTCATCAACTCGACCACTCTTAAAATGTTTTAATAAATGTCCCAAATACGAATCTGCGGTTAGTTGAGCCGAAATGACAATTTTTGGGCTCCAGGGGTTCTCAAGTTGTGAATAAGAAAATAATTTTAGGAACCACTGAGTATTATTTTCAAAAACTTTTTTAGCGTGAAATATCTGTTCGAACCCGATAAACGTTATGCGAGGTGATTTTCCTATTTTCGACCCTCAGGGCAAAAATGGGGGGGGGGTTAATTTTTGTAAAGTTTTGGAACCACCGTTTTGAACCTAGGCCTTTGAATCTCGTTAAAAAGCTTTTTACAGTTTATTACTACTTACCTGAAAGACTTCCATCGTACCAAATTTTGAGATCAATAGAATTTTCCGCTGGGACTCAAAAATCAAATTTTCCAATTTTTGATGATTTCAATATTTTGGGAACCCCTGAAAAACTAGAAAGCTGCGATTCGCACCAAACGTAGCGTTTGTAAGCATAGGTATATTCAACTATCTAGATGAAAAAGTTTAATCAAGCTCCCTGTACATACATACATATATTCAATTTTGAACTCTTTTTTCAGAGCACCCCACTTTACTTTAGGCACCCCTAAAAAAGACGTTTATGCATATGTGACGCGGCATACGAAAAGGTTACCCCAACTACCCCGAGTAAAAACATAGTTTTTGAGAAAAACGCGTTTCAAAGTTTTTGAAACGTTTTTTCCATTTTTCAACAAATATTTTCATTAGCAATATTTCAACGTACATATATTGAAAAAAAAAAACGAAAAAAAAATATTTTTTTTGAAGATTTTTCTTGGAGCTACCTCACTTTAGAGCCATTTTTTACAGGTTAAACGTCAAGATAGCGAACTGGCGATGGTTTTATCGTATTCTACGGTCAATTTTACATAAAAATAGCAAATTAAAAAAATCCATTTTTTTGGTTTTTTGGTCGGGGTAACCTTTTCGTATGCCGCGTCACATATTATATTTTCAAATAAATTGAATAATTTACATTTGAAACACACTAGAAAGTGCTCGATAATTTTTCATTTGACTTTTCTAGTAACTTTCATAATTGAGCTTTTTTGGGTCAAATTCTGGGTGGCCCAAAAATGCTCAATTATGAAAGTTACAGGAAAAATCAAATAGTGTCAGTCTCAAAAAGCTTTATTTATCTCTAGAGAAGAATTTTCCGAGGCACCTCCAAATTTTTGCAGAATCGTCCTTAGCTCCTTCAACTTCAAATATGTATAGGTAGTTTCTCAAAACGAGATTTTTTGCTTGTCTCCAAAATTTAAGCAAGAATTCACTTTCAAAATTGACAATTTTCAATTTTCAAGAATTCAGATGAGCTGGAGGTATTAATTTTTTTTTCAAAAATGTAAGTAATTGCTTTACTCATTTTCAAGTGTTTTAAAGATGGTTAAATGGGCTATTTTACAAACGAACCTTTTTTGCCTGTCTGAAAAAGTTGAATCGAAAATGTTGGTCAGAAATATCAAATTTTTCAAAAGGTAACTTTCCTCTCAATTTCCAGAATGGGCACGATTCACTTCAGGGAAATGAATTAGGCACATGTCATCTCTTCGTGGGTAAAGAATCGTTCGAAGACTGGTTCATAGTTCGGGGCTGAGTTCAATTAAAATTTATTTTCAATAAAATCGTGATTCAAAAATGTTTCTATGTATTTTTTGTTCAATGGTTTTTCGGTTGAAAGGGAGGGGGCATAATGATTTTCAGATTTTTGTAAGTATTCTGTGCAGCTGCGAAAAATCCTTAGAATAGGTCTTGCAAAATACATAGACAGATGGGTAATTGGAAACCTCCTTACCTTTCCCCTTAACTCTCGGGGATCTATAGAGAAAATATTTCATCAAAAAACTGCAATTTTCAGGGTATCCAAGTCTGTGAGAGAAATGATTTTCCTTGACTTTTCTTGACTTTTTGACCGTATTTATACCTATACACTCAACATTTGTTGAATGTAAATTAAATTGTACGATTTTCGGAACCCCTAACCTTCACCTGATCACAATTATCTCCAGACGAATATCAACTCAAAATACATCACCTCGTATTGTAATTCCAGAAAAATTGAAATCTTTTTTTTTACCTGCGTTGAGCGCATTTTTCCAAATCAAAAAAACCTTACCTGTAGGCTGCATTTGAAGAAAAAAAAATTGGTAAAAAAAACATCGAAAATCTCAATTCCTTTTCCCGCGAGTTCTAGAAAATTTAGTATAATAAATACTGCCAAATACAGGAATTCTCTACAGAAATTGCAATTCCACCCCTTTTCGAGGAGATTTTTTTGGTAATTTTTATTGATTTTTATACGAAATTTTGCTGAAATTTTGAGTATTTCACCAATTTTTAGTACGTATTTTACAACAGTTTTTAGACCATTTCAACAAGTTTAAGCGTTCCGCTGTTTTTGCTATTTTGTTCAGTTTCACTAAAATTTCATCAATTTTCGATAATCAAGTATTCATTCAAAAATCCAAACACAAATTGAAAAATATTCCATGCTAAATTTGTTTAAAGACAAACATTGCTTGTTGATAATTTTTATCAATATTAATCATGACGTTTTCATGTAAATTTTGCTCAAGATTTGGACACATTTTTTCGATATTTCTCAAGTTTTTGAAAATTTAGCACGATTTTGATGTTTCATGTTTTGTGTAATTTTCATCAAGTTTTACATTTTACAAGTAGTTACGTTTCACATGATTTTCTTCAAATTTTATCATGTTTTTGGTGATTTTCAACAATTATTCTAATGCTATAGAAGTATTTTTATGCGTTCGTATTTTCATATCATTTTAATAGAATTTTAACCATGTTTTATCATAATGTAACTTTTTCCAAGTTTCGCAGAATTATTTCAAGGGAAATTCATCAGATGTTGGTAATTTAAAAATCTTTTAATGCTTTTGAAAAAGTTTCAATGTCATTCTTAAGAAGGGGTTTAATTTATGTTTTAATCAAGTTTTACTGATTTTCGCAAACTTTTTTTGGAACATTCTCATGTTTTGTGGATTCAACTGCACGTATTCAACAGAGTAGGTACACGAAGTCTCGAAGTGTAAAAATGGTGAATTTACTTCGGAACATCCACGGTCAAAACTTTGAGAGTATTATAAAACAAAAGCACAATTAGATAGTTTTACAATATGTATGTACATATATTTCGGAAAAATACAGGAAGTGATAAATACCAATTAATGAGTCATAGTAATTAGGGCTCATGCATATCTAAGGTTAATGTTACAAAGAAGTTACAATTAGGAAACATTTCAGCTTACATCTTAAATATTAACAAAAAATTCACAGCATTTCAAAATAAATTTATTTATCGCCTCAAAAAAATTGAGTAGGTAGGTATAATTAGTTAATCGTATACATTTGTGAATGTTATAATATTGAACAGCAGAGTACCTATACTTACTCAAGAATTGGTTCTATAATTATATTAGAAATAAATCGTGTGTTATTCATTCACGTATTAATTTATTGAAGTCACGTCATGTTATTAAAATGTATCATAATTTTGTTGTTTTGAAATGAAAATTCAAATTTTCCAATATTCAATCTGATGAAGTGTAAAGCTATTTAAAGTAAATTTTAGTACGTAAATAATTATAAGTAAGTAGATGAATTTTTTAAAACAGTAGGCATCATATTTTTTTGTTTTTCAAAAATTATTCAAATATTAGGTTTAGCTACCTATCAAAAAAAGAAGCTTCTTCATTTCCATCAAAGAAAAAATGTACCTAATATGGTAAGGTAGATTATGTTTGTATTTTTTTTTTTTTTTTTTTTGGAAACAGTTTCTTCCTGTCGAGTTGCTAACAGGTTTTTCCACTCAGACTCACGGCTACAGAAATTAGAGTTCGGATTAGTTTGAAAATATTAAAAACGACACTTTTACGAAGTCTAAAGTATGTATATTTGAATAAAATTTTAGGGTGATTGGCGCCTAATTCAAACCTGTAGCTTCGTCTGAAGAAGCAAAAATAGCAACAAATTATTATATGCACAGTAATACTAATTATTATTGCGCATAAACTAAAGCTCTGATTAGTGATTATTTTGAAAATATTTATCAAAGACACTTCTACGATATTCAAAGTATACCTGAACAAAATTTCAGTGTGATTGGTGCCTTATTCAAAGCTGTAGCATTGTCTAAAGAAGCACAAATGGAGAAAATTAGCATTGTAAATTAACTGTTTCTTTAGACAAAGCTACAGCTTTCGAATAAATCACCAATTACGCTGACATTTTGTTCAAATATACTTGTATTTTGTTTGTATATCATAAATGTGTCTTTTGATATTCATACATCCATCTCAGCTTTTGATCGGATACTCATCGTTCTCGCAAATTTAGCCATTTTTCTGCATCTTTGAACGCAGCTTAAGCTTAATGTTGTTGAGCTACAAAGTTCAATTATCATACTTTAAAATTAATGTTATGTGGAGAGAAAGTTTTCTGACATAATTTTATGTTATAGTCTTGTCAGTCATTATCATAAGTATATTTTTGTTTCAGAAATCAGTACACGCAGAAGGTATCCTGTTTCCAGAGAAGGAATCCGACTATGTAGTTTATTTTTTTTTTTTTAATGCAAAGTACCTAAGTCCTAAGGTACTTATAACAACATCAAGAAGGACTATAAATTGCGCCTTCCGAGATTTGTAAGGGGTTCATTGTAACTTCAACAAAATCCTGAGGCGTATTCCCTAACATATATTCAAAATTCACCTAGATCGAAAGTGTTATATTCTGCTCGAGTCGATGCAGTCGTGAGATTTGACAATAGAGCAATATTGCAGTAGGAAGAAATGGCAATTGTTCCAGACAATTTTACAACCTCAAGTTGGGAGCAACCACAAGGCCGCAAAACCGACCGTTGCAATAAAAAAAATTATTGTTAAGCTACCTAGTGAATAGACGTCTCATTAGTATATTTTTCATCTTCAAATCTTGATTTTTTGGTCTTCACATGTTCAGCTACATGTTTCGTCTTTTTTTTCGTTTAAATTATTATTTTATAGCATAATGTATAGCAATAATGTAAGGAGGTGGCTGGAGTGGTATCAAACATCAAGTTTGAAGATGTAAACTATTCTACTTTCATCAACGAAAGATCTAAAACAATGATAAGTTTTTTCTTGGGATACATAGGTATGTACATTTATATAATCGCACGACAGAAAACTAAGCAGCTGAAATTCTGAGCAAATACTCATACCAAGGCTATTTTTCCCCACCTTTTATTTCAAAACAAGAGAAGAGAATGTTTCCAAGCATCAGTGTTGTTAACCCCTGAGATTAATTCCCAAATTAAGGGATTTTTAAAGGTTTTGAAATCTAGGTTGGGATTTTTCAGGGGTTTTGTAATTTTCTGGGATTTTTCTTCATTTTAAGGGATAAAATTGAAATTTTTTCTTTTTTTTTGCTAATAACATTAAAATTTGGAAATATAATCGTAAAATTGATAGTTTATCGTACTTAACGCCTATTTTATGGTTGCGCATTACTGCTTTAACCCTTTTTTACCAAATGTGATTAATAAAATCAAGAAATAAAACCGTGAAAAATTACATTTCACGATATTTCGTTTCAATTTTAATTAGGTAGATAATTTCTAGCAATTTGGCAGAATTTTGGATTTTTTCCAACATTTTTCAAAATTTTTAATGGCGAAATTGTTGATAAGAACTAACAGAACTTGATGTAAACCTATTGTGAACCAGTGAACCTCATAAAACTGAACTAGAACAGGAAGGAGGAAGGGAAACAATGCCGTACTGGATCGATGAAAAAAAAGAAAAAGTAACAATGTAGTACCTACCTAAACATACCTAAATAAAATATTTAAAAAATGAATAATATCGACTTTCTTGTGCATTAAGTAATTTAATTTTAAAATATGTAGATTATAAAGCTTGAAAAAACAAGTTTTTCATGCACCAGACCATTCATAGAATTTTAAAACGTAAAAAAATCTGGGATTTGTTTTTCATCAAAATTGAAAAAATGAGAAATTTTTGAAAATGAAAGATGGTCAACAGTACACTCTAAGGTGAAATATGTAGATATGCCTACGTTGATTTTCAAGTAAGTAATCTTTAATGCACCAGAAGATCTTCGCCTACAACGATACTGATTTATAAAAACATACTTGACATATACCATTAACATATTTTTTATGATTTTTCATCTCGTTTTGAAAATGCGAAGTACATTATGTTTCTAACAATACGAGATATCCAGAAAAAAAAAGGCTATGCTTGCAATGTGCCATAATTGAATAAAGATGAAGAAAATTAATTTAATTGACATTAATTAGTAAGACATTTATTTCAAAATACGCAGGTACGGGCCTAAGTTGATTTTAGTAAGTAGGTAATCTTTGATGCACCTGAAGATCTTCGCCTACAACGATACTTATAAAAACATACTTTTCTTAACACCATTAGAAAATATTTTTTATGATTATTCATCTTGTTCCGAAAATGGAAGTACATTATATTTTCCTACCGATGCAGGGTTCACTCTCGCCAGATCAAAATACGCTTTTACTTCCCAGAATTAGAAAAAAAAAATAGTTATTACTTAACTAGTAAAATAAACGATATTCAACAATTTTGATTTTTTTCCCTCACTTCACTCGGGAAATAAACCTCCGAATTCGTCGACAATCTCATTATTTTCATAGTTGAATGAAATACAATACTTAGGTATCTATCATGTATTTCATTAATTAATTGTGACCCTTTGAGTAAGACCACATAAAACGTAAGCAAATTTTTTTTCTCGTTTTTTTGGCTTATCGAATTCTGTTTTTCTTGAGCTTTTGAACGTGGAGAACAGATTGAAAAAGTGTTTTAATAACTATGACGGAGAAATTATTTTTTAAATATTTGAGCTTTTCCATAAAAGCTGAGAAAAAAGTAATTAAAAGTTTTGAAAAAGAGTTTTTTTGCGAATTTTGAGAAACTAATATAATAGAAACCATATCATACGGTAGGTATGGCTATTGCCTTTATGCCGACTAATGGTATGGTTTACAAAAACGTTGTTTTGGAAGGGGAAAGGAATGCATTTGAAGTCTGGGCAGAGTATCATTCCGAAGTTTAGGGTTTATGTAGTAGATACAAAAAAAAACATTAAAAAATATCGATATATTAATCGCCATTTCATCTAAAATTGCGATTATCTCAAAATTTTGGTTTCTAACTTATACCTAGTTTGATGTCACTAGGTGAATCACTAACTCAGATAATGCATAGTTGCATACCAATGTGATGCCATAAATTATTTTCACGTTCATAACTTAAAAAGATAAGTAAGTACCTTTTTTTCCTGTTGAGAGGCCAATATTGAAGTTTTCACTAAAATCTGTGAATTTACTTATTAACATTTTTTTCCTGTTTTATGATTTTATTCAAGGTTATATACGGGAAAACCGTGTACCTACTAAAAATACGAGGGTAGGCTAAACAGTAATGCCTCTTTTTATAAGTACAGCTATTTAAGGAATGGAAATGGAGAGCTTCGCGCTATGGCAAATCTGATCCGGTACACGACGAATTTTGTCAAATTCGTTACCCACTTGATGTTGTTATCATGAAAAATGAAAAGTTTGTCAACTCGATTGCGGATATACGATGAGGAAGTCAGGACCTTAATTTCAGATTCAATTGTCCCCCTCCCTTCCAAAAAAACCAATCACTTGACCTGATGCAAAATGGATTCTCTTGAAGACAGCCCTTTTTTCATCGTTGAGAATAGAAAAAAATTCGAGAAAGAGAAGTTCGAACTGAAAGAACTTCAGCAGTTGCTTGATCTTGCTAGAATTTGGCATCGAACGAATGCACCTTTCGTACAATACGATTCGCGGCGACACTTGCGAATTAGAAACAAATCTTGAGGGGCGATAATACACATCCTTCAGTAAGTAAGTAACTAAGTAAGTAATCTCCAGACTTGCCGATCTCCGCGCCTTTAACTAAACTTATACTTAATGTACCAGTGTACCTACCATTAAAGTAATTCTTATAATTTTTCATATTGTTTTGAAAATATTCTGAAAAAAATCGAATTTTCATGATTGACAATTAATTTTTCAGGAGCTAATCGGTGGAATGCAAACAAACTAATGTAGGTAATGAACTAGTGAATGACAAGTAAGTGATTTTCCTCTCTTGTGAGGTTACTAACAAGCACTCTTCACCCGGATCTGCCAATTTATAATACTGTGTGGCATGCATAAATGTTATACAAAATGAATCTTTAATATGCACAGCCACCAAAGAGCAATCCACATGTTGGAGTACAATTATCTCCGTGTGCCAAAGAAACGCATATTGGAAGAGAAAAAGGAATATGATAAGAAGGGAGTAACAACTACATATAACACGATTCTCATACTCGTTCATATGTATGTACTTAGGTATTCGAGTATTTTGGCAAATTTTAGAGAACACAAGAATTAAAATGCTAACTACCTTATTTTCAATCACAATTGGAGGAAATGCTTGAGGAAATGAATGTTCTAAAGTTTTTAAAGAGTTTTAGAAAGAAAGCCCAAAACTTTCAATTAAACCCTATAATGATGATGGAGGTTTGGATTAATAATGTTGATAGGTACGATTACGTACAAACATTTCATTTTGTAATTATCATTTGTCAATACTTCCTTAGTTATACGTACATATTCTATGTACCTACATATGGTGTGTATGTACTAAATACGAGTATATTCTTAAAATTATTGTTTTTTAATTTATAGTATTAAAGGCAACATACCATTAAAAAAATACATAGGTACCTAACTTTTGCATTCATGAGATAATATCAAATTTAGAGCTCTAAATTTAAGTATTCTACTTTTTATTATTAATAATAATTCCAAAAAAGGTTTTTAGTGCGTGCTCTCAACTCGAAGGGCGAAATGACACAATGAAAAATTAGAAAATCTAAGTGAAAAAATGAGTGAAATGATTTTGTAGGTGATTACAAATTCTTCTTAAATACCAATCATGCAAAAAGACAAGGATAAAGGTAAAAAGGTGCTCTTTGTGGCGATGAACAGCAAATTTTGTCTAGATTTTGTTAATGGCATTAATCATTCTGATAGGCAACCCTGCGAAAGAGAATGTTTCACATCTAATATTTGAAAAAAATGCGTGAAAAATTGTAATTTTTTTAAAATTTCGGCGCAAACCTCATCTTTATACTTTATTTTGTTACAAAACCCTGAATTTTAAAAAATTCGTAAAATCGTGAGAATAATTCGTTTTTTGTTGAAATTTTTCTTGAAATAAAATAGCTGAAACTTTTTCGAATGGAGCGAGACAGAAATATGGGATTTGCATCATTGAAAAGAGCAAACTTTTGTTCTTCAGAAATATTTTATTATAACGGTACCTGAAGAGGACAACTTTTCTAGCCTTTCTGAAAAATTGGGAAAAAATTGTGATTTTTTACACATTTTTTTCAAATATTGAATGCGAAAAATTCTCTCAGGGTGGCCTATTAAAATTATCAATGCCCAGTGGCGGACTGGGTCGGTTTGGGGCCCCTGGCGGATACACCGAATGAAGCCCCCAAAATTGTTTCCCTTCCCCTTTCTTAACAGTGGCGTAGCCAGGATTTTCTCAAGGAGGGGGCAAAACTAGATTTTTAGGCATGCAAAATCAAAATTAGGGGTAATTTTCTGGAAACCTGTTGTAATGTGTGGTGATTTTATGAAAATGAAGGCTAAATTACTGCTCGAGCGAGGCGAGAGCGAAAATTTTTGGAAAAAATGGGTCCAAACAACAAAAAAAAACGTCTATTTTTGCATGTTTTATTTCAAATTTTCGCGTTCTATTTTCTTCTTTTTTTTCAAGGTTTGGATACTTGAATGCAAGTTATGCGATTGATTTTTGCTTTTGTCTTTTTATTCAATATTATAGCAAAAAAGAAGAGATTTTTTGAGGGAGGGCGGACGAAAAATTTTCCGTAAGAAAAAAATACCAATTTTACCGAATAAAATGACGAGTTTTTACAGTACTTTGTCAATTGATGAATAATATAATTCGCATTTGGGCTTATGAAAAATTCTTATTTTCCCTTTTGAAATTTTATAGAAGTTTCAAAAATGGATTTTTTTTGGTTTAGAGAAGAGATAGAAATTGACCCGAGCAAAGTGAGGGAAAAAGCTTTTAAAAATCCATATTTCGAGAGGTAAAAAAACGACGTTTTAAAAAAAATTTTCACTTTTTTAGCTCAAAATTTTAGAATTGGAATGACTGTTTTTTTAAAATTTCAAATTTGAAAATGAAAAGCAAACTGGCCCAGAGCGGAGTGAGAGCAAAAGCTAGTTTCAAGAAGTAGAAAAACAACGTTTTTTGAGGGGAAAAGTGTGTTTTTTTTGGTTAAAACATATTTCTTGAAATTTGAATACCAAAGTATGTAGATGTTTATTAAAGCTGGATCTCAGTTTTTAAAAAAACCACAGAGGCCCAAGTGAAGTGAGGGTAGAAAATTTCAAAAATTTGGATTTTGAGAGGTTAAAACAAAGTTTTTTGTAGTGACTGAAGACTTTATTTTTTTAACCACACAATTTTAGAATTTGAATATACTAATAATTGAAGATTTAGATTTAAAAAAAAAAGAAAGAACACTGGCCCGAGCGAAGCGAGGGCGAAAGTTTTTCAAAAATTTTTGTTAGAAAAAGTGAAAATATCATATTTTTTTTGTTTAAACATGGCCCTTGGGGGCCCCTTGGTGTCTCGGGGCCCCTGGCGATCGCCAGGTAACATCATAGGCCAGTCCGCCACTGTCAATGCCATTAACTAAATCTGGGTAAAAATTTCTGTTCATTGCCGCAAAGCGCTCCTTTTTTACAGTTCTTGATTATTGCATGGCGCATGATTAAAAATTCAAAACTCGGCTCAAATAGCCCCTTCAGTTTTGAAGATGGACTACTTGAGTAGGTAGGGACTTTTGTTCCTCTCGGTGAGTAGGTACTACACCTTATGCAAGCTTGGCGAACAAACTGCGAAAATCACACTTTCTGCGACTTGAAAGTGGGTTCATCTATATAGATCTTCAGTTTCAGTAAGTAATTTTTATACTTATGTAAACCAGCGGATCTTTTCCTTAAATCAACTATTATATAACGTTTTATCTGATTTTATAATAACTTCTGTTGATATTCAATGATTGAAAAGTAGAATATATAAGTAGAGCATGTGGGGGAATTCTTTTATCCAAATTGTCAATTCCAATCAGATATAAGTACGTATACATAGTACATACCTATATAGTCCTATAGGCTCGTATTGTTCTGTTCGCGAATTGGATTCAATTTTTCAAGTAAATGTGCAGGTACAAATATCTTTTTACTTGCTATTTTTGAATTAAATAGAAAATAAACAGGGCCGGTAGAGCTTTCTTAATTAAAACATATTACACATAAAAACATTATGAATAACATTTACTGATATAAAACTTGAAATTAAAAGGAAAAAGAACGACCGCAGTACTCAAAACAACGTTAACAAAATATACACCTTGAAAAGCTGAGGAAAAACGTAGAACTTGACAAAATTTGAATAAAAAAGTTACAGTAAGTAATCTTTCTTTGCACCTGCAGATCTTCACCTGAAAATACATTTATAGCAATAATCTTGTATAATAAGTAATAAACACCCACTAAACAAAAAAAACACAAACAAAATGAAAAACGCAATTTTTGGGAAATCAATTGTGCAGATCTTCAGTTTCAGTAAGTAATCTTTCTACCTGGACCTGCGATTCTTCTCCTCGAACGATACTACGAGTATGTATGAGCTTGCTTACTTACATAGTTACCTAATGTTTTATTAAAATACCAACTTTTGTTAATATTCAATCAAGTACTTGTATGTATTAAAAAATACTCTAGAAACCGAGAGAATTATTTTTTAATAATTTTAAAACGAAGATCCGAAACTTAGGTATCTAGAACCTAATTTGTAAATCGTGGGAATAAATTTATTTTTTTAGCTACGAGTATTTTTCTTGAAATAAAAAAGCTGAAACTTTTTTGAATGGAGCGAGATAGAAACATGGGATTTGCGACCTTGAAAAGAGCAAACTTTTGTTCTTCAGAAATATGTACTCATAATAACGGTACCCAAAGAGAACAATGTTCCAAGCCATTCTCGAATATTTGTAAAAAATTGATACCTGACACTTGGCAACTTTTTTTGACTTTTTTTTCGTGTTTGGGTCGAAAACGGGCTTAATTGATAGTTTAGACCCTATAACAAAAACCGAGTGAGTTTTGTAAATTTAAGTTGTCTTTGAGGTCAGGAGAGACTGTCAAAGTAGAGAAAATGGCCGTTTTTGCCCTACTTCAAGAGTTCGTAGCGACATCCGTATTGTTTTGTGAAAAAAACCAAGGTCATTTTCGGATTTTACGCACTTTCTTTAGTAAACTAATTTCCCCGATTTTTTATTTTTAAAGTTTCAAGCGCATAAGAGTAATTTTTCTAAAAATACGAAAAATTCAATTTGAACTTCGGGTGAACACAGTTCCGCGCCACGATTACGTGGTGGAGTAATGCCAACGTCGCGCGCTCCGAGTTTTAAAACATTTGTACAAATAAAATCTTCCGTATGCGCTTGAAACCTCAAAAATCAAAAATCGGGTAACGTCGTTTACTTAAAAAAGTGCGTAGAATCCGAAAATGACCTTGGTTTTTTTCGAAAAACAATACTGATGTCTCTACAAACTCGTGAAGTAGGGCAAAAACGGTCATTTTCGCAACTTTGACAGTCTCTCCTGGGCCGACCACAAAAACAACTCAAATTGAAAAATCCCACTCTGTTTTTTGTTTTAGGGTCTAAATGTATCGATTAGGCCCATTTTCAACGCGAACACAAATGTGGAGTTGCCTAATAGTGTCATTTTGGTGACTAAACATTTTTTATTTTGGAGCCTTTTTTAATGTGGATGGATACAATAACCTTAACTTTGAATGAGTTTTTCTAAAAAAGACCTGTTTTGACCTGTCATATTTTATCAAGATTTTAGATTCAGAATGATATCTCAAGTACCTACTTTAGTAAAAAAAAAAAAAAAAAACTCCCATATACCAGAATTCAGCTCCAACCCCTTCCCAGTCTTCGCCCCACTCACATTTTTAACCAGGGAATGCTCATTCTCCTCAGTACTTATGGATGGCCTGTACATGTAGATTACGATGTTATAATACCTATTGCGTTGACTTTGTTTCTCACTTGGGTGTTTTTATAGTAATCTTTGAACTTGCTGACCATCGCCTTCAATTTCATTTATAATGCACCATTAAAATAATTCTTATAATTTTTCATATTGTTTTGAAAATATTGATCCATTGTATTTCTCACTAATGAAAAAAATCCAATTTTCATGATTGACAATTCATTTCTCAGTAGCTTTTTGCTTATGTAATGCAACTAATGAATGACAGATACATAAGTGTTTTTCCTCTCTTGCGAGGTTACTAACGTGCACTCTTCACTGAAATCTGCCAATTTATAATACTGCATGGCATGCATAAAAAGGTCATGAAAAATGAATTTTGAATACATCCACCAAAGAGCAATCTACACGTTGGAGTAAGTATGTACAACAAACTATCTCCATGTGCCAAAGAAACGCACATTGGAAGAGATAATGGAATCTAGTAGGGAGTACGAGTAACAATTATAACACGATTCTCATACTCGTACATTTATATAATTTGGCAAATTTTAGAGAACATAGGAATTACAAAACATTTGAAATAAAAATGCTAACTATTTTCAAAGAGTCACAATAACTGGAGAAAATATTCGAGGAAATAAATATTCCAAAGTTTTTAAAAGTTCAGAACGAGTACCTAGACCTACAATCGTTTCATTTATTGTAATTATCAATACTTCCTTGGTTATATTCTAGGTACTCGTACCTATGTACTAAATACGAGTATAATCTTAAAATTATTGTTTTTAAAATTTATGTCAAAGGCACTGTTATGAACTAATCCGACAGTAATTATTGACAAATATTAAAATTGATTACTTCGATGAAAAAAAAGAAACAATACCTACAAAGAACAATAACGTAACCATCATGACCTAACTGAAATACGTTCCTATTGGCTAGTTGATTGGTCCTCTGTAAATAAAAAATACAGACGATCGATCACCTAGCCAGTAGTGAGTTAGAGAGACAATTATTGATGCTTTATCTGTCTTTAAAAAAGCTATAAATTAGTGTAAAGTAATTATCGTTTAATATTATCAATTTGTGTTCAATTGCATTCTATTATTTTTGAATATTATATCAATCGTTTCTGAATTTTACCAAATCTTGTTTATTATCTTCGGAACTCTCGAAACACATAAATTTCTATTTTCAACGGACCAAGGACCTCTCAGCCCACTACAAATTGGCGCCCGAACAAAAAAGGAACCAACAGAAGCCAACACAAAAATTTTGAAAGTCAAAAACGTAAGCTTAGAACCATATTTTAAGTACCTATATTGTGTAACCTAAATTTAATTAAATAGGTATGCATTTAAAACTAACAAAGTGTAAAGGAACAAGAACATAAACTGCGTTAATGGGAGAAATAAGAACTGCTTGGATAATAGACTTACATAAAGACGAACTTACAAAAATTTTTGACTCTTTTCATCTAACAACCCCAAGCACTGTAGACGAATGTAGGATAGCCCTCAGGGAATTTATAAAAGACTACCCAACAATAGGAGTGCAACTAACAGAAAAATTTGAAGACATAAAAAATATAAGATCAAACCCCTCAAAAGAATTTGAAATTTTAGATTTTTTGGAAACCAATAAAAAACAAATTGCAGATAGGTACCAGAGACAAATTGATGAACAATTAGAATACGATAGAATTCTGAATAATATTATTACCCAAGAAATAGAAGAACAACTAGGAAATACTCTAAACAGTGAACAAATCAAAAAAATTATAATTGAAAAAATATCAGAACATAAAAACATGGTTGAAACTGGTAAAGTACTAGTACACCCAGACAAATTCAGTGGAAATAAAGGGGAAGACATATACAAATTTCTGAGAAAATTTGAAATTTGTGCAAAAATAAATGATTGGGATGATGCAAAAAAAGTGAAAATTCTCCCTGCCTATTTGAACGAAAATGCATTAGAATTTTACAGTCATCAAACCAACATAAATAACCAAACTACCTGGGAACAGTTAGAAAAAATTTTTACAGACCAATATGAAATAACCCCAGTAATGTTGGAAAAAATTTTGAAAAACAGAATTTTGGAAGAAGGGGAGGAAATGAATACTTATATCACAGAAGTAACCAATCTTTGCAAAAGATTTAATAAAGACATGCCTGAAAATAAAATTTGTGAACAGATTATAAAAGGATTAAAGAAAGACCAAATTGAAACCATTTCCATGTTGGACAATTCAACCATAAAAAGCCTCAAAGAAAACTTGAAACGAATTGACTATAGAAACTTTATGAAAACACAAAGACAGGAAATTGATCTAAAGGGAGAAATCGAAAAATTAAAAGAAGAAATGAAAAAAATGAATGAAAAACCAAAAGAAAACGTAAATATAGTGAACAATGACAGAAGAAATTATAGACCAAATTACAGACCTAATTACAGACCAAATTACAGACCAAATTACCTCAGTCGCCCAAAATATTTCCAAAATCAAGGAAACCAATATTTTCAAAGCCAAGGAAACCCAAACTATCAAAGTAAACCATGGCAATACCAAAACTCATACAGAGGTAGAAACACTTACCAAAGCAACAAAAATTACTCAAAACAAAACTCATACTGGCAAAACAGACAAAACAAAAAACCACACTACAAACCCTCAGAAAAACCTAAGGAGGAAAAAACTAAATACTGTGAATATTGCAAAAGAAATAATCACACAACAGACGAATGTTTCAAAAAACCAAAAAACTAAATCAACAGGGAGACACCTTAAATAAAAAACGAAGCCTATTCATTTACAATAAAAAAGTGATGAGAGAAGCCTTGAAAGCCATAAAAAAGATAGGAAAAAAATTATCAAAAATTAATGAAAAACCAAAACCAAGAAAATTTGAACGAATAAATACAACAAATACTCCAAATTTCCAGATCCCAGTCACCTTAGAATTTGAAAATAAAAAAATTGAAGCTGTAATAGACACAGGCAGCAATATATCCATATTAAATGCAAAAAATTATGACGAAAATGAAACACTAAAAGAAACAGATATTGATATTACTGGCCTAAGTGATGAGTCAGCAAAAGTGCTGGGACAGACAAAAATTAAATTCATGATCGAAAATAAAGAGTTTAAAACGAAAGTTTACATTGTTGAAAATATTATTGCAGATATGATTTTAGGAATAGATTTTCTTTTGGCATATAGGGCTAGAATAGACTTCTCAGAAAAATACCTCCAAATAGGTTTCAATTATAACAAGGTTACAATGCCTATAAAACAATGGGCAAACCAAAACTTAACAAAACAAGAAAACATTAACTTAAGAAAGGACACAATACTGATGACTAATAACATGAAGGTGCCTCCCAAGACCACTATACATTACGAAATCAAAACAAACGATGAAATAAAGACAGAGATTGAAAAAGGAAAAAACATTACAATCGAACCAATGACATACTTTGAATCATACTCTGGCTTACACATCGTACATCACGAAATAGACAAAGAAACAATAAAATTTGGACTTGTAAACTATACCTATAAAACACAGAAGTTGCATAAAAATCAGAGAATAGGACAAATAAAAACAAAAGATAAAAATAAAGAAAAAGAAAAACCTAAAATTACCATAAATTCTACTACAATCAAAGGAGATGATATTTATGACAGTGAAGGGACAAAAATTGACATATCAGAAAAATTGACAAAAGACCAAAGACAAAAAGTAATCCAAGTCCTACAAAAACGAATACACCTATTCACAACAGATCCATTGAATGTAGGAACAGCAAATGTTGAACCATACCACATTAACATGAAAAATACAGAACCAGTAGCAAGTAGATCATACAAACTTGCACCAATTGAAAGAAGAAAAATTAAAGAACTACTCTTAAAAATGGAAAAAGCAAATATCATCCGAAGAAGTTCATCATCATATGCAGCACCTGCATTTTTGAAGAAAAAAAGTGATGGAACCTACAGATTTCTATGCAACTATCAACGACTTAATGAAAATGTAGAAATAGACAGAAATTCTGTACCAAGGACTGAAAATATTTTTGCAGCTCTACAAGGCTCAAACTACTTTTGTGTGCTTGATGCAAATCAAGGTTTTTTTCAGCTACCTATAGCAGAGGAAGACAAACACAAAACAGCAATTATTATAGACAATGAATTATGGGAATTCAATGTACTACCCCAAGGGTTGAAAAACTCACCAGCAGCATTTAGTAAAACTATATACAAGGCATTTAGTGACATTTTATACAAATATGCAGTCACCTACATGGATGACATTTGCAGCTACGGAGATACATTTGAAACAGCTCTAGAAAATTTAGAAAAAACTTTAGACAGATTAAATGCACTAAACTTGAAATTAAAAACAAAAAAATGTAAATTTTTCTATGATGAAGTGAAACTTTTGGGACACAAAATCAACCAAGAAGGTATATCTACCACAGATAATAAAATTGAGGCTATAAAAAAATTCCCAAGACCAAAAACAGTGAAAGAAGTGAGGAGATTTTTAGGAATGTGCTCATATTATCGAAAATTTATACAAAATTTTTCAAAAATCAGCTCAAAACTTACTGATCTCACAAAAGGAGACCCAAAAAAGAACACGAAAATCAATTGGGAAAAAGAACATGAGGAACAGTTTCAAAATTTGAAAAATCATCTGACAAAAGCACCCATCCTGGCACTATACAAAGAAAGTAGAGAAACTATAGTAGAAATTGATGCCTCAGCAACAGCAATAGGAGGAGTACTTTCCCAAATAAATGAGGAAACAAAAAAGAAACACCCAGTAGCCTATTATAGTAAGAAATTGAACAAACAACAATCAAAATACTGTGCTTATGACCTCGAAATGATGGCTTTAGTTGAAACTATAACACATTTCAGAGAGTACCTGTATGGACTTAGATTCACAGTCTTCACAGATCATGCACCTTTAGTACATTACAAAAAAATGAAAGAGCCATCTTCAAGACTAGCCAGATTAATCACAAGACTCTCAGACTATGATTTTGACATAAAACACACAAAAGGAAAATCAAATATTGTGCCTGATTGCCTCAGCAGAGTTACAATAAACCAAACAAATACTATGAAGAGAAATATACAAAATGAACAAGAAAAAGACAGATTTTGTACAATTATGAAAAAAATAAAACAAAATAAAAAACCTGAATGTTCGAAAAAAGAAAGAGAAAAAATGGAAAAAAAGAGCAGAAAATACATAATAGAAAACGAAATTTTAAAATACAAAATAAACACCCCCACTGAACTTCAGAAAAAAATTGTAATTCCAAAACACTTGATAAATGAAATTTTAAAGGAAAATCATGACTCAAAATTAGGGGGAGGACATTTTGGACACAGCAAAACACTGGAAAAATTACAAAGAAAATACCATTGGGAAGGAATGAAAAAAGACACACAAGAATATATAAAAACATGTGAATCATGTCAAATTAGAAAAAACCAAAAAGGGAAAAAACAAGGCCTACTAAAACCAATCAAAATTCCAGAATGTCAAATATTCGCCCATTTAGAAATTGACTTTGTAGGGCCACTACCTGTCAGTAATGGAAAAAAATACATTTTAACAGGAACCTGCAGAGCAACAAAATTTGCCCTAGCTGAAGCAACCTCTCAAGCAAACGCATCAACAGTCATAAAATTCGTAAGGCAAATAATCACCACATTTGCATGCCCCAAAAAAATAAGTTGTGACAGAGGCACACATTTTAAAAACACAGAATTGGAAGAAGAATGTAAAACACTAGGGATTCAACTTCAACACAGCACAGCCTACTCTCCTCAATCTCAAGGAGGAGTAGAAAAATACAATCATACCCTAACAACAGCACTCTCACACTACATCAAAGAAAACCATAACTCATGGAGTGACTATGTGAAATATATAACTTTCACATACAACATCACCCCAGTTTCCAAATTACATGGACTCAGTCCATATTTTATAATGTTTGGTCAAGAGCCAAACTTACCAATAGATAATAAATTGGAGATGGAAATAAAAAGTGAGGACAGGTTGACCAGAATTTCAAAACTTCAGGAAATTAGAAAAATGATCCCAAGAATAATCCATGAAAATCAAGAAAAAGAAAAAAAATATTATGACAAAAATAGGAAAGAAGTGGAATTTGTCAGAGGAGATAAAGTACTTATTGAAAATCCCCTAAAACATCAAGGAAAATTTGCAAAAAAATACAATGGACCATATGAAGTATTAGAAAAAATGACACCATGGAACTACAAAATAAATATTGAAGGAAAAGAAGAAATCATTCATATTAGAAGAATGAAAAAATTCTACGAAAGATAACAAAAAAAAAAAAAAAAAAAAAAAAAAAAACAAAACGAAAACTTACACAAAAAAATTACAAATTATGAGCCTCACAGGAAGGTAAGGGCCCACTAGAATGTGAAAAATGACTCATTTTTGTGAATTAAACTAGTGTAATTAAGAGAAAAATAATTTGAAAAAACTTTTAGGAAAATGAAGACAACATGTTGCATAACAAAAAAAGGAAAAATAATCCAAAAACCATCAGCAAGTGGGAGCTTATCACACCACAAAGATTGCATTCGGTATCGGATAGAAAAGTTGAAAAAAATACTCGAGAAAAGAAAACAATTAGAAACCATAGTTGAATGGACTAGACAGAGATAAGGTAAATAAACACCACACAATTGAAATGAAAACTGAAAGGAAAAGAATTTGAAAAATCAGCAAAAAGTTGAACAATCAACTGAGACCTACTAACCATGGACAAAATGAAAGGGAAACTAAAATACCTATCAACACACAACGAACTTGACAATTAAAGAAACACATTTACTCATAGTACAGTTATACTGACAACTTCTAGGAAGAGAGCCTACATAATACAATAAAAATTACCTATTATTCACACAGACAACCATATTTATAGGAAAATATGCTTGTCCACAGGAGAATGGAAATATACAAAACAATCGTCGTAATATTTCTCATCAAAACAACTACCTCAGATAAATTAAAAATTGAAGTTATCTCCGGAGCATATTTCGAAGAAGAAAAAAATATCATCATTTACGAATCATCAATCCCTCTACAGTATGAAACCACATACAGCATAGACCTACATGAAGACATTGCACACTTAGAAAATTACAACTGCAGTGAAACACCACAAACATGCAACTTTCAGAAAACCCACAGAGAATTCAGAGAATACTTAAACAGTGAAATAAAAAACCAAAAATTTGAACTTGCAATAAATTTCGAAAATAAGAGAAAAAAACGAGGACTACAATTCTTTGGAGATATTTTAAATTTTTGTTGCAATGTTATCACAGAAAACGAAATTTTCCCCTTATATGATAATGAAGAAAAACTGAAAAGTAGCTATGATGACTTAAAATTAGCCCTTATAGAAACACATTCTGACCTATTCAACATGTCATCACAAATGAACAACTACACAGCAGATGTGAATAAAAAATTAGATGTTTTAAAAACTGGAATGAAAGAAATTTTACAAGAAATGAACTCTTTAAGAATTTTGAATGCTGTAGAAACACTATATGATAAACTTTTCAACATTCTACATATTTTACAAACTTACCTAACATTAGACCACTATAGAGAAATTATGCACCATTGTAAAAGACACCAAATTCCAACCTCAATTATACCACTCAAAAAACTGAAAAAGGACTTGAAAAAATTGGAAATTTATCTATCAAAAAATAACAAAAAATTAGCCATTCCAATTGAAAATATTTTAAAATATTATACCTTAAAACTGGCAAAATGTCAATATTCAGATTCGGACATAACAGTAGAAATAAAAATTCCAATCCACGAAAAAAATTCACTTTGGAAACTATACCAATACACACCAATCTTCTTTAGAATGAAAAACGAAATCTGCATTTTGCACTCAGAACACTCTCTTATAGCACATGAACAAAATAAAAATAACTTGAAAACAATTGCAGGACTTGCTCTTGAAAAATGTAACTTACATGAAGGCCTATGTCATGTAGATTTTTTTGAAACTAATTCAGATGAAGCACCATTATGTGCGAAAAATTTATTCCTACAAAAACCTTTACAGGAAATAAATAAAATATGTAATTTTAAATGTGAACCAAAACATACGAAAATTCTCATTAGGAAAATTTATGGATCAAAATATATAATTACAAACCCCCAAGAACAACTGTTTATAAGCCAAAATGACGTTCAAGAACCTCTTGATATAAATTACGAAAATTCAGGAGCCATAAAAATAGAAATCCCATGCAACACTGAATTAAAACATGTCTCAGAGCATACTGAAGAAGTGCTAATACCAAAATTATTCCCATGTCCTATAAAAAACAATAAAACTATCAAAATTCAACGAATAATTCCACTTCAGTGGACAAACCTACCACATTTGGCAGTAGGCAATGAAGAAACACAATCTGTAAAATTTAACAACCTATCAGCACTATTAGAAGAGAATTGGAAAAATAATGTACCTCATTTCGAAATAAAAACGAATCCAATAAAATTCCAAGAAAAACTTACGAATCTGACACTTGAAAAAATGCCTACTTCTCTCTTTGGAAAACACATAATATTTGACTTGATCATTATAGCATGGCTTTCAATACTCACCATTGCCATTACCTTTTATGGATACCTACTTTGTAACCAATTCGGGAAAAATTTAAAAATCACAGGAAAACTTGAAGGAATAAATACGCTAAATGAGAATAGTACTGAAGTCCAGCTACAAAACTTAACAATTCCCATACCAAAACCTAGAGAATCAAAGCAACCAGACAATTGACAATTGTTCTTGTTCCTAGAATAAGAAAATGTAGGTATATCGTTTTACGTTTTACATGTTAAGAAATGTACCCAAATTAGGAAATTTAACCAAACTAAGTTACCTATCTATCTATTATATTGTTAAATCCATCCCATTATATATACTATCAAATCAACCTTTGAAAAATCAGTATTAGAAAATCGTTCACAGTGTTAACGTAATTATTTAATGCAAAATACAACTCTGTATCAACGTAATTGTCAATTGAAAACTTTTCGTAAACATTATTTCCAGTGTTAACATACTTATCAATCAAATACAGTTCGTGAAAATTTTGTGAATCTTATCAAACCAAAGCAGTGCAAATTTTTTCAAATAATAAATCAGTGCGATCAATAGTAAACTATCCGCGAGAAGAAAAAATGCCAAGAATAAATATGATCCGCCGCAATCCAATTTCAAATAAAAAAACCACTGTGACACCTGACAAAACTCCGAAACTTGGAAAACTACTAGCAGAAAAAACGATCAAACTAGACAATACAACCATTATACTGGGAATCCAGCCTCTAACGTTCCAGCCAGTGATGGCGTTCCTGAACAACAACAAAACCATGGAAATCGATTTGATAGAAATCAAAGATCTATTATCATACATGCCAACTTACAAAAGCGCAGACCTGTTAAATAGAGCCCATATGATTACGTTAGATAGGAAGAAGATTTGGATCAACGGAAACGTCATAAAACTACATACGAAAAAAACCTCAATCCAGATTACGATCAAAGATCTTAAAACGCTGAAATTATGCGCCACATACGTCGAAAATGTGTGGAACCAGCTAAAATCCCTCAAAAGTACCTACTTATACGAGTATGCACAATTGGGTGCAAGACTACGGGAGTACAAGAACGATAAATTCATAGAAACAATACCCGAAATCCAGGCGATGCTACAGACGTTCATGGATAATCAATGGCTACCAGAAAAACAAGGAGAAATCATAGCCAAAGCAGGCGAAAAAATAGTAGAAGAATTCTATTTCCAATAAAAACAACTTAAATCAAACAACTGTGAGCTAACAAATATAATTATCATTACTTGCCTATATTTTTTGCATACAAGTAGATCTTAATTAATAATCTTTTATGCATACCCACATAAAATTTTTAAATATGCCTATTTTAACCTTTTATAACTAACTCGAATATTTTCATATTTACCTTCCTATTTTTAATTTTTTTTTTTTTTCATAAATTAAAAGACAGATAAAGTTTATCATGTGTGAGGACACACATCAAAAAAAGGGGAGGGGGGAATTTGTAATGAACTAATCCGACAGTAATTATTGACAAATATTAAAATTGATTACTTCGATGAAAAAAAAGAAACAATACCTACAAAGAACAATAACGTAACCATCATGACCTAACTGAAATACGTTCCTATTGGCTAGTTGATTGGTCCTCTGTAAATAAAAAATACAGACGATCGATCACCTAGCCAGTAGTGAGTTAGAGAGACATTTATTGATGCTTTATCTGTCTTTAAAAAAGCTATAAATTAGTGTAAAGTAATTATCGTTTAATATTATCAATTTGTGTTCAATTGCATTCTATTATTTTTGAATATTATATCAATCGTTTCTGAATTTTACCAAATCTTGTTTATTATCTTCGGAACTCTCGAAACACATAAATTTCTATTTTCAACGGACCAAGGACCTCTCAGCCCACTACAGGCACCTACGATTAAAAAAATATATAGGTACCTAACTTTTGTATTCGTGAGATGATATTAAAAATTTAGAGCTCTAACTTAGCCGGTAATCTACTTTTTGTATAAATAATATATCATTTCTATAAAAAATGAGTGAAATACATAAGTACTTATATCCCCCACCCAAATCCCGAACCATCATGACAATTACAATACCTGACTAAAGTCGGCAAAAGTATGCTTGAAAATTCGTCAACCTACTAGGTATGCACCAAGTGCTAGTTATATAGGTGAGCCTACGTTGATTTCAGTAAGTAATCTTTGATGCGTCCGAAGATCTTCGCCCACAACGATACTTATAAAAACATACTTAACACCAAATTCGTCGAAAATCTCACTATTTTAATAGTTGAATAATCACTCACCAAGTATTATTTTACATTAATTAATTATGACCCTTTGAGTGAGACCATGTCATACATCGAAAACTTTTTTTTTCGTTTTGTTGGCTTATCGAATTCTATTTTTCTTGAGATTTTGAACGTGGAAAACAGATTGAAAACGTGTTTTAAAATAACGGAGAAATGATTTTTTAAATACATATTTGAGCTTTTCCACAAAAGCTGAGAAAAAAGTAATTAAAAGTTTTGAAAAAAGGTTTTTTGTGAATTTTGATAAACTAATATAATAGAAACCATATCATATGGTATCGTTTTTGCCTTTTCACCAAATAATCGAATGGTTTACAAAAACATGATTTCGAAGGGGAAAGGAATGCATTTGAAGTCTGGGCAGAGTAAGGTATCATTGCAAAGTTTAGGGTTTATGAAGTAGGTACAAAAAATTATTTAAAAATATCGATATTGATCGCCATTATTTCTAAAATTGTGATTATCTTAAAATTTTGGCTTCCAACTTATAGTATGATGTCACTCGGCGAATCACTAACTCAGATAATACCAAATTTGTAAGTCACAGCATATAAATATTTTCACGTTCATAACTTAAAAAGATAAGTAAGTAAGTACCTTTTTTTCCTGTTGAGTGGCCAATTGGATATTTCATTAAAATCTGTGAATTTACACATTAAAATGATTTTTTCTGGTTTATGATTTTTCAAAGGGTTAGACCAAAAAACCGTGTACCTACTAAAAATACGGGGGTAAGTTAAAAAGTACTGCCTCTTTATTTAAGTACAGCCATTTAAAGAATGGAAATGAAGAGCTTCGCACTATGGCAAATTTGATTCAGTACACGACGAATTTTGTCAAATTTGTAACTCATTTGGGTGTTTTTATCGTGAAAAATGAAAAGTTTGTCAACTCGATTGCGAGTACATGATGAGAAAGTCAGGACTTTAATTTCAGATTCGATTGCTCCCCCCCCCACCTTTCCAAAAAACCCATAACTTGACCTGATGCAAAATGGGTTCTTTTTCAACCCTTTTTATCGTTGAGAATAGAACAATATGAGAGAAAGAGAAATTCGAATTGAAAGAACTTTAGTCGCTTGATTTTGCTAGAATTTGGCATCGAACAAATACACCCTACACTACCATTCGCTGCGACACTTGTGAATTTGATGCAAGCTTCATTTATAGAAAACGGCAACGCACTAAATTTCATTAAGTAGATAAGTAAGTAAGTAAGTAAGTAAGTAAGTAAGTAAGTAAGTAATCTTTGAACTTGCCGATGTCCGCCTTTTAACTTTATAATGTAGGTGTAGGCAAGGCACGATTAGAATAATTCTTATAATTTTGTATATTTCTTTGAAAATATTCACCCATTATAAATATCTCATCAATGAAAAAAATCGAATTTTCATAATAATTGACAATTATTTTTTCAGGAGATATTTGCTTAGGTATGTGAAATGACCAGGGCTCGGATTTTTATGCTGGAGCATATTTTTTGTATGCATAGAAGATAGGGAATTTTTTGATCATCTCCACGATTCATGAAATTTCAAGTAAAATGAGCCTAATTCGTTAGAGCATATTATGGCATATTTCACCATAAAAGCATATAAAAGCATATTTTGGTATTTTTTAGGGAATACTTTGCGTTTTTAGAGCATATTTTACGTTTTTAGCGATTTTTAGGGAATATTTTGCTCAATTTCAAATTTTTGCATAAAATTATTATTTGGCTATTTTTCATTTTTTCCCCTCAAAATTTGTGAAACTGGCAATAGCTCTCTTGTGCCTTCTTATTTTTTTTTTTTTGTTCATTTTATTTGTTTTTTATTTCTTTGATAATGGAATCAGAATTACCTTTTTGTGATTTTCAAATGCTCTGTTTTGCATTCATGATCTTGAATTCTTGGTATTACACAACAAGATTAGAAAAATTGTATAGGAATTGATTTTTCCTGTAAAACAATTCCCATATCGTTAGGGAATATTTTTACTTTTTAGAGCATATTATTTTGGTCTTTTTTAGGGAATATTTAAGCGCATATTTTGGGTTTTTTAGGGAAAGAATATCCGAGCCCTGGTAATGACCAATGAACTAATGAACTAATGAATGACAGGTAAGCGTTTTTCCTCTCTTGTGAGGTTACTAACGAGCATTCTTCACTGAGATCTGCCAATTTATAATACTGCATGGCATGCATAAATGTCATAAAAAATCAATCTTGAATACATCCACCAAAGAGCAATCTACACGTTGGAGTACAACTATCCCCATGTACCATTGAAACGCATATTGGAAGAGATAATGGAATCTAGTAGGGAGTGAGTAACAACTATAACACGATTCTCATACTCGTACATTTATATATAGGCATAGCGGCAGGCTTATGAGCCAATTTTTCAAAATTTCAAAATTTTTAAAATCATTTTCAATTTCTGTTCTAATCAACTAATTGAAATTCTAATTGCACAGTCATTGAAATATATAATTTATCTATATCAAGAAACAGAATAAAAAATTTTTGGAGAAAATTTTTTCAAAATAATTTTAAAATTTTTTGAACTATATTGAATTTTGTGAAAATTGCTTGGTTGTCAAAAAGTCTGAACCACATCAAAATTTTTGGTATCAACAGTATTCCCATAGAGCAATAAAATGCAGAAAAATCATTAGTCAAATTTATCATCGTGCATACCCAATTTCAACAGGGCTTTGGGTATGCCGACCAGTACTTCCTATTCTATAGGCCTCATGTTAGTACTACATCTAGCGAACATCTCTGAGAAACATTTGGTGCGCGCAGCTAACTTTGACAAAACTAGTTTGAAACAGGTGGCTGACTTGTTATGTAAGATTAACCTTTACAAAGTGAGCCAGGCTGGTAAACCTACTGGTTCACTTCTTATGCAAGATTAACCCATACATGGGTTCATAAGTGTGCTGTCGTGAACATATATATATATATTTTGACAAATTTTAGAGAACATGGGAATTACAAAACATTGGAAATGGAATGCTAACTATTTTCAAAGAGTCACAATTGGAGAAAATATTCGAGGAAATGAATGTTTGGAAGTTTTTAAGAGTTTTAGAAAAAAAAAAACAAATGGAGATTTCGATTAAATCTTGATAGGTACGATTACATATTATGTACAAATGTTTCATTTATTGTAATTATCAATACTTCCTTGGTTATATCCAGGGCTCGGATATTCTTTCCCTAAAAAACCCAAAATATGCGCTTAAATATTCCCTAAAAAATGCCAAAATATGCTCTAAAAAGTAAAAATATTCCCTAACGATATATGGGTATTGTTTTACAGGAAAAATCAATTCCTATACGATTTTAGTAATATTGTTGTGTAATACCAAGAATTCACAAACAAAAATGCAGAACAGAGCGTTTTAAAATCACGAAAAGGTAATTCTAGTTCCATTATTAAAAGAATAAAAAACAAATAAAATGAACAAAAAAATAAGTAGGTACGAGTAAGCTATTGCCAGTTTCACAAAAATATAGTAATTTGATGCAAAAATTTGAAATTGGGCAAAATATTCCCTAAAACCCGCTAAAAACGTAAAATATGCTTTAAAAACGCAAAATATTCCCTAAAAAATTCCAAAATATGCTTTAATATGCTTTTATGGTGAAATATGCCAAAATATGCTCTAACAAATTAGGCTCATTTGACTTGAAATTTCATGAATCGTGGAGATAATTGAAAAATTCCCTATCCCCTATGCATACAAAAAATATGCTCCAGCATAAAAATCCGAGCCCTGGTTATATCCATAGGTATGTATGTATACTGAATACCAGCATAATTAAAGTTATTGTTCTTTAAATTCATGGTAAAGGTGTCTATAACTGTTCACCATTAAAAAAATATAAATAGGCTACCTAACTTTTGTATTCATGAGATGATATTAAAAATTTAGAACTCTTAATTAGGTAGGTAATCTACTTTTTATATATCATACCAAAAAAAAGTTTATAGTGCGTGCTCTCAACTCTAAGGGTGAGATGACACAAAGTTCACTCTGTTAAGAAATACAACTAAAAAATTAGGAGATCATTCATTATTAAAAATGAGTGAAATATATAATTTTGTAGGTGATTACAAATTCTTCTTGAATATCAATCATACGAGTACAATAAGACAAGGACAGCCCTTTTGCCTATCAAGAAAGGTTGAAAAAAGATGCTTTGCGGCAATAAACAGCAAATTTTGTCTAGATTTTGTTAATGGTATTGATCATTCTGATAGACGACCCTGCGAGATACATAGAATGCTTCGCATCTAATATTTGGAAAAAATGTATGAAAAATTGTCAATTTTTTTAAATTACTCTTCGAAAAAACGTTAAAATCACGTTATCACGATTTCAACAAAGTAAAAATCTCAGAATTTGACCCAAAATGGCTCAATTTTTAAAGTTACTGGAAAAATCATAAATGAAAAATTACCGAGTACTTGCTAGTGTGTTTCGAATATAAATTCTTCAATTTATTTGAAAGAATATGCATTAACACCTTTTTGCCTAAAGAGTGGGACTCTAAAAAAAGGGTTCAAAATTACGAATACCTATAGTGGGAGCTTAATTCAACGTTTTCATATACAGATTATTATTATTGAATATAAATCTCAAAACATTACGTTTGGCGCAAATCGCAGCTTTCTAGTTTTTCAGGGGTTCCAAAAATATCGAAATTACGAAAAATTTGAAAAATTGGATTTTTGAGTACCAGCGCAAAATTTTATTGAGCTCAAAATTTGGTAGGATAGAGGTCTTTCAGATGCTAATAAACAGTAAAAAGCTCTTTTGCGGGGTTCACGTGGGTAGGTTCAAAATGGTGGATCCAAAATTTTCCAAAAATCACCCCCTCTCCCCCCTCAATTCTGCCACCGAGGGTTGAAAATAAAAAAATCTCTTCGCATAACGTTTATCGGGTTCAAGCAGATATTTTACACTAAAAAGTTTTCGAAAATAATATACACGGGTTCCTAAAATTATTTTTTTATTCACAACTTTGGGAACCCTTTTGGAGCACAAAAAACGGTCATTTTGGGTTAACTAACCACGGATTCGTATTTGGGACATTTATTACAACATTTTAAGAGTGGTCGACTCGATAACTAGCTGCGGTCAAAAAATGGCCTAATCGCAACTCTTCCTTTGGAAAATCGTGGGAATAATTTATTTTTCTTGAAATAAAATAGCTAAAACTTTTGAATGGAGCGAGATAGAAATATGAGATTTGCACCACTGAAAAGAGCAAACTTTTGTTCTTCAGAAACATTTATTATAATAATGGTACCTACCTAAAGAGGACAACTTTCTAGCCATTCTCAGAAATATTAAAAAATTGGTAATTTTTTTCAAATATTAGATGCGAAAAATTCTCTCAGGGTCGCCTATCAGAATGATCGATGCCATTGACTAAATCTAGGCAAAATTTTCTGCTCATTGTCGCAAAGTGCTCCTTTTTTACAGTTCTTGATTTTTGAATGGCGCATGATTAAAAACTCAAAACTCGGCTCAAATAGCTCCTTCAGTTTTGAAGATAGACTAGTACAAGTACATATAGAGACTTTAGTTCCTATCGGTGAGTACTGCCGTCTCCAGTGGGCTGGGCAAACAAACTGGGAATATCCTGTGTAGCCACTGAAGTAATCGTCATAGGAAACTATCACGATCTTCAGTTTCAGTAAGTAATTTTTATGCTTGGATTAGTGGATCTTTTCCTTGAACCAACTATTTACATGACATTTTACTATAATTTATAATAACTTCTGTTAGTATTCAATAATTGAAAAGTAGTATTATAGAGCATGTGGGGGAATTCTTTTCAAAAGAAAATATTCATGAAAATCAATTTTTGAAAACTTTTGAAAGAAAATCCAAATTTTCAATTTTAATCCGATATACGTACCTAGTCATGTAGGCTCGTATTATTCTGATCGCGAATTGGATTAAGTTTTTCAAGTAAATGTGCAGGTACAAATATATTTTTACTTGCAATTTTATAATGGAATTTAATAGAAAATAACCAGGGGTAGAGCTTTCTTAACTAAAACATATTACACATAAAAACATAATGTATAACATTTACTGATATAAAACTTGAAATTGAAAAAAACAATGTTGACAAGAATAATGAAGAACTCTCATAACAAACAAATTCATCTCAAATGCATCCACCAACCCTTCCCATCCACTCCAAAACTCAATTAACCCACCCAACCCCCAACATTTTGATCATATAGAAGGACCCATTTCTAATTTCATCACAATGTTGAATGATCTACAAATCAACCCCAAAACTCTCATCCAAAAACCAATATTATACCCCCCTTGGCTTCTAAAACCTCCTCAAGTCAACCTACAGCTTATTAACTACCCAAAAAATAGCCACTCTCCATTAGTAATAAAACAGAACTATCTTGAACTCTTATCAGAATACAAAAAATTCAATCTTTGCTTTACAGATGGATCAAAAATACCAACACTTCACACAGGATATGCATACTCTATAAATGATAGAATTTCAAATTTTAAAATCCATAACTGTTCTTCAATCTACACTGCCGAACTCACAGCTATTTTCCACTGTCTCTGTGACATACTCACTTATGAATCAGAAAATAAGTCCTTCTTAATTCAAAGTGATTCCCTCAGCTCACTAACTGCTATCCAAAATCTTTTTTCCGATCACCTTCTAATTCAAAATATTCATAAAACTCTATTTGACTTACAAAATTCAAACTTCTTCATACAGTTTATGTATGTACCCAGCCACGTTGGAATCTTAGGAAATGAAATTGTAGATATTAATGCAAAATCTGCCACCATCCTTTCTCCCCTTATATTTATCACAGCTGACGACCTCAAATCTATCTTCACCCAAAGCACACTTAAGAAATGGCAAAACTTTTGGTCCCTCCAAACCACAAACAAGCTCTTTCAACATAAAAAATTAGTCCATCCTTGGAAAAACCTCTCCCACTTGAACAGACTTGAAGAAATCATTATAACCAGACTGAGAATTGGCCACACAAAAATCACACATAATCACCTCTATGAAAAGGCCCCAAAACCCACATGTCAATTCTGCCTCTCAGAACTTATATCTGTGCAACACTTACTATTTCAATGTCCCTCCTTACATCAACACAGACTGTCCCTACAAATAGATGAAAGATCCCTATTCATACCAGACGACCCTTCCGAAATTAAAAAATTCTTAGACCTAATTAAAAAACTTGACCTTACCAACTCGATTTAAATCTCATACGACGGGTGTAATAATCAAGTAATTACAAACACCCAAAAAAAAAAAAAAAAAAAAAAAAAAAAAATTAGTAAAAGCAGGGAAAACGCCATTGACATTTCGGTTTCAGTAAGTAATCTTTGCACATGGATCTGCGATTCTTCTCCTCGAACAATACGAGTATGTATGAGCTTACTTACATAGTTACTGTTTCATTAAAATATCAACTTTTGTTAATATTCGATTAAGTATGTATTGAAAAATACTCGATGGACCGAGAGAATTTTTGAATAATTTTGAAACGAAGATACAAAACTTAGATACCTAGTAGCTACTTTGTAAATCGTGGGAAAATAATTAATTTTTTTAGATATTTTTCTTGAAATGAAAGTATTGCTGAAACTTTATTGAATGGAGCGAGATAGAAATATGAGACTTGCGCCATTAAAAAGAGCAATACATAAATATGTATTACATATGTATAATAATGGTACCCAAAGAGAAAAACTTTTCTAGCCATTCTCAAAAATTTGTAAAAAATTGATGATTTTCTACAAATTTTTTCAAATATTAGATGCGAAACATTCTCGCAGGGTCGCCTATCAGAATGATCAATTCCATTAACTAAATCTAGGAAAAATTGCTGTTCATAGCCGGAAATCGCTCTTTTTTTACTGTTCTTGATTGTTGCAAGGCGCATGATTAAAAATTGAAAATTCGGCTCATATAGCCCCTCAAATTTTGATCGAGTAGGTACATAAAGACTTCGGTTTCTCTCGACGAGTACTATCACCTCCTAACAGACTTGGCGAGCAAACTGACAACATAATATTGTAAAGTCAAGCAAATATATATCATTTAATAAAAAGCCTATTAGGTTCATCAGTAATATCTTCAGTTTCAGTAAGTAATTTTTATACTTGGACCAGCGGATCTTTTCCTTGAACCAACTATTTACATAACGTTTTTCCTAAATTTATAATAACTTCTGTTGATATTCAATGATTGAAAAGTAGAATATAGAGCATTTGGGGGAATTCATTTCAAAAGAAAATTTTCATGAAAATCAGTTTTTAAAAACTTTCGAAAGAAAATCCAAATTTTCAATTTTAATCCGAAGTACCTAATCCCATAGGCTACTATTCTGATCGCGAATCGGATTGAATTTTTGTAAGTAAGATGTGTACAAATATTTTTACTTGCAATTTATTATTGAATTATATTAGAAAATAATTAAGGCAGAGCTTTCTTAAGACTTATTAAACATGAAAAAATAACGTATAATGGGTATTTACCAAAATGAAATTTGAAATTAGAAGGAAAAAGAACGAGTGAATGTACTCAAAACAAATAAATACTATCCTATCAGATGATCCAGTCGCAATAAATAATGTACTGAACTTTGTAAATATCACAGGACTAAGACAAAAACTATAGTTTAATAATTATGTATATGCTTACATTATAAATTTTCTTACTTTGTAATATCTATAATTTATAATTTGCTATGTAGATAACTGTGCCAAATGTAATGATGAGGTGCCCCTAGCCATAGTAGCTGTTCATGGCACCCAATAAAATAAAATAAAAATAAAAAAAATGTCAACAAAATAGGTACCTAAGAAAAATTAGTATAAACTTGACAAAAAATCTCTCCTAGTGTTGCACAATCCTACACAATTTATTATAATTTGTTGTTTTTTTTTTTTCAAAATCATTGAAGGTAATCTTTAAACGTTGAAAATGTTCACAGTATTTTAATATTCCATTTCAAAGGGCAGGCTTCACGAAAAAAAAATACAATTCCACTAAAAAAAACACAGAATTATACCTGAAGTAAGTTTTCCTTCCATCTTCAGGTCTTCGCCTACACCAATTTCAACTACATAATTATATGTACCACACATTATTCAAATCGTTTTTATAATTTTTCATCTTGTTTTGAAAATGTTTAATATATTTTTCTAAAAGAAAATTAGATTTCCTAGAAAGTAAGAAATATAAAACAAATTTTCTAATGCATATCTGTGATTTTGGCAAGTTTTAGAGAACATGGAAAATACAGGGCATGAAAAAGAAAATGTTGCTATTTTCATTTTTTTTTTTTTTTAGTACTCGTGTTCTCCATGCTTGGAAGAATCTGGGTGGCTCAGATGGGTAGAGAAAATCTCCTTATACGTAGGTACCTACGTGGTACGGTGGTAACTCCGTTTATACTTGCTTTCGGAGCACTAATGTATGTGAAAACTAATGCTATGTGTAATGAGTTCAAAGAGAAAGCAGGTTTTGAAAAAATATACTCGTATATCACAATTAAAGAGAAAGATCTAAGAAAGATAATTTTTGTACGTTCTTGAAAGTTTAAGCAAGAATATCCAAAACATTCAATTTCAATCCTATAGATCTTGTCCGCGAATGAACTTAAATGTTGGTAGGTAGAGATACGTAGGTACGAATATTTTATTTCTTGTACAGGGTGTCCACTCATTTTTGGAAATGATTTTCCCTGACTTTTCCAGGTTTTCCAGACCAATTTTTCCATTTTTCCAGACCATTTTTCTCAATTTTCTATGCTCACCCCGTACTTTAATTTTAAAAAAAATTTTGGGGGGGGGGGTAAATTTTTTCATAAGCTTCTCTTCGAACTGGATACATCTTCGGATATAATAAACAGCTTAACTTTGATTATTAACTTTTCTAATTAAAAATAAATAAAACATGCATCAAGTTTGGCCAATTGATAAAATACCTATGTATTCATATAACTTAGGAAAATTTTTCTTTTCTTTTTTTGATTTTTGAAGGCCTCAAAATGTGAAATTTGTCCATTTCAAAATGAGAGACAAATTGGCCCGAGCGAAGCGAGGGCGAGAACTTTCGAAAATTTTCATTTCAAGATGCCTAAAAACGAGTTTTTTGTTTGAATGCGAAGGGTGTTTATTTTTTGGTTTTTTAAATTTTAATATTGGAATGGATGTTTTTTTGAAAGAAGTTTACTCTTGAAAAAGAAAAGAGAACAGGCTCGAGCGAAGCGAGGGTGGAAGCTTCTGAGAATTTGAGTTTCGTGAGTCATAAAAACGAGGTTTTTTATGTGAGGACGAGTAGCTTTTTTTTGGCTTTTAAAATTTTAGAATATTTGAATTATGTTTTTTTTTGAAGGAAGTTGATTTTGAAAAATAAAACAGAACAGGCCCAAGCGAGGGCGAAAGCTCTTGTAAATTTGTTTCGAGATGCTTAAGAACGATGTTTTTTTCGTGAGGAGTTCATTTTTTGGCATATAAACTTGATTTTTATAATCTAGAAATTTTTATGTTGCCTTTGAAAAAGAAAAGAAGCCCGAGCGAAGCGAGGGCAAAAGCTTTTGAAAATTTGCGTTTCGAGAAGTGAAAAACAGTGTTTTTCTTTCATCACAGGTCCTTATTCAGAATTTTCAATTGATCGTTTTTTCAAAATTCCAGGGATTTTGCGTGAAAATTACGAAATTCCCTGACTTTTCCCTGACTTTTCCAGACCGACCAAATTCCCTGACTTTTCCAGGTTTTCCAGGTTTTCCAGACCTGTGGACACCCTGTTGTAATACCTAATCAATAATCATTATTTTCTTAATTTTATAATGAAAAATTCAAGATCGTGGCAACCTGAACAATTTTCACAATGGTGAAAATATTTTCAGGGTGGGTAAGTAGTTACATACTTAACTAAAAAAAAAACAAACATTTCATGGTTCAAAAAAAAAACTCAAAATATGATGCAATAACACTAAATTTCTCCCTCCTCGCCACTAAAAAGAAAAAGTATTTAAATTAGGTATAAGTTCATCGAAAATCAGCGCTAGCCTACTATAGTAGGATACTCTGGTGATTCTACTTAGGTATCACATATTTACATTTTTTTCATAGAGTTTCATCGACGACGGTAGTAAACTCGAGAAAAAAAATATCACAAATGAAATTCTAACAATAGAATATAATTATTGTATTTGGATGAACTTCATTACGGGAATGACAAGAAAATCAAATGTAAGTATTGGTGTATTCTTATGTGCTTAATTTTCAAGATCCACAGAATAAATCAATGAGGATACATAATTAGCTAATTCTATGCGATTTATACACATTTTACTCAAAAGAATTGGTAAAATGCTGTAAGGTAGAGTGGGGTAATTGCAAAAACGGGGTAATTGCAAAATTGTGACCTCATGCAAAAAAATATTCATTTTCTGGTTGTGCCAACTAGGGGGTGTCGAACCAACAACCTTTACTGACATATTTACCATGGTCACAACTCGCGGGGTTCAACTTGTCGCTCCGTAACAAACACTTTTATCAAAGCATGTTGAAATCACTCATAAGTAAAGTGAGAGGTGTTTTTTTTTAAAATGCATGCGAAATAGAAAAAACTGTCGATTTATCTGGAATTTTCACAATTTAGGGTCATGAAGGATCAAAGTTTAAGGTAAGATATCGCAATTTGAAATTTTTTTTATTTTAGCCGTAAATTGCGTTTTTGCAACTACCCCAGAAAAAATTGACTCGAGGTAATTGCAAAAACGATTTTTTTTTCATTTTTGCATTTACCACAAATATTTTTTTGCCCTAAATAACCTGAAAATGGTTCGAAATTACAAAAAAAAATGAACTTCTACGCTCACATGATGAGTTACACATTAGAGAAGTAATTAACAGTTTTACTGAATTTTAAAATTATTGCTCCTTATTAATGTTTTAGTAATATATTTGACGAAAAATGTATTTCTATGACGAGTTTTTTTCATAAAAAACATCAGAAATTATCAATACTTGATTTTTTTGTTCATTTTAGCGAGTTTAAAAAAAATAATTTTTCAACATTTTTTCACTCCCCTAAAAATTTTTTTGGGAAGTGGAAAAGTTATCGAATTTTTAATCGAATCAAGACACGAATAGATAAAAAGTTAGCAAATGACACGCAGAACAACATGGGGTAAATGCAAAAGTGGATTTTCAAATTTTCAAATTGCAATTTTTTCCACGATTTGTGGACCAAATTAACCCTCTGAAGTATAAGTGCCTAAGTGGAACAAATTTCAGCTTCATCCGTGCAATAGTCTTCTCACAGCGTCCTCTCAAAGTGTCACTAATCAAAAAGTGCTTTGCAATTACCCCACTCTACCTTACCATTTAAGTTACAATTTCCGAACTACGTTTGGCAACCCTACGCGCCCTACTGATGAAATAGACCTGAAATCTGCCGAAATCAATTGAGCAGATCTTTAGTTTCAGTAAGTAATCTTTGTACCTAGACTTGCGATTCTTCTCCTCAAACAATATAATGTATAAGCTTGCTTACATAACGTTTTATTAAAATATCACCTCTAGTTGATATTCAATTAATTATAGTAGTTACAAATATATGTGTTGAAAAATACGCGAGAAAATTATTGTTCAATAATTTTGAAACAAATATACAAAAATTACGTACTTTGTAGTTTGTATACTAGAAACATGTTTTACGTAAAACTGTACATATCTGTTCATTTTGCTTTTTAAAATTTGCTCGGCCTTACTCACTTATAAAAGAATGGGAAATATACTCGTATAATGGCACGACAGAAAAATATATTGAATGACAGCAAAGTTCAACGACGAAATAGGATGCCAGGAAGCAAGTAAGTTAATGAATTATTGCGACGGATAGGTATTCACTTTCACACGCTGGAAAAATGCACATAATATTTCTGTTAGTAATTTTTGGACTTGTAGATCTACCGCCTCCAACTTCAATTATACTAATTCACCACTAAAATAATTTTATTCAATACAGGCACATAAACGCACAATTATACCACCAATACTAGACGCGAAAAGTGCGTTTTTATGAGCGACTAAATGAAACGAAAATAATGTTCACATTATTGTCCTAGGAAAATAATGAACATTCATTACGTGGCCGCACTGCTCGAATCCTATTGTTTGGGATGACGCGGAAGGTGACAAACTCGTACGCGAATTGCAGTCCTCGCCTTCGGCTCGTCCTGCAATTCGCACTCGTTTATAATCACCCACATTATTGAACTTGGTATGTAATATACTATTTCATCTTATTCTGAAAATATTCACCCATTATATTTCTCATCAACAAGAAGAATTGAATTTTCATGCTTAAAGAGTAATTTTCTAATAGCTATTTGCTGTATGCAATGAATGACAGATGAATGGTTTTTTCCTCTCTTGTAGGGTAACCAACAAGAACTCTTTACTGAGATCTGCCAATTTATAATATTAATAGCATGCATAAATGTCACAGAAAATAAATCTTGAATACATCCACCAAAAAGCAATCTACACGTTGGAGAAAAATCCAGTATACATATAGGTAAGTAATAACTAGGTATAAAACGCCTTTAATTTAAAAAAAAATTGGAAAATCGTGGGAATAATTTATTCATTTTTTGATATTTTTCTCAAAATCAATAAAAAAGTTGAAACTTTTGAATGGAGCGAGATAGAAATACAGGATTAGCACCACTGAAAAGAGCAAAGTTTTGTTTTTCAGAAATATTTATTATGTGCAATGGTAAGTGCCTAAAGAGGACAACTTTTCTAGCCATTCCCAAAAATTAAAAAAAATAGACAATTTTTTCAAATATTAGATGCGAAACATTCCGTTCAGGACTGCTAATCAGAATGATCAATGCCATTAACTAAATCTAGGCGAAATTTGCTGTTCATTTTCGCAAAGCGCACCTTTCTACCTGTTTCGATTGCTGCATGGTGGATGATTGAAAATTCAAAACTAAGCTAAAAATTTTGTCTAAAAATCGAATGTAGTCACTTCAATTTTGAAGATAGACTACTTGAGTACATAAAGACTTTTGTTTCTCTTGGTGAGTAGGTACTATCACCGTATGCAAGCTAATACCAACTGAACATACTACCTTATTATCAGGAATTGGGTTCATCTACAGATCTTCAGTTTCAGTAAGTAATTTTTATACTTGGACGAGCGGATCTTTTCCTTAAACTAAATATTTACACAACGTTTTACTTAAATTTAAAATAACTTCTGTTAATATTCAATACCTGAAAAGTTGTACATATATAGACCATTTGGGGAAATTCTTTTCAAATGAAAATAATCATGAAAATCAGTTTTTAAAAACTTATGAAAGACAATACAAATTTTCAATTTTAATCTGATGTACGAGTACCTAGTCCCATAGGCTACTACTCGTACGAGTATTTTGATCGCGAATCGGATTAAATTTTATTCAGTAAGTAAATGTGTAGGTACAAATATTTTTTTACTTGCAATTCATTATTGAATTAAAAATAGAAAATAACCTGTAGTAGAGCTTTCTCAAGACTTGAGTATTAAACATGAAAGCATAATGAATAATATTTACCAAAATAAACCTGAAATTGAAAGGAAAAAGAATGAGCGAAATACTCAAAACAATGTTGAAATATACATATAAAAAGTCGACAAAAAACTCTTGCAGCGTTGCGCAATCCAACACCAACACCATTTATCATAATTTTTGTATTTTTTCGCAATCATTGAAATAAAATATTTGAACTTTGAAATGTGACATATGAATCATTCCGTAAAACCCCACTAAAAACAATACTACCTGAAGTAAATTTTCTTTCCATCGCTGCAGGTCTTCACCTACGTCAACTACAACTACATAGACATACATAATATATCACATTGTTCAAATCGTTTTTATAATTTTTCATCCTATTTCCAAGGAAGTAATAACTACTATAACACATTCTCTCATACGTATCTGTGATTTTGGCAAGTTTTAGAGAAGATGGAAAATACCGAGCATGGAAAAAGAAAATGCTTGCTATTTTCAAAGACGAAAATTAAAGAGAGGATCCAAGAAAAATAATGTTTGTAAGTTCTTGAAACTTGAAAGTTTTTGCAAGAAAATCCAAAACTTCATCCGAACATTTTATTTGTTATAATTATCATTATTTTCTTACCAACGAGTAGCTTTATAGTGGAAAATTCAAGATCGTAGCAATCCTGAACAATTTCTATATCGTGATAATATTTTTAGGGCGGATACTTACTAAAAAAGAAATATGGTTTCCAAACAAAAACTGTAATGTGGGGGCTGTTTTACAGTAAGTAATTTTTATACTTGGACCTGTAGATCTTTTCCCTTGAACCAACTATATTCTGTTAATATTCAATCATTGAAAAGTCTACCTATATAGAGCATTCAGGGGAATTTTTTTCAAAAGAAAATATTCATGAAAATCAGTTTTTAAAAACTTTTGAGTGAAAACCGAATCTGATTAAATTTTATTCAGTAAGTGTGTAGGTACAACCTGTCGTGCGGTATATTTGAATAACAAAAGAGAAACCAATAGTGCGCTACGCACACTAATAAGAACGCAATCAACACTCTCAGTCTGCCAGAAAAATACACCGATTTTAGTAAGTTTTCTATCCACCTGCAAGTCTTCGCCTACGTCAACTACATATAACACATCATTCAAATCGTTTCCATAATTTCTCGTCATGGTTTAAAAACATTCAATACATTTTTCTCAAAGAAAATTGGATTGCCAAGAAACGAATAAAATAATAACTATAACACATTTTCTCACGCATATCTGTGATTTTGGCAAGTTTTAGGGAATATTGAAAATACAGAGCATGGAAAAGAAAATGCATGCTATTTTCAAAGATCACAATTAAAGAGAAGGATCCAAGGAAAATAATTTTTGTAAGTTCCTGAAAGTATAGGCTAGAATATCCAACACATTCAATTTCAATCCCTTACCATCTGTAAAGGATATTAAATGTTGGTAGGGTAGATACGTAAGTACAAATATTTTATTTCTGATAGAGATCGTGGCAAAATGAACAACTTTCATATTGTAAAAATATTTCCAGGGTGAGTAATTACTAAAAAAAAAAAATAACATTTCATGGTTTCTAAAAAACCTCAAAAATATGCATCTACAATAACACTAACCCTTTCCCTCCCCACCACTAAAAAAACAAGATATTTAATTTCAATTGGGAATTTAAATTTATCGAAAACCAGCGCTAGGCTACTACAGTAGAATTTCTCGTGATTCTACTTAATACACATTTACATTTTAGCAGCCATAAAATACATATGTTTCAATGAATTTCATCGATCACCGTAAACTCGAGAAAAAAATGCCGCAAATGAAATTGTAACAAAATGTGATTTGTATTTGACGAACTTAATTATGGGAATGACGAGATAATCAGATTTATATTGGTACATATTTTTATATGTATGTACTTACTTAATTTTCAAGCTCCATGACTAAATGAGGATGCATAATTACCTAATTCTACAGTATTTCCACCTTCAATTCTAGAATAGTTGGTAAAATTCTGCACCACTTACAATTTCCAAACAACAATAGACGATGCCAATTTTATAACTGTATCTAACTTAATTCTAATGATACCGATAGGTTTTTTAAAACACCAACTGTTTAGTACGCGTTCATTACGATCACCCTTAATTTCACTACATTAATCTATGGAATATGCAAGTATTGCAAAGAAGCTATTAATGGAAATGATTTTTGTAAAAATTCTAGTAAGCTATTTATTTTAATTCTTTGGAAAAAATTTATGAATTAAGTGTAAAAGCCTTATTCACGCTTATCCTCAAAAAACACACGATCATCAACAAATTTTTAATAAGTAACAAACAATAAGAATTGACTTAGTTACAGGATTGACCAATGACCACTGAATAAAATTCGGATGAAACCGAGGTAGAGCCACACCAACTGCAGTGGGTAACTAAAAGGGAAGTAAAAGTGTGTTTGGAATCCAGAACACGAGATGTACGTGGGTATCAGTTATTAATGAGATTTTTCATAAACTTACTCGTACAGGCTATCCGCAGAAAGGATCCCAAGAAAAGATAATTTTGAAGGTAAACTTTCGATCCTTTGAATACTTGTACTGTTTTTTTTTTCATTGCATCTACTCGTATGTATTATAATTCTCAGGCTTTTTAAAAATCAATTGTAAAATGAAGTGTATTTAGATGTTTGGAAGACTTTTTATTTTGTGTTGAATTTATTTCTACAGAAGAATCGCCACTTATAAGTATCCTACCTATGAATGACATGATATAAATCAATTTCAGTAAGCAATCTTTGTACCTGCAATTTTGTTAGGTATCTGAAATGGTATATCTACTTCAACGACACTTAATTATATATAACCCTAACTATACTACTGATATTCAACAATAATTATTAAAAACTACAGACAAAGAAAGTCGCAATGTAAAACAAACACTCAAGAAAATAAATTTAAAAAAAATGATTCAATCATCAGCTTTAACGTTCTCAGGACAAACACTTTACAAAATGATTTAGGAAAATACACACAAAATTTCATAAGTAAGGACTAAGGACACACCTTGGAGCTACTTTGCTTTTTTCAGCACCAGGTTACCTGACACCAATAATTTTGGAACTTGGTGTATAGGTTGACAATTTTCAGTGACAAGTTGGCAAGTTTCAATAATGAACTAACAACTCTTAAATATGTAAATTATGTTTAAAATTATCAAAAAACCGCTATATATCAAACAAAATTCCTTGAAAAATTTTCGCCCTCGCTCCGCTGCGAGGAATATTTTAAACTTTTCTTAATATGTAATTCTGAATTTCGAAGAACTCTTCAAAATCAAAATCAGATTATGTTTATTAATTTTTCATCTACTCCTACATATTATATCTTTCAATTTTTCCAGCTCATAATAAAAAATATGTTGCATTTAACACAGTTGCAAAGTGCGTACAAATTACCCACAATTTTTTCACTCCTTTATACAATATCATGTTGGGAAGGCGTGTGAAAAAAATGCGGGGTTCATCTAATAAAAGTAGTAGCTAGTTGGAAAATTTGTGATTTTGTACTTGTTTGGAATTTTCAAGATCTTTCCCTCCTAGTTAAATTGGTTTGTTTCGCCTCTGTATCCCTCCCCCCCCCCCAAAAAAAAACAAGTAGGGTAGAAGCTGGAGCGAAAAAAACAATATTTTTGGAATTGACCCCTCTTTGAGGACTTACATCATCTCTCCTGCAGGGCGGATCTCAGACAGCTCTACATATCGTACATCACGAAACCGTTCAATCATGGATGGAATCAAATGAATCAATTGTGCAGATCTTTAGTTTCAGTAAGTAATCTATGTACCTGGACCTGCGATTTTTCTCCTCAAACAATACTATGTATAAGCTTACTTACATAACGTTTTGTTAAAATATCACTTTTCGTTGATATTCAATCAAGTAAGTATAGTATGGTACATATAAGGTATATGTATGAAAAATTAGCGAGAAAATTATTGTTCAATAATGTACGTATATTTACAAAAAATTGGTTCATCTATAGATCTTCAGTTTCAGTAAGTAATTTTTGTACTTGGATCAGCGGATCTTTTCCTTAAACCAACTATTTACACAACGTTTTACTTTTTATAATAACTTCTGTTGATATTCAATAACTGAAAAGTATAATATAAAGCATTTGAGGGAATTCTTCTCAAAAGAAAATTGTCATGAAAATCTATTTTTGAAAACTTTTAAAAGAAAATCCATTCTATAGATCTTCAGTTTCAGTAGATAAGTAATTTTTATACTTGGATCAGCGGATCTTTTCCTTAAACCAACTATTTACACAACGTTTAACCAAAATTTATAATAACTTCTGTTGACTAAATCCTATTCAGAATCAAAAATCAACTGAAAAACCCAAAATTTCTCTTATAAGCAATATCATCAAAAATTGGCGCTAGCCTACTACAGTAGGATCCTTTTGTGATCTTACTCATTACACATTTACATCATTATGGGAATAGTGAGAACATCAAAATTTATTAATTTTGAACAGGGTAGGTTATTTCGGACACTAGATAACAGTTTTTTTTTTTCAATTTTTCTAATATAAAATTACACATTATGTACATGGAAGTAAAAGCGAACACGTTTTCTGAAAGCTTGGATCATGGGCCGTCTCCATGATGCAACAGCTTTCATCTTATGCCATTCGTTTGACCATTCGCGCGATTTTTCTAAATGCCACACATTAGAGTCCTGTGAAAAAGTTATCTACAGAACCTAGCCAAACATTTCAATAGGTAACCAAGAAAATGGTCATAAATTATCACAAAATGACTCTCGATGAGGTAAAAAAATATTCCGTTCATTTTACCATTCACTAAGTATTGTTGGAAAAAATTCAAAAAACTGTAAAAATCAAATTCGAAATCTATTTTCCGAGCCGGAAGCACCGACTCTCAATAATCAGGAAGGTGATAATATAGTGAACAGCCGGATTGAATGAGAATAATATTCATTTATAAAAATATTTTTCTTAAAATAAAATAACTAAAACTTTTGAATGGAGTGAGATAGAAATATTGGATTTGTGCCTACCTGGAAAGGACAATTTTTCTAGCCATTCTTAAAAAAATTTTAAAAATTGGTAATTTTTTACGCATTTTGTTCAATTATATTTATTAGATGCAAAACATTCTCTCAGGGTCGTCTATCAGAATGATCAATACCATTAACTGTTACTACCATTCTTGATTGTTGCATGGCAGACGATTAAAAATTCAAAACTCAGCTCAAAATGTACATACGATATCTACTTCAACAACACTTATTAGAAGCCTAACTTTACAATAACTGATATTGAACAATTAAAAAATACAGACAAGGAAAGTCACAATGTTGAACCATGCACTCAAGAAAATAAATTTTGAAACATGATGGAAGCAGTCTTCAGCTTCAACGTTCTCAGGATAATAAACACTTACAAAATGATTTGGGAAAATACACACAAAATTTCATAAAGAACGACACACCTTTGGAGCTGCGTTGCTTTTTCAAGCATCACGTTACTCGTTATTCAATATTAATTCACCAATTTCGGAAGTTGACATAAGTTGAAAATTTTGAGTGACAAAGTTGGCAAGTTTCAATGATGAACTGACAACTCTAAAATTTGTAAATTGTATTTAAAATCATTAAAAACCACTATAATTATTAGAAACAAAATTTCTTGAAAAATTGTCGCTCTTGCTCCGCTTGGGCAATATTTTAGTCTTTTCTTGATAATTCTGAATTTCGAAGAACTCATCAAAATCAGGTTATATTTATTCATTTTTCATCTACATATTATATCTTTCAATTTTTCTAGCTCATAACAAACAATAGGATCGTTTCCACGCAGTAGCGAAGAACGTACAAATAATATCTTCAGTTTCAGTAAGTAATTTTTATACTTGGACCAGCGGATCTTTTCCTTAAACCAACTATACACATCGTTTCACCTAAATTTATAATAACTTCTGTTGATATTCAATGGCTGAAAAGTAGAATATAGAGCATTTCAGGGAATTCTTTATCAAAAGAAAATTGTCATAAAAATCAATTTTTGAACACTTTTGAAAGAAAATCCAAATGTTCACTTTCAATCTCATGCACCTAGTCCTATAGGCTATTATTCTGATCATGATTCGGGTTAAATTTTGTTGAGTAGGTAAATGTGTATAAATATTTTTTTACAATGCAATTCATTACTGAATCAAAACAGAAAATAACCAGGGGTAGAGCTTTCTTAAGACTTACTAAACATGAAACCATAATGTATAATATTTACCAAAATAAACCTGAAATTAAAAAGAAAAAGAACGAGCGAAGTACTCAAAACAATATTATTAAAATACGTAAAAAGTTGATAAAAATCTCTTGCAGTGTTGCACAATCCAACACCATTTATCATAATTTTAATTTTTTTCGCAATTATTGAAGTTGATGAAATTTGAACGTTTAAAATGTTAAATGTAAGCCAATAAACGAACGCCCAAAAAAAACCACTAAAAAATACTACTTGAAGTAAGTTTTCTTTCCATCTTCAGGTCTTCGCCTACGTCAACTACAACTACTACAATCACATACATTTACATATATCATAATACTTAAATCGTTTTTATAATTTTTCATCCTATTTTGAAAATGTTCAATATGTTTTTCCCAATGAAAATTGTATTTCCAAGAAAGTAATAACTATAACACATTTTCTCATACGTATCCGTGATTTTGGCAACTTTTGGAGAGGATGGAAAATACACAGCATTGGGAAAAAATGCTTGCCATTTTCAAAGATGAAAATCAAAAAGAAGGATCCAAGAAAAATAATTTTTGTAAGTTCTTGAACATTTTTGCAAGAAAATTCAAAACTTCGTACGAACATTTTATTTGTTGTAATAATTATCATTAGTCTCTTACCTACGAGTAGTTTTATAGTGGAAAATTCAAGATCGCAGCAATCCTGAACAATTTCTATATTGTGATAATATTTTTAGGGCGGGTACTTTAAAAAAAAAAAACATTTCAAGGTTTCTAAAAAAAAACCACTCAAAATTTGGTACAATAAAACTATAACTCTCTCTTTCCTCACTACTACTAAAAAAAAATAATTAAATTAGGAATAAGTTCATCGAAAATTAGCGTTAGTCTACTACAGTAGGATCCCTTTACTCATTACACATTTACATTTTTAGCAGCCATAAAACATATTTTAAAGAATTTCATCGACGACGACGGTCATCAACTCGAGAAAAAATGTCGCAAATGGAATTGTAACAAAATATTATTTGTATTTGGATGAACTTCATTACGGGAATAGTGAGAACATGAAATTTATTGGTACTGTCAAATCCCCTATAATTTCGGACAGGCAGGGTAGGTGATTTCGGATACTAACAGTTTTTTTAATTTTTCTAATTAAAATAATACATGGAAGTAAAAGTGAACACGTTTTCTGAAAGCTTGGATCATGGGCCGCCGGCCGTCTCCCTGATGCAAAAGCTTTCATCTTACAAGGGAACCCTCCCACATGATAATCTCCGATTTGAATGAAACTTGGACAGGTGGAAAGAGGACCTCAAAAAACCCCCATCCCTAAATTTTCAGCTGCTGAAATTGATTTTTCTATTTTTGGCGAGCGTGTGAAGTTTTGTGTATTTTTTATACTTTTTCTCATGTTATGTGTCAAAAAATTCGATTTCTGATGATAATTCCAGATTTGACCGACGGTATAGTACTTATCGATTAGGTATCAAGCAGAGACCCTTTGGCCAAAATTTCAGCTGCTGAAGTTCATGTGGTGGGGAGAAACGGTCATTTTTTGAATTCATTCATAACATGGGAAAAAACAGTAAAAAATCTTGTTTCCTGAACGGATGGCCGGATCCGGCCAATGATGGCATGAGTCGATTTGGTATTCGGCAGAGACTGTTTGACCAAAATTTGAGCCCTTGAAGTTCATTAGAAGAGCTTAATTGACTCATTTTTCAAATTTTTCAATGGCATTTAAAAACCAGCAATTGGGCAAAAAATTCGATTTTAGTCAATTAGGTATCAAGCATAGACCCTTTGACCAAAATTTCAGCTGCTGAAGTTCATGCGGTGGGGAGAAACGGCCATTTTTAGAATTTACAGAACAACTTTATGTACCTGTATACGCAAAACTTCAAACGCTCGTCAAAAATCGAAAAATCAACTTCAGCAGCTGAAAATTGGGGGATGGGGGTTTTTTGAGGTCCTCTTTCCACCAGTCCATGTTTCATTCAAATCGGAGATTATCATGTGGGAGGGTTCCCTTGTTAGTATGCCATTCGTTTGACCAGCCATGCGATTTTTCAAAATGCCACATATTAAAGTCCTGTGAAAAAGTGATCTACACATACAGGGTCCAGCCAAAGATTTCGATAGCCAAGAAAATGGTCCTAAATCATCACAAAATGACTCTCGATGCGGTAAAAAAATATTCTGTTCATTTTTCCATTCACTAAAGTATTGTTGGAAAAAATTCCAAAAACTTTAAAAATCAAAATTTAACACTCTTATTTTGGACACTCGGTTTGCTATTGAATAAAATTACAGTAAGTAATTTTTATACTTGGACCTGCAGATCTTTTCCTTGAACCAACTACATATATTCTGTTAATATTCAATCATTGAAAAGTATAGTGTATTATAGAGCATTCAGAGGAATTTTTTTCAAAAGAAAATATATATTCATGAAAATTAGTTTTTAAAAACTTTTGAAAGAAAATCCAAATCAATTTTAATCCGATGTATCTAGACCTACTCCTATAAAGGCTATTTTTGATCGCGAATCGGATTAAATTTTTTTCAGTAAATGTGTACAACCTGCCCGTGTGGTATATTTGAATAACAACAGGATGACAGTCTCTGGATGTGTCACCTAACTCAGCCAACTCAAAAATAAGTCCAAAATGTGCTGGGTGCCTAAGTGGCAGAGGGCATAAAGTTTTTTTAAAAAATGTGTACAAATATTTTTACTTGCAATTTATTATTGAATTAAAATAGAAAATACTAATAATCAGGGTACATATGAACAAAACCACCAGAAAAATACACCGATTTTAGTAAGTTTTTTATCCACCTGCAAGTCATTGCCTACTTCAACTACTACGACTTTACCACATCGTTCAAATCATTTTTATAATTTTTCGTCTTGTTTTGAAAATGTTCAATATATTTTTCTCAAAGAAAATTGGATTTCCAAGAAAGTAATGTACATTTTCTCATACATATCCATTATAATTTGTGATTTTGGCAAGTTTTAGGAAACATTGAAAGTACAGGGCATGGAAAAGAAAATGCATGCTATTTTCAAAAATAACAATTAAAGAGAAGGATCCAAGAAAAATAATTTTTGAAAGTTCCTGAATAAAGTTTAAGTTCAAGAATATCCAAAACATATGTGAATGAGATTAAATGTTCGTATAGGTAGATACGTACGTAGGTACGTACAAATATTATTTAATTTCTTGAAATAATCATTATTTTCTTAGTTTTATAGTATAAAATTTAAGATCATGGCAACCTAAACAATTTTTTCATGGTTTCTAAAAAACCCTCAAAAATAAGCTACAATAACACTAACCCTTTCCCTCCCCATCACTGAGAAAAACAAGATATTTAATTTCAATTGGGAATAAATTCATAGAAAATCAGCGCTAGCCTACTACAGTAGGATCCTCTTGTGATTCTACTTAATACACATTTACATTTTTAGCAGTCCTAAAATATGTTTCAAAGAATTTCATCAACCACCATAAACTCGAGAAAAAAATAATGCAAATGAAATTGTAACAAAATATGATTAGTATTTGGATGAACTTCATTATGGGAATGACGAGATAATCAAATTTATATTGGTATATTTTTATATGTACTTGATTTTCAAGCTTCATAGAATGACTCGATGAGGATGCATAATTACCTAATTCTACAGTATTTCTACCTTTTATTCTAAAATAGTTAGTAAAATTCTGCACCACTTACAATTTCTGAACAACAATAGGCAATGGCAATTTTATAATAATGTACCTTCATTTTAATGATACCGATAGATTTTTACTGTTTAGTAGATTACCTACCAAACTAGAAAAAATGTGGAAATGTGAGGCTTTGCATAAGTCGACTTATGTTGTTAATACAGCATAAAATTTTAAAATTTTAAATTAATTTTTTCTGCAATCTACGGAATATCAAAGTAAGCTATTTATTTGAATTCTTTGAAAAAAATTAATAAATTGAGTGTAAAAGCCTTCACGCTTATCCTAAAAAAATACACGATCATCTAATTTTTAGTAAGTATAACTAACAATAATCGTTAACATAATCCCAGGATTGACCAATGACCACTAAATAAAATGAGGATGAAACCGAGATAGTTCCTCACCAGCTGCAGTGGGTAATTATAAGGGAAGTAATAGGGATGCTTGGAATCCAAAACAGAGATATAGGTATCAGTTATTAATGAAATTTTTCATAAACTTACAGGCTATCCGCAGGAAGGATCTCAAGAAAAGATCATTTCGAAGGTAAACTTTCGATCCTTTGAATACGTATGTATATACCTACTATATTTTTTCATTGTATCTAAGTATTATAATTTTCAGGCTTTCTAAGAAAACAATTGAAAAATTCAGTGTATTTAGATGTTTTGAAGAATTTTCATTTTGTGTTGAAAGTGTCAGTTTTTTCTGTTGAGTGGCGAATAGTTTCCACGAATTCGCAAAAAACAATACTATGGACATAAAAATTACTTTCAATTCAATTAAGTACCTATGTAGGGTATTAAAGAATACTCAAGAGGTCGAGAAAATTATTTTCCAGTAATAGATAGGTACCGTACTTTGTACTTTTGCTCTCGTACACGTTTCCCTTGATGAAATAGAATCGGATACCAATCGTATAAGAGAAGGATAGCCCTTTGACTATCAAGATTTCAGACACAATAAATACATGTTCTATTAGTGCCTTTTTTCAAGTTTCGCGCATAAAACTCCGTTCTCTATAAATGCTGTTTTGAGAACCCCCAAACGAGCAAATCATTTTTATAAAATATTTGCACTTCCTGACCCGAATATAACATCCATAATTTGCGAATGAATCTACGGCATCGGCATATAAAAGTAAGCTATTTATTTGCATTCTTGTAAATTTTCAACTGCTCAGTAGTATCGTTCAAAAAGTCATAAATTTTGATGGAAATGGCTCAAGTAGACGTAGACTCTCAAATATGTACTTCGATTTGAAACATGGACCATTTTTCCGGTGGCGAAACGACCGCTGGGGGGAGGGGTTTGCCCACCCTAGACATTTCGGAAGTTGCCATAAGTTGACAATAATTTTGAGTGACAAGTTGACAAGTTTCAATGATGAACTGACAACTCTAAAACTTGTAAATTGTGTTTAAAATTGTTGAAAACCACTATTTTTCAAACAAAAATTAAAAAAATTTGCCCTCGTTCCGCTTGGGTAATATTTTAGACTTCTCTTAATATTTCTGAATTTTGAAGGACTTTTCAAAATCAAAATTACATTATATTTAATAATTTTTCATCTACGAGTATATCTTTCAAATTTTTCTAGCTCTTTATAAAAAATAGATTGCATTGAACACAGTTGCAAAGTGCGTACAAATTACCCACAACTTTTTCACGCAACGGATCATATTGGGAAGGCGTGTGAAAACAATGCAGGGTTCATCTATAATAAAAGTAGTAGGTAACTAGTTGAAAAATTCGCGCTTTCCATCTCTCCTGCAATGCGGATCTCCGGAGCTACAAATTTTTCTGAGTGACTTTCAGCTAAAAGTATAAAGTGTTATGCACGCAACAACGCGAATTGATGAAATGATTGAAAAAGTTACAGTAAGTAATCTTTCAGCTAAAAGTATAAAGTGTTATGCACGCAACAACGCGAATTGATGAAATGATTGAAAAAGTTACAGTAAGTAATCTTTGTACCTGCAGATTTTCATCTGACGCTACATTTATAACACATCATTGAAATATCAATTGTGCAGATCTTCATTTTCAGTAAGTAATCTTTGTATACTAGGAACTGCAGTTTTTCTCCTTGAACAATACTAGGTAAGTACATAAGTATGCATAAGCTTACTTGCATAACGTTTTATTAAAATATCACCTTTTGTTGATATTCAATTAAGTATGGTATACGAGTATGTATTAAAAACTACCCAAGAGGCTGAGAAAATTATTTTTCAATAATTTTGAAACAAATATCCAAAATTTAACTTAGGTACTTTGTACTACATATAACAGAAACATGTTTTACATAAAGCTGTATCTGTTCATTTTGATTTTTAAAATTTGCTCAGGCTTACCCGGAAATGAAATCAGTAACTTGCAATTATCTTCAATCGCAATTACAAGTACTTATATACCTAAAATTGTGTATTAATTTTCAAAGTGAATGATGGAATTAATTACAATTTTTTTAAAAATATCATCATCTACTTTTTCAGTTCAACTTCAGTACTTTATACACAGGAAATAGAAGCAAAAGAAATTATCATTTGGAAAAAATATTTAATAAAATAAATGCTTAAAAGTTTTCAAGAGTTTTAGGGAGGAAAAAACATTTCAACTAAATCCTATAATGATGATGGAGATATCGATTGAATGTTTATAGGTACGAGATAGGCACACATTTTTCTTTTTTCAAATACCATCATCTACTTTTTCAGTTCAACTTCTACCACGAAAATTCTAGAAACTTGTCCATGGAACTTCTCTCGGGCGTTAGAGAGATCAATGAATCCACGATTTAAAACTTTCCTATAGGTGAGAAGACTTATACCCCTTTTTTTCTCTATTCTCTCTTTCGTTCTGAAAATTTATTTAAAATTAAATATACGGTGATTGAAAAACACGACGCCGACAGCGCATTCAGTAAAAAATAATGATATTATTCACTTTAAATCAGTGTATGCTAAGTAGAGCAATAATGAATGTTTTTAATATTATTATTAAAATTGCAATTATCGCAGTTTTAATTATTTTTTCATCAATTTGTACTTAAATATTCAAATGTTTTGAAGATTTTTCATTCAGGTTTTGAAAATGGAAAATTATACGGGTATGTCTTTTTCATCGAAAGAAAAATAGGATTTTTAAAGATCACAAATGTTTCCGAAAAAGTGGCGTTCGTCTTAGCGAAATTGAGTGCTGATATCACTGAAGATTTGTTTACCTACAGACACCATAACGTGCGAAATTATTCCAAGAAAAGATAATTTCAAAGGTAAGCTTTCGATCCTTTGAATACACATACGTACACTATATTTTTTCATTGCATGTATTACATACTTGGATATGTAATTCTCACAGTTTTTAAAAATCGATTGTAAAATGAAGTGTATTTAGATGCTTTGAAGATTTATTTTTTCTGTTGTGTGGCGAACAGTTTCCACGAATTCGCTAAAAACCATAAAAAAGAATTGCTGGAAATGGAGTCAGTAAGACGTATGATGAATTGATGAATGACATGATGAAAATTAATTTCAGTAAGCAATCTTTGTACCTCCAATTTTTCGTCTTAACCGGCATCTACTTCGTACTTCAGCAACACTGCAATTAGAAGCCTAACTATACCACTGATATTCGTTAAAAATACAGACAAGGAATAGTCGCAATGTTGAACAAACACTCGAGAAAATAAATTTCAAAAAAATGATCGAATCATCAGCTTCAATGTTCTCAGGACAAACACTCAAAAAATGATTTAGGAAAATACGCACGAAATTTCATAAAGAACGACACACCTCGGAGCTGCTGTGCTTTTTCAAGCACCAGGTTACTGGTTATTTAATATTAATTCATTAGCAATAAGACGACCCTGACGTAAAAAATTTGTGTCACTCGTGATTTTTACTAAACGATATCTCTCAATTTTTCTAGCTCTTTGACAAAAAAATAAGATTCGCGATTTTGTAAATGGCGTTTTCAAGATCTTTCCCCCCTATAGTAGGTATCTAAAATTGGTTTGCCTTGCCTCCGCATTTTCCCCAAAACAAGTTGGGTAGAGGCTAGAGCGAAAAAAACACAATTTTTTCATAAATGACCTCTCCTTCAGGACTCATATCATCTCTACTGCAAGGCGGATTTTCGCAGCTACAAATATTTTATTTTTTTTGAGTGACTTTCAGCTCAAAATGAAGGTTTACACTAAATTCGGTCAACATTCTCCGGCATGTTTTTTTTTTCGCGATCCAGATCATCAAGTACAAAATGTACGAACTGAACTGATGTACGATTAAAATATTACAGTTAAATTTCAAATATGAAAGATAGAGCAATAATCTTGATGATCATCAAAAATCAATACTTAGTAAGTAATCTTTGTACCCGGACCTGCGATTCTTCTCGAACAATACTATGTAAGTATATAAGCTTACTTACATAAAGTTTTATTAAAATTATGTATTGTGTACAAATACTTTTAGGTACTTGCAATTTATTATTGAATTAAAATAGAAAATAATCAGGGGTAGAGCTTTCTTAAAACTTATTAAACATGAAAACATAACGTATAATTGGTATTTACCAAAATGAAACTTGAAATTAAAAGGAAAAAGAAGGAGCGAAGTACTCAAAACAACGTTAGATAACAAAATGGGCACTTAAGAAAAATTGATAAAAACTTGACAAAAAATTTCTCGCAGTGTATGCCCAATCCAACTCAATTTATTATAATTTTTGTGTTTCAGCCCAATGGAGATTAGAAAGACAGGAGGCTCCGGAAACCAGTATCAAAGCCCTGAAAACGTCGCTAATGTTTTCAATTTTGAAAAACACAAAACATACATTGCAGCTTTTGTCTCGAATTTGGGGACTCTATTGCAGCTTGATTTGAATGTTGATTTCAAGGTTTTTGTTGAGGTTGAAAAAATTGAAAAAATTCATAGTCAATGGTCATTGCCCTATAAGGTCTCTCCACCTTTGCTTTTTTTGTACCAGGTTACTAGTTACATATTCAATATTAATTTTCCAACAATAATGCGATCCTGACGCAAAAATTTTGTGTCACTCATGATTTTACGAAAAGATATTTTTTTCATGCTTATTATGTAGGTATGTAACTATGTAATCGCTGCGATGCATTACGGTGTTGCGAATTCGCGCTGTATAAACCTCGCTTTTTTATGATTTAGAGCAACTGAAGATTATTACTTCATCATGTTTTCTCTGAAAAAACTGAAATTTTAAAATTGTTCATTTTCAATTTTGACAATTAAGTATTTTTCGCTTAAATATTCTCAACAGAGTGGATCGCGAAAAACACGTAGGGAGAATTTTGACCAAATTCAGTCGAGACCTTCATTTTGAGTTAAAACTCACTCAGAAAAAATGTCAGCTTTGAGGTGCCCCCCCCCTGGAGGAGACATATGGGTCCTAAGAGGTTACATTTCTGAAAAAATTGTGGTTTTTCCCCTTTGCCCATTACCCAACCTGTTTTGAGAAAAATAGTCCTGTACCAAAAGATATGCAGTACCTATTTGAGATTCTGCGTGACCTAGGTCTTTGCAGTAAAAATGCAGAACCACGTTTAGAGTTCTACTGAACAGCTGAAAATTTGCAAATCGTTAATTTTTGTGTAAGTAAATAAATTCTTGAACATTTTTTTCTCAAATATTTTGGATCAACTACCTAATATCAAGTTGAAATTATGTAGAAAGATATAATTTCCAAAACTGGAGAAATATCTTGGAAAACAATGGTGCCAATTTTTCGATCATCGTCGCAAATTTTTAAAAAATCAAAAAAATATCCAAAAATAAAGGCTTATCAAATGTTTTTGATTTTTTGAAATGAGCAATAATAACCAAAAAATTGGCACCACCGCGTTCCAAAATATTTCTCGAATCTGAGAAGAAAAAATTTTCAAAACACTTCACCCAAAAGTAAGCGATTTGTAAATTTTCAACTGCTCATTGTATGTAGTACTGTAAAAGTGGTCTTCAATGTTGACGGCAATGGCTTAAAAGTAGACGCAGACTCTCAAGTCTCAAATACTTCACTTTGGAAAACGGACCATTTTCTTAGGAGCAAAGTGACCGGGTGGGGGGAGGCTTTGCCAACCCCGGTCATTTTAAAAGTAGGCACAAGTTCACAATTTTGAGTGACACGTCGGCAAATGTACGTACTAACTTACTATACGAAGTACGAACTGAACGGATGAAAAAACTCAAATAGATTAAAAATTTGAATAAAAAAGTTATATAGTAAGACGTAATCTTTGCACCTGCAGATTTTCACCTGAAACTACATACATTTATAGTAATAATATTATAATTATAGACGCCCACAAAAGATCTTACGTAATCAATTGTACAGATCTTCAGTTTCGGTAAGTAATCTTTGTACCCGGACCTGCGATTCTTCTCAAACAATACCTACTATGTAAGTACATAACCTTACTTACATCAAGTTTTATTAAAATATGCACCAACTTTTGTTGATATTCAATTAAGTACCTATGTAGGGTATTAAAGAATACTCGAGAGGTCAAGAAAATTACTTTTCAATAATAAATACCGTAGATACTTTATACTTTATGCATGTATTAGAAACATGTTTTGGCTGCGGGTATTAACGCCACATGTTTGGAAAATTGCTCTGATACCTCCCCACCACACCCCATGGCCAAAGTAGGTGATGGAAGTGGTAGTCATATGTGTCTACTACCATTTCATGGTCATGAGTGGGGGGAGGGGTCTCACAGGGTCTGGCAATAACAATTTCTCCACAAAGTACATATTGGCGGTGTTACCCAACCTGGTAGGGTAATAACGTCATGTCATTTCTTATGCAAAAAAAAACTCATTAAAACCCTATTTTTCCGGACAAATCAACAACTATTTTATGTTTGGGACCTTAAAAATCAAGTTGACAAAAAATTGCAACACTTGAACAATAAAAGTGCATAATTGTTTTCATTCATTTTTTTTTTGTAATTTTTTGTAATTACCTATGATTTTTTTTTCAACAGTGGTTTTTTGTCTAGACTGTCTAAGGGGCAGGTCACCTTCGGAGGGTTCACCTTCGGAGAGTTCCCCACTCGCCGAATCACCAGATGATCCACCATCATACGAACAATGCGTCGAATTGTCTAATTTGTTAAGAAAAGGTAAAGCTGTATCTCTTCATTTTGCTTTTTAAAATATGCTCGGACTTATCCATTGATAAAAGTTTTTGGTCTCGCACACGCTTTTCTCGATGAAATAAAATCGGTAAGTTGCAGTTATCTTCATTCGCAATTACAAGCACATTATTGTGTTTCAATTTCCAAAGTAAATGATGACTCGATTACAATTTTTTTGTTTATTCATTTTTTTTCAAATACAATCAATCATCTACTTTTTCAGTTCAACTTCTACCATGAAAATTCTAGAAACTTGTCCATGGGACTTCTCTCAGGCGTTAGAGAGTTGAACAAAAAACATATCCGTGAATCCACGATTTAAAACTTTCCTATAGGTGAGGAGACTTTCACTCCTTTTTTTCTCTATTCGCCGTTTCGTTCTGAAAATTTATTTAAAATTAAATATTTGGTGATTGAAAAACACGGCACCGACAGCGCATTCAGTAAAAAATAATGATATTCACTTTAAATCAGTATAATATATGCCAAGTAGACAGGCAATTACCATAGTTTTAATCATTTTTTTCATCAATTTGTAATCAAGTATTCAAATGTTTTGAAGATTTTTCATTCGTTTTGAAAATGGAAAATTATACGGGTACATATTATGTCTTTTCATCAAAAGAAAAATAGGATTTTTAAAGATCACAAAAGTGGCGTTTGTCTTGGCGAAATTGAGTGCCGATGTCACCGAAGATTTGTTTACCTACAGACACCATAACATACGATTAAACAACGTACGGAGCACCTTGATGACTTTCGCCGAATTTGCGTTGGGGTGATTTCAAATTCTACTTGAATACCAATCATGTATACATATAAGACAAAGACAACCTTTTGACTATCAAGATTTCAGCCACAATAAAAATGCATGTTCTATTTGTTCATTTTTTCAAGTTTCACGCATAAAAAACCGTTCTCTATAAATAAAATAATCGAGGGTTCAACACTATAATACTGTTTTGGGAACCCCTGCTACACTGACGAAATTTTAGTCAAAAGAGCAAACAATTATTTTGTTTCAATATTTGCACTTCCGGGCCAGAATCAGAGATATCTAGAAATTTGAAGTGCAAATGAATCTACAGCATATAAAAGTAAGCTATCGAGTAGATAACTAACAATAGGCATTTACTTACATAATTACAGGATTGACCAATGACCACCAAATAAAATGAGGATGAAACTAAGATGGTGCCACACCAGCTGCAGTGGTTCATTTTAAGAGAAGTAAGAAGGGTGTTTGGAATCCAAAACAAAGATATATATCAATTATTTGTGACATTTTTCATGAACTTACAGGCTATATCCGCGAAAGGATCTTAAGAAAAGATAATTTCAAAGGTAAACTTTCGATCCTTTGAATACGTAAACGTATACCTATATGTATATTTTTTCATTGCATCTATTATAATTCTCAGGGTTTTTAAAAATTAATTGTAAAATGAAGTGTATTTAGATGTTTTGAAGATTTTTCATTTTGTGTTGAAAGTGTTGATTTTTTTCTGTCGAGTGGCGAACAGTTTCCACGAATTAGATGAAAAGCATAAAAAAGAAATTTCTGGAAGTACGTAAATATACATATGTGACCCGTTCTGACAAAAGAAAACCAACCATTTCGACGAAATTTCAAAAAAAAAAATTTCTCAAAAATCTGATCTTTCAACCCTTAAAACTTATTTTGAACATCATTATTTCGTGCACTTTTTTTCGTCAAAACGGGTCACAATGATAATATGTACTACACTTAACGACATGATAAAAATTAATTTCAAATCAGTAAGCAATTTTTGTATCTTCCTGTAATTTTACGTCTTAAAGGGCACCTACTTCAACAACACATAATTAGAAACCCACCTATACTACTGTAGTGGAAGAAAACTAAATAAATACTTTAGCGATCCTATAGGTATAAATTCTACCTAATCTATTTTTCAAACAATCAGCTGTTTTACTTTAAATACCATTAGCGATCCTATAGGACATGTAATGAAACTATTCATCATAACAATCAGCTGATTTATCAAAATAAACAAACTGTCAGATATTTAATCTACTTAGCGATCCTATGGGAAGTCTACTATAACTAATTTCAATATGATTAGTCAGCTGTTTTATTTGACCTTCAAGGAGCATACTCAGTCAGCTGATAGGTCTTATTTAACCATACATTTTTATGATGAACTTAATCAGCTGAGACACATCTTAATCAGCTGATACCAATTCTCAAACAGCTGAGATAGATTCCTCATCAGCTGAGAAGCTAGTGCACCCACCTTTTTCAGAGTATATAAACTCAGCCAATTTGCTGGTAAAATCAGTTCTCTTTGGGCTATCGAAGTCTAATCTTCTTTAGCTAGAAGAGCTAGGGAGGCCTACCTTAACATAGGTGTAGAACTTCACTTATAAGACCTTCCGAAGGTATGACCAATGGCGCAAATCGCAGCCCTCTAGCCAATTTTTAAAGGCAGCCAGGGGGGTGTCAAAGTTTTCAGTGAACCTAAAATATCATCCATTTCAGCAGTGGATTACTCGATAACCGCGATACCTACTGAAATGGAACATTTTCCCATAGTTAGGGGTTTTGAAAGGCTTTTTGGTGATATCATAAAAATCAGATTAGCTCAGAAAGTTTCAAAACGTAGTTTTCATATCGTTCCGACTCTCAAAAATTCTGAAAAAAAAAATATATATTATGAGCAACTTTTCATGCTGAACAACATATTAAAAAATTGGGCTGGTAACATTTTGCAAAGTTGATTTTAAAAAATTTAAAGTTTGCGAAAAAATTCGATTTTTTGATTTAAAACATATGAAAAGAAGTTCTGATAGGAAGGTAAAGTTGACCCATTTGACCCCTATTTTTACGTATCTGTTGAAAAAGTTGAAAAAACCTTTTCACTCGATGAAAATGAACTCCTCATAAAAAAATCAACATTTGAAAAGATTCAAAAAATGAACGAATTTTTATTTTTTTTGTTGTGAGTGTAATTTTTAAAAACTTTTTCATGAAATACGTCAGAAAAAGGTCAAAATAAGACAACTGCATAAATTTTAATTTTTTTTGATGTTTGAAGTTGAAAATTGAATTTTTTCGAATTTTGATTTTTTTGTGAGGAGTTCATTTCATCGAGTGAAAGGGTTCTTAAAAACTTTTTCAACAGATACGTAAAAATTTAAATCAGTGTATGCTGAGTAGGCAATAATGAATATTTTTTATATTCTTTTTAAAATTGCAATTATCACAGTTTTGATTATTTTTTTCATCAATTTGTAATCAAATATTTAAATGTTTTGAAGATTTTTCATTCATGTTTTGAAAATGGAAAATTACACGGGTATGTCTTTTTCATCGAAAGAAAAATATGATTTTCAAACATCATAAATGTTTCCACAAAAGTGGCGTTCGTCTTGGAGAAATTCAGTGCTGATGTTACTGACGATTTGTTTACCTATAGACACCATAACGTGCGATTAAACAACGGAGCACCTTGATGACGTTCGTCTAATTTGCGTTGGGGGTGATTTCAAATTCTACATGAATATCAACCGTTGTACATATATATGTACCTAAGACAAGGATAACCCTTTGACTATCAAGATTTCAACTACAATAAATGCACGTTCTATTAGTGCATTTTTTCAAGTTTCGCACATAAAACTCTGTTCTCTATAAATAAAATAATCGAGTGTTCAACACCATAATGCTGGTTTGGGAACCCCTTCTACACTGACGAAATTTCAATCAGAAGAACAAATCATTTTTATAAAATATTTGCACTTCCAGACCTGGAGATGATATCCAGAATTGCAAATGAATCTACGACATACATATAAAAGTAAGCTAACTATCACATAATAGGTAATTATTGATATGACAAAAATTATAATTTCAGTAAGCAATCTTTGTACCTGCAATTTTTCGTCTTAAACGGTACGTACTTCAACGACACTGAATTAGAAGCCCGACTATTCTACTGATATTCAACAATTAAAAAATACGGACAAAGAAAGTCACAATGTTGAACAAACAGCACTCGAGAAAATAAATTTTAAAAAGTGAGGGAAGCGGTCTTCAGCTTCAACGTTCTCAGGAGAAACACTTATAAAATGATTTGGGAAAATACACACAAATTTCATGTAACCACACACCTTGGAGCTACATTGATTTTTTTAGCACCAGGTTATCAGTTATTCAATATCAATTCACCAATTTTGGAAGTTGTCATAAGTTGACAATTTTCAGTCACAAGTTGGCAATGTTTCAATGATGAACTGACAACACTAAAATTTGTAAATCGTGTTTAAAACTGTTTAAATAACACTATTTTTCAAACAAAATTCCTCAAAATTTTTTTGCTCTCGCTCCGCTTGAGCAATATTTTAGACTTTTCTTAATATTTCTGAACTTCGAAAAAGTCATCAAAATCACGTTATTTACTATATTATGTATTTATCAATTTTTCATCTATATCTTTCAATTTCTTCAGCTCTTCATAAAAAATAGGTTGCATTTAACACAGTAGCGAAGTGCATACTCGTATAAATTACAAACAACTTTTTCAGGCCTTTATAAAACATCATGCTGAGAAGGCGTGTGAAAAAAAATGCAAGGTTCATCTAATAAGAGTAGTAGCAAGGTGGAAAATTTGCGATTTTATAGTTGGCATTTTCAAGATCCCCCCCCCTACCAGTAAAATTGGCTTACTCCGCCCCAGCATCCCTACCCCTCCTCCACCACAAAGTTGGGTAGAGGGTTGAGTGAAAAACAACTTTTTCAGAAATGACCCCTCTTTGAAGACGTATGTCATCTCTTCTGCAGGGCAGATCACTGAAACTACAAATTTTTCGTAGTGGCTTTCAGCTTAAAATGAAGGTTTACACAAAATTTGACCAACATTCTCCCACATGGTTTTTTTGCGATCCGGACCACCATGTATGTACAATGTACGAAGTTACGAACTGACCAGATGAATGCATAAACCGCCTTATTCAATTGAAAATTTGAATTAAAAAGTTACAGTAGGTAATCTTTTGCACTTGCAGATCTTCACCTTATAAAATAGATTCAGGTTGAAACTATTTTATAGCACATCATTGCAATATCGATTGCGCAGTACAGATCTTCAATTTTAGTAAGACGTATAATCTGTGTACCTGAACCTATGGCTTTTCACCTCAAACAATACTAGGTATGTATAAGCGTACTTATACATAACGTTTTATTAAAACATCACCTTTTGTTGATAGGTATTCAATTTTCAATTAAGTATAGTATAAGTAGACATGTACATTTAAAAAATACCAGAGAGGCCGAGACAATTATTTTTCAATAATTTTGAAACAAATATCAAAACCTTAGGTACTAGGTAGGTACTTTGTATATTAGAAATATTTTTTACGTAAAGCTATGCTGTATCTGTTCATATTGCTGTTTAAAATTTACTCGGGCTTACCCATAGATAAAAGAATTTTTTGCTCTCTCACACGCTTTTCACGAGAAAATAAAATCAGCAATGCAATTATCAACATGCGCAATTTTGTGTTTCAATATACTCATAATATTTCAGTAAGTAATCTTTGGACTTGCAGATCTATACTTTTAATTTCACTTTATAATGTACCATTAAAATAATTCTTATAATTTTTCATCTTATTTTGAAAATATTCACCCATTATATTTCTCATCAATATTAGAAAAATTGTATATTCATGATTGAAAATTCAATTCTTCTAGTATGGTACATAGCTATTTGCTTATGTAACGAATGACAGGAAGCAGTTTTTTCCTCTCTTGTGGGGTGACCAACGGGCACTAAATTTATAATACAAACAAACAGCATGCACAAATGTCACAAACAATAAATCCTGAATACATCCACCAAAAAGTAATGTACACCTTGGAGCACAACAATAGTCATGCGGCAGAGAAACGCATATTGGAAGAGATAATGGAATCCAGTAGATGGGTAAGTAACAACACTATAACATGATACGATTGTCATACTCGGATATACCTATGTTGGCACATGGGAATTACAAAACATTGGAAATAGAATTATATTTATTTTCAAAGAGCCACAATGGCAGAAAGTATCGAGACAATAAATGTTCAAAAGTTTTCAAGAGTTTTAGGAAGAAAAAATCCTATGTATAATGATGATGGAGATTTCGATTAAATGTTGATATGGTACGAGTAGGTACAAACATTTTAATGTAGGTATTGTAATTATCATTACTTCCTTGGTTGCTATACCTATTCTAGGAACGTGTAGGTACTAAATGAACAAACTGATTTGTTTTATGAATTCATGCTATGGATAATGGATATACAGTGGAGTCTCGATAACTCGAAGCTGGAGGGAGAAGGAGTTGACTTCGAGTTATCGGAGTTCGAGTTATAGAGGTTAATTTTGGTATATTTCGAGTTAGCGAAGTTTTGAATTAGATGAGTGTTTTTTTACTAGAATGAAATGGAAACACATATTATACCTGGTCAAAAAGATTAAATTATGGAATGAGATTGTACAATAGGTACCATTGAAGATACCGATATGTGAATGTGAAAGAGTTTTGTATCAATAAGATTCGAATTTACAAGTGTTTTCAACTAGAAATTCGAGTTATAGAGGCAAAACGTTGGCAACGTTCGACTTACAGAGGTTTTTTCTTGTCTTTTTCAAAAATTTTACTTCGAGTTATCGGAGTTCTTGGCCTTGTTACTTCGAGGTAAAGAAGTGAATTTTACATTGAGTCTTATGGAGAGTTGAAGGGAAACAGACTTTGCTTCGAGTTATTGGAGTTTTCGAGTTAACGGAGTTTGAGTTATCGAGACTCCACTGTATGTACTATTGAAAAAAATATATATGCACCTAATTTTTATATTCATGAGACGATATTAAAAATTTAGAACTTCAAAATTAGGTATTTCACTTTTTATCATTCTAAGAAAAGTTTTTACCGCGTACTCTCAGCTCTAAGGGCGAGATGACACAAAGTCAAGGTAGTTAAAAATTTAATGAAAACTTCGGAAATTTCTCTAAAAATGAGTGTCTTAACATCATGATGTAAGAGTGATACCGACAATGTTCATTATGTAAGTTCATCTATAGATCTTCAGTTTCAGTAAGTAATTTTCATACTCGGACCTGTAGATCTTTTCCTTGAACCAACTACTCACATAACATTTTATTAAATTTATAATGTGACAGTACCATAAAACAGTTTTCAGTACTACATCAGTGTATGCTAAAGGCAATAATAAATAAGTAGGTACTTTTTTTTCGTTCTTTTGTATTTTTCGTAAGCAGAGATTAGTAAGTATAGTACATATATGAATTGAAAGATACCCGAGAGGCCGAGACATTATTTTTCAATAATTTTGAAACAAATATCCAAAACTCAGGTATGTACTTTGTATATTAGAAACATGTTTTACATAAAGCTGTATCTGTTCATTTTGCTTTTTAAAATTTGCTCGGACTAACCCACTAATGAAGAATTTTTTGCTCTCACACACGCTTTTCTCGAGGAAATAAAATCGGTAAGTTGCAATTATCTTCATTCGCAATTACAAGTAGGTAAGTACCTAATTGTGTTTCAATTTTCAAAGCGAATGATGAATTAATTACAATTTTTTTGAAAATATCATCTACTTTTTCAGTTAAACTTCAGCATTTCATGCACCGGAAATGATGGTAAAAGAGCTGCACACGCTGGAAAAATACATAATATTTCAGTAAGTAATCTTTGGACTTGCAGATCTACGCCTTTAACTTCACTTTATAACGTATCTTTAAAATAATTCTTATAATTTTTCATCTTATTTTGAAAATATTCACCCATTATATTTCTCATCAATATCGATAGAAAAATTGAATTTTCATGATTGAAAATCAATTTTTCTAATAGCTGTTTGTATTTGCTTATGTAATGGATGACAGATAACAGGTTTTTCCGCTCTTGTGAGGTGACCAACATAAGTGCTATTTAGGTACATATTTTCAACGAGCCACAATTGGAGAAAATGTATTTAATGTAGGTATTGTAATTAACTAATTATCATTACTTCTTTGGTTATATCTATTCTATGTAGGTAGTAGGTACCTAATAGGTACTAAACAATCAAACTTATTTGTTTTTTCAAATTCATGTTATTCAGAATTAAGTATTTCACTTTTTATCACTCTAAGAAAAGTTTTTAGCGTGTGCTCTCCGGTCTTAGGGCGAGATGACACAAAGTTGAGGCATTTAAAAATTTAATGAAAACTTGGGAAATTTCTCTAAAAATGAGTGTTCTAACATCATTTTGTAGGTGATTTCAAATGGGGACATCCTAAAGTGTGGTTAGGAAAATATCCTAGTTTCAAAAATTATAAAAAGGTTCAATTAATAAATAGGAAGAAGAGGACGCACGCAGAGTCGCAGAACCTTATGTGCCTGGGTACATACCACGCGAAGAGGGGAAGAGAACCCAACATATTTGGTAAGACAGTATTTTCAATTATTGTGATTGTTATAATCGTTTGGGTATTACCCATCATTTTTTTGTAAACTTCATTTCTCTCTCTCTCTGGTGAACTAAAGCTGTAGTACACGAAGTGTTATGGTGATTCGGACTTCAACTCTATTTGATTTGTATGTCATTTCTCATTGTAATCATTCTTTATTCATTTACTCGTACATCCAGTTTTAATTCATTTACTTACATTTTTTGTTAGTACCGTACATACATACTTAGCGAGTCTTTGTACCTTGCAGATACCTAATGCCTTTTACCAAAAATAATATTATCAATTTTGAAGAACACAAATTATACATTGCGGCTTTTTTCTCGAATTTGGGGACTCTTTCGCAGTGATTTGAATGTTGATTACAAGGTTTTTGTTGAGGTCGAAAAAATTTAAAAAATTCATGGTCAATGGTCATTGCCCTAAAGTCTCTCCACCTTCTTACTAAGTTTCAGGACAATGGATCGAAACCAGCCTGGAATTTTTGGATTTTAACACTACCTTCCCTCAAAATGTGCTCAAAGAACATCATCCAGTAGCACATATTTGTCTTTATTTTACAAAGTTTGGAATATGAATGTCTCGGAAATTTTTTCAAGGCACCTTTGCATTGCATGAAAATTCTATCACTCAAATAGGTGCAAATAATTATGTAATTATCACCCGTATTTATATAGAAAATATGATTTTATGTTTATAGAAATAATGTGCCTATGTTATAAATAAATCTCAGGCTTTTTAAACAATTAAAATCAATCGTAAAATGAAGTGTATTTAGAAAGTTTTGAAGATTTTTCATTTTGTTTTGAAAGTGTTAATTTATTTTCGTTGCAAAATTTTCAATAGGCTACTACTGTGCATGAAATGATAAACACTAACATAAAATTACCGAGAAAACCACGATGCATGACATCAATTTCAGTAAGCAATCCTTGTGTCTGTAATTTTTCACCTTGAACTATAGGAGGTACCTGCTTCTACAACACTTAATTAGAAGCCCAAATATAATACTATTGCTATTTATCATAAATTTAAAAATGCAGACAAAAAACGTCACAGTGTTGAACAAAACACTCAGGAAAATAAATTTAAAAAAATGATGGAAGCTGTCATCAGCTTCAACGTTCTTAGGACAAACATCCATAGAATGATTTTGGGAAAATACACCTAAAATTTCATAAGGTACAACATACATTGGATCTACAATCTACATTGCTCTTTTTGCACCAGGTTACCAGTTTCATATTCAATATATTAATTCTTCAATAATAAGACAATCTTGAAGCAAAACTTTTATGTCACTCATGATTTTACGAAAAGATATTTTTCAATACTTCTTATGTAAGTACATACTTAACTATGTATGTATATGGTATATGTAATCGCTGCAATGCATTACGGTGTTGTGAATTCTCACTGTATAAACCTCACTTTGTTCATGATTTAAAGCAACTGAAGATTATTATTTATTACTTCATGTTTTCTCTGAAAAAGCTGAAATTTTAAAACTGTTCATTTTCAATTTTGACAATTTTTTGCTTAAAAATTCTCAACAGGGTGGATCGCGAAAAAAAAATGTAGGGAAGATTTTAATTCAGTCGAGGTCTTCATTTCGAGTTGAAAGTTACTGAGAAAAAATTTCAGCTCCAGAGGTGCTCTTGGAGAGGAGATATGGGTCCTAAAAGAGGGCGCATTTACGAAAAAAATCGTGGTTTTTTTTCTTCTCTACCCTTTATACTTACTCATCCTGTTTTGGGAAAACTGGCCTTCTACCAAAAGATAGTACCAATTTGAGATTCTTCGTCGACCTAGGTCGTTGCCGTCAAAAGGTAGGACCACTTTTAGAGCTCTACTGAGCACTTTGAAAATTTGCAAATCGTTAATTTTCGTGTTGGTTAGTTCTTGAAAAAAATTTTCTCAAATATTCTGCGTTAATCAAGTCAAAATATGCAATGATATCATAATTTCAAAAACTGGAGAAATATCTTGGAACACAAAGGTGCCAATTTTTCGGTCATTATCGCTAATTAAAACAATCAAAAAATATAAGCTAATCAATTGTTTTTGATGTTTTGAAATAAGCCAATAAGCGCAATAATGACCGATAAGTTGATACCACTGCGTTCTAAAATATTCCCCCTATTTCAGAAGAAAAAATTTTCAAAACACTTGACCCAAAAATAAGCGATTTGTAAATTTTTAATTGCTCAGTAGTACCGCAAAAGTGGTCTTAAGTTTTGATGTCAATGGCTTAAGTAGTCGTAGACTCTCAAGTCTCAAATACTAACGTACTTTGTTTTGGAACATGAACCATTTTTCTCTGAGATTTGCGAATTGTGTTTAAAATTGTTTTAAAAAACCACTATTTTCCTAACAAAATTCCTCAAAAAATTATCGCTTTTGCTCTGCTTGGGCAATTATTTTTGACTTTATCTCAATATTTCTGAACTGCATTTTCCCCAAAACAAGTTGGGTATCTTTCCTGCAGGGCGGATCTCCGTAGCTACGAATTTTTCTGAGTGACTTTCAGCTTAATATGAAGGTTTACACAAAATTTGGTCAACATCCTTCGGCATGTTTTTTTTTTGCGGTCCTGATCACCTACTACAAAGTACGAATTGAACTGAAGATGTATACATCATGGCAAATTACATCATGCACGCATGAGATTTCAAATATGAGTATGAGTTTCAGTAAGTAATCTTTGTACCTGGACCTACGATTCTTCTCGAACAATATCTACTATGTATATACTTACATGATGTTTTATCAAAATACAAATTATGTTAATACTCGATTAAGTATGTATTAAAGAATACTCGAGAGGCTAAGAAAATTATTTTTCAATAATTTTGAAACAAATATCCAAAACATGGGTACTTTGTATATTAGAAACATGTTTTACGTAAAATTGTATCCGTTCATTTTGCTTTTTAAAATTTGTTCGAGCTTACCCACAATAAAAAATGTTTTGCTCTCGCACACGCTTCTCTCGATTAAATAAAACCAGTAAGATTGCAGTTATCTTCATTTACAATTACAAGCACCTAATTGTGTTTCAATTTTCAAAGTAAATGATGACTTGACAGTTTTTTTAATTTTTGTGTTTTCAAATATCATCATCTACTTTTTCAGTTCAACTTCTACAATGAAAATTCCAGAAACTTGTTCATAAAGCTTTTCTCAGGCGTTAGAGGGTTGAGCATAAAACATATCCAGGAATCGACGATTTAAAACTTTCCTAGCTGAGAAGACTTTATCCCTTTTTTTTCTCTATTCTCCGTTTCGTTTCAAAAATTCATTGAAAATTAAATTTGCGAACGTTTACTCACATTCAGTGATTAAAAAACACGGCACCGATGGCGCATTTAACAAAAAAAAACGTTTTTCGTCGCACTTTAAATCAGATCGTATTTTTAAGAAAGAAAGTAGGTACTTTTTTTCGTTCTTCAGTACTTATTTTTGAAAGCGGAGATCACCGTGAAAGTGAGCGAGACGATCATTTTATCAACGATTTTTTATGAAGTTGGTGTGATCGATATCTAGCATCCTTGATCTAGACTTAGCATTTCGTCTAAAAAAGAAAAAAAATGCCCAAGCGAAGCGAGACGGAAAACTTTTAAAAATTTATTATAATATTTGTAAAATAAAAAAAAATCATAATTTTCGATGTGAAAAGTTATATGTACAACGCTAAAGTTTCGTGTTTATTGATGTTTTTAAATAAAATTTCGTGCTTTTTTCGTTAGCTATTCACACTTTTTCGTGCCAGTATCAAATCTGATTTGTACAATAAAGTCATCTATAGGTTATCATTCACTAATGAATTTCGTGTTCTCTAATTAAAGAAATATTTTAATTTTTAAATACCTTAAACAACGTACAAAAGTCATATTTCTCCAGAATAAAATTTCAAAATATTTATCACTATTACTCGCATTATTGCGATCCTAAATTTCACCAATGATAAGATACTGAGAGAATACCTTGGACTAAATTATTTATCACCTTGTACTTGGAACTACGGTTCTTCTCCTCGACCAATACTATACATAAGCTTAAGTACATAGACTTTATAACGTTTGATTAAAATATCATTTTTTGTTGATATTAATCAAGTAAGTATAGTTTACGTATTTACTTTTTAAAATTTGCTTGGGCTTACCCACTGATGAAGAATACTTCTCTCGAGGAAATAAAAATCAGTAACTTGCAGTTATCTTCATTTGCAATTACAAGTACCTAATTGTGTTTCAATTTTTAAAGTAAATAATGAATTAATTACGATTTTTTAAAAAAATATCATCATCTACTTTTTCAAGTACCTACGAGTAACTTCAGTATTTCATACGCTGGAAATGAATGCAACAGGATATGACTGCAAAAGAAAGACTAAAAAATACACATAGGTAATAAGTATTTCAGTAAGTAATCTTTGGACTTGCAGATCTACGCCTTCAACTTCACTTTATAATGTACCATTAAAATAATTCTTATAATTTTTCATCTTGTTTTGAAAATATTCACCCATTATATTTCTCATCAATGAAAAAATTTGCATTTTCATGATTGAAAATCAAATTTTCTAGTAGCTATTTGGTATTTGCTTATGTAATGAATGGCAGATAACAGTTTTTTCCACTCTTGTGGGGTGACCAACAGGTACTCTTCACTGAGATCTGCCAATTTATAATACTAATAGCACGCATAAATAAATATCGCAAAGAATAAATCTTGAATACATCCACCAAAAAGCAATCTACACGTTGGAGCACAACCTCAGGCCATATAGTTAGTATCTTGGCAAATTTTAGGGAACATGGGAATAATAAAACATTGAAAATAAAACGCTTTCTGTTTTCAAAGAGCCACAATTGGGGAAAATATTCAATAGAATAAAAATGCTTGAAAGTTTTCAAGAGTTTCAGGGTTGAGGGGGGAGGGGACATTTAAACTAAATCCTATAATGATGATGGAGATTTAGATCAAATGTTGATAGGTACACGAGTAGGTAGGTACAAACATTTAATGTAGGTATGGTAATTAGCATTACTTTCTTGGTTATAAGTATCTATTTCTAGGAACCCAGGCACTAAATAATCAAACTGATTTGTTTTTTAAATTCATGCTATAGGTATGTACTATTGAAAAAATATATGTACTTAATTTTTATATTCATGCGACGAGATTAAAAATTTAGAACTTCAGAATTAGGTATTTCCTTTTTTATCATTCTAAAAAAAGTTTCTAGCGTGCTCTCAGCTCTTTGCACGAGGTGCTGCCCTGTTATTTTAAGGGGCTGTAATAGGAAAGCGCACATGATGCTCATTAATGGGAATTGCATTGTTAGGAATGCGCACATTGCATTGTAAGGAATGCGCACATTGCATTGTAAGGAATGCGCACATTGTATTGTTAGGAATGCGCACAACGTTGGTTTAGAGATATTCAGACAGAAATTTTAAAATTCAATCTAAATTATTGTTTCAGATGAAGGATTTGAATTTTTTTACTGGTGACGATGTTTTGAGGATATTTAGGGGAAAAAGTTTTCTTGTTCAACTGGAATTATTATTTGATAATTATGAAGAATTTTAATTTTTTTCCAAAGTAGTTCGCCAAACTCCCATTTTTGTAGGAAATAAGTAAGTAGGTAGAGGTACATACATGATGAATTATTTATAATAAACGAAAGTTTTCCAAACTTACTGAAATTATTTTATGGGCATTCATGTACAGGCTTTTGCATTCTACGTTTCAACCCAGTTCCTTTCGTTAAAAAATTGGTTGGGGGGTACCCACTAGCCACCTACTGAAAAAAAATTGTTTGATGTATTTTCTTGATTATTGTTTTGCTTTTTTTGAAAATGATTAATTTTTGAAGCTTTTTTTTGGCAATTTCGGGGAAATGAATGGGGGGGGGGGATCAGTACATTTTTAATTTAGAAAATGTCTTTCCAAAAGGCCCTTCCAAGGTCCTTATTTTTAGTTTTGAGTTGTTAGACATCCTGTTTAATCATTTCATGTTTTTTTCCTTGTGCGCAATCCTAACAAGGTAATGTGCGCAATCCTTACAGGGTAATGTGCGCAATCCTTACTTGTGCGCAATCCTAACTTGTGCGCAAAACTAGCAGTTGTGCGCAAAACTGTTTCACCGATTTTAAGGCAGTTAAACAGATCTTCAGTTAAAGTAAGTAATTTTTATACTCGGACCTGCAGATCTTTTCCTTGAACCAACTATTCACATAACATTTTACTAAATTTATGATATCCAACTTCTGTTAATATTTAATCATTAAAAGTAGTATGTACATACATCATAGAGTATTCAGTGGGATTTGTTTCAAAAGAAAATATTTGTCAAAATCAATTTTACATTTTTAATCCGATGTGCCCAGTCCTATAGGCTATTATTCTGATCGCGAATCGGATTATATTTTTAAAAGTAAATGTGTACAAATATTTTTACTTGCAATCTATTATTGAATTAAAATAGAAAATAATCAGGGGAAGAGCTTTCTCCAGACATATTAAACATGAAAACATAACGACTAAGTAACGTATAATATTTATCAAAATGAAACTTGAAATTAAAAGGAAAAGGAAGGAGCGAAGTAGGTAGTAGGTACCCAAAACAATGTTAACAAAATAGGTACTTCGGAAAAATTGGTAAAAACTTGACAAAACATCTCTCGCAGTGTTGCCCAATCCAACACAATTCATTATAATTTTTGTGTTTGAGCTCAATGGAGATAAGAAAGACAGGAGGCCCTGGGAACCAGTATCAAAGCCCAGAAACTGTCGAACTAAAGTATAAGACCAAAAGCTGGTAAGTATCAGTGCAGCTCCAATGGTGAACTAAAGCTGTAGCTTACAGGAAGTGTTATGGTGATATTTTGGACTTCGACTCTAATTTTGATTTTTATGCCATTTCTCGTTGACGTCATTTTTTATTCTTTTTCATTTAGTTTCAATTCGTTTGAATTTTTTGAGACAATACCTACTTAGTAAGTCTTTGTATGTCTATGTATGTAGGTACGTTGCAGATAATGTCTTTTACCAAAAACAATGTTTTCAATTTTGAAAAACACAAAACATACATTGCAGCTTTTTTCTCGAATTTGAGGACTATTTCACAGTGATTTGAATGTTGATTTCAAGGTTTCTGTTGGAGAGGAAAAAGTTGAAAAAATTCATGGTCAATAGCAGTCATTGCCCTGAAGTCTCGCCACCTTCATGGATTGAAACCAGTATGAAATTATTGGATTTAACACGACCTCCCCTCAGAGTGTGCTCATAAATCATCATCCAGAAGTATTTATCTTAATTTTTCAAAGTTCGGGATATGAATGTCTTGGAATTTTTTCTAAGATACAAATCGTATCATTCAAATTATAGAAATGATGTAAGTATGTAATGTAGGAACCTATGTTATACTTCTCAGACTTTTTGAAAATTAATTGTAAAATAAAGTAGGTATAGTATATATTTAAATGTTTCAAAGATTTTTTATTTTGTTTTGAAAATATTAAAGAGGGTACCTACATTTCCGAAAAAATCGTGATTTTTCCACTCTATCGTTTACCCAACCTGTTTTAGGACAAATGGTCCTTTCCTAAAAGACTGTTAAAATGCAGGAAACTCTTCAAGCTAAACCGGAAATCTTGGACCACATTTCAGAAAAGAATACTTACTCGTTAGAAGAAGTAAGACAGGCTAGGTCGGTAACCTGGCAACGGGTATTTCGAAATGAAACAAACTGTCATTTTGGAAGTAGGTAAAAACATGTCCTTATGTTTTAGTATGTCGAGTCATACAGAGCATTCAATAGAAACACTTTGGACTCATGAAGTCCAGAGAAAATACCTAAGAAATTAATTTTCAAAGATTTTGGAAATATAATCCAAAATTAAACCTATACATTAATCTGATAACACTGCAACTACTGATTCCGATTGAATTTTGATAGGTAGATAGTATTACGGATGGATTATTACATACCAATTTTTTCAATTTTTTTAATATTGTAATTACTTTTTTCAAAATTTTCATTTAAAATAAATATTAAAATACCTATGTACATATCTATTGCTATGATTTTTCATTTTCTTTTAAAATCAATATCAATAATACTTTCATCTATAAGAAAGCATTTGGTTCTGTTCGTAATTCGTATATCTAGCGTTTTTTTAATATTTCTTTTTTTTTTCTCATAATAATCAGTTTATTTGACTTCCTGCCGGAAGGCGATCTTCTTTTTTACGAGAGATGAAAAGTGCAAAACGTTTTCAACCACGTTACGACTCCGGAGAAAAAGAAGCGAACTTTAGTAAGTAATCTTTGTACCTGAACATCTTCACTTCACCTTCAACCGCACTTACAACGTTTCATTGAGATCCAAAACTTCTATAGATGTTCAATTATTGAAATAACAAGGGCCCATAATTTCTTAACGTCTTTATAACGATTCCGCAGCCTCCAAACATGGAAAGTCGTCAACATTTTACATGAAATCTTCGTAAACGATCGTTCGAGTGGAAAACAATTGACTACGGTACAATTTCTGGAAAATACTGAACACGAATTTCAAGAAAAAAGAAAATTATTACAATCAAAATTCACAAAAATGACTATCCTAGCGATGAAACCATCAACCAATTTTTAAAATAGCTAAAAATAGGTACACACAATGTACATCTTCTATATCTATATTATAAAGGGACAGCTTCATTTTTTGTCATCGCATCACGCGTCTTCTAGCGAACCGATTTCGCCGAAATTTTCGCGGTACATTTGTACTTGCTCGAAGATGGTTCCTACGAAGTTTCGCTTTGAAAGCTTAATTACTTTCGCCGCAATTGAGCTTCAAAGTTTCAAAAATCGCTATATAGACGTTGCGGGGGTGTAATTTAATCGGTGAGACGAGGTACTGGGTTTTCGTTGGTTCCGCTGCTTGAACGCGTTTCTTCAGTGTTGCGACTGTGGTCCAACTGGAATGTAATATTCATCATTTCAAAATCTCAATCTCTCTCATTCTTGCGTTTTTTTCTGCGCAGTGTTACCCAGCTGGTCCAATATCACTTGCGCAATGCGTCAATTATTTCCAAATTCCATGTTTAGATTGTTTGATTTTACAATTTCTTTAATTTTTTCATTTTTAAAAATTTTTATTGATGTTTTCAATTATATTTTTTTAATTTTCTTAAAAAATGCACTTTTTCTTAATTTTCTAAAATTAAAAAAAATTTATATTTTCTGTTTTAAAATTTATTTGCCCGTCAGTGACAATTTTATTTATTGTGTTTTAATCATTTTTTCACACTTCGGCTTAAAAATTTTTTTACATATTTCCGCGTAGATTTTTTAATGCCAAACAACCAAATTATTATACTTATTTAATTTTTTTTTTAAATTTATTTGTGCATCGGTTTAATTATGTGTTTTTATCATTTTTTCACACTTTGGCATAAAAATTTTTTCGCATATTTCCATGTGGGACTTTTTTATTCTATAAACATCCTCGGAGATGAATTATTCTTCATTTATTTCACTTGCGTGCGGGATCCGGGATCTTCTAAATTTTTCATGCTTTGGTTAAAATTTTTTTCGTAATTTTTGACCGCACAGGCATAACTAGATCTGTGGAAACTGAATGATTTTTTCAGGTCTCGGGTTTGAGGGTTAGGTGTAGGGATGTGTAGGGATCCTTGGATTTGAGGTTGAGGTTCGGGTTCCAAATTTCTTTATTTCGAGTTTCGAAGACTAACGGGCACTTTCACCAACTTAAGGTAGTCTGAAATACATAACTGGATTTTGTTCAGAGATAAATTTGTCCTCAAGAGTGAAAGATTTACGTTACATTTTTCAAAAAATTCAATTTTTCTCATTTTTCAAAAAAATTGAATGCTTTCAACGTTTTAATTTTTTTTTTCAATTTTTCAAAAATTTAATTTGTTCATTTTTCATTCAATTTTTTTCAACTTTTCAATTTTTAAAAAAATATAATTTTTTCCGATTTTTCAAAAAATTAAATTTTTTTCGATTATTCAAATAAAAATCAGTTTTCTTAATTTTTTTTTTTGAATCGTTTTTTCAAGTTTTCTCACCAGTTTTAATAATAAATGGGCATTTTCACTAAATTAAGGGAGTTTGAGATGACTGAATTTTTTTCAGAGATAAATTGGTCTTGAAGAGTTTGCTTTAAATCTGGCTAAGATTACGTTTTATTTTTTTTGTCCATTTCATTTCTCATTCAATCTTTTCAACTTTTCAATTTTTTTTTTCAAGTTTTCTCGCCGGTTTTAATAATAAACGGGCATTTTCACTAAATTAAGGGAGTCTGAGATAACTGAATTCTTTCAAGAGATGAATTGGTCATGAAGAGTTTCCTTCAAATTGGCAAAGATTACGTTTTATTTTTCAAAAAATTCAATTTTCCAATAAAATTTTTCAAAAAAAATCAATTTTTCTTATTCTTCAAAAAAATTAAATGCTCTCAATGTTTAAATCTTTATTCATTTTCAAAAAATTTAATTTGTCCATTTCTCATTCAATCTTTTTCAACATTTTAATTTTTTTCAAAATCAAAATTTTTCCCCTTTTTCAAAAAAATGATTTTTTTACTATTCAAATAAAAATCAGCTTATTCTTTTTCTTTTTTTTAAATCATTTTTTCAAGTTTTCTCACCGATTTTAATATTAAAGGGGCATTTTCACTAAGTTAAGGGAGTCTGATAACTGAATTTTTTTCAGAGATAAATTGGTCATGAAGAGTTTGCTTTAAATTTGAGGCAAAGATTACGTTTTATTTTGCAAAAAATCCAATTTTTTAATTTTTCGTCTCACCGATTAAATTTCATCGACACTACGTCTACATAGCGATTTTTGAAACTTTGAAGCTCAATTGCGGTGAAAGTAATTGAGCTTTCAAAGCGAAACTTCGTAGGAACCATCTTCAAGCAAGTACAAATGTACTGGGAAAGTTTCAGCAAAATCGGTTCTTTGAGGCAAAGATTAAGTACATTGTATTTTTCAAAAAAGCCAATTTTTTAATTTTTTCTATTTAAAAAAAAAAATAAATTCTTTCAATGTTTCAATCTTTATTAATTCTTCAAAAAATTTAATTTGTCCATTTCTCATTCAATCTTTTTCAACTTTTCATTTTTTTAAAAAATTCAATTTTTTCATAAAATTAAATGCTTTCAATGTTTTAATTTTTTTTTTTTAATTTTATTTGTCTATTTTTCATTCGATTTTTTTCAACTTTTTAAAAATTTTTTGAGAATTCTATTTTTCTCATTTTGCATGCCCGTTCCCGCCCAAAGGGCGGGTTTTCTTCCTTGTACAGGTATATATAGGTGTACTTACATAGTTTTCAATTCACTTTTCAGGTGGAAGTTCGATAATTGCTTCATAGATCATCTGGGATTCAAATAGGTTATTGAAAATGGCAGTACGATATATAGTTAGTGAATGTTGACTCGAAACAAAAATGAACTGAAGTGAATATTGGAACATTATCGGGCCATATTTAAAAAATCAGATTTTCAACTGCTATTTCGTCGAAAGCCCTAATCTTAATTAGTTGAAATGATTTTTTGATAACGAACCATATCGATTTGAAAATCTGATGTTATACTATTATGCTGGTTGGTGCTCTTAGCGGAAAAGCCTATGCTATGCGATAATATCGAATTCGTTTTATGTACTTATGTGGATTAACTTTTATAAAGTAGGTACTTGGGTAGGTATGGTATTTATCAATTAACCACTTTATCTTGATGAATGAATGAATTAATTTTATCTATAACATGATTCTTCGAAGTCGTATATTGATTTCATTATAAGTAACAAGAAATGTTCTACGGTTCTACATATAAGAGTTTGACCTTTCTTGAGTTGTCCAAAAATTACATAAATACGTAGGTGAATGAAGGAATAATCAAACAATCATCTATCAATCCAGAAAAAGCGTTGAAAATGTATATGTATGTATGTATCAAGACTTCCAAAAATACAAGTTCCTCAAATCCTCAGCGACGTGAAAACTGATCCTCAAAACGTGGTTTCAGTTAAAATGTAAATAAAGAAACGAGGAAACGACGTTCAATAAAAATACGAAACAATAAACATTCTAAGTATTTAAAATCTACTTGATTGTGACTTTGACAATTTTAGCAAAAAGCAGAACTTTTCGGCAATTAAATTATACCTTTTTCAAATTTTTGACAGAAAAGAGAGACTATTTTGCAACTTTCTGAAAACGAAACAAGATTTTTTGAAAATTCTTGACGTTAAAGTGAGAATTTTTGGTAAATTCTGAAAAAAAAACAAGATTTGACAATTTTTGGCAAAAAGCAGAAATTTTAAGCAAATTTTGGAAAATAAAATTGAAATTTCTTCAGTCATTTTTGCCAAAGAAACGACAATTTTCAGTAATTTTTAGGACAAAAGCGAAACTTTCTGGCAGTTTTTAGCACAAAAATGAGACTTTCAAGCAATTTTTAATGTTTTTAGAGAAAAAAAATGGAATTTCCGGAAATTTGGTAGAAAGCAAAAATTGTCAAAACTATCAACAAAAAGCAAGACTTTTTTTGGAGATCTTGGCAGAGTGATAATACTCTGCCAAGATCTCCAAAACTTACTTTTTTGTAACTTTTTTTTCTTTTTAAAAAAATTAAAATTATTGAAAATTTTAGAAAATAGTAAAATTTAGCAATCAAAATTTAGAAAAGGTAACTAAGAACGAGCCAGCGACCTCAAAAACTTTCATCGCGATATCCATATTGATGATTTCTATGTTTGAAAACTTTTCACTCACTTTATGGGGTTCAATTGGGAATCCAAGGTCAAACTGTATACGGAATACGAATCCAGCGATCTCAAAAAGCCCGAAATCACCCTTTCTTGAATTTTAAAGCTCCTAATTCTATTGCAGACAAGTTTGTGATCCTCATCTCGTCCGATCTGTGAAGACCATTATTTGATTTTTCAAATATGTTTATGAACTTTTTGGACTGTTCTAACTTCTGAGAAATTTAATTCCCCGAATGATCCTCAAAGCTAATTTTTGTAACGAGTTATTCTATCTGTATCGTTGCTTCAATGTAAAATGAGTCAAATCGCAGACCAAAAGACTCTGATGAAGAATCATTCCGAACAGCTTCAAGCTCAACAGTCAGTTTAGTGTTTCGTTTACAACCTCAGTTCACGCAGGTACTTTAATTTTATTCTTTTCCTAGTTCAAATATTTCCCCTACCTCTTCCCACTCTAATGCCTTTCGAAGCTAAAAAAAAATCAGAAGGGGAAACAAATACGACGAAATAAAATAGGTAATAAAAAATCCATTAATTTAGACATGTTCAATGTAGATAGATTTCCACTCTTCAATTCCCTCTACTGGCGAGATCTCAATATTCATAATTAATTGGAGTCAATGCTTGATAGATATCTTCTTCAAAAACTGTGGACAAACTAAGTATGTACCTCAACTGTAAAAAATCTAAAACAGATCAAATCTTGAAAAATGTCAACTTAATAATTGATAGGTAGGTATTTAAAAATCTATACAAACTTACTTTACAGCTATTTATTGATGATTCCGACAAGGGTCATTTCGTAATGAATTTTATAGTTGATGGGAACGATCAAAAAAATACATCCTTCAACTTCAACTTTGTTTTTTTCTACACTCGACTGTAATCACACGGAATTAAAATGAATGTGCTAAACACAAATGGAATATTTCTAAATGAATAATTAATTTGTGTCTTCTGAGCAGGAGATATACAGGTCTCAATTCTAACAAAATACCACTTGAATGCTGAACCTTGATCGATTACAATATTTCAACGAAGTCGATGAAAAAATCAGTAGTAGATAATTTGCTCCTTTTTTTTTTTTTTTTTTTTAATAGATCAAAATATTCGAATAAAGAATTTTAATACAACAAAATAACTCGGACAATAAATAGATACAATAGCTAATAGCTGATAGGACATCCACGATCAGCCGCTGACAGATGATTACTTATTCTAACCAACTCAGCATTTTACCTATTTTTTTGTTATTGTTTCATCATTTAAAGAAATACCTAAAAGCATCAATTTTCAATCAAAACTCAAATCTGACTCCGTCAAGTGCAAACCAAACATCTACACTCTGAGCTCAAAATTTTCTTCGATCATGAACTACTTCACGCCGTAAGGTACATAATGATCGAATCTCGTACACACAGCCAGTCAAACCTACGAAATAGATTAGCGAAAGAAAAAAAATACTTCATCGTATAATGACCTCTAGAGAACCAGTGGTGATTACAGACAGTCTACAGAGCTAAATCACATCACCTTGCGTCCCATTCTTCATCACACGAACTATTCGCACATCGGACACCAAAAGACGAGATGGGAGATACCTACTTACTTGGTCGATGATTAAAATTCGCATCACGCGAAAAACAAAACAATTTAGGCATGAATTCCCCAATCTCGGCGTTGGAAAAATAGCCCATATACATTATAATCAGCTCGAATAGTTGGTAGGTAAACACCATTAGTTGGTTATTTTTCAAAATCCGCTGCGTTTTTTCCCTCGATTTAATTAATAACCGATGGAAGAAAACCAGTTGTGCGAGTAGCCTTGATAACACACGAGTTATAACTTATAGCTATTTAGTCACCAGGAAACAAAAAGCATACCGATTGTACAGGTAGACAGGCCGCAAGTACGTACAACATACCGTATTGTATCTTGAAATGTTTACATGGTAGGGAAAAAACGTTGCTCAAGTTATATTCTTAATTAAGCAACGATTTGTTCGCGTTCTTATTCCACATTTCGGTACCGAGTGTAGCGGACATAAGTGCTATTTGTTAGTGAAAAATTTTCACCCGAAGAATAATTTTCATTGCAATTATCAGTGTGTTCGCGGATCGTATCGAATCAACGATGAAAGATCGGTTTACAATTAATGGAAACCTTATACTAGATGTGAGTAATTTTTTGCAAACTTCTACGTAGGTACACGATAATTTAACGCTTTAATTTATTAATTTCATTTAAATATGAAAATTAACCCCTTTCGAGTAACCGTAGGTAGTGTTGCTAAATTATCGCTAAAATAGCTGTACCTACCTACAGCGTACAAGAGTGAAAATGCAAATGTATTAATACCTATTTAAAGAGAATATGGCGTAAAAATTCTAACGGAATGTAGGTCAGGGTATGAACACATACAACTCGTCTTGATTCAGTATTCCGCTATAGGTAGGTACACTTGTTGCTTATTTGTAAATAGACGAAAGCACGTGTTTCGATGAATAAACGTACCGATGATTCTGAAAATTCATTCGATTGTTTTTGTCGAATTCTTGAAGTAATTCAATTCGAGACGTACGATCTCGGCTATCATTAACTTGCTACAGTTGATCGCATTCCCACAAGGTACCGACTACCGAGTACTTGAATATTCATTCAAGATCAATGCCATGCGTTGTTAAGGACTCAATTTAACTACGCTTGAATGCATAATTAGTGATTAATTAAAATGTTATACAAATCGGAACCTGTTACCGTTAGGTTAAATTGAATTAAACGCGGTGTTACTGGGCATCTCCGGTGTTTTCTCTGATAGTGTTTCTACTGTTCGGTATGGAATGAGTTTATTCGAGCTTGTGAAACTTCCAATAGCATTTTATAGTACTATTCGTAAAACATAGAAACCAAAATACCATTTTAAGAAAGAGTACGAAGATCTTCACAAAAACTTACTGGCGCTATTCATCCTGAGTCGAGCTGCATGATCGTTGCTGATGAACTGAGCTTCTACGGTAAAGACTCTACTCTTCGTCATGGCTACTCGCCTTTTTCTATTGAAAATGAATATGAATACATAGATGAATAGTTGATCATCGTTAAATAATACAAACCAAAAGAATAATCATACAAACTTGATCAGGATCATCTTCCAAAAGCGAATTTTCCGGCGAGTTGATCGTTCATTACTTTGCTTCGGATAAGCATTGTAAGTCTTGTAATAAACTTTTGCTTTTCCTTGTGATCACTCAAACCGACAAAGAACAATTTAGGAAGTCCTAATACTCATAATTACTCGTTAATTTCTCCATTAAACTACAAAAAAAAACGACTAAAATAAAACGAAAAGAATTCCGACTGGTCTCCATTGTTTTCTGAGGTTCTCTACAATTGCTACCAACCAGGGATGCGGAGCGGAATGAATTTCGTTCCGGGTTCAGGGTTCAGCTCCGACATAAAAAATAATTCTGTTCCGGTTTCCTGTATCGTTCCGCTCCGATTAAAAATATCGTTCCGTTCCGGTTTAGCGTTCCGTTCCGCTCCGATTTTTCTTTTTTGTTTTAGAGAAGGTTGCATTCAAAGTACATCAGAATTTTCATGTTCTGAGCAAAAATTGAAGTTGAAAATGTTGAAATACCCGAAATTTTAAAAAAATGGTTGAATTAGGCGCGTTTTAATGAAATTTAAAGTCCACCTCACTGCTCACATGAGAAATTTGAATTTTTATCGCTGAAAATTGCAGCTTTGTTCCAAAAGTACATTGTATAAATGGTCTTTTTCATGTCATTTACCATGTCTTTTTACAATTTTCTAGTTTATTGAGGTAAAATTTCAGCAAAAACACCTTTTGTTCACACTATAATCTTGAAAATCGTTCATTAAAGGTCAAAAAATTTTGTTAGGTCGGAGCTTTAAAAACCCAAATTTTTATTCCGGTTCGGTTCCGGTTTCGCTCCTGCATATTTTTTGAAAGTTGCTCCAGGTTCCGTTCCGCTCCGCCAAAATTCTCCCAAAAGTTAGGGGTTTAGCGTTCCGGTTCGTTCCGGTTCAGTTCCGCTCCGCATCCCTGCTACCAACACAAACCTGCCATTTTATCATTTTATCATTTTCAAGAGAAAAAATACTTTTAAATATGAAATTTGGTAATAAAATCCAAGAAAAGTACTAACTTTAACATCGTTTACTTAATTAATTCCTTAATTAATTCAAAAATGCGAATAATAAAAATTAATCCCATGTAAAAAACTAGAAATAGGTAGTTTTACACAACCTATCCAATCTTACAACGATCCTACAGTTTGCTTTTGGAACTAGATTTTGATAAGGTTACGACCGTTATCAATCAGCTGTTTTGAGAAGAAAAATAAAATGGAATTTTGTCAAAAATCAATGTCGAAATCTTGTTTCAGTCTTGAAAATTGGAATAATTAATCGTATTTAAATTAAAAATGCTTCCATTTCGCGTTATTCGAACGAGTATCCTTTACACGAGTAAATCGAAGGGTATCTGTGGTCAGTTTGTTCATAGATTTATCGTAAGTGAACGACTTTTTTCTATCTAACAAGGGGCTCGGAATCAATGGCTACGCTATCTTCGTACTTATAATATTACAATATAATATTGGGATCTATGCCTTATGAAACTAATAAGGTATGTTGGCTTGTAATTTAACGCTTTTATCCATCGGTATTGTGCAATTACCACCCATATTAATATAATCGTGTTGAAAAAAATCGTTATCAATGACGTCAGTGGCGTACATTATTTGCATTAATTTTGGATTATTTTTTAACGAGCATGTGAAAAATAATCCAATCCGCGGTTGAAATATCCCTTAAAAGATAAGGTTAATTTATTTATTTACATATCGATCACCGCTCTGCCACTGGTAGTATCGATTTATTTGTGTATTAATTGTTTATATATCGCACATCGACAAGATAATACTTATCTCGTACTTCTTAACATTGTTAAAAATTATTTATCGTCATGGTGGGAATGTAATTCACGTTAGTCGCGTTTGTAAACAGGTTTTTTTTTCTTCAACTCGAGGGATTTTCTTTCTTTTTTAATTTCATTCGCTGTATTCGACTGCAACGGTGAACGGCGATAAGTATTATCTTCGCGTTAATTAGTTCATCAATGGTATATACGAGCGTACCTACGAGGTGATTTTTTTCAATTGATTTAGTTCGATATGATGTCTCTTAGTTGATCGTTTGACTATACATGTAGTGATCTAAATGTAAATCATGAAGGGTACAGCTTTAGTGCTATTTAACGAATTAGTGAAATTATTTTCTAATAATCGTAATCAGTTTGTGAAACAGGTGTGTTTTATGTACCTATTAATGAAATTTATGTAGGTACTCGAAAATAGCTGACAATCAAGTACGTGTTTACTTACTTTGGATTATTGTTTTCAGACTCAAGATATCACCAGTTTGAGGTATCCGGATAAAGTACGAATTGTAGAAGTCGGTCCTCGAGATGGGTTACAAAACGAACCGTCCATTGTGCCGACCCAAGTCAAGATCGATTTCATCAACATGCTTTCCAAGACCGGTCTGCAAACCATCGAAGTAACCAGGTATAATTAATAATGGCTGTGTAATTAACACGCAACCGGGTCAGCATTTCTATTGACCCTAATTAAATTGTATTTTTACGCGAATTTCGTTAAGTGCAAAACGATATGTATAGAAAAATTATGGACTATTTTTATACTCTCTCTATCATCGACGATGACCCCAGCATAGAGATAATTCTGCTGTCATTTTTCTTCCTTCCGTTATACCGAACTACAATCTGATCGAATTCTTTTTGACGTAGTACTCGAAAAAAATCCAGTTTTTAGTGAAATTCCGTTAATTAACATTTTCACCTTGTCAATGCTAATTACTTTGTTAGGTATAATATCGGCGTATTTAAAGATGTATTGTACATATGTTTTTTTGTTTACAGTTTCGTATCGCCTAAATGGGTTCCTCAGATGGCTGACCATAATGAAGTACTTAGTGGCATCGATGATTATCAAAATCTTTCCTATCCAGTTCTAGTACCGAATCTTAAAGGATTAAATGCGGCTGTAAGTGTCAATAATATTCTACATCGCATATTATGTATATTTTTCTCTATAAGTTTTCCTATCACGTAGACCATACCTATTGCGTTTTTTCCTCTTCTTGATAACTTCGCTATTAATATCGCGAGACAACTTTTAAATATTCATCGGCTATTATTGTATTTTCAATTAAAATTAATATGATCGAAGATACAAATTAGCTAATTAATTTTCATCGTCTATCTTGACAAGATGATTATCATAGAAAATATTTGAAGAATTTTCACGTCCGAATAAATGTACATCATCGTCTCATCGAACAATTCTAAAATTATCTTGATTAAATTCGCGTGCCATATTAAATAATCAATTATTCTCGGACGATGTACGAGTAGTTTTTTTCGGATAATTAAATTGATTAAATCAGATCATTTCATTTAATATGTACACAATAATGTTTAATCTCTTCGATGACCTCGCGAAAATTACCGGAAAGCTAATTTTTTTCTTAACGTTGAGAAAAGTTATGTGAATCACAAATTTACCCAAAAACGTGTTTCTTTATTGGAGCAAATATGGAGGGAAAATGAGTATTTTCGATTCCTAGTAGATAAACATGTTTTTTTCTAGGAAGGAAAATGAATCCAAACATAACGTATTATAAGAGTGATAAGACACATCAGAAATTAGCGATCGTTTAATTATTGGAAAAAAGTAACGGATAAGGAATGATTTGATTATGGTTTATCGATTTTTTAAGGAAATCTTGCGGTAGGTATTTGACTGATGATATTTCTTTTTTAAAAAAAGTTAGAATGAGTTGTATTGAAAAAAGTGATCTAAGAAAATATTTACTGGTTTGAAAACTGTAAATTTTGTTTCTGCAACTACCACGAGTCATGGATGAATTCGCCTCCTTCCCAATTGATGATTTTTTTCATCACTTAATCATTTTTTAGAAAAAAATAAATCATTTGAAAACAAACACCTAAATTCAAGGTGAACTTGAATTTCAGAATTTTGCAATTTCGCTCAATTTTTTTACGAGTTCCTATTAAATTAATTATCATCATTTTTTTACGATCTCTCTTTGATGGTTTTGGAGGGAGAGGAAAGCTTCTTAAGTTGAACTGATTGGAGTTGAGCAAATTTGTTTTCGACATGGCAAAGAAAATGGATAAGGAAATTAAAACCAATAAACATTCAAAATGAAAGCTCAATTTTTCATGACGAATACGGTGGCTGAGCTACCATGAAAAACTTGAAAAAATTACAGAAAAGATAATTTTATTTTGATTTTTTAAAAAATCAAAATTTTCCAAATGAGATTTTCAAAAAAATTTAAAAATTTAAATAACATATCTGTTGCGACTAATTTTAAGGGACCTATTGAGTTCGAATATTCACATGTTTTTTTTTGTGTTTTTTTTTTTTGCTGTGCTCCAATAAAAGCCTTCCTCTAATGCCCTTGAACATTTGAACATGGCCAAAAATTGAAAAAAAAATTGAAAATTGAAAATGATGCATGATGCATACTTTGTTGAGTTTTTTGATGGTACTAATTTCGAATATTTGGCCATTATTTGTATTTGAAATCTTTGTCCTCCGCCAGCACCTGCTCCCCTCACATTTTCGAAAAAGGAGTTTAAAAAATGAAAGAAAAAGTGGTGTATTTGAGGTTGCTTAGTTCAAATATAATTTTCATGCATAATACATCTTATCTTATTAATATGTATTGCTAATTTTTTCACCATTTTTTTTTAACTGGAGCCATTTCAACCAAATTCGTTATTTGGTCTTTAGGGTTAGTATGTCGTGCCATTTGAGAGGTTTGAGTGGAAATGGCCTTGACCTTCGGCCTTGAAACTTTGTTATCCCACTCCCCCGCTTCTCCAAATAGATCTATGGGAAGCTAAAATCAGTCATGTATGTTTGGAGAATTCCTTAAGGGTATCTTTTGAGGAATTTAGACTTTTCAACACCTTCTCGCCCCTCCTTAGCTGTAGAAAGAATGGATTTTCGCGCCTTTTTCACTATTTTTTTGATTTTTTGTACTAGCTGAAGCCTTTAAAAATAACTTGGAAGACTGAAATTTGGCATGTATGTTTAAAGTATTGTCATAGATGTGCCTTTTGACAGCTTCAACTTTTCTACCCTTCCTCGCCGAGTCTTCTCAGCTATAAAAATGTGTTTTTGTGCATTTTTTTCTCGATTTAAGCCTTCCCAAATTGACTCAGTAGGCTAAAATTTGACTCGTAAATTCAGAAATATGCCTTAGATGTGCCTTCTGGAAATTTAGAATTTTTAACCCCTCTCCACCTCCTCCCAGCAGCGAGAAAAGTGTATTTTTAAACCTTTTCTAACTCATTTTTGAGGTATAGAACTTCAAGATCCCTCCGACCTTGAAAAAAATTAGGAAATTGGGGTGTTTTATGCTGATTTTTGCCAATTTAAGGGTATTAAAATCGAATATCCGTTTATTTTTCTCGATCTCAGCGGTCATTGTCTCTTCTGTTCCTGATTTTTTAAAAATTGAAAACTCCAAATAATATCTAGTTGATGTTGATTTTGTCGAATGAAATTGGAACCTCTTCTGAACCAATTTTTTTCTCTCTTCTTTCGTAAAAACTGTTCAGAGAAAATGAAACCAAAACATTTGTTCTTTTTTTTTAATTACAAGTAAATCCTGCGTTCTAGTTTTTTTTTTTTTTTTTTTTTTATAATTACAAGCTCTATATTAATTTTGACATTCTATATAATTTTTGGATTTTTGTGGATTTGTGGATTTTTGACGAATTAAAAAAAATACTTAGAAAAGCTATTTTAAGGACAATTTTTCAATTTTTTCATGAAATAAAGATTTTTCGGAGCAATGTTATCCAATGTGAATAATTCCTCCAATTCAACTCCTACACATCAACAAATACTAGTTTTAAGCTATTTTGGAGCCTCCAGCGATTTTTCACATTTTCTCCAGAAACTTCAAATTACTCTGGAGTGGTCAAAAAATGAACTTGAGCATTTATAGCTTCAATCAGTGTTTATTGGACACCTCATCGACCGTTTTAGATCGTTATCGCGAAATTCCAGGAGTTCCAGTTTAAAACTGAATTTTTGATCGATTTGTATTCCAAAAAAAGAGAAAAAAATCAAATTTTCAAACAAGGTATAAATAAACCAGCAAATTTTTCGGCGAAATATCGTCTGATGTGTCTACACATTCATCTGACTCAAAAACAATCGCAATTTCACTTTTTTGGAGCCTCCAGCGAGTTTTCGAATTTCTCCAGCATTTTTGAATCGCTTTAGAGAGGTCAAAAATGAACTTTTGAAACGGTTGAGAGAGTGCTCTATAAGCATCGATCTAAGTTATATGTTCTTAAGTTCATTTTTCTCCCCTTCAGAGCAATTTTAAGTTTCTGGAGAAAATTGAAAAATCGCTGGAGGCTCCAGAATAGCTCAAAACTCATGACAATAATTTTTGACGTGCGAGAGTTGACCTGAACGAATCATTCAGATTGGTTCAGTTTGCTCAAAATGGTTTAAATTTAATGAAAAAATTTGAGAATTGCTCTCAAAGCAGCTTTTTCGAATTTAAAAAAATTTTTAAACATTCTTCAAAAATCCCAAAATTAACTTTAGATCGATTTAGCGTGTTTTTGTTAAAATATGAAAGTGCTAATTTCCTCTAAATTTACCATGACACCAAAATCTTGTCTCCTTCCCCCTTTTGAGTTGTAAAACCGATAACTTTTATGCTTTTCATTCGTCAAATTTTGCCCAAAAACATTTTGTTCATCTGCTTTTTAGTTTCTCAATTTGAAATTTGATAATTTTGGAGAGTATTGAGCTTATTTTCAAGGTGAATGGGGAAGGGGGGAGTACTTAGAGTACCTTAATTCACCCGCATATTTTATTTGACTATCTAATACAGCCATGTCAAGGAGGGCAGGGGGTGTTGACTCGTAGTTTTTTTTTAAATATACGACTTAGAAATTATTGTGAACAATGAACGATTCTTGATTCTGGGGTTTTTCATGTTTTACCTCGAAAGTAATTATTAATACCTCTTACATCTACATAACAAAGTGGAAACTACGACATTCGCGAAACACGTCACCACTTTATAAATCCCCCTATTCTCAAATTGAATATTATACAATAATGAAATTAGTGATAAAAATAGACAAATGACTCGATCATCAATCTTTGATATGATTTTGCAGATCTCAGCCGGCGCCAAAGAAGTCGCGGTATTTGCCTCGGCATCGGAATCATTCAGTAAACGTAATATAAACTGTACGATAAACGAGAGCTTATCAAGGTACCGAGAAGTAGTAGATTGTGCTTTGGATAACAATCTGAAAGTCAGAGGTTACGTGTCATGTATTTGCGGTTGCCCTTACGAAGGGCCTGTGCCAGCTCAACAAGTAGCCAAGGTATTAATCGATCCCTTTAGTACTAAATTTAGATTTCCACTATCGATCTCGAGTTGACATTTTTTTCCCTTCAAATTATTCACAGGTCGCTAGCGAACTATACGAGATGGGCTGCTACGAAGTATCCTTAGGAGATACCATAGGTGTAGGTACACCTGGTACGATGAGATCAGTATTAAGCGAAGTCATACGTAAAGTTCCAGTTCAAAATTTGGCCGTACATTGTCACGATACCTACGGACAAGCATTGGCTAATATTTTAACCGCCTTAGAGGTAAACTACCTAGCACAGTGACCTCGCCGCTTTGATAATGCTTTTTATCTGCTCGTTGCTCGCGCCGATTTAATTAATCCCATTGACGTTGCGATTAATTATAACCTTACATTGCATCATTCGATATTATATACCCGATAATAATCTAACTGTTATGTATTTTTCAGTTCGGTATATCTGTCGTCGATTCATCAGTAGCCGGACTAGGAGGATGCCCTTATGCTCGAGGAGCCAGCGGCAACGTAGCCACCGAAGACCTCGTATACATGTTGGAAGGTATGGGTATCGAAACAGGAGTCGATCTCAATGCTCTTATTCACGCTGCCAAATTCATCTGCGAGGCTTTGAATCGTAAAACCGAATCGAAAGTTGGTCGAGCCCTAGGATCAGACACTTCGCATAAAATAATCGATCTCTACATGAACAACAGAAAACCGCAAAAAATTAAATAAATTATTTCACAAACTCGCACACTTTTCAAAATTTATTTTCGTTTTTGTTTTCTTTATCGGAAGATTTTTTCGTATTCCGAGTTTTGTATAGTGATGTGACTTGAGAGGCTATTGCCTTTTGTAATTTTATTGATTTTTATTTTGTTGTCTAATTTTTTCCAGTCACTGTAGATCATTTTATTTTTCAATGTATCTTGCATAAGCTATTCGCAAATTTTTTCTCATGTTTGTATGTGTAAATACGTTTACGTATCCTTTTTTTTTTTTTTCGTTTCATTTTGTATGTATTATTTTGTTTTCAAGTTCCTTATTGCGCTATAATTATAAATTTAAGTACAGTATTATAATGGTTTTTTTTGATTCATTTTTCACACGTTTGCTGGGGGGTATTTTATATGACTTTTCATTGTTCATAATACCTCTGTCCTCTACCTATACTTGGTGAAAGATTTTTTTTTTTTGACAAAAAAATTATCATCGCTGAAAAAAATTATAATGTAGGCTTTTCCAAATCAATTTTTGTGAGGATTATATCCATCTAATACAAAATCTTCAAATCTGAAATCTGAAATCGAATTTACTTCTCGAGCTATGGAAAGAGTTGGAAAAGTTCGCATTTCTCTTTCTAATTGAAATTTCAATGGTTCGATGCGATCAAGGTACACGTGACTCTCACCTATTGTATGAATAAACTCCTTCGGCTGTAGATACAAAATATAGGTACATAAGTAATTAAAAATCAAATTTCTAATATGGATATACGAGCTATGTAGGTATTGTAGGTGCTGCATTTACCTTATGATTAGTAACATGGGCGATCATACAAGTGAGCAAGGAGCAACAAGCGATATCAAAAGGTGCACCTAGGCCCATATCAGCGGAACGTTGATACATTTGACATGATAATTCACCATTCACAGCGTAGAATTGTATCAAGCATAGACTAGGAGGTAAGGCCACTTTAGGTAAATTTAAAGGATTCCAAGTACATAAGATCATTTTCCTATTGCTGGAATTCTTTTTCAAGGTATCTATGACGTTTTGCAATTGATCTATTCCTTGGTTGTATGTGTAGTCTATGTGCATATCTTTATATTTGGTACCGAAATGTCTCCATTGAAATCCGTAAGCAAGAGCGAGATCACCTAAGATGATAATTTGTACAAAATTTCGGAAGTAAAATCTACCTATAGATTTAGTTAAGTAATAATTGGGTTCCTCATTTCTACCTTCTTCTTTATCAGTCAATGCTAAGGAATCCAAGTACTCTCTGGTACTATTTGGGTTCCACATATTTACTCCTATGCTCGGTAATTCTTTGAAATTGGAATTAGTGCATCCTTTTATAAACCATAGTAATTCTTCCACAATATCTTTCCAAAATAATCGTTTAGTGGTCAGTAGAGGGAACTTATCTGAGAACAGAGAGGATGAGAATCACGAGCCAGATTAAATTCGGACTTTGGAGAATTTTTATTTTAAAATCAATTGAAAATGAAATATTACTGTCGCTCAAAGTATATCGCATCTGGCATCCAATTAATGATTTGGTACCAACACCAGTTCGATCTGTTTTCTCGATGCCTTCATCGATGATTTTACGGATTTGATCCAAATATTGTTTTTCTTCAGTAGAAATCGGCATCTGGAATTATTTACCTAACCTTATTAATTACACATTATTATGGTTCATTGTTCTCCATTCAATAAACCTAGCTTAAAGTGGGTATGTTTGAGTGATCAAATAAGTAGATAGGTATCATTGAAGCTGATCACTAAAATCAACTCACCATGCAAATTTCATCTGATTAAAAGGGTTCGAAATTATTTTAAGCGCGATATTCGAGAAAATAAATAGAAACTAAGCAAATTCACAATTCTTTTATTTTCATAAAAGTTGCATAAGACAAAACCGAACAATGTTGGCATATCAAGAATGGATTACAAACTTCTATCTTATATATCCTATCATAAATAGGTAATCAAATTGATAAACGTGTTTTAATATGGCTCGGTTGAAGATGCGAGATTGTGAGATTTATGAGTGAATATCCGTTTACTTGTAGGATCCAACTCCTTAGTGCCTCTCCACTTTACTTTACTTTGAAAAATTTTTGGTAAATTACTTGCAGGTGATTTTTTGGTGAATTATCTACATACGAATAACCTAATTTTGGTTAATTGCGAGTAATACTTAAGGTAAATTACAGGAAATTTTCTAGCAAATTACGGGTAGGTAATTGTTTGGTAAGTTAAAGGTATCTTTTTGGTAAATTATGAGTATTTTTTTTGGTAAATTACGAGTAACTTTTTGGTAAGTTAAAGGTATCTTTTTGGTAAATTATGAGTATTTTTTTTGGTAAATTACGAGTAACCTTTTGGTAAATTACGAGTAATTTTTTGGGTAAATTACGAGTAATTTTTTGGGTAAATTACGAGTAATTTTTTGGGTAAATTAGTAATTTTTTTGTAAATTACGAGTAATTTTTTGGTAAATTACGAGTTATTTCTTGGTAAATTACGAGTTATTTCTTGGCAAGTTACGAGTAATTTTTTGGTAGATTACGAGTAATTTTCGGGTAAATAACGAGTAGGTACATTTTTGGTAAATTACAAGAATTTTTTTGACAGGTATTTTTTTTGGTAAATCCTGGGTAATTTTTTGGGGGTAATTACAGTTTTTTTTTTGTAAATTACAAGTAATTTTTTGGGGCAACTTACTGTGTTTGTCTCAACCACAGATCCATACTTGGGTCTGAAAACACCCACTGATTGAAAAAATGTCAGATTAAAACACAGGTCCTAACTTGGGTCTGACTGAACGCACCTTTTGATTGAAACAGTGTCTGTTTCAAACACACTAACCTGGGTCTGAACACACCCACTGATTGAAATTTGAAACAGCGTCTCAACCACAGTTGAAGGGCTAATTGTGAAAGTCGCCTTAGTCAGCACTCAGCAGTGATTTTTGTACAAATCAATGAAAACGTTGTTGTCCTGCTTCAGTGATAATGTAAAAACTTCATGGTCAAGTATTAAAAAAACATCTTCAACTATTTCAGAATGCATTACAATACTCATTTTTCCCTTTAAAATTGATGAAATATGAAAAAAAAATGTTTAAAGTTGTGTGAACAAAAAAATGACTAAGGCGACTTTCACAATTAGCCCTTCGGTTGTTTTACAGGTAATTATTCAAGTAAGTAAGTAGGTACATAAATCACAGGTATTTTTTTGGTAAATTACAATTATTTTTTAATAGGTAAATTACGGGTAATTTGTTGTTAAGTCACCAGTAGGTCATTTTTAGTAAATGAGACCTATTGGTAGGTAAGATGGTAAACTTTGGCAAATAACTCCATGGCCATTTTCAGCATCTAAATGTTTTGTAGGTAATTTAGCAATTTTTGGTTACTTTAGGAAAACTTGAAAAAAATTAAAAATTATGCCAGATATAAAAGTTTAGTAAAATGTGGTCGTTTTTGAAGTCTTATATTCAAGGGTTTGGAAAAAATCAACGAATTGCTAAATTCATGCCAAACTTTCAAGAATTATTTTCTAACATACAGGGTGTCCCAACTTGTGGTGATACAGTAGTACTCGGCGAGACGAACTCAATTCGTTATGTACACAAGTAGTCTATTTTGTGGATTCAAGGAGCCACGTGCTCCGCAAAACTAGAAATTCACTAATATTGAAAGGTTCATCAAAAATAAGAAAATGTTTGAATCATTCAAACAATGCCCAAAACCCATAGTACTCCAGTGGACAAACAGAAAATGTTATTCTGACAAATTGCCTATCTTCGAAATTGAAGGGGCAAACTTGATTCAAAATTTCCAAATTTGACTTGACCTAGATTTTGAAAATTTTTAATTTTTAGATCGTGTTTGCGCCTTTAACTTTGAAGATAGACAATTTGTCATAATAACTTTTTTTGTTTATCCATTCGAGTACTATGGGTTATTGAAGTCATTTCATTGGTGCAGACATTTTCTTACTATCTGTGAATTTGAGAAGTTACACCATTTTTGGGCAAAAATTGACCAATTTTGAAAAATTTTCCAAAATGAGAAAATGTTTGGATTATTTAGGTCACTCCAGTAACTCATAGAATTTGAGTAGACGTACAAAAAAAGTTATTATGACAAATTGTCTATCTTCAAAATTGAATGCGCAAACACGATTTGAAAATTCAAAATTTTCAAAATCATAGGGCAAGTCAAATTTGGAAATTTTGAATCAAGTTTGCCCCTTCAATTTCGAAGATGGGCAATTTGTCATAATAACATTTTCTGTTTGTCCACTTGAGTAGTCGAGTACTATGGGTTTTGAGCATCGTTTGAATGATTCAAACATTTTCTTATTTTTGATGAACCTTTCAAATATGTATTAGTGAATTTCTAGTTTTGCGGAGCACGTGGCTCCTTCAATTCACAAGATAGACTACTTGTGTACATAACGAATTTTGTTCATCTCGCCGAGTACCATCACCACACGCCAGCTTTCCGATCGAAGTTGGGACACCCGGTATACTTATCGTCAGACTGTTGAGAATTTAAGAAAACCCCTGTAAAGTTTCCAATAATGTTATTTCATTATGAAGTTCAATGTAAAAAATATATCCGTGATTCAGAACTTCGTTTTTTATTCAATTTTCTAAAATGTTTTTTGGATTCCAAATTCAGGTAAATTAAAGTAGCCAGGATCAGGACCAACTAGATACTATTTTAGTTGGACTTAAAATAATTGAGATTATTTTTAAATTTAAAAAATTTATTCACCCACTACGAGTACGCTTATTTAGCAACAGATACTCACTTTTCTGTCTCGATACATTATTTTACCTTCAACGTTTCAAATTTTTTAATCAACGTGGACATTGTTGAAAACCCAAAAATAATACTCGAATAAAATATTTATTTATATTTGTAATCGGTTAGTTTAAAATGTCATTGGACTAAAAATTATCAATCCAAAATTTCAACATCATACTGTACGTTTGAGTGAACTCTACTTAAAGCTATACCTATTTTAACAAGATGAAATTTACTATAATTTCCATGTTTGATATCATATTTTAAGCTTTTAACATGCTGCAGGGTTGCATTAGCCTCTGATGTCAAATTTTCCACATTTTCTGTGACCTTAAATCCTATAAAAATAATATTACGAATATGATCCACTTTAGGTTCCAAAAAAGCCACCGTTTCATTAGCAGAGGGAAACGTCTGAAACTGAAATTCATATTTCAACGATACCGAATCGATCAGCATCAGCATAAGATCATTATGGCAAAGTTCAAGTTCACTTTGTTTAATCTGATAGAATTTTTCAATGCCAAAGATGGTGTTTTGGAAATTCGTCTTGAACCCTTCCATCAAATTAATAGGTAAAAACCGCATGCAATTGTAGATATCCGCCACAACCACGAATAATTTATTTTTCACTCTGTCGTTGATTTTTTTCGCGTAAAATTCTTTGATTTCTCTATTAGGTATGATTAATTTGTATGTAGGCTTATCATTTGGATACACTTCAGCGACCGGATTCAAGTAACCGAAATACAATAGTAAACTTAACAAAGACGTTGACGTACTGCAATTAAGGTAGTCTACCGAGGGATCAATTGCACTAATGATACCAAAACCCATAAATAAATCTCTGATTGGTTTCAGCCAAGTATCAGTCGAGAGTTGTTTTTCAACACAAGCGGGAGAAGGGGCAACTGATGACCAGTAAGGGAAAGCGTTTTCTTTCAGGATGATATGATCTAGAACAGACCACGGATTGTAGACGATATGACGACCGTGATTGTATCCTTTGTATAGATCTTTTATTTCTTGACGATCGGTTAAGGATTTAGTTCGGTTCATCAGGTCATCGACCTCATTTTGAGTAAATCCGTAAAACTCGGAGAACGGACCATCGAGTAAGGTGTATTCGGTGAAATTATTCAAATTCGAAGTAACATGCGAATGAGCTTCGGTTAATGGCAACGAGCCCGTGAATATTGCTTTTCTCAAGTACGGATTGTCATTGAAAGTGCGACAGAATAACTCTCTGAGTAGACTCGAGACGTTTAAATATTCGGGCGATTGCTTTGGAATGATCATACGTAAAATGAACGGAGTATCGTAATCGTTAACTAAAATGAATACTTTTTGATTGAAATGTTTGAAAAGCAACTCGCTCGCGAATCGTAAACTGTCCAGGAGATCTTCTCTGGTAATATTTTTCGCGAAATATCTTCGTAATTTTTCTTTCACAAGGTCATTGTCACTTATACTTTGATTTCCAGCTTCAGAATATCTTCGCAAATAAGCGTGACTCTCGAACACGCCGTCAACAACGTTTTTCAAACAATCTTCCATTTCTGGATAAGAACAGTACTTTGTGTAGCACAAATCAACCCATATAACGGGGTATTTCCCTTGATGTTCCATGGCATCGCTGACGTTGGATATTTTCAAAGGCTGTAGGTTTTTCACTTCGCCATCCGATGATTGGAGTTCTCCTCCTGAGAACAATTTACGATGGATTTTCTGGTCTTCGGGTAGGGCGACTCCTTCTGAGTCGACTTCAATTTGGAGAAATGTTCGTATCATATCTAAATTAAAATTTTTACCCCATCGAGGTGGTCTAATTATTGAGACTATTGAATTTTCATCTTGTAGCAATTCTTTTATCATCAGACTTTTATCCACGAGGTATTCGGGTTGCTCGAGGACGAAATGAGTAAAATTATTACTAGGGGACACTAAAACCGCGTGAATTACTGAGGAATATTTCAGTAAAGTATAAATGAGAGTTGTGACGAATATTCTTAGAATGTTGAGCTCCATTAAGCCCACTGAGCGAAATATAAAATCAAAATACCTATTTATGGAGGATTATTCAGATGGCTATGAAATGATTGGGCGATTTCCATTCGATGCCGAGTTCACAGGATTGTTTCCATTGGTCATTTTTTGTAATGCACAGCTGATATTTGAACGGGATTATCTCAATTCAGACCAAATTGAAGTCCTTTCATGGGTAATTAATAATCAAACAAAACACACGTACCTACCTACTTCATCTAAGGGAATTAAAATCACTTGTAAGTAGGTAAGGTACCTACATTTATTCATTACACACGTTGGAAATTTTTCTCCACATTTTTATATTACTTACATGATTGTTTGAATAATGCTTTTAACGCTGAGAAAATTCAGATTATAGTGAAGCACGTACTCTTATAATCATTTCTGAATTTCTATGATTAGACCCATCGATGTTTTTTTTTTCATCTTAACTTATTAATGATTTTTATCATCTTCAGATAAGCCCTTTTATCAAAAAAAAAAAGCAGTCATTTGAGACATAATTTTTTAATCACATCAATGCTGCTTCCCTTATCTTGAAAAGGAGAATTTGCGTGAAATAATTAAAACCTTGACCCCCCCCCCACCAAAAAAACTATAAAAAACCAAAAGTAAATTCCATCTTATTTCGAATTGGATTTTTTAAATTTTCGAGCATTGTTGGCAAAATTGGTCTTGTAACCGTAACGTATCGAAAAGTGTTCGGTAACTTTTGTTTTTTATTTTAAATAAAAATAAATTTCGTTTACGTAAAATCGCGTAATGTAAATACGTGGCTATTTAGTCGAGTTAAATTGTTAGAAATTTCGTTGAAATTGTTGGCTATCAAATATGTATTCGATTGTTCGTTGTAATCGTTATGTTTCGTAAATTGTCGCGTTTAATATTGATTTTGTCTTCGTAATGTAAAGTAGTTCGAGCTTTTGCTCCAGTCTAATTTTTGTTTTGGTTCATCGATCCATTCTCGGGTCAATGACCGAATAAAATAAATATTTCTTTATTTTATTAAAGTTGTCATTCTGTTTGTCGTATGTACGACGAAATTAATATTCTGTTTAGTCAGGAGTTATCGTTATTGTTCGATTCTCCGTACATGGTAGCGTGAGCGAGGTTGGTGAAACGCTCTGTAGTTCGACGACGACGTATTTGGTATCCTGTGTGGATTCGTTCGTCAAAGTATCCGGCTTGTGTAGCTGTTTGTTTTTGGTTCGTGGTGTTCGACGAAGTAAATGTCGACAGTCCTGTCCTATTTGCGGTCAGGAAAATCGGTCAACGTAGACGACGACGACAGTAGTGTAGATAAGCGTAAATCGAGCGCCGAGTTTCGTGGTTTTTCTGAAAAGGAAAAACCAGAACAAAGTATACCGAAGTCGAAAGGTAAAAGTAAAGTAACGTTACAGCACGTATCCGAGTCATCCGGCGATTCGGAAGCTGGTCCAAGTTCAGCAGGTTTTGGTGATTCGACATCCGACGATCCGACGATCCCTGTTGATCCCGTTCCTCCTCCGTCTAATCCGTCATCCGGTCCTCCACCTCCTCCACCTCCTGGTCCATCCGACGACGAGTCCGAAGGTAGTGAAAGTAGCGACGACGACGACGAGTCCGACGAAGTAGCTGTAGAATCCGATTCGAGTAGTTCATCTGGTAGTATGTTCGGTGCCGGTGATAATCGTGTAATGGAGTCGATGGTCTTTCGCGGTACGGGCTTCGTGTCCTGGAAAAGAAAAATCAAGGTTATTCTTGCGGCCAAAGGACTTCAAACCGCGATTCTCGAAGTAAATATGTTATCACCGCGTAAAAAAGCGAAAGCTCTCGAAATTTTAATTAGGCACGTAGCTGAGAACGTTTTCCGACTGGTCAAGGAGACAGAGGACCCGTACGTATTCTGGACGGAGCTCAACTCCTTGTACCAGGCGGAAAACCAAGCAGCAATTATCGACTGTCGAACTCGTATTTCGAAGATTGTCATCGATATGTACAAAGGTCCGAAGGAGTTCTTGGAGGCATTTTATACGTTAGTCAACGATATGGAGAGTTTGGACGTGAAGTTGACTCCATCGGAAATCTATACGTATCTGATCAACGCGTTAGGCAACTCGCCTAAGTACGAGTCAGTGCGTATGACTGCTCGAGGACTAGTTCACGTCACAGCTGGAGACCCAAATCCAAAAGTGATTTCGTCATTGCTTTTGAGTTTGGAAGATGCCTCGAAGAACTCCTCGACTTCGAAGAGTTCGACAAGTACCGGTTCAGCAATGGCCGCATCCGATCAATCCGGTAATAAAAATAATAATAGTCGTAATCGTAATCGTAATAAGTCGCGTAATCGTAGTTCGAACTCGTCCGGTAATTCGTCGAACGGTAACGGTGATCGTAGTGGTAATAATGGCTTCGTACAAGCCAAAGATTGTACCTGCTATAAGTGTCATAAACGGGGCCATATGGCCAAGTCTTGTCGATCCGCCGGAGGGAACTTTAGGAACGATACCAACCCTCGGGGAAGTATCGTTTGCTATCGTTGCAATCTGACTGGGCATATCGGTCGAAATTGTCCTCAGAACGGTGATTCGTCGCGTAATAATGGTGGTAACGGTTCGTCGAGTGGTACATCGGGTACGTCTGGTCCGTCAGGTTCGTCCGGTTCTGCAGGTCCTCGTCCGTCTATTGCGTTAGGTCTTTATTCATCGACACCTGAAAAAAAGGAAAATTTTTCGTTAGATGAAGGTCGTAGGTGTAATATCGTAGATGAATTCGTGAAAGATAGGTTCGGTCGTAGTAGTTTCGGAGACAGTGTCGCGATATCTAATTTCGGTACATCGCGTAACGTGAATATCGGGTCGAACTATTTTTTAGGCGACTCGACTGCTTTGAATCTCGGTGAAGAAAACGCGTACGTCGAAACAAACGACGACGACGGCGTTGATTTCATCACGTTTGTCGTCGATAGTGGTGCGACGTCGCATTTTCTGAAGCATCCAGGGATATTGCACGATGAGAGGAAAGTTCAGGAAACTTTACAATCCGCTCATCGGGAAGTATCCCTGATGAAAGAAGGAGTTGGTCGATTGAGAGTTTTAGCCGATGACGGAAACGTCTATTGGTTAAATGAAGTATTTTTCGTACCTACTCTTTCATTTAGTCTTCTGTCTGTGTCGAAAATCGTAGCGAACGGTTATCGTTTCTTCTTCGACGAAGATCCTCGTTTGGTCGATCCTGCGGGAAATTTAGTGTCTAGATTAGTACTTAACGATAATGGATTGTATACGATTCAGTTTATGATTAATATACCTCCTATGTTGTACTCTTGTTCTGATTATTCATCTGCGTTGATTTCTAATGATGTTAGTGACTCGACAAATGTAGGTAATGCTTCGACGACGATAGGTAATGATTCTGGAATTGGAAACTTGAATGTTTCAAGTGTAGGTATAGGTAATACCAGTACGAGCAGTGACAGTGATGTAAATCTGAAAAATAAAAAACAGATAAATAAATTGAAAGGTGAAGGTGACATCTGGCATCGTAGGTTGGCTCATACGAGCAAGACGGTACTAGATAAGATTCCTGAGTTACGTGGATGTGATTGCCCACCTTTCAATCAGTGTCAAATTTGCTGTAAAGCAAAACAAAAGAAACATACCTATGATTCAAGTAGGTACAGGTATCCGAACCCGCTCGATCTTGTTCATATTGACGTAATGGGTCCTATTACAGAAGGACTAGAAGGCTAGCGATATTTGATTGGCTTCGTAGATGATTGTACGAGATGGGGAGTAACGTTTGGAATGAGAAGTAAAGCCGAAGTAGGTACCTACCTAAAAAAGTATGTCAATATTAGTGAAACGTTGTGGAATACGAAAGTAAAGCGTATCAGGTGCGATAACGCTAGTGAATTTATCGGAGGTACCTTTAAAGAGTTTGTCGACGAAAAGGGCATATCTATGCAGAACAGTGAGCCGTATGAGAAGCAGCATAATGGCACCGTCGAACGTTTCTTTCGAACCATCCAAGAAAAAATGCGAGCTCTGTTGTATGAAGGAGGTTTAACGAATAAATTCTGGCTTTACGCTGCATACACAGCGAACTACGTGTACAATCGTTTACCGCATTCTGCCTTGAACGATTTGTCACCGTACGAGCTGTGGAATCGTAGAAAGCCGGATTTATCGAGAGTGAGATTGTTTGGAAGCGTTGCACGAGTTCTGGTACCGCCTGAAAAGAGAAAGAAAACCGATGAGAAGTCGATAGATATGGTGTTGTTAGGTTTTACAGAGACAGGTTATGTATTGTACGATGTTTTACGAAATAAATTCACAAATTCGAGTTGCGTAGAAGTTGATGAAACGCCTAAGATACACGATATCATCAACGATCATTTGTTAAAAACATCGGTAACAGTTAGTGTTAGCGACGTAGAGATCGTACCTACGTTTCAAAGTGAAATACGTAGTTCAGTGGAGCCAGCTCCTGGGTGCTCATCTTGGGTAAACCCAGATGAGTTGAGCGAAGCCGAACGTAGCGGTGAAATTCACGTTGATCGTAGTATGATTGATACTTCAGCTACCGACGATCGATCCGACGATTTTGCTGATTTTGCATTGGCTAGCATCGATGATTTATCGTACGAACAAGCTCTGAATGGTCCAGAAGCGAAGTACTGGAAGGTAGCGATCGACGAAGAGTTAAAGGCGATGAAAGTAAAAGACGTTTGGTATCCGGTATCTGAAAGTAGCGTAAAAGGTGAAAATTACTCGAAGGTAGACAGTAAGTGGGTTTTGAAGAAAAAAATCAACTCGAATGGTGGGGTGAAGTATAAAGCGCGATTGGTTTTACGTGGTTTTAAAGATAGTCATTTTTACGAGTCAGATGAAATATACACGCCAACCCCAAACCAACCGATCATTCGATCGATGCTAAATCTTGCGGTAGTAAATCGTTGGCAATTACGCCAATTGGATGTTAGCACAGCATTCTTGAACGGTGACATTAATCGAAATGTCATGTTCAATCCACCTAAAGGGACTAACGAAGAGAAAGGAGTAGTATACGTTTTGAAGAGATCGTTATACGGTCTCAAAACAAGTCCGAAGTCCTGGAACGCTAAGCTAAACTCGTACCTATTGTCGTTGGGTTTTTCCAGAAGCAAAGTAGATCCATGTGTTTACTATGATTCGGAAAATCCGCTTCGGTGTGTGTTCGTAGTCTACATCGACGATTTTCTTATCACAGGATGCGATGATCGTCTTATCGAGTGGTTGGTTAAGAGTCTGAATGAACGTTTTGGAATTAGAGACCTGGAACAATGCAAGAAGTTTATCGGCATGGAAATTAGTCGTAGTAAAAATCAGTTAGAAATTCATCAGAATTCTTACATAGAACAGTTAGTTAGTGAATACGGGCTGTCTAATTCGAACAATATCTCAACTCCAATCGAACCGAACTTGAAGATAACTAATCTCAAGCTCGATAAAAGTTATGAAACCAAAGTGCGTGGTCTCTTAGGAAGTTTAAGTTACATAGCAAGGGGAACACGTCCTGATATTGCTTTTGCTGTAAACTTTCTAAGCAGATACCAGCACTTGGCAAATAAGGAGCTGTTCGAATACAGCAAGCGTATATTAAGGTATTTACGTAGTACGTTAAACGTGAAACTTACCTGCGTAATACCTGAATTCGTCGATAAACACTCTGTAAGAGTTTACGTAGATTCAGATTTCGCTGGTGATTGTTTAGATAGGAAGTCAACGTCTGGAATTTTCATATTGCACTATGGCAATGTAATTGACTGGGTAGTCAAGAAACAAAATTGCGTGAGTCTTTCGTCGTGTGAGGCTGAATATGTCGCGTTAAGTGCGTCTGGAAAGGAAGTCTTGGCTTGGCGAAATTTGTTCGTTGAATTAGAAGTTCGTATTGACACCGTTCCGGTGTATTGCGATTCTAACGCAGCGATTGCCGTAGCGAATACGGTCGAATCAAAACGTACCAGACATATAGATGTCAGTTATCACCATATTCGCGATCTGATTCTTAAAAATGTGATCTATCTACAGAAAGTTTCATCGATAGATCAACTGGCTGATTTATTAACGAAAGCCACTACCCGTACGGTGTTCGAACGTTTGTGTAAAATATTATATCGCGTTTAATAATTGTGTTCGAGTCGATTTTAAGTAGAATTTAAGTTAAAATTTTGTTGTAAAAATATTTTTAATCGTAGTGTTTACAAACACCGGTAATGATAAGAAGCAACAAGTTTTACGTTTTATTAAGTGGTACGCGTGTTAGGGAAAATATTTTTATGGTGGGGTGTTGGCAAAATTGGTCTTGTAACCGTAACGTATCGAAAAGTGTTCGGTAACTTTTGTTTTTTATTTTAAATAAAAATAAATTTCGTTTACGTAAAATCGCGTAATGTAAATACGTGGCTATTTAGTCGAGTTAAATTGTTAGAAATTTCGTTGAAATTGTTGGCTATCAAATATGTATTCGATTGTTCGTTGTAATCGTTATGTTTCGTAAATTGTCGCGTTTAATATTGATTTTGTCTTCGTAATGTAAAGTAGTTCGAGCTTTTGCTCCAGTCTAATTTTTGTTTTGGTTCATCGATCCATTCTCGGGTCAATGACCGAATAAAATAAATATTTCTTTATTTTATTAAAGTTGTCATTCTGTTTGTCGTATGTACGATGAAATTAATATTCTGTTTAGTCAGGAGTTATCGTTATTGTTCGATTCTCCGTACAAGCATTCATTGATTTGTCAATTTTTTTTAACAATTTCAATAAGCAATGGACAATTGGACATTTTTTTTACAATGGACCATCCCATGCCAAATCGGCGGATTTTTGCACGAGGGGTCCTCGATTTTTTTCAAAATCAGATCATGTTTGGGCCATTCCACGTCAATTGGACCAAGAAGTGGTAGGGGGGTTCGGCGATTTTTTTGAAATTTTTCCTGTGGAAAGACCTTCCGAAGGGATGACCAATGGCGCAAATCGCAGCCCTCTAGCCCATTTTTAAAGGCTGCCAAGGGGTGTCAAAGTTTTTAGTGAACCTAAAAAATCATCCATTTCAGTAGTGGGTTACTCGATAACCGAGATACCTACCAAAATGGAACTTTTCCCCATAGTTAGGGATTTTGAATGGCTTTTTGGTGATATCATAACAATCAGTGTTGCCACTTTTTTTCGTACAAAAAATTAGCTCAAAAAGTTTCGAAACGTAGTTTACATATCGTTCCGACTCTCAAAAATTCTGAAAAAAATGTATTATGGACAACTTTTCAAGCTGAACAACATATCAAAAAATTGAGATGGTAACATGTTGCAAAGTCGATTTTAAAAAATTCGAACTTTGCGAAAAAATGCGATTTTTTTATTTAAAACATGAAAAGAAGTTTTGATTGGTAAAGTTGGCCCATTTGACCCCTATTTTCACGTATCTGTTGAAAAAGTTGGAAAAACGCTTTCATCCGATGAAATGAACTCATCACAAAAAAATAAAAATTCGAAAAGATTCAAAAAATGAACGAATTTTTATTTTTTTGTTGTGAGTGTAATTTTTAACATTTTTTTTCATGAAATACGCCAGAAAGAGGTCAAAATAAGACAACTGAATAACTTTGAACATTTTTTGATGTTTGAAATCGAAAATTGAATTTTTTCGAATTTTGAGTTTTTGTGAGGAGTTTATTTCATCGAGTGAAAGGGGTTTTTCAACTTTTTCAACAGATACGTACAAATAGGGGTCAAATGGGCCAACTTCAAGACAAGACAAGACATTTATTTTTAAAGTGCTTACAACACAATAATATTTTGGTTTTAAAAGCACTTATACTATTTTTTGAAAAATTAAACTAGAACTTCTTTTCATGTTTTAAATCAAAAAATCGTATTTTTTCGCAAAATTTAAATTTTTTAAAATCGACTTTGCAACATGTTACCATCCCTATTTTTTGATATGTTGTTCAGCATGAAAAGTTGTCCATAATATATTTTTTTCAGGATTTTTGAGAGTCGGAACGATATATGAAAACTACGTTTCGAAACTTTTTAAGCTAATTTTTTGTACGAAAAAAAGTGGCAACACTGATTGTTATGATATCACCAAAAAACCTTTCAAAACCCCTAACTCTGGGAAAAAGTTCCATTTTGGTAGGTATCGCGGTTATCGAGTAACCCACTGCTGAAATGGATGATATTTTAGGTTCACTGAAAACTTTGACACCCCCTGGCTGCCTTTAAAAATGAGCTAGAGGGCTGCGATTTGCGCCATTGGTCATCCCTTCGGAAGGCCTTTCCACAGGAAAAATTTCAAAAAAATCGTCGAACCCCCCCCCTACCAGTTCTTGGTCCAATTGACGTGGAATGACCCGTTTAGAAGTCATCCAACGATGACGAATGATGCAAACCGGACATTTTTTTCGATTTTTTTATGGCGGAGCTGTGAGGCTTCAAAGTTCTCCAAAATGGCCAAAAATGAAAAATTTAATTTCAGTTGCAAATTGCACCGTTAGAAGGTACTAGGTAGCTAGGTACGTGGTATGAAATTTTGAACTCGTTTTCAAATTGTAGTACGTACTTTGAGAGGGTAATCGACGAATTATGTGAAAATCAGAGTTGCCACCCTCAAAAACCTAAAAATGGATTTAAAAACTTATAAAATTTAAATATAATTACGATGTCTGCGAGTAAAAATTCTGAAAAAAACTCTCAGTTTTAGCTTTTTTCGGGTAGAATAACATATCAAACAATTTTGTACTGGCATTTTTTTCATTTTTTGAGAAAAAAAATTACAAGTTTTACACTTGTTGCAAAAGTACTATCAGAAACTTAAAAAATGAAAATTTTTGCATTTTTGAGATTTTTTACCAATATGTAGACGAACAAGTGAAAAAAATCCCCCTACCCTCCAATTTGTCGACGAATTGACGAGAAATACCATTTTTCGTGCAATAATTTCAAGAGTGAAACATATTGAAAAAATTTCACCGCTGCTGTTTTAAATAAAAGCAGAAACCTAAAAAATGAATATTTTTGCATTTTAAAAATATTTGACCGATGTGTACTTAGACGGACATGTGAAAAATCCTCCCCTCCCCCTAACTTGTCAGTGAATTTACTAGGGGTAAAACTGGGTCAAGTGGAACGATTTTTACTTGACCGAAAATAAAATTGTGACAACCTGTTTTAACTTTGAGACCCCGTAAACATTTGGTTGTGTAGTCCCATCCTTCGCCTCATGGAGAGAACTCCAATTTGATATGTTTACAAACTTTTCTACAGTGAAAAATAATCTAGACAGGAATAAGATTCGAAATTAGCACTTTGAGGCAATTTTTGAGATCACAAATGTTCGTGTCAAGAGAAAACTATTGAACCGATATGAGTCAAATTTTGTATGTATAGTAATGTAGGAAAATTGGCGTGTTATTTCGAAATATAATGCCATTTTAAACATTTTGACCTCCTTTTTCTTGATTTGAAAATTTCTTTCTCCCTTAACCCCCCCCCCAAATAAATATTTTTCGTTGTACCATAGAAATGGGTCATTTACATCATTGCTACTGTGCAAGATCTCAAGTAAATCGGTTCATTTGGAGAAGCTGTATAGCCTTGTCAACAGAAATTTCAGCATGAAAATGCATCGTCAATTCGTTGACAAATTGCGAAGAAGGGAAATTTTTTTCAAATGTTCATTTAACATCTTTCTACACATTGGTAAAATACCTCAAAAATGCAAAAATTTTCATTTTTTAGGGTTCTTATGGTATTTTTGCAATAAGTGCCAAACTTGTAATTTTTTTTCTCGAAAATGAAAAAAAAAAAAAAAAAATGCCAGTACAATTTTTTGATGTTATTCTACACGAAAAGGACTACAACCGAGAATTTTTTCAGAATTTTTACTCGCGGAAATCGTGGTTATATTTAAATTATAAGTTTTTAAATCAATTTTTTTAGGTTTTTGAAAGTGGCAACACTGATTTTGACGTTATTCGTCAATTACCATCTCAAAGTACTACAATTTTGAAAAAAAAAGTTCAAAATTCTATACCACGCACAACCGGAGCAATTTGCAACTGAAATTTTTCCATTTTCGGGCATTTTGGAGATCTTTGAAGCCCCACAGCTCCGTCAAAAGGAATCGAAAAAATGTCCGGTTTGCGTCATTCGTCATCGTTTGATGACCTCTAAACATGATCTAATTTTGGAAAAAATTGAAGACTCCTCGTTCAAAAATACGCCGATTTGGCATGGAATGACCCATGACCCATTACTTGAGCGATTAATATTATATTTCAACATTTTGTTTTGTGTTACAGAAAATCATGCGTTTTTGGTGGATGGTTTTATAGTTTATAGTCGTCATTTTAGTTTACGTTTTCAGGAAACTCCAAATAATGAGAAGAGAGCGATGGAAGATGTGGTCAAGAATGGTCAAACGATGAAACGACTCATAGTTTTAGCGTTCTTTTGATTCATGTAGGTAGGCTAGGTACCTATTTTGTTATTGGTATTGGTACGCGTGTAACGTAGATTGAGACTTTGAGAGTTGCGTTCAGCTGTTTTATGAATAGTTTCTCGTTGCTCGTATAATTGTTGTATGTTGTGAGACATTTTGGCGAACGATTCATTATTTTCTATCGAAATGTGCAATGTGGATTTGTGATTAGTTGAGTGTTGCGTTGCCATAAATAAAATAATTGAACGTTTTTCGAGTATTAGGAGTTCTGTTTTGTCTGTCACCAAGTCCCTTTGTTGACTGTAATTATAATTATTCGTATTTGGATATTTTGATTTGGTTAATCAAATCCATTACTTGATAGATTATATTATTGCGAACTCTTGTCAAGTAAAATAATTTTTTGACTATGTCGTTTTACGTGGAGGAAGAATGTTATCGTGAAATGTATGCCGCGGCGATTAATCTCTTGTACGGAATGCCATTCAACACGAGGTTCCCAGACCAATGTATTTCGTTTGACATTTATTGTATAATAGATTAGATAGAGATGTCTTTGCTAATTCAGTGAATGGTTTTCGTCGTTTTTTAGGTGAAGAAATGGATGCTCCAGCCACCGAACCCTTAGCGCATCCGTATGACGTTGCATCGAAATACATTCTGAATTCCATGGAACGTACTAAATGTACTGATCCTTTAACCAATTTTACTTGGTACTCGATGCTCTTCTTCAATACGAAGAAATTTGCTGTAGCTCTGACCTGCGAAGACGCGGTCAAGATGTTGAGAAACGCTCCAGACGGAGAGGATGGTTATTATGTGATGGCAGAAAATACCTTTCTTAAATGCTTCAGTGTTGATCGCACGTATACCAGATATCATATTGCTATGGGAGGCCAAGTTTACGAAGCTATCGTTCAGCTATTTGGAGTAGAAGAGATCAGTATGCAAATTAAAGTAAGCGTTGTTCTCCAATAATGTTTAATATGATTTTAGCTGACAAGCGAACCTCTTGAGGTGTCCGCTTCCGATTTGAACGGGACCGTGATTTTTGCAAATAGCATGGTCTAAAACCCCCACAACCAAATTTTCAGCTGTCCAACTTCATATCTCGGTATTTGGCGAACGTTTGAACATTCAAAATTGCCTGTTTTTTGTGATTTATGCTTTTTTGAAAAAAAAGTACGTACCTGATCAGTAAAAATGCTCAAAATAAGTCTTAAAACTGATATTAATTCTCCGAATCTAAATTTCACAATTTCCAGCCATTCTGGAGTCTCCAGCGTGATTTTTCAATTTCTACAGAGTTTTGAATTTGCTCCAGAAGGCGTGAATATGAAGTTGGGCGACTAAAAATCGAGTTGTGCATTATATTCGACCTATTTAACCGAGTTTATTCACATTTAAGTCGATTCTGGAGGGAATACCTCAAGAGTGATTTTTTTGACCACCTTTTTAGTGTGCGTAGCACACTATTGGTTTCGCTTTGAGAAATGAAATTTCATTATACATGAATGTTCTCTTAAACTATCCAACCGTTTTTTGTACCTATTGGACACCATTTGAGAATCATTAAGGCGGAGGGAATAGATTAATTTTCATTCAATTCGGATGGGTAATTGCTGAGTAATTGCAATTTTAGTTCATTATTTTAATGCATTAAATCCTAAAAAAGGGAAAAGGGGACTTGTAGAACACCTGCCGCTCATTGTACCCTGCTATACCCCCAGTCTATTCCATCACCAGCTGTGTTTTATTGTACCCTGTTACACCCCCGGTCTGTTAGCTGTAAATTCCAAGTGGGCGTGGTTTGGTGGGGCGTTTACCAAACAAATATATTATTTTAATGCCCTAACCCTCGTAGAAAAGTTGTGGCTGAGTGGTTAGGGCATGTAGGTAGGAATAGGATATTTATAGGGACCCAGGTTCGAATCCCCGTGAGGTAAGTAGGTAGGTGACGGATTTTTCGTATGAAAATTGGGTAGGTAAATGCTTTGGAGTTACTATGTAGTAGTACATGGTAATGGGGCAAAAATGATGCTGAAACTGAGTTATGAATTATGATATCATTTGCTAACTAAAAATTCATTTCATTAATTTTTTGTCTACCTATAGCCATAAGTATAAAGTAAGAATTACCTTGACATGAATAATTTTTAACTTTTTACTTATAATTTAAAAATTACTTCAAAATGAGTAATTAAACTAATTTTTGTACAATTGAAACATGTAATTTTTATTATCATGATTTAGTAAAAATTATTAAAACAAAATGATTTTTACTATTGGTACCTATAGCAAAATTTATTAAAATGATAAGTTTTACTATACGATTACAGTAAAAATTATTGAATGGGATCTGGTACTTAATTGTGCTAAATACCAGTATTTAGTTAAATTTTTTTGTAAAAATTACCCATATTTTTTTCGTGTAATTTAGAGGCAATGCAAATTCTTAACATATTTTATAAGATTTAATTCTTAATTTAGAATAAAAAGCAAGTTCTGAAAATTGGTTTGAAAATTTATAAATTTGAAGACAATGGAAATTCTAAAAAAAATAATATGAAAATTTGTATTTAGAGATGCTGAGAATTCCAAAAATTGATTAAAAGTTCTGTAAGTTGCAGATAATGTGAACTTGAAAATTATATGAAATAAGTATTGTAATATTTATGAAGAAGATGAGAATTTTGAAAAATTGGAGGCAATGTGAATTCCAAAAATTGAGTAAACGTTTTACAATTTGTGGACAATATGAACTTGAAAATTGAATTTGAAATTTTTTAATTTAAAGACAATAAGAATTCTGAAAAATTATTCAAGATTTGACTATTTAGAGGCAATGTGAATTCTAAAAATTGATTGCAAATTTCCTAACTCAGCAGCAATGCAAAATTCTGAAAATTTATTGAAAACTTTATGAAATTGTAGCGATGGGGAATTCGGGAAATCGATTTGAAATTTTGCAAATTTTAAAACAATGCAAACTATGAAAAACAACTAGAAATTTCTTAATTTAGAAGCAATACAAGCTTATAAATTATTCTGAAATACCTATTGTAATTTGGAAAATATGAAAACACTGAAAAACAATTATTATTTTGATTTTTGAAGCAGTGAGAGTTTCAAAAATTCTCATCACTGTGACATGGTTGATTCACTTATGCACTACCTAGATGTAATAACTGTTATAGCTGTAGAAAAGGCAGCTAGCTACGCACACTTTGCAGCTAAGCTTTGCTTAGCTGTCTAGTTTCATATGTAATTACCTAATAAAAATATCCAAAATATCAAAAGTTCCTCGTGGAAATTTTCTAAATTTGAGCGAATCGCTGTATTTAATCCAGAACTAACCCCCCACCCCCCCGGGAGACGAATTTCGCCATTTCCAGCTGATCTGGAGCCTCCACCGTGATTTTCAATTTCTCCAGAATTTTGAATTTGCTCCAGAAGGCGTGAGTATGAAGCTGGGCAGCAAATGTTCAAGAAATTTACATAAGTAATGATGTATGTATGACCTAATTCATTAAATTTTTCAAACTTGAAACGGACATCAGTCCCGTTCGCCCGTTCAAATCAGAGACGGACACCTCAAGAGGTTCCCTTGTAAGCGTATTTTACATTAGTATACATAATATTATTTTTTTTTAGCATTTCAGTCAACATTGCAAGTTTAAAACGCAGAATTTAAATCGCGACCAGTTCCGAAAGATAGAGATGAGTACGATAAGATGGTTTGTGGACCATTTGAGTAGTGAATTCAGAGAACCGTTAGTATACTTATCAAGTATTATGTTGTAGATGTAATGAAAAAAAAATGGATAAAAAACTAATAGCAATTATTGATTTTTTAGGTTAGCGTGTGCACTTCAAGATGAAGCGCCTTCAGCTAGTGAGGAAGACTCGAGGTGAAGTTCTTTGCATTGCAATACCGCTATAGCTCCTAATAAAGTACCTACGTATAATTTTTACACCATCGATTCCGGTATTTCCAGTAGTTCAAACTAATCAACCGGCCATCAAGCAAACAAAGAAAACTGGCGACGAAAAATACTGGTGGTAGAATTTGTAATGCAGCTAATAAAAATTTCCTATGAAGTGATCTAATATACCTCTTTTTGAGTGAGCTCGGATTCTTTTTATGGAGGAACTTAACTTATCTACTCGCACATAGACATTTTTTTCAAATCTTTAAAAGTAAAAAAAAACTCGATTTTTTCCAAGTTTTCAGAAGTCAGGATCTTGAAATTCAGCGAAAGAAGTCATGAATATGAAAACAAGCAAGGTCGCAGCCTCGCAGGTGACCTTGCAACAGGGCTCCCCAGATTTGGACCGGCCAGCTAGATTTGATGCGATCAATTGACCATTTTTTTAAAATTTATTTTTGACTAGTTTTAAAATTCGAGTATTAAACACGATGAGAAAGATGAAAAAATTAGAAGAAATTACACTGACCCCTGAGTGTGTACCTAATTTAGTTTGTAGAAAAAGAAATTGAGGTGATGAATTTCCAATATTGGAATTAATTAACGTACTGTTAACCGCCATGTAGGTATTCTTCTCTTTACTTAGCCATACCGGGATATAAATATTTTTGAACTCCATGTTGATTGTTGAAACATAGAGTTACGACGACGAATGACTAAAAAAGAATTTCTGTACCATTGGCGTATTGCATTTGCAGTTGTTCAGTTTCAAGCTGCGTTGTATGTAGGTACTATTGATATTATAAATGACGCAGAGAAAATGAAACACAAGCGTAACATTGAAGGAAAACAATGAATCAAGAATGTTTAGAAACATTTTCTGAAGAAACGCGAGGTAAACATTCACACAAGACTAAGTAATTCAAATCCAAGGTACTATGAACTGTACCTATAGGTAGGTATTACATACGTTAGGAAATAATTGCATAACAAGGTAGCATGATCTGTCTCAAAGTCTTGAGAATTCGTATAGGATGCCACTCAGCCACTGTCTTCGAATAATTCATTTGAATTTTTTCAGCTGCAAAAATTCTACATTTAGGAGAATTCTCGTCATTTTCAAAAATTTAGGGACACATAAACTCTCTCAAATGGGCTTCTACGAGACGAAAGGGCAAAAGTAGTGTCAATGCAGTGATGAAAATGAAATGGAAAAAAAAATGACTAAAATACAGATTTCAAAATTTTGGGGCATTCAAACCCTTCATGAGTCAAATTTACAAATCAGTAAGAGTCATTGCATTGGTCGGATTTTTGTGACTCAAAATTTTAGAAAAGTACAGCCCTTTTTTATAGCTTTTTTCATAAAAGGCTCAAAAATAATTCCTTCGAGTTCACAACAAAATCCAGGTAGCTACAATTTTAGGCAACGAGATATTTGAAAATTGAAGATGTCATAACAAAAAGGGGTATATATGACACATATGTCCTTTTTGAGACGAATCCATATTGTTATTCTTCAGACCTTCCTCTATCATATGAGACCACCCCCACTTCACAAAGTCGAAAAACCAGTGAGATATCGCCATTTTAAAACTGTAAAGTCGATGAAAAATTTACTTTTTCAGAGATAATGGGTTACTCATGGTCGATTTTGTGTTGTCAACCATTATTTACCCGGTTTAAATCCAAAAATTTGCTCAAAAACATTTTTAAATCAATAAAAAAAATTTTAAAAAAATTGGCCAAAAATACTTGTATTTTTTTTTTTTTTTTTTTACTCAACATAACGATCTTTTTTCAGAGATAATGGGTTAACCAAAATAAAAATTGGCCAATTTTTCGCTTCAAAAAGGACATATAATTCAAAATGTTTGAGCGCTTACCGCTAACACACAGTTTCTTCCAGACTGATGGTGGATAGCATTTCATATAGTTAGATAGTGAGAAAATAAGATAAAATCGTCACCATGTTCAAATATGAACATTTCTAAACTTCACAAGCACTCAAACTTTCAAACAGTTTTTTCTCAAAATACAACTTTCACACATATGTCCTTTTTGCTATGACGTCTTCAATTGATGAAATGACTTACAAAATTTTGGAGCATGGGGGCATTCTCTCCTTCCCATAACAATTATCATAAGTCTCTCATGTTCCAACTCTACACATAATTCGATTTAATTTTATTATTTACTAGCAAAAAATTAGTACTTGATCAAAAGGTTTTCTTTAGTTCTCAAAAATTTTAAGGCACATGTATTTTCTCTTCCTTCAATGGACCCTTACGAAATCCTACTCATTTCTCAATGTTCAACTTGTATGAATTATCAAATTTAATATAAGGCCAAAAAATCAACGATGGTCAGAGTATACTTATAGGTACCTATCTACCTAGATGATTTTTTTCTACTTTGGCCTCATGGAGCAAGTACGCGTAGGTACTTTTTAGTTTTTGAAGCAAAAACATTTCTTGGAAAAATTTAATTTTCTTTGAAAAATAATAATCTTTAAATTTTTTTGTGAAAAATCAATTTTGAAGATTACAGAAATTTTAGCTGCGATGTTTTTGAAATATGCTACCTATTTGAAAAAATTATATTTTTGTTGAAAATGGAGGCAGGGGGGGTCTTCGTTGGGGGGGGGGATTTCCTATTTTATTTTCTATTATGAAGGAATTTTGAAAACTGCTCGTATGTATAGGTGGAGGTACCCCCTTATCACCTGCCCATACCTTTTTTCTAATTGCTGGAGGTCTGTCTCAGTTCTCAACAAAATTTATTGAAAGTTCACTCCTATATTTAAAAACATTTGGATAAGGATGAAATTCTGGAAAATCATCAATTATTTTCACAAATATAAAACATGACAGATTCGAATTCGATGAAAATACTCGAGCACAAAGTCATGTTTATAATAATTTATGGCACGATTCGTTTACAATGTGCGGTAATTAAATCGAGAATTCGAAAAACATAACGTAATGTTATGTTTGTGTGGAGCATGGTTTGAATTTATAACGATAGAGAGCGTTAATAAGCTGAGAAATTATCTTCAGACATGTGTAAGCCCCCGCCAATTTCGCTGCTACAAATTCTGTCAAGCTCCCCCTCACCCGTCACTATCACGAATTTTTCAATCGTCTTCTCTCGAGATATGTTTATTACGTAAATGCGGAGAAAAATTAACATTTTCTAGATACCCGCAAAAGAGGAAAAATGACGTTAATCGACGTTTCAAATGCATAACCTTCCGATTGTATAATGAGTTTTCCGATATAATGAGGAAAATTTTAATAATTTATGGGTCACATTGTGCAGAGCATATAAATTTGAGTCGAATAAAAATGAATATAGATGGATTGATTGATGTCATCGTTTTTTCTTATCAGATATTTTGATTTCGAAATCGAGGAGAAAATAATGAGACAAATATTTTGTAACTCTGCTATAGCGATTAGGGAGGTCAATGTGACTGAAAATTTGCGCCTTTGAATATAGGTACCTAGTACCTACCAGTAAGTATAGTAAGTATACTGTACTCGGCTAGTACGATAGATATGTATGTACACAGTATACTATAAGAAGAGACAGTTTTAAAATACAAGTCCAGCCGGGAACTAGGAATGGTGCCAATTTTGGCGCGTTTTACTAAACACACACGAACACGTAGTTAATAGGGCGACTTATTTATAGACGTAATGCGAGGTTAGTAACGGGGTTCACTGCGTGATTTTTAAAAATCTCTTTTCTTTTTCTTTTCTGTTTTCTTTCTTTTTCTAATCATCGTCATCAAACAATTCGAGATTCGAGAATAATTCGCGCAGTCTTGGTATTTGTATTTTTTCATTTGTAAAGCACGCGAGGTATGCGTATCTAATGGTCTTTTTTGGACAGGTTCCGTGTACATTCGAAATGGTTCAATGATTTGAATTTTGAAGATGAACGAATGTGATACGAGATTTCAAAGAGAAAGTATGGGAAATTCAGAATGAGTGATCAAAACTTGGAAAGCTCAAAATTTAATCTTCAAGATGAAAGCTGGGTTCGAAAGTTGCAAGCTACAATTTAAAAATTTGAAAAAATTTCAACAAATCCTCCTTTCACCCTCTTGAAACTTCAATTTCTCAAAAGCTCATAAATTCGACTGAAATTCAAAAAATTTGAAAATAAAGCAACAAACATATTGATTTTGAACCTTTCCTCCCAAAAAATTAAAAATCTCTTAGGACTCTTCAATTTCCTCTATTAGATTATTTTCAAAAAAATGTTCAATTATGAAAATGTGGTGTAAAATGTTGATTTTCACTAATTTAAGGTGGCTCATCAGTTCGGATAGTTGTTTATTTTTTAGATCCGACCCCTCAGTGATCTTTCAGTCACGCAGATTATCTGTTATGAGAAGGTTAGCGCTGGAGATATAGTTTTTTCCTTTCTCCTCTTCAACTTTTCGAGTTCCTTTATTGAACCAAAATGAGGAACTCGATTTAAGATTACAAGATGTACTAACATATATAATTATGTCAAAAGTGAATTCAGCAGGTACCATCAGAAATCTTGTATTTTAAATTCGAATGCAGTAAATTTTGAAATTTCTTAGTCTTACACCTCCCTTCAGTTCATTTTCCCTTCTATGTTTTACTCAAAATAATTTCAAAAATTTATTCAGCTCCATTAAAACCTCACACCATGATTCCAGCATGATCACATTGAAAATTTCGATTTTAACTTCCTCCTTCCCTCCCTCGCCCTTTCTTTCTTGAACAAAATTGTGATTTTAGCCCTCTTATTTTTTCTTTCCAGCCTCAAAAAGTGCATTTATATAAAAAGTACTTTTAATAAGTGATTTAAATGTTTTTTCTAGATGTTTCGACCCATAGACCCCTTTGTATATTCCTTTTGATCATGAAAAAAGTGGATTTCTGGATTTTCTTTTTCAACAGTTTTCAAACGTGTGTGATTAATCGAACCAGTGCCGGTGATAGGATTTTTCGTGGGGGGAGGGGGGGGGAATAATTGAATCCAAACCAAGTAATTTTGTCACCTCAATTTTTTTTGCATTAGGATCAATATTTTGCGAGATTTCAGCGACATTTTTAATAACTTAGAGGAGGGAGACTTGGACCCATTAGGTACAGGGAGAAGCATGGAGGGATTGATTCAAAACAATACGAAACATGAAAACCTTTGATAAGAATTCACGTCCAAATCTTTGAAAATTTTAATCCTCCAACAGAAAGCCTCCTCACCTCATTCGAAAAAATTTAAAGAATCAATCCAAAAACTTACCATTCATGCCACAGAATTTTTCTAAATGATTCTCTTTTCAAGAAGTTATGTTTTCCAGTCTCTTAAACATATTTTTCAAACTTTTTGGATGGACCCTTTAAAAGTTGAAAAAAATCAAGAAAATGGAATTAGCTAAATCAAATTTGGTGATTTTTTTTGTTGAAAATTTCCCATTTCTATGTCAGAATAAAACGTCCTCCCTCCCTACAATGTATTTCCCTCGCACGGAAATCTCAAAAAAATTATAGGAAAAAAATTAAAAATCAAAAATTGAACCCGATAAAAATTGTTTGCAAATTTTTTATTTTTGATCAAACCCCCTCCAAATTGCTATGGGGATGAAAAGTGGGATTTTTCTTGAAAAGGAGCTCAACTGAAATAAATTATTGATAGAAAAAAGAACTTAAAGAAGGAAATTTTTACAGACTTCAATTTTTTATTAAAAATGTCGTCATTAGAAGTTTTCTTCTGAAGCCCAAATCTACCTTACTTTCTAAATTTGAAACAGTGAAATTTCACTGTTTCAAATTTAGAGAGCAGGGGGGGGGGCATTTCCCCCAGGCATGGTATCTAACAGAATTTTTTTTGAAAAAAATCAACACTTTTTTACTACTTTTCTTCAACCAAATTTTTAGAAAGCTTCTCACTCAACCCCCCCCCCCTCACGCTCAAAAAATTGAGAAAATCAAATTTTTCACAGGAAAATTTCCAAAAAAAAAATGAAATTGGAAGAAAATTTGTATGCAAAGTATTTCTCAACTTCAATCAATTTTTTCAATAATTCGATGGTTTTTGCTGCGTGTTTGAATTTTTTCATTTTTTCACTACCTTTTTGACAAAATTTACTACTTTTTCACTACTCTCAATACCCATATTTAAATTCACAACATTTTCACCACTTTCACCACCTGTTAGATACCCTGCATTTTGAAAAAAAAAACAGGACGCTTGAGTCAATTTGGACGATTTTTAGACCACTTTTTAAAATTTTGAAATTTCCAAAATACACCCGAAGGCTCCAGAACAGCCTGAAAACCACCTCCAATCGACTTAGCATATTAAAAATGGGGTACTAAGTAAATTTCATTTCAACAACTCAACTGTGTGAAATGTTGTGGAAATTTCTATTTTCAAAAATCTGTTTGGGTGCTTCAGAACTACCACTCAAAATAGTTCGAAACCGTTTCCAATCGATTTGGAGGGTCGAAAACAGGAAACACCAAATTTCGGCTCTCTTGGTCTATTTGGTGAAATTTTGATTTTTTTTCCATTTTTGACCCAAGTTTGGTTTTTCAAAAATTCATTAAAAATCAAAACCATTTGTAAACTCAAAAATTTCATCTACTGTTTCCAAATTGGTATTCGGGAAATCAGATCATCTCAATTGAAACGTGATGGAAAATTATTTCAACTGATTTTCAAATTCCATGATTTTAGATTTTTTTAAAAAATTTGATTTGCCATTGAAACTAAAAAGTCATAGGTGTAGAAGTGACTTATGCAACTTTTCTCATAGGGATTATAAAATTACTTACTTATTTTCATACATGAATTTATATTCTATCCTTTTTGGAAGGAAATTTGTACTCACCTGAAACAAAAAAAAATTAAGGTGGATTAATTAGTTATAAAATTATTGATCAATCAACAGATAGGTATGTGAAATAATAATGGTCGAAGGCCAAAGTAAAAATTCTGACCATCTCGACGTTTAATAAAGAGACAGAAATGAATATTCACATAAAAATGGTAAAATTGATTGTGAAAATCACTCAAAAATATCAAAAATTGATGGACCATCAGAAAAAACGACCAAAATTTGAGAAAATGCCTCATTAGGATGAAATTTTTCACAGACTGCTTAGATTACTTATTGAAAAATACCAAGAACTAATTGGAAATTCTTAAAATTGAATGATGATTTGTCAATAAAATGCAGAAAGTGTCATAAAATTAATTGTCCAATTGACCCCCCCCCCACCATAATTGAAAATTACCAGAAGTTGATCTAGGTAAGTATCTGATGGATTTTTTTTTTGTTGAAAAAATCACTACCTTCTTTTAACCTTTTCAGAAAGCTCTCCTCTCGACCCCCCTTTCCTGCACACACAAAAAAAAAAACTAACGAAGTCAAATTTTTCACAAGAAAATTTCCCCTAAAAAATTGAAATTGGAAGAAAATTTCTAGGTGAAGTAATTTTTTATTTTAATCAAAATTATAAAGAAAAAATTCTCTCCTACTCATATTTCCTAGCTTTCCAAGCAGATACAGCTTACCATATTTTTTTACGATGATATTATAGATATATAGCGCTCGAGAGCCATTAAATTACCACATTTCCATAATAGAAAATCGGTCGATAAGTCACCTATAACGATGTCTTTATAAATGTATGCATATGACATCGTAATAATATACGTAACGTACGAGTACCTCTACCTACCAATATATAATATTGGCGAATTCGACACACATCGGTAAATATTTAAAGTGCGTGTGGAAAATTTTGGTAAAATGATTGATTATCTTTATTTGCTCATCGTATACATACGTATTATGTACGAGTATATGTTCAGGTACCTACGATACGAGCTTTTATAGTACTTAGGTACTATACGTTTAAAAGTATGAAGATGTTAATAAAACGTATTGGGAGCCCTTTTACATTAATGTTCCTATTTCAATAGGTAGGTAGACAGGTACATATCTCGAGCGGAATTTCTTTTTTAATTTTTCTGCATCGTATAAAAGCTCTCTCTCTCTCAAAAAAAAAAAAAAGAAAAGAAAAAAAGCCTTAACGTATATTCTTCGCATGTGTACGATGCCTATCACACATATAGGTGGTTTGTTTTTTCGTCAATCTAAAAATACTTCAACGTAGAGTAAGCCAGCTGTAAAAAGTACGCCGTATTCGGATTGTGTATACGAGTTATAGGGCTCGATGGCGAGTTAATTCTTTTATTTATACCTACGTTACATGGTTATTTAAACGTCAAGTCAAGACAATAACGTAACTGTCACGTTGGAAAAAATTTTCGTCAGGGATATTGCACCATATTCAGCATGGTGACGACTGTAGGTAGGCAAAGGTAGCATCGCATCGTACACATCGCCATCGCGTGTACACGATTGAGACGTATCCACCGCACATCAACCCCCTTTGCGATCTCAAGTACCACAGCAGTCTTGGTATGGTAGGTAATCACACCGACAATATATACGAGTATACGACGCAAACAGCAGGAAATACGTTTGAAAAAAAATTCCAAGCTAACCCTTTTCTTCTGCCCATTCCCTTCGGTAAATTCCGGTCATCGCGGTATGGGTAAATATACCCGACTTGTGTACACAAATTATACTACAGATAGCGCCTGAACGTTTTTCTAAACGCATCCTCACGCACACAACAGAAAAATACCTCCTCGTGCTATCTTTACTAACATTTTAGAATGATTTAACTGCGACTATTTTTATAAAACAATGTAAAGACCAACACACACATTGCGCTCGACTCAGGTGAGAGTACGCGAAATTTTTTCACTGCTGTGGTTTTTCTTTCTCTTTCTACTCGTATCTATTTGCCGGCTACGACACTTTGTAATGACCGTGCTTTTTTTTCGCCCCCTAATGGTTAATTAGCCTGTAATAATTAAACGTTTTTGTCTATTTTCGCGGCGGTCTAACGGTGGTGATCGATGCGGGTATTATTTATTTCGATTCGAGTATTTAATAAGCGGTGCTGGAGGTGTGTTTTTTTCACACCATATTATAGTGATAGTGGTGCTCTTTAATAATCTAATTGCGCGTTAATGTGCCGGCTGTTGTGCTGATAAAAATGTGCATATTGGCGATATTTTTATCCGAGTGACCGCTCTGTGTCTCCTGGTTTCATACCTTCTGCAAGACTGCCACTGCCAGCCTACCTATTAATTAATGTATTTCGCCGAAATTGACTCAAGTAAGTGACTGGAACACGAGCAGACTAAGATATGCATATAAGTAGACCGTACTATATCGTGATTTCTTGGATCTTATACAAAAAAAAATCTACCGTCATCAACCCCCTGTCTTCTCTCCCCCTCCTCCTGGCCTGGTGTATTTGACGTGAAAAACTACGTGCTTACGTACGTCAGTAGGTAGGTAGGTAGGTACTCGTACACGTAAAATGCTTACGTAGCTTTCATTTCCGGTATCATCGTGATCTTCATCATCATATGTATAGTGGATGTTTGTATAGAGTCGACGACGTCACGAAACTCGAAAGTTGAGGTGCATACTAAATGATCACGTGTCTGCTGATACCGTGAAAGTTAATAATTAACGAGAAAAAAAAATTAACTAGCGGGATACATTTTGTTGAATTTTTGTTACGGTTGAACGAGCCAAATCAACGATAGAGGGAGAGGGAGGGGGGAGGGAAGAAGAGAAAAATTTCAATTGGTTAGTAGGGTAGTGGAGAAGCAATGTGAATTGAGCCATGAACGGAGAGGGAAGGGGAACTAGTAATTTGTAAAGAGTTCAATGAAAAGTCCAAAATCGAGATGATTCGACTTCAGGGATTAAATTAAAGGTTTTTTGCGTGTGGGCGGAAGGGGGGGGGGTTCAACCAAAAATTTAAAGGGCTCGTTTGGAGGCGTAGAGGGGATGGGGTTGGGCCGAAAATTTGTAGACCAGTTTTGCCGAATAAAACAAAAAATGAAAAAACAAATTCTGTCAGTTGAAAAAATTTTCGTTTTCCCTGTTCAATTTTTAGAATCCTCAAACATGGAATTTTTTATTCTGTAAAAGAGAAATAAATTAGCTCGAGCGTAGCCAGGGCAAAATGTTTCGAAAATTCGTATTTTGATCGGCGAAAAAAAAGTTTTCATGTGCAGAATGTGATTTTTTCTCCTCGGTTACAAAACTTTAGAATTTGAAAGGATGGTTCTTTTTTCAGAAATTCCAACTTTGAAAAAAAAATGCAAATAGATTTGAACGAACTGAGGGCAAAAGATTTCGAAAATTCGTATTTTGATAAGTGAAAGAGATTAATTTTTTTTTTAATGTAAGGAGCTTAATTTTTTTTGGTTTAAAAATTTAAAAATTTAAATTATAGTTTTTTCGAAATCCCGACTCTGAAAAAAAAAACCGAATGAAGTGAGGGCAAAATATTTCGAAAATCTGAGTTTCGAGAAGTAAACCACATTATTTTCTATTTTAGGAGTTTATTTATTGATTTAAATATTTTTTGAGTGTGAATAATAGATAACTAACCTTACTGCCTGAGTCAAGCGAGGGGCGAAGTTTTCGAAAATTTATAATTTAAGAAGTAAATTATCAAGTATTTTTTTTTTTTTTTACAAGAAGTCAATTTCTCCACAGTTGACTTTCGCTCGGGCAAAAAGCTTTCAAAAATGTGTAATTCAAGTTCCAAAAAAGTCGGAAAAATAGTCTCTTTATATTTACACCAAAAATGCTCAAAATTTACCAGCTTCATCAACATTTTCCGACTTTGGGTGGGGGGGGGTGTAGTCTATCCTCTTTCCTACACCTTCTTAGTTTCATCCCTGTCTTCGAATATTATGGCATGGAATCATTGGAATCATGGAAAAAAACAGTTAATGAATTTTGAAAAAATTTGAAATCATGAACATGAAGTAATTTGACCAAGTGAATTTAGAATCGAAGGAAATTCCTCATCATTATCGTCATCACACCAAAATATGACAACAATTTTCATGCATGCTGAAAATACTAAAATTTCAATTTCGTTAATTTTTCTTCCCCCTCTATCCTTTCTAACTGTTTTTCATAGAGTTTTTCTGTTTTTTTTTTTAGCTTCAGTTACCTCCCCTCTCCCCCCCAAAAAAAGTTTGGGCGAATGCTTGCAATAACAACGTAAAACAAAATTGAAAAACAGCGTGATTTTTGGTAATGTCTCCCAACATTGCATACAAAATATGAGCAAAACGAAGTGACGAATTTTTCAAAAAATTCTGTATGAGACGCAAAGAAAACAAATCATCATTAAAATTTATGGAAATGGAAAAAAATTAAATCAAAAAATCTTTTTAGAGTTGGAGTTTTGGTTTTAGGGAAAGTTGAAAGATTATACTACAGTTATGCAATTTCAGTCGATAAATAAGCATTTTAGGAAAAAAGTTACGAGAAGCAAATAAAATTTCCAATTTTTTATGTGTGATTAAATTTTGCATATTGATTAACGGTTGAAGAGATTAGCTGAAACCGTCTCGGATCTACACAGTACGCACATGAGGTTGACCATTTTTATCATTTACTGCGAGCAAATATCAACAAGTGTTGGTTTTTGGTTTTGGAAATTTGACGTTTGAATTTGGTTCATTTTTGATTCACGATTTTAAAAATTCAACGCCTGAACGACTGATGATTCGATATTTCACTAGAGCTCCTTATTTCATTAATCATTACACAGATTTTCTATAAGGAAATCTTGAACTAGAACAAATTGCCCTCTTCGTCTACCTTTCTCAACAGCTCCACCGGTTTCTTCAAAATGACGAAAAAATCATACTCGCATTTTTCAGATTACGTTATTGAAAGAGAAAGGCAAGTGGGGGGGGGGATTTTCGTCAAACCCAGATCTTTCTGGAAAGCTGTAAAATGAAATGAAAATAAGATTTGAAAAACTGCAAAGAATTATGAACCATTCAAGTGCCATTTATTTTAGAAATTGAATTCCAAATTTGTTTTTGATTGAAATTTTTAAAAAAGAGACAAGCAATTTTCGAATAGAAATTTCCCAACATTTTTAGAAGATTTTAAATTACGAAATGAAGGATGGAAAAACAGATTGGAAAAATCAAAATTGAAGTTGACTCCCTCCCACTCCTCCTCTTCCTCCTCCTCCTCTTTTCCCTCTTTTCAATCACGTTGGCTTTTCATTTTTTTTTACTAAAAACTGAAACGTTCGGAATTGATCGCGAAAATTTGAATTCATCCTTTCCTCCTTTAGGTACTTCCCAATTCCCATATTATATTTCCTACAAAGTCACTATTATAAATTAAAATGATGGGTTTCATTTCATCGATTTTTTTTTTCTTCAATAATCGAATGGTCTCGAACAAATCCTTAATGCAACAATCATGGGAAAAATTTGAAAATTGTTACGTATAAGTATCTCCTCAAGAGAATTATCCCATTACAGGACACGTTTGATACGATCTGTTCAGTACTAATTTTGCTAATGCGTCATGTCAACATAAAAAATAACGCTATAATTTTTCGTTATATGCGATGAATTCCCCTGCGCAAAAAGTACGATGAGATTTGCAACGAGCATTGTGTACTTGTAATACATATTACTTATTCGTATTATTGCTCGCCGAGTTTTATGATTTCTAGTAACGATTAATTTCTCTAAATATGAATTTCGTGGAATGAATGTAGAGAAGTTATGGTATTCACTTAATTAACGAACGATGAAGAAGTGAGGGAAATAATACTTTAACGGGAGGGAAAGAGTGTATTACTATCAGGCAAAATGTAGACCTACGTGGTTTTACTCTCAAAGAAGGATTACTTGAGCAAAAAGGACAGTTACCTAATGGCATAAATAAGCAGAAGAGAAAATATGTTAAGCTTATATTGGAGCAGAGCGAAAAATAAAGCTTAGTATCACTGCAGATTTTGACGAAAACTGGTGAGAATAGAGAGTTAGAGACTATACACAGAAATGTGTCGAGGCTCCAAATCTTGGGCAATCCCTCTTCACTTCACTTGAAAAGGCACGATTTGAGTTTTCAAACTTTGCTGACACATCGACTTTGAAATTAGGCACGAAATGAAGATTTCTTATCAATTTGATGGAATTTTTTCAATATTGAAAATACCATTTTGGAACAATATAGATTTATTCTCAACCGGCTACAGAAATACTCGGCTCTCAAAATACTTTTTTTTACATTATTATTTTAGTGAATGTTCGAAAAATCCCACTGAGAAAAAATGTACTTGGAGAATTTGGTCGAAATTTTTTTTAAACATGAAAAAAAAACCTAAAAATTCAGACTTGTACAGTTGGTAGTAAGTATATCGTTTCATCGGGGTGCAGATTTTTTTTTACCTGCCTAAGCTCAGCTCCTAAACCGCTGGAAGGCTCAATTTTTTTTTGCAATTCTCATGTTTTTTCGAAAAATTTTCAAAATTTTTGCATTTTTTCTGTTTGCTTACCTACTTACATAAATTTTTATTTTATTTAAAATAAATTTTTTGACAAAATTCAAAAGCATGAAATTTTTGAAAATTTTAGTTTTTTATCAATATTCTGAATAAGTTGAATTTTAAATTTCAAAATGAAACTTTTTCAAAATCGAAAATTTCTTAGACATTTGACTTAGTTTCATTCCAATTTTGTCGTCATATAAAAATTGTCATTTCATGAAGTATCAAAGCGGTCAAAAAAAGTAGTGAAATTTTTCCTTATTGGGTTCTATAAAAAGTTGAGGAAGTAGAATTCGGACATGTTTCTGGAGATATGAGTGATGACTTGAATTAATTTTTTTTTCAAACATCACCACCTAATTTTTCAGTTAAACTCTTCGCATAACAATTTTTGACATTTATCGACAGTATTCTTTAGGGACGTTAAAGGGTAAATTCACTTGATGAAATAAAAATTTTCAGAAATTTTGAATTTTGATTGACCTTTTTCCATTTAATTTTTCATCAAATCACAACGTTTTGTTCCTATTATTGCTTTGATTCAAGTAGGTACTGTAGCTTACTAATCATCAAACTAAGAATAACAACAAATATGATTTATATAATACATGCATAGACCTAAATGAGATCTTTCGGAAACTTTTTAAGAGTTGAACGCACCCCTTCTCTAACCATCATTAACTGTCAAATGATTGATTCAGCTATACTTTGATGATTAATTTTTCCCTAAATTAATTCTGGACGAAAGAGAGTGATAGGGAGAAATGAGAAAAAAATTGCGTATGCACTCCTAAAAAATATTAAAAATAACATAGGTAGGTACCAAAAAACCTGTCCTTACCCAATAATAGTTGATAATATTTTTTTATCACTCTCAGTGGCCAGTGATTCTTCTCTAACATAAAATTTTTCCTCAAACGTAAATTGGAGATCTGAAAAAATGAACAAAATTCCAATTTTTAGTCCATCTGATGCTTATGTGAGCATGTTGATTGTTGACAAAAATCAAAATACGTAACTCCAAAAAAAAAGTAGTTTCATATAAAAATAGAAACTAGAAATACACAGTAGAAAAATTTTACCAAAAAATTACTCATATTATTTTCTTTTAAGAAAATATTGACTCAGAAAATAATACGAATTTTCTGTCACCCCCTAGGAAATCTTGTCAAGTAGGTACGAGTAATTAAAACTCATTCGATAGATAAATTAGCTTTTATTCTATTTCTGAATGGTTTGAGAGCATTTTTTGATCACAAAGAATAAAATTATCGACCTAGAGTAGCTGGAAGTGATGCACTCACTTTTTTTTCTGGAAAAATAATCGATCAGTGGGTAATGTTTTAATTTTGAAGATGAAAAATTACAAAGTAATCCACTCAGTTTCACTATTATTTTGATAAAATTACAAAATTGTCTAAAAATTTACATCCGAACCTATCAATAATCCCCTTCAAGTACCTACCCAGTTTTGAACCAAAATTTTCTTTTAGGATCTGAAAAAAATATAGGAGGAAGGGTGAAGAAAGCTGTTGAAAAAAATTATGGCCTGTTTCTTAAGTTAAACGTTATTTAAAATACAATTTTTTTCATATATGTACCTGAGGGGGGAACGGGGGGAGGGGGGTTAAAATTCTCAGAAAAATCATATCTACAAAGCAAGAAAGAACTTCTTATTTTGTTAAATATTTCTGATATTTTTGAAATAAGACCACATATACTTTTTAAATTTAATCTAAAATATAATTAATTTTCTTCTAACATCTCCACGCCACCTATTCTACTGTTTCCAAAAAAAAAAAAAAAAAAATCATAAAAAGTATTCTGAAGCAATATTTTGAACCCAGCAAAAAATTCGAACGAAGCACAAACATACTAAATTCAAGTTCACAATATCTTAAACTATCATTCTACATCACCGACGAAAAAAAAAATGCCAAAAATCTAGAACTAGGGGATTTAGGAACAAATTTTTTCGCTAATAATTCTGTCATGTAATTTCGACTATAAATCCAATAAAGTGCCCTATATCTGCCAAAACCTCGCAGATAACCATCATAGGATTTTTTCTCTCTTTGTTCGAATTAAATATCAGTCCTTCATCGGAGCTGACTCCGAATAAAATACAATACGTTTATAAAAAAAAAAAATCCACAATGCGAAAAAAATGACCCGAATATGCGTACACTTGAATAAAAAAAAAAAGGAAAGAAAAAGGAACACACCGGTGTGAATGGAGTTGAAATGTTGGCAAAATATCAGATCATTTTGCATCGCGAATACGTATCGTACACGAGACGTGAGACGTGTGGCGAATATAACGTTGAATTTTGTAAATTGAAGACTTAATTAAGGGCGCCCTGGTACACGTACAACGAGCTTAACGAATTTTAATCCGTTCAAATGTGGTAAAAAAGTTAACTAGCGCGCGTTTTTGTTTTGACCAATCTATAAATAAGCCCTAATCGATGAAAAGAAATAATCCTAGACTGGTATGTTGCTTAGGAACCGATGAACGATGTGGCTAATGTCCACATGTTTCTAAAACACCATAGTTGTACTAGAAAGTAGAATGTTCAAATTATATGTTTGAAAAAGAGAGAGAGAGGAAAAAAAGACAACGATGTATATTAACTCGATGATGGTATTTTATGATTTCAGCCAGTTGCACGAGATGCAACATATTAAACCTATGGGAAAGGGGGACCCTTTGTGTCCACTGGGATTCCATCCTCAAGTACGATGGCCTACCAGATGCAAAAGATGTTTTAGGTGTGTATTTTCACAAGTTCATTGACCTATCAAAAGGCCCAGTTTAGTTTAGAGCAAATCAAATACTTATGATTGAGCTTTTGGTGGCATCTTTCAGAGACTACAAAGAACACGGAAATCGTAATAAAGACCAAGACTATAAATTAAAAAGAAACGATACAACAGCTTCATCTCCTACTCTTTCATCATGGAATTCAAAGTAAGATAACAAGAGCTCAACTTTCAACACGAAAATCTCGTCCGACATTACTCAAAAATCTTTCTTCTTTATTCGCAGACCAGTCGAAGAAAAAAACAACGGAACCATTGGTACCAGATCATGGACCAGTACGAGTAATTTAAACATAGACAGCACATCTGCCCCAAAAAACTACGAAAATTCCAAGTGAGTTTGAACTCGTAGACGATTATTTTTAATGAACTTGATTACTCATCTAGTAGGTACTCGGAGTATATTTCAAAATCTACGTCATATACAAAGTTTAACCATTGACACCTGCTTTTCGTATGTCATTCATTAAACAGCTTCTATGTAAACTGGCATCTACTCAAAAATTTAATTCAAGGTGTATTGTATGAAGAAGGGCAAAAAACTAAACGAGCGAGACGCATATTTTCCTAAATAGGGTGCACAACTTACAGTACGTACAGTTGATTGGCTGTGTGTTATTTTTACAGAGCTTCGTCGTGGACTTCGACTCCAGATTTAGATAAATTGTCTAACGATACAAAGCCTTCTGTAGAAACTACCGCCAGTGTGACTTTGCCTAGGAGAAGGCCGCAGCCAAAAAATGATGAAAACTCGGGTAAGTGGAGGGAATTTCAAGATGAGGGGGGGAGATGAAATGATTTACGGATAGGTAGCCTATATTGATTTTAAGATATTTACAGAAGATGATTATCGTCGTACGCAGTACACGGTTCGAAGGCGAACCAGTTCCAATTTACTCAACAAGATTTCTACCATTGAAGAGAACGATTCGACTAAAAAGAATGAGGTGAGATGTGAATTTATGAAGAACTATCTAAATGAATTATTTTTCTATACTTATCACGTTTGTATTTGCAGGTGAATTCAGTCAATTACACAAATAATAACGAGCTTAGGAATAATATCCCCAATGACTGCAAAGATGATGCTGAATCTGATGTATTTACGGATGCTGCAAGCACCATACATACCGATGATACTGAGACTATTGTTAATAGTGATATTTTACAGGTAAAGTGGACATTATTTGATTCTATACAGACTTTGGCGTAAATAAACCAAATTGTGGAGATGAAATTATAATAACCTGAGTGGAGTGCACAACTTGCTTTCTCAAAAAATAATTTTTACAAAAATTTAAATTATATTAAAAATTATATGAACCTAGATCGATCTCTGAGTGCACAACTTCTCAGATCAATGGAAGTTGAAAATTGACAAATAATGCCAGGTTTTTCGATTGGACTTTATACAAAGCCTCCCGAACCCCTTTGCCCCATTTACTCAAATTCTGAAAAAGCACAACTATTCGTAATTATTGAACCTGAAGTTGCGCTTATGTGAGCTTATAAATTTTCACCCCCCCTCCATGACGAGAGGGCTGGGGGTAAATATGGAGTACATTGAAAAAGAAAATTATAATCGTGTTCAGAATTCTTGCAAAGATATGAATCAATGTGTTGCGCCCACGGAATCATTATCTTGAATTTTTACTCCGTATATGACGAAGGGAGGGGAGGGGGAATCACTTGGATCGAGCCCAATTAGGAAATTAAGTTCATTTCCATGTTCAGCACCTCCAAAAACGTGTCAATGTATCACATGCTCTAATTTTTTGTCGAAATTTTGACCCAATTTTTAATGGGAGGGAGGGGGAGGGAGACTCTTCTACCATGTGAAAATTGTACACTCGTATTTCAATCTTTCTCACCACATTTTCTTCATAAATTTGCACATTTATGTAAATTCAAAAATTAATTTGAAATGAAAATCACGTATTTTTGAGCTCCTGGCGCAGAACTCCAAACCTAAAGAAATGGTTTAGATTCAACATTTCGTCAACATTTTAGCTGGGAAAAATAAGGATGCTTGAAAACTGCAATTACATGACCTAAGGTTCAAAATCTTCAAAACTACCCAGTTAGAAAATAATCACATCAGTTGAAAATGAGTAGGAAAAAATGAAAGGTTGCTAATTTTGCTGAGATTTAAATATGCGCTTGATGTATTTCGAGTTGATATTAGTCTGGGCACAAATTTCAGCCGTAAAGGTCAACCGGAAAGGGAGTCAAGGATTCCCAAAATTAAGCAATCCAACTTTTCAAATAAAAATATTATAAAACAGAAAATTGACGAATTTGGTCAAAATTTAGGTTCATTGTGTAGTTCGACGTTTTAAAAATATATTGCGAGAGAAAAAATGTTTCACCATAACTGACCACTTCAGGCGAAAAAATACGTGTTTTTAAATGGTGTTATGGTCATGTAGCAGCAGCTAGCAGTCGAAAAATTCTTCAAAAAATTTTAGAGGTAGAAAATCCATCGAAAAATGTAAAAATAATTTTGTTGGTTTTTTTCTAACTTTAGACTCCCCTCCAAAGTGATTTGAAATTTTCAAAATGTATTTTGGGGTCGTTGTTGGAGTCCAAAAAAATTGGAAAATTCGGGGTCATTATCCTCGAATACCCTTCACTTTCATAAAATCTCTAAAAACTGCGGTGGAGGGGGGGGGGGGATAACACCATTCTGAATGCGGATGGAAAAGTGCTTATGCGCTCAAAAACCATTTTGCAATAAAAAATCTAATATTTTTGAACTCCTGGCGCAGAACCCAAAACTCATAAAATGATCATTTCTGAATGTAAAATTGTTATTTTTTGTAGAAAAGAAATACTAATTATTGCTTTCCAACCAATCCCTACCACGTTTTCATTAAATTTTGCGAGGTTGTTAATTCGAAAATCAATTTGAAAAGAAAAATCATGTATTTTTTATGCTCCTGGCGCAGAATCCGAAACCTCATGAAATTATAAAAACGAATTATTTTCATCAATTTCTTCAAAATTCCGACGTGAAAATAAATGAGAGGACTTTAGAAAACTGGAATTTAATGATTTTAAGTGCAAAACTTTCAAAACCACATTTTCTATCTCAAAATTTCGAAAAAAGTAAAAAACTGGGGTCAAAACTTTCATAGAATTGATATCTACGTAATGACCTTGGGTGCATAACTTACCGCAGAGCATTTTCTAATCTACCTTAATACCCAATTTCTAGTATTATTTTACCTATTTTGAAAATTCTTGACATGGAATATTCAAAAACTCCAATTCAAAAAATTGGCATTTTCAAGGAAGCTCTAGGAAATTATTTAATGATCAAAATTACAAATTATTTCAATTTGATAATTTTTCTAAAAAGTGTTATGGAAGTTTTTAGAAATTTCTAACAACCTTGAGTGCATAACTTACAAAGGTTTTCCAAGCTCATTATCATCAGTCCTCTGTTTTTTTTTTTTTTTTTTTTTCTAAACATAGGGTCAATAATTGAAAACTAAATACATCAATGGAACGTTCACAGACAATTTTATTGATCTTAAGAGTGCAAAACATACGGATCTGAATTTTTCTAACCTTAAATTTTGGATGAAATTGAAAGACCTGGGGTCAAAACCTTCATCAAATTGATATGGAAAGACCTTTCTAAAAAAAAATTGAATGACTTCGGGGGCAAAACTGGGACATTTAGGAACCTTCTGGAAAATAATAATGACCTTGAGTGCACAACTTACTTACAAAAATTCTTTATGCGGAATGTTGAACACCTTCAACATTAGGTACCTAATCCTTTTTTTTTGTATATTTCTAGGAGCAAGTAGAAAGCTTAAAATTAGAACTATCTGGTATGAAAATGCGTTGTGAGAAAGCAGAAAAAGAGAAAAACGATATGCTGATGAGAAGGGTTGCCTCTTTGGACAATTCGATGTCAACCAAAACAACATCATCTGAGGTACCATTAATTTCACCTATACCTACAATACCTACATGTATTCTTACCTACTTAAGTACTTGATAGATTTCGCATTTATTCCACACTGACTCCTAATTCCATTCACAGCTGACCAAACTTCAAGAAAAAATAAACAATTTGAACGAAACGTGCGAAAATTTGCAAAAAGAAAAGAAAACTCTGATGAAAAAAATCGAAACACTGGAAAACAAAAAATCCAATAAATCTTCTACTGATTCGGAAATCGAAACTCTCAAGTCAAAATTACACGCAGCCGAGTCATTATGTGAAGAGTTGATGGACGAGAATGAAGAAATGAAGCGTGAATTGAAAGATATGGAGTACGAGATAGAGGAAATGCAAGATAATTTCAGGTAAACACTCTTTCTCCCTTTTTCAACTGATTTAGGTCAAATTTCGATCGAAGAGAATGAATCATTCATTTTTTCCAGAGACAATCAAGCCGATGAATACTCGTCGATTAAAAAAGAACTCGAGCAGACAGCAAAGAACTGTCGAATTCTATCGTTCAAGTTGAGAAAATCTGAACGAAAAGTAGAACAATTAGAGGCTGATAAATTTGAATCAGAAAGGAAATCTAGAGAGGTTAGCTACTCGCAATATCGAGCTCGCACGCACATTCGGCAAATCAGGCATTAAAAATTACCTTATTTCACTTGCAGGCTGTTTTAAAACTGCAAAAAGAACTAGAGGAAGTGAACGAGAAGCTGAAGTTGAGTAGTAACGAAGACGTTAAGAAGAAAGCTCCAATGTTAGGAAACATTCCAAAAACCCCCTCCGGCGAAGTAAGCCTTCTTTTCGTACAGGCTGCCAATTTATTCACCTTGCACTGCACATTCTGTATAATCTACATACATATGTACGATCTATGTGTATTTGACAGAAAGTTTCAAGAGCTTCGCTAACCAGAGGCGGATCACAAGAAGATCCAGCTCAACTTTTACGAGACTTACAAGACTCGATAGAACGAGAGGCGGATCTTCGCGAGCAACTACGCTACGCCGAAGAAGAAGTTAGTAATTCAGTATTGCGTAAGGGACGAGATGTCGATCTAAAATCCGTATTCTTCTCTATGTCCATCTCCATAGTACATAACTCGATGGGGTACTTGTTGACTCCATCGAGACCATTCACGACGCTCATGTTAGGTAATTCTCGATTTTAACGCGAATGCGCGGTGTTTATGTCCTGCAACCTATAAGCACGTGGTCTCGATTTTTTATACTTTTTTTTTTCTTGGCACAAATCCATGCAGAGAGGATAAAACTGTTATACAGGGCGAGCTCGAAAACCAAACCGTCATTATTCGATTCCTATAATAACTCTATTATTTGTTCTAGGCTCAAAATTTGCGTAAGAAGGTTTCCCGTGTTGAAGATGATAACGAATCCTTACTTATGCAATTGAAGAAAATGGCTACAAAAGCCAAAAGTGAGACATTCTATACTTCTATGTGTGCACGATTCGTCTCATCCAAGCTTTTGTAACCATTTTGCATGCACATATTTAACGCTTTTACATCGGTTTTGTGTGCTCTAATAATTAATGTTTTTTGAGAATGCAAACCTGATATTAGCGCTGAGCTTTGATATGTCTTATTTACTCTTTTTTTTTGATTACTCAGGTCGTAAATCCAGTCCTACGCATTCCCGTTTAAATCCCGAATCTGCTGCCGAGAAAGATGAAGGTATATCAGATGACGATGATCCGACAGAACTTAGATTATTATTAGAGCTTAATGAACAAGTAAGTTCACTCAATAAAGTAATAGCTTCCTATAAATCATTTCCTTATCCCAATGTATCCTTAGGAGACGGCTGTGTTACGTAAAAAAGTAGAAGAATTAGAAGAAAACTGTGATATTTTAAAGAGGAAAGCATCTGACCTTCAGGATAAGCTTTTAACAAAGGATCAGAAGATTAATCCACTCGGCAAGAGGGAATCTAACAAAGTAACTTTAATTTCTAAACAATTTTCCAACAACCTCGAACCTATTCTCATCCTTCGAATAATCTTCACAGCTTCTCGAAGCTGAAATAGCAGATCTCAAGAACAAATTATTAGAAAAAGATCGCGAATGTAAGCAACTGGATTCGGAATTGTCTTTAATCAAGAAGAAATCGAAGAATTTACAAAAAACCAGGTTAGTTTCTCAGAAACGAAACATCGAATGCTGAAAATCACATCAAATTTGAGATCAACGTCCTTGAAAACCATGCAATCGATATGCAACACGATTTCTTATCATTTTTCATGTTCAACCCCCTCCCCCCATCCAGATTGTTTCCAAGTACAATAGTTTCCAGAAATGAAAGCGTCAAATCCCAAAAATCACATCAAATTTGAGATCAACGTCCTTGAAAACCATGCAATCGATATGCAACACGATTTCTTATCATTTTTTAAAATTTACCCCCTCTCTTCCCCCATCTTCACCAGTTATCAATATTTTTGTGAACAAATGTCTAAGCTGGAGAAATTCATATCAAAGAAAGCAATCTAAACGAAATCTGAAAATATTTCAACTCTACTTCTTACTATCGCATCTATTCTTCAAACAGTGGGTTAGTGATTGGGGTGGTGGGAGGGGGGGGGTCGGTGCTAAAAATTGATAAAAACCCTTCATGCATATCGATTCCATGGTTTTCAAAGATGCTGATTTCAAATCCGATAATATTTTCCACCGAAAACCAACCCTACTCTTGTACTAAATCGTGCTCGTGCTGCAAAAAAATCACTCACCTCAGCACCCTCTACAATGCACATTAAAATGTCCAGTAGATTTTTTATCCAAATAGATCGTTGGATGGTGATCAGTCTACTATCGATTCGCAACGTCAGCTGAAAATAGTCGAGCAAGAAGTGAGCGTACTCAGAGCACGAATATCTTCATTGGAAAATGAAAATGAACAGCTTCAAGCTGCCAGTAAACAACTCACTATTACTAAACTATCGAAAAAAGCAAGTTCTCAGAACGAGACTGAGCTTAAAACCAAGATATCATCTTTGGAAAAACAACTGGCAGAAAAACGTTTATCGGTAAGCTTTTTGAAATTTCATTCAATCAATGTGGGTAAAATTTAGGCTCGAAAAATCGATACTTTATTTTTTCAGAAAATCAAAGAAACTAATAAAAAAGCTGGCGAAGAGATTGAACAATTACAGCGCAAGGTTACCGAGGTAAGATGAATTTTTTAAACTATCGAGATGGCCAAATCGACGAAATGAAATGTGGTTTACAACTTTCAGCTCGAATCGGATAATGCGAGACTGATTACGAATTTGAAAGTTTTAAAAGAAGGTAATTTGGACGGTATTAAAGAATTACACGGTAAAAGGACGCCAAAAATAATATCAGATACGACTTCCAAAGCTGCCCTAAAAACCATGATACAAGAATTAGAAAACGAAATAGGTTCGTTCAACTTTTTCTTATATATTTACCTACCCAGTATTTGCTACTGTACTTAGCCTGTATTTTGTCTAATAACTTTTTAATTATTTTTGTTTCCACAGACGAGATTTTATTCAGCCAAGAAAAGTGCCTCTCATTATACAAAGAGAAACTAGAAAAAGAATCCAATAGTCAAGATAAAAAACACTTGATTTTAGAATTAGATAAGACCAAACAAACGTTGGAAAAAGTTCTAGCAGAGCAAAAAGAAGAGAAAATGAAATTCGAAAAAGAAAAGGAAAAACTACTCAATGATAAGAAGAAACTTGAAAATGGTTTGAACCAAGTTTTTTAAAATTGTTTAACATAATTTTCATTCCAATTTAAATATCTAGGTACTTATTTTATATGACACGCTTTTCTTCTTTTGTTTTAGCTCGAAGTAAATTAGAAGGTGCTAAAAATAAAGAAAAAGAAAACGAAGAAGAGAAAAAGAAATTGCAATTACAATTAGAAGAATTAAAGGAACAGATGACACGTCTGACTAAAGAGCTTAGTAAGCTATTCGTGAATTTTCTTCGCGGTTTAATTAATTTAGGTCCTTTTGAAAAGTTCGACAGTTCCATTTACCTACTCATTTTTTCTTCCTTCTTATGATAGAAAATTCTCAAGAAAAACAACACGAAACGAACGATCAATTATCATCTGCTTATAGCGAATTGGAAGAAAAAAGAAAATTAGTAGATAAATTGAAAATTGAATGCGAAAGTGCTCGAGATACGATCAAAGAAGATGGAAAATTGAAATCAGAGGTAGGTATAGGTACTTAAGTCATGAAATAAGCAAGGCTGCATTATGAGGTCTCGCAGAGCACACTTCTTTGTCAGAATTCCTCTGAATATAATTTTTTTCAGAGGGTGTGGGTGACTCAATATAATTTGAATTTTGATGGCGGGAGGGGGAAAGGGGAGAGGGAGGGAGAAAAATTTTCCTGAAAAGGAGCTTACGAGAATTTTTTTAAATTTTACCCACTTTTATTTTCTTTTTATATTATATTTTTTCAAATTAGAGAAGTTCTGTATCTGAAGATTTCTTTTTGACAATAGAGTTGTATATGTAAAGCTAACATTTTAAACCAACAAATTTTGTTCTTTTTTCATTGGGGGGGGGGGCTTCTTGTATTACTTTTTTGGATTTGAGAGGAATAAAAAAATATAGGAGAATTATTTTGGAAAATAAAAAAATCAAAACTCCAAATTCTGAAAATTTTTCATTTTCTCTAAGTTGTGAATAGGAAAATTTAACTACATTTAAGAACCTGAAATACATCGTTGTGTCGTCATTACATATTAATATTTCAAACGACTTTATGGATTAATTTGTTGAATGGAAGATTTCAGATAAAAAGAATAAAATCTCAGAGCTGGGGAAAAAATTACAAGAACTGGAAGAAAAATCTAGAAAATCAGAACGTTTGGTTCAAGTGAAAAAAGAAAAAATCATGACAATGGAGAAAGAAGTACGAGTTAAAAAAAATATTATAAAACCTCTCCCTTAATTTTTTTTTGTTTTTTGTAAAAAAAAATGTGCTAAAAAAACGTCCATTTTATTTCACTTTTAGCTGGAAAATATGAAAAAAGAGAATCTCTCCAAGAAAAGTGCAGAACAAGTGGAACGTGAAAAATGGACTCAAAAAGAGACTGAATTAAAGGACTCGATTAATGAATTAAACAAACAGATCAAAGCTTTGAACACCAAAGTGGAAGAAAAAGATAAAAAAATTAAAGACTTGGTAAGTACCTAAACCATTATCGAATTACCCAAAACATGTTTTAGGTTGGATCGGGGAGGAGGGGCTTTCTATTGCTTTAATTTGAAACAAAAAAATCAAACGATTATTTTATTTGAAAAAAAATTGATTTTTAGGAGGAATCAATTAAACAAAAATCACTCAATAATAAAAATCAAACTGCTGCAACATCCAATGCGAAAATTTCAGAGCTCGAATCGAAATTATCATCTGCTCAAAATGAAATTAAAACGTTAAATGACAAACTCAAACAGGTAATTAAGAACCTATCCAAAATACAATAAAAATTAGGATGAATTTCACCCAACAACATATCCTTTAATAGCTTGAAACTGAGAAACAAGAAATTGAGAAGGTGGCAGCTGCTTCGAACGATCTGAAAACTGCAGTTAAAAACTGGAAAACGAATGCTGAAAAACTGAAATCAGACTTAGAAGTAAATAATTACTCGTAAATCAATTTAAAAACCCATCTGGATTTTAAATTTACAACTGGTAACTCGAATTTCTAATTTAATAGTCTGAAAGAGCTTCCATCAAACAAATCAAAGAAGAACAAACGAAACAACTCGAAGAAAAAGATGCTGAATTGAAATCACTCAAGAAAAAGATCCTTAACGTGGGCGATAAAAAAATGAACGATATCAAGAAAGATTTTGACTCCAAGATAGAAGGTGGGCCCTTTTTCTTTCTTCTTTTTTCAATCTCTTCGAAGTACCACAGTTTTAATCTTGTTCTCATTTTCTAGACTTTAGAAAGCAGCTGGAAGGAAAACAAAAGGATTACGACGAACTTACTGCGAAATATGAACAACTGGAAGACGAACACGTTAAAATCAAAAGTCAAATGAATTTGCAAAAGGAACAAATGCAAAGGTCATTGACATGTTTAGCATTCGTATTTTAAATTGAGTGAATTTGTTTTAAAATTACATTTAATTTAATTACAGCCAGGTACTGTGTGGTCAAAGAGAGCTGGCAACGGTACAAAATGAATTACGCACCTTGAGAGAAACTTATAACAACAGACAGGATAACTGGATCAAAGAAAAATTGCGTTTGGAGGTAGGTATAATACCTATCCTAAGTCATGAAATTAAAATTAATTTGCATTATTTAATGGCCTCTTTTTTTGTACTCGTAGGAAAAAATAAAAGAGCTAGATAACCTATTACTGAACAACGAAACTTTCAAATTAGAGCACAATAAAGTTAAACTTTTGCTCGAAGTCAAAGAATCCGAACTAGAAAAACTTCATAAAGAAAGCATTCAACAACGAGACCAACTAGAACACATGAGGAAAGAAGTAGGTCTAACGATCCATAAATTGGCACGAAATAAATCCACGAAGTAATTCATTTCGTTTCCTTTCCCATTAGAATGAAGAACTGCAGAAAAAACTAGACGATTTCGATAAAGTGATCAAAGTTCAACGTAACATCGTAGCCGACGCTTCAGCTCTGGAAACCCAAATAACCGAATTAAAAGCTAAACTATACAACGAAGAAAAATCTCGTAAAGTGGAAGTGGCAGCCTTAAAACTTCGCTACGAGAACCACGTTTCAGCCATTTCAGCCGAACTAAAAGATGTTCAAGCACAAGTGATGAGATTTAAACACGAACGAAACAAGTACAAGCAGTTGTTGGAAAGTGCTCAAAAAACTGCCACAGAGAATAAACCTGCACTGTCAGCACAGCCAACCAATTCCGAAGAGGTAGGTATCGTTCTAGTAGGTTGAGAATGTCTGCAAATCTCTGAATTTTTCATGAGGTAATAAATTACAGGCTGAAGAGTTGAAATCACAAATAGCAACGCTGGAACAACAAATCAGTTGCATGGAAGATGAACTGTCCGAGGCGAGAATTGAAAGTTCTAGAATAAAGACTGAATTAGTTTCTGAAAGATCAGCGTGGGATGTTAAAGTATCAGAGATGACTTCTCGAATTAACGAAGTAAAATACCTATATTTTGATACGTACCAAGGAATTCCTTCAAGATCATATTTTCATACCTATTTTATCTTCTAGTTGGAAGAAGAAAGACTCTTCCAGTCTGGTAGAACGAAAACAGCAGGTTTAAAAACAAGAATGGAACTAGCTTGGCAAAAGGAACGCGAAGAACAAAACAGGCTTCTGCAAGAGACTTCAACATTGGCTAGAGATCTTCGTCAAACTTTATTCGAGGTAGCAGGCTGATCAACTGAAAAACTACAATTCTGATTTATTATTTTACAAAGCTGATTCTCTCTTTCTATTACAGGTGGAAAGAGAACGAGACAAAGAACGACTGGAAATTAAACGAAGACTCGAACAAATGAAAAAGAATGCTGACGAAGAGCAAGAAGAAACCAAAAAGAAGCTCCACGAAGCAAGTTTTTCAAGAAACGTCTTCTTTCAACGTCTTATCAAATTATAATTGAGTATTTTTTTTACAGTTACAATGTGATTTGCTTGAATTACGCGATGCTCATGCTAAATTGCGTACAACCAACGAAAAGTTGAGACGTGAGAAGGAAAGAACAGACAGAGATAAAGATGTAATCAGACAAACTAGTAGACCCAACGGTGCTGAATTTGATCAGAAGAAAATTAATTATATTTTAGATTTAGTAAGTATCTGGTCTTATTTCAAGAATCTCCTGCCAAACAGATACAAAGAAAAAGAACATTAACATACTTTCTGTATCACATTCTAGGTTAGTGAGTTATCAAAAACTGTACCTTTGAGCGCTGATAAAGGGCTCCCTCCAGTTCCCAATAAAAAACAAGTAAGCTTTAAATCAACATTACATTCGTAATCTATTCATTCTAAAATTTTCATTCGTCCTCATCGTCATTTTTTCAGTCTTCCTCTCGCGAATCTTCCGTTGAATTAAGAAACACATCACGTGGTAAGAGTTGCTATTCTTCCTAACACAATTTCCTCATAAAAAAAATCAGCCTCTACATCAATTAACGATACATTTTCACTTGCAGAAAGCTCGGTAGCCAAAGACGACTTCAATACTGGACAGCAACAAATCCTCCAAAGGTTATTCGAAGCAACCAGACAAATCAAAGCTAATCAATACACCCCTAATTTTAATAGGGACGTTGCCAGGAAAGCTTTTGTTTCAAGAAGGTATAACTTTAGGAATCACTTTGAACATTTCGACGTAATTCGGTTTACTAATCCATATAATTCACAGACCTGCTTCCACTGAATCGGATAAAGTTGCAGAAGTAGGAGGTGGACTTCAGAGAAGGGGTAGTTTGTACAGAAAATGTATATCTTTGGAACAAACTGCTCCAACAGGCGAGCCTCAAGAACAAGTAAGCTAGCCAGATAGATTTGAATATCCACCAGAGAGTTTAATATTATTAAAAATAATCCAATTAAATAGATGATTTGGAGAACGGACGAAGACACGGATGGAAGTTTGACCAGTTTCCAATCATTCGACGACTCGTACAATCCTCGAGCTAATATTAAATTTGATCAAACATTTGATAGGTACCTATTTAAATATAATTAACAAAATCATGGTAATCATATTCGTACAAGTTTTTCCAACTTCGATTAATTTCTCAAAACTATTACAGTCGTTTATCCGGTGGTTCAACTCATAGTGAAATGTTACCATCAACTTTGGAACGAAAAAAGAAAAAAGGCTTGTTGGGTAAACTGAAAAAATTCGCTAAATCATCTCGAAGCATCGACGATGACTCGGATACATTTCCATTAGGTTCAGCGAGTCAGGTATTGGCAATTTTCGTACCTTCGATGTTTATAAATACGTTATTTTGTAATCCAAAAATTGCCTTGTTTAGTTTACTCACAACGTCGCTTGTTACATAATAAGTTATTCCTAAACTTTTCAGGGTAATCCGGGTTCGAATAGTAGTATTTCTTCGAATATCATTCCCGATCAAGAATCCGTTCCTAGAAGAGATCTCAAAGGTCGTATTAGTGATTTGTTCAAGAAATCCGACTCGCGAAGTAACAGGTAACGTGAATTTACGAATTTTGAACATGCTAAGTTTGGTTCTATGCTAATTTAATTTAGATTCTGTTGCTTTTGCTCCCATAAATGCTTACGTAAATCGAGTCGATAAAGGTGAGTGTGTAAAGTAACCGTATTTCTGATACCTTTCTCATATACGCGAATATTTTTCCAGCATGGAACGTACGCCTAATACTACATCTTCGTTTGAAATAACCGACGGGTCTGGCACATACGATAAACGAATTACCGAAAGTCAAACGTTACCGAGAAGATCGACGTCATCCTCCACTGTAAGTAATTCAAAACAGAACACGATTATTAACGAATCTAAAATAATTAAATCGATGAAAAAAATCAGGCTAATAATAATTCCGTTTCAGAAGACTGACAAACAACTTGCACCAACACTCAGAGCCGGAGCAACGATGCCTCGAAACGTATCGCAGAAGAAACCAAGATCATAGGAAAATTCCAACTCAACGTGAATTAGGCTGGATATGATCGCGATTTATATATTTACGATTGTACTTTGCTAATTTGTAAGAAAAAAATAAAGAAATTTAAATAATGCGTTTTTTTTTGTATGTACATCGAAGCATAACAAAACGCTGAATACATGTTGAAAAATAACGATTTTATTATATTTAAATCTCAAAAGAGATAACAAATATGGCTTATTATAAATGACGTACTTTTTACATTACTGATACAACTATTAGGTATTTTATTCTTTTTTCGGAGGTCCGTCGGGCAAGTCATCGATACCCTGTAAACACATAAGTACAAATTAATCGTGATCTTTAGATTGAGTAACACTTTTTACGAAATACGTACAGCTGGTTTGAAAGGATTGCCTGTAAGGTGATGATCTCTGAACCAAAACATTTCTACCCATCCGTCGTCTGTATATCTGTTATAAGCCTGTGATGAACAGAACATTCTCAAGTATTAGAATTGGATACATTGAACGTACGGTTATAGTGTTCTTACTAACTAAGCATACTAAGTAAACAGAATAATGAAGAGAAATATAGCTCGCAGTGATGTTGGTATTCTAAATAATGAGAAAAATACAAAATATTGGAATGAAATTACAGTTTTCTACTTACATTTCCATACCAAAACTTATTCCACAGCGGACAGAGGATTGAAGGTATGCTGGTCGTTACTACAATGATTCCAGCGGGGATGCAAACTTCATACCACATAATGAACCTAGAGCAATGATTTTCTCCGATAATTAAACAGCAAAGTTGAGAAAGTGAGCGAAGTTTAGTAATTTTCACTCTAATAAAGGTCAGAAACTCAGAATTGAAAATATTTTGCTCGAAGTTTTGAATGATAAGATTGATAACAAAAGAGAGAGAGAATGAGCGAGTGAGTGAGAGAGAGCGAGATGTAAACAACCAGAGTCTGTTTTGTCAGATTATAGGCGGATGAGGTGCATTTTTTTGGCAGGTCATTTTTTTTTAATTTTATTTTTTTGTTGGTTCGAGTATCTGCAATAAATCATTATTTAATAATTTGATATGGGGTAACTAGGCACGACTGCATGATATAGTTCAATTTGGAATAACTATTACTGGGGGAAGATTAGAAATACTCCTTGTCCTTAGGCAGGGGAATATTTCCTATTACCTAGATAGCTCAGAAGGGCGTAGTCTGTCTAATCACTCTATACATCATTTAAAGAATACACGCAATAAATACGAATTCTGTTTTACTTACTACGTATATTTACACTTTTTACATAAATTCATTGGCATACAAAGCAGTCTATAAATTTAGTGAGACAGTATGACCTAACGAATTTCTTTATATTATGACCTGGTCACACAGTGACACAGGTCAGCCAAAATTGACAATAATCTATCGAATAGATTTTACCCTAGTCAACAACAAGAAGACATAGAATAGGAGAAGAATACATTCACATAATATATACACGAGAATGAAGCATTTTAGTTTAATCATCGTGGAGGCAACACCATGGTCCATATCTCCACGAGAAAAGATTAATTTTAAGCACTATAATTATTTCAGATGGTGTTTCCACCACTTACTTCAAACTGTACACGTTTGTCATCGCTTGTCTGGGCCTGTCCAATACTGTAGGCATTGATGACACTTAACTAAACGAGGTATCACTTTGAACTTTGCGAATTGAGGTGATTTCCGGATAAATCCCTCAACACCAAAAAGGCTCACGTTATTAATCGATTGAGGATCGATTAATCTAGGTTTTACAGTAGTATTAACCATGCATGGAATGGTGTAAATCGTAAAGTCTTCGTCATGGACTCCCCTCAACTGGGGCGCTTCCATGACGTAAATTTAATCAACATCGACGAATAAACCGACTATCGCGAATTGCCGAAACACTAGTGATTTCTTCAGAGCAGAAATCGTTATTATAAAGACGCTACTTTTGTCTTAATCTCCACCCCTAATTGGGGGGGACCAATAGCGCACTTGCTAAGTACAAATACTTTTACATAAATTGAAGAATTTATGTGATTTTAGTTATTTATGTCTAAAATCCCCATCTTGGGCCATAAACGTCAAAGGCTCGCGACCCTTCTTAATTAGAGAAGGGTGCCGCCTTGTATGCGCGAGTATGTCGCGTATATATTTGTACTTAGCCTATTTCCTAAAGTAGTTCAGACGTTACCAATATTTTCAATATAAGGGGTTCATAACATAAGCACTACCTTACGGCAGTGGGGCCAATCTGCCCTCTGTCAAATGCTCCTTCGTGAGTTCACTCAGAGGAGAGCAGATCATCGAAGTGGATCACGGATCATGAAAAAAGCATAGAGGAGACTGATCCCACTGCCGAATAGACCCTGCCATCCCCCCTCCAGTCCTATATGCATGCCACTGCCCCTCCGTTTTGCACTGCGCTGTTGCAGCTTATTTCTGAGGGAACAAACTTTCAAAGATGGTTCGGAGGCGGGACTATTTCAATTGCAAATATAATTGCACACATCCTCCATATGTACCGCCAACAAGAGTATATTAGAGTCAGTCTTGATTATTATTCGATTTCGAATAATGTGTGGCCCTGATAAAGTTCCAACGGTCCATTTGACAAGCACTCACACGCAGGCGTGTAGTCATTGGAACTATTGTAGGAGAATAAAAAAGACGTCAAAAGATTGAGGAGCTCTAACTACTACTTGATGAAAGAATACACACGGCTGACATGCCACTTATACTGTAGAAATTTTCAAAAAGAGGAAGTTTTTCAGAAGGTGGTAACGATTTTTTGGGAGCTTATTTTTTGCTTATCAGGCTGAATTTAGAATGGGGTCAAAAAAAAAAAAAAAAAATCATTTTTGTATCATGGATGATATTGAAGCGCTTGATGCTATTTTTCAATAAGTCAAAATTTGAAAAATAGTGAGGTTTGTGGGTAGCTAAATAACTATTAGGAAAGGGGTCAATTCAGAAAGAATACTTTTATTTATGGTTGGTTGATTGGGATACATAAAAGTTGCCCACTCAGTTTTCTAACTTATTTGAATTTTTCAGTTAGATGTTGAGCTATTTTACGTATTTAATAATGATGTCGGTTCATTGTCGAAGTATTGACCGATTGGAGAAATTTGACCTATATTTTTTAAATTTTCATTCACGTATGATTATATTTTCCAAAATTCCGGTTTTTTCTTAAATTTTTGAGTTACATTTTTTGAATTTTCATCTATCATACGTATTTTTCTCTAACTAACGCGCAATTTTTTAGCCAGGTGTGACTTGAAAAAATGAAGAAGATTGTCGAAAATGATTGGATCTTTTTTTTAAAAAAAAATTATGTCATCCTGGGCTGTTTAGTTTTCTAATTGGATCGAAAAATTGTTGTGTACAGTATCAAGGGTGGTAGAATACGTCTACTCCTAAGCCCTATCATAAATACTATGTACATACTTAAAGGAATAAAATTAAAATATATTTTTAAAGTTTTACGAATATTGATTTGTCCATCAGTTATGTAGTTGGGATATCTCCTTGTGAGTGGATATGGTGTTTTTATATCGATTCATTATTTACGTATCGTCTCTATATTGGCAACTACGATGTGTTTTTCAAACTGTTGAACAAATTTAAAAATATTAGATAAATATATTTATAAAATTCGACTGGCACTCTAGAGTGGGTCGAATTATTAATGCTAAGCTTATTGTTAGTGTTTAGTGCTAAAGCTAAAAGTAAAATTTACGAATTCGATACAGTTTTACTTATTCTTCCGGATTTGGTTCAGGGCTTTGTAGTGCGCGTATGTATCTGTTGGGTCCTGAATTAAAACTTTGGATGATTCCTGCCGCTCGGCGGACTTCTGGGTCCTGTTCCGATTCCTCAGCCCAAGATTGTAGATTTTGAAGGCGTACGAATGGTTGAGGCAACTCCTCAGCACTACGAGGTATTTCAGTGCCATTTGTCATTCGGCGACTGGCAACAGGTCTCGAGTTGGTGATCTCGAACGTGTCATTGGCCGTTCGTTGAATCGTGCATCTAAGTGGCTCGCCGGAATCGCTGGCTTGGAGTGCTTCTGTCATTGTAACGGGTTGTTTCATGGCTAAATTTACTAAATCAAAATCTTTAGAAGTGGATGGGGTCGGGTTATTGTCGACTTCCATTAAGGATATATTTGAGTTAGGATTATTAGCATTGGTTAATATATTCGAACTTGACGAAGTTCCTGGCTGTGGAGATGGTTGCATGGTTTCGTCAGTAGATAAGTCTATGGCTGATTCCTGCGGAACTTCTAGTTGATCAGCTGGGGTTTGATCATTTCCGGCTGCAGGTATGGTAGGCGGTAGTGGCTGGACATCTCTCTTTTTGTTGGTCTCTGGTATGAATTGTCGGCGGATGGCGTCTATGGTGTCGTCATACATCGTTATTGGGTAGTATGGACCGTCGCTGTTCCAGTTGGGCAAGTGTTGGCTGATCATTGCGAAAATACCTGGAATTCGAGTTATTTTCGCATCTAATATGCGAGACCAATCATAGTTGAGAGCGTCTGAAATTTGAGTGGAATTAGTTAAATTTGCTTTGGGATGTAGGATCAAAGGCAATATAATTAATTCTTTTACGGCCCTATTGTTGAGCAAAATGCATAGTTTTTGCATATTGTCGAAAAAGTTGTCATATGGTGTACCGCACTGTACGTCATAAGTCCCTATCGACAGCATGATTCGAGCAGGGATTTCTTTGAAACTTGAAATAAATTTTACGAGGTCGTCGAGTAATAGATCTTGTCGGTAAAATTCTGTGCTTACTTGGTTGGTATAAGGCCTACCTAATGAAAGGTTTTTTATAATGCTATAGACGTGCCCATCCCCTATCATAAAGATGTTGTAGGCAAATAGTACCACAACGTATCTATCTTCATATACCTCGTATGCCGCCGCTGTGAAGCCTTTTGGGAATGAGTTTATAGGATAGAAAGGAATGAGTTCATTGGAGTTGGTTCCAAAGCGCTTACGGTATTTACTGTGATTGTTTCCCTTATCAGCTGCAGTACCACGTTTTTGTTTCGGTGGTGGAATCCGTGCCCTCTTGGAAATGTGTGAATTTATCGGACCATATTCCCTTGATTTTTCATCGCCGGTTAATTGGTTGTCGAATCGGGATTCATATTTCCTGATGTCATCGTCGAATGGGTCGGAGCTGATTGGCCGCTTTTGGCCGCTACTTTCAGTCGAGGATCCCTGTGGACGAGGCGTTGAGGCACGGGAAACAATCGGTGTCACAGTAAAGGTACTAGTCGATGGTTTCGGAAGGATTGATCGATAGTTTGTTGTCGGTATTTGAACGAGATTTTGGGTACATAAGAAAATTGGTTGATCGGTAGGAGTCGGAGGTGGAGCGTTTAATGGAGTTGAAATTACTGACGGTGGAGGAATATTCATGTTAGGAATTGGAGTTGGAGCACTGGTTGGAATAGAGGCATATGACATCGATGTAGGACTGTATATCGGAGATTGCAGTCTATAATGTGGTGGCAAAAAAGGACCTAGCGGGGTATTCCTGGCCCTAATACTAGCATACAGGTTGCTGGTTTGTTCATCTATCAGCATATTATATCGAGCCTGTAAATTTGCGTATTCTCTTTGAATATCCTCATATTGGGTTCGCAGAGTAGAATTTTCACCCGAAATGTCTGACACTGTAGCTTGTAGGCGAGTGTACAGGTCGCGTTGCATCGTGAGTTGGTTGTTTAAATCACGAACTCGCGTATCGTTGTGCATGTAGTGCACGATTTTGGAAGAATGTTTCACTACCGAAAAGTCAGTCCCACATAATTTTTCTCGACAACCTCGACGCATACACGTAAAAATTTTCATGTTATGAGCATTTGTTTCCATACTCTGAATGTAGAAATTGTAGATACAGCTATAGTGAAAAAGGTGTAGGCACTTAGTGATCGAAATTCTGTCTCTACCTGTGACTACGTCGGGCCCACAGTGGGTTAATGGGCGACTACATTTGTCGCATATGAGTTCGCAATGGTTCATAATGCGAAAAATAGAATTCACGAGAAAAGAAAAAATTGGCGAAAAAATCAAGCAATCCTGAATGTTGCAGTATACCACTATGGGTGTGCTGCAAGTACATATACGAGACAATGCAAGATGTGAAAAGCAAAAATATAAGTAAGTAGAAAAAGTGTCGATCTCACCAAAGGTAGAAGTAGATCCTTACGGCACTGGTTTCACTACATATATGGTGGTCTGTTCTTTTTGCTAGGTACTTTGGACGTGATTTTTTGACTATTTTGTCCTTTGAAAAAGTGTCCCTACTCCTTTTTACATAAATTTTAGTGCGTTTTTAATCTTCTTGCGATGTTTATGCGTAAAAAGTCAAGAAGCGAAGGGTTTGTTTTCAAAATAATGACCAAGAGCGAAAGATATGGGTATGAAACAGAAGATAAAAAGTTACGCCCTTAGGTAATAAAATTTTGGGAGTGTGAGAACGTGATTTTTGGTGGTTTTTAATTTGTGAAAAATTAGTTGCCATAAAAGTCGTCGAAAAGGGATGAAGATCTCGGGTGAGAGTCTTCTATGTGTTTGGTATTTTGGCTATTGTTTTTGGTTATTTTTTGATAATTTATTTACAAATCGGATTAACGGAAAAGAGAGAGAATCGGTTCGTCTTCTACAATGCGTGGTTTATGCGCATGTTGTTTGCCTGTATTACGCACCCTTGCTACCAGTTTGCGCGGTGGGCGTTAGGTCATTAAACAGTTTACTTTTTACGAGCGTGTCACTGTCCGCGATCGTAAAATCGTTAACTAGGGTGGTTTTCTCACTTCGAACTGACAGTGATTGATGTGAGTGTTGAACTGTCGTTCTGCAGTAGCGGTGTACATCGTATTTACGAGATGATTTTTTCTATGCTTATTCTGGAATGAGTAGGTATATTAGTATGGAATTCGTATGTAAATTATGACTTAATAATAATAATAAAGCTATCTACCAATAAATTATAATAACTTAAGATTATTGTTACCATTCTCGTCTATATGATTTTGAGGTTTTTAGGTCATTTTGCGTGAACAGATCATTGTATTTTTGAATGAATGATCTACGTAATTTGAATGTTTGCATTTGAAGAGTGTAAATTCAATATGTTTGTATAGGTGCATAAGGCATCATGTAGATTATATTTTTCTATAACCGATTTTGGTTCTAATATATCGAGTATGGGTGTTTCATACCCATCTATTTTTAGAATCTCGATTATAGTGGTACAATGATCCGATGTTACATTTATTTGCATTTGAAGAATGCAAATTTGTACTAGTTGTTTAGGTGCACGAGGCATCTTGTGGATTATAATCTTTTGTAGACGAGTTTGGTTTTTATGTACAAGTTGTATGCGCTTTTTGCGTCTAGTTTTGACCATTAAACATTCATTTTTATGTAAGAATAATTACGTATACTCGCCTGCTTTTCAGTAATTGTGTAGCAATTGGCGGATTGGCATTAGGTGAGCATACCTACTTATTCAATATAACAAATTAAAATATGAATGCTTATTTGTCGATCCTAGGTGCGTGATTTGTATGTTCGCCTATCTCTTTTTTCTGTGAAGGGTGGGGCAATCGACAGAGGTTTCTACAGTGAGGTAGGTGAACATACATCTCTACCTATTTAGTGAACCTGCGCAACAAAAACGGTAGTGTTTTGACGAGGAGTCAAGGCCGTTTCCGGCATTTGGTTTACTGACACAGTGATCGCATTTGTGTAGGATCGACAGACTGGTTGGCTATAAATGTGCATTTTTCAACATGTGTGTTTGAAAAATACGTCATTTATTTGATTATAAATACTTTTTCTATTTTTGTGGGTTTTATAATTTTTACTTCGCATCGCGTGATGAATACCTGGATTTTGGATGAAGCGTATTTTTGCCCCATAAGGCAAAAAGATGAGTTCCTTAATCATTTGGGTGATCCCACCTTTCGTTGTTTTCGTTGGGATCGACTACGACTTCGACGGTATTGGTTACAAATTGTTTTTTCCAATAAGACTCGGGTTGAGGTCGTCCTAGTCTGGCTCTTACGCGATCGGAAATTCGGATGATAGGTAGGGGAGGATATCGAGAATTGTAAGTATCTTCCTGGGAGTCATTTTGGGATTGTGATGCAGGCTGTTGCGTTTCTACTAATTCTGAGTCAGGTGAAGAGCTTTGATTCCCTACCTGAAAGTCATTTTGGGATTGTGTCGCAGGTTGCTGCGTCTCTACGAATCCTGAGTCAGGTGGAGAATTCTGTAATTTCCTAATTCTTTTGAGGATTACGACTGGGGTCGATGTTAACTTAGGCTCTTGGGATCCTATTGCTACCTCTTGGTTGTTATTGTTGTTATCAGAGGTCTGTTGAGAGTCTGGTGATGTTAGGTCAATTTGAGAGTTATCCAGAGAGCTGGTTTGAGAATTATTTTCCTTATCTGGGGGGCTATTTTGAGAGTCATTTTCCCTATCCTTTTTGGGTCTTCCTCGTTTTTTGGATTTTGGGGTTGAGGTCTCGGGTGTCCCTAGAGAAGGTTGGTCGTCATCGTCAGTTTGGGATGATTGACTAAAAATAGTTTCCTGCGAATCGGTTAAACGATTTTTCCTAGGTCTCCCCCTGTTTCTTTTTGGTTGTGAGTCTTTGGCTACAACTGCCCCAGAAGAGGAGGGAGGTGGGTCCGCGAGGGTATCACCATCTTGGAGTCGAGAATCTAGTTCGTTTTGTGCGGCACGTTCGGCTCGAGCTTTTGCGCGATTTTCTCGTTCTAACTGAGCTTTTGCGCGATATTCTCGTGCTGCTTTTGTGACTTCTTTCATAACGGCTTGTGACGCTCGACTAAAGTCTTTATTGCTAACGATGATCTCACTCTCAATATCCTCGTCATCAGAATTTGAATTATTTTCCTCTTCTTCAGAGTCGTTTTCCATATTATTACGATAGTCTGTGAGGAAGTCTTTAATTTTTTGTTCTAATGTTCGAGAATCAATGTGGGATTGTAAACAAATTTCGTCTTTTAATTTTTCCAAATTTTCTTTAGTGATAAATAAGGTTAATTGACGAATATTCGCCACACGCTCATCTGTGGTATCATCGGTTGGTGCTAATAAGTAGCAATTTTGCCCGTTTCTCTGAATAACTACAAAAGGTCCTATTTTCTTTTGGTATAATTTCCCAGAAGTCCCTTTTTCGCGAGACGATAATTTATGGTTGGTCATAAGGACCCAATCACCTGGTTCGAAAAATGTCGGATCGAGATGTTTTTTATTGAAAGAGGTTTCCTCTTCGATTTTCTTAAGTTTACGTTTCTCACGAATGAAGGTCTCGACAATTTGGCATTGAGTCATATCAAAAATTCTCTGCCTCTGTTCCTCCATGGTATAGACAGCTTTTTTGGCTAAAGAGTCGGCTATTATGTTAGTGTATTCGTGTTTGCGAGCAAATACATGAATAAATTCTAGCGCGTCGAATTCTTTTTTCAATTTGAGAATTTCCTTAAATAACTGTTCGTGATGAACAGGTTTGTTTCTCGAATTTTTCCAATTATTTGTCTGCCATAAAGAAATAGTATTGTTGAGTGCCTTAATTGCGTAATTTGAATCGCTCAATAACTTAACTTTTTTAATCTCGTTATCTTTCAAAATTTCGAGAGCTGTTTTGATCGCAAGTAGCTCTGCCAGGTTGTTGGATGTAGGATAATCAGGGTGAGTGATGCGCTCAGAAATGTTCAATAAGGATTCTGGTGCGAAGCAAATCCCTATACCTGCGATTGCGTTGGCGTCGCCGTTTTTTGAGCACGCGCCATCAGCTGTGACTCTAGCATAACCGTCCCTATCTATTATAAGGTCAACGTTGGGGTCTAGTGTTTGACTTAGACATTGTATGACCAAAATGGATGGGATTTCTTGTTTCGCTAATTTGTCGCGGAGTTTTTCGAGTTCGCGAGGGAAATTGAATTTCAATTTTTCGTGTGGGATTTGGGATGTGATCGTATCCAGAATGCCCCATGCTTCATTTGGTTTAAATCCGAACGAGGTGGGAGTATTATTGAGTTCGAGTTCAATTTCCTCAATGACGTCGTACCACCCTATATGAGAGCGTTGAGGGTCGTAATTCGCGTTGGTTTTGACGCGAATTTTATCGCCTATACACCTCATAGTTCTTTCGACGGAGGACGATTGAGGGTTGTAGGCACTCGTGTGTGCTACTTGAATTCTATGGGACTCGAGTAAATCGTACCAGGCGTTCGAGATAAACTGGCATCCATTATCGGTAATGACTTTCCTAACTCGAACTTTCTGGTCCTTGATATTTTTAATAATTGTATCCATCCTCTGGCATACTGACTCTTTTTTAGTATTATACAGGGTCCTAATCCAAGTGCGGTTCGTAAAAACGTCTTTCGCTACTAACAGGTATTTGGGCTCGTATTGATTTGCTGGCAAAGGGCCAAATATGTCAACGGATAATACATCCCCGAGAGCGTAGGCTTCGATTTGGGCATATTCGATTATTTTGTGTTTTGTGTAATTTTTATTTACCTTGCACACGATACAGATATTACAAACTTCGCGTATATATTCTCCTAAAAATTACGTCGAGTTTGTTGGCTCCTACGTGGCCGTAAGCGCAATGTAAATAATCGGCTGTGTCGAAGAATAGGTCATCGGGGAGGCATGGGACTTTTGATCCTTGTTCAATTTTTCGTAAAAGAATTTTCTCTCCTTCGGGGTTCCTAAAAAGTTCAAATCGTGACATTTTTGTTTTTTGAATGTCTCTTTGTTTTTTGTTGTTAGGAGGGACTCGTTCTTCAAGAATTTCGATGATCTTTTTACAGAAGGGGTCATGCTTTTGGTGGAAGGCGATGTTTTGTAGCCTTTGGTTAAGTTCCGAAATGTTCTCACTTAAGAATTTTAGCTCAAAAGGTTCAATACCTATCTCAAATTTTTCAGTTTCGATATCAGTTAGGTAGTTTTCCTCTTCGGGAGAATCCACAATCTGGACACTATTTATCTCTAAGTCTGGGGCTTTTATATCGTAAAGCTTTTTATTAGAGGTAGTTATGTCGTAAACTAAATCGTAACAATTTAAGACAGTGATCCAGTGAGCTGCCTTTCTGTGGGTTTGAGCAATTTCGCGAAAACGGTTTACAATGGGTAGGAGGTTTGATCTTACATGTATTCGTCGACCATGTAGCCAAATTTGTAATTTTTGAATGCACTTTACTAAGCACATAATTTCACGGTCAAAAAGAGTAAAATTTTTCTGATGGTCTTTAAAAGCGATTGAGACGAATAATATGATTCGTTTCTCGTTTTCATGCATGTAAAACAGAACTCCGTTCATTGCGTCGTTTGTAATTTTAGTATCAAGGAAGAGGTCTCCTTCTTTTGGAGCTTGTTGGAGCTTAAAGTCCTTACGAAATTCAGCCTTTAATTTTTCGAAAGCTTTTTGTTGGACTTCAGTCCATTCTACGGGTACATCTCCCTTGGTGAGTTCGTAAATGGGGTTAACTATTTGTGAGTATTCGGGGATAAAGTCCCTATAGAGGCCTGTATTCCCTACTAGAGCTAGGATATCGTTTTTCTTTGATAGAGAGAATTTACCTCTTTTGGTATGTTTTTTCTCGAATTCATCCAACTTCTTGATTTTTTCGTTTTGTTTTCCCACCCCCTGATCGGAAATTACGAATCCTAGGTGGTCTGCGCAATTACGAAAAAATTGAGTTTTGTTTGGGTTTAGTGTTAAGCCATGTTCGCGAATTTTTTGGAAAACTTTTTCTAATCTGGCTATGGTTTCCTCGAAATTTTTTCCCGATATTTTTATATCGTCCACGTATTTCGTGATTCCATCTTCGTTATCAATGACTTGATTTATCACGAGAACGAATTCGCCAGATGAGATTTTTAAGCCATAGGGGAGTCTTATAAATTCAAAAACTTGCCCCTCACTTTGGAAAGCTACAAATTTTCGCGAATCTGGGTGTAGTACTAATTGCCAAAATCCTGCAGTGAAGTCCAATGTACAAAAAAGTCGATCTCCAGCATTATCGTAGATCATGCTAGCTATAGTATTCGGCTCAGTGAGTACATTAACTAAGAACTTATTTAGTTCGTCTGCATCGAGGCAGATACGAATGTCCCCATTTTTCTTCACTACGGGAGCTAGGGTGTTAATGTAGGGTGAATGTGAATATTGAATGATATCGAGTTCGAGCATTTTTGCGATTGCGCGACGTAATGCTGGGAGTAACTTTTTACTGGGTCGAAATTTCTCTCCTCTCCAGGGTTTAAGATGTTCATCACCCTCTTTGAAATTGAATTTTACTTGTTCACCTGAGTATATTCCGGGGTTTAGGTCAAAAATATCGTAAAATTTTTCCAATCTCTTAAATCCTTCAATCGATTGTTCTTCTGTGATTGAGCCATTATCGACAGCTGCCTTTAAATCTCTACGTAAATTTTCACGAAAAGTTTTTATAGCTGTTGCTTTGTCCTCAATAATCTCTTTCTCCACTTTGGTGAAACTTGCTCCTGCCATGTAATCGTACATTCTGAGGTATTCATCTTGTTCCTCGAATGTCATAGAGTACACAGTGAGGGCACTTTGAAACTCAATCGTGGGCATGAAAGGGATTATGAATCCTTCTAGGTGTTCTGGCTCACATATTAGCTCGCGCCTGTGGATACTTATCGTCATACATAGGTGTTCCATTGAGACTCTACCCATTAAAAATGTTTGACCAGGAGCGTCCATAATGTAGAATGGAGCGCTGATTATTACGGGTCCTAACGTCATTTCTATTTGGGCGAGGTGTGTAGCTGCTACAACTATCGAATTGTCTGCAAGTTTAAGTTGGACTTTCTTTTTCAACCTAATGAACTTCACACTTTTGGGCTCTTCTTTTAGGAATGTTTTCAGTACTGCTTTCGTGAGAACATTGGGAAGTGCCCCGGTATCCAATTGTAGTGCTACTTTTCTCTGACCTATGAAGACAGGTACGACACATGCGGGATCGTCAGTGCGTTGTGTGACTATTTGACGTGAGATTTTGGGCTCAGGTTCACTACAAACTATCGCATTATCGATTGCGTCGATTGATGTGAGTTTATGTTTTATATGATTTACGAGAGGAATTTTGTTTTTACGTTTTTTAGCATTTCTAATTTTTAATCGATTTTCATTAATTTTGGATGCGAATAATTCGCCTAAATTTTGATTGGGAATTGCTCGAGGGTCATTTTGTAATTCTCTGAATGCGGCCCTAACAATTTTACCTGGTTTGGGTTTTTCGGAATCCGTTACTGTTGTGATATTTTGGACCTGCATAGTCGTTCTTCCCCACATTTCACCTTGAGTATTGGTGTAATTTTGCTCTTGTTCCATTGAATCTACGTGTTCGATCCATGCCTCAAAATTTCTCTGACGTATTAGTTCCATAATAAGAGAGTTTCGAACATCGCATTATTCAAGAATTGATGGGAAGTATCGTTTAATTGCAGGTACATAGTGGAATTTTTGTTCGATCGGTAGAAGTTCTTTGCGATTTCCTATTTTGGGTCGTGTAAAAAATCTACCTTCATCACAATTTACTTCCGTTTGTAAAAATCGTAAGGCTGGGTTTTTCCAGAAAAGTACTTTTGGATGCGCAGCTACGCGTGCGTACATGTTTTTGAAATTTATGTACCTATATAATTTCACATCAGGCTCGTCGATATTGCGCGGTTTTACCAAAGGAAATAAAAGAATTATGCTTTCTGCTTTCCTATCTATTAGTAATTCGACGATATTTCGTAATTGTCGTTCAATTACTCGATAAGGTTTGCGCGAGAAATTAAATTCTAATTGGCCGGCCGAGAGTATGTAATTTGAGTACGGTGGGAATTCAGTTTTTGATAATCGATTAAATAATGTTTCGAGAGGAAGTTGGTCGCGTAAATAATTGGGTAGTTGACTTGATAGAATGACCTCTCCGCGCGCCATGTAATGCGAGAGACTATCCCCAACCCATATGTAGTCGCTTAGAATATCCTTGAATGGGGCTTTCTTAACACTAGAAGTTGCCCCTGGGCAACCTAGTGATATGCGTTTCCCGAACTCAAGCTTTCGTATTCTTCTTCACTCTCTTCAGGAGACATAGCGGAGGTTATCGTACCCACTTTCAGAGTTATGGTTTGAAGGTCTAACTGTTCAGGTTGTTCCTCAAACATCTCATTGAGTAAATTGCATACTGATACAGTTTCCTCTAAGTCCTCCGGAGGAGTGTCGACGAAAACATATTTGTTGGTTTTTTCATCAAATTCTACCGTTTTGACGTCGGCAGGTGGTGTACGCGGCGGTCTTGGTTTGTTCGCGACTAAATTTCCGTATTTATCGATATTGAAAGGTTTCGAATTTGGTTTTTGTTGAGGTGGAGTCTGAGCAGAAGCCTGATTAGATTTTGGATTTTCAGGCTTATCTTTTGAATAAGTCGCTCTAGGTTTATCGGTCGAAATTTTGGCTTCCTCAGAAGTACCTAAACGATTATTTCGATAATTGTTATTGGGTTTTTTGGCTTGCTGGGATAGCATGTCCCATAAATTTTGTAATGTTTCCTGGGGCGGATACGATGAATTCGTTTGTTTTGGGGGAGGTTGTGAAAAAGTTGGATAATTTTCGTATCTACGAGCTCGAGAGAATGTTATCGGAACTTCATTCACGGTATCGCGTTGGATGTCGGTGAGCCTGGATAATTTATCAATAAATTGGTCCAAAGTTTGCCCTTCCTCTATGAGCCTATTGTGATATTGTTCTGGAGTTTTATTGATTAACATTTCGATTAGGTCCTCAGCATCACCATGACGATGGTGAGAAAGAGATCGCGCCCATCGAATCATGTTATTAGCCATGTCCTTAACATCGTTCGCGGTTGTAAATTTGTACTGACAAAATTTCATCGCTTCGTTTTGAGAATGTCTGTCCCAGTAATAATTTAGAAATTTCTTTTTTAATTCGTCGTAGCGATGGATATTACGAACTGTTTCCAAAAATTGGGGAGCATCTTTTGTAAGAATGACCTTTTTGAACGCAAATACCTTGTGAGATTCGTCAGCATTCGCGTTGTTAAAATATTTGTCGAAATCGTCCAAAAATTTGTGGGGGAAATATTTTAATTCGTCCGAAAAATAGACACCTGCGTTTTTCACTGATCCTGGGTCAATTGGGTTGGTTTTAACCTTCCTAGTTTTGGCTGGTAGTCTACGAATTACATCCTTCACAAAATTTAGATTGTTTTGAAATTGGCCAGAGGCGTTGTCCCTATCTCGCGATTCGTTGTTCATTTGTAACATTTTTTCCAAAAGTTTTTGAATGGCAGACGAATTGCTAGCAGAGTCAATTTTTGCTTCCGACACATTCAAAGAGGTTTCCTCTAATTTTTCGCCTAGTTCCTTTAACCATTCGTTGGTTGATTCGACGAGTTTAGATTGTTGAATCGAAATGTCCTGCAATTTGTCATTTAAATAGATGGCGGTCTTTTTTGCTTCTTTAGCATAATTTTTTGCTTTTCTATTTTCCTGAGTAGTGGCATCGATTTTCGATTTTAATTTTGATTGCATTTTCTTATTCCAATCCCAAGTCTTTTTGAAAATTTTGTAAACCTCATCGTCAGTCGAGTCCCTAAGTGATTCGGGGTCAATGGGGTACGAAGTATCCTGAGTACCAACACCTTCATTGGAAAGTGTTTCTGAGTTACTATCATCCGCATTTATACACACCATGGTGTATTCCTGCGGTTGATCACTAAAATTATTTGAATTATGATTCTCTTCGTTCATATTCAAATCCGGATTCATTACGCGAGCGGGCTTTCGGCTACTGTTGCAAAAGTCCAAAGAAATCAAAGGTTTTTCTTTACTTACTCTGCTACGAGTGCTTAAAGCTGGAGGAGTATTCATAAATCGCGAAGTGCAAAACGAGAAAGTACTGTAACCCACGCGAGTCGAAAACAGAATAATTTTTGTGGCAAGTGTACAATAGTTATATTATCATTGACCTGTTGGTAGGAGGTCCTAATGTTCAAAGGATTTCCCCCTTTTTCAAGTCGTCGCCTTGGGCTATTAAAAATCTTGAGATTTACGACCTTGGCTTTGCGCCTCCGAGTAAAAGGGGTGACACTTGTTGTACAAATATACGTAAATACATAGTGGCTAAGTATCCCTATTTTAACTTATTTATCGGAGGATTCCTTTGAAAAATACCGCCGGTGGTGGCGGGGTTGGTGGAGGTGAACGTGTGCTCTAAGTACTATCTTCCACTTCCAAAAAATTCCTGCATCCCTTCTCTTGAAATTACAATATCATTCGCTTGCAACTACGCTCTTTCGGAAAACAAACTACGCCCCTATGCGCTAAGTCTAAGGTGACAGAATTCTTCCCCTTTATAAGGAATTTCAAGGGAACTTCAAGGACGAAAATCTAGCGGCTCGTGTGTAAAGATTGCACCGAAAAAATAATGTTATTTAGACGAAAATACACCTCACCCTAATTTACAATGTTGTCACATTTACGAGTATTTCCCTTCCGAAAAATAGTTTAAAAATGAGACCAAGTAACAGGTTGCGTAAGAATTGAAATATTCTATTTGAATAACGTAAATCTACATTCTACTGGCCATGTAATTATTTCGTTAAAACGAGGTATAAAAATCTAAATTAGCCGTATGTATATTCAAGCAATTCAATTTTTATCACTTCGGTGCTGATTGGTCCCTGAATAGAGTCAACAAGACAGCTCCGAAAATGAGGAAAAAATATATGCGCTAAGTTGTTAAAATTACGCATGTCACATTTTTGACACTGGTTTGGCTGTGTTGACCTTTTGGTTATAGGTCGTCCAAGGCAGTATCGAAAACGAGGTAAGAAAGTGTATTGTATTTTTTGTCTAAGTGAAAATCTTAGCTACATGCATAGGAAAATTCTCACTTATGTTATCGAAAAAATACAACACACATTCTTTGTGGGTTTTAATAACCATTGAACATTGGAGTTCCGAGTTATTAAATCCATGCGGTACACTATTTAAAGACTAAATAATTACGTGTAAACACCCTCTTTGCTGAAAGAGAGGTGTTTCTTTTAATGGTGCTATGGTACATTAAAAATGTCACGTATCCCTAGTCTACTGGTTATATTGAAACGCGGCATCGTCGTCACCCTCGTCTTGTAAAGGACGCAATGCGAGTTCAATATCCTACTGACCTAGTTACCTACTGAATTCTTGGTACTATTTGGTTCAAAAATACTTCGTGACAATTTGTTCAATTTTGATGGGAATTAATTTTGTCTAAAAATATGTCTACCTAGGTTGTAACTAATAGTATAGCTATTGGTTAGTTCTTATTCTCAGTCCGACACAAATTCATGCAATTTATTAAGAAATAGTATCAAGGACGAGATATGAAGTAAAATTAAAGTATGCTTAAACTTTTCTACTATCGAAATCAGTTTTTGTGTCTCCATCCGATCTTGTTTGAACCTGTTAGGGTTGAGTGACAATATCAAGGACGAGGTAAAAAATCTAAATCTAGATAATTTTAAATTAACAACTAGGTTAATTTCTCAACTTTCAACATACGTTCCTCCCCATAAGGTTTGGAGAAAATGCTGAATGAGTAAAAATCTAAGCATATTCTAATTTTAGGGTAGAATTCGTAATAAGTCTGGAGCATTGCCGCACTCGAACTGTAGTGAATATAGTGAGATTTATCAAGGCTAACCAAAGATTCCGATTTCTCGAAAATCAATGAAAGTGCGATCCACAACAATAGGTATAATTTCAACTCTTGCTGCTTAAAGTGGATCTCCCTACGTTTTTTGAGGCTAACCAAAGATTTCATGATGGCGTTACGCTCACTTCGGAGACAAACCAAACGAGGATGCAATGAGAGTGCAAAGGGTCTCTGTGAGTTTAGTAACCTTCATGAAATCAATGAAAGTGCGACCTACACAAAAGATCTACGTTAAGGTCAATTGCAAATGTAGGTCTCCCTAGAGTCTTAGACTTTACGAACCGAAAATGGGGACAATCACGACCCATTTGATCTCAATTTGGTACATAGTATCCAGGTAGAGAATCAACATTTTCGTTTCTAAAATCTAAGAGTGCCCTGTCTTTGATAGATGAGAGTTCATTTTCGGACTCTCGTCCATCAGAAACTCATCCACTCGTAATCCGAATTGTGAGAATTCGTTTTAGGAGTAGGGGGACCTGACTACAGGCTCCGCCAACTGGTCAAAAAGATCGATTTTTGAACAGTTAGGGGGTCAAATTAAATATTATAAAAGGTCCCTAATTCACTACATCGAGCACCTCAAAGTGCAGACTTATTAACCCATCTTTAATTTATAAATAAATTAAAACATAGGTCCCACGTTCAGGCGCCAAAATAATGATATGGGGTAACTAGGCACGACTGCATGATATAGTTCAATTTGGAATAACTATTACTGGGGGAAGATTAGAAATACTCCTTAGGCAGGGGAATATTTCCTATAACCTAGATAGCTCAGAAGGGCGTAGTCTGTCTAATCACTCTATACATCATTTAAAGAATACACCCAATAAATACGAATTCTGTTTTACTTACTACGTATATTTACACTTTTTACATAAATTCATTGGCATACAAAGCAGTCTATAAATTTAGTGAGACAGTATGACCTAACGAATTTCTTTATATTATGACCTGGTCACACAGTGACACAGGTCAGCCAAAATTGACAATAATCTATCGAATAGATTTTACCCTAGTCAACAACAAGAAGACATAGAATAGGAGAAGAATACATTCACATAATATATACACGAGAATGAAGCATTTTAGTTTAATCATCGTGGAGGCAACACCATGGTCCATATCTCCACGAGAAAAGATTAATTTTAAGCACTATAATTATTTCAGATGGTGTTTCCACCACTTACTTCAAACTGTACACGTTTGTCATCGCTTGTCTGGGCCTGTCCAATACTGTAGGCATTGATGACACTTAACTAAACGAGGTATCACTTTGAACTTTGCGAATTGAGGTGATTTCCGGATAAATCCCTCAACACCAAAAAGGCTCACGTTATTAATCGATTGAGGATCGATTAATCTAGGTTTTACAGTAGTATTAACCATGCGCGGAATGGTGTAAATCGTAAAGTCTTCGTCATGGACTCCCCTCAACTGGGGCGCTTCCATGACGTAAATTTAATCAACATCGACGAATGAACTGACTATCGCGAATTGCCGAAACACTAGTGATTTCTTCAGAGCAGAAATCGTTATTATAAAGACGCTACTTTTGTCTTAATCTCCACCCCTAATTGGGGGGGACCAATAGCGCACTTGCTAAGTACAAATACTTTTACATAAATTGAAGAATTTATGTGATTTTAGTTATTTATGTCTAAAATCCCTATCTTGGGCCATAAACGTCAAAGGCTCGCGACCCTTCTTAATTAGAGAAGGGTGCCGCACAGTGGGATGTGCAAATATTTAGGAGGAAAAAAATCGAGAAATCGAAAAAAACGAACTGCACTAACATGACCAAAACTCAATCCCAACGTGTACTATAACCCTCAAATGATTTGCTTTGACTTGTGCTGGCAGTACGAACGCACGTTGTGTTGGTATAGCAGCATGTTGAATAGAAGTACCTGGTTTCGTAACAAGATGCACTTGTTTAAACATACGTGAATTTTCGTGACATAGGCGTTGATGTTGATACTGTTGATGTTTTCTTGAAGCATTTTTAACGTAGATTTCAAAAATATGCTTGTTTTTTAGTTTTGATGTTCCATAGGCCGAGTAATCTTTAATTAAAGTCAGGACATTTTACTATGTAATTTCAACATAAACTTCAAATTTTGAAAAAAGCCTTGATGTATCCTGAAAAACTATTTTCATGAAAAAAACCACTGAAATGTGTACTTTTACATGGTTTTATCAATTTTTGCTACAACTCGCAACATTGGGCAAAAACAAGAAAAATACAACCAAAACTGATGTATTATTGCTACGAATCATCGATTATTTGAAAATAAGGGTTTGGTGGGTAAAAATTGACACTCTAAAGGCCAGGAGGCTACTTAAAACGAGCATAATTCAAAAAATAAAAAAAAAAAGTTTCCAGTAGTACATACGTACTTACTAATACAGTCAAATATGGATTTCACCTGGAATCAATTGGGGGAAAAATTTTTTTACACCAAAATTCTCGGGATGGTGTCCTAAATGACATACTAAAACCCACCCAAAATCCGCGTGGAGCTTCTCCCCCCAGACCCACATTTGTGCCACGTAGCACAGTTTTTCGCGATTTTCTCGCGAGGAGTTGATTTTACGTCAAAAGTAGCTTTATTTTTGTGTTCTACGTCAAATTTACGATCTAGTGATATATCAACTGTCCTTCTACCCCCAAGGGGGTGGGGCTAGAACCATTCAAATAAGGGGGGTTTCCTGAAAAATACATAAAGGCTATAGGCGCCTAAAAGGGGTGAAATGGTCCCCGAAAGCGTTCGAGTTGATATTAGCATAGAAGATGGGTACCATTGAGAAACTTCCGCGTGAAAAATTTCAGATCCACATCCTCTCCACTAATTTCAATAACACTTTTCTCAGCCCCATTTTAACCGATTTTGAAAATTTTTCAGTATGTTATGTACATATATCCTTAGTGGAAAGTTTCTCAATGGTACCCATCTTCCATGCTAATATCAACTCGAACGCTTTCGGGGACCATTTCACCCCTCTTAGGCGTCTATAGCCGTTATGTATTTTTCAGGAAACCTCCCTTATTTTTGAATGGTTCTAGCCCCACTCCCCTTGGAGGTAGAAGGACAGTTCATATATCACTAGATCGGAAATTTGACGCAGAACACAAAAATAAAGCTACTTTCGACGTAAAATCAACTCCTCGCGAGAAAATCGCGAAAAACTGTGCTAGGCGGCACAAATGTGGGTCTGGGGGGAGAAGCTCCACGCGGATTTAAGGTGGGTTTTAGTATGTCATTTAGGACACCATTCTGAGCATTTTAGCATAAAAAAAAATGTTTCCCCCAATTTATTCCGAGTTGAGTTCTCATATGAGCTAATTTGACTAGATTATACAGACATCCACAAATTTTCAAAATTTCGAGTTTTTACTTCCTCCCCCTGCCACTTCCTTATGGTTTTGAGTGGAAATATCTTCAAAATCGTGTTCAGCGCATCAAAAAACCTAGATTTAGACACCTCACATGAAAATGTTCAAAATTTTGAGTTTTTACCCCCTCCCCCTACCCCCCTTTGGGGTTTTGAGTAAAAATACCTTCAAAATCGTGTTCAGCGCATCAAAAAACCCCTATACCCCAACTTTCAATTTTTTTCCTCCTAAATATTTTCACATCCCACTGTGTGCCGCCTTGTATGCGCGAGTATGTCGCGTATATATTTGTACTTAGCCTATTTCCTAAAGTAGTTCAGACGTTACCAATATTTTCAATATAAGGGGTTCATAACATAAGCACTACCTTACGGCAGTGGGGCCAATCTGCCCTCTGTCAAATTATTACGTAGTTGGTTTTCAATTTTCATTTTTCAACTGTTTTTTTTTTCTACTTTCAAGGGAACCACTACTCGAGACGTTCATTTTCTTATTTCAATTTTCAATGCAGTGGGAGAGTGGGACCACGATTTTTGGAAAGAAGTATGGTCTGAAGCTGAAAATGAAAAAACTGAAACCCTCATAACCAAAATTTCAGCTGCCCAAATTCATTTTTCGAATTCTAGCGAATTTTTGAAAATCCTAAATTGACCAGACTAGGGCACTATACAATGTTGTGTAGTGCCCTAACCAGACCAGCAGTGATTTATGAGTTTTTTTTTTTTTTTTTTTGATAACTACGTATTTGAGCTGTAAAGATTGTGAAAAATGAAAATCCAGAAAATAAGTCCGGAAACTGATAAGTGATAATAACATCCGAATCCGAATCTCATAGTTTCGAGCAATTAAGGAGCCTCCAGCGCGATTTTCGAGTTGTCCAGAATATTGAAACGTCTCTAGAAGACGTGGAAATTGACTGGAGCAGCTAAAAATCGAATTGTGCCTTATACATAGGTACTTAACCTGTTTAACGCGTTTATCCTTAATATTTGAATCCAGTAGTTGATTACTATGCGAAAACCTCAAGTGTGTTTTTTGGCATGCTTTTGTATGTATAAGGGAATATTGGAATGGGTAGTCAAAAAATTGAAAGATTCCTGGGGATGCTTCAGAATGGTTTGAAACAGCCAAATTTTGAAGAGGGGGGGGGTTGGTTTTAGACGTACAACGATTCGTGCGAATTTCAAAATTTTCTCGTGAACAGGACACTTTTGATTTTTTTTTATAAAGCTGTTTCCAAAAATCAGAGATCGTAAGTCGAAAAATACGCGATTTTTTCAAAATTTTCTCTCTTAGAGGGCTCAAACCTCCTTTCCAGGAGTATCTTCTGAGCTAAAATTTTTCCTGAGTAACTTTCTAGGTACTCTAAGTGAAGTTTTTTTTGATGGATTTGGTCCAAATCCGCAGATTTTTTCAGGATGAACTCTAATGTAAATGTTTAATGTATGTATTAACTGCGAGTATAGCAATAAGTATTTTTAGACTGTTGAAAAGGAAAGTAGGTACCTACAAAAAAAAACTAATTTTGTATTTTAAGGTGAGTAATTAGGATGGATATAAATACTTAAATTACTTACATAATGCGGAAAAATTAATCACATTAGGTAGGCTATCTATCTATACCAATAGTAAGTTGTTTTCTTTCGACTCTTGCGACATGGTACCAATGTTGTACATTTCATGAAGCGTTTTATTAAACGGCTTACTATCTAATATGGCTTGAAAGCATGCTGTTCCCCAGCCAATGAAGACATTATTCCAATAAATATCCCATTCCAACGTACGAAAAGCGTATTCTTTCATAATCGTAACAGTATCATGAAACCGTTTCAGGTACGAATTCACTTTACTCCACGAACTATCCATTGCATCCCCCATTTCATAGGCATAATTCAACACTGCATTCAATTTGTAAACATAATCCGCGAGTTCAGTACAATTATACTCATTAAAGAGCTCGACATCTTCAGGATAATTGATTCGAAACATCAGCCAAATTGCGAGACTGAGGAATTCATTATTAATTTTTACATCAGGTAGCAATCTTCGTAAAAAATAACTATCACCATAATGGACTGTATCTGCGTTTACTTCAGCAATGATCGCCTTCCATTTATGAAATTGTCGACTCAGAAAAGTCATGAGCGACGTCCGTGCTTCCCAAAACGAATACAATTCCGAGATTACGTCCTTCAAAGATGTTCTGTGTTTCTGACTTTCGAAGGAGGTTTGCAGCGATGCAAAGCATTTAGAAACTGAAGAATATGACGAATTGGCAAGGTTATTGAGTTCGGAATTGTCTAGGCGAAATACCATCCAATGTATGTAAATGTCCCATGTTTGTTTTCTAGTAAACGCGAATCTAATCCGTTTCCGTTGTTTACCCACAATTTTTTGAGTGTCGTTATAAATGTTTTGATAAAAATCTGGCCCTTTCTTTTTGAATCGAGCTGCAACATTAAGCAGATCTTTCATGGTGTGTAGTAATTGAGGACAAATTTGTAAAAATGCGACTTCACCAAGCAAATTATCGTAAAATGTTACTCTGCTTTTAAAGATTGTATAGGATGCTAGAATGGACCATTGTTTCTGAAAAATTTAACAAGGTATAAATATAATGAGTTTTTTTAATTTTTTAAAAAAAATTTAAAATTATTATCAATAATATAAATTGAAATATAGATTATACAAAATAAAATATAATTAGGTAGTCATTTTTTAAATTAAAATTTTATTTAATAATTTAAAATCTTTAAAAAAAAAATTAAAATCCAATTATTAATTCGGGCCGAGCATGCTGATAAGGCAAGCGGGAACTCAAGCGGGAGGCCACTTGAAATTTTACATTATTTAAGGAAAAAAATAATTTCTAGGCAACATTTGTTTGAAATTTACGTGTTTCAAAAATTAATTGAAAAAATTAAGATGTTTTTATAAGAAAAAAAGTGAAATTTCATGCGGTCTCCCGCTTGATGCTTCGTGCTCGGCCCGAATTAAATATACATTTTTCTTTGTTAAATTTAAAAATAAATGAGTACTTATCTAATGAAATTTGAACAAGCCTTGAAATTTAAAACAACTATCAACTTACCACTTTTGATTTAGAATCATTGATTTCTCTTTCTTTCTGCCATATAGTGAAGTTTTTTCGTTTTAAAGCGAAACTTTTGTGGGATAGGTTGGCTTTATGTTCCAAAATCTGATACTTCAAATTTATAACATAATATCTCTGGTTTTGATTGAATTTAAATCTTTCTAATGACTGCAAGCTATAGTTGTTAGTCGCATCAAAAATATACAAATTTGCTAAAACACACACGAATCGAACGATTGTGTACATTTTACGTTGCACGAAGAAATGTTTAGTTTTCATCAACCATGTACAATTCCCACTTCCCAGGGGTGACGTCATAAAATATAGCTAGATATAAGTCTCAAGTCAAGAAATATTAAAAAATTGAAATCAAAAGACGAAATTTGCCTTCAAAAAAAAAGTATAGGGATACGTGATGATTTAATGAAAATGAAGGTAAATAACCGCTCGATCAGGGAAACCGAGAGCGACATTTTTTTGAAAAAATGAGTTCAAAAAACAAAAAAAGTCTATTTTTGCATAAATATTGTATCTTAAATTTTTGCTCGAAAGGAGGGGGCGGGGAGGCAGTGGCTTTCTTCGCCCTCCTTGGCTACGCCTTTGTACGTTCCGTCTACGTGTTTCAATGAGATTTTGTATACATATCCTTTCAGAAGACTTTTGAAGGTTTTCAACTTTCAATTATGTAGATAATGTGTAGATTATTATCAAACTAACTCACATTAATTAAGAAAATTGAAATATTATAGATTGAGAAAAGAGATTAGTTTGAAAGTTTTCTACTCTTATAAGCAGATCTCTCATTTATGTAACTCTCTTCGTCTTCGAGAAAATTCCTTGCGAAAAGAATTTTAATAAGTCGATTGGTACCTAGGTCGACATATTAGAAGTTAAACTACGAACTATCGAAAATTTTCTATAAGTTTTAGGCTATTTTTCTAAATTTTTTAAAATTGGTAGTAATGTCAAAAAAATTGGCACTTTTACTTCACAAAATATTTCCCCAGTTTCGGGAATATCACCTTTCAATATTTTGGCTTAATTAATGAGAAATATTTGTGCACCTCCAGAGGCATCTTCAGAGCTAAAAATTTTTTTGGGTAACTTTCTACCCAAAATGAAGTTTTTTGCTGAATTTGGTCCAATGTTTAATAGGTACCTATATTGACTGCGAGTAGCAATAAGTAGGTTTGTACATATTTTTAGATTGTTAAAACGTAAAGTAGGTAACAGAAAACTAATTTGTATTTCAAGGTGAGTAATTAGGCGAATGTAAATAGTACTTCATATCTATACTAATATTAAATCGTTCTCTTTCGATTCTGGCAACATGGCACCCATGGTGTACATTTCAAGAAGAGTTTTATTAAACGGCTTACTATCTAATATGGCTCGAAAACATGTTTTTTCCAATCCATTATCCATAAAAATATCCAATTTCAACGCACGAAAAGCACGTCCTTCCAGAACCGTAATAACATCGTAAGCCTCTTTTAGATTCGAATTCACTTTACTCCACGAACTATCCATTGCATCCCCCATTTCATAGGCATAATTCAACACTGCATTCAATTTGTAAACATAATCCGCGAGTTCAGTACAATTATACTCATTAAAGAGCTCGACATCTTCGGCATAATTGATTCGAAACATCAGCCAAATTGCGAGACTGAGGAATTCATTATTTATTTCTACATCAGGTAGCAATCTGCGTAAAAAATAACTATCACCATAATGGACTGTATCGACGTTGACTTCAGCAATGATCGCCTTCCATTTATGAAATTGCCTACTCAGAAAAGTCATGAGCGATGTTCGTGCTTCCCAAAACGAATACAATTCCGAGATTACGTCCTTCAAAGATGTTCTGCGTTTCTGACTTTCGAAGGAGGTTTGCAACGATGCTAAGCATTTAGAAACTGAAGAATATGGCGATGTTCTGTGTATCTGATATTTGAAGGAGGTTTGCAGCGATGCGAAGCATTTAGATACTGAAGGATGTGACGAATTGGCAAGGTTATTAAGCTCGGAATCGTCTACGCGAAATACCATCCAATGTATGTAAATGGCCCATGTTTGTTTTCTAGTGAACTCGAATCTAATATGTTTCCGTTCTTTACCGCATATTGCATGAGTATCGTTGAAAATCGTTTGATACAAATTTGGTCCTTTCTTTTTGAATCGAGCTGTATCAATTGTATCATTATTAAGCAGATCTTTCATGGTGTGTAGTAATTGAGGACAAATTTGTAAAAATGCGACTTCACGAAGCAAATTATCATAATATTTTACTCTGTTTTTGAAGATTGTAAAATTTATCAGAAGGGACCATCGGTTCTGAAAAATATTAAGAAGGTAAATACAATGAGTGTTTCAAAAAAATGTTGTTTTTTTTTTAAATTAAAAGGTAGGTACCTATATAAATTTAAATATAATGTGAAAAAATGAAAATATATTTTTTTTTTTAAATTAAAATTTTATAATAATTTGAAATCCTTTTTTTAAAAATTAAAATCTAATTATTAATGAAATATAATTTTTTTTTAAATTTAAAAATAAATGAGTAGGTACTTAATGAAATTCGAGCAAACTTTAAAATTTAAAACGACTACTTATTAACTTACGATTGCCGACATAGGATCACTGATTTCTCTTTCTTTCTGTATTATGATGGCTTCTTTTTGTTTCAAGGCGCTATTCACTTTGGATAAGTTGGCATCAAGTTTCATAATCTGATTTTTTATATTTATAACATATTCTGTCTGGTTTTGATTGAATTTAAATCTTTCTAATGACTGGAAGCTGTAGTTGGTCGCATCAAAAATATACAAATTTACTAAAATACACACGAATTGACCGATATACATTATTACGTTGCACGAAGAAATGTTTTAATCGACTAGGTACGAAGAAAGTACAATATATTACACACTCCCAGTGGCGTCGCCAGAATTTTCTCAAGTAGGGGGCTAAATCAGATTTTTAGAAATGAAAAGTAAAAAATTAGAGGTAATTTTCAGAAAACCTTTCGTGACATGTGATGATTTCATAATAATGAGAGTAAAATTACCTACTGCTTGAGCGAACCGAGAGCGAAATTTTTTCGAAAAAATCGATCCAAAAAACGTCTATTTTTGCATGTTATATTTTAAATTTTCGCTCGTAAGGGGGATGATGGCCCCCTTCGCCTCCCTTGGCTAGTACGCTACTGCAGTTACTGCACATTCCTTCTACATGTTTCAGTAAGATTTTATATACATGCTTTAGAAGATTTTTGAAGGTTTCAACTTTCAATTAAGTAGGTATGTAGATAAAGTATAGATTATAATCAAATTAACCCATATTAATTAAGAAAATTAAAATACCTATAGATCGAGAAAAGAGATCAGTTTGAAAATTTTCTACTATCATACGTATATAGTTATCTTGCATTTATGTATCTCTCTTCGTCTTCGAGAAAATTCCTTGCAGAAAGAATTTTAATAAGTCGGTTGGTACCTCGATAAGTATTAGAACTTAAACTACGAACTATCGAAACTGAAATGCGATCTACAGCAAAAATCATCGGAAAAATTCAAATTCAGTGAAGACCAGAGACAATTATGTGCCTACAGAACTTAAACTACGAACTATCGAAACTGACAGGCGATCTACAGCAAAAAGACACGGAAATCAGAGACACCGAAAGTCGTAAGTTCATAATTGAGATATTCTCCTCACAAGTTGACTTTCAGGAAACAAGCCCAAAAAAACAAGTTGATGTCATTATTAACATTACTATTCAAAAAATAAAAAAATAAAAAAAAAACGAAAAAAGCGATTGAGCTGCAATGACATCAACTTGTTTTTTTTTGCCTTATTTCCTGAAGGTCGATGTCCGAGCGAAAGGAGGACGAAAGGCTTGTGAAAACTCACAGTCTCACTTGTATCAATCAATGATCTTACCTATAGGTATTTTTCAGGAGCAGTATTCAAGTATCATACGAAAACGTGTTTCGAGAAGTAGAATTCTTGAAACTGTGTCCTCAACTGCGACATACCATAAAAGATTTACTCAACAGTACATCGCGATTTGAAAATAAAGGATGACATATGCAACTTAAGTGATTTATGAGGTCATTCAAAGTTTCGAACGTCAGAGAGAAAGAATAGTCACCCACCGAATAAAGTCAACTGCGCTTTCTCTACAAGAGAGCCATGATCGATATACGCACAGCGGATCTTATTTTTCGTCTCGAAGAATCGGAACTTAATAACCTAAAGAATAACGAACGAGATACCATCTAATTTTTAAATATTTTGCATTAACGTAAAGCACATTTCCATGTCAAAAGCATACCTACAGACGCTCTTAAAAATACAGTCGAAGAATTACACACGTTTTGGAAAACGCAGTCTTCAACCATGACAGAATTATATGGCAAAATTAAAAAGTGGACAGCCATAGCTGCTGAAGTAAATAAAAATAATACCGATCATTACGACAATGATTACTTTTTACGACGGTTATCTACTATCTAAAGAAGATTTAAACGATCAATTTGCCGGTTTCGTAATTTAGTTAAAATGTTTCGAATAAATCACGTCGATAAAAACTTTTTGGAAAAAAATTTATCGATTTTGTTGATAAGTTGGATGAAGTATTAAATTATGCCTACGAAATCGGAGATGCAATGAACAGCGTGTGGACTAACTAGAGCACCATACAGGCGAAAAGAAATATGAAAATACTCTGATAAGTCAGAAACAAATGGAAGAAGCTTTTCATGCCATGGTGGGTGAGATTTTTGAAAATCATAATATCGAAAAAGATTGCGTACACGCTATTCTAAAAGAACCTGAAGTTTCCACAGCGACGAAAAATCTAAAGTAAATAATGAACAAAGATGTTACTTCTACTTAATGTCAAATTAATTTAACTTTAAATTTATGTATTCAATATGTTTTTTACTTTTTTTTTCAGCTATAGGTTATTATTTTGTACATAGAACGTTAAAGAAGATTAATTGACGTTTGATTCAAGCGAGGCCAACATTTTCTTATGGAGAATTTTGGCCTCGTCTGAATTAAACATTAATTATTCTCGAAATATGATTGATTTAGTGTACGTAATGAAGGAAGCGTAAAAGAAGTAAAAATGTTTCAAAAAAATAAAAAGTGATTTAATTGAAAAAAAAGAACTAAAAAATAAGATACTTATTTCTTGGAGAATGCAAAAATAATAATAAATAAACATATACAAGACTAATGAGGTAATAATGAAAGTAAAGAAAATAATCGCAGAACACTGTCGTCACTCAATCCGGCAAGCCGGTCAAAAAAAATCCACACTCGAACTTCTCAAAGTCAAAGTCAAAATCAAAAATCAAACTGTCAAACTTCGGTCATAATTCCATAAACTGAAAATATTTTTCTGCGGTAACTGAATGTTGAAAAAATACAAGAAATTCCAAACAAATTATCGTTTAGCGCTTTTAGCGATCTGCTCTTTCAGTACTAAAATACTCTGTCTTTGCTCTACCGGCAATAATGCGATTTGTTCGTCAGTCAATTGCAACACTTGCATGATTAAAGCAGCCTGAAACAAATCAAGGTTAGTTTCGATTTCTAGAACAATTTAAAATGAAATTATATCGAGTAATGATTCACCTTTTCGCTATCACTTCCACCGGTCGGTAATGAAGGAGGTTTGATACCGCTACCGCTGGTCACCGACGTAGACGAAGATCCACTGTGAGGTTGCGTTGGTCTAGAAAGAGGTGGCATAGGTCCCGGTGGAGGCATCATTCTAGGCATGTTAGGAGGTAAGACGGGCATACCACCGGGCATACTTTGCATTAATCCCAACGGTATATTCGGTGGCGGGATCATACCTACGGAATGACGATAAGCGATGAAGAATTGAATCGATTATTGATCGAAATGCTCATCGAAGACTTACCCGGAGGAGGAACTAAGCCAGGGAATGGCTGTCTCATATCAATACCATCGGGCATTTGTTGATTTTGTAAACGAGGATCTCTTTTAAACCTACAAAGAAAACCAGATGCTGTAATATTAATACCCAAAGTGATCACTTCAACCACTGAGAAGGAATCAGATTCGATTACGTACATTTCAGGTTGAGGAAACGGAGGCATCGGAGGTATTCTGAGATCTTGATCGTTGAACCGATTACTCATACTTAAATCCGGTGTACGCATATCCATATCTTGACTCGAGACCATGGGTGGCAGAGGCGGAGGTTGAATTGAAGGCATACTAGATACAGGACCGGACGGTTTGTTATTCGTGTTACTCCAAAATGAAGTCTTCGGATCACTCGATGAAACTGGATGAGTATCAGAAAATGACGATGAAGTCGATGTTGCGTTATTTACCACCGTCGATGGAGTGGTAGTTGATAATGGCAATACAGGAGGGATTACATTCACCGGATGTAACATAGCCTGGACAGTTAATCATAAATTTGATACGTGAATCGATACAGATGAGTTTTTTTTGAACCAATAATACTAACCAAAGCAGTCGACGTGTCAACTATCTTCATAACGATCATTACTTGTAACAGAGCATACGCCAATTGAGGATTTTGTAACAATAAGTCTCGAGATTCCGTAGGATTATTCTGTAAAATGATCAACATTTTTAAAAATCATTCAATACAGCTCAAAAACTTGAAATAAATTCGATTACCTGAACACAATGCTTCATTTGTTTCATTAATTCGTACATTTGCTCCGGTGGTAGTGTCGCAATAGCTTTACTAATAACTTCTGGAGCTTTCTCCGGATTGATAGATTCACCGTACGTGCTTTCAACTTGCGTACTTTGCATTAATGCTGTAAAAATATTCGCATTAAAATGTCATTTAATTACATAATAAATTACATCTGTTATATCAGAATTCAGAATATTATTATAAACTCACATTGCATTTCTAGTCGAGATTTTTCAGTACAAGCATTATCAACTCGAAGATTTCGTCCGGCTATTTCGTAATTATTCAGATTTCTCATCGCACTCAAAGCTGTCTCTTGATCTTTATACTCGCAAAATCCATAACCTTTCGGTTTACCGGAATCTCGATCAAAAACCAATCTGTCAATTCAAAAATAACGATGAGTTCAGAATTGCTAACTCAACGAGCACCTTGGTAGCTGAGAGAAGAACTCACTTGAACGAAAGTACAGGTCCAACTTCGCTGAATATGTCTTTTAGTTTTTCTTCAGATACTTCGTACGGTATATTACCGACTGTAAAATGTAAAAAGTGAATTAAAAGTTCATAAGAGATGGATTACCATGATAAATGCCGGTATAAACATCAACTCACCGAAAACTGATCGCATAGTCTTGTCTACAATCGATTGGTCATTCATGGTGAATGTTTTATAGTCAATTAGATGTCACAATTTTCAGTCCAGAATATTAATTACACGTAAGATTACCTAATTATATACGGATAATTCGTCAAAATTCCATCACCAACCGCTCAAACAAATTCGAAATTGAAATTCAGTTTGTAAACTTTTTTATCAATTCATTTTTTCCATAGATTTTTTATACCACATCAAACCTGGATAAAGAGAATTTTTCGCAGACAAATAGGTATGAAATCATTTACCTACCAATTTTCGTTTTCAAAATGAATCGAGAAAGAATACCTTAAGGTGAACCAAATGTACAGTTTTTAAAGTTGTTTTCGCAGATCAGAAAATTTCAGAAATTCATTTTCTTCAATCCAGTTGTAAATTTTATAAACACGTGCTTTTTTGTTTTTCGTGTTTTTCTGATTAGAAAAATTTTGCTAGTGGAATATTTCATTTTGAAATTTCGTAATTAAATATCGGCTCAAAAATATTGGAATTTATTTTAAATAATACAACATCATGGGCAAAGCAAAACGTAAGCATCGTAATAAGAAAGTATCTTTTAAAACGGTAAGTAATCCACGTTTACTTCAGCCCATTATCAATGTGCTTTATTTTACCATTCTTATTTCATTTTCAGAAGCAAAAAAGGCACAGAAAGAAGCCAGTGAAATTGAAATACGAAGAACCAGACGAAGTGAAACGAGCCCCTCATTCGTTCGTGATCCATCGAGGAACCGTAGGAAAATATATTTCAGAACTAGAAAAAGATTTTCGTAAAGTTATGGATCCTTATACAGCATCTCAGTTACAAGTAAATTCATTCGTTTCTTCACCAATTCGTCATTTTTCTTTTCACTGTTTCATACTGAATCACTCGTGTATTCCAGGTTCAAAAGAGAAACACCATTAAAGATTTCGTAGCGGTATCGGGTCCTTTGAAAGTATCCCATTTGATAATATTCACCAACTCGGAAATCGGACCTTATTTACGTATTGCTAGATTACCTCATGGACCAACTTTAATGTTCAGAATTCATAATTATTCGCTTGGCAGAGACGTACTGTCAACTCTCAAGAAACAAATGACTAATAAGAAGTTATTCACCAATGCTCCTTTAGCGATTTTAAATAATTTTACTGGCGAAGGATCGCATGTCAAATTAATGGCTTCTGTTTTCCAAAACATGTTTCCTACCATTAACGTTACTAAAGTACGTACGATTTGAACGAATCATTTTTCAAGTAGTATCTGATTAATATTACACGTTATGTTGTATTTTTACAGGTGAAATTATCAGACATAAGGAGATGTGTTATGTTCAATTATAATCCGGAGACGAAATTAATTGATTTTAGACATTATGCCATTAAAGCAGTACCCGTTGGTATTTCTAAAAGTGTTAAGAAAATAGTAACTAGTAAAATTCCTAATCTTGCTAAATACGAAGATATTTCCGAATTTCTTACCAAGTACGTTCAGTATATTTTTAGAGTGTATATTTTAACGTACGCGTATTATTATATCAATATTTCCTTCGTAGACCGAGTATGTTATCTGAAAGTGAGATGGAAGATGACCCAGTCAGTCACGTCGAAGTACCTCAAAAATTACCATCTCGAGGTAACGTGGTATCTCAACAGTCGTCGATTAGATTAAGTGAATTAGGACCTAGACTCACCTTACAGGTATTTTTTTAATCACCTTCGACGAATTTTATCTGAAAAATAGACTTCAGCGCATCATTCATATTATTCTTCTGTTTTAGTTGATCAAAGTTGAAGAAGGATTACTCAACGGCGAAGTAGTATTCCACGAATTAGTTCACAAAACTGAAAAAGAGAAACAAGTAATTCGTAAAAAACTGGCAGAAAAGAGGTACTTTGAATTCTTCTCTCCATTATTGACGTTGGTAATTGATGAATTTTCATCTTATTTGAATGCAATTTTTTTTCTCTCAGACGTCTTAAAGAGCAACGTAAAGCAGCTCAAGAAGAAAACGTTCAAAAGAAACAAGAAATGAAAGAACTTCATAAACAAAAATCACTCGAAGGAATGAAACGTAAACATCTCGAAGAAACCGGCGAACTTTTAGAAAACGACGATGATATTCAATATTACCGCGATGAAGTCGGAGAAGATCCTGACGAAGGTATTGAACTGCTAAAAAATTGAAAAATTTTCTCTCGTTAGTTTTCTATAACATTTTTTGTTTTTGTCTCAGGTGTATTCGCAACTCCATCCGGATCCGGAGAGAAGAAAGAATACGGTTGGCGAAAAAGGAAAACTGAAGCAGATTCCCAGGATACTGGAAAGAAATTTAAAAAGTATCAACCCAGAGAGGACAGCAACAATCGTGGCAATAAGAGATATCAAGGAAGAGATGACGGTAAAAATCGACCCAATAAGAAATTCCAAGGAAGAGACGATGGAAAAAATCGACCCAATAGGAAATTCCAAGGAAGAGACGATGGAAAAAATCGACCCAATAAGAAATTTCAATCAAGAAATGAAGGTAAAAGTCAATCCAATAACAATTTCCGCAGAAAAAACGAAGCGAAATTTCCAACCAATAAGAAATTTCGGGGAAACAATGAAGGCAAGAATCAGTTCAAGAGTAAGAAATCGAATTCAAAACGTCAACGTTAAATGATGTATTTTTTACGAATAAATTTGTTTTTCTCTTTTTTTTTTATAGCGAACTTAGTTTCATTTTATTTACCACTCAATTTGTCTCATTTTTCATTTTTAAAAAATTCGAAGAAATGTACATTAGCTCCTAAAATCCTTCCTTGTGAGCATTTCGCTAGAAAGACAAACTATTTCTTTCTCGGTAAAATAGAACATATAGATTAACATTAGGTACAAGTAAATTATATTTTTTAGAAATTATTTTGATGAGTACCTAAAATTTATTCTCGTACTTAAAATATCTAGAATTTATTCTTAAAAATGTTGAAAACTTTTTAATCCTAGGTACATTAATTTTTATGAAATTTTATGAGACGAAAAATACCATTTATCAAAAAATTATCTCGATTTCGGAGAAAAGGAGGTGTGAGGTGGATTTTTTCTTGTTTGTACATATATCAGTTCACATGCAATGGAAAATTATTTGATACATTTACGTTTTTAAAAAAGTTTCAAGATTTTTTCAAGGTAGTTTCGTCAAAGTAATGAAAAATAACATTTTTTGTAAGTCTGTGATCTATTTCGGCGAGAAAGAAATTTTATTTGTATTATTTATTTCATCAAGCTACTGACAAAATGTATCTACTTTGATTTTTTTTTTTTTTTTTGAAAATTTTGGGGGTACCTAGGTTTGTACATACTTAATTCCAAATCTTCCAAATATTAAATTTTAAATCCAAATTTTCAGAACCAAATTAAATATTGCAAATTTGAAAAAAAACAATCTCGAAATGATTAATTAATTTTCCGATAGTAAACATTTTTTCTTTTTTTCATCGAATGTGTAGTGTAGTTACATTAAAGTAAAAACTATCGATGGTTCCTATCATTTGAAATATTTTCGTTCAAGGCTCAGAAAAATTCATTGGCATCATCAAACATTTCGTAAAAATCACATAAAAACAATTAAAGCTAATGAAAAAAACACCAAGAACACGAGCATATTAATACAGTAGCGTATAAACAATGTTAAACGATATTAATTAAAAGTTATTAACCGAAGTCCCCAAGTTTCACACCAAGGGTTCCCAAAGTACATCAGCTGATCCACGTGTTGCTCACGACGACGAACGACGTGTCAAAAATTCGACATCAACATTCCGTTACCAATTTTATTTCGCGACTTTACATCGTATTCGTACGTATCAGTTCAATTAATTATCAGATCCCAAAACCATGTTAGATCAAAAGTATTCAGAAATCATCCCTAAACGAATAATCATTTAGTTTGTCTAGGTGAACATCACTGCGTTATGTGCTTCCTATACAGAAACAGAATGATACAGACTCATCGGCGAGAAGAGAACCAACCAACGTTAATTGAGTGGATGAAAACCAAATCACGTGTTAAAGATAAAGTGTGTCTTGTAAGGTTCCGTTTCGCAACGAATGATGAATGTTCTTCTTAGTTTTTTTCCCTTCGAGATTGTTTTCCATTACGACAACGTTCGTTAAAAGTATAGTTTGTGAAATTATTCGCGGATGTTCTCTTTCTTTCTCTCTCTCTCTTCTATTTTATTTTCTAATCTTTCAATGTGATAACAAGATGTGATGTAAATTTTACTCTCAATGTGCGGAACAGTTGTAATTTAGATGAGATGAAGTACCCAGCTTAGAACGTTCGGTAATTCGGAGTGATTTGTATCTCGCTCTCACCCCGTCTCGTCTGCAGTTGTCATGTTCCGGTGAAATGGATCCGAAATTTTGGATTTTTTTGTCCATTGTGTGGGGTTGTAATGGTGAGTTTTTTTTTTTGTTTTTTTTTTGTTTTCAATTGTAAGTAGTTCTTGAACATTTTTAGAAATTTATTTCAGCAATTGACTCGTAAAATACAAGATGGTACTTAAATAATTTTTAGATTTACTTACTCATTGAATTTTTTTTCCTGGAGGAATATAGAGTTGAAAATAAGGAATTTTTCCTCTGATATTACCTACCTATTTACCATTCTACTTACGTAATTGTTCACGATTCTCAAAAAAATATGAAAAAAAATGGGTCCACTGGTTGCTGTGATTTTTTGAAGTTCTGGTTTTATCGATTGGGGGGGGGGGTTCTCAGGGAATACTAAATAAATCGTTTTTTTCTATCAAATATTCTCCTTCTTCATTCACCAAAAATCCTTAAAAATGGGAAGTGTCTGAGCCAAAAATGAATTTTTTTTTCAACGAATTTTGTTAGAAATAATCAAGTTTTGACAATCTTAAAATAAAATTCATAATAACTTATTCTGTCTCACTTTTTAAAAATTGTATTGGAAAAAGACCTAATGTAAGAGCAAAATTTTGAAAAATTGAATTGGGTATCCAATAATTGGGAAAAAAATTCTCTTTTTTATATTTTTTATTTTGAAAAAAAAACAACCTCAACGTTTTTGTTGGGGGTTTATAAAAATCCCAAATACTGCAATTTTCAAAAAAAAACAAAAAACAAAAAATACGTGAATGGGATGAAATTTTGTTTAAAAAAAGTGGCGTTGTTCTGCTCAAGGGGTAGAAATTTTCACAAGTTTTCAAAACAGTCCTATGACATGACTTGAAACCTCGCGAGGATGAGATTCTAAACTTCGAGAGCTCAGGTCCCTAAAACGTCAAGGTTTTTATTCACTGTTCTTGACTTTGGGCGCTCCAGTCTTCATGTTCTTCAAAAAGTATCACATTATGTGGGCCTGACGCCCTTAATCTCACTGGCCCAAGGGGTAATTTTCCCATCCCCGTTGGTCATATCCTCCACTGACCATTTCTGTTAGGTATTTTAAAACTTGATCCTCATATAATCTTTTATGAAAAAAAAGATCAAAATTTGATCAAATCGAGGCAGGCAGCTGTACTTTTAATGGCAGGAATCAACCGACGATATTATCGAGACTTTTTAAAGTTTTCAGAACAGTTCTGGATTTTCATTTCTACAAAAATACGTTTAAGATGTAGTCTTCGAGAACAAACAAACAGATATGAAATTTGGAAAATTGTGGCTAGTCCCAGATTGATCGAAACTATTTTCAGAAAAATTAATTAAGAGTTTGATTTGAGTTTTTTTTATGTTGTGTGTGTGTGTGTTTTTTTTTTTTTTTTTTGAAAATTGACAGATTCCAAAAATGTTATAAATGCTCTGGAACAAGCGAAAATCATTTCATTTCTGGTTGGTAGGGGAGGGAAGGGGGAGTAGAAAAGGAGAGAAATAATCGAAAATAGCGTATAAAATAATATCAATTTTTTGCTGCAATTTCAATTTTTGATTTTTTGAGATTTTGAAAACATTTCCTGAAATGAAAAACATGAAATGCAACACCGAAAATGTGCAAATTAACCCTCCCCCTCAACCTCCTCCTTGTTAAAATCTTCAAATCTTTAAACCATATTTTTTTTGCAAATCTACAACTAACAAAATAAGTTTCAATTCATCTCTCCCCCTCCCTCCTTCCTTCTTTCCCTTTTGTTAAAATCTTCAAATATTTAAATCATTTTTATTTATTTTTTGCAAATCTACGATTAACGGAATAAATTTCAATTCATCCTAATCCCTTCCTCCCTCCCTCATCTTATCTCTTTCTGCTGGCCTTTCTCGAATAAATTCATCCAAACCTTTACCCTCGGCTTTCCTCCCTTATAGTTTATTCGTATGAACGATAAAATTTATCTTATGTTTCGAAACGGACCATTTCATGAAAATTGTCACGGACGAAATCCCTCGGGTAGGAAATCTACTCTCCATAATTTGTCACCGTTCAAGATTAATAACACTTTTAGCGTATTTTATCATTGTCCGGATTCCTAAAGACTGCGCATAAGACTAGACTTGTACATACCTATCTACTTATACGTTGGATAGGTATTGCGAATGTTTCCATCGCGCCAAAAAAATACCAGAACACACAGAGTAAACAAAATGGCTTTTTTTATGATATAGGAAATTCATTAAATTACGAATTAATTCAGATCATCTCGTGACCACGAGGATGGAGATGCGATAGGCCCGAAAAAACGAGAAAAATTATGGAAAAAAAACCACGCACGCAGCGTGATATCGATATAACGTAATCGTTTCCTCTTTACGCGGTATATAAGTTACCGAAAAATATACTACTAATAATTCACTGACATGTTAGAAGTGTCACTTTCAAAATAAACTACCCTTATGAGAAACCCCTGCTGCTTTCTGATTAATACGTGGGTTGGGTAGTCCTACTTCGAGTATAAGGAGCACAAGAACTGAAAAAGGAAAAAAAGGGTCGCAGGAAACGGGTACCTAGACGTACTACATAAGAAGTCTTGGCTAACGAGAACCAGTTGTATATTTAAAATGCACCTCGTTGTACTTTTTATTGATGGCATACATTTCATTTTTAGTATATGTAAGATGCTTGCTTTTAGTTTTAAATCGCTTAATGGGGGTGTTTGGTGAAATGTGAACACGAGCGGAAATTAAATACCTACCTTTAACACGACTTTTAGACTGCCTTTTATGTATATACTTACTACTTAGTTAAATACATATAAGAGTATGCCTGCCGTGTACTAAAATTTTAACCATGGTACACCAGGGGTTTTTACTCTTCCCCTCTTCTCGATGGGTTCTTTATTTTTACAAGTTTTTGGTGAAATAGATAAAAGTGATAATTCAAGATGTATGGATATGATGGCGTGAGCCTTTTTTTTTGAAGAAAAAAAAAGAGTGAGCAGGTGAGGAACATGAAAAACAATTCAGGTAGAACTGTCTAAAGGGAATGGTTACCTATCTGTAAAATTTATTTATTCACTACTGTGAAAATTAATTAAAAAGAATCTGACGGATTTGACATATCGAAGGGTTATGCGGTTAGTCTTTTAAAAAAAAGACGAGGCAGTTTTACAGCATCGAATCAAACCATAGTTTAGGTATAGAATTTGATTGTATAGGAATTTGAGCGAATCCTAAAATTTTACGACTCATTGACTCGCTTGTCATCCCACAAAAAAAACGTAGCTATCAAGAGTTGCATTTTCATAAAAAAACTTCTTCTAATTTTTTTTGGAATTGGAGGGAATTTGAGAAAAAATGAAAGAATTCAAATTCATCCGAAAATTTTTCGTTTCTACGTTACGTTCGTTAGAATTTATAATAATCCATATTTTGAAAAAAATGCTCCTGGTCCCCCAAGCTGTGTTAGGCAGCCTCTTTGTATTCAGATATGAGATCTTCCTCCACCCCCCAAGCGTAAAGAAATTGAGAAAAATATTGAATAAATCTTTGGTAAAAAAAAAGTTGAAAATTTATCATTTTTGTAGTGTCAGTATTTTTCTAAATATCGCCTTTTTCACGAAGAAACTTTCCCCAGCCTACAAAAGTGTATTGGCTCGGGCCCTGAAGTGGGAAAAAATTGAAAAAGAGAATAACAAATTGAAGTCTGAAAAGAATATTTGAAAATTTTCAATTCCTGGTCGAAAACGTTCTGGTTAACTCACATTTTTAGAAGAAAAAACTTCCCCTGGCCATTCAAACAATGCTAGGTCTAGTCCTTTCTGTACACAGTTCTCAAATTTGAGAAAACTACTCACAAGAATTGAATAAAATGATGGTGGTAATTTTTTTTGAAATTTCAATCTTTGTGTGAGAATTCTTTTAAAAATAATATGTTTTTTCCAAGACCTTCTTTGGCTCCCGAAAAATATAAACAGAGGTCCTCAAAATTGAAAAAAAAAACGAAATAAATGATTAAAAACTTCTATGGTACCTGCTGATTTTTGTTTTTCAATTTTCAATTTTTCTATCAGAATTTCTTCACATAACCGAGTCATTTTTAAGAATTTGGGGAGACCCAACTTTCACTTTTCCATCATTGGGAGAAGATGCTTTTTTGATGAAAATTTAAGATTTTTTAAGGGGTTCAAGTTCCACCTTTCGAGCATGTGAAGGGGGGGGGGGTCGTCAAAATTATTAAACAGTGCTTTTCTGATGAATAGATATAAATCGAACTCAGGGATTAAATAATAGTAAAATTATGAAAACAGATTTTTGATTTTTCTTACGTTTTGAAGAGTCGAGTTCCACTTTTTCATCATTTTGGGGAGGAGGGAGGGTGAGAGGGAGAGAAAGACTGAGTTGGGCTAAAGGTCTCCTTTTTCATCATTATTAAGTAGAACTTCTCAGATGAAAATAAACTACATTTTAATGATCAGAATTAGAATGTAACAACACGAAGATTTCAACGTTTTGGATTTTCCCCCCTTGAGAATCTACATAATAATTGGCCTAAAACAATCGTTTAAATAACGGAAAAGATCGCGAATTTCATTTTAAAAGTTTACCTACTTACTTGAAATATTCAAGAATTTGAGAAATACATGGATGGACCTTAAAATGTGTTGATAATGGTTTAAATTTAAAAATTCAAAAAGCCTCGAAATTGTAAATATGAAACAGAAACTGGATGAAGAATTTTGCTTTGAAAGTGAATTGACAAAGGGATTAGTCAGTCGTGGAATCGATTTTGTACTTCACAAAAAAGTTTGAGTAATTTTTGTAAAAACTTGAAAACAATATCAAACAAATTACCTACCTACTTCAAAATCGTCAAAAATAATCCAAAAGTCCAAAAAATCATAAAAAATGTTGAAATAAATCACTAAAAAACTAATTAATTATTTCATTAAAATTGTTGAAGCATTTGAAGAACATAAATTGGGATAAAAACGGTAAAAAGTGATGTAAGAATTGAGGAATTGCAATCACAATATTGTACTTATTAGTGATCAAAAATAATTTTTTCAAAAAGTACATAAGAAAAGTTGAAATTTTTTTTCTAAAATTGGAATGATATGCTGTATAAATGTATAACCAGCGGTCAAGATTTTTACAAACTTGAGGAAATTGTTAAAATTGCTCAATTAAAAGTATCAGAAATTCTGCAGAAAAGCACAAAAAAATTAAACAAATGTTAAAAAAATTATAAAATATTAAGAAGCAAATTGTAAAATTTATTGAAAATTCAACTAAAATGACTTTAAATTTGAAAAAAAATGGTAAACTAATATAAAAAATGTAATTAGGAGTGTAAAAATAGTTGAAATGTTATTAAATGTACTTAAATGACTGTAAAACTGTCATAAAACTTGAAAAACAAATAATTTAAACTTTTGCATTGTCAAAATTGCTCAAAAATTCTCACAAAGGGCAAAATGAATAAGAGCTTGGATCTTACCAAAATCATGCAATACCTAATCTTGTAAAATTCATTCAAAAATAAAAGTGAGCAAATTTCCATTAAATTGCAGGATTTTTGAAAAAGGAGTTGTTTTAAAGCATTTAAAACTTAAAAAGTATTGTCAAACTGCAGACTTTAAAAATTTCTAAAATAATTTGAAAATCTAAATATTAACAAAATTTTAAATATTGGTACATAGATGGGGGGGGGGGGGTATTTTGTAATTTCGAAATATTTTTAGAAATAAATAAATATTGATTGATTGAAAAAAGAAAAAAATATAAGAAAAAAACTGTTATGGTTTATGAAAAAAAAAAAACATTAAAATGGGCCATATGTAAAATTGGAAAAATACTTTCAAAATATTTCTAATCAAGTACGAGTATGAAAAATGATTTTTAATTGAATCAAAATAATGTATAAATTGACACTAAAATGATAAAATATAGTTAAAAACAGGTTAGCATGACAATTTGAGAAAAAAAAACGTGAAAATGAGCAACAATAAAAAAATTTCTTGGTTTCTCTTGTTATTTTAGCCCTTCTCATAGAAACAATTTCTTACTGTCTTCACAGTGTTTTGATCGATGTTGACATGATTTCGATAGGTATCTAGTTTGAATTTTTTTTTTGGGGTGGGTGTTATTGGTGCGTATTGATTTCATGTGAGAAAAGGGGCTACCACAAATGGCGCCCAACGTGGGGCGCCATTTGTGGTAGTCTCTATCTCCTCAGTTCGCACGCATCGAGTGTTGTAAGACAATTATTCGGTTGTTGCAAAAGTGTACGTAACCTTAAATTGTCATATAGTCAAATAAAATAATTATTCGAGTGTTATTGGTGCGTATTGGTTTCGTGTGAGAAAAGGGGCTACTACAGTGGGTTGTCCGAGTTTAGTGTTATTTTGAACTATTTTCACAACTTTCAAACAATTATCTAGGTACTGATTTGGATGATTCGTCATTTTCACGAAATTTTGAGATAGTTTCATCGCGTGTTTGACAATTTGTGATTCAATTGGGTAAATTGCGTAATTGACTTGAGTTTTGCATCTCATCTCGTCAACTGAACCAATCGAAAATTTCCAAAAAAGTTCACGTCCTGACCTTATCCACCAGGTATGAGGTGAAGTTCTTCGCTAATAAACACAACTTGACATTTGCCACTGTTAAAACAAATACATATGGGACTACGAATTCTATCTGCGACGAATATTAAGCACTCGTCCTCGCACCATACGTTACAACAAACACCATCCTCATATTCCAGACACATGAAAAAAATTCTTCAAAAAATATCTACCAAGTACCAACCTACCTACGTTTATTATAGGTAGGTAGGTACCTTAAACTCGTACCTACTGTTGGTACCTACTCTCGTATAGCGGGCGGAAAGTTGTTATTTTGTTTCATTTCATTATTTTTTCACCTTCTTAATTTCCAATTCTACGAGTATAACGCGTTGAACGGAAACGTATCTCGTATCTAGTATGTACAATAATTACGCCATTATCATTTGATAAGGCTACCAAGCCGATAAATATTCTCAGAATAGAGTACCTATACTCGGTGTTAGCTCTATACGTTACGCATAACAAATATCGTATTAAACCTTATAGCAGACAAATAGAATTTTAATAAATTTCTATTACATAATGCCAACGACAACGACGACGTTTGTAACTCTTCAACGTTGTAAATTTGCCAGCATCTATATGCCAAACTGAAAATGTCAATCGTACGATGTAAAAAGGTTAATTTATTATTAGTTCTTTTGCTTTTATTTCTGGGTCGTCGTATGCTAATCCGTGCTTTTTTTTTCATCTTTGCTTTTGTTTAGGCTCGAAAAATTACCCACCGGATGCTCCTTCCGACGAGACTGAATGTTCCAGACGTATGAATTATTTAACCGATAATCATTTACAAACTCAGATTATATTTCCTCCTCAGCTCACCGGTAAATGGGTATCAGATAGGTATGCACGTTTATAGTACTCTTGGAATATTAATTGGTTGCAATTTTATTTATTAAAGATATACCTACACCTAGGTACACAAGACCTGAGCATCGTTTTCTACATACCTATACTAATATCACGTCGTAAATTCGTAATGGCGTCATTGTGAATTTGAAATTTAGATTTTTAAAGGTTATTATCTCGTATTGGCGTCATACTTTTGACGCCAAACATCCATCAAAATACTACCTATATATTCGAACCAAACTCGACCAATGTTTTCGATGAATCAATTTAGCTTACGTTTCCAAATCATTAAGTTAACGTTAATTAATTCAAATCAAGGTTGAAATTGGAAAATTTTTCAGCCACGAGTCACATTATCTTGTGTACAAATTTTAAATTTTTATAAATATTCGCTGATAAGAGAAATATACACAGTTGAAATGGGAGAGTAAGGAAGTGAAAAACCTTTGAAATTTACTCGTGTGTCCTCTTTTTAAAAATTGCCTACGTTTATTGTGGTGAAACTTGTAAAACGCATTGAATTTCGATATACCTAATACGAATCAATAAAAGTATACTGACAGCGTGATAAGATTTTAAAACTTCTACAAAGGTATTTGAAAATGGACTTGTGACTTGTGTTAATTATTTCATAACGTAAGGATCAAAGGATGTTTTAAATGCAATACTATGTATCTAATCGTACATTTTGATTTCTTGTCCAATAGTTAGGTACTTGAGTTGTAAAAGTATTCTTGCAAGTTGGTTTTTAATCAGTTAGGTGAATACAGCAATAAGGGTCATTTTTAATCAAACACGCAATAACCTGTTGAAAAATCAATTTTTACCATACTAATTACCTAATTAATAATTATCTACTCTTAGCACATTAGGTCAGCTGTACCTATTCAATATTCATTTTTGAAACATTTGTAAGTGATCGGATTTTGGAACAAATTGGTGATATAGGTATGCAATATTGAAAGACACATCGATGACCTATCTGTTCGTAGAGATAGATTTTTAAACTTTGAACCAATAATGACGTTCGAAAAAATGGGATATCCGGTGGTAAAATGGTTTCTTCATACGATAAGTTATATTAATATTTAAAATCAACGTATGAATTCAAATTAGTAGCAATAAATTGATAAAAATGAGTACAATTGATAAAATGAATTTCATTCATTATATTTTAATTTTAACCTCTCTCTATTATACTTTTAGTCTACTGGAAAAACGCAGTATATTTATTTTCATTCTATTCCTTTTCTTGGAATATACTAGGTACTTGAAAAATGAAGTCAAAATTCTAATCACTCATCACTTCATCAGACTGATGAAATTTTTTCTGGAAATTACCAATTCACAACTTCCTGTTTACTCTTCGAGGAGTACTTACTTCGAATTGACTTGAAAACTTGTAAAAAAAAATCAATGAGATTTTCTGACATTAATATACCTACTAGACTTTAAAAAATGGAAGTTGACTTTTACGAACGTTGATTTTGAAAACTTGGAAAAATTCTATTGGTAAACTTTTAGATATCAATCTGACATTGAGTCAATTTAACTTGAGCAAAAACACCTTATACATGGTTTAAAACTTTCCTCATCAGGGATGAGACTTTACACACCTATTTTTTTCTTCAAATTTTTACCCATTTTTGGGGAGCGGTTGAAGTTATACTTATTTCGATTTGGCATTGAAAATTACTTCTTTACATTCTTTTTAGAATTTTAAATTAGGTATCGTTTTGAGTGTGAGTTTAATATTTCAAAAGTTGAACATGGAGAAAAAAAAGATTAAATTCCAAATTTTCCAAATTTTTCAAATTTTTCAAAATGTAAATACTTACTTACAATGAGCTTTTAAAATGAGTTGAATTCAATTTAGGTACCTATACCAAACACGACTGAAATGAACTAGATCACCCCCTTTCCCCTTTTTCTCTTAGGAAGGTGCCCGGTGATCAAGTGATGAAATGGAAAATTTTTTTCTGAATTGTTGGGTGGGTTGATCTACCTATGATCTTTCATTCCTGATACAATATTGGAATATTTTTACATTTTTATTCATTTTCGTGGGAAATTTTGATCAGTATTGGTTTGCAGAAAATTTTTGGATAAGCTTAATTTCTTAATACTTAATTGTAGATTGCTAATTTATGGATTTTTCATGTTTTTTTTTTTTTTTTTTTTGTGGATTTGATTAGATATATATAATAGTCCGATTAAAACCCTAATTTGATTAGATATGGTCAAATCAAATGGGATCAGACTTGATCAGATCCAATAAGAGAGATCTGATTGGATCTGATCTGCTTTGAACACATCTAATCCGATCAAAACATTTGACCTGATCAGATCTGGTCAGATTATAAATGGTGTCTGGGAATGTCTGGATCTTACTGATATTCCCCCTGGGCATTTTTAGAAACTTGGATATTTTGATGGTTTGGAATTATGATTTGACTTTAAATCAATTTTCAAGATTTGAAAATCATTCATTTTGATTTTTAAATACATAATTGCAAAATTATTTTATTAAGTAATTTTTTTTGGATCATATTTTTGGATCAATTTTAAATCATGTTAAAACAATTCTTATGATTTTTATTTATTTTTTTTGATTTGCATTGTGGGAATTAAAGACATTTTTTCCTGTTAGTGATACTTTGATTTGTTTATATTTAATTAAAACGATTATTTCATTTAAAATAAATTTTCTCATCATTCTACATGGATTTTCTGAGGTTTCTTTCTAAGTGGAATTAATTTCTGGAGATTTTACGATGATTTTCCAATTCTGGATTGTTTTTCAGAGAACTTTGAATAGATTTTTTGATAATTTTATTTATAGACGATATTGGAATAGGTATACTTTTGTGTCTTGACGATTCTATTGTTAAATATTTGCAGTTTTGAATTGAGTTTTGAAAAATGTTTGGATTTCACTCTTAATAGATTTTTGTGTTTTTTAAATTTTGATTTTTTAGATCATTTTAAAGCAATTTTATAATTTTAAATAAATTTTTATATAATTTTGGGTGTATTTTTAGGAAATTTATAAAAAAAACTTCCACATTTGAAATCGTTAAAGAGAGGTTTCTGACGTTGGGTGTTTTTACTTTTTAGTTTTTAAAGATGGTCATTTCATTTGAAATCAATTTCTCTCATCAATTCTCTCATCATTCTAGAAGGATTTATATTGATCAATTTCCTGATGATTAAAAAAATATATTTCTCAATTTTTGAATCAAGTTCTAGGGATCATAAACAATTTTGATTGAATCTGGTTTCTGAAAAGTTTTGGATGTTTTTATGATTTGATCAGTAGATGCAATTTTAAATTTTCAGAAGGTTTTTGGAAAAATTTATGATTTTTGAATGATTTTGGATAGATTTTTAGAAAATTTTCGAATTAGAAATGCCTCGATTTGAAAACAATCCTTACTTGTCAGATGTTTTTGAATAACGTTTTACGTACTTTGAAACCGTTTTTGAATTTGTAGAGCATATTTGGAGAGATTAATAATTTATTGATGATTTTGTATTGATTTTGAATTAATTCGTAAGTGTTTTTGAATTTTGAACTTAACATTTCAACTCAACAGGTACCTACCTAATTGATTTTAGAAATTATCGTATTTTTGGATTTAAAAAAATTTATTTAGGAAGATTTGTGCCTCTGATGGATTTAGCGTTTGTATGGATTCTTGGTGAATTTTCGAATAGGTTCTGTGTTGATTTTGAATCGATTCTCAGTCGACTTTTTGAACAATGACTGCATAATTTTCAAATTTAAAGTGATTCTGAGATAAAAATGAACTAAATTCAGATTTTTAATCCATTCATCGATGATTTTGAGATGATATCATACGTCTTATCAATTTCTGCGGAAGTTTTTTGGATGAATATCCGATTATTTTTCAATTCTTGATGCATTTCTAGACAATCTCACAATATCGTTTAAATTTTTTCATGAATCATTGATTACCTACATACTTCATAATTCTGATCAATTCTTAGATGGTATTGTGCTACCTTTTTCGTTCACGTTTGCATTCAATTCGTAGACAATTTTGAATCAGTTTTTAAGAAATTTTTCAAATGATCTCATAGCTTTTAGACAATTGCTGATTTCATAGTGGAATTTTGGATGAATGTATGATTTTTGGACAGTTTTCTCAAATTTCGGAAGCTGAATTAAAATCATAATTTCCTACTTTGCCCACAAGGTTTTCCAAGTCTATAAAAATTTATAAAAAAGTTCAAAGTTTTTTTTTTTTTTTTTTTTTTTTAAATGCACTAAATAAAAATTTTTATTTTAAATACCAAATTGTTTGCTACTTGGAAAAAAAATTTTCAGAAAATGTTTATTCAAATCTCGAAAAGCGAAATGAATTATTACTCGAGCTAATTAACTAATACAGCGACAAGGCTGGCTGATTTTTCAACGATAAGAAAAGTACACAAGTACACACGTCTAGTGATAGCCGAATGTTGCCCAAACCCACACATTCGAAATAAACGACAATTATGATGTTAAAACTCAAGACGTAAATGAGAGAAGACTGGGTAATTGCTTTTAAATGAACGCAACGTATCTGTCGTTAGTCGCTATACCATGCGAAGTAATTAGTATTAAATGTCAGTCAAAATACAGCACTTTTTTCCCCTTTCGTTCACGATGAATGATTCGTATTCGTATTTTTTTTTCATCTCGAAAAAAGTAGGTAAAAAGGTTTCGGGTTAGGATGAAACGGAAACCGACAGTCCGACACTTTTTCTTATCATTCGTAGAGATTCGCATCTAATTATTGGGTGTATTTATCTCTTCGACAATTACTTTCGATTATTACGTATTATATAAATAAATAACTATTTAATTACAAGATGAAAAGAATTCCACGAATGTGAAAATTACCTATACAAAGAATGCGACTTTTTATCGATCAAAGGCGTCGTTTAATTATACGCTCAATATGATTTCTACTCATTCATCAATTTTTTTCTTCTCATCAAAATGACGTCAGTTGTTCAATAAGTTTGTGTACATACGCGTCATTCTCATCGAAAGTAAACATAATGTAAATCCGAAAGGAAATATGCCTACCCGATAATAATACATAATTTTCTCTTTTGTTTACAGGTGCGAAGTACGAACTGGCCCTCTGTATTTATTAAGAAGCTATACATTTTATCCAAACAATACATTCCATCTGCTGCAATATTTCTACGCCGATGAGTTCTGCTCCTACATAACTCATGTCGTCTCAATCAAAGGATATTACACTTATAAAGACGTCGTTTCGTCAAAATTATACTATAAGGCTACCAGAATAACGATAACACCTCACGATTACCCCTACTTGCACTCATTGCCATCTGTGGTCAGTCCCGAATGTCCGGAAAATGTCGCCAAATATTGGAAGAATTTCAAAGAGCACGTAGTCCTAGAGCAAACTCAAAAAACACCAGAACCTTTGGAAGACAATACGTGGCCCATTAGAACCACAAGTAGGTTATCTCATTTCGATAAACTTACGATTGACCTTTGACTTTCTGTATATTTACACTTAATCCAATCATCGTGTGTATTTTTCAAGTTCCATATACGAGAAATTCCAAAAAAGCTGTCTCCGAATTCGAATGTTTATCTTCGTTGAACATATCTTACGATGAATTGTCCAGTATACGAGTCCAAAGGCGACCTTCCATTGATGAGAAAAATGCCAGATACGAATTGTTGCTCGGTAGCTCGTACCAAGAGAAAGAGCGCGAAACGACGCTTCTTAAATTTCAGTTACCATTAATTTTACTTAACGAGGTAATAAATCAAATTTTTCCTAATTATTTCGGTCGCTTAGTTTTCTTCCACTTCCTTTCCATTCGCCTTTATGAGCTTCCTATGCATAAGCTAATGGGATTTTTTTTTTGGCGAGAGATGTTTAATTTAATTTTTTTTTTGCTGGATTTTTTTCCTCTTGTGTTTGAATATTTTCGAGAAGGGGTTTTATAACAGCGGTGGATTAAATAATATAAGACGTCCCGGGACTTTCAAGTATTAAATTGAAAAAAAAAAAAAAAAAAAAAACTCGACTGAATGTTCAGCAGATGTGGGTTATCTGATTCAATAGTCAATTCTTATCAAATTAGACTCCCTATCTAATGAACATGTTATTCTCATTAATGCATAATGCGTATTTTGTATTATTGTGATAGGTACATCTTCCTTCAAAACTTCAAACTGCAAACATCACCAATTTTTTTCCCAATTTCCACTTTTATGGGATTTATTGAATTTTCCACCAAAATGTTTCCTTTCTAAAAAATGATTATGCAATTTATATGACATCAGTGTCCAATAAGTTGCCTAATCAATAGTGGGATTTTTTTGAAATGATTTTTTTATATCTGATTTTTCATCCAAAGTATCTTCTATCACTATGAAAATTATACGTCGTGATTCTGGCACACGAATTTTGATGAAAATGATGAATCTTTCTGATCACATGTTTCAGACCAGCGACTGCTACGTTTGCAATGTGATTTCCAAAAAAACCAACATGCACACACCCGTCCTAACAGCCAGACCCACATTACCCCTTTACTTCAACGGTCAATGGATCAGTCAAACTTGCGAACCGAGATCAAAAGGGCTGCATACGATCCGAAGTTACAGATTCAATCAGTACGATTCAACTTGGGAACTGGAGACTAAATATTACAATAATTATGCCTGCTCGAGTTTATTGATGATCCATACGACTCTAGGTCACTACATACAAGGTGGTGCGTCTGAAACTGTCAGCGGAGCAACTGAGATCGCTTTTCGGATCGAGAAATCCTATTTGACGATTGTTGATCAGACTATTCTGAATGAAATTGAGACTGATCCGGAGTGTGGAGTTGCCTATTATTGGAAGGTAAATACTCTTATTTTTTTTAAAATAATTTTTATTTGGTTAAATCGATCAAAAGAATTAGTGTAGGTGAAGGTTTTTTCTGTTTTTTTTTTTTTTGGGCCAACTAATTTTCTGATTGAAATTATGATTTACCAATAATTTGAATATGACGTTTCACGACTTTATATTACTTTCTCGAAATCCTCCTCAATGAGGAGATTACAAAGGGAGGGAAAATAGAGTACAGTATATCATCTATTCTATCAATAGATATTACGTTTATGACATTATTTTTGGTGCAAGCACCATCAAAGAGGCTTTAGTAGCACAAAAATGGGTAATTTTTTCTCATATCCGGCTCGAAGGACCATGAAGAAGTACCTACATATGCGGACTCAGACTGTGGGTATTACTTAAATGTAAGGAGAAATTGTTTAGAAACATATTTGCAATTTTGGCAGGGAACCAGGCCTAAAATATCACCCAAGCTAATTTTTTCTCATATCCGGCTCGAAGGACCATAAATTAGAAATATTATTCGCAACTGAGGGAGGGGGGTTCCAAAATGTTACCCAAAATTCAAGATAAATTCAAAAGTGAAGAGGCTGGTGTATTCATTTTTCCAATTTAAATGTTATAAATTCAAATATGTGATTATTTTTTCGATCTGAATCCACTTCCCTTCCATTTCATTTAAATATGCTGTCAAAACACCAAAAAATCGATGATGTGTATTGTTAATGCTCTTTGATTGCACGCTCTCCCCCCTACAATTTTAAAATAAAAATTGAGAAATTATGAAAATTTGGAGTGAAATTACCAATCTTCTTGTTGAGTTCGAATAAGTGTATTTTTTATTTACTTTTTGGATTCTACTTCTCTGACAAAAATAATTCATCTTGAATTTTAGAAATACCTATGTTTGTTTTAAGGGATCCTAATTCTATTCATACTTACTTAGCTTTGACAAAAAGTTGAACGAAGTAATATTTTTTTAAAGAAACCTTCCTATAAATGACATGATTGGTCAATTTTTTCAACTAGGACACTATCAAACATCACCAGAATCCTAGTTGTTTTTGCACTTTTTTTTTCAAATTTTGAAAAAGTAGAGATATCATTAGAGGTCAAACGGGCTCAGACGATCATTCTGGAAATTTTGAACCTGCAACTCTTGAAGAAACTGTCTTATAGATAAATATTCCATAGCGTCAAAATTTAAAAGAATATTTTGTATCATCGTTATTAATTTTTTCTCTTCATTTGTTGCATATAATTAAATAAATAAAAATCACTTTTCTGCCCTCACAAGAGAACTTCCTTAACTGATACACTTTGATTTGAACGAAACCAGACCCTCTCTCGGGTAACCATAATTATTGAAACTAAAGTTGGGTAATTTTTAACGAATTTTTAAAACATTTGAAAACTTGAAAAACTGTTTTTATGGAGATTTTTCAACTTTACATAAAATGATTTCTTTTTTTTTTCAAACAAAATGAACCAATGTGAAAAATTATTTTTTCCTCATTTTTTCTAAAGTTTACAAATTGGTCAACAATTTACTTTTGAGCTAAAATTTCTGAAATTTCAAGGCAAGCAACCACCAAAAATGGCTGAAACAGTGTCCAATAAGCACGCAGCTCTCAGCCTCTCACACTAACCAAAGATATAGGTGCTAGAGTTCATTTCTGGCTCTTCCGGAGCAATTTGTAATTTTTGGAGAAAATTGAAAACTTGTTGGAGGTTTTAGAATGTTTTAAAACTGGTACTTACTGTTCAAAAAGAAGAGATATGGGGTAAGATGACATGATTTTTTAACGCTGCTTCATTTTGTTGAAAAAAAAAACAATCATAAGAAATATAAAAATTTGTAATAAAAACTGTTTTTTTTTGTTTTTTTTTTAAATTTTCAAAAAATTATAAAATGATTTTTAGATCCTAAGATTGGGGTTATGAGGATGTTAGGACATCTTTTCGTCTTGAGCAATACTGGAAATTTTGAAAATTATACTGATTGTCGATGTTATGATTTTTTTTCTTACCTAGGTAATTCGCTTTATAAAAGTCTCTCAGCTGGCAGAAAAGTTTTTAGATCGAATACCTAAAAAAAATAAATTGCAAGAGCATCCACACAATCCAAAAAAAACCTCCTGTTAAATTTCATTTTCCAATTTTTCTCACAAATTTTTTGAGAATTAAAAAGTCTACCAATATAATTTATGAAAAGATTAAAATTTGATAATGCCTTATTATTTATCTGATTGATAAGTGATAACTTTGAGATCTTTCAAGATCTCCTGCTGGTTTTCAGATTTTTATTTTTGGAAAAATTGCCATAAAAAAAGCTAAAATAAAATTCTACATCTTTTCAATTTCGAAAAATGAAAAAAACACTGTCTTTCTACCTCAATTTCACCAAATTTGTATTTTTTAATAAAAATATTAGGTAAGCAATCAGAATCTTTTCCACACAGGAAGTGGAAAATCAAAAAATATGTTGGAGACTCTGAAATGGTGTGAAGTCGATTTGAGAGGACATAAATTAGACCTTTGTAAAACAAACATTACCTACCTCTTTTTATCTCAGTTACTTATACATATAAATAAGAAATTTTTTTCATAAAAATTAGACTACCTATAAATTTAAATTTTTTAAAATTCTCTAACAATAGAAAAATTAAATTTCTGGGTCTGAAATTGGGCTTGATGCTGGTGTACATATTTCTGCACGTTTTGTGTTGTTATGTTTGATCCAATAGGGCACTTAAAAGTGACGTCACACTCGTCTGATAATCGAAGTGGTGTGCAAACGATGCGAAATGTACTAGGTATTGTGCTCGCTGTTTAAACTAAAATTACTCAAAATTTTCAACGAACACATTGATATTTTAATACAGCAAAATGTTCGTAGTTTTATCCTCTTTAAATTAATTTTTTCCCGAAAGCTCTACCTTTTACCGTTCAAAAGTTTTCGTAGTTTAAAGTTGCGAAAACAAGGCTAAAACCAGCTGCGGGCGGCAAGTATTGAACTTTGAACTAAAATTACTTAAAATTTTCATCGAACACATAAGTATTTTAATACGGTAAAATGTTCGTAGTTTTATTCTCTTTAATTTGATTCTTTCCCGAAAGCTCTACCCTTGACCGTTCAAAAATTCTTGCAGTTCAAAGTTGCCAAAAGAGTTCATTACTTGCCGTCCGCAGCTGGTTTTTTCCTTGTTTTCGCAACTTTTAACTTCAAGAACTTTTGAACGGTAAAAGGTAGAGCTTTCGGGAAAAAATCAATGTAAAGAGGATAAAACTACGAACATTTTGCAGTATTAAAATATCAATGTGTTCGTTGAACATTTTGAGTAATTTTAGTAAACAGCGAGCACAATACGATTCTCCATTCAGTACTGTATATTTTTCGACTTGGTTTACACACCAGTTCGTTATCACGTGACTTGGATGACGTAGTTTGAAATGCCCTATTCAAAAAATTTTCCTGGTTGGAATATCTCTTCTGTCAGGAAAAGGAGGTGGAGGAGGAGGAGGAGGAGGAGGAAGAGGAGGTGATGGTAAAAAATGTTTGCCTATAGTCGTAAATTTAATACTAAAAGCATGGCTCTGGGGTTACAGTTCAAAATGCTCTCTTATCAAAGGAATGGAAAGTACCACTAAAAAAAATTCATTCAAATTAGTCGCCACATTGTTGATGAATGTACTCGTAGTTTTTAGAATTTTTTCGATTCTTTTCATTTCCCTGAAGGTTGAGAAGTCATTTTTGAAAAAAAAAAATACCATTTTCTTTCATCGACTTCATTGTTTTCCCTCGGTTTTTTTATAACAAAAATTTTGCATTTTTTTTCACTGCTAACAAACTGTTGATCAGAACAGTTGAAGATATGGTCCTTTTATAGCTTAAAATTCATTCAAAGCAAAAATATATATATATTTTTGATGAAATAGTTGCGAGATCCGTAATCAGTAGAGTCCAAAGAATTCCCATTTTTCAGAGGTGTTTTCAAATCCACAAATGAAATATTAATATTATTACTTTTTTTTTCTTCAAAATTCAAACCTAGTACTTACGTAATAGAGGAAGGTTCAAACTTCATTTTTCAAAAAATCCAAATTCGATCATTACTGACACCTCCAGACATTTTGGAAAAAAATGGGCCTCGTCCAAAATTTTGGTTCCCTCGACTGATTTTCAATTTCTATCAAAGTTTTGAATAATCAGATTCAGTTCTTCATTATCAAATGTACCTATAATCTCCTAAAATTACACCCAAGTATTCAAAACTTTGAGCAAGATTTCGTTTTATCCGTTTTTATCAAAATTTAATAAAATCTGATCAAGAAACCACACTTGAGGTAACCGACTGGAATTCGTTGAAACGGTAGATTTCTGAGTTGGCGCGACTTTCAAAAGAGAGTGAAAACCAAATTTTTAAGCTCCTTCTACCTTCTGATAAATTTTAAAAATACCGAAAATAATTTTCATGAAATCGAAATATTATCGAAGGATTTAAATTGGCTGGAATATTCAAATTCTACAGCCTTCAAAGCTGATTCGAAACGTCTGCATCTTACAAAACTAACCCCCCCCCCATCCTCACCTCTCGGTTGAAATATGCACAACCATCCCACTACCAATAATTGACCTAGACAATCCAGTTAACAGTCTCAGCTCTTATGTCTGATAAGTTGCCTACTCGACGCTGTCAGGTGACCATGAGATAGAATAAGCTTCTCTCCAGGAGGGGTAAAGTTGTTGTTTCAAAACAACAATACGATGATTTATACCAGTACATATAACTTACTTTTAAATGCTTCATGTAGGCACGTTTAACATAATCTCGTACACAGCCTGTTTTATAATTCTCACTGGCAAAATTGACTAAAACAATACTTGGCATCATTCCACAGCCTTCAGCATTATACACGAGACTATTGTATCGAGTTAGCTCGCGTATTAAAAATGTTCTCTAGCACTAGATAAGTAAGTAAACCGTGCTAAGAATTATTTTCGCGTACTTGGTTACTCGGTACGTTAGTTAGCAAAAAAAAAAAAAAACAGCATCACTTACCTTTTTTTCCCCTGCAATTTAAAACGATTACGCTGTACTTTTCATAAATTCCACCTGCAACGCATTTAAAGAGAAGACGATGCATTTCAGATGATTTCTTTTTCTAAAGTGGTGCTTAGAAATTAAACGTTCCAGATAAGCAGCATCTTATATATAAATTTGCTTTAGGTATCTGCTTTACTATAGTAAGTATAAGACGACGTTGGGGAAACGAATCTAGCGGATATTTTTCTGGCTAATTTCATCTTATAGTACGAGTATTTTACAGTTTTTGTAATTTTGCTCTCATTCCGTACTTGAGGTTTTTTTCGCTTTTAAATTTATTAAATATTTTTCGCGATTTAAACTCGGTAATGGTAAAATAAGATTGGAAGAGAAGCGTTATTATACTCGTTCTCGTGTTCGTCGTAATTCGCAGATGCTACGTAGTATAAAAACTTAATTGACATTTTAAACGCGTGTAATTATCCGGGTACTTGGACCTGGCTGTAGGGAAAAAAATCACTTCGACGAAAAAATCCCATTTTATAAGAAAATCGTCCAATAAAGTGTACCGGAGGTTATTACATCGAGCGGAAATTAACGAGAAAAAAAATTACACCGAGGGAGAGAACGCGAGTAAACATCGAGGGTAAAACCTTAGGAAATTAATGTATCCGGTCAAAACTACCCCCGCTATTTGTTTATAATACTGTACGTGACTCGGCGGACACATTTTTTTTCTCTATTTTTTTTTTACGGTTACGCATTAACGCGCGGTATTTAACTCGAGGTTTCTTTGCTTTGGTGTATGTTGCAGCTCAACGTCAGAAAAGAAATCCCATCTAAGCAGGGATGCCCATCCATTGGCTTGGCTAATCCGGCACTCCGTTACGATATCATTAAATTAGACTTGGATTACTATCACGGTTCCGGTAACGGCAGTACTTATATTTTACTATTGGGAGACGAAGGATCAATGGATACACGAAATAAATTTGCTAGACCGACCGCCTTCGAATACCCTGTGATGCAATGTGACAACGAACCTCAAGATATCATCGATGATTCGGAATCGGATTCGGATACCGAACCTTCTTCAGCTTTTGCGATACGGTCGGAGATCTTGAATGTGTTTTGGATTATTCTGGTGGTTGCTTTGAGAGTGTAAGGTTTTGAGACCAGAAGACGTATCCAAAGGGAAGACTTAAGACTGAACTAAATTAGCATCAGATGTGTGATGAGAGTGATTTTTTTATATACTTAGGTGAATCAGTTTAGTTGCTCTGCGAGTGTTTACGAATGACAAAATTTGTTTTGAAAATATACCTATTTGTACATAGGATACTTTAGTATTGAATCGATATAGGTACTTATTGATTTATAAAAATATTCAAATCATCTCGGTCAAAGTCCGAGGTTAATTTATGAATCGAGACATCTCGACGACGAGTCTCGACAGTACTGATTTATTATATTTAAATGTTAATTCTGTGATAAAATTGTATTTTAATTTTGTTATTGTTTAATAAAGCATTTTAGTGGTTTGATTTTTTTACGTGTTCGAAACAGTTCTCGTTATTTATTTTTTTATCTGTATAGGTACTAGGTGGGTAATATTTTATCTAATGCGAAGGTACCTATATACGTATAATTTTGAGAAAGGTCATTAGGGCAAAAGCTGCATGCATGCAAAGTAATCGATTTTGTTTCACATGTAATGATTACGAGCTTGAAAGATTGTAAGTACCTACCTATACTTACCTATATTCTTGGCACATGTACCTACTTATACGGCTGATTTTACTTGAAGTTTGTTCTACTCTGACGAAAAGTTGAAAAAAATCGAATAAAATATGTTCATATAATGTATTTTGATGCGTCAATGTTGAGGGAAAATCTATAATGACTTTCCTTCTCTGATTTTTTACTCGCATTGAAATTTCAATTTGCTCTTCTGTCGTTTTACAGTCCTGCAATCTTGTAGGATGGCATGCCAGAAAAAGTGATTCGAATGACATGGATATTCGAACCACAAAATAGAGTATTTCAACGACAAATTGTTAACGACAGCTCAACTCGAAAAATTTAGGTAATATATATGAACGACAATTCGATTTCATACCTATACCTAACGACAAAAGAAATGTAATCCACGTCCAAATAAAATTCGGACCACAAAAAAAAAAGATTGCTTGGAAAAATAAATTTAGACCTCGCCAAAAAATTTTTTACAGAAAAGTAACTTTTGTAATAAAAAAATTTTTGGTAAAAATTAACATGGAAAAATATATGTCTGTGAAACTTACCAACATGTGATGGGTAGGTAATTGAATAAAAACCCATGATTGTATCTACAGGGTGTCTGATGAGTGGACGTCAAAACTTCAGATTCGGATATAACCGGGTACGACTTGAAAAAAAAACGTTACATGGACAGGTTGCCTATCATTAAAATTTAAGGGACAATCGAGATTTTAAAAAAAATGAGAAAAACGTATTTCTGACCTTGGGAATGGGTAGTACTTTGGAAAACAAACAAATTCTGTCATTATGAATTTTTGCCTAACTTTAAACTTGAAGGGGCTAGAAATATTTTAAGAGAAAAAATTGAGAAAAATGAGTTTTTGACCTTGGGAATGGGTAGATAGTACATACTTTGGAAAACAAACAAATTTTGTGATTATGAATTTTTGTTCAACTTTGAAATTGAAGGAGCCAGCAATATGAAATATTTTCATTTAAAATACTCGTATATTTCTGAGCCCTTCAATTCAAAGTTGGGCAAAAATTCATCATGTCAAAATCTGTCACTTTTCCAAAGTATGTACTACGCATTCTCAAGGTCAAAAACACGTTTTTCTCAATTTTTTCTCTTAAAATATTTCTAGCCCCTTGAATTTCAAAGTTGGGCAAAAATTCATAGTGACAAAATTTGTTTATTTTCCAAAGTACTACCTATTCCCAAGGTCAAAAATACGGTAAAGTTTTCAAAACACTGTCCTTACACTAGCTGAATTCTTGAACTATAGGTAACTACACTTTCATTTCATTCCAATTTTCTTTCATGGTTTTATATAGGTAATTTTTTTCTGTCAAGTCGTGTCGAATTTCGCAAGGATTTATTTTAGTACGTATGATGCTTTTTTTTTTGTATCTTTATATCAATTTTATCAATTTGTCATGTTTTGTACCATTTCTTCAAGCAAAATTTATAAATTGTGGGTGATGTTTTTATTGTTTTATTTTGCGAAATTTTCTCACAATTTTACGAAAATTTCATCAGTTTTTGGTAATTTTTGGCAATTTTAACGCTTTTTTTTAATAGATTTATATCACGTCAACAGATTTTTAATCACGCGTACAAACATAGGCTCAGTTTTTATACAATTTTTACCTGGTTTTGTGAACTTGAACAGAAATTTCACCAGTTTCTAACAGGTAATTTTTATCAATTTTAATACTTACCTACTTCTGTCGGCGTTTTTACATCATTTTAACAGATTTTGAAAAGTTTTTGCAAAACTTGTATAGAAAAATTTTTCTGAAATTTTCATCAGGTTTCGGCAATTTTTTCATTTTAATGCTTTCTTTGCATTCTGAATACTTTTCAATACAATTTTTGGCAAATGTGACTGAACTTTCATAAGTTTTTTGCAACTCTCATGTAGTTTTAGTTTTTTTTTGTGTTTTTATTCATCATCAAGTTTTACTGAGTGAAATTTCATCACTTTGGATTTTGATTTGCACCAATTTTAATAGCTTTTTAACGAAGTTTTTTGAAACTTTTTGATGCATATCACTTTTTTTCAGTGTTTTTTTGCGTTTTTATGTAATTTTATCATGTTTTCAACAGTTTTTTCATGCAAATTTTGCGAAACTTTTTGTGCTAGTGATGCATGTTCTTGCTTTTTCATGTCCTTTTATCTTATTTTCATATTTCTTCTGCAAATTTTGTAAAATTTTAAACAATTTTTAGTGTTACTTATTGATTGCTTCTACTTGTGTTTAGAAGAAATTTCAATAATGTTTCAGTACTGCAATTTTATTAGGTAGATAATCTTTGGAAATTCTCAATGATTTCAATTTTGTCTCTCATATTTTTGAAGAATTTAAACAAAATTTTAATAACGTTTTATGCAATTGTGATAATTTTAATTTTAATGTTTCTCTCATATTTTTATGTCTGCATTTTTTCTCTCAAATTTTTATATTTTTTAAAACAATTTTTGGTGATTTTAATGCTTTTTTTGTATCTTTACGTGCTTGCATCTCAATGTTTTCATGTACCTATCCAATTTTTATCAAATTTTACCAAAATTTCATAATCGTTTGTAAATTTAAAAATTAAATATTTTAATACTTTTGGCATGCTTTTTGAAACTTTTTAACCATGATTGGTGCAGTTTTTGTTGCAGTTTGCATAATTTTGTTACGGTTTGAGTGCTTCTGATGATTTTGATTGTTTTTTTGTGTGTTTCTATGTCATGTTTTAATCATCTTCTTCGTGAAATTTTTTCCAAATTTCACAAAAATTTAATTAATTTTTTAAAATGATTTTTAGTGTTTTAAATGTATACCTGTGTTTAAAAAAAATTTAAACGACGTTTTATTCAATTTTTGTTAAATTTTGTTCAATTTTACTGAAATCACTTTTTTTTCAAGTGTTTTTTGTTCATACTCGTAATATTATTTATAATACCTATTTTATCATTTTCTTATCCCTTGACAGTGGCGTAGCCAGGATTTCCTCAAGGTGGGGGCAAAACTAGATTTTTAGGCATGAAAACTCAAAATGAGGGGTAATTTTCTGGATACGTATTGTGATGTGTGGTGATTTCATGATAACGAAGGCAAAATTACTCCTCGAGCGAAGCGAGAGCTAAAATTTTTAGAAGAAATGGGTCCGAACAACAAAAAAACGTCCATTTTTGCATGTTTTCTTTCAGTTTTTTGCTCGCAAGGGGGGGCCATGGCCCCCTTCGCCCCCCCCTTGGCTACGCCACTGTCCCTTGAAATGGAATTTTTGTAAAATTTTACTGAAATTTCGGCATTTTTTTGTTAATTTTGTAGCAATGTTTCAATTTTACATCATTTTTGCTAAATTTTGTCTTTACTCAAATCTTATCACTCTATGGTAGCCTAATTTTCAGCGATGGTATAAGTAATGCTTTTATTCGAATATTGGATTGGCCAAAAATGAACTTCATCACCTACGTAGGTAGGTCTAAAAGCTAAAAAGGTTACATTATCTGTTGCTCTACTGCAAGCTTCCGAATTTATGACCATTTTTGAGTATGAAGCCTCCGTGCCTCTGGTAGTGATTTTTTTGCCATAATAAGTATTGACTTGAATTTGATTTTATCTACCTACCCATTAAATGTCTTCAGAATTCAAGAAATTGATTTCAGAACATGAAATTTCAGCTGTTGCGAGAAATTCTTACACGATCTTGGAATCTACTAGGTAATTGTTTGGAGTTGAAATTTTTCTACAAATTTCGAATTCTTCCTGTGGATAAGTTAGTGAATTTGAACACATGATTCATTTTTCTCTTCTTAAAGCATATTCAGAAGTGATGATTCAAAATCCAACTTTAAGTATATAAATGTAGGTAAAATTTAAGAATTTTTTCACTCATCAATTTGGGTGCAGGAAATTTCTTTTGTATAAAATTTTTGACATATTTTTCTACATCTATCGTGTATAGTTTCTTTCAAATTCTCAACATGTTCAAGATCACTCTTGGGACCTGGCAGAGACCGGAAAAATTAAATCCAAAAATCAATTCACCCTTTTTTAAATTTTACTACATTTTTCCATTCAAAACCAAATAGAATTTTCTACACCCCCTTCTCGTCAATCTCCTAAGTCCTAACCCAACTACCAGTTGCACACAGCACAACACAGAGCTTTCCCCGCGATGAAAAAAAAACTACCCTTATTCGCTCACAGATAGCATCACCAGTGCGAAAAAATCGCCTGCAACTTTCATAGGGTAGGTAGGTACATAACAACACAATAAAGAAAAAACGAAAAGAAAAAAAAAACCACGCAGCGTATCTGAAAACACGTGCTTTGGGGCAATTCAAAGAATCCTACAGACGTGTAAAACGAGAGCTGTGAAAATGTTGTCGAGTTCGACTCGTATTATATGTAGTATGGCAATAAAGGGAGCTAATCCTATCGGGAATTAAGAACAAAAACGGACAGATAAAAGGTCATTAGGAAAGAGAGTCGCTCACCTTTTTACAATGGACAACGGGAAATGGTCATTTATCTAATTGCCGGACAAGGGACTTTATCTGTCTTGAAGTGTGGAAGCGAGTTGATTGGCTTAAATTAAACCCCTATTAGAAAGACACTGCGGAAAATAGCCTGCGTTATCTCGCTATACGCTTCTTTTAATGATAATCGAAATGGCGATGGCGGAAAAAAAAAGTTCCTCGTTTGTTCGATGTTCTAACAGCAGCAAAGCAGCATTGATGCTGTGTTTTTACAGCAGCCTGTACGATGCTGAGACTCGACGATCGAATATATTTTTAATACACATACACCTACGTGTATTTTTATCTCTCCTTCGTTTTTTTTAATCGCAGGTATTCTTCTATTTTTATAATCTGGTGCAGGTTTTGCAGTCCTACAGTCGCAGACACCAGCTCACGTATGCAAATTAATTCGGAAATTTATTATGTAATTTAAACCTGTGGACGATAGGCTACACTCTTCTTTCTATGTAAACAAGTCTCATGCAGCTGTATGGATGACCAAGTTGATGAACTTTGCGGAGGAAAGGAATAAAATAACTCTTATAAATACCACTTCGTTGTTTTATCATCTGCAGTGTCATCTCTTCAACTAAACAGATCAGCAACCTTGCATGTGTATTGTTTTTACCTATCTGTTTATTTTTATAAAGAAAACGAGGTTTTTTTCCATCGTACGAGTAGTTTGTTAGTGTATCATTTTCGAGGTTCTGGGGTAAGTACTTGAGATATGTACTTAGTGTAGTATTTTTAATTGAAAGTTTTGTTAATTTTATTCAATCAGTCGATCAGTAATATCAAGTTCAACATTTTTCAAAGTCATGAATTTACAACCCAATATTGACATCAGAATAAAATGTGCACAATTTTTTTTTTGACCAGAGGTGGTTCAAAACTTTGCTTTTTTCGAATACATAATCTATATATATTAAAATATTAGATAAAAAAAATCCACCTTTTTTTAATAACTGCAGTCAATTTAATGCATCATTTTGAAGTTCAAATGCCCACCTCCTTATTCAAAATATTGAATGAAACTACGTACTCATCGTCAATTTACATTTACATACTAGATAATGGGCACATTACATACTCATACGTAGAAGTTACCCAGTAAACCCTACAGATAGAGCTGTAACTTTCATCCCCCTGTACTTTGGCATATTTAATGGGCGTGACTATTACAATTATCTTCGTGTTGTGGGGGAGAGAGTAAAATCAACCCCTTTTTCACCATACACACGTACCTAGACCTACGTATTCGAAACGAAAAACGAGCATGGGTAGCATTTCAGCCAACTCCTGCATCGATTAGACCATCGCATAGTCGTACGTCTACGTATAATATGTAGATGGAGATGACAAAAAAAACTCGATTTTATATTCAAGGTCATTGCGTGAATTTTTTCACATAAGGAAATCATATAGTAATCGTGAATAGGGTCAATGATCGAACAGATGAATGAACCGGGAGTTGAAAATCGAGTCTTGTTTTCAAACAGAATAGATTCGGGTTCGAGTTCAAGGTTGAATTGAGATTTTTTTACACGAGGAAGTGATAGTGAGATGATATATTTTTTTAAAAGTCGAAATAGGAATGTAATGTAGAGTAATGTTTTTTATGAAATGATGCGGGGGAATTTGAATTGGAAAAATTATGGGATTTTGTGTTCTTTTTTTGATAGGTTATACTATAAAGTGAAGTTGGGTACCTATTTTGTTTTGTTTTGTCCTTTTTCTGAGTTCTTCTTCTCTATATTTTTTTGAAAAAGCCAAAAAATGTTATCTAGGTAAAACTTGAGAAAAGAGAGAATAAAACTAAGTAGAAAAATTAATCAAGTAAAAATGAACCAATTTACATCTATGGTAAATCATATTCATATACTGTTTTGATCTGATTTTCACACACTTGAGACAAAGAGGCTATTCCTGTGTAGGTAGTAATTCTCAATTTCAATAACATAAAAAAACGTACTTTTTTAATAATTTTTTGTTTCAATGTTTTTTTTTCAATTTTAAGTACTTAGGTACCTAGATTATAAAAATGTACAAAATTTAAAAAAAATTAATATTGGTATATTATTCAGTTTGACAGTTTCTAAAAATCACTCAGAGATCTGGGAAAATCTCACCCCCCCCCCCCCCCCCTTAAAGAAGTATACCCATGCATACTGAAAAAAACCAGAGGCACATGCATTTTTTTCAGAAATTTTCCCATTGGAAAAAAAATTACGATGAAATTTTTCAAACAAAGTAAAATGAAAATCAGCTGAAAATTCAATGTCTAGCAAGATGTTTAATAGGTACCTATAAAAAATAATTAAGTGAGTATGTCTAAAGATGGGTCCTTCGTTGAAGTTTTATGTTTTGGATTTCTTCAGTCAAAAATTGTTAGTTTTCATGAAAAAAAATTCCCATATTTTTTCAAATAGTTCATTTGTAAAGTTAATGAAAGTGAAAACGAGTCTTAAAAAAACTATAGAACTTGACATTCGATGGATTAAAATCGTTGCAAGGTTCACGACTTCTCCAAAAATACCTAAAACGTGGTACTTTGTACTTACATAATATTATTTTTGTAAAAGTACTCGATTTGGAATCTCTAAGGCTGTGTTTGAGTATTTTTCGCTTCAGGCAGATTTGTAATTTGCCCTTTCATTCCATAAAAAAAAGAATCTCAAACCAAATTTCAAGAGGCTGAATTTCAATTTTGAAATTTTTGAAAATTTAAACATAGGTAAGGCTCAATTTAAACGAGAAAAATCAAAATTTAATAAAATTGAGATTGAAAGCTGAAATTTGGTGTATGGCTTTCGAGCCTTCGAATTAGGTAGGTACAGTGGCGTATAGCCAGGATTTTCTCAAGGAAGGGTAAAACCAGATTTTTAGGCATAAAAAAAATCGAAATTAAGGGTAACTTTTTGAAAACCTATTGTAATGTGTGATAATTTTATGAAAACGAAGGTAAAATTACTGCTCAAGCGAAGCGACGAGAGCGAAAATTTTTCGAAAAAATGGGTTGAAAAAACTAAGAAATGTCCACTTTTGCATGTTTTGTTTTAAATTTTTGCTCGTGAGTGGGAGGATGGCCCCCTTCGTCCCCCCTTGGCTACGCTATTGGTCTCCAGGAGAAACTTAGGTTTTCTTGTGTTGAAATGAGAACCTTTTATGACAATTATTTCAAATCACTAATCGATTTGTGAGATAAAAAATAAGACATAGACCAAATCGTAGCTTTAAATCTCAATTTTAACAGAGAAATTTGAAAAAATAATAATTAGAAATTGCCAAAGTTAATAAGTCTAACTTTCAAAAATTGTTTTCCCTGAAATGATGTCATACAATCTGTGAGACTTATAAATTTGGAAAAAATTCCAAAAACATATCCGTAATTTAAAGCTCTTTCTGGGGAAGAGACTTTACTTTCTTTTGAAAAAAATCTCAAATATTTATAGGTAATTAAAATAAAAATTTCCCCAGTGGAAATTGTCCTTCTCCCTCAATTGGAAAGGCCATTAAACACATATTTTTTAAATTTCCACTCTCCTGCTTTTATTATACAGAGTAGCTTATTCGTGAGGCAGGTTCTAAAAAAGAAATTGTTCGAATTTTTAAAATTATACTTACTCAAAATATTTCAAAAATAAAACCTGTGCAAAATATTGAAACAACATCATTGATTCTTGAAAGAAACTGAAAACCTTACCTATACTTTTTCATTTAAACATTGATATAATTTTTATTCTACGAGTATGAAGCTTCGTTTCGTGATATTTTGATCAAAAATTTGAAAACTCATGAACTTTGAGTAAATCAAACGATTTTAACAATGAATAAATTTGAAATTTTTCAAAAAGATTTATTCATGTAGAAAATCGATGGTTATTTGTTGATGAACCAATATTTCACAAAAAAGTGAAGAGAAAGAACATTGCAGGCAGTCAAAGTAGAGGGAGAAGGGGAGGGTCGTCACACTCCAAAGAAAAGTGATCTAATCAATTAAGGATATATGGATTGGAGACAGTTCAGGTCAAGACCAGTTCACCTCAATAATGCTTTTAAATCTGGTCTAGTTTTAGGAAAATAGGTAGGTACTTACATAAAAAATGGTTTACGTCAAATTCATTTTTTTAAAAAATTGAATTTTTAGTTGGAAAATATATACGTATTTCAGGTAGCTCATTATTTTCATTAGATACGTACTTATTTGATTTAATTTTCAGTTTTCTTAAAATTGTACTTATGGTCAAAATACTCTCAGAATACTATTTTTATGTCATGAAGGAAATGCCTCAATTTCTACAGGAAGGCACGAATAATAAATCATCTGAGATAAAAATAATTAATTATCAATCATGGCTTAGGTTTTATCAATACTTACAATTCATTGAAAATGTTACGTTTTTCTTTATTCATGAATAACCTGTTCATCTTCAATAATTTTTCTAAGAAGTGATTTTTCATGATCGATGGAGTTGGGAAGGGCTGGGGAGGGAATTGTAAATGATTCCATGATTGAGAAGAGGAATATTCCTACTGTAAGTTGAGTTCACATTTTTTTTTCTTTAGGAAAAGTCCTCTTGAAACTTGCAAGAAAAAATTATCTCAAAATTTGAAAATTGATAGTCACGTCTGTCATTTTAATTAATTAATTTGAAGCTAAAAGGGTTTAGATGTTGAAAATTGTTTATGATTTTGGGAAATGACAGCAGGAAAATTATGGAAAAAATCCAGAAATTATGAATAAGGAATATGTGTACTTACGGATTTTTTTTGTTCAAACTAATATCGTTCAGTTTCAAAATGATATTTCAATGTATTTTTTGCTTAAATTTTTTATTTATGAGACCAAAATATAACCATGTTGACGATTGTATGCTAATAAAAAAGAACATTCTAAGGTTGGTTGATGGAGGGGGGGAGGGGGTGCAGCTTGAAATGAAAGTGAAAAAGAGCGCACAATAATAGACGATTTTATGGAATCAAAATAAGGTATCGAACAATTTAATTTATTTCGAAATGAATAACACCTCCTGTTTTCTTGATTTTTCAGGATTCAAAATTCTCCACAATGAAGCTGTTCCTTCTTCCTTTAGGCCTGTTTTGCTTGATTGGAATCAGCGGAGCTTTCGACTTGACTGAAAAATTCTACTGGAATAAACTAGACTTCAAAGTGGACGATGAGGGAATTCGTCAAAACATTCCGACCAACGTGTACCCTCGAGGATTTGAAATATGGAAACAAAAGCTCTTCATAAGCGTACCAAGGAACATATCCGAAATACCTTACACCCTGAACTATATCGATCTCAGTTAGTACCATTAATTTCTAATTTACCAACACCTTTTTTCCCCTTTTCTCAATCATCATCAACCATCTAATTAAACTTTCATTAAATTACAGACACGACAGAAAAATCACCGCAACTGCTACCTTATCCGAGTCTCAAAGCCAACCACTTACGATACGGCCCATTCAAGTCAGTGCATCGTATGCATATCGACGTCTGCGACAGACTCTGGCTAATCGACGACTCGTCCAGCAAGAACTTCTCGATCTCACCCAAACTATTCGTGATCGATTTAAACACCGATATAATCATCAAAGAACACATTCTCAGCCAGCACGTCAAATGCAAATCTTCATTTCGTAATCTTATCGTCGAAGTGAACGAAACCGATTGCGAATCTGCCTATGCCTACATAGCCGATCCTGTAGGACCAGCTCTAGTCGTCTATAGCTTTAAAGATGACGACTCGTGGCGTGTTCATCACGCGTTCTTCAATTTCGATCCTTTATCCACCGATTACAATACCGGTAATCTGAATTACCAAAAATATCGAGGTATTTTAGGTATGGCTTTATCAAGACCGAAAGGTAATCATAAAATGCTCATATTTCAGCCCCAGTCCTCCAATCACTTATTCCTCGTAAGGACTGATATCCTCAAAGACCCCTCTAAAGCTAATAATAATTTCCATAAATTTAAAGTATTCGGTCATAAAGGTAAAAATTCGCAATCTTCCGCGTTGGCTTTTGAAAAACATAATGGAATTTTATTCTATGGATTAGTCAATCAAAATGCTATCGGGTGCTGGAATTCTGAAAAGTTTGGATACGATTTGTCCGAAGGGACGGTTGGAGTTGTGGCTAAAAACGATACGTCATTGGTAAATATTTCTGATTTGAAGATCGACTCGGCTGGTAATTTATGGATATTGAGTAATAAATACCCGTTGATAACGCAGAAGGGATTGAACGAGCAGGAAATTAATTTTAGAATATTTTCGGTTCCTGTGGCCGACTTAGTTGCTAATACTATTTGTGAAAAAGTTACCGATGTAGGTGTGTAAAATTATTGTAATAAATATTGCTACCATAATTTAAGTATTCGTGTAATTTTATTTTTCTTGCCGTTCTCACGCATGAAGAGGGCTTGGAAATTCTAGTCAGGTGGTCTTTTATGAGCTCCCACTACTGTTTGATGATAAAACAACCCTGGGCGCCTATTCTTGAAATTCTTTATCCCTGTTATTTGTGCAATTTGAGTTATCCCAAAATTGTCGTTATCAGTGTAATCAATGTTATCTAAAATTCGTATTCTTGAAAAAAAATTTTAACGAAAATTTTGCGTGCTAAAAATAGTTTATAAAAGCATTTATTTTTCACCTCTATAAATCCTTAGAACATTTTTCACTTTAATCAGACCCAAAACTTCAAAACTGGAGTAAAAAATTGATTTCAAGCTGAGCTGAAATTTCTAAAATTCAAGATCTCCTTAGCTTATCACATTTTCATTGGACAACTCCACTTTCTGCACTGAAATTTTCTCTTTTAGCCAACTGTCTTTACAAGAAATAACACTCATAACGTTCATAACGACACCTTTTTGAGCACAGATAGCGACAGATAACCCACCATAAAGAATTTCAAGAATACCCCTATACAAAAAAAATAACACAAATTGCACGAATAACGGGGATAAAGAATTTTAAGAATAGGGGCCCAGAATTTCAAGAATAAAAATTTTTAAAAAGTTGGGTTATGTTTTGATTTTTAAAAATTGATTTTATTTTGAATAATAAAATATGTAGGTAGATTTTTCTGATGTCTTTGAATTGGTTGAAATTCATAATTACATAGGCTGCAAACTCAAATGTTTGTGCCTCTGCCTTTGTGCCCGATGGGGTGATGGGAGGAGGGAGGGGGAGCTCCAGGTCAAAGACTGAAAAGAAATATTGGGGTTCCAAGTGAATTCACTTGTACCTAAGTAATTTTTGACAGAAGCTTTTCAAGTTTGAAGTCTTCACATATGTACAATTTGGAATATTTTAGGCAAACTGATTTTTTTTTCAAATCCCAGATTTAATATTTTAGAAGACTACCTACGTCTATTTTTGAATTTTTTTTTTCATCACACACTGAGTTTTTGACTAAGGGCCACATCTCAAAAATATTTCTGTAACACTAGTCTAGGCATGGAACTATACTTTATCAGTAAAAATGGTCAAAATAAATCCCAAAACTAATATCAATTACCCAAATCCAAATTTCACCATTTCCAGCAATTCTGGAGCCTCCAGCGCGATTTTCAATTTCTCCAGAATTTTGAATTTGCTCCAGAAGGCGTGAATATGCATCTGGGCAGCTAAAAATCGAGCTGTATATTACACTCGACCTGTTTAACGAGTTTATCCACATTTGAGCCGATTTTGAGAGTGACACCTCAAAAGTGGTTTTTTGGCCAGCTTTTTCAAAATTGAAAAATCCAAAAAATCAAAAGTTTCCAGTTTGCGTGGAAGCTTTCGAAATGTGCGTGAATCGCTGTATTTTGTCCAAAACTAACCCCTCAAATCCAAATTTCACAATTTCCAGGCGTTCTGGAACCTCCAGTGCGATTTTTCAATTTCTCCAGAATTTTGAATTTGCTCCAGAAGGTGTGAATATGAAGTTGGGTAGCTAAAAATCGAGTTGTGCATTATACTCGACCTATTTAAGGAGTTTATCCACAATGGAGCCGATTTTGGGAGTGACTACTCAACAGTGGTTTTTTGACCAACTTTTTTCAAAATTAAAAAATCAAAAAAATCAAAAGTTTCCCGTTTGCGTGGAAGTTTTTGAAATTCGCGCGAATCGCTGTATTTTATCCATAAATAACTCCCCAAATCCCAATTTCACCATTTCCAGCCATTCTGGAGCCTCCAGTGCGATTTTCAATTTCTCCAGAATTTTGAATTTGCTCCAGAAAGCGTGAATATGAAGTTGGGCAGCTAAAAATCGAGTTGTGTATTACACTCGACCTGTTTAACGAGTTTATCCACATTTGAGCCGATTTTGGGAGTGACACCTCAAGAGTGGTTTTTTGACCAGCTTTTTTCAAAATTAAAAAATCCAAAAAATCAAATTTACTCCCAAAATCGGCTCAAATGTGGATAAACTTGTTAAACAGGTCGAGTGTAATACACAACTCGATTTTTAGCTGCCCAACTGCATATTCACGCCTTCTGGAGAAAATTCAAAATTCTGGAGAAATTGAAAAACGCGCTGGAGGCTCCAGAATGGCTAGAAATGGTGAAATTTGGATTTGGGTAATTGATATTAGTTTTTGGGATTTATTTTGACCATTTTTACTGATAAAGTACGTACTTTTTAAAAAAAATCATACCTAAATCGCCAAAAACAGTCAATTTTGAATTTTCAAACGTTCGCCAAAAATCGAAAAATGAACTTGGACAGCTGAAAATTTGATTTGGGGGTTTTAGACCATTCTCTTTCCAAAAATCGCGGTCCCGTTCAAATCGGAGTGTGACATCTCATGTTAGATATTGCAATAGTGAAAATTTTTTCATTTCATGATTTCAACATTTTCAACTTACCTATTTAAGTAGGTATGAACATTTTGCTAAAGGTCTGGCTGGACTCAAAAAATCAGCAACTACAATTTTGGTAGCATAATGTGTAGCTCAAGAGATCCGATCTGTAGGTACCACTTTTATCAAAATCCACGAGGGACACTCAATGAAGTTCCCAAGAAGCATGGCTCAGGTTTTGAACAGAATTGATTACGTCAAATGCACTTAAATGTTGATAAGAAATTCAACTTCATCTATATTAAACTCAATTTCAAACGATTGAATTAAGTAGCTATGCCGATTAGGGGAAGGAGGAACTGTATCAGATAAATCAAGGTAATTTTCGAAAACGTTGAAAATATTTCTAATGGAACTCTGGTAGTCTGGTTCATGATTTGGCAACTTGATAAACTGATGCTAATTAATGAAGTATTCTATTTTGTACATATTTCAAGAGTAGGAAATGCACATTCAATACGCAATATAAATAAACTATGGATGGATTATTCGAGATAATGGAGACAATTAAAAAACCAATTTGAATTTTGACGATGACCAGAATAAGTATAGACTAATATCCCTATCTCATCTAATACCTACCTAAGCTATAAAAATGTAATGACTTCCTTCACACTGCATGCAGCTCAATCTAATAAAGTAAGTGCAATAAAACTCATATGACATGTGGCATGGATTTAGACATTTTTTTTTTTTTGGAAAATTACAACACCTCGAAATGCTCACATCCTATACTTACTATTGCTGTTGAATCTAACCATTTAATGTTACTGAATGCGAGGAAAAGATGAGCACGAACGAGAATATAAAAAAGTGGTCAGCGAAAGGATATAGCACTAGAGATGTTAGGAAGGTACTATCTTGTTTACGTTGTTATGTTTAGGTCAAGCTTGGCCGAGCATTACGTTGTACAAATGTGCAAGAAAAATACCTTTATATTTATTTGAAAAAGGCTCGGTTCATTTGCTGCACGATGATACAAATAATACTTGTGGGTATAGTGGTCACCGGTCAGTTTGATATCACATAAGAGGGTGTGAAAGAAATCCCTGAATGGACAGTACTATACGATAATTATAACATTCGGTATAGGGTTTGTAATTAGGACGAAACATACTCTATATATACCTAGTCCTATATGAGGCTGTTCGACTTTTACACATGCAGATGAATTTTGGTAATCCCTACCGTTACTTATAATATATTAAAAAACATACACACAATTGAAACGCGCGACTAGAGCGAGAGAGGAAAGTAGAAGTACGTAAAAAAAACTCGTTCGTCACCCTCGGAACGATGAGAGCCTTACCCTTCGTAGTACATAGAAAAAAAACAGCACCCAGGGGGTGAACTGCGCTACCCTTCCCTAACCGCGTTTTTTTTCTTTCTTTATCATAAACGCAGTTTTTTATGCACCCTCTCAATATGCAAGCACAATTACAACCCCCACGCATCGATTTTTTTTACTGGCTTTGTTTTCGCCGCAGCTTCACTCATTCTCTGTCTCTGCCTCTCTCTTTCTGTGTAAAATGCAACACACCGTCGTCGAAATATTTTATCGATTTTTTTTTTCACGGATTTTAACTATTAAAACGTTTGTGAAAAAAATGGGGAATGTTGGGTCGTATTTTTAAACGCTATTGCCAATGTCAGCCTGTGTGCATAGAATTGGCAACATTTAAGCTTAAGTATACTGCTCCAAGTGCAGCATTTCAATCAGATGAGAATATATATATGCTAGGTTATGTTGGTGATGAGTTACTTTTTTGTCGAGGTGGAGGTTCGAGAAGGCAGATGCGAGCGGATCGCGGAGATAGGATGGAGGATTTAATTTAATTCTTTAATATGAACTTGATCGAGTAGATAGGCTATGTGAGGAATTGATTAGGAAAGGGTGGGGGTTTTCGTTCTGTTGGAGTTTTATGGCGAATGGACGAGTTTTTCAGAGAAATTTTGTACATTTTCATGATCATTTCTTCAAGTTACAATTTTTTTTATAAAATTTATTTGTTGCCTTTTCAATTTCTAATTGAGGCAACGATGAAAATCGGAAATTTCCAAGATATAGCTGAAAGCTTCAGAACAGCACCACTTCCTGTCAACTCGATGCATTGAAATTAGAGTAACTATACATAGAGCAAATTTTTTTTCGATTCGGGGAGGTTTGAAAATAAAGGATGTAGGTGTATCAAATTTCAGCTCTGCTCGTAGGTAAATTTTGTAAGATTTGGATTTTTCCCTCTGTTTGGCCCACATTTGATTTTCAAAAATTCATCGAAAATTTAAAAATGAGCAGTTAGCATCTAAAATGGCTGGATGATTTTTTAATTTTTTGGGAATTTCAATTTTCAAAAATCTTTTGGAGGCTCCAAATACTGAATTTCAGCTTTCAAAGTCAATTCATCAAAATTCTGATTTTTTTTTCTATTTTGACCCAAATTTGATTTTCAAATATTCATTGAAAACTTAAAAATGCTTAAGTAGTTTCTAAAATGACTAGTGATGACTTCTAAATGCTTTTTTGATTCAATTTTTTGGGAACTGCAACTTTCAAAAATCTTTTGCAGGCTCCAAAACTACCTACTCAAAAAGCATCGAAACTGTTCCCAGTAGATTGAGGGAGGGTCGAAAATAAGAAGCACAGTAGATTTTAGCTTTCAAGGTCAATTTAGCAAAATTTTGATTTCTAGCCAAATTTTTGTAAAAAATGATGGATATTGCGGTAGGCCCAACTTTGAATAAAAAGGTCGGGGGTCAAAAATTTTGATAGTTCTCGACTTCTCGACGTTTTGAGCGCAAACTAGACGATTTCCAGTGTGTCAGTTTTTATGTGTCTACATACCAGTTTCACCGAAACTTGAATTTTTTTACTTTTTCAATCCGGAGATGTTCTAATGAATGAAATAGGATAAAACTTGGGGAATAGAGTTCTTTTGGGAGCTAGAGTTCACCTCTGAAGTGGAGAGGGTCAAATATGAAAATTACAGAAAGGTCATTTTTTGAAGGGGCATAATATGTCCCCAAACGGATGAAAAAAGTCCAAAATCATATCATTGGTCAATACTGCCATTGTAACCAACATATCCAAATTTCAGCTTCCTAGGTCATCCCCACTCCATTTAAGGTGAGAAAAGCCACATTTTACCCCTATTTTTTACCCCCTTCCCCCTCAAATTGATGTAGGGGGGGGGGTCCAAATTTTCAGCATTCAATGGGAGGGTGCTTCATGAGTACTTGTTGTAGGTTTCAACCTTCCAACCCTATTTGATCCCTCTCCAGGGTCAAAAAAGTAGATTTTTGGTCTATTTTACGTGTTTTTTGACGTTTGAGGAAGCTTACAGCCCCTCCAAATCGATCTAGAGGGTCCAGATTTTCACAATACAATGGGAGGATGAACCCAAAGTGCCTTTTGCAGGTTTCAACCTTCCAACCCTATTTGAACTTTCTCCAGGGTCAAACAAAGTGGATTTTTGGCCTATTTTACGTGTTTTTGGATATTTAAGAAAGCCTACAACCCCTCCAAATTGATTTTTTCCTATGTTTGGTCCGAATTTGATTTTCAAAAATTCTAAAAATGCACAGTTAACTTCTGAAATGACTGGTGATAATTTTTTAATTTTTGATTTAATTTTTGGCGATTTCAATTTTCAAAAATCTTTTGGAGGCTCCAAAACTTCGAGTAAGTACTCAAATTTCTTCGAAATCGTTCTCAGTAAATTCAAGCTAGGGAAGGTCAAAAATAAGATGAACACTGAATTTCAGATTTTAAGGTCAATTTAGCAAAATTCTGATTTTTTCCCGTTTTTGGGCCCAATTAATTTACAAAAATTCACTAGTTAGCACCTGAAATGGCTAATTATGATTTTTTAAATTCTCCTTTCATTTAATTTTTTGGGGATTTCAATTTTCAAAAATCGTGTGAAGGCTCCAAAATTAATCAAAACACTTCGAAACCGTTCCCAGTACTTTTGGGGAGGATCGAAAATAAGATCCACACCAAATTTCAGCTTTCACGAGATTAATTTAGAAAAATTCAGTTTTTCCCATTTTTGGCCCAAATTTTATTTTAAAAAAATTATCAAAAATCGAAAATTCTGAAAAGATTGACGATGGTTTTTCGCATGATTTTTTTATTTACTTTTTTCAACTCTTCCCCTCCCTCCCTCTCTCCCTCCATCTTTCTATCTTAGAGAGTAACATGTAGTAGATATCCATTTCAAATTTTTAATAATGTTTCAAGTAAATAATTCCGAAGCTTTCAGCAAATTTTCTTACAAATCTAGGTACTTCGTCTGAACCTAGAAACTTGAAGGAATCACATAAATATATCTACGATCTACTCGATCAACTCAACACCTTCCAGCTCCACACCACACCTCGTTACAGCTACCCTATACGAAAACATTTTGAGAAACCCTGTAATAATACATGATGCAAAACTACCCTTGTTGTGAAAAAAAACACATCTGCCCTGACCTAGAAATTGTAATATCGGTGTTCAATAAATCGACTAGTCTCAGTTCGAAACATGTTCGATGTGCGCGAATTAGTTTGCGATTTTTTTAACCGTCCAGTTCGACCGAAGTAATGTTTTTTAAAATTTCTTCATCGTTTTTCGTTTTCTCTTTAAAAATAGACGAGTGTGTATGTGTGTGTCTTGATAATACACGATGAGGGAAAGTGACGGCGATTCGTCCCTTCTAATTCCTATATACCATCGACTACCCTATTTCGAAGAGGAGGAGACATCTTGCGAATAATTTACATGAACGTGATGTGTACTGGAATGGGCGGAAATTCACGCCTATGCATTTAGGTTATCGAATGGACGATTCCAAGTGACCACTGGAGATTAATTTCTCAAGGTATAGACTATGATTTTATTATTTCAAGAGCGTATTAAATTAATTAAAATTTTAAAAGTGAATTAATTTAATAAAAATCAACCCAGGGGTATTTCAAAATTTCTCGTTATACCTATCTGAACAATAATGGGAACATTTTAATAAATATTTACTCGTTTTACGTTTTTCTTTTTTCGCGTTAATCTGCTGATGAATTCTAACATCTCGTTCAATTGCAATATATAAATGAATAATGAAGTATCTTCATGAAAAGACCACCCTTAGGGATCATAGTATCTTTGAAACGGGTACCTCGACTATACCTATTACCTCGTTGTAAAAAGATAGAAGTATAAAAAACATAAATTAAAATCTTTTTACGAAAAACATAATAAATTAAATTTATTCCGGTAATAAGAGTAGAGCGAAGCTCAGAGAGACTTTCTGGTTTAATTAAACAACCAAAAGAATGCAATATAAAAAAAAAAGAAAACCTCTCGTCGTCAGATACAACAAGAAAATGAGAAGAAAAAAACTGCTAAGAAAATCACAAAAGAGGGAGAAATTAACATCAATCTTACAAGATGTTTTAAATGGTTTTAATCTTATCCATTTATTATGACTGCCTACTGCCAGTAATTTCCAGTGTAATCACTTTTTTCATCTGTGCTATATTGTCGGACCGCCCCCTCCTTTGTACTTGGCTTTGTTCTTTAATCTGCGGATTCAGCGATTCGTCCATTTCTTTAATCTTATTTCTTTTTTAGTTCCAGCTGTTAACTTTTTTTCTTCTTCTTCGCTCTTCTTTTCTTCGTTAAGTCCCTTCGTTAATTTTTGCCGGCTTTTTCTCTCTCTCTTTACTTGGCGAATCTCGACGAAGAGATAAAAAAAAAGATAAAAATGGTATAATGAGAAATTTTTAAGGAGTATTTTTAATCCCCGCGGAACGAAAGTTTTCCAGATACTCCCTCGGTTTCTTCTTACGTCTCATCTTGCTTTCCTGGCTTTTTCCCGGATAGCTTTTAAATATTTTAATCCGTCCTGTAAAGTGGTTTTAGTTTATGGTTGTAGTTTTCTTCTTCCTTGAGAAAGCTGAAAAATTATAATGTTGTAGGGTGACTCGAAAAGTACGCTTGTGAAGTTGTGATTATTTTTTATGCTCGTTGAGGTTGATGAAGAGTAGTTCATTGGAGAATTTGTGGGGTGGGTGGGGCAAATTTTGGGAAATTTTTGCAGCCGCATTATTCAATTTTGGAGCTCTACATTTTCCTGTTTCTTTTTATGGCTGCAGGGTGGAAAATTTAAGGAAAATTTTGCTACCATTTGAAAATTTGGAATTGCATTTTGAAAGTTCCAGATGAATTTCTAACGATTGTTCAAAAAATCACTTCATTTTCCATGAGCGATTTTCCAGAGATTTTAAAACTGTGACTGGTCACATTTTTCTGGCAATATCATCCAATGTCTCACAAACAATAATTTAGAAGGAATGCTCGAAAAAATTTCAAGATTTGAACTCTTTTTTCTGACACATTCTTCATTTTGTCAATGTTCGACTTTTGCCCATGAATATTTCGATAGTTATAGTTAGGTCCATAATCTCTGGAAATTGGTTCACATTTCCAGCTTTTGACCCTCTCCCTTTTACTTCAAAAATACGGATGTAAAGTACTCATTATTTTTGAACATTTTTTCAGCTGGAACAAAATGTTTCAATTCAACTTGAATACTCATAATTTTTTTCTGAAATTAGGTGGGAGAAAAACTTCCTCCTATCCCCTCACGTTCTCATGTTCGATTCATGCCTCGTTGGCCCTTCATTTTTTTAGTACCTAACTTTCTAAAATTCAAGAGATTTTTTTTTATTTTTACTTTTTTTACAGTGATTTTCCCATTTACTGGTGAAAAGTTTCCCAACGATTCCGAAATTGAGTTAGTTCATTTCTGTGGGACTCGACACCCTTCTCTCTTAGTTTTTTAACCACTAAGAGTCTTATTTTAAACTAGTGGATAAATTTTTGTTCGACACAAAAAAATCGAAAGAGCATTTCCAAAATTCCAAGGGTTAAATTTATTTAATTTTTTTTTTCAAATCCACCTTTGATCAGTTTTTTTTTGGGCGATATTTCTCTGTTTTCAAGCTTAAAAAAGACTCGGTACCTCAACAAAAAAAAAAAAATGTGCCCACAAAAAATAAATAATTGTCCAAAAACTTCAAAATTCCAAAATTTGAATTTAATTTTATTAATTTTGTTGAATTCTTAAAATATAAATCACAAAAATCGATCAAGCTGAGGCGAATGTAGAAATTCGATTCATCTTCTATTTTTGACTCCTTGAATACACTGGAATTGGCTTGGATTCCAATCATGGGGGAGGGGAGGGGAGGGTTACGAGACCACATGAAGCGACTTTATTGTACATGCTGAATCATATTGTACCCCTCAAAAGACAGAAATGCTCACAAGAGAACCTTTTGAACTGACCTTTTCCGATTTGAACGAAATCAAAGCTCAAGTCCATTTCTAGAGTTTTGACAAATTTTTAAAAATTAAAAAAAAAACAGTTTCTGTAGCGATTTTTAAATTTTTTTCTTAATAAGTATATCATTCGTTTAAAAAATGAAATGAACTTGAGCAAGAAATTACCTACTTTGTTTCACCATCCCTCCCCTTACTTCGAAAACTGTCAATTTTCGACCATTTTGTAGCCACCTGCTGTGGCAAATTTTTATTCATATTTTTCTTATAAAATTTCAAATTGTGCTGTGGATAGGGTCACAATGAATTTATTTACTAAAGAGGGAGTTGAAAAGATACATGGAAACAGATTTTGATCTAAGTTAGTCGAAAGTGAAGTGTTACGAGACTGGTTTACTTATTGTGGCTCTTAAAAGACGAAATTAATCAGATAAATTGCCATTTGCCAGGAAGATTAACAATTTTCTGGATCAAAAATCAGGATTTGTTCGTGAATAATTTTCAGATTTTACTCCTGCTCCCCTCCATAATAATGCACTCTTCCATCTGAATCAATTTTTTAGACTTGACCTTTACTTAAGCCAATGTTAATGCAATTTTTCGAAAAACTAGAACGTCCATAAAATCTTTTAAGGCTTGATAACGTTTCGAAATTGTCACTTGTGGCGTACATAGTCAAAGAGTTGGGACGCAGAATCTCAAATAGGTACCTACTATCTTTTAGAATTAGACCATTTTTCTCGGAAACAACTCGAGTGTAGGCTAGAGCGAAAAAGCACAATTTTTTTTGGAAAATTTTGTTTCTATATGAAGACCCATATTTCCGCAGTCCAAATTTTTTCTGAGTGACTTCCAACTCAAAATAGAAATTTTCATTGGATTTGGGTTGCTATTCTCCGACGTTTATGTCTTGCGATCTACCTCAGATACAGACATTTTTAGATCCACGTTAAATGCAATTTTTCAATTTTTTTTTTTTGACTTTTAAAGCCTGAGGGCTAATATTGATTATGTATTTTTAGAAATGAGACCATTTGGCTACCTGTAGGTAGGTAGTAAATCAAATCTAGACTTTTTTTCAATTGAAAAAAAAATCCTTCCAATTGCTTGTTGAAATTTTAGGATCAACTTTGAGGCTAGAAAATTTTGGTATTTTTCAAACCAACATATATGTGCACTATTTCTAGATCCTGTAAAAGGCAAAGAATTTTTTTAATGAAAATTATACCCACGTAAGTAATTTTAACGCATTCTATGCGCCTTGAATATCGATTTCTGTAACCAATAAATTTATACCTAACCGTTGGACCAGTTTTTGGAAAAATTCCTCTTTGACTTCGATTCCTTCATTGTATTCCTTTCTTCTGGAGGCTGAAATACTTATGAGCAATTGTTTTGATTTTTCTTGTATGTAATTTAAAGCACATTATTTGAGAAAAAAAATCAAGAATACCTATTTTTATTTCATGCTTGAGATGCATGATGAATTTTGAAAAAATCAGGTAAACAGTTTTTTGAGGGGGGGAGTGAGTGGTAATTTTTTTAAAAATCCATCGCAGCGAAGACTATGCAAAAATGAATTTAAGCAGAACATGTTATTTGATTCCCACGAGCTCTAGCTCGAAATACAGTTCTATGCATTCAAGTGAGACCCTTCGACACCTATATCTATGACTTTCATTTGAAAAATGAAATTTTACGAATTTTTCCAACTGATATGCAAATTTTTTCATTCCAATTTTCTTTTTAAAAAAACTCGAGGAAATTTTTCATTTCAAGAATTGCTTTTTCCAACAATGAAAGGATGAGCGGTTCACCATCACTATAGATAATTCTGGCACTGTTTAAAAAATGTTGTGGGTCCTTGTCAACATTTTGGCTCAATTTCTAGGCTGCACCGATAACAGTATCTCATGAAAACATGATTTTTCATTCTCTATCATCGATGTGCAGAAAATTTGTAACCAGACCATGGCCCCAGGATATAGAATTTCGCCCAGAATTTTTACAATTTGAATGTTCCATTACAAGAGAAATTATGAAACAATAATCTCCAAAAAAAAAAAATTGCCAAATGTTAGTATTACTAATACCATTCCAAATACACGAAAAATTTTACTCCCCCCCATTCTCTTGCTTTATCATTCTCAATTCCAATCTCCTCAAAATATTTATCCTCATCCCACCCTCTCTGCTCGTCTCATCCTCATCTTTTCTTACAACTTTCAAACGCAAACTAGAAAAAACACCACAACACACAAGTGCACACAGGGTTAATCAAGTCCTACGGGACTTTTAACATGGTGGTTTGCCTTGCCCTTTACATCAACAAACCGTGACTATACTTTTCAGCTTTTTACGACGTTTGTAGTGCGCGCCCATCTCCGCGAACGATGCGATGGTTTCTGGCCGAAGAGCCTGGAAATTGGTAATTACTAAAATGGAAACGGTTACAGGAAGTAAAACCTTTTAATTCTATCCAGCTCGAAGGGTTTTATAATTTAGAAAGATGTTTAATGAAAATGAGCAAACTTCAGGTTTTTTTATTACAATTTAAAAGGTTTTCTTATTTTTTTCTCGGCGTTAGCAGGTGTTCTATTCTGCAAACTGTCGGAGTTAATGCGATTTTAAATGTGTACGGTTTAATGAAAACGCAGCTGGTTTTAAATGCTTTAGTATACTTACCATTAGAGACTTACGAGCAGTACTGTGCTGAAGAAGAAGGAGAGTTTTAATTTCGTTTTGCGTGAAGTGAAGTTGAAGATACCTACGGTGAAGATGACGTTAGCAAATTTGACCGCATTTTTTCGACCCATTTCATAAGACAGTAGAAAGTTCTGTAAGGGAAGATAGGTACCTATTCCTGAATTTATCTGGGTCGTGGAAGGTGAATTAATGATTATTTATTCGAGTGGAATGAAATAAAAATAAGAAATTCTCAAATTAAAATTTCAAATTGGGCTATTCAGAATAATTTTTGTCTGTTTCGAGTACCTATAAAGAAAAAGTTTAAAATTTTAAAGATTGAAAATAAATTGACTCGAAATGAATGAAAAATCATAGTATGACCATAAAAGGAAACTAAACCAACGTTTTTGAACATCCAATTGCCTAAATCCATCCACCTCGATGTTCACATAAAATCCAATAAGTACGTATAAAAAATAAAATTCCCATTTGATTAATCTGCCTAGCTAAATAAGAAGATGCGAGTTGATTGATATGAACAATGTTCTCATTATATTCTAGAATCAAGCGTGTTTTCCCCCGTTTAGTAATTTAGCTCTCGGATTAAATTACGAGAAAAAAAAACTCGGATAAGCTTTCAAGTGAAAAATGGTTTTTTTGCCAAGACCCTTCTCGCGATGTTAAAACGCTGAATATTCATTCCAACTGATTATAAAATTAATTCGACGAGTTGAAATGTGAAAAATCTCTCACTCATTATCATGCTACGAAATTTATTAATTTTTTCCAGCAGTGTTTTTCTTTCTACGTTATTTTTTAAATTGAGAAAACTCGAGTGATTTTTTTTTTATTCCATCGTTCGTCATCGTTGTATGTTTGGAAACATTTCAAAATTTTGGCAAAACTTCATCTTTCATTTTCTGTTGATTTTGTTCGCTTTCTTTCTCTCTGTCTCGTAAATTCTTTTCGACTCATTATTGAAATAATAAAAAAATAGTGGAAAGAAAAACCCATCGAGCTGTAACAAATACATTTCCATCTTGGAAAAAGATCAATCATTTGTCGAATGAGAAAAAATATAAGATAATTTACGTCGGAAACTAGGCAATTGGTCGGTTTTGGTGAAATTATAGTATAACAACGCCGCGTATAATATAAGGCAGAAAATATAAGTAAAAAGGGATTGAAAGTGAAATTCTAAAAACAAGGATGGCGGTTCGGTTGCTGTGGGAAATGGAAAATGGCGCTAAGTCGGATAACCCTTGCTGTAGCGTCGTCGTCGTCGTCGTGTACTTATCCATATCGTCATCGCGATGCTAGTTCGCGTTTATTTGAACGCGTAATAACCCGACTCGGATTCATTATTCAATTAAACTTATCATCGCAATGCCGCCGACAAACTGGTGTAAAAACTTTTCAACGCTGGAATTTGCGCAAAATGCTTCGGCGTGATCAAAAAAATAAAAATAATAACATTAATACGAACAATAAACCACAATTTTTCTTATCTTATTTTCTGGTTTAGTAAGCTTGATTGCGTATTTAATGGAATAACCAAGCCAAGTATGAAACAACAAACCATTTTTACCCAGCAGCAAAATTACGGTCATAATTTTCAGCGCGGGCGCAAAAGAAAAAAAAATGTAAAAGTCGTTCTAAAATCTCATTAACTTTAATACAGTTTTTATATCTTTCTAGCTTTCCTTCGCTTTCAAGTTTTGTCACTTTTCATTTTTTAATGAGTCGAAAACTTGGAGAGAAAAAAAAACTCGAGAAGGAAAAAAAACCTCACCAGAACCAACGTGGTGGTGCTGGTGCTGGTGCTGGGCTCAGAAATGAAAAACTTATTACAAAAACTTCTCGTTTACCCTTAAGAAGTTAAAACCGTTATTAATATTATATCATTAATTTTCTTTCATTACACTTTTGTGTTGGTTTTTAAGTAAATAAAAACTCGGCAAATTTTTCTTCTCCGGTGATTTTTCGCAGCAGTGGTTTATGATTAAACAAGGGGTGTTTTTCCCCGATTAACGTATTTAATGTAATTAAAACGCCGTCGACAAAAACAGGATTAAAGCAATTCGATTTTTTTTTCAACGAGGTTAGGTCTACCTGCGAAACAATGCTCGCGGTTCTCCTTTCATTAAGCGCCGAGTGCGAGACTATGATAAAAAAAAATCATTTTTAAAGGTTCTTTTGTCTTATGTACGCGTGATTGTGGTTTTTTTGTTCGTCTTCAGAAAAAAAATGAATGCGAAAGGGGTTTCAAAAGATCACGTGCCGTAATCGTGTATTTTTTTCAGTGTTTAAGATGTTAAGGATTAGATAAAAGGTTGTATCTGACAGGTATCTCGTGCGTGCGATGAAGAGTTTGAAAAAAAGAGTGAGAGAGAGAGAGAGAGAGAGAGGATGGGTTATTGTTGAATAGGTATTTCAATTCACGTGCCTTAATCAAGGTAAAATATATCTAAAGATATTTAAATGAATAGAAAGTTTCAAAGGAACAGGTATCAATTCATTTTTTCATCTGAAACTGTACTTATATCCCGAAAAACTAAAAATAAAATCGAAATAAATATAGAAATCTAAAACAAGATCACTCGAAAAATTGTCATTTTAAAAGGCTCATTCAGAATTGCACGTAAGTATACAGGCTTGCAGATGACATTTTTTCAATCCATAACAAACAAAATTGCACCTACAGTCAGGGCAGATGTTTTGGAAGAACTCCCCCTCCTCCTCCTCCTCCTCCTCCCTTCCTAAGAAATCCAGCACCTTAAGAGTTAACTAGAGATTTTCATTTTTAAAACTCTCTTGGTATCAAAGACCTTGAAGTCTGCAGTTGTAATGCTGGAATTCTTACTATAGATGACTTTGTGATGATTCTTTATTTGAAAAATCATCTCATCGCGAAGAAGGGATACTAATCAGACGTGCTTTAGCAGTCACAAAGTAATAGGTAAGTAAAGTACATAGATACCTACGATCTACATATTTGCATTTCTTATTCTGCAGATTTTCCCTCCATAAAAGCATGGTTTGTTCGGCAATAAAAAAAGCACATTTTCTGATTTAAACTCAAGTTTTCCTGTTTTGGTCAATTTTTCACCAAATTTTGTAAGTACCTATCTATACTTTTTTTTAAATTTTGAATTTTCGCAAGCAGCTGTATTAAAAGATTTTAAATGTTCCCAAAATAACGACGAATTAAATAAATTGTTGCCTGGTTTTGTATACTTATTACTTACCTACATAGAAGTTTTACGCTAAAAATTTAAAATTTAAGCCGTACTTTTTTCACATGATGCAATCATTTTTATCAAAAACTGAGATTAAATTATAACTTGATCACAGCAAAAACAATTTTTTTAAAAGAAAAGAAACGTTCATTTTTGTACAAATGTTTTCAATTTTATATATCAAATTTCCGTCGGATCAGGGAGGGGGAGAAATCATTTCCTTCGTAAGTTAGTACCCAATTTTGAATGGAGTTTTTCTGGAAATTTTGTATAGGTAGATCATTAAACACAATTTGATTTTCAATTTAATGAACAGTTTCTTGTGATGATTTCAAATGTTTTTTCTCAATCCCTCTTTGAATTTAACCATTAAAAAAAACGTCCAATTGAAAATTTTGATTTTTTGCCAAAACTAAGCGTCAAAAAGTTTCAGTTTTTTTTTCAAAATATTGCATAAAAGTACAGTTTTTTCCCATTTTTTTCAATCAAACTTTGAAAGTTTTCTTCTTCTTTTCTTTTTCCAAAACTTGATTTTTTTTTCGTTTTTTCCATTTTTTTTTTTGAAAATGAAAAAAGTTGACTAGAATAAGTTTGGACTCCTCCCTATTCCTCCTAAAATTGAATCATTTGAAAAATTTTTCAGCTGGGAGGTCTTGTCAATATTTTGTGGTACAGTGGAACCTCGATAACTCAAAACTCTTTAACTCGAAAACCTCTATTAGCCGAACCAACCTCCATTCCCCTTGAAATCTCCGTAATACTCAATGTTAACTTGTTGAAATTGACTACACAAACCAGTCGTAACTCGAAGCTAAAATTTTGTCAAAAATAGTGAGAAAGCCTCTATAAGTCGTACGTTGTCGAGCGTTTACCTCTATAACTCGAATATTTTTCAATTCATACGTTTATCTTTTATGCACTACATATCTCAGTTGCAACTCCATAAGCCAAACTTTTACCAAAAATAGTGAGAAAGCCTTTAACTCGTACGTTGTCTGGCGTTTACCTCTATAACTCGAATATTTCAACTCATACTTCTATCTTTCATGCACTTACATATCTCTCAATTCATTCATTTCGTAAGACCTCTATAACTCAAATGCTCTGAAAATCTTACCTGCATAACTCGAAACTGATTATATACAATAACATTTTCATATGATTTCATCATTTTTTTGGGGGATTTTCAACCATTTGTATGAACATTTTGGTGTTTTACCAGTTACCTGTTGGTTAGTTACCATGCCATGTACACTTACAGCTATAAGACTAAAGGCACGGGTTATTTTAAATACTGTTACATTAATGAAAGGAAGTTTGATTCTTGGAGATAGGAGAGTAAGACTGAAGGGTTTTGAGCTATTTCAGGTAGAGTTTTAGGAAGGTTTGGTGACTATCTTGAATTGGCATGATCTTGACAGGTGAGTAAGATGTGGGAGATAGTGAGTTGGACTTAACATGTAGAGCATATTGGAGGGGATTCTTTTTTTAAGAGATGAGAGTGGGTGAGGAGGGTATGGCCTGTACATACAAATACATGGCATAAGGCAATGGCCTGCTTCCTGGGCAAATCTTAAATGTTGGTGGTGTGACTTTGGCTGGGAATTAACCGCAAACATATGGCTTCCATCACATCAGCCACAGGGACAGGTGTTCCTGGTACAGGTACAGGTGAAATCTTTAGCGACTGCTTTCCCCATTGGGTGAAAATCTGCTGATGATACACGACAAAAAAACGCGGTAGGAATTGCAACACTTTCTGTCAATACTTTTCTGCTCATTAATCAGCGCGTGTATTTTTTTACGCAATAAATTCTGCCAATGTCCAATATTCATGAACATTTCTTTGGCTCTGCTGGGGATCCAACCCAGGTCTCTGAGTTAGGGACCAACTTTTCTGCTTACCTAACCACTGGGACATGTGATGGAATGAATGCCAATATTTCTATTTCTATATACTATGCTAAAACATTTGTGTAAAATGCCGCATTTACATGTGTTATTCAGCAAGTACGCAAAAGAATACACCAAAAAACAGGTTAGTGGTGTATCTTGTAGTTGGTTTCTTCCTGTGGGAAGAAACACGCCACATAATTTGAAAGCGCTGTGGCCTTGCGTGAGAAAAATACACTACAAAATATGTACACAGCATATTTTTTAGCATATTTTTTTTTGGTGCATCAATCCGCCTTCTGAACAGCACTTTTTCATGATTCAGAATGCTTTCAGTGTTTGGGCAGATTTTCCCCAATGGGGTTGCTGTCAAGTCTGCTGTTTCATTTCCCAAAATCCCTGAGTGGGCTGTAATCCAGGAGATGGTAACATCCATGTCACATTGGAGAGATGAGATTTCTGAGGCAATTGGATGTTGCTTAGATTTAGATCTTAGTAAGCACAGAAGCAGACATTGCAAAACCTCTCTATCATGAATGACCAAACAACCACAGCAATCCACAGATTTTGACCCATTGGTGTAAAATGAAATGAAATCATTATACTGAGCACTAAAGTTATTGATGACTTGAGTATTGAGTTGAAGGTGTTCATTGTTCAAGTAATGATGTATCAAATTATGAGAGAATATTTTTCTTAGTTTTTGTAGGATTTTCTGGATAGAATCTATACTTACGTTCAAGATATTTTTTTTTCATTTTTTGATATTCTTTACAAAAATCTCTGCACTATTTTATCCGTTTTTCATCAATTTCAACGATTCTTATGAGTTTTTTAAATGTTTATTTGCTGTTAATTCCAAGATATTTTGTTTGATATTTTGTACACATACCTACAATTATTATTCTTGCAGATACATTTTGTAATTTTTTATATTTTGATGTTGATTATTTTAGTTGATTCTTCATAAATCCTAGAGTGATTTTCTTACCCAATTTTTATAACATTTCACCAATATTAAACAAATTTTTGTGCCCATTTCACAAATTTTCTGGAGATTTTATGAAATTGTTCCTTTCATTTTTTTCCGAAATGGGGTGATTTTTGCATCATTATTCATTTTACACATTTCGTAACTTCGTTTCATCTACTTTTTCTTGATTTTCAGTTCGAATTTTTGATTAAATTCAAACCCTTGCGATTCCTTCTATGAAAAAAAAACAGACTAGGTTTGGAATCAGCAACATCAATCCATCAATCCAAATTTTCTAGCTGAACTCAGACAGAATGTAATTTTTGATTTTTTGTGCCTACTGCAGTGAGGAAGACCAGACTCTTTAACACTTCAACATAAGAAAGCACATCTGCCACAGTTGGTCACATTTTATATGTAGGTATGTACTAAAAAACTATAAATCTGTCACACCAGCATGAATTCCTCACTCTCATTTTTCACCCCTTCTTGGCAGAAACCCCCCTCACCAGGCGGGCTTCTCCTGCAGCTTGACCAGCATCTCATCATTCCTTGCCAAGATCATCTCGCCTCGTACCGGATCTGGCGGTGCGATAATTACACCTCTACGTAAACGACGAATTCAATATGGCTTCTTAAATTGCAAAAACGATTACATAACGTAAGTATATATGAAAAACAGCATAGTACATAGAAGGACGGTGCTGAGACGCGGCATTGGTGACGACGTCCGCGTCCGCTGCGCGCCTCAACGTAGCTTGGGCAATACATAATAGTAGGAAGGCGTATTATGAAAATCGATACGGGGGTGCTTCACCCTTGCGCCCACGCGGTTTTTAAGAAACCTTTTACCGCACATCTATAGTGACACAAACTGGGGAAACGAAATGCTAAACTATGATAAGCAGGATGTTTGTGCGTCGCGACGGTGCGTGCGCAATGTGTAGTACCGGCGACGTACCACAGGCTGCATATACATACACCGACCGGCGGCGGCGGCGGATTAAAACGCCGCGCGACGCCATATTGTTAATACACGGCCGGCGCGGCGTCGCGTAAATAAAAATGAACACGCGGGCCAACCCGCCGAATAGCGCCCCCACAGCCCCCCCTCGCTCTTCGGACCGCCGAAAAAAACGCTCAGATCTATTTTTTAACTATACACACAGGCAGCCTAATAATAATATTTACACGGCGGAAATATTTGCGCTATGGCATTTTTTCAAAAAAAAGAGAAGAAAAAAAAACCTACAGCACCGAACAAAAAAAAAACCTATTCGGATATTTATTTGCCATTGTCAGCGACAGCTCTCCAGAAAGGCCGCGAAACTTCTCAAAAGCCGTTTCATATTTTAATGTTGATATTCGAATTATAAAAATGTCTCTAACGTATGTCGTTATACGAGATGGTCTTGACGTTTTATTGCTTACCTAGTTAAATTGAAAATTTCATCCCAAATACGTATATACTATAACCCAACGTATACTATATACGTATACTAATAGTACCACGCTCCTCTGCTAGCCCCCCTGTCTTTTAACACCCTCTCTCTCACGCATACAAATTCCATTGAGAATATTCTCTTTTACTCTCGCGCGCGATATTCGCTCGCGTCTTCGTCGTCTTTTTATGTGTTGCAGCGTATACTACTATACGTATAGTACCTTTCCCATTCCTGTATACTATACGCTACCTACCCTCCCTCTCCCCCTCACCCACACTGATCTCTTTTCCTATACGCTCTTTTTTCGCGTGTTCTTTATTTTTTAATAATTCGAATAATTTCTCGATCCTTTTTCCGCAGCATGCTGTTCTCCTGAGGCCAAAGGTGAGTATCCCGAATTCTGCGATTCCAACGAGTTCAATTTTCTATGTATGTAGGTACTACTATTTCCGTATTTCCGTGTATGCATATGTATAAGATGAGTAGTACCTAGTGGACGAGATACCTACCTTTTTTCATCGTGTTTACATAGCATTAGCATGGATATTTATTACAGAAATATGCTCACATTATAGTTGTCTCGATTGAAACTTGAAAGAGTATGGCTTTAGACTAGTTTTATGTGTTTTATGAGGGAATAGTGATAGCATCTGATAGGGATGTAACATTGAGTCGAATTACATCAACACGAATAGAATGATTTTTATTCTCAATAATATGTAGAGGCGTGATGAAGTGATGTTTCGTGGGGGGGGGGGCTACTGAAATTTTCTCAACTTTTTACTCCAGACCCATCCCCTCCTCCTCCTCCAGTATTTTGTATGCTAATAAGCCAGATGTGGTTCGAACAAATTTTGGAAGGGGAGGCGGTTAGAAACAAAAATTTTGAATAATATGCTCAGAAACGATGCTTTTATATTTGTCAAAAATTTGAGTTGCTTTGGTGCCGAAATTCAAAATCCAAAATTCACAATTTTTGCGTGTTTTTTTTTAGTCATTTCGGCCTTTGAAAATCAAATTCAAAAAGACAGCAGAAATTTGTAGGGCACAAAAAATAATCTTCAGTATGAATGAAAAGTTCAACGCCTAAATATGTATTGTGCTTTTTGGTATTTTTGAATGGAATTTTGCATCTTTTTTTGTTACCTATTTTGCAGTTATTCGCACTGGTGCCAACCATGTGGGTAGATATTTTTTTGGTTATGTTTTTTGAATTTCTGAAATTGATTTTTCATTCCTGAAAATTGTTGAAAAATTGTCCAAGAGAATTTAAATCTGCCTGAGTAAAGCGAAAGAAAAACTTTTCGAAAATTAATAATTTCTCAAAAGTAACCAACATCATTAATATTTTTGATGTGAGAAGTCAATAATTTTTCAACCCTTCTTTGGTCTGAGGAAATGAAATGAAAATGATCTAGCCTGAGCAAAGTGAGGGCGAAAGCTGTGAAAAATTGATAATTCGAAACGTAAAACAACATACCTACCTAATTTTTGAATTTTTAATGATGAAAAAAGTTTACTTTCATGGCGTTGGTATTTTCAGTTTTCAGACAATTATATGTACCTGGGTCATTCCATGTCAATTCGACCAAAAAGAGGCGATTTTGAAAGTCATGTCTTTCGATTTCGCTAAAATTTTTTTTTACAATATCCACCCACCCAGTAAGTAAGAAACCCGCAATCAGTTTGGTCCTAGCCACTTCAGGGGGCGGGTGGGAGGGGGCTTCCATTATTTTCACATTGTCTCGAGGTACTCAACTTCAGCAGGGCATTCCTCCAAAACTATGATACTTTGATCGAAACTGACTTCACAGTTCGAAAGGGTATTGAATTTTGAACTTTTTAAGCATTTTGAAATTGTCAAAAGTTGAAAGTTGAACTTTCAAATCCAAAGTTCAAATTTCAAAATGGCGCTGGATGTAGGAGCTACCATTTAAAATTCTGAAAAAATTTCCATAGATGTACCTTTTGATGCTTTTTTGAAATACTCAAGTTTCGAGATGGGATCTCTTGATGGAAGGGGAGCACCCCACCCCCAATTTGGGGCAAAACTTTCGAGAAAAAAATTTGGAGCATGTAATATATCGAATTGTATGTTTTTGGTAACGCTATAAACACGAATATGACGTTAGATTTTTGATTGGACCCAATTCACGGCCCCCAGCACCTCCCCAAATGAGGTAAAAGTTCAAAATAGGGGTTTTTTCGTGCGACACATCAAATAGTATGTTTTTGGTGACGCTGAACACGAATATGACGTCAGATTTTTGATTGGACCCATCCACGGCCTCCAGAACCTCCCCAAGGGGGGTGACCTAAAAAAAAAATGGTTTCAATCGTGTGACACATGAAATATGTTTTCGATATCGCTGAACACGAGTATAGTTGTAGTTTTTCAAATTGACCTCATCCATGGCTCCCAGAACCTCACCCAACTGGTAAAAGTCAAAAAAATTGTTGGAGGCCGAAGCAAGGAGAAAACTTTAGAAAATTTATAGGTACCTAATTCAAAAAGTGAAAACCCATGGTTTTTGGTAATTATTTGATTCCCAAATTTCTCAACTTTTTCCAACTCAGTGATTTTTTCCAAAAATCCCCAACTTTTCGCCTAAATTTTTCTGTTTGAGATTAGGATGGGAAGGGGAATCAAAATTGAAATCATACTTTACACCCTAATTTCAAGATGCTGGGTTGAAAAGAGACGGTTTCAAGCAGTTTTTAAGCTCCCAGTCGCATTGTGGGAATTCCATATTTTCAAAAAGTGTAATTAAAACTACTTCAAATCAATTTTTGCGCGTAGGTAATAAACGTAATTAAGTAAGGCTTGTAATTTGTGATCTACAAACCTTGTCAAGTTGAAACTTTTTCTGCCTATCGAGATATCTCCCTTGTAATAAAAATTCAAACCAATTGTTTTTTGAAACTCAGAATTCCTTGAATTTTTTGAGAACCCAAAAAAAGCCATTCTCGGAAATTTGATGAGTTAAGAGAAAAAAATCATATTTATTCAGTACAAGCGATGAAAATTAGTTGTTACATCAACTTCCTTAGATCGAATTTCATCATTTCGAGTCTTCCTGGAGCCTCCAACTCTATTTTCGTTTTCTTCAGAATTTTTGAATTTTTCCTAAAAGCTTGGAAATTAATTTGGGCAACTAAAAATCGAGTTGTGGCTCATTCTCGAAAAAACATGTCCAAGCTGTCTACCGGAAAATTTGGCCCAATGAGATAAAACTCACTATAGGCATCGAAAATTAGCCATAACTCGATTCTTTTAGCAGCCCAAATTAATTTCCAAGTATTCTGGGGAAATTTAAAAATTTTGGAGAGATTTAAAATCGCGCTAGAGGTACCGGAATGGCTTGAAATGGTGAAATTCGAATTTGGAGAGTTACGTTCAGAAAAAATATACGGTCGTTTGTGCGAATTTTTTAAAAAATTTATTGTTTTTTTTTAAATTTTTTGTAGGATAAAATTATTTTGGTTAAAAAGCACTCGAACTCGTGCTGTTTGCCTGTGAATCTGCCCAAACGTAGATAAATTCGTAAAATAAGTTAAAAATGAGCCTCAACTCAATTTTAAGCTTTCAAATAAACCACGCCTCGCCTTCTGGAGAAATCAAAAATTTCACTGGAGCACTAAAAATGGTTCAAAATAATGAAATTTGGTTTGGAGAGTAGATATTAGCGTCATGGAATGATGTCAGCCTTTCTTATTCAATTAGGTACCTACTCTCTAGCTTCGTGCAGTTTTCAAGAATTTTTAGGAATTTACAAAAGTGACCATCACTGAAATGGAAAGTTGAAAAATCTCCTAGTCAAGATGAAAAACCACCACTGCCTGCAGCAATACTTCACAGTTACCTACAACCTAAAATCAAATTAAACTGGTTGCTTTCAAATTCTGTTCTGAAACTATATGTAGGAAAAAAAGTTTAGGTAGGTACCTAAATTGAAATACAATTGTACGTATAGGTATATAATATATAGAAAAATATATACCCTCGTTGGAAATAAGTAAACATATGGTACGACTTGTCGAGCGAATTTTTATTCGAAACGTGACCTTCGTATTCGAATTTACGTATATGGAATTTGTTTGTGGGAAAGAAATATGTGTATAACGCAGTATAAGTAAGTATAAGTATAAAACGACGAAGCGAGGAATCGGGAGTGCGATGAGAAAATGCGAAAGAGAGGCAACGTATATACTCGTAGTTTTGGTAGAGAGTAGGTACGAGTAAATTCACCGGGGCTGAAAATTTCTATTTTTAAATTTACCATTTTTCCGCATGAATTGAAAAAAATTATTTGTAAATTCGCGTCTTCTTATATGTATACCGAGGCGCGTATCCGGCATAACAATTCAAAGTGGCACGAAATAGGCGTAGAGTAAATAAAGCTAAATTCCAAATGCGAAACGTCGTTATAAACTGTACATACCTACCTCTGTCTCTCTCACTCGCTCGTCCAAAATGACGTATCTGCTTTATACGCTAACAAGATGGCGAAGCTGAATTTTTTCTCAGTAATAAATTATCGCGTGTATCGAGAAAATCACATACTACGATAGAGGCTTTAGGGGTTTCTTTTTTTCTTTTTCACTTCGCCTCTTCTTCTTGTTCCTCGAGACACGATTATGTGGTACACATAAGACTTTAGGAAACATTTAACGTCGAAGGTGGAGCCGGCCGAAACTAAAGGGATGATTTTTATATTGAAAATAGTCTAACCGTAAGTCCGACTTTACACTTTTAACGGCGCAGATTTAAAGTTTGAATTTACAAACGAAAAAATATATACGATTAAATTGCAGTAAATGGTTTTTAATGGCGTCAGCCATTCCGATCTGTACATATATGCGATTCAAAGTTTGCTACTACGAAATTCACTACCTTGTATGTACCTACCTACCTTACCTACCTACCTATCCGTAGCTCACTCGTTTGCAAGTTTTTATACATCGCTTTCGTGTTTGAAATTTCGTATTAAGCGAGATCCGATTTTAATACACGATTGGTCCCCGCTTCGTTTCCTTATCTAAGGTTAGTTTGTGTGTTTGCCTCGCATTTTGACTCGGATACGTTTACGAATTTGAATTATTGACGAAAATTTAGGCGTCGAGAGTTACCAAGCAGAAAAAAACACGATGGTATGTGATTTTTTAAATTCGGGTGAAGTAATGTTGATGATGGTGTTGGATTGAAAATTTATTTATTTTGTATACCTAATGTTTGTGAAGCAATTTTGATAGAATAAACGTTTTCAAAGTGAACTTGGTACTCATTTGAATTTTTTTTTGACCTTCGTGCGTATTCGAACATTGCGCTGTGCTTAATCTTTTTCCTTGACATGTATAACATATAGACTATAGAGACTATCCGCATAAGTAGCGCAGAAAAGGCGGAGAGGGAGGTCTTCTTTCTGGACACACATCCATTTTACATTTCACCAAAATTTTTAAATTGTCCCAATCGAGTTCATCCTGTAAAATGGGCAATTGAATTTTCAAAAATTCGCCAAAAATTAAAAAATGAAACTCATCGGGTAAAATTTGGCCTTCGTGGTGTATTTTGACCATTTTTAGACTCTTTCAGTTTTTCTTTATTGGCTCAAGAATTTTTCTGATGGTTCTTTATAAGAAATTTTGAACCAGAGTCATCGAGAGGGGGGGCAACGAGGGTAGTTTTCCTCGGGCTTACATTTTCTGAAGAGCCAGGCAAAAGAAGGCCTTATGATGAAAAAAAGACTTATTTTTTTACTTCTCAAAACACAAATTTTCGAAAGATTTTGCCCTCGCTTCACTCTGGCTCGTTTTCTTTTCTTTTTCAAAATTGAAATACATATCTCTTCTCACATAAAAAGTATCGTTTTTATGTTTCTCAAATTACAAATTTTCAAGAGTTTTCGCCCTCAATTGAGCCTGTTCTCTTTTCTTCTTAAAAATTGACATCCTGAAAGAAATTCTTGCAAATTCTAAAATTTTAAAATCCAAAAAATAAACTCCTCGTATAAAAAGCAGTTTTTAGTTCTCTCGAAATACAAATTTTCAAAAAATTTCGTTCTGACCTGTCCTCATTGACTTCCTAAAAAAAACATCGTTTTTAGACCTCACGAAATCTAATTTTCAAAAACTTTCGCTCTTGCTTCGCTCGGGACAATTTGTGTCTCGTTTTAAAAATTTAAAAAATCACATTTTGGGTCTCTGAAAATAATTCCAAATAGAAAATTACAACTTTTATAAAGTCAAAATATGAATAATGGTATCAATCGGAAAAACTGGTATTTTTCCCTATATCAGTCAGCAAATTTTCAGTCGAACTCTCTCCCTCCCCACCTCTCTCAAAAACCTTCTATAGAAACGCGGCTAAATTGTAGGTATTTGCCCTGAGCTCACATTGGCTTTCAACAGCCCTAATTAGAGCATCTTTTAGTGTCTTATTACCTCACAGACAACAAAGATTCAAAAGCTGACCTATTGACATTGACCCAATCACCAACCATTAGGAGAGTTCCGAACCAGCCCAATAATCAAACTTTTACAGAGGATTCTGGAATTACTTCTCTACAGGGAAGAAGAAACTATTTAGCCCTAAAACAATATATCAAAATCGCCAAAAATACTGGTCATATAAATCATCACAAAACATTCCACTCTCACCTTCAACACAAATATGGCACATACAAACCATTTGGATATATGTAGCACAAAAGAGCTAATAGTTTCATTGCAGACTTGATTCACTCAACATACCTGAGATAGAAAGCTATTGTCAATTAAATAGTGCCAATTTATTATACCAACTAAAGGCTCGTTTACATTGGCCTCAGAGTAACTATGGATCCGTTCCGTAAAATTACCAGATTTTCAAAAATAATTGAAAATCCATAAGAAACTACGAAATGGTGTCTGTAGCCATCATAAACAACTACATTACTACTCCAGCTTTGATTTTCTGCGGAAAGTTCACAGTCTTGTTCCGCAGCCAATATAAATGAGCCTTAAAAATACCTCCTACAGATCAAATAGAAGAGAAGAGGTGATTCTAGACAGAATTTGAATTAGACATACTGCATTACCTAACACACAGATCACTTTTTAGTTTTTACTGAAAAATCCATCTACCTTTCATTCCTTGGCTGGACTGCTATTCCAATTGGAAAGCACACAAATATTTGATGTAAACCTCCAAGTCGAGTTTTCAAAGAATTCAATGGCACCCTCAATGTGCGGTTACCCAACCCTGTGCACAATTGCGAGTGGAAGATGATAACTTTCAAATCTGACTATATGTGGGGCAAAGGTAAGAGATGAGTTTGTGCAATGTGCAGAGGCATTCTACACAAGCTCAATTTGGGAGGTTTGCACCAAAATGTACCATTGGAATAGCGGTCCAGATGAGGAGAATAAAAAGTTGATAGCAAAATCCCTCAAAAAATATGACACTTGTAATGTGAATGTGACAGTCCAACACATTATAGAATCATGTAAAGTAAGTATATGAGAAAATCAGAAATGAAACACTTGGGGTAAATTTTGAATACACACAAGTATTAGTACATGAAGATCAAGAAGAAATGTGTGAAAAGTTGTTCTTGTTCCTAATTTGTGCAGGGATCTACGATTTGTTATAACTTATGTTCTGCTTTGTTAAATTTTGATGTATTTTTGTTGAGCTTGAGATTATTTTGTTGTTATATTTTTGATATTTGTTAATTTAATTTCTGTTGTTGGATTGTTGACGTTAAAGGCCAAGATGCTCGACGTCTTAAAATAAAACTTTTGATTGGTTGAGTTGTGAAGTTGCTAGGTACTGCAAGGGTGCTTCAAAATTCGTAGATTTTTCAATATCAGAAATAAGACTTGGAATAAAGAAAATTTTGATAAAAGAAGTATACAGATCTTAAAATAATATAAAAATATTAGGTATCTACCTATTTAGGTATACCTGTTACGTCTGTTATTCTTCGACATTCGTGCCAAATGAATTGCATACTCAGTTTGCCGTAAATCCAAAACCGTTGGTAAATGGGTATTCTTGAATTTGAACAATTTTTCGTAATTATTGTCAACAATTTTTTTTCTGATTTTAAAGGTTTTTTTTTTTAGAATTTCAATTTTTACAATATTTTTTTCTTCTCATATTATAATTTTATATTTCGATTTTTGCTGATTTTCATTAAAATGTTAACCATTTATTTTTTTCCAGTCAATTCGAGCATTTGTGCGCGAGATTTTTCTTCAAATTTTCGATTATTTAAGCAGCTTATTTCATTGTCTACCAATTTACAGGCGAATCGTCCTCCAAAAAAAGCAAATTCCCGTCACTTTAAGATCGGGAATAATTGGATTTTTAGATAAAAATATTTTTACTCATAATTTACTTACTGTAGCAAAGCAAAAAAATTCCCAAAAATCCCATTCGCTTTCATATACTCACTTATACCAAAGCTCGTATAAAAAAACAAGATCGAATTAATCCGAATAAAATTGCTCGAAAGCCTATACTCATACTATACGAGCTATGTAAACTTCAAATAAAAATACTCTATACGCGATAGCTTTCGTATACAAAATGAGTAACATCATTATCATGCTGTTTTTTGTGAGTTGTATACGCTACCTCTTCTCTTCTGTACACATACACACGTCTTCTCTCGGAAGTGAGTTCACTCCCACAGTAAATTGAATTTATTCGCCGTTTTCCCAAAGCAATATATATTTCGATATTTCTTTTTCTCCCGGTCCTACATCATCGTAGTACTATATTGAAAAGACCCAAGTCGACTTTATTTAAATAACAGTTATATTCCCGGTTGTATATAGATTACGATATAGCAAGAGTATCATTATAGATATACCTGAGTTACACATTCAACAATGGCTGCGCGACTCGGCACATTTGTTTTTCCTTCTATCAACGCGCATACCTACAATATACTTACTGTACTTACAGGCTACCTATACATAAGATGAGCTTTTCCTCTACCGCCAAAAAAAGAGAGAAAAAAAAGGGTGCACTTTTACATAGTATATGGGATATGTATGTAGTAATATTTCGCATATAACAATATCGCCCGAGACATATTTTGGCTTATCTATAGGAAAAAGAAAAAAATTTATTCCGTTTTGGTAACGAGAATTATATTATGATAGGACTTACATTAGTAAAAGAAAAGTGAAATACGGTGTGGTGTATGGCTGTTTCTTTACTAACCGAACGAAAGAAGCTTTTGCTCTAGCACAGGCTGCACTCTCACTCTCGCTCTCTCGCTCATAGTGTAAGCTCAGTAATCATGTTTTATATGTACCTATACGTGCCCATATATATGAAAAATCCGAATGTTATTTGTCGCCGCATCTATTCCTATATCAAGCTAGAATCTAACTTAGATACTTTGTATATTGCAGCGAGTAAAAAATTCGTATCGTGGCAATAATTTGACAATGTAACGATACCTATACCCACTCTCTCTCTGCACTACAGGTACCACCAAAGTATAAATGCGACGACTCGTTTGTGAAGAATTGTGTACAGATGTATGATGCTGTGTATGCCCCGAGACACGTAATGATGCCATATATCACTTACAGCCAGCGTGTTTCCATTTTAAAGACGTTTTAAAAATGGAGGTGGAAGGGCTTTGAAGGATGTTTCAAAAATACACGATGATTGCAGTATGGTAAGAAGTAGGTAAAGGATATTGAGATCAAATGTGGTTTAATCGGAAAAATGGTTATTTGAGGTGACTTTTCGATTTGAAACTCCCCAAAATATGCGATTTGTACGATATGAATAGAAAATGAAGTTGTTTGACAAACTTCGAAACAATAAAGAGAACTTTTTAGACATGCAAGGCAAAAATCAGTGCTTTTTAAATGTTTTGGCAAGAGAAAAAAACATACAAATTTCTTAGAAATTTACGACCATTTGACGGTCTTATCAAAAAACTACATTCATGAGAATTTTGACAAAGAAAGTTTCACAATTATGGCAAAAATTGGCTCCTATAGACAATTTTACCAAAAATGGCCACTTTTTAGAAATTTTGGCAAAAATGGACACCGTTTGACAATTAGTGCCAAAAATGGGCACTTCGATGGACTATTTAACCAAAAATTAACGCTTTTTGATAATTCTTCCAAAAATAATTGACATTTTTTCGAAAAATTGACATTTGGCATTTTTTCTAAAAATTAACATCTTGTGCGCAAATTGTCATTTTTTTGCATTTTGTTCACAAATTGACAATTTTTGGTATTTTTTCCAAAAATTGACATATTTAGGCATTTTTGGCACTTTGTTCACAAATTGACATATTTAGGCATTTTTGGCACTTTGTTCACAAATTGTCATTTTTTGGCATTTTCTTCACAAAGTGTCAATAAAATTTAACATTTGGCATATTTTCCAAAAATTGTCATTTTTCCAAATTTTCCCAAAAATTGACATTTTTTGGCATTTTTCCCCCAAAAATTGACATTTTTAACAGTAGTTTTTCCAAAAATTCACATTTTTTGACAATTATTTATTCTTTTTCCAGAAATTAACCTTTCTTGACTGGGGCAAATTTTGCAAAAATAAAACAGAACCTTATAAGCAAATCTACTCGTAGCAAAAAGCAGGATTTTTTGGCAATTTTGAAACAAAAAGAGGACTTTTTGATCGCGATAATAAATTTTTTTCGATGCTTGAGTTGGGAAAGGGAACAAAAAAGTACGCATTCACAACTGTAATGAATTGGCGTGCCCCAAAAAACGTGGCCAAAAAGGTCTGCTTATCAGCTTATCTCACTCCTTAATCAATTAAAAATATCGTGCTATGTATTAATAAGCTTTTAAAATAACGTTTCGAACTTTTATTTAATTCAACACAAGTTAGACAAAGCTCTTAAAATCGTAAGATAGTTCTGAATAATCTAGGCAGTCGATTGAGCTGTTATAAAGGGATTTTTTCAGGTGGAGTGAGGCTTATTTGCAATGCGAGAAACAACGTTAGTCGCAAGGCGAGAAACATTGTTGGTTAAAGCTCAACGAAGTCGCAGCGCGACAAAAGATCGTTGAACTTTCATACAAGCTCGCAGTGCGAGAAACAACGTTATGGTCCATCTGGGCCAATGATTACGAGCTCGCGACGCGAGAATAAAACGTATTTAGGGGGGCCTCCTCAAAGGAGAACAGGAATTTTTATATTTCTGTTCATTTCATTCATTACAAAGCTTAAAATTTTTTGAGAAAATTCACGTGGCTATAACTCATGTCTCCTCTATATATATATTTAGGTGAATTCAAATTTTTCTATTCAATACTCGTTGAAGTATGATTTTTCTCCCGAAAAAGGCGTTTTTCGCCATTATTGGCAAGGGGGGGGGGTGGATGGGAGAATTTGTTGGCTTCAAAATTTTTTTTCAAAGGTACTCACCCAATTTTTTTTGTTTTAATTTCAGAAATTCAAGGACAGGGGCATATTTTACCCTGGAATACCCTTTGAGGCTTGATCACAACATTTTAATTTTAAATAAAGTTCCTACATTTTTTTATCCCATGTTGATATGTACTTTTAAAAGGCTGAGTCGTCGAATAATCGAAGAACTGGGTTCAGAGAGGAAAGAGGGAGTATCAAAAACAAGTCAGAGTGAGTAACTTATTCAGAATAGAAAAATTTTGTGCACATTAGGCCTACATTTGTCAAACACCACCTCACGTATTAAAACACTCCAGCCCTTTTATCCTACCTACACCAAAACATCAAACAAACAACAAGACTCATTCTGCAGTCATTTCATGAAATAAAAACGCTATAAATTTCAAAAGCTACTCTAATTAATAAAAACAACGAAGGTGATTTTCTCATTAAAATGACAAATAACTTGGGGGAACTTCACAATTAGATGAATAAAACCAACTGAAACCAAGGGTGGCTGATTTTAAAACACTAATTATCACTTTAGGGCGTTTCGGAAGCCATAAAATTACAAAAATTGCTCGCTGCGAGTCTATTTAAAATATAATTTCATTTTTTCTCGACCTAAGTAAATCTTCCACATTAACCACACAACTCGAAAAAAAACGCATAAAAAAAACCAATGCAAATCAATTAAGACGTAATCCCAAAACACAACCATTTTTATCACACATTTCGTCCAGAATTACTCCAGGAAGGAAAAAAAAACTTTTCTTCCAACCCACATCGTTATACCAAAAATCCATCTTCATTGCTTACTTTACGCAGCAGTTAGCAAAGCACCAACTCGAAAAAAAAGAGAAAAAAGCTACCTATCGTCTCATATACGAGTACCTAGTAGGAAAAAAAACACACCAGTAGTGAGACCAAATTATCGTATCAATTTTTCTTGTAAACTGCGGATTAAATATGTTCGACAATTTCGTTTTAGTACGTGAACTGAAAACTTTAATACTATTTTACTCTTTGGGATGTATTTCTCATAGCCTATGCTTCGGTAACGTTTTTAATGGGTACGCATTTTTCTTTTAACAATAAACGTATAAAAGTCGCCGTGTAAGCAATAAACATAACAGAACTGGTCAAAATGGTTGCCTATCCAGTATCCATACGTAATACTCGTACAGGCGTGTGTTACGCGAAGAGGGGCTTAGTTCCATTAAGATCAAAAAGTAAAACCATTTCTCTCGATTATACGGGGGTATATGGGCTTCTTAGTGGAATTAAAGGCTACCGGGCTAAAAGACATAAGAAATACTTCCATTTTAAAAGCTACCCTCAACACAAAACCCTGGCTAAATGAGCTACGCGCAAAAATATAGAACGTGGAAAGATATTAGAGAGACGTTTAGTCGAGTAAAAAAAAAAAAAATAGAAATAGCTCGTCGTCGTTTTCGTTCCGGCTGCAAAGGCGAGGGAAGAAAAAGATGAGCGTAAACACGACGGAAAAATTTTCGCCATCGCCGAGCTGGTTTAGATAAACCGAAAAAAAAAAAACATATCGTAAATAGTTAAGTTTTTTTCATAGAAAAATGAGCATTCTAATGGAAAGATGTTAAGCTCACAGAACCGATGTCACTTAAGGTTTTTTTTCTTTCTAGCATCTTCGCGTCCTTTTGCCGGATTTCACTCACTCTACGTCTCGTTTACTCGTCTCATCTTCGATGAAAGTCGACGTTTTCGTAATTTACGTCAAACGAGCAAATGAAAATTACATCGAGACTTTGAGAGATCCGAAGAGTGCCGAAGACGACACCGACACCGACACACGCACACACACAGCGATAAAAATTCCCAATTTTTTATTCGTTTTGTGTCATTTGTGTATTAAAAAGAAGCCGAAAAAACCAGGCACAAAGTAAGAAGGCATTTCTTTGTCTACATTACGCCGTTGGGGATGTTGTTTCGGCTCGTTTAGGGTACCCACCTGGTAACAACATAGTCTTTTGTTGGTTTAGTGTTTTCGATTTTTCTCGCCCGATTTGATTTGATTGTTTTTTTCCTCTCGTTTTACGTTTTTTTTCGTCGTGTTTTTTTCCTTACCCGAGTCTCACGTTACTTAGCTACCTACACCCCTCTTGCTCCGTATATTTTTATTCCTTTTATAATTATTTCTTTCTTTTTTGGCGTTTTTTTGCTTACTTTTTATTAATGTACATTATGTGCCCGAAAAATTCGCCTTACTATTCGTATATTATAAAATATATAGAAACACGCCGTCGTCGCCAAATATTTTTTAATAAAAAATATAAATTCGTATATACGAAAACTCTTTAAAGTCAATTTAACATTCGCTCGGTTCGAAAAATATTTTTCAAATTTAATATATTCATACGACAAAGAAAGACAGACGTAGAGTTAGTCCGAAATAAAAAAGGAAGAAAGTAGGCGCAAGGCGAGCATACAAAAAAACCTTCATCGTTGCGAACGCGAAACAAGAGAAAAATCAGCCTTTAAATTTTCATTCAACGAGTATACGCTATTTCTCCTTGTACTTTCGTACTTACTGTATTTTAGCTCCAAAGGATTTACGATTAAAAGCAAACATCGAAAAGCGGCATAATTTTAAAATAACCGAAAAGTGTTATAGTTTTTCCTCAGCTATTTTTTTTTCGTTTCGTTTTTTTTTTTTTTTTTTTTGCTACTGCCATTGCCTTCTCTTCTCGTCTCGTATAGATGTATGTGTTGTGTGGTGGTATGCTGCGTTGCTTCTTTTCTTCTTTCTCTTTTCCTATACTACCTACCTATAACCTTAAAGAAAATATCAGCTTCGAGAAATGACGTTTCTAGTAGTATAGAAATTCAATTTGGTAACGTTAATCGATCTCGGTTTGCTATCGTGTCGTAAACGATCGCGAAACCAACCTACGATGTTTGCGTACCTAATTTTTATATTGCCAAATATATTTTTTCCTTACTCGATTGAATTTTTCACGTCTTTTTGGATATGTCGTAAGTGTTTAATTTTTTCCTTCCTTGATTTTACTTTTTTTTTTTTTTTTTGCAGGAAGCAGGATCAAATGGGTGTCGGGGACGGGACGGCAAGAAGAATCGATCATGTTTTTTGAAGAATTTATCGAATATGGATGGGAATATTTTGGCAGAGAAACGAATCATGTTTCACGAATGTAATCAAAATTGGGAATAAAAATGAACTTATTCAGAGTTGTTGCAACGAGTTTACCTCACAAGAGGACCACCTGAACTGATTCACTCTGATTTGAACTAAGCTTGGCCTGAATTTACAACACACTCACGCATTAAGCGTGAGAAGACCGATTTTCTTCAAATACTTACAATTAATCTTTCATGAACAAATTGAGTGACTTTTTTTTGAAACGTTTGTATAGCAATTGATCTGTTTACAATAGAATCGAATCATTTACGAACGATTGGTGATTAAATAAATTGATTGAATTCTCGGTGAATCATTTGCAAAGCGCAAACGGATTTTTAATTTACGATTGATTCGGTTTTTGTGAAACTACTCGTATTGTATAAGGATTGATCTGTTTTCAAGCGAAGTGAATCGAATCGAATCATTCACAACCGATTGGCGATTGGACAAACTGATTAATTTCTAGGTGAATCACTCGCGAACGAATTAAATAATTTTTGGCGAATCATTCGCAAACGAATTGAAAAATTTCTGGTGAATCATTCGCGAACGAATTCAATAATTTTTGGCGAATCATTCGCGAACGAATTGATTCGCATAATTGACTTGTTCGCGATCGAGTCGATTCATTTACTTAATTTTTTCTGAATCATTCACGAACGAAATTGATATATTTTTTGGCGAATCATTCGCGAACAAATTGAATAATTCCTGGTGAATCATACACGAACGAAATGAATATTTTTTGGCGAATCATTCGCGAACGAATTGCATAATTTCTGGTGAATCATTCGCGAACGAATGAATAATTTTTGGTGAATCATTCGCGAACGAATTGATTCAACCAGTCGATTCATTTACTTAATTTTTGGTGAATCATTCACGAACGAATTGAATAATTTTTTGGTGAACCATTCGCGAACGAATTGAATAATTTTTGGTGAATCATTCGCAAACGAATTGGTTTGCATAAGTGACTCGTTCGCGATCGAGTCGATTCATTTACTTAATTTTTGCTGAATCATTCACGAACGAATTGATCAATTTTTGGTGAATCTTTTACGAACGAAATTAATATTTTTTGGCGAATCATTCACGAACGAATTGAACAATTTTTGGTGAATCTTTCGCGAACGAAATTAATATTTTTTGGCGAATCATTCGCGAACAAATTGAATAATTTCTGGTGAATCATACACGAACAAAATGAATATTTTTTGGCGAATCATTCGCGAACAAATTGAATAATTTCTGGTGAATCATACACGAACAAAATGAATATTTTTTGGCGAATCATTCGCGAACGAATTGAATAATTTCTGGTGAATCATTCGCGAACGAATGAATAATTTTTGGTGAATCATTTGCGAACGAATTGATTCAACCAGTCGATTCATTTCCTTAATTTTTGGCGAATAATTCACGAACGAATTGAATAATTTTTTGGTGAATCATTCGCGAACGAGTTGGATAACTTTTGGAGAATCATTCGTGAACAAATTGATTCGTATAAGTCACTCGTTCACGAACGAGTCAATTCATTTATTTAATTTTTGGTGAATCATTCGCGAACGATTCGTTTAGAAACGATGAATCTTTGAGAACGACTGAATCACTTGAAAATCAAATCAGATGATACATAACAAAACCAAGCGAAACATTCTTCCATCAACATTCAACCAACTACCTAGTACAAAATTGTGAATCTTTTGTTCGTGAACGATTTGCTCGGAAGAGATAAAATGGTTCGCGAACGAATGAATCATTGAAAAATCAAATTAAGTAAGTGTTGATAACATGACAAAATTTAATAGTTTTAATATTTATTTAATCTTATTGTCAAAAACTAGGCTCAATTCGTTCGCGAATGATTGGCTCAGAAGAGAAAAAATCGTTCGCGAATGAATGAATCACTGAAAAATCAAATCAAATGCAGATGACATGAGGAAATTTGATAGTTTTATATTGAATCCTATCACCAAAAACTGGGCTCAATTCGTTCGCGAACGGTTTATTCAGAAAAGAAAAATCGTTCGCGAACGATTGAATCATTGAAAAGTCAAATCAGGTATAATTGACAGTAAATACATTATTTCTATGATTAAAAAATACTCGTAAAAGATGGACTCAATTAGTTTGCGTTATCTTCAGAATTTTTCAATTGCAGCATGAACCAAAAGTGAACTGCAACTCCTGTAACTTTGGTTGATGCTTCTGAGGGCTCTGAAATGGCCTAAAATGAATATTATTCCGGACCAAGAAAACCGGCTCGCAGTTCACCATTTTTCTAGTTTGATTTTTTTTCTGCGAATGAAAATACAAATAATTGTTTACAAAATTAGTTTTTGAGTTGGTATTTCTGATATTATGTTATGGTTTAGTTATGGTACCTAACCAATTGAAATACTCGAAAGAGTACCCAATTGTCTGTCTGCCTGTCTACTGTTGCTTTTTAAAAAAATTCAACTATGGAAAAAATATGTCTTGATTGATATGATTGTTTGTTTATTAATTCATTTATTGGCGTTGATCACTTCACCTCCCCCTCATCACCATTTTGAGAAAATGATTATTCTGATTTAAGAAACCCAAAGATCTTCAAAACAGACTCCCGAACTAAAATTCCCATCCCACAAATCTCCAAATGTAACACTAATGCCTACCATTTTAAACCACCTAGCTCAAGATGGATTTTCTGAACACTCTGTTCTGGGTTATACTTCAACAAAGACAAATTAATCGCACCGAAATGATTTACAAGATTTGTAATTATACTTCAAACACCACTCCCTTATTTTTTCCTAGTAGATACATCGACCCAAAAACTTGGCAAAAATTGCTAAATAAGAAGCAGCTGAATAATTACGTTTCAACAGAATTAATGAATTTGGCGCAGTGAAATTAATGAGTCTTGGGAAAACTAATAAATCAAAACCAGTCAAAAAGAAAATGAAAGAATCATTAATAACATCAAATAAAAAAAAAAGAGAAAGTATACGAAAGAAAAAAAATCTCCAAGCATCGGACACTCTGTATGTTTTTTATATGAGAAAGACAAACCTTAACGGAATGGGAAAAAAGCACCGCGAAAAAAAAACTCTGCAGAAGAGAAAGAGAGGGCAAAAAAAAACGAAAGCAGTCGAAATATAGCTTTTATAGGCTTATATAAACATCATTCAATCATATAAAAGAGAAACGAAGTAAAAAAAAGGAGAAAAAGGCGGGCAGAGAAAATAAATACGAACGGAAAGTAGGAAAAGAATTAAACAAAAAAAGAGGGAAAACAACTTCCTGAATGATTAATAACGGTTTCTGCTAACAACTAAGAAGTTAAGGGTTTTCCTTTTTTTCTTTCCTACCCTTGGTATTTTTATTTTTGTATTGATATAAATGAGAACATTTACGGGCTTATTGGCTCCGAAAAGCTCTTCAATTTTTTTTTGTTTTCTTTTCACATAAAAGAAAGAAAAACCAAACGGAAGAGAAATTTTTCTTCCCAACGAAATTCTCTGAATGGAGATAAAACTATTAAATTAATTGAACATTTCCAAAAGTATATATATTTTTACCCCTCCAATTAAAAAAAAAGTAGGTAGTCTTTGATGTAGTGGATTTTATTTTTTATTTTAATCTTTTTTACAGAATTTTTGATTCGAGAGCTTTTGAAACTCGTGATTTTATTTTTCAACATTGACCACTCCCATATAACCTTAAAATCGAGAAAATGGTCGAGAAATCGTGTCAAATTCGTTCCGTGTGCTAAAATTTCATTCCAAAGTAATCGAGTATTTGGTACCAACGACGTATGTTGTATTTTGTGAAAGAAAAACGGCAACCGATTTGAAATTAAAAATTAAACAAACGTAAAAAGGCAAAGCGAGGCTGAAACGTTGAAAATGAAAACGAGAAAATACGCGTTTGTTTTCTTATCTTCGGGATAGGCGAACGGAGATATTTTTTCCAAGCCATTAAGTATTTACGTGACCGTTTGTGGGATGAGGAGCAGAACGTGAAGGGTAAAGATGAGCAGTTCTCGGGCTTTTACACGAGCAAACTGTCCTTAGATAGATAAGACGCTTCTGGACAAATAATACGCCTTTTTTTTCTTCCTTTTTTTTTTTGCTTTACTACACATATGAGAGAGAGAACGAAAGATACACGCAGGCTGAAAAAAAAACTCGTAATCTTTTCTCGCGCTACGGGTTTTCAATTATTCTCTCGCACAGTTCCGACAAAAAAAAGCGAAGGTGTAGCCAAATTAAATTTGTTGAGAGATTTGCGAGTGGGAGTATGTTTTGCGTAATTGTTCGTATAGATTTTAGCTTTTCCAACGTTATAGATTTTATTTCGACTTCGCTAAAAACACACTGAACACTGTTACAGTTACATTCGAGTGTGCAAATTTTACCAACAACGAGAAAAATTCAATTTGTCTGATGTTATGGGCCGCCGCCGCCGTCGAATTTCTCAAGTATGCGTCGCAACAGATCCTACATGTCTGATAAGTTGCCTATATATCTACGTTTGTGGAAATAACGACAATTTTACCCTCGTTTGTCTACTATAGTCTAGGTAGGTGACTGGAAGTATAGGTACTGCTTGAAGAAATTTAATACGTTTTCTCTTTCCTCCTTTTTTTTGGTTTCTAATTTCACTTGCTTTCCTAGGTTTTTTTGGTATATTTTCAGACATTATTTCAAGAGTACCGATTTGATTTTCCCTGCTTACACAATTTCTTCTTAAATTTCTCAAATTTCCCAACTTTTCACCTAAATTTTTCTGTCTAAAGGCGAGGGGAGGGGATTGGGGTGTTTAACCCCTGGTTAAATTTTTAATTAAATTGAGAGCTTCTTCTTTCAATAGAGTCAACAAATAACTGTGTTTTCTCTCAGGCGGAATCTAAGTATTAGTATGGATGTTCTTCACATATGTACACATTTTGGAAATTTAACCAATTTTTATCATCACCGTTGAATTTGGGTAAGGGTAAGGGCACCAATTATGGACCAGTCCGCAATATGGACCAGCGCCTGTTCTCGTTGGTAATTAGCGCAATCTGTCAGGAAAAAATGTATTCTGATGTATTTTTCATCAAAAAAACGAATGAGACAAAAATTACAACTGTAAAGTCAAAACTCGCTGAGAAATTTACAAAAAACTGTTTTGAGACACTGAAAATTTTTTTTCGTGTGTTTTTCAACTTTTATTAAAATATATATGTGGTGTAATTTTCTAAATGTCATTGATGTTTATAATATCAAAAAAGGATGTAGTTTCTGCTGGAGTGATCAGTTTTTGCTAAAAATGAGGGTATGTACAGAAATTTTTGGTGCAAAGTTTTTTTTATGGGATGCGCTAATATGGACCATCTGTGATATTGAATTTCTTACTCATTTTTTACAGCCGCTGAAAAGGGGAATGCTTGAAATACTTTTTTTTGTTCATTTCTACTAATAAATATGATGTTTTGAAACGTAAAAATATGTTTATTTTGAAATTATTCTGTAGGTGGTCCATATTAGGTGTCCAAAATTTTGAACTGTCATTTTGACACTCGTCATTCAACAATTTGAAAAAAATATTCAAAATTAACCTGAACTGCTTAGAATAAGTTTTTTTGTTCATTTCTACAAATAAATATGACCTTTTGAAAAATGTGAAAGTATGTTTATTTTGAAATTTTATAGGTGGTCCATATTAGGCGTCCAAAATTTCGAACTGTCATTTTGACACTCATCACTCAACAATAAAAAAAACATACTTAAAGTTGACCTTCACCCCTGAAGTTTTGTACAGTGTTAGTGGAAGGATGGAACTTCATTTTAAGCCTTTGTGGAGGTTTCTACCTCCTATAGTTTTCAAGTGGCAATCCTCCAAAAAAAAGTGGTCCATATTTGGTGCCTCTACCCTTATGTTGAGCTTTGGTAGGTAATTTTAAGTCTTGAAGATGGTCTTGTTTTTTTTTGAATTAGGTAACAAATGTTTTAAACTTCAATTTAATACATTAAATTCAGATCAAATAATTTCAATGTTATCATCTTCTCGGGAGTGTGCTAATAAATTTCTGGTGATGTCATCAAATTTGATTTTTAAGTCGTGTAGGTATGTCACGCAGTTCCGCGTCTATGATTTTCGGAATTAGTATTACCAAACCAATGTCAAGCTTTCGAAGATCGCTGAGTAAGATGTTTATTATGTTTCAATTATTTGTATTTGTTGAAGTCAAGGAGCTACTTGTACCATCATCATCGGTTAAAATGTCACCAATGAAAAAAATGTCATCGTTGTTGTCATCATTGGTAGAATTGCTGTGTATTTCAGCAGATTCAGAGTTCAGACATTACTACTGATTTCATCCGGTTCATAGAGGACCATGAAAATAATGATAACTTGTGTACTGTATATTATGCTTTATTCTATAAAAAAATACAGAGTCACTACTCCTAATGCACCTTTACACATGATTTTATTATAAAATATATATGTGTCATTCCATAGGTAATGGGCCCATTTGGTTGAAACTATTTATCAAGATAATCGTGTTTTTAGTGAAAAAGTCGAGAGAATCGATAATGGAGGTTTTGATGGATTTTAATGTAGAACATATCAGACTATCGCATGTTAAAGTATCAAGGCCGCAGGTGCGTCCCAATCGGAGAAAAACGGAACTAAAGTTTTTCTAAGAAGAGCACATTTGGTCGATTTTGTTCTCTGAATTATACTGCACCTAGTCACCAGTGGCAACATGTATACCACTCAAAAACACAATTTTGCTAGCTGCAGCGGTAGCTGCGTGGCATTTGTGATGAATTACAGATCCGGAGGTGTGGGTTCAAATCGCGCCTTGGGAAGAAATCTTTAGAAATTTTTTTTTCTGATTTTTATTTTTTCAAGTTGAATTTTGACAGAAAATGTAATTTAATAATTTTTTTTTGCTTTTGGACAGAGTAATGAATTTTTACGCAAAATTTTAATTTATTATTCATTGTTTTTCAGGCTTAAAATGCTCATAAACATGAAAAGATTGAGTAAAAAAAATCGCTTTTGCAGGTGGGTAGTAATATTTGACATCAGAAGCAATAATCTTCAATTTTAGGTATAAAGGTTTTGGGATTATATGAAATTTCAGATTTTTTCAGAAAAAAAAAACTTTGAAGGCAATTTTTTCAAAAGTTGAGTTTTTTAAAATTTTAATTATGGATTTTTTTTTGGAGTTTTTTTTGCACTTTTTGGGCTTCTATCCAGCTCATATGATTGCTCCGGAGGTCTACTTCATCCCCCCCACCCATAACTCAATATCGACCAAATGGGCCCATTACCTGTGGAATGACCCATATATGTGAGGGCGCATACGGAAAGGGACCTAACGACCAAACAAAAAAAAAAGTTCTCTGAAATTGTTGTAGGAACTCTGTAAAGGGATCCTACAACAATTTCAGAGAACTTTTTTTTTTTTTTTTTTTGGTCGTTAGGTCCCTTTCCGTATGCGCCCTCACATATGTACCTATATGTATATCACATCTTAACTAACCCCCTCCCCGCACCCCCTCCATCAGTCACACCTCCGTTTCGAATGTTTTGACAATAAATTTTGGAATTCGAATCATCGAATGTGCAAATCTTACTCCCGAATCATTATATCGCTTGAAAAATTCCCTTTCAATGGTTCTATTTTTAAACAAAATCTGCTTTTAACTTTCTAAGCTTCCATTTTGAAAAAAAAAACTCACAAAACTTAATATTTTAGCAAAAGCCAAAACACACGAATAAGTCCAAACTACACCCCTCATTCTTCACTTCTCCTGTTCATTATTTTTTTTTTTTTTACAAGTAAATTGAATAAATCCCCCTCGTCGAACGAGCAAATACATAAAAACACCCGAGTTCTCCCTTTGAAATTGGTCGATTCGCGGTGGCAGTTTTATAAAGAAGAAAAAAAAATTAAAAACTTCATCGCCAGTTTTTATATTTTAATTGGCAATCCCTCCGAAAACACTGTAAACTTTCCCCCATCGAAAATCATTAAAAAAGTTGAAATTTCAGACGTTTCAAAAGAATAAGTTTTCTTTACAAAACAAAATTCCCCCTGCGTTGATATTTCGCTTTTTTACGCTAAAAAGGCGATTTCTAGCGAGCGGAATTAATTAAAAATTAAAAACCCCTTTTCTCCGTCTTAATTTAAATTAGGAGGTTTGAAAACAATGTAATTAGTGCTTTTTAACTACCGCTATTAAAATCTTTTTAAGATCGTTTTCTTTTAAGTGGTTTTGCTCGAGTAAAGTTTCCGGGCTTTTGTGAACATCGTCGCGAAAGAGCGTTTTAAAGGGTGTCGTTTTAAAACAAAACCCCTCCTTTTTTTTATGGATAAATTTGAAAAGCTTTAATTGCGCGACGAAACGCGGCTTTTACTCGCTGTGCGATGAAGCTGATGCGGTGGTACGCGAAAAAAAGTTGAGAGAAAATTTATGATAAGAGTTATTCCTCCGATAGTTACTTTTTTCTTATAAATTACGACGTGATAAATTTTTATTGTAATTTATACCGCTTCAAGACATGGAAATTCTACCCATTTTCTGGTATTTTATTTCGATTGCGAGCTTTCGCGAGTAATAATTTGCTAAACTTGGAGCAAACAACTGGATAATGCGAGATGATTAAAGTACACGAGGTTCCTTCTAATTCTATGCACCCATAAAGATAAAAATATCGAATAAACATCGCTTCATTTCTTCCATTTTCAAATCGAATTTCTCGAGTGCGATTTTTGGTATCGATTGAGGTAGTTTCGAAAGAGAAATCGGCCTCTGGAAATTCCATTTTGGTTTTGTATGTCAAAAATGAGCCTCACATCTGCGAAGAAAATTTCAAAATACTTGCAATTATGATAACATCGAGTTTAAATTTATGGCAAATCGTTTATGCAATTTAAAATTTACACGTTAATTAAATTTCCTAACCATTTCGCCGTGAATTTACATGAATTTTATTCCTTGTAAATTCTAACTAAAAATAATGTAGGATTCTCTGATTTTTCTTAATTTTCGTTTACGAGCTCCCTTTGATGGGTTAGAGATGTGTCCCACATTATTTCTCCTCCTGAGAGTTGAGAGAGGATTTCGTAATTTTTACGCGTTTTTCAAACTTTGAAGGCTCATACCTCAAAATTGATTAACCCAGTTTTATACATGAATTTATTAATCTCATTATGAAGAATCAACGCTAGAATAAGTAGGAAATTATAAATCTGTAGGTAAGAAATTGAAGTTTCAAAATCTTGAATTTGAACTTTCAAGGTAGAAGCTCAACTTTTCATAAGTTAAGTTCAAAAGTTGAAAGCAATGATTTAAAATTTTTGAAAAATTGTAATAGTGGAAGTGGGAATGACTAGTTATGGTAGTGATTGTGATATTTATTGAGTATGAGAGAAATTCCTATAATTTTGTGTTAGGCTAATTCTAAGAAATATTCGTTAAGAGAGAAAATCTTTCTTAGACGCCTGCTTAGCTCAAGATGGAGAGACTTTAGTCAATCAAACTACACTATTCACTTAAGAACAATCCTTTAGTTACCTTTTAGGGTTCAATGAAATGATAACTCAAGGAGCATTTATGTACAATTATTTTAATCAAGAAATATATACAAAAATGAGCAGATTATACCAAATAATTTACAAAGGGTCAAAACGTAAATTATTCTGTTTTGCCATGACAATACAATGGCATGCCTAACCGGCCAAGATTAGGCGGCAAAGTACAACGCACGCGAGCTAGCAAGCTAGGCTCGGAAGATTGGTTTGGGGGATAAATTAAAGTACACATATAGGCGAATTACAACAGCTTCTAAGGTACAAATAGATCAATTGGTAGATGATTAACACATCGTCATCTGCCAATTAATACAATTACGTAAGATATAATTTTAACGTAATTAGATAAATTAAGGGTGCACGTAACCCTGAATAAAAGGATACACGATTACCTAGGTTGATCTGAGTACACTTCTGTTTAGCAATATTCACATTGCCTGCCTCTCCCTGGCGACCCCAATAATAGTCGCTTCGGCAGGTCTGGGTCGGAGATCCATTTTTGTAGAGACAAAGGTATGATTTCCGGATAAATCAATACCAGTGACTAAGAAAAAGTACCACGATCGTACGCGGGAAATTAACGACGATCGCGTTATATAAAATAGTACCATATCCGTACGCAGGAAATTAACGACGGACACGTTATAAGTTCAAAATCACCATCCACGGATGGGTACTTCAATGTTTGACTTCCAGAGAGCCTAGGCAGGGCTCCGTGGTCATCTATTTAGCTGGTTAGGTGAGCTTAAGAGGAACTATCGCGAACTCGTTACTTTTAAGACTGATTTTTCTAGAGAATACGAAGCAGGAGCTTAGCCTCTGCTTCGACAGAATTGTCGCACGATAGCCTTGATCACGCCCCTACAGTAAGATTCGCATAATCTTGCCTAAGGCCGGCAAGATCATAAAACTACGTTGAGGGGAAATTACAATAAGCAACGCGTAGGCGGTCAGGGCATATCCGCTCATCACAAATGCCCCTTCGTGGGTTTGACCAGAAGTAGGACAAATGTTCAAAGCACGGATCAAAAAGAAAAGATGACCCTAGGGATATGACCTTTGACCACCCCGCACCCCTCAACGTACCTGACCCTAGGGACAAGCCACTGCCCCTCCGTACTTGGTGCGTTTGTCCGAAGACTATCAGACCACTCTTAATATTCAAACTAGTACTATAAAAGAGTGCTAAAAAAAATACGGAGGAGTGAAATTTAGAGGGTGACTTGGCTTTTGGCTAAGTAAGTGTCATTTTAATAAAAATAATAAGTAGTAATAAGCAAGTAAGGCAACGTGGATCCACGACTGAAACGTATGGATCCACAATCAAGAGGATGTATTCCTCGATAGTCTAGTGATAGGCAAGAAGCTACTAAGTGTTTTTTATACTCATTTCGTATATTTCGCAACAGCGCGAAATGAGTTGCATTATTATTTTTTATATCAAGTCCTTTGGTTACAAAGGCTAGTAGCATGCAGAATATACCGCATGGAATCACCTACTCGATTACTATACAGAAGAAAAAGCCATAGTCTCCCAACAGGGCCAAAAATGTGTGACTTTTGGATTGCGAATCCTAAGAGAAGTTAGCGTCATATGTTTTTTTTTATAATTTTTTAAGAAAATTCTAGGCATTTTTAATTTTTGCGATTTTTGGAATAAGAAATTTTTATTCATTACTAGATTTATCGCTCAAAGCGAGCTTAGAGACGAAATTGAAAGATGCAAAAGCATCAGAAGGAACCTACCTTAAGAGGAAGCATTTTTTAAGTTTTTTTTTTTATGTTTTTGAATGTGCTCCATAGAGGTGGAGATCTTCAAATTAATTCGCATTGCTTAATAACGTAATACATATTATTTGATTTAAGTATTTAAAAAGGGGTAGTGAAACCTCATGCGAATTGGCGAAAGTATTCGAAAAAATCGTAGACGTAATATCATAAAAGCTTCCAATAACGCGATTCCTGGCTGTGTAAAATTTCTTGGCTGAGTAAGCAACCTAATTTTCTTATAAATTTTTGTTTTTTAATCTGTGTTAAGTAAAAAGCTGCAAGGGGCGTAGGCTACGGCGATTCTAGCAGGTTGGAACGAATACATCGATGTTGATAACGTATTCGTGTGCGATAGCTCATCTTTCACTCTAACAGCTTAATTTAGCCTAACAATTTAGAATTTTGACGATGGTAAAAATTTTCACTAGGGTATGACCGGCCACAATTCCGGATATTTTCGGTTTATGATTGTTATTTTCGAAAAGCGTGCTTTATGACGTTTAAAATTTAGAAAGTCATACCACTTCAATTACGGGGATGTATAAATAGTTGCAGGTGTGACGATTTACAGGGGATAGAAAAAAAGAAAATTGAAAAAATCCGTAATTTTAAATCTTAAAATAGTATATACAAAACCAAGTCGTTTAACGTCACACCTGGTGGCAAATTTAGCTTATTCTCTATGGGAAGAATTTAGAAAAAACGGTTATTGGTTATTGGAAAAGAGGGGGGAACATGTATTGACAATATGAATAATAATTGAATCGTAAGTTTAACAGAAATTACACATATAACTTATAACATAGTATGAACCAGGTTGATACAAAATATACATTTACAAGAGTACATTTTACACGTTTCAAATGTTGTCAAATTTTTATACAAAATTTACGAACTCGGTGACGATATAACAGTTGTCGATGTAGTTGACAAAATTTATCTCGATCAGGTGGGCGATATAATATCTCTAAGCTCCACAATAGGTATCGTATCTCATCGCCGATGTAATAGGCGTTATTGACAGGTAGGCAACAGTATGTACACATTAAACTACGTTGTCTTGAGGTCATAGAGTACTCGTACGAAAAACAAAGAGAGCATTAGAGAAATAATATTTACAAAAATAAATGCATACGTTGTGGCCACTTACAGTGGTCATATGCACCTGAAAGAGAGGGTTTAGTAAGCGTAGCGTGTTAATAATGGTGAAATAACGACATGATGTTTGGCATGTCATGACCAAGATACGTTACTCTTTCTTTTCCGGTGGTTGTTGATCCTTTTTCGATTTCAAATCGTCTAGACGTTCGGCGCGTCGTAAAATTTCATTTTCGTTCTCAGCGACTATCTCTCCAACCCAATTTCTGGGTGGTGCTACTGTGGTTGCCGATGTCGATGCCTGCGCTATATTAATATTAAAAAGGTTAAAAGAGCTCACTTGATGTTCCAAACGAGTTAGATGATCGTTTTCAGTGGGCATCTTGAACAATTGATTGAACCAATGTTCATGCTGTTCGCGTATACCGTTGTCGTCAGCAGGTAAAGGCGCATTTTCTTTGTGACGTAATACCTTGTCCAACTTTCCCATGTTTTTAGTTGGTTGGACAGACGAACAAGACGGCTCTTCAAGCGCAGGTGGTATCGAGCTGGCGTTTTGGCTTGACAAGTTTAGGATGGCCGGAGTAGGTGGTGCCGGAACCGGTGACGCTGGTGTATCTGGAACTAATCTAGGAGGGGGTACATCATCGTGATCGGATAACGATTGCTCAATATCTGATGATGGATTAGAAACACGACGACTGGCGATAATGGGGATGAATCGATCTTTTAAATTCAATACCACGTTTTTATACATGCATGTGGGATAATAGGGACCAAGTGGGTCGCGCCCAGCGAGTTGAGTATGCAATACATCAAACACGTCTGGTATGCGAATAAAAGTGCCTCGAAGAACTGAGGACCAGTCAAGGGATAAAATGTCGTTTATAATATCGAACGAGTCTCTGCCTTCCTGGTGGTATGGTATCAAAGGTAGTAAAAACACCTGTTGAACCAAATGTTCGCGAAATAATGCGATTAATCGTTTAAAATCACGATAGAAAAGTTCATATGATGTACGTTGGTGGACATCAAAATTTCCTATCGAAAGCATTATGCGAGGTGGAAGGCTATCGAATTTAAAGAGGTATCCTAGTAATTCAGAAACGTGCAGATCTCGGCAATAAAGTTCGCGGTCTAATTGCGACTCATATGGTTTTGTATTGCCAAGGTAGCGAGCTATGCCTTCCGCATGGCCGTCGCCCATTAACAAAACATTGTAGGCAAAATATGCTACAACATATGTATCCTCATAGAGCTCGTATCCAGCCGCTGTGAAGTAATGTGGGTACGAGTCGATGGGATAGTATGGACGAAGAGCAGCAGAACTTGTACCGAAACGCCGAAAATAAGCTCGGTGGTACTTCCTCTGACTTGCAAGGGGGCTCGCTACTTTCTTCGGAGGACGACCTCGGGGGCGCTTCTGTGGCGTAACTTCACGAGGTGTCTTAGCAGTCTCTGGAATTACGACATTGGGTGTCGGAGGTGGAGGAGTTTCCGATGACGAAATACTAATAGGACGTTTGTTGGAATTGTCCATCTCTACCACGGTAGGAGCTGGAGTTGGGGGTGTTTGATCGATAGTTTGAGGTAAAGCATTTGCTTTGAGTAGCCAAGGTGCCGTGGTTGAGGTTGGAACTTGGGGCGAAGGTGACGCATTCGGTACCTGGCGGGATGTCGATGGCCCAGGTGCAATCATTCTGAGATTTGGAATATTAGGATTGGCGCGCGAACTAGTAGCGCCTGAATGATGCAACATTGGCCTAATATTATCAAAAAGTTTTCCGATCGAAGAGTCGAGCACTTTATTATATTTCATTAGGAGATTTGAATATTCCTGTTGAAATTCGCGTACTCGGCTGCGAAGTTCTAAATTTTCATTGATAAACGCAGTCTCCATGCGCGAGGTGTAGTCTCGCTGCGCGGATAGTTGCATAGTCAATTCGGAAATGTATTGATTCTCAGTCGGAAAATAGACAGGTCGTGTGGAATGATGTATGGCGAAGAATTCGGTTCCCCGAATTGCCTTTTTACAGTTATTGCCTTCGCAATAAGTGACTTTAATGTTGGACTGATCGATATAAGGAGAATCTTGGTGCATACGAAGGATGCATCGAAGGTGATAAAGGTGTCGGCAATGCGACATCGCCACAAAGTCGTCAGGATCTGCAGGTGTCGTTGCTGGTCCTGAGATGGCCAGGGGCAATCGACACCTTTCGCAAATCAATTCTACGTTAGACATAGGGTAGGGAAAGAACATGATGAGTTGAAATACAAAAAAAAATCAGCAATTTAGGTATTGTTCTCTGCGTTTTAAAACAGAAAGACAATAGATGATCAACAGTACACAAATGAAGCAAAATTATAAAATTAATACACGTATCAGATATGATAAAGTACAACTCACCACAGCAAATAGTATCCTTCGGAGCAACGTTCACGAAATCGAGGTCTGCTTCTTTCAGGTCGCACAAAATAGAATGATTAGATAAAGAAACAGTGGAGTTGGAATCGTAATTTTCAGATTAGGATATGGACAAATTTTCAAGAGAGGAGTATGGAATAGGTAGTCGAAATAGGAAAAAATGTCCCTCCTTTTACGCATAAAATTGAACATTAACGGCGCAAACGAGGCTGGAAGGTTAGGTGGATATTTTGGAAAAATGGTTTTGACTTTTATGGAGTAACGGATGGATGGATGGACGTGAGAGAGAGCAAGAGTGTCGTTTTAAACCTATACCGCCTTGTTAGCCAGCATAGATTTTCGAGGATCTGGCAACATTTTAGTTGATTGAGAAATTGTCTGGGCTGTGTAAAAAACGATGAATCGTCGTAATTAATATCGCGACGAGATTATGAAATGGAGAATGAATGAAATCATTGAAATCAAATTGCTTATCAAGATATGCAGACGCATCATTTATACAAAGATGCGAGATCGTGTATTCGTTGACAAATTTCTCAAAAGACAGAGTGCGAAGAGGCGGAATAAAGGTCCTCGAATTCGATTTTACGAGCGTGTCGAATCCTATTTGCTCTCATAATTACCTACTACAAATGTGCGTGTTTTAATGTCCCGGCATCAAAGTAAATGATGTGCGACTTTGTAATTTGAAGCCGCGGCTGTGTAAGTATGTAGCGGTCCTACGAGTTGGTGTGTAGATTTTTCGTCGATACAAGGAACAAGGAGACGTTCCAGATGCGTGTATTGCGTATTGGTACTGGTTACAGTATTGCGGTGACAATTATAACTGTGATTATTGATCGGAGGTCGAATGAGTGTAATCTGGTCTGGATACTAAGTTGTTTCAAGTACCTTGCTAGAAAAACTAAAATAAATACGCGAGGTATTTGGTTCATATTAATCTTAAGAATAAAATCTAAATCTAATAAGCTTAAAAACTAAGTCGTGCCATATTGGCACTATGGGTGATGCTGGTCAGTTGCTGGATTTCATTTAAGAAGCTAGAGATTTCGTAATATAAATACAATGAAATCTTCTTCTTTCGAACTGACTGAGTGACACTACTGACGTAGTAATTTTATACTCACGAAATCTGCAGTTTTTCGGGGGTCGTAATAATTTATTTTAGATGGTTGACCTGTGAAATATGTATACGAATCGCGTTTTTCTGGCATCCATTCTAGTTGGCTAGTCTAGAGGGTTTCAGTAAAGAATTTTTCAGGTAACCATTAAGTGTACTATAGTGATGTAGGGTAGCTTATTAGGGCATTATGGATGCAATTTGGAAGCTATTCTACAAAAGCGATATCTAAGTGTTGTGTGGTGGCCATAAGGCATTAGTGAAGAGATTCTTCTAATGACCACCAAATGTATAGGATGTAAAAAAGGTGTGAGGGGGGTCGATTCATTAGTGTTTTTAGCAAACAGAATCGATAAATTCCCCTCACAGGCGTGTTGAATAGATTGGGGTAGGTAATGTTAACACCTGCCCCACGAAAACATGGATAAAAAAAGGGGTTATTGGAGCAACTATTCATGGGACATCTTGTGAAAGAAATTTTGGAATAATCACTCCAATAACGGTAATGGTTACTTGGGGTAGATTATGATAACAACTGCCCCACAAAAACGTGGTTTTTTAGGAGTTCCTGGCTACCTATGGAGCATTAGTGTGAGATTTCATCAGATATATCGTAATCAGAACCATCTTCGTCTTCAAAAGTAGCTTCCAAAGCAAAGACAGTTAGAGCATTTTGAAATTCGTCTGGGTGCATAAATGAAATTGAAAATTTATCACAAAAGGAGGGATTGCACTCTGCTACTCGATCGTGTACATTCAATGTCATTCTAAGGTAGTCCATTGATATTCTACCTAGAATGAATGTCTGGCCAGGTGCGTCAATGATGTAGAAAGGTACCTTTATTTCTTTATCGCCCAAAATCATTTGAATTTCAACGATATGGGTAGCTGCACGAATTAACGAGTTATCAGCTAATTTAAGCTGCACTTTGCGTTTTAATTTGATGAATTTAATCCATCCAGGGGCCTCTTCAATGAACGTTTTTACGATTGCTCGAGTCATTACATTAGGAAGTGCCCCTGAGTCCAGTTGTAAGGCAACTTTTCTAGCACCGATGAGCACAGGGATGACGCAGGCAGGATCGTCGGTGTTTTCCGTAACCAGTTGAGAAGAGGTCGATGAATCAGGTTCTTCGAGTGCGACTGACGCGTTGTCTATGGCATCGATGTAATGAACATTTTTATTTGTTTTTTGTGCTTTCTTCCATTCTCGTTTTCTTTTATTTCCAATGGAAGGAAACGTTTTTCGTTCATTTAGCTTGGCGAGTAATAGGTCGCCTAGACTCTGATTCATTGGCGAATTAGTATTATCGGATACAGGTGATTCTTTGCAGGATGTAATTTGCATAACTTCCACCTGTTCTTCGATTTCTTCACGTTTCTCGTTAGAGGTGGTGGGTACTACTTGATCCTCTTCTTCTTCTGGTATTATTTCAATGTTACGAAGATTCAACTTTTTCATTTTTTCTACAAATTTGTCGAAATGACAAAGCGATGACATAATGCAATTACGTACATCGCGGTACTCCGTTATGGATGGAAAGTATCGACGTAACGATGAAATATAGTGGAATTTCTGTAGGTCGGGTAGGACTTCATTATTTCGTCCTATCTGTGGTCGTAGATAACATCTTTCCGCATTCTGCATTCTCTCAGTTTTTAGAAATTTCATCGATGGTGTTCTCCAAAAAATGACCCTAGGGTCAGCTGCTATATGTAAGAACATGTTCTTAAAATCCATGTAACGATGTAATTTAATGTCGAAGTCTCCTTCTCCTCTTGGTTTAACTAATGGAAATAGCAATATTATGCTTTTCGCGCCAGTGGCGAGCAGGTAGTCAATTACATCGCTCAGTTGTTGCTGGATAACGTGGTATGGTTTTCTTGAGTAATTTAACTCGAGTTGAGCAGCAGATAGTATAAATTCTGAGTTAACTGGGAATTTTGCTTTCGATAGTCTACGGAGCAGTTCTTCCAATGCAATTTGATCACGTAGGTAGTTCGGGAGGTCAGCAGCAAATGAGACTTCTCCTCTAGCCATGTAATGGGAAATTCCATCGCCGACCCAGATAAAGTTGTCTAAAGATGGTTCATTTGGGGCTCTCATAGCACTAGGCGGTGCCCCACGGCTACCTAGTGATTCTCGTTTCCCGAAGCAGATTTTTCTTCATCAAATTCATCCGATAAGGATTTTGCTGTCAACATTTGGACAGCAGCGGTGATAGTTTGGACATCTAGATCGTTAGTGTCGTCGGGAAACATGGTGTTTAGCATATTGCATATCGCTACTTGCTCGTGTAGATCTTCTTGCGGAGTTTGAATTACAACGTACTCGTTCTTTTCCTCATCAAATTGAACTGTTTGAACCGGAGCTACTTGGGTTTGAGGTGGAAATCTCGGATTAGGTCTTTTCATAATGAGATTTCCTTTATTGTCGATATTAAATGGTTTTGGATAAGAAGTAGTATTCTGATTCAACGGAGTTTTAGTATGTGGAGGGGTGGTTTGATCCAGATCCCTTTTGTCTGACTTATCTTTTGACGGATAAGTTGCTGAATTTTTTGGTACATTTTGATGATTATCGGATTGGAGCGGCGTACGATCGTAATTCTGGTTGGTGTTAGACTTCGCTTTCTGGTAGAATAGTTTGGCGAGAGTCTGCAATTGGTCTTCTTTAGGTGGTTGATTGGAGGTATAGCGTGGTTTTGAAGGAGTCAAGTTATTGCTATCGTCATATAATCTTTTATTACCTCGACGAAATTGAATCGGAACTTCATTATCAGGGTCACGTTGGAGTTTAGTGAGCTGGTTCAATTTGCGAAGGAATCGTTCCAGGGATTGGCCATCTTCTTTGAGTTGTTGGTGGTATTCCCTAGGAGTTTTTCCGATTAGGATGTCTATAATCTCCGAATCATTGGCGTATTGGCGTTGCCTCAACGTCCTAGCCCATCTAGTCATTTGATTTACCATATCCTTTTCATCGTTGGTATAGATGAATTTATACCGACAGTATTTCATTGCTTCGTTCTGGGCTCTACGATCCCAGTAGTATTCAAGGAATCTGTCTTTTATTTCCTGGTATTTTTCAACACCACGAACGTTTTCTAAAAATGACGATTTATCGGATGTGGAAATGACTCCCTTGAATGCCAAAATTTTATGTCTTTCGGTAATGTTAGTTTCTTCAAAATATCCATCAAATTCCTCCAGGAATTCGTGGGGAAAGAATAGTTGATCGTCATCGAAACAGACACCTGAATTTTTGACTGATCCAGCATCGACAATAAATGGTTTTGGCTTCGAAGGTGGGCTAGAGAAAGGAGTTCTCCGAATCGTGTCCTTGATTAAATTGATTTCCTCAATAACTTTTGTACAACCTTCATCACACATTCTCGTGTCGTTCTTCATCTGAGTGATTTCCTCAGAGATATTCTTGATTTCAGATTTATTTTCGAAGATCTTATTCTTGGTTTCGTTGATCGAGATATGGGTGGAATTCAATTTTTGAGTCAATTCTTCATACCATGCAGTTGTAGTTTGCATGGTATTCTCGGATCTTACAGCAATTTGGTCAACCTTGTTATTGGCAGACTTAGCGACATTTTCAATGGTGGTTATGAGTTGGTTGGTATTTGCCAGTTCCGTTTTGATCTCATCATGATTGGCTCGAATCTTTGGTTTGGATTTTTTGATTCCAGTCCCAGGTTTTTCTGAATATCTTGTACACTTCGGCATCAGTAGTATCTTTTAAATGGTCGTAATTAAATGGCGGGGTGAATTGAGTATCAATTCCCTCATCTGACAAGGGCAAGGAGGTGTTTTCATCGTCAGATGAACCATTCTTGTCGTTATCATGCGATTGAATACTGGTGAATGAAGAGTCATTGTCTTGGACGTTTTTACCATTTTTGTCCATATTTGCGATTGATTTTTTGCAAGAATTAATCCGATCAAAATCTAAAGCTTTGAAAAAATTATTAGATTTGCTTACCCTACTGCGAGTGTTTAGAGCTGGTGGAGTGAACATGTAAGTCAAGAAGAGAGTTCCACTGGTCACAGGAGCGTTGCACACACTAATCTCCCGATCAGATTCTGAGTTGAACTTGACCACGAAAATTAGAGATGTTGGTGGGGAATTGCCTTGGTATTGGCGCCATTTTTCATCCTCGGAGGTGAGGTGTCAACATCATGACCTTGGGGGGTCGGCATTGTCTTTTCATCTCCGAAAATATGGTCGTAAATAGCATCGCCTTTTGTACCTGTGGTCATCTAAACTTGACAAACAAAACTATTAATTTTTTTACATAAAAATTGCCTGGGAGGCGGTGGGGTAAGGGAGGTGTAATTCTCCGAGTATTCTCTTTGAATTTCGCCGCTTGTATTCCAAAATTACGGCGAATTAGACCTTGGTCGGTGATGTAAAATAATTTTGGACCTCGTAAAAATCAAGGCAGATGGATTTATGGCCTGACAAACAGATTTTATTATACTCAGTTTAAATGGGAGGAATAATTTTATAGCTCCATTTCGCTAAAAACAAAGCTATAAAATTGGCGATTTAAATATATTTTATAACCAAAAGCGAGAAAAAAGACCTTGTCAAATTTTATATAGTCTTTTCGGCATCTTTGATCGAAATATTTGGCGGATTTTATAACGATTTTGGCCTTGGCTGAAGGCTAAAAAATAAGATTTTATAGCCAAATGCGAGTGAGAAAAGCCTTGGAATTTTAAGACGACATAGCGGCATCCTTTGAGCATGTTATTTCGGCAGATTTAATGGCGAATTTAAGATGGCTTTAGCCTTGGCGCAATGTTAAGATCATGGCCAAAATGACAGATTTAATAGTCCTAAGCGAGAGATTTTTGACAGCTTAAGATTTATGGCGTTGTTTTGCAAAATTTTATTACCCAAGGCGAGAGAAAAATCCTTGAATAATAATTAATTTTATAGCTCAAAGCGAGAAGAAAATCCTTGAAGTTGTTTTCGAGTTGAATTTGGCCTTGGTTACATCCGCTTCAAATGGATGTACCATGATGTAGAATTTTAGCTCTAAGAATGGAAAAAATACTCGAAAACATGGTTCTTTTAGCCTAAAACGAACTCGCTTTGAAAAAATTTTGAAAGATCACAGACACTGTAAAATTTTGTCTCTCAAATTTTGCGTTTTCGGGAACGAATTTTGGAATTTGCACCTGAAAAGTGCGAGATAATTCCGAGAAATAAATGAATTTGGAAGGTGGAATCCTGAAAAACAAATACATGCAGAGTATTACTTGATTTTCGTCTCGTAGTTATTCAGAAACGAATTCCCAAATAGAAACGAATTCTCAAATAATACCTTGGTCCAATGCTTGTCATTTCTACATTTTCAGGGCTAGCATGGGAAAATCCAAAAACGAGAAGCATTGCTTGAAAACTTATAAAATAACTAGCTTAAATAGCTGACTAGACTATAGGGCTGGGTATATTGTTTAAAGGTATCATTTTTTCACTTTTTCGGAATTCAATAGCAAATATTCTGACTTCGAAGAGAGGTGACATGTATGAATTTTTTCCGAAAGGGGTTCATACCACGTCAGGCGCCAGACTACATGAAAATAGTCAATTTGGACATGTAACATCTCTTCCAAGTCTCTCATAAATGTATGGAAATGATCCTTAAACAATTTGTACAGGTTTTCATTGTCCTGAAATTTCACTTTTGATCACGAAATTTCAATACAACGAATGCCTGGTGGTACTTTAACTAAAGTTAAATAAATTACTTGGTATTATCAGGTTGCATACCTCTCGTTTTTAGGAAGAAATACGCTTGTGATAATATCAGTACCTTATGCTATGATGTTTCATCACTTTCTGAAGAAAATCACGAAACAAAGAGCATTGGTTGAGAGCTATTAAGGGCATATATTCTAACCTAGGCTAAGTAAAGACGAATCCGATTCTACTTGAGCAGATCAAATTCCACGTCTGAAAAATGACTGTCAAATGGAATCTTTCAGTGGATAATATTTCGAAACTTTCCATTTTTCGAAAGTACTACACACTGTATTGGGCGGGAATATTTTGGGTTGTCGTTTTATTGAGCAAAACGTGAACAATACCTCGATTTTGCAGATGTTTTTTATGAGATTAAAATCGCTCATAGACCGTATGCCATTTCGGCGAATGTGATCAAGATTGAAATTTCTCTCAGTCTGGTTTTCGAGTTTGAAATCACTCGTTAGCCTAATGCCATTTCGGCGAAAAGGGTCACAAATGAAATCTCACCCAATTACCATTATTATTTTCGTATCTTCGCTAGGATGTATTTCACGACAGATCCGAAAATGTTTCGATTCACTGTGGCTCAGATAAATTCCTCTTTGCCAGCAATGTGTCGAAATATTCTCCACAGAATTGCTCAAAAAACGACAGTTTTTATAATTTAGACCTAGCTCATATGAATTTAAACAGAATTTCAAAACGAACTAGTATAAAGAGTTAATTTTGTATTGAACTGTGCTCATTTTTACGAGCTTTTTCCGTTCAAAAAATGATCAAACGTGTTGGAAAGAATAAATTTTGCGTGCCAAGAAATCTAGAAAATTCTTGGACTTGTTACAAGGATAGGAAATCGTCTCGAACGTGTTCTTAGGGAACTTTTTGGGTTCAGAGGCGATCAGGATTCAGGAAAGGAATAATTTAGGATGGATTCGCGCATCTAGGCCTATGACTTTGGGTCTTACGCATTTCATGTGAAGAGAAAAACCAAAGAATCTCACGAAGATCACTTCATGAGACTCAATGAAAGTGCGGCCTACATGAAAGACACACGTTAGCATCAATCGCTTAATGTAGGCCTCCCTATAGAGAAGAACCAAAGATTTTCACGTGTAAATTATTCACTTAGGAGACAACCCATCCGGGATAAAAGAGAGTGCTTTCATTCTCTGTGAATAAAATAACTCGTGAAAATCAATGAAAGTGCGGCCTACACAAAAGACACACGTTAGCATCAATTGCTTAATGTAGGCCTCCCTAATTTCACAAGAATACGTAAGTCAAAGCATATGCCTCACGCTTTGGGCGCCAAAATGTAATAGTGGAAGTGGGAATGACTAGTTATGGTAGTGATTGTGATATTTATTGAGTATGAGAGAAATTCCTATAATTTTGTGTTAGGCTAATTCTAAGAAATATTCGTTAAGAGAGAAAATCTTTCTTAGACGCCTGCTTAGCTCAAGATGGAGAGACTTTAGTCAATCAAACTACACTATTCACTTAAGAACAATCCTTTAGTTACCTTTTAGGGTTCAATGAAATGATAACTCAAGGAGCATTTATGTACAATTATTTTAATCAAGAAATATATACAAAAATGAGCAGATTATACCAAATAATTTACAAAGGGTCAAAACGTAAATTATTCTGTTTTGCCATGACAATACAATGGCATGCCTAACCGGCCAAGATTAGGCGGCAAAGTACAACGCACGCGAGCTAGCAAGCTAGGCTCGGAAGATTGGTTTGGGGGATAAATTAAAGTACACATATAGGCGAATTACAACAGCTTCTAAGGTACAAATAGATCAATTGGTAGATGATTAACACATCGTCATCTGCCAATTAATACAATTACGTAAGATATAATTTTAACGTAATTAGATAAATTAAGGGTGCACGTAACCCTGAATAAAAGGATACACGATTACCTAGGTTGATCTGAGTACACTTCTGTTTAGCAATATTCACATTGCCTGCCTCTCCCTGGCGACCCCAATAATAGTCGCTTCGGCAGGTCTGGGTCGGAGATCCATTTTTGTAGAGACAAAGGTATGATTTCCGGATAAATCAATACCAGTGACTAAGAAAAAGTACCACGATCGTACGCGGGAAATTAACGACGATCGCGTTATATAAAATAGTACCATATCCGTACGCAGGAAATTAACGACGGACACGTTATAAGTTCAAAATCACCATCCACGGATGGGTACTTCAATGTTTGACTTCCAGAGAGCCTAGGCAGGGCTCCCTGGTCATCTATTTAGCTGGTTAGGTGAGCTTAAGAGGAACTATCGCGAACTCGTTACTTTTAAGACTGATTTTTCTAGAGAATACGAAGCAGGAGCTTAGCCTCTGCTTCGACAGAATTGTCGCACGATAGCCTTGATCACGCCCCTACAGTAAGATTCGCATAATCTTGCCTAAGGCCGGCAAGATCATAAAACTACGTTGAGGGGAAATTACAATAAGCAACGCGTAGGCGGTCAGGGCATATCCGCTCATCACAAAATCATTGTGAAGACGTTTGTTGTAGGTATCCTCTTTGCAACAAACCAATTTTCAATTTGGGATATCAACAAACCGGAGGGGGGGAGGAGGCAAGAACTTGCGTTGATCGAAATTTAAAAAAAAAATTGATGAAGTGATTCGTCAATTTTGTTAATTCGACTGTCAAATTTTGTCATGTCATTTACAATAATTTAATTTTCTAAAGATCCATTTGTTCGCGAACGACTTTTTTCTTCCGAGCAAATCTTTCGCGAACGAATTCAGCCCAGTTTTTGACAACAAGATTGAATAAATATTAAAACTATCAAATTTCGTCATATCATTTAATATTTATACCTGATTTGATTTTCCAGTGATTCATTCGTTCGCGAACGATTTTCTATTTTGAATAAATCGTTCGCGAACGAATTGAGCCCAGTTTCTGGTAATATGTAGGATTCAATAAAATTGTCAAATTTTGTCATGTCATCTACATTTAATTTGATTTTTAAGTGATTCATTTCGTTCGTAAATGATTTTTTTCTTTCGAGCAAATCGTTCGCGAACGAATTGAATCCAGTTTTTGACAACAAGATTGAATAAAATATTCAAACTTAATTTTGTCATGTCATTTACAATAATTTAATGTTTTAAAGATCTATTCGTTCGCGAACGATTTTTTTCTTCCGAGCAAATCGTTCGCGAACGAATTGAACCGAGTTTTTGACAACAAGATTGAATAAATATTTAAACTTAATTTTGTCATGTCATCTACACTTGATTTGATTTTTCAGTGATTCATTCGTTCGCGAACGATTTCCCTTCCGACGTTCCGAGCGAATCGTTCACGAACGAAAAATTTACAATTCTGTATTAGGTAGTTGAATATTGATTGAAGAATGATTATAGGTTTGTTTTGTAATGCATCATCTGATTTGATTTTCAAGTGATTCAGTCGTTCTCAAAGATTCATCGTTCCTGAACGAATCATTCACTCGCGAATAAAATTCGAATTTTCGTTGATAGATTTGTAATGATTGTCAAGTTTGGTAATTTTTTCCTATTGATGAGTGATTAATTCGTTATCGAATTTGGGCAAAATTTTAAAAAACAATTTTTCAACACAATTAAGAGTGATTGAAAATTCGTAAAAAATGAAAAAAAATCAGTAAAAATTGTCATGTTTTTTTTTTCATTAGGAAATAATTTTGCATGATATCTTAATAATATTTGTCGTTTTCTAAATTATTTTCTAGACCATTCTTCATGTAATAAGTTTACCATTACCTATGTCAGTTTTTTCAACTTCAAACCATTTGTAAACAAATTTTACCACCTTTTTGACAATTAAGAGGTGCCATGGAAAAGAGGCCTTAGTCAATTTTTAAATTTTTTTAAAAAATTAATATTAATTTTTTATTAATTCCACCATATGCAGTGACATTAGAGTGTTTTTTCATGAAAAAACAAAAAAAAAAAACGAAATGGAAAATGTTTGCTTATAGAAAAAAATTCCAAGTCTATTTGAACTTCTAAAAATCAGTAACAAAAAATTGACTAAGGCCCCTTTTCCATGAAGCCCCTTAATTTTAAGTTACTTTTTTTTGTGATTTTTGCCATTTAAAAATTTTGGGATTTTACAAATTTTTTCCTCATTTTTGAACTATTTTCCTGTGAATTTTATTGACTACAAAATATTTTCGATTAGTCAAAATGAATGCTAATCAGAATTTTTCATTTGGAATTCTCGATCATCATCTACAATTTTATCAAAATGAAAAATACCTCAATTTGAGCTTTTTTACTCCCTCCCTCCATTGAAATGTAACAGAGAGATACTTATAATGATGGTAAGTATTCGATTGGGTACCGTCAATTTTTTTTTCGATTCTGGTTTCATAATTTCTTCTCATTCGGCCCATTGGAAATGTGTTAAATTAGTGAAATATGACGAAGGAACTCATTACATTTCTTCATTTGAAAATCGATTAGACATCCAGCAGTCGATTAATCATAATTTTAAGCTTGCGAGGTAGTAAGTTGAACTGCGAACCAAACTGATGAAAAATTATAAAAATGTTTACCTAAAATAAAAATTCTGTCGCCAACTCCATCTTAGGTACACCTAACCTGAAATTAATAGGAAAAACACATTTTTGCACTCTCACTTGGCCACAATAGATCAATACGAGTATTTTTTTAAAAATATTACAATAGGTTTAAGGTGAGTAGGTTCACCACATGAAAATCTTTACAATTAAAATTTTTTGAAACGTGGAGAGACAGAGTATCAAATTTAATGTACCTGGCTGATTTTCAACAATAATGTACCTACTTAGACTTACTCGTCCAAAACAACACCCAAAAAAGTAACAATGCTCATATTCTTCTATACTCACCAATCACCCTCCACCTTCCACCCTATACTCACATCAACCTCTCAAGCACATGTACAATGCACCCAAGTGCAACTATCATTACAAATTTACACCAATCAATCCTTCCCTCCTTCCCCTCTTCACAAACCCTCCAACACCACGACCAAAAAAATAAATAAAACCGCAAACCGTCATAAATTCCTTACACTCCTCATCGTAGGTACACTGTTCAGTCGCCGTTTAGGAACGTTTTATCGTCCATTTTTCGTTCTTTTTTTTCAACGACTCATTTCCCAATATAAATTGAACAAAGAAATAATAAAAAAACCAAAGAAAAAACACCATCGACTTTTTCCATACATTTATTATATAGCCGTTGCAAAATGTACGTGAAACATTTACTAATTTTTTGCGCCCTTATTTATGACTCATTTTTCACTTCCTTTAATTTGTTACCTTTTTATTTTTTATGTACTTTGTACTTAGGTACTTTTTTTTTCTCTTCGTTGTGTTGTAATGTTGTAAAGGTACCTACAATATGATTATGGTGAAAAAGCGCAAGTTTGAAAAGTTTTATTGCTCTTCGATATACTTACTCGTAGTAAGGTCGTTAAGGGAGAGATGCCGCATGGGGAGAGATGCCGCACTTTCAATATCTCAGCCGGTAATTCACGGAAAAAATTTAAAAAAATCAAAAAATATTCCTTACTACCTACTTATTATCCTATCAAGTTTTGGCAGTGTCGCCATTAATAGTTTTCGAAAATTCGCAATTTTTGTAAAAAAAAACTTGAAAAAAAAATTTAATTTTTTTCATGTTTTTTGAAAAATTAATTTTTCGGCTCAGAAGCAACATATCGAAATGAAACCTAGATGTATGGAAAGGGTAAGGTTTGTAGATTAATTTTAGGGCATTGTTAAAAATTTTGAGTAAATTTTTCTTTGAAAAAAATTTTTTTTTTCAACAACACTGGAAAGAGGAGAGATGCCGCAGTTGACATTGAGGAGAGATGCCGCACCAATTACATTTGTATTTCATAAGCCAAAATTACTCAATTTGGGTACATAGTGTTGTGCCGGGATTGTAGAAACAGCTGAAATTTGTACTTGCGAATTTTGTATCAAGAAAATAGCAGCTCAAAAAAAGTAGAATTTTGTAATTTGAAAATTGCGGCTCAAAGAGAATAAATACTTCCTTATCTGGTTTAGAATGTTTCAATTTTTAATTTTTTACTTTATTCTTAGGCGCAGCATCTCTCAGTCATGTGTTTTAGTGCTTTATTTCAGGTGCGGCATCTCACTTCAGATGGGAGAGATGCCGCAGGTGCGGCATCTCTCCCCCATAGTGTTCTTATGTGTTTTACCTGCGGCATCTCTCCTCAGTTTTTTTTTTGAGGAGAGATGCCGCATTTTTTTGAAAATGGAAATACTCAAAAAATATGGCCCCAAAAAAAATTTCCTCATAATCTACCAAAGTACTCATGGATACCTTTTGATTGATCTAATCACCATTTCCTGAAGTTGATTAGAAAAAAAATTAATCGAGATCAAAAAACAGTGCGGCATCTCTCCCATAACCACCTTACCTATCTTTAATCTGATGTTTTTTTATCCGCAGATATTGCAATATGTACGAGTATGATGCGCCTTGAAAGAATAAGTGTAGGCAACTTATTTTACTCGTGAGATTCTTTTTTACGGCGGACACGATAGGCAATTATATTAACGTCGATTATTGTATTTTTGTGTTGGTATCTGATGGGCTCGTTCTAAAGATAGGTATGTATAATTTTTTGTGGAAATGAGAAGATGAAATGAGTATTACATAATTTGGAGCCAATGAAACAAATTCGGCGAAAATGTGTTCCCAATTACAATTCTATTCGCTTCGCTGTTTAGCTTTTCATTAATTATTCATCGAACCTCGCTAGCTTTATAAATGTATCGACGTTTACAAGTCGAAATTAAATTTCTTCCCGCCAAAGGAATGAAAATACAGCACGAAACGATCACCATTTTCGTACCAGAGAGCTACAAAAAACACTCGAGTCTGGAGGCGAAAAACAATAGTGATGAACATTAGTCATTAACGAGCGTATACAGCACTTAAAGCCAGGCAAAGCGCATGCACGCTATTCTCCACCTTCGTCGAACCACGCCCATCGACGCTCGTGTAATATGCGCCAAATAATTATCTCTTTCTCCTATTCCACAATTATACTTCTAATATTTTCTTACCGGATCCCTACCATTATTCTCCTCCCTGACCAAGTCAGCTCTGCAGACTGCTGCTCTCTGGTGTCGTGACTTCGTACCTTTTATAATTTCTTAACGCGTTTTCCCTTTCGGCTCTGGTGGAAAAAACAGCTCGGTAAAATATCTTGTTGCTGTTCCATTTTTTTTATCTTCTTTTCCTTTTTTTTTTGAAGTGTAAATAAATGAAAAACTCGCTTCAATTTATTTCGCTTTTTCGTTTTTTCTCTCTTCTTCGAAAAGCGTTCCATTTTGAATACGTTTGTCTTTAATTAAATTTCATCTGGTCCGAACGCATAGAACGTTTTTTTTTCTTCGTCTTCATCGCGTTGTCTTCTTCTTTTTCTTCTTCCAATCTTCAACTATATGGGCGCGATTAATTTTTTTTTCTTCTTCCTTTTTCGAGCTGTTTTACAAAAAGCTATTATTCTGTGGCCGACGTTGTAATTGTAGGTTTTCTTGAGTAAATAAATTTTTTCGAATTTATTTCGTTATAGTACTCGTGCTATATCTACGTAGTTTTATTCTCATCGTAGAGAAAAGGTACGCCGCGAGCTGGCTCAATTTGAATGATAATGGTTAATGGAAATTCGCCAAGAATAATGTAACGTTTTTTAAATTTCGAGATATTGCAAAATCCTATTAATCTTCGATGGTCTTGCAGCTGAATAAAGGGATATTGTTTATTAAAGCTTGAAAGAAGATGATAATGTTTTAGAATTGCAGAAATTAAGAAAATAGTCGAGGAATTGTTGCAATATTGAGAGTTTGAAAGATCGGCGAAATTTCAGCAAACGAACTGAAATAGGTTCAAGTACCTGGTTAATGAAAACTAAAATTATTTTACGTTCAATTTTCATTATTTCGGATTCAATTTTAGGTGTTTCCGATTTCCACCTACAGAGTTCTTCAGCAGTACAGTGACGATGAAATCAACTATAGTTTCTATTCAAAAATTAGAATCTCAGATTTTCTCCTTATTTGCAAGGGGATCTTATTTTTTTTGTCTCGTATCCGGTCGACTTGCAAAATGAAACATAACTCGAACGCAGGATGCATGATCGACTTGTCTTAAGATGATTGGCCAGTAGATGAACTACTGTTTCCAAGGGGTGCCAGCCTATCGAAAAATATTATCCAAATTTCTTTTTTTTAAAAACATTTATGGAGCTCATCCCTTGCCCCATAAGGGGGTGGGGGCTTCAAAATTATGAAGATGGCAAACATGGTGGAATTTGGAATGTTTTTTCTCCGTCTCGATATTTCTGTTGCGAAAGGTGACATTCTTGTGGAAACTTAAGTTGGTACCTTGGGGTGGATTTTTTTTGAGGAGGGGGGATGTCGCAGAATTTTGACCAAATTCCACGAGGATTTTCATTTTTTGAGTTGAAAGCAGCTCAGAAAAAAATTGTTAGCTCTAGAGGTGCCCCTGGAGTGCAAATGTGGGTCCTCGAAGAGGAGGAATTTTCGAAAAATTGTGATTTTTCCGATCTAAATCCCACCCAAGCTGTTTAGGGGAGAATTACCCATATTGAGAAGATAGAACCTATTTGAGATTCTGTGTCGACCTAGGCCATTTCGATCAAAATTCAAGACCACTTTTAGGACTGTATTACCGAGTGGTTAAAAATTTGTGATCACTTATTTCTGGGTAAATTCGTGTTTTGAAATCTGAAATATTTCTCAATAATTAAGCCACAACATCGAGTGATCGAGAGACATTATTTTTGAAACTGAGAAAATATTTTGGAATGCAGTGGTGCCAATTTTTCGGCCATTATTAAAAAAAATACCCAACTACTCGAGTTTTCTGTTATTTTTCTCGATTTTCTAATGACCAGAAATAAAAAGTTATCACTACTGCATTCAGAAATATTTCGCCGGTTTTAGAAGAATGAGATAATATATTTTGAAGTTTTGGCAATTAATGTCAAATACATAATTATTTCGGGTGAAAAAAGTTTCAAAGCACGAATTTAGTTACTTACCTGAAAATAAGCGATTTTCTCAGTCGTTCAAAAGAATCCTAAAATTGGTCTGGGATTTTGGGAACACTGGCTAGGTCTACCCAGAATCTCATATAGGTACTTACTATTTTTTGGAGTCTGCTATTTTTTCTAAAACAGCTTAGGTGTGGTCTACACATAGATCGAAAGAGCATAATTTTTCCGGAAATTTTACCTCTTCAAGGACCCATATATCCCCTCCAGGGGCACCTGTGGAGCTGAGATTTTTTCAGAGTAATCTTCAACTCAAAATAAAGGTCCTTTTTCTCGCGATCCACCTTACTGTACTTGATAAATACCACAGTCAGAAATAGTCTATTTAATTTGAGCCTAAAAGGGTCAGAATCGAGAAATTTTTTGTTCCTTCTACCATTTTTTTAAAAGGCAGGCCTATTGCTACCTATATAGACAGAATTTTTGAACAATAATTTTGAATCAACAAAAAATGCAGGTAAATTCGAAAAATTTTTCACTATTTGGACTAAAAGATGAGATTTTTTGCCATTTCTGGCCAAAAGTATTACTTTGTTAATTTTAACAAAAGGCAAGTCTTAAAATTTTTTGGCAAAAAGGCAAAACTTTTTAGCAATTTTTAGCGGAAAATTGAAGCTTGAGACCTCTCAGAAATTTTTGGTAAAAGTGTGTAAAAAAATCTGAATTTATTGAAAATTAACCGAACATGTCGAAATACCAGTAAAAATTGCCAATAAAAATTATGATATTTTGGTAAAGTTTGACAAAATTTTTAGCCAAAATTGCAGAAAAAAATCTTTGAAATGCCCCTTTATTTTATCACTGTTTGGTGATTTTCAGTGATTCCAATGCATTTGGGGAGGGGGGAGGGGTTCACATCCTTTTAAGGAATTTTAAACATTTTTTTCACGCCTTTTGAGTACCTTTCATCAGAGTTTGAACAGTTGTTGGTCATTTTTAGCAGTTTTAATGCTTCTTTTATGTGTTTTTACGTGATCTTAACGTGATTTCAACACTTTATCTTGCATTTTGAGGAAAGTTTTGCCAACGTTTTTTATGCACATTTTTGATAATTTCAAGTGATTTTATCACTTTCTACATTACATTTTCTCACACTTTTTCATGCCTTTTTGGAACATTTGTTTAACGTGTTTTAAACATTTTTTGTGCATTTTCGTCAAATTTCAATAAAATTTCGATGACTTTTGGGAAAATTTCACTAAAATTTTATTATTTTTTGACAATTTTTGGTAATTTTATTGCTGTTTTGCATGTTTTTGCTGCATTTTACGAGGTTTTCGACAACTTTTTGTGTTTTTTTTTTTTTTTTTTTTTTTTTGAAAAATAGGACTGAATGAAATTTCATCAACTTTTGGTGTTTTTTAGTCATTTCAATACGTTTTTAAATTTTTTTTTGCAACATTTTGAAGCGTTTTTTACATTTGTTTACGCATTTTGAGAAAATTTTACTGAAATTTCAAACGTTTTGGGTAATTATTTTCAGTAACATTTTTTATACAATTTCAACGCGTTGTTGGCATGTGAAAACTTTTGAAAATGTTTGATTCGAAAGGTACAAAAAATAATGCATGTCGACATTATTCTTTGAAGAAAGGGAAACGAGATCCATGAAACTTTTTTTAGGATGTATAAAAATTTCTTAATTTTTTTGTACCAGAATCCACACTTACTCTCAATATTGTTTTCCATTTCCACTAATAAAAATACATCAGGACATCAAGTTAATCGATTGAAAAGTGTACAAAGATGGTTTCCTGAGTTCATAAGGAGGTGCTAAATTTACTTTGGTATTTTTCATGGCCATATTTTAAAAACTATATAAAATCCAAAATTCTGCTTCAAGTTCCAAAATACCTTGAAACCTCAATTAAATCAGTTATACAGGAGACTGAAAATATAATAAGTATAAATCAGGTGTCAGCTTCGTCCTTAAATTTTATCATGTTTCGAGCTTTTGGTGAAAAATGGGCATCATTTTAATTTTTAAAAAGGGCGAAAAATATTAAAAAATGTAGTTTGACTTTGGCCTTTGAAATTGGTCCTGGATTCCATTTTACCTTTGTTTGTTCTAAAATATTTCCTCTTAGTGGAGATGTGTCACTTGTAAAATGAGATTGAATGCATTTTCAATTTTGCAATTTTTACGAAATTCGAGGAAATTTACTAAAAAATTATACCTACCTACGTATGTTCTGAAATTATCTCGAAAACTCTTCGAGTCTTGATAACCTTACAAATTTTAACGATTTCATTTTAATTCTTCCGGTGAAACTTCAAAGTTCCAAAATATCTGATGTCAGAAAAAAACAAAATATTTTTCACTTTATTTCATTTTGCTGCAAACTTTCGAGAAATAATTGCTACATTTTAACAAAATTTATTATCTAACCTCTGTACTTCCAGAAGCAGTTCTTACCAATATAAAGTAGTACAGGTATAATTACGATACCTATCTTTTAAAATGGTGCCAAGATGTTCAGTATAGGTATTTTATTCCAAACGCTAATCCAACGATAATAAAAATACTTCAAGTCTATTCCTTTGACGTAACCTACAAAACATAATTTTTTCTTCTTTTCGACTAATTGAATCTTATAAACGCCGATTTCATTTACATTTTTGCCTCTTCCAAAATAATATTTTTTGCCTTCTTCGTCATCAGTTGGGCATGTGAAGAGAAACCTTTCCGCGGTGACGTGACTTCCATCTTGACGTGTAACAGAAAAGTACACCGTTAGTGGCTTTTCGAAACAGTCCATTTCATCTTTTCCTAATTTGGAATATTTCTTCAGCGAGATTGGGGGGATCGTGATTTTGCCTTTTTCGTTTTTTCCTTTGGTGGCTTCGTCGCAAACGTAGTAACGATGTTTGAGTTTATAGTGCTTATAATCGCACAAGTTTTGGCTGTGAAATGGAGATGAAAGACGTGTTCAATTATACGAATGGAGAAATTGACTCGTGAGCTCAGAAATGTTCAATAAAAAAATAAAGAATAATGGTAATAGGTAATATAGGGTACAAGTAAATTCGATAAAACCTTACCCATTTACTTCTTCAGCCCAAGCTCTGTCAATATCGAAATTCGTTTCCACAAATTTCCAGCAATTTACCGAAGTCCAACATAACAAAAAGAAGCATAGTGCTTCAAGAAAAATTCTTTCAGTTTTATTGGTTTCTGTATGGCTACACATATGTAGAAAATTTTGAAAATTTTTCACAAAAGGGAATCAACATATCTATTATCTAGCTTTCAGTTAAGAACACGAATTCGTCGGTGAACAAACGATCAGACAGTTTGTAGGTGAATGTTTTGGCGGCAAATGATTTTGAAGAGTACATCATAGGAAAATTATGATGACAGTTATGGTTATATTGTTTTGTAACAGTTTGCAACACACATTTTGTGATGTATTTTCTCGGTTTTGAATGATTACAATTTTTATCTTCTCTTTCATCAAAATATTCGTGCAATGGCTCAAAAAAATTAGAATTGAGGAATGCATCTTTATTCAGAAGGGATGCCTGCTGCCTGCTTCATGATTCCCAGAAGAATTATACCTACCTACTTTAATTCAAGAAATGCCTCATTTTACTAAAAAAATTGAAATGAAAAAAAAAAACTCAGATAAAAGTTGGTAGATTAAGTACCTATCCTTGCTATAAAATTATGTATTAAAAATCACTTAAATTAAAAAAAAAAAAGTAAAAATAAAACAATTACAAAACAATCTGACGCGAAGACCAAGATGAGTTGATTTAGAAATCAATGAATCAATTTAACATTTTTCCTATAAAGTTGTTTCCCAAAAGTATCTAAATCAATGTCTTTCATCACACCATAAAACCATATCTCTTTCCCTTGTCCCTCCACGTATACCATATTGTAAATACCGATTTCATTTTTATGTTTTCCTTGGCCAAAAAAATACTCATTATGATCCGGATCGGCGACAGGACATTGGTACAGCAATCGAGTAGCAGTTGCGTAAGTTCCATTGCCAAATTTGTACGAAAAATATACCCTTCGTTCTCGGCATCTGATTTTTCTCAATTCGGAATCCGCTCCTAAGGATAGTCTGTTCAGAAGTGATCTATTTTTCTTGATTATTTTTGTAGCCTCGTAGCATACGTAATATCGTTCTTTGTAGGTGTATTTTTCGGCGCATATATTCTGGCTGTAATGATACGAGATACCTTATGCTATAAAATACTCGATTATTTCATTCTTAAATGTTGAATTTAAGTAAGTAAATGAGCATCAACATACCCTACTAACTCCTGTGACCATTCTCTTCCTAATTTTTTGCTCGCATCTTGCAATTCCCAACAAAACACACTCGCCGGATTATTCAAAATATATAAAAACAACAAATAAAATACTTCAAATGACATGTCTCACAAAATTTTGAAGAAAAAAATCTCCTCACTACTCATTGATGATCGTCGCCATATCAATCATCGACTTCGTAGATCAGCTGTTATCACGTAAGTAAGCACATCGCTCGAAGTGGGTACTTATTTATTGAACGAATCGATTCGATTAATGAGATAGCGAAATGAAATTGATAAAAATTAGACAGCTTCGTTAAATTGTAAAGAAGACTACACAGCCTCATACACGGATGAGAAAATTGGAGAATGCATTTTTAATTTACCAACACTTATCAGCATCGATCAAATACGTAGGTAGGTACTTACATTTTACATATAATAAAACTCAACTTCAATAAAAGCTATCACTGTACCGAGTAATATTTACTTTCAAATAACTTGATATTCGTCGTTTTGTGAAATGATATCCAATTCCAATGAATCGCAAAATAGAAATTCTTTCGAACGTAACGCAAAGCAATAACTTGATGCGATAAGCTTCCGACGAAAATATTTAATAATCGAATACGTACGAATATACATCTTGTTCACGTGGTCAACAACGACGTTTTGCATTTTTAATCCTCTTCTCGGTAGTGTAAGTTTATAAGAGCTTTCAAATTGAGGTAGATATTTTACGATCTGTAGGTACTTAACTTTTGAACGACGAATTATAAAAAACCATCAACAGCCCTTCGCACCGAGCTTATTTTAAAACTCGTTGGAGATGGGTTCAAATTATTCTTTTTTTTACTTAGGTGGCCTTGAGAATCATGTTTGTTTCTGATTAGAAAAAAATCAAAGGTTTAAAAATATAATAAAGACAATTTCGCTGCCTAATCTAAAAAGATGTCCTGGGAGTACATTCAGGTAAGCATAATGCCTATTTTAAAATTTTTGAACTAGGAAAAGCTGAATTGAACGAATGTGCAGAAATCCATCGTCAACCGAAATTTAAGAAGTTGAGGTGCATTTTTTTGATTTTTGGGACGTTTTTGAGAATCAAATTTGAGCTAAAAATGGATTAAAAAAAAAATTTCAAATTCAACTATGAAAACCTTTAATTTGGCGTTTATTCCCTTTTCATCCCTTCATCTTCCTTCTCAATCGATTGATAACACTTTCAAACCATTTTCAGTAGATCCAGAGCCCTCATCAGCAAATTTTTTACAGTTGAAATTTTCATAAAATTTTACCCAATGAAATTAGAAAGATGAGGTTTACATTGGACCTTAATTTTAACACGCCGAGTCAATTAGAAGTCGTTTCAAAGGAGTTCTGGAGCCTCCAGCCATTTTTTGAAATTTCCAGATTTTCAAAAAGTGCCATTAAAGAAACCAAAATTTCAGATGTTGAAGTGCTTATTTTGATTTTCGGGGAGCTTTTGAAAGTCAAATTTGAACTCTAAATGGATGAAAAAAAACAAAATCTCACCAAATTTGACTAGTATGTAATCTAAGATTTCGTATTTACTCCATTTTCATCCCTTCGTCGTCTTTCTCAATCGGCTGCATGGAAACGCTTTCAAACCATTTTCAGAAGTTCCAGATCCATCACCAGATTTTTGACAGTCGAAATTTTCACAAAATTTTACCCAATCAAATTGAAAAGATGAGGTTTACTTTGTACCTTAATTTTAACATGCCAAGTCCATTAGAATTCGTTTCAAAAGAGTTCTGGTGACTCCAGCCATTTTTTTTGGAAATTCCAGATTTTCAAAAAGTGCCATTAAAAGCTTACAAAATTAACTTTGGCATGTGAAAACGTAATTGGGGCTTGTTAGTGCCTCATTTCGACGATTACACATCATTTTTCCCAAATCGGTGTTTGTTGATTTGAAAACGTACCTACCTAGGTGAGTTTTCTCCACAGATTTTATGATGATTGAAAATTTCGAGAAGTACAAGATAGATACTTAAATATACCAATCTAAACATGTAAGCATAGAAACCAATTAAAAATTTCATGAGTGATCAACTGATCAGTCAAGTGGATTAAAAGATATGCACCAAGTGCTTTTATATGTACGAGCTGATGAAGCTATTTGTGAACAGTTCTGAAGCATTCTTTTGAAAATCTGGAATTTCCAAAATACATTCGGAGGCTTCAGAATGACTTGAAATCACTTTCAATGGCCTCAGAACGTCAAAATTGGAGCAAGTAAGTAAATATACAGAAATTTTAGCTTTCCAGTTTCATCGAGTAAGATTTTGTGGAAACGTAAATTAATTTCAAAAATCTGCTAGAGACTCTAGAACTGCTCAAAATCGTTCGAAAATGTTTTCAATCGATTCGGTGTGTCGATAATAGGATATATGTATACCCAGGGCATTTTCGTAAAGGACCAAAAATTGCCATAAAAACTAAAAATACGAAAAACTTTGAAAAAAATAAAAAAATTGTTGGTCACTTTTTCAAAAAAATTTGAATTTTTTTAAGGTCAAAATTATCCAAATACAAAATCTATCAAGGTTGCCACACTGAAATTTTTGAATTATGAAAAATTATTACTTGCTTGAAGAGCAAAAAAAACTGATCAAATTAGGCCTACATATTTCAGAAAGGTTCAAAATGACGTAATTTTTTCAAACAATAAAAATTAATTTATAGGAACCTACTTCGATTTTTTTCTCAAAATACAGTGGCAGGGGAGGAAGGACCTGAAAATTAGGCCAGGAAGGAAATATACAAAAAAAAGGCATGATTAAATTTTAGCTTTCAAAGTAAATTTGGTAAAAATGTGATTTTTTTCGAATTTTTGTCCTAATATTTTAAAAAATTCATCAAAAATTAAGAAATGAACCTTGGCACATAACATTTTAGCTTGTAATGTGTTTATGCATCCTTTTTTGACTTACTTTGGAAATAAATGAATTGTTGGTTTCATATACGAGTAAATCTACTTTCTTATACACTGCATTCGTAGGAAGATTGATTTTTCACTACTCCTTGAAAATAATCACTGGAAAAATTGGAAAGTGAATTAATTTTGACCCATTTTATGGAAATTTTTCCAAAATTAGGAAATCAAAAAATCCACTGGAGACTTTAGAAAGGCTCAGAAGTCCCATCAATAAATTGGCGAAATCGAAAATTGTGTACAAGTCAAATTACAATGGTTTTTGGGATGAATGATTCTTCATTCTTTCTAAAAATTCCCAATCATCAATGGCAAAAATTGTTGATTTGAACTAACAGAAGCAGAGTTTCGAATACATATGCAAAAATCTCCACAAAATTCACTTCACAATATTAGGCATTAATATGCATTAAAATAAAATAGGCAGATATTTGAACACATGGATAGCAAGAATATTCTATCCAAGTTATTGTTCGATTTTGATACAAGTTTTTAATGAGCTTGATATTTTGTTGACGAAAGAGAGTGATATTCCAACACAATGGACCATAAAAATTTTGAAAAGTTGAAATTTTATCCATACCTACTTATAAATTAAGTAAGTATAATGTTATTTTTCATAATTGTTCAATTTTGAAAATTCAACTTTTCCCTTATGGGTTGTAAATCAATAAAAGTGACGTCGATTTTTCATTTGGATATCATCCCCTCCATATTCCAACACAAAAGGGGGAGCATAAAAATTGTATCAATAGCGTTATCTTTCCCATATTGTTCAATTTTGAAAATTCAACTTTACCCTTATGAGTCGTAAATCAATAAAAGTGACATCGGATTTACTTTTTGAAATGGCCCTTTCCCCTTTTTCTGTCTTTTTTTGGTCCACATTTTTGCAATTAATTGTAATTACTCAGGCACCTGCGTGCAAAAATTTGGAGAAAATCGGTCCACTCCATCAAGAAAACTTTCGAGCCAGAGAATTTTACAACGCATAGATCGAAAGTATGTAATAGTGTGCTACTCACACTAAAAAAGCTCAGCATTTGATAACTTGAAAGATAATGTTGCCTTCTCAAATCCTCAATAATTTTTAGCCTTTCGCGTTGAAAATAATTTTAAAATATTACACCCTCATCTCATCTCAATTCACACAGAAATTATATCGCAAATGCTTTCGCAACTAAACGTTGAAGAAAAAAAATACGAAAAAATAAGTAGAAAAAAAGTAAAAAGGAAAGAGAAAAATAAGAGGAAAGAATCTAACGGGCGTGTAAATGTACATCAGCGTTGCGATGATGAAAACTGTACTCTGGTGTGTATAGAAAAGGTGCCGGTAACAAGGTCCAATTACCTGGTAAAACTAAATTCGAGCAAGATTTATATTTTTGAGACAATAAAACGCGGTACGGTACGTTCGCGAGCTCGGAGCATAAAAGGGCCAAGCTAGATAAGGCGAAGCGAACGGTGCGGAATCTCGTTATAAAAATGCACATCTTCGCGGGCTCGTGAGCAAGAAAGATAGACAAGCTTTTCCGCAAATTCGCGCGCTAAATTTTTTTAAGTTTTATTAAATTTTTTCTCAACGGCGAAGAGATTTTTTTTTGCTCTACACTTACTCGTAAATGAGGCCAAAAAAGCGTGTCGAAGTTGACGATGAGGGCGAGAGATGAGGGGCAGGGTTCAAGATGTGAAACGAAACCACACAATACCCCAGTGTATGAGACTGTATACTGTATAGGTATCTATACGTAGTGTAAGAAGGAAAAAAAGAAGAGAGAAAAAAACCTCAACGTGCGGCAATATCATCGCGCGAACTAGACAAGGAAAGAATTTGCATAACAATGAGTGAGAAAGTAGAGTTCAGCTTTTCCACTTTGTTACAAAAGTTCAAAGCGTTATTTACATAAATTAATAATTACGTGGAAATTATTGGCGCGTTAAGTTGCAAGGCGCGAGAGCGTGGAGCGGGCGAAAAACGCGCGCCAACCGTGTAAAAGCAACTTTACACACAGGAATCATCGTAAAAGAGAATTATTAACGGAAGGACAAAATGTATCACAATTCTAAACTGAATTTACGTTCGTATATCCGACTAGTTTGCCGCCGCCTTCTGCCCCCGAACCCGTTGCGCCTCCTGCTTCGCAGTCCCTCATATTCTGAGCCACCTTAATGCTAATACGCCGTTTCGAATGGCTTATTTGCATTTTCTACTGTTTTAACATGGCGAGATGGCTGAGCTGCGGAGCGGTGGCGATCTCATTGTTGGCGAATTATGAAAATTTGCCTTCCCAGTCGCGTATTCCTACACGTATATCAACGGAATTACATGTGCGAGCTCTGGATTTCGAAAGTAGGTATTTTTGTACGTTCTTTTGCCACCTCGTATTACTTATACCAGTTAGCTCTTGTGTCATTTGTTGATGTGGTCATTGGTCAAACTGCAGGTCTACCTATGACTGGTTGTCTAGGGATTGAATGACCAAAATGAAAATTTGGATTAATTAACCGAGTACTTGCCTAGGCTTGCATCGCCAATCACGCGAGAATATAAATTTAAAACCCATATCGATCCTAATTGAGCTGAAATTTTTTTGACTGAATAATGAGATGGTCAAAAGAGCGTCTAAAAATTCATCACCAGGCCTTCAAGAGCTAAAATTTGAAAATTTTGATTTAGCCTGTTTTCCATGAAAAATTCTAAATTTGATCAAATTAAAGTAAAAATCTGATAGGTACCTATTTTAGACTAGATTCTAACCCTCAAAAAAACGATTCTGTGACTGAAATCGAGGAAGTGAAATGTTTTGCATGGAAAATAAGCTCACGGACGAGCTCATGCTAAAAAAAAAATGCAATTTCCCCAGCGCTGGACCCGTTTATTTCCAAAGTTGGGATCCGAATGGTGTTGATTTTTGGTCCGTGACTCATCCGAGGCAAGTTTGGGGGAATCGCATGTTGGTATTGTATCAAGTAAGAAATATGCACTCCCAGTGTACTTATTTTAGGCTCACCTCGCTTTCAAAATTTCAACTTTCCAATAAAAATGCATTAAAATACAAGAAATTGATACTTTTTGATGAAATTTTGTATACTAACTAATGAAAGCATGAAAAAATCATATCTGCAAATTTTGGTCCCCTGCAGTTGAGGCTGCAGAAGTACCCCAAACCCCAATTTTGAAGTTGGGATAAATCGTCGATATTGAGGTGTCGTTTGAAATTTGGCCACATCGTTGTTGTTGTTTCCTTATAAGCGGTAGGCCTGTTGGCCTGTCTGCTAAGGTGTGGAACTTGTAGCCTGAGGTATCAGTGAGTTTCCTCCTTGGTCTCCCTCTGCATCTTTTCCCCGTTGGTGTATATTGGAGGACCTGTTTCATCTTGTTTCCTCCATCCTTTTGACATGATTTCTTCAATCTTTCCTATACTTTTTTATCTTCTTCATGACTGGCTTCACTCTGAGATCTGCTGTTATTTTCTCGGATGGGACTCTGTCTCTGAGAGGTCATCCCTGCCATTCTCCTCATGAGTTTCATCTCCGTTGTCATTAATTCTTCTTTTATCTGATTTTTTCAGTGCCCAAATCTTGCTTTCCATAAGTCATCATCGGTATTGCAAGGGTTTTGTACACCTTCAATCTTGTTTCTTTTCACACCTTACTGCTTCTAAAGGGTCCTATTCATCGGTCCAGTAACTCTCAAGAACTTTGCAATCTTTCCACCAACATCTACATCTACTTCTTCCTGGTAGTATGATATTGTGTTTCCCAGGTATTGAAATTATTGACCTGTTTGATGATTTTTCCATTTATTACAATCTTGCTTCTTACTGGTTCTTTTCCTTTGAAAGCCATTGTGTTTGTTTTCTGTGATGATATTCTCATAATACCTACCATACTTTTCCAATGTCTTTGTAAGATTGTACATTGATATCTCTGTAGTAGTTTTATTGTAAAATTTGCTTCAGTGCATAATCTTCCTTTTCTAAATCCATTTTGACTTTCTGACATCTTTTCTTCTGCATGTTCTGCCAGTCGTTTACCAGTATTTTCGCATATATCTTGTAGCAGGTGTTGAGTAGACTTATTCCTTGGTAGTTTTTCAGGTTTAACATATCGCCCTTCTTGAACAGTGGTACAGTGGAGTCTCGATAATTCTAACCTGAAGGGAGAAGGAGTTGACTTCGAACTATCGGAGTTTTCGAGTTATCGGAGTTTGAGTTAGAGGTTCGTTTTAGGTAGATAAGTATATTTCAAGTTGTCAAAGTTTGAATCAGATGAATGTTTTTTGTTTTTGTTTTTTTTTTTTTTTTACCATGGAATGAAGTGGAAAACGTATTATAAGTACCTATGTATTTGAGTGAAATGTACATGTTTATGGACATGAATGTTTTCATAAGTAACTCCGATGTGTTTGTAAAAGAGGTTTGCATCAATGAGATTCAAATTTTCAAGTTTTTTCAACAAGAAATTTGAGTTGTAGAGGCAAAACGTTGACAATTAACGTTGGACTTACAGAGGTTTTTTTCTATATTTGTCAAAAATTTTACTTTGAGTTATTGGAGGTTTTGGACTTTTTATTTCGAGGTAAAGAAGTGAATTTTACATTTAGTCTTATGGGGAGCTGAAGGGAAACAGACTTTGCTTCGAGTTACCAGAGTTTTTGAGTTAATGGAGCTTGAGTTATTGAGACTCCACGGTATTACAATCGCTGTTTGAATTCTTTAGGTACCTTTTGTTATTGGTACATCATCATATTTAAGAATTTCCAGCAGTCTTCTTATAAATTCACAACTTGGGTATTTGTACAATTCTGTTGGTATGCCATCTTCTCCTGGAGCTTTTGCATTTTTCACTTTTTTCAGAGCTTCTTGTATGTAGCTCTTTAACCCACCCCCCCCCCCTCAACATGAAAAAATGCCATTGACTAATTAATTTTCCTGCGCCAGAACAAAATATGGTATGGCACAGCAGTATCCAGAGAGGGTGCGTAAAGGTTGCACCATTAATTTCTCATGTTGGGCATTTTGCTTACTTTTTTATTTCAAGGGCCAGACATTTTAGAAAAAAATTCGTATTTTCCACATTTATTGATATTTTATTGTTTTCAAGTTAAAGGTAAGTGGAATCATTTTGACTCCTCACTGACAATTGTGTGTCCATGTCCAACTTGCTCGTGCACAGCAATTTGCCTATCCTTTTAATTTTAGGGGCAAAAAATTTCAAGCTTTTGGTCAGTACAAAAATTGTTCAAAAATTTCTGCATCTTAAAATAAAAAAGTAGGCAACCTTCTGAACACGGCAAATGAATGGCAGAACATGCACGCATATGTACCAGGAGTCCTTACTACCCTATCACTCGTTCCTGTGGAGCAAACGCAGGAAGAAACCAGTTTGTGACAATTGTCACCATGTTGTGCATTTTCATCACTCCAGAGTTCTTCAAAATATTCATTCGCATCGTCGATTTTTATTTTTGGCAATCCCACTTTTTTTGTTTGTGTAAATTCTCCTTATGATCTTATACACCTTTGGCCATAATTTGTATGTATGTGTCATGCTCCAGGAATATGATAAAATTTTCCCAGCTCTCTCGCTGTGAAATTCAGCCACAGTGACCATTTTTCCTCGCCCCTCCCTTTTCCAAGGGTTCATCTTGCAAAATTTGAAACTGGAGTAGGTGACTTCCCTATGGCTCCCACATACGAAAACAAATTTCCAATAAAAATGTTACTTAATAACATCCTCTACATTTTGTTTTTGTTTGAAATATTTTTAAAAAATTGGTAATTATTCCTCGTATCTATCTTTTGGGGGGGGGGGGAGGGAGGATGAGACTGTCTATATAATTGCGATAATTTTAAAAAAAAAGAAAGTGAAAATTGTGGATAAATTTTGGACAAAAATTGCGTTATCCATTTTTTGTCCAAAATTTCACATCTTCATATTAGGTACCTATACAGTAGAGCGGGTCGAAAAAAAACGTAGGTCTCGGAATTTTCTGAAATTCACATATGTGGTTCCTTTTGAGTTGAAACCACCCCCAAAAAAATTTTAGCCCGCCGCGGCACCATGGGGCTGAGCCACGTGGCCTCAAAGTGGCGCCATTTTAGCTAAAAATTCACGTTTTTCAGGTTTAAAGCTCAAAAATCGATTTTTAAAATTTACGGGTAGCACTCAATTTGTAGAGTTTGAGATGCTGAATCTCCCTGTGGAGTTCGTTTTTTTTCTCGGTGGTCGCTTACGTCCGCGCCAAGTCCTTGAAAGTACAAAAATTGCAGATTTTAAGGTGTCAGAAAAACGTTTCCGCGAATTTATGCCCAAATGGTGTTTTGTAGGGGGACATATCAATGTAGTAAGTTGTATATGTAGTCGAGGGTTTAAATTTAGAGTCATCAATATGCACTCAGATCGCTGATAGGGTACACGACGATTCAACTTTTGTACAACATTTTAGGATTTCATCAATTTGAAAATTTCATCAGATTGCTTCTACCTACTTTTTTCATGTTTTCAAAAGAATTTTCATTTCATTTTTTAAAAATTCAATTTTGAATGACATATGTATCTTGGAAGTATACAAAACCTTGTTTGAAAAATGTGAAAATCATTCAAAAATATAAAAAAATGAAAAGACAATCAAAAAACGACAAAAATTTGAGAAAATGTCTCATTTGTGTAAAATTTTGCACAGAATGCTTGTTTATTGAAAAGTACCTACCAAGAATTAATCGGAAATTCTCAAAATTGAAAGATGATTTGTCAAAACTGCAGAAAGTGTCATAAAAATTGTCAAAATTGAGCCCAAAAAAAACAGTTTTCATTTTCAAAATTTAAAGTACGAATTAACCTGAAATAATAAAAAAAAAAAACTCAAAGACCACAAAAATTCTTTTTCTACTCCACTTTAATAGGCATCGCGTTGATGCTTATCAATTTATTTTCGATTTTTGTCGTTTTTTGATGGTCTATCATTTTTTCATATTTTTGAATTAAGTATTTTCACATTTTTCAAAAAAGGTTTTGTATACTTCCAAGATACATATGTCATTCAAAATAGAATTATTAAAAAATGAAATGAAAATTCTTTTGAAAACATGAAAAAAGTAGGTAGAAGCAATCTGATGAAATTTTCAAATTGATGAAATCCTAAAATGTTGTACAAAAGTTGAATCGTCGTGTACCCTATCAGCGATCTGAGTGCATATTGATGACTCTAAATTTAAACCCTCGACTACATATACAACTTACTACATTGATATGTCCCCCTACAAAACACCATTTGGGCATAAATTCGCGGAAACGTTTTTCCGACACCTTAAAATCAGCAATTTTTGTACTTTCAAGGACTTGGCGCGGACGTAAGCGACCACCGAGAAAAAAAACGAACTCCACAGGGAGATTCAGCATCTCAAACTCTACAAATTGAGTGCTACCCGTAAATTTTAAAAATCGATTTTTGAGCTTTAAACCTGAAAAACGTGAATTTTTAGCTAAAATGGCCCCACTTTGAGGCCACGTGGCTCAGCCCCATGGTGCCGCGGGGGGCTAAAATTTTTTTTGGGGTGGTTTCAACTCAAAAGGAACCACATATGTGAATTTCAGAAAATTCCGAGACCTACGTTTTTTTTCGACCCGCCCTACTATACAGTATGACACAGTAGTGCTCTGTAGCTTTCATTTCCAAGTGAAAAGTGCTAGCGAGATGAATGAAGCGGCGTTGAGTTGAGAAAAACAAGGGCTTTCAAAAGCAACCATGAAAATTTCAGCCCCATGCTCAGGGTGTCCACAAATTGAAAAACCTGTTTGGTCAACAAATTCAATGCTTTGTCCGGTCGAAAAATTTTCAGCCAGTTGGGATACCTACTCTCTAAATTTGAAGCAGTGAATTTTCACTGCTTCACATTTAGAGAGTACCTAGTACCTAACTCTCACCTAGTCTCTTTAGGTACCCAAATGAAGAGAATCAAATCTGCCTGCAGATACTTACTATAAACAAATTACTACTAGCAAAAGTAGATACCTACTGAAAAAAATAACGAAAAAAAAAAAGGAAAACAGGAAAATGTAATTTCGATTGCGCATTGTCTGTGTGTAATGGAAAACAGACCGCTAAGGAAGAGAGTAAGAGCAACTGAACGTGAATAATTCGGTGGCTTGACTTTTTTTTTCGATTTTCGAAATCATCATGAAATGCAGACCATTTGGTTGTTGAAAACATCTGATTTCATTGTTTCTTCGTAGCTTCTATTTACGACATGTATAAAAACAAAGATGAAAAAAAAAGCAATTGAAAAACAGGAAAAAGGCAATATGCAAAACGAAGATACAGTCTGTGTAACCGAGTGGAAATAATTTCTGGAATTTTTTAATCAACTGAATTATACGGTTCGTTCGATTTTGGTTCGAGTTCGAGAGTCGGAGGTTTTTTTCCTTCGTCGTCGGTTTCGTTTAACTCGCTGCTGTGCGATATTGGCGCGAGGTTGGAAATTTATATGAATTTTTCGGTCGTCGAAACGAAACCCTCGGAACCGCAAAAGGTGCTGATGCGGAGTCTTATAATAAGTGAAATAAGAAAGTGAAGTGAAAGGTGAAAGGGGGTAGGAATTTAACGCAATTGACTTTCGATATTGGAGATTTATTTTAAGTAATTTATCTCGTGCGGAAAGGTGAAAAAGTCAAGGATGAAATTTGAGTGGAACATAGAAGCAAGGTAGACAGGAAAAAGAGAGATGAATTGTGTTGATATGGAATGATCTGTCGGAACCTCCAACATTGACTTTGACTTTCTGGTGAAAGTAGATAGGTACGCAAAGCATTCTGTAGATTTATAAAATCTGAAAATCTTAATTCATCGCAGCTGTTCAAACACACTGGTTTAATGTACCCACCTTACATTAAAATTATTACGCACCTACTTCTGCTACCGCCAATTTCTACGTATTATCAACATCAAATCAACTTCTAAAGAAAAAAAAAGTAATAATAAAAATAAAATTACCCAGGTACCCATTGAAGCACAGTGCGCACCCAAATATAGCGAATAATATTCGTCAAGTTGTGTTTAGGACGAATTAGCACACAATAGCTTAGAAATATTTGATTACAAGAAAAAAAACTAGTTTTTTAAATTTTATTAGCCAGTTTATATAACTTTAACCTTAGATATAAATGTATTACCATAAAGAGACAACGCAATGGTTGGGAGTAATATTCCATAATACGAGCGTTTTTTTTTTTTTTTTTTTTTGAATGCTACTGCATTTTGATACGAATTGAAATAAATTAATGCTAATGGCTGAATATAGTCACGGAATGCGATTATTTTTCGTGAATTGTTTTTAGACCGAGACTATACCTACAAATTTACAACTTGGTGATTGTCGATTTTGCTGAGGTCGCTTCTCAATGAATAAATAAGTAAGTACGCCATGCAGAACTTCGCATCCTAATATATTGTTCAGGTTCTTCTTTTTTTCTCCTATACCTACCTTATCCATTCACGCAAACTTTCTTTCGGTGTAATATGTGAGGATGATTTGGAATTGTATTCATCAATAAGGTGGATCGTGAAAAAAAAATATTGGAAAATTTCGACAAAATTCAGTGGTGATCTTCATTTTAAGTGTGGAGTCGCTCAGAAAAAATTTTAGCTTCGAAGGTGCTTCTGGAGAGGGGATATGAGTCCTCAAAGAGAGGGCATTTTCAAAAAAATGGTGTATTTTTCGTTTCAGCACCTTCCCATTCTGTTTTGGGAAAAATGGCTGAGTTCCAAAAGAAGAGCTCGATAATTTTTCGCACGATTTTACTAATAACTTTCAAAATTGAGCTTTTTTGGGCCAAATTATGAGATTTTACTCTTCGAAAAAACGTTAAAATCACGTTTTCATGATTTCAATGAAGTAAAATCTCATAATTTGGCCCAAAAAAGCTCAATTTTTGAAAGTTATTGGTAAAATCGTGTGAAAAATTATCGAGCTCTTGCTAGTATGTTCCAAATGTAAATTCTTCAATTTATTTGAAAAAATATGCATAATCGCCTTTTTCAGGGGTGCCCAAATTGGACGGCTCTAAAAAAAGGGTTCAGAATTACGAATATACAGGAAGCTTAACTAAACTTTTTCACCTAGGTAATTGAATATATGCCTCAAAACGTTACGTTTGGCGCAAATCGCTGGTTTCCAGCTATCCAGGGGTTCCCAAAAAATCCAAATTACAAAAAATTGGAAAATTGGATTTTTGAGTACCAGCGCAAAATTTTATTGAGCTCAAAATTTGGTAGAATGGAGGTCTTTCAGATACTAATAAACTGTGAGAAGCTTTTTAGGGGGTTCAATGGGGTAGGTTCAAAATAGTGGTTCCAAAATTTTTCAAAAATGAAAACCCTCCAATTTCTGCCCCTGAGGGTCGAAAATGGAAAAATTGTCTCGTACATATAATGTTTAACGGGTTCAAACAGATATTTTACGTTGAAAAAGGTTTTGAAAAATATAATACTCAGTGGTTCCAAAAATTATTTTTTTATTCGCAACTTTGGGGACCCCTGGAGCCCAATAAAAAATGGTCATTTTGGGTCAACTAACCACGGATTCGTATTTGGGACATTTATTACAACAATTTAAGAGTGGTTCAGTCGATAACTGTCTGGGGCCAAAAAATGACCTTATCGATACTCCTCCTTTCAGTACTAAAATTTTTCAAAAATGAAAACTTTTTTTTGAATTTTTTCAAAAGGGACTTGATTCTAGGCATATCCAGAACCCTTAAATAACTTCAGGCCCAAGTCACCTTCAATAGGGGTGGGGGTAGGGGCTTTGAAAAAATCAGTGTCACATGTTGTAAAAAAAAGGCTGTTTACTACTTTTGGGTAGGTATAGGTATAGCTGGAGCAGTGGAGCAGTTATTAGTAGCTTTAGCTCACAAAAAGGTCATCAAGTAGGTACCAGGTACATTTTAATGGGAGTATTCAACCATGGTAAGGTAGGTACTTTCCTTCGCCATGGACAAAAAAATCACGATAGCCACGATGAAATACCAAACTGTACTATCCACGACGTAAGAAAAAAAGAACTAAAATTTGTTTTACTGGTAGTAAAGTAGAATCAATAATTTGTCAATTTTCAAAGTTGTGGTCACAAATACTTACCTTTTAAATATTTTCTTTTTTTTCAAGAAAAAAAATCTCTCTTTTAAACGTGAGAATGATAAGCCACGGTGTTGGATCTGAAAAATGATAATCTGTACAATTTTCGCAGATTATCATTCGGAGAATGGGTGACTGTGTTTGCTTGATGGATTTGAAATGGGCGCAGCTCTACTATCACTAAAACGATACAGTGTACCCATTTCACCTTTAAAAAAATCGAATAGGAGAGCCAGAAAAAAATTAACAAAAATTGGCCACGGCGATGGACAAAAAACTGATTACATCACTTTATGACCTCGGTTTCAGGGTATAAGTATCATTCCAAAAATTTACATCAGTTCTGTCATTTACTCTCATATCATATATTATAATACTTAATATGTACCATTTTTTTTTTTTTTTTCAAAAAAAGTGATAGTGTAATTCATTTTTGAAGATGAAGTTGAAAAATGTAAGTGAATACAGGCCATGGCGATGGAGTTCTCAGGGTTGGGGGGACTTGACCCATAGTGGAGGGGGGTTGGGGGACGTTAAACTATATGCACGTGATCCCCGAATTGGTATATACACAATACCACTGAAAAAAATTTCAATTGTCAATAGTATTCAAGTAAACCACCTATTACATGATCTTTAAACTTTTTTTTGAGAATTACCCACAGAGTACCATGTTGAAAAATGAAAATATTCGTGTTTTGAACATTTTTTCTTATCAAATATTTCGCATTAATTAATCCAAAACATCGAAAGGTTGTTTCTATCAGTCGATTATTTTGATATTTTTTGTCAATTCTCAAAATCGTCGAAAAAAAATTATTAAAAATATCAGCCGATTTCTACTTGATCAAAACTCGACCTCAAACTGAAAGTCGAGATGCGGTTTGTCAGATCTCCTAAACCTCTAATAATTCGGGCAATAAGCTCATCCAAAAAATAAATTTCGACCATGATGTATTCGTTTTGAATTATTTTAATTTAATTCGAAATGACATGGAAACTTGGTAAATGTCATCGCAAGGCTTTCGATGAAAAGACATGGCATATAATACATAATTCCCTACGATAATATAACAGATATGGGTCCATATTGAGCATATAGGCCTATATATATACCTACCTACCAACACCATAGATAGATAGTGAACCCCGAATTTTAATACTCTCAAAAAAAAAGGAAGATAAAAAAAAAGAATTCATCTTATTATGCATATATGGTATATATTTTTTTTTACGTCGAATGGACTTCGAAATGTTGTACGATATATTCTTATATGGTGGAGAAGAAAAAGAAAGAGAAACGAATGTGATATCTTTTTCATTCGTCTGAAGCTCGGTGTATTTTCTTTTTCTTTATTCGTTTGGCAAAAGACCATTGAAGGAGAATGAGTGCGAGCGAGAGAGCGCGCTATTTTTATTTAGCTTCAGATCTTTTGCGCTATAGCTGCGCGGAGTTGGAATATGTACATTCATTATTTAAATACTTACCTCGAAGCGATTACAAAAAAGGAGCACGTATATATACACAGGGTTATCTTTAAAGCTAACTAAATTAACATGTTGGAAAAATCCAAGTTTTATTACAAGTACAGAACAGAGTGGAGAGAAAGTGCTCTGGATATTAAAAAGAAGTCGAGCTTTAAGATTACGATAATGAAGCATCCATGCAATATTCATGGCGACGTTTTTTTTTCTCTCTTTCGAGAAGATGATGAAGAAGAAAAAAGGGTATTAAATCGGGGGTGCGTTTCGTTAGGTATTTTTTTTCCTTTCTACCACAAGAAAGAAGCGGTTTTCCTTTTTAACGCGTATAAGTATAATCCGAAGTCATTAAAATCGAAGTGTTTCTATGTTTTATGATTGCTTTTTCGCGGCGTTTGGTGTTATACGCTGTATCGATATTAAAATAGACGTGTTCTTATAAACGCGACGAAGATATTTATAATAAAATTTCCAACTATGCTGGTGCTCTGCATGTTGTTCTCGTTGTCGTCATTTTAATAAGAAGAAGACGACGACGACGACAACAACAGCGACAGCGAAAGGGCATATAAGAAAGATGAAGAGGTGAACGAGAGCGAGAGGATCCGATGATGGTAACATTTTACAAAGTCATTAAAGTGGCAAACGTGACGACGACGCTAGGTATATATGTAGTAGTACATAATGAAAAGAGATATGACCAGTTTAATGAATAGGATAAAGGGTTAAAATCTCATTACACTTTCGAGGGTGTTGCCAACTTTCCAGATGCTAATTTCCCTTGTGATGAACGATGATGATAATGAAGCCTTTGAATAATCACCAAACAGCGTCAGCATTCGAGTAGGTGGCGCGGTGTGCGAAGGGGGTTGATTTTTGCGACCGGGGACGAGGCGGTAGGCGAACTTTCACCGCGTCGTGTCGCATTTATTAACATATGAATTCAGTTTTCAAGGATTATTAACCGAACTAATAACTTTCACCCTTTGCTATGTAATAGTACTTTTCAGCACATTTCAAAATCATCGTTAGCGTTGTCCAGTACCTACCATAGCCGACAATTATATTCGTGCATATACTCCGACTCCTCCCTGCTTCGGGTTTTTCGTCGTTTCCACGTCGAGGTCTAACAATCGTCGCGAATTAGTCATTTCATTCGTATATATGGTCGCGTATTTTAATTATACGATTATATCGTCGTACACCAGCCTATTTATATAGCGTTTTAGGAATATTAATTAATTTTTAAACCATTGCGAGAATGTTCATACATGCGGAGAAATATTATAAAAGCTGCGATTCTGTTCTGTAAATAAGTGTAATATGGAAGATCAGATTCAGCTTTTGATTGATTCCTTATCAAATCGATCCAAAAAATGTTATTTTTGAAGTTATGACTTTCGATTTTATAATCAGACTTTTTTACGATTCTATACAAGCCCAACAAATAAGAAATCCGCCATTAGTTTGTCTTCAGCCCCCTTCAAGGAAGGTGGTGCCGATCGATTTTGTTCTGGATCACGAGTCAGCGATCCGGCGTCACAATATAAAGAATACATATAAGGATCAAAGGTCGAGATTCAGGTTCAGGGTAGGTTCAGGTTCAGTTCCGCTCAAAAATGACCTAAAAAGACCGAATTTTGCACTTTTAATGACGTTTTCTGACTGATTCAAGATCGCCGAGTTAAAATCAGTTGATCGCTGCTTCAGTGAGAAATTTTGACTATTCCGCAAACTTCGAGTTGAATTGCAAAATGAACGCCATTTTCGTGCTCAGTGACTTCAAATTAGTCACAAAATGTCATTAAAAAAGCAAAATTCGTACGCTTTCAAAAAGAGCCATTTTGAGTAGAATGAAGTGCAGCACCGTTGGGACACTCTGACTACAAAAATCGAATGATTCGTTTCAAAAAACCTTCATGATCGAACATTCCACTCAATTTGACCACAATCTTAATACCTTTCTGTCTAACTTTTGAGGGCTGTCTGAAGTACTGTCTGGCCCCGAAGGCCATTGACCTGTCTGGCTGGCTTCTCAAGGCCGTCTGACTTCCAGTTGATCTATTTGTCGGTCTTTTGTGGGCCATCTATTTGTTTTCAACTCCCCTTTGGAAATTAATTGACTGAAAAAGTCCGAGGTAAAAAGTTGGGAGAATTTCAGCCCTCCCCCACAACACATCACTTTGTCACGCCTCTGTTGAACAGATCTAATCCGATCACAACTTTGATCTGATCTCATCTGAACTTACAGATCTGATGGGAATCAAATTAGATTTGATCTGAGAAATATTAGAATATATGATCAGATTTATTCAGGTTTCATCTTTTGGAACTGACCCCAACAAACCATCTCGACTTTCAGTTCCATAGGTTGAGTTTTGATCGAGTAGAAATCAGCTGATATTTTTAATCATTTTTTGACGATTTTGAGAATTGACAAAAAGTATCAAAATAATCGACTGATAGTTTTCAACAATTTTAAGTGAAATGTAAGATTGATGGAAACTTGATCCTAAATCTTCCTACATTACGAGTATAGTGCATACTTTAATTGGTAACAATTTCATGATGAAAATTCAAGTCAATTTCAAGTCGATTTCTTGCTGAAGGCCTAAACTTGACTGCAAATGTTTGTTGATTTTGCTTTCTCTATAGACATCAATTATGCATACAGAAGTTGAAGTCAATTATAGGTCAATTTTTAAAATGATATGAAAATCCACTCAAAATTGTTCTAAATTTGTGATCATCTTAATCAATGCCTTCTTTGGAATTTTGAAGTTGGATCGTTTTTTTACCAATTTTTTGCTCAAATGAAAACATGTCAAAAATTGATTCAAAATTGTTGCAAAATGCTACCTAGTAAGTACCTATTATACTTAATTGATAACTGTCGGTCCCTCGGTACTTGGCGTGTAATGTTGATAAGTGCACATAAGATTTTTAATTACACCCACAAGTTTGCCTCTGTAGCTGGGTTTGACCCGGATACCTCATGAACGGAGATTGGTGCCTCTACCTACTACACCACCAAGGGACTACTTCCTTGAAAATAGACGCTATTAATTCAGCATAAGTAAATAAAAGTTGAAGTTGATTTTAAACCAATTATCACTTAGAAATGAAAATGGTGTGAAAATTGATTCAAAATTGTTATATAGGTACATATTTGTGCTGTTGTAATTGATACCTATTTTTAATTTAAATTTTCAATCAATTTTTTGTTGAAATGAAAGAAGTCAAAACTTGACACAAAATATTCATCACTTTTTAGTTTTTTCTTAAAAATATACTTAACATTTTTTCTGCACATTGAAGATGAACTTGATTTTGACTAATTTTTGCTAAGAAATTAAAATACCTAGTATGAAATCGCTTCAAAATTTTGTGGTTGATTTACAGCACAGAAGTAGTAAAAGTAGACCAAAAATTGATAAAAAATAGACATTGATTATTCATCATCATCACGGACATCAATTTTGAATTTACTACTCTCAGACAAATACTATCAACTACCAATACTAACAACTCCATTTAAAATAGGTACATTGAGTGTTTTTGTTGCAAAAATAGCGCGATCTGAACGACCTGGGTTGAAACTAACTCATATCAAAAATGCTCTGATTGGTTGGTTTATAACGGGTTTGAATCTTGCGCGTCTGTGAGATTCGAATCAGCAAATCATATGCTTGTGGTAAAATTTAATTTCACCCCAGGCCACTAGGAGGATAAAACACCATTTTTCAATGGAGTTACCATGTAGACATTGTCAGTTGATTGTATTTTTCACAGATAAAGTGTGCAGCAAAATGTATAAGTAGTGTTACAAAAAAGTTTAATGTTGGTCATGGGAGAGTCTAGGTGGAGTCAAGGTGCAGGGATTTTCCCAACAAATCATTTTAAATATCAATTCACATAATTATTTGCAATAAATATGAACAGCGATTTTTTGAAAATTTAGGGTCGTTTTTCATAAGCTTGACACAAGATTGATAAAAAAAAAAGAGTCGATAGAAAGTAGGTACTTACTTAAAATCATCGACACAGATATTAAGTCGATTTTGCATCAAATCACAAAAAAGTGTTAAAAAAATAATCAATAAACTAGGTGAGATGTGATCATAAAATTATCTGAAATGTACCTAGCAAATGCTTTTTTTACTCCACAAAGGCATGAAATTGCATAAAATTGATATTAGAAAATAAATTCGTAAATTTCACACAAAAATTATTGGCAATGTAAAATCAATGGGAAAACATTTTTAAAATTTTCTGAAACTCACGGCATATGTGCTAACGATAAGCTGAGTGAAATTATCCAAAAAATGAGCAGGCCTAAAAACAGTTGAATGTAAATTTCTCTAGGCTACTTAAAAACGTCAACATGTTCTGTACATTAAAATCCTCACTATACGCTCGAATACTAAAAATTTGGATTCGTAAAAAATTGGGAAAAAATACTTATACGCAGGAACATAAATTTATGAAAACTCAAGGCGACCTTTTAATTGTCTCATCATTTGGTGAAATTTCGATCTCGAAACTCGACGTCTGTCGCATTTCAATGAAAGGATTTAATTAAATTTCAACCGCCTTGACCTCGAACCCTTTAAGTTTTGGTCGTTTTACACATTCATAACGACTTTGATAACTTCGTAATGACTGCTGCTCGGTTTTCTCGCCATTCTTAGCCACACGTACACGACTCTCGCTATTTATAAGATCGAGAAAAGGGTAGGTACTTTATTAACGCGTCATCGTTTTATACACCATAGTCCATAATTAAAACACACGTCCGGGTCCATTTTCGAGAGCTTTAAAAGCGACTACCGAAATTCCAAAAGCGATGCTACGCGACTCGAGTAAAATACCTATAGAGGAAAATTTGCATGTACGAGTCTTTCTTGGAAAATGAACTGGCCGTCTGTCAAGTTGAAATATGTATACACATCGCGAATGTATAATGGTCGTCACCTCTTTTCGTTATATAATCCATTATGCGCTGTATGGTAAAAAGCTCTCGGTACTTTGCTATCTTTCCAAAGACAACTTCGCAGCACACTGAGTCCGGCCGGCATCCTATAGTACCTACTATATGCTACAAGAAAAGAAAGCAAAGAAAGAAAGAAAAGGGATACATTGACAAAGGGAGAGTGGCAGAGAAAGGGACAAGTAAGAAAAAAACGGCCTGCGACCGTTAATCTAACTATGTCAAACACGTATATACTTTTGCAAAAGCTGAGACTAAGCTTTTTGCATGCTGCGTGTTTCTTTTCTAACTACCGAACCTTGCTTATCCCTTCTTATCATAATGTCCGCGTCACGTTCTTATATTACCGACCATTATTCACAATCGATATTTGCATAAGACTTCGTTATCAAGAATGAAAAGATTTTTGCGAATTGCGACTATTTTTTAACGTGTTTCTTTTCTTTTTTTTTCGCTCTCTCTCTCTCGTCTCGTTCTCCCTATCTCGAGTGTCCGTTTTGTCGACATGACGCTATCAATCATCTCGCCACCGCGCTATTTTCACACCATCTCGATCCCCTTCTTATATATATTTCTTCCTCGATGCTTTATCGCATTAATTATCGAATTACCTATCTGTCTAGGAAGAGTATAGAAATTAATCAAACATCAAGAGACGATCCCAATGTCGACTGTCGTATAGTCGAATCGATCGTGTGTTTATCCTAGATTCGAAAATGATAACTTGCAACCGAGTCGCGAGAATAAAAAGGTAGGTATTAGGGAAAAAAACACACACACAGTTCCACTATACACTATTTAATCGTTTTACAGGCTATTTGATTTAGGTAGCGCTATTTGTAAATTATCGAGGCGTAGTTCCTAATCTAACAGTTTTATCGCTATTAATTATACATTCAAGAGTATATAAGGTTAAAGCGTAATATATATAACTCGCAGTTAAATTCACCTTATAGTTTGTGACCAAACAGCATTAAATAGTTCGTTCATTATCAGTCTAGGCAATCTGTATGAGGCGTTCGCCGCCGCCGCCTTTAACGTCGTCAGTGATGCACAAAGTTACAAAAAAACAGAAAAAAAACTGTAGCTGCGTACACGCGAACCTCCAGGGCAGTTCGATATCTTTGATAATCAAGCGAATTAAGTACCTATAGAGAAAAACAATAGGATGCGACAAATATCGTGCTTTTTAATAGTTGGCATATGGTTAATGCAAAGGCACGTTTGCCTATATTGACGTTTTAAAGCCTTCAAGATAGGCCACTGAAAAAATACTGGAAAATAAAACGGAGAGCAGAGACAGTCGATACAATAAATTAAATGGTGATCATCATTATTTAGGTAATAGAACTGTTTCAAAGATTTGCTGTGATTTTTGGGATCATCGATGCGCAGAAAGAGTCAATTTTCTCCCCAAAAAGTTTCAACTGTCGAACTGCAAAATTGAAAAACCCAATGTCGAAAAAACTATACTTCTTATCACGTTCCTAAATCACGTTCCAAGGCCCGATTTTGATTTCAGTGAGTGAAGCAGTATTTTTGGGAGTTTACAGATTCAGAGACGGAAACAATAGCGTTCGGAGCCCAGACTGGAGGCCAGACGGCGTTCAGAAGCCAGACAGGCAGTTCAATGACCTTTCAAGGCCAGATAAGACTTCAGATGGCCCTTAAAAGCCAGACCGATTGGTCAATGACCTTTTGAGGACAGCCAGGTCTCTAGACGGTCTTCATAAAGCCAGACAGACAGTTCAATGACCTTATACAAGGCCAAACAGCCTTCAAAATCCAGACAGGCCGGTCAATGATCTTACGAAGCCAGATAGGACTTCAGACGGCTCCCAAAAACCAGACAGATAGGTCAATGACCTTTGGAGACCTGACTGGAAGCCAGGCGGCGGTCAGAAGCCAGACAGACAGGTCAATGACCTTGGGAGGCCAGATAAGACTTCAGAATAAGGGCCCTTAAAAGCCAGACAGATTGGTCAATGACCTTTGGAGAACAGACAGGACTCCAGACGGTCTTCATGAAGCCAGCCAGACAGGTCAATGACCTTACGAAGCCAGATAGGACTTCAGACGGTCCTCAAAAGCCACACAGATTGGTCAATGACCTTTGGAGACCTGACTGGAAGCCAGACGGTGTTCAGAAGCCAGACAGACAGGTCAATGACCTTACGAAGCCAGGTAGGACTTCAGACGGACCTCAAAAGCCAGACAGATAAGTCAATGACCTTTGGAGACCTGACTGGAAGCCAGACGGTGTTCAGAAGCCAGACAGACAGGTCAATGACCTTGGGAGGCCAGACTGTACACCCGATGGCCATCAAAAGCTAGACAATTAGGTCAATGACCGCCAAAGATCAGGCTGGCAGCCAGACAGACGATCTTATTCAAAAGCCAGATAGACGGGTCAATGACCTTAGGATGCCAGCCATAGGATATCAAACGTGCCTTTTTTTCAAAAAATGATCCATTGAAATTTGATTTGAGATGTAAAATTTGGGTCGAATCAAGTGGAATTTTCGGCCACGGTTTTTTTTGGAGATTTTGCATTTTGAATGACCAATTTGATTGATTAGATTCAACAGGAAAAACCTGATTGGGTCCAATCACATCTCTGTTTGGGTCCAATCAGATCTGATCATAAACTACATCAGACGAGAATTTCAATCGGTTTAGATCTACTATACCTACTCACATTTGATCAGATCCAAAATATAAGACCTGAGTAAATCTGATGATATTTCGATATTTCTCGAATCAAATCTGATCTGACTTCGATCAGAGCTGTAAGTTCAGATCAGATCAAAGTTGTGATGGGATTAGATCTGCTCAGCAGAAGCGTGACGAAGTGATGTGTCGTGTGGGGGGGCGGGAGGGAGACTGAACTTTTTTCACCGGATTTTTTCAACTTTTTACGTCAGATACCCCTCCCCCGCAGATTTTTCTGGCCAATTGGCCAGATGTGGTTCGAACAAATTTCCAAAGAGGAGTTGAAAATAAAAATGTTGAATGATTCTAAGTTTTATAAAATGATTATTTTTCACGGTTCATGTTTCCGAAAACTTTCAAGTCAATCTTTCTATATTCTCGAAAATTCCTGAAAAATTGCGCAGCAGAATGAATATAAGTATTTGCCCAAGCAAAGCGAGTGCAAAAGCGTTTGAAAATTAATGATTTTTCAGAAGTACCTAAAGCAACAGTATCTCTGATACGAGAAGTCAATTTTTTACCCTCTACCAACTTTGGTAAGTGATATGAAAAGAAAACAAAATCAGTGAAAAATTCATTCGAATCGCAAAACGATATCATTCTTAATACAAAAAAATGATTCTCATGGCTTCAACATTTTTAGTTTTCAGGAAATTATAATATTTTCAAAAATAGGAGTAAGACCCAAAAGCTCTCAAAAATCCACAATTCTTCATATTTTTTAGGACAAAATTTTATATTTTCAAAAAAAAAAAAATTGTTGGCAAAAATTTGAAGTTGTTTACAAATTTTTGACGAAAAATACTTAGGAACCTTAAACGATATTTTAGCAAAAGTTGAGACTTCCTGGCAGTTTTGATTGAAATGAAGAGACCTCACTTTGGGAAATTTCAAGTACCTACCTAAGACAACATGATTCTGAGAAGTCAATTTTTCTACTCTCTAGCTTATTTAATAAGAGAATGGAAAAAAATGATCTGGCCCGAGCGAAGCGAGAAGACAAAATCTTTTGAAAATTTATAATTCAAGAAGTTAAAACTAACGGTCCAACTTTTTATTACTGATCCAATTTATCCTAAAAATTTCCAACTGTTTGCTTACACTTTTTTGTCTGGGAGGGTGAGACCCGCCCCCCACACCTCCCGTTTGGCACGCTTCTGCTGTTCAGATTTTACTGGAATCAATATTTTTCTCAAAAGCCAATTCCTGACAAATTTTGAATAATTTTTAAAAACACAATTCTGTGCAACTTTGAGGTTATTTAATCAATTTTTTCCTGGTTTTAAATGGTAACTAATTTTGCAATATTTCATAAAACGTTGCCTCTTTTAAAATAATTTTGAGGGCAATTTAGGCAATTTTTCATGAAATTTTGTATTTTTATAGGTACATACTACACAAGTCTTAATGATATCTAATCAACTTTTTTTCATAATTTTTGAACAATTTTCATTTAGGTATGACAATTTTACAAATTTTTTAATTATTTAATGGTATTAGTACAAGTTCGTATTTTTATATGTAGGTAACTACTTACTTCATTTTTCATAGGTTTTGATTCACCAATTTTTCGTTACTGCGACGATTTTTGGGCTAATTTTTCTGATTTTCTGTATATTTTACACTTTATATTGTCAATATAAATACTTCGTGTGATTTGCACTGTAATTTATGAGCTTTTTTATATTTCAGTTTCAAAGATTTTCATGCGAAAGCTAATTTTTCATGGATTTTAGGTCATTTTTGTGCAACATTTTATAGAAGAATAATTTTTTTTTTTGATATACAAAATAGTCTATGCCGTTCCTGAATTTTTCAAAAACAATTTTAATTATTTTTTATCGATTAGGAATTGCTTTACTTTGAACTACATATTTTTTACTGATTTTCTGATGCGATAACTTCGGCTAATTTTTCACATATTATTTTGGGTAAAATTTTCAATTGGTAGGTATTTGAAAAAACTTTATTCCATTTACGGTTTTCATTTAAATTTTTCAAATTTTTTCTGAATCATCTCACCCCCCTTCTCACTACAAAAAAAATGAGCACCTTAACCATTTAGAATAATTACCTACTTTAGGTAAAATATGATATAATTTCTAAAAAAATTATGATAAACATTTTTTTAAAAACTCAAATTGATCAAGGGCTCAAAAAATCCAGATATATGGATAAGTTATTTCCAAAATTTTCAATTTGATGGCAAGTTAGAAATGATTAAGTACTTTTTTAAACAGAACGTCATCGTTCGTATTACAAACCAGTAAAATTTGTGTTTTTCCTTCGTAATAAAACTACCTATTACTTATACGCAAATACCTTGGAACAATATTGAAAACTTCAAAAGCTTCAAAAATGTTGTCGTACAAGAAGGAGATACCAACGACACCAACGTGTAAGAAAGACAGAGATAAAAAATGTAAAATTATAGTTAACGTTTGTATGTTTAAAGGATAAAATCTAGACGGTTCAATTGGAAATAGGATATTTGAACGCGAAATTTGATCAATAGATAGAAAAAAAAGTCGTCTTAAAAAAGAAAAAAAAAAGGAGAAGAAAAAACGAAGAAAGAATACGGTGTCAGAGCTTAGGTCAAATAAAACTGAGCCCCTGAAAAATCAGCCCCCACAATGCGGCTATCGTCTTATGTAAATGCGTTCGAGTAACGTCCAATTTGTTATCCCTCTATATCTGCACCTCCATTCGGTATAGGCATCAGCCATCCAATCCAATCCAATAATACTTCTTACCCAGCGATACCCTTTAACAAAGATAACCCATTTGAAAAAACGTCAGCGTTTTCTTTTCTAAGTATAATCTTTTCCACTGTCAAGATTTTTTAATACTTACCATTCTTCTTATTTCCTATTCGCAGTCGAGTTGCTATTTCTTTTAAACTTTTTTCTTTCTTTTTTTTTTCTTTCGCTTTTCGTATGTGTTCCTTTTTAATGTAAAAAAACATTGCAAAACATTTCCAATCGAAACGTAATTTCCATACAAGTTGAAAAAAAGAAAAAACTTCTCAAGTGATCAATAATTTTCACTATAGTATGGAATATTCCATTACCTAGCTACCTACCTTAGCATCATCTCTCTGTATGAAAATGGTAGGTAGGTATCTATCTATCTACATAGCGAGTCTGAATGCGCATTTATAAGCCCTCTCTCTCTCTGATATTAATTTTTTTTCGCTTCAAAAGAATGTAGGTATACTTACCTTGACTATTACGGTTGTCAGTAAAAATGTAAAACATAATGGGAGAAATTTATGTATCCTCTCTCGGGTTTTATTTAGGTTGTATTTTTGTACTCAACAAACACCGGAAACATGTGTAAACAATTAAAGAACAATTAACTTTATACATCTGGTAGGATAAGTTGTCGGTGTGTTCATTGTTTCACCCGTTAATCGGCATCATTGTCATCGGCGAATCTAAACGCGACGTAATAATTCTACTGTGAATGTTTATGGTAATGCGACAAGCTGTTTAAAATGTCATCAATTAATGCTTAAACTCGAACCCAGGGTTACCTAAATCGTATCGTTAGATTTAGTCGAATATAGGATAGGTATATTTTAACAAATAGAATTTCAATTTTCAGTTTTTGAAATTTATTTTACTTCTTAAAATTTTCCAACTTCGAAGAAGTGCTGGAGGGTGACTCCCCCCAAGCCCCCTTGGCTTCGTCTCTGATCGGAATAGATCTGATCATGGCCTCTTTAATGGGGTCAGTTGAGGTCTATTCATGTGATAATTTTGATCAAATAAGATCTATTCAGATCTGATCAGGTCTATCTTTTTCCCCTGGGTTGGGTTAGCTTTGGTAATTTTTCTTGAAAAACATATAAAATGTGTGAGCACAGAATACCACTGAACTAAGTAATTAATTCAGAGTGATTTTTATCTTAATTACCATCAGAGCACCTCACAATGTTGATGTATTATTTTGTTCCTCAATTTATGAACTTTCAAGCCATCTTTATTACTGTAGGTATGATATTAGTCATCAAATAAGATTTAATTTCCTCATCCTCGTTCGTGTAGTTAGGTACCTACTTATACAACTTTAGTAAAATCAAGACATTAAAAAGCTCTCGTCTAGTTGTATTTACACGTGCGTTAGGTTACATCATAATGAATCGAATGCACCTTACCTACACATCCGTAAAAGCTAATCATGGTATTCATTAGAGGGTTACAAATAAGGCGAAAATTTCATAACACAGTGAAACGATAGAGGACTTTTCAGAGTAGGTAGGTAGGTAGTGTAGCTTCAGAGAGTTATACGCGTCAGGATTCGGGAAATTCGATTTTTTTTTTCACTCATCGAGCACACGAAATACTGAAATAGAATCGTGCAGTAGCTGCGAGTGTTGAAAATAAAACGTGGAAAATGGAAATAGTAACGAAGTAGCTTCATTATAATCGGGAAATAGCACGTTCATTAAAAAGAGGAAATAGCCCAACGTTAAAATATGCAAATGGCTGAAATGCCGACTCGACTTTTGACAGGGTATTGTTTTAATATCCTTTATTAATGCCATGCCGTTAATATCGTTCTCAATGAACTACACCACTGTAATGAGGGTAGGTGTCGGCTACAAAATTCGAATAAGGGAACAAAACAGATGGGAAATTCGTTTCCAGTACATTTAATAATTCGCTGTTCGCTAATATTAAACCTTCTCTGATTTAACGACCCTGGTACGAATTTTTGTTGTATTGGTCACGTTCGAAAATGAAAAAAAAAAAGTGCCGAGGAAATATTTATTTTTTTTGTTAGCTTTCCTATAATGGTAAGTAAGTATTTCCCTCTTAAGAAATTTCACGGATTTGGGATGTGAGTGTAATAAAATTATATATTTATTTGCTAAATGAACCGGTAATTTTAGGTATTTGAAGGTAGGTCTAGAGTTTGATTTTTAGTTTTTGCTGTGTGTGAGGAGGTAGATTTGATTTTTTTTTGATGATCTCAATATTTTTTACGATCTAGTAAGTATAGGTAGAGGAGAAGGTTAAAAATCAAATGTGAGCCAACTGAGCCATGGTACAAACACGGGCCCCTCGCTCATGATTTAGAAAAAAAATTATACCTGTAGTGTAGTATTGAAGATCCTGGTAATTTGGGTCCATCTTAACTTGAGCGTCTGTTATCAGCAGTTGTTTTTTTGCATCTTGTTTACCTTAAGCTGGAATTTTTTTTTGATTTTTTCATTCTACATATAGCCAACTTTGAATAAAGCTTTGAAAAAAAAATTAGTGAAGTGAATAGCTTTCAATGCGTACTTTCAGTATAGGTACCATGCAGGTACCTACTTACTTTGATAGGTGCTTGTCTTTAATTGATTTTCATAATTTTTTTCATTCATCATAAACCAAACTGATTTTTTGTATGTACTTACAGATAGGTACCTATAAATAATATGGACCCCTAAATTTTTTAATTCAATTTTGTTTCAACGTTTCTTAGAATGCTGAGCAGAGCTGTGGGTCCAAAACGATTTAGGGATTGGGATTGGGTTTTGGTATTAAAATTTATTCATTTTGGGATTGGATTTGTTTTAGTTTTGTTCTACATTTTTATTTAGGTCTTGGCACTTCAGGATTAGTTTTTCAGGATATTACATAGCTTAATGTTTTGAATGCATACTCATTTTGCTCAATTCATCGAGTAATTTCTATTATAATGTGAATGAATGATGATAAATACCTATGTAAAATGACAATTTATCAAAATCACATGGGAAAAAATCAAAAATTTGATATCCTGAAACCAAAACAATATTGCTTCAGTTTCGGGATTGTTTTTGGCCCAAAATTATATTGGTCCAGGATTTTTTTGGGTTTCATGATCAAGAAAAATAATGGTTTCGGTTTTGGGATTGGAATCAGGATTTAATCAGTTCTGGTTTTGGGACCATCTCAGACCCACAGCTCTGATGCTGAGAAAAGTGTTACATATTAACAAACAACGCCATTAGAGGAAAATCTGTCCATACACTGAAAAAGACGCCAAAACTAGCTGCTTTATTGTCATATTCTGAATATACGCATGAAAAAGCGCTGTTCAGAAGGCAAGATTGGTGCACTAGAAAAAATCTGCTAAAAAATACACTATGTGAATATTTTGTAACGTATTTTTCTCGTGTAAATAAGCCACAGCACTTTCAAAATACGTGACAGGTTTCTTTGCGTTGGTTGGAAGAAACCAACTACAAAATACTCTACTAACTGGTTTTTTGGCGTATTCTTTCGCATATTTGCTAAATAATGCGAGTAAATGCGGTACTTTACGCAAATGTTTTAGCATTACATAGAAATATTTGCATTCATTCCATCACATGTCCTGGTGGTTAGGTAAGTAGAAAAGTAGCTCTCCAACTCAGAGACTTGGGTTCAATCCCCGGCAGAGCCAAACAATTTTAATGAATATTGGACATTGGCAGAATCTATCGCGTAAAAAAATATGCGCACGGATTAATGAGCAGAAAAGTATTGGTAGAAAGTGTTGCAATTCCTGCTGCGTTTTTTATTGTGTATCATCAGCAGATTTTCACCCGATGGGGAAGCAGTGAAATTGGGATGAAGAGAGTATGAAATGTGTTATTGCTTATTGCAGATGTGAAATCAAAGAATTGTGGCTTTATGAGGTAGTGACTGAAAAATACAATCCCATGCAACAATGACCATGCTAATTTCAATGTAAATTTTGACCTATCCACATCAATCACTTTTAGATTCCACATGTTGATGTGAATTTTGACCCTGTGTCAAGCCAATTGTAGATGTAATTGTTGTGCAATGATGTCGATTGGCATTCATGTTGACAAATGGCTTGACACAGGTCAAAATTCACATTGACATGTAGGACCCAAAAGTGGATGTGCTTGGATCAACATTTACATCAATCTCCTGCTGCATAAAGTTATAAAATTTTAGTTTCCAAATTGGAAATTTTTTCCACAAATTGATTTTCTTAAAGGTGGCCATTGCTCATGCTGAAAGCAATGTTTCAGGGGTTGAAACTGTTAAAAACCCCAAAACCAAAAATGAAGGAAAAACTAAATATAAATCTGTTTTGTGCAAAACTCAAAACCAAAAATGAAAAATATTTGATCAAAACCACTTAACCAAAAACCAAATATAAAAAATTTAAAATTTAAATCATCAGAAATGCCAAAATATGTGTAATGTTTTGACATTTTATGCATTAATTGACTAGTAGAAATGAATACAATAATTAATCATACTAATACTACCTAGAATTAGGCGGCATAATGCAATAATTAGCAGGAAAAAAAACCTGAAAACTGAAACCAAAAACCCAATACCAAATAAAAGTAGCAAAAAACTGTAACCAAAAACCAAAAACCAAATAAAAGTAGCAAACAACTGAAACCAAAAACCAAAAATCAATTTTTTAACAGTTTCAACCCCTGCAATGTTTACACAGAGGTCATACCGACAAAAAGTCTGTACAAATTAGGAGTTGAACATAATCTCTTTACACCTGTTGAAAAAGGTGTAATAAGTATGTACCTACTACAGCTGAAAACGGTTATGCTACCCACTAACCGGTATCTAGTTAAAATACCGGCTAAACCCCGTAGAGGTTGTATTGGGTTGATTCGGTTATAGATAGTAGCATAGCAAGCACAACCGGAATGTTTTCGCACTTGGTCTGCGCACACACTCCAAAATTTGATAATGTGTAAGTGGGAGGAGTTACGCTTTGACACCTGTTGTTCGTATGTGTGATTGACGTTTGACATGATTGATGACAATGATGATGTCATGCCAGTACACCAGCTACGCATTCAATGCGCTACTAGTTATAATGTGAACCATGCGACATTTTTTCAACTCGCCACCCGCTACTAGCAAGAAGCAAGAATTTACAATACGGGTACAGTAGTTACCCGCTGTCAGCAAGTACCGTTTTCAGCTCTAGTACCTACCTACATACTTTATACAAGAGTACCAAACTAATACATTTTCATGTTGACAAGTCGATGTTAATGTTGATGTGAAATTTGACATCATGTGTTTTTGAATGTTTACTAAACTTTTAAACACTAAAACAGAAATTTTAATTCTGAAAAATTGGTCGACATAGTTCTAGATGTAAATTTTGAGCATAGAATTTTACAACGACATGTTGACATGGTATGTAGAGGTATCAGAAATAATGAGAAAATTCAAAAATTTTCATCAACCTGGCTTCATTACTGGTGGAAGATTTCTATTAAATAACAAATTGATCATTTTACCATCATTATGATGAAAAAAAACGTAGTCGATGTAAATGTCGACATCTAAAAATTATTGTTGCGGGTATGATGGAAATAAACTTGTAGTTAGTCGATGTAAATGTTGACGTCAACCTTTGTTTCAATAAGTTGACAAAATGAAAAACCAATTTTTCAAAATTGGTACAAATACTGAAAACCAATATCAAAATCATTTTAAAATTGGTATTTCAGTATTTTCAATTTTTTTCTCTGAATTTTTTCACTTTCTTATTTTAGCTCTACTCTCACAGTTTGAATTTTTTTCATTTTTGAAGAATTTCAGCTGGAATTTGGAGTTTTTCCAACTAAAATGCTGAAAAATCTAGCTTGTTTTATGAAAAAAAAACCAAAAGTTGCCAAAAAGTATCACTTCTTTTCATAAAAATTGATGAAAAGTTCCATTTTTCTCCCATAAATGTTGATTTCCAAAAAGTCTCATTTTTACCCAAAAATTGCTTAAACGTCTCGCTTTTGGGCTAAAATTTTCAAAATGTTGCTTTCTTGTCACAAAAAAAATTATTTTCACGTTAAAAATTGCCAAAAGGTTCTGCTTTAATATTGCGAAATAGTTCACTTTTCTAGCAAGTATTTGGAATAATTATCATTTTTTCTCAATAATTGCCAAAAAGTCTTTTTTTTTTTAGGATTTTAAACAAAATTTTCTGTTTTTTTTGTGATTTTTTATCCTGTATTAAAATGTTTTGTCAACGTTTCGGTGATTAAGAAGGTACCAAAGTAATTTTTTTTGAAAAGAATATCAAGTAGTTACCTACATATTATCAAATAACACGTTTTCATAATTGTGAAAAATACTGATGCTGAATATCGAAATCCGAAATAAAATCCATTTGGTAAATAAAAAATACTGATACTAAAAACCGAAATTTTGAGGTTGGAATTGAAAAATACCGAAATACTGATACTGTATTCAGCAACCCAACTGCATGTGAAATAGCAATACCTACCGGGTACCAATAGCCAAAAATTTCGATCATTCTTTCTACCCTTTTTAAAGCCAAAAAACAAAAGATGGTCCATATTTGTATCTTCTCCTTTCCTCTACTAATTATTTTCATCGTTCGTATAGGTAGAGTAGAATTTTCACATAAAAGAATGAACATTCGGGAAACTAGGCCTAGGGGAATATTCGTATATACTAATTTCGTTTGCGACTCGTTCGATTCTTTCTTTCAGCGTTATTTTCATATGGAAAATTGCGAATAAGGCCAATTTGGCGAACGTACTCGGTTAAACGCGGAAGTGTGAAGAAGTTCAATTTTTCCATTTTATGATCAAAATAACGACTAAACATATCGAATTTAAATGTCGATACAGAGATGGGTAAATTTTTAGCAATACGACGGTGTAGTTTGGAGGTATAACGATATCGCCAATTCGACTAAAATGCAAATCGAAGCCAACTTCGCCGCATACCGAGTGTGCCGACTCTTCTTATACCTAGGTACCTTATACTATACGTACACTTCAACAAAATCCCTCGTGAGAATTAAAGTAATTTCGAATTCGATTTAATTCTGACACCTCTCTGTCTACGTGTGGGTATAGGTACTAGTACGGTTATGCTAACAACATTTTCTGACAGTGATATTCTGCGGCGACGGTGGGGCCAAGAGTGGGCGCCTCGTGTACACAGAGGACCTTCGACGAACGTTAGAATCTCGTATATTTTTCGCGATTGTGCACAATAATAGATTTCTGAAGTTACGTCGTTTCCATTACCAAAGTTGGAAGTTTTTTTTCTTCTTCTTCTTCTTCTTATACCTCATTGATATGCTCTCGTTGTGGTAGATGTCGAAATCGTAATTCGACCTGTAATCGGTACTTGGAAATAATGCGATTTTTCAATTTCGTATTCCGAGTTCGCCCTGCAGATATATACGCTATCATACTCTAATACCGGAGTCGAGCTCGAGGTTTTTTTTCCTCCATCCTCCTGTATAAAACAAGCGTCACACAAAATGTTACTGCCAATTTGCCGTGTGCATGGCGAGCGACGAGACGAGCCTTTGCAGTGTACTGTGCTTTCTGGTCTAGTGTACCTACCTACTATACCTCTTCGAGTTACTGGTCTGATTGAAAATTTAATCGTAATGCTATAAATCTACTCGCATCGCTAAATTTGCATGATAATAACCTACCTATGCATACCTACCAACCGTATAACGAAGCTTTTTTCTAGTTTTCAAACTCGTGTCGTAATACGTTATTGTGCTGCTGTATAGTTTATAAATGAACAAAAAAGCAACGAAAAAGAAAAGCTGAAAAGCTCCGTTTTATTTTGTTCTGCGAATTCTTTTAACCTTTCGACTTTCCCGAAGTACGATAGTTTGATCATTAGTCTATTCGGATTCGTTACAAACATATTATTGAAATGAAAATATATTATACCTTTATTGGAGATTGTTTTTTTTTTCATGCAGCAAGAATTTTATGAACGATTACAACTTTTCAAGGTTAAATGTACTTACCCATCGTTTTCTGAATTATTCAGACTGTGAATGTCCTTCCATTCCATTGCACCCTCATCACCCCCCCCCCCATTTCGAAAAAAATGATTAAAACGAGTTGACAAAAGGTAGATTTACCAATTTCATCAACTAACTATAAAAAAAGGTTCAATTTTGTAATTTGAGAAATTTATTTTCAATTTCCGTAATAGGAGCTCCTGCAAACTCCGAAATGGATTAACAAAGTTTTGTAATTTTGAGCTCATGCGAACACCAAAATTAATTTCCCATTTTGTGATTTGGACCTCCTGAAAACTTTGAAATTCATTTAAAAATAATTGCTAATTTGGACTTCCTTTGAAAACCGAACTCCATTCTCAATTTTAAAATTTGGAGCTCCTGCGAACTTCAAAATTAATCTTCAATTTTGGATTTAGACTCCCTAAGAATTCCCAAATTCAGTTACGAAATTCGTGATTTGGAGCACTTGCGTTGAAGTCTGAGAATCATTTTAAAATTTCCAAATTAGACCTCCTATGAAAACTGAATTCCATTCCCAATTTTAAAATTTGAAGCTCTTGCGAATTCAAAAATTAATTTTCAATTTTGTAATTTAAAGCCCCTGCGAATTTAAAAATTCATTTACAAATTTCGTGTATTGGAGCTCTTGCAAAGTTCAAAATAAGTCTCCAATTTCGTGATTTGATGTGCTCCTGCAAACCCTGAAATTCATTTACAACAGTCGTAACTTGAAGCTCTTCTGAATTCCAAACTTAATTTCCCATTTTGTAATTTGGAGCTCATGAAAACTCTGGAATACATTTTGTGACTTGGAGCTCCTGAAAACACCAAAATTATTTTGGATGAATTCTGGAGTTGGTGGAAGCTTCACGCTGCAAAATTTTCAAATAAGCTTTGGAGTTCTCAAGGACCTACAAACAATGACATTTTCAAATGAATTTTGGAATTTTCAGGACCTTCAAACTGCAAAGCTCACAGATCAATTTTAGGATTTTGCACGGTTTCTAAATCACAAAGCTTATACAAATCAATTTCAAGAATTTTCAGGGCTTCCAAACTATAAAGTTTTCAGATCAAAATTTTCAATTGGATTTTGTAGTTCGCAAGACCTCCAAACTGCAAAATTTTCAGATGGTTGCAAATTTTAGAGTTTGCAGGACTTTAAAAATTACAAAATTTGCAAATAGATTTCAGAGTTGGCAGGACCTCCAAACAGCAAAATGATCAAATCAACTTTAGAGTTGGCAGGATCTCTAAACTACAAAACTTTCAGATCGATTTTGAAGTTTACTGGACCTCCAAAGTAGAAAATTTTCAACCAATTTCAAAGTTTGTAGAACCTCCGAACTGCAAGATTTTCAAATAAATTTCAAAAGTCCACAGGACCCTTAAACTGCGAATTGGACCTCCGAAGTGGAAAATTTTTAGATTAATTTCAAAGTTTGTAGAACCTTCCTCGAACTGCAAAATTTGCAAATAAATTTCAAAGTTCGTAGGACCTCTAAACTACGAAATTTTCAAATTAATTTTGAAATTTGCAGGAACTCCAAACTCCGAAATTAATTTCCAAATTTGAAGTTTAGTGGTCTTGTGATTCGAAATTGATCTGAAAATTTTGCAGTTTGCAGCTCCTTCCAGTGGCCGATTGGCCTGTGATGTCACCTGGTGATGGTTAAGGGTGCCGATGGAAGCTGAAGGGCTCCTGGGGCCTCTTAGTCTTGATGGGTCTTTTCTAACGTTTGATACTTGAATGCAAATTAAGCAATCTTGATTTTTATTGTTTCATCTATTTTTTTTCTTAATCTCACAAAAACGAGTTGACCTGAGCACAGGAGGCTCTAAAAGGCTTCAAATTATTATGTGGCTCCCAGGGACGTGCTCAGCACATTTGAGGCCCTTGACCTAGACATATCACGGAGCCGCAGAGACGTATGACAAGGCCCCATGATGTCTAGATCCGGAGCCCCAACATGCAACTCAAAAAAACTAAAAACAAAAAACAAAAAAATTGAAAATTCATTTAAAAGCGTCAAATTGCATAAAATTTTTTATAAACATTTTTTTTTATTAAAAATAATTTTTTTGTACTTCACAATTGTAAATTTTCAAAACATTTCGCTTCGCTCGGGTAAAAATCGAAAATTTTTGCAAGATCTAGCGCCTTCGCTTCGCTCTGGCAAAAAACTGGTTTTCTTTCTTTTGAAATTCAACGTACCTACAAAGATCAAAAGCCGAAAAAAAGCACAAAAATAATACGAAAAAAGGTGAGAATTTTCTATTATGGGTCATTCCGCGTAAATTAGACTAAAAAGTGGTAGGGGGGGGGGTCGGAGATTTTTTTGAAATTTTTCCTATGGAAAGACCTTTTGAAGGGAGCTATTCACAAGTGATATTAATTAGGTTTATTTAGTTTAGAGCGGGTGTTGGGGGAGGTCCAATTACATACCTTGATGTTGATAGGTATCTCCCTGAATTTTCTCACGATGATTGACCGTACCTGGCCCCAGTCAAGCTGGTCCAGCCTACAACCAATCCGTGGGATAGCGAGTTTTTTGATTTTTCTTTTAGTACATTCCCTGACAAGATTTTGGATGCCAAGGGAGAAGTCCTCATATGTTGGTTTGTCATAGTAGTGGATTTTTGTGATGAAGCAGAATATTATATAGTGACCCTGGCTCACTATGCCTTCGATTTTACGCTTTTGAGTAGCCACTTCCCCCACATTGTGTGGTTGGGTCAGCAGCATCTCTCTACCTTCAAAGTGGCGGATGAAGTCCCTCGCTATCCCAGCAGACATTCTGAGGTCTTGGCTGACACAGTGTGCCAGTGCTTAGCAGTGGATTACTCGATAAAAGCAACACCTACCACAATGGAACATTTTCCCATAGTTAGGGGTTTTGAAAGGCTTTTTGGTGATATGTATCATAAAAATCAGTGTTGCCACTTTTTTCGTACAAAAATTAGCTCAAAAAGTTTCGAAACGTAGTTTTCATATCGTTCCGGCCGACTCTCAAAAATTCTGAAAAAAATATATTATGGACAACTTTTCATGCTGAAAAACATGTTAAAAAATTGGGATGGTAACATGTTGCAAAGTTGATTTAAAAAATTCAAAGTTTGCGAAAAAATGCGATTTTTTGATTTAAAACATGAAAAAAAGTTTTGATAGGTGAAATTGACCCATTTGACCCCTATTTTTACGTATCTGTTGAAAAAGTTGAAAAACCCTTTCACTTGATGAAATAAACTCCTCATAAAAAAATCAAAATTCGAAAAAATTCAATTTTCAATTTCAAATATCAAAAAAAGTTTAAATTTATTCAGTTGTCTTATTTTGACCTCTTTCTGACGTATTTCATAAAAAAGTTGATAAAAATTACACTCACATCAAAAAAATAAAAATTCGTTCATTTTTTGAATTTTTTTCGAATTTTGATTTTTTGTGTGAGGAGTTTATTTCATCGAGTGAAAGGGTTTTTTCAACGAAATCTATTTGTAAATTTTATAATTCGGAGCTCCCAGAAACTCCGGAATGCATTCACCATTTTCATCTTCGTAATTTAGTGCCTCTGTGAACTTTAACGCCATGAATTGCTTCTTTTTGAATATCTTTAATTTGGAGTTGATTTGGGGCAGGCTCTTTCATCGTATCATCGTTCATGTACCCAGGAGGTCTTATAATAATCTAATAGCAGAATATCTCAGTCAAGTATACATAGAGTATCACAAGGGCGTATTCAGGGGGGGGGGTGATTTGGGGTACAATCACCCCCCAGGGCCAAAAAATCCTTCGTTTAATATAATTTCCTACGATTTCTTGCATTGAATCACAGGAAAAAAATCATGTTGTTTTACGTTTCTAGGGAGATAATTTGCTACAATCTTCAAAATTCATTGAAAATCACATTATCTCCCTAGGTAGTTGCATAATATATGAGGCCTATAGAATCAAATGCCTACTTCTCCACTTTTTTTCGAAAATGAGTTAAGCATGGTTTGGTATAGGGGAAAGTCTCCCAATAGTGCGCACTTAGTACCAAAATCGCTGTCATTCCGCCGCAAAGTTACCTAGGATCGTGATTTTTTGGTATGTTGTAGCGGTATCATTCAGCTACATAATTCTAGAGTTTCAAAATTTTTCATTGATAACTGACTGAGAAATCCTACCTTGAGTAAAAAATGTCAAATGCGCACTATTAGGAGCCATGGGCTCCTTCAAAGTGCGCAGTAGGGTTCCTAATAGTGCGCGATGTGTAAATTTACTTCAAAAAAATTAATTCTTGACAAAAATCGCAATAATACGTTTCATTATCACGAGAACACTGAGAATAGATATAAAAAACATGAGTACTTGACAAAAATTGCAAAAATATGTTTTACTATGAGTAGGGGTTATGTGTGAGCTTATTTCTGCAAAGAAAGCCCATTGTTCAAGTATTCTTTCACTCTTAGGAATGTTTCTTCACTGAAAACTAACACCCTTTAGCCTTTTACAGGTATTTAACACTCCATTCTATCAAAACAAAAGTCAGGTAGTGAAAAACACAAGCGTATTTACAGATTTTCTAGGATGCGCACTATTGGGAATCCATGGTTCAACAATATCCTCTATTTCTTTAAAAATTATTTTCAAGAAAACGAAAGGATGAATTTTCAAACTTTTACAACAATATTAAAGAGGATAAAATTCCCTACAAAATGATATAATATAAGTTATCTCATAAATTTTTGCAATTCAAAGAGAGCAATACAAATTGTCAACTTTTCACAAAAAAAAATTACATCAGAAATTGAAAATTCACATTTTTTGACTTTGCACGCGTAAAATTTAGCCAAATGGCCTGTATGATACATCAAAATAATCGTCACGACACGCTCTTTCAAATGAGCTACCTCACGAATTTTTCAGTGGTGCCAATCGCGAGATATGGCGCTGCGCACTATTAGGAGACTGCGCACTTTTAGGGGACTTTCCCCTACTACAACATGTCCCGCATCTGATGAAAATGTCAAAATTTGAATTTCGGTCAAGGAAGTATGGTAAAACAGCGTGTAAAGTTAGGGGTTAGAATCAAAACTCTACTTTTTTAATGGAGAAGTCGAGTTTTCAAACGAACCTGGCGGATTTCGAATGAAGGACTAGTGTTATGCCTTGAAATTAGGCTTGAAATTAAATAAATTCATCAAGTGAGGACCCTTCCCCCAAAAAACACCTTTCATTTTTATTAACAAAAATTAATTTTTTTTACTTTGAAAAAAAAGGAAAATAATTTCAATTTCCAAATGAATGGTCAAAAATGCAATGTTATTTTAATTTCTCAAACTTTCCAAGCTTTCTTCAACTTTTAGCACCATATTACTAGAAAAATTTTTGATTAAGTGCCCTAAAACGATGTAAAAAGTTTAGGGTTGGAGACAAAACTTAACTTCTCCTAACTTCAAACTGCCCAGGAACTCTTACGGCAACGCGTAGGGTAAAACAAACATGTGGGTCACTATCGTCTTGTTGGTACAAAAATATTAGACATATTACCTCGATATTTTATGTTACGATAAATGCTAGGGAGGTTTTTTGCGTTTTTCTCAAAAAGTTTGAAAATGGAGAAGTAGAGATTTGATTCTAGTGGCCTCATATGTAATGTACTAATTATTTTTGTTTCTTGAATTATGAATTTCCAATGCTTTTGTTTGCTTTCCTTTTTTGAAATTGAAATTTCTGGAAGGATATTTTTCGTTATTATAAGGGAGAAAAAGTGCTCCTTTTGCTCCAGCTTACTGATCATTATTGGAATTGAATAGGTACATACTGGGATTTTCTCCCTCATAACAAAAAATATGTTGTCCAACTCAGGAGTAAAAATGATTTTCGACAATTTTGAATTATTTTCCTCGCGACGCTTGGGCAATAAACCTAGAAAATCGTCAAAAATCATTATCGCTCCCTAGTTGAGGTTGAGGATGTGAGGAGTGTCAAGTTAAATCCAGAAAGATCAATTTTACAATCAGAAATGCAGTATTTTTTACTCTTTGGATTGACAAATTTCCAAAATTTTGCCCTCGCTTCGCTCGTGCTGATCTGAGTTGAGAAGCTCATTGCAAAAATAGCCCTTGTCACTTTGAAAAAAAATTGGGGAGGTTCTTTTCTCCACTGCATTCTATGGATGCATCAGTATGATAGCCCTCTAAAAGTTTTTCTGAGAGTAACAGGAATTACTCAAGTTGATAAAAAAATCACTTTGAATACCTACACTATACCAATTCATCAGGACTTCACAGTGGTTTTTTGTCTTGCTTGTTTTTTATTTTCATTTTGGACAAGGGCTATTTTTGCAATGAGCTCCTCAATTTCATTATAATTTATAAATATGTATAGACAATTTACTGGATAAATTTCAAAAACCTCACTCTGATCAACAAGTTTTTCAAGCTGAAATTCAGCATGAAAATGTCTGAAATGTGCCTACTATTAAAATTTTTGTACATATGAGCCCGTTGGGAATTTTATGATTTTTGTCCCCTACTTATGAGTCATTCATCACCCCCCAGGAGAAAATCCTGGATACGGGCTTGGAGTATCATAAGTGCTTATTCTCCGTTGTAGAATTCCTACACCGTTCACGTAGTTGACTCGTTCGCGTACCTCTACTCGCTTCATCGTCCGTCGTCTTTAAAAGCGGTTTTTTCTTCGCGTTTCAACCAGTTATCGACTTCCTTCGATCCGATGGACAAGTAATCGTATTCAACAGCGGTGTTAATAAAGTTGCATATCGTCGAGCCGTGTATTCGAATCTAGAACGATCGTAAATCTATCACGTACGAAGTGGAAGGCAGAAGGGAAAAAATACGTAGAAAGGAACGAGCCATGGTGCCATGCTCGAGTTCAGCATACTCGCGGTGGTAGCTTTGAATATTGTGTAAGATTGAACGAGCTAGATACGAATGGTATTAATTTCCACAAACACTGGCTCGCCCCCAGTTACCTATTTTCTACTCGTAGTATGCTTTGACCAGCTTCATCTAGTACAACATGTACAACACGGTGGACTTCACAGCAAAGTATCATCGTTTAGCGCAGTGTACGAGAGTACGAATTATAATAACATAACTTACGACATCCTTTTCGATACAGCGAAATGTATACAGGAAGTATTAAGCCGGCCGACCGTGTCTCGTTTCGAATTTAAACCTCTTTGACCGTAAGCCATTAATGTCCGTTTAGGGCGAAATTCGTGCACGTATCGCAGATGTGTAAATTATTAAACTAATATCGCTAATAAAATTTAATATTATCAACGTTTCGACCTATTGCAAGCAACGACATCGGTAGCTACGACGACAGCCGGATTAACGGCTAACTCGTTGATGACCTACACCCCTCCACCCCTTCGTGTATTATGCTGGTCACCCGATTCATCGAAGCTTTTAAATGCGTTTTGAATTTGATGCCGAATGACGAATAATAAATTGAGGATTTTGTTCGGCGCAGCGAACCGAACGGCGGATTCTCCGTGTTAATGGATAAGATGTTATCTTTGGGCGGTTAATGGTTATTGGTTATTTGCTGTGAGGTGTGATGTAAATTGATTGTTCAGGTTTAAATTGAATTTGCGGATCGATTAACTAAATGTTCGGATTCTTTGGCTAGAAAGATTTGTTTTTTTTTCAGGTTTACCTCGTGTGCCCGTGCCTTCTACTTAAAGATTCACAAATTGATGTAACGCGGAAATTTTCAAGTTCTGACGTAAGTATGAAAGATCATCGATGTTGGTGGCATACCTACATAAAAAAAAAAATAGAATTAGCTATGATTTGAATAATGTTTTTGAATTGGAGACAAATTCGAAAAAGAGGTATAAAATGCTGTTTTTATTGAAAGATTCGTGCGAGGAAACCTCACGAGAGTAGGTTAGTGTCCTTCTACGAGTACATCTCGATTTTTGTCCCATTGCACCAATAAAAAAATTAGAAAATGGGTCTGAAAAATTAAAATATAATTCTCAGGACATATCAAGAGTCAGAAAGTCATAAGGTCCATAAGGTAGGGTGTTTTTTGGGTCCACAATTTTCAAAAAAATGGTTCAAAAATGGTCAAAATATGTGATTGGGTAGCTACAAAACTGGGAATTGTTTTTTCTTGTCACAAGTCAAGTTCCTTGAAGTTTATTTTTTGGTCCTAAAACAGATCGAAAAATCCGATTGTATTGCTACAGCTTTGGAATTCGTCTTTATAGTCACAAGTTAAGTGTTCTGGGAGTTGGGTGCGATTTCTAGTCTGCGTATCCGAAAATAAATTCATTTTTGGCCCCAAAATTTTCAAAAAATTCCCAAAAATGGTCGAAAAATACGATTGGGCTGCTACAACTTGTGAAACCTCTGAAACTCTACTTGTGACTAGAAGAGACGATTCTCAAAGACTCAAAGTTGTAGCGGTCCAATGACATTTTTTCACCATCGTTCGCGTTGTTGGGTAATTCACTTCACCAAAATTATTTCATCAGTGATTCATTCCTTGACAAACAATTTTTTAAACTCTGAGTGAATCATTCACGAACCAATCATCTCCAATTTCTCATTGATGGGCTTGAGAAAGCCAAATTCTGCTACGTCGCATCGTCTTTCACTGGATTTGATTTAGTAGGTAGGTACTTATGATGATTCAATCGTTCGAATAATTCCGCCGATTATGAGCAAATCGTTCGCGAACGAATTGAGTTCAGTTTTTAATTACAGGATTAAAGTACTGTCAAGTTTCTTTCGTCATGTCTTTTATACCTGATTTGATTTTTCAGTGATTCATTCGTTCGCGAACTATTTTTTTCTTCCAAGCAAATCGTTCGCGAACGAATTCAGTCCAGTTATTGACAACAAGATTGAATAAATATTAAAACTATCAAATTTCGTCATGTCATTTATACCTGATTTGATTTTTCAGTGATTCATTTGTTCACGAACGATTTTTCTTTTTTGAATGAATCGTTCGCGAACGAATTGAGCCCAGTTTTTGGTAATAGAATTCAATATAATTGTCAAATTTTGTCATTCATCTACACTTAATTTAATTTTTTAGAGATTCATTCGTTCGCGAACGATTTTTTTCTTCTGAGCAATTCGTTCGCGAACGAACTGAGCCCAACTTTTGACAAAAATATTGAATAACTAAAACTATAAAATTTTGTCATGTCATCCATACCGGATTTGATTTTTCAGTGATTCATTCGTTCACGAACGATTTTTCTTTTTTGAATGAATCGTTCGCGAACGAATTAAGCCCAGTTTTTAGTAATAGGATTCAATAAAACTTTCATACTATTTCGTCATGTCATCTACTTACTTCTACACCTAATTCAATTTTTAAGTGATTCATTCGTTCGCGAACGATTTTTTTCCTTCCGAGCAAATCGTTCGCGAACGAACTGAGCCCAACTTTTGACAAAAATATTGAATAACTAAAACTATCAAATTTCGTCATGTCATCTGCACTTGAATTGATTCTTCAGTGATTCATTCGTTCGCGAACAATTTTTCTTTTCTGAATAAATCGTTCGCGAACGAGTTGAGTCCAGTTTTTGACAACAACATTGAATAAATATTGAAACTATCAAATTTCCTCATGTCATCTACACTTGATTTGATTCTTCAGTGATTCATTCGTTCGCGAACGATGAGTCCTTCCGAGCAAATCGTTCACGAACGAATGACTAACAAATTTGTATCAGTTGAATGTTAATTATGGAATAATTTGGTTTGTTTCGTTATGTATCATTTGATTTTATTTTCTAGTAATTCAGTCGTTCTCAATGATTCATCATTCCTGAACGAATCGTTCGCGAACGAATCTATTCAAATTTTGTCGATAGATTTTGTAATGTCAACTTTTAGGTAATCTTTTTCTATTGGCGAATTGTTACTTCGTGATTGAATATTCGTCTCTTATCAAATCGTTTGCGAACGAATCATCTTCAATTTTCGATAATGGTTTCGAAAACGTCATAATTCGTTATGAAAACCAGAAAAAAATCCATGAAAAACTCTTAATGAGGTACAAAAATTACTCAGAATATTGAAAACATCAAATGGTAAGGTATTGCAACAATTCCATAAAATGCTGAAAAATTTGAGTAAGTAAGTACCTATAAGTACAAAAATTTCTCAAAACATATGAAGAAAAAATATTTGAAATTTAAGTCCATAATTTTGGTGTGATTGATATAAAAATTGATAAAAATTCACTATGGCAAATTTTATGAAAGTTTGACATTATTTTACTCAATTTTCAAGATATTTTATCAACTTCTTCATTGATTTTCAACTATTTATTTTTGATGAGCTTTTTTTTCACTTCAAGGATGTGTTCCTACTTACATGATTTTTTGCCAACTATCAATAAATTTTGGTACTACTTTTTGTAACGATTTCGTAAAATTTTTCCAAATGTGACTTTGTTGTGGAAATTTTTATGATTTTTCATGAATTTTATGGAATTTTTTTTATTAGGCTGCATCATGTTATTTTAATGATATTTTACTAATTTTTTTTGTTTACCTGCTTAATATTTTTCATGGATTAACTTTGCCATTTAATCACTTTTTTCCAATTTTAAACTGTTTATGAGCCAATTTGACCAGCTTTTTGACAATTTCAAGTAACTTTTTTTGGATATATGCAATAATTTTACGAATTTTTTCTGAATATTTTATCAATCTTTGTCTTTTTCAACTATTTTTGGATAAACTTAAAAATTTTACCATTTTTTCCTCACTTTTGAACCATTTCAAAATGAATTGTGCTTTTTCACCCTTCCATTTCTTTGAAAATGTGATATAAGGATACTTATGACGATGGTATATTCGATATCAGGCTTAGAGTAAGTGGTAGTAAAATGGACCACCTAAGCCTTTTTTGAGATTACTCTTCACCAAATTGACCATTTTTGGTCATCGAGGGCTTAAATGATAGATACATGTGCCTACTTTAATAATATTTAACAAAACTACCTCACAGTTTATATACAGGTGGAGCAATTTTCATTTTGGCGAAGGTATCAAAAAAGGAGGTCTGACTTTGTGGGGTAGTAAAATGGACCACAGCAAAAAACACCTTAAAAAACGCATGAAAACACTTCAATGGTAGAACAATAGAGCACCTTAGCTTTTTTTATTTTTGTGATTACTTTTCACCAAATTGACCATTTTTGGTCATCGAGGGCTTAAATGATAGGTAAATATGTCTAGTTTAAGAAGATTGAATCAAATTACTTCGCAATTGCCTAAATCAAATCAAAAAATAGGAATTATTGTTGTGGTCCATTTTACTACCTCACAAAGTATGACAGATACAAATACATTACAGATGAATTTCATTATGAAAGCTCGAGCCAAAAAAATATGTCCAATAGATGAAAATAAAGCTGAAAGTATGTACTACTCAACTCAAGTTATCGTTCAGCAAGAAATAAATTACAAAAAATACTATCTGCATTCCAATCAAAATGTTCAATTTTTTATTGAAAACGAGAAATTCACACATTTCAAACAAACTGCCTTATCACTTTGAAAGTCGGAAATAATGAGTGATGGTCACCTAAAATGAAGTATCAGGTACAAATAACACCAGTTTCTGTCATTTCTCACCAGGTTGCGCTAGTGGATATCACTGAAACTACTGGTGGTCCATTTTACTACCCTGGTCCATTTTACTACCACTTACTCTATTATATCCTGCATATTTGCACATTATTTAGATAGGTAGATACCTACTATAGGAACCTATATTACAGTATGTTGTATGTGTACACACCATATTATACATATCCAGAGAGACAGGGAAAACAGACCGCGATAGAAAGGGAAAGAAAGATAGAAAAAACGAATATCATAAATTACCGTATAAGTTTAAAATATATGTATCTTACACATGGAAGCATAAGTAAGCATACGCGCGGGCAGAATCGACTATTTTAAAAACACGGTAATGTTGCAAAAAAGAAAAAAAAATAAGTATAAGCAGCGCGGTCGCGAGGCTATATGCCTAGAAATTGTTCACATATAGGATATTATCAGCAGATCCCGAGAAGAACGCGAAATAAATAAATAAAACGCAAAACAAAGAAACAGTTCAACAGTTGGTGGTTTTTTTTTTCTTCTTCTTATATATGCCAGTGCTTCTATATTCTGTGCAGCAGCTATAAAAAATAATAGGCTTATGCTATACGTTCATCGATGTTCGGGGTATATACAAGACACGATTCCACTAACCTTTGCCATTCCAATTGTAACGATTCATCTTTTCATTTGTATGCAAGAATAAGAGATTATTTTTACGCTGAATATTATGAATATATAATGTTTTATAAGTAAAATACTCTCATATTCCTCTCCTCTGCTTCGCCCATCTCTATCACAGTCGTAGGACCTCTTCGTTTTATACTTACCTGTGTTGTTGGTCGTAATCAGCGTTTACATTTATACGATATTTTTTCCAACTCTCATCTCCTCTCTCCGTTGTTTAAATGTATTAGGTTCATTTTCATAAAGGCATAGAGGGGTATTCAGGGGCAAACTATAGGTATCGTACTTGTGTATGGGGTTTTTGTTTCGATACATTCGTATTATTTTTCTTATTCTTATCAACAATATAATACCTCACAACAGTGTAACAACATCTATGGCCCAGGCTATTGTTTAAATGAGTATTCACGATTTTTTTTCTTCTTCTAAATACAGACACCCCCGCCAGCCCTCTTTCGCTATTTGTTACGTGAACTTGATCGTCTCTCAGGTCGTCTGGGACGATCTATATCGAAATATTCGATCCTATTGCCAAATGTTTTTTTTTTAAAGTATCTATTCAATATGTACATACATAAGTTACATATTTTGTTGCGGACGATTTACATACAAACTCCTTGAATGAAGAAAAATCTCCAAGTATGGGAATTTTTTTTCATATCAGTCGATTTTTCGAAACGGGGTAATTGAAGAGTCACGATGATTTGGCAATTTTTCTCAATTTCGCGTTGGTTTCTATTCTTTACTAATTTTTGTTTTGGGTGTGCGAGATTCAGCAACTTGAATTATTTCAATCTATATAGAGAAAAGGAGGTCAATACTGACGCAGATTCCACGACCAGGGCGTTTAATTCGATAAAATACGAGAGAAAGAAAAATTATAATACGCGTAGTCGAGTAAAGAGAAAAAAAAATAGTACAAGAAGAAGAGTAGAAAAAAATCTTATATGAATATTAATGAATTTAAAAGTAAAAGGGATCCACCCTGTAATTTGTTAGCGAGGAAATGTTTGTTATAAAATGCGGATAACTTAAAAGAAAAACAACGGAAATTAATTCGGTAAGAAACGGAGAGCAGCACGATTCCAGCTAATGCCTTGTTTAACTAACGCACAACACCAACATCCCTAACAGTTAATGTCTTTACCCCTCCGAGCCCTGGCTCGATTATTTCCTTTTTTTCATTTTTTTTTTTTTTTTTTTTGGTATTTTTATTTGCCGCTAATATAATCAAATTCGAGGTTTTTCTCTCTCTTTCTCTGCTTCTCATCGCATCATCTGAATCTCTGAAAAACCAAAATCGCGTACCATAGAGCTGCCTAATTAGCGTCTTATGCCAAGCGCGTAATCGGTTGAGGGGGCAGAGGGGGGAAGGAAGAGGATACAAAAAAATTTAAAATGCTTTGTATAAGATCGGATTTGTTATTTGAGAGGATTTTTTTTTGTTGTTGCTGGAAAAAAAAAACGTGCGTTGGGGATTTTCTTATTTTTATTTTATTTTAAGCTAAAGCACGAAGATATTGAAATCCATACTTTTGACAAAGCAGTGAGGGTGGATAGGATAAGGAGGGGGTGAAAGAGCCAGTAGATTGATGATTATTTAATTTGGTAATTACAAAATACCCTACTTGAATACTGCAGATGAGAGATGTCAGAGATGTGCTTGCATAGAACGTTGTAGATAGTTTTATTTTATTATTGTCGTCAGCTTCGATCGAGTTGAAGTTGTTCCACTAGGAAAGCACGTTATCCAGACCTCAGAACCATATTTTCAGCAGCTGAAGTTGATTTTTTGATTTTTGAGAAGAATATATTTCTACTTTTGAATCAATTGTAGCAGGTGAGTTGAGAAAAGTATACCTACCTTGAGCATTTTTTTTTTAAATTACCTACCTATTCAAATTTTTAAAAAATTCCAAAATCGTGAATTTTTACAACGAATTACTCGAAACTTTGTCTACCTTCTGAAGTCGATCTCCAAATGAATTTCCATCATTTTACAGCCGATCTGGAGCCTCCGGTAAAAGTTGACTCATCTTCCTGAAATTTTAAATCGCTGGAGAAGACGGTGTAATCAACTTTGACAGCTGAAAATTTTATCTTGTCAGAAATTCGACTTTATTAATCGATTAAGGTACTTATAGGTGCTTCACAAGTCCGAAGTACTTAAGGCTAAAAAGTTGAAAAGTACATTATATTTTTTTACATCAAGTTGGAAATATTCAATTTAAAAAAAATCCAAAATTGAAAATTTTTGCAACAAATTTGAAAATTTCTTTTACCCCCACCTCAAAGTTGATCACCTCTCATTTTTCCAACACTCAAAGGCACATTTTTCCAGAATCAAAAATATGAACATTGAGGGCATTTCAGAGACCATATCAGATCGAAGTTTTGTGTCTGCCTGTTGGAGCATTGCCTCTCAAAGGTCGTTTGTCTGCCTGTCTGGCCCCTTTAAGGTTATAGAGCCATGTGTCCGAATTGCCAAGGTCACTGACGTAAGTGTCTAGACTCCCAAGGTCGTCTATTGACTGCCTGACCTCTTAAAGTCATTGGCTCGTCAGTGCACGTGGCTTCAAAAGGTTGTCAGTCAGCCTGTCTGGCCTCTCAAGGTCATTGATCCTCAAGAGGCCAGACAGACAGACAGACAGACAGACAGACAGAGAGACGACCTTCAGAGTTCAGATAAGTAGGTCAGTGACCTTGACCGTTCAGTCACCTGGATCGATGACCTTAAAGAGGCCAGACAGGCACTCTCTAAATTTGAAACAGTCAATTTCACTGCTTAGCAGTCACGACATTTTGCCTTTTTAAAGCAGTAGTTTTTTTTACTGCAAAACAGTGAAAAATTACTGAATTGGTCAGTAAAAAATCATTTTGACTGACCAATTCAGTAATTTTTCACTGTTTTGCAGTAAAAAAAACTACTGCTTTAAAAAGGCAAAATGTCGTGACTGCTAAGCAGTGAAATTTGACTGCTTTAAATTTAGAGAGCAGACAGACGATCTTGGAAACACATACCGATGGGTCAATGATCTCAAACAGACGACCTTGGAAAGCTATGAAGGTAGGCCAGTCACCTTGAAAGTCTAGGAACATGGGTCAATGACCTTGAGAGGTCAGGCTGTCTGGCTGACAACCTTTTGAAGCCACTGACCTACTTTTATAGCTTTCCATGGTCGTATGTCTGCCTGTGTGGCCTCTTTAAGGTCACTGAGCCAGGTGACTGAACTGGCAAGGTCACTGACCTACTTATCTGAAGTCCCAAGGTCGTCTGTCTGTCGGGTCTCTTGAGGTCGTTGACCTTTCAGTATGGCTTCCAAAGATCTTCTGTCTGCTTGTGTCTGACCTCTGGAGACTATCTGCGAGCTTGTCTAGCATCTCAAGGTCACTGACCTACCTTATAGCGTCACAATATCGTCTGTTTGAGGTCATTTACCCCCATGACCCGTTGTTATTGTTTCCCAAGGTCGTCTGTCTGTCTACCTGACCTCTCAAGGTCACTGACCCACCTGTCTAGCTTCCCATGTTCGTTTGTCTGCCTGTTGGGCTTCTTAAAGTCAGTGACCAGTCAATATGACTTCCTAAGGTCATCTGTTTGCTATCTGTAAAATCAAATTTATAATCCTTGTAAATTGGTTTATTTTTGTCAAGTTTTTAAACGTCTGATATTGGAGTAACTGGCCATTTTTTTTGACATTGCACTATTCAATTGACCCCTACAACCCATCCAGTGTTACTTTTTGAGTCAGAAAAGTGATTTCATTTTGCTATGAGTATTTTAAGCTATTTTCTTATTTATTTCATAAAAATTTGCAAATCGCTTTTTTTTTTGGTAAATTCGTGTTTGAAAAATTTGTTCTCAACTTATCACACACTTTGCATTAATTAAGCTGAAGCATCGAATGGTATCATTTCCAAGATTAGAGATCTATTTTGGTAAGCAGTGATGCCAATTTCTTAGTTATTATTCCCAGTTTCAAAAAATTGAAAAAATGTCATAAGTTTTTTTGGCTATTTTTCACATTTTAAAAAAAATTGGCAATAAACACCAAAAAAGGCATCACTGTTTTTCAAAATATTTTTTCAGTTTTGGAAATTGTGTAATATTTGGGGAGAAAATTTTTAAACACGAAATCATCCAAAAAATAAACGATTTTTAATTTTTAACATTTTAGTAGTAGAACCTTAAAACAGGTCATTAGATTTTTACGACAATCGCCTAGATCGACGCAGAATCAAATACTATCTTTTGGAACTGAGCCATTTCTCTCAAAACAGTTTGGGTAGGGACTGAAGCAAAAAAACAACGATTATATCAAAAATTCTCCCTCTTTGAGAACCCATATCTTCGCTTCAGAGGCACCTCCGGAGCTGAAATTTTTTTTGAGTGACTTTCAAGTCATAAATGAAAGTTTTTATTAAATTTGATCAAAATCCTCTGCCATTTTTTTTCATCGCGACCCTGTCAATCAAAATGACCGCCATTTTGTAAGTAGGGCCACTTTAATGTTCCTTAGGACTCCTCCTTTAAGAAAAAAGTCGTTCCGGAGGATCGGTGACGGGGGGGGGGGTGCAATAGTGAATAGATCCTTATGCGGGCTCCCCGACTACAATGATTTTTTAATGTATATGCTGGTTAATTTGTGAATGATGATTCTATTTTGAGCCAATTTCCAGATTTTTCGCATGATTTATTTTATTTATACATTTTTGGAAATTAATTTTTGTTTTTATTCTATTTTCAGACGATTTGATTTCGAATCAGTTTCAGATAATTTTTGAACACTTTTAATATTTATAATCAATTTTAAGACGATGTTTCGGACAATTTTTTGATACAGGTATTCAAAGTCATTAATTTTCATTTCATTTTCAATGGATTCCCAATAAGAGCGAGATATCCCAACGTACAGAAGGAATTTTAGGCTGGACAGAGTAAAATCGAAAGCTGTTATCCAAAAATACATGATCTATTTAAATTTCAGAATTGCATAACAATTTTTGTCAGGTTTTTGCAAGTTTAAATACAAATTTGAGATTCACAGGCATAGTCGACTTTTTGAACGGAAAATGAAATTTTTATTTTCTGAATTACATCAGGTTCAAAATTGTTTCGCGCCTTTTGGGATAGAGGTAACTCTCTGATATAGGTTTAATGATCATTTTTTTTCAACATGGATCTTGTTCCAGATGACATCAAAAAGTTGAGAGGCAAAATCAAAAAAATTGTGTTCTTTTTCAATTGCTGAAAACCTCCTTGGGTGAGAAATTGTAATTCAAGTGTCATCCACTGTTATCGAAACTGAATTAAACCATATAAAAAACGACACTAGGTGATTATCCATTTTCAGAAATTTTTGATTCATAATGATTGAACGGAATAAAGCATTCCATTTTCATAATTATTATTAGAACTAGGTAATAAAATACCCTTCAGTGAATTGTCCAAATGACCCAGTGTAAGTTCGACAAAAAATATGTAAATCCTGGAGCCAGCAGCGCGAATATGAATGATAGAGTTTACCATTTTGAAAAATCCAATCGACGCCTTTGAAATCTCCTACGTAGGGTACCTATTTATTCACTCGGAGGGTATCTTTTCGCGAATGAAGATATCCGGTAAGGCGGTTTTTATTAAGACGTTCCACTTGTGTGTACAAGTAATACTTTAGCACCTAAGCCGAGACCCACACATAAATATGAAAAAGCTTAACTCTCTTCTCGGACTGTAACACCAGCACCAGATAGAGAGAGGGGGATGAGAGCAAGAAATCCATCACGAATACCACCATCGCTCGTACCTACATAAATGCTTCGAACATGATCTCGGTGATTTTGCGACTTTATACAATTACACGTCGAGAAAAGGGAATTTTTATTTTAACGTGAAAATAGGTACTCGTCCCTATAAGAGAATATTTTTCTTAGGCGATCATTATAGAAACGATATTCTTAAGGCACCCTTTTTTTTTCTTCATCGCATCCTGTACTCCCTAGTAAAGCCAATTCTTTCAGCAAACGTTGAGTCATTAAGTTTTATAACGGAGATTTTGTTTAAGAATAATATTATACGGACTCCGCGCTGCACTCTTTGTCTTCGTTTTAAGAATATTCAATTTCCAATCTTAATTACATCCCTTATTCTAACTAGCGTTGGATTTTTTTCTTCGGTGCTTTTCATTCTTTTTTTTTTTTTTTTTGTTTGAAACTTAATCACATTTCAGAGATAATATTGCGCTTCGGTGAGAAGTTGAGTTTTTTCTCTATTCTTCGTTCTCAGCCTCATCCCTCTCACCTCACGTCGTCGTCGTCGTCGTCGCGGCTGTTCGACGAGTAAATTCACGTAATCTAAAGCCGAAATGAAAACGAAATTCTTCAACTATGGAATATATTAAATATAAAATATGATATGGATTTTCTCTCTCTTTCTCTCTTTTTTTTTTTTTTGGAAAATTTCGACACTTTAATAACGTTTTCGCTTTCGGGTCTCTCTCGTACTCGTCGCTGCTGCTTCTCTTGTCGGGTGTTTTAAATATAAAATGAAAGTTGGCCTTAATGAAAAAATATCGTTTACCTTGATTGAAAAAAACGTTGCGCGAATCTGTAAACTTCATTAGATTTTTAATATTTTGTTGCCTGGCCTTTTCATCGTCGTTGTAACATCGCGCAAACTTTTACAAGTTGGGATTAAAATTAGAATTTATTCGCTTTTTTACGAGACAGAATATTAGCTGCGTTGTATACGAAAGTGGATTTAGATGAGCGTATCGAGTTAAGAGAGCTGCGTAGGTACTTATTAATATTTTAGTTTGATTTTGAATTAGTGAATAAGTAGGTACCTATCTACGATGAAATTGTATATATTCGATGAAAAACTCTCGGGATTTATTTACATATCGATTGTGTTGGAAGCCAGTTTGATTCGTTTGACTAAGAAAAAAGAAACAACCTGGGTTGATTTATTCGTCATCTTAACCTCCAATATTTTTCTTCAAAAATCAAAATTTCTACGTCTAATGACTTGGTAAAAGTACTCTCTTTCTCACTCTCTCTCTCTTGAACTGGAAGTCATTAAAAATATTTTCAAAAAATTTGGAAATACTCAAAAGAAACTTATTCTTTGATTTTCAGTTCAGACAAGGGAACCTCCTGAGGTGTCACACTCCGATTTGAAGGGGATCCCGATTTTTGGAAAGAGCATAGTCTAAAATCCCCAAACCAAACTTTCAGATGCCCAAGTTCATTTTTCGAGAATTTTTGAAAATCCAAAATTGACTGTTTTTGGCGATTTATGCATTTTTTTAAAAGTATACGTACGTGATCAGTAAAAATGGTCAAAATAAGTCCAAAAACTAATACAAATATCAACTAATCAAATCCAAATTTCACCATTTCCAGCCGTCTGGAGCCTCTAGCGCGATTTTTCAATTTCTCCAGAATTTTGAATTTGCTCCAGAAGGCCTGAATATGAAGTTGGACAGCTAAAAATCGAGTTGTATATTACACTCAACCTTTTTAACGAGTTTATCCACATTTGAGCCGATTTTGCGAGTGACACCTCAAAAGTGGCTTTTTGGCCAGTTTTTTTTTCAAAATTAAAAAATCCAAAAAATAAAAAGTTTCTCATTTGTGTGGAAATTTTTGAAATTTGCGCGAATCGCTGTATTTTGTCCAAAACTAACCCCTCAAATCCAAATTTCACAATTTCCAGCCATTCTGGAGCCTCCAGCGTGATTTTCAATTTCTCCAGAATTTTGAATTTGCTCCAGAAGGCGTGAATATGAAGTTGGGCAGCTAAAAATCGAGTTGTATATTACACTCGATCTTTTTAACGAGATTTTATCCACATTTGAGCCGATTTTGAGAGTGACACTTCAAGAGTAACCTTAGTTTTTTGACCAGCTTTTTTCAAAATTAGAAAATCCAAAAAATCAAAAGTTTCCCGTTTGTGTGGAAATTTACGACATTCACGCAAATCGCTGTATTTCTTCAAGAAATAACCCCCGGAGCGCAAATTCTACCATTTCCAGCCGTTTTGGAGCGAGAGTAACACCTCAAAAAACCATCTCTTGAGGTGTCACTTCCAAAATCGTCTCAAATGTAGATAAACTCGTTAAAAAGGTTGAGTTTAATACACAACTCGATTTTTAACTGCCCAACTGCATATTCACGCCTTCTGGAGCAAATTCAAAATTCTGGAGAAATTGAAAAATCGTGCTGGACGCTCCAGAATAGCTGGATATTGTGAAATTTGGATTTGGGGGGTTAGTTATAGACAAAATACAGTGATTTGGGTGAATTTCGAAAATTTCCACACAAACGGGAAACTTTTGATTTTTTGGATTTTTTAGTTTTGAAAAAAGCTGGTCAAACAGCCACTTTTGAGGTGTCACTCTCAAAATCGGCTCAAATGTGGATACACTCGTTAAACAGGTCGAGTGTAATACACAACTCGATTTTTAGCTGCCCAATTTCATATTCACGCCTTCTGGAGCAAATTCAAAATTCTGGAGAAATTGAAAAATCGCGCTGGAGGCTCCAGACTGGCTGGAAATGGTGAAATTTAGATTTGGGTAATCAATATTAGTTTTGGGACTTATTTTGACCATTTTTACTGATCAAGTACGTGCTTTTTAAAAAAAGCATAAATCGCCAAAAACAGTCAATTTTGGATTTTCAAAAATTCCCGAAAAATCGAAAAATGAACTTGGGCAGCTGAAAGTTTGGTTTGGGGGTTTTAGACTATGCTCTTTCCAAAAATCGTGACACCTCAGGCTCAAGAGGTTCCCTTGTGAGATCATCCCATGATCCCAATAAAACATTCATGTACATACGTCATATTTCTAAACTTGAGGAAAACTCAACACCTTTGTATTGGATTAGAGAACTCGTCGACTCATTAAACACCTTCTCATCTACATCAAAACCAGTTTACGAAAATGTTCAATATTTCATTTCTTATCAGCCATTTTCGCTTCGCAAATCGATCTCTAATTTATGCATTCAAAAGCTGCACTTCCATATATATATAAATTCGATAATCGGAATCAACTCTGGTTTGTTTGAATTCCTCCATATAAAGAAAAAAACCTACCACAACCTCTCCCCTTATATACTTCACCTATATAACTATTCTCAAAACTTAAGATGGCAATCACCGACACTCTTTCGCGAAAAAACAACTCGCTTATCTATGCCCATGCCTTTCTCGTGGTACGACAAAAAATAAATAAAATAGGAAAGAAAAAGGATCTACGAAACGTAATTCCAATATTAAAGCCGATCTTTCGAACGATTTAAGCTCGCCTCTGTGGTATAAATTTATTGACGACAAACGTCTATAATTCGATAACATCGCCTAGCCTTCCTGGATGTATTTTTTCACTATACTTAATCGCTTGTAAGAATTTTTCAATTTGGACATAACAAATACTAATTAATGTAGGTATAATGTAAGATTCCCGTTTTCTCTTCGCGCAATGTATAGGTAAGGTAATAAGTTTAACTTGTACGATAAGTATGAGTGAGAAAGAGATACGAAAAACGATTAAAATAAAATATTTAACGTTTTTAAAAAATTGTCATCTCGGTGTAAACGCGTCGCTTATAGCTCTGAATTAAAACTTTCACTCGATTCTGTGCGGTCACATTTTGCTGTGCAGAGTACTACATTATTGTAAACACGCATACGTATATTATTATACAAGATACTATGTACGAATACGAAACCCAACCGAGACCATAAGAACATTATAGAGCAAGACACAAAGTCACACAGGGAGTAAAAAAAAAACACGACCTCCTCATAATATAGTTAAACGCGTATCAAAATACATCGAATTAATTATTTTAAATATCGTCAAAGAAACCTTTAAAATCTCCCCTCGCGGCTACATCCGAATTTGATTAATTTTAATTAATATAACGCCACGGACACGGACGCAAACGCGGATTGCGCACAGCACAGGCCCCTTATAAACATGTCGAAATAGTTCCACCATTTACATACAAATTACCCGCGTAAATTACCTACTCATTAAAAAAATGGACACGATTCTTCCAACAAATTATTAACAAGAGGGGCAACTTTACTAGAGGAAAAAAACACTGCTCGACAAAATAAAAAAAAAAACTATACCTAAAAATCAGTTTTAATGCTGCAGTGTGAGAGGATGCGAAAATATCCACTATCATAATTCACGGAACGTGGTTCGCTGGAGAAAGAAACGAGCGCAGGGTGAGAGATAAATGTTGTAGGTACATACTATAACTACACAGAGTTGACTAACATCTGGAATAACGACGTTTTATGTTTTAAATGTAGAATACGTGATTAATTTTTTAATAGCAATGCCGAATACGAGATATTAAATTGTCCTCGAAATAGGTAAACTATAGAGAAGGGGCTAAATGGAGTTTAGTGCGACAAACGCGTGAGGTGTCTTCTTTTCTCATCTTATGAGTAATCTGTCTTAAAATCTGGCTGGTCCTGCAAGTGAGCATAGATACAAGTACATGGCCACCTTTAGTACCATATTTGAATGATTTAAATCATAAGGGCATATCAAAAATATTACATGTACATACAACATCACAGGTGATAAAGCTTCTAAATTTATCTCGAGGTTGCAACGATCGATAAGTTGGAGATGAATGATGATTGAAATGGGGTGGGGGGGGGGGAGGTGGAGAAGTAATTTATTTCTATTTAACGATAAGTAAACTGGTCATAATTTCTAGATGAGTTTATCTAAAAATAATTCAAAGCTATCCAAAAATTGGTTTATGATCGAAATATAATCCAATGAGTGTCTGAAAATCCACCACAAACAGATTCAGAAAAATAAAAAATAAAAAATGTCTCTAGAAATTTGTAATTTTTCTTTAAAGAAATTAATTTGCTCATTGCTCAAACCCATGCCAAACTCGCAGATTTTGCATTCCAACATGGGGCTTGCACGATGAAATTTTCTAAACCATACAAAAGTAGATTAAGAGATCAGGTAAAAATTTATCAACTGTAAAAATTTCAAGTGCTCAAGTGCCTTTTTCGATTTTTGGTGAATTTTTGAAAATTAAAAGGCCAAAAATGAGGGAAAAAATCAAAATTTTACCAAATAGACCAAGAAAGCTGAAATTCAGGATATACTCTATTTTCGACATGCCAAATCGATTGGAAACTGTTTCAAACCGTTTTGAGCAGTTCTGGAGCCTCCAGCAGATGTTTTTAGACTTCAAATTCCCCAAAAATTTCATCAAAATGGAATTGGAAACTTGGAAAGCCGAAATTCATACTGTAAACTAATTTCAATACGCCATTAAGTCGACTGCAGGTGGATTTCAAGTCTTTTTGGAGCCTTCAGCGACTGTTTGAAAATTACTGGAGCCTCTAGTAGATTTTTGAAACTCACAATTTCCCAAAATTTCATCAAATGGAGATGGAAAGCCGAAATTCATTCTGTAAACTAATTTCGATACGTTAAGAAGTCGACTCCCGGTGGATTTCAAGTCGTTTTGGAGCCTCCAGCGACTTTTTAAAAATTACTGGAGCCTTCAGTAGATTTTTGAAACTCGAAAAAAGGAGATGGAAAGCCGAAATTCATTCTGTAAACTAATTTAAATACGCTACGATGAAGTCGACTTCTGGTGAATTTCAAGTCGTTTTGGAGCCTCCAGCGACTTTTTGAAAGAGATTTCCAGAAAGTATAGATGGAAGCTTCAAAACCATTTGAAACCACCACGCAGTCGACTTCATATCGTATTGAAATTAGTTTGCGAAGTAAATTTCAGCTTGCTAACTCCATTTGATAAAATGTTGTGGGAATTTCAAGTTTCAAAAATCTAGTGACTCCAGTAATTTTCAAAAAATCGCTGGAGGCTCCAAAACGACTTGAAATCCACTTGCAGTCGACTTCGTAGCATATTGAAATTAGTTCGCAGAATGAATTTCGGCTTTCCATCTCCATTTGATGAAATTTTGTGGGAATTTCGAGTTTCAAATATCTGCTGGAGGCTCCTGAACTGCTCAAAACAGTTTGAAACAGCTTCCAATCGATTTTGCGTGTCGAAAATAGGGTATACCCCAAATTTCAGCTTTCTTGGTCAATTTTGTAAAATTATGATTTTTCCCCTCATTTTTGGCCTAATAAATTTGACTTTCAAAAATTCACCAAAAATCAAAAAAGGCACTTTAGCACTTGAAATTTTGACAGGTGATAAATTTTGGCCTGATCTTTCGATCTGCCTTGGTAAGGCTTAGAAAATTTCGTGCAAGTCCTATGTTGGAAGTTGGAACGCAAAATCTGCCATTTTGGCTGACCTGTCAATCAAAATGGCCGTCATTTTGTTAGTGGGGACACTTTTTTTTTAGGACAAGGGCTAAAAATGTTCCTTAGGACTCCCCCTTTAAGAAAAAAGTTGTCCTGGAGGATCGACCGGGGGGGGGGGGTGCAATAGATCCTTATGCGCGCTCCCCGACTATTGTGAAGTCTTTTGAAAATTCAGAACTTGAAAAAAATCATAACCGATTTGAATCAAAATTGTACCTACCTTGAAAGAAATTAAAAAATTGAACCTATGTCGTTTTTTTTTCAATTCAAAATTTTTTTTATAAACTTCTGTTTAAAAAAAACACTCCAAAGGACAGAGAGATAATAAAATCCCTAATTTCTTGAAAAAGGTGGCAATTCTATTTTCAATTCGAGCTTGATGAAAATTTGCCTCGATTCAAAACTCAGAATATAATAGTAAATTTTTGAAAAAAGTCAAAAATAGTCAAAAATCAATGAAAGTAATGTAAGCTATATTGATCTTGATTAAAAATTCATTTTGAAAATGTCAGATTTTCTTATCGTATGGTACCTAATGTACCTATTTAAAATACCTATCAAGGATCATTCTCGCAGCATCTTTTATAATCACAACTACTCGTATTCGTTTCTGTTTGTCATTGAGAACCACTGTTTGCTCCTGTATACGTACTCAACTATTAATGTCGTACAATTACTTCTCTTCTACACCTCCACCGCGTCTTTCCAACTCAAGCAACCTTGTAATTAAACGAATCAGGCGTTAATATGTAAAATGTACATATTTCAGCTACACAGATACGCTCCGGCTCCGTATCTATTCCTTTTTAAATTTCTTCTTATAATTAAATCACGTTTTTATTATGTTGCAGCTTAATCGTGCGTAATGTAATTAAGCTAAGATTGGATGATGGTTTTCGAAGAAAAAAAATACCCACACAAACACACTCGCACTTGTGTATTACAAAATAAACTGCGGGTCTGGATGTAGAACTTTCAAGGGTTCTAATAAAGGCTATATAGCGATAGATTCCTTCATGTTTTCCGCAATTTCGTAACGGATGGTTGCTTTACCTACATTGAGTGCCTGTTAGAGAAATATGATACAGCTATGAAGAAGAAGAAGACCCGAAGTGTTAGAGCTATTTTCTTTAAAGTATATTTCACACTTATATTACGACAGTATTATGCTAATTATAAGATAAATCTAACTTATTAATTATATTAAGCGAACGTGCTTTCGTGTTTTTCAAATGCAAATTAATCTATTTAATGTAAAATTTTCACTTTGGTAAAATATTATTACCTATTTTTTTTGTTATGTTTTAATGTATCTACTATTTATATGCTTATATTTCGAGCGTTCTTCTTTTTTTTTCCTTGACTCCCCACCGACGTGTCTCCTTTGTAGCACCTATTAGAAGTGCGGCGTCTTTTTACTTCTCTTATGACATCGTGCGCCTCGTAAATTGTCCTCTTATGACCAGGCGGTCCATGTATATTAGGTGCATATAGTAGGTACCTGTGTATTTGAATGTAGAAAGATTCGCGAAAATATTATCGGGATTAATCTGAGCAAAAGAGATTGAGGTCTTCAGAAATTGGTTCAGCACTTTGCACCTTCATAATATATTTAACAGCTTTTGTCGATCGTTCCAAATTTTAATCCAAATACAAGCTTATAAAACGGCAATGAAATCTGACATAATTCGTATATTCAACGTACTATTAAACTAGATCAAAACTAAAACCATTTCGTTCAAATTACTCGCACAGCTTAATGTAAAAATTCGCCGTAGAATAATTATAACCAAACGCTCGATGCCAATGATTTCATCGAATTGGTCGAGTTAATTAATCCAGATCAAGTTACCTGCAGAAGGCCTTTTTCTCTCCATCAACTCTATTAATTATCGTAAAACTATCAAAATTCGGTCACTTTATTTATTTTTTCTAACCTCTTTATTGCGATTATTATCATTGTAATGATTTTTTAAACGACAACCTCAACCACAATATTTAATGCCTCGTGAGACAAGATTTTTTTATATGTAACGCTTTTTTAATTACTTGGAAATTTTTACATCTCGTCGTAACAACGCGAACTGGTTTATTGAAAAAATATAAAAAATAAAACAGAATTTAAAAGCTGATCTCTTATTTGGCTAATTTTATTTTAAATCAGATTATAAGCTAAGTATTTAATTTTTGCGGGATTCATGTTCTTAGTGTCTTAATTTAGTCAAGAGGTAAAATTTTTAATTAAGAAATTATAAAGACTTTGTAACAAAAAAACTGCGGTGAAATTTTCCTTCACCAAATTATCATATTTATCCACTTGGAGTCGAAAATTATTCTCGAACGATGAGACAGGTGAGATAGAGATTTTAATTGAAAAATATAAGTTTGATGTCTCATTTCAAGGATTTCGCCACCTCTCTTCACCATACGAATTCTATTTTTAATTAGGTAAGAATATTGAAATTTGACTTTCTCGACCAAAAAAGAAATAAAAACAAAAATAATAGGTAGGTAATAATAACGCCAAATCAAAATTGAGTTCCTCAAAAATAAATAGTATTTTAAAAAAAATAGTCCTATTAGATATGTACTTATTTTAATCATCTGATGATGATGATGATTTTTTATTGATTTTTTTCCTGATGAAAAGATGAGGTTGTCAGAGTATTTTTTTTTTTTTTCTAAGCAAAGAAGAATATTTCATAACTTGAGCATTGCAATGGCGTTTTCCAAGTTCAAATTTTAAAAAAATGTAATCGAGACATTTCTCAAAACCTATCACGTTTTTTTAAATCAAAATTTTGAATTTTCTTTCATGGGATTTTCTGCAACAATTTTTGAATTAAAATCGAGATATTTTTAATCAAAATCAAAGCTCGAATCAATTTCCAGATGATTCAAGGGTAGTTATTTGATTTCTTGATCGATGTTCAGATCAGTGTGGACATGGAATACCTACCGAAAAATTCACTGAGGAATGTTTGTTTTGATTTCTTTGAAGCGATATTGAAATAGGTAAGTAGGTATGGTTTTATTTTATTCAGTTTTCAGGTTACAGCCTCATTCAAATCAGATGAAGATTATTTTTGGCAGAGGCGTACTGAACCGGGGGGGGGTTGGAGAGGTGTTTCACCGCCTCTTCCCACTCCCCCAACAGAAAAATTTAGGCGAAAAATTGGGAATTTTCGGGGAAAATTGGGTGAGTTGGAAGAAGTTGGGAAGAAATTGTGTAAGTAGAGAAGATCAAAGATGGTTTTTTACTTCTTGAATCATAAATTTTCAACATTTTTCGCCCTCCCATGAAAAATTAACTCCTCACATCAAAAATAATGTTTTACAATGCATTGCAGTCAAAATTGCCAGAAAGTCTCAACTTGCTGAAATATCAAAAAATGCCGCATTTTTCGCCGAAAATTGGGGAACGATAATTTCTAATTTTTGCCAAAATATGTCTTGAAAAAAATTAAGAATTGTAAATTTTCGAGAGTTTTTGCCCTCCCTCCACTCGGGCCCCATTCGTATTTTTAAAGAAAGTTGCCTATATTTGAAATTTAAGGGGCAAACGAGCTTTGAAAAAAAAATGATAAAAACGCATTTTTGACCTTGGGAATGGGCAGTAGGTACTTTGGAAAATGAACAAATTTTGTCATTATATGAATTTTTGTCCAACTTTTCAAAATTAGGTGAAAATTCATTATGACACGAACCTAGTTTAAAGCAGCGTCCAGACAGTCCAATATATTTGACAAACTGATTTGTCAAATATTTTGATCAAATCTGTATTTGATGATTTGAACGCCTGTCAGAGCGTCCACATGGTCAAATTTCTGAATGACAAGACTTCCAATCCTCTACTGTGATAAGAAAGTGATATTGTTGCAATTTTGAGTGATTTTCTTAATTTCCCATTCAAATTGCTATTGTTTTTTATTTTCCCCAATGAATAATAAACTTTAGTGATGTTAGGGATCTTTCTAATGTAATTTAAACACTCGGCGGTTATGGGAATCAACTGAATCAAGAAGTGCGTGAGGAAAGTTGTCTGACAAAAGTTGAATTATTTCAGTATTAATTCTCAATTATTTCTCATTCAAAAAAAAAGAAGGTACGTAAGCTATTCCGGAAAACGATTTTACTCATAAAATGATATAATTCTAATCTCAAACCACACTTCAACTGATTTTCTCATCAAACGTTAAAAAATTATCAAGTGATAATGTTCCGCGCCGATGCAATGCGACTCATTTGATGGAAATATTGGATGATTTTCAGAACGGACTTGAAAATCATCAAATAAATTTAATTGGTTTTCAAATCACCTTCCAATTTATTTGATGGGTAATCAGCGCGTCCAGATGGTCCAATATATTTGACAAACTGGGAATTTGTCAAATATATTGGACCGTCTGGACGGTACTCAAAACTGAAAATCGAGGTGTATTTTTGGTTATGCAATCTTTCTCAAATAGAGCAAAATTTCGGACAATTTTTTTAAAAAGTGAACCTTCTTGAAATTTTTTGCAGGAAACGGCAACTTATAGTTGTTTTTAGAAAAAGCAAACATTTTTGGAAATTTTTCGAAAAGCAAGATTTGTGGACAATTTTTTATGAAAAACAACACTTTGACAATTTTAGCAAAAATCCAAAAAACTGATCGGTTTTTAAAATTTTGGGCAAAAAGGAGAGACTTTGGAGTGATTTTTGAAAAAAATAGACTAGGTAGCAATTTTAATAAAAAGTGAGAATTTTTGTCGAAAAACCAAGACTTTGGTAATTACAACAAAAACAAACCTTTTTGGCAATCACTGGTGAAAAACGACACCTTTTTTGCAATTTTTGTAAAAAAAAGTGAAACTTTTAATAATTTTTGAAAAAAGTTACTTTTTGGAATTTTTTGCAAAAAAGCGACAATTTTTAGCCATTTTTCTACAAAGTAAAATTTTTTATCAATTTTGACAAAATATTGTTGACAATTTTAGCAGGAAGCAGACATTTTTGGCAATCATTGGAAAAAAACCAAACTTTTTCCCAATTTTTGTGAAAAAAGTGACGCCCCATGTTGGGCGCCAAATGTAAAGAATGTCGACTCGGCAAGATCTAATTAACCCAAATACCTAGAACCTAATTAATCTTTCAGAATGATAGGTAACAAATATGTTCAACGACAGGGGTATGGATAAGATGGCATATCTAGTATAAAGCATTTTCAAAAAAGAACAAAAAGTTGATTAAAAGCTGTTTTTATTACAAAATTCAAGTACAAAAGCTGAAATGTGTAAGGTGCACCGGGGCAAGTCAGAATGATTTTTCGCAATTTCAACTTTGACCAGCTGTTACTCCCCTTCTAATGAACCAATATGGATCAAATTTATTATGTAGATTCCCATAAGGGTTCTTAACCTATGGTAAAAATTTGAGCGCAATTGACACAGTAGCTTTCGCTCAGTGGAATAAAATATAAACTGTCCTGACTTACCCCAATTGGGGGAAGTCAGAACAGGCTAAACTTTGCAGAGGCGTAGATCACAAACCAAGCGTCCTAGAAAAATTGCTTAAACACAAAATTGTAGAGAATTTAATTCTCTTTGAGATCACTCTCATCAGATTTTCACTAGGACGCACGGTTCGTCCGCTATATGCGAAAAACTAAGAAATAGAAAATCTGTATTTTAGACCAAATTCAAAATAAGTTCAAAACAACAACAAAATACAATTGAACCAAAGACATCTAAAATGAAACTGAATCGCGAAAATTTTTATGCCGTGATGAAGTAGGGGTAGTACCCTCAAGTCACCTTTAGTGGCACTTCGCCAGATATAAACCTCTAGGCGCTAGAGCAAGTTTTCTAACTTACCCCGAATTCCAACTTCCCCCGGTGCACCTTATGAGAATAATTTAAAAATGAAGAAAAACTTGAAGGAAAGCCGTTTTTATTGCAAAAGCTGAAATACCTATGACAATACTTCAAAAATGAAGAAAAACTTGATTAAAAGTGGCTTTTATTACAAAATTTGGATTTCCCCTCCTAGTAATCGTCACAATTACTATTACAGTGGAAGGCCATATTTACCATTAACTTACATTAAATACAGCTTTTGACAAATTTTGGAAAAAATTACTCTTTGGAATTTTTTGAAAAAAAACAATAATTTTTAGTCATTTTGCTGAAAAGCAAAATTTTTTATCAATTTTTGAAAACACAAAAATTGTTGATAATTTTAGCAGTAGGTAAGCAGACATTTTTGGCATATTATTGGAAAAATAAGACACGTTTTTGCAATTTTTGTAAAAAAAAAAAGTGAAACTAAATAAGTATGGATTGCCAAGAAATTTGAGCCCCGCAAAATTTTTCACCTGAGTCTGCACTGGCTCTCACCGGCACTGCTTATTGTTAAGGTCATGAATGAATTCGTTGAAAATAGTAATACATAATATGGACATTTGTGTTACCTACGTAGAAACTAATTTCGGAATCATTGACCATGGTTAATGTCTGAAAAGCTCCCGAATGTTGATTTTTTGTTATTTCCAACCGACTTCAACTAACCCTTAGTATAATCCTTCTCACATGCAGATAACTTCGTACACTAACAAACGAGCAAAAAAGAAACGTGGGAGTGAAAACGAAAAAAAAAAAAATCTGCACAGGGATCTACTCATTTTTATATGTATAGCCTATACTGATGCTATAGGCAGGCACCAGTAAAATACACGTTGAAAGGCTGAACGAGAGAGAAAGATTGACTGAAATAGGATGAGGAATCCGACTGATAAGAGAGCCGGGCTTTTTACATTAGAAACATACAAAAAATAGCACCGCATGGTACAAAAAAAATTGGTATTTTTCAGCAGATACGTTATTTTACGAGATGAGCCAAAGAGAAAAAACGAATTCCTATTTATTAGCTGAAAAAAAAATCCTGCACAATGTTCGAGTACGCGTATATGTAATGTATGTTTGTATACTCCAAGTAGGTACACTGTATAAAGAGTGTGGTGTAGTGGTGTAGGTGAGGAGAAGAAGAGAGTGTGTATATGTTAATTTGAAATGTAGTATGGTAGCCAGAGTAGATATCTGGCGAGTGCCGAAGCAGAAGGCAAATATACCAAATGCTTAGATAACCATCCCTTCTTCGACATGTTGATTTACTTTCATTACATAACAAATAGGTTATAAATCAAACGCGCAAATACGAAATACCATGTAAGTATATTTTTTCATTCGTATGTGTGTGTACTTGTGCGAGTTTTTTCCGCCGATCTTTTTTTTATTATTATTTTACCGTCGTCGTATGGGAAAATAGTACACCTGATGGAATCAGCTTCGACGACCCCGATTAAAATATTATACCTACATCAGCGACGCGAGAGAGACGTAGCCACAAGTGCCGTCTCCTCTCCGCCATTTTTCCCCTCTTGACCTAAGACAAGTTTGAAAAAATGTCGTACGATGGCACGTAAATCAAATTTTTTACCCCGAAGGGAAAATTTCGCCTCATGAAACGCACGAGTCTATAATATGTTGTGTTTGTGTAGATAAGTAACTGACTGAGAGAGTGATAGAGCGAGCATTTCGAGAGTAAAAAAATCAAGATCAAACGGACTCTCTTTGACAAGAGAGATCCAATTGTACGAGATGAAAGACAATATGACTTACTTGAAGGATGCTCGTGTAACCCTTTGATTAAATACTTACGCGTCCGTATGGTGTATGGCGAACCAGAGTAAGAGAGGGAAACCAGCCCTCTGTGCTCATTTCCATATTGTTATGAGATTCCAGTACACATAACCACTTGATGCTCCACGTATTCGACTCGTTTTTGAGAGACAAAAAATAATCCCTAGATGGGGAGCATATCCGTAGACGTTGATTATGAATTAAACGACGATTGTTTTATGCGAAATGATGCTAAGAGAATGTGCAGTACATGAATTAACTCGAGGAGTATAAAAAATAGATATACCTATACTGTGGATTGAGGATGGGATAAGGGATATGGAAATAGTATAGGAAATGCACCATGCGACGGAATTACGCGCCCGGGTCATAAACCCCTTCAACGAAGTACGCTTCTGTTCGATAATTAGCGTAACAGCGGATCTCTTTTGATGAGCTTTTATTATTAGCTTTTATTTCAAGGGTGGAAAGCTCGATTTCAACCCTTGTTAGTTAGATTTTAATTGTTAAGCAAATTGAGGTTTTATCGCAGCTTTTCTCCTAGTTATGCATAAGCCTACTTGTGGCGTTTGAATGAGCCAGCAAAACGACCCCTAAAAACTCGAGTATTTAATAAGCTAATTTGTAAATTAAAATTACGACCGAGGAATTTGAACGAGTTGGTTATTGTTTTTTTATTCCCGCTCTTTGTGTAACTGGTGTGTCTGTGTCTTGTTTTTTTTTTCCATTTCTACAAATAAAGTATCTGTCGTGCTTTTTTCTTCTACATTTTATTACTTACCTGTGTATGAAACTTGCGGCTAGAAATAGTAAACTGTGGTTTCATAGAAGAGTAGCAGAGAGCGCTACGGGTATGTGGTCAGCGTATGGGATACACCAACGTACGAGTATAAGAATGACCGAAATTTTATGAATGAATGGTGCTCGTACACACGACAGGTTTGTCGAGTTTATATTCGACGAAACGTACCGCCATTTCAATGAAATAAGGAAGTGTACTACGTTGAGAAGCGTTCGTAGAACTTTATGAGTGAATTTGAAACGAAAAGGAGTTGGCTTTTTTCGATGCTTATGGTTTTTTTCTCGTAGGATGGCAGAAGTTGGCGTTAACTGTGTTGGTTGGGCATTTATTTCATTTTTTTTTTTTTTTTTTTTTAATAAGTAGCCCAAGATAGGTAGTAGGTAGGTATGGTTTTGTTTTTAAAAATTTTTTTTTATTTCGAATTCACAATTTTAGAAATATTTTTTCATTTGTAGTTGTTCTATTCTCGAATTTGAGACATTAATCCTACTTGATTTTTTGAGTCAAGTCTTAAATCCTTACCCATTGGCATCCTCAGTACAGTATTTGAGAGACGCAAAAAATGGAAAGATTCGCTACGTTTTTTGATCCCTCGTGAATTTATTACTTTCACTACAAAGTAATAATAATACGACCCTCAATTTTTGGTGAATCATTCATGAACAAATTGATCAATTCTTTAATTTATGAATCAATTCGTTCGCGAATGATTCACAAAAAATGATTCAATTCATTCGTGAATGATTCACCAAAAATTGAGTAAATAAATCGATTCGTTCGCGAACGATTCACTTATATGAATCAATTTGTTCGCGAACGAGTCACTTATACGAATAGATTCGTTTGCGAACGAGTCATTTATACAAATCTATTCGTTCGCGAACTAGTCATTTATACAAATCGATTCGTTCGCGAACGAGTCATTTCTACGAAACAATTCGCTCGCGAATGATTCACCAAAAATTGAGTAAATGAATCGATTCGTTTGTGAATGATTTATCAAAAATTGAATTAATGAATCGATTCGTTCGCGAACGAGTCACTTATAAGAATCGATTCGTTCGCGAACGAGTCACTTATACGGATCGATTCGTTCGCGAATGATTCAGTAACTGTTGATCAACTCGTTCACCAATGATTCACCCAGAAATCAATCAGTTTGTTCAATCGCGAATCAGTTGTGAATGACTCGATTCGGTTCGATGTGATTCGATTTGATTCACTTTGCTTGAAAACAGATCAATTCCCATAATCGTAAATTAGTTGATCCGTAAGTATGCGAATGATTCGCCAAGAAATCGATCAGTTTATCTAATCGCCAATCGTTCGTAAATGATTCGATTCGATTGTAAACAGATCAACCGCTGTACAAAATATGTTTCCAAAAAGTGAATCAATTCGTTCGTAAAAGATTTTTATTTGAAGAAAAGTCGGTTTTCTCACACTAAATGCGTGAGAGTTTTTTTCAACTTATAATAAATTGAACAACAATTTTTACCCTGGGTAATTTTTTTCGTTTTTTTTCGTTTTTTCTTAGATTTTTGCAGGATAAGAATGATAATGCAAAAAACTGGACTCTTAAATATTTTTTCCTCAAAAAAAAAAAAAAAAAAACTTATTTTGAGGTGTACGCGTGCATGATATTTGAATGAAGGGACTCTACCCATATTGGAAAATATTGAAATTTTCAAAAACCAAATTGAAAATATTGAGGCATTATGGACTTTTGAAGTTTTGAGGTATAGGTATACCTACCTTAGAATTTTCATAACTTTTTGCTTCTAGCTCCTCCAGTTTCAAAGATAGACAATTACTCGTCATCAATTTTAAACTCGATCGTATTGAAAAACTCCGCAAAACTTCACCTTCAAAGTTATACTTACAAATTTTAACTTTCGAAAATGATTGGAAATGAAAAAAATATAACATTGTAATTTTTTTCATATGCTCATGATGACTCTTTCTGTTTTGGTAAATGAAGATACAGAGCATATTATGAGAGAACATTTTGGTTCGTGTCAAAAAATCAGCTGGACTGGCCCATGATGCTACCTGACGATCACCAGGGGCCTCCAGACACCAAAGGGCCCCCAGGACCCATGTTTGAATAAAAAATACACTGTTTTTACTATCTTTAAACATGATTTTCGCAAGATTTTGTTGCTTTTATTTTATTTCAAAATTGAAATTTTCAATTCCCCACCTATTTACTATTTAAATTGTAAAATTGTGGAGCCAAAAACCCGTGAGGCACCAACGCTTAATTTACGTCAATAATACGTCAATGATGCGTTTGGTTTACCACAATTATACGTCAGCGTATTATCGCCCATCAATTTCGCTTTTGCACGCTGAAAATATGTGGGTGAATACGTTAGTTGAACGCCCAACTTACGCTGTCGCAAAACAGTGGTTTATAAGCTTAATATTCAAGAGTAAATCTGCAGTAAAAACGACAAAAAAACCATTGAAATTTCATAGTAACATCGGCAAAATTTCAATGGTTTTTTTGACGTTTTTACTGCAGATTTACTCTTGAATATTAAGCTTATAAGCCACAGTTTTGCGACAGCGTAAGTTGGGCGTTCAACTAACGTATTCATCCACATATTTTCAGCGTGCAAAAGCGAAATTGATGGGTGATAATACGCTGACGTATAATTGTGGTAAACCAAGCGTATCATTGACGTATTTTTGACGTAAATTAAGCGTCGTTGCACGCAGGAAACCATCAAAATTTTGCCCATATTACTGTATATTTCAGCATAAATCATTGTATGCTGGTGTATGAGCCAATGAAACGTCATACATACGTAATTTGATAAGGGATCTCCAATACTGTAGAATGATCATATAACTGTCGCATAAGCCATTGTATATTTGTCGTATAAACCAGTGTACACTTGTCGTTTCAACGCCAGTTATAAGCCACTCAAAGATAGCTGACCAGATATTAAATTCACATTTATATAATTTTCTAAATTTAAATACTTACGAAAATTTCTTGCCTTGGCTGGGAATCGAACCCAGGACCTTTGGTTTAGTAAACCATAATCTTGTGCATGCAGCCATCACCTGGATATTATTATTTGGACACTAAACTTGTACTCATGTAAGAATAGGTATATGAATACCATGCACTCAACTACGATCCTATGATGGAAACATCATATGCTCAAACGACAAAATCACCATTCACAAAAGTTGATGTTTTTGAAACGTCAGTATGCAGTGATTTAGTGCTTATTTAAGGCCAGGGACGTAGCGAAGTGACTTTTCTGGTTGGGGGGGGGGCAAAACCCCTAAGATTTTCAACTAATTTGACTGAAAATTCTCAACTTATTCGACTGAAAATTCCCAAGCTGGGTGAAAAAAGAAGGTATTTAAAGTTACATAAATTTTATCAATAGTTTCTTGGAATTGTGAAGTGTAAAACAAATCAAATTGGCCCGAGCGAAGCGAGGGCAAACGATTTTCAAAATTTGTAATTTTAAGAAGCAAAACAGCTGAAATTTTACTGTAGTACAAACTGCAAATTTACGACAAAAATACCATATGCGTAAATTTGACGTATTTTAGGCTGATTGACAATGTCATATTTACTGCAATTTTTTGTCAGAATTACCCTGGCAAATTCGACGTTACTACGTCTCACCAACCATGGCGTATGTACCACAATTTAACGTTGCAAAAACTACATCTTAATGAAAGCGTTTTCCAAGAGTAAAAACTATGATTTAGTTACCACACATTTATGTCAATACTACTCGTCACAACTTTGGCGTATAATTGACATACCTGTGATGCGAATTTACGTCGAAAATACGGCAGTTTTACTCTTGAAAAACGCTTTCATTAGATGTAGTTTTTGTCAACGTAAAATTGTGGTATGTATGCCATGGTTTTTGAGACGTAGTAACGTCAAATTTGTCAGGGTAATTCTGTCAAAAAATTGCAGTAAATGTGACATTGTTAATCTGACTAAAATACGTCGAATTTACTCATAGTATTTTTGTGGTAAATTTGCAATTTTTACTGCATTGTGAGTACGTCAATTATACGCCAAAGTTGCGACGAGTAATTTTGACGTAAATGTGTGGTAACTAAATCATAATTTTTACTCTTGAAAAACGCTTTCATTAAGATATAGTTTTTTCAACGTAAAATTGTGGTATGTACGCCATGGTTTTTGAGACGTAGTAAGGTCAAATTTGTCAGGGTGATTCTGACAAAAAATTGCAGTAAATGTGACATCGTTAATCAGCCTAAAATACGTCGAATTTGCACATAATAGTATTTTTGTGGTAAATTTGCAATTTTTACTGCATTGCGAGTACGTCAATTATACGCCAAAGTTGCGACGAGTAATTTTGACGTAAATGTGTGGTAACTAAATCATAATTTTTACTCTTGAAAAACGCTAATATTACTCCTCACAACTTTGACGTTTAATTGACGTACTTACGATGTAGTAAAAATTCCAAATTTACGTCAAAAATACCTCATGCAAAATCAGACGTTTTTTCAGAGTTCAGTTCATGACGTATCAACCATAAAAATATCACAAAAATACTACGCGCGAATTCGATGTATTTTAGGCTAATTGATGATGTAGTATTTACAGCAATTTCTTGTCAAAATTACGTCTCCAAATTCGACGTTAATACGTCTTACAAAACCATGCCGTATGTACCATAAGTTTACGTTGAAAATACTACATCCTAATGAAAGCATTTTTCAAGAGTAAAAATGATGATGTAGGTACGACACATTTACATCAAAATTACTCCTCGCAACTTTGGCGTAAAGTTGACGTACTCGCAAAGTAGTAAAAAGTGCAAATTTACGTCAAAAATACTACTCGCAATATCGCAGTATTTTGAGCGAACGTAAAATTGCCGTGTATACGACTATTATACCACAATTTTACCATGGTTTTTATGGCGTTTTTTAGGCGTTTGGTACGTCAGCGTACCTATCAGCGTAAAAGGCCTCACGGGAAGAAGCAAAAACTGATTTTTTTTTAAAACAATGTTTTTTACCTTTCAAAACACAAATTTTTGAAAGCTGTTGCCCTCATCGCTTCGCTCGAGCCAATTCCTACTTCTTTCCTTGAAGTGAAAATATTCCATGTTCGAAACTTCCATATAATTATATTAAAAAAGGAAAATGAAAATCAATTGGCAAAATTGTTATTTCATCTTTTATTTTGGGTTCATTTGCATTTTATTTTTAAAACTCGTCAATTGGTATTTTTTCTCATACCAATGGGAAAATTTTCAGTTAGCCCCCCCCTCTCAAACAAAACCCCTTCTAGTTTTTTTTTCTTGTTACTAATAAGAAAAGCAAAAATAAAAATCATTCGCATTACTCGCATTTAAGTATCTGAAACTGATTAAAAAATAGGAAAACGATTCTGAAGGGGTGAGGGGGTGAAATTTTGCAGGCTTGTTAACCGAAAAAAAAATATTTCCAGTTAAGGTTACGGTTAAAAATTAAACAAGAAATTCAAAATTTCGGTTAAAGGTTACGGTTAAGGTTATTCATTTTTTAAAGTTATGGTTAAGGTTCAGGTTATGGTTATTGATGACCATCTTTTTTGGTTATTGGTTAAGGTTAAGGTTATAGTTTTTGGTGGTCATTTTTCCAGTTGAGCTTAAAATTTCGGTTAATGGTTAAAATTACAGTTGAAAATTTGAAAATTTCCAAAAATTCTTTCGGAGTTTGAAATTTTAAAGTTTAAAAAATTGGAAAACTGGTAACATTTTTAATGTTTTGATCATTTTTTTGATTAAAATTTCAAATCACTACAAATCACATTAAAAAAAACTCAGATATAAAAAGAAATGAATCTTAAAATTTTGTAACCGGTTTTTTTTCTAAACATTTTTCGGTTAAGGTTATGGTTATGGTTTATTTTGATCTCAGAAAACGGTTACGGTTACGGTTATGGTTAGTGATATTTCAAAAAAAAAAGGTTTTTTGGTTACGGTTAATTTTTTTTCGGTTAATTTACCGGTTAATTTGCGGTTACGGTTAATGGTTAAAAACCGGTTAACAAGCCTGAAATTTTGAGGGTTCGATTCAGTGCATTTGCCAGGGAATCCTAACTGACCCAGCCCACGCCTGCGAGATGCCCAAAAACAAATGGTTATGACACTGAGAATTTCAATTTTGAAAAAAGTTTTCCAATAATTTTCATAGAAATTAGTTTCCATATCTGGGTAACTTACTTGAGAAATTTTGAAAAGAATTTTTAAAATTCTGAGCCTTTGATCTTGAGTTGATCTTCATGTTTTGATGATGACCCTCACTTCCTTCGAAAAGACATTTTCCTTTTACCAACTCATCAAAAAATAGGAAAACGATTCTGAAGGGGTGAGGAGGTGAAATTTTGAGGGCTCGATTCAGTGCATTTGCCAGAGAACCCTAAGTGACCCGGCCCACCCCTACGAGATGCCCAAAAACAAATGGTTATGACACTGAAAATTTCAATTTTGAAAAAAGTTTTCCAATAATTTTCATAGAAATTAGTTTCCATATCTGGGTAACTTACTTGAGAAATTTTGAAAAGAGTTTTTAAAATTCTGAGCCTTTGATCTTGAGTTGATCTTCATGTTTTGATGATGGCCCTCACTTCCTTCGAAAAGACATTTTCCTTTTACCAACTCATCAAAATAGGAATTTTTAAAAGTAATTTTGTCCTTTCTAAGCTCGGGCTATAATTTGTTTTTCCTTCGCAGAATGAAAAAATTCTATGTTTGAAGCTTCCAAACGGCCAAATCGGTATTTTTTTTCTCATAATCACCCGGCAAATTTTTGGTTGATACCAGTCCCCCCCTCCCTCCAAGAGAATGCTTAGGGTATTTTTGTTCCTGTCTATGGCCGGGTAATTGAAACTTTATTCTCAGCAACTCGTTTTCTTTTTTCTTTTTTTAATTTTTAGAAAATTTTAAATTTCAAAATCACGACGAGAAAAACAATATTTTTATGAAATTCAGATTGGAACGTCGATCACAAAATTCATTTTTTCGTAACTTTCTTAGGTTTTGGAGTCTCCAGCTTGCAACTAATTTTCTGAAAAATTTCCTAATAAAATTCTGATATAAGACTAAAAACAAAAAGATTCAGAAATTTCGAGAAAATTTTCGTACAATGTTCTAAATTACTTAAGTCAGGAAGCCGAATTTATAAACTGAAACACTATTTAACCGGAAACTTAGCTGAAATCTTGGTACCCAGAACACCTACAATATTCTACGAAGAATATAAATTTTAGGCCCATAAATCAAACACTTTTGTACGCTACACGAATTAAAACGCGTTCAAAAATAATAACACGCTTTAGGTAGGTATTTCGGTTTGTTATATTAGTGTACTTTGGTACCTATACACTTAGTTTTACAGTACCTACCAAGTATAAAGGTCAAATAATAATCTGTCGAAAAGGCATTCGGCGTAATTTCCCAATACACTTAAAAGCAGGCTTGTAATTACGTCAGACAAGGTAAACCTTTAGCTTACGCGCGCATTCAGCAATAATACCTACGTAATCGCGATTATTTTATAATTCGCGACCTCTCGCGTATCGGTTCCCAGTCGAGGGATAGATGAGAGTGGTGAGACGCAAGTAGGTAAAGGTTCCCTAGATGTGGAAACGAGGGGAGGTAAAATGTAAAGGTAAAAAGCAATACTAAAAGGGAAAACAGCGAGAAGTACCTGCGAGTGAGCGAAAGAGGAAAAAAAAAGGCCACACATAAATCGATGCTTATAATTCGCCAGAGAACGCATAAAGTTCGCTATTCGATGGCCTGATTTATACGTTCATTAAAAAGCATAGACCCTCAATCACAAATGCTATTATTAGGAGTAACATTAAGAAATCGTAATGTGCGCGGCAGCGGCAGCGGCAGCAGCGGCGACGGTGGCGGCAAAAGTTCGCGTGTTATTGTATTACGGTCGGCGCAAGAAAGACTGGAGGTGAGGTTTCGTAGAAATTCAAAGCTCGCGAGGAGTTTTCTATACTGTATAGTTCGTCTTTAATTGCTGGATATTTAGTAAAACTTTAAAAAGGGACGAATGGTCTGGCGTTATTATTATTATTGTTAATTATTCATTATTCCGTATAGTACGTCAATGTTGTGTGTGTACCTAGCTCGGCCAAGCAGGCAACGTAGAGAAAGTGCAAGGGTTGCATTACCGTTCGTGTTACACGATACCCGGCACAATTCGATAATTAACCATCATACTGACTTTTCCTTGCCTTTTCTTCAGAAAATAATAATTAGCCGGTCGCGTGTTCCGAATAATTAATATTCTATATAGTCGTGTAATTTATCCGTGTATAGCTGTATACCTACGTACGTATATTGCGCACTGCCCTGGTCGGCTTTTATAACCTTTTTTTTAATACTACCTCTCCTTTAACCTTACGATCGCTCGCGTTTTTTCTTTTCTTTTTTTTTTTAATTGCTCGAGGTTTGATTTTAGACGAATTTCCATCGTGAAAGGGTTTCTTTCAAAATCAATTCTTCATCAAAAAACTTAACGTTTGGCGAAAGTGTTCAAAATGTTAGTCCTTTTCTTCGATAAATAGGAACTTAACTGTTTTTACTCCCACCTTAACCTCCTCAGCATGCCAGGCAGTTTTACCATTTAGACTACCTATGCTTTTTCTCGATTTGGTATATTCAAAAAGTTGAACGAATAAATTTCTAAAATTTTTGCGCCAGAAGTTGGACTGAAAAAATTAAATTTTGTTAGACACATGAGTATTTGAAAAAAAAAAATTCCAACAAGAAACGAATAAGGATCCTATACATAAACACCAGAAAACTTCCTAAATATATAAAACAAAAAAAAAAAAATGAAAAATATCTGAAAAAAGACAATTACCTATAAACTAAATTTGAGGTGCTGAACTTCCTTTTCTGATTTTTGATAATTTTTTCAAAATTCAAATCCGATCAATTTTCCATTTGAAAAACATTAAAATTTGACAAAACTGAGAGGAAAAATTCTCAAGTTTGGTTGATGCTCTCTTTTTAATGTTTCCTAATTGATTGGTGGCGGTTTCCAGCGGACTTGGAGCATGGAGCTTTTAATGGAATTTTATATTCAATAGTTTCAGAAAAATGGTCATAAAGGAGGCAAAAATTAAATTACTTGAGCACCTGGAAATTTGGATGATCATTTTTTCAGTCCTTTTGATCCTGATTTAGATTCAAATTTTAAAAACCATTTTTGCCGATTCAATTCCATGTTACCATATTTCTTCAAGAACTGAAATAGTGAACAAATCCGCTAGAAGATTGTGGTGACAGATTATACAACCTACATTATAAAAATTTACCCAGTTAAATAATACAGGTCATTATGATACAGTCTACCTTAATTTTTACCAAAATATTCTTTCTCATGTTAATTCCCATAAGAACTCATTTATCATCTCATATATCTAATTGTATGTTAATTCCCATAAGAACTCATTTATCATCTCATATATCTATTTGTATGTTAATTTCCATAAGAGCTCCTTTATCACCATATATTTACTTGTATATTATTTTCCATAAGAGCTACTTTATCACCATATATCTACTTGTATGTTATTTTCCATAAGAGCTCCTTTATCACCATATATCTGCTTATATGTTATTTTCCATAAGAACTCTTTTATCATCATATACCTACTTGTATGTTATATTCCATAAGAACCCTTTTATCATCTCATACAGCTACTTGTATGTTATTTACCATAAGAACTCTTATATCGATTTGTATGTTAATTTCCATAAGAGCTCCTTTATCATCTCATATATCTACTTGTATGGTATTTTCCATAAGAACTCTTTTATCATCTCATATAGCTACTTGTATGTTATTTTACATAAGGACACTGTTATTAGGTACTAGTATTTTAGTATATAAGCTCAAGCAAACCTAGTAACAGTATTCAGTTCTCTTCCAAGCTTCATTGGAATAACTTATAAGAAACACTTCTGTTTCAACTTGTAAATATTCTTTTAAAGTATTTAAAAGTGTTTTAAAGTATGTTGTGTTAAACAAAGTTAATAAATCATTTTTATTAAAACTGAATTGTTAAATCTGTCACCACAAAATTGGCGCCCGGACTTTTCGAACAATACCTGGACTTACAAAATTCAGAGAATCCAACAACACTTGGACTTCAAAAATTTGAACAACTGGACATCACTTGGACTTGGAAAATTCAAGAAATCCAAACTTACAAGGGAACCCTCCCACATGATAATCTCCGATTTGAATGAAACTTGGACAGGTGGAAAGAGGACCTCAAAAAACCCCCATCCCTAAATTTTCAGCTGCTGAAGTTGATTTTTCTATTTTTGGCGAGCGTGTGAAGTTTTGTGTATTTTTTATACTTTTTCTCATGTTATGTGTCAAAAAATTCGATTTCTGATGATAATTCTAGATTTGCCCGACGGTAGTACTTATCGATTAGGTATCAAGCAGAGACCCTTTGGCCAAAATTTCAGCTGCTGAAGTTCATGTGGTGGGGAGAAACGGTCATTTTTTGAATTCATTCATAACATGGGAAAAAACAGTAAAAAATCTTGTTTCCTGAACGGATGGCCGGATCCAGCCAATGATGGCATGAGTCGATTTGGTATTCGGCAGAGACTGTTTGACCAAAATTTGAGCCCTTGAAGTTCATTAGAAGAGCTTAATTGACTCATTTTTCAAATTTTTCAATGGCATTTAAAAACCAGCAATTGGGCAAAAAATTCGATTTCTGATGATAATTCCAGATCCGGCCGGCGGTAGTATTAGTCAATTAGGTATCAAGCATAGACCCTTTGACCAAAATTTCAGCTGCTGAAGTTCATGCAGTGGGGAGAAACGGCCATTTTTAGAATTTACAGAACAACTTTACCTGTATACGCAAAACTTCAAACGCTCGTCAAAAATCGAAAAATCAACTTCAGCAGCTGAAAATTGGGGGATAGGGGTTTTTTGAGGTCCTCTTTCCACCAGTCCAAGTTTCATTCAAATCGGAGATTATCATGTGGGAGGGTTCCCTTGTTAGAATACCACAACAACGGTAAAAAAGTTATAACGTTGGTAAAAGTATGAACTTACCCATTTTACTGAAAATTTTTAAAGAAGTTATTATAGCTATTGTACTTAGTTTATTGGCTTTTTAACTTATATGCATAGACATAACTCTCCAAACAAATTTACTGTATTAACAGACGAAAGTGACAATATAACAGAGAACGAATTAAAACAAACAAGAACTATAACAAAAACAAAAATTGATCCCAAAATTAATTCCCCTACAACATCCAGCTCAACAGCTGAACATACACAAAAAACAGGACCTGAACAAATTAACTCTGAACAAGACAAAATTGAAGAAACAGAACAAGAATCTAAAAACCTTCTCCAACATACTGCTTGGATAATAGGAGCGTGCAAAGACGAACTAGAATACATAAATTTTAGTCTACACATACCTTTCGAAGGAAACTTGGACTTTTTGAGAAACCAATTAAAAAAATACGTTGCTTTAAGCCAAGAACACCATCACCAAGCAAGAGAAATCCAAGTTTATTGGTTACAAGAACTACTACAAACAAAAGCAAAAACAACTGACGTTAGTACTAGCCCATTTAAAGTCTCCCAAAACAAAAAAACTCAAACTTTGACAATGGCAACAAAAATCTTTCATCCACAAAAATTCTCAGGCTTAGATACAAACTTGAAAAAATTCTTGGACAACTTTGAATTATGCTCTCAAGCAAACAATTGGAGCGATGCAGACCAAGCAAAATACCTACCTATGTATCTAACAGATTTGGCATTAGATATTTTATAATAACATTCCCGAAGCAGAAAAAAAGGACAAGCCATGGAAAGATTTGAAACCAGTTTTTCTCAAATCTTTTAATGAAAGTGCACAAAAAGACATGTGTGAATCAAAATTAATGACAAGATTCCAGAAAGATGGAGAAACAATACTGCAGTACATAACAGATATTCTCAATCTGTGCAACAACATTGATGAAAAAATGGCCGAAAAAGACAAATGTAAACACATTTTAAGAGGCCTTTTACCAGACATCCATGCAGCAGTCTGCCTCTTTGACAACAGTACCATCCAGAAACTTCGATAAAAACCACAAAGATTCAGAATAATATGCAGTTGAAATCTTCGAAAAAACCACAAACCGATTTTGAAAGTCAAAAATATGGAATGAAATCAAAGTTAAGCTTTTCACGTACCTAAGTATACTAATGTAAGTATTCTTTAGTGACGAATTTTTCGATCTTTTCCTGCAGAAAAATGACTGGAGATAATTTTGAATTAAAAATATGTACCTAAATCGAGTCAAAAGGTTACAAAAACGGTCTGTCGTCTGAGTTTTAAAGCGCCGCGTTGAATTTTCGGCTCTTTCAATGACCTAACAATTTTTTCTCAAAACTGAAATAACCATAAATCTATTGGAGTGGCTTCAGAACTGCTCGAAACCGTCATTATTAATGACGAGATGGTCTAAAAAATGGATTGCCTGTTAGTCTGCTCTCTCAAGATCACTGACCTACCTCTCTATAACATTTCTAGAACGTCTGTCTGTCTATCTGTTTTCCCTATTAAGGCCCTTAAACGGTCAGTATAACTTCCCAAAGTCGTCTGTCTGCTTGACTGGCTTATTGAGGTCACTGACCCACCTGTTTGGACTCGCACGGTTCTCTCTAGGTCATTGACCCGCTGTCTCTGGACTCTCAAGGTCACTGACCTACCCCTCTAACATAACTAGATCGTCTGTCTGCTTGTCTATTTGGCCTATTAAGGTCATTTTAACTTGTCAGTATATAGCTTCCCGAGGTCGTCTGTCTACTTGTCTGGCTTTTTGAGGTCACTGACCCACCTGTTTGGCCTCTTGAGGTTGTCTGTGTGTCTGTCTGGCTTTCCAAAGTTGTACTTACGTCTGCCTGTCCGTCCTTTAGTGGTCGTTGCCCTATCCGTCATCTGGCTTCTCAAAGTCGTTTGTATGTCTGTCTCGCCTCTTAAGGTCATTGACTCGTCTGTCGGCTTCTCAAGATCGTCTGTTTTCTTGTCTTGTCTCTTAAGGTCATTGACCTGCCTGTCTAGCCTCTCATGGTCGTTGGCCTACCTGTCTGCATCATTAGACCACTGATGTAGCATTTTGATTTTCTCGTAGGAAATGGTCAAATTTGAATATGTACTTAAAAATTCACAAAAATCGAACATTGAAACTCACCATCTAAATTTTGACAATGTGATGTATTTTTTTTATGGATTTTTGGCTTATCTTATGCAAATTCTGAATCGTTGTCTTTATTTAAGAAATTGATTTTATAAATCACAACATACCTAAGGCCAAATTTCAGATTGAAAATTTTTCGATTTTTGCTGAATTTTTAAAACCTTGAATTTGACCGTTTTCCAGTGAAAAATTGATCTGAAAATCAATTCAAGATCAAAGAATTAGAATTTAAAAAAATCTTTTCAAAATTTCTCAAGTAGGTATACCAATATATGGAAACGAATTCCTATGAAAATTATAGGAAAATTTGTTTTTAAAATCAAGTTTTTTTCAAAATAAATTTAACTTTAACTAGACTAGCCCCTAAGTATTATTTTTGTGCATAATTTTCTGAGACGAGTCAAAAAATACTCTCATAATTTGCTCTATCTCCGTTCACCAAAACTGAAAAAGTCTCGAGCATGTGGGAAAAAATATTAGGCTACATTTTTTCCAATCCCAAAAAATGTAGAAAGTTTGAATTTTTATAACTTAATTGAAGCTAAACTTTTGCGCATTTATCTTCTCGATACGAGTTAAAAATTTTGTCATGGATAATTGCTTAATTTTAAGATTAAAGGAGCTATAAAGAAGAAAAATTTTTTTGAAGAAAAAATTGAATGGTGCTATTCAAGAAGGTCCTATCACCAAAAAACTGGTTTTGAGAAAAACACATTTTTATATTTCAGTGTTTTGCTATTTTGGTTTACAATGATATAGCGAGCTCCGGTTTTTTTTGTTGAACAGAAGCATCTTTCCTCTATTTATTTCTTGCGTAGTAATTTTTTTTCCACCACCAATATTTCCATGGGAGCGCTTTACAAAAGAGACCTTGATAGGACCTTCTTGAAACGACAGGACCTTCTTGCGGTTATTCCACCTAAAAATCGATTTTATTCCTTCTCAAACCCACCAAAAACATGAAATAGTTCAGACAACTTGTTAGGTACGTAATTTACAAGTTTCAAACACCAACTCTTGAGGAAAAAATTAAATTCAGAATTACTCGATTTTTTTCATTTTTACAAAATTTGATTTCCGTCGCACCCCACTCCCCCTCCCCCAAGGGGTCGGGCAAAAAAAAGACATCGGATTCGAATTCCTCGTTGAAAATGACTACGAAATCACTACTTCCAACTCTTGAGTTTTGTTGTAAAACCCCATGCGCCCTTTTTTTTGCCATCCAAGTCACTGTGGTGAGCCATCCTCACCAAATTCATATGGCTGCTGTTTGTGAAAAACACCACATGGTGAGCTGCGGTTTGCACCATTGTGTGCAGAAAATGTCAGAGATTCAAATTTCATGAACTCCTCAAAAAGGTCCTATCGGTCGATAGGACCTTCTTGAATAGCACCATTCAATTAAAGAATTCAGTTTTTTTTTAATTATTGGAGGTATCTATCCTGTAGACATTTTTCTGAGATCACATAAATTTTTGAAATGAATCGAAAAAACTTACCCAGGGTAAAAATCTTTGTTCAATTATGAAGATGAAAAAAAAATGAAAAATATAGCAAGTGTTTTTAAGTGAATAAAAATTTCTCTGATGGAGTATTAATTTCAAAAAAATCATCTTCAAAAAAATGATTAGTGTCAATATAGTGGCACTATAAAGTGCCAAACGAGCCTCATGGGGTGATTAGGTACCTACGCACATTTTTCCTAAAATCGATTTCTGTTGGTTCTAGATCTTGTATTTCTCCAGCAACTTTACAATTGAAAATTTGAAAAATTCCACAGAAGAAATCCTGGTTTCCTGGTCTATAAATGACCACAGAACCAATCACTCTGCTCATAATTTTGAATTTTTGAACTCTATACTCCTACCAACACAATACTTTCAATACTTGGCATCATGTTCGATGCTATTTTCTACGTATAACAAGATCACATTGTCCATAGACCTGAACTCAATACTGACCTTGGGCTTTTTAATCGATCGCACCAATTAAACGATCGTGATATATTTATGTCTGAAATCGGCAACTCTTCCATCAGTCTAGCTCGCATTGATCTCTAATACATAACCTATCATCATAATACACAAGAGACGATCACCGAGCACCAATATACTCGTATATGGTCTAAAATGGTACTTCATTTATACAACCCCTACAGTCGCCAGCACTGGCACAGTGTGGTGAAAAAAGTCCTACGGCAATTTCTCGTTGTCTGTTGCTGCGTCGGCCAGTCACGGAAAGCCTCATTCCAATGACTGTTTGTTCATATTACTACTCTGCCCTTCAATCATCCATCTTTCGAACCGTTTTTAATTATAATTACATACCTATCAACCGGTACTGTAAATTATTCCGATACCTACGTAAAACTTTTCCCCCCATTTATTAACTCCTCTCGTATATATGATTTTTTTTCTTACTTTTTTCGTAGGTACTTTACTCGGCGATCATCGACCATCGACACAAACGCACTTGTTCGACAAATTATACTGATCGCAGTATTGGCTGATTTATTCTTGACAATGATTTTCTTCATCGTTTCTCTTTTTAACGTGTTTCACCGAAATTTAACATTTAACGTTTACCTCTTTCCTTTTTATTTTGACGAAGAACGATCAATCGACGTCTACAGTAACGATTATTATTTTGATTCCTTTTAATTTCCGATGTTTTTTACAACCTAATGAAAGGCTTACCTATGGCATATTTAGCGCTTTTATTCGGAAATCATATAGTCTAGAGACCTTTCCGACTCCATTTGAGGCCCGACATGTCCAATTAACGCCCGCAATTACGCAATAAAGAGGTAATACGCGAGTATTATTGATGAATGATCGCCATTGATGTGATGGATATGGTATACAATTGTCTATACTATTAAGTAGGTATCTAGGTACTCTGCATACATGTATACCTGCGCGATTTTTTATTCTTTTGAATTTTTTTGGGTAGTTATCCACGTATTTTTTTCACAGGTGGTACCTTCAGGGGGAGCTGATGGGTATGTATGGGAAGGTTTGATGAGTAAGAATGTAGGTGCTATCAAGTTCTGGGCTGATGGAAGCGAGTTGAAAATAATACTCCAAGGTGACCGCGCGATGAAGCCTCAAGAAATATATATCAGGTATCCTTTTTAATCGACAAATTATCGAGATTTTTTCCTCCGAATTTTCGGAATTGAATTAAATTAATGTGTAATATATTACCAAACGTATGCGTGACGTTTAGGAAAGAAAAAAAAACATTATTTAAATTTACGAAGGTATAACTGGAAGGGTAGATATGTGCCTTTATTTCTTTGTTGATTGTTTTGCATGGAAGACCCTACATTCTTATCTACGATAGCTGTGGATTCGATTAAAAAATTTGTACCTAATTGAGATTCAGGAATGTACAAAAATGACCAAAATAGTGATTTTGGAATTTTCCTGGAGTCAAAATTATTCTTCAAGGTTCACTTTTGCCTCAGAGTGCATTTTCAACCTCGAATCAACAATTTGAAAAAATTCAAAATTTCACCAAATTGACCTGGAATGCCGAAGTTTAGCATGCGCATTGCCTTATACCCTCCGAATCGAATGGAAACAGCTGCCTAGGTATATAGTTTCTTGAACCACTTTAAGAAGTTCTGAAGCCTCAAAATATTGGTTTATTGGGTGAAGCTCCCTCAAAATTTTACCCAAGGAAGTTGGAAAGCTGAAATTTACTTTACTCTCTACCTAGTTTATCACACTGAGTCAGTTGGAGGAGGTCTCAAATGGTTCTGGAGCTTTCAGAAATTGTTTGGAAATTTCAATTTTCAAAAAAATGCATTAAAATCAGTACAATTCAACTTTAGTAGGTGTAATTGCCATTTCTTCTCCCCGAATTTATTTGACGTCATAATTTTAACATGCTGAATCAACTGGAGGAAATATTAAGCAATTTTTGAGCCTCAAACAATTTTTTGGGGAATTCCAGTTTTCAAAAAGAAATGCCTTAAAATCTGTACAATTCAACTTTAGCCTGTATAAATGTCACTCCAGTGACTCCCTCCCATCCCACCAGTCCTCACACAATGGAATTCATTGTCTCTGCATCTCCTTGAAATAAAAATAAAAGTTGCTAAGTTGGAAATTGAAAAAAAAACACAACATGCAGTTTCAACTTGACTATCAGGTTTACATCACTATCTCCATAGGGTGTGCCATGCACTTATTTCGATGTTTCGGTTAGGTATTTGCACTCTCACAATTGAAAGTTTTCGAATTTCACGAGAAAATGATTCCCCCATTTTCGAATTTACCTAAAATTCAAAAAAAGTTGCCCAAGGAACCGCCTGCCTTTACATGAAAAAAAATCGAACTCATCCCAAAATTTTCTACTTTTGTGTCGAAATCTCGTCCCCATCCCGTCATCAAGATTCAAGCTGTTTGAAGAAAAAAATAATTTTCAAGAAAAACTTTCTTCGATTCCCAAAGAATGGCGATCATTTCAACTTTGAGCACCCCATCGAGAGAACCTGTAGTATTGCTTGGGGATCGATAGAACTTTTTTATGAAGAAGAGATTAAGCAAAATTCATACATGGGTAAAAATAACTAAAAAGTGGAGAAAATGTAGGTAAATTAAACACTTTCACTTTTTACACGTAAACAAAATCATTGAAAAAATGTTGGAAGTTGGGAGAAAATTTTTGTTAAAGATAAAGATTAAACAGTTTTGGTTCTCTTTTTAAAATTTTTTTACTTATTTACTGCTAAACAAATTTCTGATCTTTTCTAATTCTTACTTGGATTTTGAAATTTTTAGGAATTTTCTCCCACTTGAAAATTGAAACGTTTCAGCCGAAAATTTTTTGCCTGAAAAAAATTCAATGCCAGCTCCTTCATTTACTTCTCAAAAATTGAAATATTTGAAAAATGGTCCATCTGAAAAATTCACGTTTTTTTTACTTCATCAAGTTGTTACATTTTGGTTGCTGAAAATTGAAACATCGAAAGCAATTGTCCCGGATTTCATCGTTTCATTATTGAACTCTAAAGTTTTCCGTTTATTTTCTTCTTCTGTTGAAATTTTCATTTTTTCTTCTTCGGTTATGTAGAATTGAAAAAAGACGGCAACCAAAAAGTGGTCTCTTCCTCCCCTCTAAAAAATGTTGACAATTTGAGAAAACTTCCTCTTTTTTTAAAATCAAACTTTGATATTTTCCATTCATGTTCCCCTTTTTCCCGAATCAAAACTGCATGCAAAAATACATCACCTGCCAAAATTTAAGATACCAAATGGACATTTTTCCAGGTTGGGCGATTTTTGAAAAATGAAACTTGATATTTACCTTATTTTTAACCGCTCATCCTCCCAAAGTTAAATTTATAGCTTTCCAATTTTATTGGATTAAAATTTCATGGAAATTCCAAATTTCAAAAATCTACTGGATGCTCCTGAACTGTTTGAAATACGCGAGTATGTAGGTCGAAACCCTTTCCAAGCGATTTAGAAAGTCAAAAATGTAAGTTATCTACCCACTAAATAACTTTCTTGATGGATTTGATAAAATTCTGATTTTTCCTCCATTCTTGGCCCATTCAGATTTTAAAAAAAATTCACCAAAAATCAAAAAATGCACTTCAACTCCTGAAATTTTGGTCGATGATGTGTTTTTGCATCATCTTATGATTCAGCTTTGTTCAGATCAATTATTTTTCCATCCTTACTTCGGATACCTCTCTCGTAAAGTAATAATACATTTTGGGAGGAGAATCTGAACATTTAAAATTTCAAACCAAGAAAAAGTTCCAAATGTTATTTTGATTGAAAAAAATTCGAAGAAATTTTCTACCCTTTCCTTCCTTTGAAGTTTGAGAAAGAGAAATATGACCAGATAAATTCACCGACCTTATTACTGAAATCTTATTTATTGACTTTGACCAAAAAATTGGGAAACATGACAACAAAATATCCATACTGATAAAAATTTAGTGTCCGAACAAAAATTGAACCAAGAGAACTTGCAAAAATATCAGATCAGCTAAAATTGCAGGTCTTTAGAGTCTATTTTTCTCGCTCATTTTTCAAGTGTCACCACCTAACCTCCCTCTCCCCTCCCACTAGTGATTCTTTATTTTGTGCTGAGCCCAACATATTCCAAAAAATGATCGAATACAAGTTGGAAAAAAAATGAAACAAGTGAAAAAAATGTTAGGTACAATTATAATTATTAGATGATCCTTTCTAAATACTTTTAAAAAAAAATCCCATTCTCATTTTCAACTATTTGTAAAAATATTCAAGAAGGAAAATCCGGCCATACAGTGACGGCCTATAACGACCCCTGTTAAATTAAACATTGTAAAATGATGAGGTGGCGTACACATCATCGTGTAGGTATAATAAGTCATCGATTGAAGTACTTTATAATATCTTATTAAAGGCGTAACGTGCTATAGTGCCTTCGTGTAGATATATGTACCTACTTACTGGGTAAATATTCTCATGCAGATCTATGGTATGTAACCTAATGTACAAGAGTACAAGAAGAAGAGCATCACGACGATGATAAAGAGGAGGAAGAAGACGCCCGTCGTCGTCGTACATATTAATTTCCAAGGCCGATCTAGTGGAAAAAAATGATCGAATTAATTTGTGAGATATATATACCATAAGAGATGAGGTACTTTTAATAAATCAAAAAACGCCAAAATCTTTTAATGTCTTCCGGCATCGGCTCGCCAAGACCAAAGGGTGGAAACTATACCAAGCACTTACATTCACTGATTCACATTACTTACACACTCATTTTTATGTAAGTATTTGTACCTGTGTGCGAGCATCTGATAGATAATTTATGCACAAGAATCCTCCAAGTTCTTGTGAACACGTTAGATTTTTGGTATAGAGGCTCTGTCTTTTTTTAAAGCTCAAAGCGAAAAAGTATTTTATAACAAAAGTGAAAACCTTATAATATTAATATAACTTCCAAATTATACACGATTAAGAAGAAGAATAAAAAAAAAGGGCACAGGAGAAGAAAAGAGTTGGAAAAAAGTACACCACGCGATGTCTTGCGCTAATAATTCACTGCTTACTGAGAATTATAACCAATTATCTTATTAAATGTAACCTATAATGTTTGATATAATTTCTACGAAGACTATGGCGCGGTCCGAGAGAGGGTTTTTTTCTTCTCTTTTTTGATTCATTGCTGCTAGATGCCTGTCTTTTTCAGATTGATTTTACCCGAAGGCTTTGATACGTTGGGTGCCAATCAAATGAGCAGTTTAGCGTGATTCTGTCTATATATTCGACTTCGTAGTTCTTTTTTTCCTACTCTTGATTGGATATAAATTTTTATACGAGTGTGTGCATTCTCAGACTCTCTTTATGTGAAGTTATATACCTACTACAATTCTGTAATACAACATGAAAGCCACTATATATCTGTACCTACTAAAAGCTGTTATTATTTGGTTTAAAATTTATTTTCCTCGTCGTAAAAAGATGGCGCTTAGTGCGGTTTTTTTCTTCAAGTTAATATGTACGTCTTAAATGTCGATATGTACATAATTATCGATAGGTAAAGGACGGAAACCAAATGTTGTTGAGGTTAAGTAATGAGTAATATTTACATTCTAGTGCGCAAGGTGTTGGATATGTAAATAGGTTCAAAGGGTTTTAACACAAGATGATCGAGTGTGGGATATTTAGAATGTTGTTGTTGGTAATCAAATTCTAACTTTTGAAGGTACAGGTGTTACACATTAAGAAGGTGATATGTAAAATTTTGTTTTGATTTGGCATGATAAATAATGTATTTTGTATCTAAAGGAAATATTTAAACATAAAATACCTACCAACCTATTATATGGGAGTATAAATACCCATTTTAAAAGTTTCTAATTCTTCAAGTGAAAATTGCTACCCTAAAATTTGAGAATACCTATTCATTATCAAAGTTTGATTAAATTTGATTTACAAAAAAAAAAAAATCAAAAACTCTGAACCTTGATCAGAAAGAACCAAAAATTAGAGGAAAATTAGTACGAGTATTTCGCCAAATTAATCCAGAAAGCTAAAATCGAGTGCCTTGTTTACCTACATTTTTGACCCCCCCCCCCCCGGAATCGCTGGGAAATAATGTCGAACTGTCTTGAGTACCTATTTCTGGAGCCTACAGCAGGTTTCTTACCTCAACCGGAGGCGGAAGGGTAATTTTTCAAATTTTTAAAGAAATATGAAATCGATGCACAAAAATATGTTTCAGACTGAAATACACGGATTTTGAAAAAAATAACGGGTACGTGCGTTATCGACCATGAAGGTCTCGAAAGTAGCTGGAAGCTTCAAAACGGCTTGAAATCCACCCGCAGTTGAATTCATAGCGAATTTAAATTACTTTGTAAAGTAAATGTCATCTTCATAACTCAATTTTACTAAATTTTGTGGACATTTTCAGTTTCAAAAAAAATCTACTAGAGGCTCCATGAATTTTCAAAAAGTCACTGGAGGCTCCAAAATGACTTAAACTCGCCAGAATTCGACTTAAAAGTGTGTTTAATTTGGAATGAAGCATAAATTTCGATTTCCAACTTCATTTAATAAAATTTTGTAAAAATTTCATGTTATTCAAAAGTCTGCTGGAGGCTCCAAGAACTCCGGCTCAAAACGGGTTTGAACAGTTTCCAATCGATTTGGCAGGTCGAAAATACAGCATATTCCAAATTTTAGCCTTCTAGGTCACTTTGGTAAAATTTTGATTTTTTTTTTCTCATTTTTGACTTGAATTTGATTTTTAAAAATTCAACAAAAATCGAAAAAAGCACTGCAGCACTTGAAATTTAGGCTCGGTTGACCTGCTAATCAAACTGGCTGTCATTTTGTTATGTATTAAACAATTTTTTTCAGCAATTTAGCTTTGAAATGTTCCTCGTCAGGGTGTCCCCCTTAAGAAAAAAATTTGTCCCAGAGGATCGGTGGGGGGGAGGGTGTGTACAAATTATTCATATTGTTAGAATGCTAGACTATGAAGTACAAAATTTTCAAGTTTATTGAGTAGGTACCCACCTAAAATTTTGTGGAAATTTCAACTTTCAAAAACCTGTTGGAGGCTTCACAGCTGCTCAAAGCTATTTTCAATTGATAAAAAGGGTGGATGAGTGGTCAAAAATAGGGCAAATAGCAAGTTTTAGTTTTCAAAAATTCAACAAAAATCGAAAAATGCCACTTGAAACCTAAAATGTTGACTAGTGATGGACATACTTTTGCATGTGGTTCTGATTTAGTTAAAAGAAGTTTCAAAATTTGATATAAAAGATGGAAAATTAAGATAGGTACCTACTTTTTCCAAATATTGTTATCTACCTAATATTTTTTTGTGAAGGGGTCATCAATAACATCGTTACATAAATAAAAAAAAGGAACATTCCAAGAGAAGGAGAAAAAATGGGAATCGAAAATCGAAACAATTTAAATTGAAGTTTCAATTTTAGGGGTCGTATGGAAAGGGGGTGGGGGTAAACTTAAATTCTATAGAAAAAATACCAAGTGTGGCAACAAGTTGGAAAAAGTTAATGTTTCAAATGGGACTGTTTTCAGATACTCATTACAATTTTTGAAAAAAGTGGGCAGGGGCGGGGGGGTCAAAATCTCGATTGAAATTTTTCAATATTCAAGAAGGGAAGAATAGACGAAAATTTCAAAGTTTAACAGAGAAATGATGAAAAGCAGGACTTTCGAACAATAAAACAAACAAACAATTACAAACAAAAATAGGATAAGCGCCCAGCAAGACTGTTGGGTACTCTGTGATCTCATTCCTACTCAAATGTTCAGCTTCAATAAAAATTTCTTTCCAAGTTTTCCAAACTCTAAAATTTTGTTTGCACGTTTTACATTTTCCTCATTTTTTAGTCATTTTTTCTAATTACATAGGAGAGCGTCCCCAAAGCACTTGAAAAGTTTTCTGATGGTCTGGCGACTTTTTTATGATAACTGAATTTTTCATATTACCTACATCTTTCAAGGATTATCCAAATTTTGATCGAAAATGAAAAATTTGAATAATCTTTGAAAAATACATACCTATAGGTATAATGAAATTAAAAATTTAGTTGAAATGAAAAATAAAACATACCTCTCGTTCAAGCACGTTGGTCAAAATTTTCCCACGACAACACCGTGGAAAAAATCTGAGCATCGGGGTAGTGATTTTTGAAAATTTGAAAATTCAAAATGTTACTATGGGAGCTAAACGCAACACTGCCAGCTAAAATTTTAATGGCGTGATACTTCGGTCAAGAGCTTTCATTGGGACCACTTTCCATCCAAATCCCTGGGGGGGGGGGACCTCATGAGGTTCCATAATAAGATCGATTCCAGCACAAATTTTCAAAATTCTATTCTGTTGATTCCAAATCCAAAATTTCATCTGGTTAGGTATGTACAATTTTTAAAGATAAGGAAGGAATTTGACGTTAAAAATATGGTAGTTACGATGAGCCAATTAGGGGAATTTGAATTCAAGAAATTCCTCAAAAATTGAAAAATGAAATTATTCTTACCATTTTTGGAGCAATTAAAATGCTAGTAAAATGTAACATTGATCGAGTAGGTACTTTTGCATGCTACATTTTTTCTAGACTGTACCCTATCACCTACTAAAATTTCGTCAAATTTCCATCACGAAGTTTCAATATGTTTGTGGCTCTTCTCCCTCCTCTTTCCCGTGTCCACAAATCCCTATCAATCCGCTCGCACATTGAAGCAGACACGTGAATTATTATCTCATCTAAATTTGTCGGATGCTGCAAAGATTGTTTTAGCTTCTTATATGTAGCAAGGACAACTACGGTTATAATTTAGGTACATATATAAAACACACGTCTGCAAAGACGAGACATTTAGTTGATTTTTAAACACAGAAAATTGGTCGGTCGCGTATTTAGTCATATAAATATGTTGTATGTGTACTATTCAGTATAGTAATAAGTAATGGGAGAGTGAAATTTCAAAGCGCAATGATTATTTGTTATTTCCTTTTTATCTTAATTGCGTTCACCCTCTTCAATGCCGTTCAATTAACGGTCATTAAGAATGATACTTGATGATTATTCTCTCGCCCATATCTCAATTGTCGACAAACACAGTCGATGAATCTTTCACTTGAGAGTTTTCATTAATCCCATTAAGGTTCAGTCTTTAATTGGACTAGTTGTGATTTTTTTCATTTTTTTCTTTCCAAGTTTAAATGTTTCCATCCGTTCTCGATGGCCGATGGGTTTTCTATACCTAAACTCTATTGCAGAGTCGTAGTTAGAAGTGCCTTCTGACTATCAAACGACTGAAGCAAGCTCGAGTACTGTAGTAGGTGTAGGTACCTACCTATTTAATGTTTTAACGAGAGTACCTAACTATAACCAGTATAGAACAATTACTCAACATCGTCTCACATGTCAATTATAATGTGTGAAACTGACTAATCTTTTCATTTTATACGCGCACACCCACGCTACACACGTATTTATTTACAAATACCTACGTTTATCTGGATTTTTTTTTCATCGTATATCAAATCCGCGTCTAACGGCATTTAAACAGTAGAAAGAAAAAAATATTTACTAAAACGTGATAGTATTCTATACTCACGCGGTGGCGGAGAAACCGCGATTAATTCTTTTAATACGGCACGTAATTGACAGCAATTATTGCAATACGATGTTGCATAACGAGACTCTCTCAGTTGTTCATTGCATAGGTAGAGGTACTGCCATTTATACCTGGCTCAATTCGAGGAAGTTGTACCTTACCAATACGTACCTAACTTGAGGAAAATGTACGTATATGAATGGGTACTGGGTAGCTTATACCTACCTAGCTATTGAAGCGAATGTGTTTTTCAAATGAATTATTTTATCATCTTTAGTTTACGAATACAAAACTACACACTTATTACGATTACCAAATTGAGACGGTGCCAAAATTAAACTGACCCCTCGACAATAGAATAGAGGCGAGTGGACTATTGGACATGTAAATATATGAATTTGGCGCTACTCTTAATGCGTGTAAGCAAAAATTTATGTATTCTTGTGTAATTCACACAGGAGACGATAAACCGTGATCTTTTTTTACAATAGTAATCCGATAAAAAGGATATAATTTAGTACGTTTTGTTTTTCCCAGTTACTATATAGTTGATACCCAGATATTATGCTCGTGTAAACGTGATAAATAAAGTGAATTTTTTATAGCTATGAAAAAAAAATAGCGATGTTGTATTTAAATTCAAATTTTCAAAGGGAAATTCAGTGTAGACGTTCATTTTGAGTTGAAAATCGTTTGGAAAAAATTTAAGATCTGGAGGTGCTTCTGAAGGGGAGATAATGGTTCTTCAAAGAGGGAGTCTTTTCGAAAAAATCGTGGTTTTTTTCTCTCTAGCATGTACCCAACCTGTATTTGGAAGTATAGTCCACTTCCGCAGAATAATTTGCTATTGCTTAAAAATTCACTTTTGAAGTGGCACTCATGAAATCACCAACCAATATTATGGATAGGTGCAGAAGTTAATTTTTGGCCTTTTCAGCGTGATTCGAAATTTCTGGAGAAAATTAAAAAATCTCTGGAGGCTCCAGAAAAGTCTAAAACAAGTAATTTTTGATATGTCATATGTGGGAGTTGAATTTGAAAAAAATATTCATCATCAGTTCACTTTTCTCAAAAAAAATTATTCAATGAAAAAGCTCAAAAATCGCCCTTAAATCAGCAGCTTTTTTGAATTTTATAAATTTTCAAAAATCCACTAAGAAGTTTAAAATTGAACTTGAGCCCCTGAAAATTTAGTTATGGGGGTTTTAAGACATGCTCTTTGAATCTAGCTCGGTTTGGTTCAATTCATGGATGTACCAGTTCAAATGATTCCCTGGTAAAAAGAAGGCATAGTGATTTTCTATGAGGGATAGTACGATAAGACATCCTAAATTTCCAATTATTTTTAGCGCACTATCTTTCTATGTAATATAGCTACCTATCTTAAATAAACAAAACCGCCGATGATTGCATAATAACCTAACCTATAATATTTACCCTTCATATTTTGCAGCTGCAGATGGTCAAGTTTAACCAACGGATACTCAGTGTAAGCATCAATACATAATATACCTACAGAACAGCTCTTTTACCATTTCTACATTAAATACCAAGGTACTGATATTGGTAATATTCGAATAATAATATAGGCAGTCTAAAATTTCACACTCATTACCGCAGCATAAATTATTACTGAAAAAAAAAAGTCGAACCATTGGTTTGAAAAAATACCCACACCACGAATATAATTATCGGTTACCGACTCATCAAGATATTAAGGGTTGAAATATCGGTTGTAAAATAAACATAATTTAAAATCCATTAATTACTTAGCCGTTCGCGTAGCATATCGAGAAATTATACAAGAATAAACCCACTCTACCCATAGCCAGCTACATTTCATTATTGTATACCTAACACCGCGGAGCTGATGATGAAGCTCCTGTACAATTCGAATCCGCCTTTAAAAATAAAAAAAAGGGCCCAATCACACCACTGCGTAAAGAACGAGAAAGAAATCAAAGAGAGAATTAAAAAGAATTCTCGGAATTTTAATCAGATTTCGTGATGAAGTACGAGTATATGCGAGGTGTGTTTCACGTACCGTCGATAATTAAAATTATTTAAAAATCCGGCTCCCCGTCTTAATTTAAAAAACGACGTATGGATAAAGAAAGGCGAAGAGGAGAAGGAATGGAAAAACGGTAGCTTATTTTATAATTACTTTTCGAAAAAAGACTTATATGTACGATACAGAGGTACGCCTTTATTGTAGGTATATATATAAAGGTGAATGCGGCTCATCAGTGTCTGAGATTTTCCACAGCATCTCGTATAGGTACTTCTCAATATGTGGCACCCACTGAGTTCTTTTCTTATTCATGTTGTACCGCGACCGACCATGGTGACGTAATTTTCATGCATCTGTATTTTATGAAGGTATAAGTCTACATAGGTATATACGAATTCTGAGATAAAATTTATGTCGTCTTTTAATACAAACCTAGTTGTGGATTTTTTGTTCGGCTTCCGATTTTTATCGAGAATCGAGTCTTTGGAGCAGAGGTTTAAAGTGTAGTTAGACTACTGCGAATCGATAAATTATCTCGTTAGCGTGCATATTTTTATTTTTAGGTTTTAGTAGAATTCCCTCTGAAGAAGTAGAAGTTCATATCTGATACATAAGACGAACTTTAGTCAGCTTTCTAAGGTTCAAATTAAATCATGATTCTGATTTCTATTTTTCAAAAGATCTGAATAATACTAATTTTTTACCATCAAAAATTATACCTACGTTGCTTCAAGTTCCAAATTATAAATTTTCAAGAGCTCTTGTCCTCGCTTCGTTTGAACTAATCTGATTTTTCTTTTTCAAAATTCGTAAATTTAAAAAAAAAAAACAGTTGTCCAAGTTTAAAAAACGTCAGGGTCTGAAATATGAGTATCGGTTTTACCGCCATAATTGACGTGGTTTGGTTTCTTAAATTAGAAAATTTTCAAACGCTTTGACCCTCGCTTTGCTCGAGCCAGCCAACTTTTAATTCTTATAAATTGACCTTGAAAAATCGAAGTTCTCGTTCTCACCTCGAAAATGACATTTTTCCACATCTTGAAATGTAAATTTTCAAAGTCTCCAGCCCCCTCCTCTTCCATCTCAATCTCAATTCCTTCTCCATTTCGCAGTGTTGCCCACCAATATGTTATTATTTCTGAAAAACTCCAAAATAAACCAAGAAATTAAAATAAATATGGGTTTGGATGGAGGGTGGGTTACTTGCTTGAAGCTTGCCCAACTTTCTCAAATTTTCAGAGCATCTCTGGTTTTGTGTAATTTTTAGTCAATTTTTGAAGAGATTTTTGTATTTATTTTAATAGTTCTTTTTCACAATTTTTCCTTCATATTTTGAAATATCAAGACAAAATAATAAAAAAATAATATGAAATAAAATTTTAATTTTGAAATACCTAAACTAAAATAAATTCTGATTGTTTGATTTTAGCCATCATGTAGAGTACTTAGGTTTGTTGTTTGTTTTCTGAAATTTTTGAAAACACTTATTGAATTAGAATTTCTCACTGTGTTTGTCTCAACCACAGGTTCTTACTTGGGTATGAACACACCCACTGATTGGAACAGTGTCTGCCACAAAAATACTGGTCCTAACTTGGGTCTGAACACACCCACTGGTTGAACCAGTGTCTGTCTCAAACACTGGTCCTAAATTGGGTCTGAACACACCCACTGGTTGAAACAGGGTCTGTCACAAACACTGGTCCTAACGTGGGTCAGTCTCAACCACTGGTCCTAACTTTGGTCTGACACACCCATTGACTGAAACAGGGTCTGTCACAAACACTGATCCTAACTTTGGTCTGAACACACTCACTGATTGAAACAGTGTCTGCATTGGTCCTAACTTGGGTCTGAACACACCCACTGATTGGAACAGTGTCTACCACAAACACAGGTCCTAACACGGGTCTGAACACACCCACTGATTGGAACAGTGTCTGCCACAAACACGGGTCCTAACACAGGTCTGAACACACCCACTGATTGAAACAGGGTCTGTCACAAACACTGGTCCTAACTTTGGTCTGAACACACCCATGATTGAAACAGTGTATGTCTCAAGCACTGGTCATAACACGGGTCTGAACAAACAGGGTCTGTCACAAACACTGGTCCTAACTTGGGTCTCACACACTCACTGATTGAAACAGTGTCTGCATTGGTCCTAACTTGGGTCTGAACACACCCACTGATTGGAACAGTGTCTGCCACAAACACGGGTCCTAACTTTGGTCTGAACACACCCATGATTGAAACGGTGTCTGCCACAAACACTGGTCCGATTTTTGGTCTGAACACACCCATGATTAAAACGGCGTCTGACACAAATACTGGTCCTAACTTGGGTCAGAACACACCCACCGATTGAAACAGTGTCTGTCTCAAGCACTGGTCATAACACTGGTCTGAACACACCCACTGATTGAAACAGGGTCAGTCACAAACACTGGTCCTAACGTGGGTCTGAACACACCCACTGATTGAACCAGTGTCTGTCACTAACACTGGTCCTAACTTTGGTCTGACACACCCATTGATTGAAACAGGGTCTGTCGCAAACACTGGTCTTAACTTTGGTCTGAACACACCCACTGATTGAAACAGTGTCTGTCACAAAACTGATCCTAACTTTGGTCTGAACATACCCACTGATTGAAACTGGGTCTGTCACAAAACTGGTCCCAACTTTGGTCTGAACACAAACACTGATTGAATCAGTGGTTCTGAACACACCCACTGATTGGAACAGTGTCTGCCACAAAAACTGGTCCTAACTTGGGTCTAAACACACCCACTGATTGAAACTGTGCCTGTCTGAAGCACTGGTCATAACACAGGTCTGTACACACCCACTGATAGAAACAGGGTCTGTCACAAACAGTGGTCTTAACTTTGGTCTGACGCACCCACTGATTGAAACAGGGTCTGTCGCAAACACTGGTCCTAACTTTGATCTGAACACACCCACTGATTGAAACAGTGTATGTCTCAAGCACTGGTCATAACACGGGTCTGAACACACCCATGATTGATACGGTGTCTGCCACTAACACTGGTCCTAACTTGGGTCTGAATACACGCCCCACTGATTGAAACAGTGTCTGACTCAACCATTAGTGTTTTCAATTTGTCGTCTTCAGAGGGTTTTAAAATTTGGAGTGCAGAGTAAATTAGCTATTCATCTCCATTTGATGAAATTTTGGTAATTTTCAAAAAGTCCCTGGAGGATCCAAAACGACTTGAAATCCACCTGCAGTCGACTTCGTAATGTATTGAAATCAGTTTGCAGAATGAATTTCGGCCACTTTCTAACTCCATTTGATGAAATCTTGTGGGAATTTCTGGTTTCAAAAATCTACTGGATGCTCCTGAACTACTCAAAAATGATTTGAAAGAGTATTCCAATCAATTTTACAGGTCTATAATATGGTACATATATCCCAATTTTCAGAATTCTGGATTAATTTGGTAAAATTTTGGATTTTTTCCTTCATTTTTGGCCCATTTGAAGTTATAAAAAGAATAAACAACAAATTGACTACCTAAAATGAATTTGAAAATCTCAAAAATAGGTAGAACTTTCAAAGTGAAAGCTCAGCTTTTCATATTTTGTGCAAACGTTTGGAAAAATATCGAAGACAATCAGTTATTTCTTACCCTCCTTTGGAACCCTAGTTTTTAGAATGAGATCCCAAAATTCTTGAAGAAATGCAAGAGGATCCCTCATTAGTCAGTTTGGACAATAATTTTAAAAATTTTCAAAGTCGAGTAGCATATTGATATTGATTGTCGTTGATTTGAAAGCATTCGGTTTAATTGGACCCTCCACCCTTGAATATTAGGCTAATAGGCTATGATTTAAAATATTATAACCCTGAATTGACTGCTCCTTTTAACCACATATTTTTGGAAAAATGTTCGAAAAATTATGAAATTATGATAACGATACGAATAATATGACATGCTCGATTTCAGATTGTTTTATTAATTTTGTGCCTATGCCTATCTATTCAAACTTTCCAACTCCCCCCCTTCCGTCTCTTATTTCTGGGCATCAACTACAAACTTGGAAAATTCAGCTCTTCCCCAAACTGTAGACGGTACCGCATGCCAACACTTTTATACATTGCTCTTTTTCTGTATGGAATCGTGTTCAAAACGCATCCTTCTATTAACCTTAACGTAAACACCTTTTTCAGCGTTAATTTTGCAAATTAGGTAACCTTTTTTACCATCGAACACGATTCGGGTAGAGGTATAAGTAAATTTAGCAGCAGACAGCAAAAAGGCTCCTTCGGCGATAATCCGCTGTCGGTAATAAACTCGCATCGACATATTTACTACTATGTATTAAAATTCTCGTTCGTGGCCGATGCCTTCGGCTCGGCTGCGCTGCGGAGGAAAAAAGCAATAAATTTAGCGACATTTTCGCCCTTAAAAATAAAAATCAATTCGGCAAAAGTTTTAAGAATAAATCCGTTCTCGTAAAAATGCTGGTTGCAATTACGTTCGGACAAAACAGCTCGTCGACGAATCTAGCGTACATAAATTTAGCAGCTTTAAAAATGCTATAGCTCTAAATTGCCCCAGTGGCCCTGTTTTGTTTACTCGGCTCATTCAGCGAGACTTATAAGTGATAAAACTTACAAAACACGGCGGTTTTTCTTCCACAGTCCGGGTCGGGGGCTAGAGAATTACTAAATCGTCGCGTATATAAAAACCACACATACCCCGAATCGGCGTAAAAATTCGCGCTCCGAGCGTTTGAAATTATCACACGCCATTGCCTCGTTGCGTCTTAAATTTCTTTATAAAACATTAAACAAACTCGTCGCATAAAATTGCTGTACAGTGTACGCGTCCATCGTATGGTAGAGCTGGCCTCTGTACAGGCTCATTTGGAAACCACTGAATGGCAACGTTGTCGTTTAGATGATTGATTAGGTTACCGAACAGCGTAATACAAGGAGCTCGACACCTTCTTCTAAACAATACGGTATATATAATTGAAATTACCACTTTTTATTTCGCTTGGCACTTGGCTTCTTTCGAGTTACTCCTCTTTATGCTGCAGTACCTATATAGGACGGTGTTTTTAATACATTTTTATATTACTTATAAGACCGCCAAGCTGAGCCGCCCGAACAGCATTATACACACACCAGCTTCCGAACATATTTTAATTACAACCTTTATAGCCAGTGCACACTTTTGAAAAACCAAATTATTGGGCGTTAACCACTCTCCATCTCGAGATCCCGAATCCTTCTTTGTCTTACGCGTTCTCGAATAACTCATCTTCTCCAATTGACGATTCGTGTACCTGGGATGCTCCTGCTCGTTTTGAAATAATTAAAAAACACACCTACCCAGGCTCATCATCATCATCATCTCGCACACAAATACAACAATATTCTACGAGTATACCTACAACTCCCTCTGCCTGGGTTTCTATACTTTTTCTATCATTTACGATTAAACCCAACACTTATTAAAAATGCACACCTACCGACCGCTAATTTTTTATTCCGCGTGTAGCGCGTGTTTCGTCCTCAGTCGTTTCCCGTCACCACCTTGCCCCATCTTCTCGCTGCTTTACTTCTTTTTTTTTCACCTTCGTGTGCATTTTTTTATGGGTTTACTTTTTTCTAAATGTTACCTACGTTTAGTTGTACTCGTGCAGTTGTGTGGTATACCCAAGTCAGGCAGGTAGATGTTTTCAAAATGAAGTTATTTTACTTATATAATGAGCTCAATTAAATGCCAACTACTTAATGAAGGGATGATTTTTTAAATAATATATGAGGCCAGAACATATCAGTGCATCTCAACTGGAGTGAAAATCTTACTTAGAGGAATATTACGAATTCACGAACAATTTAGTTTAGAATATAATGGGGGAAGAGGGGGAGGTAAGGAAGGGCTAAAAAATTTGATTTAGGAATACGAAATTCTGAAAATTCTGAGTTTTGAGAAAAGGGAGGACTCCAGGGAGTAAAACGTGTGTGAAATAAAAGTTGGGAAAATATATAAAAATCTAGTCCAAGTAATGAGCTTTTTGAGTTTCCAGTTTATTGAATTTTTTTCACTATTGACCAGTGATGGAGACCAAATTTGAACCCAGAACCCAAAAAGTTCCTATGAATTTTTGAAAAGTTTGCACGAAGTCAAAAAATTTGATAATCATCGAAAAAAAAAAGGAAAAGGGTATTCACAGGTAAAATAGGTGAAATGGCCCTGTTCCCAGATTTGGAAAATGAGGATGGATTATTGTTGGATACCTTCAACAAAAATTTTCTGGTGAAATTTCCGTCCCTCAACCCGCCACCCTGGGACAATATAGACAAAAAACGTCTTTTTTTCGAAAAAAAATCGATATCCATGAGTAGTGGGGAGAAAATTCTGGTACCACGTGGAATGTGTAGGGGAATAAGCATATGGGCCTTTCAACACGATTTTTTTCAGAATTTTCATAATAAGTACATTTTCTCCTTCTGAGTCCTGACGTTATAAAAAAGTCCTAATATTTTTTGTAAACGTGAACAAAAAATCTTGTTGTTGGTCAAAATTTCAAAAATGTCCATTTTTGCCAAAATTATCAAAAAATCTCATATTTTTGTAAAAATCGACAAAAAAGCACCTGTTTTTGGCCAAAATGTTCAAAAAATCGTATTGCCAGAATAATTGTCAAAAAAGTATCATTTTTGCCAAAATTGTACAGAAGTTTCTTTTTAGAAAAAATTATTTTAAAAATCCCAACTTTTGTCAAAATTGCCAAAAAATGCCCATTTTTGCCAAAATTATCAAAAAATCTCATATTTTTGTAAAAATCGACAAAAAAGCACCTGTTTTTTGCCAAAATGTTCAAAAAATCGTATTGCCAGAATAATTGTCAAAAAAGTATCATTTTTGCCAAAATTGTACAGAAGTTTCTTTTTAGAAAAAATTATTCCAAAAATCCCAACTTTTGTCAAAATTGCCAAAAAAGTCCTGTTTTTGCCAAAATTGTCGAAAAATACCTTTTTTTATGTAGGCATGTGCTATTGAAACTAGAGAATTTTCATTATGATATTTTTTCAAGAAAATCTTAAAAATTCATTGTTCATAATTTTAAAGAAAGTGTTTGGTTCAATAGAGATGAATCCAAGCCCTTTTTGAATGAGCCCTCGGCAAACATAATTTCACTTATCCTTCCTCATTTCCCCTTCCCCTGCTCTCATGAAAATAGTTTCGATGGAAAAATTGCTTTTTGAAACAATTGTTTGGCTTAAAAAAAAATAGGTAGGTATTTAAAGTTCGTGCAATTTTTGTGCAATTTCGTCAAATTTTACAGAAATTTCATTGAATTTTGGCAATTTTTTCTATGAATAGTTTTAATGGCGTTTATCACTTTTTCTAGCAATTTTTCCGAATTTGATTGAAAAATTCTTCATTTTTTAGTGATTATTTGCAGTGGTGCCATTTTAACTGTATTTTGTTGAATTCCCTTTTCACAACAATTTCATTAAATTTTGCAATAATTTTTTTGCTAAATTTTGTCAAATTCAAGTGAAAATTACAAGTACATACCTAAATGCTTTTTGGGAATTTTTATACTTTTTTCGCAATTTTTATATTTTTTAAAACACACGTTTCAATAATTTTTCATGCAATTTTTGTTCAATTTACTGAAATTTTATTAATTTTTGGCCTATTTTCTTACATTTTTCAATCTGAAGATTTTATCAATTTTTGCTGTCGATTTACAGTTATTTAATATAAATTTTGTCGTTTCCAAATACATATGTATCGTCTCAGGTCAGTGTACACTCGTCTTACCATTCAGACCGGGTTTTCAGTGTACTTATTGACGACTTGTCTGTCTGGCTGCGTATAAGGTCATTGACCCATGTGTCTAGACTCTAAAGGTCACTGATGTACTTATCTATAGCCTTTCGTGGGTATCTGCCTGTCTATCTGGCCTCTCGAGGTTGTCTGCGTGCCTGTCTCGTTTTCCAAGCTCGTCTGTCTACCTGTCTAGCCTCTCAAAGTCATTGACCCCTCTGTCTGGCTCCTCGATCAAGGCCTATTAGATCATTGACCTTCTCTGTCTGGCTTCTCAAGGCCTTTTCTCCTCAAGTATGTCCTCTTATAGTTTCACAACATGCTCTTTCGATCTAGCTTGGTTTCGTTCAAACCGGAGATTGCCAATTCAAGAATTCCTCTCATTAAGAAAATTTATCCATAAAATAAGTAGGTATTGAATTAATCAACAGAATATTTTGTAATTAAGTCATTTAATTTCCCGTACCCTATACTGGCAGTATACTGAATAAATGAAGAACTGCTGATTAAAAAATTCATAATTGAAGCAGAATCGAAATAAATATTAGGTAAGGCTATTACAAAATGTACCTACTGAAAAGATAACGAAAGCAAAATTAATGACCTATATATATTTTCGGATAACGAATACCTATCATTGGGTAAGGTATGTGATTGAACATTCTTTAAAATTGACTTTGACTATTGATCTCCATACCAATTTTATTTCTGATCTCAGACATATTTCACGTACCAACTTTTAAGCAAAATAATCACCATGTTGTGTATGATCCACAGACTTGACTGATTTTGATGCCAAAAAAAAACCATTGGGCCTATGGAAAACACCTACACCTATATACAGAAAGTAAGTCACCAATTCTAACTAAGATGATGTAATATCTACATTCTCAGAAATTAAAAATAATTTTTCCACATTGTTATAGGAAATTGTAGTGTAATGATATTGGAAACAGTGTTTCGACCAGTTTAAAAAGCTATCGGTTTAATAGAATCCAGATTTATAGTAAGCGAATTAGAACCATAGTAGAGGAACAAAACGCCTCAAGGTGATCGACCTGTTCAAAAACATTTGTTTTGGATACATACTCGTACTTACTACTGCACATATAAATAAGTGAGTACCCACCTGATTGAATTTTAATTTCATTTCTTTCACCGACTCATTGATTCACTTTATATTTATTAGGTACCCATGCACTGATGATTTTTTTCAATTTCTTTGTTGCAGGATTGTTTAATTCAATACCTAAGGATTATAGATAGGGCACGGTCAACCGTTCGAATCTTCGATCATACCCACCTTAGACAATGAGTGCGTGAGATCTCAAATTAAAAAAAAAAATGTTGGCGATGAATGCTTAATTAGTAAAATTTTCAAAGAAATCCATAACATGTACTAAACCTACAATGAAAGAACCGGGAACGAATTGGCAAACGATTCGTTTAAAATGAACGATTTTTCAGTTTTTGATTGATGCACTGGTCTTTTTAGGGCCAGTGTTTAGGTATAGTTGTTAAAATTTTTGCGATGTTTTGCCATATAAAATAAGAGCAAAGGGAAGAAATTTTGTTTTGTCGGACAAACAAAATTTCTTCTCTTTGCTCTTATTTTTTATTGCAAAACATCGTAAATTTTAAGAACTATAGGTACCTACTGATCCTAAAAAGACCAGTTCAAACAAAAACTTGAAAATCGTTCTTTTTAAACAAATCTTTTGTCAATTTTTGGTTTGAAATTGTTTTTAATCAGTAGAGAGATAATTGCATAGATAGAGACTTTCATATTTAAAAGAGTGAAATCGAGAATAATGACCATGAATTGAAAAATCAAATTGTGAGCAGAGTAGGAGACAAAGTGCGGTTTGGTATGGAATCCTCGAAAAAGTCAGCATTACAAGAACTACAGTTAGAATAAAATTATGGCATACAGAGCGATAGAATCAAAACTTTCAAGCTAGAACTACAGAATTGTACGGAGAAAATGCGGAAAAGATCCGAAGAAGACTCAAAATCTCGATCTTGCATCGCAGAAATTATGAAATTAACTGCAACTTCCGAATTCAAATTTGGACATATCCGAAAATGAATACGACTGGCGCCTCATCGCCGACCATAATTGACATCTATAGTGCGATTCCGAGAAGGTGAAACGTTATCGACATTTTTATAAATACATTTGAAATACATGTATTATTTGTGTTCAGGAATGGAATTCACAAGAATGAATTGGAAGGAAAAGAAAAAATTAGCGGAAAGAATTGGAAAACTTTCGACCTTTTCAACTATAGAATTAAGAACAAGAACCACTCAAATATACTCGTATACTCACAAAAAACATACGATAGTTTCAAATGTGGCTTTTTCGACTGAATTTATATCTACTTAATATTCATTATTTTCTTGGCTTCAACATTGTGATATTAAATGATAAGAGTATAATGATTAAGCATACATTATTTATCATTTTAATTTCTTTATTCTGCGAGCTCAATAGATAGACTTACTCAATGGTGAAGGAAATCAAAAAATTGGATTGCACGTCGGTAAAAGTGACGATGACTCCGAATTTAAAAACTTTTCAAATTGAATTAAAATGATTTATCGGGAAGACAATTTTTTGAAGGAGAACGATCTAGAAATAAATGCTGTAGAAAATTATAATATCGTAGTTTTCACCAAAGTTATGATTACCTATGCGATGATCTACCTATACCTAAGTACATGAAGTTTTCCGTCCTCGTCGAGTTATACAAAGCTGCATTAGAAAGTAAGGTAAGGTAAGTACCTACCTACGGTTCTCTCAGAGTACATACATATCAGAGGCTGTGATACTTGTAGTTACCTTGGTATCTGTATTTTCAGGGTGTTAGATGAGTTGCCTATTGTATGAATACCTAGGGGTTGGGAAACCCAACTCAGGGGTGATTTAGTTACCTACACAAGCTAGTCTTAAAATAAAAACAGTAGGTAATGTTCGAGTTACGTAGTACGTACATACACAAGCTGTGAAAGGATAAGAATTTTTCGTGAAAATTGACATTTTAAGGTTTTTTCAACAGAAAAATGAAAGAGAAATAAGACATAATGAGACTTTCAAAAAAAAAATCAAAAATTTCAACTTTTCAAATCGAATGTAAAATTTCAAATTTTACCAGACAAAAAAACAACTGATGAAAAATTATGTTTTGTGCGTGACATGTGTAAATGCTGAAATTCGTTTTTTAAAATTCATTTTTGCATATACCCTATCTTATCTTTAAACATTAAACTTTTATAACCAACATTTTAATTGCTTGAGTTCATTTTTGGATTCTTGCTAGCAGATTTTTTATGAGTTTAAAAATTCAAAAACAACTGTTTTTGTAACGTTTTTAAATATTTTTCAGGATTCTTTTTTTTTTATTAGTGAAATGAACCAGAGCAAATAATTTTTATTTCAACCTATTCCTTACTTCACTGCTCCCTTCAAATCTGAGAGCCACCATTTTAAAGACATTCTGGAACCACGCCCAGTGAATTTTCATTTTTTCACACAAAATTCAAACTGCTCTGGAATAGGCAAACTAGAATAAATTATTGTATTAGGTACCTAATAACTTTGGTTAATGCTTGTTGGGAACATTTATTGACCGTTAAGTAACTATATACCAATCACAAAATTCTCAGAGCATCCGTTCAAAAGTAAAGCTTTGACCAATTTGTAAATTCCGGAAAATGCTGCATTTTTTGAAAATTTAATAATTTTTGAGATTCTTACCTGCATTAAAGTAGACTTTTGGATACTAAGTCTGACCTATAAGGGTTATTTGAAACAAAATTACTAAATTGCCGAAAGGCCCGACAGGTAGACAGACGACCGTTAAAGGTCAGGCAGACGAGTCAATGACCTTTGATAGATGAGTTTTGGAGATCAAACCGGTATGTCAATGACCTGGAGGGTCCAGACACAAGGGCCAATGATTTATAGAGACCCACTGGGAAGACGGACGATCTTGAGAAGCCAGACATAAGCACACAGACGACCTTCGGATGCCAGACAGACGACTCAATAGCCTTGATAGACCATGCAGACAGCCAGAAATACGCCCTTCAGAAGCAAGACAGGTACGTAGCTAGACTACCTCGAGAGACCAGACAGGCTGACAGACGACCTTGAAAGGCAAGACAACCCGTGAGGCCTTTTACGCTGATAGGTACGCTGACGTATCAAACGCCTAAAAAACGCCATAAAAACCATGGTAAAATTGTGGTATAATAGTCGTATACACGGCAATTTTACGTTCGCTCAAAATACTGCGATGTTGCGAGTAGTATTTTTGACGTAAATTTGCACTTTTTACTACTTTGCGAGTACGTCAACTTTACGCCAAAGTTGCGAGGAGTAATTTTGATGTAAATGTGTCGTACCTACATCATCATTTTTACTCTTGAAAAATGCTTTCATTAGGATGTAGTATTTTCAACGTAAACTTATGGTACATACGGCATGGTTTTGTAAGACGTATTAACGTCGAATTTGGAGACGTAATTTTGACAAGAAATTGCTGTAAATACTACATCATCAATTAGCCTAAAATACATCGAATTCGCGCGTAGTATTTTTGTGATATTTTTATGGTTGATACGTCATGAACTGAACTCTGAAAAAACGTCTGATTTTGCATGAGGTATTTTTGACGTAAATTTGGAATTTTTACTACATCGTAAGTACGTCAATTACACGTCAAAGTTGTGAGGAGTAATATTAGCGTTTTTCAAGAGTAAAAATTATGATTTAGTTACCACACATTTACGTCAAAATTACTCGTCGCAACTTTGGCGTATAATTGACGTACTCGCAATGCAGTAAAAATTGCAAATTTACCACAAAAATACTATTATGTGCAAATTCGACGTATTTTAGGCTGATTAACGATGTCACATTTACTGCAATTTTTTGTCAGAATCACCCTGACAAATTTGACGTTACTACGTCTCAAAAACCATGGCGTACATACCACAATTTTACGTTGAAAAAACTATATCTTAATGAAAGCGTTTTTCAAGAGTAAAAGTTATGATTTAGTTACCACACATTTACGTCAAAATTACTCGTCACAACTTTGGCGTATAATAAGGCTTTTGACGTATTGCGGGTTGCATATCGGTTTGCCTGAACTTTATCGGTTTGGTGGGCATTCTTATCAGTGAGTATCAAAATTTCATATTTTGAGCAATTTTCGCAAGGTGTTTTTGAAATGTATAGCTTTTATTTAGTTTTTTCTTCAATTTTAAGCACTGTTAAACCCTGTAATGGAAAAAGATCCTCTCTTCGTCGAGTTTTAAAGAACTTGACAAAACGTCTTTGAACCTCGACAAAGAGCGGATCTTTTTCCATCACAGGATTTAACAGTGTTTAAAATTGAAGGAAAAACTAAATAAAAGCTCTAAATTTCAAAAACACCTTGTGAAAATTGCTCAAAATATGAAATTTTGATACTCACTGATAAGAATGCCCACCAAACCGATAAAGTTCAGGCAAACCAATATGCAACCCGCAATACGTCAAAAGCCTTATTGACGTACTCGCAATGCAGTAAAAATTGCAAATTTACCACAAAAATACTATGAGTAAATTCGACGTATTTTAGTCAGATTAACAATGTCACATTTACTGCAATTTTTTGACAGAATTACCCTGACAAATTTGACGTTACTACGTCTCAAAAACCATGGCATACATACCACAATTTTACGTTGACAAAAACAACATCTAATGAAAGCGTTTTTCAAGAGTAAAACTGCCGTATTTTCGACGTAAATTCGCATCACAGGTATGTCAATTATACGCCAAAGTTGTGACGAGTAGTATTGACATAAATGTGTGGTAACTAAATCATAGTTTTTACTCTTGGAAAACGCTTTCATTAAGATGTAGTTTTTGCAACGTTAAATTGTGGTACATACTATGCCATGGTTGGTGAGACGTAGTAACGTCGAATTTGCCAGGGTAATTCTGACAAAAAATTGCAGTAAATATGACATTGTCAAACAGCCTAAAATACGTCAAATTTTCGCATATGGTATTTTTGTCGTAAATTTGCAGTTTGTACTACAGTAAAATTACAGCTGTTTTGCTTCTTAAAATTACAAATTTTGAAAATCGTTTGCCCTCGCTTCGCTCGGGCCAATTTGTTTTTTTTACACTTCACAATTCCAAGAAACTATTGATAAAATTTATGTAACTTAAATACCTTCTTTTTTCACCCAGCTTGGGAATTTTCAGTCGAATAAGTTGAGAATTTTCAGTCAAATTAGTTGGAAATCTTAGGGTTTTTGCCCCCCCCCACCACCAGAAAAGCCACTTCGCTACGTCCCTGACCTTAAATAAGCACTAAATCACTGCATACTGACGTTTCAAAAACATCAACTTTTGTGAATGGTGATTTTGTCGTTTGAGCATATGATGTTTCCATCATAGGATCGTAGTTGAGTGCATGGTATTCATATACCTATTCTTACATGAGTACAAGTTTAGTGTCTAAAGAATAATATCCAGGTGATGGCTGCATGCACAAGATTATGGTTTACTAATCCAAAGGTCCTGGGTTCGAATCCCAGCCAAGGCAAGAAATTTTCGTAAGTACATATTTCAATTTAGAAAATTATTAATGTGAATATCTGGTCAGCTATCTTCGAGTGGCTTATAACTGGCGTTGAAACGACAAGTGTACACTGGTTTATACGACAAATACACAATGGCTTATGCGACAGTTATAGGATCATTCTACAGTATTAGAGATCCTTATCAAATTACGTATGTATGACGTTTCATTGGCTCATACACCAGCAATACCAGCATACAATGATTTATGCTGAAATATACCAGTGGGATTGGCAAAATTTTGATGGTTTCCTGCGTGCAACGACGCTTAATTTACGTCAATAATACGTCAATGATGCGCTTGGTTTACCACAATTATACGTCAGCGTATTATCACCCATCAATTTCGCTTTTGCACGCTGAAAATATGTGGGTGAATACGTTAGTTGAACGCCCAACTTACGCTGTCGCAAAACTGTGGTTTATAAGCTTAATATTCAAGAGTAAATCTGCAGTAAAAACGAAAAAAAAAACATTGAAATTTTGCCGATGTTACTACGAAATTTCAATGGTTTTTTTGTCGTTTTTACTGCAGATTTACTCTTGAATATTAAGCTTATAAACCACAGTTTTGCGACAGCGTAAGTTGGGCGTTCAACTAACGTATTCACCCACATATTTTCAGCGTGCAAAAGCGAAATTGATGGGTGATTATACGCTGACGTAAAATTGTGGTAAACCAAGCGCATCATTGACGTATTATTGACGTAAATTAAGCGTTGGTGCCTCACGGGAAGCGGTTCAGTGACCTTGAGAGATCAGACAGATGGGTCAATGACTTTAATAGGTGGAGTCAGGCAGACAGACCATTTTGAGAGTCCAGACACCCAGGTCATTGACCTTCAGTGGCCATATTACCCGAAGACAAACAAATTTAAGATGCCAGATAGACAGCTCAATGACCAGTTGAGAAAACCCTTTCACATCGATGATTTTTTTGCTGTGAGTTCATTTCATTCAGTGAAAGAGTTTTTTCAAATTTTTCAACAGATACGTAAAAATAGGGGTCAAATGGGTCAACTTCACCAATCAGAACTTTTTTTCATTTTTTAAATCAAAAAATCACATTTTTTTGCAAACTTTCAAATTTTTTAAATCGGTCTTACGAAATAATGCCCTCTCAATTTTTCAATATGTTGTTCAGTACGAAAAGTTGTCCATAATGTATTTTTTTCAGAATTTTTGAGAGTCAGAACGATATGAAAACTATGTTTTGAAACTTTTAGAGGTAATTTTTCGTATGAAAAAAAGAGGCAACACTGATTTTTATGATATCACCAAAAAGCTTTTCAGAACCCCTAACCATTGGAAAATGTTCCTTTTTAGTGGGTAGTGTGGTTATCGAGTAATCAATCAATCAATCAAAAGTTTTATTTTATGATGCCTGGCATCTTGGCCCTTAACACCAAACGTCAACAATCCAACAACAGAAATTAAATTACATAACAAATAACAAAAACATAACAAACAAAATAATCTCAACAAAGGTAAGGGTGAGGGCGCCATACATGGACCGGTGCTTTTAATATGTAGGTACTGACGCCCAATCTCCGTGGTTATTAGCACTATACCGGGTGCCGGGTGGGAACAAGCTTAATCTGATGTATTTTTCACAGAAAAACACAATGAGACCATGAGACCAAAATCAACTCCCTAAAGCCAAAACTCGCAATTATTCTAGAGAGAAAACCCGAAATTGAGAACCTCAAAATTTTTTTCATGTGTTTCAAAAATACAGCTTCTTGAAAAATTTCCCAGGGACACCCTATAATGTTTTTTATTATTATTAATAAGAAGTGGTGAAGTTTTCTGAATCAATCAAGACAATCTGGAAATTATTCAAGATATGTACCTATATTTTATACTTATGATTTTTCAAAGTTCATCTTAACGGTGTTTCAGCAATTGAACGTATTTTTACGACATTTTAGTGCTCTTTTTTTTGATTTTTCAAAACAGTCCATGAGTCCATATTAGGGACTAGTGATGTTAAAATGCGCGCATATTCATTTGCCTGCGCGCAAGGTGAGCATTTGCGCGCATATGCGCGCATTTGCCCGCAAATTCCACAAATGGATGTTATTTGCTTCTATTTGTGATTTTCAACAAGAAAAGTTGTCCAAAAAATGGAAAAGCATGAAAAAATAGGGCAAAAGGATAATTTCTCATATTTTATTTAAAAAGAAGGGAGAGGGGTTCAATATTATTGCAATCGATTTTTTTCACTACTTTAGAAAATATTTTGATTTCTTTTTCAATTCAAAATTTTCAAATGTTTGGATTTTTTCTGAATTTATTATCATTTGAGTGAAAATTTTTAGAAATTAAAATTTCCAAAATAAGGGAAGAATAAAATGGAAATTTAAAAATTTTTGATCCAAAATATGAAAAAACAAGCCATTATTCCAAAAATACCTACCTCAATATTTTTAGAAAGGGGAGCCCTAAAATTTTTGTTCCTTAGTTACAAAATAGTAAAAACAACAATAGCAAGAAAATTGTTCAAATTTTATATTTTGAATGAAATGGTGAGGGGAGGGGTTCAATATTATTTTTTCACTACTTCAGAAAGCATTTCGATTTTTTTCAATTCAAAATTTTCTAGATGTTTAAATGATCCCCTCCTTCCCTCAAATTTAACATCACTTGACAGAAAATTTTTAGAAATTCATACTTCCAAAAAAAAAGTAAGAAAATAAGAAAGAATGAAATATGGGTAGTACAAAAATTTGTAGGGTTTCTCCACTAATGGGGAAACCCTATTAGAATCACCTGGAATCATCATTTAAGGTTTACCATTTTCTTCCAAAAATACTTGAATATTTTTCAGAAGGAAGAGCCTCAAATTTTCTTTCATGATTAAAAAATAAAAGAAGTGATCTAAGTAAGCCACAAAATGTCAAACAAGCAGGAGATCATGAAAAAAAGAGGAAAACAGCAGAACTTTCTGAAGGACACCTCTGTCAAATATTTTAAACGTTTTGAATCAAATAAAACCCAAATTCATCATTCTTTACCGAAAAATTGTTATGAAATGAAGTAAAAATGGCTTAAATCATTTCATTTTCCGACTTTGGTGGAGGCGAGTTGAGTTGATAGCGTTTTTATTAGTTTATTCATCAATAGCGACCTCTGGCGTGTGTTTTGATATGTCACATAATTTTTTCATCACGCATATTTTGCGCATTTGCTCAAAATTTTTGGGCGCAAATGCGCGCATATGCCCGCAATGGCGCGCATTTGCTCGGCGAGCATATGCTCATAACATCACTATTAGGGACCCAAAATTCGAATGTTGATTTTTGACACTTTTCAGAATATGATATTTTTAACACACTTAAAATTTCACAAAAACGTTGAGGCTTTGGAATATGAAACTAGATAGGTGTAGGTATATTTTGAGCTATCAACCAAGTTTTTAGCTCAATTACAGCAGCCACGGCAATCAAAAACAAAAAACCTGTCCATATTAAGTGCTCTTACCCTTTTATAGCAAAATTCACACAAATAGGTATAACAAGTTTAACAAAAATGTATCAAAATTCAACAAAGAAACACATAAGTTATAGCAAATCATAAATCCCTGCACGAATTAGGAACAAGAACAACTTTACACACATTTCTTCTTCATCTTCATGTACTTGTATGTATTTACCCTGAGTGCTTTCGTTTCTGATTTTCTCATATACTTTACATGATTCTATAATGTGTTGGACTGTCACATTCACATCACATGTGTCACATTTTTTGAGGGATTTTTCAGTAAAAAGTGATCTGTGTGTTAATTCACCGCTGAAATGGATGATATTTCATGTTCACTGAAAACTTCGACACCCCCCTAGTAGCCGTTAAAAATGGGCTAACGGGCTGCGATTTGCGCCATTCGTTATCCTTTCGGAAGACCTTTCCACAGGAAAAATGTCAAAAAAAATCGCTGACCCCCCCTCCCTTACCACTTCTTGGCCAAATTGACGTGGAATGACCCTCAAGCAAAATGATAAATGATGATGTGTATACATTTATGAGGTTTTTCTTTGGCTCTCTTCACGTTTCTAAAGACTTGCTTTACAGTGGAAAAAGTACATATCAAAATAATAAATGATCTGCTCATAAAATTTTCTGATGCAGTTTGGATTCCCTCTTACAAAAATTTGACGTATTGCACTTTTGGCACCTTCATTTTTCGAATCCATTTGACCATAGATGAGACTCATTAATACTTTCTGAAAATTTGAAAAAAATGACACTAGTTTATCTACCTACGTACCTACTTATCTTGCTCTAGTCTGAGTATGATGATGTCTTGTTTTTAAAAATATTTTAGTTTCATTTCCCCAGATTAGAGAATGTTATTATTATTCATTTTAATTCTCAACATTACCTTCCTCTTCCCCTTAATTACTCACACCAATGTTTGCATCGACCTTTAAATCAGTATTATGGTAGGTATATGATGTAATAAAAAATCCATAATGACTAGATTGGCTATTCGTTCCACTGCAGTGATCCTCGAGCCAATTTCATGAACCGATACACTTACGTATCCGTATAATTGATGGTCAATTTAATGACACCTTGCATTCTTCATTTGGAAACTGCATAATGTCTTTCAAATTCAAACTCTACTAGTAAATACCTACCTAATACTGATGTAAAAATATCTGTATCATTTAGAGTGCATCTAATCACAGTCGAATTTCATTTACCACACAACATAGGTGAGTAGGTACTATACATCCACGCAAAGCGCGTTACAAATAGCTCGATATTCATAACATCTCTCGGCGGCGATGGCAAATCATAAGTTATGGTTCTCTGGTTAGCATAATTAATAGGCTGCGGACGATTCGTCTCTCATAAGAGAGCAGGAAACGTTTATTTAGTTGATGATTATTTCATCACCTCGACATATCTATACGATTGAAGGTGTACGTATGATACATACGTACGTGTATCGACATCTCACACACCGAGGCTGAAGGGCTGAACCGATTCTCCTCTCGAAGAGCTTAAATACCCAGTAATTTCACGTCGATTGGAGGAATCAAAACCCTCGGAGAGACTATGGGCGCCTGTAACCACATTTTAAACTTACATATATGGAGAGATATACGTAGTCGGGTATTTTTTTTTTCATCCAAACGCGCAAATTTACTTTTATCCGAAGGGCTAATGTATAATGATTTAAATAGAACAGTCGTCATCGTTTATTAAGAAGAGTTGTCTAGTATAGAATACTATAATCAATAAATAGGTATCTGTACGAATACGATGAGCATTCCAATTTCCACGCATAAAGTTCTCGAGTCTTTGTAGTAGGTACATTGAGAAGAGAAATAAGATAACAGGTAAAATCATTAGGGGCGTTTCACGTTTACTGGCCAAGCAATTATTGTTCGCGTGGTATATTTTTTTTTCTTTCCAATACCTATCTATGTGTGTGAGACGTATAGTAAGGGTACCCAAGAAGATGAAAAAAAGGGTAAAATCTCGAATCACCAAATCCACTTATTAGAAAGTGGAAATTAATATACAAGTAACATAGGTGTATGTAGCGTTTTTTTTCCTCTCTTCTTCTTGAAGAGTGCGTACTCATGTACCAAGGTACCTACCTATAAGAAAAAATACTCTTTTAAGAGGTACCTATAACTGTTAATGTTCGGGTTCCTTTAGGGTATCGGAACGAGATTCCAAACGGCGCGTAAGTATACTACACAATATTATACATAAACAATGAAGTGATGAACAAGTATATAAGACAGAGATGCCATAGTGTAAAGAGGCAAAAGGGGAGAAAAAAACGATAGGAGAGTAATTATTTCAAAACCGAATAATCTATAATATAGATAATACTATGGTAATGATGGTAAAAGCAGATATAATTACGAAGCAAAGATGGCCGCTAACAATACTCGTGATGTCTTGTGGGTGTAGCACACCACAGCTCTAATAATATGCAAAAAAAAAATAAAAAATAAAAGCCGACTTTAATATTTTCTCATAGTTGATCGGTTATTAGTGTGTACGAAGAGACTTTCTTCCTATAATTAATGTAATTATACAGCTTATGTATTTATATATAGTAAAATGATCAGTTAAAAACTTGCGACGCTGTATGGTGAACTTTTATTCTACATTTAAACGCTATGTGCAGCTCCTCGATATCCAATGCCATTGACTGTTTAGGTGCGTTACTCCGAACAAAAAAACTAGAATGGGTAACATTGCAGGTTGTGGGGTTAATTGGATCAAATTTTGGTCATTTTGAGGTAGGTACCTAGATTTAAAGCTTCCAAAATAGCCCAAGAATAGTGTGAATGGGTGAAAAAAATAGAATTATCGAATTTATTACTCATAATAATAAGGAAGCTTTACCTTGGAATTTAAAGCGTAAAAAAATGCAATTCTTTGATTTAATTTTTCAGATTTTTAATGGTTCCTTCTTTCTATTTTTCTTTTTTTTAATTTGATGAAAACTTTGGTAAATTTAATTTCAGATCATCATTTTTAACCAAAATTAACTTGGAATTTAAAACGTAAAAATTTTTTTTCAAAAAACTCGACTTTTTGATTTTATTTAAAACTTTAATTGTTACCTACTTTTTCATATTTTTTATACTAATTCAACAAAAATTTTGATAAATTTTATTTTTACTCAATCAGTGTTTTTTTTTTTTACTAAAATTAACTTAAAATTTAAAATGTAAAAAAATTGATTTTTTGATTTGATTTTTAAGACTTTTATTGTTCCTTCTTTCTATTATTTTTTTAATTCAATGAAAATTGTTTTGATAGATTTCATTTTAAAATCATAATTATTCTTAACTAAGTAAAATGAACTTGGTTGTATTTTTTTTGCATTATTTTCGATCCATTAAAAAAATTAAAATGGAGAGATTTTCTTACTTTTAAAACACGACTTATGGTATTTTTATGCTCAATGTTTTGTCATTGTAGTTTTCTTTATTCTTGTGGTAGGATTGCAAAAAAATATGTTACAAAGAAATTGAGCTTCAAAGTTTCTTGCTTAGAATATTTCAAAAATTTCCTGGGTGAATTTTTTTTATGAATTTTATAATTTCAGATACTTATATACTTATGACGTATTTTTTGATAGAAATTTTTTTCCTGAGTGATTCTTTAAAAATGAATTTTATAATTCTAAGTATATGACGTGTTGTTGATATACGGGGCGGTTGGTGATTATTTCTGGTTTTTCAGTGTAGTTTTAGATATCTACAATTTGAGCGATGAATTGTGTGGAAAATTGAATACCATACGCTGGACTGGACTGGCAGTTTCAAAACTGTTCAAAATAATTTAAAATCGTTATTAATTGATTTTGGAAGAGGTGGTTGAAAACAGGATACATTATTAAATTTCAGCTTTCTTTGCGAATTTGGTAACATTTTGATTTTTTCACATTTTAAGCCCAAATTTAGATCTCAAAAATTCTTCAAAAATCGAAAAATGCACTTCAACTTCTAAAAGTTTGGTTGATGATGCACTTTTACAAGCTTTTTCGGTTCAACATTTTTTCAGCCGTGGGATAGGTAATAGGTACTACCTACTTTCGTCTGGTAAAGTGTTAGTGTTTCTTATGTCAATTCTCATAATGTAAGTACCTATTCGAGATAGAGATTTTTACAAAAAATTTGATAAATTTCATTTCAAATTATCATTTTTAATCAAAATTACTTAGAATTCAAAACGTTAAAATAAATATAACTTTCTCAAAAAATTCAATTTTTTGACTTTATTCAACTTTTATTGTTACCTACTTTTTTTCATTTTTTTTACTGGGTAATTTGAGAAAATTTTTGATAAAGTTTATTGAAAAACATTTTTTAAAATTATTCTATTCAACGTTATTGCTCGACCTTATGATCATTTGCGACATTTGTATCAGAAAAAAATCATCATTTGCAATTAAAATCAACTTGGAATTCAAAACGTAAAAACAAAACAATTTTTTGATTTGATTTTTAAGACTTGTTGTTCCTTTTTGATCTATTTTTTTTTTTTTTAATTTGACAAATATTTTAATGGGTAAATTTTATTTTAGAATCATTTTTTACCAACTTTTGGGACTCCTCAAAGTTGGATCGATATAGTACATTATTTTGCAGAATGTTTCCACAGACTATTTTCAGAGTAGAAACTAACAAGTGGCCCTACTTACAAAATGGCGGCCATTTTGATTGACAGGTCAGTCGCAATCGCAGATTTTGCGTTCCAACATAGGACTTGCACAAAATTTTTTAAACCGTGCAGAGGTAAATCGAAAGATCAGCCAAAAATTTATCATCTGTCAAAATTTCAAGTGCTTAAGTGCCTTTTTAGATTTTTGGTGAATTTTTGAAAATCAAATTTAGGCCAAAAATGAGGGGAAAAAACAAAATTTTACCAAATTGACCAAGAAAGCTGAAATTTGGGATATACCCTGTTTTCGACCTGCCAAATCGATTGCAAACTGTTTCAAACCGTTTTGAGCAGTTCTGGAGCCTCCAGCAAATTTTTGAAACTCGGAATCCCCACAAAATTTCATTGGAAAATGGAGTCGGAAAGCCAAAATTCATTCTGCAAACTAATTTCAACACGCTATGAAGTCAACTGCAAGTGGATTTCAACTCGTTTTGGAGCCTCCAGTGACTTTTTAAAAATTACTGGAGCTTCCAGTAGATTTTTGAAATTTTGAAATTTTCCAAAATTTTATCAAATGGAGATAGAAAGCCAAAATTCATTCTGCAAACTAATTTTAATACTCTACGAAGTCGACTCTGCTGGTGGATTTCAAGTCGTTTTGGAGCCTCCAGTGACTTTTTGAAAGGTTGTATGGCGTTTTTTGGAAAATTGAAATTTCCAGTATTTTTCTCGCAGAACGCTTTACCTAGTTTCTCTAGAAATTGGAAAAAATGTGGAATACTGAGCATGGTTGGATCGTGTAGCCGAATGAATATTTGACCGGATTAGATCTATTCAAACGTGATCAGTTCTAATAGGGCAGATCTGTTTGGAATGGACCAGATTGAATAGATCTGATCAAAAACCACACTATTATCAAATTAGACCTGATCAGGTCCTGAAAAAATGTTCTACCTACTTGAAAAGTCGCAGTTACAGGTTTTAAAATTTTGCATAAAATTTCTCTTTTAGGAATTTACATTATGTACCTACCTTCCTAGGTACCTTATCTAGGTATGTACATATTTTTTTTAAATTCATTTTCATAGAAAGCTTTGTTTTGAGATATTTATTCTGAGAAAAATTAACAGACACAATGATTATGGCTTCACGTAAGGTAGGGAATCTTGCTGGAAAAAAAAGAAACCCCTTAATTATTCAGTAAAATCTTAGCAAAATAATCGGAGGACGATTATTCGCGTTTTATCACTTGGCTTTGACGCCGGCGCCTTCTTAGCTTCAACGAGCTATGAACAGCCTACTGTTGCCACGAGCTTCGGCGAGCTACTTGGCTTCCGATTAGACCACCATTTAGCTGGGTTTACAGGAGTACGCCACTACTCCCGGTCGAAGGGTAGCGAATAGTACAGCATTATTAAGTATCCATAACAGAAATTTTTTTCCTAGGTGAATTTTTTTTATGAATTTTATAATTTTATTTGACGTATTTGTTGATATTACGTGGCAGTTGATGATTATTTCTGGTTTTCCGGTATTTTTAGACACGATTTGAGCGATGGATTGTTGTATTGGAGGCTCCAAAACTGCTCAAAATATTTTGAAGGCTTTATTAATTGATTTTGGGAGAGGTGGTTGAAAACAGGGTACACTACACATACCAAATTTCAGCTTTCTTGGTGAATTTGGTAAAATTGTGATTTTTTTGACATTTTAAGCTCAAATTTAGATTTCAAAAATTCATCAAAAAAATAAATAAACTCTAACTCTTGAAAGTTGGTTGCTGGCGATGCACTTTTGCATATGTATTTTTTAGGTTCAAAATTTTTTCAGCTAGGTATGGGATACTTCTCAGTTCTTTTGTGAGTAGCTATATAGGTAGTAGGTACTTACTACTTTCGTCTGGTAAAGTTTTGGTATTTCTTAAGTATGTCATGTCATGATATAAATACATATTTAAAAAATAAATTTTTTCTTTTTGCAAATTGAAATTCTAGAGAATTAAATTTTATACTAATCAACTTCTTAAACAAAAATTGAATTTAGATTTCATAAGAGTATGTATGTACCTATACTTCTAATTACCTATACGCATGAAAAAAATTAAAGAAAGTGGAAAAAATTTCTCAAACATCACCAACATTTTCAAAAAGTGAAAAAGAAATAGGTAATTTTTTTTTAATTGTGAAAAAAATATTTTTTGTAAAAATAAAACTCAAGTATGTATGTACTTCAAAAATTGCATAAAAAGGTCTTCAAAACATGTACGAGTAAAATGACGAAAAAATACTGCTCTAACAAATTAAGCTCATTTTACTTGGAATCGCTTCTTATCAGCCATGCATGCCGAAATTGGAGTTTAAAGGTAAATTTTAGCTTGCCAACATCATTGAGTAAGATTTTATGAAGATTTCAGCTCAAAAATTTCTTCGGGTTACAGAAATGCTCAAAATGGTGTAGTGAAAGAGTTTTCAATTTTTTGTGGGGGGGGGGGGGGGTCAAAAAACAGGGTACCTACTACCTACCTACTGAATTTAAGCTTTCTTGGTCAATTAATACAATTTGAATTTTGCACATATTTTAGGTCCAAATTTGAACTTTGAAAATTCAATGAAAATCGAAAAATGCATTTCAACTCGAAATTAATAAAAGATGCAATAATAAGAGCAAAAAATTACAAAACCAGGCTTCGTTTTGAGACATTTAGTTAAGTATTTTGAGAAAAATTAAGAAGCACGAAGCACAACTTTGAATGACTCATTATGGCTTCATTTGTGAAGATAGGAAGTAGCTCGCTGAAAAAAAACAAAAAAACTGGAACGTCCAGTAAAATAATCAAGATTGCAGCTGCAATTTCTTGGGACTGGCGCCAGTCCCGCGATTAGACCACCGTCAGCATGGTTTACAGGAATACGCCACCACTCCCGGTCGGTATACGGGGAATAGTATGGCGTTATTAAGTATCCACAACAGAAATTTTTTTCCTATGTGAATTTTTTTAAAATGAATTTTATAATTTTATACGACGGATTTGTTGACATTACGGAACTGTTGATGATTATTTCTGTTTTTCAGTATTTTTAGACAAAATTTGAGCGATGAATTGTGAAAAAATTGAATAAGTACCTACTACCTTCGCTGGACTGGAGGCTCCAAAACTGCTCAAAATAGTTTGAAGGCTATATATTAATTGATTTTGGAGAAGAGGTGGTTGAAAACAGGGTGCATGCCAAATTTTAGCTTTCTTGGTGAATTTGGTAAGATTTTGATTTTTTCACATTTTAAACCCAAATCTAAGCTTCGAAAAAATCAAATTTTGAAATTTTCCATTTTTCTTCTTCTTTAAGAATTTTGGTTTTCGAGATTTTTTTTTGAAGTAAAAATATAATTGACAGAAATGAGAAAATATTATGAAAAAAAATATTACCCACCCCCCCCCCCCTCATCATAAAAACAGAGGTAAATTAAAAAAAAATTGGGGGAGTGTCCCTTTTCTTCCCCTTTTAGGTAGTAACCTAAATGAAACTTCAAAATTTCCATTTCTCTACTTCTTTATTGGTTGGTATAAGTATATGCCGAATTCAATAAAAATATCTGATCAGATAATTTAAAAAATTTTGAAAATTTTTGTTTTTTTCAATTTTTGGAAAAGTGTTCTTTTTCTTGATTTTGTAAGTAGTAAGCTAAATGAAACGTTGAAAAAAATTATAAACATTTTCTTGGATAGATATTATAGATACCTTACGGAAAAAATTTGAAAAGATATTCGCTCCGATCTTCTCCATGTCTAATACTTCATCAGTCAGAATTTCATGTCTTTGAGCCCATTTCTCATGAATTTGGGGAGATTTTTAGAAATCTAGTTTGGACTAAAAATGAAAAGAAAAGAAAAGAAATTTCATCAATTGAATTGGAAATTGAATTTTGTAAGTATGCATGCTCTCTATTTATATGCATCATAATGATATTAACCCATCTCAATCTGCCTACTCCATACTTGGCCCTGTGCTCAGTTAACATGTCAAATTTTCTCTCATTTTTTTCTCGTGTGGTCAGATAAATTAAAAGTTTTCGTCAGGAGAAATGTCAAATTACCAAGTTCCTCGTATAAAAAATGAAGGAGGGGGGGGGGTTCTTACGAATACACCGTTTGATTTTTTTTTAAAGAGTTATTTTTTAGATATTTTGTGTTCAAGTCAGAAAAACTTCACTTTAGCATATTTCGTACAGAAATACAAAAATTTGAGGTACGGATTTTTAATTTTGAAAATTTTAGGTTTTTTTTCAAGAACCTGGCAACACTGCATTTTGACGTGCGTAAAAAAATTTTCTCCTCAATTTATTCCAAGTTCAATTTTTATATCAGCATAAACTTTGTAAATTTTGACATTGCATGGTGGTTTTTTAAAAAACCTCTTCAAATGCTTGATTTTTTTTTTGTATTTTCTGTATTATTATTATTATTTTTTTGGTTTTCTGGTGTTGAATTTTTCAATTTTTTTAGAGTTTAAATGTGTTTAAGACGCCAATGTTCAAATTTTTTTGGGAAGTTTTTTGAACTCTTACCCAAATCTTTACATTATTTCCATTGGGTTTCAAAAAAAAAAAAAAAAAAAAAAACGATTTTATACGGATTTTTGATGTTGAAAATTTGGATTTTATTCAAGCAGGTAACCTACCTGGCAGCCCTGCATTTTGACGTGTAAAAAGAAATTCCTGTAATTTATTCCAAGTCCAGTTTTCATTTCAGAATAAATTTTGTAAATTTTGACATTAGTGGTTTTTCAAACAAACTCCTCAAATGCTTGACTTTTTTGTATTTTTTTTGTATTTTTTTTTTTTTGGTTTTAATAGGTACCTACCTATTAAAACCCTGGTGATGAATTTTTCAATATTCAAATTTTTTGCGAAGTTTTTTGTATACTTGTACCCAAATCTCTAAATTTCCATTGAGTTTCAACAAAAAAAAAAAAAAAAAAAAGGATTTTTGATGTTAAAAATTTTAAGCATTATACGGATTTTTTTCAAGTATTTGGCAACCCTGCTGCATTTTGACATAAAAAAACTTCCCGCAATTTCCTTAAATTTAATAATTATTCTGAGGAAAAAAACTCAATCTGAACAGATAGCAAAACAAAGTTACCTATAGGTAGGTATACCTTGTTAATAAACGATTAGAAAAATGTTTAGAGATGAGATGACCTCGCTGAGTCAAAAGATAATCACTCGTGCTTTGCATCAGATAATGAAAAGCCTCTAGTAGTGAAAATTTTTGTTAATAACCAACTTATTAGGTAGGTCAATGTTGGAGATGGGATCAAGAAGGAAAAAAACACATTTGATTGAATAATTTTTACATTCCATTTATGATAAAGATCTGACAGGTACCTTACATAGCCTGTACGATATTCCATCGAAGATCTTTAAAAATTGAAGAATTTGTCATTTTTTTCGCATTTAGTCCACGTTCACCAATGGCTAAAAAATTAAAATTAAAACTCCAAACTTGGGCGCAAGTTTGACCACCAATGATTCTTGCACCTTATATTCGGACGATTATGCATAATATTAAACATGAAGTTATAACGAACGTAGGTAATGTTATACGTTTATGTGTGGTGTTAATTCACGTGTGTCGATAAGAAAATATATAAGTAACAACAACCCTTATATCGGCTATTACTTTACAGGATATTGGATCAGGGGGGAAGTAGAGGTGGAGAATTTACATATGTAAGTGCGCTGTGTAGTCCGAGCTTATACTTATACCTATATGCTTTTTATGAAGTAATATTAACCTTTTTCAAAACAAATATAAGTTTTGGCCAAAGCCAACAAAAAAACAGATTTTATCGCTATAACTCGTAATCGCCAAAAAATACTACCATATTAATACCGAAATATCGTGTATTTAATGACGGTTGCAAGCGTACCTACCTACGAACAAAGGAATAACGTATAAAAGCATTCGTTTCCGCGTACAAAAATGTTAATTTTATGAAATTAAACGCGACGTGAGGGTGAGAATTACTATAAAATGGGGAAAAAAGAGGAAAATTTGTTGCTTTATACCCGAGTGATTTGCCATGAATTGAATTTTTTCGAGGTTGTTGTTTTTGTTCGGGTGTGAAATGCTTCACTCGAGGAAGTTTGATGTAAGCTCAGGCAATTTTTTTTTTGTAATTTTTGCTAAGAATTCGTCAAGGATGGACTATTTTTGGGGCATGGCATGAAGCAGTGGGAGAAATACATCAGATCAAAATGTCATTCCTCCTCATTCGTTTTTATTTTTAGTCCAATATCCGGTCTACGAAGCTGAAAACGGGTGTGATAAAAAGAAGATTCGTGTACGTACGTCTTAAAATCATGCGAAAGACAATACTAGGTAAATCAAGGCCTAACTCTTTTTATTGGCAAGTTCGAAAGACCGAGGTAACATTTTCAAAAGATCGTTTACCATCGAAAATATAATTAACCTGAAAAGTTAGATACCGTCCAAGTTGTAAAAGTACCTACGTAAAAAAAAGACAAGAGGGGGTAAGAAGAGCTAGATGGCAATATAAGATATGAAATATATCTAATTGAAGTTATTGGGCGCACGTAGTCACGGATAACTTATGCCGTAGTAATTGCATGGGCTTGGGAAAAATCTTCTGAGAGAAGCCTAGTACCATAGCCCAGTATCGCATCGGCCGATTCTACGTGAGCTTACGTTCCCAAAGGATTCGCAGTATAAGAAGCTTTATTATGGCTATCTTTTCGATCGATACACTTAACCGGTCGGTATATGCTCTGGATAGAGAAATTAATTTATCTACATACGAATTTCCCCCACTCCTCAGTGGTCCTAACCCCCTCTCCCTGTAAAAATACTGTGGTGGTTTTCGTGTTTCTGATTTTAATTGCAGCATGTTGCTTCACAGTGGACTGGCTTCTCCTGCAGCTTTCATTGACTCGTAAATTGCTCAAAATTTGTCAGAAAATACACAAATTTGAATTATAGATGCTGAATTGTTGATGCTTTGGTTTAATTAGGTACGACTGGGTACCTACCTATTTACCATTTTGTGTAGACGTGATTCGAGATGCTCTCGATGATTTTCGTGTTTCCCATCCATGGCCCCGTCGCGTCGATGGACTTGACTCAGTCTCAGAAGCAGTGTATAAGTAAGACGTATTGAACATCACGAGAACACGATGTGACGAGAAACTTGACTTTATAGTTCGCACTTCTGTTCATGAGTAATGTATGTCATAAGCAATTATAAGTTGTCACGCGTTTGAGAAAAGTTTTCTCATTTCGAACACGAATTGTATAATTTTCTTTTGTTGTTATATTTCCTTCTGCTTTGGCGTTTGTTTTATGACGCAAAAAGGTATTTATTTGGAACTTGCAAGTGGAGTGGTTGGAATTTGGAAATAGTGTCGACTTGAGATTTAGATATTACCTCTGTATGCAACGTATAAGAAACACGTGTACATATTGATGTACCTACTATATAGGTAAGAGGTACGCAGGGGCAGTAAAATGGTGAAGTTGATTCATCACGTTCGACAATGCATTGGTTGGTGTTGTGATGTACCTAGACCTACAGGGTGTTCCATAAATCGTTAGCTAAAATTCAACTGCAGATAGTACTCGAAGAGATGAAGAAATGGTGGCCTATTTTGTGAATTGAAGGAACCACGTGCTTCGCAAAACTCGAAATTTACCAATTTTGAAAAAATTATCGAGAATAAGGAAGTGTTTGAATCGTTCAAATGATGCCCATAACCCAAGTACTCGAGTAATATTATTATGACGATTGCCTACCTTCTAAATTGAAGGGGCAAACTTCATTCAAAATTTCCAAAGTCGTGCCCGGATTTTGAAACTTTTGAATTTTCAAATTGCGTTTGCCCTTTCAATTTTGAAGATAGGCCATTTTTTGTGATGACTTTTTTTGTTCATCCACTCGAATACTATGAGTTTGTGAAGTCACTTTTAAATGATCCAAACATTTTTCTCATTTTTGGAGAATTTTTCAAAATTGGTATGCTCAAAAATGGTGCAACTTCTTCAATTTACACATACTTACAGTAGTGAGAAAATATTTGCACCATGAAATGACTTTACCAACTCATAATAATCTAGGTAGGCATCCTTTTCTGAATTTTTCGCACTTCCCCCAAAAATTATTGGTTCTTATCAGAAAAGAAATCTCTAAAACTTTCAGCCCCTCTCGACTGAAAGCTTGATTGCACCTGGAGCCTACTCTCCTCCCTCTGTCCCCCTTCAGGTGGAGTCTGGTAGAAAATTTAAAAAAAACTGATAAATATTTTTAAATAAAAATTCCAAATTTTAAGCATTGGAATTTTCCTTAATAACTTCTTTTTCGAGGAAAATCCCCCCCCCCCCATCGATACACAGCAACGCTTACTCTCTTCTACAGAACCATTCTGAATTTTAAAAAAAATTTAAAGAGCAATGAGTAAAACTTTTTTAGAATTTGCAGTCCTCATTTCAAGAAAAAAACCTTTTTTGTACCAATTTCACATCACAAAAGACACTTCCAATCAAAAGTCAAATGGGGCAGTTTAAAACCATATTTTGATCCCACTTGACATTTTTTTCGAGGAAAATATTTCTTCATACACGTATTTAAGTATTAAATTCTAGCATCCGAAGTTTCCATAAGTTATGAAAGAGTCCCAAAGCACAACATTTTCAAACGATAGAAAAATGTGTTTGCACAATATTTTTCATTGATAAAAGGAGGCGTTGGTACTACACATTTTTCTGTGAGATGAGCAGTCATTGGGGAGGGGGGCAGGGGGACTCTAATTCTCGAAAGTCGTAAATTCATAACTTTTTTGTGCCCCTTACCCACCCCAAACATGAAAAAAAATTATTTTTGCGTTTTAAAAATCCTGTTTTTGTTCCAAAATTGCCAAACAAAACTCCTGTTTATTGCTAATTTTGCTTAGAAGATTTTGTTTTTTTTGTGCCAAATTTGCCAAAGTCAAAGGTTATCAAAAAGTGCAATTCTTGGGGAAAATTATCAAAAAGTAGATAGGTATCAATTTTCGGCAAAATAGCAAAGAAATTGCTCATTTTTGGCATATTTGTTAAAAAGTGTCCATTTTTGTCAAAACTTTCAAAAAGTGCCATTGCTGGTAAAATTGTCAAAAGGGGTCAAATTTGGTAAAAAATTGTGAAACAGTTCTGTTTTTGCCAAGATAGCTAAAAAATCCGTTTTTGCCAAAATTGCCAAAAAATTCCCATTTTTTATCAAAATTAGAGAGTGTCAATTTTACCCCCTCCCCACCACTAACATCCAAAAAAATTTATTTTCACGTTTAATACTTCCTATTTTTGTTCCAAAATTGCCAAACAAAAATCCTGTTTATTGCCAATTTTGCTCATAAGATTTTGTTTTTTTTGTGCCCTTGCCAAAGTCAAAAGTTATCAAAAAGTGCAATTTTTGGGGAAAATTATCAAAAAGTAAATATCTATCAATTTTTGACAAAATAGCAAAGAAAGTGCTCATTTTTGGCATTTTTGTCAAAACTTTCAAAAAGTGCCATTAACCTACTGGTAAAATTGTCAAAAGGGGTCAAATTTTGGAAAAAATTGTGAAACAGTCCTGTTCTTGTTAAGATAGCTAAAAAATCCCATTTTTGCCAAAATTGCCCAAAAATGCCCATTTTTAATCAAAATTAGAGAGCGTCAATTTTACCCCCCCCCCTCCTGCTATAACATCAAAAAAAAATGATTTTCACGTTTATAACGTCCGGTTTTTGTTCCAAAATTTGCCAAACAAAAATCCAGTTTGTTTTGTCAATTTTTTGCTGGTAAAGGCCGTTGTTTTGTTTGGGAAATTTTCCAAATCAAAAGCTGTTAATTTTTGGAAAGGTTGTCAAAAAGTGTCAATTTTTAGGAAAAACTATCAAAACGCGTCAATTTTTGGCAAATAATATAGTAAAGAAATGCTCATTTTTAGAATATTATTTGTTAAAAAGTGTCCATTTTTGTCAAAGTTTAAAGGGTTCATTTCTGGTAAAATTGACAAAAAGAGTCAATTTTTGCCAAAATTGTCAAACAGCCCTTTTCTTGCCAAAATTGCTCAAAAGAATTCTGTTTTTGCTAAAATTGTCAAAAAATTCCCAATTTTTATCAAAATTATCAGATAGTGTCAATTTTACCCCCTCCCCAGTACAAACATCCAAAAAATTGATTTTCATGTCGAAAACGTCCTTTTTTTGTTCCAAATTGCCAAACAAAAATCCAGTTTTCAATTTTACTCATAAGTTTCTGGTTTTTTTTTTGCCAAATTTTTCAAATTAAAAGGTGTTAATTTTTGGAAAAGTTGTCAAAAAAAGTTAATTTTTGGGGAAAACTGTCAAATAGCGTCAATTTTTGGCAAAATAGTCGAGAAGTGCCCATTTTTGGCACAATTGTTAAAAAGTGTCCATTTTTGTCAAAATTTTCAAGAAGTGTCCATTTCTGGTAAAATTGTCAAAAAGGGTCAATTTTTGCCAAAATCGCTTTAAAAAATTCTGTTTTTGCTAAAATTGTCGCTTTTTAATAAGTCAGATAGTCAAATGGTCGTAATTTTTGCCAAAATTGCTGAAATATGGCACTCAAGTAAGGTATAACCTATTTTTGATCCCCTCAAATCGATTAAAAGCAACTTTGAACGATTTTGAGCAGTTCTGAAGCCTCCAATAGATTTTTGAAAATTGAAATTTCCATCAATAAATATTTCAAAACGTACTTTTTGACAGTTTTACAACGGTTCCTTTTAAACTATCGACACAAGACACGACGAAGAATCGCTCATAAGTGCACCGACTCCAGCATAAAAACGTCACCCCACGCCGCCGCCACCGCCGCTGCAATCACACCATGCTCTTAGCTCGATTAAAAGAGAGGCGAGAAGGAGGGGAAAAAGGCAAAGAAGAGACACACATCGGACATAAAAAAAAGTGCTAATACAATTGCCGGGCGATATATTTCTCTAATGTAGAACTGGTTTATGACAAGTCATTCGTTAGCGATAATCCTGGAATTAATGAAGAAATAAATACGCCTCCCCAGTTGACCACATGCTAGCAAAAAGCTAGCGTTTTATTCGCGTTTTGATAAGTTGCTAGCAATTTACTCGCCTTTTGTGGCCAGCAATAATTATCTCGCTAAAAGTAAGCGATTTTCTTGCAGTTTTTCGCTAGCAAATTCAATTCTAGCAATTTTCGAGCTGTTTTCCAGCGACTCTCAGCTAGCTTTTACTTCACTTTAACTTGCTCGCCTTATGCTAGCGTATTACTGGCGGATACTTGCTCGCAATTCTATGCTAGGACAGTTCAAGCAATATTCTCGCATATCTCAGCTAGCTTTTACTTCACTTCATACATGCTCGCCTGATGCTAGCGTATCACTGATGGATACTTGCTTGCAATTCTATGCCAAGAAAGTTCAAGCAATATTCTCGCATATCTCAGCTAGCTTTTGCCTCACTCTATACCTGCTCGCTTAATGCCAGCGTATCACTGACTAATATGTTACCTGCTCACAGTTTTATGATAGGAAACTTCAGGTAATATTCTTGCATCTCTGAGCTAGCATTTACTTAGCCATCTGGCTCTAGAAAAATGTAAGCATATCTCTAGTTTCTTGAAGCTTCCAGCTACTTTTAGGAAATTCTGAAATTTTGTGAAAATTTAAAGTTTCAAAAATCTGCTGGAGGCTTCAGGAATTTTCAAAGAGTCGCTGGAGGCTCCAAAACGACTTGAAATTCACCTGCAGTACTTCGTAGCGTATTGAAATTAGTTTTCAGAATAAATTTGAGCTTTACAACTTCAATTTGAGTTTCAAAAATCTGCTGGAGGCTCCAGAACTGCTCAAAACAAGTTGAAACCGTTTCCCATCGATTTGGCATGTCGAAAATAGGGTATATCCCAAATGTCAGGTTTCTTGGTCAATTTGGTAAAATTTTGATTTTTTCTCACATTTTGGCCAAAATTTGATTTTTGAAAATTCACCAAAAATCGAAAAAGGTACTTTACCACTTGAAATTTTGACAGGTGATGAATTTTTGCATGATCTTTCGATCTATGTTTGTAAGGTTTGAAAAATTTCGTGCACGTCCTATGTTGAAACGCGAAATCTGTGATTTCGGCTGACCTTTTAATCAAAATTGCCGCCATTTTGTGAGTAAGGCCAATTTTTTTTCAGCAAGTTTGCTTTAAAATGTTCCTTAGGATGTCCCCTTTAAGGAAAAAGTTGTCCCGGAGGATCTGCAGGGGGTGCAATTACCCCCATTGCCGTGGACTAAAATGTTGTTCAAATGTTTTTGAAATTTTTCATTTTCATGGTTTGTTTGATGCTTCATTTTCAAATTTTAAATTTTGACAATTTTTCTATTTAAAAAAAAAACTTCCATTTTTTATTTAATAAAGAGATTTTTCAACCTAAGCGCTAGCATAATGCTAGCGAATTGCTAGCGTCGATCTCTCTCATGGTATAGTTTGCTACTCTTAGATAAAGTGTGTCATCAAGTTGAATATAAGCTCAAGGTGGTATCTTGTTGAAAAGTAAGAAGAGTGACATCACTCTTCTTATACTGTCCCAAGATGCTAGCATTGCTAGCGTTATGCTACCTCTGAGCTGGGACAGTCGCCTAATTTTTGGAATTTCCTGGAAAACTACCACCTGTTAAAGGAAACACCCAGAATTTTTAAAAATTAATTAATAGTAATTACTTTACTGATCAAAGTGTTTCTACGCTAGCAAAATGCTAGCTTCCTGCTAGCATAATTTGCGCTAGCGTAAATGGTGCCGGAATATGAGACACTTTTTGCAAAAATTGCTAGCAAATCAGTCGCGATTTAGTCGCATGTACGTAGCAGAATGCAGAGCAAAGTGCCAACAAAATGCTAGCTTTTTGCTAGCTTTGTGCCAGCTACGTGCTAGCTATTTGTGCGCAATTCTGCTACTCTAATGCGACCTAATCGCAACTGATTTGCTAGCATTTTTTTAAAAAAGTGTCTCAAATTCCGGCACCATTTACGCTAGCACAAAATTTGCTAGCATTTGGTCAACTGGGTCGTGCTAAGATTTAATGCTGTGGCCGCTCGAATCGCGTATACCGGCCTGTTGTTTGATAATAATTACAGCAACAGCACCGACGCTGTGTAGGAGAACCTCTCTTCTTATTCTACCGGTTTTGAGAAACCCTTTTTCCATTTCCATATAGCAGCTCGAGTAGACGTGCGTATTTTACGACTATTTTCCCTTCTCCATCGCGCTTCAACCATGAATTTACTTATGTACTCTCGCGAGTAGGTATACTCGTACTATTTTTTTTTTTCACTTCTTCTAGCAACAACAACAACAACAGCACTACCACAACGATGACGACGACGACGACGACCAACCGAAGCAAAAATTCGTTTGTTCGTGTTGATGATTATGGCTCTACAATGGATAGCCGTTAATGACCGAACCCGAAAGTGCCAATGGCGTGATGTATGGATATTATTCTAACTTGGCCTGACCACACGTTATTATTCTTTAAAGTTGTTTCTTACCATATCGACGTGCCTTGAAATTATTCTAATTATCGCTAGCGCCTTTCAACGCGGCTATCCTCATTACCGCAACGTGTTACCCGCCATATAATCGATCATCGATAACACAAAACGCAGTCCAGGAACCTCGTATACATTGTATGGTATACACGTGAAAAATGTGCACCTCACGTATCCTCACCCCCTATACCTCTCCCTCGTTTTGCTAGAGTCGGTGCTTACTATACCAACAATTGAAATATCGAAGGGTTGTTTTTCCTCATCAACTTGTTAATGGAAGACATGACATTTAAATGTAGTACCTCGCGTTGCTGTTGCTGTTGTTGTTGTTGTTGGCGTTGTTTTTATATTCTTTTAGCCTTATATATATCCTTATTGCTTGCTCGGGTCGTCTGATCGTTGCCCTCGCATCGTAAAATTTATTAATGTTACACCATAGACAACTAGAATGGCAGGTACCTACCTACCTATAGATATAGAGGAAAGGTGCTTTATACTTCACTAATTGAATTGTTACATTTAATTAATTAGGTACTCATTGGTCTCATTCATCGCAGCGACTTGATTGCATTTATGGAATATGGATATTGGATATTTTAGGTTGAGAATATGTTCTTGAAAAAGGGAGGATCTGGACAGATCTAATGAATTGAAAAAGCATGAAAAACTTGGACCATCGCGATGGTCCAATTTTTCATGCTTTTTCAATTTTGGGCGATGCATCGCCCAAAATTCCAGGTGCTGGAGTGCATTTTTCGATTTTTTGTAAATTTTTGAAAATCTTTGGGTCGATATGTGAGAAAAAATCAATATTTCAATCAAATTGACCCAGAAAGCTGACATTTGGTATGTAGTTACCTAGGCCTATTTTCAAGCTCCCAAATCGATTGGGTACTTAGAATTTCAAACCGTTCTGTACAGTTTTGGAGCCTCCCAGAAGATTTTTGAAAGTTGAAATTCCCATAAAATTTTATATGGAATGAGGTTGGAAAATTAAAATTCACTCTAAGTACATATATTTTAATTTCAGCATGATGTGAGTCGGCTGGAGGTATAGTTTCAAGCCGTTCCAGCAACATTTTGGAAATATGTTCCGGATTTTCTTTTAAAAAATGCCTTAAAAACTGTCCTAAATAACTTCGGCACGTATGAACGAAAGTGAAATGAAATCGTTATTTTGGAGCCTCCAATAACATTTTGAAAATCCCATATTGTTAGTTTTGATGGAACCTTTTAATGTCATTCAACCATCTGTCTTGCCTCTTACGGTCATTGACCCGTCTGTCTGGCCGCTTAAGGTCATTAATCCGTCTGTCTAGCTTCCCAAGGACGTTTGTCTGCATGTCCATATCTTTTTAAGGTCATTGATCTGGCAGTCCTCTTGTGGTCATTGACCTACAAGCCTGGCTTCTCAAGGTCGTCTGCCTGCTTTACTGACCTTTTAAGGTTATTGAACCATCTGCCCGACCTCTTAAGGTCATTGACCCGCATTTTTTTGGCCCAAGGTCGTCTGTCTACCTGTTTGGCTTTCTAAAATCATTGATCTGGCAGTCCTCTTTAGGTAATTAACCTACACAACTAGATTCTCAAGGTCGTCTGCCTGCGCGCCTTTTAAGGTCATTGAATCATCCAACCAGCTTCTTATGGTGATTGACCCGTCTGTCTCGCTTCTCAAGGTCATTGACTTGGTTAGCCTGTTGAGGTTGTTACTCACCTGTCTAGCTTCTAAAACCATCAGTCTGCATGTCTGCCCGCTTAAGGTCATTGACCCATCTGGCTGGCTTCTCAATGTCATAGACCTGGTTAGCATCTTGAGGTTATTACCCACCAGTCTAGCTTCTAAAATCATCGGTCTGCCTGTCTGGCCGCTTAAGGTCATTGACCTATCTGTCTGGCTTCTCAAGGTCATTGACCTGGTTAGCATCTTGAGGTTATTACCCACCTGTCTAGCTTCTAAAATCATCGGTATGCCTGTCTGCCCTCTTAAGGTCATTGACCCGTGTGTCTGGCTTCTCAAGGTCATTGACCGTGTTAGCCTCTTGAGATTATTACCCACCTGTCTAGCTTCTAAAATCATATGTCTGCCCTCTTAAAGTCATTGACCCGACTATCTGGCTTCTCACCGTCGTCTATCTATATGTCTTGATTATTAAGGTCGTTGACCTTACATACCTTTTGAGGCCATTGACCCATCTGTCTGGGCTTTCAAGATTGTCATTTGTCAGAGTGTCTGTCTGGCTTATCGAGGTCGTCTTACTGTCTGCCTGTTCTATTAAGGTCATTGACCTGTCTGACTGGCTTCTCAAGGTCGTTTCTCTTCTTGTGTAGTCTTTCAAATTCGTTGAGCTGTCCGTCAAGCCTCTCAAGGTCTTCTATTTACCTGCTGGACTTCTCAATAATTTTCTAATTTTGTTTCAATTTCTTATACCTATTCAAGTCAGGCAGGTCAGGCTTGGTGTCTGAAAAGTACACTTCAGTCTTTGATATGTACAAATAAAAACTTTAAAGATTGATAGTTTTTGTCAAATTTTCAACATGGAAAATAATCTAAGTAAATTCACCTACACTAGAGAAAAAATCAACTGAAAATAAAATAAAAATTTCGAAAATATTGCAAGAAAAACTCATCACAAAAAATCAAAATTCGAAAAAATTAAAAAAATAAACGCATTTTAATTTTTTTGCTACAAGTGTACATTATAATGTTTATCAACTTTTTCATGAAATAAGTCAAAAAGAGGTCAAAATAATTTGAACTTTTTTAATATTTGGAATTGAAAATTGAATTTTTTTTATGTAGTTTTTTTTGTGATGAGTCATTTTATCGAGTAAAAGGTTTTTTTTTCAACTTTTACAGCGGATACGTAAAAATAGGCGTCGAATGGGTCAACTTCACCAATAAAACTTTTTTTTCATGTTTTAAATCAAAAAATCGCATTTTTTCGCAAACTGTAAATTTTTAAAATCGACTTTGCGACATAGTGCAATCCCAATTTTTTAATATGTTGTTCAGCATGAAAAGTTGTCCATAATATAATGTATTTTTTCAGAATTTTTGAGAGTTGGAACGATATGAAAACTATGTTTTGAAACTTTTCAAGCTAGTTTTTCGTTCGAAAAAAAGTGGCAACACTGATTTTTATAATGTCACCGAAAAGCCTTTCAAAACCTATAACTATTGAAAAAAGTTTCATTTTGGTAAGTATCACGGTTATCGAGTAATCCACTGCTGAGAATGGATGACATTTCAAGTTCACTGAAAACTTTGACACCCGTTTGCAGCCTTTAAAACAGGGCTAAGAGGGCTGCGATTTGCGCCATTGGTCATCCCTTCGAAAGATTTTTCCACAAAAAAAAATTCAGAAAAATCGGCGACTCCCCCTTATCACTTCTTGGTCGAATTGACATGGAATGACCCCCATTTATTATTTTTTATATACAAATAGGTACTTAACTTTCGAGTACCTACCTAAGTAAAACTTTGAATATTTTTTACAATACTGTCAGCAATCCTAATCCAAACCATACTGGGAATTTCATATCCAAAATTGATTTTTCTTTTTCTTCAAATTTTTCCCTACGATACTCTTCATTTTGCACCAATAAATTAACAAACACCTATTTGTGGCTTTTATCTTACAAAAGAAAAACTTTGCTAACGAGCCCATCACACTTCTAATTAGTAATTCACTCATACTTACACCATATACAATGTACCTATATAGAAAGTAATGAATCAACCTAACCATACTCTAGCAAATATTTGTGGGTTAGCGAGCTGCGAGATGCACCTTAAGACTCTGGCACACTTCACCATCTCAGCATCAACCACACTGCGAGAGAGAGGTGAAACAGCCGCCGTTGGGGCGCTCAATACGACACGTTTGGAAAAAAGTCATATTGAAAAAACACGTTAAAATATCAACCGCACGGTCAATAATCTTGATATGATAGATACACCTTTTAGATATGAAAAAAATACGCCATTAATGCGCGTACACACTCACGATTTTGAATTAATTAAACGCTCACAGTCAACTTTAATTATTTCTTCTTCACGAAGTGCCAGTCCTCCCACGTTCAACATGGACAGTACAATTTCTAATCAAATTATTCGACTATTGTCAGATTAATAATGAAGATAAGCGACTGCTCCGATGCAGGTGTGGCATCAGACTGATTGTTCTTATTAAATCCGGACACGGAGAATCATTTCATAACATTATCCCTTATGTACTCTGTGTGTGCTCCCAGGGGCTCTGGACATACATTTCCCCTTAATACATTTTTTTTCTTCTTCGCATCCTTCTATAAACGTGAACGTTTTGTCATTTATTCTGATAATAATCGACAGATTCTCGCCAACTTCATTAACTCTCCGACTTCTGCTCCAGTCTGAGCCATCTATACTATAGACGAGCGAGAGCTTCACACTACACGTATTCGACGCGGTTATTTATTTATTTTATTTTTTTTCCTGCTTCTTTTTCTTCCACATATAATGACGAGTAATTGTTACATCTACACGAGATGTTTTTTTTTTCACATTTTAATCGTATTCTTTTATAATGCTAAAATCTTCTCTTCCTGCGCCTACTACAATTACCCATCTTTAACGAGCCATCATACATAAGGTGGCAGCGATACAATATACACAGGTCCCTCTACCCACCTCTCATCATTCTTCTGCTCTATCTTCGTACTTTGATCGCACCTCATCGTCTAACTATAGGTAGGCTGAACACAATCACATGCATCGATGATACATTCGATGAGGTCTATAGGCGGCTGTGTTTTTGTAATTTTCTCTGCGTGATATGTAGGTAAGCACTGGGTACATACTTGTTGTGCAGTAATTTGCTGCTCTCTACACTCGCAACGTATTCATATGCATATTTTGTCAATTACTCGCGGTTTTCCCTTATCAATAGCATGTATCGATGATTTTTTTTCTCTTCTTTCTTCCTCATCTCCTTCGTGTCTTATTCCTTTTTTCTTTTAAATTATATTTCGATACGTCGTAAAATCAATTTTATTATGGTCTCGTGTAATGTTTCTACCTATAGTGTAGCTTTCCAGTATATATACTTACCTATGTGTGAGTAAACGTACTTATAAAAGTGTTGTCGTACACATAGTGGTACATCCTCATCTTCTTCTTTACACACCAACACTTCCTAAGACACGTTTACACATCGCATATACGAGTATATCTAAATGAATACGTAATTATGGAGATGCCCACGACGATGAGGGTTTCCCTTCCCCCGACCCCTTCTCTGTCTTATGTATTTTCCACTAACTAGATTATAGGAACAAAGTGCAACACGAATACCTATCTGCCTTTTGAATGGAATTCTCAATTGAGTCGACTGGTCGTTGTAAAGTTTAGACGACCGATGATCTTAATCTAGCACGAGATCACACGTCATACATTGAAAAAAGTACACATCGACGAGTGTAACATTCAAACATGATGTCGAGTCGTCGATAAAAACAAGCGGTTTGTTGTTGTCGTGTGATGAAATAATTATCTATTATCGTTTATTTTTTTGCGGTGTAGTTTGGAAAATTTGGATAAAATTAAAGAATTTAACGAGAAAAGGGCAATTTTAATTTTCACCTGGGTGTTTGGTCAAAATTTTACGAAATTTTGAAGGAAACACTTGATTTACTTCTAGACACGAGTCCAACCTTTAAATTATGTGTATTTTATCAATTTCTATGGCATTTTAAAGGATATATTGCTAATGCTAGTTTTACTGATTTTATACAGTTTCTTAACAGAACGTTTGTCGTTTTGTCAATATTATTTTGTGCAATTTTTGCAATATTCTGTAAATTTTACTTCATTTTCTATAAATTTCCTCTTTATTTTAGGCGATTTTTCGCTGCAAAATTTGAAAAAAATAACGAATTTTCATAAACTTTTTCATATTTTTCAATCACTTTGGCAAATTTTACGAATTTTTTGACAATTTCAAGCAATTTTATCAGCATTTCGCGCAATTTTCGCAATTTTTTTAAAATTGTCATTTCTTTTTTTCAACCCGTATTTTTCGTAAGTTTAGGGTAATATTAAGTAATAATTTTATGCAACTTTCATGGAACCTACCTATTCTATCAACTTTCTCATCATTTTCAACAATTTTACGTTAATTTGACTATAGGTAATTTTTACTTAAATAATTTTGAGTAATTTTATTTATATTTAATGCAATTTTTGAGATGCATAAATCTTTCACAAAACTCAAGTATGAGTATAACATTATTTAACCGAAATTACAAAATTTTCATCAATTTTTGGTTTGGTTTTGTTCATGTTTGAATGATAATTTCAGAAAATGTTGTCCATATTTTATACTCGTACATCTACTGATGCCATAAATACTGTAAAATTGGTTTAAGAATCACTGAAAATGTTCAAAAAATGATAAAATTTCAGTAAAATTGAATCAGATTTTTGAAAAACCACACGAAACATTGTTAAAATGGCATACAAATAATTAAAAATGTCTAAAAATCAATTAAATTAAATTTTCAAAAACACAATTTGATTTTTTTTAATTTTTAAAATAAAATACTTTTGTGAAACTAGAATTTCTTCATTGCATAATTCCCCGGGAGAAATTTTTTGAACTATCTGATCCACCAATCCATTATCAATGTTTTTCATTTCCTTCAAAAATTTTAGCATTTTAAAACTTCTGTTCATGATTCAAATGTTCTATATGAACGATTTAAAAAGTACATACGCTTCTTAAAGTTTTTGCGCGAAGCGCGAAAAAACTCTATTGTAACCACTTTTTCATGGTCGTCATCGTCGTCATCGTCGTCCTCATGTAGATTTTAAAAATGCTATAAGCAATATGCAAAAATTAAATTCCGACTTCAATTCAAAACTTTATTGTAGATAATATTGTCGTTGTCGAGTAGAATTTTAAAATGCTAAGCAATATGCAAAAATAATTAGCTACGTTTATTTGTTTCTAAATTCCGATTTCAATTCAAAACTTTATTGTAGATAATATTGATATGAAAATGAAGATAAAACGGTGAGGAAGTATGTAATAAGCCAAAACTGAAATTGTAGATATAACTTTGGCGGGTATACTTTCATTTTTTTTTTCAACAACGAAAAACAAATCGAATCGGTGAAGATTGTAATTTTCCAAAATAAAATATAACGATATTTCGTGTAGCAAAATTCCAAAGATTATTTTGAATTTAATTTTATAAAAATCGGGCACCTTTCTAAGTATCTATACAAGAATTGGAAGGGTAAATTCAGAAAAATTAATAATTTTTCAAAATAAAATAAATTACGATATTTTGTGTATGTCTGAGGTGAGATTATATTGATCATACCATCACGATTTGCTGAAGAACTATTCAAAAGCATACAGCATTAGAATTTAGATCACCCAATAAGCAAAAGGTAAATGCAAAAACTCTCTTGCAATCAACGAATAGCTGATGGCTTGTTTTGTTTTTTTCCCACCAAATTGATGCTTACCTATGAACATTTTTGTATGTATAAAAATTTGTTAAATTTCAGAACACAGCTTAGCCAATCAAAAAAAAAATCAAAAAATCGTTCACCTCTAACTCTTATAAGCATTTTTAAAAATTCATTTTCGAAATTTTGATCGTCAATACTATCCCTTCCCCCTCCTTCTTTCCAAAAATTGAATTTCTAAAACAAATCACCATCAACATCGAAGTCTCAAAAATCTTTTCAAAATATGGTCCTTAAAATATGTTACAAAATATGCAGAAGTTGAAAGGAACCCTCTTAAAGAGTCCATTTCAGATTTGAACAGGTATGCAAAATTTTAACAGCCCAAGTTGATTTTTTGATTTTTGGTCGAATTCTTGAAAATCTAAAACTGACCATTTTCTGCAAATTGAGCTAAAAAATTTATTCAGTAAAAATGATGAAAATCAGCCCCGAAAGTAATATCAACGCCACCTAACCGAATTTCACCATTTCCGGCCAATCTATGGCACCTCCAGTATCAACTGCATTTTCTACGACTCGATTTTAAGCAGCTAAAATTGATTCTGATGAAAGTTAAAAATTCCGTAGAAAACTAGTAAAATCTCGCTGGAGCCTCTAGAATGGCTTTAAAATAGTAAAATTCGGGTGGAAAGAATCGATTTCGGGCAAGAAAGTCAATAAGGTTCTTTTCTCTTCAAATCTTTCAAAAATCTATCTTACACTGATTGATCGATTTTCTTCGAATAAGCACTCATTTTTTTCGAGTTTTCAAAAGTCAACGTTTTTAAAATGTATTTATGTAAAATACAAACAGAAAATGTTTAATTTAATGTTTTTCGTCTTTTTTTTGAAGGGGTGGGGGTATAATTGCTAGTTGAAAAACACATTTTGAGATGTTCACTTGAAAATCAATCTAAATATGGATGAACTTCCTAATCAAGCGAAGAATAAGTCACCGCTGTCTTAAATTAATTTCCACGACTTCTGGACAAAATCAAAAATTCTGGAGAAATCAAAAATAATGCTGGAGGTTCCAGAATGGTCCACAATGACTAAATTCGGTTCAAGGAAGTTGATATTATTAGTTTCAGAATTCATTTTTTCAACTCTTTTTACCGAATAAATATGCATTTTTCTTTTCCAAAAAAGCATAAATCGTCAAAAATTATCCATTTTGGATTTTTGAAAAATTACCAAAAATTGGAAAATTAATTTAAATGGCTGAAATGTTAGTTATGAAGATTTTATACTATGATCCCGTTCAAATTGACGGCAGATACTTTGAGAAGGTTCTTCCTTCGTAAGCACATTTCAGATGCCTTGATTTTTAATAAAATGAAAAAAAACCAATAACTTAATTTTTTTTTAGTCATTCCTCTAAAATACATATCGCGAAGTACTTTATCAGTTTATTCGTAATCAATACAGAAAAATACATTCTCGAAATAGCACGTTTTTCTTCACCCCCTTTCTCTGCTGTTCAATATATAATACTCGAGAGCTACCAAGAAAAGTACATAATTAATAACCAGTCAGTACCCTCTTCTTCACTTCTTGACCATCGGCAAGCACACACAACTACATAGAGCTAGGGATAAGCGAGAGTGTGGTAAAAGCCAGTTGGCACCCCTGCTGAGAGTTGCCTACTTGATCTTATCAGCGTCGATATTTAGCTTAGCGTCGTTAAGTAAAATTGATTAATGAACGTCGCCGGTTTAACAACTCAAAACAAACATCACGACTGTTGGCTGCACTGTTTCATCGATTACGAATGCTACAAACTCTCTTTAAACATCGTATATATACCTACATCGTGTAATATATAAAATGTACAAATACATTTAAATACTTTAATATTTTGTTGCATGAACCAGAGAGAAAGAGAGGACTACAGGTATGTGTTCACTTCGAGATAGAGTCAGATATGCGAGCATTATAGGGCGGAGAACACGGTGCAGATGGGTAGCGAAAAAATATGTACTATTGTCATATGGAAACGTTTCGAAATTAATATTTCGCCTGCTTCTTCTCACTCACCCTGCTTATATACTACAATGTTGTAGATATAGAATTTAATATCATCACGACCAACAAGACGACGACGACGAATACTCGTAAGTACGCGATGGAAGCTGCGTTGGAGAAGATGAATGGATATGCGGGGAATACGCGAGCGAAAATTTTTTTACACCAGGCAATATGATATCTTGTCGTATAGATCGCTATATCCGTACAACATGTAGTTTACGCGATAAATTCGCGAATGCATGAATACTAATATAAGTATAATAACCGTTTTTCTGGTCATTTTAATGGCGATTCGGCGATATAGTGGGACATTAAAATAACGCATTATTCCTACGAAATACTTAAGAGCTATTAATTTCGTAATAACTGAGAAAATCCCATTTAAAGGGTCAATATTTTATCGTAATAGTCGGCCCGGGTATTTGAAAACGGCGAATTCGCCTCCGGGCCTGTATTTGACAAATTTTTTCCCGCACATATAATAAAAGAAATAAACGCAGCGGCAAGAAAAGTCTCCAAATGTACAATAGCAGCCCAAGATGCTGCGACACGATTTAAACTTATACGTTAGACCCGCAACACGAAGCTGCGGCGGTGAATATTGAAGGCGCAATGTCCATGTCGTACAAATTAAACGTGTATTCGACCAGAGGTTTCGTTATTTAACGCAAACTTTTTAATATTTCATCGTGTTTTTCGTGGTTAAAATGGAGAAGGAGAGAGGAGTGGAAGAGGGGAAGAAAAAAGGGGATGGCGGTTGGTATCGGTTAAACATTTAAAAATTACTTTAGCATGCTCGATGACTTGTCTAAACACTCTAAATACCATCACTGCTGAACTAAAAAACCAAAACAAAAAAAAAGACGAAAAAAATTGCGTGACTTATTAGTATTTTTAATTATTGTTTGACTTGAAATGGCGATAAACGATACCTACAGATTACCGGCTCGGGTCAAAATAACTATTAGATAACTATCAATACCCAAATCGAATGGGATGATGAATTCGTTCTAGTAGAAATTTTTATATCACATTTTTCTTTCATTTCAACATGGATATGTTTTCTGCGCTGAAAATCTTCCCAAAATTTGTGTTTTTCAGAATTTTTTAAAAATTTGGGATTCTAAACCTTGCTTTAATTTGAGCAAAAAGCATATTCATAATTTAAAACTTTCCTTGGGATCCTTGGAGAATGGAGAGGAAACGTCACGACCATTTTTTGTTTGCTTTCTTAATTCCTATACTTATACGTAGAGTTGTGTGATGCGATGCGCAATTTATCGCCCAGGAATTAGATGCAGAGGTGTGGAGATATCGTGATGTGGAAATTCGGTCAATTTTTGGTTGATTTTTTTCGAGTTGGTGGTGAATAAATGTCAATGACCAAAAAATGTCTCCCATTTATAACGAAGATTGCGAAAAGGTATCATTTTTTGGGCCAATAATTTCCAAAAATTCGTGCTTTTCCCCAAAAATAGTCATTCTTGCTTTTGCTTAAAATTGTCGAAATTCTCGGTATTTTGCAAAAAATTCTAAAAAAATTTATTTTATCCCAAAAGTTGTCCAAAATTGTCTTCCCAGATGCTGAAAATTCCAACTTTTTCGCTGTTGAAAAGTGATGATTTTTTACGCAAGATTGCCATAAGTTGCAGAGTGAAAAATCCCACTTTTCGAGAAAAATTGCGAAAAGATGTAGAGACCTATAAGTACGTATGTACCTACTTGATTTCTTATTCCCACGAATTGCTGATTCTTACCAAGGTACCTACCTACTAAAATTATCAAATTTTTGCTCTAAATTTTTTTCTACTTAAATCACATAAAAAACTTTCGAAATACCTAGCAAGGAAGTTGATAAAATACCGTCAAAATTGCATGCGAAAAAGAAGGTGAAAATCGCTCAAATCATACATGCGAAAATTAGAGGTAAGTAAAGTTTAGTCTCATCTGCAAAGAAAATTTTTGAATCATGGATATGAACAATAAATTAGGTGACGTTCGCGATAGATAAAAGTAAGAGAGCGACGAATTATATTGCGATTTCCACGATGTAAATAGAAAATGAAGTTGTTTGACAAAAATTGAAACAAAAATAGGACTTTTTAGGCATACCTACAATGCAATTTTGGACGTTTTGGCAAAAAATGCACAAATTTCTTAGGAATTTATCAAAAATTACAACCATTTGAGTATTTTATCAAAAAACTACTTAAGAATTTTGACGAAAAAACATTACAATTTTTCGTCAACTCGTCAAAAATTGACACCTGACACGTGCTTTGATAATTTTGATTAAAAAAAGGGATTTTTTGACAATCTTAGCAAAAACGTGATTTTTTTGTGCAATTTTGGCAAGGACAGGAGTGTTTGACGATTTTGCCAAAAATTGCCCCCATTTGACAATTTTATCAGAAATGGGCACTTTTTGAAAATTTTGACAAAAATGGACATTTTTAACAATTTGTACCAAAAATGAACTATTTTGCCAAAAGTTTGCGCTTTTGGACTTTTTTTCCACAAAAATTGACACTTTTTGACAACTTTTCCAAAAATTGACATATTATTCAGATTTGGGCAAATTTGGCAAAAAAAAACAGGACTTGTCTTCCAATTTTAGAACAGAGAGAGGAATTTTTAAACCCCAAAATTAATATATTTTTTTTTTGATGTTTGGATGGGGAGGAGGTACAAAATATTATGGACTTAGATACAATTTGAAAATTATTAGCATGCCTCAAAAAAAGAAATTGGTAGATAACAAAAAAAAAAAAAAAAACCTGCTCATTTCACTGAGAAATTTGTAGTGCAAACGCCTTTTTTTATCAATGAAAAATATCATGTCAACACTTTATTCTTACCATTCAAATTGACGTTCTTAAATCACTTTTTATCGTGCAAACCACTTTTTTTTATCGTCGAATTATAATATATTTCTCTTCTTAAAAGTTGAACAAAAGTTGAAAAGTCGCAAGTATATTTATCTTAAGGTCACTGACCCGTGTGACTCGCCTCTCAAGGTCACAAACTAACCTACCTAGCCTCTCTCATGGCCACTTGTCCAAGATCTTGAGGTCAATGATCCATCTATATGGCCTCAAGATTGTCTGTATTTTTGTCTGGCCTTTCAAGGTCACTGACCTGACTGTTTAGCTTCCCATGGTAGTCAGTCTGCCTGGCCTCTTGGTCACTGACTCGTCAGTATGGCTTTCCAAGGTCATCTGTGTGCCTATCTGGCCTCTTGACTTGAGGTTAAGTATCTGAGTGCTTGACTAGCTGACCAATGACGTCAGTCTGATTGTCTGTGGTCTTAAGGTCACTGACACGTCTGTTTGGCCTTTCAAGATTGTCTGTATTATGTGTCTGTTTTCTTAATTTTCTAAAAAGTCGATTGAATCTCTTTAAAAACCTGACTTAATCTCAAAAAGTCAGCTGAATTTTTTCCTCAAGTTTTCAATAGTCAGCGTCACGCAGCCCACATGAGTCAACCTCACGTGGGTCAGCGATGTGAAAACCTGGACGGCTCAAATCCAGATGAGATATAATTTGGTAAAAAAAAAATTGGTACTCGTCCTAATTTTTCAATGATTCATGAATTCAAAAAAAAAAAAAAATGAAACGCTCATATATAAATCAATTTAATTGCATACACCAATGATCAAACATTGGCTCTTTTATTTTAGTTTTAAGAGGGGTGTAGACTAGTATTTCAAAGGTCTTTTAAACTGAAAAATTAAATTTTCATTCATTCAGAAGAAATTTTCCAGATGTATTGACAAATTTTGTACCTATAAGTATCAGCTCTTGAAATTAGACTGCATCATTGAGAACGCTATTTCAAAATTCAGAAAAACGTTGAAAATGAAAAGAAATAGTACATTACATTAAAATTTATGTATTTCGTCGGTTCATGATTCAAACTACTCTCCCCCTTCGCGATTCAAACGATTTTGCTAATACCTCCATAAATATCTCTCCGAAGAAACCATCTTTTCACCACCTTTTAAATTTTGAAAATCTGTTGACCTCTTCCATCTCATCACTTACATAATAGGAACTAGGTAGATAAACTAGGTACACATATTGAAAAAGAAAAAAAAAACACTTATAAGCCATGCCTAATCCACACCCGGAATTTATATTCTCCAAATTAAAATTCCGAATCTACATATTAACGACGGTGTTACTTGTATAGCAGGACTAAGCACCGATTAGTAGATCGTTCAACGTATAACTAACGTAAGATTCTTTTTTGTTCATCTAAATACCGGAGTAATTTACATTCCGAAGGTTTTGTCAACATAAAGTATCCCTCATAACGTTCGTGTATAAATCTGTATAGTGTTTACATCTACAATCTACATACACAAACGACCACTGCATGATATCTACAATAATGTGTACAAGACAAGGCAACAGAAAAGCTATAGGTAGGTATCTGAATAAAATGTAGAGCCAGGCGAGCCAGGCAGATGTGAATTTTCGTGATAGTTTAATGGCTATATAAATTGTACACGATTACCACGTTATTTACAATATTAATTAGAATACAAAGTTGCAATATACAAGACGATAATTTATTCGGCCGCGAGAGAAAACCCATATTATACACGAAAAACTTCAACATAATTTTGGCGCGCGGACGCGGTAATATTTTTTCACTTTGTCGCACTTGAGCAAGGGGAGGGGTGTTGAATAGAACAGGGGAAATATTAATTTTTTACGTACCGGTATATTTAGAAAATTAATTGGTAACTTTGCCAACACTACTTTTATACGTCGTCATTAATAATACTTTATAATTATAAAAAAATTAAAATACGCGTATTTTGTTTTTTTTTGCACATTATATACTTACTTATACATTTTTTTCATCATTTCATCTTTGTATCTATCTGAGCTGTGTATTTAATTAAGAAAAATGCGGTTTCTGCGACGACGTGAATATTTAATTTACTTAGGTGATGAGAGATATAGGTATGTGTTGAGAGGAGGGGGCAGCGAGGGAATCGTCGCGTGAGAAATTTTACATCGAGTGGGTATACGTATAATCTACTTTGGCAGGTAATTAACTGTCTTAGGGAGAAGTTGATTGAAATTATCGAAATTCTGTGGATTTTCAGACGATAATATTGATTCGATGGGTAGGTAGGTAGGTAGGTCTGTGGATATTTGCGTAATGAAATTTATTATAATCGATATTTGAATATATTTTGTATATGTATAAACGAGGAAGATAATGGGGCAAGTAGACGACCAGACGACCAGTTCCACTGGCAGAAAATTTTCACTTAAAAGCTTTTCGTTTAATTTATTGTGTTTTTTCAATCATCATGAATACGAGTATGGTTTACTTAATTAGGCAGGTAGGTACCTTAATTATTTTTCTCTCTGCGTCTCCACGATTAGGAAGGAGAATGGATACTTACTTCATGAATTTTTTACAAAAAAGTGACAATTTTTGGCAAGAAACAAGGCAAGGCTATACATATTTCAAAATGTTGACAAAAGGTGAGATTTTAAGTTAAGTTTAATCATTTTTAGGTAGCAAATTAAGGATTTTGACCATTTCTGACAAAAAAGACGATTCTTGGAAAAATAAAAAGAGACTAACAATTTTAACAGAAGGAATGGTTTTCTGAGTCTGACAGTTTTCGACAAAAAAGCGAAACATTTACGCAATTTAAAAAAAAAGTAAAAATACAAAGTTTTCTAAAAACCCTATTGACAATTTTACTAGCAGAATGCTAGCATTAGTAGCACCCATCTAGCATGAGTAGCAGGAAACTAGCAAGATGCTAGCATGAAATGAACTAGCATAACATGCTATTAAAATGCCAGCTTATTACTAGCATAATACAAACTAGCAATGAGCTAGCTACATGCTAGCAACATAACTACTGATTGAAGCTAGCATTTCACACTAGCAAAATGCTATCATATTGCTAGTATATGCTAGTTAAAACCTCGCTCCACAATTACTGAGTGATGCTAGCATTTCCCACTCGCAAAATACTATCATATTGCTAGTACATATGAGATGAGCTAGCAAAATATATGCTAGCAATATGCCAGTTAAATCCCAGCACCGTAATTACCGAGTGATCCCAGCATTTCACACTGGCAAAATTTCATCATAATGCTAGCATGAGATGAGCTAGCACAGTATATGCTAGCAATATGCTAGTTACATCCTATCACCATAATTACTGAGCAATGCTGGCAGTTCTGCTAGCATGATGCTACCATATTGCTTGCATGATGTGAACTGGCAGAGTACACTAGCAGCATAATTACCAAATGAAGCTATGTAGCAGTTCCTGCAAGCATAAAGCTACCATGTTGCTAGCTTGATATGAGCTAGTAAATAGTACACTGGCCATACACTAGTTAATCCTAGCAGAATGCTAACATTAGTAGCGCCCATCTAGCATGAGTAGCAGAAGACTAGCACAGTACTAGCATGGAATTAACTAGCAGATTACTAGTTAGAATGGTGTTAGCACTTTGCCAGCAGACTTTTTATCGAGAAATGCATCCTAGCATAGAACTGGTATTGCGTGCTAGCATGAGGTGAACTAGCAAAAGGCAGACCAGCAATTTTCTGGTTACATGCTAGCAGCATAACCACTGAGTAAAGCTAGCAGTCACTACTAGCATATTGCTAGCGCATTGCTAGCACCCTGTAATGGCGCTAGCATGAGGTGAACTAGCAAAAGGCATGCTAGCAATATGCTAGTTACATGCTAGAAGGAAAATCACTGGTAAACATGCACTAGTCTACTGCTAGCGCTATTCCAATCTTGGTAAAGCTAGCAGTCAAGGTAATAGCATGGAGCTAGATTTTTGTTGGAAGACATTCTTATCCAGGTGCTAGCAGTCAAGTGCTAGCATAATGCTACCAAATTGCTAGCGTTGTTCTCTATCATGATACCTACACTTAACTTCTCTTAGATGAAGTATGTAGTCAATGTGAATATAAGCTCAATGTGGTTTCTTGTTTAAATATGTATAAGAAGAGTGAAGTTCGCCAAGTAATCACTCAGCTTATACTAGCACAAGATGCTAGTGCAATGCTAGCTGTAAACTAGCATTGTAGGGCTATTGCCCATTTTTGGATATTTTTGGGAAATTTCATACCATTAATTAAAAATACCCTATAATCTTTTAAAGATATTGATATTCTTCTAGCATTAATACTAATTATACACATGCTAGCATATGCTAGCAAAAAGCTAGCAAGAGCATGGTAGCAAAAAGCTTGCAAGGGCATTCTAAGTAGCACCAGTAGCACCATTTTGGGCACCTTGACTAGTTCATATGCAAGCAAATTGATGCTAGCACAATGTAGTCTCCCTGCTAGAATTATGTCAATTGTATGCCAACATATGCCAGCAAGATGCTAGCATGACCATGCTAGCACTGGTGGCACCATTTTGAACACCTTACTAGAATATCTGCTAGCAAACTGTTGCTAGCATAATGCTAGAAAAATGATGCTAGCGTGGTGCTGGTACTACTTTCCTAGCATCATGCTAGCAACAGTTTGCTAGCAGATATGCTAGTTAAGGTGTTCAAAATGGTGCAACTAGTGCTAGCATAGTCATGATAGCAACGTTGCTAGCATTCTGCCACTTGAAATTGCCAATAAGCGACTATTTCTAGACATTTTTTTAAAAAGCTAGGATTTTTTTACAATTTTTGACAAACAGCAGGGCTTTGAAAATTTTAGCAAAAGAAGAATTTTGTGAGAATTATTGGTGAAAAGAGACACTTAGGAATCAAATAAAATCAAAATTCATCGTTCGTCCTTACCAAAAAATTATTATAAAATGAAAAAAAATTGAGCAAATCACTTCGGATTTTCGTTTTTTGGAAATTTTTTGAAAATTGCAAAAATAATTTAAGAGTTAATTTTTTACACAAAAAAAACATACCCATGGAGATGAATTTTTTTTAAAAATCTCAAATTTTGAAAAAATTCAAAAATCTTAAATTTTGAAAAAAATTCTAAAATTGTCAATTTTGCAAAAAATATGGGAAAACTTCAAAATTTGAGATTTTTTAACTCGTGAAGAAATACACTTTTCAATTTGTTGCCTCGGATTTGCGATTCTCCTACCATAATGGATTTGAAGAACCAAACTTACATATGAAAGAATTAAATTTTCAGTTGAAATTTTTGAGATCTCGAAAGCAGCGCTCTACTTTAGAGAGTCCATGAATGGCCAAAAATGGTAAAATTCCGTTCAAGGGAGTCGATATCAGTTTCAGAACTCATTTTTTTAAAACTTTGATATCATGTCCTGACTTTTTTTTTTACAATGGTGGTGCGAATAATTTAATTGTTGCTCAATTTTTTTAAAATTGTGGTTGAGATGTTTCATCAGTCGTACAAATATATTTTTCTGTCATTCAATTTACTTAACTATTTTTTTTGTCGGACATTTCTTTTATTTGTCAGGTCTGTCGTTTAGACCACTTTTTCTGTGCTATTCGCCTTTTCTTTCATAACGATAAATAATCATAATATCCCAGAAAAAACAGACTTTCGAACAAATTATTAAATTATAGAGATTTTAAAAATCTCTTGCCCACTTTATTTTTATTCTTCGGATTAAAATAATGAAAATGCAGATTCCTACGAGGTCAACTAGCAGTAGTTTTGGGACACCTTTTGTGCACCGATATAGCTGATACGGTGAGGGCGGCGGAGGCGTATAAATTAATAAAAATATTATGTCGCGGATTTCTCTTCGATGTAGGTACTTGATCCATCCATGTTGCCCCGAAGCTAAATAAATAAGTAAATTCTAACCGTCTCCTACAGTACATTGTATGAAGTATTTCCAGTGTATTTCAAATACATACATAAAGACTTGTCTATAAGGATTATATACTCGTATGTGCATATTTTTCAAAACCTATCACGACATCGCGTTGTCGTATTCTATACGACCGTAACGTATTATAAGCCTATCCAACTGCATATACTCGAGTACCTATATGTAGTTAATCCCACCACGTATCCAAATTATCCGCGAATAATCGACCATCAACAACCTAATGAAATTAGTACAATCGTATCAATCATCGTGACTTCCTTTTGCCTACTTAGAATTACTATACATATTAAAGACATTTGCATGACCTCACTTTTTTTTCACTATACGCTTTACATAGGAGAATCCGGCCTAAAAGAATATAACGGGGCCCAGTTCAGATGTTTTGGTGTGTACAAGGCATAGGTACCTACGTGCTGTTTAACATCACGATAACATCGTTAAATCATCAAAAACCATTCGAAATAACAACGCCAAAAGCGTATATTATACTATGGTGTACGACGTTAAAGAGAATACCCCCTTATTTACGACGTCTTTATTAACTCCCTAATTATGTCCTGCTTGTAACATTGTAATCTTAAACGCATCGTTTTACTTCTAATCACGGCTAACAATGGTCAAAGTTATTAAAATTACATATTTGAAGTCTGCTCATCGCTCGTACGAGTGTATACCTATCTATCGTATACGATTACGCTTTAGAATATGAATTAGTTATACGCGATTAAAGCGCGTATTTTTTTGCGCCAATTTCCTCCTACACGCTCATGCAATGACACTTCATAGACGCGATTATACCTCGTACAACAGACTATACAGAGACAGACAGATAGACGAACGTATATATCTGTACGAGCAATCACACACGTACGTACCTCTATAGTACCTACTTATTACAGAACCATGGCGTAATAATACACGTAAACGATATGGTACATTGAACTTGAACTTACAAATCATTTCGCGGTGGCATATCGTCATTTTTATTCCTACTCTTTATTCATTCTTTTCAATAGTCTCACATCGTATATGGATTAATAGCTGATTATGTATTAATAACTCGTTTTAATCTAATATACGACCCTCCTCCTCATCACCTCTTCCTCCTCCTCAGCGAGCTTACAAGTATTATACTTGTAGCCTATGGCTTATAGATAGGTACGCGTGTCTGGTACAATATTCCAAAAAAACTCGTGGAAATTTCTTATTCCTAAATTCCGTCCGAGCCATATTACTTATTAATATTAATAAGGTTTATTTTTACGCGTATAAAAATACTACTCTTCTTTGGTGGCTCGTCTAGTTGACGTTTTCCATCAAATGACCATCTCTACATCAATGTCATATTATCCTTTTTAGGTACACGTATGCGATCCTATCTCGACACACGTTATCGATTATCATTACAATTCGTTCCGAGTCGTTATGTCGATGTCTGCTGAAAATCGTTTATCTACACAGATGTGACGAGATGAGGGCACTGTGCTTTTTTTCATTATGTGGAAAGAGGTGGGTAGATGGAGGATGAGGAGTTGAAGAATAATTTAATTTCCACCCTCCTCTACTCCTCTTTATAAATTGATGAAGTCTCGTGAGTGTGAGATTGACTTAAAGGTATTCAAATAGTAGAAATTTGACAGAGTAAAAATGTGTCAAATTGTTGCGGAAAAATTCAAATTCCAAGTAACTATTTTCCTGCTCTTTTAACAAGGAATGTACCGCAACCGGCAGAAGAATTTTTAAACAAGATATTTGGAAAACCATGCAACAATACACTTCGACAGGTGTGTGAAGAGGGGGAGGGGTTTTTCCTGAGCCTGAGCTTTTTTTGAGAGCTCGCTGAGGGCTCGCCAGTTCTGAAAAAAAAAACTATTTTCAGAAAAAGTGGCCTAAAAACATTAGCTCAATTACGTTGTACATTTTAATTTTAAAGTCATCTTTTTTTTTTTGCTTTTCACACCTCGTCCGGGGCATGAACTTCCTCACTCAATCCTGCACCTCCATCCACAATAATTTCAGAAGTTGAAGTGTATTTTTCGATTTTTGGAGAATTTTTGATAATCTTTCAATTGGGGCCAAAAGTAGGAGAAAATCAAAATACCTACCTATTATTAAACTGAACTAGAAAACTGAAATTAATCAAGTATTTACCTCATTTTTGACCCTCTGAATCGATTGAAATCGATCCCGAAACAATTTGAGTGGTTCTGGAGGCTCCAGCATATTTTAAAAAGTTGAATTTTCCACAAAATTTTACTCAAAGAAGCTGGAAAAATATCCAGGATGGTTCCTTTTTTTCCTGAAAGCAAATACCTATAGGTAAAATTTTCCTATTCGTCGGGGAGGGGGGGTCACATACGGGTCACTTGCACCTCCCTGCCGATCTTCTGGGACAACTTTTTTCTCAAAGGGGGAGTCCTAAGGAACATTTCTAGCCCTTGTTCTCAAAAAAAAGTGGATTTACTTACAAAATGGCGGCCATTTTGATTGACAGGTCAGCCGAAATCGTAGATTTTGCGTTTCAACATAGGACTAGCATACAATTTTCTAAGCCGTTCAAAGGTAGATCAAAAGAGCAGGCAAAAATTAATCACCTGTCAAAATTTCAAGTGCCAAAGTGCCTTTTTCGATTTTTGGTGAATTTTCAAAAATCAAATTTTGGCCAAAATATGAGAAAAAATCAAAGTTTTACCAAATTAACCTAGAAAGCTGAAATTTGGGATATACCCTATTTTTGACCTGCCAAATCGATTGGAAACTGTTTCAAACTATTTTGAGCAGTTCTGAAGCCTCTAGCAGATTTTTGAAACTCGAAATTTCCACAAAATTTCATCAAATGGAGTTGTAAAGCCGAAATTAATTCTGCAAACTAATTTCAATAAGCTATGAAGTTTACTGCAGGTCAATTTCAAGTCGTTTTGGAGCCTCCAGCAATTTTTTGAAAATTACTGGAGCCTCCAGTACATTTTTGAAACTTGAAATTTCCACAAAATTTCATCAAATGGAGTTGGAAAGCCAAAATTTATTCTGCAAACTAATTTCAAGTCGGTTTGGAGCCTCTAGCGATTTTTTGAAAATTACTGGAGCCTCCAGCAGATTTTTAAAACTTGAAATTTCTCCAAAATTTCATCAAATGGGGTTAGCAAGTCGAAATTTACCCTGCAAACTAATTTCAATACAATAATATGAAGTCGACTGCATGGTGGTTCCAAGTGGTTTTGAAGCTTCTAGCTACTTCTTGGAAATTTCTATTCTCCTGAAAACGCCATGAAACCTTTCAAAAAGTCACTGGAAGTTCCAAAATTACTTGAACCCACCTGAAGTCGTCTTCAGAGGGTGTTGAAATTGGAGTGTATAGTAAAATTGCTGGAGGCTCTGAAACGACTTGAAATTTACCTGCAGTCAACTTTCACAGCATATTGAAATCAGTTTGCAGAATTAATTTCGGCTTTCCAAGTTTCCAACTCCATTGAGGAAATTTTGTGAGAATTTCGAGTTTCAAAAATCTTCTGGAGACTCCAGAACTGCTCAAAATGGTTTGAAACAGTTTCCAATCGATTTGACAGGTCAAAAATGGGGTGGGGTAGAGTGGGGTATTGCAATAAAGCACTATTTGATTAGTGACACATTGAGAGGGCGCTGTGAGAAGACTATTGCACGGATGAAGCTGAAATTTGTACCACTCATACTTCAGGGGGTTCTCTATCAATGGTAAAATTTTGGTATAATTTGGTCTCCAAATCGTGGAGAAAATTGCTAAAATTTGAAAATCGACTTTTGCATTTACCCCAATCCAAAAATTCTGGAGATATAGAAAATCGTGCTGGAGGCTCTAGAATGGTCGAAAATTTTGAATTCAATTCAAGGATGTCAGGACAACTTTTCACTATTTTTACTGGGTAAATACACGATTAAAAAACAGATATGAAAAACACAAATCTTTGAAAAGGGTCAATTTTGAATTTTCAAAAATTCGCCAGAAATAGGAAAATTAATTCGGACAGCTGAAATGTTGATGAAGAAGTCTTTAGATCATGCTTTTTCCGAAAACCGTGTTTTTGTTCGAATCGGAGGTGGGCATCTCGAGGCTTTGGCTTGTAAGTGTAATCCAAAAGGCTTATTATAGTTTTAGGTGCAGGTTTCAATGTTATTGATACGGATATTATGTTTCTTGCGCCGAGGGCCCAAAATTTGTGTAACACTGACTTTTGAAAACTTGAAATAAAATTGTTGTATTTTTCATAATATGACAAGCTAGGATATCTGAAATTTTATTCGCAGAGGTTCCAGAAAAAGAGAGAAAATTATTCATAATTTGAATTAATTTTTACAAATTAGGTTCACCTGGATTAAATTTTGGCTCGAAATGCTTCATAATTATTTCAAGAGCCTTGAATGATGCTTGTCACTATGCACATCATCTTTTCAGACAGTTACAACTTGACTGCAGATTTTGCATTCCACCCAGATCTGCATCCAAAATTTTAAAATTACCTATGAAGTAGGTAAAGTACCCGCATCATTTCCTGTTTTGAGCATTTTTATTTTATTTGACGAAGCAAATCTGACATCCTTATTCCCCAATTACCATCGTTGATCTCTATTTGCTGCACCGATGCGATGTCTGCGAAAAAACAGAGATGACTTAAAATGCATAACATGTCTTTTGGCTCAGTGCCTAATTCCCTCCTACATCTCATATCACCATTTTTTTTTTTTTTTAGCCATTAATGAGCAATTTTCTTCAATTTTGCAAATTACCGAACGCCTCGAGTGACATTAGACGACACATAATCACAGCCAGGGTTTTTTCGAAGCAGACACTTCGACTGCATGTTTGTTTATCACCTTGACACCAGGTCGATTCACAGTTTCATAATTCGGCAAACTGCAGCGAGAGTGCGAATGAGATTGATCCAAATTAACCCTTCAATTAATTTACCACTGCGATAGTATACGTTTAAAGCAGCACGACTTCTTGACGAAATAATTACTTCGCAGTCATTCGTTTACTTCTTTATATTATCTTATACATACACGTGTATTATGCAAATGATTTTTTTTCTTTTTTTTTTGAGCGAAAAAAAAAACAACCATAGCGCGTATCCTCGACAATTAAAACGATAACCCCGTGATCGTGTTCAACGCTATACATTGTATCGAACCGAGTCAAAATTGTCATCGTTTCTCAGCCAGACTAAACACGTAAACAATAGAAATATAGAATATTATTTTATTCTTTCACAATACCCATATTATTCCGTCTACCGAGTCTGTATGTTGCTCCGGTTTGAAAAACTTCAACAATGAAGCGTCTCTCTTTCCCTGCCTCGTACTCTGTTGCTCTTATTCTCCTCTGGCTGCGATAATAGATAAACTCCGAGACGATATAAGTGTCGCTCATTAGACCAACTCCAGCCACGAACCCGCGTCTCATCTCTTATAACAAAGATGTATAAGCTCATTCATCTCGCAACGCGTTACGTTGTGTTATTCTTCTTACACTCTTCTCCTATCTTTGTATTTTTTTTTTTGCTCGATCTGCTCTTCCATTCATGTATGGTAACAATAATTTTTGAAATTCTCGGCCGAGCTAGCTCCCTTAGGCACTATATAGACATCCGCGTGTCAATTTTTTTAATTACTATGGTCTTCGTCGTGGTCCTATGTACATTCATCAACTTGAGAAGTGACCGAGTATTTGAATGGGAAATTTTAAGCTAATGGGCCTACGAGCAGATCTTATCGTCATCGTATTCTATTTTACGAGTAATTCAAACGGTATTCCAAAATTTATTTCAAATATCTTCTCATTTTAAAAGAATTTTTCAAAATAGGTAAATTTTAGTTCAAAAATGGGGTAATTTCTTCAATTTGCAGACAGTAAGAAAATGTTTGTATTATTCAAATCGTGCCCCTAACCCATAGTACTTGAGTGGATGAACAAAAAAATGTTATCATGACCAATTGCCTATCTTAAAAATTGAAGGGGCAAACACAATTTCAAAATTCAAATTTGGGGCATTCGAAATTTGGAAATTTTGAATCAGGTTTGCCCCTTCAATTTTGAAGATGGGCAATTGGTCATAATAACATGTTTTGTTCGTCCACTCGAGTACTATGAGTTAGGGGCATCATTTGAATGATTCAAACATTTTTTTATTTTTGATGGATTTTTCAAAATTGGTAAATTTCCAGTTTTGCGGAGCACGTAGCACCTTCATTTTACAAGATAGGCAACTTATCATAATAACGTTTTTTGTTCGTCTCCTCGAGTACTATCTACATTTGAATTAACCAGACGACTCCAGATTCATCCTGTATAGTAGGTATGATTCAAATTATTTGGTATTTTCTTTTTCTAAAACAATGATTTTTTTGAAAATCAAAATAAATGTTGGTCAAAAATGGGGAAAAATAAAATGTTTTCCATGTTGACCTCGGGAGCTAAAATTTGGTATAGGTATTTAAATAGATACTTACTCGTATTCTATATTCAAGACCCCAACGAATCAATTGAAAACGATTTCGAATTGTCTTGAGTAGTTCTGGGGCTTTCAGCAGATTTTTAAAATGTGATATTTTGGTCTACAAAATTTTACTCACAAGGGAACCTTCAGATATAACTCGTCAACTGCGATCGAACTGTTTGACTCATTGAAAGGTATAGGTAGTGATGATAATATGCGCGCACATTCATTTGCCTGCACGCAAGATGAGCATTTGGTGAGCAGTTACGTGCAATAATTCCACAAATGGATGTTACTTTGCTCATATATTTGTGTTTCAACATGAAAAGTTGTTCAACAAATGGGCAAACATGAAAAAATTAGACAAAAGAAGGACAACTTCTCAAATTTTATTTGAATGGAAGTGGAAGGGGTTCAATAACTTATTATCTACTATACCCATAGATTTTTTTCACTACCAACTTAGAGAGCATTAATTTTCGATTTTTTTTTCAGTTCAAAATTTTCAGATGTTTAGAACTTCTCCTCCTTCCATTTATCATTCATCGCTTGAAGAAAATGTTTAAAAATCCAAATCAAAATAAGGGAAGAATAAGTGGGAAATTCAAAAAAATTTGATTTAAAATATGAAAAAACAAGTCCTTTTCCCAAAAGTACCCTCATTTTTTTTAGAAGGAGGAGTCCCAAAATTTTTGTTCCATGATGAAAAATAGAAAAAAGAGAAAAAAAGCAGGACAGTTCTTCAAATTTTATTCACTACCTATCAATTTTCTTCACAACTTAAGAGAGCATTTCGATTTTTTTTCAATTCAAAATTTTTAGATGTTTATTAGATCTTTTCCCTCCTCCCATTAAATTACTTATCACTCGAGAGAAAATGTTTAGAAATTCAAATTTTCAAAATACCCAAGGCAAGAATGGATGGGAAATAAAATACAGAAAACAGTTAGTGCAAAGTGTCAATCAAACAGAACATCATGATGAAGAAGAAGCAAAACAGGAAAAAAGCAGAACTTTCTGAAGGACGCTTTTTTCAAATATTTCAATCTTTGGGAATCAAATAAAATCACAATTCATCGCCCTTTACCGAAAAATTATTCATGGAATGAAAAAAATGGCACAAATCATTTCATTTTCTGAGTTTGGGGAAGAAGAGTTGAGTTTTGATAGCGTTTCTATTAAGTTAATTCGCTAATAGCAACCTGTGGCGATGGCGTGTATTTTGATATCGCGTCACATGCCCTTGAATCATTTCCCACAATTTTCAGATCGATCTAAAGCCTCCAGCAGAATTTGACTTTTCACCAAAAATTTTGAATTTCTCCTGAAAAGTTGTAACCAACTTCGGCAGCTGAAAATTTAATCAGATGATACGTATAAGTTTTACCTTTCAAGTCGATTAAGGTCGGTGAATTGCAAGTGCAAAATGACGAGTTAAAAATGTGTATTTTTTTACAACTTACCTGAACAATCTTAAATTTTGCAACAAATACTGGAAACTAATTTGTCTGCTGAAATTGATTACAGTTCCTTTTGGAAAAATTGCTGGAGAAAAGTCAACTTTTGCTAGTTTTACTGGAAGCTCCAGAGGTACTGTTAAATGGTGGGAATTGGTTTGGACTGTTTTTGAGTATTTTTTCTGGGAAATTGACAATTTTGAAATTTTTTCAAAATTTGAGATTTTTTAACTTGTAAATTTTTTTTTGGAATTTCTCGAGGAAAGTCGGATTTTGCTGGAGGCTCCAGATCGAAAATTTTTGGAATTTCTGGAGAAAAGTCAGATTTTGCTAGAGGCTCCAGATCGGCTAGAAATACAGTGCCAATCGATTTGCGGGGGAAGAGGTTGAATTTAGTGTAGATTTTTGTCTCAAAAGTTGTTTTTTTTTCTTGAAAATTAATGTTCGATCTAGTTTGGCCATTTCCTCGGTGCCAGATTAAAAAATTCGCCAAAAATCGAAAAATCAACTTCGGCAGCTCAAAATTTGGTTCTGAGGCCTGAATCGACATGCTCTTTCAACCGGTCAAATTTCAGTTTGATCGGAATTAACGAGTTGCAAACGTTCCCTTGTCAATAAAGTTAGGGAGAAAAAAATTTACTTCACACCCTAATTTCAACATAGGATCCCACTGAATCAATCAGGGGTTGTTTCACTTTTTGAAAATTCATTATTTTCAAAAATAACGCTGAAGGCTCCAAAGCAGCTCGATGCTAAACCCTGTTCAATCAACTCAGCATGTTGAAATGGGTAAAATTCTGCAGAAATTTCAACTTTCAAAAATCTGCTGCAGGTTTCAGAATTGCTTCATAAGCAGTTCTAGCTCATTTTTAATCGATTTCGAGGCTCAAAAATTTTGATTTTTTACATTTTTGGCTTAAATTTCATAATCAAAAATTTGCCAAAAATTGATAGGTAAGTGCACTCATCGGAAATGTGGATTGCTGGTGTATTTTTGCTTTCACGTAAGATATTTTGGTTTTGTCTGGTTCAAGAATTTTTCAATCAGTTGGGACACTCCCTTGTAAATTTTAATTTTGTTATTGGCGGAAACTGCGCCAATAAAATCACTAAACGCTGCGAATCAGGCAAATATGCACACAGTTCAATCTTGATTTCACCAATTTCCCCGTCTTTACACCGTTAAATAGGTACATTAGGTTGGCACACGACGCAATTTTCTGCTCAAGATTACCTAAATCTTATACATTTTTACGATAAACGACAAATGAGTAAATACCTCCATCGAGTTAAAAATTGGTCAAACGATTCATTGATGACATTCCACTCGTAGATATTAGGTACTCAATAGTTGTCCTAATTGTATAGATATTTAACTTATGGTTACAAGTATGTCCTCGTTTGCGACCACTCTTTCACGATGATGATGATGAGGCGGTATCAAAGCTTAAAATCAATGACGGATAAATACTTATGCATAAATAAATTTCACAAATCCATCATCATAATAATTTTTTACGATATGGATACCTGCAAAGATGACAGAGCCAAAGATACGAAGAGGTATAGGTAGGGAGAGGGACTGCGTGTATGTGTGTGTGAGGGCAAAAATATGGTAACGTTGTCGTAAATGACCAATTATATCATCGAAATTATGTAATCGATTAATCGCGACTACGACGTATTTATCACGAATTTGATATGCGATTTTTATGGCTTTTTTATTCGAATTAATTTATATAACCGATTAAAACAAGGTAAAGAAAGAATAAAAAAATCGAAGGCTGTCATTACACATTACTTACATTCATTGTTTACCATTTCGATGAATTTTTTTTTCCATCGGAGTATCTGTAATATTTTTTTTGGAAAAATACCTTTAGCGGGTTTCTTTTTTGTACATAGTCATCGAAGGACAGCCGTGGAATTTACAGTGCCGAATCAGAATGCGAAGAGTATGTAGAAAATGATGATGGTTGCAAAACTCACGGCGCGAGTTTTGACAGTTAATAATTTCGGATGTTGCGCGACGTTTTAATGATTGTTCGTTTATAATGTGGGCATAATAGAGAATCGCAGGCAGGAGGCAGGGTAGAGAACGAGCTAAAGACTACCTATAACTAATATATGTACACTAACTGCATGTAAGACTCAGATAGTGAAATTCCACGATTTCGACACACCCCGAGAATCCATAAACAACCGGTCGAAGCAGTAAACGGCTACCGTAACAAAGTAGAAAAAAAAGAATTAAACATCGAGAATTAATAACAATTGATTAATAACCGATTAAAACGTAGGCAAGCATATCGTTCGGGGAAAAGGCTGCCTAGTTAATGGAGGATGAGAGAAGAAGAAGATGCTGGCTCAAGATACTCGAAGAAGTGTATACACAATACACATATTATAAAGGTACTAGCAAAACGGGAGGTAAGCGGTTGACCTTTTGCCGAACAAAAGGTTAAAATATTTAAATGTGGTCCGTTAGTACCGCGATGATGACGAACGTATCGTAGAAGAAGAAGAGAATAATGAACGAAGACCGGTAGACGAAGTACAATTATCTAATCAGAGCTGGGATTGTCCAGAGCTCAGCGGGATTCGGATGTTTAAACACCCGCTGTTTGCAGCACCAAAGAAGTTAATTAAAAATCATTAATTCGAAAGCCAGCGAGTTTAAAAAAGGAGACAGAGCGTGTCTCTCTCTGCACAGTCAGCAAAGACTCGGTACACATCTTGGAAGGATTATAGTGGGATATTAATGATGTTAGGTTGGCTGTCCTGGCAGTCTTTTCATTTGGAAAACCACCAACTACAAATCATAATTATATTCGAGCTATAATTTTCTCTAAATAGATAATTTACATTTTAAGACGCGTTTCTCGCGCTCAGTTCGAAACACGGCGAAATAATCCCAGTGTTACCTGTTTTTTTTTTTTCATCTTCGTGCCCCGCTAATGAACAATAACTATTAAATCGCCCACGCTATATCGCATTCTTTTCCAGACTTATTTTACTAATTCACCAAACTAAGTTATTACCGGTCATCGATGGCCTGTTTACATGTTTTCAAACAGCACACGATCACAGAGAGCTTGTACATAGGTATCTGTTTGTACCGCCACTCGCCGCACTACACCCTCCTATCCATCTAACTAGCTCTTTTGCACTCTTTGCTCTCTGTGTGCGCTTTCAGAGATACTACAACATCGACATCCACATCTATGTGTGTCTATTTTTTTTTTACACATGTAGGTACCCTTGTGTAGGTATGTACGAGTATATATAAGTAAGGTACGCGTTGCTAAAGGTAATAAAATTCTATCAGCTCGTAAATTCGCTTATTGCTTGGAATAATAATGTACCGAACTTATCAGTATACTTAACGATTATCGGACATTCCTTTTTCAGAATGAATTAACCGGTCATTTATTGGATCAGTCGTGCATGTTTTTAATGCAGAAATATTACACGCGAAGATGCTCATTTCACTTTTAGTGTAATGGAGTTGTCAGGTTATAGGTGGGTTGTGATCGGGCCACCCTTTAGATCTATATGACCGATTGAGTGAGAGCCTTTCGTATATAGGTATACGATTCTGCATGGTATGTGGATTTTATTATTGTTGGCGTGTGCCTATGTTGACGCCAGCCATACACAACATCGGTATGGAAATAGGTATGGGCAAAGTTGAGCAATGTTGTAAGTAAATTTTCAAATAAAGTTTTGATAATTTTGAGGATCAGGGGCGAAACTACAGTTTTTTGAGGAGGGGGGGTGCAACTGAAAATTTGTCACCTAATACATATTAGAAAAAAACACAAATTTTGCCGAATAAAACGATAGATGAGAGCCTCGAACATGGAATTTTTTATTTTATATAAGATGAATAAATTAGTCTGCGTGGAGTGTTGGCAAAAGCTTTCGAAAATTCGTATTTTGATGGGCGAAAACACAATGTTTTTAGGTTCCTTGTAAGTAGGTAGGTACTAGATATATACTTATGTGAAGAGTTCGATTTTTAGGTCCTTACTGGGGTCTGAAAACAGTATCTGTCTCAACCACAGGCCCTTACTAGGGTCTGAGAACATCCACTGGTTGGAAACTGTGTCTGATTCCACCCCAGGTCCCTACTTGGGTCTGAAAACACCAACTGATTGAAAACGGCGTTTGACTCAACCACTGGTCCCAACTTGGGTCTGAAAACACCCACCAATTGAAAACGGTGTCTGACTCAACCACTGGTCCTAATTTGGGCCTGAAAACACCCACTGATTGAAAATAGTGTTTGACTCAACCACTGGTCAACTGATTGAAAATTGTGTCTGACTCAACCACTGGTCGGTGGTCCTTACTTGGGTCTGAAAACACCCACTGATGGAAGACAGCGTCCAACTCGACCACTGGTCCTTATTTGGGTCTGAAAACACCCACTGATTGAAAATAGTGTTTGACTCAACCAAGGGTCACCCTTGTAGGTTTGGTACAAGGTCGCGGAGGGGAGAGGGATGTAGACCTACATATACACCTATTGGGTCGCAAATTGTAGGTATTTGCGGCCGTGATGTTTTGTACCCCTGTCCCTGTTGTGGCTCACTAAAGAGCCTTACAGGCTTCCGCGTTGTGGCTAACTTAATGGTTGTACACGGGCTGCGTCCCTATCTCCGTTGTGGCCAACTAAATGGCCATATGGACTTCTGTGTGGTGGTCAACTGAATGGCCGAGCACAGGCTGCAGAAAACCTATCTTCCGTCATGACCAACTTAATGGTCATACGGACTTCCTTGTGGCGGCTAACTAAATAGCCAACAAGGGAGACAGAGTCGCGAACAGAACAAGAGTACTTTAAAGAAGTTTATTTCGTCAAGTTCTAAACACAGACTAATTTTTACTCTGGACTGTCTGAGTATTTATATCCGAGCCAGTCCAGGGTAGAAAATGTACATCTTACGAAATAGAGGGAGAATGCGAGAGAATGCCTGCTGAGAAAAGAGAAATCGTCATCGCGAGCCTAAATGCGTACGTATGTACATATGTACATAGGGTTTTTGTATCTTTTCTCAGCATCCTTCTCGCGCATTCCCCCTACACCCTATTGACAAAAATTGTGTGTACAACATGCTGAAATGCATGCTTTTTTGCATATCGCACGCATGCGTGAATTTGGACTTTTTCAAAAAATCGCATGCTATTCAGCCAGTGAATAGCATGCTTAAAAGTAAACCAAAAGTATGTACAAAAAGTGCGGAAATTTTAGCAGAAAAATTGCTCAAACTCACAGGCAATAATATCTACTGATTAATTGTGAATTTTAAGACATTCTAATACATAGGTAGATAATTTTTTCAAAAAAATTGAAAAAAAAATTTAAAAATTGCTGGCGCTTGCGGGGATTGATCCCAGGTTCCTGTGATGTGCGACTGCTCAACTCACTCGGCCACCTCGCAGCTTAATAGATTAGAGGTTATTTTTTGCATAAATGTTATCAATTTTTGGACTTGGAAAAATTTTTACTCATTGGTGCATTTTAGAAAATACTTGGTTGCTAGATTGCTTCTGTTTAGCATGCCAAAATGTATGTTTTTAACGTGATAATGAACGCTTTTACACCAGTCCAAAATCACGCACTGTTATGCATGCTTTTCAGCATACTTTTGTCAATAGGGCAACTGATTGAAAATTGTGTCTGACTCAACCACTGGTCGGTGGTCCTTACTCAGGTCTGGAAACACCCACTGATTGAACACGGTGTCTGACTCGACCACTGGTCCTTATTTGGGTCTGAAAACACCCATTGATTGAAAATAGTGTCTGACTCAACCACTGGTCCCTACTTGGGTCTGAAAACACCACTGATTGAAAACGGTGTCTGACTCAACCACTGGTCCTTATTTGGGCCTGAAAACACCCACTTGATTGTAAATAGTGTTTGACTCAACCACTAGTCAACTGATTGAAAATTGTGTCTGACTCAACCACTGGTCGGTGGTCCTTACTCAGGTCTGAAAACACCCACTGATTGAAGACAGTGTCCGACTCAACCACTGATCCCTACTTGGGTCTGAAAACACCCACTGATTGAAAACGGTGTCTGACTCAACCACTGGTCCTTATTTGGGCCTGAAAACACCCACTTGATTGTAAATAGTGTTTGACACAACCACTGGTCAACTGATTGAAAATTGTGTCTGACTCAACCACTGGTCGGTGGTCTTCACTCCGGTCTGAAAACACCCACTGATTGAAGACAGTGTCTGACTCAACCACTGGTCCTTACTTGGGTCTGAAAACACCCACTGTTTGAAAATGGTGTTTGACTAAACCACTGGTCAGTGGTCCTTACTCGGGTCTGAAAACACCCACTGATTGAAGACAGTGTCTGACTCAACCACTGGTCTTTACTTGGGTCTGGAAACACCCACTGATTGAAAATGGTGTCTGATTCAACTCCAGGTCCTTACTTGGGTCTGAAAACATCCACTGATTGAAAACTTTTTTCAACTCAACTGGTAGGCAATAACAGCATCCAAAACGCTGCCGGGAAGTATGCTACTCGCCTTCAACAAATACAGTTTACGTTTAGGTTTAATTTTTGGACATTGATTTCGAATCTGCTGAGTTTTTACATGGGATTTCGATTCATTTGCACGCAAAATTCACTTTTTGGACCCTTATACAGAACTCATGACTACGTTTTCACGCAAAAAGGGCCTACTTGTGATCTGTCGCGTCTTGCAACTCATGGGGGACCATTAATTCCATTTTAGACCCTTTTCAGATGAGTTTTCACCCAGTTTCCGGGTGATGCGGTGAGTTTGGAGAAAAAGCAATCGAATTTTAAAATGCTAAAACGGGTAATTTATTGAATTTACTAAAAGTACATAGGTATAAATTTGAAGTCCGATCATACAAACTACATACAAATACATATCTAAGTATAAGGTTATCTACTGTTGTTTTACAATTAGGTACCTGCGCATTTATTGTTATTTCTTAGATTTTTTGCCATAAATTTCGACTTTGTAATAATCTTTCGGATTAGAATAATTGCTTTGGATGCTCATACTGACGCTTTTGTAACCAATACCTCCACTTTTGACAAATATATCATCGTTGTAAATACGTTTACTTTTCTTCGAGTCCTCCAGAGTTATGTAAGTAATTTCATAATCGTTCGTTGAGCCATCTTCTGGATACACTACTTCGATATTTATCGGAGTTTGGTTCGTGTCGGGTTTATGATAAGCTTTATTCCATATTCGTCTGATAATGCAGGTACACATACATTGGAAACAAAATAATAAAGTTTAGGTAATATAGGGGTACTCATAAGCCATAGATTAAAATTTTGCCATAAATAAATAAGAAGATCACATCTAGCGAAAGAGGTAAGCTTAGGTCCACTCCAACTGGCAACATTTTTTTGAATCAGACAAAACTACATATAAATTGAAAGAGCATGGAAAAATACATCACCAATCAAAATTTCAGGTGATATATAGAGTCCATTTTTCGATTTTTGTTTAAGTTTTGAAGATTACCAACATTTTGGTGCATGAAAAATATGTGGAAAATCAAACTTTCACTAAATTGGCCTAGAAAGTTGAAATTTGGCGAGGACTCTACATTCGACCCTCTGAATTAACTGGAAACAGTTTTGAACCATTTTGAGCAGTTCTGAAACACCCATGCAGCAGAAATTTGAAAAGTTGAAATTTCCACAAAATTTTGCATACCAAAGTTGTAAAGGTAAAATTTACTTTACATTCATATTTCAACTTTCTGGCTGAATTTGGGATCTAAAATTTCGATTTTTGAAATTTTAGCCCCAAATTTGATGTTTTCTAAAAATTTGGTGAAAATTTAAAAATGCACTTTAGCACTTGAAATTTTGGCTGGTGAAGCATATACTTTTACGTGCTTTTTCGATAAAGGTTTGTCTGCAGGTTTTAAATGTTTTCTGCCAGTTGGGGTAGGTAGGCTAGGTACCAATCACCTGTACGCATCAATAATCTTTTAATAAAATTGACTCACCTGTCACTCGATTGTTGGCCTATAACCATAGAGTAATAGCAAGCATTATTCCAGCAGTTATCTCGTTGTCTTGGGGTGTTGGCACTGTCGCCGCTATCTTCTTGCTTTGATGAAACACTGCCACGATCAGAAGGATTTTGTTCTTTCTCAGATTCTTTGCCAGTAATTTCGACTTTGTAATAATCATTCGGATTAGAATAATTGCTTTTGATGATCATCTTGACACTTTTGTAACCAATACCGCCACTTTTGATAGATATATCGTCGTTGTATATACGTTTGCTTTTCTCCGAGTCCTCCAGGGTTATGTAAGTAATTTCATAATCGTTCGTAGAGTCACCTACATGGATACACCACCTCGATACTTATCGGAGTTTGGTCCGTCTTGGGTTTATGATATGCTTTACTCCATATTGTTCTAATAATGTGAGCACATTTGAAGCAAAAAAATAAAGTGTATAGGTAGGTATATGCATATTCAGGACATACATTAAGATTTTGCCATAGACAAATACTTAGCAGAAGATAAAATTGACTCACCTGTCACCCGATTGTTGGCCTACAACCACAGAGTGATAGCAAACAGTATTCCAGCAGTTATCGTATCGTCTTGGGGTGTTATCGCTGTAACCGCTACTTCTTTGCTTTGATGAAACCCTGCCACGCTGAAAAGCATAAGGATATCCATTCTTCATTTCAACTTGACCATGGAAAGGCGTATCTTTAAAATTGGGGTAAGTTCCAGTAGTAGATGTAGGTACAATTTCATCAAAAATTTGCAATTTTGGAGCACACTGAATAGCACCCCATAACCCTAAAACCACAAATAACATTTGTAGATGGTGATTTTGAGCCATTTTTGAATAGGCAATTTACACCCAATACGTATTGAAATCGCGAACAAGATTCTCGATCAAACTACTCAACTGTATAATTTTGAAACTCGAATTTACTTTCCTTATATTTGAAAAAAATTGCGCAAGTCATCAACTTTGGCAACCTAATTGTGTACTCGATAATTGATAAATACTTATTCCAAATCATCCATTCGAGTACATTTTCTCAGAATTCACGAACGTCAGAATATTTGGGTAATATTTAACAATGGTTACTTTGTTAAAATTCCAAATATCAAACGTAAGTTGATAAAATATAAAGGATGATGTAGGTACCTATATTTATCTCCTATCTAATCATACGTAAAACCACCAAATTTGCAAATATTTAACAGACTGAAACGATTCTTTTTTTTTAAAATTCGAGCTCAAATCGACCTAAATGGCCACAAAAATAATAAATCTCAGTTAAATGGTGCCACTGCCAGGGCCGTACCGAAGGGGGCAGGGGAGAGATTTCCCTCTTTAGACGTTTGGAAAATGGAAAAAGTTGGCAAATTGGCGATTCTCACTCATCGGTTGGCAAAAAGGTGCTATTTGAAAAAAATGACAAAGATTTTTCCAATACTTACCTAATAATTTTTTAGAACTTGAATTAGGTACACACATTTTTAAGAGCTTCGCTCGGTCTCGTTTGCTTTTAATTTTCAAGTTTGATCTTTTTTTAAAAAAAAAAAAAACAGGACATCTTTTGGCAATTTTAGAAAGAAACAGACCTTTTTTCGTTTTGTTAGAAATCAGGACTTGGATATGATTTAATGAGAATTTTTTTGTAAATTTTGGAAAAAAGGTAAAAAACATGGACTTTTTCTAAAAACAGGACTTTTATGCCAACTTTAAAAAAAATCCAGGATTTTTTTTGACAATTCTGCCAAATTTTTTTAAAAGAAATTCTGCTTTCAAAAAAGACCTTATTTTGATAATTTACGTAAAAATCGCGACTTTTTGAAACAATTTTTTGGCCCATTTCATGACAACATTTCCAGAACTCGAAAATCCCAAAACCTGTTGGAGGCTTGAAAACGGCTCGAAGCCTTCACCAGTTAATTTTGGCGGTCAAAATTACCTTTAATCACACTTCTCACACAATCAGCTTGGTGATTTAAAAAAAAATTCTGTTTGAATTTCAAAATAAAGGATAAATATTTATATGAAAAATTTTCACCACCAATGCCCTTCAATCATCTCTGAATAATGAAAACCATAATTTGTCCACAAATACGCCAATCACTTTTCCATCGTTAGGCTAGCTCCTGTGCATTAAATTCCGACCAGTTTATTCACTCTCTAAAACAGATGTAGCCAGAGTAAGAGAGCTGTGCAGTGGTAAGTAATGTCGGTTATGCAGTATATGATTTTTTGATTAGGCAAAGAGAGCAGTGAGTGGACCCTACTTGAAGATTATTTGAAAATTAATTCATTATGTAGCGAAGCTTGTTGGCTAGTACATTGTACAGATGTCCGATTCCCCTTTTGCTTGGTCATTATTATGTTTGGCATATACCTACTAGTTGAAAAAAGGGCCATTTTTTAATGATACTTATATCTTCCATACTTCACACCCTTGTCGTGCATGGTATTAGGTACTTGTACAGCTATAGTCACGAAGAGATGTGCTTTTTGTAGTACATATATATATAGGCCCAAGTACGAGATTATGGACTGGTTAAAATGCGAATGAAGATGAATCAAGAATTTATGAATGAATTGTACGTACTAGGTAGTAGGTATGTGGTTCTATGGGAGAGGGGGGAGTGGAAAATAGTTACATTGAAGCGAATAAACGGTGAACTAGTCTTGGTACATAAGAATGCGTAAACGTAATTATGACGAATTAAACACCTCATCGCCTACCTACTCGTCCACGTTCTGCAGATACTACATACATACCTATATTTCGAAACATTCTGATTACATTGTTATAAAGCTGCAGAAAATGACAAGTACGATACAAACGGTAGTCATAATTTGATTAGTGGAATAGAAAAGAGAAAGAAAAAAATAATACAGGGAAAAAAGAATCGAATCGACTACCAAGTATTTTGCATATGCTATAACGTCTGATATAGTACCTTATACCTATTTTACCTACGTAGACGTACTATATACTGGAAGACAATTACATCGACGGTCTATCATTACTACGTCATATCCAAATGACGGCTCACGCGGTTTTGTTCCCTAATCTGGTACGTTAAAGGCGGAGCGAAACGCTTGTTTATTTCTTTGACATCTTATATCTTGATGGACAATCTTCAATGAATGGTTATAACGAGGTTTTGGCTTCTATGCGAGCCACGTCAAATCTGCTACAATACTGTGGCTATGCTTAAATCGTTCGACTATTTTAATATAGTGTATACGAGTACGTTGCTTATTCTCATTCTTTCTTTATTGCAATTAAATTACTAAGTCGTCGTAGATTCGTCCAAATTCATGTAGGTATACTCCCAATGTTGTACGTACATGGTACCTATACGAGTAGTAGGAATATATGAGTACATATGCATGTACCTATTGTGTCGATGGGGGATCAATTTTCATCTACGGAGGTTATCTGATTTGATGGCCATGGCCAATGGACCAAGCCTCGTTGTGTGGGGCTTCCGAGATGAATTGTTGACGATCTTACGATGATAGAGACTGATTGTAGGTATAGGCATGGGCTTGTTTTAATTGGATGTACTAAATGATTTTTGTCTACCTATTTATCGAGCTGCATGGGGTAAATTTTACTCACCTTTTCAGGTTATGACTTTCACCTCCTAATTCTGTTTTTAAAAAATAATAAATTGTAGGCTAAATACGTACCTATTTGACCAATCGTTCACAAACTTGACCAAATTAAATTTTATCTTGCATTTTTCTCAAAATTTCAAACCTTATAAAACCGCATTCGAGATAGGTAGGTAGCCTGATTAGAAAATCAATTTCTCAAAAAGGAATAGAAATAAAATTGTCAACAATCTTAATCAATATCTACACCTTCAAAAGTGAAGCCAGGTTACAGAATATAAATAACGTTAATCACTTTGAAATTTTTTTACAGAATTATGAAAAAACTGTGCTTTTTTACAAACATTTATTTTTTCACTGAAAATAAAGCTCTTTTGTAACAAAATTGCTTCATCTTAAATCGAAAATACTCATTTTTTTGAAAACAAAATGCTCATTTGACCTATTTCCAAAAGAAACTTATCTTGCCAAAAGTGCCAAATTTTTGCAAAAAAACGCTGTATTTTTACTCTCAAAATGTTTATTTCTTTCAGAAAGCTCAACTTTCACCAAAAGAATTAAATTTTGCCAAAAATGCTCAATTTTTATCAAATGTGCTCAGTTTTTGGCAAAAATGCTCAATTTTCATCAAACGTGCTCAATTTTTGCCAAGAATGTTCAATTTTGCCAAAAATGCTCGATTTTGCCAAAAATGCTCGATTTTGCCAAAAATGCTCAATTTTGCCAAATTGCTCAATTTTTACCAAACGTACATAGTTACTTATTACTTACCCAATTTTTTGGCAAAAAAAAAACAATGCTAAAAGCTCTCTTTTATTGCTAAAAAATGCTCTTTTTCGGAAAAAATGCTCGTTTCTACCAAAATACACAATTTTTATCAAAAGTTTACACGTTTTCAGCGAAATGCTTCATTTTTTTCAACAAGGAGCTTGATTTATGTCGACAAATGCAATGCAAATAACACTCTTTCAATGCCAATATGCTCATTTCACGCCAAAATAATTATGTGTTCATTTTTTTGTCAAAAAAGGCTCAATTTTCTGGAAAAATGGTATGGTTTTTTCAACAAAAAAAATAAAAAAACTCTTTTCTGCTGCCACAATGCCGTTATTTTGGAAAAATAATCATTTCGGCCAAAATGCTCAATTTTTGCCCAAAATGCTCAATTTTGCAAATAATGACCAATTGTGCCAAAAGTGCTCAATTTTTATGAAACGTGCTCAATTTTTTCTTGAAAAAAAAACAACTTTTTACTGCCAAATGCGTATTTAGGTACCTAATGCAGGTTTCTGCTCAATGTTAATTTTTATCCTGTGCTCAATTTTTTCCAAAAATGTTCAATTTTTGCTAACTGCTCAATTTTTTGACAAAAAATGCTAAAAACTCTATTATTTATTGCCAAAATGCTCCTTTTTGAAAAAAACTCGTTCACGCCAAAACACACAATTATAGCCAAAAATTTTCAATTTCATTGCCAAAATTTGACTTTCAGACATTTTTACTAAAATGCATAATTTTGACAAAATGCTCATGTGATTTGTCAAAGTGCTTAATTTCATCAAGACGCACTTTTTATTGATGACTTTTTTCTACTGCCAAAGCCTATTTTTACTAAAATGTTCAATATTTTTACCAGTTAGGTACTTGACGTTCAATTTTTGTGGCAAAATTCCAAAACACTACCTATTTTCTATTGACATGCTACTTTTTGGAATAAAACGCTTGTTTCTGCAAAAAATTTTGCCAAAAATTCAATTTTTTGTGAAAATTCTGATTTTTTTGGCAAATAATGTTCACTTTTTTTCAAAAACACTATTTTACTAGCAAAATACTCACTTAATGTCAAGAAAGCTCAACTTTTTGGCAAAAGTTCGTATTCTAGAAAAAAAACTACACTTTTACCTAATGCTGTCAAAAATGCTGTATTTTTCTGGGGAAAATGCTCAATTTTTTGACAAAAGTGCTCATTTTTTGTAAAAAAAGTTCAATTTTCTAAAAAAATTTCAATTTGCTAAAAAAAAATTCCAATTTGCTTAAAAATTGTCAATTTTCTGGAAAATGCCAATTTTCTGGAAGATGCCAATTTTCTGGAAGATGCCAATTTTCTGGAAGATGCCAATTTTCTGGAAGATGCCAATTTTCTGGAAGATGCCAATTTTCTGGAAAATGCCAATTTTCTGGAAAATGCCAATTTTCTGGAAAATGCCAATTTTCTAGAAAATGCCAATTTTATAAAAAAAAACAATTTTTTGGAAAAAATACAAAAAAATGTCAATTTTCTAAACAGATGATAATTTTTTGAAAAAATTCCAAAATTTGCAAAAATAAGAATCTTGTAAAAGTAAAAATTTTTGTTTGCCAACAAAAATGCCAAATGCTAGATTTATTTTCCTGATGCAAAACTTGTTCATCATGAACTAAATCACTAGCATAAAATATGCCAAATTAGCAACACTGAATGGACGAAGTTCAAAAAATATTTTATAGGACGCAGAGTTGACATCAAATGCATAAAAAAGTACGTGATCAAGTATCGAATTTTGAAAAAAAATTTAAAAAGAACGTTTTCTCAACCTAAACCACGTTTTTTGACCATCACACATGCCTGACACAGACGTCGCCACCTGGATCTCCACAAAAAGCTATAAAGATTCTGTGTGAGTGTTGTGTTACCTAAGCTTTGCCTTATTAAAGATAGGCTGATGTCAAAGTCTAAAATTTCAATAAGTCATTATTCATACGACGAAGATTCACGAGCTCGCTGTAGTTAAATATCGAAATAAGAAAATTAGAAAAATAAATACTCAACTGGATTCATTTTCAACACGTTGTTTAGTAATTAAAGAATCCGGTTTTGAATCTCGGTGGCAGCCGGCAGGGTATGCGTGTGGAGTGTATTGTACACATTCGTACGTCTCAAAAGAAGCACGAGAATCGTAATATATTAAACGCGGAATACACTTCTGAAGCGTTTATTAAAGTTGTCCAATTCTTCTTCTTATGGTAATTTAATTCGCCATCGGCTACCATTTATGGTCTATCACGGTTAAATAGCTCTGGAATATGTTTTTTTTTAGCGTATAAGCATCCAGCAGCGGCCATATTCTGCGTGTAATAATCGTACCAGTCGAAATTTCGGTATCGGAAATTTTTTCGCCAACGGACGCGAATAGCGAGCGAACCAGGCAGCTCGATAATTATATTTGGTAACATTTGTTGGGTTTTTATGTTAGACGCGTGGGTAATGAAATAGAAGAAGAGATAATCCCTCGCACACTGTCGGGGATTAAACGCCATAGTACATAGGACGAGCGGAGGCGGTGGTTGGTGGCAGCCGCATCGACAGCTTTAAACAGAAACAATGAGAAAACTTCAAAACAAAAGCTTTTTCGCATTGATGCTCGGTTGTCGACGAAGGAACGTGCTAGAATGGCGCGACTCGTCGTGTACTACGAGTAAAAGGGATCGCGAGATTGCGAGTTGTGGCACCTCCGAGTACCTCACCTCTTCTCGAAAATTTGAATACGAATTGACCCACTTCGCGCGCGACTGCGGCCCTGCCAAAGCCCAGTAGGAAGCTAACAATACGTTTCATTGTGTTAAATACGGCATAGAGCATTTAAAACATTAGCATAATGATAATACAGTAACGAAACTTAAACATATAGTAAATTGTAATTACGCGGGAGTTGATTTTGTTTTGTGATAAAGAAAATTGGGGTTGCGGATTCGTTGATGGGCTGGGCCGTGCGAGCTTTTGGCTTTACCAACTACATACGATTATTCTACGACGACTGACGTGATCGTCAGGTACCTTTACCATCAATACGAGTATAACCCACATTCATACGTGAAATGACTTTATAAGTGCCTACTCGAAAGTTTAATTATGCCGATGTCGATGCAGGTGGGTATAGTATGAGTAACGATTTGTCGAATTGTGGTCCTATTGGGCTCCCAGACTCGTTCGATTTAGTTACATGAAGTTGAAAAACTTTGCCAAGTGGGAGAGTTGATGAGATTCTTGAAGCTTTTGTTGGCCTTATTGTTCGAGATGATAGTTGTTTTACCAACAATAAAGATGATATTCTAATTTCAGAATTTTAGAATATTTTTGAAGCGGTATTTATTGTCAGGGGTTTTGATCAATTTTACTTGCTCATAAATAGGATCGACGAAAAATTCAAAACATTACCTATACTTAGGTAAGTAGGTAAGTGAAAAATTCGTATGAGGTAAATTTGCTCAAAAATTCATCAAAAATTAAATTTCTCACGAACCTTTGACCGATTTTGATCATATTCAAAATTTCGTAACTAGGCTAGGTACATAGACTGACATTTCACCATCATCATCATATGTTACTCGTACAAAAGTTCAAAGCTTCCAACTTTATGGAGCGACTGAATTGTTTTTTGAAATTTTTTTGAAAGTCTTCACCATTCCTAACGAATTGTTTATTAACAAGATCTGTTTTCAAACGAATTGTTTACAATATATAAAATTGATGCATTTCTCAGTGAATTGTTCGTGAGAGTATTAATTTCATTTAAGGAAATCATTCATGAACGAATAGATTCATTTTTTGAAAGAACCATTCGCGAACGAATTGATTCATTTTTAGCGAATCATTTGCCAAAGAATTAATCAATTCTTTAATTCATGAATCAATTCGTTCGCGAAGGAGTCACTTATACGAATCAATTGTTCGCGAATGATTCACCAAAAATTAGGTAAATTAAATATTAATTGATTCGTTTGCGAACGAGTATCTTATACAAATCAATTCGTTCGCGAATGATTCACCAAAAATTATTCAATTTGTTCCAAAATGATTCACCAAAAATTAGGTAAATTAATTGATTCGTTTGCGAACGAGTCACTTATGCGAATGATTCTTCAAAAATTATTCAATTCGTTCGTGAACGATTCGCCAAAAATTAAGTGAGTGAATTGATTCGTTCGCGAACGACTCATCTGTACAAAACACTTCGTTCGCGAATGATTCACCAGAAAATATTCAATTAGTACGCGAATGATTCACCAAAAATTAGATAAATTGATTGATTCGTTTGCGAACAAGTCACTTACACGAATCAATCCGTTTGCGAATGATTCCACAAAAATTATTCAATTCGTTCGTGAATTATTCACCAAAAATTATTTAATTCGTTCGCGAATGATCCACCAAAAATTATTTAATTCGTTTGAGAATGATTCACTAAAAAATTATTAAATTTGTTCGCAAATGATTCACCAACAATTAGGTAAATTAATTGATTCATTCGCGAACGAGTCACTATACGAATCAATTCGTTCGCGAAAGATTCCCCAAAAATTATTCAATTTGTTCGTGAATGAATCACCAAAAATCAAGCGAATGAATCGATTCGTTCGCGAACGAATCATTTGTACCAATCACTTCATTCGCGAATGATTCACCAAAAATTGAGTAAATTGATTGATTCGTTCGCGAACGAGTCACTTACACGAATTGATTCGTTTGCGAATGATTCTCCAAAAATTATTCAATTCGTTCGTGAATGATTCACCAAAAATTGAGTGAATGAATCGATTCGTTCGAGAACGACTCATTTGTACAAATCACTTCGTTCGTGAATAATTCGCCAAAAATTATTTAATTCGTTCGCGAATGATTCAGAGAAAGTTATTCAATTCGTTCGTGAATGAATCACCAAAAATTAGGTTAATTGATTGATTCGTTCGCGAATGATTCCCTAAAAAATTATTAAATTTGTTCGCAAATGATTCACCAACAACTAATCAATTCGTTCGTGAATGATTCACTAAAAATTGAATATTCTGTTCGCGAATGATTCACCTAGAAAATTAGAAATCAATCAATTTGTTCAATCACCAATCGGCGGTGAATGATTCGATTCGATTCACTTCGTTTGAAAACAGATCAATTTCTATACGAATTTCACAAAAACTGAATCAATCGTAAATTCATCGATCCGTTTGGCGAATGATTCACCAAGAAATCAATCAATTTACTTAATCACCAATCGTTCGTAAATGATTCGATTCGATTGTAAACAGATCAATTGCTATATACAAACGTTTCAGAAAAAGTGAATCATTTCGTTCGAATGTATTTGCGTGAGTGTTTTTGAATTTCGAGTACCTATGTACTGGTATATTAGCACATTTCTCGAGTCGAGTTTAAGTGGGGTGGGGTAGGGGGGTCGACTCAACAAATTTTTTGAGATAGTTTTACATCAAAACTAACATTTTGGGTGATTTTTGTCAAAATTGGAGAAAGTTTGGATTTCACTAACTAGTCCTGAAAGTCTCTTCGAATCAGAAAAAAAAACGATGGTAGGTAATTAGGTATAGGTATGATGTATCGATCAAATTTTGTTTCCTAAAATCGGAAAGTGCTAGTTCAAGTTCAAAAAGTTCTCTTGTAAGATAGGCAGGGTACCTAGGTCTCACTGATTTCCATCTACATAAAGACCACCTCAGAAGACTCCGCATCTTTTTTTTTCTATTTCAGGGGTTCGAAAAATGTCATTGTAAATCCAACTAGTCAAATTATTGCAAGTCATCTGATACCATCGATGAATGATTGTTGAATCAATAAAACGAAGTAGGTATTCTAACTGTAGTCGTTATTAATCATAATGAAACAATTTTTGAAGTCAAATACCTACCTACCAACCTATATCAAGAGAACGATTTTTTCATTCCATACCTATAATTAATTATTTAGATATGTATAATTGGTTTCATTTTTTTGAAAAATATACGTATTAGTGGTATTTCGATCATTATAACAATCGCTTCTCAAATTCGACTGCTGGTAGTTTTGAGCCATTCGGTCATTCTTAAAGCATATGAACCTCCAAAAGATACCTACCGATTACGAGTAAGTACCTACCTACTTATTTAGAGTCATACCAGTTTTTGGTGATTTTTTTCTTCACCATTAATTTGTGTAGCAGAATCGGTGTTTTCTAAAATCAGTAATTTTCATATGAATATTTAATCTTATTCTCTCACACGTCATTTAACGACTTCATCATCAAGGATAGGCTACTACACGCTACCCAATGGGAGAATCGCAACCAAGAATTTACGACTTCGCCATCGCCTGCTCGCACATACTTTTATCGAAATCATTCACAAATAAATTTCAATTATTCGCCTTATAATTACACAACTTCTGATTCAGATCAAATTTTTGACGCTTTATCAAAAAGTTCCTATGTGTGAATGGTGTCAATAACAAATAACCTAGAACGAGTACCTCCCAACTAATTTCCCCACAAGTACGACAAATCAGTCCTCCATGATCGTATGAATGAAAGATCACACGACGCACACTACATAGATACTTACCTATTTACTATAAAATGTTCAACTCACGCGAGGCTGTGATAGGTTAGCTATTGGATGTTGTTGATTGGCCATAGACTAATAAACAAGACTGTTTTAAAATGTCACTAAAAATATAGTACTTCGATAAGGTTATTTAATTGTACAAGTCTGTACGTGGCTATTTACAACGTGTACTATTTGCATACGAGCGTCATATTTTTTCACACCTCTAAGTACGAGTACAAGCAAATACAACATATCTTTAGGTGCTTGTCGAACATATACGCCAATTACGTAGCATAAGTCATTTTAATGCTTCAATTACTCGGCCAATCGAGCGTGTATCTTAATTCGATAAATTTTTCTCGATGTCTCCTGCGCCCTACCCCCCTTTCAATGCTGTGTTTTGTAGACTTGGAAGGTTCTTCTACGTATAATAATTCACGTCTCGGTGTTTTTTTCTCTTTCTGTATCTCTCTCTTGCCTTAGAACTTACTACAGTCGTTTGTGAGCGGATTTGGATTAAATTTTATATACGAATATCATCGACTCGATACGTTACCGGTTCGAGGAGTTTAATCTCGTGTGGAATGTAACATTTTTATTATCTTTATTGATTCAGTATTAGCATACAAACGTACCATATAGCCTAGCCAGATCCCCATATACACAGACACTCGAACACACTACACAAGCTCATCTTAATGGTGCAATTTTTAATTTCTTCGAGTGGATTTTTGCTGGATGGTTGGACTATTGAAGAGCAGTCGTCGTCATCGTCGTACCGTCGTAGATTAATTTTTATTAGACGACTTAATTGCATTTGATTGTTTTTTTATTATCGGTCTACTCTCTGGGGCTGTTTATTGGACTCGAGTGATTATGGAATTAACCAAAGATGCCGTGTTACGAGCTCGCAGTTATATCGACGATATTTTAAATTATATTACTTCTTTCGTCATATTATTATTATTGTTGTTGGCTACACCGCCGATGATACCTACTCTTTACCATAAGTATTTTTTTATTGGATTTTTTCGCACCTTTCGCGCTGATTCCGAATCCGAATATGCATTTTAAATTAGATTTTTCAATTTTTATGAAATTTTACGAGTGGTTCTCGCCTTACTTACCGCGACGACGTTATACTCTGCTTTCTTTCCCTATGAATGAATTTATCACTTTTGATAAAAAGGTGGTACCTCTCTCTTCTCTCCGCAAGCTAAATCATATCGTATAATGTGGAAATTATGTTTTTTATTCATCATCGAGTTTATTCCTTCCCCCTCTTGATTTTTTTGGCGCGTTTGGCTCGAGCTCGACATCTTCGTAGGTATCAAATTGCTGCCTAAGCTATAAATTTTAAGTGGTTTTAGGTTCACCTTTTGCTATATGCGCTAATGCATTCAAACGTATTAAAAATCTTCTAGGCGATATTGATATGAATTCGGATGTGTTTTTTTTTCGATTTTTTATTTTTTATTTTTATTAATGAAATGACTCGGTTGGTTATTTGGGATACTTGATACTACGATAATCGGACGTATGGTTGTGGCCGAGCCGACACATCGCCACCGCTGTCACGATGGAAATTATTATTAATTTAGAGAATATTTTTCTCAGTATTCGGAAGTACTATCAGCACCTCAGCGGTGGATTTTGGTGTAATTTACAACAACTGGGAAACCACTTGGGTGACGTTGAATTTGATCACTTGCAGTATGAGAGCAGCTAAAGAGAGGATATGATGTGGAAACTCATTTAATAACGGAATTAAAAAATGCAACGTTTTGAAAGGTAATTTATGAAATGCGAGATAATCCACTGAAAAAATAGACACGTCGCGAGAGGTCGTTGTAATTTATACAATTTGAACAAAACGCACAGTGAGCCAAAATGAAGAAGTAGCGGCCAAAATTTAAAAAATCCGCAGATTAGAAAAATCTCAAAAGTTGAATATACGAATATACTTATGTAGACAGTTTTCTACATTATATTCTACTTATTTTTCTGTTATTTCGAACACTTTTCCATTATTTTGCTTGCCTATACAGAAATTATCAAATTGAGGTACCACAATGTAGCAAAAAAAGCTGCTAATTTCAAAATGCTGTAAAACATGTCAATTTTAATTTTTATCAAAACTTTAACAAAATATGGACATTTTTGAGCATAAAAATCGTTGATTCAAAAATATTTTGGTTTCTACCCTGCTTATCACAAAAAAAAAATTATTTTTGTTGATATTTTTGAGGTAGGTAAAAGCTCTCAGGTATTGAAAAAAAAAACAAAAAAAAACAAGCTAGACCAGCTGAAAATATTATATCACATCCCCCGGGTACTGTGGCATGTAAAGTAAATATCCACAAAAAATTTTCTGCACCAACTTGCCCCATTCGAAAAAATTGAAAGTTGCATAAGTGCTGTTTTTCCCATTTTTGAAAAATATTTTCAAGGGAAAAATTACTATAATATGAGAATATGAATGCTAAAATTGACTTTAGCGACCAAAAAAAAACATATTTCGATACCCATCACGAGTTTATCAAAATTTCATGTTTTGCACCACCCCCTCATCCCCTTTTGGGAGCACATTTTGAAGTTAGGGGTAAAAAAATGCCAAAATCGACTTCACCGACCTAAAGAAAAAACATATTCAGAATTTTACGGATTTTGCTTTGAAATTCGATTTTGCACAACCCCCTCCCCCCTTTGAAGGCTCATTTTGAGGTTAGGAGCGAAATAAATGCCAAAATCGACTTCACCGGCCTAAAAAAAACTGTATCCAAAATTTTACGGATTTGTTTTAAAATTTGATTTTTGGCCGCTTCTATCTTCATTTCAGACCACTGTGAAGTGTTATTATAAAATTGAGAAGAAATTTCATGTGTGGCTCTGGCAGGAAAAATACTCGATGCTGACAACAATGCTCATTGTTTCCCAAAGAGACGAAATTTTTCTCAATAAGTCCTGAATTTTAAGAAAATGCTCTTATTTCTACCAAATTTCTATTTTTTTATTTAAAATTTTTTTATTTTTATTTTTTATTTTTTTATTTAAGGGTAAGGGCACCAATTATGGACCAGTCCGCAATATGGACCAGCGCCTGTTCTCATTGGTAATTAGCGCAATCTGTCAGGAAAAAATGTATTCTGATGTATTTTTCACCAAAAAAACGAATGAGACAAAAATTACAACTAACTGTAAAGTCAAAACTCGCTGAGAAATTTACAAAAAACTGTTTTGGGGCACTGAAAAAATTTTTTAGTGTGTTTTTCAACTTTTATTAAAATATATATATGTGGTGTAATTTTCTAAATGTCATTGATGTTTATAATATCAAAAAAGGATGTAGTTTCTGCTGGAGTGATCAGTTTTTGCTAAAAATGAGGGTATGTACAGAAATTTTTGGTGCAAAGTTTTTTTTATGGGGTACGCTAATATGGACCACCTGTGATATTGAATTTTTCACTCATTTTTTACAGCCGCTGAGAAGGGGAATGCTTGAAATACTTTTTTTTGTTCATTTCTACAAATAAACATGATGTTTTGAAACGTAAAAATATGTTTATTTTGAAATTATTCTTTAGGTGGTCCATAGTGGACGTCTAAAATTTTGAACTGTCATTTTGACACTCGTCATTCAACAATTTTAAAAAAATATTCAAAATAAACCTGAACTGCTTAGAATAAGTTTTTTTGTTCATTTCTACAAATAAATATGACCTTTTGAAAAATGTGAAAGTATGTTTATTTTGAAATTTTATAGATGGTCCATATTCGTCGTCGTGGTTCCTTGACCTTTACATGGCATTGGAAATCACATTTTTTGTGGTACCAACAGGGTGAGGCGAATGCTTATTGCCACTGCGATTATTCTGGGGAATCGACGTTGTTTCAAGCTTCCACTAGTAGTTTCCCATTGCTTTCTAGTGACATCTACACAAGCACCTTGCAGCTAGCCCGGTAGTTTAGAGACCCTGAGCTCCTCAGTGTTGACCTCTATAGACGCTCGAACCAGTTTCAGCTTTTTGATTCTGCTAACAGATGGTGTGCATTCCCACTTGACAAGAGATTTGCCATTTAAGCTGAAACATCGGTTAGTTTTTGTAAATTTGCCATTAAATACGCGCGCAAAAATGACAGTAAATTTGCTGTAGAAAAAACGCTGGTTAGAAACAACTACTTTTTATAAAAACAGCCATTTAAACAGCCATTTTTGACCAGTGAATGGCAGAATTTTTTTATTTGCTGAACTGCTGGTTCTCGCAAGTGAAAAGTCACTCCGCTACTTTATTAAAAACAGTTGTTTTAATCAGCTGTTTTTTATTTGCCGATTATAGTGCACATGCGCAATGGGTATTTGCAACTTCTTTTTAAAAAATTGAATAAAAGTACGAAGTGGGGTACATGTATACCGCTTGAAACCAAGAATATTCATCTTGCAATGATAGCTGTGTGGTTAGGGAATTGCAACGGTAAGTGGGAGTCCTGGGTTCGATCCCAGCTCCAGCTAGAAATTTTTTGTAGATTTCAGGTTTTTATTCGGCGATTTAATGCATTAGGTATTTAAACAACCAGCCGATTTTTCCCTGGTGTTTTTTTAGCGGCAAATTTACTGTCATTTTTGAGCCGGCTTATTCACTGATTTTTTTTATTGGCGAATCTATTGTCAAGTGGTTTATCTGTTAACTATGATGTTTTGAAATGTAAAAATATGTTTATTTTGAAATTATTCTTTAGGTGGTCCATATTAGGCATCCAAAATTTTGAACTATCATTTTGACACTCATCACTCAACAATAAAAAAAACATACTTAAAGTTGACCTTCACCCCTGAAGTTTTGTACAGTGTTAGTGGAAGGATGGAACTTCATTTTAAGCCTTTGTGGAGCTTTCTACCCCCTATAGTTTTCAAGTGGAAATCCTCCAAAAAAAAAGTGGTCCATATTTGGTGCCTCTACCCTTAAACAATTTCTTAAATTTTTTTTTAATGATCACATCTTGAAAGAAAATGTTTGTATACCTAATCTTCCTTACAAATGCTAATTTTTGTAAAAGCTGCTCATTTCCATGATCGAATAATTCAGTCAATTTGGATTTAGGTACCCACTAAATATGGGTTCGTTGGTGGTATTTTTTCAAAAAAAAATTAAAAAATTACAATTACAATATTAAATACATAATTATTTAGTAAATTTCAAAAATTGATATCTATGTTTTAAAAGTAAAATACCTAAATTACATCTACTTACCTACCTATTGGTTCTTGTCAAAGATTTGGAAACTTCTCTTTTGTGAGAAAACTATTAGTAGGTGGGTAGATAGTTAGGTAAGTACCTGTTATTTTTGGAAGACAATTAATTTGTTTCAATTGAAGCTGTGCCTATTTCAACGTAATTCCCTCCCCTCTCTAGAAAACCAGCATTCCAATTAAGTATAATTTTGTAGATAGGTGGTGAATGATTTTAAAATTATTAATAGTAAATTTTGAAACCAGTTTGATCCGATGGCATCATTTACACTATGGCATTTCGATGTAAGGTTCAGTTTCATGTTTCATTCATGTTCTACATATACCTACATTCATTCATACTACGAGTACCTATAATACTATCACATGTTCTCATTTTTGAATCAAAATCAAAATAATTCATTCATGAAACGAATACTGGTATCTTTTACGAGTACGTGGATGAAGACGACGACCAATGATGATGAGGTACCTATTTTAATTGAAACCAACTAAAAATCTAAATGCATCTTGTACACATGTACGTATACGTATAATGTTGGAACATGGGTTTGGGTACTTATGTCTTTCATGCCACACGTAAGTTTTTAAAGGTAATAAAAAATGGACAAAAATCGTTATTATATGAAATTGATAGCTATATAAGTTGAAATGCGAAAATCGTGCCATGTACAGTACATCAGCGATGAAAAAAAAATGCAAATTAAATCGTTTTATTGGTCATCCGGCGATTGATATCGCGCGATGATTTGATGATTCATTTTCGTATGTAGGGGATAAGTACATTTAAATTTACTTATACGTAGGTAGTATACGTGCTAGCTAATTCAAAATTATGAAGAAAGGTTTTGAATTTTTGTATACCTACCTACTTTGAACAGAAATTGATATAAAATTATGTAGGTAGGTACTTAGCTGATGAATCGTCCTGAAATAATTTTTTCCAGATGATGTCAACTGTCAAGTAGTGTTTCAAAAGAAACTATTGTTTCGGTATCTAAGTTTTGTTCACGAGAGTGCTGCTTTAAAATTTTGACTCAATTTCGAGACACAGTTGGAATGGTTTTTGTCAAAATTGTCTCTTAAGTGTGTCTTGCATCATTACTATTTTGGTATTCTGTTTATCTCATCAGAGGTGCGTCCATTTTTCGGACTGAAAAATTACATTCGAGTGTTCGTCAGCTCGATAATGGTATTATTAGGTACCTATTTATTTAATTCCACCTTATCTTTCAAGCACCTTTCATCTTTTCTTCTTTATTAGGTATAAATATAAATAAAGAAATTGATCTCTTCAATAACTATACTTAGTATTTCGTATGATAGTAGGCTATAGTGTCCACCTTTTTGGAGCATATAATGGAAATTAAAGCTCAAAATGTTTGGAAAAAATAAACTGCATTTTTTAGGTAGGTAGGTATTTTTGAGAAAAAAGGCAACTTCATCAGAATAATAAAAAACCTCGTTTATAATCGATCGACTCCAACATGCAGAATTTAATTTCTTTTTTTTTCTTCGCAATAATACTTCGTGTTTCCTTATTTGTTTAATTCTTTTTAATAGCTCGGTAATTATTTCACATCTTGGAGTGGAACGAGCTCAAAGCTGTAACGATTTCCGAACCAAGTTTAAACAAATTATATGAAACGCATGACAAGCACCGGATCGCGTGATATCCAGATCCAGTACCGTATAGTACGCTGCACGTAACAAGCATGCGTACCAGGTAAGTACCTAAAGTATCTCACCAGTCACCGAGCACTGGACTGGCGAGTAATTAAATCTAGCATCGATCTGTTTATTTACTTAATAGGTATAGGTAAAACTCTCAGTACCGCACTGTTTTCAGAGCGGTATTGTTACACTTTACCGGCTACTTTCAACAGTACGGTACTGACGCGAGTTTATCAGTGACACTACCGTAATATCAATAATACCGATGTGTGTATGCATAAAATGGCGATTGGTGAATCTTTGTAACATTTTTCAGACGTTTTTGAGCGAATCTATTCTAACTGAACTATTAAATTAATTAAATATTCTGTACTTTCAATACTATAATTAAGGATTTCGGCTAGTTCATTCCTCATACTTATTCCTATTCGATGAAATTTAGTTTCAAAAGATATCAAGTTACGTTATTAAATTCTTTTATGAATATTATCAAAGTAAGAACATCACACACCACAGCACCTGTTGATAATTCCTTGGGAGAGTTGATTTACAAACAAATCACACATTGAGAATGATCAAGTGATGTGTAATTTTGAGAATAAATGGTAATACATACGAGTACATACTTCGGTAAAATTCACACCACTTTGTTATCACATTATAAACAAAACGAAATTCATTTTCTGATAGATATTTCAAAACTAAACGAAGTGAAATTCACTCAAAGAAGTAAGAAATTCAAGAAATCACATGTACGTAAGTCTGTAATCTACTTTCAGCCAGTTCATTCGAAGGTATTCCATGAAATTTAGCTTCAAAAGATAATTATCAACTAACTAAGTATGTTGTAAAATTCTTTTTTGAATAATTTTATCAAAGTGAGAACATCACAGACCACAGTACCTGTTAATAATTCTTAGGGAGAGTTGATTTACAAACAATGCTTAGAATAAACGATATTGTATGTGTATGTACGAGTATGTAACTATGTACTTCAGTAAAATTCACACCACTTCATCACTTCACATTTTAATGTAAATACTGAAAATTGAAAATTGATTTCGTAAATAAATAAACTAAAACAAAACGAAATTCATTTTCTGATAGATAGAAATTAAACACCCATGCTTTATTTCAAAATTAAAGCCATTAAAGGAATAGAAGAAGAAATGAATTTGAAATCGTACGTTATCAGCACGCTTCGAATGTAAACCAGGGTTGCCATTTAGATGAATGATTAAAGAACTACAATTGTAATTTTTTTTACATTTTTGTGTAATTTTGTACGCATAGTGACTTAAAGACAATTGCCTTGTTTTAAACAGTGAGGCACTGAGAGCTTTACCTATACTAATTAAGTAAAACATATTACTCAACTGATTCGGCAAATGTACGTGAACACCAACTCGTGTGCTTTGCAACGCTCGCCTTCGGCTCGCGCCGCAAAAATCACACTCGTTGGTATTCACGCACTTTACCGAACAGTTAAGTAATATACTATTACTCAATTGACCGGAATTGATTAAGTATAACTAGATTATTGTTCGACTACCCATGAACAAAATAATTGTGTAATTTTTTTCTCAGCTAGCAAGCTATAGTGAACAGGACATTTTAGAGGGGTGAAGCAAAGGGGGAAGTTTGCCCCGGGCCTGGCATAAGAAGGCCCTGTGATGAAAAAAAAACATACTGATTTTTACTCCTCAAAACACAAATTTTTGAAAGCTTAAGCAGGTACCTACTTGATTTTCTTCAGATTTTTTTCAATTTGAAATTTAGACTCCCTTTTTCAGCAAAAAAATCAACACTTTCGAGAATTTTCCACCAAAACCCAATTTTTGTCATCTGAAGACTCATTTGACCAACTCCAGAGAGTAGAACGATTTGCTCCTCTGCCCTGTCACCCTCGCCATCCCAATCTGACCCTGAGAAATGGAATTCTCGGTGATTCTCGATCGTACGAGTATGAAAATTCACGTAAAAAATTTAATAAAAATCAATAATTTACGTCGTAGCTCGCGAGACTTTGCACGCATAATACATTTATTTTATGCAGATGAAACAAATTAAACGAAAATAACCGTAAAATAAACATACCAAAAGCTTGAAAGATGAAATGTTTCAATCAATATAAGATGACATACGAGTAATCTGCTGGTATAATATTTGAGTTTTATTACGGTCGTAAATCTACTATATTAGTATTCACACACATATTTAAAACATAGGTATTAATTTGTAGAAGCCTGAGATTAAGAACAGGAGCAAGGTGTGTGATGGGAGAAGAATGAAGGGGGTCTATACCGGTAGAATGAGGAATATTTTCGCAAATATGTCCGGGCAATCGGGCATATTAGGCTATGTTTACGGAATACGGATATCAGTTCACCGAGAGGTAGGTAGGGTACGAGTAGGGGAGACAATTACTACCTACAACAATATTACATGCCTATATAACACTGATATTATTGGCAATACATATAAATCGATGATGGCGATACGATGGTCATGTCGCACCTAAGAGTAGACCGTATACTCGTCCAATGAACCGGAGGTTTTTGTGCACCGTGGACAGGGAGTGAGGTAGAGGAGAAGAGTTTTAGTTAATCTTATTTTAAATTAGCCATCTAATTCGTTTCTATAAACCACAGAAAGAGAATATGATGTATCACTGAAGCGTGAAGAGAAATTAACATTTTTTTATCCACTATTTTGAGGTATATTTACGATGATTTCGTCATTAGTGCCAAGTGATTCTTGGTGAACCGTGAGATACTACATGCCTATGCCACTATACATGTAGCTAGAGCTACCGCTTCCACGATGTGGATACACACTATTATTTACGCTGTAACTATAATTTCATTTTTAATTTCATTTTATATATATATTTTTTTTCTTTACCGAGTCGTTCGACGTCGTCGTCGTCGTTGTTGTATTCACCCGCGCAAACACATCGAACGTGGTGTTAATGTACTCGTGACAAAGAAGTAAAAATTACATGAAAAAGATGCCGAGCCATCGGTGTTGTTTACCAGAACCACGATGTTCATGCTTAATTACTCCTTCGGTACCTTTGCCGTCCACCTTAATGGTGAAATAATACATATCGGACGCGTTAATCGTACATACGAGCCGCGAAAATGTCCTACATTATGGGAAGTGTAGGTACCTAATACCTATACATGTGGACTGCCGCGGCAAAGGCAGAGAGGTACGAGCTGGTGATTGGAAAGTTACTCGGATCAAGATACTTACCAAGGTAGTTCCGTCAGTTGAGAGTTTACTTGCGTGTGAGATGCGGTAACTTATCTATGCGAGGATAATTTAAAAATTAACGTTTATTAATACGATATTGGAGAAAAGTGGGTTCAAATACCTAAGTGCCTTTGTTGTGTAGGTATCTTGAGCCCTACGAATGGATGTTGACACTTGACAGCAATAGAATTTACAATAAGTACTTCAGCTCCGAATTTTTGGCTCATTGAAAGAGCAATTTGTTCATAGGTAGTTACTTCCGAATCAAATTCTGAGTAGTCAAAATGGACTCGTGAATTTTTAAAAGTAGAGAAAATAGTTCTAAAAGTAACTCAGGGAAATATTTTGATCCCCCATCTCCTGCCCCCCCCCCACCGAATCGATTTTGACTACTTTAAAGCCGATCTGAAACCAGCAGCAAAAACCAACTTTTTTTTAGCATGATGCTCCAGAAGACTTTGAATCTACCTCGATTTTTTGAAGGATCCAGATAAGGAGTAAGATCAGATCAAGGAGCTCGAGTGCATTTTTCGATTTTTGGTGAATTCTTGTTCTTGAAAATCAAAGCAGGAAAAATGGAAAAAATCAAAATTTTACCAAATCGACTAATAAAGCTAAAATTTAGCATGTCCTGTATTGATTGAAAATGGTCTCAAACCATTCTTAGCAGTTCTGGTTGAGCCTCCAGCAGATTTTTAGAATGTTGAAATTTCCAAATAATTTTACCAGATGAACTTGGGTAGCTGAAATTCATTCCATACCCTAATTTATTCATTTTTATTCGCCTGGAGGTGGTTTCGAGCCGCTCTGGAGCCTCCGGAAAACATTTGGAAATTTTAGTTTTCCAAAAAACGCCATAAAACCTGTTCAAATTTGCTTTAGCACGTCTTGCTGTAGGCTCCAGAACTGCTCAGCACAGTTCGAAACCATTGCCAATGAATTTGATGGGTCGAAAATATGGTAACTAGATATGTACATACGAAATTTCAGCTTTCCAGGTTAATTTTTGTAAAGTTTAGATTTTATTCCCACCCCGAATATCCAAAAAAATTTATTTTCGCGTTCAAGTCCTGCTTTTGTTCCAAAATTGCCAAACAAAAATACCGTTTTTTTTGTCAATTTTGCTTACTTAAGTATAGTGGTTCTGGTTTTTTTCTTCCAAATTTTCCCAAATCAAAAAATATAATTTTTTGGAAAAAGTTGTCAAAAAGTGGCAATTTTTGGGGAGAAAATGTCATAATGCGTCAATTATTGGCAAAATAATGAAAGAAGTCCTTATTTTTTGCTTAATTGTTATGAAGTGTCCATTTTTGTCAACATTTTCAAAATGTATCCATTTCAAGGAAAAATTGTCCAAAGGGCCAAATTTTGCTAAAATTATCAAACAGTCCTGTTCTTGCAAAGATTGTTTAAAAAATCCAGTTTTTGTTAGCATTGTCAAAAATTTTCGATTTTTTAATCAAAATTGCCATGAAGTGTCAATTTTCCCCCCTTCCCCATCACAAACATCGAAAAAAAATGATTTTCGCGTCTAAAAAGTCCTGTATTTGTTGCGAAATTTCCAAACAAAAATCCAGTTTTTTTTTCAATTTTGCTCATAAGGTTCTGTTTTTTTTTTGCCAAATTTTCCCAACTTGAAAAGTGTCAATTTTTGAAAAAGTTGTCAAAAAGTGCAATTTTTGGGGAAAACTGTCAAACAGCGTCAATTTTTGACAAAATAGTAAAGAAGTCTTTATTTTTTGCTTAATTGTTAAGAAGTGTCCATTTTTGTAAAAATTTTAAAAAAATGTCAAGTTTTGAAAAAGTTGTCAAAAACTGTAATTTTTGGAGAATAGATAATGTCAAAAAGCGTCAATTTTTAAAGAAGTCCTTATTTTTTGCTTAATTGTTAAGAAGTGTCCATTTTTGTAAGAATTTTCAAAAAATGCCCATTTCTGGTAAAATTGTCAAAAGTGGCCAATTTTGCTTGAATTTTCAAACAAATCCTCTTCTTGTCAAGATTGCTAAAGAATCTTGTTTTTGCTAAAATTGTTAAAAAATTCCCATTTTTTTATCAAAATTATCAGAGAGTGTCAATTTTTGGGGATTTGATGAAAAATTGTTATGTTTTTTGGTCAAAATTCGCAGAAAGTAGTTTTTTAATGAAATAGTCAAATAATGGTCGCATTTATTGTCAAGATTGCTAAGAGATTCGTCATTTGTGCTTTTTTTGTTGAATTTTTGAAAATCTTCAGCTCAAAAAATACTTACTTATACACTTTTGGATGCGCAGACTCGAAATCTCGCTCAAAGCCTGAGAAGTTTGACTGGTGGCTAGAAAAAATCATTCCCAATGTTTTAGCAGCCCAATCACATTTTCCGACCAATTTCGGGCAATTTTTTTCAAAATTTTGAGCCTGAAAAATACTTTTAAAGGACTCGACATCGCGCTCAAACCCTACAAAAATCGACTAGTGACTAGAAAAGACGAATTCCAAAGTTGTTGCTACCCATGTACCCAATCATATTTTCTGACAATTTTTAAGCAACTTTTTGAAAATCTAAGCCCAAAAAATACCCTTTTGGATGCACAGACTCGAAATCCTGCTCAAAGCCCAAGAAACTTGTCTGGCGCCTAGAAAAGATGATTCCCAAACCTGTAGCTGCCCAGTCATTTTGAGCCCAAAAAATACGTTTTTGAGTGCACGACAGTTCAAAATCACGTCCAAACCTTAGGAGAAGCTCGACTTTGTGACCAGAAAAGAAGATTTCCGGAGTTTTAGCAGCCCAATCACATCTTTTGACCATTTCTGGGTAACTTTTTGAAAATTTATGGCCCAAAAAATATCCTTGTGCTCAAACCCTAAGAAACTCGGTTTGTGACTTAAAAATATGGTTCCCAAAGTTGTGGTTGCTCAATCACATTTTTCAACATTTTTTAATTGGGTAATTTTTCTATTTGGAATCTACGTTTAAAACTTATGCATTTTTTGTAACATTTCACCGAAATTTTATCACATTTGGGTAATTTTCAATGAGGTACTTCAATGCATTATTGTTTGTGGGTCTGGGTCTACATCATTTTAAAATGTTTTAAACACTTTTGTGTAATTTTTGTCAAATTTTACTGAAATGTCGTCTTTTTTTTGTGATTCACCTACACTCTACAGTAAGCTGATTATTTAATTAATTTTTTTTTTTTTTTTGAAATTCAGGTGAATGATTTTTTAGAGGAGGAGGCAGTATTTTTTACTCTTCCTAGGAAACCAAACGCTAAATTCATCCTAATTATACCAAGGTACCTACCTATAAAATTAATTAATTTCTGTTTCCAGCATGTTTATTATTTTTCAGATGCTCGCTTGGCAACTCAACTGAATGCACACCAATGAAAAATTCGTAGAAAATTTCAAAGTCCGAATTTCTATTCCTTTACCAAGAATTTTGACATTTGTTCGACACGCGATAATTTTTAATTATTTTCAACGTATCAACTTAGGTATCTAAGCTTAGTAGGTAGGTAATTATAAGCACCAAACGGAAGACGAAACCTACAATACCAATACAAAATATTGAAACGAAAACACATCAAACTTATGGTGAGAATGAGTACCATATAACTATACAGGATGACGACCAAAACGAGACGAGGGGTTCAGGGGTAAAACCCTCCAAATGTTTGAACATTTGTTTTACGTTACTAATTACACCGTTTGGTGGCGGAATTGCGCGAAGAAATCGCGTGCTAATGTTGATACGTGCCTGTGGAGTTTCTCAACAAATAACATGTAGTACTCGTACTTGTAAATAGCATAGGTAGGTATGCTAGGTTTATATATACCGAGCAAATACTAAAGATAGATAGCGACATGTGAATTGTGAATGCGTTCTGCACACATAGTCGAATTAAAAGACGAAGGATGAAGGAGGAAGAGCAGGAAGACTTGAAAGAGGATACTGGTTAAAATTCGCCGCAAATAGCAAACCGCACGAAGGTCTTGTGTTATTTTAAAATATTGTGCATGTGTGTATTTTTTTTTCAGTTTATTAAGCGCGTGTGCCTGGTTTCAGGGCTCGATTATGAAATAATTAATTTCTTTATAATACGCTTATTGACAGATGGCTGATAGCAGATAGGTCATTTTTACACTAAAAACAACCTATAATTATATGGAATTGTTTGCGGAACGAAGGAATATAAGTTTTAATTAAATTTTCCTCGAGTTAGGTATAAAAATAAACAGAATAGGAGATTGACAGTATGTAGGGAAAGAGGGAGCGAGCACATTTTGATCGAATTAATTCAAAAATAGTCGATTTTGAAATGCATCGACTTTTTACGACGATTCGGTTAACCTGTTGGATCAGCTAGAGAGTCAAGGATTCAAAAAAAAAAAAAAAAATGACCAATAAATTGGGTTTTACGTTAAAATACCACTTTAATTACAAGTAGGTATTTATAAACACCTACATACGTTTTATATGGTTTGATTTTCTTGTATCTGTATATTTTTTTGAAACGATTCTCTGATGCTGATACCTCCGATGCAGATGTCGTTCGATGTAAGTATTCACTTACATACACGTATACTCGAAGAAGAAAAATAATTACTTGCATTCCCATGTTAATGGATCCACTAATAAAATTATCTTTTAGCAGTTAATTTCTGAAAAGTATTTTACATATTAATCACGTTTCGTAATAATATGTTTTACCTTCCTTGGCACTTTTTCTCTATACGACTTGTCTCGTGTTTAATGGCGTTTTAATATTATTCGTATAGTATATATATGAGGTGTTTTTTCTTCTTTCACCCCCTTCTCCCCCTCCCACCCACCTGTTCGGAGGATTCTTCCATGTGTTGTGCTGTGTGTGATCGTAGAGTGAGCGTACAACATGGTGTCATTTGCACGACGTGTAGATGTAGGATGATTAAAAAAGAAAAAAAAATTGTGTAGACTAATGAGACCAGATTTCTACGTTATTATTTTTCTATTTCATTCTGTATCTGTGTTCATTGAAATGAAGGCGCGAGCGATATGATATGTGTTTGTGGTAGGTGGAACAATACGTGGAATTGATTGCGGCCAATGTCATTGCCATTTGTTGTGAAAAAAATTGATCGTTGAGGCGATTTTTCACCTATGGGTTGACTGGAGGTCGTAATAGACTTTCAGCTTTACCAACGATGGTTCAAGAGTTCGTTTGGGTGACTAATTGGACTACAGGTTAGATTCCGAGTGTTATTTTGATGAGAAAAATTAATCAAACGGCTATTTTTACTAATCTTATTGGAAATATTAGATTTTCCCATAATACGGGGACTATATTGCTGTTACTAGGTTTGCATTTACTAGGATCTTGAAGGGTTAGGGTCGACGCAGCAAAAAAAATGCCAAAGAATTTTGACCATACTCAGTCGACACTTTCATTTTGAGTTGAAGGTTAGCTCCAAAAATTGTTCAGCTGCGAAGATGCCCTTGGATGGGAAATATGGGCTCTCAAAGCAAGAATATTTTCGAAAACATATTGTATAGTGTTCTTAGCTTTAGCTTCTGTCAAGCCTGTTTTAGGAAAAATGGTCCACTTCCAACTTCCAAAAAAAAGTATTTGAGATTCTGCGTCGACCTAGGCTATTTCCATAAAAATCCAAAACCAGTTTTGGGATGGTACTGAGTGATTGAAAATTTGAAGAGTTCATAAAATTAATGAACAGAATATTAGAAATCTATCAATTTTTTTAATTGTTGAAAGTCGAACAGAATGTTACGAATTCGAAGATTACTTTTTTCAAGTTTTTAATTCAGAAAAATTCAACTTTCAATACCAGCATCAATTGGGTCTCCTGTGAAATTGATTTTTCAAAAATTTCAAAGTTTTTATGTACCTTTAGGGAGCTGAAACCACCCCCTCTTCTTCATGATGTTTTGGGCGAACTGATGACCAATTTTTTTAAGAGAGGCTAACCTTATATGCAATATTTTTGGCCATTTTTCTCAAAATTCAAGCGAGGTCACAAAACAGGCTTTATATGCAACGCATACTCTCTGGAGTAACGGTAAAGTCATGCCTATCGTCTCAGAAGATGAAATCTGAAAATTTCGAATAAGTAAGTAAAATTGAGTAGGTACCTACCTATTGCAAAAATTACTTATACATGCTTACTTAGGTACGCAACCATCAAAAAAAGTACAATTGAAGGGCGGTTTTCAAAAAAGCGATAAGTCAAAAATTATGATTTCGAGATGAATGATGTTTTTAGTGCCCATTCCAAGGCGCAATGCACTTGGAGTATGCCACCTATCCTGCATGTTGTATTGGATCTACCTCAACACGTACGTGTTGGTTTAGTGGTGTAACTCAAGTTTGCAGCGCTTCTGCGGCAGAAAAAGTAAACTGACTTATCGCCTTTTGGAAAAACGATTTTTCATGTTTTCATTTATATGATAGAACCAGTGTTGCAAATCAATGTAAGTCAACTCTAATTCACAATACAAAACTATATGACCAAAAAAATTGATTACAAAAAATTTTACCTGTATTTTAAACAAAAATTAAGTACCTATTACCTACAACACTATAAATTGAAAAAAAATATTTTTGATTAAAAAAAAACATCTTACCACTATTTCGGCAATAAATTTACGAAAAAAAATTTTTGATTGAAAAACAATTTTTTACCTCCATTTTTGGCGATAAAATTGACAAAAATTAAGTAGAGGAGAAGGTACAAATATGGACCCCCTCTAGCTTTTTGGCTTTAAAGGGTAGAAAAAATCATCAAATTTTTTTTTCGAATACACCATTCGAAAGGCCAAAGACTCTAGTATATTGTGTAAAAAAAAATTTTTTTTTGTTGAAAACTCACGGAGAAATTTGAAATTTAGAAAAGTGACATAAAATGGTACAAATATGGACTCGGGTACAAATATGGACCCCCTCCAAAAATGAATAAAAATTTCAGAAAATTGAACAAAAATTTATTTGAAGATGTTTTTCGATGCTTTGGACTTGTCTTCTTTATTAATAACACTTTTCTCGATATTCTAAAAACCATTGAATCAAAATTAGATGAAAAAAATTTAGGGGTCCATATTTATACCCATGCAAAAAATTGGCCAAGTTTATGAAAAATGAAAAATCATGGTTCCATTTTCGACATTTTGGACTTGTCTTCTTTGCTAATAACACTTTTCTCGACATTCTAAAAAATATTGAATCAAAATTAGGTAAAAAAATTTAGGGGTCCATATTTATACCCATGAAAAAAATCGGCGCAGTTTAAGAAAAATGAAAAAAATTATGAAAATCAGTTAATGTAAAGACAAATATGAAAGTATATTTTGAAAGTACACATTGTAAGCTACTTACTTCGCTAATAATTTTTTTTCCAAACTTTATTTGAAGTTGATGAATTACCGAATGAAAAACTTGTAAAATTTTCCATTGTGAAGAAAATAATGCGCAAACAAAAACAATTGCTGATGAGAGACACCCAAGTTTGCATGGATCCAAAATAAGTACTTGGATCATCCATACTACACTACTAGTATATTTTTTAGTACCCAGAATGACCGTAGCGCTAGTGGATGTACACTAAACCATGGGGGGTCCATATTTGTACCTGGGTCCATAATTGTACCTTCTCCTCTATTTATCTACAGCACTATCATTTAAAAAAAATTTATCTGCATTTTGGCAATAAAATAAAAACGAAAATTAAGTACATATTACAGTAGATACTATCTATTAAAAAAACCATATTCGCAGCTCTATTTTGGCTATAGCTATAAAAGCAACGAAAACAAAGTAATCATGGCTTATTGCGTTTTGGAAAAACGATTGCAATCCGCAACTTACAGAAAAGCTGGATTGTGCGTAGATAAATAGGTATTTTGCGTAGGTTGGGCATTAAATAGGTGAGATACGACCTGTAGAACACAATGGCGTGAAAAACTCAATTTTCAAAAAAATTGACTTATCCACTTTTGGAAAACCGCCCTTCAATTGACGTAAGTAAAAATCAACTGAAAATTTATCAAAAATTGGCAAAAATTTAGAAAAATGCCAGCTCAGTCGAATTTTCGATTTTTGGTGAATTTTTGAAAATTGTGAAAATATCTAGCCAGATATCTTCTCAATTCCCAACTATGTATTCAGTAATTTTTGCAATAGGTATGTACTACATACCTTACTTATAAATTTTACTTATTCGGAATTTTCAGATTTCATCATGCAAGAAATATGTTTTCCCCTTCTTTTTTCTTTCAGCAATGCCCACATGTTGAAATGCGATAAGTTTCTCATTTGCAGACAAACTCTACTGAAATAGTTTTTTCTTTAGATAACCTCCAAGATACACTTACGATACAAATTCTTATCATATCTCTCTGCTGCAAACCTATATAAGTACCTAATTTCGAATTCATTGTTTATGCGAAGAAAATTTACAAATACTTTTAACTTGGTTGGTATACATATTCGGAGAAATTTCTATGCGTTCTTGTTACGGTGCCGTTTCAATTATCACACCCATCAAATAAAATGCGAACGCAAATTTTATTACACGTTTGCACTTGTATTTCCATTGTATTTAGCGAGCAAACTGAAACGTCGAAATTTTCATCTCAAATTGAGAATGCAGAAATCCAAACCACTGCAATAAGCGTTAATAGTTCCACAGCCACCACTACCGCTGGAAATCCAGGTAACCTCTTTTCAAATATTGTCACACATTCAAAAATCAAAAATGCCTCCCACAAATTTCAAGACATCGCTATGCAAAATACCTACATCGATAAGACCTATTTTATTAAACACTTTTTGGATGATATTTATGAAGAGAAGATTGAAAACGACATAGGCTGCTCTCGTAGCATGTTCACATGTCCTCGACGTTTTGGGAAATCCACGTTGCAGGATATGCTGAGGCAATTTGTAGAATTACCTATTGATTCAACAGGAAAAATTGGAAAATGCGATCGTGATAGCAATTGTGGAATATTCCTACATCAAAAATTTGAAATTAGTCCATACATTCCAACTTTGGAACGATTTTGGGGAAAGTTTCCAGTTGTGTATGTGGACTTTGGTAATACTTATGCAGAAACTTACAAAGGTCGCATTGCAGCGTTGCATAAAACAATTCTAAACAGTTACGAAAAATATTCCTGGTTAATGCAAATCTATCGTGAGAAATATAAAAATAAAAAATTGACTTTGATGGAGGAGAGTTGGTACAATACTGCTTCTATAATACTAGAAGACCGAAACATAGATGAGTCAATTTTATTTGAAGGTATCAGCACTCTAGTTGAAATGGTTTCCACGCATTTCGACAAAAAGATATTTTTATTCATCGATGAAATTGATACTCCGATTAATCAAGCCTTAAATTTCCCATGTCCCGACGATGCGCCTGAAAATGTTTTTGATCGTATAAAACAATCAATTTTTTCGCTTATAAAAGGATCGCGAAGTAAGGAATACGTCGCCCATGTCCATATTACCGGAGTTATGCCATGGTCTTTCATAACGGGTCCGTTTGCATTTGATTTGAACAATATTTACTATTTCACAGTTAACCAGGATAACCCTTACATACGATATTTTGGTTTCTTAGAAACAGAAGTCAATCAATTACTAAATGATTTACATTTTCCCGAAGAAAAATTTAGCGAGATTAAAGAAAGATATGGTGGATACTTCTTTCCGGAACAAAGCGACAATACGAGTATTTATTGCACTCAATCTATAGTTGATTATTTACAATCAAAAAATTTGTCCACATCTACTTGGAGTGACAGTTGCGATACTAATTTCTTCCTCGTAAATATGAAATCGTTACCAGTTCGCAATACCATTTTAGAACTGATACGCACATATCCTTTAAACCCAAAACAAAACGTTGAAATAAATTTAAAGTTCAATTACTTCGCATACAACCATATAATCCGATTGAAGGATACCATTAGTAAGCAAGAATTTAACGAACAAATCGACTCTATTTTTTTCGCATATATGTTGACCACTGGATATCTGACTTTTACTAACCAGCATGACCAATTCAGGTTACCCAATTCCGAAATACGAGACTTCATCTCCCATCTAATTTCGGAGTAGGCCTACTACTGCAAAATTAATTATAAGAGTTGAAAAACATCTTGATCAGATGTGATTCCATGGAAAGTGAGCCTGCCAAAGAAAGTTTGGAAGATGTCATTTCGGAAGAATTCGCAAAAATGACTAACCTCACAAAACCATCTTTTATCTGTAAAGAAAATCGAGGATACCTATACAGAAGTACGAATGGAGATTGAATACCACAATCATATTATAGGCTATTAATTCTATTTACAATTCATATCATTATGCCTTTATTTTATGATTTTTAGATTTTTCAAGTGTATTTTATTTCAGTACATACCTAATTCTGTAAGTTTGGCGTTGAAAACATGTTCTTATATTGAAAGCTATTTTTTTGTGCCTCCCAAATTGTAAGTTTTCCGAAGCCTCCACCTTTCGCTTCACTCGGGCAAACCGAAAATTTCCCAAATAATCTGTTCTATCCTCTTTTTAAATTTCATTTTCACAGACTAAAAGTCTAAGAAAAACACGAAAAAAAGGTACCTACCTATAACAAAAAAGAGAGGAGAATTTTTAACTTGATTTCCGTACACCAACCTTTGCAATATCTAATATAGAACAATTCAAATGTTTTGTAATTGTATAAAAAAAAAATGTTTTAGAAAATTCCAAATTAGGTATCTACTTAGTACTTATTCAACATTTTTGCTTCCAACTCTACCTTCCAAAGTTTGTTCGAACCATATCTGGCTACCCTTATTAGTGAACATAGGTATTAGATAAAAACCTAAAAACTAGTTCTTGTAATAAAGTCGACCTTTAAAGTCAATTTCCACCATTTTAGAGTCGATCTGGAGCACCCAGTAAAAGTTCAAGAATAATGAAGAGCAAGGAGAACTCCCAAGTTGTGCAAACGAAGAGTGGCTCCAGCGGTTCCCAAACTTTTGTGAATAAAAAAAGAATTTTAGGAACCACTGAATATCATTTTCAAAAACTTTTTTAGCGTAGGTAAAGTACCTATTTGAAACCGATAAACGTTATGCGAGGCGATTTTCCTATTTTCGACCTTCAAGGGGCAGAAATTGGGGAAATGGATTAATTTTTAGGAAATTTTGGAACCACCATTTTGAACCTACCCCTTTGAACACCACTAAAAAGCTTTTTAACAGTTTATTAGTATCTAAAAGACCTCCATCCCACTTAATTTTAAGCTCAATAAAATTTTGCGCTGCTACTCAAAAATCCAATTTTCCAATTTTTCGTAATTTCAATATTTTGGCAATCCCTGGAAAACTAAAAACCAGCGATTTGCGCCAAACAACGCAACGTTTTGAGGTATATATGTACTCAATTACTTAGATGAAAAAGTTTAATCAAGCTCCCTGTACATTCGTAATTTTGAACCCTTTTTTTAGTCGAGCCCCCCCCCCCACTTTAGGCACCCCTAAAAAAGGCGTTTATTCATATTTTTTTCAAATAAATTAAAGAATTTACAATTGAAGCGCACTAGCAAGAGCTAGATAATTTTTTCGTTTGATTTTTCCTGTAACTTTCATAATGAGCTTTTTTGGGCCAAAAAAGTGTAGGTACAAAAAAAACGTTAAAATCGCGTTTTTACGATTTCAACAAAGTGAAATCCTAGAATTCGACCCAAAAAATCTCATTCAGTGGTTCCTAAAATTCCTTTTTATTCGCAACTTTGAGAATCTCTGGAGTCCAAAAAATTGTCATTTTATTGGATTAGGGTCATTCCATGTCAACACGACCAAAAAAAGGCGATTTTGAAAGTCATGTCTTTCAATTTCGCTCAAATATTTTTTACAATATATACCCACCCATCAGTAAGTAAGAACCCCGCAATTAGTTTGATCCCAGCCCCCTCAGGAGGCGAGTGGGGGGGGCTTCCATTATTTTCACATTTGTCTCGAGGTACTCAACTTCAGCAGCCTATTCCTCCAAAACTATGATACTTTGATCAAAACTGATTTCACAGTTCAAAAGAGCATTGCATTTAAAACTTTTTAAGCATTTTGAAATTTTCAAAAGCTGAAAGTTGAACTTTCAAGTTGAAAGTTCAAATTTTAAAATGGCGCTGTAAGTGGGAGCTACCATTTAAAATTTTGAAAAAATTTCCATAGATGTACCTTTTGATGCTTTTTCGAAATATTTAGGTTTCGAGAGGGGATCTCTCAATAGAGGGGGAGCACCCCCACCCCCAATTTTGGGCGAAACTTTCGAAAGAAAATCTGGGGCATGTGATATATCGAATTGTATGTTTTTGGTGACGCTGAACACGAATATGACGTCAGATTTTTGATAGGACCTCATCCACGGCCCCCAGCACCTCTCCAAAGGGGGTAAAAGTTCAAAAAAGCGTTTTGTTCGTGTGACACATGGAATAGTATGTTTTTGGTGACGCTGAACACGAATATGACGTCAGATTTATGATTGGACCCCATCCACGGCCCACAACAATTTTTTTGGACTTTTACCTATTGGGGGAGGTTCTGGGGGGCCATGGGTGAAGTTGATTCCAAAAACTAAGGTAATATTCGTGTTCAGCGATATCGAAAACATACTATTTCAGTGTCACACGAATGTAACCATTTTTTGGGGGTCACCCCCCTTGGGGAGGTTCTGGGGGCCGTGGACAGGCCCAATCAAAAATCTGACGTCATACTCGTGTTCAGCGTCACCAAAAACATACAATTCGATATATCACATGCCCCAGATTTTCTTTCGAAAGTTTCGCCCAAAATTGGGGTGGGGGTGCTCCCTCTCCATTGAGAGATCCCCTCCGAAACTTAGGTAGATATTTCGAAAAAGCATCAAAAGGTACATCTATGGAAATTTTTTTAAAATTTTAAATGCCATTTTGAAATTTGAACTTTCAATTTGAAAGTTCAACTTTCAGCTTTTGAAAATTTCAAAATGCGTACAAAGTTTTAAATGCAATGCTCTTTCGAACTGTGAAATCAGTTTTGATCAAAGTATCATAGTTTTGGAGGAATGGGCTGCTGAAGTTGAGTACCTCGAGACAATGTGAAAATTGAGGGGGCTGGGATCAAACTAATTGCGGGGTTCTCACTTACTGGGTGGGTATATATTGTAAAAAAAATTTGAGCGAAATCGAAAGACATGACTCAAAAAAGTTGGTTGAGTTGACATGGAATGACCCATCAACTATAATCACGGATTCGTATTTGAGACATTTATTACAACATTTTAAGAGTGGTCGAGTCGATAACTGTCTGGTGCCAAAAAATGTCCTTATCGATACTCCTCCTTTACATTTCATTTGAGAAAATTCAGTTCAAGTTGAATAATTTTCAAAATCTGATAATTTTTCAGAAATTCGCCATTTTTAAAGAAAAAAATTAAATTTCAAATTGAGACAATTGGAAAAATTGTATTTCAACCTTGGATGACGGTGACACAATAAACTGCTAATTTGATCGACCAGAAACCAGAAATTTGCGAATGCAAAATATTAAACAAACGTTATGAAAAATGGCCTTCTCTCATTTTCGTCGTCGTTCTCAAGCTGCGAAAAAATCACTTTCAAGTAAAAATGTTAAACTTTTTCCCAGTAGCAAATTTTAGACTCTTTCTTCAGAAAAATATACCTACTTATTCTAGGGTACATCCCTGTAGGTATTCGAATCCTCAATTTATCAAAATTATGATTCAAATACTTATTTCCATTTTTTTGTCCCAAAAATATGAAAAATTTGCATTGATTTTTTGGAGGGAAGAGGGGGTTGCTCTTCAAGGCGAATCTCAAAATTTTCTGTTTGTGGTGCTTACAAATTATAAGCTCCACAAAATCCTTAAATTAGGCATTGCTTAAATCTGCATGGTTCGATGGCACCTACTTATTGAGTAATAATTCTCAAAAAAAGTTTAAAAATCATGTAACAGGTGGTTTACTTGAATACTATTTACAATTGAAATTTTTTTGGTGGCATTGTGTAAATACCACCTCGGGCATCACGTGCATATAGTTTCATGTCCCCCAACCCCCCCTCCACTATGGGTCAAGTCCCCCCAAACCCCGAAAATTCCATCGTCGTGGCTTGTAACCACTTTCAATTTTTCAACTTCATCTTCAAAAATTAATTACACTGCCACTTTTTCTGAGAAAAAAAAGGGTACATATTATTGTGTGATATTCAGAGTAAATGATAGAACCAATACAAATTTTCAGAATGATACTTATACCCTGAGATCAAGGTCATAAAAAGATGTAACCAGTGTTTGCTCCATCGCCGTGGCAAATTTTTGTTCATTTTTTCCTGCCTCTCCTATTCGACTTTTTTTTGAGGTGAAATGGCTACACTGTATTGTTTCAGTGATAGCAGTGCTGTGCCCATTTCACAATTATCAAGGAAATACAGTCACCCATTCTCCGAACGGTAATCTGTGAAAATTGTACAGATTACCATTTTCCAGATCCCTCGCCGTGGCTTATCATTCTCACGTTTAAAAGAGACATTTTTTTTTTCTCGAAAAAAAGAAAATATTCAAATGGTAGATAAGTATTTGATGACCACAACTTTGGAAATTGAAAAATTATTGATTCTATTACCAGTAAAACAAATTTTAGTTCTTTTTTTCTTACGTCGTGGATATTACAGTTTGGTATTTCGTCGTGGCTATCGTGATTTTTTTGTCCGCGGCGAAGGAAAGTACCTACCTTATCATGTTTGAATACTCCCATTAAAATGTACCTGGTACCTACTTGATGACCTTTTTGTGAGCTAAAGCTACCAAAAGTAGTGAACAGCCTTTTTTTTCAACATGTGACACAGATTTTTTTGAAGCCCCTACCCCCACCCCTATTGGAGATGACTTGGGCCTGAAGTCATTTTAGGGGTCCTGGGTATGCCTATAGAATCAAGTTCATTTTGAAAAAATTTCAAAAAAAGGTTTTCATTTTTGAAAAATTTTAGTACTGAAATTTAAACTTTTTTTGAGAATTACCCTATTACCTCTGTAGGAGCAGACAGTTTCTCCAAAGAAAAATTCTCATCCACCACATCCACAAATCAGTATCTTCACCAGCAATAATACGATAGAATAGAACCAGTATATGGAGGAGAATATCGATATTTTGCTGACGGGGCAATACTTACCGTAGGTACAACAACAACCATCACGAGCTTAATGAACATTCCATCTTAAATGATATTTTGTGTGGCGCGAGCAGCAGATACAGTATTTATTGATAGGTACTATAAATCATATTCGGGGATCTTTACCGCATGTAGAGTTGCGTGTAACCTATAACGAATAGATTAATGAAAATTAATCAAAATTCCCAACTGTGGCTTGTCCATGTGTCCTTTTGCTTATGGTATGGTACCTGTACGTCTGCCCTGAGCTCGCAGTGCTCGCACACTCGGCGCGTTTACCAGGGTAGCGCATCTGGCCTGTTCGGCAATGACATTAAAATAAATCAGTTAAATCTCGTTTTGTCTGCTGTCTATAGCTAGGTACTACAGATACAGATACACATAGACACACGTATGTAATGTACCTAATACCTATATATGTATGTAAGTATAATATGCTGGATTGGATTGGATTGGATTGGATGGCGTATGCGATCGCGCAGGACAGGTATTTTTTTTCCTCCTTTTTTTCTACTTTTTGTTATAGTATTGGTCTTTGGCTGCAGCACTATAGAGTGAGTCGAACTTCATTACAATACAATGGTATCATTAATTATAACGATAAACAGATCGCTATGCCGATAATATGTGTGTCTGTGCGTAGCGATATGTGGTCTGTGCTCAACCTAAAGCTTAAGCCTAGGGACTTGTTGGCCCGTTTTACCTTTAGGGTGTAATAGGTCAAATGCTATATTGACAATATACCTACCCAACTCCACCTCTTTTTTTCCCCTTCTTCCTTACGTGTCCTATGCTTATATTTTATTTTCTTTTTAATTCCATCTCTTTAATAGCCTTCTGTCTTTCTCACTCTTACAGCCAGTGTCTCTTCTCTCTTCTTAAATAATACACGATATTTGTATAGATGCTATCAATCGATATTACGCAATAATCGTTAATCAATTTGTATGCTGTATATCCACATAGATTATAAAGAGTATCATTACGTGCTATTAAAAAAAGGATGCGTTCGTTGTCGTTGTTATTATTATTGTTGTTGTCGTCGTTGTAGTTGTCGTGAAAACACCGTATGCTTAATTGTATCTATCTACACAGCACCCAAGGAGTACCTATAGGTACACGAGAATATTACTTATACCAATAAGAATTTTACACGCATCTTACTCTCACAGTTGGTCACACACCATCGCAGATTGTTTAAGAATGGCAGGGTGGCTCACGGTGTTAATTCATTGGCTCGGATTTTAATCATAATTTCCCTCCACCCTCACCACCCATCTTGTATTTCAACGAATTGATTAATCGCGTGATTTGAAAAGTACTTAGTGTGTGTTCGACGTAGGTGATTTGTCATTTAATGCATACAGAATCATGGTACCTATATTGTAGGTTCATCATCGATATAGGTACTATATAGGTAGGATTTATCCATTTAATACACCGTATATTAAAAAATATAAATATGGACATGTGGGATACGAATACGAGTACGACTCGAGCAAGAGATGATCATTCGATCAGCTTTTGTGGTTTTGGCTCGATCGTACCGACAAGCTGTTGTATACTTATACCTACTCTGCTCAACTCGATATCTTTCTATGGTTTAAATATATACAAACTTGGGCGAGTAAATATTTAAAATGACCGAATTAAGCAAACATTTGGTATTTTTCATGCTTCTCGGTCATCGTCATTCTTATCTTGGAGAATAATCGGGTGATTAGGTGCCCATATATTGTTATACTCGTGTCCCATCTTTTTATAACACGCGAGTATTTATTTTTTACTGCATAATATGTTCTCCTAAGAATAGTATAAATATTTTTAAAAGGAGAGACGATGAGAAACTATTAAGAGACCTTATCGAGTAAGTACAAATATATTATGTAAACTCATTTAGGCTTATCTTTTTTTTTTTTTCAAAAAATTATTTACCTTAATATTCTTTGGTTAATTTCCTTATCTGTAAGTTACTATTGGTACAAGAAAAACCATCGGATTAAATTTATGTAGATTCAATCGATGTTGAATCACTCTCAAAAATTAGCGAGAGATTAATTCAACGAGATAGGAACCAAAATTGAACGCCTATTTCGAGTAAAATGATAAATGTAAGTTCTTAATATTATGTTGGCAGTTAGTATGAGATTTCATAAGTTGAAATATAGGTATAAACAATTTTGAACACAGAAAATAAAAAAGTTTAGTGTAGGTATCAAGATTCACCAAATTTTCCAAAATTGTAGAAAGAAGCTAAAGGGGATGGAAAAAGGCGTTTTTCAGTTAATTCGTTCAAATTGTCGCTGGTTTCGTAACATGTTCATGAACATACAAAATTTGACCAATAAGAAGCAGATTTGCAAAATTATATGCTTCATTAAGTAAGGTGCATTCTGCTATCTTTGAATCGCTCATTTTGACAATTGCTGCATTTTTCAGAACAATACCTAGTACCTACTTATTCAAGTTGAAATAATTTTTACCTTGAGTTTTGCAGGTAGGCAACCAAAATACTTTTCAATGAAAATTGAAAATAGTATACAAGGTATACTATAGGCAATTTCGTTTCTATAGATACTTATAGGATTAGATACTAGATAGGTAGATAGGTTTTATTCAATGAAATTTTATGGAAGAAAATGATCGACTGATTACTCAAGTTGATTCAATCAAATTCCACGAAATATGATCAAATTATACGTAAATTACACCATAGCTAAAGAAAATGACTGAATTCGATTATGGCCTAGACATACATGTTAAAAACTTTGATTTGGCCTGTTGTAATTATTGGATCTTGGTCTAATCAGATCAGATTAATTTCCTTTGGATCGAAATTGGACGAGGAACATACTAGATGTTTAAAATGTTTGATCAGGACCGGGCACGTCAAATCAGATCTATACGTAAATGAGATGAATTTCCTGAGGTTTTGTTTTTTGCTCAAATTGATTTTTAATCAAAATTGCTAAGAAAAATGTGTTGGTTGTCAGAATTATTTTTTTTTAAACTGGTTCTTTTGCATTAAAATAACGAGTTGCTTTTTTTTTTTTTGGTTCCAAAGAATCTACGTTTTTTTAGTCAAAATTTCCAACAAAAAAAAATCAACTTTTTTTCGCCAAAATGCGAAAAATTCAAAGTTTTTTGAAAAAATTGCTAAACAGTCAAAATTGCTTAAATTAAAGTTGTATTTTTTGACAGAATTTTCATTGAAAAAATCTGCCATTTTTTTTGCCAAAATTGCAAAAAAATGCTGCTGTTTTGTAAAAACTATTAAAAAGACACCTTTTTTTTTATAAATATTGCCATAGCAAACTACGGTTTTTTTTTTTTTTTTTTTTTTTTTATCAAAATTCTATACAAAAAATTAACTTTTTTGCCAAAACCGTAGGAAACCTTTTTTTTTTGTTCAAAATTTCTAGAATAGATATAAGTGAAGCATCTTTGCAATTTTTATTGCATGAAATCTATACCTAAGTACCTATTTTTTTTTAAAATCAAAATCGCAACAAAATTACACTTTTTAGTAAAAGTTATTGAAATGACCAATGCCTCTGTCAAAACTCAAATTTGCCAAAACCTGTTTATTTTTTCATCAAAATTGCTAAAAAAATTCGTGTTTGAGTCAAATTACCAAAAAAACTTACTTTTTCCACTAAAAAAATTCCACTTTTTTGGAAAAATTTCAAAACAGTCAACATTTCTTAAAAAGTTGTATTTTTGGCAAAATGGTTCGAATTTCTAGTCATGCTTCTTTTCGTCAAGAAAATCTGCCATTTTTTTCCCAAAATTGAAAAAAATACTACTTTTTTGTAAAAAATAGATATTGAAAAGATACATAGGTAGGTACATATATTGTAAAAATTGCCACCAAATGCCAAAATTGCAGAAAACTCTTTTTTTTTGTTCAAAATTTCTGGAATAGGTAGGTAAGAATGTAAGTACATATCTTGCTTTTTACCGCATAAAATCCTTTTTTTTTTCAATTAAAATTATTGCAAGAAATTACTACTTTTTTGTAAAAAATAGATATTGAAAAGATACATAGGTAGGTACATATATTGTAAAAATTGCCACCAAATGCCAAAATTGCAGAAAACTCTTTTTTTTTGTTCAAAATTTCTGGAATAGGTAGGTAAGAATGTAAGTACATATCTTGCTTTTTACCGCATAAAATCCTTTTTTTTTTCAATTAAAATTATTGCAAGAAATCCTATTTTTTAGTAAAAATTATTAAAAAGACCAATTTTTTGTCAAATTTACCTAAACCTGTTTATTTTTCAATCAAAATTAGCAAAAATCTGTTTTTTTTGTGAAAGTTGCCAAAAAAATCCGTGTTCGCACCTCCCCCTTGCCAACATTCCAATCCCTCTATCAGACCTAAAGCTCCATTCAAAAACTTTAATGCATGAAGTGTTTCAATTTTCATGGTCTCTAATCCCAAGCTCAAATAAACTAAAAAGAATAAAAAAACACTACATCTTTGTGGAAAACTTCTGAACAACTTCAGCGTAGATTTGAAGTTCTTCTCACCAGACTCAGAACTGGTCACTCTCTTCTTACTCACCAATTCATATTTCTCAAACAGCCTCCCCCATCATGCCCAGAATGCAACATCCCTTTAAACATTGCTCATCTACTAATAGACTGTCCTTCCTACCAAAATGAACGCTCCAGACTTCTAAATTCCAACCAACTTCAAGTCCTCCTTTCTGATGACCCCACTCATATAGACAATGTCATTAAATTTCTTTACTCTACTAAATTAGATAAAAAAATTTAAAATTTAAAAACCCAGGTAGCCCATTTCTTTGTACTGATTGTAACTTTATTTCTAGATATGTATATACCCTAATCATAAGTTTGTCTTAATATAGGGCCCCTAGCCTAAGTTGCTGTAAATGGCTCTTAATAAATAAATAAATAAACCAAAAATTATTAAAAATATCTTACTTTTTTCGCTAAATTGCAAAAAATTCAAGTTTTGTTGAAAAACTTTCAAAACAATCAAAATTGCTCCAAAAGTCGTATTTTTTGGCATAGTGATCACAAATTTCTAGTTTTGCTTCTTTTCATAACAAAAATCTGTCATTTGTTTGCCAAAAAGTGCAAATAATGCTACTTTTTTGTCAAAATTGCAAAAAATGCCACTTTTTGATAAAACGATTTGTGTAAAAATTGCCAGCACTCCTTTTTTTTTAATAATTATTAAAATTTTCAGAAAGTATATTTACTATTATTTTTTTGCTACTTATACAAAAATTGTCCCTTTTTTTGCCAAACTCGCAGAAACCTTTTTTTTTTCAAATTAAAAAAAAAATCTATCGCAAAAATTCTACATTTTTGTAAAAATTGTTTGAAGACGAGACTAACTTTTTGTCAAATTTGCCTCAAGTCGTTTATTTTTTTTATCAAAACTACCAAAAATCTGTTTTTTCTGTCGTCAATATTTCAAGAAAATTCAGTTTTTTATGTCAAAATTGCTAAAAATAAATTTCCAAAAAAAACTGTTTTTAAGTCTTGGAGTTTTTGCCAAAAAAAAAACAATTTTTTCTAATCAGAATATCAAAAAAATCGCACTGTTCTGCCAAAATGGCACAAACAATAAATTTTCTTTGCTTACAAAAGTAGATATGCGACACTTCAAAATGAACGTCTTGTATAATTAATACTGCAGATTTTAAATACATTAATCTTCTAGGGGTTGAAAAAAAAGGATCCCAAAATACGCCAACATCGCCAACTTCAGCTGCTGAAAACTTCGTTTCACAATTTTTGGAGAATTTTTAAAATTTTTTAATTTGATTATTTTAGATGGAAAAAATCGACAATTTATATCAAACCACAACTAGCGAAAAATGCTGAAATTTGATTTATACCCTATTATCGACCTTCTGAGTTGACCGGTGATGGTTTCGAGCCGTTATGAAGCTTCCAATAGATTTTCAGATTCTCCAGTTTTCGAAAAAAAATTCCATAAAATGGGGTCGTAATGACATTGACCCTTTCGATCGATTTTGGCTCCTATTTTCAAAATCAGTTTGAACTGATTTCTTTAAATCCAACATTTTCTCCCGCAATAATTATTTTTGAAAAAAAAATGGAAAAATTCTTCAAACGAATAAATAAAAATGGCTTGAATTCGGTCTGTACCTTTACGTCCTTACTTTGAACCTTTCGAGTAAAATGCTGATAGTAAGTATTCAAGGTTTTCTGGAGATTATCAAATTTTCGGTAATACCTATTCTCAATTTTTACGAATTTTAACATCACATAGCACTTGTTCTTTATCGTTTGATCTCACATATCTCTGAACTTAGATCAGCTACTCGTATCCTATAAAGCACATTTGCGGCTAACATTCTTGAATAATGTCTGGCCAGTCTTATTCGTACATTGTTTATGGCACATACCCCATAAACTAGATTAATCGCCGACTAAAAGGCAATTAGCCAGAGCTCGTAGTTGGGCTCGGTTGGCAAATTTATATAATATAAAACGAACGGCTTTAATGAGAGAATCGTCGGACTGGCATGGCATGGCGGAGCATCAACCCGACAACAAACGGAGGCTGCAAATCTCGTCCACAGAAACGTCTGAAAAAGAATAGGCTAATATGTATATACCAAAGAATAGCACACATATCGGTCTTGTCTGGCTACAATTTGTTGGGAAAATTAACGAAAACTTTTGATTCTGTCTTATCACGATGTTTAATAACTAGTGGAGCGTGTATTTTAATATACGAGTGAAAAATATGTCAGGAATGTTTTACTACTTTATGGTCGCAAAGGAAGTAACTCTTTTGGATGGAAGATAATTAAAACAAAAATGCTGTGCGGTCTATGTTCTTGTAAATCATTTGACTTCGGGGGTATTCCACGCATTGTGTTCGAAACACAGAGAACAAGGCAAAGAAAACTAATTATGTTTTATTTTTAAACGGGCTAAATAGTAATTTGTTATGTTTCGTTCTCGGCATACCAGCTCTGCTTCTTCTTCTTCTTTTAACCCGATTTTATTTGTCAGAGTTAACATTTATTAGCGGTTTCTCGGGTGTACGAATACTTTGAAACTTCAATTTACTTCGGTATGTCTTTTTAATTATACGTAGTTTCTTATGGTTTTTTTTTCCTATACTTCTTTTTCTTCTTCTCTATATGTATAACGTTCTCTCTGTCTTACTTTTTGGATATTATTCAAGATTTTTTGCCCCATAAGTAGATATAGTCGATACATATAGGTATAAGAAGCGAGCACACGCGCCAGTTCGCCTCCATCACCACTATACCTACCTACCGATCAATAAATTACCTCATGTGAATTTTTAATGATCCACGAAATAGGTACAACCGTATAATGCCACCGATATAATTACCAGAAAAATTTACCATATACTCCCTGCCATCTTCCTAAAACAACACATCTCTCTCTCAATGGGGCAATTAATCAAGAAATCATTTACACGTGTAATGAAATTGGCAATAAACTTACAGCAGTTAAAATTCGTGTCGTCAAACAAAATTCTAATACGCGTAGTTAAGATCACATCAGATAGTCCACTTGAGAGAGGCAAAGAGCGAGGAGGAAGAGATCGATATATTAAATATTAAATAATTTTCTATCGCTGATACAAAATTCTGACAAATATCAGTCGTGTCAAAGAAACATGAAAAACCTTCGATTTTATATCAGTTTGAAATTTACTTTAGGTACTAATTAACGTTGGAAATTATCACATATACGAGCATACAAGGTGTCCGTAAAAACGATCAATGGACATTGGACAGGTTACGTAATTCCTTTACAGTTGTTATTTGACGTGTCGAGCTTCGTACGCCGAGTTGAAATTGAATTATTGTAGAAAATGAAAGTGAACCATGAAAAAAGAGTTTATTTTATACCTGTTCTAATGCCTGCAACTACGAAAGTAGTGTACCAAGTCGTCTTTTTGAAAAGGGGAAGTTATTATACGACCAACCCTTCCAGTTATACGATAAGTAAAGCGCAACATTATAATTTGAATAACTGATAGTGTTTACCTACTCATACTATGTTAGTCCAATATATTATGTGCCTTTTTTTTTTTTTTTTTTTTTTTTTTTTTTTACCAACACATGCAGATCATTTAGGGTACACATTATTATTTACGAGTATTACTCAACTGGTAGGATTTAGATGTGCCCGAGCATATAGGTGAATTGTTTAAAAGGTGTGATTGTCGTGAAGTACATACTTGTCAATGTTTATCGATCGATGAGTAGTCAGAACTTTGTATAATGAGTATACCTAATGTTTCAATGTAGATCAACGTACTCGTCTACACTCTGATTGAAAATGTTTAGGATGGTTTTTTTTTTGAATCGCAGAATTGAAAATTAGAAAGTCACTGCTGATTGTTATAAGGAAATATGTACATGAACAGATGTATATAGAAAGAGTGAAGGGTAGAAGGAAAGAGATGAATGGACATTTGCATATTTTTCTTCTTAAACGAGTTGTCAATTTAAATTGAAATTATGTACTTGCCTACCTATTTGATTTGGTATAATTGAGAATCACTTTAGAAGTTCAAGTGCTTTAATGTGTGGAGTTGTATAGAATCTTCGGTCGGTGTTGAGTCAAATAGGTGGGTATTGGCTGATAAATTGAGCCTGGTGGGATTATTTTCGCTTGATTATTTCATTTCAAAAGTCCTATACTTATTCTCTTAATTTTTAAATTTTTAAATTTTCTTTTCCAGTGTTTTCATTTTTTTAAATTCATTTTTTTTCAGCGAAGTAGGGAATGTTTACTTATTCTTATTTGCTCAAATTCTTCTTACAGGAAAGTCTTCGATGGTTTAATGAATAATAATAACTTCATCATTGCCGTCATTTCTCTACAGTGGGCTAATGGATGGCTTTTTTTTGGTATAATTCTTGGAAAATTACTTGTAGTCGTAATTTTCAAACCTCCAGCAACATTTTGAGAATTCTAGTTTTTCGAAAAAAATGTCACAAAATTCATATAATATAAATGAATTTTATAGCACGTCTCAGAGACTAAACTACCGAGGAGGGGGATGAAGAGGTGGTCCCCCTTCCCCTCTACTGGAAAGTGCGTCAAAAAGTCGACAAATTTTCACCTTCAAAATCGGCAAATTTCACGCCTCGGATGAAATTTTTTGAAAAATTTGAGGAATTATTTCCTATACCTACAACAATTGATAAATCTTCAAATTTTGACGAATGCGGTGGAATTTTTCCTAAAAAGTGGGTACGAAAAACTCGATGCAAAAATTGGCAAATTTTACGATTTTGACAAAATCTTTAAATTATTGTCCGAATGTTTTGAAGAAAGTTTAAAAACTTGGCTAAATTCGAAAAAAAAATTGAGAAATGATGAAGTCAACAAAATGAATTTAAAAATCTTGATTCGATAATTTGAAAATCAAGCTGATAACGCAAACTTTGATACTCAATACTCATGCTGGAATTTTGAAAACTTCTACCTCCACTTCACTCGGCCTTGTTTGCTTTTCTCAAGTTATTAAAAATTAAAATTACTAAAAAGTACCTAATCATTCAAATACCTACTTCTGAAGATACGAATTTTTCAAAAACTTTTGTCCTTGCTTGGTTCGGCCTTCTCTACTTTTCTTTTTCAAAATTGACATTTTTATATATAAAAAAAAAAATAATTTTAATTTTAAGATCTTGAAGTGAAAACAATAGGTAATCTTCTCAAACGAAAATTATCATTTTTTAATTCTCAGAATATGTATTTTCGATAGCTTTGCCCTCGTGTTTGTTTTTTTCAGTTGGCATTTCTGAAAAAAAAAACATCATTCACATTCAAATTTTGAGGCCAAAAAACTTTATGACATGAAAAATATAGTTTTTTTGGCTTCTTGAAACTCAAATTTTCGAAAGCCTTTACCTTTGCTTCGCTCAAATAAATTCGTTTCTCTCTTCCAAAAAAAAAACACATCAAAAATTGAAAATTAAAATTTCTGAAAGTCATAGAATACACACATTCAATTGGGAAAATAATCATTTATTTTTTCTTATGCCAGTCTGCATGTTTTTAGTTCACCCCCCCTCGCCAAAAAAAACTAAGTTTTGTCTCTGGCACATCTCCATGAGCTTTCTACTAACTCAATTGGGTAATTTTATTGAAATTTTAATTTCCAAAAATCAGATTGAGCTTATACGTAAAACTGCAGCTTCCAGCGGCTAAAACCGTTTCCAGTTGATTTCATCGGTTAAAATTGTTTTCCTATTTTTTGGCCCTTTGTTTTTCAAAAATCCCAAATCTCTAGAAATTTGGTTGGGGGGAGGAGGGCTTATGTAAAGATCGATTTTTCCGAAATTTAAAATTAATTTTTTACCATACGAGCAGGTACTTTTGAACAACTGCATGTACTTACCAAACTCTCAATATTTGAGCAACTTTCATAAAAATTTAATTTTTGATCAATTTCTGAATAAATTTCTAGATGATTATAAATGAGTTCAGAAAAGTTCCTATTTTTTAAATAATCAATTTCCAGGTGATTTCGAGGCCAACTTCTGCCAATTTGGGATGATTGACTCATAAATACTGGATAATTTTCGACTTTGAAGCCATTTTGAATGAATATTTAGATGATCACCAAACTATAGGATAAATCCACAGTTTTGGATCAATTTCTTCATAATTTTGATTTTTGAATGCATTACTGACCATTTTGGAATCACATACTGTGTTTGTGAAAAGTTTAATTTTTGGAAATTACACATCTCGACCTGGACAAAAAATTCCAGTATTACCTATTTTTATAGTAAAATGTGAATTGTAATATGTAACTTTCACCCTACAAGATCATGTAGACGTGGAACTATTGCAAATTGCAATCAACATTATTATTCACTTACAATATCTTCCGAATGAACAAAATCTCAATCAAGCCTCCAACATAGCTTAATTTATACCCACGTAGGTCAAACAAACTCACGCGAAGATTTGTTGATGGTAATCCAAACACGAGGTGACATTGGCAATGATGAAAACATAAAACATAAAACATGTGCGTTCGAATGAGTAAACTGTACACGGTGCGGATTCGAGAATCCAGATTGTCACGCATATTAGCATAATCCAACTTACATTTATCGTGATGCCGAAACATAAACTTAAAATATATACCTACACACCGGACATCAACTTAGGCCATCTCATGTTGCCGAAAAACAAGTAGCTGAGTAAAATATTATCGATACAAAAAGCCTTAATTAAAAATCTCACCATCCGTCGCATCAACTAATTCATCAAGAATGTAGGTAAGTGTTATTTATACTTAATTCTGGTTTCCACAGAACTTGAAACAAGCTAAAGTAAAGAATTACATTACCTACGTGTTTAATCACCCAAGTCGAGCAGAAAAGACCAGCAAACCAGCATCTAACTGTAAAAAGAGGGTTCTTCACTCTTCATTATAATCTGAAAGAAAACCAGAGGTATGCCGAACAGGGGAGTGTGAAGAACGCCCCCTCCCACCCGAGAGAAAAGTTTTTAGGGAAGATTGGGTAAGTCGGAAAAAGTAGGGAAATTTGGAAAAGTTGGGAGGAAATTGTGTAGGTAAACAGAGAAAATAAAAGAATTACCAAAACTATGGGTTTTTACTTCTTGAATAATTATAGAGTAGAAAGGTCGACTTCTCACATAAAAAATAATTTTGCTTTACTTGAAATAAATTTTCCAAAAAAAAAAAAAAAAAAAAAGAGATCTCTCCACTGCATTTTACTCAAAACTGCCAGAAAGTCCTAACTTCCACCGAAATATCAAAAAATGTCCTATTTTTCGCCGAAAATTTGTAAAGAAAAATTCCCAATTAAAATTGGTTGAAAAAATTCGAAAATGATGTCGTTTTACGTTTCGAATTATCAATTTTTCACGGCTTTCGTTCTCGTGTCGCTCAGACTGATTTGAATTCTACTGCAAAAATTTTCAAACATTACCTGGATTGGAAAAATCAACTCGAAAAATTCCAAAAACATGATCCAAATAATGAAAAAAATCAAAATAAATTGTTTATTCGACATTTGTGATCTGTCAGGAGAAAACCAGGTTAAGATCCAAAAAATCGATTTGTTTTTTTTATGGATATTGGTAGTCTCAGTGTGCAGAATCCGCCTGTGGTGGTTAAAACGTTCGCGAACGATTCTTTTGACCCTAAATTCAAGGTTGAAAAATTCTTGAAAAGTATGTTCTGGGGAGTCAATATGCAAATTTTTGGGGCAATTGGCCCACATTTGGAGGATTAGTGCCATTTTATTGAAATTTGAGTGAGGCTTAAGCTGGAAAAATCAACTCTATTCACCTTGAACAAGTTTTTTGAAAAAAATGAAAAACTCAATAAATAACTTTATTTTATATTGATAATTCATTCTTAGTAGTTTTCGCGAAATTCAAAAAAAAACCAAAAAATCAATTTAGGGAAATTTTGATTATGGGCCTTTGGCAACCCTGATTTTGAAGAAAATGTCAGGTTATGTTGGCACCCCTGGTGGCCAAAAGTGGTACAAATTTCACCGACCTCCGACCCATAGATCACCTAATACATAGATTCGAAACTTCAAACAGCTGCCACGTAAAATTTACGTTTTGGATGCTAACCTGGTTTTCTCGTGACAGACATTTTTGTTTCCAACTTCCCTTTTCAAAAAATGGTTCGAACCGCATTTGGCCAATTAGTAGGAAAAATCTTGGCAAGAAAGGGGAGGTCTAGAATAAGAAGTTGAGAGAATTTCAGTCTCCTCCCTCCCTAAAATGATTTTCAAAAATCAAAAAGCTAAAAAAACACGATAAAAATTGCGAATTTTTGGCTTTTGATTTCAGTACCTACTTACCAATCTATGCAATAGAACAATAATTCGAAGGGAGGGGAGGGGGTCTGGGGTAGAAAGTTGGGAAAATCTGACCAAAAAAAGTTGTAAAAATTTCAGTCTCCCTCCCCCACCCCCACACACGACAAATCACTTCGTCACGTCTCCGCGAAGAAAACTCATCGACGATTTTTTGGACCACAATAAACGATGGAGCATTAAAACAGGCGAGAAATTAATTAGTAAAATAAGTTTTATGGGCGATCACGGCTTTATGGTAATTCTGTTCAAATCGCGATTTTACACAACACAAAAGTGTACTCTTCGCACCATCCTACTCTATGATTTTATCCACCTCTCTCATTTGCAAACCATCGAGGGCTGAGAAAAAAAATAACTTGTCGGCTTTCCTCACACATTTGCCATTTGCGGACGAAAAAGTACGCTACAGAATGGGAATTAATTGTAAGTCCGGTCGCGTATTACTCGCTTACTCGTCGGATACCTACCTATTTCGTTCAGCAATTCAATACCTTTTTTATTTCGCGAATCAGATAAGACTCTGCGGTATAAACACGTTTAATGAGGCTTTTTTTTCCACCACAAACATACCATAAGCGCCGGCTGAGTATTTAACATGTGCTTTGCCAACTTCGATGCTAATTTAAAAGTAGAAATTTGACGGTAATTGCGATGGCGATGAGAAGACTATTGCAGAAGAACATTTTGTTGGACTCGTGTACGAGTACTATGCAGATACAAAGTAGGTATTCTCTTGTAGTGGAGTTCAATTATCATAGGAAACAAAAACCAGCTACCTTTAAGAGAGACAAGTCACTGTACAAACATTAACCGCGTGTGTTGGAAAACGCATCAATGATGCCCTCTGCTCTGTATCTCTTCTTCTCTCATCCCTCTAATTCAATGATGGTATTCTGCATGTCATCTCGGCGAGTATACTTACAGATATGTTCCCTTTTCATTTACTATTCAAAAATTCGGTTGCTCCTACCATTTCCGGTATTTAAAAGATTATTTTTAACACCGCTTCATCGTCATATATCTTTTAATATATTGGTGCTGTATCGTCCTATGGCCATAGGTACTTTGGTATTATGATTAATCGTCGATATTCGATTGAATAGATTTGGTGGGCGTTGCACGTATAGATGAAGAGAGGTAACATTTTATCGTCCTCTGTTCTCCAAACTATTTATTATAGAGAGAGATTTTTACATACGAACGTCGCTCTTCTATCACACCACAGAGTACAATGTCGATCGTACCACCAACTACAACAATATCGACGACAAAATCCTCTAAAGCATGTATATTTTCGCAACACGTACTTAGGTATAGACACAGAAATTCATTCAGCACAAAAATAGGAGGCGATCTACTCTTTTTCTGTTTTCATCCTTTTGTATTGTTCTTAAAATATATAATTTTCTCTCTTCTCTGCTGCCTCCTGCCTTTGCTACTGTTTGGCAACACGAGAGCGAGAGAGAGAGAGGGTAGGGTAGGGTACGAGCCACTTTGATTTTTAATTTCGATGCAGCTGCGATTCATTAGTGACTCTCGGTTGAATGTAAACAAAAGAATTTTAAGTATCACTCGTTACAGTCGCGTATACACCTATTGATTCAGCAATAATATTAACTCGTCGTGTAAATGAATGACGCTGGCGGTTATACCACCGAATATCGCCGCGAGATACGAGCTTATACGATGACGATGTAGGGTGCTGAGAGTTGAGAATGTGGTACCATAGCATACTGCGATGATGTAAGGTTATTGAAACACATAAGGGTGCCCTCTACTACCGCCACCGCCACCACCACAATCAAATTCAAAAATCGTGATGTGGAAATTTCGGCGTGATGAAAACATAGGTACATGTACGTGAAATATGAATCAGACCATGGCCATGACCATCACCATCGTGTGTACCTACTCGTATAGTGCAAAATACAAAGTAAGTAACTAACTAACCATCGCGTACCCACACATGAGATGATATGTCATCAGTGTAATTAAACCTGTTCTCATGCTAGTGCGTAGGTGATTTACGCAATCCTTGGTGAGTTGGGTAGGCTACTTACCTTTATAACGAGGTAAGTGCAACAATTTTGACCGTTTTCACGACTCGAGAACAATTAAAACGCAGATTCGCGAATAACTGGGGCTATACTCGTATATGCTGAGAACTATCGCCGAGCGTAACGAAAACCATGGAGTAGTTTAAAAGCGTATAAATGGACCTGTTGTGCAATCGAATGCTTAATTCGGTCGAGATGAGGGGTATGAATTTGAAAGAGCTGATGGTGATGTTTGGGGAGGTGGTGGTCCACTGGTCCTTCTGTGAAAAGTTGCATCTTTTTGTGGGTTCCAAAAGATACCTTACCTATGTTTTGTAATAGTTCTTTACGTATTTCTTTTTTTTCTTTTTTTTTCAAGAACCCTCCCCCCCCCATTATAGGTAAATAATTTTTAGGAGAAAAGCTGCATAGTCTGGACACTTTTTTTTTTTGAAATTGTCCATTTTTGTTTGACACGGAAATTGAGAAAAAAACGAATCTAAACAACTAAAATTAAAACAATCAACACAAAGAGACCTTCAAAATTAATAGTTTGTTATAATTTTTTCACATTTTGATTTTTTTAGACCAAAAAAAAAAAAAAATGATAAAGACCAGGAATTCATAACTAAAACAGAGAAGACTAATATGGAAAAAAAATACGAAAGTGACTAAAACAAAAAGTTTTATCAAATAAATATTATTTAAAAAATTTAATAAAAATAAAATAAAAACAAATAAATAGGTACCTACATAATTAAAACAAAAAGGACCAAGATGAAAAAGTACATCTATCTTAACCTTTTTCTTCGAAACAATGTGAAATCGTGCTTGAAAAATCTAACAAGGGAACCTCTTGAGGTGTCACACTCCAATTTCTGGAAAGAACATAGTCTAAAACCCCCAAAACCAAATTTTCAGCTGCCCAAGTTCATTTTTCGATTTTTGGCGAACGTTTGTAAATTCAAAATTGACTGTTTTTGGCGATTTTTGCTTTTTTTTAAAAAGTACGTACTTGATCAGTAAAAATTGTCAAAATAAATCCCAAAACTAATATCAATTATCCAAATCCAAATTTCACTATTTCCAGCCATTCTGGAGCCTCCAGCGCGATTTTCAATTTCTCCAGAATTTTGAATTTGCTCCAGAAGACGTGAATATGCAGTTGGACAACTAAAAATCAAGTTGTGTATTACACTCGACTTGTTTAACGAGTTTATCCACATTTGAGCCGATTTTGAGAGTGACACCTCGAAAGTGGTTTTTTGACCAGCTCTTTTCAAAATTTAAAAATCAAAAAAATCAAAAGTTTCCCGTTTGTGTGGAAGTTTTTGAAATTCGCGCGAATCGCTATATTTTGTCCAAAACTATTCCCCCAAATCCAAATGTCACAATTTCCAGGCGTTCTGGAGCCTCCAGCGCGATTTTTAAATTTCTCCAGAATTTTGAATTTGCTCCAGAAGGCGTGAATATGAAGTTGGGCAGCTAAAAATCGAGTTGTGTATTATACTCGACATGTTTAACGAGTTTATCCGCATTTGAGCCAATTTTGGAAGTAAACTTGATTTTTTGGATTTTTTAATTTTGAAAAAATCTGGTCAAAAAACCACTTTTGAGGTGTCACTCTCAAAATCGGCTCAAATGTGGATAAACTCGTTAAACAAGTCGAGTGTAATACACAACTCGATTTTTAGCTGCCCAACTGCATATTCGTGCCTTCTGGAGCAAATTCAAAATTCTGGAGAAATTGAAAATCGCGCTGGAGGCTCCAGAATGGCTGGAAATTGTGAAAATTGGATTTGGGTAATTGATAATTGGTTTTGGGACTTATTTTTACCATTTTTACTGATCAAGTACGTACTTTTTAAAAAAAAGCAAAAATCGCCAAAAACAGTCAATTTTGAATTTTCAAACGTTCGCCCAAAATCGAAAAATGAACTTGGGCAGCTGAAAATTCGGTTTTGGGGGTTTTAGGCCATGCTCTTTCCAGAAATTTCAAAATTAATCAAATGGTTGAAAAAAGTATCAAAATAAAGAGTAAATATGTAGAAAAGTATATTTCTCGTGGATTATTGATATTTCAACATGAAATTGCAAAAATAGCAAAAATTCAAAGTTATCAGCAGGTTTATATGTATTTTTTTTTTGGGGCAGAAATTCAGATTTTTTTCATTTAAAAATGGAACTTTTTCACCTTTTTACGAAGACTTTGGAGGAGAGAGAAGCTAAATTATTGATTACTTGCTGGATTTGAAGTAATTTTTTGTTCAAGTTATGGGTTTTCTGCCAGATAATTTTCTCAATTCTTCCAATTTTTTTGTTCTTGTAAATATATTGATATTATTTTATTTTTAATGTCGATAATTTTTATACTTTAAAAATATCAATAACATATTTAAATCGAAGTAAATTTTGACATACATGCTTAAATTTGAAACTGAAAAAAGCAAAAGTGATTTTTTTAGTGCCTAATTTCATTTTTTTTTTAAAATTTCCACAATACTTTGAATTTGATAGGGAAACAAAGTGGAACTAAAAGTGAAACTGGAAAAAATACTGAACAAGTTTTTAAAAGTTTTACAAAATGACAAAGTCATTTAACGTTGCAACTTACTTACCTATATACCTACTTGTTTTCAAGTTCTCAAAAATCAACTTTAAGATCTAAAACGTTTACTTTCGATATTACCAACCGAAAATGATCATAAATTGGTAATTTTTTCATGTTTTTCAAAGTTTCACAAACTCGAAGTCAAGAATTACCTAATTTTTTTCACGTTTTCAAAAATCTGATGAAACACATTTATTTGAGTAGGTAGATGTGAATCCTATTTTTATTTTTCGTAACCTTCAGGAAATCAAGGCTTATTGGAGTAAATTTCATTTTGTCGCTTTCAAGCCCAACAAAAATCATCCGGAAATCTAATCGGCTGGATCAGAAAATTTCTTAATAGCTCAATTGATACAAAACTTTCGATGGGGGAAAATGAAAATTTGAGGCATCTTACAAACAATATTGAGAAGAACCTAAAAGACGATGTCATTATTGTGAACAAATTATTTATGCATTACAGATTTGCAAGAAAAGAGGTTGTAATTTTTAAACGTTTACAAGATTGAAAATGACGACAATTCATGACCCGCTCCCACCCCTCCCCCATAGCCAAATGAATCAGATACGTAAAACAAAACAAAAAAAACGAACTTTACTTTGAATAAAGTTTACCCACACCTACATATTGCCATAGCCTACGTTACTTGGCAGCAATTCGGTGGCATCGATTATTTGGGAATTAACACGTCGGGGTCATCGCTAATTGATATACCGAACTGGAAATTATAGTCCATAAAATTAATTACACACGCCAAAGAAACTAGGGACGAACCCTTTATTTAAACGGAGTCTTAAAAACACAACAAAACAAGACGAGGAAACACCCTTTTTTCTTAATAAACCCGGCATACCGTACCTTGCCCGTGTTTTTTTTTCTTACTTTTAATCATGGTTTATCGTTTTTAGCTTCTTAATCACCTTTTTCTTACCCCGACGAGGTTTTTTCTTTAATTACTGGGTTACTGTGTGTTGTAGCTTCCGCGCGATGTCGGGTCGGGTGCCGCCCACTCTCTTGTATAATAATTTTTACGCTCGCCGCCCGATTCAAACTTTTTTCCTTTTCTTTTCTTTTTATTTTAAAGCCTCATCGTCTTAGTTTACATTATTAATAATCCGACTAATTGTCTTTGGTTTCACCCTTTTTGAAAAGGAAGAAAAAAGCTGTCTCGAGTTTCACCTTGTTGGCTGTTGGCGCACTTGCTCTTAATACCCTCTCGAGGTAATCGTCATAAACGCCGCCGCGTCGCTGCTCTTCGTCTAATTAAACCTCTTCCTTAATTTATTACTCTTTCGTTTAACTTTTTAAACGCGTGTCCGATACCGTGAAGCTTTTAGAAATTCATTTTTTCCCTTTTTCATTTCGGTTTGCAAACAAAACGTGCCTTAATTACACAATTGACGAGTCGTACCTGTTCCTTATTAACGCGGTAGAAGGCGAACCCCGTCGTTAAAAATTTTACGCCATTATTTAACGGTTAAGAGTATATATAAGTCGCAGTCGCCTTTTAAAGGTGCCTGAAAAAAATAGGTAGGTAAAGAAAAATGGCACGAGTTGTAAGCGTGTGCCTTGGTCACGCTATGAGCTCAGAAAATCGTTTATTGGTTATCATATTTTAGGTTTACTTGAGCAGCATTTGCTCGATCTTGAGCATTTTTCGATTAAATGTGACACGTAAGTGAAATTTTGCAATACTCGTGTATACTTGTGTCAAAAGTAGCTCTCAAAAACTGGCCAGAAGTGAGAATATATGATCTTTTGAGACGGATCGCAAAAAAATAAAAGATCGGAAGTGTCTGGATTTTGACCAAATTCAGTGGAAACCTTAATTTTAAGTTGAAAATCATCCCCAAAAAAAAATCAGTCCCGGAGGTGCTCCTGAAGAGGAGATAGGGGGGGGGTTATCAGTGAGGAGTCATGATTGCCAATTTCATAAAGTAGAAAAAATAGATAGCCAAAAATTTATCAAATTTTTTCGAGTTTTTGGAATTGACAACATTGACTGATTGGCTAGCCTCCAAAATTGGCATCACTGTATTCCAAATCATTACCCTACCACAGTTTCATGTAGCCCGGATTTTGATGGATAAATAGTTTGAAGAGTGATATTCCAAAACTCGCTTTGTCCATTTTTATCAAAGTTGGGTTTTCATGCAGTGGTACCTGGTAGATGAAGTATTAACTCACATTCCTACATCATCAACCTACCAAAATGAGGTGTTAAATTCACCTAAATAGCCAATTCACTAAAAATTAAAAAAAAAATAATGTTCCAAAACGTGCTTTGTCCATTTTTATTGAAATTTTTTTCAGCAGTATTTAGTGGATGAAATGTATACCTACACTCCTACATCATAAATCCACCCAAATAAAGTGCTAAACTCGCCTAAAATGCCAATTTACCCGTTTAAAGGGAAACTGTTTTTCCTCTCTCCTGAAAAGTTGTGAAAATGGACAAAGCGAGTTTTGGAATATCACTCTTCGTTTCCAGTTCTTATACCGATTCCTTGGAGATTTTGAACAAATTTTTGGATCATTTTAAAAATGACTTGCTCGCTCTACTTCGAACCAATCTAAGGACGATTTTGAGTCAGATTTTTCAAGAATTTTGGCCTTAGTTTCAATTTGAGTCATTTTCCAGCAATAAGAAAGGTATCCCCACCAGCAGGAGTATTTTTGAGTCCCTATAGCAAAAATTTCGAGTACCTACATATCGAAAAGGATGCAATTTATCGTTAGATAGGTAGTAGGTAGGTAGGTAGGTAGTATAAAAATAGGGTTCGTCCATCAATGATAAATTGATAAGTGAACTACGACAAATTATAGGTAGGTAATTAGGTATAGGTTATCGATAAACTACTTCCTGAAAATTTTGACCAAAGAACATTATAATTTTTCATTAACTCTCCAAAAATTGACACTGTCTGATAATTTTGATAAAAAACAGCAATTTTTTGACATTTTTAGCAAAAACAGGATTTTTTAAAGCAATTTTTGCAAAAAAAAAAAAGCACTGTTGTCAAATTAGACAAAAATTGGTACCTACATTTTTACAAAATGGACACTTTTTAACAATTTTTTCAAAAATGAACAATTCTTCCAAAAATAAACACTTTTTGACTTGGGTAACTTCGGCAAAAAACAAAACAAAACCTTATAAGCAAATTTGGCCAAAAAACAGTACTTTTATTTGGAAATTTTGAAACAAAAAGAGGACTTCTTAACCGCAAAAATCAATATGTATTTATGGATGTTAGGGGTGGGGAGGAGGTAAGCGGGAAAGTTGGAATTTGGTCGCCTATGCTTTCTAAGTATGTATTTTCAACCTTTGATACCTAATTGTGGATCGTTTTAGTTACCTTTCCCCTTCTCCTATTTCTAATTGTATTGAAAAATCAGCTGTAAATTCTGCAGTTTCAGAAATGAAAGAAAGTTCTTGATTTTTGATTGAAAAATTCAGCGAGTAAAAAAAATAAACATTTTTTTAAAAATTTAATTTATCCAAAAAAATTTACATTCCTGCGTCAAAATTCCATAACTCCTTTTTTTAAAAAATCCTTCTAGGGTCTTTCCAAATTGTTTAGACTAAGAACAAAGTTGCCAAAAATTGAATAAAAAATCTAAATCTTTAAACAAATTTTTAAAATTGTTCATTTCTGGTCTGTAATTTTTGGAACACCCCACTCCTTTCTTTCAACAAAAACATCTCTCTTGTCTCCCAACCCCAAGAAATGTTGGTCCTCTCATATTAGAAGCCCTTATAAAATAGAAATAAATAAGGTACATATAAAAAAATTGAATCAAACTATGAAAACTGGTTGTGTTGGAATTTTATCAAAATTTTGGGATATGGGGCTCAAAAACTCCAAAAATTTGTCTTTTGGAGCACATCTCTGCTCCTATAAGGCCACATGGGTTTAAATTTTCTATTTGAAGTTGAAATTCGATGTTTTAGTAAAAAAAAAGTTTACCAAAATTTTTACATGGTGATTTTACGACACTCTCATCCAGATTTGGGGCTCTTGAAATCTAAACTGAAAAAGATTCAGGTTTCAAGGATTAGATAATCAGCCCCTATATGAGTCCAATAGGGTTCAATTTTTTGATTTGAATTTAAAAATGCAATTCGGAAAAAAATGATGTCCTCAAAATTTTCCATGTCAATTTTAGGACCCTTCTCCTTCAAATTTGGGGCCCTTAAAATCAAAACTGAAAGAAATTCGAGTTTTGAAGAATAGATACTCAGCCCACTGCTGTGAGGCCAAATTGAGTTCAAATTTTAGATTTAAAGTTAAATTGAAATTTAGAAAGAAAAAAAATTCCAAAAAATTTTCACGTTGTTCCAAAAATCCAAACCTCTCCATGATTTCTTATGACTTATGAAATTTTTTTGTTATTTTTAAAATAAATTTTCCAACAGTAATTTTGAAATTCAGTTCAAATTTTTTTTGTGAACTCAGATGATATTTTTATCGAGGATTACATCGTTATTTTTTTGTTGCTAATTTTAGATTATTTTTTTTTTTGAAATTTGGAACAGTGTTTAGGAAGTTTGTTTCAGATTAAGAGCATAAGTTAACATTTTAAATCAGCATCATCCAAAACGTGACTAATATTTAATATACCACAATAGATTTTTTACGTCTCCTCCCTCCCCCCACCCCCAAAAAAGTCAGGCCAAAATTTTCGAAAGGATAGGTACAATGCAGTGTTCTTTCGAAACCAAATTTCAAACCCACAAAGGGAGAAGCGAGTCACAAACTTTGAAAAATGAAATGTGCAAGTGTCAAAATGCAAACCTCCTGCGAGGAACGGAGCCTCCTTTTCATCCCCCATAAATATCTGAATCTTATAGAAACAAATACGATGCCAATATTAGTATACCCAGACTTAAGTCATATCGTTCGAGGCGATTGATGAGGTGATCATCCTACAATCTCACAACCAAACCACCATCATCAACACCTACGTGCGACAATTACGTCTTCGTCAACGGCCGCTTACATATTCCAATTAAAATACCAGGCTACAGCAAATTTCTAAAAAGAAAGAGAAAAAAATCGTTTACAAATCTAAACGCATAATGCGTGAAATTACTGCGCGTTTTACCATTCACGAAGACGACATACCTTTATAATTCTATCGCATAAAATAAAAATGAACTGTATGAAAAAAAAATGAAAAAAAAACACTTGGTCGCTCGATTAATTCACCAAAAAAGAATGCACACACCTCGTACACCGCGCGTCGCTAGAATAGAAGAAAAAACCAGATCGAGGATTAAATAAAGCATGAAAGAGTTCACGTCAAACAGCCACCAACTAAATATCGCATAAATCATTTCATTTTTTTTTACAACTTTTTTTTTTATCCCCGTCTTTTTTTTCTTCAATTTTTTTTTTTACCAATCACAGACACGATGATACTTTATACTTTGGCGTAGCCTAACTTAAAGAAGAGTGCACGTATTTCAACATAAAATTAGAGATACTCATACCTACCTAGGCTCACATGCAGAATTCGCGAATATCTGTCCACAATTAGGTACATATTCGTGTATAGAAAAAGGCACCTATAGGCACCTATATGTGGGCGAATATCGTATGCTATTTGTCGGTATCGTCAATCGTGTATACATTTACACATAAAGCAAGACGTATAATAATACCACGCTTTAGCCTGTAGTGATTAGCGAAAGGGCTCTTTTCTATTGTACAAGTTAAAACTAAAAACTACACTGTACCTACCCGAGATTATAGCATACCCTTGTCAATCAAATTTCAGAAAACAGTGGCTGTTTTAACCGCCCTTACCTATAATGTGTACGTGGCTTTTGTTTTGTGCGTAAAATTTCCATCAACGCATCGGCAGATGTTTAGTTGGTCTTTCTGCACGTTGCGTTGTGCCTTTTTTTCACCCCCCTCTACCTCGATCTTTCTATTTTCTTTTTCATTAAACCATACACCGAGCTATATGATCATCCCTCAGCTTGGCTTTTATCTGCTTTAATTATCTGTACTTTGTGAATGTTACAATTTTATGAATTCGAGATTCTCTCTAAACAGACTCTATGCTTCGTTGGGGTTAGGTTGGGATCGAGATTTTTTCTCTTCTGTGTTTTCTACACACGAAACCATCAATAGCTAATTAAACGCGTGGTACGTTGCTAATTTTTGCAGCCGTCTCCAATTCTCCATCTAGCTCTCTAAATATACTTAGGTACCTACTAAATGCACGGTGCATTTCACATTTTATTATTATACGTATCTCTCTGTGCTCGTCGGCTCTCCTTCTCCTCCTCCCCTCCCCCAGCCCTCTTCATGTCATTATTGGTAATCTAAAACCCGTTAAACTGCTCTGTGTATTAAAAATATTTCATACACCGTACCTGTACCTATAGTTGAGGTAATACGTTCGTATACATCGATAATATTCCAATTATTCGGCCAAATTAATTTCGCGATAAGTATTTTCGACACAGCTACCTACCTACACATATATAACGGCAGCAATTTCACACCAAGTAGGTAGGTATAGGTATGAGAGTAAATTTTCCCAATAAACGCGTCCATCACCGTCATCGCGTCGTAGGATAATTAGCGAATAACCTACGGATTCCGTTATTATCCAAAGACATACCTGGTACTCAGCGATATTAAACGCATTCTTGCATACTTTTTATACAGCTCTCGACGAGAACCTCAACGTCGTTTAATCGCCGCATCGCGAGAATATCGATAAATAATATTCAGGCTGCAAAAAAATTAATATGACAGGTTGCACATCGACTGTGAGATGAGCCGGATTTTCTCAATTTGCAAGAGATAGGGGTCAGGAAAAAGGAGGATGAGATGTCACATGTTTGTCAGTGATGTATGTTTCATTGGGATTAGGTAATTTTAAAGACAAATTCGTGATAATTTTATGGATGCATATCACTATGCATATTATTATTTTAAGCATTAAAATGGATCGAAAAAACCTGCCTTGAATTTTAACCAAATTGACGTAGCAAGTGTCCCCTTATAGTTTACTTTATTTTGAGGTGGAACTGGTTCAGAAATACCATCATTACTTCTGGTTGCATTTATATGTATCTTGTTTCAGTGTAGATAAATTCTGAGTCTTCCATGATTTGACGATTTCATTTTTTTCTCAATCAGAAAATTGATACGGAGGAGAAAGTTTGATAGTCGAGGAACCCGCATAAGGATCTACTGCCCCCCCCCCAGTAGGATCCTCCCGAGGCAACTTTTTTCTAGAAGAGGGAGTCCTAAGAAACATTTCTAGCCCTCTTCCTAAGAAAAAATGGTTCTACTTACAAAATGGTGGCCATTTTGATTGACAGGTCAGCCGAAATCGCAGATTTTACGTTCCTCAACCGTACGAAAGTAGATCGAAAGAGCAGGCAAAAATTTATCACCTTTCATAATTTCAAGTGCTAAAGTGTCTTTTTCGATTTTTGTGAATTTTTGAAAATCAAATTTGGATCAAAAATGAGGGAAAATCAAAATTTTACCAAATTGACCTAGAAAGCTGAAATTTAGTATATATCCTATTTTCGAACCTGAAAAATCGATTAGAAACTGTTTCAACTCGTTTTGAGCAGTTCTGGAGCCTCCATGCAGCAGATTTTTGAGATTCGAAATTCCCACAAAATCTCATCAAATGGAGTTACGTAGAGAGCCGAAATTCGTCATTCTGAAAATTAATTTCAATACGCTACGAAGTCGACTGCAGGTGAATTTCAAGTCGTTTTGGAGCTTCCAGTGACTTTTTGAGAATTACTGGAGCCTCCAGTAGATTTTTGAAACTTGAAATTTTGACATAATTTCATCACATGGAGTTGGAAAGCCGAAATTCATTCTGCACAGTGGGCTACATGCTAAAATTAATTCGAACAAATTTTGAGGCAATTTTTAAAAAACCGAAGTTTCCAAAAAAGCGCAGGAGGCTCCAAAATGGATCGAAACTGCCTGCAATCCACTTCGGAATAATGCCCAAAAATAGGCTGCCAACTGAATATCATCTTTCCACCCCAAACTGAGGTGAAAGGGTGAATTTTTAAAATATTCAATTAAAGATGAATAAATCGATGCACAAAAATATGTTTCGAACTGGAATACACCGATTTTTTTAAAAAATAGCGATTAGTTACCTATTTGATCGGTCATGGCTCATGAAGGTCATTAACAATAAGCACCAATCTCGAGCACGCGTGATTAGGATTATTTGAACAGGTTTTATGGCGTTTTTTGGAAATTGAAATTTACAAAAAGTAGCGGGAAGCCTTAAAACCACTTGAAACCATCTGCAGTCGACTTCATATCTAATATGTAGAAACTAGTTTGCGGAGTAAATTTCTGCTTTTCAACTTTACCTATTTGATATAGATTGTTGTGAAAATTTCAAGTTTCAAAAATCTTCCGGAGACTCCAGGAATTTTCGAAAAGTCGCTGGAGGCTCCAAAATGACTTGAACCCACCTGCAGTCTTCTTCAGAGGGTGTTAATATTGGAGTGCAGAGTAAATTTCAGCTTTTATTATCTCCGTTTGATGAAATTTTGGAGAAATTACAAGTTTCAAAAATCTACTGGAGGCTCCAGTAATTTCAAAAAAATCGCCGGAGGCTCCAAAATGACTCGAACCCATCTGAAGTCGTCTTCAGAGGATGTTAAAATTGGAGTGCAGAGTAAATTTCGGCTTTCCATCTCCGTTTGATAACATTTCTGTTTCAAAAATCTACTGGAGGCTCCAGTAATTCTCAAAAAATCCCTGAAGGCTCCAAAAAAACTTTAAATCCACCTACACTTGATTTTGTGGCGTATTGAAATTAGTTTGCAGAATGAACTTTGGCTTTCCAAAATTCCAACTGCATTTGATGAAATTTTGCGGGAATTTCGAGTTTCAAAAATTTGTTGGAGGCTCCAGAACTACTCAAAACAGTTTGAAACAGTTTCTAATCGATTTGGCAGGTCGAAAATAGGGTATATCCCAAATTTCAGCTTCCTATGTCAATTTGGTAAAATTTTAATTTTTTCCCTTAATTTTGGCCTAAATTATTGTTTTTCAAAAATTTGCCAAAAATCAAAAAAAGCTTTTTAGCACTTGAAATTTTGACAGGAGATATGTTTTGGCCTACTCTTTCGATTTACTTTTGTACGGTTTAAAAAATGTCGTGCAAGTACTATGTTGGAACCCAAAATCTGCTATTTCAGCTGACCTGTCAATCAAAATGGCCGCCAATTTGTAAGTAGGACCACTTTTTTTTAGGACAAGGGCTAGAAATGTTTCTTAGGACTCCCCCTTTAAGAAAAAAGTTGTCCCGAAAGATCGGTGGAAGGGATTGCTGTGGATTCTTATAAATGAAAACCCGATATAAAAAATACCGATTAAATTTTTAAAATTGGTACAAATACCGAAAACCAATAAAAAAAATTAAGTATGCCTATTTTAAAATTAGTATTTCGGTATTTTAAATTTTTCTCTTTTTGGCTCTTGCGTTTCGGATTTTTCATTTTTGAAAAAATCCAGCTGGAATTTGGAGTTGCTTCCTACTGAATTGCCGAAAATCTTGTGTTTTTTTTTTACCAAAAAACAAATTTTAAAAATCGCCAAAACGTCTCACTTTTTTGATAAAAATTGCTAAAAAAAAATCCAAGAATTCTCATATTTTTTCAAAAATTACTTGCGTTAAAAGTCTTGCTTTTTCACCAAAATTGTCAAAATATTACTTTCTTATCAGAAATGAAAACAAATTTTCAATATTGTGTTAAGAATTTCCGAAAAGCCTTGCTTTATTACCACAATATTTTGCAAAATAGTTCACTGTTGGGGCAAAAAATTGGAAGAATTGTAATTTTTTTGCCAGTAATTGTCAAAAAGTCCTTGTTTTTAGCTTCTTAAACAAAATGTTCTGGATCAATTCCACCAAAATTTCAAAGCAAAAAAAAATCATCCGTCAAGTGTGTATCGCATCATTATTATTTTTATTGCTTAGGTAGCAATATGAGACAGCACTTTTCAATCAATTGTCTCATGTTTGAAGAGATCTTCAACATGTTTACCCATTAAGTATGAAAAATAGACTCGACTCGATTGCTTACATCACTGAACTCTTCATTAAATTATGGTTTATAAATACTGAGGCTTTGGTTCGTGGATATCAGTTCACTTTTGAAGTTCGAATCGTCTTTTGTTACCAGTTTCGATTAGCGATTTCTTATTTTTTCCAAAACTAAAACACACCTACCCAGTAGGTACCCAAAGTACTGTAAAACTATGTTTCGAATTCAAATTTTATTCTTCTTGTCGATAATTTTATGGTCATGCGGAGTTTTGGAATGCAGCTCGATAAATCAGTATTTTAATGAAATTTCCAATACTTATTCCCCAGAAAAAAGTATTGGAAGAATTTGATGCTGTAAACAATTCCGCGGAAAACCCGTCACAATTCAAGAATTTTTTCGATGGCAAAGCGCTCACTCACGAAAGTAGAAATGCTGTAGTTGGATCTTCTGGCAGCAAAGATGACCAATACACATACACATTTGCTAATAAAACTAAAACGAGAAAAAGCTGTCATTACCTTTACTTTACCGCAGCAGTAGACCTGTGGACTGCGAATACTTCAGTGAGTAAATAATATTTCAACCTGTAATAGTGATTTTTAAGATAGTCTATTGAGAGCCGGTTCGTTGAAAAATCTCAATTTAAATTATCTTTTTTAGACAAATTTTCGAAAAAGTTTACAAAAAACCTCAGACTGGAGAAAATGCGATAGAATTTGTGATTGAATATCGCGTAAATGAAAACACCACGATTGGCTAGTGGCTACATATTCATGGAAGATAACAAACGAAGTATGTAGGTATATATACGAGTACTTCATGATGACTATTTCATGGAGGAAGGAGGCGTTGGTACGAGTTATATGAAATTGAAAATTAGAAGTAGTTACGCTTCTCCTGATAGTTACAGAATTGTTGTTTATGATAAAAAATCTACTGAGTAATTTTAATACATATCGCACCTCGGGAGTAATAAGGTCACATCTCAAAAAAAATTGATTTTGATGTTTTTGCATTTTTGGGGTTTGTATGACCCCCCTCAACCAAAAATTACACTTTGAGTTGGGTACATCATCTAGATCTTGTAAAAAACGCAAATGGCCTAACTCAAAATCTCAACAACATTGCAAGTTGTTTGGAGTTATAAGGGCATATCTCAAAAAACTCCACCTTTTTTGAGCAAATTTTGTACATACAAAGTGTTAACAAAAATTTTTGATTGTTTTGAATGTTTGTCAGTTAGAAATAGTCACAAAGAGTGCATTTTTTATTGGTTTGTACCAAATAGAAAAAATTTTTTAAATTGATCACTTTTCAGAAAAATGAATTTGCACATATCATGAAATTTTAGTTTTTTGAGAAAAACTCAAAAACTAAGCACTTTAGAAAAAAACTAACGACATTATGTCGATTGGAAATTCAATTCTCTACAACTTTGTTATCATGAAATTTTTTTTGGACGCTTCCTTTCGCCTCCACATCAACTTTAATAAAAGGTTATAACTCAAAATGTATTCCAAACATTGAAATATTTCCTCTTTAAGATTTTATTTTTCAAAATGTTCTTATGCTAAATGACGGTAGGATACCAGATCTTTGAAATGAGGTGCTATTCATTCCTCACAATTAATTATAAGTTGATAAAAATAATGAATCAAGTTTTTAAAAAAAAGAAAATCACTCTCCTGAAAAATTTCACTTTTTTGAGATGTGACCTTATAACTCCCGAGGTGCGATATTAGGTACATTATTTACGAGTATAATAATCAAGTAAAAATCAAAATAGAAAATTATATGATATGATACTTATTTTAATGATTCATCTTCTGATTGTGTAAATAAATTTTTCTGCAAAATTTTGGTCTAAGTGTATTATTTGCAACTTCTCAAACATAATATGGTATTGTCAAGATTCAGCATTCAGAATAATTTATGCACATTTTAATACCACCTTAGATGTACGAAGAGGTAGGTACATTATTTACTATTTTCGTATCAAAATCGATTGATTTTCAACAGCTTTAAAAATGTGGAGAGCCTAACGAAAATCGATATAAGATGATCGTTTCAAAATTTCAGGTCAATATCGTGAAAGTCCTCGTAGGTATCTGTGATGAAAGATTGCAATTTAATTTTTCTTAGAACAATTATGAATTCATTAAAATTTTAAACCAAGTAGAAAAAAATGGAAAAATTATTATTCGAATTCGTTTCGCATCACCATTATTTTTGTGTTCTTTTAAATACTTATACCTACTCGTAAATTATGAAATCAAAATAATAAATAGAAGTGTATAGGTACAACTTAAGTGACTTACAATAAATCTGAATTGGAATATCTAGTTGACATTCCACTTGAAGTTGTCGTATTTGTTTACTTTCTTGATCGTTATATTACCCATGATTATACGTAATTTTCATATTCTCCTTTTACGTATCACTAAAAACAACAATTTTTTTTTTTTGGTAATTTCCATTTTTGAATCTGACGAAACTAAATTGAAAAAGTATGCAAAAATATATCACGAGTTGAAATTTCAGAAGCCAAAGTGCATTTTTTATTTTTTATGTTGAAAATTTGAAAATCACAAATTTGGGCCAAAAATGACAAAAAATAGAAATTTTACCACATTTAACTAAAGATTCAAAATTTGGTAGATACCTCAATTTCGACCCCTTGAATCGATTAAAAACGGATTGGAACAGTTTTTAGTAGCTTTGGAGCTTCCAACAGATTTTTAAAAGTTGACATTTCTACAAAATTTTACCAAAGGAAGTTAAAACCTAAATTTTTAACTGAAGGTAGGCACCTACCTTAATTTTAACTTGCTGAGTCAACTGAAGCATAGATTCAAGCCATTCTGAAGCCTTCAGCTAGAATTTTAAACATTTAATTTTTCCAAAAAAAAAGAAAAAACACATGAAATCTGTTTAAATTAACTCCAACGCGTATTTTTGGAGAGCAAGAATTTCTAAAATGTCGTTGGAGGCTCCAGAAGGCTTTAAAACCAGCTCCAGTCAACTTAGAATGTATGTACGTCAAAATAGCAAAAATCCTCATCGATTTTGACAAATTAGCATCAAGGGATTTTTCGAAGGTGTTCCATTCACCTTGAATTTTCATTTTAAACATGCCTCTATATCAGAATTAGGTAGCTCTAGCTACTTAGCAAAACGTTTTATATTTTGAATGACTATTGAACGAGATATTTTTTAGCTCGATTTTTCAATAAACGCTGGCATCGAGTCGATAGATGAGATGAGATATACAGTAGGCCATTAGGGATGCGTGTAGCTGTAGCAGCCTGCACTAGAAAGTGATTCTTCGTACTGTACGTTCGTACTCGATGCACTTTGTACCTCTTTGAATTCAGTCGCATCGGTTGTCTAAACTCTCTTCCATTTCTCCTTTCATCTTTTGCTTCAAATCTACGTGTTGATAAACACTTGGATGTTTATCTCTGTACTGTTGAATGTTCCCCACCCTCCTACACTCACATACCTTTTTCTTCGCCTTATTCGGTTTCGACTTTTCACCACCAGTCGAACAGTAACAGTAATTCGCATTAGATAAACACCGTGCTTCGCACAATATGTAAACAATAATTATTTTTCAACAACCTAATTGTTTTAAATTTAATATTACATTAATTCATTAGGTATGCTGCATGCTGACGAGTACCCATCATCATCATCTGATTCTTCTCCTTCACCTCAATTAGAAAATATGGATTTCGATGCCACGCCGGAAAAGGTAAATCTGTTTAAAATTGCCATTTTGTTGTAATTATTTGTACGAACGACAACGCAATGAAGTCTCGATGCCTATGATTGCATAGAGTCAGTGAAAGATGTAGAGAAATTTGGCATAAAATACTTCCTACCCATGAGCTAGGCAAATCCTTCTGATTGCGAGTAATGATGTAACTTTTAAACTTTTGCTAGGTCAAGTCTAATGATCTATTTTGTATTCTTACATATAGGCAGTATTTGGCATAGATTTAGGCGGAACTCGCACCCGTGTATCGATTATGCGACGATCAAAAGATGCTGAAGATGAAGACGATTTGGAACCAATGATCATCAAGGATATTCCATCGGTTGTTTCTTTTCTTAAAGGTAGGTACTGGCCACTCGGTATTTATTCAAAATGAGAAAGTATTATGTTTGATTCTCCCTCGTGGATTTTTTCAGATGGCAAATGTCTGGTTGGTTGGGCTGCTGCTAAGAGAACAGTCGCTAGTCCTTTAAATACTTTCCACGCGACGAAACGATTGATAGGCAGACGCTACGACGATCCTGTCGTTCAAGAAATAATGTGAGTGTAATTCTACTCTCAAATATCTTTATGAAAATGCATAAGGATGCTCAATCATGTATAAATTGTTGTATGTATTACAAATTGCAGGAATCGTTGTGGTTATAAAATTCACGAATACACCGACGGACAAACCTGCTTTCTAAGCAGCAACAGAAACCGAGTATTGACCGCACCGCAAATAGAAACTCTCATTTTATTAAAACTAAAAGAATTTTGCGAGAAGGAATTAAATACTATTCCTCTGGAAAATATCGTGCTCACTGTACCTCCATACTTCAACGATAATCAAACCCAAGTTATCAAAGAAGCAGCCTCAATTGCTGGATTAAATGTCTTGGGTGTGATTAATACTCCTGTTGCTGCCGTCCTGGCTCATTCTGAAACCCATGAAACTTTGCATGGTAGTAAAACGTAAGTGTATCTTTATTTGATAAATTCGTTCGATTATCTATTTTCATTTTTCACTTCACACTCTGAATCATTTTTGGGATATTTTTCAGTGTTGTTGTTTACGATTTTGGCGGCAGTACCTTTCATGTAACAGTTTTGAAACTTACCGAAGACGCTACCGATCCTGAAGTGTTATCTACTCAGGAAGATTTATCTTTAGGCGGAGATGATATTGATAAAAAGTTGGTCGATTACTTGGTCACCGAATTGGAACGTCAAGTAAGCTGATTACAGTCAGTGGTTCCATAATGGATTACATAGCTACCTCGTACATTTACCTACTTACGTATATTTTTGAATTTTCAGACTGGAATCAATGCCAGGCTATTGGGGACCTTGATGCAATGCATTAAATTGTCTGCCGAAAACGCTAAAATAGATCTATGTGCTTATCCCGAAGTCGACGTGAATTTTTGGGCTATCCGTCTCCCTGGTCTAGAACCGCGAGTTAAACGAATAACCATAAAGGTGAGGATTTTGTTTCCATCACGGTTAGAGCAGCTCTGCTTTAATCACGGTACCTATGTACCTACTTCAGTGTGATTTTAACGAGAATATTTTGTTTTATGTGCCTGTTTAGGTGACCAGAAACCATTTCGAAGAATTAATCGCAGAATTAATCAATAAAACAATTAGTTTATGCCAAAATGCGTTAGAAGAAGCCAAAATATCAACGTCAGATATCGACGAAGTTTTAGCAATCGGTGGTACCTGCAAAATACCAAAGGTGGGTATTAGTGCAAAGGTCAATACTCAATATACTTACAAAAAGTGCTTCGGAAATTGAATTTAGTTTGGAATTTTGGTGGCACGAAAAATTCATCGAGCTTTTTGTAGATATCGATGGATCTGTAAGGTCAGAAAAGATGTACCTATTTTGATTAACTAGGTACTCTCATCCTCGCATCCCTGTGCATGTTTACTTCGAATGGCCAGTTGCACCTGTTTGTTTGGACTTTCAAGGTCACTGACCTATCTGTCTGGGTTCCCAAGGTTGTCTATCTGCCTGTCTGACCTCTCAAGGTTGCCTGAGTGTATGTCTGGCTTCTTATGAGGCCGTTAACTCGCCTGTCTGACTTCTCAAGGTCGTCTGCCGGGTCGCTTAAGCTCATTGACCCGTCTTTCTGGTCTTTCAAGGTCACTGACCTACTTCTCCAGCTTCCTAAGTTTGTCTATCGGCTCGTATAAGCATTCAAGGTCATAGACCCTTCTAAATAGCCTCTCAAGGCCACCAGCCTACGTGTCTAGCTTTCCAAGGTCATCTATCTGTCTGACCTCTCAAGGTCATTAAGTCAGGTGTCTGATCTCTCAAGGTTAGATACACATCTGTTCAACATTAAAGGTTGTATGTCCATCTCTCCATCTCCTCAAGGTCATTGACCTGTCAGTATGACTTTCCAAGGTCGTCTGGCAGCTTGTATAGCATCTTAAGGTCATTGACTCTTCTAAATGTCTTTTTAAGGTCACTGGGCTGCCAGTCTAGTCTTTCATGGTCGTCTGACTCACAAAATTTTGCAAAAATGATCAGAAAATGTTTGTTAGGCAGAAATTTTAGATTTTGTTGTCGGAATTTTCACTCATTTTGATAGTCACATGGCACTTTTTTCAAAAATCCTACAAGTTGTGACTAAATTTTAAGCTCAAAATTCTTTGAAAATGCACGAAACAAATTTTGATAGAAATTGTTGATTTTCTACTGAAATTTTCACCCACTTTTTGACTCATATTAGTAGTTAAAATTCTTCCAAAATGGTGAAAAAACATTTTCGTCGAAATAATTACTTATTTTGGGGTTTTCTCAAAATTTCAAGCCATTTTGATAGGTCACATGGCACCTTTTTCAGAAACTCCTCATAACTGTGACTCTGCAGTTTGAGCTCAAAATTCTTCTGCTCCAAAAAAGCGTACAATTAGTTAAATTTTTTTGATTTCTTGCAGATATTTGAAATGTTTACCCATTTTTATAGGTTTCATGACTCAATTTATTCAGGGTTCAAAATTCTTCGAAAGTGCAGCTCTAAAAAACATTTTCGTTGAAACTTACATGACACTTTTTTCAAACGTATCAGAAATCATTACCCATTTGGGCTTATAATTTTTAGAATGTTGGCTAAAAAAAAAAGTTTGAAGGGAATTTTTGAGATATCTGCTGAAATGTTCACTGACACCTTTATCAAAAACTACGAGTATAGTATCCCAATTTTGCACTCAGAGTTCTTCAAAAATGCTAAAAAAATATTTCAGTTGAAAAAATTTGAATTTTTCGTGTAATTTTTTTACCTATTTTGGGATCGCTTATTCGTTTTTATTAAAAAATTGGGGAGGGGGAGGAGCTATACATCAAAATTTTACTGTGCTCATATACAAATTGAATTTTTTTAAACCCTTATTATCTTAAGTATGTAGGTACGTATGTACTGGGTACATAATTGTTGTTTTTTGCATTCTAGGTACGAGCCACCATCGAAGAAATTTTCGGTAAGGAGCCCATTGGAGGTACAAGGGGCTTCGATCGTGCCAACTCTGTGGCAGTCGGAGCAGCCATTCGCGCCCATGATTTAATATCTGAAATTTCCAACGTACAACAACCACCCGATCATCTGATCAGCATTCCAAAACCTGTAATGGAGGGTGAAACATTCCATTATGAAATAATGGACGATGAACCAGACATGGATGCGATTGCGATGAATTGCGTACAATCAAACATAATTACGATATACACGGCGGAAGAAGCGGATTCGTTGCTTTTGAAGGAGTACAACGCCGATCCAGGAAACTCTACTGCTGACAAAGATGTCAATTATATTATAGCATACGGACAATTAACGGAAAAGAGGAGAAGTGTGGATGAAGTGCATCTACCCCAAGAATTAGAAGATATACTCGATGTTTACCGACAAGGCAGAGATAAGTACGTGAAAAAAGAATTGACTCGTATGAGTTACCAAGGCGGGCCACGACGTTTTTGGTAATTTTGACTACTTAATATAATTCTCCGCTATTTCTGAAAAATTTTGAATTTAACTTCGATGATTTGAATTTGGATAATTGACTGTTTCGTGTAAAAAGTTTACTATGGGTACTGTTACGAATATATTTTACATAAATACCGTTAATGACTTCGATGCGAATTTCTTGCTGAGGTAATGTTGTGTCGAAAGTGTAATGCTGAGCTTGCAGAAACACATATGAAAAATCGCGTGATATAACGGTACATCAAAAATATGGAAGGGAATTCTTTGGCGAATTATTTAATTATTATTACCGAGCAAAATAGTCGAGAAAAAAAAAAGACCAATGTTAGAAATTCACACCTCTGTTTTTTTTCAAATCCTTCCATATCTCGTTTTCCAAGTATTATTAGAGTTATGGTATTTTCGAAGTGATTTTTTTAAAATAGTAGAAACAGATAAATTTTATTATGTTGCACCTGTGGTAAATTTTAATGAATCGATTTGAAAGTTTGTTGTGTTAAATGAGTTTTATTTAAAAGCTGTAAAGATATTTATCTTTAAATGGTGTCGGAAATATTACGTTGTATTGGCTGTGTTTTACGAAGAAAATCAATTTGAATTTTGTTGTGTCGTTTTGAATTGAGTTGGAAATTTTTAAAAAATCAAATTGAAGAAATCTGTGTCCTATTCGTCGAGGTTTGAATATTCGATTACGGTTCTAAGATTGAAGATTGGTTTTGATTGGTCCAGATCCCCCCTAACAACTTGGCGCCCAACTACGTCGAATCCTGTCCTGAATCAAAGGGTCCAATTTATACAGAAGTTGTTATCTAGTTGTTCAATCCAGTCCAGATCGAATCAAAGGGTCCAATTTATACAGAAGTCGTTATCTAGTTGTTCAATCCATTCCAGATCAGAGGGTCCATTTTTCCTGTGAAAACTCAAGATGTCTGGTCAACATTCAATCCAGGTAGAATGATTTTACGTACATCATCGAATTCGTGAAATTTGAGAGAAAGTAGATTGGAAAATTCTGTGTTCATGTGTAACTTTACTATTTACTGATTTTTGTCCCAAATTTTTACTTTATTTACAATTTTGAAATTCATTTTGGTCCCAAATTTCAAATTTTATTTACGTTTTTGAGACTTATTTTGTACCAAATTTTAATGGTATTTACTTTGCGATTTATTTTGTCCCAAAATTTCAAATTTATTCACATTTTCGTTATTTATTGTTTCCCAACTTTGAATCAGTGTACTTTAATTGAAATACGTAAATTGAGATATTTTATCAGAATAATCATAATGACCAACGACCATACAACACTGACGATAATCTGCAAAACAATAACTTCAAAAACAAAAATGATGAAAAATCAGCAGAAACGCAAAAAAACCAATTAAATAGGGGTACCATTTTCACAATAAAAAAGCGGAGATGGGGAAGAGGTAGGGCAGAAAATCTTTTCTGAAATTGGTAATGATGTAAATAAAATAATAAAAAATAACCCTTCCCTCAAAATCTCTGAATATCAGATTGTAAATTTGACTTAGCAAACAAAAAACTAAATGCAATAATCGAAACTGGATCATTTTATTACTTCCTGACATCTATCATGTACGATTACAAACATTACAACTGCCAACAAAAAATAAAATAAAATAAAAACTGGAAATAGAAAATTAAAAAACTGGAAATAACAGGGAAAATGTGAAAAACAATGACAGAAATGAAAATCTTGAACCAATTGTTGAAATGAAACGCCAAAATGATAAAAAACTGCGAAAATCAAACAATCACGTGAGGTAAAGAACATTGAGAATGGTGAAAATGAGAAATGGGATGAAAATGTAAACAATGAAAAAGTAAATGATGAAAACTATGAAAAAAAAAATATTGAAAAAAAAAGTGTGAGAAAGAGATTAAAAGGGAAAAATGAAATAAGGAAAAAGTGTGAGAAATGAAAAAGTGAATTTATTGAATGGGAAAAATACTACAAATTTGGAAAATTTGAATGAATGAAAAAATAAAAAAACAAAAAACAAATGAGGAATTATTAACAACGAAAATGAGGAAGAATATTAACAACCTGAAAAATTTATTCTGGGAATATTTACGAAAAATTGTTCAAATTAACAAGGACAAATTCTCTGAATCTGATTTGGCGATTAGGTAAGGGAATAAGATGAGGGCCGCGCGCCAACGCAACCCAAATCCTAAATAATTGTTTAACAGAACAATAATAACTACGTGTAATATTATCAGAATGATTAACACATGAAAGAAAAGGTCAAAGTCAGTATTTTCTTATGTTTGGGAAGCATGCCACCCTACCAATTCAAAATAAATACACCCTAGGGTGAAAAAATTGATAGAACGGACAAAGCTTCTCAGACTACATGAATTACGAGACAAAGTACTAAAGTGGATTGAAAAAAAAAAAAAAAATGAAAAATGAAAAGAAAAAAAAATATAAATTAGTTCTCATGTTGATTGTTCATATATGTACTCAAGAAAAAATTGGTTTTTGAGCGGAAAAAAATCTCATACAACAAATTTACCTATTTTAATGACCCTAAAGATGTTATTTATTATTGTACTGTCAAATCATTTTATGTATGTTCACAAAACTTATAGATATTGACCCTGAGTCTCATTTTATTGAAAACTTATGTACCTATGTATGTATGTACTTTTACTGATATGGTGAATTCTTGTTTCCTTCATTGTATATGCAATATATTTACATGTCTTAATCAAATTTATATATAAATCAGAAATCAAAAACCCCAAAGCAAACCAGCCTTTAAGATTAACATATTAAGCTGCAATTTTTGTATTGGAAAATGTGTCAATTTATTTTTATATATTTATTGAATTGGGAAAACTATATTTTAAATTATTGTAAAAAAACGAGAAATGGAAGATGATAAAGTTTGGTCACAAAATCAAAAATCAAAAAATTTATACATAAGCTCGAGGTCGAGCTTCTCTGAAAAGGGGGGGAATTTGTTACGAATATATTTTACATAAATACCGTTAATGACTTCGATGCGAATTTCTTGCTGAGGTAATGTTGTGTCGAAAGTGTAATGCTGAGCTTGCAGAAACACATATGAAAAATCTGTGATATAACGGTACATCAAAAATATGGAAGGGAATTCTTTGGCGAATTATTTAATTATTATTACCGAGCAAAATAGTCGAGAAAAAAAAAAGACCAATGTTAGAAATTCACACCTCTGTTTTTTTTCAAATCCTTCCATATCTCGTTTTCCAAGTATTATTAGAGTTATGGTATTTTCGAAGTGATTTTTTTAAAATAGTAGAAACAGATAAATTTTATTATGTTGCACCTGTGGTAAATTTTAATGAATCGATTTGAAAGTTTGTTGTGTTAAATGAGTTTTATTTAAAAGCTGTAAAGATATTTATCTTTAAATGGTGTCGGAAATATTACGTTGTATTGGCTGTGTTTTACGAAGAAAATCAATTTGAATTTTGTTGTGTCGTTTTGAATTGAGTTGGAAATTTTTAAAAAATCAAATTGAAGAAATCTGTGTCCTATTCGTCGAGGTTTGAATATTCGATTACGGTTCTAAGATTGAAGATTGGTTTTGATTGGTCCAGATCCCCCCTAACAGTACCTATACTGCGATGGTTAACATTTTTTTTTTTTTTTAATATTGAAAAACTGTTGTGAAATCTAAGTAATATTTTTAATGATTTTATTTCGAAGCTTCGCTGTATGCTAAGAAGATTCTATGTGTTGTGTGTTCAATTTTTTAATCAACCAGTTTTTGTAATTTGAATTTTAAAACGTGAATGTGAATATTATTCTTAATTGCAAAATGGTGGCCATGTTTTGATAATTTATATACTCGAGGCTCGAGCTTTACCAAAAATGTACAAAGTGAATTTTTTAAATGTATTTTTAGTAATCAACGGTATGTGTATGTGTAATCCTAACTCAAACAAGTTACATGCCAAATTAAATTATTTTTTTGATTTTCATAATGCTGTGTTTTATTTTTAAAGTGTTTTCATTGTTTTTGAGTACTTATTTCTTGCAAATTCTTAGCACAATTCGTTTTAGCTGTTTCGTTAAATAGGAAACTACGCTACTTCATAGCCTTAAATTGAAGTTAATGCTGCGACCTCTTGATTGAAATGACTTCATTGACAAATTTCATCTCCAAAACTTTTTACCGGTAACGATTCTGATTTTTTGCAATTTTTGCAAAACATGTTAATTTTGAGGGGGAAAAGTTGAATTTTTTGGTAGCTTTATGATTTTGATTTTTTTTTTTTTGTAATTTTGACAAAGGAAGAATTTTTGCGATAAAAATGCAAGTCGACGAAATTTTGACCAAGTAGCAGATAAACTAGTTTCTCTGAATTTCAGCCAAAATACTTACGAGAGAGTTCTTATCAAGGTTTTTTTTGCAAAAATATCCGTATCAAAAATCGACGAAGTTATAGCAATCGGTGGTACCTGCAAAATACCGAAGGTGAGTGCAATTGAATCAATGTTGGCATGACAGATTCACATAAAGGTTCTAGGCCAACGTCAACGTGTCAACAAATCTAATGCACTTTTTATTGGCCAGGGAATTTCTCAACGTGTCCATGAGACCATGATTTTTCGGAAAAGCCTGGTTCGGAACGTCCATATTCTAAGAAAAATGTGAGCTAACAGAATTGATATTTCAATTTTTGGAGAATTTTTAAGAATTCAGAATTGACCACTTTTTGTTTAAGTGTTTTGAAAAAAAATGAAATTCTACCTACTTATCCAGTAATAATGGATGTATATCAGTTCTGAAGCTGATATCAACTCTTTTGAACCAAAATTCATTATTTCTGACCCTATTTTGGAGCCTTCAGCGCAATGCTCGATATCTCCAGAATTTTAAAATTTCTCCATAAGGTCTGGAAATCAACTTTTGGGCGGCTAAGGATCAGATTTTGGCTTATTCTAGACGGGTTTAAAGAGTTCATTCAATATTATTTGAGCTGATTTACAGGAGGCCTCCTCACTGGGAAGTTTTTAAAATTTATTCGAATGGCTGTGTATATTTTCTGATAAACCAATTCTTCAAATCCCAGTCTCATGATTTTAAGCCATTCTGGAACCTTCAGAGCGATTTTCAATTTCTCCAGAAAGCGTGAAAATTAATTTGAAGTTGGGAAGCTGAAATTAATTCCATGCCCTAATTCAAACATTCTGATTCGACTGGAGATGGTTTCAAGCCGTTCTAGAGTCTCCAAAAAAAAATTGAAAATCCATTTTTCCAAAAAACTTGTTCAAATTTACTTCAGCACGTCTTGCTGGAGGCTCCAAAACTGATCAGAATAGTTCGAGTCCATTGTCAATCAATTTAACGAATCGAAAATAGAGTAACTATAAATAAGTAGGTATAAAATTTCAGCTTATTTCTAAGTTGATTTTGTAAAATTTAGATTTTTTTCTATTTCTGATCTTCTGATTTTCAAAAATTTACCAAAAATCAGAAATACAGTTTCACACCTAAAATTCTCTCTAGTGATATATTTTTAGATAGGTACGCGAGTATTTATTCGACCTAGGTTTGTGCGATTTACCTGTGCTGATACCTACCTACCTTGTCAGTGTGCCTGAGCTAGGTACTTGTTGATGCTATACTTACCCTCATGTAAATCTACCATGTCACAATTGATAGGTCGTATGCATCTAGACGGGTACCCAATTGTTTTTTGTGTTCTAGGTACAAACCACCGTTCAAGAATTTTTTGGTAAAGTGCCCATTGGAGGTGAAAGTACGGGCATCGATCGTGCCAACGCTGCGCTGTGGTAGTCGGGGCAGCCAAGGCAGCCCTTGGAGCCCACGTGTCAACATCAGAAATTTCCAACCAACAAAAACTACCTTTTTCTCCAATCCTGGTACCCGAATTTGTGAAGGAGTGTGAAGTATACGATTTTGTGATATCAGATGATCTTAATCAAGATCCAGATTCGATTCTAAATAGTTCATCAGAATCGTACTTCATAGACATAAATACGGTGTAACCTGCGGAGGATTCAATTATTGCTGTAAGACGTGTAACCCCACTCCAAGGAGATGTTGATGGATAAAAGGAGAAATAGTGAAGGAGAATTACTCAAAAAAAAAAAAATAGAAAATTAGATTGATTTTATAAAACAAAAAAATAATTACCTATATGAATTACGAATCCACGGAAAAATACCTCCAACACACTTGACTGAATGGATTTTCGAAAATATTAAACTGCAGGAACCGCAAGTATTCAATGATTGTATTTTTTTTTGTATTTTGGAAAGTATTTTTGAAATCCGCAACTGTAAGTATGTAATTGTTTAATGCTTACATGTGTGTGTTTGTGTTTTATTCGAATAAATTTTTCACTCAAGTATGAATACAACTTTCATTCATCTCTGACACACTTTTTATATGCATACATGCATACCTACCTATTGTGGTCTTATTTGTATGAAAAAATAGAAATGTCCCAAGAGTCAAGATCTCAAAAAATATCCAAACAAATTTCAGAAATGTCCACGTTAATATCCGAAATTTTTTCCGATGATTAGATATTTTTGAGAAAAAAAGTTGAAGAATCATGCTTCGCAAACACGTGAATGAGAATGGAAACTCCGCAGATTTTGATGACAAATTTAAAAAAAAAACTGAAGTAGGTAGGTAGGTAAGTGGGTACTTACCTACTTACTTTACCAAATTTTCAACGATTGAATTTCATAAGTTTATTCATTTCAAAGGTTTCAATTTTATAGACCCTTTTCCTGCTCCCTGCGCCTAAAAAAAAAATGAATTTTGATTTTTTTCATTTTCTTCCCAAATATAGATTTTTGGCTGGAGGCTCTAGGAAGGCTTAAAACCAGCTCCAGTCAACTTGCACTGTACGTCAAAAATAACAAAAATCCTTGATTTTGACAAATTAGCATCAAGGAATTTTCCGAGTAGGTAGGTATGTTTCATTCACCTTGAATTGTCATTTTAAACACACCTACCTACTTATATATCAGAATTAGGTAGCTAGCAGCTACCTACGAAAACGTAAAACGTTTCAATTGAATGACTACTGAACGAGATTTTTATCCCAATTATTCACTTGTCAATAAACGCTCAAAACGAGTCGATAGATGAGATAGGTACAGGGATACGATGTAGTAGCCTGCGCTAGAAAGTTAATTGCTACAGTACATACTCGTACATGAAGCACTTTGTACTACTGATCCCCGATCTATGAATTTTACTGTTCAATCTGTTGTCTAATCTCTCTTTCATTCCTCCTTTAACCTGCTTTTGCTTCACTTGGTGTTTCTCTCTATACTGTTGAATGTTCCCTGTTCCCCACCCTCCTCCACCTACACCTTTCAGTTTCGACTTTTAACCACCAGTCGAACAGTAATTCGCATTATCATAGATGAATTGTGTTTCGCAATAAGGTGTAAACAATAATTATTATTTTTCAACAACTTACTACAACTGATTGTTTTTAATTTATGTTGACGAGTACCCGTCATCAATGTCATCATCATCTGATTCCTCTCCTCCATCTGGATTAAAAAATATGGATTTCGACGCCACACCGGAAAAGGTACGTAAATCTGTTCAAATCATATTTTTGCTGTAATTATCTAGTATTCTGACCATCAAAGCAATGGTTATTTTCGTTTTTAGCATCGAAAAACTCCTCAGTGGCGTTATCTTAGCTCATGAGGAGTATAGGTATTTATTCATGTTCAATCTCACACCATTGCCATAATACGTATGTTGCTGATAGGCAACTGTGAGTGAAAATAATATTATTCAGAATCGATTTATGAGAATTTAAAGTCCGCGATTCGATATAGGAATCTTGTTGCCTATATGGTTGCACAGTCATTGAAAGATGTAGAGAAATTATGCATAAAACACTACCTACCCATGAGCTAGGCAAATCCTTATGTAATCTTCGCTAGGTCAAGTCTAATAATCTATTTGTATTCTTACATAGGCAGTATTTGGCATAGATTTAGGCGGAACTCGCACCCGTGTGTCGATTATGCAACGAAAGAAGAATGCTAAAGGAAAATATTATTTGCAACCGATAGTCATCAAGGATATTCCATCGGTTGTTTCTTTCCTTAAAGGTAGGTACTGGCTGCTAGGTATTTAATCAAATGAGAAAGTACTATCTTTGATTCTCCCTCGTGGATTTTTTCAGATGGTAAATGTCTGGTTGGTTGGGCTGCTGCTAAAAGAACAGTCGCAAGTCCTTTAAATACTTTCCACGCGACGAAACGATTGATAGGCAGACGCTACGACGATCCTGTCGTTCAAGAAATAATGTGAGTGTAATTCTACTCTCAAATATCTTTATGAAAATGCATAATGCTCAATCATGTATAAATTGTTGTATGTATTACAAATTGCAGGAATCGTTGTGGTTATAAAATTTACGAATATACCGACGGACATACCTGCTTTCCAAGCAGCAATCGAAATAGAGTTTTCATTCCACCTCAAATAGAAGCTTTAATTTTACTCAAAATGAAGGAAGTTTGCATAGGTGAATTGAACAGTATACCTGTGGAAAACGTTGTGCTGACTGTACCGCCGTATTTTAACGATAACCAAATACAAATTACCAAAGAAGCAGCCTCAATTGCCGGATTAAATGTCTTGGGTGTGATTAATACTCCAGTTGCTGCCGTCCTTGCTTACTCTGAAACCCATGAAACTTTGCATGGTAGTAAAACGTAAGTGTATCTTTATTTGATAAATTCGTTCGATTATCTATTTTCATTTTTCGGTTCACATTTTGAATCGTTTTTGGGGTATTTTTCAGTGTTGCTGTTTATGATTTCGGTGGCAGTACCTTTCATGTAACAGTTTTGAAAATGACTGAAGACGTTACCGATGCTGAAGTGTTATCTACTCTGGAAGATTTATCTTTAGGAGGAGATGATTTTGATAAGAAGTTGGTCGATTACTTGGTCACCGAATTGCAACGCCAAGTAAGCTGATTACAGCTCAGTAGTTCCATAATGGATTACCTCGTATCTACATTTACTTACTTATACGAGTATTTTTGAATTTTCAGACTGGAATCAATGCCACGCTATTTGCGACCTTGATGCAATACATTAAATTGTCTGCCGAAAACGCTAAAATAGATCTATGTTTTCATCCCGAAGTCGACGTGAAATTTTGGGCTATGCGTCTTCCTGGTCTAGAACCGCGAGTTGAACGAATAACCATAAAGGTGAGGACTTTGTTACCATCACGGTACGTATCTATGTACCTACTTCAGTGTGATTTAAACGAGAATATTTTGTTTTATGTGCCTGATTAGGTGACCAGAAATAAATTCGAAGAATTAGTCGCAGAATTAATCAATAAAACAATTGGTTTATGCCAAAAAGCGTTGAAAGAAGCCAAAATATCAACGTCAGATATCGACGAAGTTTTAGCGATCGGTGGTACCTGCAAAATACCGAAGGTGGGTATTAGTACGAAGGTCAATGTACAAAAAGTGCTTCGGAAATTAAATTTTGTTGGAATTTTGGTGGCACAAAAAATTCATCGGGCTTTTTGTAGTGATATCGATGAATCTGAAAGGTCAGAAAAGATGTGGTTTGATTAATTGGACACTCTCATCCTCGTTTACTTCGAATGCCCAGTTGCACTCGTTTGTTTGGACTTTCAAGGTCACTGACCTATCTTTCTAGGTTCCCAAGGTCGTCTGTCTGCCTATCTGACCTTCCAAGGTTGTCTGAGTGTAGATATGTCTTGCTTCTTATAAGGTCGTTGATCCGTCTATCTAATCTATTAAGTTGAGGTAGTATGTCTGCCTGTCTGGTTTATTAAGGTCATTGACCTGTCTTTCTGGACTTTCAAGGTCACTAATCTACCTGATCAGCTTTCCAAGTTTGCCTATTAACATGTAGAACCATTTAAGGTCGTTGACCTTCTGAGTAACCTCTCAAGGTCGTCTATCTGTCGGGCATTTTGAGGTAATTAACCGATGTGTCAGAATTTTCATGGTCACTGACCTACTGGTCTAGGTTCCCAAGGCCGTCTGTCTGCCTATCTGACCTCTCAAGGTTGACTGAGTGTATGTCTGGCTTCTTATAAGGTCATTGACCCGGCTGTCTAACCTATTAAGGTAGTATGTCTGCCTGTCTGGTTTATTAAGGTCATTGACCTGTCTTTCTGGACTTTCAAGGTCACTAATCTACCTGTCCAGCTTTCCAAGTTTGTCTATCAACACGTAGAACCGTTTAAGGTCATTGACCTTCTGAGTATCCTCTCAAGGTCGTCTATCTGTCTGGCATTTTTACGTCATTAACCCATGTGTCTGAACTTTTAAGGTCAGTGACCCACCAGTCTAACTTTTCAAGGTCGTATGCTGGCTTCTCTAGCTTTTAAAAGTCGTTGACCCTTCAGTATGGCTTAACATTGTCATCTGTTAGCTTTTATGGCATCTTTCGGGTCACTGCTTTTTCTGAATGCCTTTTTAAGGTCACTTGCCCAACTGTCTAGCCTCTCATGGTCGTCTGTTTCACAAAATTCTGCAAAATATAGTAATCAAAAATAGTTTATTGTTACGTACCTATGAATTTTTGATTTTGCTAATTGCTATCGAAATTTTCACTCATTTTAGTCATTTTGATGGTCAAATGAAACTTCTTTCAAAAATTTCGAAAATTGTAACTAAATATTGGTCTCAAAATTCTTTCAAAATGTACAAATCAAGTTTTGATAGAAATTGTTGATTTTATACCTACTGAAATTTTCTCCCTTTTTTTTTACTCAAATTAGTGATCGAAATTCTTCAAAAATGATGAAAAAGCATTTTCGTCGAAATAATTTGTTTTTTGCTCGAAATCATAAGCCAATTTGATAGGTCATATGACACCTTTCTCAAAAATCCTCATAACTGTGACTCAACTTGCGCTCAAAATTATTCTGGTCGAAAAAAGTTTCTACAGAAATTTTTGATTTTTTTGCAGAAATTTAAAATTTTTACACATTCTTGTGGGTTTGTGTGACTCAATTTATTTTGAATTCATAATTCTTCAGAAGTGCTCAAAAAGTTATTTTTGTTGAAATATTTGGATTTTTTCTCAAATTTTAGAAACTATTTTTATAGGTTTGATGACATTTTTTTTCAAAAATATCAAAAACCATGACCCATTTTGGGCTTAAAATTTTTAAAAGTTGGCTTTAAAAAAGTTCGATGGAAATTTTTGATTTTTTGCTAAAATTTTTACCAATTTTGATAGGTCACATGACACTTTCATCAAAAACTTCGGAAATTGTATACCAATTTTGGACTCTGAGTTCTTCATAAAAACGTTCAATAAATATTTTTAGTTGAAAAATTTGAATTTTTCGTGAAACTTTTTACCTTTTTTGTGATCACTTATTTGTTTTTAGACTTCAAAATATTTCACTACACGCCCATATACGAATTATATCTTTTTATACCATTATTATATTTTATAGGTACGTATCTACTGGGTACATAATTGTTTTTCGAATTCTAGGTACAAGCCACCATTCGAGAAATTTTCGGTAAAGAGCCCATTGGAGGTGGAAGGGAAATCGATCGTGCCAACTCTGTGGCAATCGGAGCAGCCATTCGAGCCCATGATTTAATACCTGAAATTTCCAACGAACGACAACCAGCCGATCATCTTATCAGCGTTCCAAAACCCGTAATGGAGGATGAAAAATTTAATTTTAAAATGATGGACGATGATCCAGATAGGGATGCGATTACCATCAACTACGTACGATCAAACATATTGTCGATATACACGGAAGAACAAGCTGATTCAGTTGTTTTAAAAGAGTGCACGCCCGCTCCAGGAAACCCTCCTGATGACGAAGATATTAATTATATTATAGCTTACACGAAGCAAATGGAAATGAGGAGAAGTCTGGAAGTGAACCTACCCAAAGAATTAGAAGATGGGATCGATTTTTTCCGACAGAACAGAGATAAATACGTGAAAAAAGAATTGATTCGTATAAGTAACCGTTGACTGTTATGATTTTCCGATAGCTCTGAAAAATTTTCAATTTTCGTTCGGCGATGATTTGAATTTGGATAATTAACTGTTTTGTGTAAAAAGTTTACTATATGGCTACTGCGATGGTCAAATTTTTTTTTTTTTTGAATCACCCATTTTATGTGTTCAATTTTTTAATCAACCAGTTTTTGTAATTTGAATTTTAAACACGAATATTATTCTTCATGGTAAAATGGTGGCGATGTTTTTATAATTTTTATGTACTCGAGGCTCGAGCTTTACCAAATTAAATTATTTTTTTGATTTTACACTGAGTTTTATTTTGTGCTTATACGCTAGGTACTTCTACCCTTGAATTGAAGTTAATGCTGCGACCTGACCTCTTTATTGATATGAATTCATTGACTTTGACCTCCAAAACTTTTTACCGGTAGCAATATTCTGATTTTAAAAACATTTTTTTTTGCAATTTTTGCAAAAAATGTTATTTTTGTACCCTAATTTTGAGAAAGAAAGTTAGGTTTTTTTGTTAGCTTTTTTGAAATTTTGACAAAAGAAAAATTTCTGCGATGAGAATGCAAATCGACGAAATTTTGACCAAGTAGCAGACAGAATACTTAGTTTCACTGAATTTTGAGCAAGAAACGAGAGAGTTCTCATAAATTTTGTCAAAAATATGGGTCTCTTTTACAGTTTTTACAAAAAAGTACCTAAGTTTTTTTTCAAATTTGGTTTCTAAAAAAGTAAGAATTTTTGGTATGTATTGATTTTTAAAACAATAATTTTTTTCATCCGCAATTTTCACCAAAAAAAAAAAACCAAAAAAACGGATAGGTATTTTGGAACAAAAATAAGCAAAACTTTCTGGAAATTTTGACCAAAAAAATATGTTTTCAGCAATTTTGACAAAAAACGAGACTTTCTGACAAATTTGATAAAAAAAAAGAACCAATCAATTTGATAATTCTAACCACAAACAAATTTTTCCTCGCAATTTTTATAATTATTCAATTTTTTCGTAGGTACTAACTTACCTATTTATTTGTTAAATGTGCATCGGTTTAGACACATTTTTGAAAAAGTATCGAGCCTGAACTTTCAATATACTCTAATTGAGTCGAGCTATCCTGCGTACATGATGTTGGTACCTACTGTGTATTAATGGTACTTTTTATCGTCTTATCTGCGACTTGCTTCTAACACTGTTGCCTAATCTCTCTTTCATTCGTGATTTAACCTGATTGCAATTTTTTGTGAACACCTTCCTATAGCAATCACGCGTTTGTCTTTGTTTATTTGGGTTTCTTCTTATCAAATTTTTCGAAAGTTTATGTGCTTCGCAAGACAGTGTAAACAATAATTTTTTAAAAACTTTTCAGTAAATTATTGTTTTTAAATACCTATATTATTCATTACATAATTAATCGATTATGGCTTCAACATCCGCGAATTCGCCAAGTCTTTCTAAATCGAAAAATATGGATTCCGATGCCACGCCGGAAAAGGTACGTAAATCTGTTCAAATCAGATTTTCGCTGTAGTTATCTTGTATTCTGAACGACAAAGCAGTGGTTATTTTTGTTTTCACTTTTCAGCATCGATGGTGTGAGATTAAATTATGAATTATTAATATGAGCTATTAATTCATAATTTTATCTCACACCATCAATTAGTCAACTAATCTAATTTGTATTTTTGTATGTACTGTAGATCTTGTTAGGCATAGATATCGGCGGAACGTATTCTCGAGTAGCGGTGATTAAATTTAAAGAAAATACGGAAAATAAAAAAGCTGATAGTTTCGAGGTTACTTATATAAAAGAAATCCCCTCAGTGGTTTCCTTTCTAGAAAGTAAGAGCGTTTGTAATCAAATAAAAAAGTATTAGCTTAGTTATCATCCGTAGGAATACAGTATACAGATACGGTACCTAAACCTATGTTTGATTTTTTTTCATGAATTTTTTTCAGATGGTAAATGTCTCGTGGGTGCAGAGGCTGAAAAGCGAATTTTTAGGAGGCCACTAAATACGTTTCACGCAACCAAACGATTAATTGGCAGGCGGTTCGATGAAGATGAAGTTAAAAATTCCAAGTGAGCGTAATTTTTATCTGAATAGGTATCTCATATACCTACCTAGAATAATGCAAAATAATCAGGTATCTAATTATCGTACGAATTTTAGGAAATGTGTTGGCTACGTGATCTCCAAAAACGCCGACGACGGTCGCGCCTACTTATTTACCGATCAAGGAAATTGGGCTCTAACGATAGCGCAATTCGAAGCTCTAATTTTATTAAAACTGAAAGAATTTTGCGAAAAGGAACTTAAGATTACAATTCGCGACATTGCGCTGACTATACCGCCGTATTTTGTCAGCTCTTATCAAACCCAAGTTGTATTTCAAGCCGCCTCGATAGCAGGATTACATGTCTCGAGAGTATTTTATTCTCCGAAAGCTGCGATCATTGGTTTTGGCGTAGATCACGACACTTTGAAGGGCGTTAAAAAGTAAGTGTAACCTTATTCGATAATTTCGTTCCACTATGTATTTTCAGTTACCTTGAAAATAATTTTTGCGAAATTTTTCAGCGTTATTATTTACGATTTTGGCGGCACGAGCTTTAACGCTACCGTTGTAGTATTCGAAGAAGGAGATTACCACGAAGGCACAATTATGTCAACGGTACAGAACCATTTCTTAGGAGGCCAGAATTTAGATGAAAAATTAATGGATCACTTCGTCACCGAATTGCAACATAAAGTAAGCTGATTGTAATCCCATGGTACATATTACCTCTACTTGGTAACTTTTTAGTTCCCGTGGTAGATACCTACAACTCAAGAGTGTTATAGGTACTTATTTTTATCATTCTTTGTCTTTGCAATTATTTCAGCTAGGAATAACCAACTGTACGCTGTCTAAATCGGCCATTCATCAATTAAGAATGCTAGCCAAGAATACAAAGGAACATCTTTCGACCTGCATGGAAGTCGACGTCATCGTTTCCGGGATATTTATTGAGAATTGGGTGTCGCAAGATGAGCATGTACATCATCCGAAACCGAAAAGTACTAGCCGTAATGCAACATTCATTGAAAGTTTAACCATACAGGTAAAGATTCGTTGGGTATATTTTTTCAGTAGGTACCTAACTTGATGCAATTTCAGCCATATCTAATGCTTTTGGTCATTTAATGTTTGAAATTTCTTAGGTGACCAGAAATAAATTCGAAGAATTGGTAACCGACTTGATCGAAAGCACAATCATTTTGTGTTTCGAAGCGTTGAATAAAGCAAAAATAAGAATATCCAAAGACGTAAAGGTTGAATTTTTAGCAGTCGGTGGTACAAGCAGGATACCAAAGGTGAGTGCAATTGAGGATAATGTTTGGCATGACAGAGTTCGAACCGACTCAAAATATCTAATGCACATATTGACAAGGGAATTTTGCTCGGTGTTTGTCTCCCATTTGAACGAGACCGTGGTTTTTGGTTAGAGCCTGGTCCGAAACCTCTGTTGGTACCCAACTAAATTGATTTTTTGAGAAATTATTTTTAAGAATTCAAAATTGACCACTTTTTGAGATCGAAGTACATTCCTACTTTTCCAGTAAAAATGGTTGAAATCAATCCGTAACCTGATATCAATTCTTTCGAACCAGAATTCACTCGTTCTGGACCCACTTTGAAGTCTCTTGGGCGATTTTCGATTCCTTCAAGAAATCAACTGGGGGAGGGGGGCTAAGAATCAAGTTTTGGTTTATTATCGACTGGTTTTAAGAGTTAATTCACATTTAAACCAATTTCCCAGGCTTTTTTTTTACCATTGGATAATTACCCACCTACCTAAGGAAAAAATTCAAAAAATTGAATTTTTTGTTCACTGGTAAATTTTTAAAATTTGTACAGATGGCTGTATCTTTTCTAAAACCAACCCTTTGATTCCGAGTAATTACCAGCCAAAATTTTAGCAGCTCAAGTACATTTTTTCGTTTTTTGAAAAATTCTTGAAAATCAAATGGGTAAAAATGGAAAAAATCAAAATTTTACCAAATCGACCTAATTAGGCTGAAACTACGTATATTGTTTGAAAATGGGTCTCGAACTATTCTGAGCAGTTTTGGAACCTCCAGTAGATTTTTGAACGCTGCAATTTCAACATACTTAATTTTACCAAATTAAGTTGCGAATAAGCTGAAATTTATTCCTTAACTACCTTATTTTAAACATTTCGATTCGACTGGATGTGGTTTCAAGTCGTTCTGGAGCCTCCGAAAAACATTTGGAAATTTCAGTTTTCCAAAAAACGCCATAAAATCTGTTCACATTTACTTTAGCACGTCTTGCTGGAGGCTCCAGAACTGCTCAGAATAGTTCTAGACCATTGCCAATTCCAATCAATTTGTAGGGTCGAAAATAGGGTACTTAACTAGATAGGCACATACAAAATTTCAGCTTTCTCAGTTGATTTTGGTAAGATTTTCATTTTTTCCCCATTTCATGACCTTCGGTTTTTCCAAAATTCACCGAAAATCGAAAAATGCACTTTCACTAATAAAATTTTGTCTGGTGATATATTTCTACGTATTCATTCAATCTAGGTGTGTGCGGTTTAGAAATGTTCATGCAAGTGAACGGGATACCTACCTAGTCAGTGTGTGTGATCTACTTGTTGGTGGTACCCTCGTGTATATCAGTCATGTCGCAATTTTGATAGGTTATATGCATCTGGATAGGTATCTAATTGTTTTTTTACATCTTAGGTACAAGCCACCATTGAGAAATACTTCGAAAAGAAGCCTTTCGAAATCACCAGCACGAAATACGATTACAGTAGTATAAATGTCATCGGGGCCGCTCTTTCTGCCAGTATGCCACGCTATAAGTCGCCAAAGCAACTATGCACTTCTGCCATCCGAGTTCCCGAATTTGTGAGGGAGGGTGAAGTATACCGGTCGAGAATAGTGGATGATGATAAAGCCAGAACTTCAGATGCTACGGTAACCAGCCCTTCGAGAACGCCTATTTTAGATATTAGCGTTACGGAGGACCTCACTGGGTCAATAATATGTAAAACGTGTAGATAATACTCGTACCACTCTAGAAACCTCTTCGTTACGCTAAATTATGCTATCCGAAATCGCATGTACTTAATTATCGCTTACACGTGAGTGTTTTATTAAAATTAATTTTTCTCTCAATTACTTATGATTATAGCTTTTCGTGAAATAATCATCTGCCAAATGTGTCTTTATTTTGCATCACCACTGAGTACCTATTTTTATTACTTGAACAATGAAAAGGTTTCGATGAATTTTTTCAAATTTGAGATCGTTGATATGTTTTACATAGTATGTACAGACCAAGTGTAAAGTGTGCGTAATTTCCTAAAACAGCGATTTTTTTTTGATTTTTCCAAAATATACCTTCTTATCGGTTAACCAGTGCGTAAAGTTATGCTTCGAATTCAAATCGTTATTCATTGTGGCTCAATCGAACTAAAATTCCTAATATTCCCCAAGAAGATAAGTTTTAAACGAATTAACGTTGACAGTTGATAAAGTCGGCTATCATGTTCAGGATATTTTTATTTTTATTTCCTCACCTCATTCCAAAAATAAAACCTATTCTATCCTATTTTTTTTTTTTTTGCATATTTTATTTTGATATAAGCTTAGTATTATCTAGGTACTTCTTTTAAAAGAGGAGTTCCCAACTGGCAGAAACATTTTTGAACTGGACTACAGCAAGATCAAAGAAGCACGCAAAAATACACCACCAGTCAAAATTTCAAAATCTGAAGTCCATTTTCAGTTTTTGGCGATTTTTTAAAAATTTAAATTGAGATCGAAAATGCAAAAAAATTGAAAATTTCACAAAGTGGACTAGAATGCTGAACTTTTGTAAAATGTGGTACCTAAACTACTCTATTTTAGTTCACAAATTTTTACGAAATGAAATTGAAAAGCTATAATTTTCTATTTCAGTTTTTTCTCCAGAAATTTTATCGTCGAAAAATTGAAAAATTCGCAGTTCCTCTACCGTTCGACAAAAAAATCTGAAATTCGGTTTACACTCTATTAACATACTTTTTAGAAAAAAGCCAACTCCAGTCAATCTAGAATGTTTTATGAAAAAACGTAATTACAGCGATGGTACATACATTTGAGCTCATAAGTGATGAATTCATTTCGATTTTTTTTTTTCATTTCCAATTCTAAATCTAGAACAAAAATCTGCTAGAGGTTTTAAAAAGGCTTAAACCATTGCTAAATTAAGATATCTGAAAAACCAAACATGAGATGTAAACCCTTAATACCAAGCCAATTAATGATAATGATGATGAAATTCATTTACACAATCTGTAGCTTGAAAATGAAAAGCAGCAGCCGAATCTTGGTCCCATATTTAATCTTCCTGCGCCGATTCGAATCCAAAATTTTTCCCCGTTAGATATTTTTGAGAAAAAAATTACGAAATCATGATTCGCGAACGTGTCAATGAGAAAAACTGAAATTTTGTTTGCATCCTATTTTCGACCTCTTGACTCGATTAGTGATGATTTCGAAAGGTTCTGGAGCCTCCACCGATTTTGATAGTATGTAAGTATATTTGAAAAAATTAATAAAAACGTGAAATCAACAATTGAAATTCTCAAGTTTATTTTTTTCAAAGGTTTCAATTTTATAGATCCTTTTTCTCTCCCCTCCTCCTCCTCCTCCTCCTCCTGAAAAAAATGAATTTTCATTTTTTTCTAAACTATGGATTTTCAAAAATTCGTTTAAAATTTAAGAATGAATTTTTGCACCTGGAACTTTTAGGGAGACTTCTTCTGTATCTGAGTGAAATTGAATAAAGAATAGGTATAGGCCTAATTACAAAATCACGTTCGTTTACCTATTTGCATTTCTGTTAGGAGGGCATTAGGCAGGATGGGGCCAAGTTGGACGTGTGGGTGGTGTTGTCGGGTGTGATTTTGTATAATTGTAGTTACTACGAGAAGAAAATTTTTCAATCAGAATTGACCAGTGATGTACCTACATGTTGTCCGTTCAGGTAAGATACATGCATATTTTTATTTGTAATTGAAAAAAATTAAAAACGATGCTGAATCTATTGAAATTTATTTCCATCATTAGTAGGTATTACCAGACCACCACTACAAAGCTCAATATCACGCCATACTTACCATACAAAGATAGATCAAAAGAGCAGGCAAAATTTCATCACCTGTCAAAATTTCAAGTGCCAAAGTGCCTTTTTTGATTTTTGGTGAATTTTTGAAAATAAAATTTAGGCCAAAAATGAGGGTAAAAAAATCAAAATTTTACCAAATTGACCTAGAAAGCTGAAATTTTGGATATACCCATTTTCGACCTGCCAAATTGATTTGAAACTGTTTCAAACCGTTTTTAGTAGTTCTGGAGTCTCCAGCAGATTTTTGAAACTTGAAGTTTCCATGAAATTTTATCAAATGGAGATGGAATGATGGATGAAAGCCAGAATTTACTCTGCACTCCAATTTTAACACCCTCTGAAGACCACTTCAGGTGGGTTCAAGTCATTTTGGCGAGTCTCCAGCGACTTTTCGAAAATTCCTGGAGTCTCCGGCAGATTTTTGAAACTTGAAATTTCCACAACATTTCATCAAACGGAGTTGGAAAGCCGAAAATTCCATATTTTTCACGAGAATGTCCTCCGACCCTAGTTGTGAAAGGGTGAGTACGACCAGCCAACCAACCACTTGAGAAAAAACATATGATTCATTATGAATGTACCAGGTACCTAAGTATGGTGCACGTTGGGTACATATAGAAACACACAGTAGTGTGTAAGTAGTGGTAGGGTGGACTCTGGACTGAATGTAGGTAATGAAAGAGACATTCTTGTATCACCTACATACAGCACAACGAGAGGCCAAGCTAGCGTGTATGCGGGGTGAAGAGGGTGTGTTTTGTTAAAAATGGGTCGCTTGTATGCCCGATGCACCACTCTGTGATTGTAAACAGAAAGGATCTAGATGCTTCTGTCTATACTTACTGTTGAATGTTCCCCACCTTCTACGCTCACATATACCTTCTTTTCGCATTTCGGCTCGGTTGGACTTTCAACCAGCATTTGAACAAATTCGCAGTAGATCACTATTGTACTTCGCAAGTGTTAACAATAATTTTTCAACAACAACTGGTCTAGTAATTGTTTTTAATTTAATATTTAGTACATTGATTCATTATGGAACATGTTGATGAGTACCCGTCAACATCCTCTAATTCTTCTCCTCCGCCTGAGCCAAAAAATATGGATTCTAATGACACGCCGAAAAAGGTAAATCTTTTTAAATCGTTATTTTGCTGCAAGTATCTCGTATTATGAACGACAAAGCAATTGTTAGGTATGTTCGTTTTTAGAATCGAGAAACTCTTCAATGTCAATAGCTCAGCTCATGAGGAGTATTATTATTTGGAATCGAGTTATCAAAATATAATGTATAAAGTCGTTTTTAGGATCTGAAATTCCATGCAGAAGTGTAATTTTATAAATCGAATCCATTGGCGAACCATGGTCACAGCCTACTTTTTCTAAAGTATAGTCCCTTGAAAAAAAAATGCTAAAAAGTTAATAAATTAGGTAGGTACTGACTTTTTGAAAAATTTTTAGTAAACAAGAAGTACGTATACCTAATAACCTTTGTAAAATTAAAATGGCCAGGGTCATCCCATGTCACTTCGACCAAAAAAATGTGATTTTGAAAGTCATGTCTTTCGATTTCGCTCAAATTTTTTTTACAATATCTACCCACCCAATAAGTAAGAGACCCACAATCAGTTTGGTCTCAGCCCCCTCAGGAGGCCGGTGGGGGAGGCTTCCATTATTCACAGTTCGAAAGGGTATCGCATTTTGAACTTTCTGAGTATTTTGAAATTTTCAAAACTTGAAAGTTCAACTTCCGAAATTGAAAATTCAAATTTCAAAATGGCGCTGTAAGTGGGAGCTACCATTTAGAAATTCTGAAAAAATTTCCATAGATGTACCTTTTGATGTTTTTTTGAAATATTTAATTTTCAAGATGGGATCTTTTAACATAGATTCAGAATTAGACAAAAATACGTAGGTAATTCAAGTTCAAAAAAAGTTGCCATTTTCCAATTTTAGATTGAAATTTTTCAACTATAATTATTTAACAATTTTTCCAATTCAAGACACATATTTTTCCCAACTCATGAGTCAAATTCTCAGCAATGGAGGACTGGCTGACTTCCCCCCCCCCTCCACATTAGATATATCCAAGAGAAAAAATATCATTAAAAATTGAAGATATAATTTCAAAATGTAGAAGAAGAAAGATATATGAAATAAAAATACTGAGGCAATACATTACACGCAATTTTATTGATAACACATAGACGTATGACCGAACGTTTCAGCAAAACTTGTTGCCTTCTTCAGCGGTAACACGATACTAAAATACACAACGAAAAGCTCTAAAAAACCGTATGCTCAGTCTTACCTCTCCTAAATTTCTTAATGAGATAAAATCTCAGTTTTTTGACATTTTAAAATTCAACAATTTTCCTAACACCATTGTTGAAAAAATTTTCAATTCTCATTCTAATAAATTCAGTCAGAGTGAAAACACCATTGAAAATGTTCGTGATAGACCTGCTGTTAAATATGTATCCATTCCTTATACTGGTGTTTATTATGACCGCATAAAATATATTGTTAACTCTGACTCCACCAAAATCGCTGCTAAAAGCTACAACAATATTAAAATGAAATTTTATTCGAGGCTGAAAGATAGAAACGAGAAATTAAAATGTAGCAACGTTGTATATTCTATCAAATGTAATAATTGTGATGGTGTCTACATAGGTGAAACGGGTACCTACCTAGCAAATCGTTTGTATAGGCACCAATATGATGTTCGTACCTCAAAAACGACCACTGCCCTGTCTCAACATGCTAAAAACACTGGTCATTCTTTCGATTTTGAAAATGTCAAAATTTTGACTTTTGAAAAGAATGTATTAAAAAGACGCATTCTCGAATGCATTTTAATTAACCAATGCGATAATGCTATAAATTTTAGAACAGATTTAGCGAGTTTCAACGAGATTTATCGTCTAGTAATAAGTTAGTTTCTATGCTTGTATGTTTCTCTCTTGGTCCATTGTTGCATCTTCGACCTACCTACTCTTATCTATTCTCGACTTTGTATTTCGCTTTTCGTTGTGTATTTTAGTATCGTGTTACCGCTGAAGAAGGCAACAAGTTTTGCTGAAACGTTCGGTCATACGTCTATGTGTTATCAATAAAATTGCGTGTAATGTATTGCCTCAGTATTTTTATTAAAACTCAAAAAACACGCGTTACAATTCCAGTTCTTTTATAGATATATGAAATACATATTATACTTACGCTAACGATAAATAAATTTTCAAAAACAAAATTATTCAAAAAAATATAGCAATAGCGTCGCGCCTTCTCTCTTACATCGTCTTCATCAACCTTCATCGCAATTCACAAAATTATTTATTTTTAAACAAAGCATTTTCATCCCATTTACCCCGAATTTGCATCATCAATTTCTCTCCCTTAGGTATCTACTTATCAATAAAAAATAGATTCACCTTTACATGAATTTTTAATTTCGGTTCATCACATTTTTACCAATTTTTTTCATAAGAAATTGTATTGTTTAGGTAGGTACACGAAATTAGCATCATCATCAAATTAACTGAAGGATCAACATCTTGTAAGTAATAAGGGCAGGGGAGGGGGGTCACATGTCTCAACTATAATTCATCGGAAATGAGCAATATGCATTTTAACAATTCAAAAGCAGTTACTCAAATACACAAAATGAGCAGTAGATATTAGATTTTTTAATGTAAAATACAGGCCAGCTTGGTTTTTTAGGAATGGGGCTAATATACCGTCAAGAGAGTTCATTTTACTCAAAAGAGACTTTTTAGAGGCGTTAGAACTTAAATTTTTAAAATTTTAAAATTTTGCAGTGAATTTGCATTTTTTTTTTTCAAATTTTTGATAACTGAGAGGCACACCGCCCGCAGTCTGGATTTTTCAAAAATTGAAAAAATAGAAAATAGGGATTTATTTTCTAGAAATTGCAATTTTTTTGTCGTGTAGTCAAGGACCACCCTAATACCCAACTTATGATTCATATATCCCCCCCTCTCTCTTCCAAGGAGAGAATCTTGAATATGGACCTGTCACTCTACCTTGTAGACATTTCATTTTACACTTTTTTTTCGTGTTCCTTATCACATTAATCAGAATCAGGAACATTCAGCATTGAAAATTTTTGAAATTGGAACCCACTCCCCTCCCTCTCACTACAGATGAAAAATTGGCACACCCTGCTGAAAAGGTCCAGCTATAAAACCTATGATCGATGCCTATATGTTTGCCTACAGTCAGTGAAAGAGGTAATGTACCTACTCACTACTCAGTGAAATCAGACAAAAAAAGTCTATTACATACCTAACCCATGACCGAGGCAATTGTTGACGTGTCGGTATTGGTACATAGTAAAATTATACGTATGTACGTACCTAGGTAAGGTAATGTTCGCTAGGATTAAGTTTAATGATCTGATTTGTATTCTTACATAGGTAGTTTTTGGCATAGACTTGGGTGGCACTTATGCTCGTGTTGCGCTGATCCAACCCAAAGAAAATAATAAAGACGGTTTCGTAGTAACATTCATCAAAGATATCCCATCAGTTGTTTCATTTCAGAAAGGTAAAGGGTACCTATCTATAAAAATGCAAAAGTATTATCATCCATTGGAATACAAATAGGTATAGTACCTACCTACCTACCTATGTTTTCCTCATGAATTTTTTTCAGATTCAGATGGTAAATGTTTGATTGGTTTGGATGCTGAAAAAAGAGCAGTGGGGAGTCCATTGAATACATTCTACGCGACGAAACGTTTGATAGGCAGAAGCGCATTAGATGATCCTATAGTTCAAGTAGCAAGGTAAGGGTAATTCTGCTCACAAATATCTTCATGGAAATGTATATCTAGTGCTTAGATAATCACATTTTCGCACGAATTGCAGGGATCATGTTGGTTATACAATCGTTACACACCCCTACGGAGATGCCTGCGTGATCAGCTTGAACGGAAGTTGGATTTTGACTACAGCGCAAATAGAAGCTTTAATATTATTAAAACTACAAGAATTTTGCGAAAGGGAATTGAGTAATACTCCTATGGAAAATATTATGCTCACTGTACCACCATATTTCAACGATAAGCAAAAACAAGTTATCAAAGAAGCAGCCTCAATTGCTGGATTAAATGTCGTGGGTGTAATAAATACTCCTGTTGCTGCCGTCCTTGCTTACTCTACAACCCATGAAACTTTGCATGGTAGTAAAACGTAAGCGTATCCTTATTTGATAAATTCGTTCGATTATCTAAGTATTTCCAGTTTACCCTGAAAATCATTTTTGGGAAATTTTTCAGTGTTGCTGTTTACGATTTTGGAGGCACTAGCTTTTGTATAACCATTTTGAAAATTAGTGAAGATGCTACTGATCCTGAAGTGATATCAACGATGGAAGATCTATTTTTAGGTGGCGAATATTTCGATGAAAAGTTAGTCAATTATTTGGTCACCGAATTGAAATCTAAAGTAAGTTTTATTTCAAATCAGATGGTACCTACCAGGAAATTTTTTAGTTTCTGTTGTAGATTATACATAAGTACCCATCTATCCAGGTATGGTATTTATCTATAACCTATCTTTGAAATTTCAGACAGGAATCGATGCTAAGCAATGTAAGACCACCATGCAGTACTTCAAATTGGCAGCCAAAAAGGCTAAAATAGATTTATCCTATTGCACTGGAGTCGATGTGAATGTTTTCGATAATAATTTGCATTCGCTTGGTCTATTACCTTCAAAACATGACCGTGTAACCATAAAGGTGAAAATGTATTGACTATTGAGTATATGTTTCACTTTAGTGTTACTATACTCTTTTCGATGCAATTTCAACGAGTTTTTATGGTGTATGGAATTTTTTTAGGTGACCAGAAATAAATTCGAAGAATTGGTCGCAGAATTGATCAGCAAAACAATTGGTCTGTGCCAAAAAGCGTTAGAAGACGCCAAAATATCCGTATCAGAAATCGACGAAGTTATAGCAATCGGTGGTATCTGCAAAATACCAAAGGTGAGTGCAGCAATTGAATCAAGTTTAGCACAGCAGATTTACACAAGGGTGTCAACATTCTGATTCAACTGGAGGTATTTTCAAGCCGTTCTGGAGCCTCCGGAAGAAATTTTGAAATTTCAGTTTTCTAAAAAACGCTATAAAATTTGTTCAGATTTACTTTATCACGTCTTACTGGAGCCTCCAGAACTGCTCAGAATAGTTTGAGCCATAGATAAGTTCAAAGTTTCAGCTTTCTAAGTTGATTTTGTAAAATTTAGATTTTTTCCATTTTTGACCTTTCGATTTTCAAAAATTCTCCAAAAATCAAAAATCAAAAAATAGACTTTCACATCTAAAATTCTCTCTGGTGATTAGTGTGGCTACTTGTTGATGCTACCCTCCACCTTTGTGTAAATCTGTCATCTCATAATTGACAGGTGATTTGCGTCTAGATAGGTACCTATTGTTTTTTGCATCTTAGGTACAAGCCACTGTTGAAGAATTTTTTGGAAAAGTGCCCATTGGCGTTGAAAGTATGGAAATAGATCGTGCCAACGCCGTTGTAGCCGGGGCAGCCTTTCGAGGTCACATTTTAGCATCAGAAATTTCCAAAGATCAACAACTACCTGCTCCTTCAATCTATCTTCCAGAATTTGTGAAGGAGGGTGAAGTATACGATTTTGTAATATCAGATGATCTTGATCTTGATCAGGATGCGGATCTAAACAGTTCATCGGAATCGTACGTTTTAGACATAGCGGAGTGTTCAATTGTCTGTAAAACGTGTAATCTCACTTCAGGAAACCCTCCTAGATGATGAAAACTTTTTATTAAATTTCAGTCTAAGGAGATGTTGATGGGTAAAAAGAGAAATAGTGAAGGTGAATTTTACCTACTTACTCCAAAGAAATATGAATGATGAGATCTTAATTTTATAAAACAGAAAATACCTGCTTATATGTATGAATCCTTGGAAAAATACCTACCTCAAACACACTTGACTGAATCCAGGAACCGTAAATCCTCAATGATTGTAAGTATTTTTTTTGTGATTTGGGAAACATTTTTGAAATCCACAATATTTTGAAAGATTTTTTTCGGAGCATCGGCGTTGCTTAAAACTTTAGAAGATTCGGCAAGTCCAACTTTTTAATTAACGGTTTATATAAGTAATTTGATTAAATTCGGTAAATCACTAATGCTTCTCTGTACATAATTTTTTATTTGAATTTTAAATCTCAAATTGTATCATTAATTATAAAATCTGTACAAAGCTTTGGTAATGTATAATGTGTAACCCAGTTTGAAGTCAACTTCTATCTGGATTCTGCTTAGATTTCTGTACGTAAGTAATTGTTTAGGTATTGCTTACACGTGTGTGTTTAATTCGAATAAATTTTTCGCTCAAGTATGAATACAACTTTCATTCATTTGTGACGTACTTTTTACATGCATACCTACGAAAAAGGTTTTCAGCTGTTTTGAGCAGTCCTGGAGCTCTCAAAAAATTTTGGAACTTGAAAATTTCCACAAAATTTTATGAAATGAAGTTGAACAGCTATAATTCTCTACATACGTTTTCAGTTTCAATATTCTGTTGACTGGAGCTGGTTTCAGACCGTTCTGGAGTCTCTGACGACTTTTTGAATATTTCAGTTTTCCAAAAAAAAAAAAAAAAAAAAAACGCCATAAAATCTGTCTAAACTAACTTTAGCAAATATTTCGCTGAAGGCTCCAAGAGGACTTAAAACCAACTCCAGTCAACTTATAGATTGTATACCTAAGTACGTCAAAGATAGCAAAAATCCTCGATTTTGACAAATTAGCATCAAGGAATTTTTCAAATACTCGTATGTTCCATTCACCTGGAATTTTCATTTAAAACATAGGTACCTATTTATTTACCAAATAGGTATCAGAATTAGTTAGCTCTAACTACCTAAAAAAACGTTTTATTTGCATGACTATTGAACGAGATTTTTAGCCCGATTATTCATTTTCAATAAACGCTCAAATCGAGTCGATAGATGAGATACAGGGATGCGTGTATTAGTAGCCTGCGCTAGAAAGTCACTGCTACGTACTCATACATGATGCACTCTGTACGAATGTTCCTCGATCTTTGAATTTTACTGCCGTATCTGTTGTCTAATCTCTCTTCCATTCCTCCTTTAACCTGATTTTGCTTCAACTCAACTTCTTGATGAACACCGTCATCGTCGTTTCTCTCATGTTCCCCACCCTCCTACACACAGAAACCTTTATCTTCGCCTTATGGCCTTATTCGGTTTCGATTTTTAACCACCAGTCGGACAATAATTCGCATTAGGTAAAAATATTGTGTTTACCAAGTGTTAAGCAATAATTTTTCAACAACTTATCTAATAATTGTTTTTAATTTAATATTCAGTGTATATCGATTCATAATGGCGTCAACATCAACAACCTCTAATTCCTCTCCGCAACCAGAAAAGGTGGATTCTGATGACACGCCGAAAAAGGTAAATCGTTAAGTATTTTGCTGCAAGTATCTAGTCTAGGAATATGTTCAGTAGCGCAGCTCATGAGGAGTATTTATTAATACCTACTTAATTTCTCTCACCTTTGGCATACCTAATTAGGCAGACAAGTGTGAGTGTAAATAAACAGTAGTTAGAATCGAGTTTATCAAAATTTAAAGTGGTATTAGGAATCTGAAATTCAATATAAGTACCTAGGTAGGTACCTAGAATAGTCTAGTTTCATGAATCGATGCCTATGGTTGCCAACAGTCAGTAAAAAAAGATACCTAATGAAATCAGGCATACAAAAACTACCTTCCCATGAGCTGTGCAATTGTTTACGTCGATAGTGGTGCTGAATTATCCTTCTAATTGTATGTAACCTTCGCTACGTCAGATCTAATTGATCTATTTGAATTTTTACATAGGTAGTATTTGGCATAGATATAGGTGGCACTCGTACTCGTATTGCGCTGATGCGACTTGACGAAAATGATAAGGACGATTTCGGAGTGAAAGTCGTCAAAGAAATTCCATCGGTTGTTTCATTTCTGAAAGGTAAAGTGTATCATCTGCGAAAATAAAAAAGTATTATCATCTATTGGGAATTGGAATACAGATATGGTATGTTTGATTCTTCCTCTTGAATTTTTTCAGATGGTAAATGTCTGGTTGGTTGGGCTGCTGAAAAAAGAACAGTTGCAAGTCCTTTGAATACGTTCTATGCGACCAAACGATTGATAGGCAGATGCTACGACGATTCTCTAGTTCAAGATACAATGTGAGCGTAATTCTGCTCTTAAATATTATCATGGAAATGTATAGGTAATGCTTAAGATAATGTAAATTGTTATACGAATTGCAGGAATCACGTCGGTTATAAAATCTATGAACACTCCGACGGAAATGCCTGCTTAGTCAGCAACAACGGAAACCGAGTATTGACTACAGCGCAAATAGAAGCTCTAATTTTATTAAAACTAAAAGAATTTTGCGAAAAGGAAGTGAATATTAATATTCCTCTGGAAAATATCGTGCTCACTGTTCCTCCATATTTCAACGATAATCAAACACAAGTTATCAAAGAAGCCGCCTCAATCGCTGGAATGAATGTGTTGGCTGTAATAAATACTCCTATTGCTGCCTTTCTGTCTTATGGGCCGACTTTTGAAAGTTTGACGGGTAGTAAAACGTAAATATGCCCTTTTAATATTCGTTTATTTTTCACACAATATTTGTCAAAATCTCGGTTTATTTGTAACATAATTTTTGTACAATTTTACAGTGTGGTTGTTTACGATTTTGGAGGCAGTAGCTTTTACGTAACCGTTTTAAAAATCAATAAAGAAGATACCAAATTTGAAGTGATGTCGACGGTGGGAGATCTATTTCTGGGAGGCGAAGTTTTTGATGACAAGTTAACCGATTATTTGGTCACCGAATTGAAACGTGAAGTAAGTTTATTTCAAATCAGATGTTCCAGGCAATTTTTAGTGTTCATGATACTTAGATTATAACGCACAGAGCATGTTACATATTTACCTATGTATCTTTGAAATTTTAGACTGGTATCGATGCTACGCTATGTACGACTACTATGCAGTATCTCAAATTGTCAGCCAGAAACGCTAAAATGGATTTATCCTATTATACCAAAGTCGACGTGAATTTTTGGGGTATGCATTTGAATTCGTCCACTCAAACATCGCAGATTAAACGTATAACCATAAAGGTGAAGATTATATATCGGATATAGTATTTTTTCAGTTCACGTTTACTCACCTCGAAGCGATTTCATCGAGAATTTTTTTGGTATCTGGAATTTTTTTCAGGTGACCAGAGATAAATTCGAAGAATTGGTCGCAGAATCTATCGACAAAACCCGTAGTCTGTGCCAAAAAGCGTTAGAAGACGCCAAAATATCCGTATCAGATATCGATGAAGTTTTAGCAGTCGGTGGTACAAGCAGGATACCAAAGGTGAGTGCAAATTGAGAATCAAGTTTGGCATGGCATATTTACATTACCTTACTTGTCGACGTGCAGTTTGAACCGACTCAAATCTAATGCACATATTGACAAGGGAATTTTGCTAGGTGTCTGTCTCCCATTTGAACGAGACGGTGATTTTTGGTCAGAGCCTGGTCCGAAACCTCCATAGGTATATAATATGTTACCCAACTGAGATTTCAATTGACCAAATTGATTTTTTTGAGAATTTTTAAGCAATTTAAAATTGACTACTTTTGGGGTTGAAGATGCATTCCTAATTATTCAGTAAAAATTGTTGAAATCAGTCGTGAAGCTGACATCAATTCTTTCAAACCAGAATTAAATATTTTTGGCCCCATTCTAAAAGCTTCTTGCGCGATTTTCAATTCCACCAGAATAATTCAAAAATTTTCCCACTAGGCGTGGAAATCAACTAAGGTGGCTAAAAATCAAGCTTTGGCTTATTCTCAAACTGTTTCAAGAGTTCATTTATATAGGTACCTATATTTATGGCGATTTCCTAGGCGTTTTTTTTCACCATTGGGTATTTACCTAAGGAAAAAATTCAAAAAAATAATTTTTTTTGTTCTCTGAGAAATTTTTAAAATTTGCCCAAATGTCTGTATCTTTGCTAAAACCAACCCTTTTTGAATCCGAGTCGCAAGATTTCAAGCCACTTCAGAGTGATTTTAAATTTCTCTAGAATCTTAAAATTTCTCCAGAAAACGTGAGAATTAATTTAGGTACTTGGCTGAAAATTAATTTTTGGCTGATAGGTACTTAATACGTAGGTATCCCATCCTCGACCTATTTAAGGATGTATCCACATTTTCACGGATTCTCAGGTGCACACATCGAGTACGTTTTTTCTACCAACGTATTTTTATTTCCATGAGAATGTTGGTTAGAGAAACGCAATTAAAATGATCAGTTTCAGGACTGATTTTCTATCGTTCTTACTGTAAAAGTCGTATTTTCGGGCAAAATTTCTATTCATGCTTCTTTTCACCAAGAAAATTTGCCATTTTTTTGTAAAAATTGCCAGTTAACTCTAATTTAAAAAAAAAATTAAAATAATCGGAAAAGTAGATCCTATACCTACTTAGGTATATGCACCAGTTTTTTTGAAGTACAAAAAATTGGCCTTTTTTGCCAAAATTTCATAAAACTTTTTTTTTTGTTCAAAAAATTTCTATAAAATCTTGCTTTTTATCGCAAAAAGTCTTTTTTTTTCAAATCAAAATCGCACAAAATCATATTTTTTTGTAAATACTGTTTGAAATGACCAATTTTCTGTCAAATTGCCAATAAATTCATTTTTCTATCAAAATTACCAGAAAATTATATGTAGTTTTTATTTCAAAAATTTCAAAACGTCCTAATTTTTTGTAGATACCTAGGTAAGCTAAATAAAATGTAAAAAATGTTTTGTGAAAATTGCCAAAAAAAACTGTTTCTAAGTCTTGGTGTTTTGGCCGAAGATTTTTTTCCATTTCTCACCCAAATTTGATTTTTAAAAATTCACCAACAATCGAAAAATGCTCCTCAACTCCTAAAATTTTGGCTTGTGATATATTATTTTTGCACATTCATTCGATCTAGGTTTGTCCAGTTCAGAAATTTTCGAGCCTGTTGGTAGGTATATCTACCTTATTGTCAGTGTGTATGAGATACCTACTCATTGATGCTACCCTCGTGTAAATCTACCATATTGATAGGTAATTTGCATCTAGATAAGTAGGTATAGCTAATGTTTTTTTTTTGCATTTTAGGTACAAGCCACCGTTGAAGAAATTTTTGGTAAAGCGCCCACTGGAAGTGGGGGTTTGGTCATCGATCGTGCTAACGCCGTTGTAGCCGGAGCAGCCTTTCGAGGCATTATAGCATCAGAAATTTCCGACGAACAACAACCTGCACCTGCTGCTCCGTCAATCAGTATTCCAAAACTTGTGAACGAGGATGATGTATTCGATTTTAAACTATCGGATGATGTTAGTACAGATCGGCAATCGATTCTAAAAAATTTGATAGAATCGCACTATTTGGACATATATACGGCGGAACACGCGGATGCGGTTGTTTATAAAAAGTGTAAGCCCGCTCCAGGACACCCTCCTGATGATGAAGATGTTCATTACATTAGAGTCTACGAGATGTTGATGGATAAAAGAAGAGAATCTGGATGCGACGAATTACCCCAAGAAATAGAAGATACAATTAATTCGATAAAACAGAAAAAAGATGAATTCGTGGAAAGAGAACTAGTTCGTATGTTACCATCACCAGGCGTGACTAAATCGCTTTTCGAATATAAACTGTCCCTAATAGATGATTGAAATCTGCAATGATTGTTGTTTTTTGGAAGAGATTTTGGAAAACAGTTTTTAAATCCGTAATAATTATTTCGAATGATTTTGTTTCCGAGCATCGTTTTTGTTGTTACTTGAAACTTCGAAAGATATGGCGAGTTCAATTTATTAATTTAATCATAACGGTTTATGTAATTTGGTTGAATTCAGTATATAACATAGGCTGTAGTATGTATTTCTGTGTACATCATTATTTTTATTTGAATTCATGATTTTTTTCATTTATGATTTTTTTCATTTCCTCGCCTCGTTCCCAAAATAAAAGCTATTCTATACTATTTTATTTATTTTTTGTTATATTTATTCCCATGGTACCTACTTCTTTTAAAAGTGGAGTTCCCAACAGGCAGAACATTTTCGAACTGGATCGCAGCAAGATCAAAATAGCATGCAAAAATACACCACTAATCATTTTTAGTTAATTTTTAAAAATTGAATCGAGATCAAAAATTCAAAAAAATTATAATCTTACAAAATTTACCTACAAAGCTGAAATTTTGTATCATACGCCTATTTTCGACTTCTCTTATCGATTGAAAATGGTTTGTAACTGTTTTGAGCACTTCTAGAGCTCCCAGAAAAATTTTCAAAGTTGAAATTTCCACATAGTTTTACGAAATAAAGTTGAAAAGCTATACATTTTCTGCAGGAATAATCTAAATTTCAAGTTCTGGGTTAACTGGAGCTGGTTTCAGGTCATTCTGGAGTCTCCAACAATTCTGTCAAGATTTCAGTTTTCCAAAAAAAAAACATAAAATTGTATTCAAATTAACTTTGGCATTTTATATGATTGACATTGGAGCTTGTTAGTGACCCAATCACTGATACCATGTAATTTTTTTCGAAATCGTGCCTGTCAGGCCGGAACTGCACTTTTAGTTTTTTCTCCAGCATTTTCATCGTTGAAAATTTGAAAAATTAACTGTTCTTCTACCGTTTGAGAAAAAAAAAACTGAAAATCGGTTCACACACTAATAATAGGATAGAGTCAATTCGTATGGAATTTTTTGGAAAACAATATTTCTCAAATTTTCGCTGGAGGTTCCAAAAAGGGCTTAAAACCAGCTTCAGTCAACCTAGAATGTTTGATTAAAATAATCACAGAGATATGGTACGTTGGAGCTCATGAGTGATGAATTTTATTTCGATTTCTTTTTTTATGACAAATTACAAATCTAGAACAAAAATTTTCTGGAGGCTGTAAAAGGGCTTAAAACCACTGCTAAATTAAGTTACCTCTGAGAGACCAAAAATGAGATGCAAACCAAAAGCTGAAACATGGTCGCTTATTTTTGAAATTTTTTTGTGCCAGTTCAAATCCCAACATTTTTTCCTATGATTATTTTTTGAAGAATAGAAATTAAGAAAACATGCTTTGCGAAGGCGTGAATGAGAAACGCTGAAATGGTTGTTTGCATCCCATTCTGGACCTCTCTGGTTGATTAGAGATGGTTTCAAACCGTTCTGGAGCCTCTGTGGATTTTGATAATAAATTTGAAGAAAAAAAACGAATGAAAAACTAAAATAGGTTACCTACTTTACCAAATTTCCAAAAATTGAATTTCACAAGTATAGCTTTCTTTCAAATGTTTCAATTTTATAGATCATTTTCCTCCTCTTCTCTCCACCTCCCAAAAAATGAATTTTGTTTTTTTTTCATTTTATTCCCAAATATGGGTTTTCAAAAATTTGTTTAAAATTTAAAAATGAATTTAAACACCTGACATTTTGGCTGATTGAGTATTTTTGGAGTCCTCTAAAAAAAAATCCCCATTTGTCCATTCCAAAAATTTTTGTGCCAGTTGGGAGACTTCTCCTGTTGGTGAAATTAAATAACGAATAGGAAGAGACCTAATTAATATGCAAAATCACATTCATTTATTTGCATTTCTGTGGGGTGGGTGAGGCACTGGGCAGATTATATGGTTAGGTTGGAGGTGTAGGATGGTGTAGTTGGGTGTTATTTTGGATAGCTATTACGAGAAGATGAAATTTAACCAGTGACCACTCTAGAGAGATAAAAATGTGAAAGATCATTCCTCTTTTTCCTATTTTCGACTTCTCTAATCGATTGAAAATTGTTTTTCAACTGTTTTGAGCAGTTCTGTAGCCCCCAGAAAAGTTTTCAAAGTTGAAATTTCCATAAAATTTTACGAAAAGAAGTCAAGAAGCTATAATTTACAGGGATACCTTATATTTAATGTTCTGGGTTGACTGAAGCTGGTTTCAGGCCGTACTAAAGGCTCCAGCAACGACTTTTTATGGAAAATATTTTTTTTCCATTTTTGAAGGTTTTTCACCCACACAAAAAATTCTTTACAAAATGTACCTACTTACATAAGTAACATGTTGTTTGTTCAGATTAAATATCTACACTTAGTGCATATTATAATCATATTCTTTCTGACTTGTAATTGAAAAAAATTCAAAAACCAAGCTGAATCTATCATAATTCTTTTTTTATCAATTAGGTATCCATTATTCGTTTCACATTGTGAATGAATTGGAATTAACAACAAAAAAAAAGTAAAAGGTCGTCAAATACCTATTCGCCATAGAGTTTTCCGAATATGTTCGAAGCTGGAACGAGATTCAATAATTCATTCTACAAATCAATGCATCTACCTTGAATTTTCATTTTAAATGTATCAGAATTAGGTAACCTAAGTAGGTACCTATACTTACCTACCAATCAAGCAGGAAAACGTTTTATTTGAATGACTATAGAACGAGATTTCGGCTTGATTTCTCAATAATATGTATGCGTGAAGTAGCCTGTGCTAAAGAATTATTCCATCTACTCGTACATTTGAGTCTTACCTATACCGTCGAATCTGTGGCCATATCTCTCTTCCATTCCTTTTCTAACTTGCTTGCAACTGCCACTTTTTGATAAGGAACTGGATGTCTCTCTCTCTCTCTCTGTGCTGGTGAATGTTTCCCACTCTCCTACCCTTTGATACCTTTTCCATCGGTTTTTAACTCGCAGTGCTTCGCAAAAACAGTGTAATTATTGTTTTAAACGTTTTGTGGATTAATTAAAATTAGGTATAATGTTACGCCGATACGGGTACATGTTGATTAGTACACGTCAACATCTTCTAATTCCTCTCCGCCACCTGAGGCAAAAAAGTAAGCCTATGGATTCTAATGACACAACGGAAAAGGTAAATCTTTTTACATCGTTATTTTGCTGCAAGTATCGCTATGTTTGTTTTTAGCATCGAAAAACTATTCATTTAGCTCAGCTCATGGGGAATTTATTCAAGTGTATTTTCGGAACCTGTAAATTCAATCCTTAAGAGTCTAATTTCACGAATATTTGCCTACAGTCAGCGAAAGAAAGAGTAAAATCAGGCATAAAAAACTACCTACCCACGAGCTAGGCTGTTGACATTGATAGTGGTGCTGACGAACCTTACTTCTCCACCATGTACCCTTTGCCCAAGTCGAGACTAATCAAATGATCTATTTAAATTCTTACACAGGCAGTATTTGGCGTAGATATAGGTGGCACTTGTACTCGTGTTGCGCTAATGAGACCTAAAAAAAATGATAAAAACGATTTTAAACTGACTGTAGTCAAGAAAATTCCATCGGTTGTTTCATTTCTAAAAGGTAAATGGCATCTTCAAAAACAAATAAGTATTATCAATTATCATCTAGTGGGAATTGGAATACAGATATGGTACATACGTTTGATTCTTCCTCTTGATTTTTTTTCAGATGGTAAATGTCTGGTTGGTTGGGCTGCTGAAAAAAGAACAGTTGCAAGTCCTTCGAATACATTCTACGCGACCAAACGATTGATAGGCAGACGCTACGACGATTCTCTAGTTCAAGATATAATGTGAGTTGAGTATAATTCTGCTCTAAAATAATGTACCTTATCTTTATGGAAATGCATAGGTAATGCTTACTAATGTAAATTTTTATACGAATCGCAGGAATCACGTCGGTTATAAAATCATTGAACACTCCGACGAGCATGCCTGCGTAGTCAGCAGCAACGGAAACCGAGTATTGACTACAGCGCAAATAGAAGCTCTAATTTTACTAAAACTAAAAGAATTTTGCGAAAGGAAATTGAAAACTATTCCTTTGGAAAATATCGTGCTCACTGTTCCTCCATATTTCAACGATAATCAAACACAAGTTATCAAAGAAGCAGCCTCAATGGCTGGATTGAATGTGCTGGCTGTAATAAACACTCCTATTGCTGCCGTCCTTTCTTACTGTACAGCTTCCGAAAGTTTGAAGGGTAGTAAAACGTAAATATGCCCTTTTGATATTCGTTTATTTTTCACACAATATTTGTCAAACTCTCGGTTTATTTGTAAAATAATTTTTGTACAATTTTACAGTGTGGTTGTTTACGATTTTGGTGGCAGTAGCTTTTACGTAACCGTTTTAAAAATCAATAACGAAGATAGCAAATTTGAAGTGATGTCGACGGTGGGAGATCTATTTCTAGGAGGCGAAGATCTTGATGACAAGTTAGCCGATTATTTGGTCACCGAATTGAAACGTAAAGTAAGTTTATCCCAAATCAGATGGTACCATGCAATTTTTTAGTTTGCGTGGTAGATTATAGATAACGCAAAGAGTGTTACATAAGTAGGTATGGTATGTATTTACCTTTCTTTGAAATTGCAGACTGGTGTCGATTCTACGTTATGTACGACCTCCATGCAGTATCTCAAATTATCAGCCAAAAACGCTAAACTGGATTTATCCTATCGTACCGAAGTCGACGTGAATTTTTTGGGTTCATATATGGATTCAACCACACAAACTTCGCATTTTAAACGTATAACCATAAAGGTGAAGATTTATCGAATTTACTTAGTATTTTTTCGAGTTCACGTTTACTCACCTCGAAGCGATTTCATCGATAACTTTTTGGTATCTGGAATTTTTTCAGGTGACCAGAGATAAATTCGAAGAATTGGTCGCAGAATTGATTGCCAAAACACGTAGTCTGTGCCAAAAAGCGTTAAAAGACGCCAAAATATCCGTATCAGATATCGATGAAGTTTTAGCAGTCGGTGGTACAAGCAGGATACCAAAGGTGAGAGCAATTGAGAATCTAGTTTGGCATAGCATATTTATACGTAGGTAGGCACCTTTTAGAGTGCTAGGCCTACGTGTCAATGTGCAGTTCGAACCGACTCAAATCTAATGCACATATTGACAAGTGCCTGTTTCCCATTTGAACAAAACCGTGATTTTTGGTTAGAGTCTTGTGCGATACCTCCATTGGTAGTTAGGGTTACCTAATTAGAATTTCAACCAACTAAATTGATTTTTTTGAGAATTTTTAACAATTCAAAATTGATCACTTTTTGCGATCGAAATGCATTCCTACTTTTTCAGTAAAAATGGTTGAAATCAGTTTTGATGCTGATAGGTATCAATTATTTCAAACTAGAATTCACTATTTCTAGCCCCATTCTGAAGCATCTCTTGCGCGGCTTTCGATTCCTCCAGAATTTTGACATTTTTCCGCGAGTCGTGGAAATCAACTTGGGCATTATTTTCGACCTGTTTCAAGAGTTCATTCATATTTGAGCCAATTTCCCAGGCGTTATTTTTTTTTTACCATTGAATAGTTGAGTACAGAAGGAAAAAATTCAAGTTTTTTGTTCGCTGGGAAATTTTTAAAATTTGTACAAATGTCTGTATGTTTTCTACTCGTAAAACCAATATCCCTTTGAATCCGATGTGTTCTGTCATTCCACCTCAACTTAACCAACTTTTTTGAGTCATGCTCATGTCCTTCGATTTCACTCAATTTATTTTACAATGTCGACCCACCCAATAAGTAAGAAAATTGCGATCAGTATGGTCCCAGCCCCCTCAGGGGTGGGTGGGTTGGGGGGGTCAATTATTTTTCACATTGTCTCGAGGTATTCAACTTCAGCAGTGCATGCCTCCAACGCTATGATGATTTGATCAAAACTGATTTCACAGTTCGAAAGATCATTGCATTTAGAACTTTTTAAGTATTTTGAAATTTTCAAAAGTTGAAAGTTGAACTTTCAATAAATTTCAAAACGGCGCCATAAGTGGGAGCTACCATTCAAAATTCTGAAAATATTTCCATAGATGTACCTTTTGATGCTTTTCAGAAATATTCAATGTTCGAGATGGGATCTTTTAATTGAAGGGGAACATCCCCTCACCCAAAGGGCAAAACTTTCAAAAGAAAATCTAGGGTATTATGATATATTGAATTGTATATTTTTGGTGACGGTGAGTACGAATATGACGTCAGATTTTCGATTGGGCTTCATCCACGCCCCCCTAGCTTGATTTTTGGATTTTTTGAGAATTTTTAAAAATTCAAAATCGACCACTTTTTGCAAATTAGGTAGGCGATGTTTTAAAAAAAATGCATTCCTACTTAATTAATTCAGTCAAAATAGTGGAAATCAGTCCTGAAGATGAGTACTTTCTCTCAACATATTATGTTTTCTATTTCTGATCCTTTGGTTTTTAGAAATTTACTGAAAATCGAAAAATGCCCTTCAACTCCTATAATCTTGACTGGAGATATATTTTTTTATATTCATTCGATGTAGGTTTTTGTGGTTCAGATATTTCCCCTGTGGGTGAATCTGCCATGTCATAATTGATAGGTGATTTGCATCCAGATTGGTATAATTACCTACCTAATTGTTTTTTTGCATTTTAGGTACAAGCCACTGTTGAAGAATTTTTTGGTAAAGCGCCCGCTAAAAGTGAAAGAATGGACATCAATCGTACCAACGCCGTTGTAGCCGGTGCAGCCTTTCGAGGCCACGTTTTAACATCAGAAATTTCCAACGAACAACAACCTGCACCTGCTCCGTCAATCAGTATTCCAAAACTTGTGAAGGAGGATGATGATTTCAATTTTGCAATATCGGATGATCATACCAGTTGGGAAGCGTTTACGAACAATATAAAAGAATCGGAGTATTTTGACATGTATACGATGGAACACGCGGATGGAATTGTTTATGCATCGTGTAGGCCCACTCCAGGACTGTCTCCTGATGATGAAGATATTTTTTATATTACAGCTTACGAGATGGTGATGGATGCAATAAGAGAAAAGGGATGTGACGAATTACCCCAAGAAATAGAAGATAAGATTAATTTGCTAAAAAAGAAAAAAGAAGAATTCGTGGAAAAAGAATTAGCCCGTAGGATGTTACCAGATCCAGACATGACTAAATCGTTGTTAAAATGGAAACGTAAAATGTGTCCTAAGTATAGATACTGAAAATCCGCTATGATTGTTGTTTTTTGGAGGAGATTTTAGAAAACATTTTTGAAATCTATTATATTTTAAATTATTTCGTTTCCGAGCGTTGTTGCTGCTCAGAATTTCAGCTAGGAGATTCGAGTACAATTTTTTAATCAACTGTATGTAATTTGGTTAAATTTGGTGAATAACATTTATGTACCTACCTATAAGTATTTGTGTGTGCGTCATTTTTTATTGTAATTTATAATTTTTTTAATTTCCTCGCCTCTTTCCTAAAATAAAACCTATTTTATCCTTTTTTTTTTTTTTTTTTTTTTGTTACATACTATTTTATTTTGATGGTATTAATTACCTACTTATTTTTAAGGGAGGTTCCCAACTGCAGAAAAAAAGCATGCAAGAATGCACAATTAATCAAAATTCTAGAAGCTAAAGTTCATGTTTTGATTTTTAGTTTTTTTTTTTTTTTTTTTGAAAGTTAGATTGAGATGAGATCAAAAATTCAAAAACAAAACCTTCAAACCGCTACTAAATTAAGTTATATAGTAGGTACCTGAAAGACCAAAAATGAGATGTAAACCGAATCAACGAGTGATGGTCATGATGAAGTTCATTAATTAAGCAATCTGTAACTTGAAAATGAAAAGCAACAGCTGAAACTTGGTCCCACAAAATCTTACTGTGCTGGTTCAAATCTAAAATCGTATGCTATGCGATAAAAATTAAGAAAGCATGCTTCGCGAAGGCATGAATGAGAAAAGTTGAAATGTTTGCACTCTACTTTCGACCTCATCTCGAGTCGATTTGAAAACCATCTTATAAAAAACTCTAGTAGGTACTCTACCAAATTTCCAACAATCGAATTTCATTAGTTTACATTTCTTTGAAATGTTTCAATTTTATTGACCATTTTCCTCCCCTCCACCTTCTCAAAAAAATGAATTTTGATTTTTTCCCCAAATATGATGAGTTTTTAAAACTTAGTTAAAAATCTAAAAATTAATTTAAACACCTGAAATTTTGACTGGTTGAGTATTTTTGGGATCCTCTAGATAAAAATTCCCCATTTCGAAAATTTTGTGATAGTTTTGGGAGACTTCTCCTGTGAGTGAAATTGAATAACGAATAGGACGACCTAATTATGCAAAATCACGTTCATTTATTTGCATTTCTGCGGGCACTGGACAGGTTATGGTCAGGTTGAAGATGTAAGATGGTGTAGTTGGATGTCATCTTGGATATAGGTATTATTATGAGAAGAAGAAATTTTCAGTCAACATTGACCATGTAGAGACCTTTTCAGGAAGATAAAAATGTGAAAAATTATTCCTCTTTTCTCTATTTTCAACTTCTCTAATCGATTGAAAATGTTTTTCAACTGTTTTGAGCAGTTCTGTAACTCCCAGAAAATGTTTCAAAGTTGGAATTTCAATAAAATTATACGAAAAGAAGTTGAAAAGCTATAAATTACAGATATAGGTACGTTATATTTAATGTTCTGGGTTGACTGAAGCTGGTTTCCGGCCATTCTGGAGACTGACTCCAACGACTTTTTGATAAAAATAATGTGAAAAATCATTTTTATGAAAAACATATTAGTTAGATGATCAAAAAAAAAAAAAATGTTTGAAGGTGTTTCACCCACACAAAAAATTCTTCAAAAAATGTACCTACATATGTGATCTGTTACCAGAAAACCAACCTACGTAGTGTCCAAAACGTAAATTTTACAGGAAAGGCATTTGAAATTTTGACTCTATGTTGAGATCAGGCGATATAAAATTTGTAGGTCCGTGAAACTTGCACCACTTTTGGCCCCTATGAGTGCCAACTTGACCCGATATTTTTTTTTCAGAATCATCACATTCAAGGTTGCCAAGTCCAATAATCGAAATTTCCCTAAATCAATTTTTTCATTTTTTTTGAATTTTTTTGCCAAAAATGTTGCAAAAACTACCCGAGTATGAATTATTAATGAAGAATAAGTTATTATTATTATTGAATCTATCACGTTTCTTAACAAATTTGTTCAAGGTGAAAAGAGTTGATTTTTCCAGCTCAAGCCTTACTCAAGTTTCAAAATATGGCACAAATCCTCCAAATGTGGGCCGATTGTTGCAAAAATTTGAATTTCGACTCCCCAGAACATACCTTTCAAGAAAATCAAAAAAAACATTTTCAACTTTTACTGTAGTTGCTCTATTTTTTTGACCTCAGATTTAGGGTCAAGAGAATCGTTCGCGAACGTTTAAACCCCCACAGTCGGATTCAGCACCCTAAGTACTACTAATATCCACCATAAAAAAGATATCGATTTTTTGGACACTAAGCTGGTTTTCTCGTGACAGATCACATATGTTGTTTGTTCAGATGATGTAGGTAGTAGGTACCTATACTACATATCATAATCATATTTTGATATACCTAATTGAAAAAATTTAAAAACTGAGCTGAATCTATTGTAATTCTTTTTCTATCAATTATCCATTATTGCATTATTTCACTTAGAGAATGAACTGGAATTAACAACAGAAAAAAGTAAAAGCACAAAATGCCTCGATTTTGTCAAATAAGCGTCAAACGTTGAATTTTGATTTTAAAATTTTAAATTATCAGAATTAGGTATAACCTAGTACCTATACCTTACCTACCTATCAAGTACGAAAACGTTTTATTTGAATGACTACCTATAGAACGAGATTTCGGCCTAATTTTTCAATAAACGCTCGAATAGAGTTGCTATATGAGATATTTTACTTGTGCAATGTATTACACTGTACATATGTATGCGTGAAGTAGACTGTGCTAAAGAATTATTCCACCTATATTGATCTTATACCGTCGAATCTATTGCTAAATCTCTCTTCCATTCCTTTTTCAACCTGCTTGCAAGTGCAACTTTTTGATAAGGAAATAGATGTCTCTCTCTCTTTCTATACTGATGAATGTTCCCCACCCTCCTACACTCGCATACATTTTCCTTCGCTTTTCAGTCTCGACTTTTAACCATCAGTCGACCAATAATGCAAGTGTGACCAATAACTTTTCAGAACCATTGTAGTTATTGTTTTTAAACTTTTGTTCGTTGATTCAAATTAATTACGCGCAAGTACATGTTTATGAGTATCCATTAACATCATCTAATTCCTCTCCGCCACCTGAGCCAAAAAAGTAATATGGATTCTAATGACACGCCGAAAAAGGTAAATCTTTACATTGTTATATTGCTGCAAGTTTCTATTTGTATTATGTACCTACGACAAAGTATGGTTGGCTATTTTCGTTTTTAGCATCGAAAAACTACTCATAATGCCATTAGCTCAGCTCATTAGGAATATTTATTCATACTTAATCTCTCACCATTGCCATGTGTTGATATCAAAATTATTTTGTGTGTTTTCGGAATCTGTAATTCAATTTTCAATATAGGTAGGTAAGAGTCTAATTTCATGAATCTTTGCCTACAGTCAGTGAAATAATGAGTAGTAAACTACCTATCCACGAGCTAGGCAACCATTGACGTCGATAGTTGTGCTGAACCTTATCCTTCTAATTGTATGTAACCTTCGCTAAGTCAAGTCTAATGATCTATTTAAATTCTTACACAGGCAGTATTTGGCGTAGATATAGGTGGCACTTGTGCTCGTGTTGCGTTGGTGCGACCTAAAGAAAATGATGAGAGCGATTTCGAACTGACAGTTGTCAAAGATATTCCATCAGTTGTTTCATTTCTGAAAGGTAATTAAAAGAGTAATCTATGAAAATAAAAAACTACTATCATCCCTTGTAGGTAAATTGGAATACAGAATACAGATACGAGTATGTTATGTTTGATTCTTCCTCTTGAATTTTTTTCAGATGGTAAATGTCTGGTTGGCTGGGCTGCTGAAAAAAGAACAGTTGCAAGTTCTTCGAATACGTTCTACGCGACTAAACGATTGATAGGCAGACGCTACGATGATTCTCTAGTTCAAGATACCATGTTAGTGTAATTCTGCTCTCAAATGGAAATGCATAGGTAATTTTTAATCATGTGAATTTTTATACATACGAATTGCAGGAATCACGTCCATTATAAAATCATTGAACACTCCGACGGAAATGCCTGCTTCGTCAGCATGAACGGAAACCGAGTATTGACTACGACGCAAATAGAAGCTCTAATTTTATTAAAACTGAAAGAATTTTGCGAAAAGAAATCAAATACCATTCCTCTGGAAAATATCGTGCTCACTGTTCCACCATATTTCAACGATAATCAAACACAAGTTATCAAAGAAGCAGCCTCAATGGCTGGATTGAATGTGCTGGCTGTACTAAATACTCCTATTGCTGCCGTCCTTGCTTATTCTACAACTCATGAAACTTCGCATGGCAGTAAAACGTAAATAAGCCCTTTTGATATTCGTTTATTTTTCACACAATAGGTATTTGTCAAACTCTCGGTTAACTTATGAAATAACTTTTGTACAATTTTACAGTGTGGTTGTTTACGATTTTGGTGGCAGTAGCTTTTACGTAACCGTTTTAAAAATCAATAGCGAAGATAGCAAATTTGAAGTGATGTCGACGGTGGGAGATCTATTTCTAGGAGGCGAAGATTTTGATGACAAGTTAGTCGATTATTTGGCCACCGAATTGAAACGTAAAGTAAGTTTTATCTCAAATCAGATGGTACCAGGCAATTTCTTAGTTTGCGTGGTAGATTATAGATGACCCAAAGGGTGTTACATATTTACCTTTCATTGAAATTTCAGACTGGTGTCGATGCTACGTTATGTCCGAACTCCATGCAGCATCTCAAATTGTCAGCTAAAAACGCTAAACTGGATTTATCCTATCGTACCGAAGTCGACGTGAATTTTTTGGGTTCATATATGGATTCAACCACACAAACTTCGCACTTTAAACGTATAACCATAAAGGTGAAGATTTATCGAATATACTACTTAGTATTTTTTCGAGTTCACGTTTACTCACCTCGAAGCGATTTCATTGAGAATTTTTTGGTATCTGGAATTTTTTTAGGTGACCAGAGATAAATTCGAAGAATTGGTCGCAGACTTGATCGGCAAAACCCGTAGTCTGTGCCAAAAAGCGTTAGAAGACGCCAAAATATCCGTGTCAGATATCGATGAAGTTTTAGCAGTTGGTGGTACAAGCAGAATACCAAAGGTGAGTGCAATTGAGATGAATCAAGTTTTTTTTTTTTTGAGATGAATCATGTTTGGCATGGCCTATTTACACTAGAGTGCTAAGTCTAAAGCTCATATTGACAAGGGAATTTTCCTAGGAAGTGTCCTTCTACCCTTTGAACAAGACCGTGATTTTTGTTCAGTGCCTGGCCCAAAACCTCCATAGGTACCCAACTAAAATTTCAATTTAACTAACCAAGTTGATTTTTTGAGAAATTTTAAGAATTCACAATTGACCACTTTTTGGGATCAAAGTGCATTCCTACTTTTTCAGTAAAAATGGTTGAAATCAGTCATGATGATGATATCAACTCTTTCGAACTAAAATTCACTACTTCTGGCCCCATTCTGAAGCCTCTTGCGCGATTTTCGATTTTTTCATAATTTTAAACTTTTTCCACAGGGGGGGGGGGGCTAAGAATGATCTGCTTAAAGAGTTCATTCATATTTAACCCAATTTTCCAAACTTTTTTTTACCATCAGGTAGGTATAGGTAGTTACTTTTGAGGGAAAAAAACCTCTCTCGAATTTTGATATATCTCTAGAAAATGTATTAAATCTACTCAGTTACCCTACTTTCAACCTGCCAAATTCATTGGAAATTTTCTGAGCAGTTCTGGAGCCACCAGCAATTGGAAGTTGCAATTTCCAAGTTGGGAAGCTGAAATTTATCCCATGCCCTAATTTAAGCACACTGATTCGACTGGAAGTAGTTTCAAGCCGTACTGAAGCCTCCGACAAAAATAAGGATATTTCAGCTTTCCAAAAACCGCCATAAAATCAATTCAGATTTATTTCAGTAAATCTTTCTGAAGGGTCATTTCTGAAGGGTCATTCCACGTCAATTGGACCAAGAAGTGGTAGAAGGGTTCGGCGATTTTTTTGAAATTTTTCCTGTGGAAAGACCTTCCGAAGGGATGACCAATGGCGCAAATCGCAGCCCTCTAGCCCATTTTTAAAGGCAGCCAGGGGGTGTCAAATTTTTCAGTGAACTTGAAATGTCATCCATTTCAGCAGTGGATTACTTGATAGCCGCGATACTTACCAAAATGGAACTTTTTCCAATAGTTGAAGGTTTTGAAAGGCTTTTTAATGATATCATAAAAATCAGTGTTGCCACTTTTTTTCGTGTAAGAAATTAGCTCAAAAAATTTCAAAACGTAGTTTTCACATCATTCCGACTCTCAAAAATTCTGAAAAAAATATATCATGAACAACATTCCATGTTGAACAACATATTAAAAAATTGGGATGGTAACATGTTGCAAAACTGATTTTAAAAAATTGAAAGTTTGCGAAAAAATGCGATTTTTTTATTAAAAACACGAAAAAAAGTTTTGATAGGTGAAGTTGACCCATTTGACCCCTATTTTGACGTATCTGTTTTAAAAGTTGAAAACCCCCTTTCACTCGATGAAATAAACTCCTCACAATAAAATCAAAATTCGAAAAAATTCAATTTTCAATTTCAAACATCAAAAAAAGTTTGAATTTATTCAGTTGTCTTATTTTGACCCCTTTCTGACGTATTTCATGAAAAAGTTGATAAAAATTACACTCACAACAAAAAAATTTAAATTCGTTCATTTTTTGAATCTTTTCGAATTTTGATTTTTTTGTGAGGAGTTCATTTCATCGAGTGTAAGGGTTTTTTCAACTTTTTCAACAGATACGTAAAAATAGGGGTCAAATGGGTCAACTTCACCTATCAAAACTTTTTTTCGTGTTTTAAATCAAAAAATTGCATTTTTTCGCAAACTTTCAATTTTTTAAAATCAATTTTGCAACATGTTACCATCCCAATTTTTTAATATGTTGTTCAACATGGAATGTTGTTTATGATATATTTTTTTCAGAATTTTTGAGAGTCGGAATGATATTATGAAAACTACGTTTTGAAATTTTTTGAGCTAATTTTATTGTACGAAAAAAAAGTAGCAACACTGATTTTTATGATATCACCAAAAAGCCTTTTAAAACCCCTAATTATGGGAAAATGTTCCATTTCGGTAGGTATCGCGGTTATCGAGTAATCCACTGCTGAAATGGATGATATTTTAGGTTCACTGAAAACTTTGACATCCCCTGGCTGCCTTTAAAAATGGGCTAGAGGGCTGCGATTTGCGCCATTGGTCATCCCTTCGGAAGGTCTTTCCACGGGAAAAATTTCAAAAAAATCGCCGAACCCCCTACCACTTCTTGGTCCAATTGACGTGGAATGACCCTTAAGGCTCCAAATGACTTGAAACCCCATTCGGTTGACTCCAGAATATTTAAATTAGGGTACGTGTAGGTATCTGTATACTCGTAGGTACCTGGAATAAATATCAGCTTCCCAACTTCGTTTGGTAATATTATGTACCTAGATATTTCAACTTTCAAAAATCTGCTGGAGGCTCCACAACTGTTCAGAATACTTAGTTTGCGAGACCATTAGATTTTTTTACTTTTCTGACCCAAATTTACCAAAACTCTTAAAACTCTCGAAATTTTGGCTGGTAATATATTTTTGCATTTTCATTCGATCTGGGTTTGTACTGTTCAGAAATTTTCGTGCCTGTTGGGATACTTTTACCTACCTTGTCAGTGTGTGTGAGCTACTTGTTGATTCTATACCCTCTTGTAATTTTGATAGGTGATTTGCACCCAGATTGGTACCTATATACCTAATTGGTTTTTTTTTGCATTTTAGGTACAAGTCACTGTTGAAGAATTTTTTGGTAAAGCGCCCACTGGAAGTGGAAGAATGGACTTCCATCGTGCCCACGCCGTTGTAGCCGGGGCAGCCTTTCGAGGCCACGTTTTAACATCAGAAATTTCCAACGAACAACAACCTGCACCTGCTCCGTCAATCAGTATTCCAAAACTTGTGAAGGAGGATGATTTTTTCGATTTTAATATATCGGATGATCTTGATAAAAAGAGAGGAGGGATTCTAAACAATTTAATAGACTCGGAGTATTTTGACATGTATACGACGGAACACGCGGATTCAATTGTTTATAAATCGTGTAGGCCCACTCCAGGAAACCCTCCTGATGATAAAGATATTTTTTATATTACAGCTTACGAGAAGGTGATGGATGCAATAAGAGAAACGGGATGTGACGAATTACCCCAAGAAATAGAAGACGAGATTAATTTCATAAAACAGAAAAAAGAAGAATTCGTGGAAAAAGAATTAGCCCGTAGGATGTTACCAGATCCAGACATGACTAAATCGTTGTTAAAATGGAAACGTAAAATGTGTCCTTAGTATAGATACTGAAAATCCGCTATGATTGTTGTTTTTTGGAGGAGATTTTGGAAAACATTTTTAAAATCCATTATATTTTGAATGATTTTGTTTCCGAGCGTTGTTATTGTTGCTCAGAATTTCAGCTTAGGACATTCGGCGAATACAATTATTTAATCAACGGTTTTATTGTGTAATTTGGCTATAATTTGGTGAATAACATTTATGTAGGTATAATTATTTCTGTGTGCATTATTTTTAATTTTAATTTATAATCTTTTTCATTTCCTCGCCTCTTTCTTAAAATAAAACCGATTTTATCCTATACCTATTCTTTTCTTTTTTTTTTGTTAGGTAGGTAGGTACATATACTGTTTCGATGGTATTACATACATATCTACCTACTTATTTCAAAAGGGGAATTATAACTGGCAGAAACATTTTTAAACTGGACCACAGCAAAATCAAACAAACATGCAAAAATACACCACTAATCAAAATTTCAAAAGCTAAAGTTCATTTTTCGATTTTTGGTTTATTTTTGAAAATTGAATTGTGATCAAGAATTCAGAAAAATTACAATTTTACAAAATGTACCTAGAAAAGCCGAAATTTTGTATGAATACACCTATTTTCTACTTCTTTTATCGATTGAAAATGATTTGTAACTGTTTTGAGCACTTCTAGAGCTTCCAGAAAACAAAACTTTACGAAATAAAGTTGAAAAGTTATAACTTTTCTGCAGCTATAAGTACCCTAATTTCAACGTTCTGGGTTGACTGGAGCTGTTTTCAGGCCGTTCTGGTGTCTCCAACGATTTCGTAAAAATTTTAGTTTTTCAAAAAATGCCATAATGAAATATTATATGATTAAGATTGGCGATTGGTAAGTGACTCACTTTACCGATTACATGTAATTTTTTCGAAATCGTGCCTGTCAAGTCGGAATTGCATTTTTCAGTTTTTTCCCAACACTTTCATAGTTGAAAATTTGAAAAATTCACTCTTCCTCTAACGTTTGACAAAAACAAATCTGCAATTCGGTTTAATACACTCTAAAAACATAGTGAGTCAATTTGTATGACGTTTTTTGGAAAACTATAGATTATTCAAATTGAGGTTCCAGAAAGGGATTACCTATATAACCAGCTTCAGTCAACCTAGAATGTTATGATCAAAATAATCACAGAGATGGTACGTTTGAGCTCATAAGTGATGAATTTCATTTCGATTTCTTTTTTATGACAAATTTCAAATCTAGAACAAAACGTTCAAATCACTGCTAAATTAAGTTAGGTACCTGAAAGACCAAAAATGAGATAGAGATGTGTAAACCGAATTAGCGAGTGATAATCATGAGAAAGTTCATTTACACAATCTGTTACTTGAAAATGAAAAGCAACAGCTGAAACTTGGTCCCACAAAATCTTTCTGTGCCGGTTCAAATCCAACATTTTATGCTAGTTATGTAATTATTTTGGAAAAAAAAATTAAGAAAACATGCTTCGCGAAGGCATGAATGAGAAAAGCTGAAATTTAGTTTGTACCCATACTTTCGACCTCTCGACGAGTCGATTTGAAAAACATCTTATGAAAAACTGAAGTAGGTAGCTACTCTACCAAATTTCCAACAATCGACTTTCATTGATATATTTCTTTCAAAATGTTTCAATTTTATAGACCATTTCCCCCCTCAAATGAATTTTGATTTTTTTTTCATTTTGTTCCCAAATACCTACGTGTGTTTTCAAAAATTCGTTAAAAATTTAAAAATGAATTTAAACACCTAAAATTTTGGCTGGTTGAGTATTTTTATTTTTTGGGGTAGCCTACTTACTTTATAAAAATTCCCCATTTGTCCGTTTCAAAAAATGTTGTTCCAGTTGGGAGACTTGTCCTGTGAGTGAAATTGAATTACAAATAGAGAACTTTTTAGGGAGATAAAAATGTAAAAAATCATTTCTTTTTTTCATTTTTGAAAGTTTTTCAGTTTTTTACACACACAAAAAATTCTTTAAAAAATGTTCCTACATAAATGTTGTTTGTTCAGATGAGATGTAGTACCTACACCTACACCTTATCATAATCATAATATACTGATTTATAATTGAAAAAAATTCAAGAACCAAGCCGAATTTATCGTAATTCCTTTTTTTTTAAAATCAATTTTCCATTATGGCATCATTTCACATTATGAATGAACTGCGGAATAAGTATCAACAAAAAAAAAAGTAAAAGGGCGAAATGCCTCGATTTTGTCAAATACCTAAGGGTCAAAGGGTTTTCCGAATATGTTCCATCCACCTTGAATTTTCATTTTAAATGCATTAGAATTACGTAACCTAATAGTACCTATACCTATACCTACCTAGTACCTACCTATCAAGTAGGAAAATGTTTTATTTGAATGACTATAGAACGAAATTTTGGCATAACTTTTCAATAAACGCTCGAATCGAATCGAATCGATAGACGAGATATTTTAATTGTGCAATGTATAATGACTCTTCCATTCCTTTTTTAACCTGCTTGCAACTGCAACTTTTTGATAAGGAACTAGATGTCTCTCTCTCTCTGTCTCTCTACACATGATGAATGTTCGATCCCCATCCTCTTACACTCGCATACCTACTACCTTTTTCTTCATCTTTCAGTTTCGACTTTTAACTACCAGTCGAAGAATTTAATTCGCAGTGCTTCGCAAGTGTGAACAATAATTTTTCAAAAACATTGTAATTACTTATTGTTTTTAAACGTTTGTGCATTTATTCAAATTAATGTCACACCGTTACTCGTACCGTCAACGTCTTCTAATTCCTCTCCGCCACCTGAGCCAAAAAAGTATGGATTCTAATGACACGCCGAAAAAGGTAAATCTTTTATTTACATCGTTATTTTTCTGCAAGTATCGCTATTGTTTGTTTTTAGCATCGAAAAACTACTCATAATATCATTAGCTCAGCTCATGAGGAATATTTATTCAAGTATGAGTGGAAATAAGCAGTATTTAGAATCGAGTTTATCAAAATTAAATGTCTTTTCGGAATTTGTAATTCAATGTAAGAGTATAATTTCATGAATCGTTGCCTACAGTCGGTGAAAGAAGGAGTGAAATGAGGCATATAAAAAACTAGGTAGGTACCTATCCGTGAGCTAGGCAACTGTTGACATTAGTAGTGGTGCTGAACCTTATCCTTCTAATTGTATGTAGGTAACATTCGCCAATTCAAGTCTAATGATTTATTTAAATTCTTACACAGGCAGTATTTGGCGTAGATATAGGAGGCATTCGTGCTCGAGTTGCGCTGGTACAACCTAAAAAAGACGATGAGAACGATTTCGACCTGACAGTCGTCAAAGATATTCAATCGGTTGTTTCATTTCTGACAGGTAGGTAAAGGGTATCTCCGAAAATAAAAAAGTATAATCATCCATATTGGGAATTGTAATACAGATATGGTATGTTTGATTCTTGCTCTTGAATTTTTTTTCAGATGGTAAATGTCTGGTTGGTTGGGCTGCTGCAAAAAGAACAGTTGCAAGTCCTTTGAATACGTTCTACGCGACCAAACGATTGATAGGCAGACGCTACGATGATTCTCTAGTTCAAGATACAATGTGAGCTTAATTCTGCTATCAAATATCTTCGTTGAAATGCATACGTATTTTTAATAATGTAAATTTTTACACGAGTTGCAGGAATCACGTCGGTTATAAAATCCTTGAACACACCGACGGTAATGCATGCTTTGTCAGCAGCAACGGAAACCGGGTATTGAGTCCGGCTCAAATTGAAGCTCTAATTTTATTAAAATTGAAAGAATTTTGCGAAACGGAATTGAAAACTATTCCTTTGGAAAATATCGTGCTCACGGTTCCTCCATATTTCAACGATAATCAAACACAAGTTATCAAAGAAGCAGCCTCAATGGCTGGGTTGAACGTCTTGGGTGTAATAAATACTCCTATTGCTGCCGTCCTTGCTTACTCTACAACTCATGAAACTTTGAAGGGTAGTAAAACGTAAATATGCCCTTTTGATATTCCTTTATTTTTCACACAATATTTGTCAAACTCTCGGTTTATTTGTAAAATAATTATTGTACAATTTTACAGTGTGGTTGTTTACGATTTTGGTGGCAGTAGCTTTCACGTTACCGTTTTAAAAATCAATAACGAAGATAGCAAATTTGAAGTGATGTCGACGGTGGGAGATCTATTTCTAGGAGGCGCAGATTTTGATGACAAGTTAACCGATTATTTGGTCACCGAATTGAAACGTGAAGTAAGTTTATTTGAAATCATATGATCCAGACAATTTTTTAGATGTTCTTGGTAGACTAGATTTAACTCACAGAGATTACCTATACATACGTACCTATTTACCAATCTTTGAAATTTCAGACAGGTATCGATGCTACGCTAAGTAAGACCTCCATGCAGTATCTCAAGTGGTCAGCCAGAAACGCCAAACTGGATTTATCCTATCTTACTGAAGTCGACGTGAATTTTTGGGGTATACATTTGAATTCGCTTACTCGAACTTCGGAAATTAAACGTGTATCCTTAAAGGTGAGATTTATCGGATATACCTATATTTTTCCAGTTCACGTTTACTCTCCTCGAAGCAATTTCATCGAGAATTTTTTTGATATCTGTAATTTTTTTTAGGTGACTAGAAATAAATTCGAAGAATTGGTCGCAGAATTGATCGGCAAAACACGTAGTCTGTGCCAAAAAGCGTTAGAAGACGCAAAAATATCCGTATCGGATATCGATGAAGTTTTAGCAGTCGGTGGTACAAGCAGGATACCAAAGGTGAGTGCAATTGAAAATCCAGTCAACGTGCAGTTCGAACCGTCTTAAATCTTATGCACATATTGATAAGGAAATTTTGATTTTTGGTTAGAGGCTGGTCTGAAACCTCCGTAGATATCTAACTAATATTTCAACTATACAAATTGATTTTTTGAGACATTTTTAAGAATTCAAAATTAGCCTCTTTGCGATTGAAGTGAATTCCTAGACTTATTGTGTAAAAATGGTTGAAATCAGTCTGGAATCTGATATCAATTCTTTCGAACCAGAATTCACTATTTATGGCCCCATTCTGAAGCGTCTTGATCGATTTTCTATGTATTCCTCCAGAATAATAAAATTTTCCCACGAGGCGTGGAAATCACTTGGAGGGGGGGGAAGCCAAGAATCAAGTTTTGGCTTATCCCAACCTGTTTCAAGAGTTCATTCATACGTATTTAAGCCAATTTCCCAGGCGTGTTTTTTTTACGGAAAAAATTCAAAAAATTCAAATTTTTTGGTCTGTGGAAAATTTGTAAAATTTGCACGAATGATGGTATCTTTTCTAAATCCAACCCCTTGAATCCAAGTCACACGATTTGAAGTCATTCTGGAGCCTTCAGAGCGATTTTCAATCTCTTCAATCTTTCTAGAATTTTAAAATTTCTCCAGAAAACGTGAAAATTAATGTAGGTAATTACTTGGCTGAAATTTAAATTATGGCTTAGGTATTCCAAGGCGACCTATTAAAGAATGTATCCACATTTTCACGGATTCTCGGATGGACACCTTGAGACTCGAGTACATTTTTTCGACTAACCTAGGTATTTTTATGTCGACAAGAATGTTGCTTAGAAAACACAATTTTATTGAAGCAATCGTCTGGAAAATAGTAAGTAAAATTTGGTCCAGGATAGGGGGAGGGTGATATTAGATTCAGAACTGATTTTCCATCAGTCTTACTGTATAAGTATTATATTTTTTGTCAAAGAAAGCAAAGATCGCAGAAAATAAGTAGTCGGTTTTGAATTTTTTAAAAATTCCCCTAGCACCGAAAAATGAAAGGCAGCTGGAATTTTAGAGGGCGGAGACCTCGATACGTTCCTTTGTGAATGAATCCCTCTAGCTCCTTATGAGGGGAAGATAAGTATACCTACTTGAGGTTTGATTTTTCCTGTCAACGTTATACGAATTCAAATTTTTAAATGTATGGAAAGAGCCTGGTTCCAAACCTACATACCCGATTAGCGCTCGGTGGCAGTAAAATTGCCAACTGCCAATTTTGGACTTTTGGCCAAAAAAGGCAAGAAGTTGGTAAAAATCTCCACCAATGAAAACGCTTTATTTAATGCCAACTTGACAATTTGTTGGAAAAAATTCTGCCAACTAATTGCCAACAGAGGCAATATTTCTGTCAGTTACCTACATTTCATTTTTCCAACTAATTGCCAACAGAAGACATATTTTTGCCAATTACTCTTATTTTCAAAATAACAGTTACATTTTTGAATTTTAAATTTCAAAAATCAAAAATGAAGGGAAGGGTTGCATATTTTCGATTTTTGACTGCAGAAGAGGTATCTTCCCATGAGGTTTCATTTTTCCTACCTATAACATATTACTAAAATTTCCTGACCTACGGGGGGTTCGAACCTGTGTTCTCCTGCACCTAAAACCCTACATATTACCCTACAGCTACCATTGCTACGAGGAGGAATGGGCATAAAATGAATTCTTATAATTTGCTTGCAGGCTCCTGTTATTAATTGCTTTGATTCAGTCTATGTCAGAAAAATTTATGAATGTTTTTTGTTGTAAAAATTCTTTGAAGTGGATTTCTTTAAATTTTAGCAAAACCAAAAATTTTTAATCTAAATCCAGAAATTTTGTTAATTCTACTTCAGAAATAAAATAAAAATAAGAAAATCAAGTTTAAAAAATTAATATCAATTAAATTGAAATTATTTTTTTTTAATTTTTTGAATAAATTTTGTGAATTGACTTTTTTATTTTCATTGATTTGGAAGAAATTATTTTGTAAAATGAAATTTTAAAAATATCCGAGTTTAGCTTTAAATTTTTGGTTTCACTGCAATTTTTTTCAATCCACATAGGTACACATTCAGAATTTTCATTTTGTATTGATTTTTTTAAAAAATTGAATTGAAAATATATTTTCAAAATACCCAATTTTAGGTACTAGGTATTGAAAATACCTACAACTTTTTGAGGGAGGGGTGGGGGGGGGGTTTGAAACTTGAGTGGCTGCTTGCAATAATTATTTCAAAAATTGAGAACATATTTTTGGATTTAGCTTCAGAATTTTTGTTCTTAAAAATTATTCTGCTTAGATTTTTTTGATAATTTGGTTTAAAATATTATTTTAAAATAAATTGTTTCCTTTTTGAAATTGTCGATGACTGTGGAGAACTTTTTTTTTAGAAAGTTTGAAAAAAGCACCTTTTTTGGAGAGGGGTACTTTGTTGGTTAAAAATATTTATTAATCTTACCTATAACCTTTTTTTTTTCAATTTCAGTGATTGCTGTGAATTTAAAAATATTTAAAAATAGGTACCTACCTCGCAAAATATTTCGCATTTGTTCTTTTTTTTTTGCTTTTTTTTACAGAATTTGACTGAGTGTAACGATTTTTTTTTTTTGAAATCGGAAAAAATGAAATAGGTACCTACCTACTTTGAAAGAAAAATTATAGTAAAAATCAAAAAAAAAAACAATTTAAAAATGTTGAAAAGATTTAATTTTCAATTGGATTCTAAAAAAAAATCCATACTAGGTAGTAATTATGATTTTAGTTTAATTTTAAACTTTAAAACCACCATAATATACTAATTATTTCAATGAAAACTTCAAAATTTTAGCACTGAAAAAAAAACATACACTTGAATTCTGTATCGCTTCAACCGAATTGTAAAAAAAAATAGCATCTGTAATGTCTTGCGCAAGCGCATGATGCTGATGTTGGCAGAAAATTGCCAAAATGTTGACAATATTCTTCTAAGGAAGTTATTGCCAACTTTTTGACAATTTATTGCCAACTACAGCAAGATGCTCATGCGCAAATAAAATACGTGTCAATGTTTTGACATTTGGGTGGCAATTTTCTCTTACCTTCATTTTCTATTTCGTAGGTGCCAACTTTATACTCAAAAATGCCAATGTGGCAGTAAAAACAGCAAAAATAATTGCCACTGCGCTAATCGGGTAGGTATCGTACAAAAGTGTTAGCTAACCAAATTGATTTTTCAATTTTTTGAGAATTTTTAATAATTCAAAATTGACTACTTTTTGCAATTATTCAGTCAAAATGATGGTCATCAGTCCTGAAGATGATTACTTTTTCCCAACATACGAGTTGAGCAGAAAAGTTTTATGTAACGTGCTCATTTACCTATTCAAAAGAAGTCTTGAAATACCTGCAGTTTTTTACGTACCTATTTTGGCGAAAATATGTGAAGTAGGTACGTAAAAATGCGTAGGATAGAACAAAAATTTTTCACCATCAAATTTTAACCCCAAAAATGTGTCAAAAACTTGACAAAAAACACTTTCCAACGAAGTGTGTGCGCGAACACAGACCATATTTGAAGCAGTAATTCCTAAAATATAAATAGAACCTTAGTTAGTGGTAAAAATTTTGTCACGAACATTTTTGAACCAGAAAAGGCTAGATCGAAAGATCACGTAAAAATAAGTTCTTTATCACCAGCCAAAATTTTAAGGGATTTCGTGCATTTTTCGATTTTTGGCGAATTCTTGAAAATCAAAGGGGACAAAAATGATAAATATCTAAATCTTACAAAACCAACCCAGAAAGCTGAAATCTGGTATGTACCTACGTAATTACCCTTTTTTCGACTTGTCAAATTGATTGGAAATGGTCTCGCGAACTATTCTGAGCAGTTCTACAGCCACCAGCATATTCTTGTAAAAAATGTTAGCTTTCTAGGTTGATTTGGTAGAATTCAGATTTTTTCCATTTCTGGCCCTTTGATTTTTTTAAATTCACCAAAAATCGAAAAATGCACTACAACTCCTAAAATCTTGACTGGAGATATATTTTTGCATAATTCATTCTATCTAGGTTTTTGCAGTTCAGAAATTTTCCCTCGTGTAAATAGCTGCCATGTCATAACTGATACTTAAGTGATTTGCATCTAGATGAGTAGGCACCTAATTGTTTTTTGCATTTTAGGTACAAGCCACTGTTGAAGAATTTTTTGGTAAAGCGCCCGCTGGAAGTGGAAGAATGGGTAAGGGTATCAATCATACCAACGCCGTTGTAGCCGGAGCAGCCTTTCGAGGCCACATTTTAACATCAGAAATTTCCAACGAACAACAACCTGCACCTGCTCCGTCAATCAGTATTCCAAAATTTGTGAAGGAGACTGATGTATTCAATTTTGTAACCGCGGATGATGGTGATGGCGATCCGGAATCGATTCTCGAAAATTTAAAAGAATCGGAGTATTTTGACATGTATACGACAGAACACGCGGAAACGATTGTTTATAAAAAGTGTAAGGCCGATCCAGGACTGTCTCCTGATGATGAAGATGTTAATTATATTGCAGTCTACGAGATGGTGATGGATGCAAGAAGAGAATCCGGATGCGACGAAATACCCCAAGAAATAGAAGATAAGATTAACTTGATGAAACAGAAAAAAGATGAATTCGTGGAAAGAGTACTAGCCCGTAGCATGTTACCATCAGCAGACATGACTAAATGGATGTTACAGTTTAAACGGTTCCTAGATATTAAAAATCCGCGATGATTGTTGTTCTTTGGAGGAGATTTTGGAAAACATTTTTAAAATCCATTATATTTTGAATGATTTTGTTTCCGAGCGTCGTTGTTGATCAGAATAATTTCAGCTAGGAGATTCCGCGAGTACCTACAATTTTTTAATGAACGGTTTATACTGTAATTTTGTTAAATTCATAAATAACATATAGTTACCTAAGTATTTCTGTTTGCATCATTTTATATATTTTTTTTCATTTTTTTTTTTCATTTCCTAGTCTCTTTTCTATAAAATAAAACCGATTTTATCCAATTTTTGTTTTTTGTTTTTTTGTTATAAATATTTTATTTTGATGGTATTACCAACTTCTTTTAAGAGGGGAGTTTCAACTGGCAGAAACATTGAACTGGACCACAGCATGATCGAAAAAGCTTGCAAAAATAAATTCACCACTAATCAATATTTCAGGAGCTAAAGTTCATTTTTAGATTTTTAGTTAGGTAATTTTTAAAGACTGAATTGAGATCAAAAGTTCAAAAAAAATTACAATTTCACAATATCTACCTCTGAGAAAGCTGAAATTTTGTATGCATACACCTATTTTCGACGTTTCCTATCGATTGAAAATGGTTTTCAACTGTTTTGTGCAGTTCTGGAGCTCCCAGAAAAATTTTTAAAGTTGAAATTTCCACAAAATTTTACGAAATAAAATAAATTCACTTTGGCATTTTATATGATTGAGATTGGATATTGTTAGTGACCCACTTTACTGATTGCATGCAATTTTTTTCGAAATCGTGCCTATCAAATCGAAACTGCATTTTTCAGTTTTTCCAACTGCACTTTCATAGTTGAAAATTTGACAAATTCACTCTTCCTGTATCGTTTGACAAAAAAAATCTGCAATTCGGTTTACACTCTAAAAACATAATGAGTCAATGTGTATGGCGTTTTTTGGAAAACTATATACTTAGATTTTTCAAATTTCTACTTATATGTAGAGGCTCCAGAAAGGGCTTATAACCAGCTTTAGTCAACCTATAATGTTTGATCAAAATATAATCACAGAGATGGTACGTTTGAGCTCATGAGCGATGGATTTCATTTCGATTTTTTTTGTAACAAATTCCAAATCTAGAACAAAAACTGCTAAATTAAGTTAGGTATCTGAAAGACCAAAAATGAGATGTAAACCGAATTGGGTGATAATCATGATAATGTTATTTACACAATCTGTATCTATTTGAAAATGAAAAGCAGCAGCTGAAAATTGGTCCCATATTTTCAAAATTTTTCTTTGCCGGTTCAAATCCAAAAATGTTTTCCTACGATTATTTTTTGAAAAAAAAAAAATCAAGAAAACATGTTTTGCGAACGCATGAAGAAATTTTGATAGCAAAATTGAAAAAAAACATACTGAAGTACCCTATTTACTTTACTAAATTTTCAACAATTGAATTTCACAAGTTTATTACTTTCAAATGTCTCACCACTTCAAAAAAATTAATTTAAATTTTTTTTCTTTCCAAATGTTGATTTAAAAAAATTAAAAATGATTTTAAATCACCTGAAATTGTGGCTGGTTGAGTACTTTTGGGATTCTCTATAAATTCCTCTTTGTCAGTTTCAAAAAATTATGTACCTGTAGGTAGACTTCTCCTGTATCAGAGTGAAATTAAATAACGAATATGGGAACTGGGAAGGCATAAATTATGCAAAATCACGTTCATTTATTTGTATTTCTTTTGGGAGGGCAATGGGCAGGTTGGGGTTAGGTTGGAGGGGTAGGTTGTGTGGTTGGGTATTATTTTGGATATAGCTATCACGAGAAGAAAAATTTTCATTCAAAATTAGCCAGTGATCACTACAAGGATATAAAAATGGGAAAAATCATTTATTTTTTTTTCTATTTTCGAAAATCTTCTCTAATCGATTAATAATGGTTTTTAACTGTTTCGAGCAGTTGTGGAGCTCTCAATAAATTTTTGGAAGTTGAAAATTTCCACAAAATTTTACGAAATGAAGTTGAAAAGCTATAATTCTCTAAAATAAGTCTTCAATTTCAATGTTCTGCGTTTACTGGAGTTGGTTTCAGGCCGTTCTAGAGCCTCTGGCGACTTTCTCAAAATTTCAGTTTTCCAAAAAAAAAAAACGCCATAAAATCTATCCAAACTAACATTGGCACAAATACTTGGGATTGGCGCTTGTCAGCGATCCACTTGACCGATTACTTGTCTTTTTTTGAAATCGTGCCTCTCAAGTAGGAACAGCATTTTTCAGTTTTCTCTCCAGCAATGGAAAAATTCACTGTACCATTACCGTTTGGCAAAAACATCAGAAATGCGGTTTACCCTCTATTAACATGCCGAGTCAATTTCTAGATTTTTCAAATTTTCGCTGGAGGATCCAAAAGGACTTCAAATCAGCTCCAGTCAACTTAGAAGGTACGTCAAAAATGGCTAAAATCTTCGATTTTGACTAATTAGCATCGAGAAATTTTCCAAATACTTACGTTTCATTCGCCTTGAATTGTAATTTGTAAACATACCTACCTATAGTACCTACTACCTACTTATGTACCTACCTACATATCAGAATTAGTTAGCTCTAGCTACCTAGAAACCTAGACCTACGAAAACGTTTTATTTTAATGACTATTGAACGAGATTTTCAGCTCGATTATTCATTTTCAATAAACGCTCAAATCGAGTCGATAGATGAGTAACAGGGATGCGTGTAGTAGACTGCGCTAGAAAGTTACTGCTACGTACTCGTACATGATGCATTTTTGTACTAATGATCCTCGAGCTTTGAATTTTACTGTCATGTCTGTTGTCTTATCTCTCTTCCATTCCTCCTTTAACCTGCTTGCTTCAACTCAACATTTTGATACAGACTTGGATGTATCTCTCTATACTTACTGTTGAATGCTCCCCACCCTCCTACACTCTCATACCTTTCTCAGTTTTTCTTCGCCTTATTCGGTCTCGACTTTCAACCACCAGTCGAACAATAATTCGCAATTCGCATTAGATAAATATTGTGCTTCGCAAGTGTTGACAGTAATTTTTCAACACATTGTAATTGTTTTTGAACTTTTGTGCATTGATTCATTATGTTACATGTTGACGAGTACCCATCAACATCATCTGATGATTCTCCTCCACCTGAATTAAAAAATATGGATTTCGATGACACGCCGAAAAAAGTACGTAAATCTGTTTGAATCATCTTTTTGGTTTAATTATCTTGTACCTATTCTGAACGACAAAGCGATGGTTATTTTCGTTTTGAGCATCGAAAAACTCCTCAATGGCATTAGCTCAGCTCATCATGAGGAGTATTTATTCATGTTTCATTTCACACCATTGCCATAATATGTTGCTGATAGGCAATTGTGAGTGAAATTGACATTATTTAGAATCGATTTATAAAAATTTACAGTCTGAGATTCAGTTTTAGGAATCTCGATGCCTATGGTTGTTTACAGTCAGTGAAAGATGTAGAGAAATTAGGCATAAAACACTACCTACTCATGAGCTAGTCAAATCCTTCTAATTGTACATGTGTAATCTTCACTTGGTCAAGTCTAATCATCTATGTATTTGTATTCTTACGTAGGCAGTATTTGGCATAGATTTAGGCGGAACTCGCACCCGTGTGTCGATTTTGCGACAAAAGAAACATGCTGTAGAAGGCGATTTGGAACCGATAGTCATCAAGGATATTCCATCGGTTGTTTCTTTTCTTAAAGGTAGGTACTGGCCACTAGGTATTTAATCAAAATGAGAAAGTATTATGTTTGATTCTCCCTCGTGGATTTTTTCAGATGGTAAATGTCTGGTTGGCTGGTGTGCTGAAAAAAGAACAGTTGCAAGTCCTTTGAATACATTCTACGCGACGAAACGATTGATAGGCAGACGCTACGACGATCCTGTCGTTCAAGAAACTATGAAAGCGTAAATTCTACTCTCCTCTCAATATCTCTATGAAAATGAGTAATGCTTAATCATCTACAGAAATACTGTTGTATTACAAATTGCAGGAACCGTTGTGGTTATAAAATTCACGAATACACCGACGGACATACCTGTTTTCTAAGCATCAATCGAAATACAGTTTTCATTCCAGTTCAAATAGAAGCTTTAATTTTACTCAAAATAAAGGAACTTTGCATAAGTGAATTTAATAGCATACCTGTGGAAAACGTTGTGCTCACTGTACCGCCGTATTTTAACGATAACCAAACACAAATTACCAAAGAAGCAGCCTCAATTGCAGGATTAAATGTGTTGAGTGTAATAAATACTCCTGTTGCTGCCGTCCTTGCTTACTCTAAAAGACATGAAACTTTGCGTGATAGCAAAACGTAAGTGTATCCTTTTTTTAAAATTCGTTCGATTATCTATTCTGATTTTTCGGTTCACACTCTGAATCATTTTTGGGATATCTTTCAGTGTTGTTGTTTACGACTTTGGAGGCAGTACCTTTCATGTAACAATTTTTAAAATGACCGAAGACGCTACCGATCCTGAAGTGTTATCTACTCAGGAAGATTTATCTTTAGGCGGAGATGATATTGATAAAAAGTTGGTCGATTACTTAGTCACCGAATTGGAAAGTCAAGTAAGCTGATTGCAGTCAGTGGTTCCATAATGGATTACCTACCTACCTCGTACATTTACTTACGCGTATTTTTGAATTTTCAGATTGGAATCAATCCCAGGCTATTGGCGACCTTCATGCAATGTATTAAATTGTCGGCCGAAAATGCTAAAATAGATCTGTGTGCTTATCCCGAAGTCGACGTGAATTTTTGGGCTATTCGTATCCCTGGTCAAGATCCGCGAGTTGAACGAGTAACCATTAGGGTGAGAGGATTTTGTTACCATCGCGATACCTACGTACCTATATTACTTCAATGTGATTTTAACGAGATTTTTTTGTACGTCTGATTAGGTGACCAGAAACAAATTCGAAGAATTAGTCGCAGAATTAATCAATAAAACGATTGGTTTATGCCAAAAAGCGTTAGAAGAAGCCAACATACCAAAGTCAGATATCGGTGAAGTTTTAGCAGTCGGTGGCACATGCAAAATACCAAAGGTGGGTATTAGTGCAAAGGTCAATGTACTTACAAAAAGTGCTTCGGAAATTACATTTTGTTGGAATTTTGGTGGTACGAAAAATTAATCGGGCTTTTTGTTGATATCATATGGATCTGAATAAAAGTCAGAAAAGATGTATGTACCTATTTTGATTAGCTTAACTGGGCGCTCTTATCCTCGCATCTCTGTACATGTTTACTTTGATTGGGCGGTTGCACGCGTTTGTTTGGACTCTTAAGGTCACTTACCTTCCTGTATAGGTTCTCAAGGTCGCCTGTCTGACCTCTCAAGGTTGTCTGAGTGTATGTCTGGCTTCTTGTAAGGCCGTTGACCCGCCTGTCTAACCTCTCAAGGACGGTTGTTCGACCTCTTAAGGGCGTTGACCTGTCTCTCTGGACTTTCAAGGTCACTGATCTACCTGTCCAGGTACCCAAGTTTGTCTATCAGCCCATATCATCATTCAAGTTCATTGACCCTTCTGAATAGCCTTTCAAGGGCACCTGCCTACCTGTCTAGCATTCCACGATCCTCTATCTGTCTAGTCTCTTAATGTCATTAACCCAGGTATATAAGGTATATTTGATCTCTCATGGTCAGTGACCCATCTGTCTAGCTTTTCAAGGTCATATTGTCGCCTCTCTATCTTCTTAAGGTCATTGTCCCGTCTTTCTGGTCTTTCAAGGTCACTGACCTACCTGTTCAGCTTCCCAACCGTGTCTATCGGCTCGTATAACCATTTAGGGTCACTGTCCCTTTTAAATAGCCTCTCAAGGTCACCTGGCCACATGTCCAACTTCACAAGGTCTTATATCTGTCTGACCTTTTAAGGTCATTAACCCAGTTTCCAATTTTGTCTATATAAACACATAGAACTGTTTAAGGTCACTGACCTTTTGAGTATCCTCTCAATGTCGTCTGTCTGTCTGGCATTTTTACATCATTAACCCATGTGTCTGAACTTTTAAGGTCAGTTACCCACCTGTTAAATATTCAAGGTCGTATGTCTATCTCTCCATCTTCTCAAGGTCATTGACCTGTCAGTATGACTTCCCAAGGTCGTCAGGCAGCTTGTATGGTGTATGTCTATCTCTCCATCTTCTCAAGGTCATTGACCTGTCAGTATGACTTCCCAAAGTCGTCTGGTAGCTTGTATGGTATCTTAAGGTCATTGACTTTTCTGAATGTTTTTTTAAGTTCACTGATCTGCCTGTTTAGCCTCTCATGGTCGTCTGTCTTGCAAAATTTTGCAAAAGTAATTTTAAAAACTTAGTGTAGTAGAAATTTTTGATTTTGCTGCCGGGATTTTCACTCATTTTGATAGTCACCTGACCCTTTTTTTTTAAAAAAAGCCTGTAAGTTGTGACTGAATTTCGAGCTCAAAATACTTACAAAATGCTTGAAACAAGCTTTGTTAGAAAGTTTTAATTTGCTACTGAATTTTTCACCCATTTTTGTTTGTTTTACTTGTAATAGTGGTTAAAATGTTTCAAAAATGCTGAAAAAACATTTTGGTCAAAATGAATTACTTATTTGGATTTTTCTCAAAATTTTAAGCCATTTTGATTGGTCACATGGCACCTTCTTCAAATACTCCTCATAACTGTGACTCGGTTTGAGCTAAAAATTCTTCTGCCCAAAAAGAGCTTCGATAAAATTTTTGACTTTTCGCATAAATTTAAGATTTTTACCCATTCCTATAGGTTTTTATGGCTCAATTTATTTTGGGTTCAAAATTCTTCAAAAATGCAGCTCCAAAAAAGATTTTTGTAGAAATATACGATTTTTTTCTCATTTTGACAAATTTGATAGGTTACATGACACTTTTTTCAAAAGTATCAAAAATCATCACCCAATTTGGGCTTAAAATTTTTAGAATGTTGGCTCAAAAAAAGTTTGACGGAAATTTTTGAGATATGTGCTGAAATGTTTACACATTTTGATAGGTATATCCCATACCACCATGTCACCTTCATCAAAAACTACGACTATTATAGGATCCCAATTTTGCACTCAGAGTTCTTCAAAAATGCTCAGAAAAATATTTTAGTCAAAATATTTGAATTTTTCTTGGAATTTTTTACTTATTTTGGGATTGTTTATTCGTTTTTATAAAAAATTTTGGGAGAAGGAAGAGGAGCTAGGCTTCAAAATTTCACTGCGCCCATGTACGAATTGAATCTTTTTAACCCTATAGGTATTATTTTATAGGTACGTATCTACAGGGTACATAATTGTTTTTCGCATTCCAGGTACGAACCACCATTCAAGAAATTTTCGGTAAGGAGCCCATTGGAGGTGCAAGGGACATTGATCGTGCCAACTCTGTGGCAGTCGGAGCAGCCATTCGAGGCCACGTTTTAATACCTGAAATTCCCAACGCACAACAACCACCAGATCATGTAATCAGCGTTCCAAAACCTGTAACGGAGGATGAAAAATTCAATTTTCGAATAATGGACGATGATCCAGATATGGATGCGATTTCAAACAACTACGTACGATCAAAAATATTGTCGATATTCACGGAGGAAGAAGCGGATTTAATCGTTTTAAAAAGGTGCACGCCCGCTCCGGGAAATCCTCCTGATGATCAAGACGTTAGTTTTATTACATCTTACCAGAGGTTAACAAAAATGAGGAGAAGTAGAGAAGTGCGCCTAAACCAAGAATTAGAAGATCAGTTCGATCATTTCCGACAAGGCAGAAATAATTTTGTGGAAAAAGAATTGATTCGTATGTGTGAAGAACGGTCTCCACCTTCTTGACTGATATGATTCTCCGCTAGCTCTGGAAAATTTTGAATTTTACTTCGATGATTTGAATTTGGGAAATCAACTGCTTCGTGTAAAAAGTTTACTATATATGGGTACTGCGATGGTTAACATTTTTTTTTTTGAATATTGAAAAACTTTTTTTAAATCGGTCTACATAATATTTGTTTTTTAAATAATTTTATTTCGAATCAACGTTGTTGCTAAGAAAATTCGATGTGTTACTTATGTGTGCTCAATTTTTAATCAACACTTCTTTGTGATTTGAATTTTAAATTGTTAGTACCTATCTATTATTCTTAATTGTACAATGATGGAAATGTTTAAGTTTACTGTATGGGTACTGCGATGGTTGACATTTTTTTTTTTGAATATTGAAAAACTTTTTTAAAATCTACATTAAGTTGTATGTATTTTAAATGATTTTATTTCGAATCAACGTTGTTGCTAATAAGATTCGATGTGTTACTTATGTGTTCAATTTTTAATCAACACCTTCTTTGTGATTTGAATTTTAAAATGTGAATAACTACTTCTTAATTGTAAAATGATGGCAATGTTTTGATAATTTTTGTAACTCGAGAGTCGAGACTCGAGCTTTACCAAATGTACAAAGTGAATTTTTATATCTTAAATTATTATTTTGATTTTGATAATGTTGTTTTTTATTTTCAAAGAGGTTTTGGTATTTTTCTTCTCAAACTGAATGTGTGAGAAGGTTCCGTAATATCACTCATCATAAGCTGTGAATATTCGTGCTTTCATTGATGTTTTTGAGTAGGTACCTACCTATTTCTTGCAAATAACTATTCTTGAGAAATAATACCTACTTACTTCAGAAAAAATTTGTTAAAAAACTAAAAGAACTATAAAAAAAATAGATACCTTACCTACTCAAAATCAGCCAAAGAATTCGAATGGGATTTTTTTTTATTTTAAAAAAAGAAACAAATCCTTACCATTTCCATTTTAAATAATTGGAACAATAATTATGATTACACAAATCCTTTATTGAGGGTGATAATTAGTACCTGATATACCTACTCGTACATAAGAGGAACGTAGGCATTCTTTTTGAATTTACATACTTGAGTACACAAATAAAAAATTGAACAACAAATTTTCACATTGTGAATGAACTGGAATAACAAAAAAAAAGTAAAAGGGCGAAATGCCTCGATTTTGTCAATTATGTAACCTAAGTACCTTACCTACCTATACCTATAATACCTATCAAGTAGGAAAACGTTTAATTTGAATGACTATAGAACGAGATTTCGACCTAATTTTTCAATAAACGCTCGAATCGAGTCGATAGATGAGATATTTTGCTTGTACAATGTATAATACTCTTCCATTCCTTTTTTAACCTGTTGCAACTGCAACTTTATGATAAGGAACTAGATGTCTCTCTCTCTCATACTCTGATGAATGTTCCCCACCCTCTTACACTCGCATACTTACTACATTTTTTATCGCCTTATTTTAGCCTCGACTTTTAACTACGACTACCAGTCACACAATAATTCGCAGTGCTTCGCAGGTGTGAATAATAATTTTTCAAAAACGTTGTAATTATTGTTTTTAAACGTTTGTGCGTTGATTAAAATTACCCATCAACATTCCTGTAATTCCTCTTCGCCACCTGAGCCAAAAAAATATGGATTCTAATGACACGCCAAAAAAGGTAAATCTTTTTACATCTTTATTTCGCTGCAAGCATCGTTATGTTCGTTTTAGCATCGGAAAACTACTCAAGCTCATGAGGAATATTTATTCAAGTGTGAGTGAATATAAACAGTATTTGGAATCGAGTTTATCAAAATTGAATGTCTTTTCACCTTTTCGAAATTTGTAATTCAAGAGTCTAATTTCATGAATCTTTGCCTAAAGTCAGTGAAAGAAGGAGTAAAATCGAGCATAAAAAACTAATACTTATACCCACGAGCTAATAGTGGTACTGATCCTTACCTACCTTCCTAATTGTAGGTATGTATGTAACCTTTGCCAAGTTAAGTCTAATATAAAAAAATTTAATTCTTATATAGGCAGTATTCGGCGTAGATATAGGTGGCACTTACGCCCGTGTTGCGCTGGTGCAACGGGTGCAACCTAAAAACGATGATGAGACCGATCTCGAACTGACACTCGTCAAAGATATTCCATCGGTTGTTTCATTTCTGAATGGTAAAGTGTATCTGTGAAAATAAAAAAGTATTATCATCTATTGGTGGTAATTGGAACACAGATATGGTATGTTTGATTCTTCCTCTTGAATTTTTTTCAGATGGTAAATGTCTGGTTGGTTGGGCTGCTGAAAAAAGAACAGTTGCAAGTCCCTTGAATACGTTCTACGCGACCAAACGATTGATAGGCAGACGCTACGACGATTCTCTAGTCCAAAATACAATGTGAGTGTAATTCTGCTCTCAAATATCTTCATGGAAATGCATATGTAACTTTTAATAGGTAGGTAATGTAAATTTTTATACGAATTACAGAAATCTGGTCGGTTATAAAATCTTTGAACAGACCGACGGTAATGCCTGCTTAGTCAGCAGCAACGGAAACCGGGTATTGAGTACGGCCCAAATTGAAGCACTAATTTTATTAAAACTGAAAGAATTTTGCGAAAAGGAATTGAAGAATACTATTCCTCTGGAAAATATCGTGCTCACTGTTCCTCCATATTTCAACGATAATCAAACACAAGTTATCAAAGAAGCAGCCTCAATTGCTGGATTGAATGTCTTGGCTGTAATAAATACTCCTATAGCTGCTGTCCTTTCTCACTGTACAGCTCTCGAAAGTGTGAAGGGTAGTAAAACGTAAATATGCCCTTTTGATATTCGTTTATTTTTCACACAATATTTGTCAAGCTCTCGGTATATTTGTGAAATAATTTTTGTACAATTTCACAGTGTGGTTGTTTACGATTTTGGAGGCAGTAGCTTTTGCGTAACCGTTTTAAAAATCAATATCGAAGATAGCAAATTTGAAGTGATGTCGACGGTGGGAGATCTATTTCTAGGAGGCGAAGATTTTGATGACAAGTTAGTCGATTATTTGGTCACCGAATTGAAACGTGAAGTGAGTTTATTTCAAATCATATGGTCCAGACAACTTTTTAGTGTGCTTGGTAGATTTTAACTCACAGAGTGTTACAATATATGTACGTATTTACCCATCTTTGAAATTTCAGACGGGTATCGATTCTACGCTAAGTACGACCTCCATGCAGTATCTCAAATGGTCGGCCAAAAACGCTAAAATGGATTTATCCTATCGCACCGAAGTCGACGTGAATTTTTGGGGTATATATTTGGATTTGCCTACTCAAACTTCGCAGATTAAACGTATATCCATAAAGGTGCAGATTTATCAGATATAGTATTTTTCCAGTTCACATTTACTCACCTCGAAGCGATTTCATCGAGAATTTTTTTGTGTCTGTAATTTTTTCAGGTGACCAGAAATAAATTCGAAGAATTGGTCGCAGAATTGATCGGCAAAACTCGTAGTCTGTGCCAAAAAGCGTTAGAAGACGCCAAAATATCCGTATCCGATATCGATGATGTCTTAGCCGTCGGTGGTACAAGCAGGATACCAAAAGTGAGTGCAATAATTGAGGATCGAGTTTGGCATGGCATAAGTATTTACATTATGGTGCTAGGCCTACTTGTTGACGTGTAGTTCGAACCCACTCAAATCTATTGCACATATTGACAATGGAATTTTGTTCGGTTTTGAACGAGACCGTGATTTTTGGACAGAACCTGGTCCCAATTTCCGAAACCTCCATAGGTACCTAGACCTACCTAACTAAAATGTCAACGATTTTTGCGATTGAATGTGCATTCCTACTTTTTCAGTAAAAATGGTTGAAATCGGTCCTGATGAAGCTGAGGTCAACTTTTTCGAACCGGAATTCTCTATTTTTGGCCCCATTCTGAAACCTCTTGCGCGATTTTCCATTCCTCCAGAATGTTAAAATTTTTCCATGAGGTGTGGAAATCAACTTAGCCAGCAAAGAATCTAGTTTTGGCTTATTCCCCACCTGTTTCAAGAGTTCATTCAAATTTAAGTCAAGTTCCCATAGAGCAGGCAAATAAGCGGTTTTAAAAAGGAAAAAATTGGCACACTAATTTTTTCTTCGGGAATGTGTTCAGATGAACCCCCTGAATTACCAAAAAAAAACCGACCCTCCTAACCCTGGAGCTAATTTTTGTAGGGGACCAAAAACCGGTTTCGATTCACGTTTTTTGCGATTTACTCCGAAAATATCAGGTTTACGATAAAAACTACCATGACTAAAAATGTTCCCCTTCAAATTCTCGACAATTTGATATTACGCTCGATACCCATCCCTCAAGAGGGGTGTTTAAAAATAGGGGTGGAAAGAGTAGGTGTTTTAAAAAAAGTCGGTCCAATAAATTGATCAAGGTTACCACTTAATATCATTCGTTTTTGCTCAAATTTTTTTTACAAAGTCTACTCACCCAACTATTAAGTACTAAGTACTCGACATTTTACGATTTTTCGAAATTTGACCCCTTCTTTGGGGCACAGAGGGACATTGTGGGGTGGGACTCAAAAAATAAGTTCATATTTGTGCTTGGCGACCTCAAAAACATTCCATTTGATATGTATATCGCTCGACTTTTTGATGATTTTTTGAAATTTTGGCTCCCTTGTTGGGGCACAGAGAGACATTGGGAGGGGGGACACAAAAAATAAGTTCATATTCGTACTCAGCGACCTCGAAAACATACCATTCGATATATCACTCGACTTTTCACGATTTTTCAAAATTTCAACCCCCTTTTTGGGGCACAGAGGGGCTTTGGGGAGTTGGACCCAGAAAATAAGTTGGTATTCGTATTCAGCGACCTCGATAACATACTATTCGAAATATCGCATGTCCAGATTCGTTTTTCAAATACATGATTCAGTTGTGGGTTACTTGAAAAATCAAGTATCCCCCACCAACCCCTTGGGAGGGTTGAAGACCAATCAATGGTGGTGTGATTAATAGTTGGGTGAGTAGACTTTGTAAAAAAAATTGAGCAAAAACGAATGATATTAAGTGGTAACTTTGATCAATTTACTGGACTGACTTTTTTTGAAACACCTACTCTTTCCACCCCTATTTTTAGACACCCCTCTTGAGGGATGGGTATCGAGCCTAATATCAAATTGTCGAGAATTTGAAGGGGAACATTTTTAGTCATGGTAGTTTTTATCGTAAACCTAATATTTTCGGAGTAAATCGCAAAAAACGTGAATCGAAACCGGTTTTTGGCCCCCTACAAAAATTAGCTCCAGGGTTAGGAGGGTCGGTTTTTTTTTGGTAGTTCAGGGGGTTCATCTGAACACATTCCCGAAGAAAAAATTAATGTGCCAATTTTTTCCTTTTTGCCCTCGCTTTTTTACGTTATTCTCCTGCTCTAACAGGCGTTTATGTTTTTTTTGTTTGTTTTTTTTTACCATTGAGTAAGTAGTTACCTAAGGAAAAAATTCAAAAAACTCAAGTTTTTTGTTCGGTGGGAAATTTTTAAAAATGGCTGTATCTTTTCTAAAACCAACCCTTTGAATGCGAGTCGGGTCATTCCACCTCAACTCAACCAACGTTTTTGAGTCAAATCCTTCGATTTCGCTCAATTTTTTTACAATGTCTCCCCACCCAATAAGTAAGAAAACCGTGATCAGTTTGGTTCCAGCCCCCTCAGGGGTGGGGGGGGGGGTCAATCATTTTCACATTGTCTCGAGGTACTCAACTTCAGCAGTGCATGCCTCCAACGTTATGATAGTTTGATCAAAACTGATTTCACAGTTCAAAAGGACATTGCACTTTGAACTTTTTAAGTATATTTTGAAATTTCAAAATGGCACTGTAAGTGGGAGCTACCATTTAAAATTCTGAAAAAATGTCCATAAATGCACTTTTTGATGCTATTTTTGAAATATTCAATTTTCGAGATGGGATCTTTCAATAGAAGGGGGACACGCCCTCCCCCAAATTTGGGCAAAACTTTCAAAAGAAAATCTGGGGCATGTGATATATCAAATTGTATGTTTTCGGTGACGCTGAACACGAATATGACTTCAGATTTTTGATTGGACCCCATTGACGCCCCCAGCTTGATTTTTGGATTTTGTGAGAATTTTTGAAAATTCAAAATTGACCACTTTTTGCAAATTAGGTGGCCGATTTTTTAAAAAAATGCATTCCTACTTAGGTACCTTATTTAGTCAATACAGTGGGAATCAGCCCTGAAGATGAGTACTTCCTCCCAACATATGAGTTGGATCGAAATGTTGTATGAAACGTGCTCATTTTATTAAAAAAATCTCTTAAATTACTACTTACTTGTTTTTTGGCAAAAATATGCAAAGTACGTAAAAATGCGCAGAACAAAAATTTTTCAGCGCCAAATTTCAACTCTAAAAATGTGTCAAAAACTTGACAAAAAAACTTTCCAACGAATTGTGTGCGCGAGCACACTCTGGATATTTCTCACCTTTATTTGATAAAATTATGTGGGAATTCCAACTCTCAAAAATCTACTGGAGGCTCCAGAACCGCCCAGAATAGTTCGCGAGACCATTTCTAATCAATTTGACGTGTCGAAAATAAGGTAATTACGTACGTACAAGATTTTATCTTTCTTAGGTTGATTTCGTAAAATTCAGATTTTTTTTCATTTCTGACACTTTGATTTTTAAAAATTCACCAAAAATCGAAAAATGCACTTCAACTCCTAAAATCTTGACTGCAAATATATTTTTGCATAATATTCATTCGATCTAGGTTTTTGCTTTTCAGAAATTTTCCCTCGTGTAAATCTGCCATGTCATAATTGATGAGTGATTTGCATCTAGATAAGTACCTGTCTGTTTTTTGCATTTTAGGTACAAGCCACTGTAGAAGAATTTTTTGGTAAAGTGCCCACTGGAAGACGAAGTATGGGCATCAATCGTGCCAACGCCGTTGTAGTCGGTGCAGCATTTCGAGGCCTCATATCAGCATCAGAAATTTCCAACGAACAACAACCTGCACCGGCTCCGTCATTCAGTATTCCAAAATTTGTGAAGGAGACTGATGTGTTCAATTTTGTAACCGCGGATGATGGTGATGGCGATCCGGAATCGATTCTAGACAATTTAAAAGAATCGAACTATTTAGATATGTATACGTCGGAACACGCCGAAGAGATAGTTTATAGATCGTGTAAGCCCACTCCAGAAACCCCTGCTGATGATGATGATGTTAATTATATTGCAGCCTACGAGAAGGTGATGGATACAAGAAGAGAAAAGGAATGTCACGAATTACCCCAAGAAATAGAAGATAGGATTAATTTGATAAAACAGAAAAAAGATGAATTTGTGGAAAAAGAATTAGCCCGTAGGATGTTACCATCAGCAGACATGATTAAATCGATGTTAGAATATAAACTGTTCCTATGCCTAGATACTGAAAATGCGCAGTGATTGTTGTTTTTTGGAGGAGATTTTGGAAAACATTTTTAAAATCCATTATATTTTGAGTGATTTTGTTTCCGAGCGTCGTTGTTGATCAGAATAATTTCAGCTAGGAGATTCCGCGAGTACAATTTTTTAATCAACGGTTTATACATATAGTAATTTCGTTAAATTCATGAATAACATATAGTTACCTAAGTATTTCTGTTTGCATTATTTTATACATTTTTTTTCATTTTTTTTTTTCATTTCCTAGTCTCGTTTCTATAAAATAAAACCGATTTTATCCATTTTTTTTGTTACATATTTTATTTTGATGGTATTACTTACTTCTTTTAAAATGGGAGTTCCCAACTGGCAGAATAAACATTGAACTGGACCACAGCAAGATCGAAAAAGCTTGCAAAAATACACCACTAATCAATATTTCAGGAGCTCAAGTTCATTTTTAGATTTTTAGTTAATTTTTGAAGATTGAATTGAGATCAATGATTCAAAAAAATTACAATTTCACAAAATATACCTCTGAGACACCTATTTTTCGACTTCTTCTATCGATTGAAAATGGTTTTCAACTGCTTTGTGCAGCTCTGCAGCTCCCAGAAAATGTTTCCAAGCTGGAAGTTAAAAAGCTATAAATTTTCTGCAGGTATACCCTAATTTCAAGCTTTGGGTTGACTGGAGCTGGTTTCAGACCGTTCTGGAGTCTCCAACGATTTTATGAAAATTTCGGTTTTCCAAAAACAACGCCATTAAAATGCTTAAATTAACATTGGCATAGCAGGTATATGATTGAGATTGGCGATTGATAGTGACCTCCTTTACCGATTAGGTACATGTAATTTTTTTGAAATATTGCTTTTCATGTCGGAACTGCATTTTTCAGTTTTTTCTCCAGCACTTTTCATAGTTGAAAATTTGAAAAATTCATTTTTCCTCTACAGTTTGAGAGAAAAATCTAAACTTCGGTTTACACTCTACCTACATTAATAGGCTGAGTCAATTTGTATGGCATTTATGGGAAAACTATAGATTTTCAAAATTTCCACTGGAGGCTCCAGAATGGGTTTATAACCAGCTTCAGTCAACCTAGAACGTTTGACTAATAAAATAACCACACAGATGGAACATTTGAACTCATGAGCGATGGATTTTATTTCGATTTTTTTTTTTGTAACAAATTCCAAATCTAAAACAAAAGTTTGCTGGAGAATATGAAAGAGTTTCAAACCACTGCTAAATTAAGTTACCTGAAAGACCAAAAATGAGATGTAAACCGAATTAGCGGGTGATAATCATGATGATGTTATTTACACAATCTGTAATTTGAAAATGAAAAGCAGCAGCTGAAAATTGGTCCTACATTTTCACAATTTTTCTATGCCGGTACAAATCAAAAAAATTTTTACTGTGATCATTTTTTGAAAGAAAAAAATCAAGAAAACATGTTTTGCGAACGCATGAATAAATTTTGATAGCAAATTTTAAAAAAACACAAAACTGAAGTTTCTACCCAAGTAAGTAACTGTGTACCTACTTAATTTACTAAATTTTCAACAATTGAATTTCACAAGTTTACATATTTCTTTCAAATGTTTCAATTTTATAAACCCTTTTCCTCCTCTCACCACCCCAAAAAAATTAATTTTAATTTTTTTTCTTTCCAAATGTTGATTTTAAAAAAATTAAAAATGATTTTAAGCACCTGAAATTCGTTTGGCAAAAAAAAAAATCAGAAATGCATTTTACCCTCTATATTAACATGCCGAGTCAATTTGTAGATTTTTAAAATTTTCGCTGGAGGATCCAAAAGCACTTCAAATCAGCTCCAGTCAACATAGAATGTGTGCAAAAATATCAAAAATCCTCGATTTTGACAAATTAGCATCAAGGAATTTTCCAAATACGTTCCATTCACTTTGAATTATTGTTATTTTAAACATACCTACCTACTTACATATGCATATCAGAATTAGTTAGCTCTAGCTACTTTACCTACGAAAACATTTTATTTGAATAACTTATAGTGAATGAGATTTATAGCTCGATTATTCATTTTTCAATAAACGCTCGAATCGAGTCGATAGATGAGATACCTACTTATATAGGTAGATAGTAGGTACCAGGTACATATTAGGGATGCGTGTAGTAGCCTGCGCTTGAAAGTTACTGCCACGTACTCGTACATGATGCACTTTGTACTAATGATCCTCGAGCTTTGAATTTTACTGTCGTGTCTGTTGTCTTATCTCTCTTCCATTCCTTCTTTAACCTGCTTGCTTCAACTCATTATTTTGATACAGACTTGGATGATTCTCTCTATACCTATACTGTTGAATGTTCCCCACTCTCCTACACTCACATACCTTTCTCAGTTTTTCTTCGCCTTATTCGATTTCGGCTTTCAACCACTAGTAGAACCTATAATTCGCAATTCGCATTAGATAAATATTGTACTTCTCGCAAGTGTAAGCAATAATTTTAACTGTTGTGAATTGATTCATTATGTTACATGTTGATGAGTACCAATCAACATCATCTGATAGTTCTCCTCCACCTTTCGATGCCACGCCGAAAAAAGTACGTAAATCTGTTTAAAATCATCTTTTTGTTATAATTATTATCATGCGTTCTGAATAACAAAGCAATGGTTGTTTTCGTTTTTAACATCGAAGAACTCCTCATTGGCATTAAAGCTCTTTTATTCATGTTTAATTACACACCATTGCCATAATATGTTGCTGATAGGCAACTGTGAGTGAAAATAGCATTATTTAGAATCGGTTATGTAAAAATTTAAAGTCTGAGATTCAATATAGTAGGAATATCGATGCCCATGGTTGCCTACAGTCAGTGGAATATATGTAGTGAAATCAGGCATAAAAGACACCTACCCATGAGCTCTAGGCAAATCCTTCTAATTGTACATAGGTCAAGTCTAATGATCTATTTGCATTTTCATAGGCAGTATTTGGCATAGATTTAGGCGGAACTCGCACCCGTGTGTCGATTATGAGACAAAAGGAATATTCTGTAGAAGGCGATTTGGAACCGATAGTCATCAAGGATATTCCATCGGTTGTTTCTTTTCTTAAAGGTAGGTACTGGCTATTAGGTATTTATCAAAAAGTAAAGTATTATATTTGATTCTTCCTCGTGAATTTTTTCAGATGGCAAATGTCTGGTTGGTTGGGCTGCTGAAAAAAGAACAGTTGCAAGTCCTTTGAATACATTCTACACGACGAAACGATTGATAGGCAGACGCTACGACGATCCTGTCGTTCAAGAAACAAGGTAAGCGTAAATTCTACTCTCAATAAGTAATGCGTAATGCTTAATCATCTACAGAAATATTGTTGTATTAAAAATTGCAGGAATCGCTGTGGTTTTAAAATTCACAAATACACCGACGGACATACCTGTTTTCTAAGCAGCAATCGAAATACAGTTTTCATTCCAGTTCAAATAGAAGCTTTAATTTTACTCAAAGTAAAGGAACTTTGCATAGGTGAATCGAATAGTATACCTGTGGAAAACGTTGTGCTCACTGTACCGCCGTATTTCAACGATAACCAAATACAAATTACCAAAGAAGCAGCCTCAATTGCAGGATTAAATGTCTTGGGTGTGATAAATACTCCTGTTGCTGCCGTCCTTGCTTACTCTATATCCCATGAAACTTTGCGTGGTAGCAAGACGTAAGTGTATCCTTATTTGATAAATTCGTTCGATTATTTATTTTGATTTCTCGGTTCACACTTCGAATCATTTTTGGGATATTTTTCAGTGTTGTTGTTTACGATTTTGGCGGCAGTACCTTTCATGTAACAGTTTTGAAAATTACCGAAGACGCTACCGATCCTGAAGTGTTATCTACTCTGGAAGATTTATCTTTAGGCGGAGATGATATTGATAAAAAGTTGGTCGATTACTTGGTCACCGAATTGGAACGTCAAGTGAGCTGATTACAGTCAATGGTTCCCTAATGGATTACCTCGTACATTCACTTATTTGCGAGAATTTTTGAATTTTCAGACTGGAATCAATCCCAGGCTATTGGCGACCTTCATGCAATGTATTAAATTGTCTGCCGAAAACGCTAAAATAGATCTGTGTGCTTATCCCGAAGTCGACGTGAATTTTTGGGCTATTCGTACCCCTGGTCAAGATCCGCGAGTTGAACGAGTATCCATTAGGGTGAGAGGATTTTGTTACCATCACGGTACCTACTTACACATATATGTACTTCAATGTGGTTTTAAGGAGATTTTTTTTTTTTGTCTGTCTGATTAGCTGACCAGAAATCATTTCGAAGAAATAGTCGCAGAATTAATCAATAAAACAATTGGCTTATGCCAAAAAGCGTTAGAAGAAGCCAAAATATCAACGTCAGATATCGATGAAGTTTTAGCAGTCGGTGGTACATGCAAAATACCAAGGGTGGGTATTAGTGCAAAGGTCAATATACTTACAAAAAGTGCTTCGGAAATTACATTTTGTTGGAATTTTGGTGGCACGAAAAATTAATCGGGCTTTTGTTGATATCATATGGATCTGAATAAAAGTCAGAAAAGATGTACCTATTTTGATTAACTGGGCACTCTCATCCTCGCTTCTCTATGCATGTTTACTTCGTTTGGGCAGTTGCCCGCTTTCGTTTGGACTCTCAAGGTCACTGACCTTCCTGTCTAGGTTCTCAAGGTCGCCTGTGTGACCTCTCAAGGTTGTCTGAGTGTATGTCTGGCTTCTTATAAGGCCGTTGACCCGCCTGTCCATCCTCTCAAGGACGGTTTTTCGACCTCTTAAGGTCGTTGACCTGTCTCTCCGGACTTTCAAGGTCACTGATCTACCTGTCCAGGTACTCAAGTTTGTCTATCAGCTCATATCATCATTTAAGGTCATTGACCCTTCTGAATAGCCTTTCAAGGTCACTGGTCTAACTGTCTAGCTTTCCAAGATCGTCTATCTGTCTAGTCTCTTAAGGTCATTATCACAGGTGTTTGAACTCTCATGGTCAGTGACCCGCCTGTCTAGCTTTTCAAGGTCGTATGTCGGCTTTTCTAACTTCTTAAGGTCATTGACCCGTCTTTCTGGTATTTCAAGGTCACTGACCTACCTGTCCAGCTTCCTAAGTTTGTCTATCGGCTCGTATAACCATTTAAGGTCATCGACCCTTTTAAATAGTCTCTCGAGGTCACCTGCTTACATGTCCAGCTTCCCAAGGTCATCTATCTGTCTGACCTCTTAAGGTCATTAACCCAGGTTCTCAGATCTTAAGGTCAGTTACCCACCTGTTAAATATTCAAGGTCGTATGTATATCTCTCCATCTTCTCAAGGTCATTGACCTGTCAGTATGACTTCTCAAGGTCGTCTGGCAGCTTGTATGGTATCTTAAGGTCATTGACTTTTCTGAATGTTTTTTTAAGGTCACGGATCTGCCTGTTTAGCCTCTCATGGTCGTCTGTCTAGCAAAATTTTGCAAAAGTAATTTTAAAAACTTAGTTTAGTAGAAATTTTTGATTTTGCTGCCGGGATTTTCACTCATTTTGATGGTCACATGACCCTTTTTTCAAAGTGGTCAAAATTTTTCAAAAATGCTAAAAAAACATATTTTTTGTCAATATAAATTACCTACTTATTCGGATTTTTCTCAACATTTTTAAGCGATTTTGATAGGTCACATGGCACCTTCTTCAAAAACTCCTCAATAACTCTGACTCGGTTTGAGCTCAAAATTCATCTGCCCAAAAAGAGCTTCGGTTAAATTTTTGATTTTTAGCATGAAATTTAAGTTTTTTAACCATTTATATATAGTTTTTTATGGCTCGATTTATTTTGAGTTCAAAATTCTTCAAAAATGCAGCTCAAAAAAAGATTTTTGTTGAAATATAAATTTGATAGGTTACATGACACTTTTTTCAAAAGTATCAAAAATCATGACCCAATTTGGGCTTAAAATTTTTAGAATGTTGGCTCAAAAAAAGTTTGATGGCAATTTTTGATATATGTGCTGAAATGTTTACACATTTTGATTGGTCGCTTGTCACCTTTATCAAAAATTATGAATGTAGTATCCCAAATTTGCACTCATAGTTCTTCAAAAATGCTCAGAAAAATATATTAGTCAAAATATTTGAATTTTTCGTGAAATTGTTTACCTATTTTGGGATTGCTTATTCGTTTTTATTAAAAAATTGGAGAGGGAGAGGAGCGCTATCCTTCAAAATTTCACTACGCCTACACACGAATTGAATCTTTTTAAACCTTTATTATCTTATAGGCAAGTACGTATCTACTGGGTACATAATTGTTTTTCGCATTCTAGGTACGAACCACCATTCAAGAAATTTTCGGCAGGGAGCCCATTGGAGGTGCAAGGGACATCGATCGTGCCAACTCTGTGGCAGTCGGAGCAGCCATTCGAGGCCATGTTTTAATACCTGAAATTCCCAACGCACAACAACCACCCGATCATCTAATCAGCGTTCCAAAACCTGTAACGGAGGATGAAAAATTCAATTTTCGAGCAATGGACGATGATCCAGATATGGATGCGATTTCAATCAACTACGTACGATCAAACATATTGTCGGTATACACGGAAGAAGAAGCGGATTCAATCGTTTTAAAAAAGTGCACGCCCGCTCCGGGAAATCCTCCTGATGATCCAGATGTTAATTTCATTATAGCTTACAAGAGTTTAACAAAAATGAGGAGAAGTAGAGATGTGCCGCGCCTAAACCAAGAATTAGAAGATCAGTTCGATTTTTTCCGACAAGGCAGAAATGAATTTGTGGAAAAAGAATTGACTCGTATGTGTGACGAACGGTCACCACGTTCTTGACTCTGCTTCGTGTAAAAAGTTTACTATATATGGGTACTGCGATGGTTAACATTTTTTTTTTAATATTGAAAAACTTTTTTTAAATCGGTCTACATAATATTTGTATTTTAAATAATTTTATTTCGAATCAACGTTGTTGCTAAGAAGATTCGATGTGTTACTTATGTGTGCTCAATTTTTAATAAACACTTCTTTGTGATTTGAATCTTAAAATGTGAATACATGCCTATTATTCTTACTTCGATGATTTGAATTTGGAAAATCAACTGCTTCGTGTAAAAAGTTTACTATATATGGGTACTGCGATGGTTAACATTTTTTTTTTGAATATTGAAAAACTTTTTTTAAATCGGTCTACATAATATTTGTATTTTAAATAATTTTATTTCGAATCAACGTTGTTGCTAAGAAGATTCGATGTGTTACTTATGTGTGCTCAATTTTTAATAAACACTTCTTTGTGATTTGAATCTTAAAATGTGAATACATGCCTATTATTCTTAATTGTAAAATGATGGCAATGTTTTGATAATTTATTTAACTCGAGATTCGAGCTTTACCAATAATGTACAAAGTGAATTTTTATATCTTAAATTATTATTTTGCTTTTGATAATGTTGCTTTTTATTTTCAAAGTGGTTTTGGTATTCATCTTCTCAAACTGAAAGTGTGAGAAGGTTCCGTTATATCACTCATCATAAGCTGTGAATATTCGTGTTTTCATTGTTTTTGAATAAGTACCTACCTGTTTCTTGCAAATAACTATTCTGTGAGAAATAATACTTACTTCAGAAAAATTTTCTTTTAAAAACTTGAAGAACTATAAAAAAATAGATATAAAATCAGCCAAAGAATTCGAATGGGATTTTTTTATTTAAAAAAAAAGAAACAAATCCTTACCATATTTCCATTCTAAATAGTTAATTGGAGCGAGCAATAATTGATTACACAAATCCTATTTTGAGGGTGATAATTGGTACCTGATATACCTACTCGTATTTAAGAGAAACGTAGGCATTTTTTTTTGAATTTACATAAGGACATAAATAAAAAATTGAACAACAAATTTGAACTTTTAAAAAGTATCTTTTTATGAGAAACATTGTTACTCATACTCACCTCATCAAAACTGAAATTTTTCACTGCGTGATTATTATCTCATCGAATTTCGAAACCGCAATCATAAGATGTACTTACCTACTCTTTAATTTGAAAAAATTATCAATCGAGTGTGTCTTCCATCATTATTATTTATAATTCTTACGTTAGATGTTTTCGACCAATTGTCTCAAGTTTTCAATTTTCTCATTTTGTTTGCTAATTTTGATAAATAAATTCGAGTGCATGATCTATCATATTTATTTATCGTAAACAAGTATCTTTGCGTAATTTTTTTTATTTAATACTTAGGTAATACAGTATAAATAATAAGAATTGACGCATAAATTTATTAGTACAATTTTAAACTTTCGTAAAGTCAGTTTGAAACGGTGAATTTTTCATTTACTTACCTATACCTATTTGGAACACTTTGAACCTGCCCAGTGTTTATCAAGTGTGGTAAAATTATGGCTCGAGTGAAAATTTTGTTTTTCCTAACGATGGTTTTATGGTCATCCAACGTTATAAAATGTGGCTCGATAGGACTGAAACCAGATTTTAATGAAATTTCTGATATTTTGCGAGAAGACGTTGCTGTGGAAGAACTCAGCAATTCCGAGAACGATTTCGAGAAAATTTTCCCTGCATCCGAAAACTCTGACAGAAAAAATTTAAATACGGAGAATGAAGCCTCTTCGGTGTTGAAATCAAATGGATGTCCTGGTCCCCGCTACCGAGATAATTGTAAAACAGAAAATGCTGTGGTTGGATCGTCTTCTGGCGAAACAAACTCTAATCAATACACGCGTGATAATAAAGTCAAGTACGATGAAAGCTGTTATTATCCTTACCGCAGCAGTACACCTTTGTACTGTTCTTACTACGTTTATTTTGGAAATTCTTCGGATGCAAAAGAGTAAGTCAACTGCAGCCTTAACTTATCTTTCTTAATAAATTTTCTAATCAATTTAAGAAATTTTTAAAATACTTTTACCAATTTTTAAATTTTTGTAGACTGATTTTCGAAAAAAAGTTCAAAAAACCGCGAAGAAAGCAGACTCCGATTGAATTCTCGATTAGATTCAACGGGAACGAAAATGCTGATACGATTGGTTACATATTTTTGGAATACCCGGCAACAGGAAACAAAACAATACATGATGATGACTTCTTCATGTTGAGAGGAGGTATCGGTAGAACGAATTTTAATTTGAAAGTTAGGAGTGATCATGTTTATCCTGATGAGTACAGAGCAAGCCCGTATCCAGGATTTCCTCCTGGGGGGTGATGAATGACTCATAAGTGGGGGACAAAAATCACAAAATTCCCAACTAGCTCATATGTATAAAAATTTCAATAGTAGGCACATTTCAGACATTTTCATGCTGAATTTCAGCTTGAAAAATGTGTTGATCAGAGTGAGGTTTTTGAAATTTATCCAGTAAATTGTTTATACCTACATATTTATAATGAAATTCAGATAAGCACGAGCGAAGCGAGGGCAAAATTTTGGAAATTTGTCAATCCAAAGAGTGAAAAATACTACATTTCTGATTGTAAAATTGAATTTTCTGGATTCAACTTGACACGCCTCACGTCCTCAGACTTGAATTAGTAGCTTGTTCAACTAGGGATCGATAATGATTTTTGACCAAAATTGTCGAAAATCATTTTTATATACTTACTCCTGAGTTGGGTAACATATTTTTCGTTATGAGGGAGAAAAATCCCAGTACCTATTCAATTCCAATAATGATCAGTAAGCTGGAGCAAAAGGAGCACTTTTTCTCCCTTATAATAACAAAAAATATGCTTCCAGAAATTTCAATTTCAAAAAAGGAAAGCAAACAAAAGCATTGGAAATTCATAATTCAAAGAAAGAAAAATAATTAGTACATAGATTATGCAACTACCTAGGGAGATAATGTGATTTTTAATGAATTTTGAAGTTTGTAGCAAATTATCTCCCTAGAAACGTAAAACAACATGATTTTTTTCCTGTGATTCAATGCAAGAAATCGTAGGAAATTATACATATTAACCTAAGGATTTTTTGGCCCTGGGGGGTGATTGTACCCCAAATCACCCCCCCTGAATACGCCCTTGGTACAGAGTCGCTGTTTATAATAAAAAACCTTCAAATTAATGGTACTTACCTATCTACTTATTGTATAAGTACATATAGTTACACGATACCTATTATACGAGTAAAGATTTACCTATTATTTACAAAGGTATGCTTTATAAATAAATGAGTAGTTAAATAAAAATTCTTGCATTAGACATATGGGTGTAATTTTTTATCTTGCAATGAAACTTGAAAATTAATATTCAGTGGATAAGTAAGGTAAGTTTTTTTTCGTCAAGTTTGGTAGATATGACTACCCTGTATTTTTTTCAGACATATTTTCAAATCATCAAATGGACAGGAGCAGGGGTAGGAAGAATGTCCACAAGTTACGTAGGTACATAAAATCATGCAACTTTTACGTACTGATTAAAGTAGGTAGTCTCATTTTTCAATATTTGCGCAATTTCCAAAATTCTGCTCATCAACTGGAATAAGTAGGTACATTGGATGGATTATAAAATTCATATTGCGTAAGTGATAAATTTTCGTCATTTGTTGATTCGCAATTGTTGGTATATTTGCTAAAATAATTAGGTAGGTACCTACATCGGTTGAAAAAGCAACATGTGCTTAAATTTGGTTATGATTCGATGCAAGTGGCGTAATAAAGCAAGTCATGACAAAAGCGATACCACACCCTTTCGAAGATGACGACAAAATGTTGCAATTTGTTCAAACATTTTATGACGCAATATTATAGAATTTCAAAAAATAGATCATTTAAAATGATTTTTATTTTAATAAACAAAATAAATAGGCAGGTACGGGAAACCCATTGTTTAAGTACTAATTTTTGAAGTTTCCAAATTGCCTTAAAATATGTACAATCACACAGGAGTTATGTACCTTCCAAAAATTGACGGAATTTCAGAAAAGCTGCGTAAGATTTCGCAACAATTGCTTAAAACATCGTTAAAAGCATTGTTAGAATGACAAAAAACTATTTACAAAAGACCAAAATAAGTATGATAAAATTAAAATGTCTCAAAATTCAAGTAAAATCTTGCAAGAGTCACTATTGCCTACATCATTGAATTTTTGAGTTGCTAAACATTACCATAATTCTTTTTTTTTTTTTTTTTGATAACAGAAAATTAGCACAATTGGCAGATTTTACGTAAATTGCATGAAAATTTATTAAAATATCATGAAATAAGGTACCTAGTTGCAAAGAAATATACTTAATAAAATAGATACCTACCTTGGAATTTGAAACAAAATTGTAAAAATTACCCAAATACGAGTCAAACAAATTACATAAATTTACGAACAATTTATCAAAATTGAACTAACAAAATTTAACAACAACAACATAAAACACTCATGACAAAAAAAAATGTATAAAAATATTTTCCAAATATCGCATAAAATAACACTTTAGAACATGCTGAAATGACATAAAAATAATTTTAAATTGTCAGAAATTTGAATGATTTTTCAAAACTGTCAAAGTTTAAGCTCTCCTCTCAGAGAGGGATAGGATGACACATTGATTTGAAAATTTGATATTTTTTAAACGTTTTGTTGAGCTCATTCGAACATATTATGACTTTTTGCTGAAAGCACAATTTTCTTGCTTTCAAAATAATAAATTAATAAACTTAGGTACATTATAGTTCCTACTTTATCTGAAAGAAACACGAGCAAATATTGGCGGAAAATGTTAAAGACCTCCGTATCATTACGAAAACAAAAAAAAAACTTGTTTTTCCTCTCTCCATCAAGTATAGGTACATTCGCCTTTGGACAAATTACATTGTTCATTAATTATAGTCTAAAATGATAAGTAAGTACTCGTATAGGTACTAGGTACCAATAGCACGAAATTACTTCAAACTCGAGTCAATATTTTATCGGATATGATGTAATTTCGCCAGAAAATCTCAATCAAGCAAGGCGATGATAGCAAAGAAATGATTGAATTACGCATTTATATCTAATTTTTTGAAAAAAATTAGTCTGGTGAGAGCAGATTGTTACGGGTATTTTAAATCATAAAAAAAAATAACTGCCCTTCAAGTTTTTTTTTCTTTTAATTTTCATAAACTTTTTGGGAAAAAAGTTGGTGTAATGAGCAATTTTCTGTACATATTCTTGGCAAGTTTAGGAATTACCGATTTTAGGAGTGAAAGTGAAAATTTGTGAAATGAAAAATAGGTTCATAGAATGAGTATAGTCTGATGTATGTATTACGTGAATACGTAATGTAAGTTAAAAATCGAAGTCTCTATTCAACTTTGATACCTATGACTGTATATTATAGTCCATATGTAAATTTTACTCGGTAAATTTCGTAATATTTCTGCATTTCTATTCATATCCTATAATATTTTCGAAGAAATTCTTTGTTATTACGTCACAGTTCATTAATTACCAAAACAAAAAATTGAAAAAAATGAATGGAATTTGAATCGAGAGAGGTGTTCCTCTTTACCTAAGTATATCCACTCAGTTATTCGTAGTAAACATGGTATCTACGTATAATAATGTCATCACAATGTACTCGATGACATCTCATGACGTCATAACTTCAGACATTCTGAAGCCACGTTTTCTGAAAAAATTAGTATTGTGTTTGTGTGCGCATGTATCTTGAGTACATTCATCACTATCATCACTATACGAGTAAGCTACCGTAAGGCACTTCACCTTATACCTAGTTACCTACCATATCCCATATTGGGTAAAATTCGCGAAACTATTAATGATTCACTGGAATCGGTATCGAAACCCATCGAAATACTTACGTACCTACTTTTATGTAACGCCTCGTAATAGGTACCTACACTCTTGTCGATAGTAATTAACACGAATTTTCAACGAGTTACTTATATCATTAGCACGTCGTTGATTAGTCACCTACGCAAAAATACACAAACCGTTCGTACTACGTAGCGAATCTAAAAACAACTCGAAAGTATCTGTGTATAAGTATCCTTTAACGTATGTACCTACCTATGTATTAGTCAATATTTAACGTACGTTTTAAAAAAATCTCGATTGCATCACTTGATGAGAATTGTTCCACGATGAAGTGTGGTGCTCTTTCGAGTATATAATACTTTTTAGCCACATTGTCGAAATCAGTTTTGCTTCCGATCGGTCAACGAACAGTTCTCTTAATCGATAAGCTCGAAAGCTCGTTAATTTTTTTCATTCGCGATTGTAAAATTATCGCAGCCTAATATGTATCGAGAACGCGTTAAAATATTTTGTTTCGTAATCGGTGCGATAGCTTTAGTGCTGAGTGGTCGCGATATTGAAGCCGGTGTTACTCGAAATGAGCCTGAATCGTCCAACGATGGGTATCCTTTTGTCGATGGTCTTCGAATTAATTCACAACGTAATGCTATCGATACCAGTGATTTAGAAGAACGTGATACCGAATCTTCGATCGTTGACGGGCTTCATAAAATCCCTCGTCAATTCGAATTACCTTCAGATGTTGATCCGGAGGGCGAACCTACTGAATCAAATTACGAAGAATTTCCAGCCCCTGTAGAAGAATCTGAAAAACCTGTCAGTTTATTGAACAACGAATCTCCTAAAGAAGGCAACGTTGGCGAATTCCCTTTCCTCAATGGTCTTCGTAAACACTCGAGTACCGATAATGAGAAGTCCAAAGTGGGAGAAGAGTATCCTAATGGAGATGAAATTCCAAGACGTTCTCGTTTACGTGACGATGCTGGAGGATTCCCTTTCAGAGATGGTCTTCGTAGAAAACCCCAAGATGACGGTTCTAAAACGAAAGATTTTCAAACAACGAACGAAGAGTATCCTTTTGTCAATGGTCTTCGAAGGTTGCCTGGTTCGGCAAGTGAATCAGAAAATTCGACTGATGAGTCTGAAGTCGAAGGTTCGCGAAGCTTAGTCGATGATATTCCAGTCAAAGAAAATCTACCTGAATCCAACGACGAAGTTGAAGAATTTTCAGTCACTGATAAAGCCGACGAAGAAGACTCTAATCCGATCAAGAAACGTTCTGTGGAAGATGATGAATATGGTGGTCCAGAACCGACTACGACTGAGGCGTTTTTACCCGAGGATGTTAACAACGATACTAGACATGTGACAAAAATCCACTTATTTCCAACAACAAAACCTCGTCCTCCAGGACACGTACCTACCAGATATATGGTTTCTTTCGGCCAAGAATACGCAAATCAAAGGTGAGTCGAGTTTATTATATCAATTTATGCTGCAATTTCTCTCAAATTTTGGAATTTTTTTCTAATTTTTTTTTTTTTTTTAAATTTTATAGTCAATTATTGGAGAGATGGGCTTATAAACCGATTCCAGCACCGGCCGTTTTTGATAGATTAATAACCGAAGAGACGTATCCTTCGAAAGGTAGAAACAATACGTGCCCGATAAATTACATCTTGGTGCGAAATGTACGTAAATACGATCACCTGTATACCGATAATATAAAAGTCATAGATGGAGGTATCGGCGAAACACATGTCACATTGAGAATCACGAGTTATAATACCTATTTATATAAGTACTTGATTTTTATTTATGGTCTTTGCAAAGTACACCAAGATTACCCGAATATGAAAGATTTCGAAGTCGATCAGATTTGGACACCAGATGCATAAAGTTGAGATCTGATCTTCGAGCTTTTATAGTTTTTGATGAAGAATATAAATCTGTGGTAGTTGATACTTCCTATATTTTGTAACTATGACTGTTTTTCGATGCATTTGTTTTTTTTTTTTATATAGCCTACGTGACTTTTTAGTGTTCTTTGTACGTTTTTTTTGTTACGTTATTTAGTGATAGTTATTGAAATAAATTTCTTATGAAATAATTAAAAAGAGTGATTAGTTGAGTTCCTACGCATTTTTACGCCTGATCGGTAGGTATAATGGGTATTTGATAAATGTGGTGTGAAGTAGGTACTTAAAAAAATATCTACCTACAGGTCATTTACAATTTGCGAAAAAAAATCGCTCGTGTGAAAAGGTCAAGTAAATGAGGCAATTTTTGGCATTTCGAGTTTTATCTAATACGCAAATTAATCAGATAAATGTTGTAAATTACTTAATACTTAACAACAGGAAGTGTTATCGTGTTATAAAACGAAATACCTACTTGGATAATTAATTTTGTGAGTGTAAGCCTTTAAATGGCTCATTTAATCAAATGTTTCGAATTATGTATCGAGGCATAAGTAATTATAACCATTAACCATGATCTTGAATTGAATCATGTGCTACGTTATCTTGTTCATTGGCCTATCATTGCTCATTAGAAGTAATAATTAACACTGTCTCTTTTTTTTTACCATTTCTCAATAAACGGTAGGTACACAGCAGAAACATTGAGATTTTAAAAATTCAATGAAGAAGTGTAGGCTTTTTAGATGGGCCAAGAAATGTGGAAAATTAGTTTTGAATACATAATAGAAAAAGATAATCAACTATAAGCTTGAAAAGTTCTACATCGTGATGAATAAATTAAATGTACCTACTCTTTCCACCTCGTAACACATTTTTCTAAGAGCTTATGATTCTGAAACCCCTTTCTAGAAGCTGCTAAGATTTCTCGAAGCTTAATTTTCACGTCATTGAAATATAGTCTTTAAAGTCATAGGTATCAGGATGAATTCTCAGATTTATAAATTGAAGTGCCCTGGCTTCAACTCTGCACTTCAATTTTACTAGAAATCCTACTGAAGTTAAAAAAATATTCTCTTTCGAAAATACCTACACACATTTGTGAAAATCCAAACCTGACTCTTAAAATGTTTATTCTTATCACTATCCTAATTTTAATCGAAGGTTAAAATTTTCTCCATAATATTTAAGGGAGTTTTTTATTCTTTTTTTTCATTAAATTTTTTATTTATGTAGGTACTTTGAAATTGAGACAATCATCATGTGACTTTCGGTTAGAAACGACAAAGCAACACTTTTTCGAAATGAAAACCCCCATCATACTTTCAAAATTTATTTTAAAATTGCAACATTTATGCCATTAAAAAAAAAAGTAGAAGTACAACATTTTTTTGGGGGGGGGGGGGTGTTTGTAATTATTTGATTATTACACCCGTCGTCGTGTGAGATTTAAATCGAGTTGGATGATTTATTATTTTTTTTGCAAAGTTGATTCATAAATTTACGAATTACCTACGAGTTCTTATAACCTTTTTCAATTCAAAAATTCTAAAATTTGTAATTTAGTAGGTACTTTTAAAACTTTTTGAAATACCCAGAGAAATTTGATATTTTTGGAGAAAATTGAAAACTTTTTGGAGACTTCCGAACAGCTTAAAACTGATTTAGGATTTGTTTGAATTTTTGATGAACTTTGACGTGTGAAAATTTTGGTTACAGGTTGGGTTTCATGTAAGCATGTTCTTTTAATTTTGTTCAAATCATAGAGGTTTGTCCAAGAAAATCGTTTCATGAGAAAAAATTACGAATTCCGTAAAAATTTTACTCTCATTTTCTCAAAGAATGGGCAATATTTTTTCAAAAAATAATTCAAGTTGACAAATAATTTTATTTTTTATTTAAAAAATCAAGCAAATTTTATGCCTGCCTACAAACTCTCACCCTTTCAAAAAAAAAAAAACATAAAAAAATTTCTACCTGAATTTTCTTTATTTTTATGAGATAGTGAGGTATTTGTTAACTCAAAAAACCAATTTCACTCTCTTTTTTCCTTTTTTTTGCTTTTTATAAAGCACGAGGACCAACAAAAAAGATAGATAGTTCCCAAAACATTTTCAACCATTCGAACGGAAAATTGAGGATTTTCCGAAATTTTGAAATGAATAAATCTCATGTACCTACGTATACATTTAAATCACAAATTTTCACACAGTAAGGAAAGATTATGTTGAAAGCAATAAGCATCCTACCTTTTTCTCATTACCTATATCGAAAGTGAGCCTCAAAACGTCTTGGTACATAGCTGCAGCTCAATCTGGATAAAGTATCTGGATATAGAATAGTGGCTGTCCAATCACACATTTTCAAATTTTGGGGCCATTTTGAAAAAATTTGAGTACAAAAATATGTCTCTCCTCTTTCACGATAAAAGTTACCCTCAAAAAACGGTGTATACTAAGTTTCCAGAATATGATGGTGAAACAGAAAAAAATTGTAGCTGCCCAATAGCACATTATTTATGATTCTCAAGTAATTTTTAAAAAAAATTGCACCCAAATAAATACACAAACCTACACTTTTTCGTGTTTGTGCCAAAAGTGGCGCTTAAAACTTGTTTATAGATGAAATATGACCAAGAAAAAAGATTCTGAGGGTTGAAACAGCCCAATCGCATATTTTGTAATTTTAAGACAATTTTTTTGGAAAAATTTGAAATATTGAAACACATACCTACTTACGTTTTTTCTCACTCATTTTAGAAGTGGCTCTCAAAACCTTGCTGATGAATGAAATCTGACTTGAAAAGAGGATTCGAAGAGTTTTAACAGTTTTTAATTGCCCAGCAATATGAGATTTTAGGGCATTTTTTTGAAATCAAATTGGATTCAAAAATACACTTTATCTTGCTCATGTCAAAAGTGGCCTTCAAAACTTTTTGTTGATAGACGAAATAGAGTTGAAGTAGCCCAATTTTATAGTAAGATAATTTTCGCAATTGAACAAAAACAAAAAAATTGGCTCCAAAAAATATTCCTACCTAAGTAGTAAGTACCTACTTATTTTTTTCCGCTCATATTAAAAGTGTTCCTTAAAACACGTTGATATTTTTGACGTGGACTAAAAAAGAGATTCGCAGAGTTGTCACAATTTTAAAAGATTTTTTCTATTTAAAAAAAAAAAAAAAAAAAAAAAATGGGCCCAAAACACCTTTTTTTTGCCTACCTAAGTATGTTTTTTGATGTTTGGAATTGAAAATTGAACTTTTTCAAATTTAGATTTTTTTTGTGATGAGTTCATTTCATCGAGTGAAAGTGTTTTTTCAACTTTTTCAGCGGATACGTAAAAATAAGGGTCAAATGGGTCAACTTCGCCTGTCAAAACTTCTTTTGATGTTTTAAATCAAAAAATCGCATTTTTTCGAAAACTTTCAATTTTTTTAAATCAACTTTACGAAATAATGCCATTCCAATTTTTTAAAATGTTGTTCAGCGTGAAAAGTTGTCTATAAGGTTAATATATTTTTTTCAGAATTTTTGAGAGTCAGAACGATATGAAAACTACGTTTTGAAACTTTTCGAGCTAATTTTTCGTACAAAAAAAAGTGGAAACACTGATTTTTATGATATTACTAGAAGCCTTTTAAAACCCCTAACTATTGAAAAAATTTCCAATTTGGTAGGTATCTGGGATATCGAGTAATCCATTGCTGAAATGGATGATATTTTCAGTTCACTGAAAAGGCCCATGGGCTGCGATTTGAGCCATTGGTCATCCATTCGGAAGGTCTTTCCACAGGAAAAATTTCAAAAAAATCGCTGACCCCCCCCCCTTACCACTTCTTGGTCGAATTGACGTGGAATGACCCAGTGATGGCCAGTAATTAATACGTTACCGCTACCTCCGCTACCTAGACTACAGACGAGGTCAGCTTCTTGATTTTGATTAGAGAACATATTATGAGAGGGGTTTTGCGATAAGGGCCCCTGTGGTGATATTTCGATTTTTTCAGGAAAGAGAAAACACCGAATTGCTTCGATTTTTTCAATTTTTTTTTTTTTTTTGATTTTTGGGTGCTGTGTTGTCTTGCGCATAGGTTGGATGGGAAATTTTGACGAAATTCGTTCATCATCTCCTGATATCCGTGATTTAGAAAAGGGACCTTGTGGTGAAAAGACGAATTTACACAACGTTACAGACTACCCTGCAAAAAAATACCGAGAAATTCGGATTCGCCATGAAATTTTAGATAGGTAACAACAATAAAATAATTTTTCCATCGACCTTTTTTTTAAAAAAAAAAAAATAAAAAACAAACTAAAACTTTGTTTTTTGATTTCCCAAAAATGTGAGTTTTTGAGTATTCATGTTCAAGTAATTTTTAAACGAGAAGTTGATGCGATAGGCGAAATCTGATTGCACCATTCGATTTCTCGTGAAAAAGTAAGTCGGAATCGCCAATAAAAAAAAAAAACATCGAATCACCACAAGGACTCATATCGTGAAACGCCTCTCATATGTAGATAATTCCACTAGAATAAATTCTGCAGTTTCAACGACTACAATTTTTCGAATAATTTTCTCTCCATTGAAAATGACTCAGAGTAATATTTCACGCAGGTGCTTCGTTATCATAAAACTTTTCCTTATCTTAATTTATCTCATTAAAACACCTGAAATCAACGATATAGATAGGTACACCCAAAAGTCACTACTACTTGTTAACCTCTTAATTCGTACCACTTCAAAAACCTCTCAAGTTCAAATACACCGACTAACTCTTCGTTGAAAAGTAAAACTATATCAAATGAGAACTACAAAATCTCAACAGATATCCAACTTCGGGCACGTTCAAGTCTTATAAGCTTTCGTTATGAATGAAAAATTCGCTCCAGAATCGTGAGAACGGCACACGTGACTCAACCAGTTACCACATAGGTCTGTGTGAGTAAACATGCGCAACTATTTATACAACTCGGACACGATTGCGCATAACCGGTCGTCTTATGCTTACCTATACTCTACGTCTACGTGCAAAATCACCTCATGGATTTTCGTCGATGAATCCAAATCCAATGATTGATCATTTTTCATTAGGTAAATTCGATATCCGGCTGAGTAATTGGTCGAGTGAAAGATGCTGATTTAAAATTCAACTCGACTTAATGAAATGAAACTTTATGGTCAACCATTTAGTTACCTACCTATTTACTTGTATCGAAATTTAATTCGTTTTGCGATCGATCATCTCATCGTGTACGAGTTAGATATTTTGTCATCGAAGCAACAGTGTTGCTCAACAAGTTCCCGTCATCATTGGTGTGTATAATTCGGTCATTCGCATTCTCTCATATTGTGATGTGTCTGTATCGCCGCGTCGTTTTTCCTCGATATGTACGAGTATTTTTCGAAAACGAGTGAAAAACGTCGAGGTTTTTCAAACGGCGAACATCTCGTTACAAACTTATCGTACGCCAAGTACAATTCTTCGCGCGCTGTGTAGGGATTAATACACCCTTTTTTTCCTGCTTCTTGCTAGCCATTAAACGTGATCAGCAGGCCAATGTTAGAATTAAAACTGTCGGCTCGAATTGAGGAATCGTTTCGGCTTTGTTCTCTCTTTACATCGCCTGTTCACCATTTAATCGTCCATTTCTACAATTAATACCTTATGAAAGAACTAAACGGATATATCACCCATTGGTATACCAAATTCGTCGACGACAAATTCTTTCCGTCTGTGAGTTTCTTCTCTCTGTCTCGTTCTATTTGATTAAATCTGCTGTGCTCGGTACCTAGACCTACTCGTATTAATAGTGTTTGATAAATGTAAACATTTGTAATGGTGACGCGTTGGATTTAACGTTAATCAACGTGCAGGTGAGACGTACTTAGATGTGAGAAACTGGTCAAAAGAACTACCTATATACGAGTATTAATTTTCCTTCGCTGGGTCCTTTTGTCCATACAATCGATCTATAATCCTCGAATGTAAATTTCCATCACATCGATACACGACTTCTTCAACCACATCCACATAAGTTAAGCAAAAAATTACCATACTTTTAAACCAGCTACATTAAATTTTATTTGCAGACATAGTCGTGCCGTAAGCACCTTGTTTACAATGCCTACATATAACGTCTCCTCAGCACAACACTGTGCTTACCTTTATATTCTTATATGTAGGTACCTACAGCTAGAAAAAAAAGCAAAAAGAAAGAATACAAAATAGCCACCAGAAATACCTGTTCGCAGTTAACAAGACTCTTCTGCTCTTTCTCTCTCTCACCATCTGTGATCTCAATCACATGTTCTTCAAGTACCCGACGACTTAGTTGATTCATTTTACGGTGTATTTCATTCATTCACTCTCCTCTTCTTCGACTCGTCCACGCTGGCTGTCTACATTGAACGCGGACATTCACATATTTCTCTACGCCGTTGACTATTTCGCTAAGCAGCATTGATTCAACTTTTTTTTCCTCTTCGGCTTCTATACGCTTATTCTCTCTGGATATAACGATAATTGGCCATTTTTTCTCTCTTTTTATCCTATATTTCGAGATCCATTCAACACTTAGCAGCACATGAATATTATAATATGCTATCGTGTCGTATAGTCGTCGTAGTTGCTGGTAGATAATCGCTCGACAGGAAATATAATTTAATTCGAGGTATCAGCCGAATTGCAAGAGGTGAAAGACCGGATCAGGAAGTGTGAAATTTTATTTTGAAATACCTAAGTACATATAGCAAGAGTCAATTTTCATTGATACGAGAATCGAGTTTTGAGTCGCGACGAGGCTTCATTAAAAGAGAGGAACTCAAAGATGAACTTTTGTCTAAAAAGTATGGAAATTGGAAACCTTTTCTGACTCTTTTTGGTTCAGAAAAGTTTGTAACTTTTTTTCACTCATTCCTTTTTTACATATTTTTTGGGTGAAAAATTCCAAGATCAAGATCGATACAAGTTCATCATCATCAGGAAAACACGAAATTAGACCATGCACAGAATATTTCCCCAACATTTTCAAAGTTGCAACTATATAGTGCAACATTGAACACGTATAAAAACCCGGTAAAATTAAAGCCAAAAATATATGTATACTTTTTTAGAAGAGTTTAAGAACTTTTCTGATAAACTCTGTTAGAAAAAGAGTGAAACTGAGTTTTTCAAGAGCTGAAGTTTTCACAGGACTCAGTGTGCCCATATAATTACAATAAATGTGGGAAATAAAAAGTGATTTCAAAATGTCGGTATGTACCTACCAGGGCATGCCTGGAACTCTTCAACCCTGGAATCTGTGATTGAAAAATAAATTTAATAAACAGGTCACAGAGGACTTCAGAAAATCTCCATTCTACGATTTTCAGTTTCCGAAGTAGATTTTTCCTGAATTTTTGAAAATTCAAAATTGACACTTAAAACAACCTGAATTTTTCCAGTAAAGATTATAGAAATTAGTCTTGAAACTAATAACACTCCCTAATTGGTGTATATTAATTTTCTACATATCTAGTAAAAGGGAACCTCTTGAGGTGTCCGCCTCTGATCTGAACGGGACCACGATTTTTGGAAAGAGCATGTTCTAAAACCCCAAAATCCAAATTTTCAGCTGCCCTAGTTCATTTTTCGATTTTTGGCGAATTTTTGAAAATCCAAAATTGACTATTTTGGTGATTTCTGCTTTTTTAAAAAAAGTACGTACTTGATCAGTGAAAATGTTCAAAATAAGTCCTAAAACTGATATTAACGCCCCAAATCCAAATTTCGCCATTTCCAGCCATTCTGGAGCCTCCAGTGCGATTTTTCAATTTCTCCAGAATTTTCAATTTGCTCCAGAAAGCGTGAATATGAAGTTGGGCAGCTAAAAATCGAGTTGTGTGTTATACTCGACCTGTTTAACGAATTTATCTGCATTTGAGCCGATTCTGGAGCGGACCCCTCAAAAGTGGTTTTTTGACCAGTTTTTTTTCAAAATAAAAAATATTCAAAAATCAAAAATTTCCCGTTTGCGAGAAAATTTTCGAAATTTATGCGAATCGCTGTATTTCGAACACAACAAACCCACTGAAGCCGAGTTCCGCCATGTCCGGCCATTCTGGAGCCTCCAGTGCGATTTTTCAATTTCTCCAGAATTTTCAATTTGCTCCAGAAGGCGTGAACGTGAAGTTGGGCAGCTAAAAATCGAGTTGTGTGTTATACTCGACCTGTTTAACGAATTTATCCGCATTTGAGCCGATTCTGGAGCGGACACCTCAAGAGTGGTTTTTTGACCAGCTTTTTTTCAAAATAAAATATCCAAAAACCAAAAATTCCTCGATTGTGAGAAAATTTTTGAAATTTGAGCGAATCGTTCTATTACATCATTAATTAACCACACGAGAGCGAATTTTGCCATTTCCAGCCTTTCTTGGGCCTCCCTTTAATTTTTGAATATTTTTATTATGAAAAAAGCTGGTCAAAAACCCACTTTTGAGGTGTCTCTTCCAGAATCGGCTCAAATGTGAATAAATTCGTTAAACAGGTTGAGTATAACACACAACTCGATTTTTAGCTACCCAACTTCATATTCACGCCTTCTGGAGAAATTGAAAAATCGCGCTGGGGCCCTCAGAATAGCTGGAAATGGCCAAATTTGCGCTCGTGGGCTTAGTTCATGACAAAATACTGTGATTCGCGCAAATTTCTAAAATTTTCTCGCAAACGAGAAATTTTTTATTTTTGAATATTTTTTATTTTGAAAAAAAAACTGGTCAAAAAACCACTCTTGAGGTGTCCGCTCCAGAATCGGCTCAAATGTGGATAAATTCGTTAAACAGGTCGAGTATAACACACAACTCGATTTTTAGCTGCCCAACTTCATATTCACGCCTTCTGGAGCAAATTGAAAATTTTGGAGAAATTGAAAAATCGCACTGGAGGCTCCAGAATGGCTGGAAATGGCGAAATTTGGATTTGGTGGGTTAATATCAGTTTTAGGACTTATTTTGAACATTTTTACTGATCAAGAACGTACTTTTTAAAAAAAAGCATAAATCACCAAAAATAGTCAATTTTGGATTTTCAAAAATTCGCCAAAAATCGAAAAATGAACTAGGGCAGCTGAAAATTTGGATTTGGGGGTTTCAGAACATGTTCTTTCCAAAAATCGCAGTCCCGTTCAAATCGGAGGCGGACACCTCAAGAGGTTCTTTTGTTAGAGATAAACATTTGAAAACTACTTTCGTACTTGCCTACATAATACATACATAATATGACGTATAGTTAGAGTTACTGAAGTCGCTTTCCGAATCCATTGTCACAATTTTCGAGTCGATCTGGAGCCTCCAACAAAAGTTGGCTTTCCTCCAGTAATTTCAAATCACTCTAAAAGGTGTTGTACTTGATCAACTTCAGATTTCTGAATCAATCATCAGGACAGGTGTAGGTATGTTTTTTTTTTACAAGTTGGGAATCTGAAATTCCAAAAAAAATCCAAAACTGTCAATTTTTGCATAAAATAACTCGAAACTTTCTCTCCTTCCAGAGGTAAATCACCCGAATCGATTGTCCCCATTTTTAAGAAAATCCGGAGCCTCCAGTGAAAGTTGACTTTCCTGCTGCATGTAATTTCAAATCGTTGCAGGAGGAATTTCAAATCAAATTCAGTGTCCAAAAATTTAATCAGGTCGACATTCCAAATTGATTAGGGTAAATCGGTTCCCCTCTTCCAAATCATTAGTCAGAACACTCAATTGGGAGAACTTAGGTATCCATTTTTTTGGAATTAATTTCAAAATCGACAAAACTTTATTTCTATATTCCACGAATTCAATGCCACCTCCTCAAATCGACTTTGAACACTTTTGAGCCAATTTGGTGTTTCTAGCGAAAGTTAGCTTCTGCTGCAGAAATTGATAATTCCCTAATTCTTAACTGAGGTGACAATTTGCAAAGGCTCGTGAAGGGTTTCAAAGGAGGAGGGGGTCAACTATACCTATGAATTGGTTTTCAGATTTTCCCCCTATCCAAAGAGATCAGTTGGGCAATTTGAGTTTCGATTTTTAATTTGAACACTTAAACGAAAATTTTTAAAAAACCAACTATTTTTTATTTTGAAAAATCAACTCGACGAAAAAAATACTTACCAATAAAGAAATTTAACCAAAATAAATTTTCTAGCTCTTTTTTCCTTCTAAATAAAATTTTTCAAAAATCCAATCCAACTAAGTATTTTTTATTTTGAAAAATCAAGATGAGAATACTCATCACAGAAATTTACCCAAAATGAATTTTCTATAGCTCTTTTAACTTTTGTATCAACATTTCCTAATTTTGAGAACAACCCTGAAACTTATTATTCAGGACTTCCTTCATCTTTCAACAATGATATTTCATTTTCATTCCCAACGCAGACTCCTTTTCATCACTGAACGCGTTTAGTGGACCTTTCACCTAATCTGTTATATAATATTTACAATATTAAGTTACCTATCGCATAATATCTAGGTAGCTGTGACAATTTTTAATCCGCAACAGTTTCATTTTCAAACATACAAATCGAATCAAACACAAACACAGTCTACCTGTGCCCATTTCCAATCCTCAAATTCAATTCGAACACACGTTCGAGAACCTGCTCCTTTTCGTATCCTTGGATTCATCTCTGAAATATCCTTTCATTAAGCTCAATTCGTTACACGACAATTCGGCCAATAAAAAATTCCCTCTAGCGTCACAAATTGATGAAAAAAAAAACTACCGAATATCGTCGTCTTCTCTACATACACACATGTCGGCATTTTTTCTCGATATAATCCGCCTCGTAAAACCGAATAATTACTACTTAGTATTTTGATGGTCGCTACTAAGAAAGCGGAGCATCGTCGTAAACATTTTAAAAATCCGAATTACCGTCTCACTTTCGTAAACGAGGTGAAAAGATATTACTTGTAGAAGATGATATGAAAAAAAAGTCACCTGAATTAGGAAAAAAAACTCGGATTAAGTGTTAATAAGATGGCGGGACATTAATTTTTTAATTTTTATTTCGTCTGTGTTTTTTTTCTGTTTACTTTCCTTAATAAGTGTACTCGTCTTTATCGAAATCAACAATCTTACACGTTACAACAACCATATTCTTCGGAATGTGAATATCGTTAAATTTTTTTTTCATGTTCGACCCGTATTTTTTAACACAATTCGATAGTGCTGTGATTGTAAAAAAGGTACCTATTTTTTCAACTCGGATTTACTTAATTAATTAAATTTCCAAACCAGTAGTAAGGACAAGCATTAAAACCGTTTTTATTACCAATACTGTATTATATCGTCTGTGTAAATCGTACTCGTAAGTTTCATTTTCTACCCTCGTCTTCCCGCCCTCTACAGACGTTCTACAAATGTCGGAAAATTCTCCATAAAAAGTCTATACACAAGGCTAGACATAATACTTACATCTGCAGATTTGTCGAAGGATGAAGAAGGACGAACGGTGGCTGCGATGGTATCGGTGACTTATGGGTATTAATGTATTTAATAATTTTTATAAACACCCAAAGCTAATTCACATGTTAAACACACTATATTAGACGGACGTATTCAATTAGATAATTTATTCGGTTTAATTAAGAAAGCGAAGAGGATTTCCTCTGCTGGTGTTTAATAAAAGTCTAAACATCCTTCATTTTGTCCTTATTTACTATGACAAATTAAAGAAGGAAGAACCATTTAATGTCGTTTAAAAAATCTAGATTTTTAAATCTTCTTCTCTGTATATTCACACCGGGGAGTGCATTATCGTACTATACACATTAAAAAAGAAGATGTAACTCGAATAAATCCCTACAATAAATAACAACCATTAATTGAAACCCGTCGCCTTGCGTCGCACCTAGTACTCTACTACACCTCGACCAAAAATATAGCGCGAGAAGAAAAAGATAATATTCGATTCGAGTATAACGGTAACGTCTTCACTTATTATATTTACCGCAAATTCCCAACATTGAAAATTTTCAGCACCATCAAACCGCAAATACCTACGTTCACAAGTTGAGGAACAGTATAATTAAAAATCATTGCCCTCGTCGTATACTTAAGCTAGGTGTAGGTAGGTACATTGATATTATGTTATGTAATAATATTTCAAAGCAGCAAGATACGTACTCGATGATCCGAAGAAAACAATTATTTTATCCATATTATCTTTGGCTTTGCTGTGAAGTATTCTTGAGTGGATTGATGGATCATTCATTTCGATAGCCACGTCAAATAACTGTTCGTAAAAATATTAATTTCAGTTGGCATATTAAAATTTTGCAAAGTCTGTGTCTGTAAAACGAATTGTGTCTAAATTCAAAACTTGTTCAAGTGTACTCATATAAAGTGCAAAAAATGAAAAAAAAACGAAGAATTAATTGCATAAAAAAACTATACCTACCGTCAGCTAACAAAACTCATAAAATTTTCGTGAATTCGTAATAAAATTTACTTACTCATTTGAAGAATTTTTCTATTTTTTTTTCAAGAGAAGTATTCGTGTCATATTTTCAATAAAAAATTACTTAATGCACCAGTTTGCAATTTTGGCAAATTTTTTCATTTATTATTATTATTAAGTACCTATGGTCAAAATATATATTTTTTTTTTGAAAATAAAATTCAAATTTTATTACAAGAGTTAAACTTTAGCTGTTATTTAGTGAGCTACCTATTTTTCAAGATTCAGAGAATCAATTAGGTATGTAGTAAATTTAATCTAGAATTAAAAAAAAAAAAAAAAAAATATGAGCATTTGTTTTGAAACTTTGAAATAGGTAAGCAATTAGTCCGGCATATGACAATAGGAGTAATTGCACCCCCCCCCCCCCCCGCCGATCCTCCGGGACAACTTTTTTCTTAAAGGGGACATCCTAATGAACATTTTAAAGCAAACTTGCCCAAAAAAAAGTTGGTCTTACTTACAAAATGGCGGCCATTTTGATTGACAGGTCAGCCGAAATCGCAGATTTTACGATTCAACATAGGACTTGCATGAAATTTTTCAAACCTTACAAAAGTAGATCGAAAGGTCATGCAAAAATTTATCACCTGTCAAAATTTCAAGTGCTAAAGTGCGTTTTTCGGTTTTTGGTGAATTTTTGAAAATCCAATTTAGGCCAAAAATGAGGGAAAAAATCAAAATTTTACCAAATTGACCAAGAAAGCTGAAATTTGGGATATACCCTACTTTCGACATGCCAAATCGATTGGAAACGGTTTCAACCCGTTTTGAGCAGTTCTGGAGCCTCCAGCAGATTTTTGAAAATCGAAATTCCCACAAAATTCCATCAAATTGGAGTTGTAAAGCTGAAATTTATTCTAAAAACTAATTTCAATACGCTACGAGGTGGACTGCTGGTGGATGTCAAGTCATTTTGGAGCCTCCAGCGCCTTTTTGAAAATTCCTGAAGCCTCCAGCAGATTTTTGAAACTTTAAATTTTCACAAAATTTCATCAAATGGAGATAGTAATATGAAATCTACTCTACATTCCAATTTTAACACCCTCTGAAGACGACTTCAGATGGGTTCAAGTCATTTTAGAGCTTCCAGCGACTTTTTTGAAAATTACTGGAGCCTCCAGTACATTTTTGATATTTGAAATTCCGACAACATCAATTTATCAAATGGAGTTGTCATGCTGAATCACAGACTACGTGGTGGTTTCGAATGGTCCTGAAGCTTCCAGCTACGTACTTTTAGGAAATTTCAATTTTCAAAAAAAACGCCATATAACCTTTCAAAAAGTCGCTGGAGGCTCCAAAACGACTTGAAATGAACCAGCAGTCCACTTTGTAGCGTATTGAAATTAGATTTACAGAATGAATTTCGACACTCCATCTCAGTTTGATGAAATGGGGAAATTTCAAGTTTCAAAAAACTGCTGGAGGCTCCAGTAATTTTCAAAAATGTCGCTGGAGGCTCTAAAATGACTTTAACCCATCTGAAGTCGTCTTCAGAGGGTGTTAAAATTGAAGTGTAGAGTAAATTTCAGCTTTCCATCTCCATTTGACGAAATTTTGTGAAAATTTAAAGTTTCAAAAATCTGCTGGAGGCTCCAAAACGACTTGACATTCACCAGCAGTCCACCTCGTAGCGTATTGAAATTAGTTTTTAGAATAAATTTCAGCTTTACAACTCCAATTTGATGGAATTTTGTGGGAAATTCGAGTTTCAGAAATCTGCTGGAGGCACTAGAACTGCTCAAAACGGGTTGAAACCGTTTCCAATCGATTTGGCATGTCGAAAGTATGGTATATCCCAAATTTCAGCTTTCTTGGTCAATTTGGTAAAATTTTGATTTTTTCCCTCATTTTTGGCCTAAATTGGATTTTCAAAAATTCACCAAAAATCGAAAAACGCACTTTAGCACTTGAAATTTTGACAGGTGATAAATTTTTGCATGACCTTTCGATCTACCTGTGTAAGGTTTGAAAAATTTCGTGCAAGTCCTATGTTGAAACGTAAAATCTGCGATTTCGGCTGACCTGTCAATCAAAATGGCCGCCATTTTGTATGTAAGACCAACTTTTTTTTGGGGAAGTTTGCTTTAAAATGTTCCTTAGGATAAAGTTGTCCCGGAGGATCGGAGGGGGGGGGGGGGTGCAATTACTCCTATTGTCATATGCCGGACTAAATACTTAATTCAAAAAGTCATGAAAAAAACACCAATTTCAAATTTGTGTGATTCATCTTTTGCATAATAATCGTTCGTGAACGACTAATTGCATTGACCATTGACTTTAGTAGATCGCAAACGTTGAAATTGTTGTTTTTTTTTCAGTTTTAACAATATTTTTCTGATTAGTGAACCAAATTAAATTTGAATAAGAATGACTAACGATTTGACTCATCAAGTCAGAAAAAAATCGTTCATTATAGGTGAGAAATCAATTTGACTCGAAAAATAGTGCAGAAAAAATTTGCTCGTTGAAATGAGAAAATTCCATTTCAAGCTAATACAAAATTTCATAAATTGATGAGAAAATTAAATAGGTAAGTCTGTAGTTATTATCCTTGCAAACTTCATTTCTGGTTACATTTCACTTTCAATCACGTTTGGTACATGAATAAGGAAAATATGATGTTTTTTGGGACAAAATATTTTAAGGAAGGCAATTCTTTATGTAATTGTTCCTGATTTTTTGCCATTTTCATCGACTTTTATTCATTTTAAACAGTTTTCATGGATGCCTCCTGGTGCTTATGCGTGTATGGTCCGATATTAATTTCACTTGTTGAACATGTGGCACAGGAAAATTTACCAGTTGATGGTATGTATTTTGCAACTTGGAGGGGCTAAAAGGCTAACAAACAAATGTACAAGCAATTTTTTTTTTCAAAATTTTGCTCACTTTAACTGTTTATTCCACAACTTTGGGGCAAATTTCATGGATTTAATGGCAGTTTTACGGTCGTTTTTACATTTTATTTTCATTTGATTAATTTTTGTTATTTTCTGTTTTTTTTTTTTTTTTTTTTTTTTTTTTTTAAATTACCTAGGAATAAGAAATCATAATTTCCTTGAATCAGCATTCAGCAGCAAATACCAAAGCATATACCTACGCAATGGTATTATGTTTGAAAATCCCTCCTCTTCTCATCCCATCATCATTCGTGTAATGTCTATTAAATCCAGCGTACGACGACGAATGTCTACAGATCAGAGACTGTCGCAGTCGAGGAGCAACCAAAGTACTTACATACATAATATTATTATTATCGTAGGACAATTTCGAACATTATATCTCTCCTACAACTACGTGACGAAAATATATTTAGAAAAACAAAATAATCATAATCATTATAATCGTCGTTTAAGTTTTTTAAATTTTCTACACTATATTATTATGCTCGTTAAACACGAAGCAACTGGTTAGTTAAAGTTGAGATTTTTATTTCATTTATACTGCGACATCCTGCTCGTTGGGTGCTTCTCAATTATGAGTATACGGTATTCAAATTTAATAGAATTTAAATTCTATTCCTTATCCTGCAGATTATACGCGTGAATATGCACCAGCATAAAAGTAGAAGTCCTCTTCAATGAGTAGGTACCTATGTACATTAATCGTTCAAATAGCACTTGTACAAAACAAGTACCTACCTAGACCAAAAAAAAATCACAATCAACAGATTGCTCATTAATTGCATAAGTGCATAGAATATCTGAAAAGAATCCACAGATTACGACCCACTATATCTAGCACCATCGCAGGAAGATCTTGGAGCACTATAGCTCACAAGTCCAAGTCGACTGCATTGAGTCGTAAATGACTAATATAAATTTCGCTGATAGATAAATTAATACGTATTCTTATCTATTTTTAAATGCGCCTATCTATTATTACCACGTATTAAAAAGACGTTTTCAAATGGATTCGCATTAAAAATCTATACAGCCGCGACGATTTTAACACTATTAAAAATCGTCTTCTAGCTGTATAAGATGTAACATTTGATAATCGCAGATCGCAGACTCATCGTTTGCTCGGCCACAATATAAAGTCTCTTTTAACAACGTAATACTCGTATATTTCCAATATTTATCCTCGCGGTATAATTTTACTACGTTCGACGATTTATTATTTTGTATTATACAGGGTGTCCCGGTTCAGAATGACGTTTGTTTTCTTGAAAATCTTTGAAAAATTTCCTCTTCAAATATCATTTTTATTTATGTTTTTTGAAGGGAAAAAAATGCTCTTTTTGATGGGCGCAACTCTCACTTCTCGTCTCTTTTATCTTGATTAGTTTGAAAAAATAAGGATGTATAAACTTGAAAAATTCATTCTAAAAAAAAATCCAAAAACATTTTTTTTGCCTTGAAAATTTCTCAAAACGCATTAAAACTGTTGTGAGTAAATTTTATAATCATATTGCGTTGTTTTATGCGTTTTGATCCATTTTTGAAACAAAAAAAAATTGAATTTTTTTTTAGATTGATTTTTCAACAAACATACATATTTGTGCTCAGAATAGGCTGCTTAAGTGCTTATATGTTACTGGTAAAGGACGTTATTTAGTGCCGGGACACCCTGTATACGCGCCCGAGTCCTACCCATCCTCTAATTCTCCTACAAATATACTTTATCTCGTATAATACGAGTACAACCATCTCATCGCTCGAGTACCAGTACCTATACCATATAGGCGAATTTACACTACACCGTGTACAGTACACGCGGTACAGGTACACCCAACTCATACACACGAAATTCTTGAATGGCCCGATACCTCGAGGCAGGCTCATTCATCACCGAGTGGCCTGCAATTAGAACCCACTATTCTGGCGCGAGTAACAGCTAATGTCGCCTAGAATACCTTATTAATAAGAGGTATTTATCCAATTAAAAGAGATTTTTTTTTCAATTTCGTCATTAGGTATTTATGGGATTTATAATAAGCGTATCTATGCGTATAGAGTATGTTGGGTGAGGCTGCGAATATAGTAATGAATGAGAGTGTATGAGACTAGAGAGTCGATTCAAATTACTGGTGTTGGAAAGAATTCTAATTGGGTTCGCTGTGAAGTGTAAATTTTCACCTTTTTTCCAGGGGTTATACTACAACGTTGTTTATATGGCACGATATAAGAGGAATTCAGTTTTTTTTTAATTTCCATGTGAAAGATTGAAACAGACCATTTGAGCATCCTCGAGGCGTTTTCAAACAAAAATACTCATCTCGAGTGTTCTAAAAATTTTTAATTTTCCAAAATAGGTATGTAGGCTAAAAAATGGGTAAAAAAATTGGTAAAAAATCAAGTGAATGTAACTTTTGCGGGAAAAAAACGAAGAAGAGGACGGAAACGATACATAACCTTGGGAATAATCTTGATCTTTTTTGCTTTTCATCCCTCTCCACCCCCTCACCAATTGTAAAGATCATGATTTTTTGTGTGTTTGACTCAACATCACAAATCACATCACTCTTAGCACATAAAATCAGATAAGTTGTGAATTTTCAAGTTAATAACCAAAGCTAGTTTTGAATGCAAATTTTGATTCATCATCAAAATTTTTCTCATTGACCATAAGATCATACGATTTCAAAACTTCTGAATTAGGATCAGGAATGTCACAAAAATTTACATGGTGTCAAAATTATGAAGATTCGTATTTAGATCTAGGTAGTCTGCATTTTAGAAAATTTAAGAATTTCTCTGCTTTAATTGTGAAATATTTTCATTTTTTCGAGTTGTGAAAATACCTATGTTTAAAAAAGTTTTTTCTATAGGTAGGATAATCCTATCCATAAAAACTGAAAAAATGGGAAATGAAATTCAACCTAAATTTAAAACATTTCCGAGAGAGGGAAGGGGGAATATCAAATATCCAAAATTAACGCACCTCTATTTTGAATTTTTAGATCCCACATACTCTCAAGAAATTCAAAACTGCGATCCAGATAAATGTTTGGATAGTTCTGAAAAAAGTCTTAGAATACCTATACCGCTATTTCTGAAAACCAATTACCCTTTTCGACAAAAACTAGTAGGTAAATTTGTTCAAGAAGTGGTGAAAAATCATAATTTATCAGTATGAATTTATCATCTAGGTATGACATTAAATGTAAATTGCAACAAAGGAAAATGTGCATTTTTCGCAGAAAGTGTCATATTTTTTGTCAGAAAAAAATAGGGTGTTGGAAAAATGAGTATTTTCATGAAAAAAACTTTTTAAACATTAAGTACCTACCATTTTAAACAGTGTCTGTCACAAACACTGGTTTTGAACAGTGTCTGTCACAAACACTGGATTTAAACATTGTCTGTCACAAAAACTGGATTTAAACAGTGTCTGCCACAAACACTGGATTTAAACAGTGTCTGTCACAAACACTGCTTTTAAGCAGTGTCTGTTTCAAACACTGGATTTAAACAGTGTCTGTCACAAACACTGGTTTCAAACCGTGTCTGTCACTAACACTGGTTTTAAACAGTATCTGTCACAGACACAAGTTTTAAACAGTGTCTGTCACAAACACTGGTTTTAAACAGTGTCTGTTTCAAACACTAGTTTTAAACAGTGTCTGTTTCAAACACTGGATTTAACAGTGTCTGTTTCAAACACTGGATTTAAACAGTGTCTGTCACAAACACTGGTTTTAAACAGTGTCTGTCACAAACACTGGTTTTGAACGGTGTCTGTCACAAACACTGGTTTTAAACAGTGTCTGTCACAAACACTGGTTTTGAATGGTGTCAGTCACAAACACTGGTTTTGAACAGTGTCAGTCACAAACACTTGTTTTAAACAGTGCCTGTCAAAAAACACTGGATTTAAAATTTAAACAGTGTCTGTCCCAAACACTGGATTTAAACAGTGCCTGTTTCAAACACTGGTTTTAAGCAGTGTCTGTCACAAACACCGGTTTTAAACAGTGTCTATCACTACCACTGGTTTTGAACAGTATATGTCTGTACCACTGCTTTTAAACAGTGTCTGTCACTACCACTGGTTTTAAACAGTGTCTGTCACTACCACTCGTTTTAAACCATGTCTGTCACTACCACTGGTTTTGAACGGTGTCTGTCACAAACACCGGTTTTAAACAGTGTCTGTTTCAAACACTGGTTTTAAGCAGTGTCTGTTTCAAACACTGGATTTAAACAGTGTCTGTCACAAACACTGGATTTAAACAGTGTCTGTTTCAAACACTGGTTTTGAACAGTGTTAGTCACAAACACTGGTTTTAAACAGTGTCTGTCACAAACACCGGTTTTAAACAATGTCTTTTTCAAACACTGGTTTTAAGCAGTGTCTGTCACAAACACCAGTTTTGAACAGTGTCTGTTTCAAACACTGGTTTTAAGCAGTGTCTGTTTCAAACACTGGATTTAAACAGTGTCTGTCACAAACACTGGTTTAGAAATGGTGTTGGTCACAAACACTGGTTTTAAGCAGTTTCTGTTTCAAACATTGGATTTAAACAGTGTCTGTCACAAACACTGGTTTTAAACATTGTCTGTCACAAACATTGGTTTCAAACAGTGTCTGTCACAAACACTGGTTTCAAACAAATTACAATTTTTTAAGTAGGTAATTAGAATTGTAAAAAAAATTATCATTTTTGGAAAAATTATTTTTTTTTGAAAAGATCACCAGTTTTAGAAGAGCTCTACAGAGAAATTCAGTATTTCTGGCCTTAATTCAACATGTTTTGTAGAAAATGAAAATTGTTGACAGAAAGTAAATATTCCTGTCCAAAGTGAACATTTTGATATGTAGGTACCCAGAAAACCATGTTGCACACTGATTCAATTTTGGTATTTGTATTGGTATTGGTATGAAGAATTTCCAAAATTTCGGTATTGCTATCAGTGCGCACTGCTAGAAAATGAACATTTTTAGCTGAAGATAAACTTCTTGAAAGAACGTGAGCTTTCGTGGCAGAAAATTATTTTTTTTCTTGATATTACCCTGCAAAAAATAAAGAACGTGTTGCTTTTTTTGCTTGGCTTTTTCAAGTTTTGCTAGAACTTCTGAGACGATAGAGATGAATTTTCTCAAGATGTTTTTTGCCATTAAGAGCTTCGGCTTCATGAAGATGAACATCTCCGGCTAGACCTTTCTAATCATACACCCATTTTCTTCACATTTCCAACCGCATTTAGCCAGTTATCAAATCCCATCATCAGCCCAAACCTCCCTCTGCTTGTTTAAATCACCTCACAGCCACCTTTGAAAGAGGAAACCTTTAGCAGCTCGTAGATAATAACCCGTTCACGTGCAATAAATCATTCAGGTTGCATTCTAATTAAGCCATAGTACAGAGAGCGTTGTTGCGGTGTGCTTGATATCGTTAATCAATTAAAGGCACGCCCTCTGCGCGTTGGAAAACCTCTCAGTCGGCATCTTCTAACATCGGACGAATTTTCCCCTCGGTCACGATCCACAATTCTCGGTTGTTGAGAGCGAACAATTAGAAAAAATCGTCGACGACAAGCCAACCACAATGCGCATTTATAATCGCGACCAATTTATTCGTATCATGTTAGTCGTCTTGTTATTTATTTCTTCCTCTTGTATACTCGACCGCGAACGTGCAATGGTCCAAGAGCTTCACCTTCACCCTGCGCCACCGTCTACAGCGACGCGGTAATTGAATTAAAATCTAAATGAGCGCGAGTTCGGCTTATCATATCGTACACACCGGCGAGGAAAATAATCCTACTTTCCCACGTTTATTTTTTAGTATTTCATCGTGTACGTATTCGAGAGTACACAGCGTACGCGTTCTCTTTGCCAACAGGTGCATAAGTCCATTGTAGCCGCATAGGTAGAGGTACCTACTCTTCTCTGCACCGCGTACGCTTACTAGGTATACTTTTTATGAACTCCTCCTGCGTTGCGGTTCTATCTCTTTGCACCGCCATCGCCGTTTATGGCAGAGTCGACGTTCATTCACATTCTCCCAAGTCATTGTGCTGTATAGTATAAGGTGAATGAGCACGTCGATCGTGAATCATTTTCAGGGATAAAAAATTGTTCATCTTTAGCGTGCGTTTTGTCAACGTTAGGTTTAGTGGGTATGTGTCTTACTGGTTCTCATAGTGACATATACCTTACTTAAGGCCGGAATTACTAATTGCTTAATAAGACAAACATCTCTGTTTCATCGAGTATGGTAGGTACCATGGAATTGTTACGTCTGCGTCGTCCATCTTACGAAATATTAATCAAATCTTCCTAAACGTCCAGATGATTATCTCAAAATGACATACCGTTCCAGCTCACGTCATCATTCGTATACCTCGTAGTCTCTCAACGATAAGATCTACATGTAATACTATTTGCTATTTCAGTGAAACGTCCATGTTCCCACACACCAACGCAGTATCCCATTTGGGGGTGCTTACGATGAGTAGTTTTATTTGACGTCGACGTTGTGATAATTTCATGGCAATGGCGTTTCCGCAAAAAATAGCGTTATTAAGCACTTGTATCATGTATGACAATGTTTAATTAGGCTCAAATCTTTGGAGAGCTTACTAAAGTGTAATTTGAAAAGAATATTTGATGAAAAACTCTTCGATGCCATGAATCATCTCTCTAAATTTGAAACAGTCAATTTCACTGCTTAGCAGTCACGACATTTTGCCTTTTTAAAGCAGTAGTTTTTTTTACTGCAAAACAGTGAAAAATTACTGAATTGGTCAGTAAAAAATCATTTTGACTGACCAATTCAGTAATTTTTCACTGTTTTACAGTAAAAAAAACTACTGCTTTGAAAAGGCAAAATGTCGTGACTGCTAAGCAGTGAAATTTGACTGCTTTAAATTTAGAGAGATTGCATGGAAAGTCGTAATTGGGCAAGAATGAGCACAACACTCGCTAGCTCAGCTGTGGAGAACAAGAATGCGCCCAGAGCAAACGCCACGTTGGTACCTACCCTCTAGGGTCATTTCACGTCAATTGAACCGTAGTGGGGGGGGGTTCGGCGATTTTTTTGAAATTTTTCCTGTGGAAAGACCTTTTGAAGGGATGACCAATGGCGCAAATCGCAGCCCTCTAGCCCATTTTTAAAGGCAGCCAGGGGGTGTCAAAGTTTTCAGCGAACCTAAACTATCATCCATTTCATCAGTGAATTACTCGATAACCGCGATATCTACCAAAATGGAACATTTTCCCATAGTTAGGGGCTTTGAAAGGCTTTTTTTGGTGATATCATAAAAATCAGTGTTGCCACTTTTTTTTGTACAAAAAATTGGCTCAAAAAGTTTCAAAACGTAGTTTTCATATCGTTCCGATTCTCAAAAATTCTGAAAAAAATATATTACTTATGCACAACTTTTCATACTGAACAACATATTAAAAAATTGAGATGGTACCATGTTGCAAAGTTGATTTAAAAAAATTTTAAGTTTGCGAAAAAATGCAATTTTTTGATTGAATACATGAACAAAAGGTTTGATAGATGAAGTTGACTTATTTGACCCTTATTTTTACGTATCTGTTGAAAAAGTTGAAAAAACCCTTTCACTCGATGAAATGCACTCCTCGAAAAAATTCAAAATTCGAAAAAAATCAAAAAATGAACGAATTTTTATTTTTTTGTTGTGAGTGTAATTTTCATCAACATTTTCATGAAATACGTCAGAAAGAGGTCAAAATACGATAACTGAATGAATTTAAACTTTTTTTGATGTTTGAAATTGAAAAGTGAATTTTTAAAAAAATGGCAATTTTTTCGAAAATTTCAACTTTTTTTAAAATTGTAAGTTTTTTAAAATTGTAATTTTTTCAAATTGTAATGTTTATAAATTATTGTAATTTTTTCAAAAATTGTTATACCCACATATTTAAAAATTTGTAAGTAATTTTTTCAAAAAATGGAAATTTTCTTAGAAATGGTCACTCTTTTCAATAATAAGCCCACTATATTTACCTATTTGTGAAAACTTAATTTTAATTCAACAGAAATTTATTATTTAATTTCAACTTTTCATTAAAGAATATTGATTTTGTTATTTTTTCAAAGAATTTTCGTGTACCTCCGCAAACTTTTTTGGTCTTTTTTGTTTTTCATGTTAGATAGGTCGGTACTTCTCACTTTTAATCTATATTTATTATTTATCAAAAATGTTGATTTTATCATTCAAAATTTGATCAGAACTATCGCCATTTTAATTGTAAAGGAATTTCACATTATTTGTTCAGATTGGTCTCTAAAACGACCCATCGAAAGTTGCACCCCCAAACTTGCAGGCTACCCCCGCAAGAGGTCATTAACCTTTGCTGATACAGGTTTTTCGGCTGTATCGCCAAAATAAAGGGTCCGAGAGGGAAAATGTTCGAACAAAAATTATTCTACGCTAAATTCCCCATCAGCATGACCAGCCCAGCTTTTCCCAAAATGGCGATTTCATCCTTACTGAGGAGGGGGTAAAGTTGTCAATTTTATGAAAATTGTTTTAAAAAATGAAAATCGGCAATTTAAAACGTGAACTCGATTCACGGTATACTCAAAAATATTTTGACCAAAGTTGCACACTGCAACTTGTCTGCTACCCACGCAAAAGGTCATTAACCTTTGTCAATCTACGTTTTTCGATTATATTGTCGAATGAACGGTCGGAGCGGAGGGAAAAAAGTGATTGAACTAAAATTATTCTACGTCAAATTTCCTATAAGCATGACCGGTTCACCAGTTGAAATATATTTTTCGATTTTTGGTGAATTTTTGAAAATCAAATTTATGCCAAAAATGAGGAAAAAATCAAAATTTTACCAAATTGAGATATAAAGCTTAAATTTGGGACATACCTTATTTTCGACCTGCCAAATCGATTGGAAACAATTTCAAACCGTTTTCAGCAGTTCTGGAGCCTCCAGAACATTTTTGAAACTTGAAATTTCCACAAAATTTCATCAAACGAAGTTGGAATGCGGAAATTCACGCTGCAATCCAATTTCAACGAGTTTTTATAAATCACGAGAGCCCCCAGTAAATTTTTGAAACGTGTAATTTCTGCAAAACTTCATAAAAAGGAATAGATTTTGTGGCATTTTTTGAAAAACAGAAAGTTTCTAAAAATCTGCTGTAGACTCTCAAACGGATTGAAACTGCCTGCGATCCACCTCAGAATAATGTCAAAAATAAGGTGCCTCTTCTTGGTGAAATTTTATGGAAATTTCGAGTATTGAAATATCTGCCGGAGGCTCCGGTAATTTCCAAACAGTCGCTGGAGGCTTCAAAACGTCTTGAAATCTACCGGTAGTCAACTTCATAGCATACTGAAATTAGTTTATAGAGTGAATTTTTGCTTTCCAACTGCCTTTAATGAAATTTTAAGTTTCTAAAATCTGTTGGAGGCTCTAGTAATTTTCAAAAGGTCGCTTGAGGCTCTGAAATGACTTCAACCAACTTGCAGTCGACCTGATAGCGTATTGAAATTGGAGTATAAACAGTCAATTTTGGATTTCCCACTCTGTTTGGCAAATTTTTATGGAAATTTCGAGCATTGAAATATCTGCTGGGCTCCGAAACGACTTGAAATGTACTTACAGTCGACTCCCTAGCATATTGAAATTAGTTTACAGAATACATCTTAGCTTTCTAACTGTTCTTAATGAAATTTTGTGGAAATTTCAAGTTTCAAAAATCTACTGGAGGCTCCAAGAGTTTTCAAAAAGTCGCTGGTGGCCACAAAATGACTCAAACCCACCAGCAGTTGACTTACTAGCGTGTTTAAATTGGATTGCAGCGTGAATTTCCGCATTCCAACTTCGTTTGATGAAATTTTGTGGAAATTTCAAGTTTCAAAAATGTTCTGGAGGCTCCAGAACTGCTGAAAACGGTTTGAAATTGTTTCCAATCGATTTGGCAGGTCGAAAATAAGGTATGTCCCAAATTTAAGCTTTATATCTCAATTTGGTAAAATTTTGATTTTTTCCTCATTTTTGGCATAAATTTGATTTTCAAAAATTCACCAAAAATCGAAAAATATATTTCAACTGGTGAACCGGTCATGCTTATAGGAAATTTGACGTAGAATAATTTTAGTTCAATCACTTTTTTCCCTCCGCTCCGACCGTTCATTCGACAATATAATCGAAAAACGTAGATTGACAAAGGTTAATGACCTTTTGCGTGGGTAGCAGACAAGTTGCAGTGTGCAACTTTGGTCAAAATATTTTTGAGTATACCGTGAATCGAGTTCACGTTTTAAATTGCCGATTTTCATTTTTTAAAACAATTTTCATAAAATTGACAACTTTACCCCCTCCTCAGTAAGGGTGAAATCGCCATTTTGGGAAAAGCTGGGCTGGTCATGCTGATAGGAAATTTAGCGTAGAACAATTTTTGTTCGAATATTTTCCCTCTCGGACCCTTTATTTTGGCGATACAGCCGAAAAACCTGTATCAGCAAAGGTTAATGACCTCTTGCGGGGGTAGCCGGCAAGTTTGGGGGTGCAACTTTTGATGGGTTGTTTTAGAGACCAATCTGAACAAATAATGTGAAATTCAGCTTGCCCCTAATTTTTTCGAGGTTCGACTAAAAATTTTGCTAAAACGACTGGACTACATATTTATCCTATTTTTTATTTTTTTTTTCATTTCTGATGTTTGGTATGTACTAGGTAGATACCCAATTCAATAAAAATTGTCATCCATATTTGTAACACATTTTTCAGTTTTTCACTTTTCAAGTAGGTGGATACTTTTTTCAGTTTTTGATTTAATTTAGGTAAGTGCAAAAAAAATCTCACATTTTTCAATACACAAAATTTTTTCCTTATTACCTACTTGAACATTATCATTAGAAAATTCATCATAGACTAAGAATTCTTCGTGACGTAAAACCTGCTAGTGGAAATTTGGATTTACTCATTTTGAACACCATGTCTGCTTCTGTGTCTGTATAAAAATTCGGCTTCAGCTCAAACAGATGAATCAAAATAAGCGCACCCTTTTGAAAATGAATTCAATAAATATTCAGACTTCATTCACCCTTTTTTTTTTCAAAAACGACCAACGTGCCCAAGAATTTCTTCACATAGTTTTAAAAATGAGCCACGCGTCCCCTCTTTCATCGTCCGCTCTCGAAACTCTACCATTAACTAAACTCTCAAATACAAACACAGAGAGAGAGTTTGAAAAAAAAAAAGGGTATCGATTCCGATGAAACAAACCCTCTTGTTTTATAATTAAATACGCAAAGGTTTATTGTACATAAATTACACGGCAGAAAGAGTACCACTCGAGTACGCTTCAGGTACTTAAAATTAAAAAAAGAAAAAAGAAAAAGAAATCCTATACAAAAAGAAAGAGTAGGCTATATAAGAGAACTCTTCGAAGAGTTCTTGATACTCTCTCGGCTTCGATTATAAAAGTTGATGAAGTGTAGGGCCGTTGTCCAACTTTAAGAGCGGCTTGATTCGAAGAAAACAAGTATCCTGGTATTGTTTCTCAATTGTTGTTTATTAATGCTACTTACTTTGTGTGTACAACATAGTTGAGGAGGTTTGTTTGTACTATACGGATAAAATTACACAAAACTCGAGTACACTTTTACAATGTTTTATGCTATCAATTGTCTGGCCACGTCGGTCGTCGCCCTGCACACCCTATATATATCTACAAGCTTCTAATTAATAAGAAAAATTATCTGGACTTTACGAGTCAAAAAGCTCTCGAGCTTTGTCAGAGGGATTATTGTGGATTCGTGCCGAATCTTTTGTAACGTACCCGGCGATCGTTGTACGGTCACAATTATCATTTTCCGAGCACGTATTCGAGCAGAGGTTTTTGAATATGATTTTAATAAGTTACTATATCTCTACAGCTGTATACGCTGGGTAGAGGGTGGACACTTGTGTGCTTTGAGGAAACAGAGTAAGCTACGAGTATAGCAAAGAGAAACAGTTAAAAATGACAAAATTTCCGTACGATTGTTGTATATTAAATCACAAGTCACGTTAAGAGTTGATAGTACCCATCGTAGTTATCTTTTATTATCGTTGGCTTGCCTGGCCGTGTATATTGTATAAAGTTAACTCGAAGTTCGCCGTGGCCACGACAGACGCTGGAGCCTGCCTGCTAAAATCGTATAAACAACAATAGATATGTTGGTAGGTAATTACACGAAAATTCGCTAATTAAACGTCGTCTCACGTAAAATATTAAAAATTATAGCCCCTTTTTTTTACTCCCTGCCTTTGGTCGCGTTCAGCACACTTACGAAGTTATTACTTTTTTTTCCATATGTACGCGCTCGTGCAATAATTCGACGTAGGTAGGTGTGTATCATCTAATGGTGGGTTTTCTTAAGGGTAAATTTTAATTGGCTTTTTGGCATGTGCACTTTATTTCACACATATATAGGTACCTAGGCTACGAGGTGAATAGAACTCGAACGATTAGAAAAGTTTTATATCAATTTGCAGCTACCTCCATTCATCTCCTCGAGACGCGCCAAGAAAACTGACGAGTTTATAGGATAAAATGTCATTAAAATAGAGCCTAAGAAATGGACGAGTATGGTACCTACATTAATGACACAAGTATTAGCAATTATTTCAGCGTTGGTATTGGACGAGTTAGAGTGTTAAAATTGCAGAGCTATATTTCCAAAAGAGGCGAGTACTACATTAAAAATTACACCGCGCTGGAAAATGGAAAAGCGGCCAAAGGAAAATAAAAACTCTTTCATTTTGTGGCTCATTGTTATGCAAGACACACGTTGTAACCGAATTCGAACATCGGTTCGTTTTATGGCGAATTTTATTTCACAACAGTTAAAGAATATTGCGAACTATTAGCTAATTGATTTCGGAACTGGAATACGACTGCAGCATCTATACTATACTCGTGTACTGTACATACGAGTATAGAGGAATCTCCCTGTTCTCTTTGCACACCCTGACCAAAAGCGCCATCCCAGCCGCGCTTTTCCTTTTTTCCGGCCATTCTCGGCTTTACTGTTTCAAACGAAATAATAATGCCGCTTGGGAAATTACCCAACGTTTTTCCATTTTTAATTCTTTTATTACTTTAATGTGTCTAACACGCTATCTCAAGTTGTGTGTACGATATATATGTATTTACAGTTATGATTGGATGTCGTCTTCATGTTCAGACAATCATCGCTGTCCTGTCCGCCGTGTGGTGTCCACGCGATCAAAAAAAATATAGGTACTATGAGGTGATTTGAGTAGGTTTAAAAGACGGTGGGAAGAGACAGACGGACAGAGAAAGGTTTATGTTATTATAATCCTCTTTATATACCTATGTATAATATATTTTTAGAATTTTTTCGAAATTAATTTATTTTATTAGTCTGAAAAGACTCGATGATTGTTTTTTCAACTTGAAGTAAGCAGATTGTACATCACAATTCTTCCAGAAATTAAAGACATTCCAACCCAGTCTAATTCAAGTCTCATCTGAAATCATTGAAAAATTGCTGAGTAAAAAAACATTTAAGAATATTTTATTGAAATACTAAAAAAATGGACAACTTGACACAAATATGAAAACAAAAACACAGAAAATTGAAAAAGCACTTTTTGCCATTTTGCTAAATAGCAAAATTTTTTGTCAATTTTTAAAACACAGAAATTGTTGACAATTTTAGCAGGATGCAGAAATTTTTGGCAATCACTGGCGAAAGACGACATGTTTTTGTAACTATTTTTGTGAAAAAAGCAAAACACTTGATAATTTTTGAAAAAAGCTACATTTTGGAATTCTTTACATTGAAAACACAACAGTTTTTAGCAGATATCTACGCCAAAAAAATTTGGGACCCGCGAAATTTTACACCCGGGTCTCCACTGGCTCTCGTCGGCCCTGCTCAATGTTATTCTAATGGAATCATTGAAAAATAAAAGCAACATTTTTGAATTGAACGGATCAAAAGAATGTAAAAAAAAAGAAAGTCATTAATACGAGTAAAATTGAAAGTACAATTTTTTTAGCAGTGAAAAGTAATAATTTTTTTGAAGAAAAAAGGAACATTTTTTTATGGCAGAAAATGAACGTTTTTGGGAGAAAATAAACATTTCGCGTCAGAAGAATAAACGATATTAAACCAATAATTAGGTACACAACATATTTTTGAAATCTCAAACTTGAAAAAAAGAAATGATGGGTAATGAAAAAAATCTATACTTTTGGACTCTATCATAGAGATTCAAAATTATTAATTAGACCTAAAATTATCACACATAAATTCTCTCACGAATACTTAGTATAGGTATCTAAATCACCACAACCAATTTGTAGCATATGTAACATACCTATGTCAGCCCATCATGTCATATTTGATTATCCAAAATTTAATAACTAAGTTATAGCAGGGCTGTATACCAATAAACATAAATCATCATCATATTTATTTCCTGTACCAGTACATGGTATTGGTATCACTGGTATCAGGTATTGGTATTTAGCATACAGTACCCAAGATGGTATTGGTATTTTCCAACACAGATGTTATTTTGGTATTGGTATTTTGTGGATTTTTTTTCGGTATCTGGTATTGGTATTGGTATTGGTATTGGTATTGGTATTGGTATTGGTATTGGTATTGGTATTGGTATTGGTATTGTACCAATATACCTGTAATACTGAATTGAAAAGTGTGTTTTTAGGCCAAAATTGACCATATCGCCTACCTAGGTTCAATACTTAAGGAAGTGAAGGATGAAAATTCAATACAAAATAATAAAGAAATCAAAAACTTCAAAATTTTTCTAATTTTTTTGGGACTTACAATTTTTTTTATTTTTAAACACCTCGATTTTGGAGTTACATTACAAATTTTTCAATATGAAAATTCAAAATAGGTACCAAAATAATACCATTGAAAATAATTTTGGTATTGGTATTTTGGTATTGATACTGTTTCAACAAGGTTATTGGTATTTTGTAAATTGGTACTTCATCTGTCAGCTAATTATTGGTATTGGTAAAACAGTATTTGTAAATTTTTTAAAAATTTGCCAGTATTGCCGGTATTGGTATTTCAGTACTTATATTGGTATACAGCCCAGAGTTATAGATTATTACCAGGGTTGTTATACCATACCATGGTATGTACCCCAGTAAACTGGTATACCAAAAAAAAATTGTGGTGCTACGATTAGGTACGGAACGTGGTATGTGGTATTGGTAAACTGGAAAAAATCCAATTGTTCCTGGATACCAGTTCCCATTGGTAACTGCTGGTATTAGGAATACCGCCTCAATCCCGGGACAAATCCCTGGTATTTTGGTATCTGGTAATACCGGTATAACAACCCCTGATTATTACATAAAATTTTTGTAATCAACATCTTTTTCCGAAAACAATTGGTCAACATATTCACATCCTATATCACTTGAGATTATTGAACTCCTTCAACTTTTCCAAAATATCACACCCATACTTTGTTGGATACCTTCACACTCCCAGATTCAAGGAAATGAGTTTTTTTCACTCAAACATACTTACACTTCTCACTTCTCATTCTCCTTAACACCAACCTCGCTCCACGCTGCGAACCACCTCACACTCACTTCTCACCTACCAAGCCAAAAGATCCCAGCTTCCTGACCCTACCAAAAACCTGAAAACCAATCGGCTCAAGCCGGAGTGAACCTCATACAAGGGATCCAATGGCCCAGGGAGGAGGTGTTGAGGATTTCAATTTATTTATGTATTGTATTTGTATAGCTAGGTGTGCCACCACCTTACGGTTTAATGCACACTGGAGGTTATAGTGGAAAATTCGGAACAGTTAAATTTGGGTAGATTTTAATATTTAGTGTACTTCATTTACTTACTATGGGCTTGGATTAACTATGGACTATGTTAACTGAAACAGAATGAGCTAGCAGATAAAATAGCTAAACAGGCACACCTCCACCTCCTCCTTGCCAACATACCAATCCCTCAATCTGATTTGAAACTCCATTCCAAAACACTAATTAGTGTTGGCCTGAGAATATTCTCAATGCGCATAATCTGAGAATATTCTCGCATATTTGCGAATATTCTCAAATGCTTGGAGAATATTCTCTCAAAAAAATATAAAACATGAATTTTTTCAAAAACATTTAAAGATTTTTCTACAATTTTCCACAATTTACAAGTTTTACAACTGCTTTTCTTTATAAATTTCCAATTTTCCTTAATAATTTGAAAATTACCAAAACCTTTTCATGGAAAGTTTCCTATCATCTCTAAACTAAGCAATAATGTTCTAATTTTTTGAAAAGAGTCTGCGGAATAACTTGTGCATGAGCAAGCAAAAAATGAATATTCGCAAATTTGCCCAACACTAACAGTTAACACTAATGCATGAAGTGTTTCAATCTTCATGGTCTCAGGTCCCAAGTTCAAATAAACTCAAAAGCATTAAAAAACACCACATTTCTGAGCAACTTCAAAATAATTGTTGTGATCTACTTAAATTTATTCAAAGATATCAAGTATGCAATGATTTCATTTAAGATGTATTATTTTACTGATATTAATTCACTTATGTATTTATACCTTGTGACATTAAAACAATACCTTATACTTGATGAAAAAAAAATCATGAAAAGTTGAACATTTTCAACAGAAAAGGAGTATTTTTGTGTTTAAAAAATTAGCATTTTGGCAGAATATCAGCGTTTTTTAAAACAGAAAATGCCCTGAAGAGTTTGGTAAAATAATCGGTAATACCCAGTAGCCTGTGTACTTATGTAACTGCTATAAATTCATACCATTTGTGGTGTATATTTGCGAGATTCGCGATTGATTTGCGATTAATTTGCGAGATTCGCGATTGATTTGCGAGATTCGCGATTGATTTGCGAGATTTGCGAGATTTGCGATTGATTTGCGAGATTTGCAGTAGACTCATCTGGGTATACCGATTAGACCACCACTTAGCTGGGCTTACAGGAGTGCGCTACCACTCCCGGTCGAAGGTGTCGGAATGGAATACACTTATTAATTGTTCATGATGAAAATTTTTTCTGGGTGAAATTTTTTTTATGAATTTTTATAATTTTATGCGGCATACTTGTTGATATTATGAGGTGGTTGATGGTTAGTTCTGTTCTTTTTTTTATTTTCATATTTTTAGACTCAGGAGTGGTTGAAAATGGAGTAAGTACATATATTATATAAGTACCAAAAATTCATGTTTTGTAGGGGAATCTGGTAAACTGTGAATTTTTAAACCCCGTTTTTGGAATAAATCTGAGTTCCAAAAATTCGTCAAAAATCAAAAAAATGCACTTCATGGCTTTTAAACGTTTGGTTTGTGCTTATTGCCGTATTTTTGCATCCTTTTTCGGGTCAAATTCAATTTTTTTTCCATAGTTGGGATAATTCTTTTATAAGTATTGCTTTCTGTTTCTGATAAGTTTTAGTATTTCTTAGGTCATGATACCTTCTCTATGTAATTTTTGTAAACTTGAATTTTATTTTTATCAAACTTATTTACCAGTTTTAAAATTTAAAAAATTTGTTAGCCTTTGATTTTGTTTAAATACTTATGTGGGAAATTTTGGGGCGTTTAAAAACCTATCGCCAAATTTCTCACTCGGAATAGCTTAGTACCTAATTAAAAATTTTCAGACTCACGAAATCTAAATTAAATTTCTGTTTAAAAAATTGATTGAACTGATGGGGCGTTTTTTCCTGGAAAACACGATTTGCATTAGCATTGGTGCAGGGCTGTCGAGAGGCAATGTGGGCTCATGGCAAATATAATTTGGCACTCATTTCTACGGACGATACAATAAGTATAGAAGTTTTTTGGTTATTGACTGAAAATTTACCGAATGGTTTAGGGAAAAATATCAATAATTTACCGGTTTAGATCATATTCATATGACTTATATAAAGTTTTGGATTTTTGGGAGCCCAAAAGTGAATTTTTGATTTTAAAATAAAAGAAACATGCAAATTGGCCCAAGTGAAGCAAGGTCGAAAGTTTTTGAAAATTTGATTTCGGGAGGCCTAAAAATTACCTAGGTACATTTTTTTAGGAAGTTGATTTTGAAAAAAAAAGGGGGGAGACAGGCCAGAGCGAAGCTAGGAGAAAAACTTTTGAAAATTTATATTTTGAGAGAACTAAAAATAATGTTGTTTTTTTTTTAATGCAAGGAATTTATTTTTGACTTTTAAAATTTTATACCTAATTTGAAATATTTTTTTTGAATGTAGGTACCTATTTGTATTTCAAAAAATTATTCGAATGAATTCCTTAATTTACAATTAGTATTTTTTGAGAATTTTCTGGACATGCAGTTGATATAAGACAGGATGTATTTTCGATTGAAGATGGTAGCATGGTTGGCGAGGTAATGAGGGATTGGCGATGAAGAGGAACGTATTAATGCAGATTAATTTTAAAATGTGATCAAGCCCCAGGTGGGTATTTGTTTATAAAATATTTCATACTTTTTACTATACCTAGCATACAAGGCTTTAGTTGAAATTTAATCTGCAATGGTATGGATATTAAGTATACGGATTAGAAGATATTGTATAAGTAAGTATAAGGTTGATCGGTGTCAACCACGAATGGAATTCTCATGCGAGATATAGCTAGAAATTCAGCAACGTAGTAACTAACACTAGCAGCCAGAAGAATAACTGTAAATTAGCATTAATTAATGGTTACGTGTGGTAAGTATTGCAATGCAAGTGTAGACGAAGAAGGTAAAGGTAGGGGTGGAAGAACAACAATCAGAATAGGTGTAGTAGGTATAGTGTGAATGAAAAGGAGAATGGGTGGTGCGGGAGGGAGGAAGGGAGGATTGTGTAAATATTATATTTCGTTATGAAACGACGCCGCAGCCGCCGGTGTGAGTGTGTGAGTGCGAGGAAAGTTCGCAGCAAATTATATTTTCCCGACGGTATACTCCTTGCACTCGTAAAAGGAATTAAGATTAGTGTAGCGAACAAAAGTTCATTTTCCGTTTGCGAGGGGATAGAGAACAATATGAAATGTAATCTACTTAAAGAAAAAGTTCAGAAAAGAAGATATGTATTGGAACACTTAAATATCAAAATCAATAACGCGCGAGGAAATAATAGATAAGGGAAGAAAAAGCTCCTTTTCCTCTCTTTTTTTTCCTTCTTCGCTACCATGTACTGGCTCGGTGAAGTGGCGATTTTCTGCAGATGTTATAACTAGCATGGATGTTTTATCGTCACTTCTGGCCGACACCACAGTACCCGATATTGCGGTCTGCTTTTAACGCACATTAATTATATTTAACGCGCTTCATCTACTAGTATAACTAACAGTGTGGCTCGAGATCTCGACTATTTTGAGCGGAACGCGGCTCCTGAGTCATCGTATGGTCTCATCATACGAGTACATATATAAGATGTTAATAATTAGCATAGCGAGTGTGTAAAATTTGCCCAAGACTTTGGAGATTTTTCTCTTTTTTAAATACATGTAGATTATTATTATAGGTAGGTACTCACAATCAGACTTACACACACACACACACAGACACACGCACGAGTCGAGACCACACGCGTGTTAATGATTTTTTTTCTCCACTTTAAAAGGTGTCACAGGCGGTTAGATTTTTGTACTCCGACACACCTTGATAATTTCAACTTAATTTGGATGATTTCACTTATAAGCCGGTTCTTTATCGTTTTTACTTTTATTACAATGGATAACGAGACAAAACAAATGTCATAAGAGGTTCAAATTATGGTACAACATTGCTATTAAGAGGTGAACTCGGTATCACTTTAAATTACCTACCTCTCCATCTCGACTTGATCGAACAAATAATATGAGTTTTGCTAGCAGGTCAGCAGTAACGTTGTATGGTGTGATTGACGATAGATGGTGATTTCTAAAAATTTCTATCTATATTGTAGAACGAGAACGTGTTTTTTGAGAGGTTTGTTGATTAAAAATTGAAATTAAGTATACAAGATATTGAAATGAGATAGCTACTTATTTCGTGAGTTTTTAAATTAGGTAGAAAAATTTGTCGGGTGTGTGAAGTAATGAAATCTCAAGTTATTGAAGAAAAAAATCTTAAAATTAACTTTTGGGAGTAAATTGAAATTTCTCACTAAAATTCAAATTCTCGAACTCAAAATTATAGTCTCTCAAATTTTCCAAATTGATGTTTCAAAATTCTTGTAAAAACTGTCTCTCTACCTCCCCCTCTTCCCTCTCAACTGGATCGATTGATGATTAATACGAGTGAATGGTTATCGAAATGGCTGTAGTGGAGTTTTGATTTAATGTTTTCATTGAGAAAATTTTTTCAATCTTTGTTTCAGTTCATCAAAACTTTTGTCTGCCTCTGATTTCTGAATACTTCAATTGGAATTATGTTTCCTATTTTCCTTTTTTGACCAATTTTTCATTAATATTTATTTTCGTTTCAAAACCGTTTTCAGCATTTTTTTATTATCATCATTTTTTTCATAGAAAATTTTCTGATGTGTTTCAATATCTATTACGTAAACTAGTATAAAATAATTTCTTCTTGGGCAGTTTTTTAATTCATTTTTTCGATATTTTCCATGTTTTTTCTACCTCTTTTATTTAATTGCTTCCATTTGAGTACTGAGTACTAAAATCATTTTTCAATCATTTTTACATCAATAATTTCAATTCAGAATATTTTGAGTTGTTTTGTTTGTGTGTTTTTTTTACATTACCTAGTATTTAACCTCTCATTTTTATCAAAAATTGTGCTTCTGATCTCCCAACATTTCTAATTGGAATTTTTTGTCCTGTTTTGCGCAATTTTCAATTATTCAAGTAGATATTTCGGTTATTTTTCTGTTAAAAATAATGTTTATTTCATTTTCAAAAATTTTTAATTTTCTGAGGAAAGTTTTTTTCTAAAAATGATTATGTTTTTCAATATTTAATGCTCATTAAAAAAAATACAAAACCCATTTTCACCCCAGAAGTCTTTTGTGGGCAAGGGGGGGTGGATGTCTTTCTTCCAACGTGCCTAAAATATGTCCGCTGCATTTTTCCAAAAATGTGCATTTTCAGGGACAAAAGTAAGAGGATCATCCCTCTTCCCAAAATTGCCAATTATTGAAAAAAGTCAGCAAATGCTTAAATAGTCGTCATATTTTGACAAAGTCGGCTAATTTAAAAAATTTTTAGACTTGATAAAGAAGCTGTTTTGTCGACTTTTTTGGAACTTGAATTACCTACACATTTTTGAAAGTTTTTGATTACTTACTCAGCTTTCAAAAATGAAAAATGAAGAAATTGACTTCTTGAAAAAAAAAGTAGGTAAGTACCTCTACCTACATACCCAATAATCTACTTCGTGAATTAAAAGTTTTTGAAAACTCCGGCCCTCGCTTCACTGAGGCCTCTTTTTCGAAATCAAACATTCAAAAAATCTAATATTCACATTTCACACTCAAAAAATGTTTAAATAGAAAAACAAATCCTCAAATTTTTGAAAGCTTTTGCCCTTACTTCGTTCTGCCACCTGATGCTTTTTTTTTCATAGTTGGAATTTTTTTTAAAAAACATCATTCAAAATCTGAAATTTTAAAACCAAAAAAACTGACCTCCTCAGATAAAAAAAACATTGCTTTTTCACTTATCAAAATACAAGTTTTCGAAAGCTTTTGCCCTCAGTTCATTTGGGCCTGTTTGTGTTTTTTTCAATGATTGAAAAAAAAATCGTTCAAATTAAAACTTTGAATTACCTATGTTGTTAAGTACAATAATTGATAACAAAGTAAAAAATGGGAATAAAAAAATTAGAAGACGAGGTTTAAAAAATGTAGAAAATTCAGTTTTTTGTAATAATTAATTTTTTTAGTCAATCTAATAAATTAAATTCAAGCTTTTATACAAATACTTTATCTCGTTAAGCAATGTGTGCTGATTTTATAACAAGCTTTTTAATTTTTCTCAAACTTCATTAGATGAAAAGAAATTCCAAGAAATGTCCTTATCGGGGTAAAAAAAAGTATCTAGGTTGGTTACCTCAATTTGTTTAAATGTATAGGACTTTTCGATCATCCTGTACACCTACGAAAAATTAATAATGTCCGCGTCTGGGCCACGTTATCTTAAAAGATACATACATAGATATAAAAAACCATGAGCCACATTTACTTCTTACCAATGAGTTAATAAAAATAAAAATTCTCGAAAAAAATCTAAGAATAACGAATATTTTAATACTATAGGTACCACACCGGAAACTCTAACACCGCATAAAAAATTTGCCAGCGTTTATGGGTTATGCCATAATATACTTACATATAAACTATAAAAGAGAGAATTTCCCTCGTACATCGAAGAAATTAAGGTCCTAGAGGTGCTGCAGCAGGTAAGAGTGAGAAAGATACTATAGGTACCACTATATACTATTATACGATTATGAAAAAGACAAGAAGAAAAATTAATACTTTCGATGAAATATCTAATTCACACGCCGCCCCTACCCTTCACCTCCCTCCCCCCTCTATCGCAGCTCTTCAACGCGATATTCGCACCAGCCATTGAAAAACTATCGCGTTAACTTAATTAGTAAACTTTTACACAAAAGCTTTTTATACTCGTGTATACCACACCATGTAACTATATATGAACGTGAAACGGTGAAAAATTTTCTACTTCGTATTTCAATTACCAAACGCGCGAGCTTTTTCTTATTTATCGGACGATTAAATCCGTTAGATGATTCCAAGACCAACACACATATCGGTATACATACACGTTTCCTTTATTACCCGCGACCTCGTTCTCACCCTTTTCTTCCCTTGTGTTTTGTTACATACCTTTTTGGAGTACTTTTTTTTCTCGCTTCTCTTGTTTCTTTATAAATGGTGTGTTTAATAGATACTTGTCTCTGAAATCTTTGCATTGTCGCGAGGATATTTACTACATTAAGGGAGATAGTTAGATACTGCACTATTTGCGTACCTATCGTTGGTGATTTGCTTGAGTTGGTAAAAAAATGAGTGAATTGGAGACAACTTCATGAAAAAACGTTTTCAAGCATTAGAGTGGTGATTCAAATGGTTAAGTCTCGTGCGTTCTTTGAAAAACTTGAATCAGTTAAATCAAAACGAACTTAGAATTTCCAGTTTATTGAAAGGTTGTTGAAAAGGCCCAATATTAAGGAAGCTAATAGAAGTGTTGATGCTGGTACAATATTCTAATACTGAATGTGAAAATTATGCATTTTTTCTTATTTTTTTCAAGTTTTATTCCTGTTTTATTTTCTGCCTTTTTTCATGTTTTTTTTTCACTTTTTGTTTCTTGGACAGTTTTTTTTTTTATTATTATTATTTCTCTATACTCACAATATTTTTCATGTTTTCCCCTCAATTTCTTGATTTTATAAATCATGCTTGTGACCAAAAATTTATTGGAAATTTGCTTCAACTTTTGGCAAAGGTAGATAATGAGAATTTCAACAAAAAAAAAAGGTTTTTTTACCGCAGAATGAGCACTAAAGAAAACAACATTATTGAAATGTCAGAACGTGAAAACAATTTTTTCATCAAAGTATGAAGAACACAATTAAGAAAACGTTGAAAAGTTCAGAAAAGAAATGAAAATATGATTAAAAACTGCTTACAATTAGGTAAATAAAAATGAAAAAAAAACAGTTAGGTACATTGCTTGTTCAGAGATATTGAGAGCAAGTTTTTGAATTATTAAAATACCTACAAATTAAAATAAAACGTAATGCAGCTTAAAAACAAAATGTTGAAAAAATTGAAATAATTAAAAAAATTTAAGAATAAAATTTTCAAGTAATTTTTTTCAATCATTTTAACTTTTTCGACATGTTTTGCTGTTTTTATTTTATTTTTTTTTTAAATGGACATTAAGTTTTAATCTGTATTTTAATAATTCAAAAGCTCCCTCTTAATTAATCTCTTAGCAAGCGCTGTAACTAGAAACTTTTTTTTTCATTTTTAGACAGTTTTTAATTATCTATATTTACCTATCTCTTCAAACTTTTCAAAGTTTTCTTGTGTTTTTTATTTTTTGATGAAAAATTGCTTTCACGTTCTTCTCAACAATGCTTTCTTCCAATGTGTCCATTCTCTGACCAAAAAATTGCATATTTTCTGCCGAGAAATGACTATTTCGCTCATTATTCCAAAAATACTGTTTTTTCAATTTTCCACAATTCTTTCCGAACGATTTTTAATATCGATTCCCAAAACCGAATTTTAAAGATGCAGACGGAAAAAGAGATCATTTTACAGAAATTTGCTTTAAAATTTCATCAGCTGAAAATGTTTTTAATTGTTTTTCTCAAGTTTTCTATAAAGTTCACTGGAGAAAAAATTTAAGTCTTCAGAATACAAGTTTCATCTGGTTTTTTTTTTCAAGTACTTTAACAGCTTACAAATTTTTACATCGCAACAAAAATGGAATAAAATTCCTAGAGTAAAATGAAACTGGTGAAATCGATTTTGATCGAATTTAATTCTGTAATTTTGGGGAAATTTGGTTTTTGGAATTCGATTTTTTTTTCTAGAAATTCCCCAATTCTTACATCAAAATGAACAATTTACATCTTCATATTCTCATTCAAGTTCCAAAATAAAATTTCAATTTGGTATAGTTTTGAAATTTTCGTGACTTTTCTTTCGCACAAAATTTTATTACATTCAAAACAGAAATTTTTACAAATACGTAATTCAAAAACATCAAACTTTTATATCTAGTATGTAATTTTCAAAAATGTCCGAAAAATTCAAATTTTTACCAATTTTTTTCTTTTTTTGTTGAAATTGAAATATTCTAAAATAAAATTTGATAAAAATTCACAACTTTGGTGTTATTTCAACTCATTTCATTTTAGTTTCGTTGAGATGTGAAAATTTTCCTTTTTAGACGTCAAAGTTGTTGAAAAAAGAGAATGAAACTTTGTGTTTTGAAGCATTAAATTTTTCCTTCCTGGATCTCATAAAAAAACTGAGGAAAACAACCGAAGAAATTTTTAGTTGATAAAATTTTATAGAAAATTTCTATCAATTGGCTTTTTATTTCCGTCTGCATTTTTATTTGGATTTGAAAATCAACAATATCTTTCGGTGAACGAAAATTGAGGAAAATCCTCAATTTCTAAAATGATTGATCACTTGATCAGTGATCACTCAAATTGATATATAACTGTTTTTTCAATATCACAATCAGCGTGTGCAGTCCAACTTCTTTCGTGAAAATAATTGAAATTTATCGATGATTACCCAAGTCCAATTACTTTTCCATCCCTCTTCGTTGTTTTTAACGAGTCAAGAATATCCTAGCCGAAGAAGTTGCTGAAAAAATCCGTTTCTGAAAGACCTACTTGCCTTGTAAAATACTCAAAACGACGAAGGATTGCCGAAGAGTCATTTCCAATTGGCAATTGATATAGTTTCGTTGAAGTGATTCATCAACTTCTTCGCCAAATACCACAACCAGGATGTCCAGTACTGTACCACGGAGGACCTTGAGAACAATCAATTTCGGGATAATCGTGTGACACATGAAAATGGGTTAAAATTTAACGCAGGTTTTGAATATGACAATGAAAAATAATGAAAATTTCATTTTCGTTTAATTTCTGCATTTTGAAGCTGTTTTGAGCGAGTATAAGTAGGTAAGGATCAAGATCACTGTTTAGACATTTAGCAAAAATTTCAATTAATTCGATTCATTAAATGATAACGAGGTTCGTGACTCGTTTGTTTGAAATTTCGTTCAGGATCTACTTTGAATAAGGTATTTAAGTAATTATTTAACGTCCTTGCGTATAGTTATACGGCATCGTCTTACAAGGCCTTGGGAAAATTCAGCCAAGATGGTCTTGCGCGACCTATCAAAATATCAAATATGCTAAAATCCAACGCCCAAACTGAACACAACTATAAAAAAATCATTTATTTAATTAATTTTTAATCCCACATTTATCCATTTTCCAGCATAGATAATTTTATCTCTACCACGACGATTATTGTAATTGCTGCTTTCGCGCATTTTTTTAGTTCGACTATTTACGAAATTTACAAATACCTAAACACATTCTAAATCGAATTTAAATCCTAATTACACGCGGACAAATTGCCAAAAATAACGACTATTCGGTAACCAGTTCCGTTTACTTACACGTATAGAGCTAGAAGAGATTTAATTAATGCTTTTTTTTTTCGCCAAGCGGCGTATTTTTTTTCTCCATCGTCGTATCTCTATACTCGTATGTGTATTCTAATGGACACGTCGCGTATTTTTTTTTCTCCGTGGATAGATCACTTTTACGTCAAAATGCGATGATGTAAAAGGAAAGACACGGTGGTAGGTTTGATTTCGTTCATTAAAGAAATCTTAATGGAAACGTTGGCAGTGAATGGATTAGCGTAGGCGACTGCAATAAAAATAATTTACATTAAGTATTAACACAAACACTAATGCGGGTAAGAATATTTTCGAATGTTAATTTTTAATTTACATATTTTATTACCGGAATAATTGAGGAAACGAGTAAGCTATAAAGATCTCTAATGGTCATCAGCTTATGGAGTCTTGGGTCATCGGCGAACCTACTATACTATAACGCTGCAGCTTCGTCATATAATAGCCCGAACAACATTCGCAATGTTCTATCGATCACCCAGGGTTTCTCAAAATTTAAATCCTATGCAGCAATCCGAATTAATTATGAGCTCGCGAGTCGCGAGACATCTGCTCATATTATACACGAGCCAATGATCGCTGCTGAAGATTTAGTGTCTCGTATTTATAAATTGTTATTGCTGTATGAGAAAGTATTTAGGATAATAAATGATACCTGCAATTTCGTAAGAGTGAACAGAAGAGATTTCGTTCGTTAATTTCGAGATACATTGTATACAAAGGACAGGGTGTATTAAAATTTTAAATATCTGGTTTTGACTTTTTTTTAAATCGATGAGTTGCAATGAATTCGTATCTGAATTCGTGGAAGAAAAACGCAAATTTGTATTTAAAAAAAAATAATAATAAATAAGTTAACTACCTGGTTTTCATTTTTTAATTGATGAGTTGCAAATTTGTATCTGAATTCAGTTTTAAGCTGATGTGGAAGAAAAACACAAATTTGTATTAAAAAAAAAAAAAAAAAAAAATACATCATCGTTCCAATTAAACCTCACAAAATCCATCACAATCCTATTTCGAATATTCAATTCTCAACAATATAAATTGCATTCGTCTTTTTCACAACTACGGACGATGGAAAAAATTAGAATTAGAGAATGTTGAGCATAAATTAGACTATCGAATTCTTAAACTAAATGAAAACGAGTTTATATATGATGAATGCATTGGTTTCAGGGTCAATAGCAGTGTGCTAAAATTCGCCCATAAGATGTATACAAGGAATTGAAATGTCTCCAAGTATCTTTTAATTAATGTAGGTACTATTTTCAAAGTGGTGCTTAAAATTGCCGAACGAAAAATTGCGAATTTCGGTGTGAATTTGACATGACGAACGTAGATATCTCTAATTGATGATACGAAGCTTCTGGTTTTTACCAATATCTGTTCATCTTGCAAATTCTTACCGACGAATAAATTTTTGCGTTAATGTGTAAATGAGCATAACGTTAGATTATCAAAAATATCAAAAAAAAAAACGTGGGTCGCACCCAGTTTTTATAAATTTTCAAAACTATGCGAGGTAAAAACACAGTTGTTGGAACCGGTAGCTGGAAAAAAAACCTTAATAAAATATGTCGTTTGGTTTTAATTACCGTCATTTTGAAACTATTTACATGGCAGATATGGTTTTCCTACAAGTTGACCGGTGTTTTTTTCCTCTTTATTTTTTTTCTGTGAGGTAAAATTTATTATATTTATTTTCTACGTAGGATCGTCGCTACCGGATTTAAAAGACTAGTTTATAAAAATTTTTGTATTTATGAGTTCGAATCGGCGATACGAGTAAATAAATCATTTTCGGTGGCTGAGCGCTACGCAGAGATCATACGATACGGTTTTATCTTTCCAGTTACACCTATTTAAAGATATAGAAATTAAATTAAAAGAAAATTTTAATTGTGATTTATTCGTCGAGATTATCACTGCGGCTTTGGTAGGTAAAGGAGTATCTTTGTGCGGCGTAGATAACCGAGCGATGAAGTCCAAGAAGTCGAGGAGCACAAACGGTAAATTATATCGGCATTGGCGTCTTTGAAAAATTGTTTAGAAAGCTCGCGCGTTCTTCGGTGATTTATTGGCCGAGCTTATGAGTCGACTCATTTTTAAACGTTTGGAGATGATGGGTGAATTGTTGTGCGTTTTAATTAGCCGATTCCTTCACTGCTATTACTGAGGTGAAGTAACTAAGTATAGGTGGAAGGGTTTGTGATGGTTTTGTTGGTGTTTGAAGATGGATAAGAGGAGGGGAAGAGAAGAGTTCCATTTTGCTGATTTTTGTACAGGTTTGTGTTTTATTACAGTTTAGGAGAATATTATCAACGTAAGGAAGACATTTCGACGAATTAAAAAATGGAATTGCGTACATGAAAGCAAATAAATTTTCTTCGTAAAGCATTGAGTATGATCTTACTCATAGCAGATCTTAATTAAACGATGAGATTTTAAATAAACGAGTCTTCCATGGAACTGGGAACACGTAGGTAAGATGAAAATTAAAATGAGTGAATCCAAAAATTATTGAGTTCAAAAATAATAAAAACATCACAAATAATCATCAAACAAAAACGTATTATGAACGAGTAAGTAGTCCGTTTTAGAATGAAAAAATTCATCTACAAAAAATTTTAATCGTGAACACATGATAATGTCATTTTAGACACTCTCCTGCTGACCGGGAGTGGTGGCGTACTCCTGTAAACTCTGTCAGTGGTGGTCTGATCAGCGAAAACAACCTGTAAACATCTATAAACCCAACGCTGGACGATGGGACATTCAGTAGCTGATTATTTTATTTGATCATTTCTTTCGCTTTTACTGTTTTTTGTTTTTTTTTTTACTTTGTCAAAAGGATTTCTCCATGTCTACGATCAAACAATACGTATGTATGTATTATGAACGAGTAGTCCGTTTTAGAATGAAAAAATTTATTAAAAAATTTTCCCTCAAAAAAATTTTAATTGTGAACACCTAATAATGTCATTTAAACACCCTCCTACTGACCGGGAGTGGTGGCGAACTCCTGTAAACTCAGTCAGTGGTGGTCTGATTGGCGAAAAATGCGTCAAAATCTATATACCCAACGCTGGACGATGGGGCCTCAAGTAGCTGATCATTTTATTCAACATTGAAATATATTTTCGGTTTAACTTTTTTCTGTTTTTTTTTGTTTTTTTACTTTGTCGAAAGCATCTCTCTATGTCTACGAGGAATACTCCCTCACGTTCAGATATTTAGGCCAAAGAGTTTCTGCATGATCGACTATAGTTGATTGTAAATGTTGGACGATTTTTTTCAAATACAGTAGAAATTTTCATTTTTGAGTTGAAAGTTACTTGGAAAAATGCTGACGATTGAGTGGTTGAAAAACCAGTTTCAGAAGGTCGTTGTACTTAATTGAAATGCTACGCCAGTGAACTAAGTTTTTTGATCATTATCACGAATTTAAAAATGATCATGAAGATGGCTAAAAACTTATACCTATACTTACTTAATGTGTAGTTAGGGTGCATTAAGTAGTTACCTACTTAGACAAAGAGCCCACAGTGGCGTAGCCAAGGGGGGACGAAAGAGGGCCATTGCTCCCCCCGCGAGCGAAAATTTAAAATAAAACCGGGTTGAAACGAATCCAGTAAAAAAATGGGTTAGAATCCGATTCCACAAATCACTCCTGTTTTTTGGATTCGAATAATTGAGTGGATTCTTGATTCGAATCCACGAATCATAGGTTTTTTCAATGAAAAATGGTTGATTATGATTATTTCAAGTAAGTATCCGATCCCAATTTAGTCATTTTCAATGATTAGGTACATTCGGGTCATTCCAGTTCCCACCTCAATTCGACCAACGTTTTTGAGTCATGTCCTTCAATACTCCTCAAATTTTTTTTACAATGTCTACCCACCCAAAGTGTTTGGTCACAGCACGCTGAAAGGGTGAGTGGAGGGGAATTTCAATTATTGTCACTTGTCTCGAGGTACCAACTCAACTTTAGCAGCGCATGCCTCCAAAGCTATGATACTTGGATCAAAATTGATTTCACAGTTCGAAAGGGCATTAAGTATATTTTGAACTTTTTAGGTATCTTGAAATTTTCAAAAGTTGAAAGTTCAAATTTCAAAATGGTGCTGTAAGTGGTAGCTACCATTTAAAATTCTGAAAAAATTTCCATAGATGTACCTTTTGATGTTTTTTTGAAATATACAATTTTAGAGATGGGATCTTTCAATGGTAGGGTGCACCTCCTCCCCCAGATTTTGACAAAACTTTTTAAAAAAATCTGGGGCATGTGATATATTGAATTGTATGTTTTTGGTGACGCTGAACACGAATATTACGTCAGATTTTTGATCGGACCTCATCCACGGCCCCCAGCACCCTCCCCTCAAGGGAATAAAAGTCAAAAAAATGGTTTCATTCGTTTGACACATGAAATAGCATGTTTTTGATATCGCTGAACACTAATATAGCCTTAGTTTTTCAAACTGATCTTACCCATGGCCCCCAAAACCTCCCCATGCAAATAGGTAAAAGTTCAACAAATAGGTAACGATTTTCACATGGTCCAACAAAAAATCTAACGTAATATTCGTGTTCAGCGTCACCAAAAACATACTTACAATTCAATATATCACATGCCTCAGATTGTTCTAAAAGTTTTGCCTAAATTTGGAGGAGGTACCTAGTGTTCCCTATCCCTTTCCATCAAAAGATCCCATCTCGAAAAATGAATATTTCGAAAAAGCATCAAAAGGTACATCCATGGAAACTTTTTCAGAATTTTAAATGGTAGCTCCCACTTACAGCGCCATTTTGAAATTTCAACTTTCATATTTGAAAATTTCAAAATGTAGGTACTTAAAAAGTTTAAAATGCAATGCCCTTTCGAACTGTGAAATCAGTTTTGATCCAAGTATCATAGCTTTGGAGGCATGCACTGCTGAAGTTGAGTACCTCGAGACAAGTGGAAACAATTGAAGTCCCCCACCCGCCCCCTGAGGGGGCTGGGACCAAACACTTATTGGGCGGGTAGACAAATCGAAAGACATGACTTTCAAAATCGCCTTTTTTTTTTTGGTCGAATTGACATGGAATGACCCATTTATACAATAAGTATGATGAAATATCCCAGAAATGTTGTGTAGATTGGAATCCACATTGGAATCCACAAAATACGAATTCGATTTTTCTTTCAATAAACTAACGTTTTATTTCGATTTTTTCAATTATACTTAAGACACCAATTGAGTCATTTTCAATTATTACAACGTGTTAAAATATCCCAAAAATGTGATCTAAAACTAAAATTGAAAACGAACGAATCCATCAAAAAGATATAAAACATGCAAAAATGGACGTTTTTCGTTTTTGAGGACCCATTTTTTCGAAAAATTGTCATTCTTGCTTCGCTCGGGCGTCGGGCCGTACGACAGGCTTTTAGAAAATTATCCCTAATTTCGATTTTGTTCATGCTTGAAAATCTGGTTTTGCCTCCTCCTTGAAACTTGAGGAAATTGTGGCTGCGCCTCTAGTTACGTACTTACAGATACCTATCTAAATTAATTACTTTCGGTTTTTGAAATTAGCAATAATGATGTGAAAAAGTTGACTCCAGTGCGTTCCTAAATATGTATTTTTCCATTTTTAGAAACCTTACATCTTTCCACGTTCGGTCATGATTAATGGAAAATATTTGAAAGAAAATAGTTTCAAAATGTGAATTTACCTATCCTGAGCGTTTTGCAAATTTACAATAATTGCTCAGTAGAATGCAAAAAGTGATCTTGGGTTCTTATGGAAATCGTCTAGGTCGACGCAGAATACCGAATAAGCTAGAGCAAAAAATCACGATTTCTCAAAAATACCCTTACTTTGAGAACCCATGTCTTCCCCAGTGAGGCACGTAATTACAAAGCTAAAAAAATGTCTCCGTGACTTCCAACTCAAAATGGAATCCCCTGACATTTTTTTTTTTGATCCATACTAAGGTACAAATATCTACTTATGTACTTAACATTTTAGCTACGTATTTATAGAAGCGAGAAAGAAGTGAAAACAAAAATGATGTTCACCAAAATGATCAGCTACTTTTAAATATCCGTACCCCTAAACCCATCGTCCAGCGTTGGGTATTCATAAAACAGACCTAATAAATAACAATAAGCGTTTTTCACTGATCAGACCACCACTGGCTGAGTTTACAGGAGTACGCCACCATTCCCGGTCAGCAGGAGGCGACTAAAATTACATTATCAAGCGGTGTTAATGATTGAAATTTTTTTAATGAATTTTATCAACTTGAATTGCATTATTATGAGGAACTCGAAAGCAAAGTGAAGTAAGTACAAAGTCCACTTTTCAATTTTTTGGGAAAATGCAAAACAAATGTGGCTCAAAATTGGGTGATCCAAAAATCCAAATTGAAATTGGTTTTCATATTGAAAAAGGATATTATCAATTGACAATTACCAAAACATATTTTTTCGTTCAATTTTGAGGGGGGGGGGGTAAATGTATATTTTCAGTTGCTGTGGTCTGTGACTAACTGCGTTTTGCTTTCCAAAACTGCATAAATCGAAAAATAAATCTATTTTAAATTCGAAAAATACCTATTGAAAAATGATTTGTGATTCGAAGAACATTGCCACATGCACACAAATGACAAAAGTAGGGCTTTCAAAAACGACAATTTTTTCATTGCATATTGAAGCTGAAGTATTCTGTGATTTCTGTGTACTTTCTGAATCAAAAATTATTTTTGCGTAGGTGGACTTGATGAGTTAAGCCTCAGTACGGCAACTTCTAGCACCTCTAGATGCCTCGTTGAATTTCCTTTAAAGATAAGTAATGATTCTAACTTAGAAAAAAAAAGTGGATTTACTTCAACTTCCCATTCGAGCTCCTCTCGTTAAGAACCAAACTTTTAGCTACCAAAGTTGATTACAGCGCTTTCTGGAGTGATTTCAGTGTTGCTGGAGATAAACCAATTCCTGCTGGAGGCTCCAGATCGTCTCAAAAGTGGTCACAATCAATTTAGGAGGTCGACTTTAGTATTAAACCAAATTTCAGATTTTTATATTGTACGTAGTTTACCTACCTTGTCAGTACAAGTAAATTGGCATTGGCTAAGTATTTCAGCAATTTCCAAAAATTCGCCAAAATTCGAAAAATCACTTCGTCTGCTGAAAATCTGGTTCTGAGGTGTGGGTGACATGAACTTTCAGTACCTAAACCAAATTTTAGCCTAATCGGAGGTGACGAGTTGAAGAGGATACCTGGTAAGCTAAATTAGGACAAAAACAGGATAGGTTATTATTTCTCAAATTTTACTTGAATGAAAGGGGGAGGGGTTCGATATTATATTACTATCGATTTTTTTACTACTTAAGAAAACATTTCGATTTTTTTTTAAATTCAAAATTTGTGATTCTTAAGATCTTACCCCCTCTTCCCCCTCTCATTAATCATTACTTGTAAGAGAACATTTTTACATAGAAATTCAAATTTCCAAAATATGGGAAGAATAAATGGGAAATCCAAAAAATTTAATTTAATATGCAAAAACAAGACATTTTCTCAAAAATAGGCCCTTCAATATTTTTCAGAAGTGAGAGAGTCTCAAAATTTTTGTTTCATGACAAAGTATCAAACAATAATAAACAAACAGTGATACGTTTCCTAGTATTTACATAACGCCACCTGGCGTTTCTAAAGCCAATTCTATAACGCTCTATAATATTTATATTCTTGGATTATTGCATCAGATTTTTATTCTTAATTTCTTAGTGGCCACTGGCCAGTTTAATAGATACAATACCACACGTGTTTCTACTTTCTATGCATATTATATGTATTCGTTCGTTTTTGAATGAGTAGGTACCTACCTATTTATTATTTTGCATGTGATGTGAAGACATTACAAACAGGACATCATGAAAAAAAAAAAAAAAAAACGGGGAAAAGCCGAACTTTCTGAAGGGTATTTTTTTCAAACATTTCAATGTTTTGAAATTAAATAAAATCAAAATTCATCATTCTTTACCGAGAAATGGATATGGAATAAAATAAAATTACTAAAATAATTGCATTCTCTGATTTCGAAGAATAAGAGTTGAGTTGATGATACTTACCATTGGCGTGTAACTATTTTGATATGTTACAATGTCATATGCTCACTGCAGTTTGTATCCCCTTTTCAGAAAAAAGCAACAGCGATCCAAAAAAAAAAAAAAAACTGAAAAGTTTAGCAAAATGACCAGCTACTCTTAAATAATACCCTTCAATACCCCATACCCTACGTCCAGCGTTGGGTAATTTGTGCCTGTAGTTTCGCTGATCAGACCACCACTGACTGAGTTTACAGGAGTACGCCACCGCTCCCGGTCATTAAGAGGGGATTAAAATGACATAATTAGGTGTACCAGGTGTACACGATTAAAAATTTTTGTGAGTGAAAATTTTTTTTCGTGAATTTTTTCATCTCGAAATGACCTACTTGTTGGTAGATAATAATTATGTGTTGTTTGATGATTATTTCTGAGGTTTTTATTAATTTACACAATTTCAAGAATGAATTTGAAAAAATTAATTTTCACTCGAATAGGTAGGTATTATGCAATAAAATAATACATATATTTATTTCGACGAGTTAGTTCATGATCAATAAAATAAAATATGTAATCATAATTTTCTCCTATTTACTTTTTTCACGACAAAAAAAGAAATTGAAAACTAGGAAAGCCAATCAGACACCCGGCAGGTACTACCTAGCTCCCAGAACCACGAACCACTTGTTCTTTTTGTCAAAATCATTCCAGATTTCCAAAATTATTGTCAAAAATTCGGATCAAAATATATCCATGGATCTGATCATATCTTAATTTCAGTTCTGTTTGGATCGTAAACTATTTGTTACCCATTACGAATCAAATCAAATCAAACAGTTTGTTCTGAAAAACAACGAACACAATAGGACGCGGTCGAATAATTTTAATATCCCTCCCCTCCCCGGCTCTCCACAATTCTAAGCGAAAAAGAACTGCAAACTGGATTTTTGAAGAATTAAGAGCTCAAAATTGGGTCATAATTTTCAGAGTTTGATTTTTGAAAGTATCTTACAATTTATTAAAAATTGAAATGGGTTAAAATTTCAACAAAAAATCAAAAATCTCTATCAAAACTCTTTTTGAGCCCTTTTGCGGAATTTTGAGCAATAAATTGGGTTACGATTTTTAAAATTTTTTTAAAGAGTCACACGACCTATCAAATTGGGTTAGAATTTCGATACGAAGTCAAAAATCTTCGTCAAAACCTTTTTTTGAACATTTTTTTTTAGATGTATTTGAGGTTTTTTGAGAAAGGTCTCATGCAACCTATCAAAATGGGTTGAAATTTCGACAGAAAATCAAAAATCTTCACAAAAATTCTTAATTTTGAGCCTTTTTTTGTAGAATTTTGATCCTAGAATTTGGTCATGTTTTTCAGATTTTTTGAAAAAGATCTTCAAGCAACCTAACAAAATGGCTTGAAATTTTTCAAAAAATTCAAATATTTCGACGATTATGTTTTTAAAGCTTACCTCTGAGCACGTTGGTTTTTCCCCTGTGTTTTCTTCGCGTTGTCTTTTTCCATGCATATGAGGCTTAATGAACATCGATGTTGATATCAAAGCTAAGTGAGGAATTGATACTGGTTTTACATACGTTTTATGGGTACATTGATATGTTAAAGTGCGCCGCTTTCGGGCCTTTTCATATACTCGTAGTAATACCAACATTCGCGAAGAGAGGCGACTTGAGATGACGACGACGACGCATAAATTAATTTATCAAAGAGCAAGCTAAGTGAGTGAATTTTTAGCAGAGTACAGGACTATATGCGACGTGCCGATGTGTGGTAATTGAATGGGTTATTTATGGTTAGTCGGAGGATTAGCAACGGTGATTTTTTTTTTTCGAAACCAGGGAAACGACTTTGAGAGTCAGCTACAGTAAAATGACGCCGAAGCGCCGCTTGCCGCTTCAGAAGGTGGGGAGAGGGGAGGGACAGGGTTATACATACACACGCGATAAATGGTCAACGCGCTTGGCAAGCGTGATAGATTACAAGATTAATTTCAATTAAACGAATAAATTATTCGAGGCCGATGCGCACCTGCAAAATAGTCAATTTATCTTCCATACATTGCAACATTTTAATATAAGTGTTGGCAGCTCTCACGCAGCTACCCTCTCCTCTAACCCCTCCACATCAAAGCTACCCTTTTTTCTGTACTCTACATACGGCGTCTTATGAGACTTTCGTCTATGTCGTTTTTGTTGTTGTTGTATGTTTGGTGCGAAGATTTCGACACAATACTAGTCTAATACCAGCCGAGCTAGATTAAAAGTAAAATGCGATATGTCAGCAATATTAAAAAAAGAAAAGTGGCAATTTAACGCGAACGAGCGATGAGGTGGTGTTAAATATGCGACGATACTTTACCATATACGAGTATGTAGGCTGGTAATATCTTTATATTACAAAGATATACGAGGACTATGCGATATGAACCCACTAAATTGTAATTTTTCGCGAGATTAGGTAGTAGTTCAAGTAGGTATACGATGGATAGAGGAGGACGAAGGATGGAGGCTTTGTAATGAGAATATTTCAACGTGAAGTGGATTTAGAGGCATATTCAAGAGGATTATTGCATGTACAGACAAAGTCTCAAGTGGTGTTTATTAAGTATGGCATTATGGTACCTACATGAATTTGGAAGCGTTCAATTATGTCGACTTAATGTGGCATATTTTCGTATTGGAAATCAGCGCGAAAGTTGATGGCTAACAATAAGATGAGGGAATTTTGAAAGAGAAGATTTTGATAACCAAACCGATTGAACTATTTTAGACCTGGGTTGATAATAATATAGGTAGATAGGTAATTGTTTTCAGTTTTAAATTTTTCGCTGTACAGTTATTGTTTCACTGATTACTTTTTTAAAAGATGAGTATGTAGTTAATTTTGATGGTTGCACTTTCACAATAAAATTATAGAAATGTAAGCGGTGCAGTCCTGACTGATCGACTCGTTGAGTTGAAAAATTCAGTAAAATGGTCGACAGAGTTTCACGAAGTGTTGCTGGGAGATCGCTAGAAGTTCGCTTAGCCGTCTGGTTTTGCGCACGTCTGCGCCTGCGACTGGTTTTGCGCACGTCTGCGCCTGCGACAGGTTTTGCGCACGTCTGCGCCTGCGACAGGTTTTGCGCACGTCTGCGCCTGCGACAGGTTTTGCGCACGTCTACGCCTGCGACAGGTTTGCTTCGCTACTCCTTTGCTTACTCTTCGCTAAAGTTCGTTTCTGCCGACCAGCCCACCACTTAGCTTGATTTACAGGAGTACGCCACCACTCCCGGGCGATAGGGTTGTAATAAAATTACATCATTAAGCATTCTCGGTGGAAATTTTTTTTTGAGTGAAAATTTTTTATGCTTTTATTCATCTTAAATTATGTATTTGTTGATGATACGTGATGTTTGATGATTTTTTCTGATGTTTTCATTGTTTTCAAACACAATTTTGGGAATGAAATTAATTTTCATTCGAATATATCTTACATAGGCGACTAACCATTCCCCCAATACGTTGCCATTCTTCCGAATCACCAATTTACAGAATTTTTTTTCCATTGAACCTCATTGTCTCAAATGCACACAAATGAGCAAAAGTTCGGATTTTTGTCAAAATTGCACGAAGATACGTTTTTTGAGGGGCAAACTTCCCAGAACGTCTTGTTTTTTTCTTCCAAATTCAGTCTATTTTATTCAAAATGACTAGTTCTTTTCTCATCAAAATTGGCACAATGTATTTTTTTTTTGTGCAAAAAATTCTGTTTTTCGTTGTCAAAATTGCCAAAAAAAAAAAAACAGTTTTGTAACAAAATTACCCAAAAGTTTTCCTTTTTTTATCATTATAAATTTATTACATAGGTATTTAAAGTCTGATTTTTTTCAAACTCGCAAGAAAATTAAATTGGGTTTTATTTTTTTATTTTTATTTTTTTTAGATGTTTTTAATTGCTAGATTATTGCACCCTTCATGAGGAGGTTTATATAGAATTCGCTAGGTTGTGTTTCTTGATTGAGACGATGGATTTTTATTTTTCGTAGGAGATTGTCAGGAAAAAACAAGTAAAAACTTGCTTTTTGGCCAAAGCTGCAAAAATGCTACTATTTTGCCAAAAATGTTTCAAAAACTTACCTTTTTTGCCAAAGCTGCAAAAACTTCTACTCTGTTGTCGAAAAGTATAAAAAGAACTCATATTTTTGGTCAAAATTGCAAAAAAAAATCTTAGGTAGGTACCTGTTTATTTTGCTAGAAAGATAGGAAGAGTCGTTTTTTGAGGGGTAAACTTCCCAGAACATCTTGGTTCTTTTTTATCTTTCCCACTCGAAACAGTTGATGAAAATCTATTTATCAAAATGACAGTTTTTTTTCATCAAAATTTCTAAAAAGTAGATATTTTTTTTACCAAAATCTTTGGAAAAATCTTTTTTTGATAAAAATTCCCAGCAAAAAAAACAGGTTTGTATCAAAATTATTGCTACAAAAAATCTGATTTTTTTCAAAGTTTGCAAAAAAGTTGGGTTGTCAAAAATATTTTAAAAACTTACTTTTTCTGTCACTAAAAATCTTACCAAATTTGCCAAAAATCCTTTTTTTTTTTTTTTTGTCAACATTACAAAAAAGAACAATTATTTTTGTAAAACTTGCGTTAAAAAACGTGTTTTGTTCTGCTTTTACTATGTTTTTTTATTTTATTTTTTTTTTGGTGAAAACAAATACGTTCTTTTTTTAAAAAGAATAATATACCAGATAACCCTCTCACACGACACGATAGGTGTAATAATCAATTAACTAAGTAGTACAAATACCCCAAAAAAAAAAAAAAAAAAAAAAAGGTCAAAAGTGTAGAAAATTAGATCCATTTTTTCCCAAAATTGCAAGAACCTGCTGTTTGGTCATTAATTGTGAAAAAAATCAATACATAGTTATTTCCAAAAATGGTACTTATTTACCTATTTTTTTTTTTTTTTTGGTCAAAATTGTAAAAATACCAGTTTTCTATTAAAGTTATCTACTCAATAGTTTTTCTTTTTCATAAAACCCTCCTTTTGGTCAAGTGATATTTTCAGAAATAGTACATACTAGCCAACCCGTTAATCGCGCATACTGCGCGATTCTTCAAAACCTAAATGTACATTTTAAAAATTCATGAGCTAATATGTAGAATGATCACAATTTTTTCACTGTTAGTTATTGGAAAATTCAAAAAAATGAGCTTCGCTTTTTCAGAAAGAATTCCAAAAAGGTATAATTTTTTTGACAATTATCGTCAAAAAGCCTTGTTTTTTTCCTATTAAGGGGATATTCTCAATACATAGTAGAAGTATAACCAAAATGCCTTATTTTACATTGGTCTTATGGGACAAAGTTTAATGTTATAATTTAGAGCCGTGGATGCATGTAATGGGCTCAAATTTGAAATACATGTTTTTCAAGACATTTTGAACAATCTTGTGCATGCATTTGTCAATACGTTGAATAGTTTTTCAATAAATACAGTTTTAAGAAACGTTGGATTTTATCTCAAAAAGTCCAACATTTCATTAAATCGTATTTTTTCAAAAAGTACTCTACGTATCGACAAATGCATGCACAGGATTGTTCAAAATGTTTTGAAAAACGTATTATACCCAATTTGAAGCTATTCCATGCACAAATGGCTTTGAATTATGTGTTTGAAGTTTGGCAGGCGGACAGACATACTACCGTGTATTGAGAATATCCCCTTAAGTACAATCAAAATTTTGCTTTTTGGTAAAAATTGATAAAAAATTTTGCTTTTAATGAAATTTGTAAAAAATTTGCGGCCTACCTTTTTTCCAAAAAATTGTTCAAAAATCTACCTGTTTTGCCAGAAACTGTTAATTGATAATTACTAAAAAGTTCTACTTTTTTTGCAATACATAATTATTGAAAAGTTTTGAAAGGGTCTTTCTTCGTTTATATCTTATTCTCAAAAAGTTCCGCTCTTGGCTAACATTGTAATTCTTGATGAGGCTTTTTTAAAAATTAACAGAAAAAAATATTGTTTTATCGCAAAAAATTTCAATATGTACTTACTTAATTTCAACTTTTATCACCAAAAGTCCAAAATTTACTCCAAAGCGTCGCTTTCTCCCCAAATGTTCTCTAAAAACACTCAATCACTCTCATCAAAAATCAAAATAATGTCCAGTTTTTCAATAAAAGTTGCGAAAAAGTACTCGTATTATCACTCTTTCCAACAATTGGCGAAAAGTCCTGGTTTCATTTCTTAAAAAGTCTAAAAAAATGATAACTTTTTGGCAACATTGCAAACTCTTACCAAAAATATCAAAAAAAAAACTTGTTTTTTACTCTATAGTTTTACCTAATAAAAGCAACAAAAATAATTGCAAAAAATGTAAACTACATAATTTTTTTTGTCGATAACTACGTACCAAACTTGCTACTTTTTGCTAAAATTGAGAGTTTCTTTTTTTTTTTACCAAATCAACAATCTTGTTTCTTTTAAATTTACAAAAATGTTTTGTTTTTTAGTTTTAAAAAAATCATTTTTTATCAGAAATTACCAAAAATTTCAGTAGTTTTTTTCTGTTTGCTAAGATTATCAAAGTCTCGACTCAAATGACTCAATCTGCTGCACCCTCTGCATAAATTGGTGAAAACTTTCAACCTTGCATATATGTATATGACTTGATCTGGTCAAATATCTCATGTCAAGAAATTTTGAGGTTTCACTCAACTTTTATCATCAACTTTTGAAAATTTCTGAAAAAAAGCCAAGCAAAAGCTCAAAACTTCTTGACATGTGGTATATGACCTAAAATAACAACCTCTCAGTAAAAAGGCTTTGAAGTGTAGATGTGCAAGCTTATGTTGAAAGTACAAAAAATTGTGTAGTATGCTGAAAAAACATTTGATGGGCAGGCAAAAATACTTATGTTGTACCCTGAAAGATCTAAGTTAAAGAACAATTTTTAACAGAAAAAAACTCACAAAAGTTTATGGTAAAAGTTCAGTGAAAGCTTTATAGTTCATGACATGAGGTAATGTTGACGATGCACCCTGAATGTTTTTTTATTATAAAATCAACTTTTTGTCGTAACTTCGTTTCACATTTCAAAATTTAGTATATGGTTTTCAAGCTTTTTTAGCTCATGGTGAAAATTGTTGAACTTTCAACATAAACCTGCATATCTATGTACTATTCAAAACCTTTCTATCAAGCGGCTGTTTATCAAAATCGGTTCAGCTGTTGCAGAGGTCTTGCTGTGACAAAAAACCGACTCATAATGAACTTTTAAACTTTCGCTGAACTTTTGCCGACAATTTTTAAAAGCTTTTTACAGTGTAGAATGGTTTTTTCACTGTGCTCTTTCTAGGTACAATCTGTATATTTTTTTTACACATCAAATAAGATAAAATACTGCATGACCACAACTTTCAACTTTTGAAAGTTTTTTTTTTGTCATAAGTTTTTTTCCGCGGAGACTTTTTGAGGTACAATGTAGGTACTTTTGTGTACCCACCAAATATGGCATAATCGATTATTAAGCTTTTTTGAGCTTATAGTGTAACTGTTTGAACTTTCAACATAAACCTGCACAATGCACATCTACACTTCAAAGCCTTTCTCGATATGTCATTTATCAAAATTGGTTCAGCAGTTGCTAAGATCTCACAGACAAAAGAATCAGAACTTTTTTGTGAACTTTTTTCTTAAACATTTGACTTCTTTTAATGCTCTTTCAAGGTATAATAAATATGTACTACTGTGTATACATTGAATGTACTACGTATAGGCTGAAATCAATTATTGAGCTTTTTTGAGCTTTACGGCGCAACTTTTTGAACTTTTAATTAAAACCTGCACATCTACGGGTCAAAAGCTTTTTTTTGAGACATCTTCGAGAAAAATCGGTTCAGCCGTTACTGAGATCTTAGAGTCAAAAGAATCCAGTCATAATTGAGCTTTTTTTGAGCTTTTTACAGCGCAGCTTTTTTTGTAAACATTTTTCTTCAACATTCGACTTCTTTCAATGCTCTTTCAAGGTATAATATACATACTACATGAGTCAAATACGCTAAATATAGGCTACAATCAATTATTGAGCTTTTTTGAGCTTTAAGGCGCAACTTTTTTGAAAACTTTTTTCTTCAACATTACACTTCTTTCGATGCTCTTTCAAGGTCTCATATACGTACTTCCCTGTATATGTTAAATGCGCTATGTATAGGCTAAAATCAATTATTGAGCTTTTTTGAGCTTTACGGTGTAACTTTTTGAACTTTTGATAAAAACCTGCACATCTACAGCTCAAAAGCTTTTTTTTGAGACTTTGTCGATCAAAATCGGTTCAGCCGTTCCTGAGATCTCAGTATTACAAAAATCCGGTCATAATTTTAATATATAGATTAGGTATGTTTGTCATAAAGAAACACATTTTTATGTGAAAATTGTGAAGAAAAAATGCAAAAAATAACCTGCTTTCATACTCAAAAATTCAAACATTTCCAAATTGTTTTCGTCGCAAAAAATCTGATTTTTTTGTAAAAATTGCTATAAAAAGAACTATTTTGTTTGTTTACTTACTTATTAGTCTACTTTTTGCTAAAGTTTAAAAAACACAGGTTTTTTTTCTTGTCATAATTTGTCTCACTCAGTCTTATTTGTTTGTTGAAATTGCAAAAAAATCCTACTTTTTTAATAAAGATTGCGAAAATGGCTCTTTTTTTGACAGAAATTAATTGAATAAAAATATACAATTGATTAGTCTTATGTGATTATCAATATCAAATGAATTTTACATCTAGATCAGGTAATTTTTTAAAAGTTATCTTTTGTTACTAAGTATACCTAATTACCTATCTTACAAAAAAATTCGGTTTTGGGGAAGTTTTTCTTCGGTACTAAATTTTATTAAATAGCTCATGGGAGGAAAATTCACCTTTACCCTTCCTCATAAAAAATCCTCAATAAAATGAAACATTAATTTTCAATACGTAAAGTATGTATTTGTATGTAAAGGATATTGATTTTGATTTAAATGAAAATGTTTAGATGTTTTAAATTAAAAATATATCTTGTGTATATGAAAAATTTAGGTAGTTTATTTTTGAAAAAAGGGCCTCGTGCTCATTCATTGAATTTTCAATCGTTTTCTTAACGAGAAAATAATTCCAAAAATGAAAAATAAAAAACCATTTTTTTATTTTTGTAAACAAAAATTGTGGATTTTAATTTTGTTGCTTAATTTTGATCACAGTTGAATTCCTCGAGATATTTAATATATAAGCTACGTAGATACTACTTTTTTCTCCAATAAGAAAGCAAATTCGACTAAAAATCACACAACAACTTATAGGTAGTCTAAATGTAAGTATACATACACTACCTATCTACTTTTTTGTACTCTCGTAGAACTATATGTGATATGTAAGCCATAAAAGCAAAGTGAAAAACGTTATTTTAAAACCGTGAATCGTGTTCAATTAAAAGAACACGGTAATTAAGAGATAGCTATAAAAACTAAAAATATAAAAATTCTCTGTATTAGTTAATGGAAGATCGGACCATTTACTTTCTAAAAATAAAAATATCAGGCATTACTTTTAAAGTTTTACTCTACACACATTAACGTGTGCCACACCACAGCTCTCAGCTTGTGCTGCTGGGGGCAGAAGGGTACGGTGCGTGTTAATTAGTACACAGGCGACTCATCCTAATCTGTTAGTCTCTCCTCTATCCCGTTCACCCGTTTTATAATTTCTACATCCGACCAAAGCGGTAAAACTATAATTAGACGGGGGAGCTGTAAAGTTCAACGTAATAATGTGTGCAATCTTTTCAATCAATATCGTTATCTGGCTGGTTGCTTCTTTCTATTCTACTTTTTTTTTCTTTTTATTATTCGGCAATATAGATTGTACAAGATACGTGGGTAGAGTACCCTACCCTTTGCCTTTTCTGCCAATGAGGCTAAAAAAACAATTTTTTTCATCGTCTTTTATTACTAATCAATACGTTCGCGCGCCATCAATTGATAAACTATGAAGAATTTTTTTACTTTTATCGCTTCCGTAATACAAGTGAACGTGGCCAAAACTCTCCTCCGTCTAATACACAGATATCCGAACACCTCACTTGATCCCATCTCGCACACAAGCGTTAATTAATAATAGAAATTGGAACGACGGAATCGTTCTCTTTTTTTTTCTTCTTCAGTCAATAATCGACACCAAGATACGAAAACTACGAAGAGGTTAACGAACGATCCTGTCGACCGCGACCCCCTTTTACTGTACGATGATTTGAATCGGCTTTTCGCCCTCGTCCTCGTATTTTGGTAAAGTGTAGTGTAACGACGATGCCGAGTTAGGTAAATTTTCAAATTATCGAGCTTCTGTCAGTCTAGCGAAATTTTCGTCCAGTCGGTGAGCCGTTAAGCTGTCGAAAGAGTGAAAAATAGCCGAGCCGTGACCTCTCCACGCCTCCGTTCTACCTTATTCCATTGGCCTTTCGTTTTTATAGCATAGGTATATATGTATACTATAGTGTGCTACTTGGATAGGACAACAACGTTGTGCTATACGAGTATTTATATACTTTGCACAGAGTCGGCGATGTGTGTAAGTGTACAAAGTCAAGGTAAAATGGAAACTTTTCGTTTGTTGAATGAAATGCTTACTGTCGTAGTTTCTCTTGTAGTTGTATTCGTTGTTCAGTTCTGAGGTTGGTTTTTTTTCGTTTTTATGTTGGGTTTATTATTTTATTTTGTTGAGCTATGGAGGAGAGCTGAGAGGGATTTTTTGAAAATTCAATTACACATTATCCTTCAACTTTATTTTACTTTCATTTAAAAAAATAGGTAAGTAATCGAATAGTATTTCTTGAAAATCATCTCAAATTTTGAATTTTTAATGTAAAAATTCTTGTTGGGGGTGTCAAAAAAAATGCTAAGTTTTGGAAGCACAAATTCATTTGAAACGACAAAACAAACCAAAAATAGACGAAACATAAAATTTTCGAAATCGTGGAATACCTACTTAAAATAGGTACCAGTTTATACACCAAGTTTCCCAGCGCAAACTCTCTTTTCTACAGGAATTTCAAACGTATTATCGTTTGAAACAGCTGGACGTGCATTTTTTTATTCAAAATTACATATTTGAGAGTTAGCTCAAAGTCTAGACCACGCAGGTGGACAGACGACCATGAGAGGTTAGACAGGTAAGTCAGTGACTTCAAGAGACCAGATTGGCCTTAAGAAGGTAGACATGTTAGCAGACATGCAGACAACCTCGAGAAGCCGGACAGGCAGACAGATAACCACGAGAGGCTAGATGCACGAGTCAATGACCTTATTAAGAGACCAGACAGTAGAATAATCGACTTTGAGAAACCAGACAGATGGGTCATTGACCTTAGGAGGATAGATATGTGGACAAAAGACCTTGGAAAGCCGGACAGGTGAGCACATAACCTCAAGAGGCCAGCAAACAGGTAGACGAGACCATGAAAAGCTACATGCACAGGTAGGTCTGCGACCTTAAGAGGTCAAACAGAGGGGTCAATGACCTTAAGAAGCCAGACAGGCAGATTAATGGCATCAAGTGGCCATACAGGTGGACACATGACCTTAAAGAGGCCAGACAGGAAGACAGCCGACCTTGTAGAGATCAGATAGGCAGATTGATGAACATGAAAGGCTAGACACACGGGTCCGTGACCTTGAGAGGTCAGACAGAAAGACAGACAGACAGACAGACCTGGGAAACCAATGAAACCATATGATGGATTAAATGGAAAAGGGTCCTTAGTCATTTCTTTTTTTTACTGATTTTTACATGTTCAAAAATAGACTTGACATTTTTTTCTACAAGCAATTATTTTCCAATTCGTTTTTTTTTCATGGAAGAACACTTGAATATCAGTGAATATGGTGAAATTGATTTTTAAAAAATTTAATATACCTAGGTACTTATTCAAAATTGTAAAAATGAAAAAAAAATAGAAAAAATGACTAAGGCCCCTTTTCTATGGAACCTCTCATATTGAAAGGGTCAATGACTTCAAGAGTCCTGATAAGTGAACAGGTCACGATCTTGGGAAGCCGTAAAGCTGGTCTGGAATTGGATGATGAGACCAGACTAGACCTGATCAGATCATATTTTGGTTCGTTGACCCCCTCCCATTCAGACACATCTGACAGAACCTGCAGGAATCAGGCTGCGGAAGATCTCAAGATAGAGCTCAGGCTTGGAAATATCAATCTAAAATTAAAATTGAAAACTGTGAATTAAATTTTAAATAACTGAAAGTAGCCTAACATTAAGCTTGGAAAAATTCTGAACATGATAAATCACAATCATAAAATAAAATTAACTATTCTGAAAACAAAATCAAAAAACGAAAATATTTGACACTGAAAACCTTGTGAATAAAAATGAAAACTGAAAATTTCTAATTAAAAACTGAAAACAAAGTTGAAAATTCTGAAGATGAAATTGAATGTTGGAAATGAATAAGTTATAGGTAAGTTCATTTCTAGTTTTAAATTTTGTATTCAGAATTCTTATATAGTTTGTAATATTTTCTGTTTTTCATTTTATGTTACAAAGTTTTCTGTAATTTTTATAGGCATGTTTTCTATGAAATGTCCAGTTAGCAAATTAAAAACATATTTTCTCCCCACTTCTAAAAAAACCATCTCTGCATATTTAAATACTTTCGTTTTTAGCATTTAATTTTATTTTCAGTTTTCCACTTTACTTTCCAAGTTTTCACTTTCAGGTACTTAAGTATTTTTAATTATTGATTTTGTTTTCAGAATTTCTAATTATATTTCAATGTTTTTGATACAATGTTCAGAATTTTCATTTTCATTTTTAGTTTTCAATTTTTCGTCATCGGATTCCAACTTTTTGAAATTTTTATTTTTTGATTCATTCAAAATTTTTAATTTTATTCTCAGTTTCGAATTTCATTTTCAGAATATTCCATTCAAGTTACATATTTCCAGGAAATTCTGTATCATTTCAAGTTTCCATTTTTAACATGGGTATTTTTGCACTGGTAGTCTAAAAAAATGATGCTGTCTTTCTGACAATATGACAGACATTTAAAATCTTGAAAAATATTCCGACGAATTCCTGACATAAGTAATGTTAGACTTTGAGAACTTTTTCAAAAAAAAAAAAAAATTGACAAATTTTTGACATTTTGATATGTACTATACATACATACATACATTGGACTTTTATACCTAAACTTTGGAAAAAATTTGATCAATTTTCAACGTTCTCAGTACCTATCTAGATCTTATTTTACATCATTTGAACTGATTTTCAAAAACTTGAAAAATATTTCGATGAATTCTCGACATTGAGTCAGACTTATGGAAACTTTTTTGAGAACCAACAAGTGACATTTTCAAAATTTTGATTAGGGTATCAGACTTGAAATTTTTTTAAAATTTGATTAATTATAGTTATCATTATTTGGGATGTATTTCAACTTTACAATAATCAAGTCTAACTTTGACTTTCAATAACTTTCAAAAATTTCAAAGAATTATAAGATCATGTCAGACTTTTAAAAATTTGGAAAATTCTATTGCAGTATTAAAATTGTGTCAAACTAAAAAAATAACTCTCTAACGTTTCGTCAGACTTCTCCTTTCATTTGGAATTCCAAATATTGAGTTGATTTAAGCAAAAAACTTGGCCATAATTTTCCTTGGAGAGGAGACTTTACATCCATTTTATTTTTAGTTTTTGATCAGAGGTTTCAAATTTGATTTTCAAGTTTTATATGGGTATACTTTTGATTTAAGTACCTAATATGTAGGTAGGTATTCAGAATATTTTATTTTCAGAATATATTCGTGTGTAAGTATTTCATTTTCACTTTTCCATTTTATTTTCAGAGTTTTCAGTTTCATTTTGAGTTTTAATGTTTTATTTTTTGAGCATCAAAAATTTTTCTTTTCTTTCTGAAGTAAGGTAAGTAATGTTGAAAATTTTCAGTTTTTTTCCTATTTTCCATTTTTTTTTTTTTTTTTTTTTTAGCACTTTCAGTTTTATTTTTAACTAGGTACATCTACGTAGACTTTGCAACCAAGTATGGCTATGCTGCTGGCAATAAGTTTCCAAATACCTGCCCGTACCTCTGCCTACGGTGGCCTAGCTTACGCTGAGTATGAGATTTTGGAAGGTTTTTTTATAAGCAAAAGTAGATACCAAAATATGATTTCGAGTTGAATGGCAGACACATTGTGAGTACTTATACTACATACAATGTACGCTCAATTTCTATCATAAGTTACCTATAGTGTATTGTATATACCCGCACATCAGTTCTAAAACCAGAAATCCAACAACATTGTAAACAAATGTACTCATTTAATACGCTTATTTATACGAAATCATAAAAACATAAAAATAGAGAAAAAAAAGAAATAGTAACGAACCCAGACTAACTACTCGTACACACATTGGTACGTAAAAATTATAAATACCTTTACTTACTCGTTTGGATGGGACGTGCGGTACCGGTGCGGTTTACGATCCATGCAGATAAAAACAAACGTGTGATTCTCAAAAAATCGGCATATATTTCAATACTAAAAAAAAAATAAATAAATAAAATAAAAATCATTTTTTGAAAATTTTCGAATTGAAATTGTAAATATTGGCTAAATGTTCCTGACCCCATTTTTGATATTGTCCTCGATTCGTTTGCCCTTGGGAAGTGGGAGGGGGGCCCAAGCGAGTCTAAATGATTGAGGGAGTGGGGGGGGGTGTTATTGAACCAAATGCTGCAAAAATAAATCACACATCTTGTTTACTTTTGAAAAAATCGCCAATGGAACAAAAATTTGTCACTTTTTTAGAATTAACCTCAACCAAACAACACCGCGAACCTCTCTTTCAGCTAATACTCATTATAGGAAAGGGGCACCCACAGCAGGAAAAAAACTCGGAAACGGGTAAACGTTGATAAAAAGAAAGGCGAAGAAGAAAAAAAACCGCTACAAAAGACTGGCCAGTGGCCTTTTCACGTCGCTTGACGAAAACGAAGAAAATGGTTTATTAGAAAGGCGTAAGATTGAACGCATTAACAAACTGATCGACAAATAACTCACAAACACAATGAAAAACGAAAAGGGACGGACAATTTGATTAGAAGTTAGAACAATCGTACACGTTACATTTGGGGGAAAACAAGAAAACTATCTTTTATATCTATACGTTTTAAAGACAACGTTTCTATTGTCCGAAAACGTGTATATTGGAGAGAAAAAAAAATCTTCGAGAGTTTTTCACGGCTTCATAGAGATGGGAAAAAAGAAAAAAGACACCCTTACATATGTAGGAGCAGGTACTTTTTATAATAATATTTTTCGTTCGTGTATTTTTTTTTTTTTTTTCATAACTCGCCGACCAGTCGAGTGTTTTTAATTAAGAAACGTGCGCGTGAAAACAATCGTACCTTTACATCTGTACCGCCTAATATAAAAAAAAGGTGTTGAAGCATTTGATATTCACCATTTAAAACCAGATGCTTATCTAGGTTTTTTTTTCTTTTATAATACGTACAATTTGCCGAAAAATCACGCATATGACTAAAACAAAAATAAACCTACACGACATTAAACAATAAAAATTAATGCTCCCTTTTCTCTCCTCTCTCACCCTCATCATCATCATCATCATCATCATTGTGTATGTGCTCCTCTAATAAACAACAACAACGTATACATACACAATCATAACATAAACACGAACTAAAAAAAACTATATGTATGTGCATAATACGTACATATAAGAAGGATACGTACGTACGTATGTACGTTTTTTTTCTATATTATTTTTTTGAAGGTAAGAGGTCAACGGTTATTCATGAAATGTGCATCCTGTGATATACATCATGAGTAAGTAATTCTTTCCGGACCGCTGCTCAAACAGCTAACCGCCCGTATTAAACAACCTATATAATTCTAAATACCAATCTCCTCTTGTATTACAAATATATCTTTTCCTCTGATACCCTTCTACCTGCCTCCTGTGCGAGTTGTTTCTTTTTATTCATTTTTATACTCTACATATTTACAACCGAATTAAATAAATCGTCGCCTTCTTTCGCCGTCTCGCTCACTCTTCTTTAATTTTTTTCCTCAGCTTGTTCGAATGACCATCGTTTTTATTTCTTCTCTTTCTTTTTTTTTTTGGCAGTTCCTTCTTCTTGTATTGTATTTATCTGTACAGACTAGATACAAGCATTAGATATATGTAAGTGTAGTACATAATTTAACATGCCATAACAACTTGTTTCCCAATCAAGTATACCTAATTGTTTTGGTGCGTCGGTACAACTTACGTATGTAAGATATCAGGACACGTGCTAAACAAGAATTTTTATTATAAGGTTTTTGAATTTTTTTACACCGTAATGAGAACCGGCAGGAAGATGGTATTTGGCTCAAATTGTAAGTGTTGACTTCCTTCTTTTCATCGTTTGTATATACCTACGTTTGGGTTTTCATTCCTTGCTAACAGAATAAAAAAGTCTTCAATGAGTACAAAATCAAAATGCTGGATAGGCACATTAGCGTGGATCACGAAAAAAAAAAATGTTGAAAAGGATTTTGACCAAATTCAGTTTAGAGACCTTCATTGTAGTCATTTTGAATTGAGGTAGGTATCACTTTAGAAATTGAGTTTTGCACGCACGTTTTAACAATACAGGAGAGAAGACTTGGATTTTTCAAACATTTTGTGAAATCTGATTTCTGATTAGTAAAAATTAACTCACTTGTGAATCGACTCCACCTTCTGAAGAAGAAAACAGGTCACAAAGCTTATAAAATCCAGCATTTAGCACTTTTTTATTGTAACTCAACCACGGAAATACGAGTAGTTCTGACCATTCATACTGAAAAAATCTTCGTTTTTTTTTTACCTTTGTTGCTTTCCATTTCCACGAATAAAAAAACAAATTTTTTCTGGCATGATTGTTCTGAATTGGAATAATTTTCAGTTCTGTTTTCTGCAAAGAAATCCCTAATTTCGGAGCTTGCCTCAGTTGCCTCTTGGAGAATAGTTTTTTTCATGATGAAATAAGCAACTCATCACCAAATGCACAAGACACAAAACACGAGAAAATTACATTACCAATTAATTACCATACACGACGCGATGACTCCAATTTGAACACTTTTATCATTATCGATAAGAAAAATAAACGCAACAGTAGCACATTAGCACACTCAAACTCAACCTACCTCACTTCAACACCACAACAACGACAACTGCTTAGTTTTTTGAAGATAAGAAATTTCTTGGAAGTAATGCCGAATCATCGAATGTCGAATGTAGTGATCTGCATGGGTTGGTAGGTTGTGTTTTAATATGCTGTAAGCTTATAAGTACGCATATCGAGATAAAAGTATATGGCAGAGAATTATTGAAATCTTAGTTGTTGTGAATATTCTCTCGTTGAATTTTTACTCAGAACACATCAAGTAGGTATGCTCGATAAAAATAAAAAATGAATAAAAAGACGATGGAGGCAATGGCCCCCTTTGCCTTCCCCTTGGTTACACCCCTGGGAGATATATGAGTCCTCAAAGAGGAGGCATTTTCGAAAAAATCATGGTTTTTTCATTCCAACTCCTACCCAACCTGGTTTGGAAAAATGAATCAGTTTCAAAAGATGGTATTTGAGATTAAATTTCAATCCCACTGTCCACTTTTAGGGTTATACTGAGTGATTCAAAATTGGCAAGTCGCTTATTAATTTGTTTTTGTAGGTAAATTTGCGTTTTAAAAAATTTTTTATGTCAAATATTTCGCATTAATTAATCAAGTCAAAACGTGAAAAGATTCATTTCTGAATTCTGAAACTGGGGAAATATTTTAGAACATTTTTAGACAATTATTTCCAAATTTCAAAAAAATTCTTCTTTATGAATAAACAAACAGAAAAATTCTGCAAAAAATCTCAAAAAATGTGCTTGCAGCTTGTTTTGTGTTTTGATTTTGAACAAATCCCATTCCTATGACCAAATTTAGCAACTTTATATTGATCACTTACGAGGTGTCACATGATTTTCTCTCATTTGCAGCTCGACCATTTGCTTGATGCCACACACTGATTCTTCTCAAAATTTTGAAATTGACAATGACCAAAAAATTGGTACTACTGCGTTTCAAAATATGTTTTTCACCAGTTTCAGAAGAAATCATTTTTTTCATGTTTTGGTTTCGATTACTTAATCTACTGCGTTCCAAAATATTTCTACAGTTTCAGAAAAAATCAATCTTATTTTCATGTTTTGGTGCGATTAATTCAAAACGCTTGCCATGAAAAAATTTTCAAAACACGAATTTACCCAAAAATACGCGATTTGCAAATTGTCAACCGTTCAGCAGAACTTCAAAAAAAAATAATAATAGGTAATCTTGGATTTTGATGCCAATAATCTTTTTTCAAAAATTTCTCCCACTCAGGACTCCTTCAGAGCCAAACATTTTTCTGAGTGACTTTCATCTCAAAATGAGGTTTCCACTAAAAAAGTCTAAATCTTCCAAGTTCCAATATTTTTTTTCAATGCATCCAAATAAAAATATGAGTCTCCTGGATTTTAATCAAATTTCCGAAGTTACATATTCAAATTTTGTAATTGACGCCCTGATCTAGACTCATGATAAGGCGATCAATAATTCGCTGCAATTCTCATATTTCAGTTTTTTTTTCAAAAAATTTGATACGTAGTTACCTATCTGAGAACGATAGATGAAATTTTCAAATTCTTTTTTCACCAAAAAAATTTAATTTTTGGGATATGCAACTTTTCAACCTCTGTTTGCTACCTTGAAAGTTGTTTCAAGTCTTGAATTTGGCCCTCCATGCATCGAGGAGGTGCAGTGCAGGAACCCAAAGCGCATCTTTTTAAAGGAGCGCACTTCATTCCCGAAATAATATTATAATTATATATGTATCTAAGGTATGAGATGAGATTTCAAAAAACTGTTTTTTTTTTTAAATTACCAGATTTTAGAGCTCAATATTAGAATGGTTCAATGGTTCCTGAATAAGTGAAACAACTCTGCACGTGGTCTTAAAATTGCAGCAAACAAATTTTCACCAATAGGTATTCATACTTTATGATTTGTGAAAATTTTGTTGTGATTTTTTTGTGTCCCTCCTCTTCCCATAATTTGATTTTTACGAAGCCAGATAATCTTTCAATTCAATTTAACGGGACCTTCTGTTACGTACCTGCTAGATTTGAAATAATTTTTTCAAAATATGACAACACCAAGGCTTTTTCTACCTGTTCAAAAAACGCTGAATTGCTATTATATTTTCCGGGAAAAAATCCCCATCAGTTCAGTCAATTTTTCAAACAGAAATTTAATTTAGATTTGGTGGGTCTAAAAAAATTTTAATTACGTATGTACTAGATATTCCATTCCGAGTGAGAATCGAGGAATTTGATGAAAGGTTTTTAAACGCCCTAAAATTTCCCACACATTAAAGCAAAATCAAAGGCCAACGAATTTTTTTAAATTTTAAAACAGGTTGTGGTAAATAAATAAGTTTGATAAAAATTAAATTAAAGTTTGCAAAAATTACTTACATAGAGTAAAGTATCATGATCTAAGAAATACTAAAACTTACCAGAAAGCAATAGGTACCTAATACAATAAACAAATTATCCCAAATTCCCAACAAATTAGAAAAAAAATTTTGACCCCCTCAAAAAGCATGCAAAAATATGCCAACAAGCACCAACCAAACTTTCAAAACCCAAAGTGAATTTTTTTGATTTTTGTTTAATTCTTGAAGATCAGATGTAATGCAAAAACGGTTTTAAAAAATCCAGATTTTACCACATTGACCTAGAAAACACTAAAAGTTGGTATAATATACTCCAGTTTCAACCACTCCTGACGTCTAAAAAAATGAAAACAAAAAAAAGAAGAGAAATAACCATCAACCACCACACAATATCAACAAGTACGCTCAATAAAATTATAAAATTCATAAAAAAAATTTTCGCCCAGAAAAAATTTCTATTGTAAATACTTGATAAGGTCATTCCATTCTCATCCCACTGACCGGGAGTAGTGCCGTACTCCTGTAAACCCAGCTAGGTGGTGGTCTAATCGGTACCCAGACGTCCTTCCCCTCCCGGAAATACGGATACCCTCCCTTGTCATAAAGTACGTCAGGTACGTAAATACCGCGAAATTCGTGAATACTACGAAATTCGTAAATACCCCCATGTCGTAAATATCCGTAATTTACGTAAATAACTTCAGATTAGGAAGTTTACGCCAATGACGGCAGTTACGTAAGTACCCCCACTGGGTATCGATTATTTTACCAAATTTAAAGTTGTAGATACTTAACTTACCTATTTCATAATTTTGCTCGAAATAAATGTATCTCAAAGCAAAGCCATCTGTAAAGCTGCTGCCACGTATATTATGTTAAATTTAAATTTATTTGGACACGTTTTTGAAAACGACGTTAGCATGATGGAAGATACTTACCTACACGTTGAGTTTTTTTTTGTTTGGAAAAACAACATTGGCCAGTAAAAAAATTATAACTGTGATTAAGTATATTTGACTCAATTAGGTACCTACTATATGTAGATCTTTATTAATTAATTTGTGGGCGTTTTTATTCGTTTTTATGTTCGTTTTATAGGTTTTGATGAATGTTTTGCAATTTTTTGCCAAGTTTTGCTCACTTTTTTGTTAAATTTTCAAAAAATTTGATCATACATTTTTGGTGAATTTTAGTGATTATTATGGCAATTAGACTACTTATTATCAACAAAACATTTAGGATAGTAAAATTTGTGAAAAAATTTGAATCCAGAAAAAATTTCCATCTTGAATAGAAAGTACCCATGGTTGAAAAATTTTTGAACCGATAAAGCATGAAAAAGTGCATCACCAATCAAACTTTCAAGAGTTGAAGCGAATTTTTCGATTCTTGATGAATTTCTCAAGTCTAGATTACGTCTCAAACTGTGAAAAAAATCACAATTTTACCAAATTCTCCAGGAAAGCTGAAATTTAGCAAATAGCATATGTAATGTACCTTGTTTTCAGTAGGTATAGTGTACTATAGTGTTTAGCTGTTTAGCCATCTCCTCCAAGATCAATTAATAACAGTTTCAAACTACATTCTTATATTGAGCAGTTTTGGAATTGGAGCCGCCAGTCTCGCGTAAGTGTTCAATTTTATCATAATTCATCGCTCAAATTGTGTCCAAAAACACTGAAACAAACAGAAATAATCATCAACCGCCCTGTAATATCAACAAATACCTCTTTTAAGATTATAATATTCGTAAAAAAATTTCACCCTGAAAAAATGTATATTCTGAATGTTTAATAAAGCCATTTCATCCCCTCCTTTTCGACCGGGAGAGGTGGCGTACTCCTGTGAACCCAGCTAACGGTGGTCTAATCGGTTCCCGAAACCCGAATAGCCGATTATTTTACCAAAATTTTCAGCTTGTTTCTTTAATTTCAATGTGATTCCTCCACGACCACGGAGAGCCTTAATCCATCATTAATTACCCCCATTCCCTTCCTCGAAAGAGAACAACTCATCGCTCAAATTGTGTCCAAAAATACTAAAATAAACAGAAATAGGTAATCATCAACCGCTCTGTAATATCAACAAAAATACCTCTTTTAAGATTATAATAACAGTGAATGATATACCTAATATTTGTAAGTAATAATGATAGCACATGATTGAGGTTCACGATATTTTTGCGCGCCCTGTATCCCATGGCTGAAACATTTTTGAATCGAAAAAGCATGCGAAAGAGCATCACAATCAAACTTTCAAAAATTGGTATTTTTTTCGATTTTTGATGAATTTTTAAATTTTAGATTTGGACTCAAAATTTAAAAAAATCAAAATTTTACCAAATTCGCCACGAAAGCTTAATTTGGTATGTAGTACCCTGTTTTCCTCCCAAAATCAATTAATAACTGTTTAAAATTATTTTAGACAGTTTTGGAGGTGGGTACCTTACCTACACCTACTACCTAATTAGGTACCTACTGTATCCAATTTTTTCATAATTCATCGCTCAAATATCGTTGGAGATTATTTTTACGTAGAGAACTTTGACATTTTTTAGGAAATATTTTCAAGTTTTAGAGCATTTTTTTTCCACAATCCATCAATTAAAATTGGACATTCTAATTTTGTTTAAAATAAATACCTCAAAAACAAACCATTCTAGGAAGAAATGAACAGGTAGATCTAGATACCTAATTCTTCCAACGAGAAATTTTATACCGCTGGAGAGTAAAAATCTCCAAGGCGGATTGTGTACGTTTTTAAAAACGATGTTGGCTCTATGGAATACTATAACCCCTAAGGTGGCTTTTTAAACACATTGAAACTAATCATGTTTTTGTGAAACAACGATTAGCTAATTGAAGAATCATTATCCTCTGAGTGATTTTGTAATTTTTTGTTCAAACTGGTTGTCTAATTGATTTTTATGCTCGTTTCAAGTACCTACCTACAAGTTTTGATAAGATGTGTTACTTACCAATGCAATTTCTGTCGAGTTTTATTCAATTAAATGAAATTTAATAAAATACTTACTTATTTTCGGTAGATGAATTTACTCCATGTAAGTAATTTTAGTTGACTTCAATATTGTTTTTGTTACGATTGAGGGAAATTTTCTCTCAAAAAGGTTAGCTAAAGGGGCAATCCGATACAAAAAATGAAAATTTTTGAAAATGACCGTCGACTTTTATAAGGTGCACCGGGGGAAGTTGGAATTCGGGGTAAGTTAGAAAACTTGCTCTAGCGCCTAGAGGTTTATATCTGGCGAAGTGCCACTAAAGGTGACTTGAGGGTACTACTCCTACTTCATCACGGCATAAAAATTTTCGCGATTCAGTTTCATTTTAGATGTCTTTGGTTCAATTGTATTTTGTTGTTGTTTTGAACTTATTTTGAATTTGGTCTAAAATACAGACTTTCTATTTCTTAGTTTTTCGCATATAGCGGACGAACCGTGCGTCCTAGTGAAAATCTGATGAGAGTAATCTCAAAGAGAATTAAATTCTCTACAATTTTGTTTCTGTGCAATTTTTCTAGGACGCTCGGTTTGTGATCTACACCTCTGCAAAGTTTAGCCTGTTCTGACTTCCCCCAATTGGGGTAAGTCAGGACAGTTTATATTTTATTCCACTGAGCGAAAGCTACTATGTCAATCACGCTCAAATTTTTACCATAGGTTAAGAACCCTTATGGGAACCTACATAATAAATTTGATCCATATTGGTTCATTAGAAGGGGAGTAACAGCTGGTCAAAGTTGAAATTGCGAAAAATCATTCTGACTTGCCCCGGTGCACCTTATGTACCTTTTTTTCAGTATAGTGCCCTAGTTTTTAGCCATATCCTCCAAGATCAATTGATAATAACAGTTTCAAATTACATTCTTATTTTGAGCAGTTTTGTAGCCTCCAGTCTTGCCTCTCGCGTAAGTGCTCAATTTTATTACAATTCATCGCTCAAATTGTGTTCAAACTTCAAAACCACTGAAATAAACAGAAATAATCATCAACCACTCTGTAATATCAATAAATACCGCCTTTTAAGATTATAATATTCATTAAAAAAATTCACCCTGAAAAAATTTCTAGTCTGAATTTTTAATAAAGCAATTTCATTCCTATCTTTCCGACCGGGAGTGATGGCGTACTCCTGTGAACCCAGCAAGTGGTGGTCTAATCGGTTCCCCAAGTCTGCCCAAGTCTTTCCGAGACAAAGCGAGAGAAAACCGGTTATCGCGAGTTAGTTCTCAGTACGCTGGGAAAACCCGACTAATTGTTAGCTCTCAGTACGCTGAAGAGAAACCGATTATTTTGCCAAACATTTCAGCTTGTTTCTTTTATCGCAAACTGATTCCTCAACAACCACGGAGAGCCTTAATCCATCATTAAATTGCCATCATCATTCCATTTCTCGAAAGAGAAATTTTATACAGATGGAGGATTGACACCTGTGAAAGCGATTTTTCAAAGTGTGGATAAAATTTAAATTTATTAGAGCACGTTTTTAGAAACGGCGTTACCTAGATGGAAAATCACAAAGCTTAAGACATTTTTTCAAATGTCTACGCATGAGTTTTTCTTTTGAAAAACAACGTAGCCTATGCCAGTAGATAAATCATTACTTCTAAAATGGTTTTAAGAATTTTTTAAAGTTGTGCGATTTTTTTGTCAAGTTTTGCTCAATTTTTTGTTAAATTTTTGTAAAATTTGATCAAATATTTCCGGTAAATTTCAGTGATTCTTGTGTCAATTAGATAGGAACTCATCGTTTATGATACTCCACGCAATTATTGAATTGACCGACTCTGATTTAATTTTTACAATAAGTACCTCATTTGCAGATCAACTTCTCACAACACAATTTCGAAATTTTAAAACTTTTCCAGTCTTTTATTTTTTGGAAATTTCAGTGAATTTTAAATCCTCCAATCCCTCATTTTGAGAATAGATATAGGTACAATTTTTCTTAAGAATCATACAATCTAAATTAAGTTTTCATTTGAATGATTGATTTAACAGGATTAGATACCTATAATTAAGTTAGGTACATAAAAATCTCTATCTTATTACAGAAATTTTTCAATTTTTCTGTGAAAACATGTGTAGTAAAATACCATAAAACATCACTATCATCAACAGATACCTTAATTTAGGATACCTAGTAAGATCATGAAAGAATTTGCACCCAGGAAAGAAGATGGTACCTACATAACTATGTACATTTATTATTATAATTATTAAAATCGTCTAGAAGATACTAATATCGTTATGGAGAGTATTTTACGTAGAGAATTTTGTCATTTTTTAGGAAATACATATTTTCACGTTTTGGAGCATTTTTTTTCACAATCCATCAATTGAAATTGGATATTCTAATTTTGTTTAAAATAATAGGTACATATCTGAAAAATGAAGTGTTCTAGAAAGAAATGAATACCAAAGTAATTCTTTCAACGAGAAATTTTGCGTATACCGCATGGAGAGTGAAAATATCCAAAGTGGATTGAGTAAGTTTTCAAGAACAATGTTGGCTTTATCGAATATTATAGGTCCTAAAGTGAATTTTGAAACACTAACAAAAAAGTGAGCAAAACTTGACAAAAAATCGCATAAATTTATAAACAATCATCGAAACCTATAAACGAACATAAAAACGAATAAAAATGCCTAACAATTGATGAAAGATCCAGTAGGTAATTGAATTGAAAAATCATAAAACCATTTTAGAAGTTATGATTTTTCTACTGGACTGGCGAAGGCTACGTTGTTTTTCAAAAGAAAACTCATATGTGTAGATAATTTGAAAAGATGTCCTGAGTTTTGTGATTTCCATCAAGGTAACATAACGTCGCTTTTAAGAACGTACCCTAATAAATTTAAATTACACCAACACTTGAAAAATCGCTTTCACAGGTTTCAATCCTCCATCATTATACAAAATTTCTCTTTTCGAAGATCGAGGAATGGAATGAGGATAATTTAATGATGGATTAAGGCTGTCCGTAGTTGTAGAGGAATCCCATTGAGATTAAAGAAGAAAGCTGAAAAGTTTGGTAAAATAATCGGCTGTTCTCGGTATTCAGGTTTACTCAGGTCTCGGTTACTCTGTGATGACTCGGGTTTCTCTGTGATGAACCGATTAGACCATCGTTAGCTCGATTCACAGGAGTACGCCACCACTCCCGGTCGGAGGAATGGGAATGAAATTGCTTTATTAAACATTCAGAATTGAAATATTTTCAGGGTGAAATTTTTTCATGAATATTATAACTTTAAAAGAGGTATTTGTTGACATTACAGAACGGCTGATGATTATTTCAGTTTATTTAAGTATTTTTGGGCACAATTTGAGCGATGAATTGTGATAAAATTCAAACACATTGAAACTAACCATGTTGTTTTTGTGAAAGAATGATTATATAGCATTACTCGTGATTTTGTAATTTTTTGTTCAAACTGGATGTCTGATTGATTTTTATGCTCATTTTAAGTAGGTACAAGTTTTGATAAGATGTTTTACTAATGCAATTTCTGTCGAGTTTTATTCAATTTTAATGAAATTTGATCAAATACCTAGGTATTTATTTCAGGTAGGTAGGTAAATTTCTATGGTTATTATACCAATAAGGTATATGTACACAATACACAAAATATATGTAGCTTAAATGTTATGATACGTACATACTCTATGTCAGTAATTTTAGTCGACTGCAGTATTGGTTTTGTTACAGTTGAGGGAGTTTTTCTCTCGAAAAGATTAGTTAGAAGGGCTCCGACAAAAAAATTAAAATGATTGAAAATGACCAACAACTTTTATTTGATTTTTTAGTTTTTATGAGACTCTGTATTTTGAAGAATGAGCACATCATGTTTTCCAAAAAAATATCATTAGTTCAAATATTCTTAAATTTGTTTTAAAGAGAAAAATTGGAAAAGATTCAAAATACCTATTTAGATACATACTTTGAACCAAAAAATCATGCAAATTACGCCACAAACCAAACTTTCAGAAGTCAAAATCATTTTTCGATTTTTGGTGAATTTTCAAAGCTCGAACCTCATTTGAAATTGTAATATTGATAAGAAAAATTTCATCCTGAATTTTATACAGATGGAGCCGATGGAGGATTGAACCCTGTGAAAGCGATTTTTCAGGTGTAGGTAAAATTTAAATTCATTTGGGCACGTTTTTGAAAACGACGTTACCTTGATGGAAGATCACAAAGCTTAAGACAGGTTTTCAAAATTCAAATACACATGAGTTTTTCTTTTGAAAAACAACGCACACCATCGCCAGTAGTAAAATCATAACTTCTACCATCTACCTAATACAGTTTTGTGATTTTTTGATTCAATTTCCTACTGGATGTTTCATCAATTTTTATGCGTTTTTGTTTGTTTTTATGTTCGTTGTTCGTTTTACAGGTTTTGATGTGATGATTGTTTTCTATGGAATTTTTGTCAAGTATTGCTCACTTTTTTGATCAATTTTTAAAACAGTTGATCAAATAAGTATTTCCGGTAAATTTTAGTGATTATTATGTCAACTAGGTAGGATGAACTCATAGTTTATGATACCCCATGCAATGCAATTTTAGCAGACTCTGATTTAATTTTCACAATATCTACTTAGGCATCTGGTCATTATTTTCACATAACACAATTTTGAAATTGTAAAACTTTTCCAGTCTTTAATTTTTTGGAAATTTCAGCGAATTAAAAATCCCCTAATTTTGAGAATAAATATGTATAATTTTTCTTAAGAATATAATCCAATGGGGAGATGCTGCAATCGATATTTTGTTATGTACCTATAATAGCCTAATTAATAGAGGCCTACGGCTGTTGTAATTCAAATAATGTAAATAAAAAAAATGAAAAAAGAATCGTGCAATATATATTAAGTTTTCATTTGAATGATTGATTAACAGGATTATAATATTTCCCAGAAATAATCAAGTACATACATGAAAATTCCTACGCTACAGAAACTTTTTCAATTTTTCTGTGAAACGTGTGAAATAAAATTACCATCAAACATCACTCATTATCAACAGATGCATTATTTAGGATAGAGGTAGTAAAATTGATGAAAAAATTTGCACCCAGAAAAATATTTTATTTATGGGTATTATAATAACAAAGGTAAAAAATTATACTAGGTAAGTATAACTTACCAGACGAAAGTAGTACCTACCTACTATCTACTCATAAGAGAAGTATCCCATGGCAGAAATATTTTTGAACCGAAAAATTATGAAAAAGTGACTCACTATAACCAAACTTTCAGGAGTGAGAGTGTGTTTTTCGATTTTTGATGAATTTTTAAAGTTTAGATTTGAGCTCAAAATGTAAAAAAATCAAAATTTTATCAAATTCGCCAAAAAAAAACTGAAATTTTGTATGTACCCTGTTTTCAACCACATCTTCCAAAATCAATTAATAACGGTTTAAAATTATTTTTAGAAGTTTTGGAGCCTCCAGTTCAGGGTATGGTATTCAACTTCTTCACAATTCATCGCTCAAATTAAGTCCAAGAATATTTGGGGGAAAAAACACAAATAACCATCAACTGTCCCGTAATGTCAACAAATACGACGTATAAAATTATAAAATTCATTTAAAAAAATTAACCCAAAAAAAAAATTTTCTGTTGTGAATACTTAATAAATCCATTTTATTCAGATTCAGTCGACCGGGAGTGGTGGCGTACTCCTGTAAACCCTGCTTATGGTGGTCTAATCGAGTGAAAAGACACCGGTTGCGTGTCTGTCGATTATTTTACTGAACGTTTCTAAGTTTTTTTTCAAAGTTGTGCTTGCTAATTTTTCTCAAAATAAATGTTTCAAAACAAAACCTTCTGTAAAATTTTTTTAAAAAATACTTACATACTCGTACATCAAAAAAGAGACATTTTAAGTATGCAAAATGTTAAAAATTAAGTGGAACGCTTTAAAATCTGAATTTGAAATTATTCATCAGCAAAATTAAAATTGAAAAATTTACATTTAGGCTCCCAAAAATCCAAAACAGAAAATGAAAATTTTTATTAGTCATATGTGTCATTCCGTAGGTAAAGGGCCCATTTGGTCGTTTCTATTTATCGAGATAATTGTGTTTATAGTGAAACAGTTGAAAAAATCGAAAATCGAGGTTTTGATAGATTTCGATGTAGAACATATCCGACTATCTTGTGTCGAAGTATCAAGGCCGCAGGTGCGCCCCAAGCCGAGAAAAACGGAACTAAAGTTTTTCTATAAAGGGCCCATTTGGTCGTTTTTGCTTTTTAGCAGTAAATTCGCTTCCAAAAAAATACCCTACAAATTTATACTGCACCTAGTTGCCAGTGGCAACATGTATACCATTTAAAAACACGTTTTACGTTGGTGCAGCGTTAGCGGTGTGACACTGATAACGGATTGCGGAGCAGGATATCTGAGTTCGAATCGCACCGGGAAGAAATTTTTTGAAAATTTTTTTTCATGATTTTTATTTTTACAAGTTGAATTTTGACAGAAAATGTAATTTAATCATTTTTTGTCTGCTTTTGAACAGAGTAATGAATTTTTATGCAAAATTTAAATTTATTAATCATTGTTTTTCAGGCTTAAAATACTCATAAACATGAAAATATTGAGTAAAAAAATCGCTATTGCAGGTGGGTAGTAATATTTGACATCAGAAACAATAATCTTCAATTTTAGGTATGAAGGTTTTCGGATTACGTGAAATTTCAGCTTTTTTCAGAAAAAAAACTTTGAAGGCAATTTTCTCAAAAGTTGAGTTTTTCAAATTTTTAGTTCTGGATTTTTTTTTTGGGAGTGTTTTTTTGCACTTTTTGGGCTTCTATCCAGCACATATGATTGCTCCGGAGGTCTACTTTACCCCCCCCCCCCCCACCCCTAACTCAATATCGACCAAATGGGCCCTTTACCTGCGGAATGACACATATGAATATGATACCAACGTCAAAATTGATATTTTTTCCCCTATGTAAGTCGGTTCATTCGAACCCTCTCTCCCCCCACACCTCTCAAAAAACCGCTGTATAACTTCGTCCCATTATAGAAATGGGGTCAAATTATATTTGCCCTAGGCCCGCATTGGTTTTCGACGGTCCTGCTATAGGTATGGTATCATATCGGAGGAAAATCTTCAAGAAACCGAGCTAATTCTTGGGAAAATATCTAGACCTACGTTCACCCTTCTTCCACCAAGTACTGCAACCCTTACTTCAGTTGAGCCCAAAGGGTTAGAATGGGTGAAAGAATAACTGCTGACATTAGTAGGAATTTTGATTCACTGTTGTACTCGTATGTTTCTAAAAAAGTTAATGCTTAATATGTAGCAGGTATAGCTTCATCACTCCACTTCCCTTTTCATATCTACGTGTACCTACCTACAGGTAGTTACAGTTACCTAAATGCCCCTCTATTCTTGATACTTAACTGATAAAATCTCAATTTTTTTTTAAAACCATTCATTTTTTGTTCTTAACCTAAAAAAGTTATTTACAAGTTCTTGATTTTAAAAACTTAGATCTATAGGCTTAATTCTATTTAATCTACGATTGATAATTGGTTCTAATAAAGCATTTGCAAGTTGATTAGGGAAATGAAAATATTTCTTACTCTGATTTTTGGTCAAAATTAAGTAGGTATAGGTGAGTACACCACAACAAGCATTATTTTTCCATTGCCGCATTATGTAAAAATTTTCTGATTAAAAATTTCACACATTCGAATTTATCAGTCACCAGGATTCGCCAGAAGTCACCAGGTGTACGAAATCGCTCAAATATGGTCACTGCTTGATGAATCTGCCTCCAGAAAGTCACCAGGGTATGAAATATGACTTTTCAATGTTCTGGTGAATCCTGATGACTTCTGGTGAATCAGTCACCAGGATTCATCAGAAGTCACGGAGTTCTCTTTCGATTCCGCTTCACCTGATGCATATTTTTCGAATTGTTTGGGATATCTACCCATCATTATCAATATCTTTCAAACCCAGCCCATTCATTTTTTTTCAAGTTGAAAAAATGTTGAAAATTCAAAACTTATTGTAAATTTTTCAACGAAAAAAATTCCACACCAAACGCTCAACTACTCGTAGTAAAAAAATCAATTGCGTTCAATTCAAAATTTCGTCAAATAACTGGCTCAACAAACATCGGTGTCCTCCTAAGTATATGTTAATCCCTCACCCTCCATTAATACGAATTTTAATATTGCAAAAATATTACACAGGCACACAACTCCACAAAAATATTAAAATAGGTACCTAATCTCGTCTTCGAAATCGGATACTGTAGCCTATTTATTACAAAACATGCATGAAAAAGACATAACTCATAGACAACGACGACAACCAAGGAAGGACACGCCAAAAAAAAATCTCCAAATATTTGTGACATAGGTGTAAGTACACTCGATTATGAGAGAGATGGCAATACGATAATGATAATGAATAAGCAAAAATATAGTCAAATATTAGTCATCCAACACAATAATATCGAATATGAGCACACAATTATCTCTGTACCTATATAGTTAGTCTCTACACTAAACCTAGATACCTACACTCGTATAAGCTTTTACGTGATGGCCACGACAATTCGATGGCACGTCCGGATAATTAAAACACGCTACGATCGAGTAAAACAAATAATAATAAAAGAAAAAACCACAAACACAGAAAAAAAAACATCTAGCTTATTACTTAAACATGGCGAAAGGTACCTAAGTAGATTTTATCAAGCGTAGGATACTCGCGTATAAAATTATGTACTTAATACCTATCTACGCTTATATTTTCTGTTATTTTAATTCAATTCTCGAAGCCTCTTATAAAAGACCGCTAATTTTGAGAGCAATTAAAAAATCCAAGAACTTGGATCGTCTATAATGGTAAAAGTACGTTGACATGTACCTACTCTCTGCATACGTGGAATATCTCGGGCGATGCTCGTATTTAATTTAGGCGACGATTGAGTCCAACAAATGAAAGAATACCAGAGTGGTTATTAAATTTAAGACAATAATTAAATATACCGAGAATATCGTGCTGATGTGGTTATTGTGTTTATATAGTGAGTTTGATAATCCGCGTTAACGCTGTTATTTATTTAATATTACACGAGAGAAGATTATTTTGTCTTATGGTATTTATAATGTGGAACTGGTGATTACAATAATTATTAGGTATTTCCGGTAATTTTCATCTCCCTCTTTGTCTTTCTGGCTGGGCTTGGTCCTCTATACGCGATATTCGTGTGTATTTGGTATACCAACGCGATGATATGCAATAGGAAAAATTTTAATTCGAATTCGGTTAGTCATTTTGATAATTACTGGACTCGAGTAAGTATACTAGTTAACAGGACCACGATGACCAGACACGTTGGGTAGATAGGACGATGGCATGGGAATTGAGGGAATTAGATTTTGTTGACGACGATGACATAGTAGAGAAGCTCATCCAACAGTCCAGCGTTTTGTATTTGCGTAAACATATTATCTAATACGAGATGCTCTATATGTACGTTGTAGAAAAGTTCGCAATAAAAAAGAAAAAATAAGAAAAAACGCCCCAGAAAAGTGTCAAATTAAACGATTCGTAAGGCAGAGACAAACGGACTATAGGGTCGAGTTATAAATAATGTGCCAGCGACGACAGGGACAGGGACGGGTACGGTGAAGGGGGCGGTGGCGGCAGATAAAAAGCTACACAACGACGACCAAAAAGAAAAGACAGTAAAACAGAGAAAAACCCAGATAGGATTTAGTACGCTGTTAATCGTTTTCTGTTCATTTCTTTTTTGCGATTTAATCGGGCAAAATCGACGATGGTTTTGCGAGACGAGCCGGAGGAGGCGGGGGTGGGAAAAAAAGAGGAAATACTCGGCCATAGTGTTGGCATGTTAAGGCGAAAAAGAATGCGGAAAATACAAGATGAATAAAAGGGGTCGAATGTGTAGAGCTAAGTTTTTCATGGCATGTGTCGTGTCCCTCGTCCGGACCAATATAAATGAGAACAAATTAAGCAAACAGTCTTTCTATATCTTTAAGTAGTATCTTTTCAAGGGTCGAACTCATACCGGTGGAGCGTTTTCTTGCCTTTTCCAGGCCACTGTATTGGTCAATGGTCAGGGTATTGGGGTATGATCGCGATACTTTTCTAAACCTGAACACTGAATTGTTGGCATTGCGGGGTAATAATATGACCATTGTTGAACGCCGCAATTACCACCTGACTTGTGTGAGTGAGTTGGTATGCATTTGAGGGTGGTTCGAGGTACGAGTACGAGCCAAATCGGGTCTTCTGAACGTGCCAGTGAAGGAGGATGAGGTCGCGCACGCGAACCATCCGCGACACAGATCACAATAGAATAACTGCAACTAGGGAAACTGTGTAGGTATACTCGAAGGGGTTTGATATGACAATACACAAGTGACCAGGGAAGTCAACATTCCACTGGTGGACTAGCTGGTCATCAGTTGCACCCTTGTACCACGTAACAAGGTGGATTTGTGCACCTGATCATTGCAAAATAGGGGACTGGTTGAAGAAACATTATTTACACTGTGCATTTGAATATGCATGTGTTTGATATCACTGCTGATGATTTGGTACCTAATGAAATCAATGATTTTGATGAATTCGTACCTAATCCAAATAGTGAAGAAACATTGCCCCAAAATATCTGAAATTTTGCAAATTCATTTTTTGACATTTTTATTCAGAAATGTATATCTTCTGAATGGCAATGGAAAATGTTCGTGATGGTGTACCTACCTACTTTTGACCAAAAATCAGAGTAAGAAATATTTTCAGTTGGGTTTTTATCAGTTTATCAAGAAAAAAAGAGTAACTACATACCTCGGTACGCACTCGTAGATATGAAAAGGTAAGTAAAGGGTTGAATTTTAGAAATGAGGTATGTATTAATAACGCTACCTGCGATACGCATTAACCTTTTTAGAAATATATGTACAAAGGTGAATCAAAATTCCTCCTAATGTCAGCAGTTATTCTTTTACCCATTCTAACCCTTTGGGCTCAACTGAAGTAAGGGTTGCAGTACTTGGTGGAAGAAGGGTGAACGTAGGTATTTTCGCAAGAATTATCTCGGTTTCTTGACGATTTTCCTCAGATATGATACCATACTTAGCAGGGCCGTCGAGAGCCAATGCGGGCCTGGGGCAATAATTTTAACCCCATTTCTATGGGATGAAGTTATATAGAGGTTTTTTGAGACGAGGAGGAGGAGAGGGCTCGACTGAAAATGTGCCGACTAATACATAGGGGAAAAATATTAATTTTGACGTTATTGGCATCTTATTCATATGACTTACCTATGAAAATTTTCATTTTTGCTGTTTTGGATTTTTGGGCGCCTAAAAGTAAACTTTTCAATTTCAATTTTGCTGATGAATAGTTCAAATTCAGATTTTAAAGCGTTCCATTTACTTTTTAACATTTTGTATAGGTGCCTACCTAAAATTTCTTTTTTGAGGAATTACATACCTATGTATTAAACTAGACAGCTGCGCCAAGCGCAGCTGTAACAGTGTGCGTAGCTTCTTTAGTTTGGAAAGCGCAACGCAATTTTGGAAAAGAAGCATAACAAAATTTCAAAAAAAGGCGCAACTTCGAAAAAAGCACAATGCGACTTCAAAATAATAAGCACAATGCGATTTAGAAAAAAATCACAACGCAAATTTCAAAAATAGAACAAGATTCCGAAAAAAATCAAAATACGATTTTGAAAAAAAAGCATAACGCAACTTTTTAAAAAAAACGATTGGAATTTTGAAAGCAGAACGCAATCATGATTTAAAAAAAAATCACAATACGATTATGAAAAAAAAGCACATCACGATTTTCAAAAAAAGCACAATGCAACTTTGAAAAAAAGCGATTGGGATTTTGAAAGCAGAACGCAATCATGATTACACTAAAAAAACGCACAACGTGATTTCGAGAAAAAAAGCACAATACGATTTTCAAAAAAAGCACAAAGCAACTTTGGAAAAAAGCAATTGGGATTTTGAAAGCAGAACGCAATGATGATTTAAAAAAAAGCACAACGCGATTTTGAAAAAAGGCACAACGCGAATTTTAGTTTTAAAAAAGCACAACGCGATTTCGAAAAAAAGCACAACACAATTTTGAAAAAAAAGCACAACGCAATTTTGAAAAAAAGCACAGTGCGAACTTTGAAAAAAGATCAACGCGAATTCTCAAAAAAGCACAAGGCCAACTTTGAAAAAAAGCACAATGCGACTTCGGGAAAAAAAGCACAACGCAAATGTTGAAAAAAAAACAGAACGCGAACTTCAAAAAAAAAGCACAACGCGATTTTGAACGCGATTTTGAAAAAAAAGCACCACGCAATTTTGGAAAAAAAGCACAACACAATTTCGGAAAAAAGCACAACGCGATTTTGAAAAAAAAGCGAACTTTGAAAAAAAGCACAACGCGATTTCAAAAAAAAGCACAATGCGATTTTGAAAAAAAACATAGATTTTGAAAAAAAAGCACAACACGATTTTGGAAAAAAAGCACAACGTGAACTTCAAAAAAAAAGCACAATGAGGACTTCGAAAAAAAGCACAACACGATTTTGAAAAAAAGGCACAACGCGAATTTTAGTGAAAAATAAAGCACAACGCGATTTTGAAAAAAAAGCACAATGCAAACTTTGAAAAAAAGCTCAACGTGAATTCTGAAAAAAGCACAAGGCCAACTTTGAAAAAAAAGCACAATGCGGATTTTGGAAAAAAACACAACGCTATTTCAGAAAAAAAAACACAATGCAAACGTCGAAAAAAAGCACAACGCAAACTTCAAAAAAAAAGCACAACGCGATTTTGAAAAAAAAAACACCACGCAATTTTGGAAAAAAAAGTACAATACAATTTCAGAAAAAAAGCACAATGTGAACGTTGAAAAAAAACAACTCGAACGTTGAAAAAAAACAACTCGAACGTTGGAAAAAAACACAATGCGATTTCAAAAAAAAAACAACACGATTTTCATTTTAAAAAGCACAACGCGAACTTTGAAAAAAAGCACAAAGCAAATTTTGGAAAAAAAGCCCAGCGCGATTTTGAAAAAAAACGCACAACGCGATTTTGAAAAAAAAGCACAACGCGATTTTAAAAAAAAGCACCACGCAATTTCAGAAAAAGAAGCACAACGCGATTTTTAAAAAAAAGCACGACGAGAACTTCAAAAAAAAAGAACACAACGCGAATTTTAGGAAAAAAAGCACAACGCGAATTTTAGAAAAAAAGCACAACGCGATTTTTTTAAAAAAAAAACAACACAAATTTTGGAAAAAAAGCACGTGATTTTAAAAAAAAGCGCAACGCAAACTTTGAAAAAAAGGCACAACAAAATTTTGAAAAAAAGCACCACACCATTTTGGAAAAAAAGCATTACGCGATTTTGGAGAAAAAGCATAACGCGATTTTGAAAAAAAAAAGCACAACGAGATTTTAAAAAAAAAGCACAACGCAAATTTTAGAAAAAAAAGCACAACGCGATTTTAAAAAAAAAAAAACAACGCAAATTTTGGAAAAAAAGCAGGTGATTTTAAAAAAAAAGCGCAACGTGAACTTGAAAAAAAAAGAACACAACACAAATTTTAGGGAAAAACGCACAACGCAAATTTTAGAAAAAAAGCACAACGCGATTTTTTTTAAAAAAAAGCACAACGAGAATTTTGGAAAAAAAGCACAATGTGATTTTTAAAAAAAAGCGCAACGCAAACTTTGAAAAAAAAGCACAACGCGAACTTCAAAAAAAAGGCACAACAAAATTTTGAAAAAAAAGCACCACACCATTTTGGAAAAAAAGCATAACGCGATTTTGAAAAAAAGCACGAGATTTAAAAAAAAAGCACAACGCGATTTTGAAAAAAAAAAGCACAACGTGAACTTCAAAAAGAATCACAACGCAATTTCGAAAAAAAGCACCACACAATTTCGAAAAAAAAGCACAACGCGATTTTGAAAAAAAAGCACAGCGCGAACTTCAAAATAAAAAAACAACGCGAATTTTAGAAAAAAAGCACAACGCGTTTTCGAAAAAAAGCACCACGCAATTTCAGAAAAAGAAGCACAACGCGAACTTTGAAAAAAAACACAATTCAAATTTTAGGAATTGAAAAGCACTAGATTTCGAAAAAAAAGCACAACACAATTTTTAAAAAAAAGCACAACGCGATTTTAAAAAAGAAGCGCAACGTGAACTTTGAAAAAAAAGCACAATGTGATTTTTAAAAAAAAACAACTCGATTTTGAAAAAAAAGCAAAAAGCACAATGTGATTTTTAAAAAAAAACAACTCGATTTTGAAAAAAAAGCACAACGCGATTTTAAAAAAGAAGCGCAACGCGAACTTTGAAAAAAAAAGCACAACGTGATTTTTTAAAAAAACTCGATTTTGAAAAAAAAGCACAACGCGATTTCAAAAAAAAAAGCACAACACGATTTTGAAAAAAAAAGCACAACGCGATTCCGAATACACTATGCAATGCTATTCTGAAAGCTCCGGAGCACAACGCGATATATCAGGAAAGCATAAGCACTGCAGTACTGAGAGATTGAGAGAACCTCTTGGGAGCACAGCAAAATCACAAATGACTGGAGGTTTTGATTCTGAAAGGGTAACCACCTGCTTTCAGCATCTACGTGTGTAAATGAAACACCTGCAGGTGTTTCACAAATGACTGGTGGGTTTTCATTCCGAAAGGGTAACCACCTGCTTTCGGCATCTAGTCTAAAATTGAACAATGGGAAAGATAACACTGTAGATAAGAATATTTTAGGACCCCTGCAGTGTTACATTTTAAAACCGATGTCGGCTTCCATTTTGATACCTTTCTCATTGTTCAATTTTGAAAATTTAAAGTTTAGCTCCACGTGGAGCCGCAACATACTCTTCAAAATTAAATTTTTACCACCCGTTGTGTTCGCTCAATTCAATAAAAACCGGCAGATAAGCGAACACAAAGGGAAAGGCCATATCAAAAGGGAAGCCGACAAAAGCGAAGCCGACTTTAAATTTTCAAAATTGAACAATGAGAAAGGTATCAAAAGCGGCACCGACAGTCAGTTAAATTTCCAAATTTATGTAACACCGCATGGGGTTGTAAGAACATTTCCCATTGTTTAATTTCCGAAAAATCACCCCTGTGGAGTTACATAAATTTAGAAATTTAACTGACTGTCGGCGCCGCTTCTGATACCTTTCTCATTGTTCAATTTTGAAAATTTAAAGTCGGCTTCGCTTTTGTCGGCTTCCCTTTTGATATGGCCCTTTTCCCTTTTTTATTCTTTTTTTGGTACAAATTTTCGTAATTAATTGCAATTACTCAAGAAGCTAATTGAGTAATTGCAATTATAATTACGACATTCCCTCCCTCAAGTTATGCCTCACCTACCTACGAAAGATTCAAAAAAATCGGCCCATTCCTCTAAGAGAACATTCGAGCCAAAGAATTTTTCAACTTTCGGAACGAAACCAATAGTGTGCTACGCACACTAAAAAAAAATTTCACAGAAGGTTTTTTGTTTTGAGACACTTATTTTGAGAAAAATTAGCAAGCACAACTTTGAATGACTGATTAAGTGATTATCGCTTCATGTAAAGATAGGGAATCTCGTTAAAAAAAAAAAAAAAAAAAAACTTGAAATGTTCAGTAAAATAATTGACAGCATCTGCCATCGAACAGCTATATCGCAATTAGACCACCACCTAGCTGGGTTTACAGGAGTACGCCACTACTCCCGATCGACTGAGTAGGTATAATCATGGTATAATATGGCGTTATTAAGTATTTACAATAGAAATTTTTTTCTTGGGTTAATTTTTTTTAATGAATTTTATAATTTTATACGTCGTATTTGTTGACATTACGGGACTGTTGATGGTTAGTTCTGCCCCCCCCCCCCCATTATTCTTGGACTTAATTTGAGCGATGAATTGTGAAGAAGTTGAATACTGCAGCTATCCTGAACTGGAGTCTCCAAAAGTGCTCAAAATAATTTTAAACCGTTATATTAATTGATTTTGGAAGAGGTGGTTGAAAACACGGCACATACCAAATTTCAGTTTTCTTGGCGAATTTGATAAAAAAATTCAATTTTTTGGTAAATTTCCAATACTTATTGTTAGGTACATATTTTAAAATTGAAAAATTGTTATTTAAAAAAAAAAACTTCTTTTTATGGGTATTTTTTGATTTTTTTAGAGCAAAATTTTTTCATGAATTTGCTGAAGAAAATTAAAAACTTGTCGAAGTTTCCAAAATGATTCAGTTGTGATTGTTTTCGAATTAGGTGGTCAATATGCAGACACACCAAACGATACAATAATTTTTTTTCAAGTTCCCATTGTCAAAAATTTCACGTTTTCAATTTGAGGGGGGGGGGAGAGGAACTTCCGAATCATTGATCGAAAATTCACTTTTGAGCTGCTCGTACTTACTGGAATTTTACGGTACATATTTACCTGAAATGGTCGAGAAGGTGTCCAATGCATCGCAACCAAAGTTGTAAGTGCCAGAATTTATGTTTAGTTTTTCCACAGCAGTTTGGTAATTTTACAAAGAGGGGGTGGGAGGGCCGACGAGGCGACAAAATAATGTAATTATTATCAACTGTGGTTACCTACTTCATTTTGGGGGGGGGGGATTGTGAAAAATAATTAGGTACTTGACCACAGAAATAGCTTTTTTGAACTTGTTTAATTTTTTAAAAATTCCCAAAAATTCAATCATCAACTTTTATAGAGCCTAAAAATTTCACTCACGTGAATTTTCAATGAAAAATTCCTCAGCATTGAAAAAAGTTCTCAGATTTTGCTCACTTTCTTTTCACAAATTCCGTTCAATAATCTTATTATGAAGCATTAAATTTTAAGGCTCTCCAAATTTTGAGACTGATTGAACTTTGAACAAATCGCACCTCGGGAGTAATAAGGTCACATCTCAAAAACGTGAAATGTTACAGGAGAGTGATTTTATTTTTTTTTAAAACTTCATTCATTATTTTTATCAACTTATAATTAATTGTGAGGAATGAATAGTACCTCATTTTAAAGATCTGGTATCCTACCTTCATTTAGCATAAGAACACTTTGAAAAATAAAATCTTAAAGAGGAAATATTTCAATGTTTGGAAAACATTTTGAGTTATAACCTTTCATTAAAGTTGATGTGGAGGCGAAAGGAAGCGTCCAAAAAAAATTTCATGATAACGAAGTTGTAGAGAATTAAATTTCCAATCGACATAATGTCGTTAGTTTTTTTCTAGAGTGCTTAGTTTTTGAGTTTTTCTCAAAAAAATAAAATTTCATGACATGTGCAAATTCATTTTTCTGAAAAGTGATCAATTTAAAAAAATTTTTCCATTTGGTACAAACCAATAAAAAATGCACTCCTTGTGGCTATTTCTAACTGACAAACATTCAAAACAATCAAAACTAAGTATTTGTTAACACTTCGTATGTACGAAATTTGCTCAAAAAAGGTGGAGTTTTTTGAGATGTACCCTTATAACTCCAAACAACTTGCAATGTTGTTGAGATTTTGAGTTAGGCCATTTGCGTTTTTTACAAGATCTAGATAATGTACCCAACTCAAAGTGTAATTTTTGGTTGAGGGGGGTCATACAAACCCCAAAAATGCAAAAACATCTAAATCAATTTTTTTTTGAGATGTGACCTTATTACTCCCGAGGTGCGAAATGTTCTCAGGATTTCAAAAAAATATTACATATAAATCGATACGTGCCTATCGATAGAAATATCTGTATCTTAAGATCCTTCAACCCCTCCTTCCGTTTGAAAAAAAATTAAAATTAAAAAAATAACCACCAACTATGACATAATATCAACAAATAGGACATATAAGATGATAAAATTCATAAAAAAATTTTCACCTAGAAAACCTTTCTATCGCGAATACTATTAAGGAAGCTATTCCATTCGCGGATTTTCGACCGGGAGTGGTAGCGCACACCTGTAAACTCAGCTAGTGGTGGTCTAATCGGTATCTGGTCGAGCCTGCGTCCGTCACGTCAGCCACGTCAGTACGTCAGCACGTCAGTACCGCAGCACGTCAGCACCGCAGTACGTCAGCACGTCTGTACAACGTCAGCACGTCAGTCACGTCAGCACGTCAGCACGTCAGAGACGTTCGACTGGGTATCGATTATTTTACTGAATTGTTCAGTTTTTTTCAACTAACAAGGGGAAACTCTTGAGGTGTCACATTCCGATTTGGACGGGACCGCGATTGTCGAAAAGAGCACAGTCTAAAACCCCCAAAACCAAATTTTCAGCTGCCCAAGTTCATTTTTCGATTTTTGGCGAACGTTTTGAAAATTCAAAATTGACTGTTTTTGACGACTTATGCTTTTTTTAAAAAAAGTACGTACTTGATCAGTAAAAATGGTCAAAATAAGTCCCAAAACTAATACATATTAACTACCCAAATCCAAATTTCAACATTTCCAGCCATTCTGGAGCCTCCAGCGCGATTTTCAATTTTTCCAGAATTTTAAATTTGCTCCAGAAGGTGTGAATATGAAGTTGGGCAGCTAAAACTCGAGTTGTGTATTACACTAGACCTGTTAAACGAGTTTATCCACATTTGAGCCGATTTTGAGAGTGACACCTCAAAAGTGCTTTTTTGACCAGCTTTTTTCAAAATTAAAAAATCCAAAATATTAAAAGTTCTCCGTTTGAGTGGAAAATTTTGAAATTCGCGCGAATCGCTGTATTTTGTACACAACTAACCCCCCAAATCCAAATTTTACAATTTCCCGGCGTTCCGGAACCTCCAGCGCGATTTTTCAATTTCTCCAGAATTTTGAATTTGCTCCAGAAGGCATATGAAGTTGGGCAGCTAAAAATCGAGGCAAATTCAAAATTCTGGAGAAATTGAAAATCCCGCTGGAGGCTCCAGAATGGCTGGAAATTGCGAAATGGATTTGGGGAATTGATATCAGTTTTAGGACTTATTTTGATCATTTTTACTCATCAAGCACATACTTTCAACAAAAAAAACATAAATCACCAAAAACAGTCAATTTTGAATTTTCAAATCGCATTCCCGTTCAAATCGGAAGTGGAATAAACCTCAAGAGGTTCCCTTTTAGAAATGGAAAAAATTCAAAATTTCAACAAATTGATCCAAAAAGCTGACATTTGGTAAGCATCGTTTTTTGACGGTCAATTTGATTGAAAATGATTTTGAACAGTTCTGGAACTTACGGAAAATTGTTAATGAAAGTTGAAATTTTTACAAAGTTTTATGCATTAAAGATGGAGGGTTGAAATTTAATTACTTCAAATCTACTCTAATATAATATCAACATGCTGAATGTGGAAATTTTAATTTTCAAAAATCTCCTGCAAATTCCAGAATTGCTGAAAATAGTTCAAAACCGTCTCCAATTGTTTTGGTGGGAGAGGGAATCAAAAATAGACCATGTGCTAAATTTTATCTAAAAAATCAAAAATATTTAAAAATTTATTTTTTTGGAAATTTTAAAATCTTGAACGCCGGTTGCAAAATGCTGGATGTAGTCTGAGACCCAAAATTTTTCCCACAGTCTTTTGAGGTCCCTCACAACTTTTTACGAACTGAACCCCTTTGAATTTCCAAAAAAAAAAAATCAAGGAGGACCCATCCTAGACTACCGTTTACTGTATTTGGTGGTAAAACAGTGCAAGTTTGAATTGAGTTCAATCTTATAAAAACTTTCCTCCGATTTGCCTCTGATTCGAGCGCTGCATTTTTCTGTATTATGGATTTTGTCATTTTGGACACAAAACCTACCCACGTAGAAGAAAAAGAACATCATCATTACGATATCGTTTTAGTCCTCTGCGCTGGGACGAGCTAAAGGCAATAAGGTTGTAAAATGCCGACGACGACGACTAGAATATTGAGACTGGGAGATGAGTACCTTGCGGAGTAATTTTCCGATAATAAAATTCGCCCGAACGTAGTAAATTGATAACGATATACTGATGCTAATCGTAAAATTTTATAGAAGAAAAAAATATAATATAATTTTTAAAACGAAATTACTTACACGTTTTCACTCTTTCTTGAGTAAGTAGGTATAGATTTATAAGTAGATACCTAACTAAAGAAAAACTATATAGCAAAGGAAAAATAGGCATTAGAAAGATAAGTAAATAATTTGGAAGATATTTTTGTATATATTTTTGTCTATGTTTTCCACGTATGTACTTTTTAGTTATAACGTATTCGAAAGTCTTGCGAAGGGAAGTGGGGCATTGTTAGGCTATACATATACGAGGTTTTTCTCGCTCTCTTTTGAAACCCCTAATGATAAAAAGCTTCTTTTTAACGAATTGTAAAGAAAATACAAGACAATATAAAAAGATATATCGGTCTAATTACTAAGTTGTGCTTAGTATAGGGTTTAAGCGAAGGTGTGTGCGAGAGAGAAAAAACGATGCTGGGCGCCGGCCGAAGGTGAAGGGGTGAGGGGGGTTTATAAGGCGCGACGGCGGCGGCATAGTGGTGCGGCGGCAGCGGCAGCAGCAGCAGCTACATACGTATATATGTGTATACGTTAATAACGGCAGGGGGTTGATATGGGGCCATCAACTAGTTCCAGTAATCAACGGCTGAGGCCGCAGCGCCACCGCACTTTCTCATTAAGACGCCCTCAAAAACCTAAGAAGGATGGCGTGATGGCGGTTAATGAGTGTCGGACAAAGATAAAGCGAATTTCGTTGTGTGCAGAGAAGCGAGAGAGCCGAGTAGAGGTGGCTCATATGAGAGGGCAAAACTTTCATTATATTAGTTGCGGAAATTCACTGTGTTAGTGAAAGTTTTACGTTCGTGTAATATGAACTTAACGTTTGTGTGCGTGTTTTGTAATCTGCTTCTTTTCTGTTCATTTTCTTTACCATGTGATGTCACACTGCGTCTGTAATTAAAGAATACCACACATGCGGAATTTTACGTGCTCGGCGCACGCACACAGAAACACTGCGATACGTGGCCGCGGACTTATTAAAGACTGGCCTTTATTTTTCTTTCTCAACTTTACGGGCAAAGGAACCTGTATTAAACTATGAAAGTTCTATTTTAATCCAACTTTCCTTTATTAATGTCGAACTTTAATAACACGGTATTAGCGGGAAATTTTTCTTCGTTTTTGCCCCCGCGGTCCCCCCATCATCGTTCTCGCTCTCTTTCGTATGCTCTGCTCTGATGTTGTAGCTCTGGAACCATACTATACTCATACATGAGAGAGGAAGCAGCGACGACTACGACGACGTTTTTCCCAACTCGCACTCTCGCCTCTCGACGTTCTTCCTCTTCATCGTCTTCTTCGGCGTTTTATAATATGCGATGCCTGTGCGGTGTGTATTGCGATATCACGTCGATAAATGTCGTACCAAGAAAGAATAATATTTTATAAACGTGAATTCTCTTCCCAATAAGATTTTAATTGCGTCTCTATCCCTTTGCCTCATCGAGTCCTACCGGGTACCGGCAGCTATCCTTTGCTCTCTCAGATGGTGAATTTTTCTCATACAACGGCAAAAGCTTGCAGCAGAATGGCACGTTTCGTCAAGATATTCGTGAGTTGTGGCTGTGCTGATGCTGAGGTAAGATTTTCCGTCGAGTCAAATGTGCCACAGTTTTACTCTGGTCTGCTGCAACTAAAATGTCTCAATTCGATGATACGAATTGAAAAATTTTTACAAAAGATCGAATGTTGGAAAACAATATATTGGTTAGAGTGATAGTTTGAATTTTTAAAAGAAGGTAATCATTTGACAAAATTAAGTGGAGATCTTCACTTTGAGTTGAAAATCATCCAGAAAAATTTTTACCCCGAGAGTATCCTTGGACAGAAGATATGGAATAAGAAGTATGGATCCTCGAAGAAGAGACTTATCAAGAAGATTGGTCTTGAAAAAATTGACCATTTTCTTGATTTTCAAAGGAACCAATTTTCTTTTTAGGGTGATTTTTAACTCATAATGAACGTCTCCTCTGAATTTGGTGAAAATTCTCTCACATTTTTTTTTCACAATCCACCCTCATAGATCTTCAACACACAGCTCAAATTTCAATGCGTGAAGGGAGAGGAAGAGCAGATACATGGAGAGGGGGGCGAAGGCAGGGGACTGTTTGCTCCAGGCTTTCGCTTTCTGGAGCGCCCGACAAAAAAAGGACCAGTGATGAAATGAAAATCTGTCTTCTTACTTCTCATAACATTAAAAAAAAATCTTCTTCGTCTACTAATGATTATAGACCTATCAGTCTTCTCTCTTCTCTATCCAAAATTCTTGAAAAAATCATTTGTAAAAGTCTTTTGGACTTTCTGAAAAAGGAACAGATTTTGCCATCTTTTCAACGTGGTTTTCGTAATAAAATGAGCACAGTTCATCAGTTGCATCAATTCATCGAATGATACAACTTATTAACAATGGCTATGAAAAGAAGCAATTCACAACTGCAGCTTTTACAGATATCAAAATGGTCTTTGACTCTGTATGGCATTGCAGTTTAATTCACAAATTACAATTGAAGACGTCATAACAAAAAGGGGTATATATGACACATATGTCCTTTTTGAGACGAATCCATATTGTTATTCTTCAGACCTTCCTCTACCATATGAGACCACCCCCACTTCACAAAGTCGAAAAACCAGTGAGATATCACCATTTTAAAACTGCGAAGTCGATTAAAAATTTACTTTTTCAGAGATAATGGGTTACTCATGGTCGATTTTGTGTTGTCAACCATTATTTACCTGGTTTAAATCCAAAAATTTGCTCAAAAACATTTTTACATCAAAAAAAAAATGGTCAAAAAAACTTGTCTTTTTTTTTTACTCAACATAGCGATCTTTTTTCAGAGATAAAGGGTTACTCATGTTCGATTTTGTGTTATCAACCATTATTCACCTGGTTTAAATCCAAAAATTTGCTCAAAAACATTTTTAAATCAGAAAAAAATTGGCCAATTTTTCGCTTCAAAAAGGACATATAATTTGAAATGTTTGAGCGCTTACTGCTAACACACAGTTTCCTCCAGACTCATGATGCATAGCATTTCATATAGTTAGATAGTGGGAAAATAAGATAAAATCGTCACCATGTTCAAATATGCACATTTCTAAACTTCACAAGCACTCAAACATTTCAAACAGTTTTTTCTCAAAATACTACTTTCACACATATGTCCTTTTTGCTATGACGTCTTCAATTAGTTACAATCGAAACACCCACCTTTCTACGTAAAATCATTTCTTCCTTCCTTCAAAATAGGAAATTTTATGTTCAAATCGACAATGAAAGCTCTTTGCTTCGAGGAATCAGCCAAGGTGTACCGCAAGGCGCTGTATTGAGTCCAACATTGTTCATCTTATACTGCTATGATATTCCTAAACCAGCTGATAATGAAATAGCAATGTTTGCTGATATGTGTTTACTCAGCCAAAATAATGATCTTCTAATTGCTAGTAATCAACTTCAAGCTGGTATCAACAAATTGCAACCATATGGTTTGAATGCTGGAAACTTAAGCTAAATCCTCTTAAAAGTGAAACAAAAATCTTGATACTTTCCAAAATCTCACTGACTCCAGAAATCTTAATCGATAACACTGTGGTACCATGGAATACATCAACAGTTGAATATCTCAGGCGTACACTTGGACCAGAAACTATCTCTCAAAAACCATATTGTTCTCAAATCACATGATGCCTACCTCAAACTACATAAACTTTACCCCTTACTGAATCGTTGTTCCAGATTATCTACATCTTGTAGTCTACTTCTTTATAAAAGTCTCATCAGTAGCTCATTCACATATGCAGCTCCAATATGGATAACAGCTTCAAAAACTAACAAACATAATTATTAAGCTACAAATTATACAAAACAAAGTTCTGTGAATCATTACAAACGCACCATGGTTCCTCCGAAACAATCAGTTACATAATGAACTGCAAATAGAATCAATTGACGCCTTCTCTGAAAGACTTACTGAAAAATACCTATTCACGCTGGAATCGCTTGATGACTTCGAATTCCTACTTAGCAAAAATCTTATGAATCGTCTTAAAACACATAAAAATCCTCAAGATCTTTTTTTTTTTTATGCAATAAAACAATACCTAATTCTTTCAAATTGTTATATTTGTAGGTTTTTATAAAAAATTTTTGCCTACCCTCTTAAGTATTGTGTTATTATTGTATAAAAATTGATCACTTCTTGTATAGCGTTTAGGCGCTGAGCCGAATAAATACATATTTCTTCTTCTTCTTCATCTAAATTTTTGAAAGTTTTCGCTCTCTCTTGGCTCGAGCTTGTTTACAAATTTTCTTTCGCCCTCACATGGGCCTATTCTCTTTTCTTAATATTCAAAATTAAGATCCCAAAACAAAAATTCCAAAAAAGTAAAAAATGGCCCTCCCTCTACTACACTCTCGGATAAAATTCCCCTGTCCTCGGATTTTTGACATTTTAATGAAACATTGTTCGGTAATTTGAGAAAAAATTTGGACTGAAAAAATTTCCCCCGCCCCCACCCCATTGCCCACAATGGCGAGAAAGCGCTTTTTTAGTGGGGGCGGGGGGCGGGGGTCAAGTTTCAACGAGTTTTGAACAAAAAATTCTGAACGCACCCAAAATATATCGAGGAGACACGAGTCTAGCCATGTGAATTTTTTAAAAAATTTTTGCCACCTGGGGAGGGGGGAGATATTGAAAAAAGATAATTTGAAACCGCCATATCTTAGTAGGTACAAGCACACAAAATTTGTCTACTTCCAAAAATACGATTATACCTGGTCATGAGTACTATTTTTGGAATTTAAAAAGAAATTTTTCCTCCAGGTGGGTCATCTTCAAAAACTCAACACCCTAAACTGTGTTTTTTGTGTCATGGAACCATCAAAAAAAGTGATACCGCCAGTAATATAGTTTTGAATTTTGCATGCGAACTTCTAAAAACAGTAAGAAATCAAACAACTCCTTGAAAACCCGATTTCGAGCCCATTTTCCCCAACTATGAGGTGAAAGAAGTTTGACAAATTCCATTGAAATATTAGTACTTACAATACCTAAGTATAAGGGTAGGTATATTTTTTTTAAATTTCAATTTTGTAAAAGAAAATAAAACAATGCTTAGTTGCCTACCGAAGCGATGGCAAAAGCTTTCAAAAATTTATGTTTTGAAAAGTAAAAACCAGGGTTTTCTGGGGTAAAGGGACCCCTTTGCCCCCCTTTCGACGGTTCTGTTTCTTGTTGAGAAAACTAATTTTCAGGTTGAAAGAAAATCAAACTGTTACCACAAAATATTCACTTTTCTATTTTTCGATTAATTTTCTTAAATACATAAGTATCAAATTCGAACAGAGAGGAGGAGGGTATAGTTTTATCACAACGTTCGTTAAATTTATATTTTAAAACTTTGAAAATACTTACCTATGCAGCTTTTTAAAAAGAAAATTGAAGCAAAGAAAGTCATATCTGCAACTGAGAAAAGAGGAGAAAATTTTATTTCACCCGATGAGTTTGAAAAATTGATTGGTTAAGCATAACTATACCTACTTGATTTTTTTATTTTTTTAATGGACCTAGGTAAGTATGTAGAAAATTTATGCTTTAATGCTCTTTCGATTATTTTTGTTCAAATTTACCTGTTGCCAATTCCAATGAGTGGGTACTTAATTTTTCCAAAGAAAATTTCACAATTCAAGTTTGTTTTTATTATTTTTTATTTTTCAATTTAATTCATCATTTTCCCATAAAATAACCCCAGAATTTTTCAAGTCCAAATTTTTTTAGTTTAATTAATACATATTGCTTGACAAAAATATTTTAAAAAATAAATTACTTAATCAATATGCACTCTAAGAACAACGAAAGAGAAAGTGCAAAAGTGCAATTATTCTTGGACTGAAAAATTTTTTTTTGAAAAAAATCGAGACTTAAAATCGTTTCAACCTAAAAGTCCAAGTATGCTCCTTGAAAGCGCTATGTGACATGTCTTTAGGCTTAAAACCCATGAAGATTACCTCTACCTACCGACCTAACACGAAGCACATACCTACACATATTAATCAACGGTAATTCACACACAATCATTAAGATATTGTCTCTGGGCACTTTAGTTACATCGAACGACCATACCTATTACCATATTAATCAGTCTTTTTACGTCATATTTATTTAACAATCATCTCCTCTCATTCCTCGACTACCTTATAACTATACGGTTTTCTTTAGTAGATTAATTGTCCACGGATGTTTACGAAAAACTAAATACACTACCCGTCCATACGCGCCTCAGTAAGAAAAAGGGGTAAATACTTGGACAGGGTGTTAGGGCCGCGGCCGGTTTTGCAATCCGTTGCGTAGCCTACATACGAGTATCCACCGCATTGACCATGTACCATTTCCCATGGTCATTGTATGGCAAACAGGTTCTGACCCTTTGGAATTGGTAAAACACCGAGTCGACGGACGGGGTGATCTGGTCATCTTTATAATCAAAACTAGTTTTCTGTTTCGCGTTAGCCTTATACTATAGCCCTTCCTTATATCGTTTGTCTTTTACGTTATGTCCATGTAGCTTTTGTTTCAAAGTCCAGTTTTGTCCTTGGTTTCTTTTATTTTAATTCTACGCCTTGGGAACTGGAATCTTTCATTTAGGAAACCTGTCTGCGCGTACACCCCGAGCCCCGAAAAGAGAATTACGATTTTTTTAATTATTTTTAATTTCACCATACGATGGTCGCTTTTGTTTGTACGCGATTTCGGTATTGTTTTTCAAAGGTCCATAACGTCGGATGGCCAAACAACCTGATGGGAAAACTTATCTGTAAATTAAAACCTGTTTTACTTTTTCGGAGATATCTTTTAATTTCTACAGTGTTCTCTATTAGTTTATATGTTACGAGCGGTGTATTAATCGCCCGCTTCGTACGACGATGGATTCATGGGAATTCATCAGCCAAACGGTTACATCCTTTGAAAAGATTTAAAAAATTTTTTGACAATTTAATTCGTCGTGTACTTCCTGGTCTATATGATATGAAAGCATGCGAATGTAATGTCGAGTAATTCTTGCCGAACCGTTAATAACGGTTGGAAATTTTTTCTACTCGAACTCTTTATTGTCGATACGTACCTAATTTTTATAAAACTTGAGCTAATGATACATCATCCTTATATCGTTGACCGTTAAACATCAAATTTATCTTTTGTATCAGCCTATCTGCCCATTACCCAATATTCTTCTGCCAGCAGATGAGGTTTATTATTCCAACAATATACACAGAAAAAAAAATTATCAAAAATTTCCACTTACCTACTGGCTTAACCGTCCTGCTTTTTTAAAACGAGTGGATTCGTTATGTGTATTACATATTAGGCTGGATTAAATCGTGTTATTTATAATACTATGGTACAAGTTGGTCACACTGTTTCCTGATTTGTACCTTAAGTTTACTTTTCACCTCATCGTGTTGTGTATTAGTAGAGGAGAACATATAATAAAAGCTATTGTAGTTTGGCGAACGTGCCCCTATAGAGCTTTTGAATATGCGACGTGATTTTCCTTTCTCTTTCGTTTCTTTTCAACCTTGTCCTCATGCACACAGAAAAGAAAAACCTTTTTGGTGTGTGCTACGTTTGAATTTCAATACCAAAGTAGGCACGAGAATAACGTAAAAGTAACGTAGCTTTATACGAATCACAAACTGATGGATGGTCAATCCATGACGATGTATGATGTACGGATATGGAAACTTGCAGTGATATCTGCAGAAGGAAGGGAGAGGAGGGAGGTTGTGGTGATACCTGCACAGGTAAAAATCAACGCATGCCAACAATAAGGGTTGGTCTGGTATTGAGAATAAAAAAATAGGTATAATAAAAGGATAAATGTATTTGTATTATATTTATGGGCTTGGATTTTTTTCCAGTTAAGTTGGTTCAAATAAACAGATTTTTATTTTTTTGATCCACTGAGACGAAAATTAATTTATTTACCTTTTTTTTTAGTTTTGGTTCGAATAAATATTTTTGAGCCGGGTAACAAGTTAACTCATACCTAACAATAAGGCCAACATTTTTAGAAGCCAAAGTGCATTTTTCGATTTTTGGTGAATTTAAAAAAAAAACAAATTTGGGCCAAGATGGAAAAAATTCAAAATTTTATCAAATTGATCCATGATAGGCACCTTGTTTTCAACAACCTCTCCCAAAATAAACTGTTAACAGTTTCAAACTATTTTGAACAGTCTTGGAGCCTCCAGTCCAGCATATAGGTATTCAATTTTTGCAAAATTCATCGCTCAAATTGTGCCTAAAAATACTGAAAAAACAGAAATAATCATTTACCGCCCCGTAATATCAACAAAAGCGTCATAAAAGATTATAAAGTTCATAAAAAAATTCACATAGAAAAAAAATGTATGATGCGAATACTTAATAACGCCATATTATTACAACCTCTTCGACCGGGAGTAGTGGCGTACTCCTGTAAACCGAGCCAAGGTGGTCTAATCGGTAGTCATACTTCGACATCGACTTCGACGCTCTTAGAAATTAGAAAACTACAATGACTACCGATTATTTTACTGCATATTTCACTTTCTACTTTTTTTTCAGCGAGATTCCTTACCTTTACAAGGAGCCATAATCAATCATTCAAAGCTATACTTTCTAATTTTTCTCAAAATAAATGTCTCAAAAAAACTTTTCTGTGAGGAGAGAAAAAAATGCATAGAAGGGCACTTCATTCTTCAAACTTTGAAGGAGAAATTTTATAAACCTATAAAAGCGATTTTTCAACTATAAAAAATATTTATTTGGATACTTTTTCAAAAACCACGTTAGTAAGATGGTAGATCATATCGCTTAAGACGAGTTCTCGAATTCACATCGAGTTATTTTTGAAAAACAGCGTTAGCTAGTAGAAAATCCGTAACTTCTAAGGTGGTTTTGTGATTTTTTTGCTCTTATTATTAGATCTTTCGTCATTTTGGAGTTAAAGTGCATGGAGTGCATTTTTTGATTTTTGGTGAATTTTCAAAGTTCAAATTTAGGTCTAAAAATGTGCAAAATTAAAATTTCACCTACTTACCTGTAAAACTTAAATTCGGTAGATACCCCGTATTCTAACCCACCTCCTTCCCTCCCCCACCCCACCCTTCAAAAAAATTAATTGAAACCTGTCTCACACCATCATCATCACTAAAATTGGTACTAAAAGTGGGTATGTGGATAATAAGGTACATATTTTATTCTATGTTATCAAATTATTATATTTTTTGATATAATTTCAACTTGAGGACTTCGTCTGAAAAATCAGCATTGTTTGAAAGATCGGTGGAGTCTTTTCATGGGAAAGAATTATTCAGATACATTTCAGCACAAAAACTTGAGAATTTTTTGAAAAATTGTTCATTTTATTTTCACGTTACTTAATTTTTTTTGTGAAGAGCTGTCTACGTGAACCAAAATTAATTGAGAGCTGGAGAAAGGTTGCTTTTGAAATAGGAAGTATTTTAATTTTACAGGAATTCTGAAGCAGAAATTTGAATTAAAATTTTTCATCGATTTTTCTTTTGAATTAATAAATTTAAAGAACCCACTTTTATTCATTTGATCTTGTTTTTTTTTTTTTTTTTTTTCATTTTTGGAAAACTTTTCACAATTAGACCAATACTGCATTGAGAGTTGGGAGAAGGTATTTTTTTCTTGAAGGAGTGGTTTTTAGAAGAATTCTAATGCACAAAATATGAATTTTCCATGAAAAATTTTAATGTAAGATGTATTTCATACTTTGGGAGGGGGTTCTTGACACCACTGAATTTTCATTTGAAGTGCTAAAATTTCCTGAAAATTATTTTATTACTAACAACAAACCGCATTGAGGGCATGAAAGCAAGAAAAGTACAAATGAGGACAATGTCACTTAGGCTACGAATCACAAACTGATGGATGGTCAATCCTTGACGGATACTTCTTGTACGTAAACGAATAAATAAGGCACAGAACAGAGGTACGATGTGTGGAATTGGAATGGAAACTTGCAGTGATATCTGCAGAAGGAAGGGAGAGGAGGGAGGCTGTAGTGATATACCTGCACACGTAAAAATCAACGAATGGCAACAATAAGGGTAGGCCTGGTATTGAGAATAAAAAAATAGGTATAATAAAAGGATAAATGTATTTGTATTATATTTATGGGCTTGGATTTTTTTCCAGTAAAGTTGGTTCAAATAAACAGATTTTTATTTTTTTGATCCACTGAGACGAAAATTAATTAATTTACCTATTTTTTTTTAGTTTTGGTTCGAATAAATATTTCTGAGCCGGGTAACAAGTTAACTCGTACCTAAGGCCAACATTTTTAGAACCCGAAAAGCATTTTTCGATTTTTGGTGAATTAAAAAAAAAACAAATTTGGGCCAAGATGGAGAAAATTCAAAATTTTATCAAATTGGCCCATGATAGGCACCACTTTCAATAACCTCCCCCAAAATAAATTGTCAACAGTTTCGAACTATTTTGAACAGTCTTGGAGCTTCCAGTCCAGCATATAGGTATTCAATTTTTGCAAAATTCATCGCTCAAATTGTGTCTAAAAATACTGAAAAAACAGAAATAATCATTTACAGCCCCGCAAAATCAACAAATACGTCATAAAAGATTATAAAGTTTATAAAAAAATTCACCTAGGAAAAAAATGTATGATGAGAATACTTAATAACGCCATATTATTTAACATCATTCGACCGGGAGTAGTGGCGTACTCCTGTAATCCGAGCTAAAGGAGGTCTAATCGGTAGATATACTCCGATGTTCAAGAACACTCCGATGACTACCGATTATTTTACTGAATATTTCACTTTGTACTTTTTTTCAGCGAGATTCCTTACCTTTACAAGGAGCCATAATCAACCGTTCAAAGCTATACTTACTTTTTAATTCTGCTCAAAATAAATGTCTCAAAAAAACTTTTCTGTGAGGAGAGAAAAAAATGCATAGAAGGGCACTTCATTCTTCAAACTTTGAAGGAGAAATTTTATAAACCTATAAAATCGATTTTTCAACTATAAAAAATATTTATTTGGATACTTTTTCAAAAACCACGTTAGTAAGATGGTAGATCATATCGCTTAAGACGAGTTCTCGAATTCACATCGAGTTATTTTTGAAAAACAGCGTTAGCTGGTAGAAAATCCGTAACTTCTAAGGTGGTTTTGTGATTTTTTTGCTCTTATTATTTAGATCTTTCATCAATTTGGAATTAAAGTGCATGGAGTGCATTTTTTGATTTTTGGTGAATTTTCAAAGTTCAAATTGAGGTCTAAAAATGGGCAAAATTAAAATGTCACCTACTTACCTGTAAAACTTAAATTCAGTAGATACCCTGTATTCTAACCCACCTCCTTCCCTACCCCACCCCATCCCTCAAAAAAATTAATTGAAACCTGTCTCACACCATCATCATCACTAAAATTGGTTCTAAAAGTAGGTATGTAGATAATAAAAACATCAAAAATAATCATCAGCCACCCCTATAGTATGAACAGATGGGTAGGTACATCATTTTAAGACCATAAAATTCATTTAGAAATTTTCATCAAGGAAGCAGTAGGTATTTTATTCTATTTGTATGTTATCAAGTTATTATATTTTTTGATATTGAGGACTCCGTTTGAAAAATCAGCATTGTTTGAAAGATCGGTGGAGTCTTTTCTTGGAAAACAATTATTCAGATTCATTTCAGCACAAAAACTTGAGAATTTTTTGAGAAATTGTTCATTTTATACGTTACTTAATTTTTTTTTGTGAAGAGCTGTCCACGTGAACCAAAATTAATTGAGAGCTGGAGAAAAGTTGCTTTTGAAATAGGAAGTATCTACAGGAATTCTGAAGCAGAGATTTGAATTGATCGAAGCTCTTGAAAATTTTTCATCGATTTTTCTTTAAAATAAATAAATTTAAGGAACCCACTTTTATTCATTTTTTCTTGTTTTTTTTTCATTTTTGGAAAACTTTTCACAATTAGACCAATATCGCTTTAAGAGTTGGGAGAAGGTATTTTTTTTCTTGAAGGAGTGGTTTTTAGAAGAATTCTAATGCACAAATTATGAATTTTCCATGAAAAATTTTAATGTAAGATGTATTTCATACTTTGGGAGGGGGTTCTTTACATCACTGAATTTTCATTTGAAGTTCTAAGATTTCCTGAAAATTATTTTATTATTAACAACAAACCGCATTGAGGGCATTTCAACAACCTCCCCCAAAATAAATTGTTAACAGTTTCAAACTATTTTGAACAGTCTTGGAGCCTCCAGTCCAGCATATAGGTATTCAATTTTTGCACAATTCATCGCTCAAATTGTGTCTAAAAATACTGAAAAAATAGAAATAATCATTTACCTCTCCGCAATATTAACAAACACGTCATAATAGGTTATAAAGTTTATAAAAAAATTCTCGTAAAAAAAAATCTATTATGTGATACCTTAATAACGTCATATTATTTGACTCCCTTCGACCGGTAGTAGTGGCGTACTCCTGTAAACTGAGCTAATGGTGGTCTTATCGGTAGATGAATTATTCCAGGTATCCAAGGATAACCCCGGTGTCTACCGATTATTTTACTGAATATTTCACTTCCAACTTTTTTTCAGCGAGATTCCTTACTTTTAAAAGGAGCAATAATCAATCCTTCAAAGCTATATACTTTCTAATTTTGCTCAAAATAAATGTCTCAAAAAAACGCCTTCTGTGAGGAGAGAAAAAAATGCACGTCATTCTCCAAACTTCAAAGGAGAAATTTTATAAACCTATAAAAGCGATTTTTCAACTATAAAAAATATTTATTTGGATACTTTTTCAAAAACCACGTTAGTAAGATGGTAGATCATATCGCTTAAGACGAGTTCTCGAATTCACATCGAGTAATTTTTGAAAAACAGCGTTAGCTGGTAGAAAACCCGTAACTTTAAAGTGGTTTTGTGGTTTTTTTGCTCTTATTATTGGATCTTTCATCAATTTGGAATTGAAGTGCATGGAGTGCATTTTTTGATTTTTGGTGAATTTTCAAAGTTCAAATTGAGGTCTAAAAATGGGCAAAATTAAAATGTCACCTACTTACCTGTAAAACTTAAATTCAGTAGATACCCTGTATTCTAACCCACCTCCTTCCCTACCCCACCCCATCCCTCAAAAAAATTAATTGAAACCTGTCTCACACCATCATCATCACTAAAATTGGTTCTAAAAGTAGGTATGTAGATAATAAAAACATCAAAAATAATCATCAGTCACCCCTAGTATGAACAGATAGATATGTACTTACATCATTTAAGACGATAAAATTCATTTAGAAATTTTCATCAAGGAAGCAGTAGGTATTTTATTTTATGTTATTATTTATTAAGTTATTATATTTTTTGATTTTATTTCAACTTTAGGACTCGTCTGAGAAATCAGCATTTTTTGAAAGATCGGTGGAGTCTTTTCTTGGAAAAGAATTATTCAGATTCATTTCAGCACAAAAACTAAGAATTTTTTGAAAATTGTTCATTTTATTTTTACGTAACTTTTTTTGTTATGAAGAAGCAGAAATTTGAATTAAAGCTCTTAAAAAATTTTCATCGATTTTTCTTTTGAGTAAATAAATTTAAAAAACCCACTTTTATTCATTTTTTTTTTTTGGAAAACTTTTCACAATTAGACCAATATTGCTTTAAGAGTTGGGAGAAGGTATTTTTTTCTTAAAGGAGTGGTTTTTAGAAGAATTCTAATGCACAAATTATGAATTTTCCATGAAAAATTTTAATGTAAGATGATTTCATACTTTGAGAGGGGGTTCTTGACACCACTCAATTTTCATTTGAAGAGCTAAAATTTCCTGGAAATTATTTTATTATTAATTTATTAAAAACAAACCGCCTTGAGGGCATGAAAGCAAGAAAAGTACAAATGAGGATAATGTCATTTACTGTGGACAGTTGTTGTACAATTTTGACCCATGGCCTCAAGTGACGACCCCCAGAGATGTCCACTGTCCAGGTTCCATTTTGAAAATATTATTTTGTTGAAAAGAGAGTTTAAAACTGTCTTTGCCGCAAATTTTCAGTATTTTTAGATTTCCTAATTTATGATCACTTTTTTTCAAAATGAAAATAAACGTAGGATTTTTGTTTTTTTTTTTGTATTTTGACCAGGTACCAATGTTTATGATTACTGGTGTGGAGTTCAGAGGGATCAGATCAAAAAAGGAAGCCAATATCTGAACTCAGCGTCTTCAAATTAAGCAGGAATTCAATCGATGTTCCACTTCACTTATAAAAATTTTTAAAATTTCAATCAAAAGCATCCTTGTGTTTTTTACAGGTGTTGGGATTGCATTTTGAAAATTGTTTCACCTACTGAAAAAATATTATGAAAAGTGGAACCTATGTATTCACGGTAATTTTTTCACATCTTTGAACTATTGGGAAGCAGATTTCAAGGATTGTGATGCTCATCACAAAAAGTTGAACTTTCAAATTGAAACTCAGTTCTTTTGATGTTGTAAATTAAACCTTATTAATTATAAATTTTCTATTTCTCTTCAACTCTCCTTCCTCAGCAACATTAAAAGTTCAACTTGGTAGTAAAATTTTCATCTCAATCGCAAATACGTACCTATCACAAGATGAAAATTACAACCAACCAATTTTAACCGAACAAGAAAATTGTTTTTAGCAAAGATCTCGCTCATTTGACCCTTTTTCCGCCAGACCATTCTATCGATTAAATAAATTAAAACCCGCCGACTGCGTTGTCTGTTTGGACATACTTTTAGTTGATAATAAACCTGCACGAGCCCTTATTAATGTAGGTAGACGGTACCTACACATTGTACAGCGCAGACCTTTCTCATCCTTGGAGCAAAATTTAATAAAGAATGGAAATTTGACGACGCGCGACCGCCTCATCGGTGGCAGTTTTTATACGAACACGTGAAATTCTTCACCATGTTAAATTAACTTTCGTTTAAGCAGTTTATTTACGTCGCTTTTTACGAGTATTTAAAGAACTGCAGTAAATTTTGTATGCGATACCATGTACCACATACTATACACTATATACGTGTAATTGTCCAGTGTAAATTTTTTGTATCTGCTACCCCTTTAGGGCCACCTTTGGTACCAAGATATATATACGTGTATAAGAATTAAATCGAGTAAAATTGCTGTTGGCGGTTTACACGAGCATGGGGTACCTACCACAGAGGGCTGCTGGATACTACGATATCGCGCGCTTATAGTGTACAAGTATATGAGGTTTTTTCTCTCTCTGTTTGGCAGACGACATTGTTTTTTATGTCATCGCATGCCATAAATTTCGGATAAAAGTTTTGCGCTCTCCAGTTAGCTTTTTATATTCACTTAAGAAGCTGTATACGCGGTTTACACGACATATTTCATTTTATAGTTTTACGCTTTTTACTTTCTCTATGTGTATCGTTTATCTCGCGCTTGACGCTTCGTATTATGGGTACATACAATCTCTTTAAATTATCCATTTATTTTATACTTAGGTACGTTACCTTATAGTGCGTATGTAGTGTGTACCTCTACCTACTGTGTACTCAGTAAATTCAACATAGGTATAGGTATAAAAGGCTGGACGCCCGAAGGGTCTGGTAATTTTTTACATCCATATATTACACTTTTCAATAATTTGGGCTCAGGTGAAACTATTTGAAAAATGCTCACAAAATCTTCTACTTTTTAACTTTTTAAAATAATTTGGATGTGTTTGGGGGGAGGGGGAGGGACGGAGAGGAGGGTAGGAACTCTGTACAAGGGATCCAACACTGCTGGGAAATCCATGATGATCTCTTCTAAAATTTTTAGTAGATAAAAGATCACTTTTTACATACTTACCTATTTACATTTTTTTGATTTTTCAAATTTAAAAAAATCAAAATCTCACAAAATTAACCTTGTTAACTTTTTTGTCAATCTTGACAAAAAAATGTGATTTTTGAATATTTTAGGAAAAAATGAGTACTTTTTAGCAAATTTGACCAAGATGAAGTTTTGAGACAATTTTGGCCAGAAAAACAAAGTTTTAGGAAATTTTGACATTTTTGTCAACTTTTTTTGACAAAAAAACGTGATTTTGAATATTTTTGAAAAATGAGGACTTTTTGACAATTTTGACCAAAAATGAAGTTTTGAGACGATTTTGACCACAAAAAGGAAGTTTTGGGAAATTTTGACATCTTTGTCAACTTTATTTGCCAATCTTGACAAATATTGTAATTTTGAATATTTTAGGGAAAATGAGGACTTTTTGACAATTTTAAACAAAAATGAGGTTTTGAGACAATTTTGACAATTCTGACAACTTTCTCGTCAATGTTAACCAAAGAAATATGACTTTGAAAATTTTAGGAAAAATGAGGACTTTTTGGTGATTTTGTCCAAAAAAATGAGGTTTTTGCACAATTTTGACTAGAAAACAGAAGTTTTGGGAAATTTTGACATTTTTGTCAACTTTTTTGTCAATTTTGACAAAAAATGTGATTTTGAATATTTTTTGGAAAAATGAGAACTTTTTGACAATTTTGAACAAAAATGAGGTTCTGAAACAATTTTGACCAGAGAAACGAATTTTTGGAAAATTTTGACAATTTTGACAACTGTTTAGTCAAATGTTAGCAAAAAAATATGACTTTGGAAATTTTGGGAAACATGAGAACTTTTTGACAATTTTGGTCAAAAATGAGTTTTTGCACAATTTTGACTAGAAAACAGGAGTTTTGGAAAATTTTGACGTTTTTGTAAACTTTTTTCTCAATCTTGACAAAAAATGTGAGTTTGAATATTTTTTGGAAAAATGAGGGCTTTTTGACAATTTTGACCAAAAATGAGGTTTTTGTTTTGGGACTATTTTGACAGGAGAAAAAAAATTTTGGAAAATTTTGACAATTTTGACAACTTTTTTGTCAATGTTGGCAAAAAAATATGACTTTGAAAATTTTAGAAAAATGAGAACATTTTTTTGATAATTTTGACCAAAAATGAGTTTTTGGGGCAATTTTGATCAGAAAAGAAAAGTTTTTGTCAATTTTGACACATTTGCTCAAAAATCAGGATTTTTAACAACTTTTGACAGAAAACAGAACAAACACAAGTTTCTTATCAATTTTATCGTTTTTAATTTAGAGATCTTTGTTTGATTTTTTCAACTTAATTTCAGCAAACTTTGATAACATCTCATTAATTTTTTTTTGTAATTTTCAATTAATTTTAATTCTTTTGAAGTAAGTAGGTATTTTTATGTTGTTTTTAACATTTTAGAAATGATTTTTTTTCCATCAGTATTGAATGTTTTGCAATGTTTACGAGTTTTATCAAATTTTAATGAAATTTCACGAGTTTTCAGAGGTTTTGAATGATTTTATGGTTCTTAAAATGTTTTATGTTTATATTTCATCAGCTTATGGAAACCTGAAATTCACACTGTGCCCTAATTGTAACTTTAAAAAAAAAACAAAAAAAATGAAAAATTGGACGACTTTAAGAGGGTATAATGAAGTGAAAAAGACAACTCATGATTCAAATATTCGCTTCATTTCCCCCTCCAGTCACTCAATTTCATTTTTTGGATTTTATTCTTAAGTGTAGGTAGGTAAGTAAGTATACTCTCACCCACCCAATTTTGAAAAAAAAATGGGAGAGTGGTGGAAAGACACTGGCCCTGATTCTATGTAATTTTAATTTCTGTGTTCCAAAGCTCCAACATCATCTACTTCTACATCCTTTGGGTTTCAAAAATTATAAATTTTCTCACCCTACAAATAAAATAAGTATGTATAGAACTTTTTATCAATCTTCATAATTTTTGTAGGTACCATTTTAGTCCATAAATTTTTCAATCGGTTAAATTCAATGAAAAAAGTTGACCTTTTGGCACAACAAATTCGAATCCATTCATAAAATCATTTTTCAAATGAAAATAGTACACTATACGACGTGTAAACGAAGGTTAACGTTCTCGCAGTGACATTGAGGGCCGCTTTTTTAAATTGTTAGCGTTGACGTTTTTATAAAATGGCATGAGCATGACCCAGAGAGACCGTTTAAATTGTGTAATTATTCGTCGGAACGTTAACGTTTTTTGATTAAATTAAACTTCTTGTCGTATGTACCTATACCTACCTGTATAGTGTATATGTAGTATTCTTTTTATACACGTTTGTGTGTGCGTGAGCTTTTTTTTGCCGAAAAAACAATTATAAACACGCGTGACTTTCTGTTATCTTATTAACGGTTGGCATGTAGACTGTGGTGGACATTAGCTTAATGATATTTTCGACGTTTTTCGTATCTGTAGGTATTCGAATGGTGCTGTGGTGCATTGATCATTAAACCTTCCCTTGGAAAATACAGGTCTATATACAGTACTATAGGTGCATACCTACATATATAAGAGGGACAATGATGTTTTGTGAAAAAATTCGCATTGTGTGAGTAAAACCGTTCATGTAATACTTTTTTTCAATTTTGAAACGACGACTATAAGTATCTTTTACGGTTTGATTATAAATATATGCGAGGGAGTATAAAGCCAAAAAAAAAAGGTCACAAAAGGGTTGGAAATCTTTACATCAAGGGTCATCATACTATAGGAGAAATACGTGATCCCCTGTACTCTCGAAAGGATATATTTTCATGTGCTACCTGCGTTTGGAACCGGGTTAATTTGAAACCAGTGTTTTAACCGAATAAAAATTATACCTCCCGAAGAACCTACTACATATAATGCAACACGGTGCATAGTGAAAAATAATTTATACGGTGAACCATATGGTCACCAACCCTTCTTTACTCTTTCTTAATGATAAATATTCCAAAGTCACTTATCTAGTTGGTCATAATTTCTTTACCTATTCTTAACGTCAAAGGAGAGGATTAAAGAACCAGTTTTTTTTTTCATCTTTTAACTCGGTTTCATTTACGAATGTTGGTCTGTTATGGTCTTTTATTTTATTTTATTCTGTTTTTTTTTCTCTCTATCTTCCGTCTTCTTCTTTCTAACACAATTATGCTTAGAGGTACCTAGACGTAATTATAAATATTTTAAATAATACTAATTTAGAAGTAGCTAAGTTGGTTCGTGATTATTTTCAAAACTCTGAATTTCTCACGATTCAGCTATTAATTGAATTTATCTGATTATGTTACCGTATTCTGAGATGCGGATGAAGCGGTGCGGTCCGGTCGTGTTCACGCATTTCATTACCGTGTCGTTGTAGGTACAGAGGTATGGTACTATATTGTATGTGTGTAAGTTACTCAGGACTTATGTCCAAGTAGTGGTTTTGTATGTACAGTCGTGTATGGTTTATCACTTGAGGCTTGTTGGAGATGGCTGAAGTGGCAGAGGTTACAAAATCGGCAGCTAACGTTTTGGAATCGTTAAAATTACGATGTGATAATGAATGGGATCTGGGTGAAAGAGGTAGGTACCTATACTTATTCGGATGAGGTAAAATTTACACAAGTTTTGTGAACATACAATAGTTTGTGAGTTTTTCATTTCGTACACTGATGGCAAAGAATGGTGGTCGAAGGGTGAAATGAGTCAAAATGACGTTAATTTTTCATGATTTTAAAACAATTTTTTTATGGGCTAGAGGCTCGCTGGTTAAGGGTTTTGAGAATCCATAAAATAGGCTTATGGAGTGATGGAAGGAAGTAACAGGAGACGAAAAAGAAAAATGAAAGCAAGAGAAAGAAATAAGCTCGAGCTCAACTATAGCAATATTGGAGTTATTTAAAAAATTTAAGAAAAAACTGCAAATAAAATCGCAAATATTTAAATTTCAAAAATGAAAAAAAGTTTAAAATTTGAAGTGAATAAATAAAATGAAAAAAAATGAAACCATAAAAAATTACCTGATCACATCATTTAATTTTTTCAAAACAAATAACGTACAAAAAATGGCTAAAGAATCACAAAAGGCAGCAAGAATTTTATTTTTATTCCACTAAAAAAAAAAAAAAAAAAAAAACTCAAACTTCAACTTAACACAAGATTTGAAAACAAGGTACATATACGATTCCATGAATTTTTTCAAAAACATGGTCTTTCTTCCTCTGATCGAAATTAAAAAAAAAAAAAAAAAAAAAAAAATTAAAAGGCTGAAGCACTGACTGTTTTTCTACCTCTTTTTGGATACAATTCATCCTACCTCAATGTTCTTCCCGCCACTTGATTTTTAAAAAAACGACAACAATCCATTCTTACTAAATTGAGATGACTGAATTTGAAATAATTTCTAAATTAAATCTCTGGGTGTCTTTCTATCTCATTCTCATCTTATATACCTATATTTTTTTTTTTCAAAATTGTAAGCTGAGGAAACACTAATGAATCGAAACTGTGACATGAACAGGTTTTTAAAAGCAGAAAAAATGTCTTGAAGTACCTACCAATTTGACGAAATTTGACGAAAATTGCATTAAAATGATTTTAAAAAATTTATTATAATGATATAAAAAATGAAAATATCATCAAAAGCATTAAAAATTCACCAAAAGAGCTATGCCGGCCAAAGGTAGGGGGCAGATTTTTTGATCGAAAATTTTTTTCAAACTCCGTATAACATTGCTAAAACATAAAAAAATTCAATAAAATAAATAGGTATCTACTTAAAAGTTTTAAAATTATCAAAAATTACTATAAACACTGATGAAATTATATTTTAGAAAAATGTTGGCAAAGTTCAATAAAAATTGCACAATACGTTATTAAAATATGTAAGAAATGGAACTAGAAAAAAAAACTTTTAAAAGCATTGAAATCATTTAAAATTTTTGATAACCGAGTCAAGAAATGAATTCAATTTGCATAAAACATGAATAATTTTAGTGCTTTTTACATACCTAATGTTACTTTCAATAATATTTTATTCAACTTTTGGTGAGTAAATTTGACCAAATTTTATCAGTTTTTGATAATTTTTAATAACTTTTACCTCGAAATTTCAAGTTTTAACCTCTTGGCTCTCAAATTCTTTATTGGTAAATTTGAATTTCTTATTTAGATATTTTTGTTTGAATTTCTACAAACTCATTCGCTCCCAGTTTAACCAGTCTTGAAGTCTCAAAAGCTTGGCAGTATCATAAGATACCTACTTACGACAATTGCATGAATATTACTATGTTCACATCTCATCCTCCTCCACACAACTCTATACTGCAAGTTAGGATGAATAGATCATCCTTATGAGGCACCAAAAATGTATTTTAGAGTAGGTAGATCGTGAGAAAAAAATAAAAATAAAGATTAGTGAAAGATTTTAACCAAAACGGTGAAGATCTTCATTTTAAGTTGGAAATTATCACTCAAAGTCATAAAATTTTTTAGTCCTGGAAGAGTAACGGGCCTTCAAAGCGGCATGATTTTTGAAAAAAGTTTTAATTTTTTTTGGTCGAGCTCTTACCCAACCTGTTTTTTTTTTTTAAAAATGGTCCAGTTCTCTTTCTCTTATTGATTCATTTGCAGACTGCATTACCTCTTCAATAGTTGTGTTAGACTTTGATATTTTCAAAGACAAATGTAGGAATTTCAGGCAAATCATCGAGTACCACCTAATCAATCTTCACTGTTTGATAAACTTATCCGCATCATCGCACTGAATGAAAACAACACATTTGTACCTCAAAGCCAAGACTTGTTTCGCCACCTAGCAATAACTTTGGAACTGGACAGGACCAGCCAAGAAAAGGGGAAAAAGGGTCACTAGGATGATGTTCAGAGCATCATCGAACAGGTTACATCTCACCTGTGCTAGCTTCCGCGCAAGGTAGTCTGACCACTGGTGGTAGTCCGGTTCTGCCTTTGATTTTTTTTTCAATTTACAACGCGAACATATAGCACCTTGAATTGAACACCCTCATCGTCGACCGAGCTACCCCGCGAGAAAACCTATAGATCGTCCTTGGCAGCAGGTTAATCCCCTCGCTTCGGTTAGTATATTCTTGACCATGTCAATGGCCTTGTGTACGCGAACAGCGATAAAATCCGTAACGTTAATTCGAAAATTAACGTTACATATAGTTATAGGTACATGGTGTAGGCTACTTATTTTTTTGAGCCATTTTTTTTCTACGCATCTTGTCCATAAGTCGGATGGACCATCGACCATTATGCACACTCGGTTACGGACAGCTATCATTCTCTTGTATCGCACCCATTCCCTCCACCTTTTCCTTGCTCACTTTACAATATAGAAATGCATTGGTATTGTTTTCCCACGAAATTCACATTGGCGTTGGTGATTTGATACAATACACCGATGATGGTGTGATGCTGAACTATCCGAGTGGTCAAGCGAATATTAAAGCACATACCATTCGTAGGTACCTATCTATGTATACCTAGGTACTCTCTGTATCCAGCGATCATTGCGGCGTGATTTTTGGTACGGGAAGGTTTTTTCCCCTCTTCTCTCTCTCTCTGTCTGTGTGCAATCTGTTTTATATGCTGGTTCTCGTTATTAAATGAGTGATCATATTGAACAGATACGCGTATGCCTTTTGTATATATAGGTAAATTGCCGGACATTCGATACGGTCTTCTTTGAGCACTTCAATTATTCCAGCCCATTATAAGGTGTAAAAATAAAGAAGCGAATCGGTTTATGGTATACCTACGTATACGTATAGAAAAATAACGAAAAAAAATACATATTATAGTATATTTATGTATCATATCATATTATAAGGTGTATGCATAGAGATACAGAAGTGCGAGGAGAACCGGTTTCGTTGTCCTAAACATTACCAAAGTACATTGTATTATTCAGCATACATCACAGAAAATTTTTCAGTATTTAAGTATTCGCGGAATATACATAATATATTCTATTAAATATTAAAGTATAGAGAATTGCGATTATTTTCTCATGTTCTTTTATTAAAGCATGACGGCGATTCCGAACGTCCTAATGTAGTTATGTTGGTAAATGGGTGTTATTATTTGCATTACAATGTATATAATATATATAGATGCGGTCGTGGGAACAATGCAACGAGCTGCTTATGTATAATATGCAGGAACGTTATGAAAATTATATTTTACTTAAATAGGGAAATTTTTTCGCTAAAAAAAACCTTTCTCTCGAAAATACGCCAACAGTACAGGTTGATTGCTGATTTGTATGACGAGAAATATGCTACGATGATGATGATGACCATTAACTATGCGTAGACACATACGGACATATGAATACGATACGATACGTTTAATTAGTAAATAAATATATTGGGTCAAGAAAAAAGAGGAAAAAATGTGCTGAACAGAATAGAATTTCTCACATACGTACTCGTATAGGTATAAAATAGCAGAACCGCAGAAAAAAAATGAATTATGTAGAACAATTTTTCCACAAAAAGCAGATTTCGATCATACGTAGATAGGTTTTTGAGCATCCAATAATTACAACTTGCAAGAAAATATAGTGATCTGATTTGAACCCGGCCCGGAGGACCAACGTGGTATGGACCCGGCTCGGAGGACCAAATTAGATAGGTACATTGAATATTTGATAGGTACTTTGAATGGGTACTGCGCAGAGCTGTGGGTCCAAAACAATTTCAGAATTGGATTTCAGTTTTGGGATCAAAATTTATTCATTTTGGGATTGGATTTATTTTAGTTTTGTTCTTCTAATAAATTTTTATTTCGGGTTTATAATCGATTTTGGAATTGAAAAAATTGTTTTGGTTCTGGGATGAATCGGTTCCAGCTTCGGGATTTTCATTTCAACCAATTTTAAGCCCAAATTGACTAATGAGCCCTGCAAGGGGTCTAAAAAATGGGAGGTTTTGAGATGTGAATCTGGTGGTATAATTAGTTCAATGTTTCAATTTTTAAATGCATATTTTGCTTGATTTGTCGAGTAATTTCTATTGTAATCTAAATGAATGGTGATAAATGATGTAAAATGGCAATTTATCAGAATAAAATCGGTGGGGGGGGGTGAAAATTTGAAATCCCAAAACCAAAACGATTTTGTTTCAGTTCCAGGATTGTTTTGGGTTTAAAAATCAAAATTAATGAATTATGTATATCGGCTCCCAGGATGTTTTGGTTTCTGGTTAGGTTTTGGCCTTTTGGGATTTGGATTGGATTTGAATCAGGATTTTATCAGTTCTGGTTTCGGCCTTGCCCATACAACAATGACCATGCTAATTTCAATGCCAATATCGATCCATCCACATCCGTCACATTTGGATCCTACATGTCGATGTAAATTAAGATGTTCATTTCAAATTCGAGTTTATGTGCCTTTGACCATCTTGGAGTGAACACCTAGTTGAAAGCACGTCCCTTCTTGAACATTGCCTTTGCAATTATAACTACTTGAAGTAGTATACCTACTGCCTAGTACTACTAGCAGTAGCCATTCATTAGCACAGCTAATTAAAATTGATCAAATAAAAATAAATAAATTTAAAACAATAGAAGCGAATTTAATTTCGTTTAACATGTCGAGATGGTATGTCGAGGTATCAGCTGAAGTAATGAAAAAATTTCGGAAATTTTCATTTACCCGACTTCTTTACGGACAGAAGATTCCTATTAAATAACTAATTGGTCACTTTTCCATCATTATGTTGGAAAAAACATATTCAATGCAAATGTCGGCATCAACAATTGTTGTATGGGTGGGGCTCGTTTCAGACCCACAGCTCTGGTACTAAGCATCCAATAGCTAAGTACAACTTGCAACTTGCAAGAAAATATAACAATCTGATTTAAACCAGACCCGAAGGACCAAGTTTTGTAAAAAAAAATATAATTATCAATGTGATGAAGACCCGGCTCAAAGGACCAAATTTGATAGGTATTTTGAATAGGTACTTGAATCACAAAAATAATTAGGCTGTGTTTGAGAATAATTTTTTATGGTGAAATCATTCTCCCCCTTCCCCTGGGTCCAAATTTGAGCAACTAGGGTAGACAGATTGAGAACAAAAATTATCGCATACTACATACAAAGTATCACCTGGTGAATTTTTTCGCGTTCCCGGGGGGGGGGTCAGAACAAGCCTAGAAATGTATTCAAATAATTATTTTTTTGCAAACGCTGGAGTGAAAAAAATTAAATCCCAACTTCAATTAAGTATAAAGAAGACGCAAATCAAGAACGAACCCACCACGTCTACTTATAAAAAGTACGCAACGCTAATAATTATTCAAATATTTACTTTCAATCACGTCAGATTTCTTCTCAACGCCATCCAACGTTAGGAGCATTTTACCCTGTCAACCTTCACCTTTTCAATATTTATCCCTTTGCCACGTCTCATCATCTAGAAAAAAAATCCAGCTCCTGTGTTAGGTTGGCATTTTGACAAAGGCAACTCGAACTAATCGTCTCTGGCGAGAGGTTTATGCCATCGGTATAGTAATTCCATCAAATGGAATAACAATTGAAAATATCGCAATGTAAACAACGCTTGATTAAGTCATTTCTATGAAAATCAACGAAAGAAATTTCTTCGCTCGTTTAGAGCGTTCGAGAGTTTGAGTGTGCTGGTTGCTGAGAAGGGTGGGAAGGTAGCTGCGTCGTCGTCGTCGTCTTCGGTGAGGTGTAGTAAAAGTTGTACTTTGATGAGAGCAAATCGTATTGGACGCGTCAGCTTGATGCGACGTTGCATTTAAATAGGTGAATTACGTTATCGAAATCATTTATGTAAATCTTCCTTTTGCTTAGGTGTTTTTTTTACGTGATTCTTTTTCGACTTTGGTATTATAACCGAGGAAGAGATGGCAATTTAAATTCCTTTTTTTACTGACATTGGTATGGTTTGGGCTTATAGGGTCATCCTGGAGGAAAACTGAAAAAAACGTCGATAATGATTGTGGTGATAATTAAGTTAAAATGTTCAGTTTATTTGATTTTGATACAAAATTTTGAAACAGAAAAACGAATGAGATTGGGATTTTCAAAACATTTTTTTGTTTTGTTCGAATTCTTGGCTGATGGAGTCTAAAATAAGGACTCAGAACTGACCAGTGAATAAGTATGTACTTGCCTATTAATTAATAATTCATGCGGATTTATTAATTTTTTTCATTCATAATCAATAATTTAGAAACTGCCATGAATAATTCTTACGCAAGCAACAAAAAAAATTAGTTTTGTTAAACGTAAAATCGATACACAAAAAATTGCAAGAAAGGTGACGAAACAAGATCCCTCCCCCTGCCTCTTACAAAAGAATCTAAATCATAAGTCAAATATGACATAAATAATTCTCAAATCGATCCAGCGCGATATACTTGCATTACAACTGGAGTATAAATCATCTGTAAGGGCGTCCAAAGAAGTGATACAGTGATACTGTAGCATTCACCTCTTTAGCACACTGGTTCGCAGGTTGAGGTATTACTCAGCAAAAAAATACCACAGTGGACGGGTGCGAAAACTGTACAGACTTTATACTACAACACAACAGAAGCAACAGCAGCAGTACTACCTAACAACAACTACAACAACAATACAGCATTAGATTAAATCCTTTTAAAATGTAGTAAGCATCGCATACTTTAGCTATAGGTATAGGAACAAAAAAAACCCTATGTAGTAACGTCGAAGGTAGGAAAGTTAGTGCAGGGAGACCGATAAAACGCGAGTATTTCGCTATTTAGAAAAAAAAAACTTATATGCAGCATAAGCTCAGTTCTCGGTGTCGTCGTCGTAGTCTCTCAAAGAGAATAAACAAAATCATACGTCAAATGTAAACTAGAAATAAATCACTGCCAAGTCGACTCGTCGCGGGGTCTACCAGCTCCAGATGAGAAGAGGTTTCGTTTCTGTACCATTCTTGTGCACTTTTTTTTGCCTTCTTCATTCTTCCGCATCTCTGTTTCTCTTTTCTATTTATATAAATACCTCGAATCTCGATCGAGCAAAGGGGCAGGGGCACGACTTATAAAACCATTGAAAAAACACGCGCGCTGTTAATTTGTGCGATTGTACCGGTTCGATCGGCGCGATTGCTGGCGAAAAAAAGAGAGAATTTTATTAATTTTGTTTCATCTGTAGCTCGGGGTACGCAGCTTGGCAACTGGTGCTGGAGACTGCAGAGGTGAGGGGGTCAGCGAGGTAATTTACGACAATGGGTAACGCTACGTTTAAGATATCTGCGCTATAATTAATATTTATTGTGAGTAAAAATAGTCCTATCGAGCCCGGGAGGATGTTCTATTCATCGATTTAGGTACGATTCGTTGGACCGGCGAGCACCATGTTCGAACAATGCCCCGCGTGTTTAAGGTTTTTTGTATTTTGGTGAAAAAAAAAGGCAAAGAGAGGAGAAAAATATGTCGTTATAAAAGCTGATTCCCCTTCAGAGTGTGTATCGGTGATTTTTTGGCGAAAAAACGATCGATCATTATGTATTATGGATAATATCCCTAATGTGTCGTTATTCGTTGTTGTCAATGCAATAGCACGAGTATATAAGGGTAGGTTCGGGGTTAAACACACGTACCCAAATGTAGGTATGTATCTTGTATTATTATACGTATTTTGGCGTATATCGTAGTCAGAATACTAAGAATACTCGTATAATACGAGGAATGCTGGCGCAAAATCTCTCTTCTTTTTAATACCCGATTAAACGCTGTATTGTATCTACAGCGAGACGAGGTATGCACAAATATACGTAATTATTGGACGTTAATATCGGCGGACAGAGAATAATAACCAACGTCTAGAATAATAATTGCTATTATTTATTTTGTAAAATCGAAAGAAAAAAAATATTATACTAGCTGCTAACCTCCGCAATTCGACGATCGCACTCTTCGGACCCGGAGTCTTGTCTGATATCCGCATAATACACACACAAAGTGTTGGAGCGCGAGCTCGAGCTCGCGAACGGAGAAAAAAAAGAAAGAGATTCACTTCACCGTGTAGTACATTTACATGTAGGTATATTCGTAGGTAATGAATATTCATCAACTTGTAACCTGTATACCACGAGAGAAGTGTAAAGGTTAATCTACAAGCCCGAATATAAGCGGACAACATTCCATCGATGTGGTATTAACCCTTCTCTCTCACTCATTCTTGTTCTTTTTGAACTGTCTCTCTTTCTCTCAGTCATTCTTTGGCTCATCATCATCATCGTGGATACGTACGAGTAGAGTAGTGGAGTAGATATATATCGTGAAGAAAGAAATATATTTGGCAAAGGGGTGCACCCTGCGTCGTACATGGTATCTCGGCCACATCGCACAGCGCCGTTACTGGTAATGAGATTTAAAACAAATAAAAGGTCTAAATGAAGGGCGAAGAGCTTTTTAAAATAAATGACTTTCATGTCGGACTCGTGTATCCGTATACGCTGCTAGAATGAAATGTGCAACCAAAGTCACGCCAACTCATTAACCAAATGGAATGGATATGGAAGCGCTTGCACATCGAAGAATTTTCCTCATCGTGCAATAGTAGGTATAATCGATGATCGTCGACCGTCCCGAGAAAAGCTGACTGACTCCGAAATACTCGTGCACGGTGCAAGTGACTTTGAAAGGGATTAGGAAGAATTTACGAGTAAATTTTGAGTTTTGAGTTTGTTAAATGCAATGTTGTGGGTGCCCCATTTTTGCCCTCATGCCCCTTCAATGGAATTAGAATGGAGTTCAGACCATTTTCAGCAGTTTTGGAGCCTCCAGCAAATTTTTGGAAATTACAGCTCCAACAAAATTTCATCCCATTACGTTGGAAAACTAGGTATGTAAATTAAATAAATGATCAAACATGTTTTTTTTTGAGTTTTTCAACTCATAGAAATTACCTTAAAAGTTAAAGTATCACCTTATTTGCCAATAATTCTCAAAAAATTCTTGCTTTTTGTTGAACTTATCGAAATCTCGCATTTTTTGTCAGAAATTGCAAAATGGCCTTCCTTTAGCTGGAATTGCCATTTTCTCAAATTTTGCCAAAAATTGGCTTTCTGCGTACCGCAGATTTGAATTTTGCAAAAAATTGGCTTTATGCCAGAAATTTCAAAATTTCTCACTTCTTTACCAAAAATTGCTAAAAAGTCTCACGTTTCTGGTCAGAAATTGCAAAAGGGCCTACCGTCTGCCTTCAATTTGAGCAGGATCGCGATTTTTGAAAACAGCATGGTCTGAGACTCTCATCTTAAACAAAATGTTAACTGCCAAAATTGATTTTTTGGCGAATTTAAAAAAAAATCAAAATACTTGACGATAAATATAATGTTTTTTTCCAACATATTACCTACTCTTATTCTGATTTAATGTAGTTAAAATTAGTTCTGAAAATGATAACAACTCCCTAGAACCGAATTTCACCGTTTCTAGCTATTCTGGAGCCTTCAACGGAATTTTCGATTCTTCCAGAATTATTAAATTTCTCCAGAAGGAGTGGAAATCAATTTGAGCAACTGAAAATCAATAATTATCCCCATTTAAACCGATTTCCAGGCGTACTCCTCAAGTGTGTTTTTTTGATCACAGCAGAATTCAAAAAATTAGAACTTTTCTGTTTGTTGAAAAATTTTTGAAATTTGTATGAATGACTTATTTTCTCAAAAACCAACCCCTCAAACCCGAATTTTCACAATTTCGAACCATTCTGGAGCCTCTGACGCCGTTTCGATTTCTCCAGAATTTTAAAATCTCAGTAATCAAAAGGAGCCTCATTATTGAGGGAAAATCTGCTCATACGCTGAAAAAAACGCCAAAACGAGCTGGTTTATTGACATATTCCGAATATACGCATGAAAAAGCGCTGCTCAGAAAGCGGATTGGTGCACCAAAAAAATCTGCTAAAAAATGTATGCTACATGAATATTTTGTAGAGTATTTTTCTCGCGTAAGGCTACAGCGCTTTCAAATTACGTGTTGTGTTTCTTCAATTTGGGCTGGGCACTCATGAAGAGGGCGCTAGTGTGCCCATTGTTCAGCTTCTTCTGACGGGGCTTTTTCTTAACCCTTTCTTATCAATCGTATTTTGCCAAAATGTTGGATTTACGAGTTAAAAATGAAAATATGATTCAGTCATGATTAATATGCAATAATAATCGACAAAGCGTAAAAATAATGTACATCAAATTATTTTTTTAGTTTTAACCCTTGAAATTAATGCTTTCGTAAACACTGATAAGAAAGGCCCTGTCTGAAAAATGTAAACATTTGCCAGCTCACTAGCGCCCCTATGTGAGTGCCCGGTCCGAATGCTGGAAGAAACCAACTACAAAATACAGCACCAACCTGCTTATTGTGGCATATTCTTTCGCGTTTTGCTAAATAACACATGTAAATGTAGAATTTTACACAAATGTTTTAGCATAGTATAGAAATATCCATCAAAAATACTTTTAAAAAGCAAAATTACCGCCAACCAAAAAAAAAAAAAAAAAAAACTTGCAAAAAGAATTGTCAACAAAAATCTGTTCATTAAGTAACTTTAATGAAAAAATTCATGATATCAAAACATCGCCAAGCAATTTTCATTCAGCAGTTGTGATCAGGAATTGATATGGAATTTCAAATTAATTTGGTACTTACTGAAATAAAATATCCATAAGTTTGAGAACTGAATTGAAAAACCGGACCGATAAATTCCGCCGGCGCTTGGCCCGGTTTTTCAATTCAGTTCTCAAACTTATGGATATTTTATTTCAGTAAGTACCAAATTAATTTGAAATTCCATATCAATTCCTGATCACAACTGCTGAATGAAAATTGCTTGGCGATGTTTTGATATCATGAATTTTTTCATTAAAGTTACTTAATGAACAGATTTTTGTTGACAATTCTTTTTGCAAGTTTTTTTTTTTTTTTTTTTGGTTGGCGGTAATTTTGCTTTTTAAAAGTATTTTTGATGGATATCACGACTTTTTTTTTAATGTGTACATAGGTATTGTAAATTGTTGATGCGAATTTGGGTACATACTCCAAGAAGTTTAGAATATCAGATTTTTGTTGACAATTCTTTTTGTTTTTTTGTAGGTAAGTTTTTTTTTTTGGTTGGCGGAATTTTTGTTTTTTAAAAGTATTTTCGATTGATATCACGACTTTTTTTTTTTTTTTTTTTTAAATAATGTACATTATTATAAATTATTAATGGGAATTCGGGTACACCAACAATTTTAGAATAATTTGTTAATTAAATCACAAAGTTTCTCACTAGAAGAACACTACCGAACCGATATGAGTCAAATTTCGTACAGTTATTTAAATTAGGATATTATTTCAAAATATAACGTTAGTTATTTATAAAAAAAATCATAAAAATCATTTTTGACTCCCTTTTTTACAATTTAAAAATTGCTTTCCCCCATAAAACCCCCCAAAAATGAAAATTTCTCGTTGTACCGCAGAAAAGGGTCATCTACATTACATTCGCTATCATTTTGCAAAATTTCAAGCAAATCGGTTCATTTGGAGAAGCTGTAGCCTTGTCAACGGAAATTTAAGCATGAAATTTCATGAATATTTTCATTTTTCACTCTCAATCACCCTAAAAATAAAAATTGTTTGCTGTACCATAAAAAAGGGTCATCTGCATCACATTTAATACAACTGTGCAAAATTTCAAGCAAATCGGTTCATTTGGAGAAGCTGTAGCCTTGTCAACGGAAATTTTCATGAATTTTCATGCTGAAATTTCCGTTGACAAGGCTACAGCCTCTCTTGATGAACCGATTTGCTTGAGATTTTGCACATTGATAGTGAACATGATGTAGATGACCCTTTTTTATGGTACAGCTAACAATTTTCATTTTTTGGGTGGTTTAGGATGAAAAATGGAAATAGTCATCCCGAAATTTCATGCTTAAATTTCCGTTGACAAAGCTACAGCCTTTCCAAATGAATCGATTTGCTCGAAATTTTGCACAATGATGGCGAATATAATGTAGATGACCCTTTTCTACGGTACCACGAAAAATTTTCATTTTGGGGGTGTTTTAGGTGGGAAGGAAATTTTAAAATTGAGAAAAAGGGGGTCAAAAATAATTTTTTTTCAAAACTGACGTTGTATCTAAAAATAACTCATTAATTTACACTAGTGTACGAAATTTGACTTGAATTGGTTCAGTAGTTTTCTCTTGACACGAAGATTAGTGATTTCAAAAATTACCCCAAAATGCTAACTTTGGGTATTCCAATCTACATCATTTTTTTACCGTAGAAAGTTTGTAAGCATACCAAATTAAAGCTCTCGTTGATGCCAACAACATATCAAAAAATCAGATTCGTGCGTGTTTTTATTCGCGAGAAATTCATCATTGAAAATACGCTTAGTTGTTCAGGGAATATAAGCAGTAAGTGGCCGGACTGTCATCACGTTTGGTACTATCGTTTTTTGTTTTTTTTTGTGTTCGTTTTTTTTCTTGCTTGGCGGGGCAGTCCGACCGGACTGCTTGATTTGCATTCATTCCATCATATGTCCCAGTGGTTAGCAGGGCTGGACCCAAGAACAAGCTACCTACCGAGATGTCCCATTTTATTGGCCTCGATTTTGGGCTCCTCAATTAATCAGCCAAATTATTTTCTACCATTTTTTAATGTGCAGGACACTGAGCATAAAAATTCATTCAGAAATTTTTTAAGTGGTCCAGTTTTTACCTCATTGACCCAAATACATCGGGGCCTACTAAGATTTTCTTGGTAACTCGGTGGGTGGGTCTGGGCCTGGTGGTTAGGTAAGTAGAAAAGTCGCTCTCCAACTCAGAGACCCGGGTTCGATCCCAGGCAGAGCCAACAAATTTTTCATGAATATTGGACATTGGCAGAATTTATCACATAAAAAATTAAAAAATATGCGCGCTGATTAATGAGCAGAAAAGTATTGGTGGAAAGTGTTGCAATTCCTGCCTCGTTTTTTTGTCGTGTATCATCAGCAGATTTTCACCCAGTGGGAAGTGGAAATCAATTGGGGCAGCAAAAAATCGAGCTTTGGCTTATCATCAACATATTTGAAGGATTTGTGTAGTTTGAGTAAGGTACTGTATAATGGGTATGATCGACGTCAGCCATTTTGGTTGTCCCACGTCGTTGTGTACATTCGTCGATAGTAAATGTTGTATAAGTGTGCGTAAGTCTCACCCACACTTATACAACATTTACTATCGACGAATGTACACAACGACACGAGACAACCAAAATGACTGACGTCGATCATACCTATTATACAGTACCCTAGTTTGAGTAAGTTTGAGCTAATTTATACAGATGGACACCTCAAGTCCATTTTTTGATCTGCATTTTTAAAAATAGGTACATATGTACAGGGTGCCCAGGAATATTGTGAACCCAAAGAAAGTTTTTTATTAAAAATATAGGTTGCCCACGTGAAGTAGATGCAGTGGAATGTTATCACCTCAGTCTAACAACCAAGCATGTGCTATCATTATTATCATTCAGTGTGATCAACTGAAACATTTAGCAGAAAACTTTTTTAGGGGTTCACAATATTTCTGGGCACCCTGTACTTGAGGTGCTACCTACCTATAAAATGAATAACTTGGTCTGACATAGGGAAATTTATAACCCGTGGTATCCTACTGAGCTGGAATTTGGCTCACCTAAAAAGTATGTTCTCCAGACTTCAGAACCTAATTTTGAGCCATCATGCCATCAAAGTTGATTTTTCAATTTTCGGTAAAGTTTAAGGTGGAAATATTGCATACATTTTGATTTCCTCGCTAAAAATTCAAAATTTCATTTTTCTACAAGCTATAAATCACGTTTGCAGCCTCAATTTTTTCACTCAATGTTCAACATGTTTTCGTATTTTCTCTAGGAAAAAGTCGTCATGTTTACTTTCTCATGCAGATCTTAATTCTTCATTATAGTCAACTGACTTCGTGAAGAACATTTTTAAAAAGTTTACAACTTTCTGGCTTCTTTAGATAATTTTTTCCAAGAGGGTTCAATTTCCTAGTTTTTAAAGAAAGTTTTAGAAAATTTTTGAGTACCTATGTACTTAGTACTTATCTATCTTGAATCAATTCAACTTACCTACCTCATAGATCTAAGTTCAATATTCAGACCCAATTTTACTAATTAACTAATTATCTTTTAGTTGTTTCATTTCAGAATTTCAGAGATAAGTCAGCAGTTGATTTTCTTTCAACATAACGACTCCGCAATCCATAGTTCAACAAAACCCAAAACGAACATTCATCTTTAGGAACCTTCCCTTCGCCTTTTCCTCACTCCACTGTTCATTAAAAATACATTCGTTCATCATGCTTGAGGCCATATCATCGCAAAATGAATTTGAATACTTCGTATGACAAGTATCTATCGGTGAAATAGATAACCAAGTCTCAGACCAAAGTCCAATTACCGATGTCATTGTTTCAAGGTCACCTCGGTTCGAAATCCGCGTCTCGGTGTCTGTCTGCTGATAAGTCAAAATGGATACATTTTAATTGACTCGGTTCGTCGGGGTAGCAGAGCAAAACAAAGCCGCGGAGGAGAGTGAGAAAAAAAAAGAGGAAAAACTCCACAGAGAGCTAGAGAGATGAGACCCGGCGAAGATTTTGGTTAAAACTCACTGCCGAGTACGCGGTGGTTTTTACAGCACTGCTGTGGATAGATTTGGAAGTGCGTGAAAATCTAAAATTACCTGTAGACAATAGGTAAGTATAATACGCGAGCAAAACAAAAGAGCGTACAGTAGTGCTTTATTTTTATTATTTTTAATCTAATATTTTTCATTATTTCATTATTAGGTATTTTTTTATTTATTTTTTGTATTGTTAGATTGCCTTAGGCCTCCGTACTCACGGCCGATAACTATGTACGAACCTTCACGAATTCATTACACGTAATACGGTGGTACGTTCCAAGTGTAGGTACACGGTGGACACACCGAGACATTAGAAAAAGATAGACGCGGACAGAGCGAACGTAATACGCGATGCATTTTCCTAGTAAACATTGTACAGCACGCTATATAGTATAGCTTATAGGATACGTGGGAGGAGGGACAAAGGAGGCGATATAATTGATAAATTACGTCATGGATCTTGAACTAAAAAAGGGAAAAAAATTAACAGCGAGAACAGGCCAGCTTATTATTACCAATTATTTACACCATGTCATAGTTTTAATAGAAGTTTCATATTAAAAATACTATTATGTTAGACTGTTATCGTTTTTTTTTTTTTTTTTTTTTTTTTTTTACTTTAAATTACTATCGAATACCTTATACGAGAATTTAAACTTCTCATTGTTAACGAGCTGGTGTAAACTCCTACAATGTCCACCTACAAATAAGCCGATTTACCGATTTAAATTACACCACGTAGTATAATAAAATAATGAGCTTTTAATACTCTGCTCTGGTCAAAGACTTATATCCACAACAGGTTCCATGTGACAGGAATAGGAAGATAATTCGCGTCAATTGGTTTAGGTAAATTATCTCAAAAGTGGCGAGTGAATATACCAAGTTTAGTTTACCTGGAGAACCCATGGAGAACCAGAAAAGATGTTAAGAGTGAGTCTTTTAAAATAAGAAATTAGATAAACAGATCAGATCATAAGGAAACTTCTCGGATTGACACACTAAGATTCAACAAAATCAAACCGGATCGAATAATCTATAACTGCCATAACCAAGATTTTGTAATTTTTTTGAATTTTAGAAACATTATTTTGGATTGATTTTATAGGGGTCAAAAATCTTGCTAAAGCTTTTTTTTACTTCAGTCAATTGAGACTTTTTCATCAAAAACAGAAATTCATAAACAAAACGAATTATCTAAAAAAAAAAAAAATAGTTTTGCACTTTGGAAAGAGACGTGCCTGGGGGGGAGAAGGTTGTAGGTGGGTATCTTTTACCCCCCCCCCCCTCCCGGCCAGAAAAATGTTGGCAAACAGTTGGACATTTTTGGGAGAAATAGGATGAATTAGAAAAGGTTAGGCAACTTGGGAATCGTTGGGAAAAAGTGTAAGTTGGAAAAATCAAAGAATTACCAAAAACCAATGGGTTTTTGAATTAGGCTACCTATAAATTTTAAAAAGCTTTCGCATTTAAATTCTCTGACCATAAGTTGCGAGCATTTTTGTCGAACCTTATTCCTATTCTTGATAATGTTACAATTTCCTGAAACCAAACTAAAAATGTTGAAGTCATGAAAATCATTTTTTTGCATCAAGAAGGATGTTGTTTTGCGCTTCGAATAATCAATTTTTCACAGTTTTTGCCCTCACTGTACTTGGGCAAATCTAGATAAATTCATTCTGCTGCGCAATTTTTCAAAAATTTTCAAGAATAGAAAAATTAATTTGAGAAATTTTAAAAATACGACCAAATTACTTAATGGAAAAATCCAATTTTTTTTGTAAAATAACCATTTTTGAAAATTTAAAATTAGGTAGGTAGGTAACTACTTATTCAACATTTTTTTTGTTTCCAACTCCCCTTTCAAAACTTATTTGAACCATATCTGGCCAATTAGCTGAAAAAATCTGTTGGAAGAGGGCGGAGGGGGGGGGTGGTCTCACAGGGAAAAATTGGGAAAATTTCAGTCTCACCCCTCCCTCTCCAACCACAACACGAAATTCCATTTCAATTTGATGTGATATTTTCATTTCGACTGAGGAAAGAAATAAAATGGAATGTAGGTAGATTAGTGATATAGAGTTGAGAATTTTCCGATTCTTGACACTACTCTTCTTTTCTGAACCAGATACTTTAGCTTAAGTGTATTTTGCCTAAATTATTATTTTTTCAATGGATAATAGGGTGGCTCGTATTTTCAAGTTTGAGATTTTTTTTACTCCCACCCCACAAATTGTTACATACATTTGATGAGAAAATAATTCTCGAATTTTGTTTTTCCCCTCAATGGAAAAAAGGGGTGCTAAATTTCTCCCCACGCCATTTTTCAAAACATTGAAAAATAGAAAATGATGCGGAATTTCTTAATTTTTGATTGTTTTTATTCTATGTATGTACCTACTTATCCCAATATTCCCCTATTTTCAAGTTTGAGATTTTTTTTGCTCCCACCTCACAAAGTTGTGCCATTTGTTGAGAAAGTAATTCTCGAATTTTGTTTTTGCCCTCAACGAAAAAAAGCGGTGCCAAATTCCCCTCTCCCCCACCCCAAACCATTTTACAAAACATTGAAAAATAGAAAATGATGCAGAATTTTAAAATTTTTTATTGTTTTCATTCTACATACTTCATCCCAATATTACCTCTTTGAACCAAAACAGCTCCCAACGTTTTTTATCCCTCCCCAATCGTGATAGTTGCTATAATGTGATTTTATTGTTAAAAATAGCAAATTTGAACCCTTTCAAACTCACTTTTTTCCCACTAGAGGAGTAAAAAAATTTAGGGGTGGTTCTGGTTCAAATAGAGAATATTGGGAGGGAGCAGGGTGAAAAAATCAAAAAATAATAAATTTTGCTTATTTTTCCATTTTTTGATTTTTTTTTCAATTTGAGGTAATCTGGCACTACTTTTTTTTTACTTAGGAGGTTGAAACTTTATGGGATTTATTTTTTCATCAAATGAAACCACTTTGGAGGGAGGGTGGGAGCAAAAAAAAATGGAAAAAAATTCCACCAAGTAAGTATTAAGAATCATCCTAATCCATATGTATTTATACAACTTGAGACGAAATGTTCGCCATAAGAAAAACTAGAACTGTCTTATCCCTGCATCTAAATTTAAGGTAGGACATTCAGAAGGCAATTGAAACCCATAGCTCTGCCAGTTCTGCTCTGCTTTCGATGAAACAAATGAACAATTAAGTTCATACCTCATAAACTTTCAACTATAGGAGAGGTCCCAAGATGATATCATTGGCTGCTGATCAAAATCCTCGTACAATTTACCTCTAGCTACGAATAGATACACTCGTTGTGCAAAGTTTTCGATGGTATCGCTGGAAAAATACCCAGATACCGTGGTATTTGTACGTTTTGAACGTACACGTACGATTTTTCGAGAATTCATAATGTACGTGAACGGATATATCAATGTATGTAATAATCGGGCTGGTTAATTTAAATTCATAAACCATAAGAAAGATACTTGGCTGATGTGAATATGCGCGGCGCAGTGTACACGAGGACAAGTTACGTGGTCGCGAGGGAGTAAGAGAGAGAGATAGGTAGTGATATTGTGTACAATGCAATAGGCAGGTATACCTCTCTGTAATATTGTACATTCACATATGCTTACTGTATAAGAATCAGCTCATAAAGTGAAAGAGAAAGAGAGAAAGAGTCAGAGAACAGCAACAGTACTAGCACCAGCACCAGCAACAACAACAACAAACCAAAGAATTAATTCGGTATACGCGAGTGAGACTGCATGGCTATGGTTACTTTTCAAGTTCAGCACTACGATTCCATTGGCATCTGGAGAGAGAGAGAGAGATATAGAGAGGAAAGTTTATTATACTCGCGTGTGTATGTGTGTTTGGGAAAATAAGACAGAAGAAACCTCTCGGGTGCATTAGGAGAACGAGACGAAGACGACGATGCGTCTGTAGCGTCGACGGCCGACGACAATGTCGCGTAATATTGATTTTTTTATTCGTAGTCGTCCAACGTAGGCGGATGATTTTATAAGAATATTATTTTATAAGTGCTCGAGCATTCGAAGAATAAATAATTACTCGACGAGAAGAACGAGTGGTAGAGTGGTAGTGAAATTATTTCACGTGTATTGCCAGATGAGTCAACAATTAGGCAAACGATAAGTACGACCGATGAAGGGAGCGACAAGCAGGGTTAAATCTTTTTTAACCAGTATGGTAAAAGGTACCCAACTTGTCGATCTGTAAGGCTATTGTTGTGTTTTTCAATGAAAAGGTCAGCTTGGCGATGAATACGAAGAGGGGTGCGAGAGATGCGATACAAAAACATTATAACCAATTTGACCGTTACGAAATCTCTACTCGTATAAATAGTTAATTTGGCCGATTACAAATAATGATAAAGCGGGGGCATCAGACTTTTAAAATCTCGACGAATGGAAAATATTACATATTCGTTTTATGGTTAATATAAAAACGTATTTTTTTTTCTTCTACGAGAGATGTACGTACCTATACCTACTCCTTTTATATGTATATGTATTTAACGAGAATCTGCGAAGATTTTAAATGAGTATGGTTTTTTTTCCTCTTTGCTTTCAAATATGGCTGCAGGTCGCGCTGAATCTGACGGAATAAGTTGGATTGTGAAGACAAGCCGACTCGGCCGGTGATAAGTTGACTGACAATTTGCGAATGATTTGCAAGCCACACAACTTCTGCGGTTATTTTTTCCTCTTAATGACCAAATGGACACTAACGGAATAATAAGTAACCTATTATGTGGCGGCTTTATGATAATACAAGACTGAACGCAGCCCAGCCATTCCGGTAATTATAATAATTGGTAAGAAAGCAATCACTGTGTGGTGACATTTTTTATGTATTTACCTTTTTTCCATGTTGCCCGCGTATAGAATCTCATTAAACTGAGGATTGTCTATTGGTTGAAGAAGAACATGCTACTCGTATCAGCATGGTGGGAGATGATTTGTGGTCCTGGATCAGGACATGGACGGTGATCCGAAGATGTCTGAGTGGAATTTCATACGGATTGGATGACTACGAGATGAGATGAATTTGCGAGGTGACTTGATCTTATATGTGTATAGGGTGAGTGGGACTGGGAGATGATTCAAGTGTTTTGAATTAAACGTCTGTATAGGTGAGGAATGAATAACCCTCATGCCTCCAGCTATCATACTAAATAGAAGACTACAAAATGAATTTTTTGAGTAAGAAAATTTACGAATTAGGCCTAGGAATGATTTTCTCACATTTTTACTTTTACATTACATCCTCTTAAAATTTTTAAAACACCTAGATTATCTCATTTAATTTCTCCAATACTAACCCAGGTGTCAAATTCTTATGTTCACACTTTCTTCAGTTTATTTTTGTATACAGTAGGTCCAGAAAAAGGGGGTTTCAAAGTTAGAATTTTTGACGAGAGAAATGGAAAAATTTCAAAAATAGGCAGGACTTTTTTTATAGAGGCACGTGGGGAAGGAACTTTTGAAAATAATATTGAAAAATCGTCATAAGAACTGAAAAAAAAGAAAATAATAAGGGGGGAAGTATTGAAAAAAAATGGTAACCTCGACAACAATTTTTGGATTTTTTGAATGCTTAGGTCAAAATTATCTAATTACAAAAAAATCAGGTGAGGGAGAGGGGTAAATGTCGGGATACCCTTCAGGAAAAATATTCTTAAAGATGAAGGCAGAGCTGGATGCACTTTAATAAAAAAATGAAGGTTTAGCTGCCCATTCCCTCTGGAGCACAATAAAACTTTTAGGTAAGTAAATATAATGATTTTTGACTTTATAAAAAATATTTTTCTAAAAAAAAAAAATAAAAAACGAGCCAGTGTGAATTACTACTTTATTTCACCCCCTCCCCAACCTCCGAAAATACCAGTCTCCAACGTGTTTTTATTTTTCTATAGAAATTTCCATTTCCTGGGGAAAGGACAAAAATAATCAATGTTTGCTCATATTTTTAAAATGTGATTTTTTTTCATTTTTTCCCACAGAATTTAGAGATGGTCAAAAATTAAGGTACTTTTGAATGGGCACTGGAATTTTGTGATGATTATTAAAAAGGGGATTAATACCTCAACCAACATTAAAGTTCGTAAAGTTCATTTTTGTCCCTTTCAGTGTACGGGGAGAGGGAGGATGTTTTTGACAGTTGCTGGTTTGACGAGTTGGTTTGATTTTTTTTTGACGGGGTTTTCACTTACGTGGCAATTTCGGTCGTACCACAACTGATATTTGACAACATTTACCGGATACCAACTCCCGTGATGAAAATATTTCAGCTTTTGTTTTGAAGTGCTGTTTTTGGAAAAAATTGGTGTCTCACATTTTGAGCTCCTGAAAAATAACCGTGAGGAATTTCGTCAAGAGCCCAAGTAAAAATATGAAATCTCTGATTCCTTCTCGTCAATAATCACTAATTACCTTTTCGTGAAAAGCTGATACTTTTTTCCCACAGCCAGTTCAAGTAGAAATGGCATAGTGGGGATGTTTTGGACACTGCGATAAATTCGTGTTAATTTGTTATGTTTGGGTGTACAAATGCCTCCCCACTTGACAATAGATTCGCCGCCCGAAAAAGCCGGTGAAAAAGCCGGCCCAAAAATGACAGTAAATTTGCCGGTAAAAAAACGCCAGCCAAAAGCGGCTGTTTAAAGTGGCTGATAAATTCATTAAAACGCCGAAAAATCTACCAAGCTACAAAAAATTTCTAGCCCAAGGTAGGATCGAACCCGCGACTCCTGCGTGGAAGTCCAGAGCGCTCACCATTCAGCTATCACAGCAACAACAAAATCTTCGTTTTCAAGTGGTATACATGTACCGCACTTCGTACTTTCCTTTAAATTTTTTGAAAATGAGTTCTGAACACAGGTTGCGCATGTGCATTGTAATCGGCAAATCAACAAAATAAAAAACTGCTGCTTGAAACGCCGGCTCAAAAGCGGCTGTTTTTCTAAAAGTGGCGGAAAGCGGCTGATTTAAATGGCTGATTTTATAAACTAGCCGCTTCTAGCTGGCGTTTTTTCACCGGCAAATTTACTGTCATTTTTGAGCGCCTTTTAAGTGGCAGATTTACAAAAATCAGCCGGCGTTTCGGCTTAAAGCGGCGAATCTATTGTCAAGTGGGTCAGTTTTATCCGACAAATCCAGGAAAGACTTTTAATAAGTCTGGAAAGATAAATGCTAATCAAGAACGATTTGAAGTTGCCTCCTGAAAATATGTCAATTCGAGCAGGCTAGCACTGGCTGAAAAATATGGCATGAAAAAGTTGACTCTTCAACATTGCCTCACTAATATTAAAAACAATCCGAGTCAACTGAAATTGTGTGAAATTGTGTACAGATACTGACAATTGATTTCTAATGGATTGAAATTTGGGATTTCCAAAGATACACATTCAAAAAAACGTCTTTTCTCAGCGTGTCCAAAACATCACCCATTTGTCCAACACATCCACCCAAAACGTGTTTTCTTCAACGTCCAGTAGTTTGTTCAATTTGGAACTTAAAATTTTTTTGAGTAGGTCAAAATGTGCGCGTTGAGATCCTCTTTCAAATAAGACCAACCCCGCCTTTCTAGGTGTTTCCTGTCGCTCGCAATTTCAAATCAAAGAAAAGTGTCCAAAACACCCTCCCTCTCCCCTAATTTAAAATTTTTAGAGAAAATCGAAACTCGCTGGAAACTTTGAAATGTTCATAAAATCGGTAATTTCCAAAGAGTGGGGGGGGGGTGTCGAGGAGAGAGGGTTTTAAATTGAATAAATATTCACATTGGTTCATTTTGTTTGAAAAAAAAATATTTCATGAAGACGTATGTACTTAGTTGAAAAATTGTTAAATACCTAGGTATAAAAACAGCGTTTTTGAACATTTTTTTACATTTTTAAAAATTCGTCAAAAATCCAACGATAAGGCAACTTTTATATCAAAAATGTTGGTTACGGTGGTCTTAGGACACGCTGTTTCGATCTGGCTTGATTCCGTACAAATCAAAGGATGACTGTTCAAAGACCTCTCTTTGTTGATTCGACATTTTAATGGTGGGTATATTTTTTTAATTTTGAAAAAACAGGTGTTCTATGTAATTCATCAAAAGCAATAAGACCAACTCTTCAATCGAAAGATCATTTAAAATGTTGATTTGTTTGAATGAAGAGCGAAGAAGTTGATCCTGCCTGAAAAGTGATTCATTCCATGGGTAGTTACGCTCTCTTTTAAAAGTGATTTCAAAAAACGATTTTGTTGACTCAATAGCCAAAATTGAAGAAGAATTGCGGTGATGAACTCATTTTTACTTTACCGCCTCTCCGTGGTCCTCTTTCTAAAATTAAGTCGAGTTCACCTAAAATTAATTTTTTCAAGTGATAAAAGTACATACCTATCTATTATTACACTACCGATGGGTCCATTTTCATTGCAGTAATTTTTGAATGAAAAGTGATCTATTTTTTTAAACACTTCAGAACATTATTCTTAACAAGGCAAAGTGCTAAATTTGGATCACTGGTATCCAAATTTGATCAATGATAGCCTTATGTACTGTTTCATGACATGTCAAAGGTCAATAATTTGACTGATCCGATCAGAATTTATTCTATTGGGGGGGGGGGGTGAGGTATAGAAACTTATGCTCTCTGGCTGGGCGATGAGGGGAGCAGAAGGAATACAACTTTTTGAGGCTACTTCAAAGCAGTTATTTTTGTTGGTTTTGAAAAGAGTAGGACCATTCGACCCACCTTTGTGAATAAGTTACCTACTGAAAACAGTGAATTATTGTGGCCAATGTTACTTCAAATCTATAGCAATAAGAACAAGAATCAGTCATGAGATTGTCTCTTTTCAGTAGATTATAGGTACGAGGGGATAAATTTTGCTGTAGCCCAATTAAGACCCTACTCGTCATATGCCACCGAATACTTGGTTCAGCAGTAATAATATAAATTTCAACGAACCTTGACACATTTCTCAACAAATACAGAACCGGATTTCGGGACAATTTTTGAACTTGGACCGCCACCGCCACCAACTCGGACATAAATACAACAAACTACCAATTCAAGCTATCTTTTAGTGGCTATAAGAGTTATTTTTCATCTTCGTGTATTGTTTTTCGTTACACAATATACGACAATGACATGGTCGAAAAATACAAAAGAAAGGGGAAAAACGTAAACATTCGGGTATTTTGGCGACGTCGTTGTCGTCGTTGTGTGGTGGAACTCGGCGTAAATTTGCATATCCTTCCTACTACTGGTTGCTCCTACTTTCGCCACCGCCGCCACGGCCAACTCTCGGGTGCTCGACAGGACAGAGACGAAGCTACACATAAAATATATGCAAAATAACTATATGCAAAACCGACAGAGAAAAACTAAAGGCGGGAATTTTCGCGAGCCGGCGTATCTCGATAGTACCGCCCACCTTTAGATTGTAATATATGCGCGCCAAAGCCAAAATTGTCTACATCCCCAGCAACCCTTTATACCCCCGAACTTTAATACGCGAAATTTGGTGTTAATGTTAATAATCTCAGTTTTAAGTTTTCCGCTCTCGTCGTCGCAAAAAAAAACATACAGAAGCTCGCGCCAAGTATCGTTAAAATGTGCGACACCCCTGAACCCCCCTCGACTCCACTCAACGTTCAGGGTTCGAGGTTCAATCTTTATATTATATCGTTTTATAGAGTATACACCGAGATACGATAGAACTATACCATACTATGTAGGTACCCAAAGTATTGAGAAAATTTTTACTCGATAAAAGTTTTTCCACTTCTTTTTTCCTGCAAAAGGCGCCCCTCAAGCCGAAAACCGAACGGCAATTTATTTTTATCGACGAACGAGTATTCTACTAGGTCGTTGATGAATTTTAAACGCAAATCTAATAAGAGTTTAACTCGTCGTCGCGGTCGGGTTCTTTTATACTATGTTGGGTACTTTACTCGCTTATACATTTAAGCAAAAAGTTTCGCAGATATACATTTTTGCCAATCGAAATCGAACGAGAGTTCTTTTTTGCGTACGATCGTATTGTTTTTATGATTCTTTTGCAAGTTTTTAAACAAAAATAATACAAAATGCTCGTCATCGAGAATGAATTCGATTCGCGTTAATTGTCCATGATATTAAAATGGGGATTGGAATAAGTTACTCGGATACGGTGATTATTATCTTCAGTTTTGGTCCCTTTTTTATTTATGGAGGGCATTCAAATTTCCATATGTACAAACCCATTTATTATACTGTATGCAGATATGGGGTGCGCTGAAGTGGACAGGAAGAAAATGAATAGCGAGTCTTATAATGCTCGTGTGCATGTGGAGATGGGATTCTGATTTTTGCATTCTTCGGTTGGAAGTAGGTAGGTAGTACGAACTTGCAAAATTTGTAGAGAAATTGCTGTAGGTATTTCCTACAAAACATCTCAAAATTCTGAAATGATGTGAGGTTTGATTAGGATTTGTAATCCAATATTGCAAGAGACTGAAACATTTTCTAGTGCTTTTTGAAAAAAGCAGGAATTCTAGTGAGATCCATTTGAAGCAACAAATCTTCTCTGTGGAAAATTTGAGGAAAAAATGAAGAATTTTAATGACTAGCAGTTTGGATTTCAAGCCCATAATTTCATTTTTTATATTTTTGCGAATTTTTAATAATTATTGTTTGGTCTGTGAAAATGGAAAAACTCGAAATTGATTGAATTGAAACAGAAAACCGAGTGAAATTTAATCTGTATTATGACCTTTCACCACCTGAACTTATTAGTGGTACTTCCAATCAGATTTCGAACCTCTAACTACCGAATCTGTAGATATTTCAATCCTTGGGAGATTCCATAAAAAGGATTCTGAGCCCACAGGTTCGAGATAATCACTCTCGTGACAATTTCAATTGATTTCTGGGATCCTTTTCTGCATATTCCAATCTACCTACTTTATTTCATTTTCCAACAAATAGTTTTGGAAAAAATTTAAAAATTTGGTTTATTTTCTGCTGATTGATTGATGGCTGTATCGAGCTGATTTAGTGCCTCAAGCTCCATACAATTTGTTCATACTTTCCCAGAATTAATTGCAGGAAAAAAATATCGATGAATTTAAGTAACCATTGAAAACGTTGAACAATTTTTGACTCAATACATCATTGCTGGATTGGTAGTTGGATTACCTGATTCAATTTTCAAAAACTGACAATCCTATTTTTTCTCGAAAAGCATTAAGTATTTATTTTTCTTTTTTTTTTAAGCACCCATTTAAATTAGCTACTTAACATCAAAACAATTTGTGTTCTTATTGTATGCACCAAAGTTTTAGAAAAATATTGAATATAGCTCCAAATCCGTTAAAACGAGCCAATAATGGATTTGAAAGGTCCAGAAATAGAATGTAAATCAAATTTTAGTTTACTGTCTCAATTCGATCAAATTTTAATATTTTATAAATAAGTACTTTACTTACCTATACTCTCAAGTATTAAAATTTTCAAAAATTCTTCGAAATTCAAAAAACTGAATTCAGCATTCAAAATATTTTAAAGTGGCATGTATTTTAGTTTTTTTTTTCAATTTTTTTTTCTATTTCCTCTAATTTTTTCTGTGAGTAATTTTTTTCAACTCCACAATTTGAATGTACCTATTTCGAAAATTACTCACTACTCTTCCTACCACCTTCGTTTCTTCTAACTGGACAAAATAAAGAGGAATTGGTGGGTATATTTTTTTAAATTTTGGAGCTTTATCACAGTTGACGAAAAATTTTCAATTCCTGCTGACAAAATGATTTTTTGTTTTTGTTCTTGTCATGTAGTTTTCAAAAGTATCCACAATTATTACTCTCTTCATCCCTTTAAGATCTGTTTTGTCTGAAAACTTTGAAATAAAAATTGATCATTCAGGAACAGGGCTCTGAAAAGTGAGGATCCAGTTCCTCTGGCTTCAGCTCCTCAATTTTCAACCTTGCCTTATTATGCTCAGGATCCAATTTTCTCTCGTTCACCCAAGATCTTTATTTTTTTGTCTGAAAATTTCAAAATTAATATGGATCATTCAGGAACTGTGGGTGGAGTAAAAAAAACACATATGGAAATTCGTGGGGAAGTTTGCCTTTGAGTGGGAGGCTACCCAAGAAAAATTGAGTCTCTTAGCCATTCAGAGGGCTGCGCCAAAGGGCTTCAAAATAGGTAATTTTTGAAGAAAATCCTGTTTTTTTGCCACTTTTAGGTACCTACCTACCTAGTATAACATGTGCAATAACTTGGTCATCCCCTTCAAAAATTGCGATTTGAGTTTCTGAACCTCCCTGTTTCATTGAATTCAAAATTCAATACCACTTTTGGTCCTCTACTAAACGCTGAAGACTGGTGGATCACGAAAATAGGTCAAAATACTTCGATTACCGAACTTTTCGCGAATGTTTCACTCAAATTTTCGAAATTTATATTTTTTTACTCATTTTAGTAGGTGCCAGAAAAAATTCAAGTAAAAAAAGTGAATTTCGACTCAGATTGGATTTGTTCAAACCTGGCATACCTACTCGTATCTATTTTTATTATTTTTTTTTTTTAAGAAAAATATTTCAAAGTCTTGAAATATGCGATTGGAGAATCTTCTATCTTCGTCAATATTGTAAATCAACTGTTTGTAATTTTCAAATTTGTAATCAAATTTCTAGAAAAATTATCATTGGGCTGTCTATTTTTTAAAAAATCAACATTTTTCAGAGAATTTTAAAAATTGAAATCCAATACGATTGATAGTAAATTTATTTTTAATGCTAAAGTTCTTCAAATCGAGGCTCTTTCTCTCCACTGCTTGGATGGATTCGATGAAAGGGGAAAAGATTGGGACAACGAAATTGAAAATTTAGTTACGAATTTTTTGCAGTCTTTAATGTTGCGTTAAAATTGACAAAAATATTATATTTTTATTTTTTATGAAGACATTTTTCAAATTTGGAAAACACAAGAAAGGTTTAAGTACTTCAAGTTGAAATACATTTTGCATTTCGAAGACTTGGAAGTGGATCCTCGAATCTAACAGGATTGAAAATTACTCATTTCGAAAATGCGAGCTAATTTATAATTGAGATCTTCCTGTACGCTGAATTTGAACTTAGTAAAGAGTTATAAGGGTTCGGATATCGATATCTATCCCAAGATGAACCGTTCACCAAGGGTGGTTTTCTCGACCCGGTACCTTTTTCACTACAGGTCTAATTAACAATGGAACAAGAACAACTCGACTTATTCGGGTTCTCTATTTGTACGACTACGAAATGAAATGTTATCTCGTTATAGGCATTTATTCATCGAGTATTGTTTTCAGTTTACGCATTTAATTTCTTTTGTCTTGAGCGCAGAAAGGTTTGTTGTTTTTCTATTCAGAGAGAGTTGTTTATCTCTCTCTCGTTGTGTACGCGAAATTCAAAAACAATTCGAAACCGAATGGGTGGCGGGGACCACAGCGAGATGGATTTTACAGATAGGTTGCCTATTTTTTTCTCTCTCTGTATATCGATGTCGATGTGCCAAGTCCTCCGGAAACGTACTATACGAATTTTATTGTTTTTGAATGTTGAGAAAATAATTTTTATAACTAGATTTAGATTAATTGTGTTCGAGATAAGGAGATGTTTAAAGTGCAAAAGGGTGACTCATTGACCTAGTATGTGAATCAGTGATTATGTCTCTATAATTCACACATGCACTAAGCTTACGGTTGCTATGTTTGACCGATTGGGTAATTAATCGAATTAAACTCTCGAGCAGTGTGACGACGAAAGAAGAGTAAAATTTAGTATGTGTACGTGGTCATCTACAGTGACCCTCGATGTGATCGGATCAGAGCACTATCGAAGGGAAAAAAGGAAAATATCGCGAGATCTTTTTTTCCACAGCATATAGGACGCGCGGTATCCTAATCCTGGGCTAGGAGGGGGTCTCCCTTAATTTGTCGAAAATTAGTATTAGCGACAAATGAAACGCATCAATCAACGAATAGGAAACCAATAAACGGTCAATCAATTTATGGTAATAGGAAGGACATTGTAAGTACACGACGAGCTCATAGTGTGTAACCTGGCTGCGGAGGGTGAATGCAACAGAGGAGGGTTTATATGTAGTACGAAGCATGTAACTATGTTAGTAGTTACATTTTCACGCTTATTTAGTTACACAAAGAAGCCGAATGAAGAGGAGCAAGGGCAAGGGAGGTGAAAGTGTGAAGGAGGAAGGCGAAACGAGAGGGTGTACTTTATTTTAAAGGTTACAACTATGTACGGTGTGTGTGTGTGTAGGCATAGAGCACGCATCTGTTCATAGTCCCTTATAAGCTCACCCTTCAGCCCTTCAGGCCACTAGTACTTAACGCTACAACTTATACTATATACGAGTTATTTGCATAATAAAAGAATTAAAAATTTTACGTCGTAGTTATAGATGAAGGCAACGTATAGCCTTCTGTCTCACTCGACCATCTATTGTTCTAATCGATTGCTATGTCATCTGTTTTTTTGAAGCTCCGCGTGTACACACAGATTAAAATCAGAAAGTTTAATAAAAATCGATGCCGAATGTCGGCCTCATCCTCCTCTCCGAGTACCGAGCCTCTTCTTCCTTCGTCCAGTCAACTCAATGTTATTCTAATGAGATTAACCGACGACTGAACGGTCCGCCGAACTATGCTGACACCAGAGACTATTGGCAGGGAGAGTATTTTCCAACAAATTAATGGATCGAGCTGTGTGCCTTTGCTTTTGAAGATTTATATTATATTTATATTCGTCTTATATACTATGGTACCTACATAATTTATACGAGGTTTTTGGTCGCATTTTGTCATGTTCGATGACGTAAAAGACCGAAGACAACGACGACGTAGACTCGAACAGTGTTTATAAATTCAAATAAGCTCGACCGATATTTACCTGTGTTGAGATTTCGATATTCGGATGCGTAGTTCGATTATGGAAATTCAACAGCGACGATGTCGTATAGTCAAAAATGTAGCTTTTGCTATGGGTGTTTTAGATGGTGAGTTTTGTGGAACTGTGCAATCTGTGATCATTTCATATTGTTTTGAGAAGATCTTTGTTATCTTCATGAATCAAATTACACATTTTGAGAATTTAGAGCACTTTTTTAAAAAAAATTTGGTTCCTTTAAGAAAAGCATTACCTACCTATTCTCATCAATGACAGGGCGTAATTATAGATAAAACCAGAAATGTGTTTCTTAAAATGAGGTAATGGGTTTTTCATCAGTTTTACAATTTTTGGAATATTTTGGAAAATTAAAAAAACTCACGGATTCTCAATTTTTTGTTTAAGAAGCTGATTAGGTTTTTTTTTTTTTTTACTGGAGGAGGGAGCTGATTTTTTGGTCTGTATGCTCTTGTAACTGAACACTTCAATTGTTAAAAAATAGAAAATTTTAAATAGAATTTTAGGTGTTAGTGTTTATTGAGGTGGAGTGAAGAAGAAACATATCCTGGATTTGGACGAAAATTAGTGGAAAAGTTTACTTTGAGTGAGATATTACCCCAAAAAAATTTGAGCCCCACCCATACCCATTCAAGTGGCCAAGCCAAGGGGCCTCTAAATGGAGTGATATTTGGAAAAAGTGTGTGTTTGCCACCTTTGGGATTAATTTTACGAAAAACTAACGCTGGATTTGTGATAAGCAGGTCAGAATACCCCGATGAACACACTTACAATTTTTTGATCTACCTAACATGAAAAAAGAACAAATTTCATAACAATTTTGGCAAAAATTATGACCATTCAACTTTGTTTTTTTTTTTGATGGCTCATCATAAGTAACGCTCCTTATTTTATTTTCAATAGTTAACTATGGATCATAGCTGGTCATCTATTTACAACTTGACTTAATTCTAACATGAAACAAAAAATCTTTGGCGTTGGTAGTTGACCGCATGCTCGGCATCCTCTATGTCCACTTTGCTACTGGGTTCTTCTTCAATGGTGCACTGATTTGCAAGTCAGGGGTAGCATGCCTAGCCCGCGCACCTATAAGTAGACACTATTGTGTCCTTGATAGGCCAGATCTCACTGTACTATAGCTCCTGCTGCTTTCGGATATTTGATCATGCAGCATTGCTTTCGCTTTGCTGGAGTGTCTTCAGGGTTAATGCTTCACTGGCGAAGACTGAAAATGGTCTGCCTCCCTGTTCGAGCAAGTCGGGGAGTTCGCAGGGCCATTTTTCCAACATCAGGGCCTGCTTAAGCCAGTCTTGAGCTTTGTTATGTCTGGGACATTCCTGAGAATCAGGGCTTCAAACCCGAACGTTTTCGGGTACGGGTACAGAAAATTTTTCGGGTACGGGTATCGGGTATGGGTATGGGATTTTCTTCAATTTTCGCCATTTTTGATACAATTTTGATGAAATACCTGAAAAAATACCTGATCTATTGGGTATTTGGGTTCAAAATACTTTAATCGGGTACGGGTTCGGGTACAGGTATTCCTTGTTTTATTTTTTTGGGTACGGGTACGGGTTCGGGTACAGAAATTTATGGATTTTTGTTCGGGTATTCGGGTATTCAGGTACGGGTACGGGTACGGGTACTGGTACGGGTACGGGTACGGGTACGGGTTTGAAGCCCTGCTGAGAATTTTGACAAAATATGTAACAATACAATTATTTATATCATCAACTTGCAAAACATTGACACTCTCTGAAAATTTTGATAAAAAACCAGAGTTTTTTGACAATTTTGGCAAAAACAGTTTTTTTTTAGCAATCTTGGCAAGAATAGGACTGCAGTTTGACCATTTTGGCAAAAATTGGCCTCCCTTGACAATTTTACCAGAAATAGAGACTTTGAAAATTTTGATAAAAATGGACACTTCATAACAATTGCTCCAAAAATGGGCAGTTCTTGACAATTATGCAAAACATTGGCGCTTTTCGACATCCCCCCCCAAATGGAATTGACACATCTTTTTGACTTGAGAAGATTTGACAAAAAAAAAAGGGACAATCGTGCTAATATGGACACTTCTTGACTATTTTGTCAAAAATTGACTTTTTTTGACATTTTCCCCCAAAAATTGATACTTTTAAACAACTTTTTCAAAAAATGACATTTTTTGACTTGGGCAAATTTGGCAAAAAAAAACACACAGAACCTTGTAAGAAAGTTTGGCAAAAAACAGGACTATTGTTTGACAATTTTTAAACAATGAGAGAACTTTGAAAAAATTTGCCCTTTTTCACAGTTTTACCAGAAATGGACTCTTTTTGAAAATTTTGACAAAAATGGAAACTTTTTAATAATTGTGCCAAAAATGGCACTTCTATGAAATTGACACTTTTTGACTTGGGAAAATTTGACCAAAAAAAGTACTTTGGATTCAATTATGATACCTAAAAATATTCTCGTTGAATTTGAACCAGTAGGCCCTCTTCTAGTCTATCATTAATTTGTGCCCTCTAATCCTGATTGATTGTTCATGATCCAGAGCCTCATCTGATCCCGAGCCTCATCTGATCCCAACCAAGACTGCAGATTTTTCAGCTCCAAGATTCATTATTCCTGCTTCAAATCGAAATCTATCTCATTCAAAAATCTAGAGGATTGGATCAGATACTTCATAACCTTACAAGTTGCAACTTCCTGCACCAGGTGTGACTCGCTGCAACATTTCATTGAAAAAATTCTACCTCTTGTTATAGATGATGTTGTGACCCATAATTAAGACAATTTCCCAATCTGTGATGCCTCAGCCCAGCAAAATATATTTATTGGATCATCAATTGGAAATAAAATTTTATGTAAATCGGAACTGTATCATAAAATAGTAGGTATCTGCGCGATAATTTATTCCAAAGACGCGATCGTCGCCGTGTTAATAAATCAACGTTGAATTTCGATCGCCTTCAGCAACGCCGCTACAGTCATCGTCGACGTCGTCGTTTTCGTTTTCGTTGTTGTTGTTATTGCTGCTGTCGTATAATATACACGAGATAAAATTTAAATATATCTCAAGCCAGCTCGCGAGTTCCTAAGCGATTTTAATTAATTCATCACGCTGTACGAAATTTCAAAGTCAAAGATACGGATAATTTAAACGCTGGTTTAGGTTCGTCTGGATACGTTTTTGTTTTGCTTTACCTTACCTATACCCCGACATAATGAATGTATAATTGCGTTTACTGTATATAAAACAACGCACAGCAGCGATGTGAGAGGTAAGGTAGGAAGAAGGTATGCTGTGTACTTGCAGAAAGAATATACACACTGTGTACACAGGTAGGTACGATAAACAGCATGGGAGTGGCTTGTACCATTCTTAAGAACAATGATATAATTTTAAGGCTGTGATTGGACGCGAACTCGAGGTTTACATTCTGGTTCTTATTATGTGCATAATGAGATGTGCATCAGCGATGGAGGTTAGGGGATACCGGAGGCAGTTGCTCATGCGAGGGAAGAGTAATAAGCAAAAGTGGACCCTAAATGAGAGATACTGTAAGTCTACACCGTGTATACCTACTCTGTGCTACGTATAGTTTGGTCATACGTGCTATTGTTTTTCCCCTTCTTTTGCTAAAGTAATCAAAGACACAGAATCACGTTGTAGGTTGCGTTTACAAGATGCTAATGAGTGACGCGAGGCTCAGAGGTTGTGATTTATAAGGTAGGAAGAGAAGTTCTGAGAGTTGAGAGGTGAGAAGGTGCTAAGAGGATAGGGCAAGTTATCAGGGAGGATTAGATGAAGGATACGAGATAGGTGCGAAGTAAATTGGAGAAAAGAATTCCGAGGATTTCAAAATTGATCCAGTGAACTATGCTTGGATGAGAATGCAGGATCGCGATATTTTAGATTTAGGGCTTGTATGAAATTGACTGATTTAGTGGTTCGATCCTTGGGCGTTGGTTCTCAGAGCTATCACTTCAATTGGAGTTGAAATATTTGAAGTTTTACCAGGTTGTGTTCAGGGTAGAGCTCGAAAAAAAAATGTGAAAGATTTTGACCAAATTCAGTAGAGGCTTTCATTTTGAGTTAAAAGTCACTCAGAAAAAAATCTGGTTCCAGAATTGCTCCTGGAGGGAGATAAGGATCCTCAAAGAGGGGGTATTTTTGAGGGAAAAAAACATGTTTTTTTCGCTCTAGCTCTTCCCAGCCTGTTTTGGGAAAAATAATCCAATTCCAAATGATGGTGCCTACTTGAGATTCATGCGTCGACCCAAGTTCAAAGGTCATTGCCATCAAAATCTCAGACCTTTTTTAGGGTTTTAGTGAGCGGTTGAAAATTTGCAAATCGTTTATTTTGAGTAAATTCGTGCTTTGAAAATTTTTTATTCTCAACCATTTCACATTAATTGAGCCAAAACATCAAAATTCAAAATACATCTTTTCTGATCGTGGGGAAATATTTTGGAATTCAGTGGTGCCAAATTTTTGGTCATTATTGCGAATTTCAAATTAAATTTTTTCAGATTTTTGAAATAGTTGGCAATAATGATAAAAAAAAAATTGGGCACCACTGAATTTCAAAATATTTCCCCACGATCAGAAAGGATGTATTTTGGTTTTTTGGCTTAATAAATGTGAAATATTTGAGAAGAAAAAATTTTCAAAACACAAATTTACCCAAAAATAAGCAATTTGAAAAATGTCAACTGCTTACTAGAAGTTCAGAACCCTAAAAAGATCTTGGATTTTGATGGCAATGCTCAAGATCGACGCAGAATCTGAAATACTTACTAGATATTTTTTGAAACTGGGATATTTTTCCCAAAATAAGTTGGAATATAGAAGCTAGAGTGAAAAAAACACGTTTTTTTTTGAAAATTCCCACTCTTCGAGAACTCATATCTCCCCTCCAGGGATACCTCCGGAGCTGAAAAAAATCTCTGAGCGAATTTCAACTCAAATTTAAGATTTCCACTGAATTTTGTCAAAATCCTCCAACATTTTTTTCTCGCGATCCATCCGGAAAAAATAAATACTTGAAATTGATACATGTTCCAGAGCTCCCCAGGTTCAAGTAATCTTGTTTCTTGATTGATGACTAATGATCGAGTTTGGCGGGTCCCTGAAACTGAAACATTTTCATTGGCGATGAGTAGATATTTCGTTGAGAAACTGAAACAATTGGTAGGTAATAGGTATTAGAGTAAGTCACGTCATTTTTTTTTAATAAAAATGAAACTTTTTTCTAGGTATATTGCTCAAGATACTTATTCTTATAATTTTATTACATGTTAATTTATTTTAGAGATTCTTCAGAACATCAGAAGAAGTGAGAACATTCAACGTGTACTTTATTAGAATTCATTCATCATTCTAGGTACACCCCTTTTCCCTTCTTTCTTTGAAATTCAAGTAAGTGAAGCAATAAAATAATTAAAACAGGTGTAAAACTTTTAAAAAATTCCATCTTTGCTCAACATAAAAGAATAAAATTAAAAATCGATCCGATATCTCATCTTCACTTCTCGATGATCTCTTTCCAAAACTTAGTCCATATCCAGGAATTTGAATCTACGTATGAAGGTACCTAGGTAAGAGTTACTTTTTCATTTCAATCCAGATGTTTGAAGGGTTGAAAGAACTTGATCTTAATATTTTCTACTATCAATAATGTCAAATGTGTAACTAGGTGTCGTATAAAATATTCATTTTTTTTTTTTTTTTTTTCATTTAAATCATTCCATACCTATATCAATTCCAAGAAATCGTAGATTCAGCTTCTCGTTCTTATTGACTCAAAATAGGTAGATAAAATAAGTGGTCGAGAGTATAACTATCGTAACATCTCTATCCAAATACAGGCGGTGATTTTAAAAATTACCGAAAAATGTGTCCTCTCATTTAGTGGAACTCTTATCTAATGTAAATAATTCAAAACTCGATAATGCGGTAGCAATTTGATGATTTCATTATTAGAAAAAAAAAAAAAAAAAAAAAAAAAGACTTCGATCATCAGACTACTATTTAATGCTCGATATTAGGCAACATTAATCAAACACATTTTGTTCAAGATTACACCTGGGATAAGCAAATGAAGAGAACTGAGAAAGAAGAGATTCTACGCCATACGTACAAAGTATGTAATGCATATGCGAGTGGATTCTAAAAAACCAGAAGTTCATTGGTAGGTATCTGAGTATAGTGACTCGTTTTCAATTTTTAATTCAAATAAAACTAATTTAAAACAATTTAGCTTGCAACATTTTGTCATTTATATTGTATCAAAGGATGAGTGGAGAAGAAAGGAGTAATAGTAACGATGTAACATGTGGTAAATATAGTGTTCTTTTTTTTCGAACATCTTATCGCTGAGCTAACATCTCGTTGTGGTTTTCAGGCAAGTTGGAAAATTCCTCGAACACGATGCGAGATATTGAATAAAATAAAAATCTATAGAGGTTGTAGTTACATGGTTAATTGTTCTATCGCAATGAGAGATTGTCGTCGAAGTGGAAAAATTTACACGAATTGAAATTAAAGAATTGATAATTCTATTGTCGTTCGAATTCAACTTGAAATAAATATAATTTACGATAAGATAACGATTGATACGGTGTAAGTAATAACGTTGGGTGGTTTCATTTGTTACAGATTAATTAATAATCTGAGGAATATTTCGGTTCAAATGAGAGACACGATTTTGCATGATTGAAAATTCCGATAGCTGGTAGAAGATGGACCTATACAGACAGATACGAAGTTCGCTTAGAAAGCAGTAAAGTTGAGAGTATCGAGCTCTGTGTGTTGGTATGAAAGCTTATATTTAGGTATGTGAGACGAAGTAAAAACAATAGTGTAAAGCATAGTACACACTGGTATACTTGAAGAGCCGACCAAGACCAAATAAAACGTGTAAACGCCGCCTTAAACAAAGAAGTGGAGGAGGCGGGAATGAGCGTCGAAGAGATGAAAGTACCACCTCTTGCTAATCACCACGCGGTCCGCGGCTCGCGGCTCCTGCTCCGCGGTTCTGTGCTCTTGTTGAGCTAGACAGAGATCGAAAATGGAATTAAAAGTACCCCCTTCTTCTGGTCGGCGCGTCGTACTTACACACGCTCATTTTCCGTAATTAATTCTATCGCGCCGGTGACGAAGGGGCGAGAGAAGAGAAGGTATTACTGTAGCAGGAGGACGCTAGGGGATACACCGCTGTGTCGAGTTGTGTTTGTAATGTACGTACTGTCCGTGCTTCTAATTTAGTCTGGAGTCCGAAACATTTCAAGTTAGTGCTGTGTATTAACACGACGACTTGTTTGTACAGAATTTAAGTAATATTTCGTAATTATGTACGCGGTGGCGCGGGCGCCTTGTGTCGAATAGGTACCTACCTATTTATTAAAATATGTTTGTTTTTATTTTTTTTACACCGATGTAATAAAATTTTTAAATTTTTTTCATCGTTCGGTGCTGGCTTTTTTGGTGTACATTTTTTTGCAAAAAGAAAAAATTTGCGCGTGTGTTACCTACTTCGATGATAGTTAAATTTTTACGTGAAACTCGTCTGAGGATCGTTTTTAGCCCTGCGTCCTCCCTTTTTTGCTTTTTCGAGTTTGTCTGAAATAAACGGACGTTGACTACATACACTGACCGCCGCATAGCCGTTTCTTTTACTCAGTTTCTAACTAAC